>NC_090326.1:163211676-165611676 GCF_035084215.1 Heptranchias perlo | reverse complement strand
TGTGATTATCAGATCAGGGTATGTGTTAACATCAGCAGTTAGCTGGAACAATGGAGGCCAGCCAGTCATCACATTATCTTTCTGGGATGTCCAAGGCATCTCCTGTTCCTTTGTGTTGCCAGGCAGGAGACATTAGGTTAAACTGATTAGCAATTAAACTATCAACATAGTCATTATGTCGGGGTCTGGAGGAACCTCACTTCTGGGGGAAGGTTTTGGACATGGAAGAGGATGATATACGGACGAGCAGCAGGCTTTTTGGTTTGTTAAGCTGACAGGATGGTCAGAAGTCCAACCTACAGAAGCCAGGCCGAATCACCTTGGGTCTGCAGGAAACCAGGTTGTATGAATTTATTGTATAACCGTAATAGTTATTATACCATTGGTGTCTGAGTAATAAACTTGCATTTGGACAATACACTCGAGCCTGAACCCCGAGGAATCATTTAATTAAGTTTAAGAGGTTTCCTTACATCGGTGTCCCTGGATGGGCTTCGGTTAAAGTGTTGAAAAGAAAACGTAAGTTGGATTGCTAGACACGGTTCCGACGGAAGAGGTACAGTTTGCGACCAAGTGAAATAAATTGGTGGACTACTCTTCGGGTTATAAAATGGACGGTGGACGGTCTCGGTCACAAGTTCAGCACAGGAAGGCCAGTGGAGGGAAAAGGAGTGATGACGCCCCTTACGGTAACAAAGAAAGATGCAAGAGGGGAGGATGTGGGAACCATCACGGTACTGTTTGACACTCTTCAATTAAAAGAGATAACCCAGAATATCCCACTGGTTAAGCATAAGGAGGACCCAACTCCCAGTATAACCGCAATAGAACAAGCAGCTGACCTACAAAATTGCGATGAGGAGGAAAGGGTGAAATTGCTACTCCACATGTGTCATCCAGACATGTATAAGACTCTTTCTGCCCAAATTAAGAGAGGCAATGGGACCTAGAGAGGGGTGAAAGAGGTGGTGTGCAAAGCCATTAATCATGGGTCAGCATCCAATCGCAATGCCCTAAGAGGCCTGCTGGAATGCAAGCAGGAGGCCAGCGAGCCCCTGAATATGTTTGCAGGGCGATTATGGAATCACTATCAGGCAGCCTTTCCTGGGCGCGATCGTGACAGTGACAATCGGTTCGAAGTAAAGCAGTGGATTCAATACCTGATTGGGGCCGTGCATGACAAATATAATGCTATTAATGATGTTTATGATCCCTCCAATGAAAACCACAATGAGGAGTGGATAAGGGCGTGGATGAATCGGAAGTGGGAACAAGTAAAATCCCAGCCCCTGGGTGAACGTCCCACTGTCCCCCCCCATGGAGGAACGAGCGTTGCCCAGAGTATGGACCCCCCGTCCAGCACTCCCCTAAAACCCAGGCTTGGTCAGCTCCAGGGTGTTGTAACTGTGGGCAAAGGGGCCATTTTTCCAGGGAATGTACAAAAGTGGGATCCAGCAGGCCCCATGGGAAGAGCCCGATAGGAAGAGGGACCGATGAGGTGGACCGTTTGCAGAAAGAGATTGAGGAATTGAAATGATGTATGAGGGAATCCGGGCAGGTGGGGCGGGTGTACGCCACAGGGCCCGGGCCCAGTAATGCCCCAAGTAGGGGAGTCGATAACGAGGGGGCATAGATTTAAGGTGAGAGGGGAGAGATACAAAAGGGTCCAGAGAGGCAATTTTTTCACTCAAAGGGTGGTGAGTGTCTGGAACGAGCTGCCAGAGGCAGTAGTAGAGGCGGGTACAATTTTGTCTTTTAAAAAGCATTTGGACAGTTACATGGGTAAGATGGGTATAGAGGGATATGGGCCAAGTGCAGGCAATTGGGACTAGCTTAGTGGTATAAACTGGGCGACATGGACATGTTGGGCCGAAGGGCCTGTTTCCATGTTGTAAACTTCTATGATTCTATGATTCTAAGTCCACTATGACAGTCAGTGGCCATGCCGGTATGGGGATCTGTGAGTGAGTTGAATTCGGAGCCCTACGGCAGACCCCATGTAATTGCAAGTGTGGGGGTTATTTCCCGAATGTTGTTGGTCGATACCAGGGCAACCCACACGTGTGTGTGGAGAGATATGGCCCAGACATTTGCTTATAAAGGGGTGATAGAACGTGGAGGCTTTGGGGAAGGGATGGAACATGGTCAGTTAGTAGAAACCAGACTGACCATGGTCACGTTGGCCACCTGCTGCCCAATGGTTTGGACAAAGGGACACAGCGTGGAATCAGATGGGTGAGTTAGGAATGGATTGGCTCCGGAAACATGATATGGTGTTAGACATGAATAATCAATGTCTGTGGCGAGGGAATACAGACTTGGGAGGGAATGTCTTTGTGGGTGGCTCTAGTATTTTTTTTTATGGTTCATGGGATATGGGCGTCGCTGGCAATTCCAGCATTTATTGCCCATACCTAATTGCCCTTGAGAAGGCGGTGGTGAGCCACATTCTTGAACCGCTGCAGTCTGTATGGTGAAGGTGCCCCTCACTGCTGTTAGGAAGGGAGTCCCAGGATTTTGACCCAGCGACGATGAAGGAACGGCGATATATTTCCAAGTTGGGATGGTAGAACCATAGAATTATAGAAAATAGGAGCAAGAGTAGGCCATTTGGCCCTTCGGGCCTGCTCCGCCATTCAAAATGATCATGGATGATCGTCTAACTCAGTACCCTGTTCCCGCTTTTTCCCCATATCCCTTGATCCCTTTAGCATTAAGAAATATATCTATCTCCTTCTTGAATATATTTAATGACTTGGCCTCCACTGCCTTCTGTGGTAGAGAATTCCACAGGTTCACCACCCTCTGAGTGAAGGAATTTCTCCTCATCTGAGTTCTAAATGGCATACCCCGTATCCTGAGACTGTGACCCCATCCATCGGAAACATCCTCCCTGCATCTAGTCTGTCTAGTCCTGTTAGAATTTGAAATGTTTCGATGAGATCACCTCTCATTCTTCTAAACTCTAGTGAATATAGGCCGAGTCGACTAAATCAACAGGTGCAGAAAATAATCAATAAGGCTAATGGAATGCTGGCCTTTATATCTAGAGGACGAGAGTACAAGGGGGCAGAAGTTATGCTGCAGCTATACAAAACCCTGGTTAGACCGCACCTGGAGTACTGTGAGCAGTTCTGGGCACCGCACCTTCGGAAGGACATATTGGCCTTGGAGGGAGTGCAGCGTAGGTTTACTAGAATGACACATGGACTTCAAGGATTAAGTTACGAGAAGAGATTACACAAATTGGGGTTGTATTCTCCAGAGTTTCAAAGGTTAAGGGGTGATCTGATCGAAGTTTATAAGATATTAAGGGGAACAGATAGGGTGGATAGAGAGAAACTATTTCCGCTGGTTGGGGATTCTAGGAGTAGGGGGCACAGTCTAAAAATTAGAGCCAGACCTTTCAGGAGCGAGATTAGAAAATATTTCCATACACAAAGGGTGATAGAAATTTGGAACTCTCTTCCGCAAGTGGCAATTGATACCAGCTCAATTGCTGAATTTAAATCTGAGATAGATAGCTTTTTGGCAACCAAAGGTATTAAGGGATATGGGCCAAAGGCAGGTATATGGAGTCAGATCACAGGCCAGCCATGATCTTATCAAATGGCGGAGCAGGCAAGAGGGGCTGAATGGCCTACTCCTGTTTCTATGTTCCTATCTCTCCTCATACGTCAATCCTGCCATCCCAGGAATCAGTCTGGTAAACCTTCGTTGCACTCCCTCCATGTCAAGGACATCCTTCCTCAGATAAGGAGACCAAAACTGCACACAATTCTCCAGATGTGGTCTCACCAAGGCCCTGTACAACTGCAGTAAGACATCCCTGTTCCTGTACTCAAATCCTCTTGCAATGAAGGCCAACATACCATTCGCCTTCCTAACTGCTTGCTGCACCAGAATGCTCACTTTCAGCAACTGGTGTACAAAGACACTCAGGTCTCGTTGCACCTCCCCTTTTCCCAATCTGTCACCATTCAGATAATGATCTGCCTTTGTTTTTACAACCGAAGTGGATAACCTCACATTTATCCACGTTATACTGCATCTGTCATGTTCTTGCCCACTCACCCATCTTGTCTAAATCACATTGGAGCCTCTTTGCATCCTCCTCACAGCTCACATTCCACCCCAGCTTTGTGTCGTCTGCAAACTTGGAAATATTGCATTCAGTTCCCTCATCCAAATCATTGATACATATTGTGAATAGCTGGGGCCCAAGCACTGATCCCTGCCGTACCCCACGAGTCACTGCCTGCCACCTGGAAAAAGACCCGTTTATTCCGACTCTCTGTTTCCTGTCTGTTAACCAATTCTCAATCCATGCCAGTAAAAATCCCCCCAATCCCATGTGGTTTAATTTTGCACACTAACCTCTTGAGTGGGACCTTATCAAAAGCCTTCTGAAAATCCAAGTACACACATTCACTGGTTCTCCCCTATCTATTCTACGAGTTACCTCCTCAAAAAACTCCAGTAGATTTGTTAAGCATGATTTCCCTTTCATAAACCCATGTTGACTTTGTCCAATCCCGTTAATGCCTTCCAAGTGTTCTGTTACTACATCCTTTAGAATACCCTCTAGCATTTTCCCTACGACTGATGTTAGGCTAACTGGTCTGTAATTCCCTGTTTTTTCAATCCCTCCTTTTTTAAATAGTGGGGTTACATTTGCCACCCTCCAATCTGTAGGAACTATTCCAGAGTCTATAGAATTTTGGAAGATGACCACCAATGCATCCACTATTTCCAGGGCCACTTCCTTTAGTACTCTGGGATGTAGATTATCAGGCCCTGGGGATTTGTCAGCCTTTAGCCCCATTAATTTCCCTAGCACTATTTTTTAATAGTACTGATTTCATGCAGTTCCTCCCTCTCACTAGACCCTTGGTTCCTTAACATTTCCTTTGTGGAGACAGAACCAAAATATGTGTTTAAATATTCTGCCATTTCTTTGTTCCCCATTATAATTTCCCCCATTTATGACTGTATTCTGGTGTGTGACTTGGAGGGGAACATGCAGGTGGTGTTGTTCCCATGTGCCTGCTGCCCTTGTCCTTCTAGGTGGTAGAGGTCGCGGGTTTGGGAGGTGCTGTTGAAGAAGCCTTGACGAGTTGCTGCAGTGCATCCTGTGGATGGTACACACTGCAGCCACGGTGCACCGGTGGTGAAGGGAGTGAATGTTCAAGGTGGTGGATGGGGTGCCAATCAAGTGGGCTGCTTTGTCCTGGATGGTTTCGAGCTTGTGTGTTGTTGGAGCTGCACTCATCCAGGCAAGTGGAGAGTATTCCATCACACTCCTGACTTGTGCCTTGTAGATGCTGGAAAGACTTTGGGGAGTCAGGAGGTGAGTCACTTGCTGCAGAATACCCAGCCTCTGACCTGCTCTTGTAGCCACAGTATTTATGTGGCTGGTCCAATTAAGTTTCTGGTCAATGGTGACCCCCAGGATGTTGATGGTGGGGAATTTGGCAATGGTAATGCCGTTGAATGTCAAACGGAGGTGGTTAGGTGGTTAGACTCTCTCTTGTGGGGGATGGTCATTGCCTGGCACTTGTCTAGTGCGAATGTTACTTGTCACTTATCACCCCAAGCCTGCATGTTGTCCAGGTCTTGCTGCATGCGGGCACGGACTGCTTCATTATCTGAGGGGTTGCGAAAAGAACTGAACACTGTGCAGTCATCAGCGAACATCCCCATTTCTGACCTTATGATGGAGGGAAGGTCATTATGAAGCAGCTGAAGATGGTTGGGCCTAGGACACTGCCCTGAGGAATTCCTGCAGCAATGTCCTGGGGCTGAGATGATTGGCCTCCAACAACCACTACCATCTTCCTTTGTGCTTGCTATGACTCCAACCACTGGAGAGTTTTCCCCCTGATTCCCATTGACTTCAATTTTACTCGGGCTCCTTGGTGCCACACTCAATCAAATGCTGTCTTGATGTCAAGGGCAGTTACTCTCACCTCACCTATGAAATTCAGCTCTTTTGTCCATGTTTGGACCAAGGCTGTAATGAGGTCTGGAGCCGAGTGGTCCTGGTGGAACCCAAACTGAGCATCGGTGAGCAGGTTATTGGTGAGTAAGTGCCACTTGACAGCATTGTCGACGACACCTTCCATCACTTTGCTGATGATTGAGAGTAGACTGATGGGGCGGTAATTGGCCGGATTGGATTTTTTTGTGGACAGGACATAACTGGGCAATTTTCCACATTGTCGGGTAGATGCCAGTGTTGTAGCTGTACTGGAACAGTTTGGCTAGAGGTGTGGCTAATTCTGGAGCAGAAGTTTTCAGCACAGGATGTTGTCAGGACCCATAGCCTTAGTTGTATCCAGTGTACTCAGCCGTTTCTTGATATCACGTGGAGTGAATCGAATTGGCTGAAAACTGGCTTCTGTGATGGTGGGGATATCGGGAGGAGGCCGAGATGGATCATCTACTTGGCACTTCTCGCTGAAGACTATTGCAAATGTTTCAGCCATGTCTTTTGCACTCATGTGCTGGACTCTGCCATCATTGAGGATGGAGATGTTTACAGAGCCTCCTCCTCCCATTAGTTGTTTAATTGTCCACCACCATTCATGACTGGATGTGGCGGGACTGCAGAGCTTTGATCTGATCTGTTGGTTGTGGAATCACTTAGCTCTGTCTATAGCATGTTGCTTCCGCTGTTTAGCATGCATGTAGTCCTGTGTTGTAGCTTCACCAGGTTGGCACCTCATTTTTAGCTAAGCCTGGTGCTGCTCCTGGCAAGCTCTTCTTCACTCCTCATTGAACCAGGGTTGATCCCCTGGCTTGTTGGTAATGGTAGAGTGAGGAATATGCCGGGCCATGAGGTTACAGATTGTGCTGGAATACAAATCTGCTGCTGCGGATGGGCCACAGCGCCTCATGGATGCCCAGTTTTGAGCTGCTAGATCTGTTCTGAATCTATCCCATTTAGCACGGTGGTAGTGCCAGACAACACGTTGGATGGTGTCCTCAGTGTGAAGACGGGACTTCGTCTCCACGAGGACTGTGCGGTGGTCACTCCTACCAATACTGTCATGGACAGATGCATCTGCGACAGGTAGATTGGTGATGATGAGCTCAAGTAGGTTTTTTCCTTGTGTTGGTTCGCTCACCACCTGCTGCAGGCCCAGTCTGGCAGCTGTGTCCTTCAGGACTCGGCCAGCAGCAGTGCTACCGAGCCACTCTTGGTGATGGACATTGAAGTCACCCACCCAGAGTACATTCTGTGCCCTTACTACCCTCAGTGCTTCCTCCAAGTGGTGCTCAACATGGAGGAGGACTGATTCATCAGCTGAAGGAGGGCGGTTGGTGGTAATCAGCAGGAGGTTTCCTTGCCCATGTTTGACCTGATGCCATGAGATTTCATGGGGCCCGGAGTCGATGTTGAGGACTCCCAGGGCCACTCCCTCTTGACTGTATATCACTGTACCGCCACCTCTGGTAGATCTGTCCTGGAAGAGTCTGGGATGTTGGTTGAAAGGTATGATTCTGTGAGTATGGCTATGTCAGGCTGTTGCTTGACTAGTCTGTGGGACAGCTCTCCCAATTTTGGCACAAGTCCCCAGATGTTAGTGAGGAGGACTTTGCAGGGTCGACTGGGCTTGGTTTGCCTTTGTCGTGTCCAGTGGCTAGTGGTCTGATGCTGGGTGGTCCGTCCAGTTATGTCTTATTATGACTTCCTGTTGCGAGATTGTACAACTGAGTGGCTTGCTAGGCCATTTCAGAGGGCGATTAAGAATCAATCACATTGCTGTGGGTCTGGAGTCACATATAGGCCAGACCAGGTAAGGATGATAGGTTTCCTTCCCTAAAGGACATTAGTGAACCAGATGGCTTTTTACGACAAATCCAGTAGTTTCATGGCCACCATTACTGATACTAGTTTTTTTTTTAATTGAATTTAATTGAATTTAAACTCCCCAGCTGCCATGGCGGGATTTGCACTCATGACTCTGGATTATTAGTCCAGGCCTCTGGATTACTAGTCTGATAACACAACCACTATGCTACCTTACCCCATGGTGTATCCTTACACCAAAGGGACCTGTGTCAGGATTTGGAGTTCATGTACCCCAGGAGGGCATAGGAAAATCAGTTAAATTGGTGGGAGGCCGATCGGCAAAGCAAGCTGAACTGGTAGCAGTAGCCTACGTCTTCCAAATGCCAGTTGGGGAAAAGCCTTTAATTATTTTCTCTGTTAGTCACATTACCTGTCTATCCCTGGCCAATTGTCTACCCATCTGGGAAAAGAGAGGCTTTGCCTCTGCAGATAGAGAAGCACTCCCTATGGCTGGATTATTGCAGTATGTCCTAAGCCAAGCGAAGGAGCAGCAACATCCCGGAGCCATGGTGAAGGTTAAAGCACATTCTAAAAACACCCCCTGGGCAGATGAGAATTGAAAGGCTGATGAATTGGCCAGAGGCTTCCAGGAGGCTGGGGAGGAATGGTCAGCCCTCACCGTGGCCAAGGCTCCCATGGCTCCGGTGGAGACCACTGGTGGGAATTGCCCGACGTTGGTGGAAGTGTAGAGCCAGGACCCTTGGATTAAAGCAATCGGGCAAGCCGAGAAGGGCACCCTGCCATGGCCCCCAGGGTGTCCCAAAAACACGGAGGACATCACATGGGAACCAGATCAATTATTATGGTTCCAAAACCGGGGGATAATCCCCAACTCTCTACGGACCAAAACTGTCCAGTGGACTCATTTGTTCAGTGGACATCAGAAGGGAGAGAGTCTAACACAGAGATTACTCCAAAATATGTGGTGGCCTAACATAAGGTAAATGGTGGACGAAGTGGTGGACTGTCTGTGCCCAGTATTGTCTGTGCCCAATACGATCCAGGCCCAAAAGTCAAAGTCCAACCGGCCCATGTAAAAGCAACAACTGGTCAGTGGAAAACCTTCCAAATTGACTATATTGGACCCCTGCCTCATACCTCTAGGGACCAAGCGTTTGCCCTGGTGGTAGTAGATTGTTTTTCAAAATGGGTAGAAGTTTTTTCGGTCACCAAGGCTATTGCAAATCAAACCACAAGGGTCCTGATTGAGCATGTTTCCACCCGGTGGGGTCTGCCAGAAAATACTGAATCTGATCAAGGTTCCCATTTTACAGGTCAGGTGATGAAAGAAACTCTTAAATTGTTGGGGATTAAATCACACTTCCACATCCCTTATAACCCCCAAGCAGCAGGAATAGTGGAATGAATGAACCAAACCCTTAAAAATCAGTTAGTGAAAGCCCCCACTGGTTCAAGGACGGAGTGGGACAGCCTACTACCCCTCCTTCAAATGGCCATTAGGGGAACTCCCTCCAAGAGTACTGGGTTCAGCCCCTACAAAATTATGACTGGGAGGAGAATGCAGCTGCCAGAAGTGGGGTGGCTGGTTGTCTGTCCAGCTCCCAGGTGGAAAGAGTCCGCATGGATCAGAGAATGGAATTGCTCTAAAACCAGTTGGAGCAGGTGCAGTGGTCCGCAGTCTGTAACTTGGGTATGGCCAGAATAGGGTCCCCTGGGTGTTCATCAGCAGATTCTGAGGTGGGAGATCAAGTGATGGCCCAGGTCAATCGTCAAGAGGAGAAATGGAACCCAAAGTTCGAGGGTCCTTACCCGATTATTGACAAATTCAGTTCCCAAGTACACAAAATACACTGTCAAGGATCTAAACGGAAAAATGAGGACTGGTGGGTCCATGTTAACCAGCTGAAATTGTATAAAGGTCCTGTACCAAAGGAACAAGTAGACAGTTTAAAGATTATCATGCTGAATAATGTTGATGAATGGTTGCCACATGATGAACCAATGGCTGTTACCGACAGGGAGCTGCGGCCCCGGGTGGGTACGGTCCGGTGACTATATGGCTCCGGGACCCTCTCCCTCACCCTGGTTATCCTCACACTGGCCAAAACAGGGCAGGAGACAAGGCCAGTAGAAACAGCAAACAAACTGATAGGTAACCAGATACTGTGTTTGATCACTTCCCAGGTATGGCGAGAATCGTTGGGTGGATTCGTATGATAATCAAGTTGGGCATGCTTCAAATGTGTCACTCAGCATTGATTAAGGGTTGGTGCCAGCATGGCCCTCAAGATAAATGGTATAAATGTAATCAGACGAGAGAAGAAAGGGTGCGAGAAATCACGGAACGACTGAGAAGACGATGGAACTGCCGCTAAGAGGTGGCAAGCCCTAGTTACATGGAAGGAGTGCTGTATACGGATAGGAATCAAACTATTGGCATGCGCATGGAGGAGGTTCGGGTAAAATGCATCTGTAACGGGAATGGAACAGCGGTGGGGATCCGGTGACGGTGGTTTCAAGACCAATTTGGCATGTTTGCCCCTCCTGTAGGGGACGTCAGGGTACCCTATAAGAGGAAAATATCCCAACAACGTGATGGAAAGAACGGCCTGGTACTAATTCAAACGTTAAACTGGCCCCAGTTCTGGAATAGGCACAGCAGTATCGTCCGTTGCAAACCGAGTGACGACAGTGTCTATGGCAGCTCTCATGTGAAGTTAGAGGGCATCGGGAAACCAGGTAAAAATGTTGCCGGGAGTCCGGGTCCCCCTTGTCCCAGGTTACTCCCTAATCCGCAAACAAATGGGTTAGAAGTGATGGAATCAGGCGATTTGTTATATAATGATGTGCACTTTGAAAGTGTTCCAGTTGTTTTTAATTTAACCTCTCTGCTTATGCCTGACAGATTGTGCCACAGTCGCTATCTTAATTTGTTTCACCTCATGTCGAAGGAAGTGGTAGGGAATTCGCAGGCAAGGAACCAAAGGACTGATTGGAGGAGCCCTGACCCAGACATGGGTGAAGGACCGAAGGCCCAACACAAACGAAGAAGTCTAGCCGAATGGGTGGGGATAGGAGCCACCGCCGGTGTGGCCGACCTGAATCGTATAGATGTCGAATCTATGTGGGAACATGATGAAGTCATGCAGAGGCAACTAAAAGGGCTTTTGACCAAACTGAATGACCAAAGCGGGGACCTAAACCACGAATTCTCACTCTACTATTACCTAATCCACGAATCCTCACTCTACCATTACCTAATCCACGAATCCTCACTCTACTATTACCTAATCCACGAATCCTCACTCTACCATTACCTAATCCACGAATCCTCACTCTACTATTACCTAATCCACGAATCCTCACTCTACCATTACCTAATCCACAAATCCTCACTCTACTATTACCTAATCCACGAATCCTCACTCTACTATTACCTAATCCACGAATCCTCACTCTACTATTACCTAATCCACGAATCCTCACTCTACCATTACCTAATCCACAAATCCTCACTCTACTATTACCTAATCCACGAATCCTCACTCTACTATTACCTAATCCACAAATCCTCACTCTACTATTACCTATGATGTGGAGATGCCGGTGATGGACTGGGGTTGACAATTGTAAACAATTTTACAACACCAAGTTATAGTCCAGCAATTTTATTTTAAATTCACAAGCTTTCGGAGACTTCCTCCTTCCTCAGGTAAACATTTACCTGAGGAAGGAGGAAGTCTCCGAAAGCTTGTGAATTTAAAATAAAATTGCTGGACTATAACTTGGTGTTGTAAAATTGTTTACTATTACCTAATCCACAAATCCTCACTCTACCATTACCTAATCCACGAATCCTCACTCTACCATTACCTAATCCACAAATCCTCACTCTACTATTACCTAATCCACAAATCCTCACTCTACTATTACCTAATCCACAAATCCTCACTCTACTATTACCTAATCCACGAATCCTCACTCTACTATTACCTAATCCACAAATCCTCACTCTACTATTACCTAATCCACGAATCCTCACTCTACTATTACCTAATCCACAAATCCTCACTCTACTATTACCTAATCCACGAATCCTCACTCTACCATTACCTAATCCACAAATCCTCACTCTACTATTACCTAATCCACAAATCCTCACTCTACTATTACCTAATCCACAAATCCTCACTCTACCATTACCAACAAGCCAGGGGATCAACCCTGGTTCACCCGATTCCCCCCCTATCTCTTAGCCTGAAGTCAATCCTTCAGCGTACAGCTTCCTCTCAAGAACATTCAATTTGTATGCAACACGATAATAAAGATAGCGAGAAAGGAATCAAAACCTAAGGAGACCACAAATGGTGGGATGTGGTGTATAATATGGGGCAATCCGTCTGGCCTCGTATGCTTTCTTATGCTTTCTTAGTTGTTCAATTTGTGTTGACCATGGTTGCAAAGTTACCACGATTGGGAACTACATATTCCAGGGTACATAACGTTTAGAAAAGACAGGCATAATGGAAAGGGAGGGGGTGTAGCCCTAATCATAAAGGGTGTCATAAGGACAATGGTGAGAAAGGACCTTGGCTCGGAAGATCAGGAAGTAGAATCAGTATGGGTGGAAATAAGAAATAACAAGGGGCAGAAAACACTGGTGGGAGTAGTTTATAGGCCCCCTAATAGTAGCTATTCCATTGGACAGAGTATTAGTCCTGAAATAATAGGAGCTTGTAACAAAGGTAATGCAGTAATCATGGGGGACTTTAATCTTCATATAGACGGGCAAATCAAATTGGCAAAGGCAGTATGTAGGCTGAGTTCATGGAATGCATCCAAGATGATTTCCTAGAGCAATAAGTCATGGAACCAAACAGGGAACAGGCTATTTTAGATCTTGTATTGTGTAATGAGACAGGGTTAATTAGTAACCTTATAGTAAATAATCCTCTGGGAAAGAGAGATCATAATATGATAGAATTTCACATTGAGTTTGATAGTGACATACTTAAGTCCGAAACTAGAGTCTTAAGTTTAAATTAAGGCAATTACATAGGTATGAGGGGCGAGTTGGCTAAGGTAGATTGGGAAATTAAATTAAAGGGTATGACAGTTGAAAAGCAATGGCAAACATTTAAAGAAATATTTCAGTATTCTCAACAAATATACATTCCATTGAGGAATAAAAACTCCCTGGAAAAAGTGATCCACCCGTGGCTAACTAAAGAAGTTAAGGATAGTATTAGATTAAAAGAAGAGGCTTATAATGCTGCCAAGAAGTGTACTAAGCCTGAGGATTGGGAGAGTTTTAGAAACCAGCAAAGGACGATGAAAAAATTGATAAAAAGGGAGAAAATAGAATATGAAAGTAAACTGGTAAGAAATATAAAAACAGATTGGAAGAGCTTCTACAAATATGTAAAAAGGAAGAGAGTAGCAAAAGTAAACATTGGTCCCCTAGAGACTGAGACAGGAGAAATTATAATGGGGAATAAGGAAATGGCAGATGCATTAAACAAATATTTTGTATCTGTCTTCACAGTGGAAGACACAAAAAGTACACCAGAAATAGTGGGGAACCAAGGTGTAAATGAGAGTGAGGAACTTAAAGTAATTAATATCAGTAGAGAAAAAGTATTTGAGAAACTAATGGGACTAAAAGCCAATAAATTCCCTGGACCCGATGGCCTACATCCGAGGGTTCTAAAAGAGGTGGCTGCAGAAATAGTGGATGCAATGGTTATGATCTTCTAAAATTTCCTAGATTCTAGAACGGTCCTAGCAGATTGAAAGGTAGCAAATGTAACCCCGCTATTCAAGAAAGGAGGGAGAGAGAAAGCAGGGAACTTTAGGTCAGTTAGCCTGACATAAGTCGTCGGGAAAATGCTGGAATCCATTATTAAGGAAGTGGTAACAGGGCACTTAGAAATTAATAATATGATTAGGCAGAGTCAACATGGTTTTATGAAAGGGAAATCGTATTTGACAGATTTATTGGAGTTTTTTGAGGATGCAATTAACAGGGTAGATAAAGGGGAACCAGTGGATAAAGTATATTTAGATTTTCAAAAGGCATTCGATAAGGTGCCACATAAAAGATTGTTACGCAAGAGGGGTTGGTGGCAACATTAGCATGGATAGAGGATTGGTTAACGGACAGAAAACAGAGTGGCGATAAACGGGTCATTTTCAGATTGGCAGGCTGTAACAAATGGGGTACCGCAAGGATCGGTGCTGGGGTCTCAGCTATTTACAATCTATATTAATTATTTGGATGAAGGGATGGGTGTAATGTATCCAAATTTGCTGATGATACAAAGCTAGGTGGGAAAGTACCTTATTGAAACATATAACATTCTGAGGGGGCTTGAAAGGGTAAATGCTGAGAGGATGTTTCCCCTCATAGGGGAATCTAGGACTAGGGGGCATAGTCTCAGAATAAGGGGTTGCCCATTTGAGACGGAGATTAGGAGAAATTTCTTCTCTCAGAGGGTTGTGAACCTTTGGAATTCTTTGTCCCAAAGAGCGGTGGAGGCTGAGTCATTGAATACATTCAAGGCTGAGTTAGACAAATTTTTGATCAGCAAGGGAATCAAAGGATATGGGGAACAGGCGGGAAAGTGGAGTTGAGGCCAGAATCAGATCAGCCATGATCTCGTTGAATGGCGGAGCAGGCTCGAAGGGCCAAATGGCCTACTCCTGCTCCTATCTTTTATGTCCTTACGTTCTATGTTGTGAGGAGGATTCAAAGAGTCTGAAAAGGGATATAGACAGGTTAAGTGAGTGGGCAAGAAGGTGGCAGATGGAGTATAATGTGGGGAAATGTGAGGTTATTCACTTTGGTAGGAAGAATGGAAAAACAGAATATTTTTTAAATGGTGAGAAACTATTAAGTGTTGGTGTTCAGAGGGATTTGGGTGTCCTCGTACAAGAAACACAAAAAGTTAACATACAGGAAACGATTAGGAAGGCCAATGTTACGTTGGCCTTTATTGCAAGGGGGTTGGAGTACAAGAGTAAAGAAGTCTTGCTGCAATTGTACAGGGCTTTGGTGAGACCACACCTGGAGTACTGTGTACAGTTTTGGTCACTTTACCTAAGGAAGGATATACTTGCCTTACAGGCAGTGCAACGAAGGTTCACTAGATTGATTCCTGGGATGAGAGGGTTGTCCTATGTGGAAAGATTGAATAGGATGGGTCTATACTGTGTGGAGTTCAGAAGAATGAGAAGTGATCTCATTGAAATATATAAGGTTCCAAGAGGGCTTGACAGGGTAGATGCTGAGAGGCTGTTTCCCCTGGCTGGAGAGTCTAGAATGAGGGGAGATAGTCTCAGGGTAAGAGGTCGGACATTTAAGACTGAGATGAGGAGCAATTTCTTCACTCAGAGGGTCGTGAATATTTGGAATTCTTTATCCCAGAGGGCTGTGGATGCTCAGTATTTGAGTATATTCAAGACTGAGATCGATAGATTTTTGGACTCTAGGGGAATCAAGGGATGTGGGGATCGGGCATGAAAGTAGAGTTGAGGTTGAAGATCAGCCATGATCTTATTGAATGGCGGAACAAGCTCGAGGGGCCGTATGGCCTACTCCTGCTCCTATTTCCTATGTTCTTATGTCCTTATGTTCTAATTATAATCAAAAGCATTATTTAGTTGCAAAAGACAACTTTTTGATTTTTTACTTTGCCATTTGGCTAATGGATTGGGGTAGTAGAACTCTGTGAGCATCCGGCCTCACACTAAACTTCTCAACCGCAGACACTTGGTCTAAAATTAAGAATATTCCCTCAGATATTCTGGAGATTGAAAACATTTATTAACTTGAAACAGGAATTGTAAGTAAAACATTGCAACATATTGTAATCTGTTATGTTTGTTCATGTTTCTGTTCAATCTTTATTTCTGTAAAAAAACTTGATTTGTAGTTGTAGCTTCAGGCTTCAGGTATATGGTCTGTCAGTGTGTTATTTGTCTTTCACTCAGAGAGATTGGAAGTATATGGTGAGATCCTTTACTATTTCCAGTGCATACTTAATGGTAAAAAGGATTCATTGTTCACCCTGAAATCCCAGATTACTTCACACATAATATTATATTTTGCTTCATAGGGAATATACTTTTGCGCTGGGCATGAGAAATGTATTTGGATAAACTTGAATCGTAACTTTGGACTAGCAATGCTGTGCACCACTGAGTCATCTTTAAAACTGCAGCACTTTTATAAAATAACTCAAGTGTCCCTCCATTCAAATCTCCTTTTTTGTTACTTACAAGACATAGGTGGACGCTGCAGTGGACAAGTAGTCTGCTGGGAACCCATCTGGGCCTGCTGGGATCTGGACGTGGCTGGTATAAAGCATAGGACAAAAGTAGTCAGAACTAGTCTTGCACATTAAAACAAATCTAAGAACTAAAGATGCTCAATGTTGCTATCAAAGTGTGGATGTAATAAAGTTGAACAAGCCATTATTCCCTAATTTGACTTCAAGGTCCACAGAAGGACTTGAACTCATAATCTGACACTTCACTTCTTTAATGAGGGAATGCTGCATTGTTTCAGTTGCTATCCTTCAGATAGATGTTGAACCTGTTTCAGAGAGTTAAGGTTAATTACATCGAGTTACATCGAAAACATAGCACAGAAACAGACCATTCGGCCCAACTGGTCTATGCTGGCATTTATGCTCCATATGAGCCTCCTCCTTCCTGTGCTTATCTAGCTTCCCCTTAAATGCAGCTATGTTATTTGCCTCAACTACTCCTTGTGGTAGTGCATTCTACATTCTTACCACTCTCTGGGTAAAGAAGTTTCTCTTAAATTCCCTGTTGGAATTATTAGCGACTATTTATGACCTCTAGTTTTGGACTCGTCCACAAGTGGAACCATTTTCTCCACATCTATCCTGTGAAACCCTATCATTATCTTAAAGGCCTCCATCAGGTCATCCCTCAGCTTTCTCTTTTCTATAGAAAAGACTCCCCGACTGTTCAGCCTTTTCTGATAAGGATGTCCTCTCAGTTCTGGTGTCATCCTTGTGAATGTTTTTTGCACCCTCTCCAATGCCTCTGTATCTTCTTCATAATATGGAGACCAGAGAAGTGCAAAATACTCCAAGTGTGGTCTAACATAGAATGTACAGCACCGAAACAGGCCATTCGGCCCAATAGGTCCTTGATAATCTCTATGCTCTGCATGAGCCTCCTCCCACCTTTCTTCATCTAACCCATCAACATATCCTTCTTTTCTTTTCTCCCTCGTGTGTTTATCTAGCTTCCCCTTAAATGCATCTATGCTAGTCGCCTCAACTAGTCCTTGTGGAAGTGAGTTCCACATTCTAGCCGCTCTGGGTAAACAAGTTTCTCCTGGTATACCTATTGGATTTATTAGTGACTATCTTATATTTAATTCTGGTCTCTCCCTCAAGTAGAAACATTTTCTCTACGTCTACCCTATCAAACCCTTTCATAATCTTAAAGACCTCTATCAGGTCACCCCTCAGTCTTCTGTTTTCTAGAGAAAAGAGCCCCAGCCGGTTGAATCTTTCCTCTCAGTTCTGGTATCATCCTTGTAAATCTTTTTGTACCTTCTCCAGTGCCTCTATATCCTCTTGAAAGTATGGAGACCAGAACTGTGCCCAGTACTCCAAGTGTGGTCTAACCAAGCTTCTATACAAGTTTAACACAACTTCCCTGCTTTTCAATTATAACCCTCTAGAAATGAACCCCAGTGCTTGGTTTGCTTTTTTTATGGCCTTATTAACCTGTATCACTACTTTTAGTGATTTGTGTATCCGTACCCCCAGATCACTCTGCACCTTTACCCCATTTTGACTCTTATTTTCCAAGGAGTATGTGGCCCCCTTATTCTTCCTACTAAAATATACCACCTCACACTTCTCCATATTGAAATTCATTTGCCAATTACACGCCCATTCTGTAAGTTTATTAATATCTTCCTGTATTTTGTTGCAGTCCTCCTTAGTATTAACTATACCCCCCAATTTCGTGTCGGTGCAAATTTTGAAATTGTACTTGCAATTCCTGAGTCCAAATTGTTTATGTAAATAGTGAACAAGTGATCCTGGCATCAATCCTTATGGAACACCACTTCCTACCTTTTGCCAGTCTGACTAACTGCCTTTAACCCCTACTCTCTATTTTGTTTTGTAGCCAGCTTGCTATCCATTCTGCTCCTTGTCTCCTGATTCCACATGCTCTGACCTTAGTCATGTGTCTACCTTATCGAAGGCCTTTTGAAAAAACAAAAATCCAAAACTTACCCTTGCCTACCCTTTCTGTTACTTCTTCAAAGAATTCAATAAGGTTGGTCAAGCATGACCTTCCCTTTTGAAATCTGTGCTGACTATTTTTTATTATATTTTCGATTTCTAGATGTTTTTCTATTACATCTTTGAGTAAGAATTCCATTATCTTTCCAACCACCGACATTAAGCTAATTGGTCTATTGTTCTCTGGACATGTTCTATCTCCCTTTTTAAATATAAGAATCACATTAGCTGTCCGCCAGTCCTCTGGCACCAATCCCTTTTCTAATGAATTCATGTATATATATAATAGTGCCTCTGCTATCTCTTCCCTTTTAATATGCACAAATCCAATCCACGTGAACCAGGGGTCTTATCCTCTCTTAGTTTGATTAGTTTATCAATTATCTCCCCCCATCTATCTTAAATATCTTTATACCTTTTTTGATCTCCTCTTCTAATGTCATGCCCACCATGTTAGCCTCCTTGGTAAATACTACGGCAAAGTAATTATTTAACATTTCTGCCATTTTGCTGTCATTACCTGTGAGTTTATCATTTGTATCCCTTAGTGGCCCTATCCCTAACCTGATTTTTCTTTTGTTATTTATCTGTCTGTAGAACACTTTACTATTTCTTTTTATATCCCTTGATAATTTAATTTCATAGTTCCTCTTTGCCTTCCTAATTGTTTTTATGACTTCTTTCCTAACCTTATCGTATTCCTTTTGTCATCCTCTCCTTTATTGTCTATGTAGTTGGTGTATGCCTTTTTCTTCAGTTTCAGTTTTGCTCTTATTTCTTTATTCATCGATGATGTGTCATTACTGGATGGTTTGTTCTTCTTGCTTTTTAGTGGGATATATTTCACCTGTATTCCTTTGATCACTGTTTTAAATGTTTCCCACTGCTGTTCTATTTGTTCGTTTATCAGTAAATGTTTCCAGTTTATTTTCCCTAGTTCCATTCTCATCCCCTTAAAATCAGCTTTTTTCCAACTTATTACTTTGGTCTCGTCTTACTAATGTCCTTCTCAATCTTTATTCTGAACCTGATTAAGTTGTGATCGCTATTGCCTAGATGCTCCCTCACGCTTACTTCTCTTATCTGTTCTGGTTCATTTCCCATTACTAGATCCAGCAGTGCTTCCTCCCTTGTTGGGCTTTTTACATACTGGGGAAGAAAGGAGTCCTGCACACATTGTAAAAACTCCATTCCCTCTACCCCTTTACCTATTTCTTTTTGCCAGTTTATGTGGGGGTAGTTAAAATCTCCCATGATTATTAATCTATGGCCTTCACTTATTTCACAGATTTGCTTATGTATTTCTTCCTCCACCTCCTTTCCACTATTAGGTGGTCTGTAGCATACCCCTATTAGCATAATCGATCCCCTCTTATCTTTTATTTCAATCTATATGGATTATGTTTCTATCCTTCTGTTAGGTAAGTCCCTTTTTTCTACTGCCATTATGTTACCTCTAATTAGTACAGTTACTCCGCCCCCTTCTTCCTTCCCTATCCTTTCTGATTATATTATAGCCTGCAATATTTAGTTGCCAGTCCTGTTCTTTATGAAACAATGTTTTAGTTATTCCTACCACATCCGGTTCCTCGCTATGGATTATTGCCTCCAGTTCCCCATTTTATTTTGGATGCTGTGTACTTTGCTGCACAGGCAGTTTAATTTGTCTTTAACAGTTATTCCTTTCGCTTCATTTTTAACAGCCCTTTTATATTTTATAACTGTATTTGTTTCTTGATTGTATGTGTTATCTTTATTCCTAATCCTGGTCTGATCTTTGCACTCATCTCCTGTTTCATGTATCTTTAGGCTTTTGCTATTGTTACCAGATCCCTCCCCCTACCTTGCAAGTTTAAAGCCTTATCCACCACCCTATTTATCCTTTCCGCTAGGACTCTGACCTGATCCAGGCAGTACAGTTCTTTCCTGTCCAAGTACTGGTGTCAATGTCCCATGGGACCCCTCCTTCCCACACCACTCTTTCAGCCACGCATTCACCTTTCTGATTTCCTTATCCCTATGCCAATTAGCAAATGGTTCGGGTAGTAATCTTGAGATTACCACCTGAGAGGTCTTGCTTTTTAATTTAGTTTCCAGCTTTAAATATTCACTTACCAGTACCTCCTCCATGATCTTCCATATAACTGAGGTCCCACATCCCTGGTACCATTCTTGTAAATCTCTTCTGCTCCCTCTCTAAGGCCTTGACATCCTTTGTAAAGTGTGGTGCCCAAAATTGGACACAATGCTCCAGCTGGGGCCTAACTAGTATTTTATAAAGGTTCAGCATATCTTCCTTGCTTTTGTACTCTGCCTCTATTTACAAAGCCAAGAATCCAGTATGCTTTTTTAACAGCCTTCTCAACTTGTCCTGCTACCTTCAAAGATTTGTGTACATACACCCCCAGGTCTTTCTGTTCGTGCACCCCCTTTAAAATTATACCATTTAGTTTATATTGCCTTTCCTCATTCATCCTACCAAAATGTTGCACTTCACACTTCTCTGCGTTAAATTTCATCTGTCATGTGTCTGTCCATTTCACCAGTCTGTCTTCCTGAAGCTTATTACTATCATTCTCATTGTTTACTACATTTCCAAGTTTTGCGTCATCTGCAAACTTTGAAATTACCAAGTCCAGGTCATTAATCTATGTCAAAAAGAGCAGTGGTCCTAATACCGACCCCTGGGGGTCACCACTATATATTTCCCTCCAGTCTGAAAAACAACCATTCACCACTACTCTGATTTTTGTATCTTAGCCAATTTTGTATCCATGCTGCCACTGTCCCTTTAAGCCCATGGGCTTGAATTTTGCTAACAAGTCTATTATGTGGTACTTCAACAAACAATAGTTTTATTATTTTGCCTTTGTCTACATTAAAAATAATTAGCCAATCTTCAGCTATCGAGGCAGAGAACTTGAGAATTACCACCAGTAGAGTTCTCATCTCATTTCTGTGTATGCTTGCAACTTTTGGGAGTAGGGAATGTCAGGAGATCTTTGGATTTTTATCTTATGAAAGAGATTGGCAGAAGATTTAGACAGTGAGAGAGTCTGAGGGTCTGAGGGTAGAACAAGCAGATGTGAAGTGTCTTTATTCATTACAAGCACTGGGCTATAAGTTATGCCCACTTTTCTTGAGGTCCTGATTTTTAATTTAGCCCCAAGTTCCTGATAATCCCTCAGCAGGTCCTCCTCTCAATTCACAACAATTGGTTCTTCCTCCTCCCTTTCCAAGTCCCTGTCCAGCTGCTTTGAGATATCCCTTACCCTGGCACCGCGGGTAGGCAACACACCCTCCTGGACTCTCGATCACGATTGCAAAGGACACCCTCTATTCCCCCTAATCACTTAATCCCCCATAGCTATAACCTTTCTTTTCAGCTGTTGCTCCCCTTTGACTGTCTCCTGCTCCACAGTGCCTTGGTTAGTTTTTTAGCCGTTCTCCTTGCAACCTACTTCCTTATTCCCACAGTAGCAAGTAGCTGTTGGACAGGACCAAATTCTGCAGCTCCTCCACCCCTCCTTAACGAGGGTTCCCTTACCCCACTGATTGTCAGTCACACACTTCTTTTCCTGTACTGTATCTCTCAACATGTGTGACTGTATTCTGGAGTAAACCATCAGGATATTCCTTCCCCTCTCTTACGTGTTGGAATGTCTCTAATTCGCACTCCAGTTCACAGGATTGTTCATCCGGGACAGTCTTAGTGTGCACAAATTCCCACATTCTGCAGTCCCAAAACGGTGCCTGCGCTGCCATTACCTATTCTTTCTTTTTTTACTAGATTTTAGTTAGTTAAAGGAAGAGTAAATAATTCAACACAGCTTTAGATCCTCAATTAATTTACTTAGCACTTCCTTGCCCCTCTGCTGTTAATGGAACTGAAGAGTGGCAAATCCCCAGGACCAGATGGTTTCCAGCTCAGGGTTTTAAAGGATGCAAAAGAGATGTCCCAGCTATAATCTTCCAAAAGTTCTCTCTATTCAGGAACTGTTACGTTTTGCACCTGATTGAATTTTTTGAAGAGGTGACTAAAGTAGTGGACAGGGTAATATCTATAGAAGTTATTTATATGGATGTCCAGAAGGCATTCGATAAAGTCCCTCATAAGAGAATGTCAGCTGAAGTTGCAGCTCATGGAATTTTGGGCAATTTTTTTAAATTCATTCATGGGATGTGGGCATCACTGGCAAGGCCAGCATTTATTGCCCATTCCTAATTGCCCTTGAGAAGGTGGTGGTGAGCCGCCTTCTTGAACCGCTGCAGTCCGTGTGGTGAAGGTTCTCCCACAGTGCTGTTAGGTATGGAGTTCCAGGATTTTGACCCAGCGACGATGAAGGAACAGTGATATATTTTCAAGTCAGGATGGTGTGTGACTTGGAGGGGAACGTGCAGGTGGTGTTGTTCCCATGTGCCTGCTGCCCTTGTCCTTCTAGGTGGTAGAGGTCGTGGGTTTGGGAGGTGCTGTTCAAGAAGCCATGGCGAGTTTTTTTTTATTCGTTCATGGGATGTGGCGTTGCTGGCAAGGCCAGCATTTATTGCCCATCCCTAATTGCCCTTGAGAAGGTGGTGGTAAGCCACCTTCTTGAACCGCTGCAGTCCATGTGGTGAAGGTTCTCCCACAGTGCTGTTAGGAAGGGAGTTCCAGGATTTTGACCCATCGATGATGAAGGAACGGCGATATATTTCCAAGTCGGGATGGTGTGTGACTTGGAGGGGAACGTGCAGGTGGTGGTGTTCCCATATACCTGCTGCTCTTGTCCTTCTAGGTGGTAGAGGTCGCAGGTTAGGGAGGTGCTGTCGAAGAAGCCTTGGCGAGTTGCTGCAGTGCATCCTGTGGATGGTACACACTGCAGCCACTGTGCGCAGGTGGTGCAGGGAGTGAATGTTTAGGGTGGTGGATGAGGTGCCAATCAAGCGGGCTGCTTTGTCCTGGATGGTGTCGAGCTTCTTGAGTGTTGTTGGAGCTGCACTCATCCAGGCAACTGGAGAGTATTCCATCACACTCCTGACTTGTGCCCTGTAGATGGTGGAAAGGCTTTGGGGAGTCAGGAGGTGAGTCACCCGCCGCAGAATACCCAGCCTCTGGCCTGCTCTTGTAGCCACAGTATTTATATGGCTGGTCCAGTTAAGTGTCTGGTCAATGGTGACCCCTAGGGTGTTGATGGTGGGGGATTCGGCTACCTCTACGTCTATCCTATCAAACATAAGAACATAAGTAATAGGAGCAGGAGTAGGCCATACAGCCCGTCGAGCCTGCTCCGCCATTCAATAAGATCATGGCTGATCTTCTATCTCAACTCCACTTTCCCACCCAATCCCCATATCCCTTCATTCCCTTAGTGTCCAAAAATCTATCGATCTCAATCTTGAATATACTCAACGATTGAGCATCCACAGTCCTCTGGGGTAGAAAATTCCAAAGATTCACAAGCCTCTGAGCAAAGAAATTTTTCCTCATCTTGGTCCTAAATGGCCGACCCCTTACCTTGAGAATATGACCCCTAGTTCTAGACTCTCTAGCCAAGGGAAACATCCTTTCAGCATCTACCCTGTCAAGCCCTCAGAATTTTATTCTTTTCAATATGATCTCCTCTCTTCTTGTTGATGGTGGGGGATTCGGTGATGGTAATGCCGTTGAATGTCAAGGGGTGGTGGTTAGGCTCTCTCTTGTTGGAGATGGTCATTGCCTGGCACTTGTCTGGTGCAAATGTTACTTGCCATTTATCAGCCCAAGCCTGGGTGTTGTCCAGGTCTTGCTGCATCCGGGCATGGACTGCTTCATTATCTGAGGGGTTGCGAATGGAACTGAACACTGTGCAATCATCAGCGAACATCCATTTCTGACCTTATGATGGAGGGAAGGTCATTGATGAAGCAGCTGAAGATGGTTGGGCCGAGGACACTGCCCTGAGGAACTCCTGCAGCAATGTTCCGGGGCTGAGATGATTGGCCTCCAACAACCAATACCATCTTCCTTTGTGCTCGGTATGACTCCAGCCACCGGAGAGTTTTCCCCCTGATTCCCATTGACTTCAATTTTACTAGGGCTCCTTGGTGCCACACTCGGTCAAATGCTGCCTTGATGTCAAGGGCAGTCACTCTCACCTCACCTCTGGAATTCAGCTCTTTTGTCCATGTTTGGACCAAGGCTGTAATGAGGTCTGGAGCCGAGTGGTCCTGGCAGAACCCAAACTGAGCATCGGTGAGCAGGTTATTGGTGAGCAAGCGCCGCTTGATAGCACTGTTGACGACACCTTCCATCACTTTGCTGATGATTGAGAGTAGACTGATGGGGCGATAATTGGCCGGATTGGATTTGTCCTGCTTTTTGTGGACAGGACATACAGGGCAATTTTCCACATTGTCAGGTAGATGCCAGTGTTGTCGCTGTACTGGAACAGTTTGGCTAAAGGCGCAGCTAGTTCTGGATCACAAGACTTCAGCCGGGATGTTGTCGGGGCCCATAGTTTTTGTTGTATCCAGTGCACTCAGCCGTTTCTTGATATCACGTGGAGTGAATCGAATTGGCTGAAGACTGGCTTCTGTGATGGTGGGGATATCGGGAGGAGGCCGAGATCGAATATTCCACTCGGCACTTCTGGCTGAAGATGGTTGCAAACGTTTCAGCCTTGTCTTTTGCACTCACATACTGGACTCTGCCATCATTGAGGATGGGGATGTTCACAGAACCTCCTCCTCCCGTTAGTTGTTTAATTGTCCACCACCATTCACGATTGGATGTGGCAGGACGGCTGAGCTTTGCTCTGATCCGTTGTTTGTGGAATCACTTCGCTCTGTCTATAGCATGTTGCTTCCGCTGTTTAGCATGCATGTTGTCCTGTGTTGTAGCTTCACCAGGTTGGCACCTCATTTTCAGGTACATATGGTGCTGCTCCTGGCATGCTCTTCTACACTCCTCATTGAACCAGGGTTGATCCCCTGGCTTATTGGTAATGGTAGAGTGAGGAATATGCTGGGCCATGAGGTTACAGATTGTGCTGGAAAACAATTCTGCTGCTGCTGCTGATGGCCCACAGCGCCTCTGGATGTCCAGTTTTGAGCTGCTAGATCTGTTCTGAATCTACCCCATTTAGCACAGTGGTAGTGCCACACAACACGTTGGATGGTGTCCTCAGTGTGAAGACGGGACTTCGTCTCTACAAGGGCTGTGCCGTGGTCACTCCTACCAATACTGTCATGGACAGATGCATCTGCGACAGGTAGATTGGTAAGGACAGGGTGAAGTAAGTTTTTCCCTCATGTTAGTGCGCTCACCACCTGCTGCAAGCCCAGTATGGCAGCTACGTCCTTCAGGACTTGGCTAGCTCGGTCAGTAGTGGTGCTACCGAGCCACTCTTGGTGATGGACATTGAAGTACCCCACCCAGAGTACATTCTGTGCCATTGCTACCCTCAGTGCTTCCTCTAAGTGGTGCTCAATATGGAGGAGGACTGATTCATCAGCTGAGGGAGGACGGTAAGTGGTAATCAGCAGGAGGTTTCCTTGCCCATGTTTGACCTGATGCCATGAGATTTCATGGGGTCCAGAGTCAATGTTGAGGACTCCCAGGGCCACTGCCTCCTGACTGTATGTCACTGTACTGCCACCTCTGGTGGGTCTGTCCTGCCGGTGGGACAGGACATACCCAGGGATGGTGATGGAAGAGTCTGGGATGTTGGTTGAAAGGTATGATTCTGTGAGTATGGCTATGTCAGGCTGTTGCTTGACTCGTCTGTCGGACAGCCCTCCCAATTTTGGCACAAGTCCCCAGATGTTGGTGAGGAGGACTTTGCAGGGTCGTCTGGGCTTGGTTTGCCTTTGTCGTGTCCGGTGACTAGTGGGTCTGATGCTGGGTGGTCCGTCCGGTTTTATATTGACCTGGTTAGGAAATTGGCCGGGCGGCAGGAGACAGAGAGTAGGGATAATGGGCAGGTATGCAAATTGGGAGGATGTGACTCGTGGTGTCCCACAGAGATCTGTGCTGAGGCCTCAACGATTCACTGTATTATTAACAACTTAAATGACGGGGTAGACAGCTACATATCCAAGTTTGCCGATGACACAAAGATAGGCAGCATTGTAACCAGTGTAGATGGAAGCATTAAATTACAAAGAGATATTAATAGATTAAGTGAATGGGCAAAACTGTGGCAAATGGATTTCAATGTATGCAAGTGTGAGGTCATCCATTTTGGACCTAAAAAGGATAGATCAGTGTACTTACTGAATGGTGAAAAGCTCGAAACAGTGGAGGTCCAAGGAGACTTTGGGGTACATGTACAAAGATCTTTAAAATGTCATGGACAAATACAGAAAATAATCAAAAAGGATAATGGAATGCTGGCTTTTATATGGACTAGAATACAAGGGGGTAGAAATTATACCACAGCTACACAAAGCCCTAGTTAGACCACACCTGGAGTACTGTGTTCAGTTCTGGGCACCACAGCTTAGGAAGGAATGTATTGGCCTTGGAGGGAGTGCAGCGTAGATTTACTAGAATGATACCTGGACTCCAAGGGTTAAATTACGAGGAGAGATTACACAAACCAGGGTTGTATTCCCTGGAATTTGGAAGATTAAGGGGTGATATGATCGAAGTTTTCAAGATATAAAGAGGAACTGATCGAGTAGATAGCGAGAAACTATTTCTGCTGGTTGAGGAGTCTAGGATTAGGGGACACAGCCTAAAGATTAGAAGCAAGACTTTCAGGAGTGAAGCTAGGAAACACCTCTACACGCAAAGGGTGGTAGAAGTTTGGAACTCTCTTCCGCAAACGACAGTTGATGCTAGCTCATTGGTAATTTTAATTCTGAGATTGATAGATTTTTATTAACCAAAAATATTCAGGGATATGGGGCTAAGGCAGGTACATGGAGTTCGGTCACAGATCAGCCATGATCTCATTGAATGGCGGAACAGGCTCGAGGGGCTAAATGGCCTACTCCTCTTCCTATGTTCCTATAATTCTCTCTGAAAATATAATGAAGAGTAATCAGCACGGATTTCAAAAGGGAAAGTCATGCTTGACCAACCTTATTAAATTATTTGAAGAAGTAACAGAAAGAGTAGACAAGGGTAATGCAGTAGTTGTCATATATTTGGATTTTCAAAAGGCCTTCGATAAGGTACCGCATAGTCGACTCATGACTAAGGTCAGAGCATATGGAGACAGGGGACAGGTAGCAGAATGGATAGCAAGCTGACTACAAAACAGAAAAGAGAGTCGGGGTTAAGGGTAGCTACTCAGACTGGCAAAGTTGGGAAGTGGTGTTCCACAGGGATCGGTGCTGGGAACATCGTTCTTCACAATTTACATTAATGATTTGGACACGACAATCTGAAGTACAATTTCAAAATTAGTGGAGGTCTCCAAATTGGGAGGTATAGTTAATACAAAGAAAGAAAGCGACTAAATGCAGGAAGACTTCAATAAATTTGCAGAATGGGTGTGTACATGGCAAATGAATTCCAATATAGATAGATAAGTGTGAGGTGGTGCATTTTGGTACGAAGAATAAGGAGGCCACATATTGCTTCGATAATAAGAGTCTAAATGGGGTAGAGAAGCAAAGGGATCTCGGGGGTACACGTTCACAAATCAATAAAGTAGCAACGCAAGTTAATAAGGCCGGTAAAAAAGCAAACCAAGCAGAGGGGTTCATTTCTAGAGGGACAGAACTGAAAAGCAGAGCAGTTATGTTAAACATGAATAAAATCTTGGTGAGACCACACTTGGAGTACTGTGAACAGTTCTGGTCTCCACGTTACAGAATTGGAGAAGGTGCAAGAAAACTTCACAAGGATGATAGCAGAACTGAGAGGATATACTTGTCAGGAAAGGCTGAACAGGCTGGGGCTCTTTTCTCTGAAAACGCTGAGAAGTGACCTGAAATCTGAAATAAAAACATAAAATGCTGGAAAAGCTCAGCAAGTCAGGCAGAACCTGTGGAGAAAGAAACAGAGATAATGTTTCAGGTCGAAGCCCTTTCGTCAGAACTGGAAGGTGTTAAAGAGTTAAAGTTTATAAGCAAGTACAGAGCCTGGGAAAGGTGGGGTGACATGAGGAAAAGCTTTTTTACACAGTGAGAAGTTATGATCTGGAATGCGCTGCCTAATTCAATTGTGGCTTTCAAAAAGGAATTGGATAAATACTTGAAGGGAAAATATTTGCAGGACCACGGGGAAAGAGCGGGGGAATGGGACTAACTGGATTGCTCTTACAAAGAGCCGGCAAAGGCTCGATGGGCGAATGGCCTCCTTCTGTTCTATAACTATTCTATGATTCAATGATTCTAAAAGATTATTACACAAGATAAGGGCTCATGGGATTGGGGGTAATATATTATCATGGATTGAGGATTGGTTAATGGACAGAAAACAAAGAGTAGGAATAAACGGATCTTTTCGGGTTGGCAGGCTGTAACTAGTGGGGTACTGCAAGGATCGGTGCTTGGGCCTCAGCTGCTTACAATCTATATCGACGACTTAGGTGAGGGGACCAAGTGTAATGTATCCAAGTTGCTGATGATATAAAGCGAGGTGGGAAAGTAAGCTGTGGGGAGGACGCAAAGAGACTGCAAAGGGATTATAGACAGGTGAAGTGAATGGGGGAGAAGGTGGCAGATGGAGTATAATGTGAGGAAATGTGAAATTATCCACTTTGGTAGGAAGAATAGAAATGCAGAATATTTTTTAAAAGGTGAGAGACTAAGAAATGTTGGTAGTCAGAGGGATTTGGGTGTCCTTGTACAAATCACATGAAGTTAACATGCAGGTACAGCAAGCAGTTAGGAAGGCGAATGGTATGTTAGCCTTTATTGCAAGGGGGTTGGAATATATGAGTAAGGAGGTCTTGCTGCAATTATATAGGGTTCAAGTGAGACCACACCTGGAGTACTGTGTACAGTTTTGGTCTCCTTATCTAAGGAAGGATATACTTGCCTTGGAGGGGGTGTAACAAAGGTTGACTAGATTGATTCCTGGGATGAGAGAGTTGTCCTATGAGGAGAGATTGAGTAGAATGGTCTTATATTCTCTGGAGTTTAGAAGAAGAGAGGAGATCATATTGAAAAGAATAAAATTCTGAGGGCTTGACAGGGTAGATGCTGAAAGGATGTTTCCCTTGGCTAGAGAGTCTAGAACTAGGGGTCATATTCTCAAGGTAAGGGGTCGGCCATTTAGGACCAAGATGAGGAAAAATTTCTTTGCTCAGAGGCTTGTGAATCTTTGGAATTTTCTACCCCAGAGGACTGTGGATGCTCAATCGTTGAGTATATTCAAGATTGAGATCAATAGATTTTTGGACACTAAGGGAATGAAGGGATATGGGGATTGGGTGGGAAAGTGGAGTTGAGATAGAAGATCAGCCATGATCTTATTGAATGGCGGAGCAGGCTCAACGGGCCGTATGGCCTACTCCTGTTCCTATTACTTATGTTCTTATGTTTGATAGGATAGACGTAGAGGTAGCCGAATCCCCCACCATCAACACCCTAGGGGTCACCATTGACCAGAAACTTAACTGGACCAGCCACATAAATACTGTGGCTACAAGAGCAAGTCAGAGGCTGGGTATTCTGCGGCGAGTGACTCATCTCCTGACTCCCCAAAGCATTTCCACCATCTACAAGGCACAAGTCAGGAGTATGATGGACTACTCTCCACTTGCCTGGATGAGTTCAGCTCCAACAACACTCAAGAAGCTCGACACCATCCAGGACAAAGCAGCCCGCTTGATTGGCACCTCATCCACCACCCTAAACATTCACTCCCTCCACCACCGGCACACCGTGGCTGCAGTGTGTGCCATCCACAGGATGCACTGCAGCAACTCGCCAAGGCTTCTACGACAGCACCTCCCAAACCTACGACCTCTACCACCTAGAAGGACAAGGGCAGCAGGCACATGGGAACAACACCACCTGCACGTTCCCCTCCAAGTCACACACATCCTGACTTGGAAATATATCGTCGTTCCTTCATTGTCACTGGGTAAAAATCATGGAACTCCCGACCTAACAGCACTGTGGGAGAACCTTCACCACATGGAATGCAGCGGTTCAAGAAGGCGGCTCACCACCACCTTCTCAAGGGCAATTAGGGATGGGCAATAAATGCTGGCCATGCCAGCGACACCCACATCCTGTGAATGAATTTTAAAAAATGTTTCCACTTGTGGGGTGTCCAAATCCAGAAGTCACTGTATAAGAATTCAAGATAGTCACTCATAAATCGAAAAGGGAATTCAGGAAAAACTTACTTACCCAAAGAGCGGTAAGAATGTGGAACGTGCTACCACAAGGAATAGTTGAGGCAAAAAGTATTGATGGGTTTAAAGGAAAGCTAGATAAGCAGATAAGGGAGAAAGAAATAGAAGGAGAAGGTGTAAACTAGAGTGGCAGGGGGATGGGAACCTGAACGGGGAGTCAGAAAGGAATAAAATTGAGAGCAGCAAGAGAGGGGAAGACCCAGGGGAAATCTACAATAGTACAAACAGTTGTTCAAGAACAAGTGAAAGGGAAAAGCGTAGAGCAGCGGAAAGAAAGTGTACTTTAGGCACGACAGAAAAACTAAAAACTAAAAGGCATAAGGCGATTAACCCAGCATCAAAGCTGTGGCAGGGGGTTGGGAACCTGAGCAGGGAGACAGAGGAAAGCGTGTCAGGAAGGGACAGAAGGTATGGAGTAAAAGGTAAAGTGTTAAAAAAGGAAAAAGCAGGAACTAAGTGTCACAAAACATATTTGAAAGTTCTTTATCTGAATGCACGTAGCATTCGTAACAAAATGGACGAGTTAACGGCACAAATAACTACGTATGGGTATGATCTTGTGGCCATTACAGAAACATGGCTGCAGGGTGACAATGACTGAGGTTATTTAACAATCAGGAAGGACAGGCAGGAAGGAAGGGGAGGTGGGGTGGCTATGTTAGTAAAGGAAGGAATCACTGTAATACAGAGAAATGATATTGGGACACAGGATCAGGGTGATGAAACAGTTTGGGTAGAGATAAGGACTAATAAGGGGAAAAAACACTAGTAGGCGTAGTATATAGGCCTCCTAATAGTTGCAACTCTGCTGGAAGAAGTATTAATCAGGAAATAGTCAGGGCATGTAATAAGGGAACAGCTACAATTATGGGGGATTTAAACTATCATATTAACTGGACAAATCAAATTGGGCAGGGCAGCCTTGAGGAAGAGTTTATTGAGTGTATTAGGGATGGATTTCTTGAGCAGTATGTAACTGATCCTACAAGGGGGAAAGCAACCTTGGACCTGGTCCTGTGTAATGAGCCAGGATTAATTAATAATGTCCTAGTTAAGGATCCCCTTGGAATGAGTGACCATAACATGGTTACATTCCATATCCAATTAGAGGGTGAGAAGGTTGGTTCTCAAACAAGCGTGCTGAGCTTGAATAAAGGAGACTATGATGGTATGAGAGCGGAATTGATTAAAGTGGACTGGGAAAATAGATTAAAAGGTAAGACGGTACATGAGCAGTGGTGTTCATTCAAGGAGTTATTTTACAACTTTCAAAAAAAAAATTCCACTGGGAAAAAAGGTAAAAGAAATGACAGCCATCCGTGGCTAAGTAAAGAAATTAAGGACAGTATCCAACTAAAAAGAGGGACATATAAGGTAGCCAAACTTAGTGGGAGGACAGAAGATTGGGAAGTCTTCAAAAGACAGCAAAAAGTAACTAAAGGATTGATTAAGAAAGGGAAGATAGATTATGAAAATAAATTAGCAAAAAATATAAAAACAGATAGCAAGAGTTTCTGTAGTTATATAAAAAGAAAAAGGGTGGCTAAGGCAAACGTAGGTCCCTTAGAGGATGAGACCGGGAAATTAATGGTGGCAAACATGGAAATGGCAAAAATGCTGAACAAATATTTTGTTTCAGTCTTTACGGTAGAGGACACTAAGAATATCCCAACACTGGACAAACAGGGGGCTCTAGGTGGGGGAGGAGCTAAATACGATTAAAATCACTAAGGAATTGGTACTCAGTAAAATAATGGGACTCAAGGCGGATAAATCCCCTGGACCTGATGGCTTACATCCGAGGGTCTTGAGGGAAGTGGCAGTCGGGATTGTGGATGCTTTGGTAATAATTTTCCAAAATTCTCTGGATTCGGCAAAGGTCCCAGCAGGTTGGAAAACTGCTAATGTAACACCCTTATTTAAAAAGGGTAGTAGGCAGAAGGCTGGACATTATAGACCAGTTAGCTTAACATCTGTGGTGGGTAAAATTTTGGAATCTATTATCAAAGAGACAGCAGCGGAACATTTGGATAAACATAATTTAATAGGACAAAGTCAGCATGGCTTTACGAAGGGGAAGTCATGTCTGACAAATTTGCTTGAGTTCTTTGAGGACATAACGTGCAGGGTGGATAAAGGGGAACCATTGGACGTAGTGTATTTAGACTTCCAGAAGGCATTCGACAAGGTGCCACATAAAAGATTATTGCTCAAGATAAAGAATCACTGGATTGGGGGTAATATTCTGGCATGGGTGGAGGATTGGTTATCTAACAGGAAGCAGAGAGTTGGGATAAACGGTTCATTCTCGGACTGGCAACCAGTAGCCAGTGGTGTTCCGCAGGGGTCGGTGCTGGTTCCCCAACTCTTTACAATCTATATTACCAATTTGGAGGAGGGGACCGAGTGTAACATATCAAAGTTTGCAGATGATACTAAGATGGGAGGGATAGTGGAGAGTGAGGAGGACATAAAAAACCTACAGGGGGATATAGACAGGCTGGGTGAGTGGGCGGAGATTTGGCAGATGCAATACAATATTGGAAAATGTGAGGTTATGCACTTTGGCAGGAAAAATCAGAGAGCAAGTTATTATCTTAAAGGTGAGAAACTGGAAAGTACTGCAGTACAAAGGGATCTGGGGGTCCTAGTGCAAGAAAATCAAAAAGTTAGTATGCAGGTGCAGCAGGTGATCAAGAAGGCCAACGGAATGTTGGCTTTTATTGCTCGGGGGATAGAATATAAAAACAGGGAGGTATTGCTGCAGTTATATAAGGTATTGGTGAGACCGCACCTGGAATACTGCATACAGTTTTGGTCTCCATACTTAAGAAAAGACATACTTGCTCTCGAGGCAGTACAAAGAAGGTTCACTCGGTTAATCCCGGGGATGAGGGGGCGGACATATGAGGAGAGGTTGAGTAGATTGGGACTCTACTCATTGGAGTTCAGAAGAATGAGAGGCGATCTTATTGAAACATATAAGATTGTGAAGGGGCTTGATCGGGTGGATGCGGTAAGGATGTTCCCAAGGATGGGTGAAACTAGAACTAGGGGGCATAATCTTAGAATAAGGGGCTGCTCTTTCAAAACTGAGATGAGAAGAAACTTCTTCACTCAGAGGGTGGTAGGTCTGTGGAATTTGCTGCCCCAGGAAGCTGTGGAAGCTACATCATTAAATAAATTTAAAACAGAAATAGACAGTTTCCTAGAAGTAAAGGGAATTAGGGGTTACGGGGAGCGGGCAGGAAATTGGACATGAATTTAGATTTGAGGTTAGGATCAGATCAGCCATGATCTTATTGAATGGCGGAGCAGGCTCGAGGGGCCGATTGGCCTATTCCTGCTCCTATTTCTTATGTTCTTATGTTCTTATGACATGCTGATAGGATTAGATGAAGAATCCTGGGAAGAGGCTCGTGTGGAGCAGAAACAATACATGGACAAGTTGGGCCGGATGGCCTGCTTCTGTGCTATAGACTCTTTGGGCACGATTTTAAAATGCCGGCGGGATGGCAGCGGGTGGGTGGGGGAGGGTCAATGGGTGCACGGCTATCCCGAATACTAAAACCTTACCGCTCCCCACGTGATCAAGACTTAATTGGTGGTCATTGACCTTGTTTCCCGGTTTGCCGTCCCGAAAGCTGCGCAGCAGGCGGACTGCGCACCCACATGATCTGCTGTCAGCTGGAGCATCTGGATTTAAAGGGCCATTGCCCCAAAGGCTTTTGCTAAAGCAAGGAGCAAGGAGACAGATTGGAGCAGCAGAGCGGCAAGCCAGCTCCAAGATTCAGTGACGCCTCACTTGCGTTGCTGCTGGCCGGGGTGAGGAGGAGGGAACAATTTTACCCAGCCAACAGGAGGAAGCGCCTTGCCTCTGCCACCAAGAAGGCCTGGCTCGAGGTGGCAGAGGAGGTCACCAGCAGGAGCAACATATCCCGCAGTTGCAGGAAGCGTTTCAATGACCTAACTAGGTCAGCAAAAGTGAGTACACTTACTGATTCTCCTGCATTCCATGTTGCACATCACCTCCACCCCTCCAACTCATTCTGCACTGCCAAGACTACTCCATCACATCACTCCTCACACCCACTTAAGACTCATCCTCAACTTACCTTCACTTCCTGAGCACTTCCTCACCTCCCCATTTGTGATCCCACCACTATCACTCACCCCAATCCTGATCCAATGTGATGTCTCTGTCTCATAATCACCCTCTGATGCACCTCTTTCACAGTCAGCCTCACCCAAAGCAATGCATTCATCGGCTGAGCACTTCACCCTCACTCACTCACACGTCCGTACTTTCTCCCCTTGTAGAGGACAGCGCAAAATGCATGCGAGAGGGCGAGGGGCCGCAACAAATAGTGGTCCTCACAGAGGGAGGGGAGGAGGCCCTGCAGTGAGCTGTGGAGAGTCCGCGTCGGTGGAATCACTTCTCTCCAGGTTCTGCTCAGCTGGACTCAGATGCTGAACCCTTGGGGCCATCCTTTAAAAGGAGAATGATTGAGGGGCAGCAGCACATTTGTGAGGTACTGGAACAGGTGGCATGCACACTCTCCACAACAGCGCAGAGGATAGAGGAGTCCAAGTCCTGTATGAGTGGAATGGTGGCACAGGTACGTGCGGGAATGTCTGCGATGGAGAGAAGGCTAGCCTCCATTGAGCTTTATGCATGGCTCATAAATGAGTGCATTCAGGCCCTGACAACGGCCGTTCGGACTCACGGTAAACAATATTCTGCCGCCCTAAACATGCAGACAGAAACTTTACAACTGGGCTTCCAAGGCATCACACGTGTCCTCTAAACTGTTCTCCTGCAGGGTGGTAGGAGTGATGTGGGCCTGGTCCAGTGGAGGAATGATGGCAAAAGGGGACATGGAATTGGGGACGCCACTCAAAGCGCTCCCACGTCTCACCCGTTGCCCCCCTCTCAACCAGTACCCGCAATGCTGCCTCCTCTCCAGGTGGCCGAGTCTGCCCCTGCACAGAAGAAGGTGGAACAGCCTTTGGAGGGGTCCTCGTGGGCTCCAAACCCACAGGGAGTAGACTGAAAGCATCTTGGCAGTCCGGGAATGGACATGAGCAACCTGCCACTACCTTTGCTGCAGCCACAGGGGATGCACCACGTAGAAGTAGTAGGAAGAGAAAGGCTAAGATTTTGTGATCACGAAGGGTATACACGATGGTGTCTGACAGACTGTTATGTTTTTTATTTATATTTGTTTTTTGTTAAAGTCACATTAAATGTCATCATTCTCACCACTACTGCCATGTCTTTTGTGATAGCACCCTTTCATGAGCTTCACCATGAACGACGACACTTGATGTCACCCAGTGGGTCACTTTACAGTGGGTGTATGTGTAATTGCAGGACTGTTTTGTGCAGGGGGTGGGGGGGTGGTGTTGGCGCTGGTCTTTCCAGGTGGTGTGAGGACTGGACTCTTCTCACTTTCTGATCTTATGAGAACCGTTCACATATCAGTGACACCCTGGCCTCACAAACAGCCAGGTGAGCTGCTGCTCTGCCCATGGGTTTGTCCTCCTCCTCCTCCTCCTCCTCCTCCACCTGCTGCTCCTGCTCCTCCTCAATGTTGATTGCAGGTGTGGATGCTGGATGAGGGCATGGGGCTCATCAACCGGTACTCCTTTCTGTTGCACCATGTTGTGCAGGACACAACACACTACTATAATGCGACCCAATCTCGCTGGTATGTATTGAAGCGCTCCTCAAGAACAATCGAGGCACCGAAATCGCATCTTTAGATGGTGCAGAGGAATTTTATTAGAATGTTACCAGGGATGAGGGACTTCAGTTATGTGGAGAGGCTGGGGAAGCTGGGGTTGTTCTGCTTAGAACAGAGAAGATTAAGAGAAGATTTGATAGAGGAGTTCAAAATCATGAACAGTTTTGATAGAGTAAATAAGGAGAAACTGTTTCCAGAAGGGTCGGTAACCAGAGGTCACAGATTTAAGGTGATTGGCAAAAGAACCAGAGGCAACATGAGGAAACAATTTTTTACGCAGCAAGTTGTTATGATCTGGAATGCGCTGCCTGAAAGGGAGGTGAAAGCAGATTCAAAAGGGAATTGGATAAATACTTGAAGGGAAAAGATTTACAGCACTGTGGGGAAAGAGCAGAGAAGTGGGACTAATTGGATAGCTCTACCAAAGAGCTGTCACAGGCACGATGGGCCAAATGGCCCCCTTCTGTGCTGTATCACTTTGTGTGCTTTACAAGCCCTGAATTGTTAGATATCTGGCAGAGTAGAAATACACTAAAGAAAAATTACTGCTGGCCACAGTTGTATCTCTCTTTTTGATTTTAGATTTGCGCTGAGACAAAGGAAAATCGAAAAGGTATCTATTTTAAATAATTCCTTTGTCAGCAGCCCATCACCTCTGGCGAGTTCCAGCACCCAATAGGGAACAAAGCTCGACCAAATAAACTTGTAATTTTAAAATGTACAATCAGGAGAAATCCCACGTAATTAGCCCTCAGGCAAAACAATGGGCTTTAATGGCAGGTCGAGAAAATTCTTTCTGCTATGTTTTAATATTTCTTTATGAGAATTAGTAGCTTGTGATCATTGTCACCACTTCAAAATGGTTTCTGCAGGATATTGCTGGGAGAGTTTCTACTGTCTGTCTCTGCATGGAAAGCCTAACAAGAGACTCTAGACATATTGCTAGGAGACTGGGTAAATGGGTGCACATCGGTGATAAAGACAATTAGGGTTGATTACCATCAAATCTGTCTGCGCTTGGCTTTTGTAATTGTCCCATTAAGGCATCTTGTGAGTAAGGCTCTCACTGTCAAGTTATATCCTGCTCAGACGAGGAGGAACGCGATGGACACCTACAGACGCTGAAAGACGCCCTAGTAAGAACGGGATATGACGCTCGACTCATCGATCGACAGTTCCGACGGGCCACAGCAAAAAATCGCATAGACCTCCTCAGGAGACTAACACGGGACGCAACCAACAGAGTACCCTTTGTCGTCCAGTACTTCACCGGAGCGGAGAAACTACGCCATGTTCTCCGCAGCCTTCAACATATCATCAATGAGGACAAACACCTCGCTATGGCCATCCCCACACCTCCACTACTCGCCTTTAAACAGCCACCCAACCTCAAACAGACCATCGTTCGCAGCAAATTACCTAGCTTTCAAGAGAACAGCGTCCACGACGCCACACAACCCTGCCACGGTAACCTCTGCAAGACATGCCAGATCATCGACACAGATACCACCATCACACGAGAGGACACCACCCACCAGGTGCATGGTTCATACTCCTGTGACTCGGCCAACGTTGTCTACCTCATACGTTGCAGGAAAGGATGCCCCGGAGCATGGTACATTGGCGAGACCATGCAGACGCTGCGACAACGGATGAACGGACACCGCGCAACAATCGCCAAACAGGAGGGTTCCCTCCCAGTCGGGGAACACTTCAGCAGTCATGGACATTCATCCACCGACCTTCGGGTAAGCGTACTCCAAGGCGGCCTTCGAGACACACGACAACGCAAAATCGTCGAGCAGAAATTGATAGCCAAGTTCTGCACCCATGAGGACGGCCTCAACCGGGATCTTGGGTTCATGTCACGCTACACGTTACCCCACCAGCGAACAAATGTTATCTGTTTTTAATATAATGGGTCATTTGCTGGCTCTCTCTGCCTTCCGGATGTTTCTGCCTCTCTCTGTTTTTTTTCTCTGTTTTTTTCCCTGTTTGTTTTTTTGTTGAATGTGTATTCGGGGGTTCTGCAGGTGACACCTCTCTGTCTGAACACGGTGATTGCCTTGGCAACGGGCAGTTGCAGGGGCAGTCTGTAAACACCATGTATTGTTCTATATGTATAAATGCGTAGGCTTCAAGGAGCTCCTGAAACATTTACCTGAGGAAGGAGGAAGTCTCCGAAAGCTTGTGAATTTAAAATAAAATTGCTGGACTATAACTTGGTGTTGTAAAATTGTTTACAAACCTCAAAGTGATGAGAGAGATGTAACTGTGGCCATCATTAATTGTTCTTTGGTGTATTTCTACTTTTTCATTTGGCCAATGAATTGGGGCTGGTAGAGCTTTCTGTGAGCATCCAGTGTCACATAAAACTTCTCAACCACAGACACTTGGGCCCCGATATTACCAGGGAGGCGGGATGGCAGCAGAGTGGGGGGGTGACTGGGTGTGTGTGTCACCTGCCCAGTAAAATCCGTCCGTTCCCCACGTGATCGCGGGTAAATTGAAGCCACTTAACGTGGCTTCCGAGCGGAAACCTGCGCAGCGGGCGGACTGCGCACCCGCATCACAGGCTGTCAGGTGGAGGAGCCCTATTTAAAGGGGCAGTCCTCCAATGACTGATCCTGCAGCAAACAACCACACAGCACCATGGAGCAGCCCAGGGGAAAGGCTGCCCCCAGGTTTAATGATGCCTCACTCCAGGTCTTACTGGATGGAGTGAGGAGGAGGAGGGAGATCTTCTACCCGGCGAACAGGAGGAAGTGGCCTGCCTCTGCCACCAAGAAGGCGCGGCTCGAGGTGGTAGAGGAGGTCAGCAGCAGCAGCAACGTCTCCCGCACCTGGATACAGTGCAGGAAGTGCTTCAATGACCTAACTAGGTCAACCAAAGTGAGTACACTTACTCATTCTCCTACACTCCGTCTTCCACATCACCGCCCCCACCCCACAACTCCTTCTGCACTGCCAACACTACTCTGTCACATCACTCCTCACACCCACTCAAACCTCATCCTCAACTTACCTGCACTTACTCACCTCCCCAGTACTCATCTCACCACTACCACTCAACTCAATCCTCATACAATGTCATGGCTCTGTCTCATACTCACCCTCTGATGCATCTCTTTCACGGTCAGCCTCACCCAAACCAATGCATTCAGTGGTTGGCCACGTCACCATCCCTCACTCATGCCTCTCTACTTTCTCCCCTTAGAGGAGAAGAGAGCCCAGAATGCACGGGAGAGGTCGAAGACCGGACGGGGGATACAACATCAGGTTATCCTCACGGACGCGGAGCAGGGGGCTCTTGAACAGAGCCGCACCCTCGACTGCCTGTCCGTCGGGGATGCCGAGACTGCCACCCGACAAACGGCTGGTGATAGAACTTTAACATTCAGCACTTACAATAGCAAATGATGTTAACATGCCTCGCCATCTTCAGCACTTCAACATCTGTCATCATGCTTAATATTGCCTTCTGTTCTCTTACAGGGCCTTCAGCGACCGCTGTGACGGCGGAGGGCGGTTCCTCAGTGGATACACACACCTCGGAGGGTCCCCGTCCTCAGTTAGTTGGGGTTGCACATGGTGAGTCACCACACACATGTGAGCACGAGCAGACAATGGAGACAGGGCAGCTGTGGAGAGTCCGCCTCGGTGGGAGCATTCTTCTTCAGGCTCTGCTCAGCTGGACACAGATGCTGAACCCTGGGGGCCATCCTTTAAAAAGAGAGTCATCGAGGGGCAGCAGCACATTTGCGAGGTGCTGGAACAGGTGCCACGCGCACTCTTCACAATAGCGGAGAGGATGGAGGAGACCAACTCCTGTATCAGTGGAATGGTGGCACAGGCACAGGAGGGGATCTCCGAGATACTTGTCACAGGGACGTAAGGGCATCTCTGAGATCGTGTCGCGGGTAAGTGCAGGAATGTCTGTGATGGAGGGAAGGCTAGCCTCCATCGAGCTTCAAGCACGGCTTAACCATGAGTCCATTGAGGCCCTGACAACGGCCCTTCGGACTCAGGGTGAGCAACTTTCTGCTATCTTAAACACGCAGGCAGATATACTAGCACTGGCCTTACAAGGCTTCACACACATCCTCCAAACTGTCGTCCAGCAGAGTGGTCGGAGTGATGTGGGCCTGGCCCAGGAGAGGGATGATGGTGAAAGGGGACATGGAAGTGGGGACACCAATCAAAGCGCTTCCACGTCTCACCCGTTGCCCCCCTCTCATCCAGTACCCGCAATGCTGCCTCCTCTCCAGGTGGTCGAGTCTGCCCCTGCACAGGTGCAGGTGGAGCAGTCTTTGGAGGGGCCCTCACGGGCACCGAAACCCAGAGGGCGTCGGCCCAAAGCATCTAATCGGTCAGGGCATGAACAAGAGCAACCTGCCACTACCTCTGCTGCAGCCACAGGGGAAGCACCATGTAGGAGCAGTAGGAAGCATAAGGAAAAGGGGATGCACAAGGGTGTTTGACGCTTTGTCATGTTTTTTATTTATATTTCATTTTTGTTCAACTCACATTAAATATGATATTGTCACCACTACTGCCATGTCTTGGCCATTCTTGACTGGCTTGTGAAATAAGTCTCTTTCATGAGGTTCACCATGAACACCCACACTTGTTGCCATCCATTGGATCACTCTACAGTGGGTGTATGTGTAGTTGCACGACTATTTTGTCCAGGTGCCTGTGGCGCAGCATTGTGTTGTGGAGTTCCACGTGGCGGAGGTGGACGGCATGCCTGGCTAGGCTGGTGAAGTTGCTCATCCTCAGATGAAGTGATGAACATAGCTATGGCGCGCTCCCCATCTTGACGGTGTGAGTTTGAGGGGGTCTGCAAAGTAGGTAAATGTGTTTGCACAGCAGAGTTTAGGGTATAAATTAATAATTTTGAGTGGAAAGGCAAAGGTGTTGCAGCCAAAACTTTGTCTGAAGTGACAGAGTGCCCTGCTACAATAGATGAGGTATTCCCCACAACTGTCAAAAAATCCTTTGCATCTCCCACTGGCTGCTGGCTGAAACACGTCTGCTCCAACAGGGAGTGTTTCCCACAGCACGGGAAACACGCTGAGGATCCTTCAAAATTGCACCCCTGCCAAAATCGCCAGTCAATGAGGTCTGTCAAGTATCTCAACTACCTAAATAACAATGTAAATTATCATCCCGCCGGCTTTAATTGCCGGCGGGAGTCCCGCATGTGGGAGCTGCGCGCGCACCCGAACGCGTCATTGGGGAACCCGGAAGTGAGCGGGTTGGAGCCGGGCTCCGAACCCGCTCCAGGATTCCGCCATTTTAGGAGGCCCCCCCACCCCCAACGCACTCGCTCGGCCATCCGAAAATTGGCCCCCTGGTCTAAACTAAGAATGTTACCTCAGCTATACTGGAAATTCAAAACATTTATTACTTTGAAACAGGAACTGTAAGTAAAACATTGCAATCTAGTAAATCTGTTATGTTTGTTCCTGTTTCTGTTCAATTTTTACTTCTGTAATAAATTTGATTTGTAATTGTAGCTTCAGGCTTCAGGTTCGTCAGTGCGTTATTTGTCTATCACTCAGACAGATTAGGAGTATATGGTGAGATCTGTTACCATTCCCAGTGCATTCATAATGGTAAAAAGCATACATTGTTCGCCCTGAAGCCTGATATCCCAGATCACTTCACACATAATATTATACTTTGATTCATAGCGAATATACGTTGGGCATGAAAAAAATATGTGGATGAGCTTCAATTGTAACTTTGGACTAGCAATGTAGTGCATCACAGAGCCATCCTTAAAACTGCAGCCCTTTTATTAAATGACTCAAGTGTCCCTCAGCTCAAGCTTCCTTTTTCATTACTTACCAGGCATAGTTGGCTGCTGCAATGGACAAGTAGGCTTCCGGGTACCCATTTGGACCTGCTTAGCTGCTGCAATGGCTGTTATAAAGCATAGAACAGAAGTAGTCAGTAAGAGTCTTCAACATCAAAACAAATCTAAGAGTTAAAGATGCTGAATGTTGCGAACAAAGTGTGGAACCAATAATACTGAACTAGCCATTATTCCCTGATTTGAATAATTAAAGTTGAGTTCAAGGCTCACACAAGGACTTGAACTCATAATCTAAGCTGACACTACATTTCTATAGTGAGGGAATGCTGCATTGTTACCCTGGTTAGACCGCACCTGGAGTACTGTGAGCAGTTCTGGGAACCGCACCTTCGGAAGGACATATTGGCCTTGGAGGGAGTGCAGCGTAGGTTTACCAGAATGATACCCGGACTTCAAGGGTTAAGTTACGAGGAGAGATTACACAAATTGGGGTTGTATTCTCTGGAGTTGCGAAGGTTAAGGGGGAGAGGGAAGAAATCAAAAATTGGCGACCCATCTCACTACTTAACGTGGACTACAAAATTCTGTCCAAGGTCATCGCCAATCGGGTCAAGTCAGCCCTGGAGGTGGTGATCCACCCCGATCAGACCTGCACCGTACCCGGCAGGAAGATCTCTGATAGCCTGGCGCTACTCAGGGATACGATTGCCTACGTACAGGACAGGGGGGTGAACACCTGCCTGATCAGCCTGGACCAGGAGAAGGCCTTTGACAGAATATCCCACACGTACATGATGGACGTGCTCTCCAAAATGGGGTTTGGGGAGGGAATCCGCAATTGGATCCAACTGCTCTACACAAACATCAGTAGCGCAGTTTCAATCAACGGGTGGGAATCAGAAAGCTTTCCGATCAAATCTGGAGTCAGGCAGGGCTGTCCTCTCTCCTCTGTCTTGTTCGTGTGTTGCATCGAACCCTTTGCCGAGTCCATCAGGAGGGATGTGGGCATAAGAGGGGTGACGATCCCAGGCAGCGGAGGCACTCAGGTCAAGGCCTCCCTGTACATGGATGATGTCGCCGTCTTTTGCTCGGATCAGCTGTCGGTCCGCAGATTGATGAGCATCTGCGACCGTTTCGAACTGACCTCGGGGGCCAGGGTAAATCGTAGCAAGAGCGAGGCCATGTTCTTTGGGAACTGGACCGACCGATCCTTTGTCCCCTTCACCGTCAGGTCGGATTACCTGAAGGTGCTGGGGATCTGGTTCGGGGGGGCCGGGGCGTGCACCAAAAACTGGGAGGAGCGTATCTCCAAGGTTAAGCAGAAACTGGGACTGTGGCATCAACGATCCCTCTCGATCGTGGGCAAGAACCTGGTCATCAGGTGCGAGGTGCTCTCGGTGTTGCTGTACGTGGCGCAGGTCTGGCCCATACCTCGCTCCTGCGCCGCGACAGTCACCCGAGCCATCTTCCACTTTGTCTGGAGATCAAAAATGGACCGTGTCCGCAGGGTCACGATGTACAAATCTCCAGAGAAAGGGGGGAAAGGCGTGCCCAACGTGGCCCTCATCCTGATGGCCACCTTTGTGTGCGGCTGCATCAAACTGTGCATAGACCCTCAGTACGCAAACACAAAGTGTCACTACGTGCTGAGGTTCTACCTGTCCCCGGTGTTGAGAAGGATGGGCCTGGCCACGCTGCCACGGAACGCTCCGTCCAGTTGGACCGTTCCGCCCCACCTGTCCTGCGTGGAAAGGTTTGTGCAGGAAAACACCTTTGACCACAAGGCGATCAGCAAGTGGTCCGCACGTAACGTCCTCGAGACCCTGCGGGAAAAGGAGATGGTGGATCCTGTCGGTTGGTTCCCCGAGCAGACTGTCAATGTCATTTGGCAGAACGCCTCATCGCCAGAGCTCTCAAACAAGCACCAAGACCTAGCTTGGCTGGTGGTGAGAAGGGCCCTTCCCGTCAGATCCTTCATGCACTCCCGGACTCTCAGCGCCACCGCGCGCTGTCCCAGAGGAGGCTGCGGTGGAGACGAGACCGTCACCCATCTCCTTATGGAATGTGCCTTTGCAAAGAAGGTCTGGAGAGAGATGCAGTGGTATCTGTCCAGGTTCGTCCCGAGCAGTTCCGTAACACAGGTTTCTGTGCTCTACGGGCTGTTCCCGGGGACGCACACTGAGACGGACATCGGCTGCTGCTGGAAGACCATCAACTCGGTGAAAGACGCCCTTTGGTCTGCCCGAAACTTGCTGGTCTTCCAGCACAAGGAGCTGTCCTCGACTGAGTGTTGCAGACTGGCACATTCCAAGGTCCAGGACGACGTGCTGAGGGACGCACTGAGGATGGGTGCGGCCGCCGCAAAGGCCCTGTGGGGAAAGGCAACCGTTTAGAGCCTTCCCGCCATTGTAAACCGAGGGGCTGCAATCAGGGAAAAACCCCCTTGGGCAGAATGTAAAATTCAAATTGCTGTAATGTACCTGTAATGAATCTGAAATGAATCTGTAAGCAATAATCTGTGTTGAGTATGATGCAATGAGACACCCTAGAGTGTCATGAACTGTAATTATGTCCAATGTGTTCATTGTACTGCACTTGACGTAACCTGCAAATTGTATAATCTGTATTGTGTACGTTTGGAAAGTGATATGACAACTGTATTGTATGTACTGCTGCAAATTTTATGAATAAAGTATATTTTTTGAAAAAAAAAAAAATTCTCTGGAGTTGCGAAGGTTTGTGAAGGTGATCTGATCGAAGTTTATAAGATATTAAGGGGAACGGATAGGGTGGATAGAGAGAAACTATTTCCGCTGGTTGGGGATTCTAGGAGTAGGGGGCACAGTCTAAAAATTAGAGCCAGACCTTTCAGGAGTGAGATTAGAAAACATTTCTACACACAAAGTGTGGAAGAAGTTTGGAACTCTCTTCCACAAACGGCAATTAATACTCGCTCAATTGCTAAATTTAAATGTGAGATAGATAGCTTTTTGGCAACCAAAGGTATTAGGGATATGGGCCAAAGGCAGGTATATGGAGTTAGATCACAGATCAGCCATGATCTTATCAAATGGCAGAGCAGGCACGAGGGGCTGAATGGCCTACTCCTGTTCCTATGTTACAGTTGCCATCCCTCAGATGAGAGGTTGAATCTGTTTCAGACAGTTCAGGTGGATAGAATCATAGAATGGTTATAGCACAGGAGGAGGCCATTTGGCCCATTGAGCCCAAGCCGGCTCAATGCAAGGGCAATCCAGCTAGTCCCACTCCCCCGCGCTTTCCCCACAGCCCTGCAAATTCTTTCCGTTCAAGTACTTGTCCAATTCCCCTTTGAAAGCCATGATTGAATCTGCCTCCATCACCCACTCTGGCAGTGCATTCCAGATCACAACCACTCGCTGTGTAAAAATGCTTTTTCTCACGTCGCCCTTGGTTCTTTTGCCAATCACAGTAAATCTATGTCCTCTGGTTCTTGACCCTTCCACCAAAGGGAACAGTTTCTCTCTGTCTACTCTGTCTAGACACTTCATGATTTTGAATACTTCTATCAAATCTCCTCTCAATCTTCTCTGCTCTAAGGAGAACAACCCCAGCTTCTCCAGTCTATCAATGTAACCGAAGTCCTTCATCCCTGGAATCATTCTAGTAAATCTTTTCTGCACCCTCCCGAAGGCCTTCATATCCTTCCTAAAGTGCGGTGCCCAGAACTGGACACAATACTCCAGCTGTGACCCAACCAGTGTTTTATAAAGGTTCATCATTAATTCCTTGCTTTTGTACTCTATGCCTCTATTTATAATGCCCAGGATCCGGTATGCCTTTTTAACTGCTTTCCCAACCTGCCCTACCACCTTCAATGATTTGTGCACAAAAACTCCTAGGTCTCTCTGTTCCTGCACCCCCTTTAGAATTGTTCCCTTTAGTTTATAATTCCTCTCCTCGTTCTTCCTACCAAATTCTATCACCTTGCACTTCTCTGCATTAAATTTCATGTGCCATGTGTCGGCCCATTCCACCAGTCTGTCTATGTCATCTTGATGTGATGATGCCGGTGATGGACTGGCGTGGAGAAAATGTAAGGAATCTTACAACACCAGGTTATAGTCCAACAAATTTATTTTAAAATCACAAGCTTCCTCCGCAGCCTTCAACATGTCATCGATGACGACGAACACCTCGCTAAGGCCATCCCCACGCCTCCACTACTCACCTTCAAACAGCCACCCAACCTCAAACAGGCCATCGTTCGCAGCAAATTACCCAGCTTTCAGGAGAACAGCGTCCACGACACCACACAACCCTGCCATGGCAACCTCTGCAAGACGTGCCAGATCATCGACACAGATACCACCATCACATGAGAGGACACCACCCACCAGGTACATGGTTCATACTCCTGTGACTCGGCCAACGTTGTCTACCTCATACGTTGCAGGAAAGGATGCCCCGGAGCATGGTACATTGGCGAGACCATGCAGACACTGCGACAACGGATGAACGGACACCACATAACAATCGCCAGACAGGAGGGTTCCCTCCCAGTCGGGGAACACTTTAGCAGTCAAGGACATTCAGCCACCGATCTTCGGGTAAGCGTTCTCCAAGGCGGCCTTCGAGACACACGACAACGGAAAATCGTCGAGCAGAAATTAATAACCAAGTTCCGCACCCATGAGGACGGCCTCAACCGGGATCTTGGGTTCATGTCACGCAACACGTAACCCCACCAGCAAGGGGAAAAAAAAGTTATCTGTTTTTAATATTCTCTCTCTCTCTCTCTCTGCCTTTCGGGTCTCTTTCTCTCTGTCTGTGTAATTTGACACAATGTGTATTCAGCATACTGGGACCTACTGTTTTCCGTGGCTAACCTGTCTGAACACCAACGACACCTTTGATTGGTGTGATGGTGTCCCAGCCTAATATAAGATATGCGATTTGAGAACTTTTCACTCACTCACCTGACGAAGGAGATAATCTCCGAAAGCTTGTGATTTTAAAATAAAATTGTTGGACAATAACCTGGTGTTCTAAGATTCCTTACATATGTCCTCTTGAAGTCTATCACTATCCTCCTCACTTCCAAGTTTTGTGTCATCTGCAAATTTTGAAATTGTGTCCTGTTCACCCAAGTCCAAGTCATTAATATATATCAAGAAAAGCAGTGGTCCTAGTACCAGCCCCTGGGGAACACCACTATATCCCTTCCTGCAGTCCAAAAAACAACCGTTCACCACTATTCTGTTTCCTGTCACTTAGCCAATTTCCTATCCATGTTGTCACTGCCCCTTTTATTCAATGGGTTTCAACTTTGATGACAAGCCTATTATGCGGCACTCTTATCAAACACCTTTTGGAAGTCGATATACACCACATCAACTGCATTGCCCTCATCAATCCTCTCTGTTACCTCCTCAAAAAGATCCCACAGCACTATTGAAAGAAAAGCAGTGAATTCTCCCAGTGTCGTAGTAAACAATTTTCCCTCAACCAAAACCACCAAAAATAGTCACTCGTCTCATTGTTGGGAATTGTCGTGTGTGAAATCAAGGCTCTTTCACCGACAGAACATTCTGGGACGTTTTCAGATATTATATAAGGTGGTATATAAATGCAAGGAGGTTGAATTTCCACAAATCGTCCACGGTAATTTTGGGAGAGAAAAGGTGTGAATGCTATTTCTCCAGGGTTTGCACTCAAGTTACGACGTGTAATGAGGAGAAACCCAACGGAAATTCAATCCCCAGCAAGATAAGAAAGTACAGGGCAGAATTGAAACCTACTTGGCTGATCCCAAAAACTAATACGTCAAAATCCTTTTTAATTATCTATTCAATTCTCCCTTAAATTTTTCCACACTGTCTGCTTCCATTATCTCCCTGGTCAGTCCATTTCACACATTCAGTGCCTTCTGCGCAAAGTAGTTAAATCTGAACTGTTTGCAGTTAACATATCATCTGGTCACTTAACTCATTGCTGTGTGTGGGACCTTTATTCACAGTGAAGTGCTTTGGGATGTTATGAAAGGCGCTTGAGAAATGCGAGTTCTTCTTCTATCCAGATTCCCTTGTACTTGTTTTCCTTTTTCCTATTGTTTGACCCTCCCCCACCCACATTTGTTGACATCTACAAATTTCCACAAATTATTTCTGTCCCTATCTCCAAATCCCTTATATATACTAAACAGCAATGGCCCCAGCACCAATTCCTAAAGCACCCCGCTGGTTTAGCCAGTTTCCTTGTGGGCACCTAAGGCTCCAAGAGAACAATCCCAGCTATGCACCATTTAACCTCATCTCACTTAGGGAGCACGTCATAGATGTAGTGGACTAGGACCTCGAGCAAGTAAATTAGCTGGCACACAGGGGAAAATGGGGAAAGAGCATGGGAGTGGGGCTAATTGGATAGCTCTTTCAAAGAGACGGCATAGGCATGATGGGCCAAATGGCCTCCTTCTCTGTTATATCATTCTATGAAAGGATAGACACAATGTTAAGAAGTAATTGTGCCTGGTGTGAATGTTATGGAAAGTAAACACGGCTTGAACACAGAACAGGTAATTTTGAGCTTCACCACTTGGGTGGTAACCTGGCGAGATGGATCGACTGCCTGTTGTAGAAGCTGCCCAATTATCATCCCATTGGTTTCTACAATGGGTTATCTGCTCTGCCAGGTTACTGCCCAGGCAGCGAACTTGAGAATTACCACCAGTAGAGTTCGCAGCTCATTTCTGTGTATGCTTGCAACTTTTGGGAGTAGGGAATGGCAGGAGATCTTTGGACAGCTGGACGCTGAGAGGTTGTTTCCCCTGGCTGGAGAGTCTAGGGGCATAATCTCAGGATAAGGGGTCGGACATTTAGGACTGAGATGAGGAGGAATTTCTTCACTCAGGGTGGTGAATCTTTGGAATTCTCCAGTGAAAGCTGGCAGCAGGTAGCAGCCTGGCCACAGGAGGCCCAGGTAAGTTCATTTACTTTTAATGGCTCCTCCTAGCCCCACAAGGATATCTTGGGGCTCCACTGCCCCGGGTTTCCCCTCCTCTGCCGATCGTGATCTTTGCCAATCCCCCTCACGTTCCTTGGTCCCGGGCTGCGGTCTGACCCCCCAACCACCTCCAGAACTTTTCATTCCCGCCTGCTGTCATTAACATCATTCCTGCCAGCTTTGGGCGGGAGTCAGTGTTGGGGCATGCAAACGAGACCCAGAAGTTAAAATCTCCCAGGCCTCATGCCCCAAGGGCCGGATGGATCACTGCCCGCTTAGGCCCCGGCACCCCCCAATTCCCGCCCCGAGTTAAAATTGACCCTTACAGAACCAAGGCAGTTATATGGAGTTAAGATACAGATCAGCCATGATCTAATTGATTGGCAGGACAAGCTCGAGTGGCTGAATGGCCTACTCCTGTTCCTATGTAACAGGAGTAAATCTCAAGAGAGGAAGTTTTTCTACAGCCCTAGCTGTTGCAACCTCATGTTTCAAAAGTCCCTAATTTGCCCATCCTCTGTCCTAAAAATAAATAACTCCCCTGAACTTCAAAAGGAGATGGTAATTGAAGGGCACAGTCCTCTTCCACAGTTTTCCTCAATCTGATATTCAAGGATACCTTTGGCAATGTTGTGAGTAAAGTGTGGATGCACTCCCCCACAGAGCTCCCAGTAATTGGCAATGCAGTGACTCTGAGGTAGAGAAGGAGAAAGTCAGTGCTTTTTTCTTTATTCATCAGTGTTGAAGGCCCAACGGAGGCTTAGAAACTGGAATATATCTTTCCTGAGTCTGAAAACGAGATCACTTCCAGACAGCTCCACCTCTCTACCACTGGCTCGGTGCCGTCAGATTGCTAAACATTGGGAAGACCAAAGCCGTTGTCTTTGGTCCTCACCAATAAGGATAGGGAGGGGCGAGGCCATGGAGGGATTTGAACACAAGGATGAGAATTTTAAAATCGAGGCATTGGTGGACTGAGAGCCAATGTAGGTCAGCGATGGGTGAACAGGACTTGGTGCGAGTGGGCAGCAGAGTTTTGGATGAACTCAAATTTATGGAGGGTGGAAGATGCGAGGCCGGCCAGAGGAGCATTGGAATAGTCAAATCTGGAGGTAACAAAAGCATGGATGAGGGTCGGTGTTAGTCTTGGAAATTTCAATTGATCCAGCATCCACAGGCTTTCGGGAAAGGAAAATCCAGATTTCCACTACTCAGTGCGCCCCCTTGATCTGCATGTACCCTCTCCAAGGCCAATATATCCTTCCTGAGGTGCAGTGCTCAAAACTGATTGCTTATTTCAGATGGGGTCTGACCAAGGCTCTGGACAACTAATGCATAACTTCCTCTCCTTTGTATTCTGGCCCCTTTGAGATAAAGGCCAACAATCCATTAGCATTTTTGATTACTTTTTGTAATGGTCCAATTGCTTTTAGTGACTAATCTGTCTATGTCCATTTGTAACTTTCTGCTGCCATTGACACAACTTAGTGCACCTCTGAACTTAGTGTCACCTGCATAAACAAATCTGTTCCTTTATCAAAGTCATTGATATATATGGTGAAAAGCTGAAGCCCCAGAACAGATCCCTTGGGAACAGTACTATCACATCCTGCAAATCAGAGTACATTCTGTTTATCCCTACTCTCAGTTTCTTAACACCTAAACAATTACCAACACATGTCACATCTCCAATTCCATGCGCTTTTATTTTTGCGAACAACCTGTTGTGTCAAGGCGTAGCTTAGTGGTAGCACTCCCGCCTCGGAGTCAAAAGGTCATGCGTTGAAGTCCCACTCAAGAGACTTGAGTAAATAACCTAGGCTGACACTCCCCTGTCAGAGGTGACGTCTTTTGGATGAAACGTTTAACCAAGGACCCATCTGCCCTCTCAGGTAGATGTAAAAGATTCCATGGCACTTTTTGAAAAAGAGCAGGGTAGTTTTCCCGATGTCCTGGCCAATATTTATCCCTCAGCCAACATCACTAAAACAGATTATCTAATCGTAATCTCATTGCTGTTTGTTGGACCTTGCTGTGCGTAAATTAGCTGCTGCGTTTCCTACATTACAACAGTGACTAGACTTCAAAAAGTACTTCTTTGGTTGTAAAGCGCTTTGGGACATCCTGAGGCCACGAAAGGTACTGAGTGCAATGGAGCACCGAGTGAACGGCTGCGAGTTTGGTGAGTGTGGGAGTTCGGTGAAGTGGGGCAAGGAGGTGCTGCTTTGCCTTGCTTTTCCGAACTTTTTCCGCAGAGCAGCGGCGGACCTGAGCAGCAGAAGACTGAGAGTGGGGATAAAAGCAGCAGCAGACCTGCAACACGAGAAAACTACTGTGCGACGTCACAGGTGAGGCAGGAGAGTCAGAGAGGTGAGCACAGTATAAAAAGAGAGTCCGAGAGCGGGAGGAGAGTCTGAGAGGTGAACGCAGTGTAAATCTAAGGCAAGGCATGGCAGAAGAGCTTGCACCCGTGATATCCTCCTCCTGCACTATGTGGGAAGTCATGGACACTACCAGTGTCCCTGGCGACCATGTGCGCAGGAAGTGTGTCCAGCTGCAGCTACTGGCGAACCGCAATACGGAGCTGGACCTGTGGGTGGATTCACTGTGGAGCATCCGCAATGCTGAGACTCATGGATAGCATGTCCAGTGAGGTGGTCACACCGCAGGTAAAGATTATGCAGGCAGAAAGGAAATGGGTGACCGCCAGGCAGAGTAAAAGGACTAGGCAGGTAGAGCAGGAGTCCCCTGGAGCCATCTCCCTCTCAAACAGATATACCGCTTTGGATACTGTTGGGGGAGATGGCTTATCAGGGGAAAGCAGCAAGAGCCAAGTTCGTGAAACCACGGGTGGCTCTGCTGCACAGGAGGGGAGGAAGAAGAGTGGCAGGGCTATAGTGATAGGGGATTCAATTGTAAGGGGAACAGATAGGCATTTCTGCGGCTGCAAACATTACTCCAGGATGGTATGTTGCCTCCCTGGTGCTAGGGTCAAGGATGTCACGGAGCGGCTGCAGGGCATTCTGGAGGGGGAAGGTGAACAGCCAGTAGTTGTGCTCCAAATCGGTACCAACGACATAGGTAAAAAAAGGGATGGGGTCCTGCAAGGTGAATTTAAGGAGTTAGGAGATAAATTAAAAAGCAGGACCTCAAAGGTAGTGATCGCAGGATTACTACCAGTGCCACGTGCTAATGAGTATAGGAACAGGAGAATAGACCGGATGAATGCATGGTTGCAGGGATGGTGTAGGAGGGAGGGATTTAGATTCCTGGAACATTGGGACCAGTTCTGGGGAAGGTGGGACTTGTACAAGCGGGATGGGTTACACCCAAGCAGGAACGGGACCAATGTCCTCACGGGGGTATTTGCCAATGCTGTTGGGGAAGGTTTAAACTAGAGTGGCAGGGGGATGGGAACCTTAGCGGGGAGTCAGAAGGGAGTAAAATTGAGAGCAGCAAGAGAGGGGAAGACCCAGGGGAAATTTACAACACAAATAGTACAAACAGTTGTTCAAGAACAAGTGAAAGGGAAAAGCGTAGAGCAGCAGAAAGGAAGTGTACTTTAGGCACTACAGATAAAGTGAAAACTAGAAGGCGTAAAACGATTAACCCAGCATCAAAGCTGAAGGTCAGGCTAGGGTGTGTGGCCCAACTAAGAGTTCTATATACAAATGCACGGAGTACAAGAAATAAATTAAATGAACTACATGTTCAAATTCAAATTGGAGGGTATGACATGATAGCGAGTACTGAGACATGACTGCAAGATGGTCAGGATTGGGAACTAAATACACCGGGTTATAAGGTCTACAGGAGAGATAGGGAAAATGGAAGAGGGGGAGGAGTAGCCTTAGTGATGAGAGATGAAATCACTTCAACGATAAACGAGGATATAATGAGAGGTAAGCAGCCAACAGAGACCTTATTGGTTGAATTGAGAAATAGGAAAGGATCTAAGACTAAAGTGGGAGTTGTGATTAGGACCCCTGGCAGCAACTCTGTAACAAAGGCATAGTGGTCTAAATGGGGGACTTTAACCTTCACATAGATTGGGAAAAGCAGACTAGCAACTATCAGAAAGGTAGTGAATTTCTTGAGTGTGTCCAGGGTAGTTTTCTACAGCAACAAGGGGGCAAGCCATACTAGATTTAGTAATGAGTAATGAACCAGATTTAGTTAACGGCTTGACTGTGCGTGAACATCTATCCAATAGTGATCATAACATGATCGAGTTCAATGTAGTGTTTGAAAGGGAAAAAAGTGAATCAGCTGCGAAGATTCTAGACTTGGGTAAGGCCGACTTCAATGGGATGAGACAGAGACTGTCCACAGTAAACTGGGCAAATCGACTGATGATCAGTGGGAAATGTTTAAAGAAACGTTTAACGTGATACAGAATCGGTTTATACCCCTGAGGGGCAAGAACTCGACTTGCCAAAAAAAACAGCCATGGACAACTAAAGAGTTAAGGGACAGAATAAGACATAAGGAAAGGGCATACAAAAAGGCAAAAAATGGCACAGATCCTGGTGATTGAGAAAAATACAAAGATCAACAAAGGGTCACAAAACAGATAATAAGAGCGACAAAAAGAGTGTATGAAAAGAAACTTGCATTGGGTTTTCAAAACCAATATGAAGAAATTTAACAGTTATATTAGGAAAAGGAGGGTGGTCAGGAGCAGTGATGGCCCCTCAAAATTTGAAAGTGGGGATATTATCATTGACAATGGGGAAGTGGCGGACATGTTGAACAATTACTTTGCGTCAGTATTTACAGCAGAAAAAGAGGATAGCATGCCGGAAATCCCAAGAAAACTAATATTGAATCGGGGACAGGGACTCAACAAAATTAACATAAGTAACGAACAACCGTAATGAAGAAAATAATAGCACTAAATAGCAACAAATCCACAGGACCAGATGGTTTCCATCACAGGGTTTTAAAGGAAGTAGGTGAGCACATTGCATAAAGGAACATAGGAACAGGAGTAGGCCATTCAGCCCCTCGTGCCTGCTCCGCCATTTCATAAGATCATGGCTGATCTGTGATCTAACTCCCTATACCTGCCTTTGGCCCATATCCCTTAATACCTTTGGTTGCCAAAAAGCTATCTATCTCACATTTCAATTTAGCAATTGAGCTAGTATCAATTGCCGTTTGCGGAAGAGAGTTCCAAACTTCTACCACCCTTTGGGTGTAGAAATGTTTTCTAATCTCACTCCTGAAAGGTCTGACTCTAATTTTTAGACTGTGCCCCCTACTCCTAAAATCCCCAACCAGCGGAAATAGTTTCTCTCTATCCACCCTATCTGTTCCCCTTAATATCTTATAAACTTCAATCAGATCACCCCTTAACCTTTGAAACTCTAGAGAATACAACCCCACTTTGTGTAATCTCTCCTCGTAACTTAACCCTTGAAGTCCGGGTATCATTCTAGTAAACCTACGCTGCACTCCCTCCAAGGCCAATGTGTCCTTCCGAAGGTGCGGTGCCCAGAACTGCTCACAGTACTCCAGGTGCGGTCTAACCAGGGTTTTGTATAGCTGCAGCATAACTTCTGCCCCCTTGTACTCCAGTCCTCCAGATATAAAGGCCAGCATTCCATTAGCCTTCTTGATTATTTTCTGCACCTGTTCATGACACTTCAATCTACATACCTGTACCCCGAAGTCATAGAGTCATAGAGTCATAGAGTTATACAGCACGGATAGAGGCCCTTCGGCCCATCGTGTCCGCGCCAGCCATCAAGCCCTGTCTAATCTAATCCCATATTCCAGCATTTGGTCCGTAAAGCCTTTCCACCATCTACAAGGCACAAGTCAGGAGTGTGATGGAATACTCTCCACTTGCCTGGATGAGTGCAGCTCCAACAACACTGAAGAAGCTCGACACCATCCAGGACAAAGCAGCCCACTTGATTGGCACCCCATCCACCACCCTAAACATTCACTCCCTTCACCACCGGCGCACAGTGGCTGCAGTGTGTACCATCCACAGGATGCACTGCAGCAACTCGCCAAGGCTTCTTTGACAGCACCTCGCAAACCTGCGACCTCTACCACCTAGAAGGACAAGAGCAGCAGGCACATGGGAACAACATCACCTGCACGTTCCCCTCCAAGTCATAGAGTCATAGAGTCATAGAGTTATACAGCACGGATAGAGGCCCTTCGGCCCATCGTGTCCGCACCGGCCATCAGCCCTGTCTACTCTAATCCCATATTCCAGCATTTGGTCCGTAGCCTTGTATGCTATGGCATTTCAAGTGCTCATCCAAATGCTTCTTGAATGTTGTGAGGGTTCCTGCCTCCACAACCCTTTCAGGCAGTGAGTTCCAGTCTCCAACCACCCTCTGGGTGAAAAAGTTCTTTCTCAAATCCCCTCTAAACCTCCCGCCTTTTACCTTGAATCTATGTCCCCTTGTTATAGTACCCTCAACGAAGGGGAAAAGCTCCTTAGTATCCATCCTATCTGAGCCCCTCATAATTTTGTACACCTCAATCATGTCCCCCCTCAGCCTCCTCTGCTCCAAGGAAAACAAACCCAATCTTCCCAGTCTCTCTTCATAGCTGAAGCGCTCCAGCCCTGGTAACATCCTGGTGAATCTCCTCTGCACCCTCTCCAAAGCGATCTCATCCTTCCTGTAGTGTGGCGACCAGAACTGCACACAGTACTCCAGCTGTGGCCTAACCAGTGTTTTATACAGCTCCATCATAACCTCCTTGCTCTTATATTCTATGCCTCGGCTAATAAAGGCAAGTATCCCATATGCCTTCTTTACCACCTTATCTACCTGTTCCGCCGCCTTCAGGGATCTGTGAACTTGCACACCAAGATCCCTCTGAGAATCCCTACGTGGTCAGTTTTTAGTAAAATATTAAAATGCCTATGTGGCAAAGAAGCAGAATGCAAAATGGTTAGAAAGGGTTAATTAGTTAGTAACTGAGATTGATACAAGTGGCCTGGCCCTCCTGCTGGGCCATATGGTTGCTTAGTCAGCAGGCCTGCATTGTCTTATCAATGATCGGTCTTTGATGTGAGTCAAGGACTGGTCTGAATGTCTCCATGTTTATGGCAGATCAATATAGGGAACGAGCTTAGCCAAAGTTGAAAGACATTCCAGGTTGGGAGATAAGGAATAGAAGGAACAGGGAAGAACCTTCCAAGTTGGAAAGTGAGGAAGTAACCCCTTTGATGTCTAATAGCAACATGGTCAGCACATGGATTGTCTATGATTGGCCGGAAATAATGTAACCCCGCATGGCAGCCTGTGCCCGGCTTATGATTGGTGTTGACTTTTGTGTTAATGATGTTCCAACCTCTATGGATTTGTATAAAGGTATGAGTTTTTGTCTTTGTCTTTGTCTCTCCTTATTCTGTTAGAATCGTTCGGATTCTCTCAGGAATCTGAATTGAAGCTACAGACTAAGATCTGCTATTAAAGTTGTTTGAACTTTACAGTGTACTCGAATCAGTTTTTGCTGAACCAGACTGAGGGGAAAGAATCCGGTTCGTCATTTGGTGGCCCTTACGGGGATTTCAACGGTCGTTCACCGAGAGTTCGCGGAGTAAGAGGCGGTTTGTCCTGGACACAGAGGACGGGAAGGGCGCGCCCGGTGTGAGTAAACTTTTCTTTACTATATCGGCTTTCCTAAATCTGTTAAGTCTGACGACGAATCGTCCAATCGCTAACACTCGAGTGGCGTCTTTACGAGATTCAGGTCAGTCTGGCGAATACACAGAAATAGCAGAAAGAGGTCAATGGTTGAATATCACTGAGGGTCAGTACAGGGACTGAGGGAATAACTTGTAAGCGGTAGGTCAGTGATCGAACTAGAACTTCGGGTCAGTGATCGAACTAGAATCTTGAGTCAGTGATTAAAATTATCACTGAGAGTTAGAGTTCGAGTTTTTGGTGATTGGTTATAAACCAGAATCTTGAGTCAGTGATTAAAATTATCACTGAGAGTTAGAGTTCAAGTTTTTGGTGATTTGTTATAAACCAGAATCTTGAGTCAGTGATTAAAATTATCACTGAGAGTTAGAGTTCGAGTTTTTGGTGATTTGTTATAAACCAGAATCTTGAGTCAGTGATTAAAATTATCACTGAGAGTTAGAGTTCGAGTTTTTGGTGATTTGTTATAAACCAGAATCTTGAGTCAGTGATTAAAATTATCACTGAGAGTTAGAGTTCGAGTTTTTGGTGATTTGTTATAAACCAGAATCTTGAGTCAGTGATTAAAATTATCACTGAGAGTTAGAGTTCGAGTTTTTGGTGATTGGTTATAAACCAGAATCTTGAGTCAGTGATTAAAATTATCACTGAGAGTTAGAGTTCGAGTTTTTGGTGATTTGTTATAAACCAGAATCTTGAGTCAGTGATTAAAATTATCACTGAGAGTTAGAGTTCGAGTTCCTGGTGAGTGGGTATAAACAGGAACTGATTGCATGTGCTGATCGACTAAGGGAGGAAGTGCCTGTCTCAACGCGCAGCCTTCGACCGGTTGTTAAGAGGGGAGATCCCCCACGCGAAGGTCAGGACCCTGAAGTGGGCGTAGAGACCAAAGGCACTTGGGATTGTGAGGCACAAGGAGTCAGGTCCATCTTTGAATTCTGTTCAAATACGGTTGTATTAATTAGTTGACTAAGAGTAAAGGAAAACGGGACATAGAATGGGTAGTTGTCTGGATACCTCTGCAGAACCAGGGAGTGCCTTACAGACTTTGTGTGAAAAATATCCGGACAAGGCAAAACAATTTAGACAATTGTCAGGCGGGTTGAATAAAAAACTGGGGAATGGTCAATGGCCATTGGGAGGAGTTAAAGACCTAGATACTGCCATAAAAGCACAGGAATTAATTTGGAAAAATAACGGAAATAAAGTAGCCAAAGATTTAATTGCTTTATGGAGACAGTACTGTCAAGAACTGAAAGAAGCTTCGTTATTAGCAAGTTGGCAGGATAATGCTTTGAAGTTAGGGATAGGACTCACTGAAGGAGGGGTGGTCAAGTCCGTAGAGGTCCTAAAAGGAGAATGTGCTCATGAAAAGTGCTCTAAAAAGAGGTCTGAAAAGACTTCGGGCGAGCCCAAACTGGTTGAGAAAAGTGGATTATGTAATCCAATGATTGGCCTTGCCTTGGCTGGGGGAGACGATGATGATTTGGATGAGTGGAATTGTAGGTCCCGTGTAGCTCCCCAGGGTCCTAGTGCCCCTCCTGAGTACAGTAATATCTATTCTTCAGGGCCTATGGTACAGACTGTTCAGACCCCTGTGATAATGCCTCAAACTGTCTCCCCGGTTGCTTCCCGTACTAGAAGTAAAACTAGGGAATTATTGGCTCCAACATTTAAATTCTCAGTCAGCCCACTTAGTTTAAGTCAGCAGAGAGATCAGAGATTGGACAGTCAGGGACTTAGAGACGCAGAAACTGAAGAGTCAGGAGACGACTTGCCATCACTAAACTTAGAACGTACTACTGAGACACTAGCTAGGGATGAGCCGACCCCTCGTCAGTTACCAATGAGGCCGATGCCTAATCCTACTTTTGACCCAAACCCAGACAATGTTGGAGTAGCCGGCAACTCCCGAACGATAGATGTGTACTGTCCATGGAAACCTAACGAGATAATGGCCATTCTATCTGGGGTGCCGGATAGGAGAAAGTCACCTACCGCATTTATAGAATTCCTTAAGACTACCGTTTCTGTCTATAATGCAGAATCAAGGGACTTATGGTCGCTAATACAGCAAGTTTTAACCCATGCTGAACATACCAAATTCCTGGACCAATTGAATGTCCGGACTCATGTCGCATTGGTAGCACAGATACCAAACAATGATGTTGAGTGCCAGGAGCGTCTTTTGGGTGCCCTTAGTGCTACTCTACAAAAACCAATTGACATAACTAAGATCTTAGACACCAGACCCTGGGAGAAGGTTGGTTAGAATGGCTCCTCAGTGGCTCATGGGGATCGTACTTGATGCATGGATTAGTTATTCTAATTGTAGCAATACTTACTTTTGGCCTGATCGTTGCTTGCGTTAAAATCTGCTGTAAGGCGGCAATGGAACAGATTCGTGTATGAGACTCTGCTTAGGCAGAACTGATGAGTGAACAAGGGTTGGTTATCATTAAATGATAAAAGGGGGGAATGAGAATCCCTACGTGGTCAGTTTTTAGTAAAATATTAAAATGCCTATGTGGCAAAGAAGCAGAATGCAAAATGGTTAGAAAGGGTTAATTAGTTAGTAACTGAGATTGATACAAGTGGCCTGGCCCTCCTGCTGGGCCATATGGTTGCTTAGTCAGCAGGCCTGCATTGTCTTATCAATGATAGGTCTTTGATGTGAGTCAAGGACTGGTCTGAATGTCTCCATGTTTATGGCAGATCAATATAGGGAACGAGCTTAGCCAAAGTTGAAAGACATTCCAGGTTGGGAGATAAGGAATAGAAGGAACAGGGAAGAACCTTCCAAGTTGGAAAGTGAGGAAGTAACCCCTTTGATGTCTAATAGCAACATGGTCAGCACATGGATTGTCTATGATTGGCCGGAAATAATGTAACCCCGCATGGCAGCCTGTGCCCGGCTTATGATTGGTGTTGACTTTTGTGTTAATGATGTTCCAACCTCTATGGATTTGTATAAAGGTATGAGTTTTTGTCTTTGTCTTTGTCTCTCCTTATTCTGTTAGAATCGTTCGGATTCTCTCAGGAATCTGAATTGAAGCTGCAGACTAAGATCTGCTATTAAAGTTGTTTGAACTTTACGGTGTACTCGAATCAGTTTTTGCTGAACCAGACTGAGGGGAAAGAATCCGGTTCGTCACCTCTGACCCTCTGTCTTGCCTAGGGTCCTCCCATTCATTGTGTATTCCCTTGCCTTGTTAGTCCCTCCAAAGTGCATCACCTCGCACTTTTCCGGGTTAAATTCCATTTGCCACTGTTACGCCCATCTGACCAACCCATCTATATCGTCCTGCAGACTGAGGCTATCCTCCTCGCTATTTACCACCCTACCAATTTTTGTATCATCAGCGAACTTACTGATCATACCTTTTACATTCATATCCAAGTCATTAATGTAGACCACAAACAGCAAGGGACCCAGCACCGATCCCTGTGGTACCCCACTGGCCACAGGCTTCCAGTCACAAAAACAACCTTCGACCATCACCCTCTGCCTTCTGCCACTAAGCCAGTTTTGTATCCAAAGTGCCAAGGCACCCTGGATTCCATGGGCTCGTACCTTCTTGACCAGTCTCCTGTGCGGGACTTTATCGAAGGCCTTACTGAAATCCATGGATACCACATCCACTGCGTTACCCTAATCCACACGCCTAGTCACCACCTCAAAAAATTCAATCAAATTAGTCAGACATGATCTTCCCTTGACAAAGCCATGTTGACTATCCCTGATTAATCCTTGCTTCTCCAAGTGGAGACTAATTTTGTCCTTCAGAATTTTTTCCAATAATTTTCCTACCACTGATGTTAGGCTCACTGGCCTGTAGTTCCCCGGTTTTTCCCTACTCCCCTTCTTGAATAATGGTATTACATTAGCGGTTCTCCAGTCCTCTGGCACATCCCCTGTGGCCAGAGAGGTTCTGAATATATGTGTCAGAGCCCCCGCAATCTCCTCCTTTGCCTCACACAGTAGCCTGGGATACATTTCGTCCGGGCCTGGGGATTTATCCATTTTTAGGCCTGCTAAAACCGCCAATACCTCCTCCCGCTCGATGTTAATATGTTCGAGTATATCACAGTCCCCCTGCCGTATTTCTATGTCTACATCGTCCTTCTCCATAGTGAAAACAGATGCAAAAAATTCATTTAGAACCCCTCCTACATCTGCCGGCTCCACACACAGATTGCCATTTTTGTCCCTAATGGGCCCTCTTTTTTCCCTAGTCATCCTCTTACCCTTAATATACTTATAAAACATCTTAGGATTTTCCTTTATTTTGCTCGCCAGTGTCATTTCATGGCCCCTCCTTGATCTCCTAATTTCTTTTTTAAGTATCCCCCTGCACTTTTTGTACTCCTCTTGGGCTTCCTCCGTCTTTAGCCTTTTGTATCTGCCAAAAGCCCTCCTTTTTTTCCTAATCCATTCTCGTATATCCCCTGACATCCAAGGTTCCCTGGAGTTCTTGGAACCACCCTTGACCTTTATGGGAACATGTTGCCATTGTATGGTCTCAATCTCCCTTCTGAAAGACTCCCATTGCTCCGATGCGGATTTTCCTACAAGCAGCTGATCCCAGTGCATTTTGGCCAGATCCTGCCTTATCCTATTAAAATCGGCCTTCCCCCAATTTAGAACCTTTGGACATCCACTGTTTATAACTTTTTACCATTTAGAAATTACCCTGTTCTATCCTTTTTTGATCCAAAGTGGATGACCTCAAATTTGAATTCACATTGAATTCCATTTGCCACAGTTTTGCCCATTCACCAAATCTATCAATACCTAACACTTATTTGGGTAACTGTCCCCACCCTACCGAAATATCGAGATGATATATTTCTCACACTTTTTGACCTATCAGACTTTTGATTGTTGATGCTCTGTACTTTGCTGTACAACGTGTTGTGTGGCACTACCACCGTGCTGAATGGGATAGATTCAGAACAGATCTAGCAACTCAAAACTGGGCATCCATGAGGCGCTGTGGGCCATCAGCAGCAGCAGAATTGTATTCCAGCACAATCTGTAACCTCATGGCCCGGCATATTCCTCACTCTGCCATTACCAACAAGCCAGGGGATCAACCCTGGTTCAATGAAGAGTGTAGGAGGGCATGCGAGGAGCAGCACCAGGCGTACCTAAAATTGAGGTGCCAACTTTAACAGTGGTTTCATTGGTCAGAACATTGAATGCAGGAGTTGGGATGTCTTGTTGAAGTTGTACAGGGCATTGGTGAGGCCACACTTGGAGTACTGTGTACAGTTCTGGTCACCCTATTATAGAAAGGATATTATTAAACTAGAAAGAGTGCAGAAAAGATTTACTAGGATGCTACCGGGACTTGATGGTTTGACTTATAGGGAGAGGTTAGACAGACTGGGACTTTTTTCCCTGGAGAGTAGGAGGTTAAGGGGTGATCTTATAGAAGTCTATAAAATAATGAGGGGCATAGATAAGGTAGATAGTCAAAATCTTTTCCCAAAGGTGGGGGAGTCTATAACGAGGGGGCATAGATTTAAGGTGAGAGGGGAGAGATACAAAAGGGTCCAGAGGGGCAATTTTTTCACTCAAAGGGTGGTGAGTGTCTGGAACGAGCTGCCAGAGGCAGTAGTTGAGGCGGATACAATTTTGTCTTTTAAAAAGCATTTGGACAGTTACATGGGTAAGATGGATATAGAGGGATATGGGCCAAGTGCAGGAAATTGGGACTAGCTTAGTGGTATAAACTGGGCGACATGGACATGTTGGGCCAAAGGGCCTGTTTCCATGTTGTAACTTCTATGATTCTATGATTCTATGATTCTAACTTGGTGAAGCTACAACTCAGGACCACATGCATGCTAAACAGTGGAAGCAACATGCTATAGACAGAGCTAAGCGATTCCACAACCAACGGATCAGATCAAAGTTCTGCAGTCCTGCCACATCCAGTCATGAATGGTGGTGGACAATTAAACAATTAACGGGAGGAGGAGGCTCTGCAAACATCCCCATCCTCAATGATGGCGGAGTCCAGCACGTGAATGCAAAAGACAAGGCAGAAGCATTTGCAACCATCTTCAGCCAGAAGTGCCGAGTGGACGATCCATCTCGGCCTCCTCCCGATATCCCCACCATCACAGCAGCCAGTCTTCAGCCAATTCGATTCGCTCCACGTGATATCAAGAAATGGCTGAGTGCACTGGATACTGCAAAGGCTATGGGCCCCGACAACATCCCAGCTGTAGTACTGAAGACATGTGCTCCAGAACTAGCTGCGCTTCTAGCCAAGCTATTCCAGTACAGCTACAACACTGGCATCTACCCGACAATGTGGAAAATTTCTAACATCTACAAGGCACAAGTTAGGAGTGTGATGGAATACTCTCCACTTGCTTGGGTGAGTGCAGCTCCAACAACAGTCAAGAAGCTCATCACCATCCAGGACAAAGCACCCACTTGATTGGCACCCCCTCCACCACCTTAAACATTCACTCCCTCCAACATCGGTGCACCGTGGCTGCAGTGTGTACCATCCAGAAGATGCTCTGCAACAACTTTCCAAGGCTTCTTCGACAGCACCTCCCAAACCCGCGACCTCTACCACCAAGAAGGACATGGGCAGCAAGCGCATGGGAACAACACCACCTGCATGTTCTCCTCCAAGTCACACACCATCCTGACTTGGAAATGTATCGTCATTCCTTCATCGTCGTTGGGTCAAAATCCTGGAACTCTCTACCTAACAGCACTGTGGGAGTACCTTCACCACAGGGACTGCAGCGGTTCAAGAAGGCGGCTCACCACCATCTTCTCAAGGTCAATTAGGGATTGGCAATAAATGCTGGCCTTGCCAGCGACGCCTACATCCCATGAATGAATTTTTTAAAAATCACATCTTTACTGTAATATAGTTACCAGAACTGTATGCAGTACTCAAGCTGTGGCCTAACTACTGTTTTATACAGTTCTAGCACAAACTCCCTGCTCTTACATTCTATGCCTCGGCTAATAAGAACATAAGAACATAAGAAATAGGAGCAGGAGTAGGCCAATCGGCCCCTCGAGCCTGCTCCGCCATTCAATAAGATCATGGCTGATCTGATCCTAACCTCAAATCTAAATTCATGTCCAATTTCCTGCCCGCTCCCCGTAACCCCTAATTCCCTTTACTTCTAGGAAACTGTCTATTTCTGTTTTAAATTTATTTAATGATGTAGCTTCCACAGCTTCCTGGGGCAGCAAATTCCACAGACCTACTACCCTCTGAGTGAAGAAGTTTCTCCTCATCTCAGTTTTGAAAGAGCAGCCCCTTATTCTAAGATTATGCCCCCTAGTTCTAGTTTCACCCATCCTTGGGAACATCCTTACCGCATCCACCCGATCAAGCCCCTTCACAATCTTATATGTTTCAATAAGATCGCCTCTCATTCTTCTGAACTCCAGTGAGTGGAGTCCCAATCTACTCAACCTCTCCTCATATGTCCACCCCCTCATCCCTGGGATTAACCGAGTGAACCTTCTTTGTACTGCCTCGAGAGCAAGTATGTCTTTTCTTAAGTATGGACACCAAAACTGTATGCAGTATTCCAGGTGCGGTCTCACCAATACCTTATATAACTGCAGCAATACCTCCCTGTTTTTATATTCTATCCCCCTAGCAATAAAAGCCAACATTCTGTTGGCCTTCTTGATCACCTGCTGCACCTGCATACTAATAAAGGAAAGTATCCTGTATGCCTTGTTAACCACCTTTTCTACCTGTCCTGCTATCATCAGGGATCTGTGGACATGCATTCCAAGGTCCCTCTGTTCCTGTACACTTCTCAGTATTCTCCCATTTATTGTGCATTCCCTTGCCTTGTTTGACATCCCTAAATGCATTACCTCACACTTTTCCGGATTGAATTCCATTTGCCAGTTGTCTGCCCACCTGACCAATCCACTAATACCTTCCTGCAGTCTACAGCTTTCCACCCCACTATCAACCACATGGCCAATTTTTGTATCATCTGCAAACTTCTTAATCATGCCCCCTACATTTAAGTCTAAATCATTGATATATGCCACAAAAAGCAAGGGACCTAGTACTGAGCCTTGCAGAACCCCTCTGGAAACAGCGTTTCAGTCACAAAAACACCCGTCGACCATTGCCCTTTGCTTCCTGCCACTGAGCCAAATTTGGGTCCAACTTGCCACTTTCCCTTGGATCTCATGGGCTGTTACTTTTCAAACCAGTCTGCCATGTGGGATCTTGTCAAAAGACGTCATAACAGATGTTAGGAAAATAGAAGCCCATGCGAAAAAAGGGCCAGTGAATGCAAAATTGGCTTAGAGACAGAGAGCAGAAAGTAGTGGTGAACGGTAGTTTATCAGGCTAGAGGGAAGTATGCAGTGATGTCCTTCAGAGGTTGGTATTAGGACCACTGCTCTTTTTGATATATATTAACGACCTGGACTTGGGTATACAGCGCTTAATTTCAGAATTTACTGATGACACAAAACTCAGAAATGTAGTAAACAGTGAGGAGGATAGAAATAGGCTTCAGGAGGGCATAGACAGATTGGTGAAATAGGAAGACACATGGCAGATGAAATTTAATGCAGAAAAATGTGAAGTGATGAATTTTGGAAGAAAGAATGAGGAGAGACAGTATAAACTAAATGGTACAATATTAAAGGGGGTGCAAGAACAGAGAGACCTTGGGATGCACATACGCAAATCTTTGAAGGTAGCAGGACAAGTTGATAAGGCTGTTAAAAGCGCTTACAGGGTAGTTGGCTTAACAAATAGAGGCACAGAATACAAAAGCAAGGAAGATATGCTAAACTTTTATAAATCACTCGTTATGTCTCTATGGGACATTGGAATGTTGGAAGGAATATCGGAACAGGAGTAGGCCATTCAGCCCCTTGAGCCTATTCCGCCATTCAGTTAGATCAAGATTGATCAGTATCTTAACTTCATCTATCCACCTTAGTTCTGTAACCCTCAATACTCTTGCCTAACAAAAAACTATTAATCTCAGTTTTGACATTTTCAATTGATCTAGCCTCAGCAGCTTTTTGGGGGAGAAAGTTCCAGATTTCCACTACTCCTTGTGTGAAGAATTGTTTCCTGACATCATCCTTGAACTGCCGAGCTCTAATTATAGATGATGCCCCTTTATTCTGGACTCCTCCACCAGAAGAAATTGTTTCTATCTACCCTATCAAATCCTTTAATCATTTGAAACACCTCAATTAGATCACCTCTTACTCTTCTATACTCAAGATGTGGAGATGCCGGTGATGGACTGGGGTTGACAATTGTAAACAATTTTACAACACCAAGTTATAGTCCAGCAATTTTATTTTAAATTCACAAGCTTTCGGAGGCTTCCTCCTTCCTCAGGTGAACGATGTGAAAATGAAATCCTCGAAATGAAATCGCATTTATAATTCACAGAACAATGCTTGGTGATTACAGACAGTTTTTTCAACTGCCCGTTGCCAAGGCAATCAGTGTGCAGACAGACAGGTGTTACCTGCCAGGTCTCAGAATATACAAATCACCAAAAAAAACAACAAACAAACAAAAAAAAAACAGAGATAGAGAGGTAGAAACATAGAAGACAGCAACTGACCCGTTATATTAAAAACAGATAACATTTGTTCGCTGGTGGGGTAACGCGTAGCGTGACATGAACCCAAGATCCCGGTTGAGGCCGTCCTCATGGGTGCGGAACTTGGCCCCCTTGAGTCAAAGGCCAACATTCCATTCCCCTTTTTAATTATTTGTTTTACCTGTCCACTAGCTTTTCGTGATTTCTGTGCATGGATCCCTAAATTATTCTGCTCCTCCACAGTTCCTAGCTTCTTACCATTTAGAAACTATTCTGATCTATCTTTCTTAGGTCCACAGTGGATGATCTCACACTTCCCCATATTAAACTCCCTCTGCCACATTTTGCCCACTCACTTAATCCATCAATGTCCCTTTGCAACTTTCTGCTCCCATCTACACTCTTTACTGTGCCACCTAACTTAATATCATCAGCAAACTTGGACATATTGCTCTCTATTCCTTTATCTAAGACATTTATAAATATAGTGAAAAGCTGAAGACACAGTACAAATCCCTGGGGGACACCACAAGTCATATCCTGCCAATTTGAATACATATCCATTATCCCTAACACTTCACCAATTCCCGACCCATGTCAATAGGTGATAGCCAATTCCATGCGCTCTCAGTTTCTTGTGTGGAATCTTATTGAATACATAGAAACATCGAAAATAGGAGCAGGAGTAGGCCATTCAGCCCTTCGGGCCTGCTCCGCCATTCAAAACGATCATGACGAATCGTCTAACTCAGAACCCTGTTCCCGCTTTTTCCCCATATCCCTTGATCCCTTTAGCATTAAAAAATATATCTATCTCCTTCTTGAATATATTTAATGACTTGGCCTCCACTGCCTTCTGTGGTAGAGAATTCTACAGGTTCACCACCCTCTGACTGAAGAAATTTCTCCTCATCTCGGTTCTAAGTGGCATACCCCGTATCCTGAGACTGTGACCCCTGGTTCTGGACTCCCCAGCCATCGGAAACATCCTCCCTGCATCTAGTCCTGTTAGAATTTTATATGTTTCGATGAGATCACCTCTCATTCTTCTAAACTCGAGTGAATATAGGCCTAGTCGACCCAATCTCTCCTCATATGTCAGTCCTGCCATCCCAGGAATCAGTCTGGTAAACCTTCGTTGCACTCCCTCCATGGCAAGGACATCCATCCTCAGATAAGGAGACCAAAACTACACACAATACTCCAGATGTGGTCTCACCAAGGCCCTATATAACTGCAGTAAGATATCACTGCTCCTGTACTCAAATCCTCTTGCAATGAAGGCCAACATACCATTCGCCTTCCTAACTGCTTGATGCAAGTGAATGCTCGCTTCCAGCGACTGGTGTACAAGGACACCCAGGTCTCGTTGCACCTCCCCTTTTCCCAATCTATCACCATTCAGATAATAATCTGCCTTTCTGTTTTTACAACCAAAGTGGATAACCTCACATTTATCCACATTATACTGCATCTGCCATGTTCTTGCCCACTCACCCAACTTTTCTAAATCACATTGGAGCGTCTTTGCATCCTCCTCACAGCTCACATTCCACCCCAGCTTTGTGTCGTCTGCAAACTTGGAAATGTTACATTTAGTTCCCTTATCCAAATCATTGATATATACTGTGGATAACTGGGGCTCAAGCACTGATCCCTGCGGCACCCCACTAGTCACTGCCTGCAACCCGGAAAAAGACCCATTTATTCCTACTCTCTGTTACCTGTCTGTCAACCAATTCTCAATCCATATAAATATATGTTCCCCCCAATCCCATGTGCATTAATTTTGCACACTAACCTCTTGTGTGGGACCTGATCAAAAGCCTTCTGAAAATCCAAATAAACCACATCCACTGGTTCTCCCCTATCTATTCTACTGGTTAGATCCTCAAAAAACTCCAGCATGATTTCCCTTTCATAAACCCATGCTGACTTTGTCCAATCCCGTTAATGCGTTCCAAGTGTTCTGTTATCACATCTTTTATAATAGACTAGCATTTTCCCCACGACTGATGTTTTTTTTAATTCATTCATGGGATGTGGGCATTGCTGGAGAGGCCGGCATTTATTGCCCATCCCTAATTGCTTTTGAGAAGGTGGTGGTGAGCCGCCTTCTTGAACCGCTGCAGTCCGTGTGGTGACGGTTCTCCCACAGTGCTGTTAGGAAGGGAGTTCCAGGATTTTGACCCAGCGACGATGAAGGAACGGCGATATATTTCCCAGTCGGGATGGTGCGTGACTTGGAGGGGAACGTGCAGGTGGTGTTGTTCCCATGTGCCTGCTGCTCTTGTCCTTCTAGGTGGTAGAGATCGCGGGTTTGGGAGGTGCTGTCGAAGAAGCCTTGGGGAGTTGCTGCAGTGCATCCTGTGGATGGTGCACACTGCAGCCACTGTGCGCCGGTGGTGAAGGGAATGAATGTTTAGGGTGGTGGATGGGGTGCCAATCGAGCGGGCTGCTTTGTCCTGGATGGTATCGAGCTTCTTGAGTGTTGTAGGAGCTGCATTCATCCAAGCAAGTGGAGAGTATTCCATCACACTCCCGGCTTGTGCCTTGTAGATGGTGGAAATGCTTTGGGGAGTCAGGAGGTGAGTTACTCGCCGCAGAATACCCAGCCTCTGACCTGCTCTTGTAGTCACAGTATTTATATAGCTGGTCCAGTTAAGTTTCTGGTCAATGGTGACTCCCAGGAAAGTTGATGGTGGGGGATTCAGCGATGGTAATGCCATTGAATGTCAAGGGGAGGTGGTTGGACTCTCTCTTGTTGGAGATGGTCATTGCCTGGCACTTGTCTGGTGCGACTGTTACTTGCCACTTATGAGCCCAAGCCTGGATGTTGTCTTCAGCTAGGCCCTAAGCTCTGGAATTCCCTCCCTATAGCTCTCTGTCTCACTCCCCTTCTTTAAGATGTTCCTTAAAACCTACCTCTTTGATCAAGCTTTTGGTCATCTCTCCTGCAGTTGAGTGTCAAATTTTGTTTGATAATCGATCATGTGAAGCGCCTTGTGTCGTTTTACTACGTAAAGGCACTATATAAATGCAAGTTGTTGTTGTTGGTCTCTCTGATCAGTTCATATTTTTCCAAGTGCTCAGTCACTTTGTCCCTAATAACAGATTCTAGTAACTTCCCCAATTCTGGGCACCACACTTAAGGAAGAATATCAAGCCCTTTCAATCAAGAGATTTACTGGAATGGTACCAGGGATGAGGGACATCAGTTATGTGGAGAGACTAGAGAAGCTGGGATTGTTCTCTTTAGAGCAGAGAAGGTTAAGAGGAGATTTGGTAGAGGTATTCAGAATTATAAAGGGTTTTGATACAGTGAATAAGGTGAAACTGTTTCCACTAGCAGCTGAGTCAGTAACCAGGGGACACAGATTGAAGATAATTGGCAAAAGAACCAGAGGGGAGATGAGAAGAATTTTTCTTGCTCAGCGAGTTGTTATGATCTGGAATGCAATGTCTGAAAGGGTGGTGGAGGAAGATTTAATACTAACTTTCATAAGGGATTTAGATATATCCTTGAAAAGGAAAAATTTGCAGGGCTGTGGGGAACGAGCGGGGGAATTGTATTAATTGGATAGCTCTTTCAAAGGGCTGGCACAGCCACAATGGGCCGAATGGCCTCCTTCAGTGCCGTATGTGTCTATGATTCAGAGGCTTTGCAGAAAATTTGTCCGAACAAGATGCCGCGAGTACAGTTCCACTGTGATGGTAAGTACTAAGTCTATAGGTCAGGATGGAAGGAGTCATATAAGGTGTCTGGATGCTCACAGAGTGCTTTACAAGCCCTGAATAGTTAGATATCTGGCAAAGTAGAAAAAAACTAAAGAAAAATTACTGCTGGCCACAGTTGTATCTCTCTTTTTGCTTTGAAGGTTTGACTGAGACAAAGGAAAATCAAAAAGGTATCTATTTTAATTAATTCCTTTGTCAGCAGCCCACCACCTCTGGCAAGCTCCAGCACCCAATAGGGAACAAAGCTCGACCAAATAAACTTGTAATTTTAAAATGTACAATCAGGAGAAATCCCATGTAATTAGCCCTCAGGCAAAACAATGGGCTTTAATGGCAGGTCGAGAAAATTCTTTCTTCTTTGTTTTAATATTTCTTTATTGGAAAAAATAGCTTATGAGCATAGTAGCCACTTCAAAATGTTTTCTGCAGGATATTGCTGGGAGAATTTCTGCTGTCTGTTTCTGCATGGAAAGGCTAACAAGACACTATAGACATATTGCTACGAGACATATACATTTGGGTAAATGGGTGTACATGGGTGATAAAGATAATTAGGATTGATCGCCATCAATTGTTTATATATCTGTCCTTGGCTTTTGTAATTGCTCCATTAGGGGGTTTTGTGAGTAATGCTGTCACTGTCAAGTTATATCCTGAAAGGATATGGATTGCTTGACTTGTGTCCATCAGACAATCTGTGCACCTTTGAAATCTAATTATGATCAAAAGTATTATTTAATTGTGAAAGACAACTTTTTGATTGTCTTTTTTCTTACCACAAACCTCAAAGTGATGAGAGAGGTATAGTTGTGGCCAGTATTAATTGATCTTTGGTGTATTTCTACTTGGGTTGGGGTTGGTAGAGCTCTCTGTGAGCATCCAGTTTCACATAAAACTTTTCAACCACAGACACTTGGGGCATGGCGGGGGGAAGAGTGCTGGTGGGGGGATTTGCGGGTGTGAAAACCGGAAGGTAAGTGGGCTCGCGACCTCAATGAGGCCGATCAATGGCACTTCTGGGTTTTGCACCCGGCAGCCAGCCTGAACTGCACATCAGACAGGGGGGTGGAAGAAAGACAGAGAGATCATCAGGCTTTGGGAAACATCGGAGTTGGGGGGGTGGGAGTGGTGTCTTCCAGCCGACATTGGAGATCGGGGGCTCCAGACAGCACCAGTTTTAAGATTTTATGTTTGTTAACTTTTTTTAGAATGGAAAATGTCATTTTATTTAATTTTTTACTGTATTGATCGTGGATCCGGCCCTTCCCACCTACTTTCACCTGGCGTGAATCTGAAGTGATGGGCAACCCGAACAGGTAAGGTTAAAATAATTTTAAGTGTCCAAATGCAAAATATAAAGTACCTCAATTAGTAATTGCCCCTTTAAGTATCAGCCTGCCAGATTTAAGTAGGGGCAGGGCTTCCTGGTGACTGCTGTGCACACGCACACAGAGCTGCCTGGATCTAATGCAAAAATGGGCAGGTTGAAGCCAAGATGTCTGCCCGCTCCTAAAAACATCGATTTTGTCTGCCCCCCCCCACCCCCAGCCCACCCGATCTTGGGAGCTAAAGTCATGCCCTTGGTCTAAACTAAGAATGTTACCTCAGATATTCTGGAGATTTAAAACATTTATTACTTCGAAACAGAAATTTTAAGGAAAACATTTTTTGATCTTCCAGAATTCCTTAGATTCTAGAACGGTCCCCATGGATTGGAAGGTAGGAAATGTAACCCCGTTATACAAGAAAGGAAGGAGAGAGAAAACAGGGAACTACAGGCCAGTTAGCCTGACATCAGTAGTAGGGAAAATGCTAGAATCTACTATTAAGGACGTAGTAACAGGGCACTTAGAAAATCATAATATGATTAGGCAGAGTCAACACGGTTTTATGAAAGGGAAATTGTGTTATGACAAATCTATTAAGAGGTTTCTCAGGGTGTAATTAGCAGGATAGATAAGGGGGAACCAGTGGATAACTAGTGGGTTGCCGCAGGGATCAGTGCTTGGGCTTCAGCTATTTACAATCTATATTAATGACTTAGATGGAGGGACTGAGTGTAATGTATCCAAGTTCGCTGTTGATATAAAACTAGGTGGGAAAGTAAGCTGTGAGGAGGACGCAAAGAGTCTGCAAAGGGATATCGACAGGTTAATTGGGCGGGCAAGAAGGTGGCAGATGGAGTATAATGTGGGGAAATGTGAGGTTATTCACTTTGGTAGGAAGAATAGAAAAACGGAATATTTTTAAATGGTGAGAAACTATTAAATGTTGGTGTTCAGAGGGATTTGGGTGTCCTTGTACATGAAACACAGAAAGTTAACATGCAGGTACAGCAAGCAATTAGGAAGGCAAATAGTATGTTGGTCTTTATTGCATTGGGGTTGGAGTACAAGAGTAAGGAAGTCTTGCTGCAATTGAACAGGGCTTTGGTGAGATCACACCTAGAGTACTCTGTACAGTTTTGGTCTCCTTATCTAAGGAGGGATATAATTCCCTTTAAAGGAGGTGCAACAAAGGTTCACTAGATTGATTCCTGGGATGACAGGGTTATCCTATGAGGAAAGATTCAGTAGAATGGGCCTATACTCTCTGGAGTTTAGAAGAATGAGAGGTGATCTCATTGAAACATAAGATTCTGAGAGGGCTTGACAGGGTAGATGCTGAGAGGTTGTTTCCCCTGGCTGGAGAATCTAGAACTAGGGGACATAGTCTCAGGGTAAGGGGTCGGACATTTAGGACTGAGATGAGGAGGAATTTCTTCACTCAGAGGGTTGTGAATCTTTGGAATTCTCTACCCCAAAGGGCTGTGGATGCTCAGTCATTGAGTATATTCAAGGCTGAGATCGATAGATTTTTGAACTCTAAGGGAATCAAGGGATGTGGGGATCGGGTGGGAAAGTGGAGTTGAGGTCGAAGATCAGCCATGATCTTATTGAATGGCAGATCAAGCTCGAGGGGCCGTATGGCCTACTCCTGCTCCTATTTCTTATGTTCTTATGCTCTTAACATTGCAATCTAGTAAAATCTATTATGCATGTTCCTGTTCCCGTTCAATTTTTACTTCTGTAATAAATATGATTTGTAGTTGTAGCCTCAGGCTTCAGGTATATGGTCTATCAGTGTGTTATTTGTCTGTCACTCAGAGAGATTAGGAATGTATGGTGAGATCCTTAACCATTTTCAGTGCATTCTTAATGGTAAAAGGTATTCATTATTCAATCTGGAGCCTGATATCCCATATTACTTCACACATATTATACTTTTGTTCATAGAGAATGTACTTTTGCATTGGGCATGGGAAAAGTATCTGGATGAGCTTCATTCGTAACTTTGGACTAGCAATGCTGTGCATCACTGAGCCATCCTTAAAACTACCGCACTTTTATAAAATGACTCAAGTGTTCCTCAGTTCAAGTCTTCTTATTGAGTACTTACATGGCAAAAGTGAACGCCTCATTGGACAAGTTTTCGGCTTGGCACCAGTAGTTTTTGGTCGGGCACCTGTCGGGACTGCTTGGGGTGCTGCTTGAGGTGCTGCTTGAGGTGCTGCTTGGGGTGCTGCTTGGGGTGCTTCTTGGGGTGCTTCTTGGGGTGCTTCTTGGGGTCCTTCTTGGGGTGCTTCTTGGGGTGCTTCTTCAGGTGCTTCAGGTGCTTCTTCAGGTGCTGCTGGGGCTGTTATAAAGCATAGAACAGAAGTAGTCAGTAAGTCGTGCAGATAAAAACAAATCTAAGAGCTAATGATGCTGAGTGTTGCTGAGTGGATGCAATAACTAGCTGTTATTCCCTGATTTGAACAATTAAAATTGAATTCAACACCCACACGAGGACTTGATCAAATGTTCTCGGCTGACACTTCACTTCAATAGTGAAGGAATACTGCACTGTTACAGTTGTCATCCCTCAGATGATATGTAGAACCCGTTTCAGACTGTTCGGGTGAATGTTTACAGATCCCACTGCACTATTCAAAGAAAAGCAGTGAATTCTCCCGGTGACATGGTGAACAACTTTCCCTCAACCACCATCAAAAATAGATTAACTGATCATTCATCTCATTGTTAGGATTTGTGCTGTGTGTGACTTGTTCATGTCAGCTGTGGCTTAGTGGGTAGCACCCTCACCTCTGAGTTAGAAGGTTGTGAATTCAAGTCTCACTCTAGGGACTTGAGAATATAATCCAGGCTTACAGTACTGAGGAAGTGCTGCACCATTGGAGGTGCTAGCTTTTGAATGAAACATCAAACCGAGGTCTCAGGTGCATGTAAAAGATCCCACAGCACTATTTTCAAGAAGAGCGAGGGAGTTCTCCCTGGTGTCCTGGCCAATATTTATCCCTCAACCAACATCACTAAAACAGATTATCTGGTCATTATCACATTGCTGTTCGTGGAACCTTGCTGTGTCCAATTTGGCTGCCGCGTTTCCTACATTACAACAGTGACTCCACTTCAAAAGTACTTCATTGGCTGTAAAGCGCTTTGGGACGTCCTGAGGCTGGGAAAGGCGCTATATAAATACAAGTCTTTCTTTTTCATTGCTGTTTGTGGAATAGGCTGCCATGTTTCCCTACATTACAGCAGTAATTGCACTACAATGAAAAGTATTTCATTGGTTATGAAGTGCTTCAGGATGTTATGAAAGACGCTTTATAAATGCAAGTTCTTCTTCTATCTACATCCTCTTGTATTTGTTTTGCCTGTTTCCTGTTATTTGACCCTCCCCATCACCATTTCATGTCATCTGCAAATTGCGACAATTTTGTTTCTGACCTCATCTCCAAATCCCTTATATACATTGTAAACAGCAATGGCCCAGCACCAATTCCTAAAGCACCCTGCTGGTTTAGCCAGTCTCCAATCCACCTCAGAAGTTTTCCTTCTAATCCACTTCTTTCTACCTTGTGGGCTTGCTTCTGCTGATGGTCGAGGTATTGTCGACTGCCTATTTTGACAGGTTCCTCTTCCTGATCGAGGCATGCCTGACGCTTTCTGTTTTTCCATTTCTGATTATGAAACATTTAGTTAAAATGTTGTACAGCAAACAAGTATTGAATACTGCCATCAAAGCACACAAGTACAGTAATGCTGAATCATTGATTATTCATTGATACAAAGGATATCCTTGTAGGGAATAAAAATTCATATTTGTTATAGGACAGACGTTTGTTAGGGGATAGAAGTTTTATTTGTTGGAAGCCAGTCTGATCTCAGAACCATCAAATCTAGGGACATTTTAGGAGCCTAAGGCAGAAAATTTTGTACCAGTATGTTAAGCAACATACTCTTCCAAGCTAGACTTTTATGTCTGGATTTTGTTCCGTTATACTGCGTGAAAGTGGGTGGTGAAGAAACAGAGGAAGAAAGAAAATGGAATAGGGAGGCCTACTGCCTGATCCTGCCCCTGAAACCGCTGCCAGGGATTTTCCTCCATCGTTTGTCCTAGCAGGGAACTTGGCAGCTCAGATGGTTTCCCTGGCCACACCCTCACACTTAAATGGCAGTGGGATTGGGGTCAGGAAAGCCATATGATTTTTTTCTCTCCAACCTGAGGTGTCCACAGAAGAGGTAAATTCTGTGGCAGCGGCAGAAGGCCTGTTCAAGAAGAGGGCCTAAAAGGCTACCTCCCTGCTACTCCCATACCTGGTTATGAAGAGGCTTTGGTCCACGGGCAGCTTATTGATTAAAAGTTTAGAAGAATATTTCAGGCCTTATTGCCCCCTTTAATGATAGCTCGTCCTCATCTTGGGGTTCCAGTGGATTTGTCGCTGCAGCGCCCCTCCATTTCATTCCCTGACAAGAGTGGGCTCCATCTACAGGATGGCAACGCCACTGAGAGCCCGCCCTACATTTTTAATTTGCTCTGTCCCAGGAAAATGTGTCAGGGTGGCAGGCAGTAGTACTGCCTCAACTAAGTCCTAGCAGCAAAACTGTCCCATAGGGAAATTCAGACTTTAAAATCAGTAGAAATCTTTCCATGTCAGACTCTGCTGACTAGAAAAGATTTGTCATTTCAACAACTTTCACCAAAGGACTCTCCTCACTATCAGCATCACATATGGAAAAGAAAAATAGGATTTAAAACCTGAATAGTTGAAAAACTCTAATAGGTTTGAAATGAATGACGACAGTCAGGTGCTGTTAAAATGTTAAAAGTTGAGAAAGCTGAGTTAAAGTTAAATGTTGTTTGTTGTGTAAGACAACAGGCAGAAGAAGAAAAGGTGAGTAATTTCTTCTGTGGGATAGGGTATCCTACTCTGTGTGTGGAAGCTCAGTGAATAAGAAATAGCCTAGAAATGACTGTTGGCGATCTCAGTTGATAAACCCATTCATGTGCTTGACTAAGATTCCTCTGTTCACTACTTTTCTTGACTTTTAAAATAAAAAATATTTAACTTTTAAAAATGCTGTTGTTTATCTCTTATCTCCTTGTGTTCACAACCTGAGCGGCAGGCCTATGCCAGACAACCCCTGTTGAGCACCTGGGTTCATGGACCTCCCAACCCAATGGGTGTGAGGTCTTTATCAATTACTGAACCAGGCTAATAAACTGCTTACTGTTTGCATTCTTTGGGAAAACAACTTCAAAGCCTAGTTAATTAGCATTTTAACTATCTTTTGCCTCAGTGTGCTTTTAAAAAACTTCTCTTAAATATAAACTCTTAAATGTAAACTCTTCTTCCCCCAAATCTTTTCTGTGGTCACAAAAATACCAAAACATGAAAGTTATCTACTTATGCTTCTGCAAGCCACAAGATTTCCCAAAATGATATTTGAAATCATCATCCCTCATGCTACAACTTACCTTCTTTAAGCTCTTCTTCTTCCTTCATCAACCTCTCTGTTGACAGAGAATAGAAGTTCAAACGTTGCACATCCAAAAAGTTAAGGAATGGCTGTCCAATTTATAGTTATGTTGCAGTAAATGCTTTTATTACTACCCAAGCGTGAATTATGTAATTTCCAATCATCTTAAAACACCAAATCAGAAGTTAGTTAAATTATTCAAATTGACCACTTTGATGAGGTAGTTTACATATGCAAATGAAAATTACAAAATTCACAACTGATGGTAGAGCTGCAAAATGGAGTCCAGGAGGCAGAGGCTAACACGTTACTTTGAACTGTATCAGCGGGTGGACAGGGTGCCATCTGTGGAGAGCAGATGGCCAAGGTTGAATAATTAAAATATGAGCCTAGAAATTTCAGTTGCTACGCTGTTCAGGAGTTAACTGTTGATTTACACACAATTCAATCTGTCGGCTAAAATATGGCCTAGCTAAAGAAACAGTAGAAGTAATGCTCTGATCAGCTGTGGACTGAGGCATTTCAACAGCTGGAGTAGTACTGTGAAGGCTAATACATATATTTGCTGAGTAAAATAGCTGTTGAATTGGGTGTTTCAGGGTGAGGGAAGACAGAGTTACTAGCCAGACATTACAAGCCCAATTGCAAGGACTTAGGGACTGGAAACACACACTTTATGGAACTGATGATCTGGGTGGTGGGGCTCATTTTATTGACATTGTTCTATCCCTAGCTGCTATAACCTTCATGATTGCCAAAATAGAATACAATAGCCTTGGTCTTCCAGGAGCCATATTTCTACTGAACTTTCCTCTTCCTTTAAGGCTGACACAGAATAAATGCATAATGGGATCAGCCAGGAAACCTGGCATTGATCTGCATAATTCTGTGCTAGTAGTCACGGACAAACTGGGCACTGAAAGTGTAGGCTCCCTTCTGTTCCTGTTCAATGCAGAGAAGTCCAAAGCAGGTCAAGAAAGCCCAGTCTCACTGAAAAATCACTTTAATAGCTGGCAGGATCCAAGAAGCTACTAAAGTTAGTCTCTGAGAGAGAGATGCTATCCCAAAGTCTCAGTAGTCTGATTATCATAAAACTATTTTCTTTTATTCAAAGCAATCTAACAGTATATAACATTACAGTTGAACCACGATTATTGGCATGTCGATTATCCAGGTTCTTGATTATCCACAGATTTTTTTTGTAGGAGTTGGAGCTGGATCAGGAGACGGGTGGGAGTTGGGCCAGGTCAGGAAACCAGAAGGAGGTAAATCTTTAGGTCCAGGAGATCATCAAGGGTTGAGGCTGCCAACATTTAGGTGCTCAGTCAACTTTGAAATGGAAAATCATGGCTCTCTCTATAATCTATCAACTTTCATTATTTGGCAGGTGGAATAAATGAGGTTCCACTGCAGTTAGAAAAGCACTGTGCGTAAATTGTAACTCAAACTAGTCTGTAAGGCTTTTAATATATGCAAACAGTTCATTCACAAACATGCACTTAAAAATGAGTACAATGTAACTAAATGGAGATAATTCCTCAGATTAAAAATTTGCAGCTGTCTAACTCCATTTCCGGAGCACTCCCAAGTAATATTTTGCATATTATCTTTCTTGAACTACATCAGAATGGTTTTCCTCCAGTGCTATTGAGCACCATCCATGAGGCCATAAATATTTTCAGAGGGGAGCAAGAAGGCAGTGAGGAATCCACTGGTGAACGGGAATTATCCATAACCACTAAAAAATCATAAGGAAATCCAACTACAATATTACATGGTAGGAAGAGCCATCATCCAATATTTGATCCTCCACAGAGCCTTACCAAAACATTTCAGGAGTATCTCTGTGTTATGGCAGAGCAGGGGGACACACTGGCCACTGAAGGTCCTTTCAAACCCAATGTTACGCAACCTGAAAGAGCGGGAAATGTACCTGACAGTATTATGCAACTGGGCCAGGCACCGTTGACATAGGAGATGGGCTCTCTACTCAATCTATGCACCATACTTCAATGCAAAATCAGAAACCCTATTCCTCACTGTTCTGGGATTCAGCTGTGAAGAAATATATCTCCAGAAGCATCTGAAGAGCATTCTGGGGGAAATCTTGGACTTGGATCCACTTCTTCAGTGACATCAGAATTCAGTCTTAGCGCAGAAAGCCTCCATGCCCTTAAGAATGATACGCACGCTTTGGCACTTCTGACGCATTCCTGCCATAAGCCCAGCATGAGTGCTGCAGAAGGGCTGAAAATTAAGTCCGGACCCAGGTATGTTGGGCTCCAGCCTTCCCAGACAGTTTTGCAACACGTTCTTTGGGTCGCAACCTCCATCCTACATCCAAACAAAGCCACCAACATCAAATGGGGAGAAGGAGCATTCTGACCTGTCAGCCAGCAGAATTAGGATCCACCTAGGGCTTCAGGCCTGGGTCATGACCAGGCTATTCCAAAGGTTTTTAAAACTTGTAAGATTTTTTCAGCTGCCTTATAAAAGGCGCCATCGACAGACACCATGGGATGATCAGCAGAAACAGTAGCACAGGCACATGACAGCCAACAAATTAAATCAATGATCACAGACAGTGGAAAATATTTTGATTTAATGTTGTTCAAAGCACAGGCATTTCTAGAAGACAATAAACTACATAAACTGTTGGAATCCAAACTCCTCTAAACTGGTTCTTTCAAGAGACATGCTATTAGTTGGAAGTTCTGGGAGAGATTCTGTATCAAATCTAATAGTCCTCCCTGTATGAGATTATGTTTGGATTGACAATTCTGAAGGTCATAAGATCTGAGAACTTGAGTCTTCTCAGCCAATGACAGTAAATAATTGAGTATTATTTTCCCTGCACATTTGTAGTCAGCGATCTGCACTATGAAGGGAAAGGTTGTGCAGAAATGTCTGCCATGGAACTGTGAGTTCATCAAGTGTCTCAGCCGTGCCATCTTGGAACTTGGGCCAGAATTCTGGCAGTCCCTTGTTCTGTGAAATCAGCATGAGATCTATCTCCACATTGCCTCATTTACTGAAAATCAAACTGATCACTACTGAATGAAATAACAGTTCATGTGGTAATATTGTATATATTGTTTAACAATATTGCGACAGCCTGTGCTATACAATTTGAATGTTATTTTAACTTATAGTTTTGTTTTATATTTAACTAAAATGACAGTGACCAAGATTTAGCTCATCATTACCAGATTCACTTCTGCTTACAATTTCAATGTAAACTTTATTTTAAAGTCATCTGCTTTATATCATTTTAAGTTTAATGGTATCTACCATATTTGCCTACATAATAGTCACTGCATTCCTTATAACTTATTGTACGTGAGGGTGCAGAAAGATTCACTTGAATGGTACCAGGGATGAGGGATTTAAGTTATGTGGAGAGGCCGGAGAAGCTGGGATTGTTCTCCTTAGAACAGAGAAGGTTAAGGGAAGATTTGAAAGAGGTGTTCAAACTCATTAACGGTTTTGATAGAATAAATAAGGAAAAACTGTTTCCAGCAACAGTAGGGTCGGTAACCAGAGGGCACAGATTTAAGGTGATCAGCAAAAGAGCCAGAGGCAACCTTTTTTTAATCAATCTTGAATGCACTGCCAGAAAGGCCGGCGGAAGCAGATTCAATAGTAACTTTCAAAAGGGAATTGGATAAATACTTAAAGGGAAAAAATGTACAGGGCTATGGGGAAAAAGCAGGGGCGTGGAACTAACTGGACAGCTCTTTCATACAGCCAGCACAGGCACGATGGGGCAAATGGCCTTCTCCTGTGCTGTACCAAACTAAGCACTTTGACATATTTTCAAGAGACTGATAAGTTGTTATATAAATGCATTTCTATTTCTTTGTTTATTGTTCTATGCTTGTTGGTCCTTGTTTGGGATTGTGACTGACAATAGTACAGTGCTTGCGTTGCACTGATGTTTGCTCTGCATGGTGCAGATGCAGAAAGCCTTGGAAGGAGCCCAGTTCTCCTTGTTGATGCCTAAGGAACACACAGTAGGGAGATTTTCTGGGTGTCCGCTTGGGTGCACTGAATCGCCTGGGCACAGAAATTCGTGCAGTCAGGGCGCACACCTGTAAAGAAACCCATCCGATTTTCCTCCATTGTGAGGTTAAGGTCTGTTTATGTATTAGATGTTTTATGAAGGTCCCAGCACTGAGACTCCTTTTAAGTGAGTTTTCTCACCCTGAGAGGGAGGCATCAGTCATTAACATTTGTAACAGTGGCAGAAGCTGCAGCTGTAACTTGGTTAATTGCCCTTGATTCTTTGACTATTAATGAAGGACATCAAATTTAGTGCAGTGCTACCTACATTTTCTGGACCTGACGCTATCAGCCATCCTCAAACAAGTGACCTTCTCACAATTGACCCTACAGACTTCCTCCATTGTTCCATCATAGATCTTTGAGTGAGGTGAGTCTATTCAGTGTAGGCCGCAGTGGGTCGCTACTCTAGATGGCATTGCTGACAAATTGACTTTTCAGACTAAAACTGCAAATGAATGCGAGAAAGCGAAGAAAACTTTGAAGGAAAATCTTCTCTATGGACACTGGGACAGCAGAGGTGATTGAAAAACAGTTTTCTTAAGCAAAGATAAATGGAGAATATAATTTCTTTCCTGGGTTGGTGACAACATGAGAAAAGACATGGCCCTTATATGACACAACACAATAAGAGAACAGCACTTGTGGATATCACTCAAATACAGGTGCTTTACTCCATCAGGATGATGGCAATGTCTTATTACTAAGTGGAGATGAAAAAGTGAGGAAGATTTCATGATTTCTGATTGCAGTCAGTTAACCTAAGTATCCGCAGCATGGAAGGAGGCCATTCAGCCAATCATGTATGGGCTGGCTCTTTGCTCGAGCAATGCTGTAAGCAACACTTCATGAACAAACATTGTTCATGTTTTAAGGCAGCTTCACCTGCCACAAATAAGAATCAGTGTCACCTGCCATCGATTCCAACAGGATATGTTGTAAATCTGTTGCAAAAGAAAGTTGATAATAACAGGATAGTTGCATCCCAGATCTCTCATTGAAATTGCAGGGGTTCCTTTGCAATACTAGAATCCACTCTCTACGTTTTTTCCAAAAGTGCAGCAGTAAGATCTTTTTCTGTTGCAAGATGAATTTGTGACATAACTATAATTCATATAAAGATCAGCCTCTGATCTCCTCAATGACATTCACATAATGCTCGCTATAGACCTAGATTCCCATTCACTATACTGTCCACAATCAAGTGGTACAGTGGGGGAATAAAGAGCGAGAATGGGGCAGAACAGCCTATTCCTGGATCTCCCTCCCCTCTAAAACCGTCACTAGAAATTTCCCTCCACCCCAACAAGGATCTCAGCTACCTGACCCTTGACCACACTGCCAAATGTAAATGACGGCGGGATGCGGAGCTAGGAAAGCCGGTACATTTCCCTGCCTTCCCGCTGCAGCTTCACTAACCCTGTGTAAGACTGGTACCGGGGTGCCAATACCAACTGCAGCAGTGGCAGGAATCCCTCTGATTGACCTGTTGAAAGCAGAGGGTCCAGTAATTGTCACCTCTCTCTCTACTGCCCAATCACGCACTTTGTACTGGTTGCAGTTCATTTCCGAGACCTTAATAAAAATTTCAAACACAAATCTCCAGGCACTTCTGCCCCCTTTATTAGTACCTTCTCCTCCTCTTGGCCCTGCAGCATGTGTCTAACTGCAGCACGCCAAATTATGCTGGTTGACAATGGCGGGCTCCCTCTGTTTGCGGAGACACTGCTGGGATCCTACCCTGCATGTTTAATGACCCCCAATATGGATTACGATCACGGCAGGTTCGAGATGGTGTGCAGAAGTCCGATCTCAATCCATATCTGGTGGCAAAATTGCCTCGGAGGGAAATCTTTATTTATGGGATCCATTCACTCAATGCCACAATGTTACAGAGTAGCAATGCTCTGTACCACTGGGTCACCTTTTATGCACAACATATTTTATAATAGGTCACATGTCTTTCAAATCACGTGTACCAGCCACATGGACCAAATGGTCCTTCCTGGTGCTCTGCATTTCTTTGCTCCTGTATCAACTTTTTTCTACCATCAAAACTTACCCTTTTCTTCTGCTGAAACTTCGCCATGCTGCAACCTCTCTGTTGACAGAGAATAACAGTACTCAGACTTTTTCTTAATATACAAGGTTTGAACTAGGCATTGAATGTCACTATTGCAGTGAAACCCTATAATGTTAAAACAAATTCCATTTCAGGTCATCCTTCAACTTACCAAGTTGCTCCTGAAGATCTTTCAGAGCCACCTCTGTCAACAGAGAACAGAAGGTCTCAGTACAAACCTTGCATATTAAAAAAAAATCTAAAATACTGTAATTGTTGAAAATAGCTACTGAAGCATCAATCTGAATGAAAGATTACTAAATGACGTGAACTGTTGGAGGACTGTTGCAGGTAGAAATTCATTGTTGATTGCTAGTAGCCAGTCATTAGTCTTGCTAGAAATGTCTATGGAATGTTGTAAATGGCAATTAAATTTAATTCTACAATAATGGTGCATTTTGGAAAGCAGTGGAATCCAGTGCAGCAGTGGATTATTTTTGTGCAGCCTGGAGGAGTACTCCTGCTCCACCTTGCGCTACAAAAATAAATTAAAACGTACTTTTCAGCTCCTCTTTGGCTGGACCGCTAGCTGAAACTGGGTGTAGTGTGCATGGCACACACTCCGCACAGTTCTGTCCTAAAATGACAATCGGGGTACGATATATAAGGCCCCAATTTGCATATTAAAATAGCCTACTGCCTGAAAAAATTGGGCAGTGTGGCTGCCTTTTAGGCCCCTTTGAAGGTGGTAGCGGCCAAAGTTCCAGGGTAAACAGGGCGACAAGCCATTTTCGGACCGCTAACGCCCCACTTACACCATGTGGTCGAAGTTAAAGTCTAACCCTATGTGAGGGTGTCAATGTGCTGATGAGTGCCAGTTACGATGTGTGAAAAAATAGAGGTGATGTAAGCATCTTTTATGGGGCCAGGAAACAAAAGCAGGAGTCTCCAACTTCAATTATATATGATTTTTGGATCAAAGCCATGGAAAATTTAGGACAGTATTTTACTACAGGTACCGGTTTAAAAGCAGTACAAACTGAATGTGAAATGGGGCTGGTGAACCTGAATTCATTGCTGACTCAGGTGTCACCCTCTGGCCTGGAAAAGCAGAGTTCAGCCCATACATACTTGCATCAGCTTTCCAGTGCTAGCTATAACGTAATTTTAGCAGAGAACCAAGTGTAAGGATATGTCATCTTTAGTATAAGAATTAACAAATCATTAAATCATTAAACAAACAATAAGATTCGGACTGGGGAAGAATTAGAATTACATACAAATTACAACACAGAGACAGGCTGTTTGGCAGAACCAGTTCATGTTGGTGTTTATCCTCGATGTGCCTGCCCTGTTCCCATAATCACTTTATTCCCCTTTCCTTCAATTACATTTCTAACTTATTCTTATAAGTACAGTCAGTCTGCAAGATGGAGTTTTAAGCTAGCAGTGAGTTGAGTGAAGTGATTTTCAACCAAAATAAATATAGATGACAACGTAACATAAAAACAATATCATATCATTGCAAGCACTGTAGCACCAAAGCCCTTCTTGTTCTGAGATGTTAAATCAAGACAATTATGCATAGTAATCATCCATTAAATCCCACATTTCTCGTTCCCAGGTTCCCTCTATGTTGATTTTTATGCACAAGGAAGGTATAAATCACTAAAGCTATTGACTGCACAACAAACTGCAGTCACAGCCTGGTTAACATATCGCCGCCCAATGAAGGACACACAGCTATGGTTAAAAAATCTACAAATTTCTGGAAATCTGAAGATCAATAAAAAGATTTTTTTTGTCTTTACAGATACTGACTGACCTACTGTGTATTTCTCAAATTTTCTGTTTCTATCCATTGATCTGAGTGATATCTTATGGCATTTGTAAGCAGTGAGCTGCTGAATGTGGGTGATTTTCAATCTGTAATAAGTCTAGTCATTCTTCATTTATTGTCTGATGCTGAAATATTATGAATCTCAGCAAAATTACATAAGAACAATGCATGGTGTCAGAAGTGCAGAATTAAAAGAAGGATAGTGGAAGTGAAGAATCACAGTCAGTAACTAAACAAAGAAAAGCCTCATACAGCCAAGTGAAAGATAATGAGCCCGACTGTGGACTGTAGAGCAGTGTAGCGATTTGGGTAAAGATAAGCAGAGTGTGTCAGGAAGGAACAGAGAATTTAATAGCAATAGTGTATCAATGAATAAGGTCAAATCAAGGAAAAATAGTAAAAAGTGAAAATTAAAGACGCTTTATCTGAATGCATGAAGCATTCATAACAAGATAGATGAATTAGTGGCACAAATAGAGACAGATAGAGACTTGATCTAGTAGCCATTACTGAGACGTGGTTGCAAGGTGGCCAAGATTGGGAACTAAATATCCCAGGGTACTTGTCTTTCTGAAAACACAGACAAAATGGAAAAGGAGGAGGGCTCGCCTTTAAAATAAAGGATGACATAAGGTCAGTGGTGAGAAAGGATCTTAGCTTGGAAATTCAGGAAGTAAAATCAGTAGGGGGAGAGACAAGAAATCACATGGGGCAGAAAACACTGGTGGCAGTAGTTTATAGGCCCCCTAACAGTAGTTATACTGTTGGACAGAGTATTAATCAAGAAATAACAGGAGCTTGTAACAAAAGTAATGCAATAATCGTGGGGGACTTTAATCTTCATATAGACTGAGCAAATCAAATTGGCAAAAGTAGTTTGGGGGACGAGTTCATGGAATGCATTCGAGACAGTTTCTGGAACCAACCAGGGAACAGGTTATTTTAAATCTTGTCTTGTGTAATGATACAGGGTTAATTAGTAATCTCATAGTAAGGGATCCTCTGGGAAGAGTGATCATAATAAGATAGAATTTCACATTAAGTTCAAGTGACGTACTTAAGTCTGAAACTAGAGTCTTAAACAAAGTTAATTACACAGGTATGAGGGATGAGTTGATTAAGATTGATTGGGAAATTAGATTAAAAGATATGACTGTAGATTAGCAATGGCGAACATTTAAAGGAATATTTCATAATTCTCAATGAATATACATTCCATTGAGGAATAAAAACTTCAGGAGAAAAGTAATCCAACTGTGGCTAACTAAAGAAGTTAAGGATAGTGTTAGATTAAAAGAAGAGGCCTATAATTTTGCCAAGAAGAGTAGTAAACCTGGGAACTGGGAGAGTTTTAGAAACCAGCAAAGAATGACCAAAAAATTGATAAAGAGGGAGAAAATAGAATATGAGAGTAAACTAGCAAGAAATATACAAACAGATTGTAAGAGCTTCTACAAGCATGTAAAAAGGAAGAGAGTAGCGAAGGTAAATGTGGGTTCCTTAGAGGCTGAGACAGGAGAAATTATAATGGAGAATAAGGAAATGGCAGAGATGTTAAACAACTATACCAGAAATAGTGGGGAACCAAGGGTCTAATGAGAGTGAGGAACTTAAAGTAATTAATATTAGTAAAGAAAAAGTACTGGAGAAATTAAGGTGACTAAAAGCCAACAAATCCACTGGACCCGATGGCCTACATCCTAGTGTTCTAAAACAGGTGGCTGCAGAGATAGTGGATGCATTGGTTGTGATCTTCCAAAATTCCCTAGATTCTAGGACGGTCCCAGTGGATTGGAAGGAAGCAAATGTAACACCACTATTCAAGAAAGGAGGGAGAGAGAAAACAGGGAACTATAGGCCAGTTAGCCTGACATCAGTATGGGAAAATACTGGAATTCATTATTAAGGACACTTAATAATGGGGCACTTAGAAAATCATAATATGATTAGGCAGAAATATGATATGAAAGGAAATCATGTTTGACAAATCTATTAGAGTTTTTTGAGTATGTAACCATCAGAGTAGATAAAGAGGAACCAGTAAATGTAGTAAATTTGGATTTTCAAAAGGCATTCGATAAGGTGCCACACAAAAGGTTGTTACACAAAATACGGGCTCATGGGGTTGGGGGTATTATATTAGCATGGATAGAGGATTGGTTAACGGACAGAAAACAGAAAGTAGGAATAAACGGGTCATTTTCAGGTTGGCAGGCTGTAACTAGTGGGGTGCCGCAAGGATCGGTGCTTGGGCCTCAGCTATTTACAATCTATATTAATGACTTAGATGAAGGGACCGAATGCAATGTATCCACATTTGCTGATGATACAAAGCTAGGTGGGAAAGCAAGCAGTGAGGAGGACACAAGGGATACGATTTTAAAAGTGAGAAACGGATGGTTGGGGGCAAGGGTGCATTCAAAATCGCAACCGTTTCAGAACTGCCCCATACCCTCCCATTTCCGGTTTTCACCGGGGCGGGACGAGGAGCGAGGGACCAACTCGCTCCCAGGAGGCGGCTCGGGCCTTAAAACCTTTCAAAAGGGCTGTGGGCCTCCATTTTCCCACTGTTTCCGATTTCAACCCCGGGGGTCGGGATTCCAGGGCCTTCTCTTTCATGCTACATGAAAGGAGGAGAGAAGGCCTGAGACTAACAGGTAGGTGCCTTTCTGGCACAGCTTGAGGAGCAGGAATGCTTTCCCTAGGTCCAATTAGCCTACCTGCAGCGGACCCCTAACAATCGTGGACCCCCACACCTGATCTCAGCCCCCCCACAACGATCGGAGACCCTAGACCCCGATCCCCACCCAACGATCGCGGACACCCGTGATGACCCCCAAACCCCCCCAACGATCGCGGACCCCTGACCCCGATCCCCCCCAAAAATCACGGACCCCTATGATGATCCCTGATCCTGACAACCCCCACCTGACTGACCCCCGATCCCTCCCCCCATGACTGACTCCCCTGTGCCAACCCATGTCCTTGTGCCAAATCATGCCCCCTGTGCCCCGCATGCTGCTGTGCCCCCATGCCATCCCATGCCCCACCCCCCCCCCCTCCATCCATACAACCAAACACTTTTCTGAAGACTTACCTGAACACATCCTCTCCCTGGCAGGTCTCCCGTCCAACTGAGATCAGCCTGTCAATCAGGCCAGTCAGTCGGATGGCAAACTGATAAAAAAAAAGACATCCTTATGTCAAAATCATAAGGATGCCCGGGAAATTCGTACTTTCCTGTCCGCAATTTGACGCCCCCCCGCGCCCTACCCCCCACCCCTTCCCGGCTCGGAGTCAAAATCATGCCCAAAGAGTCTGCAAAGGGATGTGAAGTTATTCATTTTGGTAGGAAGAATAGAAAAACAGAATATTTTTTAAATGATGAGAAACTATTAAATGTTGGTGTTCAAAGTGATTTGGGTGTCCTTGTACACAAAACACAGAAAGTTAACATGCAAGTACAGCAGGCAATTAGGAAGGCAAATGGCATGTTGGCCTATATTGCAAGGGGGTTGGAGTACAACAGCAAGGAAGTCTTGCTGCAATTGTACAGGGCTTTGGTGAGACCACACCTGGAGTACTATATGCAGTTTTGGTTTCTTTATTTAAGGAAGGATATACTTGCCTTAGAGGCCGTGCAACGAAGGTTCACTAGATTGATTCCTGGGATGAGAGGGTTGTCCTGTGAGGAGAGATTGAGTAGAATGGGCTTATATTCTCTGGAGTTTAGAAGAATGAGAGGTGATCTCATTGAAACAGATAAGATTCTGAGAGGGCTAGACAGGGTAGATGCTGAGAGTCTAGAACTAGGGGGCATTGTCCCAGGATAAGATGTCGGCCATATAGGACTGAAATGAGGAGAAATTTCTTCACTCAGAGGGATGTGAATCTTTGGAATTCTCTACCCCAGAGGGATGTAGTTGCTCAGGCATTGAGTATATTCAAGGTTGAGATCGATAGATTGTTGGACTCTAAGGGAATCAAGGGACATGGGGATCGGGCAGGAAAGTGCAGTTGAGGTTGAAGATCAGCCATAATCTTATTGAATGGCGGAGCAGGCTCAAGGGGCCGTATGGCCTACTCATGCTCCTATTTCTTATGCTCTTATGAACCAAAAAAGGAAATTAATTATGGTTTGGTTGATATTTTTCAGAGCTCCATACAGAAGTAGCCTTTAAAGATTTGACAATAGCAAATGAAGTTCCAAAAAAGCCAGGCACAAACCTACAATTACTAGGCTAGTTAACCTGACATTCATAGTGAGAAAAAGGCTTCAAGATAGGATGCTATAAATGAAGATTTAAAGAGTCCAGGCTAGATTTTCCTCAGTGGTAGGTTTACCATCAATGTTTTTTTTTAATTCATTCTCCGGATGTGAACATTGAACAAGGCTGGCATTTATTGCCCATCCTTAGTTGCCCTTATACAACAGAGCAGCTTGCTAGGCCACTTCAGAGAGCAGTTAACAGTCAACCACATTGGTGTGGAACTGGAGTGACATATAGCCAGATCGGGTAAGGATAGCAAGTTTCCTTTCCAAAAGGACAGTTGGGTTTTTATAATAATTCATACAGCTTTTGATTTTTTAAACTGAAAGCAAATTCTCAAATTGCCCTGGTAGGATTTGAACTCATGCTCTCCCATGAACTATTCACCCAGGTTTCTGGATTACTAGTCAAGCAACATAACCGCTACACTACTGTACCCACCAGTATTAGCCTGCTGAGAATCGACCCAATTTCCCTCAGAGTGTCCTCATTTCATATTCATTGGATGCTGCTGGCAATATTAACACTCTCTATAGTCAGTCTGTCTCTGAGGGGAGGAAAATCCAGTGCTGCTGCAGTACCTGAAAGGACCGAGACAGACATTTTGTGTCTATAACAATGTGACTCACAGCAGTCGCTCAGCCTGGTCTTCAGAGTACCAGGTTCACAATATTTAAGACTCGTCAGTCAAGGTGTTGCTGGCTGCAATCAGGCAAAGGAGGATTCAGCTTTTAAGCTCCAAGGGAAGGTGGCCCAAGAAGGACATGATCTAAGGACCGAGGAAGGAGGTGGCCTTGATAGTGAGTGCCAAGTCCAGACAACTCCACGCTGTTCAATGCCAGATGTTCACTGTCCTCTCCAGATAAAGTCTCATTGCAAAGTGAGTATTTTGGTCCTGTCATTATGACTGTAATGAAGGAGAACCACAGCAGTGAGACAAGTAAATTAAACAGGAGAATTTCCTGGCAAGTGTATTGGCATAGCATTGACTGGTGGGTAAATCGCAATGCAGCAAGAGGAGAATGCTGTCATCACTCTCAGCTCCCATACGTCCCCTAACGAAGCCACTCACTGATATAACAGCAACCTCAAATTAGCAGGTCGTAAACACACTTGGGATTCATCTGGCCATGGCAGTCCAGTGACAGCTCAGGCTGGAACCCTGAAGTTATACTATCACTCCCTCGCCTTAGCCAATAACTTCTTACCTATCCAAGATCATATTGGGATGCAGAAACAACTCCAATCAAATTAATGGAAGGAAAATTGGGTATATTCCTTTACAGGCATGTGTTCTGACCCGTCTGATTTTTCCATATTTGTCGTGGCCAGGAAATGCAGTGTGCCTAGGAAAATCTTCCCTATGATGTTTTGGCCCGTGGAAACACCTTCATGCAGTCTGTTCTCCTTCCCACCATGGCATGTATAATGTAATTTGCAAAATTTTGCTATTTCACTTCTAATACCTTACTTGCTACAGCCTTTCTATCTATTTTTATGACATTTTCTGCATATATCTTTTAAAATTGCTGCTCTCCTTCACATCCACATGTGACGTGTGCTTCTACATTACATTAATATTACCACTGTGTTAAGTTGTACTCCTTCTAGACTCCATGATAAGCACAGCAGCAATGCAGGCATGTCTGTTGTATGTTGCCAGATTTTCTGTTTTCTTTGCACTGAAGGTGACTGTCTTCCCCAACCAGAAATATGTTGCTCCACTACTGTGAGAGAAACATTATACATGCTTTCCATATAATATTGCTAATCTTGTTAGGGAAAGTATTATATAGGCTTTTCCTGTGAACAAGGCTTTCTGTTCTCTGTTATTAAGCAACAACAGGCTTTTATGAACATAAGAATATAAGAAATAGGAGCAGGAGTAGGCCATATGGCCCCTCGAGCCTGCTCCGCCATTCAATCAGATCATGGCTGATCTTTTGCCTCAACTCCACTTTCTTGCGCGATCCCCATATGCTCTTATGTTAAGATCCCCATTGGTCACCTTGTGTAGAAAAGGTGCCCTTGGGTAATGAGCATCCTGTGTCATCCTTATCTCATGTGCATAAGATGGGTAAAGGGAATTGGCCATAGTTTAGGAAGAATACAGGATGCTTTGGGCAAACATAATGGGCTCAATTTTCAAATTAAAAACCAGATGGGTTGGGGCAGAGGGGGGGGGCATTGAGAATTGCCACCATTTCAGACCCGCCCCCAACCCGCCCATTTCCAGTTTTCCCCAGGGCGGGACGAGGGACGGGCGACCAACCCGCTCCCAGGAGGCGGGTCGGACTTTAAAACCTTTCAAGGACGTTTCTGGCCTCCATTTTTCACCAATTCCTGATTTCAATCCCGGGATTCCCGGGCCTTCTGTTTTACACCTCGTGAAAGGAGGCGAGAAGGCCCAAGATTAACAGATAGGTGCCTGGAAAGGCACAGCTTTTGGGCCTGGAGGAGCAGGGGTGCTTCCCTGAGGCCCAACAAGCCTACCTGCACCAACCCCCCAATGATCGGTGACCCTGACCAGCGATCGTGGACCCCCCGACCCCGACCCCCCGATCCCGATCCTCCCACTCCAACCCCGATCCCCCAACCCCGATCCTCCCCCTCCGACCCCGATCCTCCCCCAACTCTGATCCTCCCACCCCCAATCCCAATGCTCCCCCCCAATCCGATCCTCCCACCCCTATCAACGATCGCAAGCCCCCTTGATGACCCCTGATCCCGACACCCCCCTTAAGACTGACCACCGGTCCCATACCTCATGACCTATGCCCACCCATGCAAACTTATACCCACCCATGCACCCTTGCCCACCATGCCCCCATGCCCCACATGCCTACCCATGCCCCTCATGCCCACCATGCATCCCGTGCCCACCCATGCCTCCCCATCCATACAAATATAGACTTACCTGAAGACGTCCTCTCCCTGGCAGGTCTCCCGTCCGACTGAGACCAGCCTGTCAATCAGCTGGTCAGTCGGATGGAAGACCAACAAAAAAAAAACACGTCCTTACATCAAAATCATAAGGATGTCCAGGAAACATGTATTAATGAGTTTCCCAACCTCAATTTGACCCCCCGCCCCCTTCCCGGCTCCATTTTAAAATCACCCCCAATGTCTTTGATAAGTCGGAGACAACTAATCATAATGGAGGCAGTGATGTCAGATGTTGTGTGTCATCTGAAACGTAAAGGGAGTGAAGTGGATGGCAACTCCATGAGACAGAAAGGATGATTGATGGGAGGCCCCATATAGAACTAATGTGTTAAAAACATTGATAAGATGAGAATTAAATCGTATTTGTTAGAACATTCCCGAAGCGAGGCTGGACAGCTCAACTGCAGTTTAAAGCACCTTCAAGAAGTGCAGCTCGGAACATTGTAAGGTGATAAACTTTGCCAGGTTGTATTCGAGCATTTTCTTAGTATGTTTAATTGTACTCTTGTATTTTAACATCTTTGCTATTTATTATGACTTCTTAATAAAGCTATTATACTTTGGAACAAAACACCTCGGAGCCTTTTTGATTAAAGACCGAACCATTTAATAGATCACTCACAATTACTTTGCTTATCAACACTTGTAGGGGCTCATCATTAAAATAACTTTCATTCCGCTGGTATTGAGCGATTTTCTCTGTCAACTGCCCGTTTTACAAGCCTAGAACAGGCACCTAAGGATCCAATGTAGCAAGTGGCGCACATGCTCATTCTGCACTGGAAGTGTGTCGCCCGCCATATTGGTAAAGGCTCCTCCATAGGCGTCCAGGGCACGCGTTTGAACAGACATTAGGCCCTTTGCATATGCAATAAGGGGACTTAATGCCTGTTTGAAGCACCCTTTGCAAAATTGGATTGTGTATGACAGCAGAATGTGCCATACATGCTGCAGTAAGTATCTTCAGGTGCTTTGCAGTCAAACCAGCAGTCCTTAAAGGGACCACTGGGGCTGCCACCCAAGTTTGAATGTATTTACTTACCTTATTGTGTTGAGGAGAGAAACAGGAGTGCAACCCCCAGGTCTATAATAAATCTGCAGGCCAGAACCGGCCACTGCTTTTCCCCTTCCCATTGCCTCCCCCCTTGACTTTCCTAACGACCTTGGCCGATGTCTGAGCCAGCTGATCATAGTACTCCCTGGACCAGCGAGCTGCCTCTGGGGCCATGACTAATTTCCCATGGTCCTGCCAGCAGACTCAATAGGCACGTGCAGCATGCGGTGCACCAGGATCGCACCCCAATTTCTAGGACAGTATGTTTGAACCACACATTCCTACAATTTTTAGCGATAAGTGTGATAACAGGCCCAAGATACCTAAAGTATCTGCAGAGTTATTTTAAAAAGAGTCAAAAGCAGAAAGGATTTCCTGATGTATTGGTTTTGGCGGGCAGATCAAAAAGACATGACGGCCCCGAAATTCCATGCTGTTTCTACCGGGTCTCCTGCTATAATCCCAATGGGAGATCAGCCAACCCCAAAAAACACTGGCGGGTTTCCACCATTTTTGTAGGGATTCCACCAGTGTTAAGGCGGGAGACCGAGAGAACCCCCCCCAACAGGGAACTTCAGGGCCGGTATATCAATAGGACTTTTACTCTGAAGTAAGTTATATGCATTGCAGTCTTCTGCCTAAATAGACATCCTAAATAGGTTGTTAGGTTTTATATTACACCATGTAAAATCAAAAGAATATGAAGTAGATACACCAGATTATTAGAGGATTGGAAGCCATGAATTAACAAATTTACACCTAATGTGGGATTATCTACAAATTGAATCTTTTGTACACATGTCTGGGTTCCATGAAAACAAGAAATGAAAATCTAAAGCCAATAATATATCTGCTAGGAGACGCTGGCTTTACATGTGGTCCAGATTGTAAACTTGAGATTGTTGTGCTCCTACTAAGCTAGGGAGATAGATATCAGAAATAATGCAAATTCCAAAATCTGAGAAAATCATAGGCAGGACATGTTGTATCGTATTAAAGAGGAGTACGAAACAAGTATAAAATAGACCAACAGCATTGAAAGGGATTTGGAACAAATAAGCTGAATTTCAAGTTGAACTCGAAAACAGAAAGGTTTAGCACAGAACCACAGGAAATGAGCATACATTTTTCGGCAACGCTTCAGATAAAAAGGAATTTTCTTTTCCAACAGAGCGTTTGCTAAACTATTAACAACGGGTTATTTAACAAGTTTTAAAATAGCTGGATGCAGAATGGGGCTAGACATGATCAACACCTAGGACAAGGAAAATGTTGTGCCAAGAAAGCAAACAATAAAGGATGAACAATGTATTATGTAAGTTTAAATAGATGTTCCATGAGTTTTCTTTGGAGGGCAGGGAGACACTTGTAGAAATTTTTGTTTAGGAGAGGATTGAGTAGGGTCTAAGAACATAAGAGCATAAGAAATAGGAGCAGAAGTAGGCCATACGGCCTCTCGAGCCTGCTCTACCACTCAATCAGATCATGGGTGATCTTTGGCCTCAACTCCACTTTCCCGCTCTATCCCCATATCCCTTGATTCCCCTAGAGTCCAAAAATCTATCGATCTCTTGAATATACTCAATGACGCAGCATCCACAGCCCTCTGGGGTAGAGAATTCCAAAGATTCACAACCCTCTGACTGAAGAAATTCCTCCTCATCTCAGTCTTAAATGGCTGACACCTTATCCTGAGGCTATGTCCCTTAGTTCTAGACTCACCAGCCAGGGGAAACAACCTCTCAGCATCTACCCTGTCAAATCCCCTCAGAATCTTATATGTTTCAATAAGATCACTTCTCATTCTTCTAAACTCCAGAGAGTATAGGCCCATTCTACTTAATCTCTCCTCATAGGACAACCCTCTCATCCCAGGAATCAATCTAGTGAACCTTCGTTGCACCATCTCCAAGGCAAGTATATCCTTCCTTAGATAAGGAGACCAAAACTGTACGCAGTGCTCCAGATGTGGTCTCACCAAAGCCCTGTACAATTACAGCAAGACTTCCTTACTCTTGTACTCCAACCCGTTGCAATAAAGGCCAAATTGCCATTTGCCTTCCTAATTGCTTGCTGTACCTGCATGCTAACTTTCTGTGTTTCTTGAACGAGGACACCCAGATCTCTCTGAAAACCAACATTTAATAGTTTCTCACCAATTAAAAAATATTCTGCTTTTCTATTCTTCCAAAATGAATAACTTCACATTTCCCCACATTATACTCCATCTGCCACCTTCTTGTCCACTCACTTAACCTATCTATATCTCTTTGCAGACTCTTTGTGTCCTCCTCACAGCTTACTTTCCCACCTACCTTTGTATCGTCAGCAAACTTGGATACATTACATTTGATCCCTTCATCTAAGTCATTAATATAGATTGTAAATAGCTGAGGCCCCAGCACTGATCCTTGTGGCACTAGTTACAGCCTGTCAACTTGAAAATGACCCGTTTATTCCTAATCTCTGTTTTCTGTCCATTAACCAATCCCCAATCCATGCTAATATATTACCCCCAACCCTATGAGCCGTTATCTTGCATAGCAACTATTTATGTGGCATCTTATTGAATGCCTTTTGGAAATCCAAATATACTACATCCATTGGTTCCCCCTTATCGACCCTGCTAGTTACATCCTCAAAGAACTCTAATAAATTTGTTAACGGTACATTTACACCACAAGTTTAATATCAGAGTGAAACTCCAATGCTAAAACATTACAATGCAAAGATCAGAGCATGTGGAGTCAGGGAACAAGTAGCAGAGTGGATTGCAAACTGGCTACAAAACAACAAACAGAGGGTAGGGGTTAAAGGTAGTTACTCAGACTGGAAAAAGGTGGGAAGTGGTGTTCCACAGGGATCGGAACTAGGACCACTGCTTTTTTTGATATATATTAATGACTTGGACTGGGTGTACAGGGCACAATTTCAAAGTGTGGAGATGACACAAAACTTGAAAATGTAGTAAACAGTGAGGAGGATAGTAATAGGCAGCAAGAGGACATAAACAGGCTGGTGGAATGGGCGGATACATGGCTGATGAAATTTAATGCAGAGAAGTGCAAAGTGATACATTTTGGCAGGAAGAACGAGAAGAGGCAATATAAACTAAATGGTACAATTCTAAAGGGAACAGAGAGACCTAGGGGCATATGCGCACAAATCTTTGAAGGTGGCGGGAAGGTTGAGAAAATGGTTAAAAAAGCATACGGCATCCTGGGGTTTATAAATAGAGGCACAGGGTAAAAAAGCAAGGAAATTATGTTGAACCTTCATAAACACTGATTCGGCCACAACTGGACTATTGTATCCAATTCTGGGCACCACATTTTAGGAAGGAAGTGAAGGCTTTGGAGTGGTTGCAGAAAAGATTTACTAGAATGGTTCCGGGTTGAGGGACTTCAGTTACGTGGATAGACTGGAGAAGCTGGGGTTGTTCTCCTTAGCGCAGAGAAGTTTGAGAGAAGATTTGATAGAAGTGTTCAAAATCATGATGGGTTTAGATAAAGTAAATAAAGAGAAACTGTTCCCATTGGCGGAAGGGTTGCAAACCAGAGGACACAGATATAAGGTGATTGGCAAAAGAGCCAAGGACGGAAAAACTTTTTTACGCAGCGAGTATTTATGATCTGGAATGCACTGCCTGAAAGGGTGGTGGAAGCAGATTCACACGTGGCTTTCAAAAAGGGATTGGATAAATATGTGAGGGGAAAAAATTTGCAGGGCTACAGTGAATGGGACTAACTGGATTGCCCTTACAAAGAGCCGGCATGGCTCGATGGGCCGAATGACCTCCTTCTGTGCTGTAACAATTCTATGATTCTATGACATGGCTAGCATAGATGCATTTAAGGGGAAGCTAGGTAAATGCATGACGGAGCAAAGAATAGAAGGATGTGCTGATATGGTTAGATGAAATAGGAAGCGAGGAGGTTCGTGTGTAGCATAAACACCGGCATGGATCTGTTGGGTCGAATGGCCTGTTTCTGTGCTGTATGTTCTATGTAATTCTATGTAAATTAGTTGTTGATGGCCAAATGTAGCCCAAAGTGCAGCAGAATGACAATGCTCTCTCCAGGGTGGCCACCTCTGCTTTATTCTGGTGTCAGGTCAGACCCTGAATCTGGAGTGAGGCTGCATTTACACTACAATTGCAGCATTGTCGTGAAGCAACTTTGGAAGGTAAATGCACCCGAATATAGAGTGGATATTGCATGCTCCACGGGCTTGATTGACCAAATGGACTTTTTTTTTTGGTTACATTCTCTTGCTCTTAAGATCTTTTTCACTGATTGCTGTAGAAAATACCATATAGTAAAATTTCTGTCAGGGTTTCTCCCGATCTCCCACCGTAACTTTATCGGAAACCCTGGAGAAACAACATAAACAGCCTTTTGCACTACAGCTTTGCGGTTTCTGCCAATCTTCCAGTGAGGTGGAAGTTACAACGGCAGATTTGGAGAATTGCGGTGGAAATTCTATCCACTTGTCTCTCGGGATTAATTGGAGAGACTGTACTGTGGAAAACAATGGTTGCAGATCAAGCATGTTTTTATGGAGAGATGATTTAAACATCGTAACCAGGGAGAGCTACTGCTGGAGCTGGAGATTGGGAAAAGGGTGCAGTGATGTCTCAACATACCTTGCTCTCTTTTAAATACATGTGTGAATATTATTATTAGCAGTAATGTATGAAATATTCTTGACTGTGATTTAATGGCACGATTTATGTCTTTCAATTCAAGGCATCCCTTATTTCTAAACTTACGTTTGTCAGCCAGGGTTGTTTCATTACAACTTGCAGTCTCTGGTAATAGGTAACAGAAAAGTTCAGTACAAAAAACTTGAATCCTGACAGAACATAAAATAATTTTCTTCCCATATTTCTTTAAGGTATTGACTTGTACTGGGGTACAATTGCACAGATGTCAACAACCCTCTGATACTTTGCCCAAATGGCCATTTTTCATGTTTGTTCTTGAGATGTGGGTGACATTGGCAAGGCCGCAATTATTACCTATCCCTAGTTGTCCCGAGATGGTAATGATGGGACGTCTCTATGAACTGCTGGTGGTGATGGTGCTCCCACAATGATGTTACTTGATCATAAAGAAAGAAGGAATTGCATTTCTATAGCACCCGTTCACACCCTCAGGATGTCCCAGAGCACTTTACAGCTAATGAAGTAGTTTTGAAGTGTAGTCACTGTTGTAATGTAGGAAACAAAGCAGCCAATTTGCAAACAACAATGTAATAATGACCAGATAATTTGTTTTAGTGATGATGGTTGAGGGATAAACATTGGCCAGGACACCAGGGAGAGCTCCCCTGCTCTTCTTCGAAATAGTACCATGGGATCTTTTACGTCCACCTGAGAGGATAGACAGGCTCTCGGTTTAACACCTCATCCAAACAACGGCACCTCTAAACAGCACAGAACTCCCTCAGTACTGCGCTGGAGTATCAGCCTAGATATAGTGCTCAAGTCTATAGAGTGGGACTTGAACCCACAACCTTCTGACTTAGAAGCAAGTAGTGCCACCACTGAACCACAGCTGACACATGCAAGACATTACAGCTAAACCCGATCTGTCCTGCACGATATCCACATATTGCATTTCCCAGCAAGGGGCAATGGATAGCACCACTTCTTTAGCCTACTGGTGCTGAGGCAATGGCAGCTAGAGAGCAACTAACTCAGTACATATAGGAATCGATCATGTGCTCTTTTGGCCTGTATATCGGTGGCTTTATGCCTTTACTATTTATGTTATTGGGGAAGTTAATATTGTGTATTACATTTTTCAAAGCATAACCAAAATTTCACTGGCCAATTTCTTAACATACCACCTTCCGCTGCTACCGCTGCTTCTTCAGTTTGCACTGCAAGCAAAGAACAGAGCAGTAAATCAGCATGAACCATGCACAATAAAGCCAACCTGAAAATACTGAATGTTACAGTGCAAATTGGATGTAGTACTCAATTTGGAAAATAGTGAAAATAGGCAAATATCCCTCTGAACAATAAGAAGCTTTTGTATCTCCAAGGGCAACTGGAGCCTAAGGCTGTAATTTTTTTTTTAAATTCAGTTTTCTCTGCATCCTACATTCCTGTTCACAATAGCGGAACTATATAGTTTATAACAGGAGGGTGGTTCAATGTTTCTGACTGTTATGATTTATCAAAGGTGCCATGCAGCTTGGTCCCTCTAAAGCAGACAATAAAATGTGGATAAAAGGGAAATATTTTTTAAAACATTGCAGCTACAAGCTCCAATTTCAGTTTTGTAGCCAACTTGTAGTGAGCACTATAAGCGGCTCTCAAAATACAATACGGTTTTGATGTTTACATTTTGCCCACTGCAATCGAATGACTACCGCAAACGGTGAGTAGTAAACCCGGTTTGTACTGTACTATCAAAGCACAAGTAACTTCTGGCAGAATTCTTTCTTCATTTTAGATGGAACTTACCACTTTCTGCTGCTGCTTCTTGTACACTTGGTGCTGTAGACAGAGAATAACAGCAATCAGCCAGCATCGACCACACACAATGAAAACAATATGAGCACTGAAAGTAAACACAGGTGTCTTTGAACGTAGAACTGTGAATACTAACAAAGTTGGTCCTCATGATGATGTGATGGGTCCTGACCAGTCTCCGTTCACATGAAGGAAACATTCTCCTGGCCACTTGTATCTGTACCTCAACTCTATTTACCCTCCTTTGCTCCATATCCCATGATACACTTATCTAATAAAAATCTATCAATCTCAGTCTTGAAAATTTCAACTGACCCTGCATCCAAGCCTTTTGGGGAGAGAAATCTAGATTTCCACGACCCCTTGAGTGAAAAAATGCTTCCTGATTTTATTGGTCTAATTGGCCTAGCTCTGATTTGAAAATTATGCCTCCTTGGTTTTGCTCCCTCCACCATTGGAAATATATTATCATTTTAAGCACCTCGATTAGATCACCCCTCAACCTTCTAAGCTCAAAGGAATACAAGCTAAATTTATGCAACCTGTCCTCCAAGGCAAATATATCTTTCCTGAGGTTCGGTGCCCAAACTTTAACGCAGTATTCCAGATAGGGTCTTAACAAACTCTGTACAACTGAATAATCACTTCCTCATTTTTGAATTCCAAACCCCTTGAGATAAAGCCCAATATTCCATTAGACTTTTTGATTGCTTTTTGTACCTGTGCACTAGGTTTTAGTGATTTGTGTACATGGATACCTAGATCCCTTTGCTCCTCCACAGTTCCTAGTCTCTCACCATTAAGAAAATATTCTAATTTGACCTTCTCGGATCCAAAGTGGCTGCAGTGTGTGCCATCTACAAGATGCAATCCAGCAACTCGCCGAGGCTTCTTCAACAGCACCTCCCAAACCCATGCCCTCTACCATCTAGAAGGACAAGGGCATGGGAACACCACCACCTGCATGTTTCCCTCCAAGTCACACACCATCCTGACTTGGAAATATATCGCTGTTCCTTCATCGTCGTTGGGTCAAAATCCTGGAACTCCCTTCCTAACAGCACTGTGGGAGAACCTTCACCACACGGACACGGTTCAAGAAGGTGGCTCACCACCACCTTCTCAAGGGTAATTAGGGATGGGCAATAAAATGCCGGCCTCGCCAGCGACACCCATATCCCATGAATGAATAAAAAAAAGAATTTAGATCCCCATTTCCCCATGTCCCTTTGTAACTTCTTGCTCAAATCTACACAACTTACTATGCTTCCTAACTTAGTGTCATCTGCAAACTTGGATAAACAACTATATTCCTGCATCCATGGCATCAATATATGGTGAAAAATTGAGGACCCAGTATAGAACCCTGGAGAACACCACTTGTCACATCTCACCAAACAGAGAACGAACCCTTTATCTTACTCTCTGGATCCTATCTCCCATCCAATACCGACCCATGTCAGAAGGTTACCTCCAATTCCATGTGCTTTCATTTTTGCTAATAATCTCTTCTGCTGAACCTTATCAAATGCCTTCTGGAAGTCCATATGGGCAACCTCCATAGGCATTCCCTTATCCACCATGTTAGTGACGTCCTGAAAAAATTCAACTAGATTAGGCACAAATCCATGCTGACATTCTTTGATCAGCTCATGTTTGACCAAGTGCTCAGTTACTCTGGGGGTGATTTTAAACCCCAAGAACAGATGGGTTGGGGGTGGGTGGGAGTTGAAAATAGTTGTTTTTTGGGTTGCGACCGCAACCCGGCTTTATTTCCGGGTTTAACGTTGGCGCGTACAGGCTTCCCACTGGGAATGCAAAGTCCGAAAATGTTGCAGTTGCGACCCAAAAAAATAACTATTTTCATCTCCCACCTGCCCCCAACCCACCCGTTCTTGGGGTTTAAAATCACTCCCTTTGTCTCTGATAATAGGTTCCAGTAACTTCCCCATAAACTGTTGTTAAATTACCGAGTTTCTCCCTCCCACATTTTTTAAATAATGGAGTGACATTAAATCCACTAAATGCCTCCCCTTGACTTATTTTAGGTTCCCTTGTACCACTGGTATTTTGACCTTTTTTTTACGTGAAAATAAATCCAAGTATTCATTTAAAAAATCTGCCATTTCCTTATTATGCATTATAGTCTCACCTTTATCTGTCTTTCATGGGCCCACATTCCCTGTTACCGCTCTGGCTGAAATGTTTCCCTCGCTCTAGATGGAACTTACCAGCTTCTGCTGCTGCTGCTTGACTTGGTGCTGCAGACAGAGGATAAAAGCAATCAGCCAGCATGAACCACTCACAATAAAATCAATCTGAGTGTTGAAGGTGCTGAATATTGTCATGAAAGTGCAAGTAAAATAAGCTCTGATTAAATTCTTTCTTTCTTATTTTGAACTTACCAGCTTTTGTTGTTGCTGCTTCTGCTCCAATTTGAACTGTAGACAGAATAGAAGCAATCAGCGGACATGAACCACTCACAATAAAAACAATGAGTATTGAATGTTACTACCAAAGTACAAGTAAAATAAAATACTTATCAATAATTATTTCAATTGTGCAAATTGACTTCTACATAAAATTCTCCCTAATACTTCACCCAAATAGCCATTCTTCATGTTCCAATGAAGTATCCCAATGGAACTGTTAACCTGTCTTTCACTTTCAGAAGCCAACTGACCTGCTGTGAATTTCCACCATTCTCTGTTTTAATTTTCGGATCACCTTGTAGCAAGGGGGGAAAAAATCACCTGTTTGACGGTAGCCTTGTCTTCCCCAAATAGCCTGTGAACATCACCTTGTACGGAAATGTTTTTACTACTCGGGCATCAATGGGCAGATTACGCCTGTCGGTGTATTATTGGAAATACCAATGCCACATGGGGATCCAGACATCAGGACTGGTTGAGTCACAGCTCCTTCTCCAAAATCCCAGACGTCTTGTAAAACATCTGCTGCCATGTTTGAAAATGCACGGAAGATACATTTTTCTCTGTAAGATTGACTTGCAAAATAACTGTATATCATAATTAGCCTTGCAAGATTACAAAGGACTAGTGTTAGGCAACCTGACCTGATGGTTAGGTTAATAGGAAAACTGAATTGATTAGCTGAAAGTGCACGAGAAACAAAATGGAGTTCAGTAATAATTGGGATTGTTTTGGGATAAAGAGAAACTGGTACTGAAGCACGGCCTGCACTTAAACAGGGCAGGTGTCAGATATTGGCCACCATTTAAAATTAGAAAGGAAGGAAGAAGGGAGTGTGGGGTCAGGATCATAAACAGTATCAGAACATGGCCAAGAATACAGCAGGACAGGGAGAACCATGTTACTAGAAAGTAGCACCTTCAGACAACTTACCAGACAACAAGCTAGAGAGGTAAGGGGGCAAGAGGTACCAGGTACGGTAGCAAGTGGTTATGTTACTGGACGAGTAATCCGGAGGCCTGAGCTAATAATCCGGAGTCATGAGTTCAAATCCCGCCACGGCAGCTGGGGAATTTAAATTCAATTAATTAAATAAAATCTGGAATTAAAAAAACTAGTATCAGTAATGGTGACCATGAAAATACCAGATTGTTGTAAAAACCCATCTGGTTCACTAATGTCCTTCAGGGAAGGAAACCTGCCGTCCTTACTCGGTCGGGCCAATATGTGACTCCAGACCCGCAGCAATGTGGTTGATTCTTAATTGCTCTCTCAAATGGCCGAGCAAGCCACTCAGTTGTAAAATCTCGCTAAATAAAGTCAGAATAAGAATAAAACCAGACGGACCACCCGGCATCGGACCACTAGGCACCGGACACGACAAAGGAAAACCAAGCCCAGTCGACCATGCAACAGTCCTCCTCACTAACATCTGGGGACTTGTGCCAAAATTGGGAGAGCTGTCCCACAGACCAGTCCAGCAACAGCCTGACATAGCCATACTCACAGAATCATACCTTTCAGTCAATGTCCCAGACTCCTCCATCACCATCCCTGGGTATGTCTTGTCCCACTGGCAGGATCGACCCACCAAACATGGAAGTACAGTGATATACAGTCAGGAAGGAGTGGCCCTGGGAGTCCTCAACATTGACTCCGGACCCCATGAAATCTCATGGCATCAGGTCAAACAAGGGCAACGAAACCACCTACTGCCCTCCCTCCGCTGATGAATCAGTCCTCCTCCAAGTTCAGCACCATTTGGAGAAAGTACTGAGGGTTGCAAGGGCACAGAATGTACTCTGGGTGGGGGACTTCAATGTCCATCACCAAGGGTGGCTCGGTAGCACCACTACTGGCCGAGTCCCAAAGGATATAGCGCTGCCAGACTGGGCCTGCGGCAGGTGGTGAGGGAAAAAACGACTTGACCTCGTCCTCACCAATCTTCCTGTTGCAGATGCATCTGTCCATGACAGTATTGGTAGGAGTGACCACCGCACAGTCCTCGTGGAGATGAAGTCCCGTCTTCGCACTGAGGGCACCATCCAAAGTGTTGTGTAGCACAATCACCGTGCTAAATGGGATAGATTCAGAACAGATCGAGCAACTCAAAACTGGGCATCCATGAGGCGCTGTGGGCCTTCAGCAGCAGCAGATTTGTAATCCAGTACAATCTGTAACCTCATGGCCCGGCATATTCCTCACTCCACCATTACCAACAAACCAGGGGATCAACCCTGGTTCAATGAGGAGTGTAGAAGAACATGCCAGGAGCAGCACCAGGCGTACCTAAAAATTAGGTGCCAACCTGGTGAAGCTACAACTCAGGACTACATGCATGCTAAACAGCAGAAGCAACATGCCATAGACAGAGCTAAGCGATTCCACAACCAACGGATCAGATCAAAGCTCTGCAGTCCTGCCACATCCAGTCGTGAATGGTGGTGGACAATTAAACAACTAATGGGAGGAGGAGGCTCTGTAAACATCCCCATCCTCAATGATGGCGGAGTGCAGCACGTGAGTGCAAAAGACAAGGTAAAGCGTTTGCAACCATCTTCAGCCAGAAATGACGAGTGGATGATCCATCTTGGCCTCCACCCGATATCCCCACCATCACAGAAGCCAGTCTTCAGCCAATTCGATTCACTCCACGTGATATCAAGAAACAGCTGAGTGCACTGGATACAGCAAAGGCTATGGGCCCCGACAACATCCTGGCTGTAGTGCTGAAGACTTATGCTCCAGAACTAGCTGTGCCTCTAGCCAAACTGTTCCAGTACAGCTACAACACTGACATCTACCCGACAATGTGGAAAATTGCCCAGGTAGGTCCTGTCCACAAAAAGCAGAACAAATCCAATCCGGCCAATTACCGCCCCATCAGTCTACTCTGAATCATCAGCAAAGTGATGGAAGGTGTCGTCGACAGTGCTATCAAGCAGCACTTACTCACCAATAACCTGCTCACCGATGCTCAGTTTGGGTTCCTCCAGGACCACTCAGCTCCAGACCTCACTACAGCCTTGGTCCAAACATAGACAAAAGAGCTGAATTCCAGAGGTGAGGTGAGAGTGACTGCCCTTTACATCAAGGCAGCATTTGACCGAGTGTGGCACCAAGGAGCCTTGGTAAAATTGAAGTCAATGGGAATCAGGGGGAAAACTCTCCAGTGACTGGAGTCATACCTAGCACAAAGGAAGATGGTAGTGGTTGTTGGAGGCCAATCATCTCAGCCCCAGGACATTGCTGCAGGAGTTCCTCAGGGCAATGTCCTAGGCCCAACCATCTTCAGCTGCTTCATCAATGACTTTCCCTCCATCATAAGGTCAGAAATGGGGATGTTCGCTGATGATTGCATAGTGTTCAGTTCCATTCGCAACCCCTCAGATAATGAAGCAGTCTGTGCCCGCATGCAGCAAGACCTGGACAACATCCAGGCTTGGACTGATAGGTGGCAAGTAACATTCGCATCAGACAAGTGCCAGGCAATGACCATCTCCAACAAGAGAGAGTCTAACTACCTCCCCTTGACATTCAACGGCATTACCATCGCCGAATCCCCCACCATTAACATCCTGGGGGTCACCATTGACCAGAAACTTAATTGGACCAGCCATATAAATACTGTGGCTACAAGAGCAGGTCACAGGCTGGGTATTCTGCGGCGAATGACTCACCTCCTGACTCCCCAAAGCCTTTCCACCATCTACAAGGCACAAGTCAGGAGTGTGATGGAATACTCTCCACTTGCCTGGATGAGTGCAGCTCCAACTACACTCAAGAAGCTCGACACCATCCAAGATAAAGCAGCCCGCTTGTTTGGCACCTCATCCACCACCCTAAACATTCACTCCCTTCATCCCGGCGCACTGTGGCCGCAGTGTGTACCATCCACAGGATGCACTGCAGCAACTCACCAAAGCTTCTTCGACAGCACCTCGCAAACCCGCGACCTCTACCATCTAGAAGGACAAGGGCAGCAGGCACATGGGAACAACACCACCTGCACGTTCCCCTCCAAGTCATTCACCATCCCGACTTGGAAATAAATCGCTGTTCCTTCATCGTCGCTGTCAAAATCCTGGAACTCCCTTCCTAACAGCACTGTGAGAGAACCTTCACCACACGGACTGCAGCGGTTCAAGAAGGCAGCTCACCACCACCCTCTCAAGGGCAATTAGGGATGGGCAATAAATGCTGACCTCGCCAGCAATGCCCACATCCCATGAACGAATAATAAAAAAAAGTTAGTTTATGTGCATGAATGACAGAAGCATTCAAACTAAAGTGATTGATCTAGAAGCATGCATGGCAACCAGTAATTCTAAAGTTATGGAATCACAACCACGGTAACACTGTTAATATAAGACAATGGAAAATAACATAACTTACAACAGCATATGGAATTCAGTAGTCACAGGGGCCGGTTGAGGGTTTGCCTTCTGGAAGGAATCCGTAGAAGGTTAAGGTAGTTCAAATAGGATTGTAGGTATGAACTGGGCTGTGGTATGAAATTCTCTGTTAAAAGTCTGTTAATAAAAGGCAGTCAGGATAACATTTTTGGTTTTTGTTACAAATCAGCAAGCTAAAATAAGGAAAGGCCTTATTTGCAACAAAAGGAAGGTATATCCAATGAAGAGCAAGAAAAGGAAGGTGCTACTGATGAAGAGCAAGAAAAGGAAGGTGCCACTGATGAAGAGCAAGAAAAGGAAGGTGCTACTGATGAAGAGCAAGAAAAGGAAGGTGCTACTGATGAAGAGCAAGAAAAGGAAGGTGCTACTGATGAAGAGCAAGAAAAGGAAGGTGCTACTGATGAAGAGCAAGAAAAGGAAGGTGCCACTGATGAAGAGCAAGAAAAGGAAGGTGCCACTGATGAAGAGCAAGAAGAGGAAGGTGCCAGTGATGAAGAGCAAGAAAAGGAAGGTGCTACTGATGAAGAGCAAGAAAAGGAAGGGGCTACTGATGAAGAGCAAGAAAAGGAAGGTGCTACTGATGAAGAGCAAGAAAAGGAAGGTGCCAGTGATGAAGAGCAAGAAAAGGAAGGTGCTACTGATGAAGAGCAAGAAAAGGACGGTGCCACTGATGAAGAGCAAGAAAAGGAAGGGGCTACTGATGAAGAGCAAGAAAAGGAAGGTGCCACTGATGAAGAGCAAGAAAAGGAAGGTGCCAGTGATGAAGAGCAAGAAAAGGAAGGTGCTACTGATGAAGCCTTTCAATAAGCCTGACATAAACTGGTAACGTGTAAGTGAGAAGGACTCTTGAGGTTTTCAATGTGAATTGCCAGCCGATACAATAACTTTCAATTTGACTTGGGAAACAGCGCAGGCATGCAACCAAACACAGCTATACAACTTCAAGCAGGCAACCATCATGGGTATGTGGGCCAAGCTTTATAATATAGGATCCCATCAGGGATGAGAAACTATAACTATGAGGAGAGACTTGAAATATTGGGATGACTTCCACTAAAGCAGAGGCTAAGAGGAGATTTAATTAAGGTTTTTCAAATTATGAAGGGTTTTGATAGAATAAATAGGGAAAGACTATTTCCTCTGGGTGTGGAGTCAGTGATAAGGGGCTATCAGTTTAAAATAGTCACTAATAATGAGGAGAGGTCGGAGAAATTTCTTTACACAGAGAAAGCTTGCCACTATCCAAAACAAAGCAATCCAGTTGATCGGCATTCTATCCATCAGCTTAAACATCCATTCTTCCACCACAGGCACACTGTGGCTGCAGTGTGTACTATCTGCAGCATGCACTGTAGCAACTCGCCAAGGCTTCTTTGACAGCATGTCCCAAACCCGTGACCTCCACCACATAGAAGGACAAGGGCAGCAGGTGCATGGGAACACCATCACCTCCAAGTTCCCTTCCAAGTCTCACGCTATCCCAACTTGGACATATATATCCGTTCCTTCATTGTCGCTTGGGAGCACCATCGTCACACGGGCTGCAGTGGTTCAAGAAGAAGTCTCATCACCACCTTCTCAAGGGCAACTGGTGATGGACAACAAATGCAGGCTTTGCCAGCAACAACCATATCCCAAGAATTATTGAAAATTATTCGAACATGGAATCCTTTACCGCAGGGAGTAGTTGAGGCAGAGATCTTTTAAGGGAAAAATAAATAAACATTTGAAGCAGAATGTAAGACACACGACTATGGACAGAGAAAACAGGAGTGGAATTAATGGTAGGGCACAAAACAGGCGGTAGCAGATCGGCTGCCTGTTATACGCCCCGCCCAATTCCTTTCTATTGACTTCAATGAAAAGTAAAAGCGGGCAAGGGGTATAATAGGCAGCCAATCTACTACTGCCCGTTTCACCACCACCCTGAAATGAATTTTAGCCCCAGTGGATCTGTACTGTAAAAGTCACTGATTCTATGGTTGATATCGAATTGAAGCAGAGAATAGTCGTAAGGGCAGTTAGGTTGAAATGGAGGGAAATAGTGAGTGAGATCATAGAATCATGGAATGACAAAGCACAGAAGGAGGTAATTCGGCCTATCGTGCTTTAGGGGTCCATTCTAGGAACCACTGAAGTATACAAAGCAGAAGAAGGACATTCAATCCCTTTTTGGTCACACTGCCATCTGATGCTGATTGGAGCGGCACATTGTAAGCACCTTCCAAATCAATCCAAAAATGGGAATCGTATTGATGTCATAGGACTCCGGTTTCCATTTTAAATGGGCCTACAGCCTGACCCCGACAGCCGCTCAGTGGTAGGTCCCAGTGAACATTGTCATAGCAACAGCGGCAATGGGGCAGTAAGTTATTGCCCCTCCCCCACCCATTTTTTTGGCGTTACCGTCCCATAGGTGACAGCTCTTTGCTGAAACAATTCTAACTTCATCCCACTCCTGTCTTCTTTACACAGGGGAGATGATCATCTGGAATGGCATGCCAGAAATGATGGTGGAGGCCAGTACTCAATTAAGGAAATGCTATAAGCTGCAATAGAGAGATGGTAGAGTTTGTTAGGGACCTGATAATCCGTCAGGAGTGCAGAACTGAATGAGATACCTATTGAACTTTCCATTACAAAATCACAGCTCGTGTATATGATATAAGATAAAAGTTGCTTTAGAGGAAGTTCAAAGCTGTGGTGGAATTTAAGGGATGCTTCTGAGATCCTGTGCTCTCAGTGATGAATCAGCACCCCAATTCGCTGACCTGTGCTCTCAGTGATGAATCAGCACCCCAATTCGCTGACCTGTGCTCTCAGTGATGAATCAGCACCCCAATTCGCTGACCTGTGCTCCCGCTGAGTGTGGCTCCCTGCAGGGAGCACAAAATCATCCTCTTATTTTCTTTCTCTGCCTTCCTTTCCTGCAAACATTGCGTCATGTTGGGGTATGGACAAAGACTACTTTCCAGTACTGCACCAAAATGGTAATTCCCTCCATTTCACTTCTGATGAAAAGTCTCACCTGAAATGTTAATCTATCATTTTTTTCTTTCAGAAACTGACTGGCCAGCTTTACATTTGCAGCATCTTCAGCATATTTTATTTCAGATTTCCAGCAGTTATGCTTATATGCAGAGAAAAACTCTTCTTGCTCTGTGCCACTAAAGTGTCTCAGTCCGAACCTCAGAAAAGCATCATATATAGCATCAGTGCTTTATGTTACCAATTCTCACACTGTGGCCTCTCTGATAAAGCTTGCCAATTATAGGACAAATTAAGTGCTGTTATTTTGATATGCTAGCAACTGGGCGAGATTGCCCAATACACAGTGAACACTTTCATCCCCAATACACTAAGTACAAATCCAGGTCCCAGAGTTACATCTGTTCACCAGCCAGTCTATTAAGAGTACTGAATGATGCAAGTAGGGGACAATTTGATGTACTTCTGCAGTAAGATGGGATGCTAGATTTGGGACAAGTCACGTAGGAGGGGTTTGGATCCATCATAAAGAAACAGACTTGTTGAGCCTGATGTTACTCGTTCCTAAAAATTCTTTTGAAATTAAATGGTGTAATTAAATCTCAAAGGTAGTGATGTCATTTGTAAAATCAGAGTACACCTATTCTGTGACACAGTTCTTCAGAGCAACAATACTTTGAGCAACTAGAGCACCTTTAAGCATTTTTCAAGAATAAACTCAGTATATAACAGATTATAGGGCCTTGCTCCCTATAAAACTTACCGTTTCTAAGCATACGTTGTTCTTCCCGTTGCAAAAACTCTGTAAATGGAGAATATTAGTCAGTCATTATCAAATAAAATATGCCTTGGAGGAAGTTAAAATTCTAATGCAACGTAATAAGTATTGTGATAACATTCAGAAAGGCCTGTCTTTGTTCTCAGAGTTTATGACATTAAAGCAGCATTCAGCCATTACATCCCCTTTATCACCTGGCATCCAATGGGCAATAAATGCTGGCCTTGCCAGAAATGCCCATATCCCATGAATGAATTAAAAAAAAGGATACACACGTTTGGTGGGTGTGGGTGCCCCCCTCCTTTATCGTATGGTTTATGGGAGCCCATAAAACTCTCCCACCGTACAGGATCAACCATCCCATCGGCAGGTATAAAGTAGGAGCGTTAACATCGCAGCCTGTCAGATTATTAATCAATCTCCAAATCCTTCTACTACTTCACACTATTCACCAAGAGAAGAGTGAGAAAATATGAAAACAACAATAACCAACTATATTGTTTTAGGGGTTAAAAACATTGTAGAAGCCAGGGTTGAGTTTTTTTAAGCATTTTTAGCTTCAGTATCTGTCTGCTTGCTGCAGAGCATCTTCCTCTAAAGAGGAACCATTATAATAGTCACCTATTTAGCCTAATACATGCTTTATCCTATTGAATTCTAGCTTTAGACAATTGTCTTATCGCATCCTCCTGTTAAGAATCAGCTGGCACAACTGTACAACAGATACCCAGCACATTAAGGAGCTCGCTTTCATAGTCAAGTTTGAAAAAGTCTCAACTGGAGCAGAGATACGAGCATTCCTTTTTATTTGGTTCAGCTTTCATAAGAACATAAGAAATAGGAGCAGGAGTAGGCCAATCGGCCCTTCGAGCCGATTTCAATTGATATGCAATCTCTACACAACATGATCTCTCCTAAAATATCCCTCCAGCTTTTCACAGTTGTTGGGTTTGGAGTAAGAATTTTGTTACTTAGTCAGTCTCAGATTAGCTTCAAGTCAGAATGAACTGGCATAATTACATAGCTCCTGGCGCTTTATAGGATGCAGGAATAGACGACCACATATAGCACAATCCATCATAGATGTCGACATAAATCCTATCGATTGTGGAGGATAAGAACATAAGAACATAAGAACATAAGAAATTGGAGCAGGAGTAGGCCAATCGGCCCCTCGAGCCTGCTCCGCCATTCAATAAGATCATGGCTGATCTGATCCCAACCACAAATCTAAAGAACACAAGAAGTCGGAGCAGGACCCGGCCACATAGCCCCTGGGCCCTCTCCGCCACCCACAGGGCATTGACCGATCCGAACTCAGCTTCATGTCCAATTTCCTGCCCGCTCCCCATAACCCCTAATTCCCTTTACTTCTAGGAAACTGTCTATTTCTGTTTTAAATTTATCTAATGATGTAGCTTCCACAGCTTCCTGGGGCAGCAAATTCCACAGACCTACCACCCTCTGAGTGAAGAAGTTTCTCCTCATCTCAGTTTTGAAAGAGCAGCCCCTTATTCTAAGATTATGCCCCCTAGTTCTAGTTTCACCCATCTTTGGGAACATCCTTACTGCATCCACCCGATCAAGACCCTTCACAATCTTATATGTTTCAATAAGATCGCCTCTCATTCTTCTGAACTCCAATGAGTAGAGTCCCAATCTACTCAACCTCTCCTCATATGTCCGCCCCCTCATCCCCGGGATTAACCGAGTGAACCTTCTTTGTACTGCCTCGAGAGCAAGTATGTCTTTTCTTAAGTATGGAGACCAAAACTGTATGCAGTATTCCAGGTGCGGTCTCACCAATACCTTATATAACTGCAGCAATACCTCCCTGTTTTTATATTCTATCCCCCTAGCAATAAAAGCCAACATTCCGTTGGCTTTCTTGATCACCTGCTGCACCTGCATACCAACTTTTTGATTTTCTTGCACTAGGACCCCCAGATCCCTTTGTACTGCAGTACTTTCCAGTCTCTCGCCATTAAGAAAATAACTTGCTCTCTGATTTTTCCTGCCAAAGTGCATAACCTCACATTTTCCAATATTATATTGCATCTGCCAAATCTCCGCCCACTCACCCAGCCTGTCTATATCCCCTTGCAGGTTTTTTATGTCCTCCTCACTCTCTACTTTCCCTCCCATCTTTGTATCATCTGCAAATTTTGATATGTTGCACTCGGTCCCCTCCTCCAAATCGTTAATATAGATTGTAAAGAGTTGGGGACCCAGCACCGACCCCTGTGGAACACCACTGGTTACTGGTTGCCAGTCCGAAAATGAACCATTTATCCCAACTCTCTGCTTCCTGTTCGATAACCAATCCTCCACCCATGCCAGAATATTACCCCCAATCCCGTGATTTTTTATCTTAAGTAATAATCTTTTATGTGGCACCTTGTCGAATGCCTTCTGGAAGTCTAAATACACTACGTCCACTGGTTCCCCTTTATCCACCCTATACGTTATATCCTCGAAGAACTCAAGCAAATTTGTCAGACATGACTTCCCCTTCATAAAGCCATGCTGACTTTGTCCTATTAAATTATGCTTATCTAAATGTTCCGTTACTGTCTCCTTAATAATAGACTCCAAAATTTTACCCACCACAGATGTTAAGCTAACTGGCCTATAATTTCCAGCCTTCTGCCTACTACCCTTTTTAAATAACGGTGTTACATTAGCAGTTTTCCAATCTGCCGGGACCTCTCCTGAGTCCAGGGAATTTTGGAAAACTATCACCAAAGCATCCACAATCCCTACTGCCACTTCCCTCAAGACCCTAGGATGGAAGCCATCAGGTCCAGGGGATTTATCCGCCTTGAGTCCCATTATTTTACTGAGTACCATCTCTTGAGTGATTTTAATCGTATTTAGCTCCTCCCCCCCGAGAGTCCCCTGTTTGTCCAGTGTTGGGATATTCTTAGTGTCCTCTACTGTAAAGACTGAAACAAAATATTTGTTCAGCATTTTTGCCATCTCCATGTTTCCCACCATTAATTTCCCGGTCTCATCCTCTAAGGGACCTACGTTTGCCTTAGCCACCCTTTTTCTTTTTATATAACTAAAGAAACTCTTGCTATCTGTTTTTATATTTTTTGCTAATTTCTTTTCATAATCTAACTTCCCTTTCTTAATCAATCCTTTAGTTACTTTTTGCTGTCTTTTGAAGAATTCCCAATCTTCTATCCTCCCACTAAGTTTGGCTACCTTATATGTCCTTGTTTTTTGTCGGATACTATCCTTGATTTCTTTACTTAGCCATGGATGGCTGTCATTTCTTTTACACCCTTTTTTCCTCAGTGGAATATATTTATTTTGAAAGTTGTAAAATAACTCCTTGAATGAACACCACTGCTCATGTACCGTCTTACCCTTTAATCTATTTTCCCAGTCCACTTTAATCAATTCCGCTCTCATACCATCATAGTCTCCTTTATTCAAGCTCAGTACGCTTGTTTGAGAATCAACCTTCTCACCCTCTAATTGGATATGGAATTCAACCATGTTGTGGTCGCTCGTTCCAAGGGGATCCTTAACTAGGACATTATTAATTAATCCTGACTCATTACACAGGACCAGGTCCAAGGTTGCCTGCCCCCTTGTAGGATCAGTTACATACTGCTCAAGAAATCCATCCCTGATGCACTCAATGAACTCGTCCTCAAGGTTGCTCTGCCCAATTTGATTTGTCCAGTTAATATGATAATTAAAATCCCCCATAATTATGGCTGTTCCCTTATTACATGCCCCGACTATCTCCTGATTAATACTTCTTCCAGCAGAGTTGCAACTATTAGGAGGCCTATATACTACGCCCACTAATGTTTTTTTTCCCTTATTATTCCTTATCTCCACCCAAACTGTTTCATTATCTTGATGCTTTGTCCCAATATCATTTCTCTGTATTACAGTGATTCCTTCCTTTATTAACATAGCCACCCCACCTCCCCTTCCTTCCTGCCTGTCCTTTCTGATTGTTAAATACCCTGGCATATTTAATTCCCAGTCGTTGTCACCCTGCAGCCATGTTTCTGTAATGGCCACAAGATCATACCCATACGTAGTTATTTGTGCCGTTAACTCGTCCATTTTATTACGAATGCTACGTGCATTCAGATAAAGAACTTTCAAATCTGTTTTGTGACGCTTAGTTCCTGCTTTTTCCTTTTTTAACACTTTACCTATTACTCCATACCTTCTGTCCCTTCCTGTTACGCTTTCCTCTCTCTCCCTGCTCAGGTTCCCAACCCCCTGCCACTTTAGTTTAAACCCTCCCCAACAGCACTAGCAAACACTCCTCCTAGGACAGCGGTCCCGGCCCTGCCCAGGTGCAGACCGTCCGGTTTGTACTGGTCCCACCTCCCCCAGAACCGTTTCCAGTGTCCCAGGAATTTGAATCCCTCCCCCTTGCACCATTCCTCTAGCCACGTATTCATTTGAAATATCCTCCTATTTCTACTCTGACTAGCACGTGGCACTGGCAGCAATCCTGAGATTACTACCTTTGAGGTCCTATTTTTTTAATTTACCTCCTAACTCCCTATATTCTGCTTTTAGGACCTCATCCCCTTTTTTACCTATATCGTTGGTGCCTATGTGCACCACGACAGCTGGCTGTTCGCCCTCCCCCTCCAAAATGTTCTGTAGCCGCTCCGAGACATCCTTGATCCTTGCACCAGGGAGGCAACACACCATCCTGGAGTCTCGGTTGCGGCCGCAGAAACGCCTGTCGATTCCCCTTACAATTGAGTCCCCTATCACTATAGCTCTGCCACTCTTTTTCCTCCCAGCCTGTGCAGCAGAGCTACCCGTGGTGCCAGGAAGTTGGCTGCTGCTGCCTTCCCCTGATAAGTCATCCCCCCCAACAGCATCCAAAGTGGCATATCTGTTTGAGAGGGGGATGGACACAGGGGACCCCTGCACTACCTGCCTTCATCTCTTACTCTTCCTGGTGGTCACCCATTCACTTCCTGCCTGTATACCCTTTACCTGCGGTGTGACCAACTCGCTAAACGTGCTATCCACGAGTTTCTCTGCATCGCGGATGCTCCACAGTGAGTCCACCCGCAGCTCCAGCTCCGAGATACGATCGGTCAGTAGCTGCAGGTGGACACACTTCCCGCACACATGGTCGGCAGGGACACTGGTAGTGTCCATGACTTCCCACATCTTGCAGGAGGAGCATATCACGGGTGCGAGGTCTGCTGCCATGACTTGCCTTAGCTGAGTTACCCCTTTTAAATTACGTTGAAATTAGAAAATGTTAACTATACTAGGGACCTAGGTTCACTAAAAAAAAACACTATCTGCTATAAAACCTGCAGATCTTCCCTTTCTTATTACTTTACTTACAGTAAAATGGTAGAAATACTCACCTGAACCTACTCACCAATCAGCTGCCTCCCCTGTGCCGCGTCACTTTCTGACTGGTGACGTCACCCCGAACTGCCGCTGATGCACATTATTAATGAATAATGTAGAAGGTGGTTAACCTGGGTAGAATTTATGTGGGGGTTCTCCCGATCTTCTGTTATAACATTGACGGAAGCCCTAGAGGCACAGTGTAAACAACCGTTTACGCTGTGTTTCTGGGGTTTCTGTCAATCTTCTGCCGAAGTTATAGTGAGAGATGAGGAGAACGCCCATGGAAAATCTACCCCATTATCTATATCATTGTACTCACTGGCTGTTCTGCTGAGTATTTGCTAAAATGACCTTTCCTCAGCCCTTGAGCCTCCAAAGAGAGGTAACAAGCTTGGATCAACGGTGCTGCGTATTTCCTTGGTTGACAGCACTCTGTTCCAATGCACCTCTCCAGCCTCGGCAACATTGCATGGATGACTGAAGCAACCCTGTGATCTTCTTCATATTTCAACATATTTTTAACACAAACTCATGAAGATGATCTACAAGTAAGTATACCCATTGAACTACTTTTGCATTTAAATAAATCTTGGAAATCTTGTCTTTTTTCCTTGTATTACTTACCTTTTTCAAATTCTTCAGCCACCATCATCTCTGTTTACGAAAAAAAGAAAATACTCAGTTAAAAACTTGCACATTAAAACAATCTAAACAGCAGATGTTGCTATCACAACTCAATTCCAATAGTGGTGAACAAATCATTGCTCACTGAGATCACCTGTCCCTAACATACGTCATTCATTATACCTGTCGATTTTAATTGTGGCAATTTTACGACATAAGCTTTCACAATGGTGTTGGCAATAACAGGATGGATGCATCTTTTCATTAAAAATTGTTTTATAGTAACTAATAGCCTCCCTTCCCCCATTCTTGAAAATGTCACACCGACAAATACAACTTCAAATTATCTGAAGATCAGCACCTCAGTCTCCGCAATAGTGTGATCATAAAACTATCATTCTACAATCCTAGTCAGTAATGTGACATATATCCGGTGGCTTGGCAGCATTGAGAAGAGAGCCTGGGGTCTTGGGTTTGGCAGTATTTTGAGGGAGGGAATCTGAGGGTTCTGGGAACACTGGAGAGGGGTGTTCTCGGATTACTCAGAGTGGAATCCTCGGATCTGGGGACATTGGAGAGGAAGAACCCATTGGGAGCACTGGGGTGGTTCTAGGTTCAAAGAGCACTGGAAATGTGGTCTAGGAATTTGTGAGAGGACTTCGAGGATCTGGGAATGTGGGGTGAGACGTCTGGGGAGAGAGGTCCTGGGGTCGAGCCGGACTGAGAAGGGGGTTTTCAAGCATGGAAGCAAGTGTCTGGAAGTATGGAGAGTTTGGGGATCTGGCAATATTGGAGGAAGCCAATTACCGCCCCATCAGTCTACTCTCAGTCATCAGCAAAGTGATGGAAGGTGTCGTCGACAGTGCTATCAAGCGGCACTTATTCACCAATAACCTGCTCACTGATGCTCAGTTTGGGTTCCTCCAGGACCACTCAGCTCCAGACCTCATTACAGCCTTGGTCCAAACATGGACAAAAGAGCTGAATTCCAGAGGTGAGGTGAGAGTAACTGCCCTTGACATCAAGGCAGCATTTGACTGAGTGTGGCATCAAGGAGCCCTAGTAAAATTGAAGTCAAAGGGAATCAGGGGGAAAACTCTCCAGTGGCTGGAGTCATACCTAGCACAAAGGAAGATGGTAGTGGTTGTTGGAGGCCAATCATCTCAGCCCCAGGACACTGCTGCAGGAATTCCTCAGGGCAGTGTCCTAGGCCCAACCAACTTCAGCTGCTTCATCAATGACCTTCCCTCCATTATAAGGTCAGAAATGGGGACGTTCGCTGATGATTGCACAGTGTTCAGTTCCATTCGCAACCCCTCAGATAATGAAGCAGTCTGTGCCCGCATGCAGCAAGACCTGGACAACATCCAGGCTTGGGCTCATAAGTGGCAAGTAACATTTGCGCCTGACAAGTGCCAGGCAATGACCATCTCCAACAAAAGAGAGTCTAACCACCTCCCCTTGACATTCAACGGCATTACCATCGCCGAATCCCTCACCATCAACATCCTGGGGGTCACCATTGACCAGAAACTTAATTGGACCAGCCATATAAATACTGTGGCTACAAGAGCAGGTCAGAGGCTGGGTATTCTGCGGCGAGTGACTCACCTCCTGACTCCCCAAAGCCTTTCCACCATCTACAAGGCACAAGTCAGGAGTGTGATGGAATACTCTCCACTTGCTTGGATGAGTGCAGCTCCAACAACACTCAAGAAGCTCGACACCATCCAGGACAAAGCAGCCCGCTTGATTGGCACCCCATCCACCACCCTAAACATTCACTCCCTTCACCACCGGCACATTGTGGCTGCAGTGTGTACCATCCACAGGATGCACTGCAGCAACTCGCCAACGCTTCTTCAACAGCACCTCCCAAACCCACGACCTCTACCACCTAGAAGGACAAGAGCAGCAGGCACATGGGAACAACACCACCTGCATGTTCTCCTCCAAGTCACACACCATCCTGACTTGGAAATATGTCGCCATTCCTTCATCGTCGCTGGGTCAAAATCCTGGAACTCCCTTCCAAACAGCACTGTGGGAGAACCTTCACCACACGGACTGCAGCGGTTCAAGAAGGCGGCTCACCACCACCTTCTCAAGGGCAATTAGGGATGGGCAATAAATGCCGGCCTCGCCAGCGACGCCCACATCCCATGAACGAATAAAAAAAAAAGCAGGATCTAACAGACACAGCCCCAATCAAAATCACAAATATCATCCTCTGTGACTGTGATAATGCTGCCTTATCCTTCTGCTGTCAGCTCAATGAGATTACCCTCATTTGGTTCCACTCTTATCTATCCAAATGTAGCTAGAGCATCTCCAGGAATAGTTTCTCTTCATGCCCCTGCACCATTACCTCCAGAGTCCCCCTATGATCTGTCATTGGCCCCCTCCTCATCTTCATTGATAAGATGCCCCTTGGCAATGTGTGAAGACAGGTTTCACGTATACCCTGATGGTACCCAACTCTACATCTTCACCACTTCTCTCGACCTGTCCACTGCATCTATGCTATCAGACTGCAGTCTGATATCCAGCCGCAATTTCTTCCAGCTAAACATCGGGAAGACCAAAGCCATTGTCTTGGTCCCCACTACAAACTCCATGCCCTCGCCATTGATTCCATCCCCCCAGCACAGACTTGGGTTGCACCTGACTCGTCGCAATCTTGGCATCCTACTTGACCCCGAGCTGAGCTTCCGATCCCATATATGCTCCATCACAGAGACACCTATTTCCATCTCTGCAACATCGCCCGTCTCTGACCCTGCCCCAACCCATCTGCTGCTGAAACCTTCATCATGTCTTTATCATCTCCTGACTCAACTATTCCAAAGCTCTCCTGGCTGGCTTCCCATTCTCCACCCTCCATAAACATCAGCTCATCCAAAACTCTGCTACGTGCATCAAGTCCTGCTCACCTATTACCCCTGACCTTGCTGGTCACGTGAAAAACGGGTGCTGAAAGAGTCCAATATGGCATGCAACATGCACGGGCTCAGTCCGCGCCAGAAGTGCAGCGCATGCCATATTGGTTGGGGTGCCAGTAGTCGTCCAGAGCACCCACCTGAAACTGGCGTTAGGCCTAATGCCTATGCATATTGGGGGCCTAATGGCTATTTCAGGCACCTTTCCAAAATTGATTTGCAACTGACCACAGCATGATGCGGTCAGTCTTCTCGGGTGCACAGCAGCTAAGCCCAGCGGTCCTTAAAGGGACCACTGGAGGTTGCTACAAAAAAAGGCAAGTAATATTTGTTTTACATATCTGAAAGTGGAGCCAGCAGGAGCAGGAGTGCTCCTTCTGCTTCCATATTACAACAGAGGGCCGCTGCTGGCCGCCGTTCGCATCCCTCCCGACTACCCCATCTCCCCAAACTTACCTGCTGCCCTTTGCCAGTGTTCCAGGTAGCCGATCACACTTCCACCCCGGACCAACGAGCTGCCTCTGGGGCCGCGACTGGCACCCATTTTTTGCCAGTGTTATACTAATGAGGCTGGAGGATCAATTTCCCATGGTCCTGCAACGATCGGCTTCTTTAGGTACATGCAACATGCTCTGTAGCCAGATCGCACCCCAGTTCAGCCACGATTTAACTTCTATGGCTTGGTGTCTGTCAGTAGTGAGGGGAGGGGAAGGCCTCGGTGTGGGCTCTGGAATCCCAGGTCTAGAAGCACTGGTCTATAACTTTCTAAGACATCTCTGCCAATTTGGTGTTTTCTGATTAGGTTCTGGAAATATATATAAGTGTGTCTCTAACTATCTGTCTGCCTGCCTCTCTCCACCTATGTCCCTCTACAAGTCCATCTGTCTGCCTGTCTCTCTCTTTCTCGGGTCAGCACTTGTTCACATTTTCTGAATACCAACGGGTGATAATTAGCGGCTTTGTTTGTTCCTCAACCCGCCCACAAACCGAGGATGGTACCAAGGGTGGACAGCCATTTCCAGTGCTGTTTAAAGGAACTCCTGGCTGCAGTCAGGGAAAGCTTGAAGCAGATCTGGCACTCATTTTTATCTGGAGTCTCTTGTGTGTTTGGAACCTTAAAGGCTTCCAATTATTTCATATCCTTGCTGTTAGAAAAATTTCCCTGCTGCTGAAAATTGCTGCTCTGTTTCATTCCTTATGCTTACATGCCCCACCTTTAAGGTGTTGCTGCAGTCCCATGATGATAGGCTCCCCTGCCAGATTTCCCGCCCTCCCAAACAGGGAGCTGCCTATCAGTGATTAGCGCTGGCAAATCGCGTCTTGCCCGCAAATCATAAAGACTTTTGAGTTTCAATCTCATGCTTTATAACAATGAGGCAGCATTTGCCCACACCACCTCAGAATCTTTCGGTCTAAGCAATATCACGCACTCCTGAGAAATATTTGAACTATATTATTTTGGATGGCACTCTGTACCTTCAAATCATTCTTTTCTCTTACTAGAACTTACCAAGTTCAAGAAATTCTTGCTCTTCTCGTGCCAACCTCTCTGTTGACAGAGAATATGAATCAGAGTCAGGATGTTATTATATAAAACCAAAGGTTGTGTAACCCGCCAAACGATTTTCTTTAAAAATTTATTCCCACCCCAAAAATAGATGGAAGGAAAAAGAATTAAAGAGAAAGGGAAGTCTAAAATTGTCCATTTTATTCTAACATAGAGGGGGTGAAATGGGTCTTCGGCAATAGTGCAAAACGGTCGATAGTGAATCGGCAGCCCATTTAGATTTTCTTTACGTTGAAGTCAATGGAAAAGAAAATGGGACAGGATGGAAAACAGGCGGCCCATTCGCTATCACCCGTTTTGCACTACCATAAAAGACCAATTTCACTCCTAGAGGCTCTCAGTAGGGTAGGTCTCCCTCCCAGTCAGGCCATTCCACTGCAAATAGTGAGGGATCAAAATTCAGCCTAGCCTGAGAGCCACACCAAAGCAGTCACACACTGGGAAATTACACTACAGGGTGGGAATTCAATTTTCCCATGTTAGCGATATACAAACCTTGGTCTAATATTTTCAAATCGTTTTGGTATAATTTCAGTGTGTAATCAGAGCAAGTTGCTTTTTTTGACAGCTTTTATACTCGTAAAGCACTCAGGGTAAGTTAGACTGTGAATTATAAGGCACAGCAGTTGCCAGGATCACCTAAGACAAATGCAAGTTGCAGCGATCATAGTATCATAAGATTTAGAATAGCTATGGAAAGGGACACGGACCACTTTAATGTAAAAATACTCAATTAGAGGAGGGCCAATTTCAGTGGGGTGAGAACAGATCTGGCCCGAATAAATTGGAATCAAAGATTGGCAAGCAAAACTGTAATTGATCACTGGGCGGCCTTTAAAGAGGAGCTGGTTCAGGTACAGTCTAGATACATTCCCACGAGGGAGAAAGGTAGGGCAAGCAAAGCCAGATCTCCCTGGATAACAAGAGAAATAGAGAATAAGAAGAAGCAGAAAAAAAGGGGCGTATGACAAATATCAGGTTGATAACACAAGTGAGAACCAGGCAGAATATAGAAAGTTCAGAGGGGAAGTGAAAAAGGAAATAAGAGGGGCAAAGAGAGAGTATGAGAATAGACTGGCAGCAAATATAAAAGAGAATCCAAAAGTCTTCTACGGGCATATAAATAGTAAACGGGTAGTAAGAGGGGTGGAGCTGATTAGGGACCATAAAGGAGATGTACTCATGGAGGCAGAGGGCATGGCTGAGGTACTAAATGAGTACTTTGCATCTGTCTTTACCAAGAAAGAAGATGCTGCCAGAGTCTCAGTAAAGGAAGATATTGTTGAGATACTGAATGGGCTAAAAATTGATAAACAAGAGGTACTAGAAAGTTTGGGGATGGCACGAAACTCGGGAATGTAGTAAACAATGTGGAGGATGGTATCAGACTTCAGGAGGACATAGACAGACAGGTGAAATGGGCAGACACATGGCAGAGGAAATTTGACACAGAGATGTGTGAAGTGATACACTTTGGTGGGTAGAATGAGGAGAGGCAATATAAATTAAATGGTACAATTTTAAAGGAAGTACAGAAACAGGGAGACCTGGGGGTGTATATACACAAATCTTTGAAGGTGCAGGACAAGTTGAGAAGGCTGTTATAAATGCATATGAGATCCTGGGCTTTATTAATAGAGGCATAGAGTACAAAAGTAAGGAAGTTATGCTAAGCCTTTATAAAGCACTGGTTAAGCCTCTGCTGGAGTATTGTGTACAATTCTGGGAACCACACTTTAGGAAAGAGATGCTTTAGAGAGGGTGTAGGTGAGATTTACTCGAATGGTGCCAGCAATGAGGGACTTTAGTTATGTGGAGAGACTGGAGAACCTGGGATTGTTCTTCTTAGAGCAGAGAAGGTTAAGAGGAGATTTGATAGAGGTGTTCAAAATCATGAAGGGTTTTGATAGAGTAAATAAGGAGAAACTGTTTCCAGTGGCAGAAGGGTCGGTAACCAGAGGACACAGATTTATGGTAATCATCAGAACAACCAGAGGAGACATGAGGAAACATTCTTTTACACAGAGAGTTGTTATGATCTGGAATGCACTGCCTGAAAGGGCGGTGGAAGCAGATTCAATAATAACCTTCAAAAGGGAATTGGATAAATACTTGAAAGGAAAAAAATTACAGGGCTATGGGGAAAGAGCAGAGAAGTGGAATTAATTGGATAGCTCCTTCAAGGAGCCGGCACATGCACAATGGGCCGAATGGTCTCCTTCTGTGCTGTAACATACTATGTTACTATGAAGAAGAGTACGCTTCATCAAAGAGGCAATAGGGCAGCTCTATTACCTACTGGATGTGGATCTGCAGCCATGGTCATCTGCTTGCACTGCTCTCACTGAGGCTAAGAAGGTGATCACCACACTCATCTTTTATGGCACAAACTTAATTCAGGCAGCTATGGCATCTCTGTAATATCAGCCAGGGTGCAGTACAGGTATGCGTTTGTCAAGTGACTAATGCACTTTACAGGAGAGCTGGGGAATTCATCACCAATGGTGGGAGGCCTGCAACTGCAGGTTAAAGATTCAAAGCATTTCAGTGGTTTGTGTTACAAGCAGCATCACAACTTAATGCTCAGATTAATATTGGAAATCCTATTATAGCACCACCTACTGGTGCCGTAGGAAATGGTTATGGTTTTTACATAAGAATGTCAATAGGAATATGTTTACATGGAACTTTTCAACACGCGACAAACATACTGATTTTAATAACAGATGTTCAATATGTGTGCAATAAAGTCGTTCTTTAACTTACCGTCTTCTGCCGTTTGTTCAGAACTTATAGTTCCAGCTGCGAATAAACAATAAAAGTATTCAGTACAGACTTGTACGTGAAAATTTCAACTACCGATTACTGATTATGCTAAATGATAACTTAAAAAACAATGTGCATGTGTTTCTATATAATACCCCAAAAATAGCTTGCGTGTCCCTTTTGAACAATTTAATTGGAAAATAGTAATCATATGACCTTTACAACCATTAGTGTTACTTTCAAGGAATGTCATTCGCCAGTAATGATCGCGAGACATTTCAAATGTCAGTGATGCTTTCTAGAAAACTCACTGGCCAATAGTTAATACCATTTTTTGTTCATTTTGTGTCACTTTCTAGCAATCACTTTGGCTGCTGCTAAGTATGCGACCAATCTGATTGTTACGTGTCTGAATGATGTTGCCTCAAAAGTAGGCCAGGAAGGACCAGAATTCAACAGGTTTTAATTTATCGAGTAATAATTAACATGACCATTTCTGTCATAACTGCTACTCGTTGGTTTTGAGCACTGTGATTGGTCTGTGGAAACAATGTGATTAGACGGTGCGGTAGTATGGTGGTTATGTTATTGAACTAGTAATCCAGAAGCCGGGACTAATAATTCAGAAAATGTGAATTCAAATCCCACCATGGCAGTGCAGCTTGAGAATTTGAATTCAGTTTTAAAAACAAAATCCTGAAATAAAAAGCTGGTATCAGTAAAATGACCAGGACGCTGTTGGACTTTTGTCACAAAAACCCAACTGGTTCAGTCGTCCTTTAGGGAAGGAAACCTGCGAATTTTATCTGGTCTTTTCCCACACCAACATGGTTGACTGCCCTCTAAAGTGGCCTTAGAGCTGGCCTTGCCATCGGCGCACACATCCCGAGAATGAATGAAAAAAAACCCAATCTCATCTAAAACCTTTGAAAATGTTGATACCAGGGAATATAAATTGGGAGGGAAGGAATCAAAATGTTCTTCCCCTTATAAATTGAATAGAGATATAAGCCAAGATTTTTCTGGACCGAGAATCAACAGTGTTAATTTGGGAGGGTAGGCTTTGCGCTTCCCTGACTAACTCACCACTCAATGATTTTCCTGATTGAAATTTTTTGGGCGGGCTCCCTTCAGGATTCCTGCCTGTGTTTGGGAGCTCACTGCTAGAACGGGAATGAAAGGGCCACTGCTGCAGAATGTGAGGATGATACAGTGGATGGTGAATCTATACTTAACTCCAAGCGGGAAGCCGACAGGAGCAGGCAACAATCCCGCACAGGAATGTGAGTGAGAGGCCCGGCAGGTTTAATAGAGTTTTCTTCGAAAACAACAATTTATTGTGAAAGGAAATGAAATGGATGTTGTGCATATGGACTTTCAAAAAGCATTTGATAAGATGCTGCATTAAAATTATCCACGTGATATTAAAAGGAATATAGCAACATGGATAGCAGATTGACATTAAAAGTGGTGTGTCCCCAGGGGTCAGTGTTATCACCATTGCTTTTCTCAGTATAGGAACATAGGAACAGGAGTAGGCCATTCAGCCCCTCATGCCTGCTCCGCCATTTGATAAGATCATGGCTGATCTGTGATCCAGCTCCATATACTTGCCTTTGGCCCATATCCCTTAATACCTTTGGTTGCCAAAAAGCTGTCTATCTCACATTTAAATTTAGCAATTGAGCTAGTATCAATTGCCGTTTGCGGAAGAGAGTTCCAAACTTCTACCACCCTTTGTGTGTAGAAATGTTTTCTAATCTCACTCCTGAAAGATCTGGCTCTAATTTTTAGACTGTGCCCCCTACTCCTAGAATCCCCAACCAGCGGAAATAGTTTCTCTCTATCCACCCTATCCGTTCCCCTCAATATCTTATAAACTTCGATCAGATCACCCCTTAACCTTCTGAACTCTCGAGAATACAACCTCAATTTGTGTAATCTCTCCTCGTAACTTAATCCTTGAAGTCCAGGTATCATTCTAGTAAACCTACGCTGCACTCCCTCCAAGGCCAATATGTCCTTCCGAAGGTGCGGTGCCCAGAACTGCTCACAGTACTCCAAGTGCGGTCTAACCAGGGTTTTGTATAGCTGCAGCATAACTTCTGCCCCCTTGTACTCCAGTCCTCTCGATATAAAGGCCAGCATTCCATTAGCCTTCTTGATTATTTTCTGCACCTGTTCATGACACTTCAATGATTTATGTACCTGAAACACTAAGTCCCTTTGGACATCCATTGTTTTTAACTTTTTACCATTTAGAAAGTACCCTGTTCTATCCTTTTTTGATCCAAAGTGGATGACCTCACATTTGTCTACATTGAATTCCATCTGCCACAGTTTTGCCCATTCATCTAATCTATCAATATCTCTTTGTAATTTTATATTTCCATCTACACTGCTTACAATGCCACCAATCTTTGTGTCATCGGCAAACTTAGATATGAGACTTTCTATGCCTTCATCTAAGGCGTTAATAAATATTGTGAATAATTGAGGCCCCAAGACAGATCCCTGCTGGACTCCACTAGTCACATCCTGCCAATGTGAATACTTACCCATTATCCCTACTCTCAGAAGCCTTTCGCTCAGCCAATTTCGTAACCGAGTCCGTACTTTTCCCTCGATTCCATGGGCTTCGAACTTAGCTAACAGTCTCTTATGTGGGACCTTATCAAATGCCTTCTGGAAGTCCATATAGATAACATCCATTGACATTCCCCTGTCCACTACTTTAGTCACGTCTTCAAAAAATTCAATCAGGTTTGTCAGGCATGACCTACCTTTCACAAATCCACGCTGGCTCTCCCTGATCAACTGAAAATTCTCGAGGTGTTCAGTCACCCTATCCTTAATTATAGACTCCAGCATTTTCCCCACAACAGATGTTAGACTAACTGGTCTATAATTCCCTGGTTTTCCTCTCTCTCCTTTCTTAAAAAGCAGAGTGACATGTGCAATTTTCCAATCTAGAGGGACAGTTCCTGAATCTAGAGAACTTTGTAAGATTATAGTTAGGGCATCTGCAATCTGCTCATCTACTTCCTTTAAATCCCTGGGATGGAAACCATCTGGTCCTGGGGATTTGTCACTCTTTACTGCTATTATTTTCTTCATTACTGTTCCTTTACTTATGTTAATTTTATCGAGTCCCTGTCCCCGATTCAATTATTAGTTTTCTTGGGATTTCCGGCATGCTATCCTCTTTTTCTACTGTAAATACTGACGCAAAGTAATTATTCAACCTGTCCGCCATTTCCCCATTGTCAATGACATATCCCCACTTTCAGTTTTTAAGGGGCCAACACTGCTCCTGACCACTCTCTTTTTCCTAATATAACTATAAAAGTTCTTCGTATTGGTTTTGATATCCCTTGCAAGTTTCTTTTCATACTCTCTTTTTGTAGCTCTTACTATCTGTTTTGGGACCCTTTGTTTATCTTTGTATCTTTCCCATTCGCCAGGATCTGTGCCATTTTTTGCCTTTTTGTATGCCCTTTCCTTATGTCTTATACTGTCCCTTACCTCTTTAGTTGTCCATGGCTGTTTTTTTTGGCAAGTAGAGTTCTTGCCCCTCAGGGGTATAAACCGGTTCTGTATCTCGTTAAATGTTTCTTTAAACATTTCCCACTGATCATCAGTCGTTTTACCATTAACAGATTTACCCAGTTTGCTGTGGACAGTCTCTGTCTCATCCCATTGAAGTCGTCCTCACCTATGTCTAGAATCTTAGCAGCTGATTCACTTTTTTCCCTTTCAAACACTACATTGAACTCGATCATGTTATGATCACTATTGGATAGATGTTCACACACAGTTAAGCCGTTAACTAAATCTGGCCCCCTTGTTGCCTCTAGGACATACTGCTGTAGAAAACTATCCCGGACACACTCAAGAAATTCACTACCTTTCTGACAGTTGCTAGTCTGCTTTCCCCAATCTATGTGAAGGTTAAAGTCCCCCATTAAGACCACTATGTCTTTGTTACACACTTGTCTAATCTCTGCATTTATACAATCTTGTACTTCAGAGCTGCTGCCAGGAATCCTATACACAACTCCCACTATAGTCTTAGATCCTTTCCTATTTCTCAATTCAACCCATAAGGTCTCTGTTGGCTGCTTACCTCTCATTATATCCTCCTTTATCATTGAATTGATTTCATCTCTAATCACTAAGGCTACTCCTCCCCCTCTTCCATTTTCCCTGTCTCTCCTGTAGACCTTATAACCCGGTATATTTAGTTCCCAATCCTGACCATCCTGCAGCCATGTCTCAGTAATAGCTATCATGTCATGCCCTCCAATTTGAATTTGAACATGTAGTTCATTTAATTTATTCCTTATACTCCGTGCATTTGTATATAGAACTCTTAGTTGGGCCACACACCCTAGCCTGACCTTCAGCTTTGATGCTGGGTTAATCGCCTTACGCCTTCTAGTTTTCACTTTATCTGTCGTGTCTAAAGTACACTTTCTTTCTTCTGCTCTACGCTTTTCCCTTTCTCTTGTTCTTGAACAAATGTTTGTACTATTTGTATTGTAAATTTCCCCCGGGTCTTCCCCTCTCTTGCTGCTCTCAACTTTATTCCCTTCTGACTCCCCGCTAAGGTTCCCATCCCCCTGCCACTCCAGTTTAAACCTTTCCCAACAGCATTAGCAAACAACCCCGCGAGGGCATTGGTCCCGGTCCTGCTCGGGTGTAACCCATCTCGCTTGTACAGGTCCCACCTTCCCCAGAACCGTTCCCAATGTTCCAGGAATCTAACTCCCTCCCTCCTACACCATCCCTGCAGCCATGCATTCATCCTGTCTATTCTCCTGTTACATAGGAACATAGCAACATAGGAACAGGAGTAGGCCATTTAGCCCCTCGTGCCTGCTCCGCCATTTGATAAGATCATGGCTGATAAGATCATGGCTGTTCCTATACTCACTAGCACGTGGCACTGGTAGTAATCCTGAGATCACTACCTTTGAGGTCCTGCTTTTTAATTTATCTCCTAACTCCTTGAATTCACCTTGCAGGACCTCATCCCTTTTTTTACCTTTGTCGTTGGTACCGATATGGACCACGACTACTGGCTGTTCACCCTCCCCCTCCAGAATGCCCTGCAGCCGTTCCGTGACATCCTTGACCCTAGCACCAGGGAGGCAACATACCATCCTGGAGTCACGTTTACGGCCGCAGAAACGGTATCTGTTCCCCGTACAATTAAATGATCTGGACTTGGATGTGGAGGAGGAGGGTACAAATTCCAAATTTACAGATGACACAAAAATAGGAAGAGAACCGTAAGTGACTTTAGGTGGACATAGGCAGATCAGTAGATTTGAGCAGACACATAGCAGGAGAAATTTAATGTGGAGAAATGTGAAGTGATACATTTTGGGAGGAAAAATAAGGAGAGCAAATAAACATCAGGCTCTAAGACCAGAAACACTGACACCAATGGTACAAGCACACAGACTGCAAGGGAATTCCCTTGACTCAAGTCACGCTAGTTTCCAGTTCCTGAAAGACTACATGGATGAATGGAATAAAGATGTAAATGCAATCACTTGGCATTTCCATGGGGGTTCTTGTGAACGACTGCTGTAACTTTGGTGGAAGATTGCTGTTTCTCCAGGGTTTCCGTCAAAGTTGCAGCAGAAGTTCGGGAGAATCCTGCAGGAATTCTCCCCCAATATATAAAAACATTTTATTTGAAAAATAAATCCAGGGAGATGTCCTAGAGGCAAGTAGTTTCTACTGATTAACACCAAGAATTAGAGCTTTAAAAGTGCCATGTTATTCAAAATAAAGTCTTTCGAATTAAATTTCTTCTTACTGTACAACTTACCTACACCTAATTCTTCAGCCAGCATTTCATTCCCTGTTGACAGAGAATAGAAGTATGTCCAAAAATCTTAAGTACTGAGTGTTTCTATCAAAGCATAAGTACAATAATTAAGAGCAATTAATTATTTACTGGTATGAACTATCAAAGGATGTAATAAAGAAGTAAAAAATTATGCTTCTTGCTTGCCATTGGTCTTGCAGGAAGGTTCTTCAAACTGTATTATTTCTTCAACAAACTTTTCATTCAATTTTTTCCCATTTTCTTTTGAAGGCATTAATATGCTAGAATATAGTTCTACAAACACCAGGAACCATCACTTGAGGATATTTTACCATGGAGGGAGATGAGATGAGATGAGATAAATCAGCCAAGATCATCGGCTAGTGATCTGTAGCAGAAACTATGGTTGATTCTTCCCTCCCGAACCCAAGGCCAATTATAATACTCTGCCACCACCCATTCTTGTTGCTTTCGTATCTTTGCACTCTTCCCTGGGAGGAAGTAGTGGAAGAATTCACAGGCTGCGACACGAATCCGCACACGGACTGCACGGTGTGCGGATATTACACAGTGTGCTGAGAGTTCGGTAAGTGTGGGAATTTGGTGAAGTGGGGGAAGGAGGTGCTGCTTTGCCTTGCTTTTCCAAACTTTTCCTGCAGAGCGGTAGTGGACCTGAGAGTAGAAGACTGAGATTGTGGAATAAAAGCAGCAGCAGACCTGCACCAAGAGACAACTACTGTGCGACATCACAGGGACTTAACTCCTGGACCTAAGATAAATAAGAAGCAAAAAGTAATCCAAGTGGGACGTCACCAAGGAAGAGGTAAGTGATTGGCTGGTGAGTATTTTCCTGCTGAATTTGTCTAAGGTTAGAGTTTGTGGATTCTCTGGTCTCTGTTGTGTAGTGGGGGACTGCTGTTCAGCAAGGGCCCTTGGGTATACCTTTTTAATTGAAGTGAAATTGGTGGGATTCATTTAATTTGAATTAATTAGTTAAAGGGTAAGTCATGTCAGGACAGCCCAGCCCCGTGTTATGCTCTTCCTGCTCCATGTGGGAAATCAGGGACCCTTCCGGTGTCCCTGACGACCATGTGTGCGGGAAATGCATCCAGCTGCAGCTACTGACAAACCGCATTGCGGCACTGGAGCTGCGGATGGATTCATTAAGGAGCATTCGCGATGCTGAGAACGTCGTGGATAGCACGTTTAGTGAGATGGTCACACCGCAGGTAAAGGTAGTACAGGCAGGAAGTAATTGGGTGACCTCCAGGCAGAGTAAGAAGAGCAGGCAGGCAGTGCAGGGGTCCCCTGTGGCCGTCCCCCTCTCAAACAAATATACCGCTTTGGATATTTGTTGAGGGGGATGACTTATCAGGGGAAGGCAGCAGCAGCCAACTTCCTGGCACCAGGGGTAGCTCTGCTGCACAGGCTGGGAGAAAAAAGAGTGGAAGAGCTATAGTGGTAGGGGATTCTATCGTAAGGGGAACAGACAGGCGTTTCTGTGGCCGTAAACGTGACTCCAGGATGGTTTGTTGCCTCCCTGGTGCCAGGGTCATGGATGTCACTGAGCGGCTACAGGGCATTCTCAAGGGGGAGGGTGAGCAGGCAGAGGTCGTGGTCCACATTGGGACCAACGACATATGTAGGAAGGGAGATGAGGTCCTGCATCAAGAATTTAGGGAGCTAGGTAGCAGATTAAAGAGCAGGACCTCAAAGGTTGTAATCTCTGGATTACTCCCAGTGCCACGGGCTAGTGAGTATAGAAATAGGAGGATAGAACAGATGAATGCGTGACTAAAGAGTTGGTGCAGGAGGGAGGGTTTCAGTTTCCTGGATCACTGGGCCTGCTTCTGGGGAAGGTGGGACTTGTACAAGTCGGACGGGTTGCACCTGAACCAGAGCGGGACAAATATCCTTGCGGGGAGGTTTGCTAGCACTGTTGGGGGGGGGTTAAACTAACTTGGCAGGGGGATGGGATACAGAGTGGAGCTACAATAGGGGGTGATGTGCAGCCAAATATAGAGAAAAAAACAAGTCAGCTTGGAAGACAGGGCAAATATGTGAGGGCAAGGCTGGATGGCATCTATTTTAATGCAAGGAGTCTTGCGAATAAGGTGGATGAACTGAAGGTGTTGATAAACACATGGGAGTATGATATTGTTGCTGTCACAGAGACATGGTTGAGGGAGGGGCAAGACTGGCAGCTCAATATTCCGGGGTACAGAATCTTCAGGCGAGACAGAGGGGGAGGTATAAGAGGAGGGGGGGTCGCAATATTAATTAAAGAATCAATTACTGCCATAAGGAGGGATGATATATTAGCAGGTTCCTCTAATGAGGCCATATGGGTGGAGCTTAAAAACAAAAAGGGGGCAAGCACTTTGATGGGAGTGTACTATAGGCCCCCAAACAGTCAGGGGGAGATAGAGGAACAGATATGTAGGCAAATCTCAGAAAATTGTGCAAATAATAGGGTAATAATAGTGGGGGATTTCAACTTCCCCAATATTAACTGGGTACTCAGAGTGTAAAAGGCTTAGAGGGTACAAAATTCTTAACGTGCATCCAGGAGAGCTTTTTGAGCCAGCATGTAGAAAGTCCTACAAGAGAGGGGGCGGTACTGGACCTAATTCTAGGGAATGTGGCCGGCCAAGTGGAAGAAGTGCTAGTAGGTGAGCACTTTGGTGACAGTGACCATAATTCGGTGAGATTTAAGGTGGTCATGGAAAAGGACAAGGAGGGGCCGGAAATAAAGGTTCTAAAATGGGGGAAGGCCGATTTTAATAGGATAAGGCAGGATCTGGCCAAAATGGACTGGGATCAGCTGCTTGTAGGAAAATCCGCATCGGAGCAATGGGAGTCTTTCAGAAGGGAGATTGAGACCATACAATGGCAACATGTTCCCGTAAAGGTCAAGGGTGGTTCCAAGAACTCCAGGGAACCTTGGATGTCAGGGGATATACGAGAATGGATTAGGAAAAAAAGAAGGGCTTTTGGCAGATACAAAAGGCTAAAGACGGAGGAAGCCCTAGAGGAGTACAAAAAGTGCAGGGGGATACTTAAAAAAGAAATTAGGAGATCAAGGAGGGGCCATGAAATAACACTGGCGAGCAAAATAAAGGAAAATCCTAAGATGTTTTATAAGTATATTAAGGGTAAGAGGATGACTAGGGAAAAAATAGGGCCCATTAGGGACAAAAATGGCAATCTGTGTGTGGAGCCGGCAGATGTAGGAGGGGTTCTAAATGAATTTTTTGCATCTGTTTTCACTATGGAGAAGGACGATGTAGACATAGAAATACAGCAGGGGGACTGTGATATACTCGAACATATTAACATCGAGCGGGAGGAGGTATTGGCGGTTTTAGCAGGCCTAAAAATGGATAAATCCCCAGGCCCGGACGAAATGTATCCCAGGCTACTGTGTGAAGCAAAGGAGGAGATTGCGGGGGCTCCAACACATATATTCAGAACCTCTCTGGCCACAGGGGATGTGCCAGAGGACTGGAGAACCGCTAATGTAATACCATTATTCAAGAAGGGGAGTAGGGAAAAACCGGGGAACTACAGGCCAGTGAGCCTAACATCAGTGGTAGGAAAATTATTGGAAAAAATTCTGAAGGACAAAATTAGTCTCCACTTGGAGAAGCAAGGATTAATCAGGGATAGTCAACATGGCTTTGTCAAGGGAAGATCATGTCTGACTAATTTGATTGAATTTTTTGAGGGGGTGACTAGGCGTGTGGATGAGGGTAATGCAGTGGATGTGGTATACATGGATTTCAGTAAGGCCTTCGATAAAGTCCCCCACAGGAGACTGGTCAAGAAGGTACGAGCCCATGGAATCCAGGGTGCCTTGGCACTTTGGATACAAAACTGGCTTAGTGGCAGAAGGCAGAGGGTGATGGTCGAAGGTTGTTTTTGTGACTGGAAGCCTGTGGCCAGTGGGGTACCACAGGGATCGGTGCTGGGTCCCTTGCTGTTTGTGGTCTACATTAATGACTTGGATATGAATGTAAAAGGTATGATCAGTAAGTTCGCTGATGATACAAAGATTGGTAGGGTGGTAAATAGCGAGGAGGATAGCCTCAGTCTGCAGGACGATATAGATGGGTTGGTCAGATGGGCGGAACAGTGGCAAATGGAATTTAACCCGGAAAAGTGCGAGGTGATGCACTTTGGAGGGACTAACAAGGCAAGGGAATACACAATGAATGGGAGGACCCTAGGCAAGACAGAGGGTCAGAGGGATCTTGGTGTACAAGTTCACAGATCCCTGAAGGCGGCGGAACAGGTAGATAAGGTGGTAAAGAAGACATATGGGATACTTGCCTTTATTAGCCGAGGCATAGAATATAAGAGCAAGGAGGTTGTGATGGAGCTGTATAAAACACTGGTTAGGCCACAGCTGGAGTACTGTGTGCAGTTCTGGTCGCCACACTACAGGAAGGATGTGATCGCTTTGGAGAGGGTGCAGAGGAGATTCACCAGGATGTTACCAGGGCTGGAGCGCTTCAGCTATGAAGAGAGACTGGGAAGATTGGGTTTGTTTTCCTTGGAGCAGAGGAGGCTGAGGGGGGACATGATTGTGGTGTACAAAATTATGAGGGGCACAGATAGGATGGATACGAAGGAGCTTTTTCCCTTCGTTGAGGGTTCTATAACAAGGGGACATAGATTCAAGGTAAAAGGCGGGAGGTTTAGAGGGGATTTGAGAAAGAACTTTTTCACCCAGAGGGTGGTTGGAGTCTGGAACTCACTGCCTGAGAGGGTTGTGGAGGCAGGAACCCTCACAACATTCAAGAAGCATTTGGATGAGCACTTGAAATGCCATAGCATACAAGGCTACGGATCAAATGCTGGAATATGGGATTAGAGTAGACAGGGCTGATGGCCGACGCGGACACGATGGGCCGAAGGGCCTCTATCCGTGCTGTATAACTCTATGACTCTATGAATGCTGCTTCCGTGACCGTAACCATCTTTATACCAGCCAACAGGGTTTTATGGGCTCCCATAACAAGGAGGGGCCACTCACACCCACTGGACTCAAGTATCCCTCTGGATGTCAACCTAGAATTCAGATCCAGAGCACCAGTCACCACTTAGCAGGACTGTCTGGAGCGGGGTTCAAACCCTGCACCTTCAGAGGTGGGAGTGCTACCACTAAGCCAAAGGCTCGCTCCATCATCCTGAGTGAAAACACCTAATTCAGCAAAGATGAGTGATCAAGCATGGGACTTTCATTTTTAAAAAATATTAAGGTGAAGGATACTAGTCCTGTGAAATTGAACATTCAAAATCTCCAAGATCAGGTATGCATTGTTAGGTGCAAGGTAAAGCTCCCCCTTCATTTCAGTCTCTGCACAAGTGTGGTATTTTTCCATTTCTCTTCAGCCACAATTTTCTGAGGCCCCATGGCCCTGGCAGGGCATTGCACACCACCATCGGACGCACTCTGTAGCCAATTTTCTGACTTAAAATTTGTAACGTTTTTGAAGGCCTGTGCCTTGCCCATAAAAGCTCGGCACAGGGTTTCAAACTAGCAAGGAAGCCTCTCAAAGCTGGGTCTACGACTTTTTGGGCAACGTTTATTTTTAAGGACTTGCACTGAACATTGGGTATTTTTTTGCCTCCCTGGTGCTCACTTTCTGCAACACTTGGACAAAAGGTGTAACAGCTGAAGTTAAACTGGGAAACAACTGCTGCTTTGTCGGTAACAACTTTAACTTTTGGGAGGATGGGACTCACTCGCTCCCCAGCAGCTCCTCTGCATTATTTGGACGAGGGGAATTATTTTGTTATGGGCCATCATTTGCAGATCCAGAGACATGAGAGAAGATATGTGCTGAGGCAACACTCCCCCAGGACCAGGATGTATAGACCACACAACTTACGAACATACAAACAAACGAACAATGACAGACAGGAAAAGACCCTCTGGTCCATCCAGCCAGTCCCACATAATTGTGATACCTTGCATATCACAATATATACACTCTCCAACCTACCCAAAACAATGTGATTCTTCCACCAGGGTATGTCGCACAAGACACATCTTCAGTGACTCCACTTTACTGCAGACATAACTGCGCCAATTGCTGCAAGCTAAACTGCAAACCAAATCAAGGTCACAACCATATTGGTATTCTACGCAACAGGATTCTCTCGACTCCCACAGTGGACATATGCCACATCAGCCAGCTGCAGTCCATTGTTGCATCAGGCAGATCACTTCAAGCAGGTCACTCATACAATATTTGCCTGGGGAAATCTATTCTGTTTCCAAGGGAAACAGCAACTGGAAAAGGTGTAGAGGTTTCAATGGGCCTGTTCAGAATCCAGGGCACCACAGACAGCACTCAAGTGGCCATCAGTGCTCCTCAACTTCTCATATCAACCGGAAGAAATTCCATTCCACATCCCTGTGAATAGAAGATCTCCCTCCTGGCCTTCGCCTCTCCAAAGGCCATAGCAATTTTTTGGAATGGATGCAGTGAATGGTTGCACAGCTTGCAAGAAATAATTGAGACATTGGGATGTGCAAAGAGTCGCTGTACCTTGTCTGGCATGTTAGCATGCTGTGCAAAAGGGCCACAGATTGTGCCCATCCTGCATCCCTGAGAGGCCAAAGCTTTTATGCAAATTCCACTGAGAAAGAGGCAGCATTTATCTTGACACTCTAACATATGCCAGAAATAATAGCTTTGCATTTGCTCCCAGGTTCTTTGGACTGGGCAGATGGTATGCTCATATTGAGGACCTGCACAACGACCCACATTTCAAATCAAAATATCAGGCATTTTGTGTGTCTGAGGCCTGATTTTCTGATGGTTGCTGGCAGTGCGCAAAGCCTCAGCTGTAATTGAAACTTAGGGGCTGTGTTGACAAGCTTCAGTCTCGTACTTTATAATATCAAACCAGCATGAAGCCATTTTGAATAGAGCTTTGACACAGCAATGCTCTGTATTACAAGGACACTGTTAAATTGAAACAGTTCAAAAAACAGCTTTAATACACTCCAGATCAATTCCTTGCTCCTTCGAATACTTACGTTGTCTGAGGAATTCTTTTTCTTCATATGCCAAACGTTCTGTTGACAGAAATATTAGTCAGTCAATAGCAAATAAAATATGCTGCAGAGAAGCTAAAAGGCGTAATTCAATTTACCAAGTATCCAGAATGTGCTCAGAACTTATATCAAACGATTAGCCGACCCCTCAAAAAAACAGTTGTCTTAGAGCAGGAATGCCCTGTACCACTGCTCTGTGCAATGGTCTGCATCATTCCCCTCTATCACTATCCTGTGCAGAGCCCTGTATCAATGCCCTTAGCAGTGCTTTGTATCCCTTCCCAGTACCACTGCTCTGTGTACCACTGCTCTATTCCACTGTCCTGTGCAGTGCTCTTTACCACTGTCCTGTGCAGTGCCCTTTACCACTGCCCCATTATACTGTCCTGTGTAATGCCCTTTACCACTACCCCATTGTACTGCCTGCAGTGCCCTTTACCTCTGCCTTATTGTGCTGCTCTGTGCAGTGCCCTTTACCACTGCCCCATTATACTGTCCTGTGTAATGCCCTTTACCACTACCCCATTGTACTGCCTGCAGTGCCCTTTACCTCTGCCTTATTGTGCTGCTCTGTGCAGTGCCCTTTACCACTGTCCCATTATACTGTCCTGTGTAATGCACTTTACCACTGCCCCATTATACTGTCTTGTTTAATGTCCTTTACCTCTGCCCCATTGTACTGCTCTGACAAGTGCCCTTTACCACTGCTCCATTATACTGTCTGGTGTAATGCGCTTTACCACTGCCCCATTGTTCTGTCCTATGCAGTGCCCTTTACCATTGTCCCATTCCACAGTCCTATACTACTGCCCTGCACCGCTTTGCAGTACCACTGTCATGTGTAGCGCTCTGTACCACGTCTTATGCACCAGTGCTTGTTTGGGGCTGTTTTCAGTAGAACAGAGCAGATTACAAGGTGATTTGACAGAGTAGATGGAATGTTTCCAGTGATTCAGGGGTCTAAAACGAGGTGACTTAGAAATAAATTTAATGTAAGAGCCTTAGGACTTAGAGTGGGAGAAAACATTTTACACAAAGGGTTGTGAGGCTGTAGAATGCACTACCAGAGATAGCGATTGAAGCAGAGACCATGTTAATATTTAAAAATAGGTTAGATAGGTGGTTGAAGGAAAGGAGGATGAAGGGACATGGGAACAGAGTGGACACATGGGATTAAGGCTGTTGCTCATGTGGAGAATAAATATAAACATGGATTGGTTGGGCCAAACGTCCTGTTTCGGTGTAGTAATTTCTATGTAATTCTATGTGTCATGTGCATTGCCCTGTACCACTACCCTGTGCACTACCCTGTACTACTCTCTGTGCAGTGCCTTGAATCACTGCCCTGTATCTCCATTCACTGCCCTGAACCACTGCCCTGTGTAATGCCCTGGAACTTTCAAATCACATCCTTCCTTATTCTAGAACTTGCCTTGTTCCATTTGTATTTCTCTCACTGTTGATAGAGAATAAAAAATACTCAGGTAAATTTTTGCACATCATCCATGACACCTAAATACTATTTTTATTCATTAAAAATTTCACAACTATCAAATTTACATATTTCCTCATTCTTGATCTTACTTCGTTCTTCTTCCTGCTTGAGAAGCTTCACTGTTGACAGAAAATAAGAAATAGACAAATTAATCTTTGAATATCCTCAGTGAAATCTAAATACTGATTTTATTTGTAAAAAATAATTCTTGAATATTAATTCACACATTTCCTCATTCTTGAACTTACGTCGTTGTACTTCTCGCCTGTCTCGTTCCTCCTGGAGTTGCCTCACTGTTGACAGAAAATAAGAAATAGCCAGATCAATCTTTGCACATCATCCATGACACCAAAATACTGGTTTTATTCCTTAAAAAAGTTCACAACTATCAAATTGACACATTTCCTCATTCTTGCACTTACAACGTATTGCTTCTTTCCTTTCTTGTTCTTCCTGGAGATGCCTCGCTGTTGACAGAAAATAAGAAATAGCCAAATCAATCTTTTCACATCCTCAATGAAATCTAAATACTGATTTTATTTGTAAAAAATAATTCTTGAATATTAATTTACGTATTTCCTCATTCTTGAACTTACCTCTCGCCTGTTCTACCATTTCATCAAATTGATTATTTCTCCCTGTTGACAGAAAATGGAAGTACTTAAGTATATCTTATTAAAAAGCATGTGAAGGATGTTCACTTCCTGTCCAAAAACCTCACTTCCTGTTGTCACAATTTCTGGTCACTACTTCTGTCAACATTTAACACTGAATTCTCCAATGTCAAGATTCAGAGTTGCAGTTACAGTCTTCCTGGAACTGCTGGCGCTGTCCACCTCCCGTAATTAAGCTAAGGGGGATTGCCCTCGCCTGGTTCAATTCGTACCTCTCCACCACCTCCTTTACCCCAATCACTGCCTCGGTGATGCAAGCCTGCTTGTCTGATGAGCTGCAATTTCATAGTATCATAGTAGGTACAGCACAGGATGAGGCCATTCGGCCCATCGTGCCTGTGCCGGCTCTTTGAAACAGCTATCCAATTAGTCCCAGTCCCCTTAGCCCTGTAAATTTTTTCCCTTCAAGTATTTATCCAATTCCTTTTTGAAAGTTACAATTGAGTCTGCTTCCACCACCCTTTCAGGCAATGCATTCCAGATCAATACAACTCACTGTTTCCTCATGTCGCCTCTGGCTCTTTTGCCGATCACCTTAAATCTGTGTCCCCTGGTTACCGACCCTTCTGCCACTGAAAACAGTTTCTCCTTATTTACTCTGTCAAACCGTTCATGATTTTGAAAGCCTCTATCAAATCTCCCCTTAACTTTCTCTGTTCTAAGGATAACAACCCCAGCCACTCCAGTATCTCCACATAACTGAAGTCCCTTGTCCCCGGCACCATTCTGGTAAATCTTTTCTGCACCCTCTCTAAGGCCTTGACACCTTTCCTAAAGTGTGGTGCCCAGAATTGAACACAATTCTCCAGCTGCGGCCAAACCAGTGTTTTATAAAGGTCTAGCGTAATTTCTTTGCCTTGTATTCTTTGTACTCTATGGGGTAAATTTTAACAATGAGGCGGGATCTCAGCAGGAGCGGGGAGGGGGTCAATAAGCGGGTGGGAAACCAGGAAAAAATTTTAATGCGTGTTCTCGAGCGATCATGAGTCAGTTGAAGGCACTTAATTCTACTTCCAAGTTTCGGGTTTCCAAGCTGCACAGCCGGCCTACTGAGCACCCACATCATACGATTTAAAGCCCACTATTTAAAGGGCCAATGCAAAAATGGATTTTGAAGGAGAAAAGGGTAAAAAACAGAATGGAAGGATGTAGAGGAAAGGCAGCACCCAGGTTCTTGGATGCCTCCCTTGAGATACTACTGGCTGCTGTGAGAAGCAAGAGGGAGTTGTTATACCCAGGAGATAGGAGGAATAAACCTGCTTCTGCCACCAAGAAGGCATGGCTGGAGGTGGCAGAACAGGTCAGCAGCAGGAGCACAGTGCCCCAGTCTTGGGTGCAGTGCAGGAAGCGATTTAATGGCCTAACCAGGTCAGGAAAAGTGAGTTCAGTTACTGATTCACCTGCATCCTGTGGTGCACATCACCCCCCACCCCCACCTCACTCTGTCTTGCCAAGCCTACTCCATCACATCATCCCTCACACCCACTTATGTTTCATTATCAACTTACCTTCACTTTCTGTGCACTTCCTCATCTCCCTATTTGTGAACCCACCACTCCCACTCACCCCAATCCTGATACAATGTCATGAATCTGTCTGATACTCACCCTCTGATGCATCACTTTCATTGGCAGCCTCACCCAAATCAATGCATCCATCGGGTGACCCTCACTCACTCACACACCTGTTCTTTCTCCCCTTGTAGGAGAAGAGAGGTGTATGACCGGAGGAAGGCCGCCACAAATAGTGGCCCTGACAGAGGCGGAGTAGGAGGGGTTAGATCTCAGATGGACGTAGAAATGCCTGGCCATTGGAGACGGCGAGACTGGCACCCCGCAAATGTCTGGTAACAGAACTTTAACATCCCTAACACGCAACATGAATTAATGATATCAATGATTGACCTCTTGCACGCCTCAGGATGCTCACTGCAACATCACTTCTGTGATGATTTTTAATATTGCTATATGTTTTCTTCCAGGGTCTTCAAGGACTGCTGAACAAGCAGACAACGTGGACGAGGTGATTCCTCAGAGGAGCTCCATGCCTCTGAGGGCGCACCGTCACATTATAATGAGCCATGCACCAGCACAGATACTCACACCTCAGTGGGTACTATTAGAGAGTCAGTTGAGTTGTCACCCAGTGAGTCACCACACGCAAGTGAACACAAGCAGACACTGGTGGCAGGGACAGCTATGGAGAGTCCATGTCGGTGGGCGCACTCCTCTCCAATCTCTGCTTAGCTGGACACAGATGCTGAACCCTGGGGGCCACCCCTGAAAAGGAGAATGATCGAGGTAAGGACGCAGCTTTGCGACGTACTGGAAGGCTTGCCATGCTCAGTCTCGACACTGGCGGAGAGGATGGAGGAGTCCACTTCCAGCATTAGTGGACTGGTGGCGCAGGTAAGAGCGGGAATGTTTGCTATAAAGAGAATGGCAGCCTCCATGGCGCTTCAAGCACGGCTCAAAAATGAGTCCATTCAGGCCCTGACAACAGCCATGTGGACCCAGGGAGCACAATATATTGCCGCCTTAAACAGGCAGACTGATGTTGTAGCTTTCATTTCCTGGTCGTTGTAGCTTGCACCTCAAGGTTTTGACTCTTTGTGGCTTGTCAAGGATGCTGCAATCTGATTGGTTGAGGGGAGAGATTGCTCCTTTCGCCTCCCCTACAGGTCCTAGGTTCCCGGGAGTTATTGCTGGACTGTTTATGGCTCACCATTCAAGGAAGTTGCCGCACAAAAATCCGTACATGAGTATAAATCTATGGAGCAGGGAACGCCACTTGCAGCAATTTACAGGCCAATGTCATGCCTCCAAAATCTTGGGAGATTTAAGATGGTCCTGCCTTGTCTCAGATCCTTGTATGTGCATGAGACAGGATAAAAAACATCACTTTTCATTTTAAGTGAGATGAACAAACTAAAATTCTGTCTTCCCCAACCGGATTGTATTGCAAAGTGAAGGTTAATGATAGAGATAATATAATCAGCTAATAGTTCCTGTTTGTTTTAACAGATTTGCATTTCCTAAGGATGCAAGGTCTTTAATTTTGGAACATGTCGACTTGTTTAGTTATACATTGTACCTGTGGTACTGTCACTTAAGGTAGCAATGTTAGAAATTGGGAAAACTTCTGTGCCTTCACTAATACAGTGTTTGGAAATTGGCTCTATATTTTAAATTATAGATGAGTAGCCTAGATCCATTTAGACTGAAATTTATTTGGCTGAATTCATATGCACTTGATTGGGAGATCATACCTGTGACTTTAAATGTATCATGATCTTTGTGCAAGCTTATGAATTCACAGGATGCGTTGTACCACTGCCAAATGCACAAAAAAAATCAAGGGAGTCTCTTCCTTTTGTCCAATTTACATGTTCCATTATACAATCTTGCCATCTCATTCCTGAGCCCTGAAAGAACCTTACCATCCAATACAATATCTCGCATTAAAACACAGGGAGCAAAGGTTGTTTGGAGAATTTACACAGTTTCACGACTATGTCCTATTTCTTGCCTGTGAGAATTGAGATCTAAATTAATTGTTTTCAATTCAAACACTGCGTGTGTCTGCTGCTCTTTGGGCTGAAGCTGGCTCTGCCCTCAGTCAGTGCTGCAGGAAAGTTCAACTCTTTACTTCTAAAGGCTGCATGATTTTAATTTGTTTTTCTAGTCGCAGATCTTCAGCTATGCTTCTTTCTTCACTAAGCAACAACCTTTGCTAAGTTGCAGCACTGAATGTAAAGATATCATGCACAGGGGGGGCACAGCGAAGTGTAGGAATGCAGTGGTTATAGGGGATTCAATAGTCAGGGGGACAGACAGGCCTTTCTGCAACCACTGACGTGAGTCCCAAATGGTGTTTTGCCTCCTTGATGTCAGGGTAAAGGACATCACTGAGAGGGTGCAGAACATTTTGAGGGGGGAAGGGGAACAGCTAGAAGTCATGGTCCATATGGGAACCAATGACATAGAAAGGAAAAGGGCTGAGGTCCTGCGATAGGAGTTTCAGGAGCCGGGGAACAAGTTAAAAAGCAGAACCTCAAAGGTAGTAATCTCTGGATTACTCTCAGTGGCACGCGTAAGTGAGCATAGGAATAGCAGGATAAGAGAGGTTAAACGTGGCTGGAGAAATGGTGCAGAAGGGAGGGCTACAGATTTCTGGGGCATTGGGACCAGTTCTGGGCACAAGGGATATATTCAAGATGGATGGGTTGCACCACAACAGAGCTGGGCCAATGTTCTCGCAGGGACGTTAACCAGTGTCGTGGGGAGGGCTTAAACTAATTTAGCAGGTGGGTGGGCACCAGGATAAAATATTTGAGAGGAGGAACAAGGTGCACAAAGAACTGGGAGAGACAAATAGCAGAAGTGTAAATAATAGTTCAGAAATAGGAGGGAAAAGACAGGGGGCAAATGCAAGGCAGTCTAAGATGAGATTGGAGTGCATGTGCGTAAACGCACATAGCGTGGTAAATAAGGTTGATGAGCTGTAGGCACAAGTCACCACATGGGACTTGGCTCAAGGAAGGGGAGGATTGGGAGCTTAATATTCCTGGCTACAAGGTATTCAGGAAAGATAGAGATGGCAAAAAAGGAGTGGGAGAGGCGTTGGCAGTATTGATCAAAGAAACTATTACAGCACAGGAAAGGGATGATGTAGTTGAGGGGTCAAAGGCAAAATCTATTTAGTTAGAAATAAGGAACAATAGAGGAGCTTACGCTACTTGGTGTATACTATAGGCCACCAAACAGTGGAAAGGATATAGAGGAGCAAATTTGTAGGCAAATTACAGAAAGATGCAAGAACTGTAGAGTAGACATAATGGGGCACTTCAATTATCCCAATATAGACTGAGATAGTAACAGTGTAAAGGGCAAAGAGGAGGAGGAATTCCTGAAATGTGTTCAAGAGAACTTTCTGCAACAGTGTGCTTCCAGCCCAACCAGGAAGGAAGCAGTGCTGGATCTAGTTCTGGGGAATGAAATGGGGCAAATGAAGCATGTTTCAGTGGGGGAGCATTTGAGGAACAGTGATCAAAATATCATTAGGATTAGAATAGTTATGGAAAAGGACAAGGAACAATCAAATGCGAAAATGCTTAACTGGAGGAGGGCAAATTTCAGTGAGTTAAAAAGGGGTCTGGCCAAGTGGATTGGAATCAAAAATTGTTAGGTAAAACAGTAATAGAGGAGCCGAGCCGAGCGGAGGGAGCGTCCGATAAAAGGCGGGATTTCAGAGCGCTGAGAACAGCTGAGAGGAGCCGAGCCGAGCGGAGGGAGCGTCCGACAAAAGGCGGGATTTCAGAGCGCTGAGAACAGCCGAGCGGAGCCGAGCCGAGCGAAGGGAGCGTCTGATAAAAGGCGGGATTTCAGAGCGCTGAGAACAGCTGAGAGGAGCCGAGCCGAGCGGAGGGAGCGTCCGATAAAAGGCGGGATTTCAGAGCGCTGAGAACAGCTGAGAGGAGCCGAGCCGAGCGGAGGGAGCGTCCGATAAAAGGCGGGATTTCAGAGCGCTGAGAACAGCTGAGAGGAGCCGAGCCGAGCGGAGGGAGCGTCCGATAAAAGGCGGGATTTCAGAGCGCTGAGAACAGCTGAGAGGAGCCGAGCCGAGCGGAGGGAGCGTCCGATAAAAGGCGGGATTTCAGAGCGCTGAGAACAGCTGAGAGGAGCCGAGCCGAGCGGAGGGAGCGTCCGATAAAAGGCGGGATTTCAGAGCGCTGAGAACAGCTGAGAGGAGCCGAGCCGAGCGGAGGGAGCGTCCGATAAAAGGCGGGATTTCAGAGCGCTGAGAACAGCTGAGAGGAGCCGAGCCGAGCGGAGGGAGCGTCCGATAAAAGGCGGGATTTCAGAGCGCTGAGAACAGCTGAGAGGAGCCGAGCCGAGCGGAGGGAGCGTCCGATAAAAGGCGGGATTTCAGAGCGCTGAGAACAGCTGAGAGGAGCCGAGCCGAGCGGAGGGAGCGTCCGATAAAAGGCGGGATTTCAGAGCGCTGAGAACAGCTGAGAGGAGCCGAGCCGAGCGGAGGGAGCGTCCGATAAAAGGCGGGATTTCAGAGCGCTGAGAACAGCTGAGAGGAGCCGAGCCGAGCGGAGGGAGCGTCCGATAAAAGGCGGGATTTCAGAGCGCTGAGAACAGCTGAGAGGAGCCGAGCCGAGCGGAGGGAGCGTCCGATAAAAGGCGGGATTTCAGAGCGCTGAGAACAGCTGAGAGGAGCGGAGCCGAGCGGAGGGAGCGTCTGATAAAAGGCGGGATTTCAGAGCGCTGAGACGAGCCGAGCCGAGCGGAGCTGCGACCGAGTTCGAAGAGACGTCAGGAATCAGATCGGGACGCGACACAGGGGAGGCACCTGATTGGTGAGTAGGTTCAGGTGAGTATTTCTCCTTATCTACAGTAACTGAAGTAAAAGGAAAGGGAAGGTCTGCAGGTCTTATAGGAAGTAGCGTTTATTTTTTAGTGAATCAAGGTCCCTAGTGTAGTTAACATTCTCTAAATTGAGAACAATTTAAAGGAGTAAACTCCTTAAAGGGAGTGGTAAGTAGTTTTTCTTTCCTTTTTTTTCTCTTGACATTGTAGTTGTTCTTAAGCTAATTTAAGGGTTAAGTCATGGCAGGAGATCCCAGCGCCGTGTCATGTTCCTCTTGTGGGATGTGGGAATTCAGGGATCCTTCCTGTATCCCTGATTCCTTCACCTGCGGGAAGTGTGTCCAGCTGCAGCTATTGTTTGACCGCTTGACGGCTCTGGAGCTGCGGATGGACTCACTTTGGAGCATCCGCGATGCTGAGAAAGTCGTGGATAGCATGTTCAGTGAGTTGGTCACACCGCAGATAAAAATTACTGAGGGAGATAGTGAATGGGTGACCAACAGACAGAGGAAGAGTAGGAAGGCAGTGCAGGGGTCCCCTGCGGTCATCTCCCTCCAAAACAGGTATACCGTTTTGGATACTGTTGGCGGAGATGACTCACCAGGGGAAGGTGGCAGTGGCCAGGTTCATGGCACCGTGGCTGGCTCTGCTGCACAGGAGGGCAGGAAAAAGAGTGGCAGAGCTATAGTGATAGGGGACTCGATTGTAAGGGGAATAGACAGGCGTTTCTGCGGACGCAACCGAGACTCCAGGATGGTATGTTGCCTCCCTGGTGCAAGGGTCAAGGATGTCTCGGAGCGGCTGCAGGACATTCTGGAGGGGGAGGGTGAACAGCCAGTTGTCGTGGTGCATATAGGCACCAACGATATAGGTAAAAAACAGGATGAGGTCCTACAAGCTGAATTTAGGGAGTTAGGAGTTAAACTAAAGAGTAGGACCTCAAAGGTAGTAATCTCAGGATTGCTACCAGTGCCATGGGTTAGTCAGAGTAGGAATGACAGGATAGCTAAGATGAATACGTGGCTTGAGAGATGGTGCAAGCTGGAGGGATTCAAATTCCTGGGCCATTGGAACCGGTTCTGGGGGAGGTGGGACCAGTACAAATTGGACGGTCTGCATCTGGGCAGGACTGGAACCAATGTCCTAGGGGGAGTGTTTGCCAGTGCTGTTGGGGAGGGTTTAAACTAATGTGACAGGGGGATGGGAACCGATGCAGGAAGTCAGTGGGAAATAAAGTGGTGACAGAAACAAAAGGCAGTAAGGGAGAGTGTACAGAACATGACCGGACAGATGGTCTGAGAAAGCAGGGCAAAGACCAAGGGAAGTCTAGATTAAACTGCATTTATTTCAATGCAAGAAGTCTGATGGGCAAGGCAGATGAACTCAGGGCATGGATGGGTACATGGGACTGGGATGTTATAGCTATTACTGAAACATGGCTAAGGGAGGGGCAGGACTGGCAGCTCAATGTTCCAGGGTACAGATGCTATAGGAAAGATAGAGCAGGAGGTAAGAGAGGAGGGGGAGTTGCGTTCTTGATTAGGGAGAACATCACGGCAGTAGTGAGAGGGCATACATCCGAGGGTTCGCCCACTGAGTCCATATGGGTAGAACTGAAAAATAAGAAGGGAGAGATCACTTTGATAGGATTGTACTACAGACCCCCAAATAGTCAACGGGAAATTGAGGAGCAAATATGTAAGGAGATTACAGACAGCTGCAAGAAAAATAGGGTGGTAATAGTAGGGGACTTTAACTTTCCCAACATTGACTGGGACAGCCATAGCATTCGGGGCTTGGATGGAGAGAAATTTGTTGAGTGTATTCAGGAGGAATTTCTCATTCAGTATGTGGATGGCCCGACTAGAGAGGGGGCAAAACTTGACCTCCTCTTGGGAAATAAGGAAGGGCAGGTGACAGAAGTGTTAGTGAGGGATCACTTTGGGACCAGTGATCATAATTCCATTAGTTTTAAGATAGCTATGGAGAAGGATAGGTCTGGCCCAAAAGTTAAAATTCTAAATTGGGGAAAGGCCAATTTTGATGGTATTAGACAGGAACTTTCAGAAGTTGATTGGGAGAGTCTGTTGGCAGGCAAAGGGACGTCTGGTAAGTGGGAGGCTTTCAAAAGTGTGTTAACCAGGGTTCAGGGTAAGCACATTCCTTATAAAGTGAAGGGCAAGGCTGGTAGAAGTAGGGAACCTTGGATGACTCGGGAGATTGAGGCACTAGTCAAAAATAAGAAGGAGGCATATGACATGCATAGGCAGCTGGGATCAAGTGGATCCCTTGAAGAGTATAGAGATTGCCGGAGTAGAGTTAAGAGAGAAATCAGGAGGGCAAAAAGGGGATATGAGATTGCTTTGGCAGATCAGGCAAAGGTGAATCCAAAGAGCTTCTACAAATACATAAAGGGCAAAAGGGTAACTAGGGAGAGAGTAGGGCCTCTTAAGGATCAACAAGGTCATCTAAGTGCGGAACCACAAGAGATGGGTGAGATCCTGAATGAATATTTCACATCGGTATTTACGGTTGAGAAAGGCATGGATGTTAGGGAACTTGGGGAAATAAATAGTGATGTCTTGAGGAGTGTACATATTACAGAGAGGGAGGTGCTGGAAGTCTTAACGCGCATCAAGGTAGATAAATCTCCGGGACCTGATGAAATGTATCCCAGGACGTTATGGGAGGTTAGGGAGGAAATTGCGGGTCCACTAGCAGAGATATTTGAATCATCCACCGCTACAGGTGAGGTGCCTGAAGATTGGAGGGTAGCAAATGTTGTGCCTTTGTTTAAGAAGGGCGGCAGGGAAAAGCCTGGGAACTACAGACCAGTGAGCCTGACATCTGTAGTGGGTAAGTTGTTAGAGGGTATTCTGAGGGACAGGATCTACAGGCATTTGGAGAGGCAGGGACTAATTAGGAACAGTCAGCATGGTTTTGTGAGAGGAAAATCATGTCTCACGAATTTGATTGAGTTTTTTGAAGGGGTAACCAAGAAGATAGATGAGGGCTGTGCAGTAGACGTGGTCTACATGGACTTCAGCAAAGCATTTGACAAGGTACCGCATGGTAGGTTGTTACATAAGGTTAAATCTCATGGGATCCAAGGTGAGGTAGCCAATTGGATACAAAATTGGCTTGACGACAGAAGACAGAGGGTGGTTGTCGAGGGTTGTTTTTCAAACTGGATGCCTGTGTCCAGCGGTGTGCCTCAGGGATCGGTGCTGGGTCCGCTGTTATTTGTTATTTATATTAATGATTTGGATGAGAATTTAGGAGGCATGGTTAGTAAGTTTGCAGATGACACCAAGATTGGTGGCATTGTGGACAGTGAAGAAGGTTATCTAGGATTGCAACGGGATCTTGATAAATTGGGCCAGTGGGCCGATGAATGGCAGATGGAGTTTAATTTAGATAAATGTGAGGTGATGCATTTTGGTAGATCGAATCGGGCCAGGACCTACTCCGTTAATGGTAGGGCGTTGGGGAGAGTTATAGAACAAAGAGATCTAGGAGTACAGATTCATAGCTCCTTGAAAGTGGAGTCACAGGTGGATAGGGTGGTGAAGAAGGCATTCAGCATGCTTGGTTTCATTGGTCAGAACATTGAATGCAGGAGTTGGGATGTCTTGTTGAAGTTGTACAGGGCATTGGTGAGGCCACACTTGGAGTACTGTGTACAGTTCTGGTCACCCTATTATAGAAAGGATATTATTAAACTAGAAAGAGTGCAGAAAAGATTTACTAGGATGCTACCGGGACTTGATGGTTTGACTTACAGGGAGAGGTTAGACAAACTGGGACTTTATTCCCTGGAGAGTAGGAGGTTAAGGGGTGATCTTATAGAAGTCTATAAAATAATGAGGGGCATAGATAAGGTCGATAGTCAAAATCTTTTCCCAAAGGTAGGGGAGTCTATAACGAGGGGGCACAGATTTAAGGTGAGAGGGGAGAGATACAAAAGGATCCAGAGGGGCAATTTTTTCACTCAAAGGGTGGTGAGTGTCTGGAACGAGCTGCCAGAGGCAGTAGTAGAGGCGGGTACAATTTTGTCTTTTAAAAAGCATTTGGACAGTTACATGGGGAAGATGGGTATCGAGGGATATGGGCCAAGTGCAGGCAATTGGGACTAGCTTAGTGGTATAAACTGGGCGACATGGACATGTTGGGCCGAAGGGCCTGTTTCCATGTTGTAACTTCTATGATTCTATGATTCTATGATTCTAGAACAATGAGAGACCTTCAAGGAGATGCTGGTTTGGGTACAGAGTGGACACATTCCCACGAGGGGGAAAGGAAGGGCACCAAAGCTACAGCATCACTGGATGACTAAAGGTATAGAGATTAAAATTAAACAGAAAAAGGAAGCTTATGCCAAAAATCCGTGACAACATTAATTGACACTTGGAAAAGTATGAGCTAATAAATGAAAGTCAGCACAGATTTGTTAAAGGAAAATCGTGTTTGACTAACTTGATTGAGTTCTTTGATAAAGTAACGGAGCAGGTTGATGGGAGTAATGCGGTTGATGTTGTGCATATGGACTTTTCAAAGGCATTTGATAAAGTACCACTTGATATCAAAATTAAAGCCCATAGGATTAAAGGGACAGTGGCAGTGTAGATACAAAATTGGCTAAAGGACAAAAAACAGAAGGTCATGGTGAATAGTTGTTTTTCAGACCGGAGGGAACTATACAGTGGTTTTCCCCAGGGGTCGGCATTAGGACCACTGCTCTTTTTGATATATATTAATGACCTGGACTTGGGTATAATTTCAAAGTTTGCAGATGACTCGGAAACTCGGGATTGTGGTAAACAACGTGGAGAATAGTAACAGACTTCAGGAGGACATAGACGCACTGGTGAAATGGGCAGACACATGGCAGATGAAATTTAACGCAGAGAAGTGTGAAGTGATAAATTTTGGTAGGAAGAATAAAGAGAGGCAACATAAAATAAATGGTACAATTTTAAAAGGAGTGCAGGAACAGAAGGACCTGGAGGTGCAATACACAAATCTTTGAAGGTGGCTATACAAGTTGAGAAGGCTGATAAAAAGCATTTGGTATGCTTGGCTTTATTAATAGAGGCATAGAGTACAAAAGCAAGGAAGTTATGCTAAACCTTTATAAAACACTGGCTAGGCCTCAGCTGGAGTATTGTGTTCTATTCTGGGCACCACACTTTAGGAAGGATGTCAAGGCCTTCGAGAGTGTGCAGAAGAGATAGACTAGAATTGTACCAAGGATGAGGGACTTCAGTTATGTGGAGAGACTGGAGAACCTGGGGTTGTTCTCCTCAGAGCAGAGAAGGTTAAGAAGAGATTTGGTAGAGGTGTTAAAAATCATGAACGGTTTTGATAGATTAAATAAGGAGAAACTCTTTCCAGTGGCAGAAGGGTCGGTAACCAGAGGACACAGATTTAAGGTGATTGGCAAAAGAACTCAAGGCGACATGAGGAAACATTTTTTTACATAGGGAGTTGTAATGATCTGGAATGCACTGCCTGAAAGGGTGGTGCAAGCAGATCAATAGTAACTTTCAAAAGGGAATTGGATCAATACTTAAAGGGAAAAAAATTATAGGGCTATGGGGAAATATTTTGGAAATATATTGCCGTTCCTTCATCGTTGCTGGGTCAAAATCCTGGAACTCCTTACCTAACAGCACTGTGGGAGAACCTTCACTGCACGGACTGCAGCAGTTCAAGAAGGCGGCTCACCACCACCTTCTCAAGGGCAATGGGAGGGAAAGTAGAGAGTGAGGAGGACATAAAAAACCTGCAAGGGGATATAGACAGGCTGGGTGAGTGGGCGGAGATTTGGCAGATGCAATATAATATTGGAAAATGTGAGGTTATGCACTTTGGCAGGAAAAATCAGAGAGCAAGTTATTTTCTTAATGGCGAGAGACTGGAAAGTACTGCAGTACAAAGGGATCTGGGGGTCCTAGTGCAAGAAAATCAAAAAGTTGGTATGCAGGTGCAGCAGGTGATCAAGAAAGCCAACGGAATGTTGGCTTTTATTGCTAGGGGGATAGAATATAAAAACAAGGAGGTATTGCTGCAGTTATATAAGGTATTGGTGAGACCGCACCTGGAATACTGCATACAGTTTTGGTCTCCATACTTAAGAAAAGACATACTTGCTCTCGAGGCAGTACAAAGAAGGTTCACTCGGTTAATCCCGGGGATGAGGGGGCGGACATATGAGGAGAGGTTGAGTAGATTGGGACTCTACTCATTGGAGTTCAGAAGAATGAGAGGCGATCTTATTGAAACATATAAGATTGTGAAGGGTCTTGATCGGGTGGATGCAGTAAGGATGTTCCCAAAGATGGGTGAAACTAGAACTAGGGGGCATAATCTTAGAATAAGGGGCTGCTCTTTCAAAACTGAGATGAGGAGAAACTTCTTCACTCAGAGGGTGGTAGGTCTGTGGAATTTGCTGCCCCAGGAAGCTGTGGAAGCTACATCATTAGATAAATTTAAAACAGAAATAGACAGTTTCCTAGAAGTAAAGGGAATTAGGGGTTATGGGGAGCGGGCAGGAAATTGGACATGAAGCTGAGTTCGGATCGGTCAATGCCCTGTGGGTGGCGGAGAGGGCCCAGGGGCTATGTGGCCGGGTCCTGCTCCGACTTCTTGTGTTCTTTAGATTTGTGGTTGGGATCAGATCAGCCATGATCTTATTGAATGGCGGAGCAGGCTCGAGGGGCCGATTGGCCTACTCCTGCTCCAATTTCTTATGTTCTTATGTTCTTAATTAGGGATGGGCAATAAATGCTGGCCTTGCCAGAGATGCCCACATCCCATGAATGAATAAAAAAAAACAGTAGGGGACTGGAACTAATTGAATAACTCTTTCATAGAGCCGGCACAGGCACGATGGGCCAAATGGCCTCCTCTTATGCTGTACTATACTATGATACCATGATACTATGACAAATGTAAGGTTCATAATACAGTAGAGAACCAAGAATGGGCAAGACATTGCAGTAGTGGTGAAAATGATAACATTTAATGTGACTTTAATAGAAACCAAATCTAAATGAAAAACATGTCAGTCTGTCAGACACCCTTGTACATACCCTCAGGATCGCAAATCCTTAGCCTTTCTCTTCCCACTGTTTCTACGTGATGCATCCCCTGTGGCTGCAGCAGAGGTAGTGGCAGGTTGCTCATGTTCATGCCCTGACTGCTTAGATGCTTTCAGCCTACACCCTCTGGGTTTTGGAGCCCGTGAGGGCCCCTCCAAAGACTGCTCCACCTGCACCTGTGCAGGGGCAGACTCAGCCACCTAGAGAGGAGGCAGCATTGCGGATGCTGGTTGAGAGGGGGGCAAAGAGTGAGAAGTGGGAGTGCTTTAAGTGGCGTCCCCATTTCCATGTCCCCTTTTGCCATCATCCCTCTCCTGGCCCAGGCCCACATCACTCCTACCACCCTGCTGGAGAACAGTTTGGAAGACATGTATGATGCCTTGGAAGTCCAGTTGTAAAGTTTCAGTCTGCCTGTTTAAGGCTGCAGAATGTTGTTCACTGGCCGTTGTCAGGGCCTGAATGGACTCATTTGTGAGCCGTGCTTGAAGCTCAACGGAGGCTACCATTCTCTCCATCGCAGACATTCCCGCACTTACCTGCGACACTTTCTCAGACATTTCCGCAGTTACCTGCGACACTATTTCAGACATTTCAGCAGTTACGTGCAACACTATCTCAGACATTTGCTCAAGTCCCTGCAACACTATCTCAGATATTTCAGCAGTTACATGGGATACTATTTCAGACAGTTGCTCACGTCCCTGTGACACTATCTAAGATATCTCAGCAGTTACGTGGGACACTATTTCAGACAGTTGCTCACGTCCCTGTGACACTATCTCAGAGATTCCCTCCCCTACCTGTGCTACCATTCCACTAATGCAGGAGTTGGACTCCTCCATCCTCTGCGCGATTGTGGAGAGTGTGTGTGCCACCTGTTCCAGTACCTCACAAATGTGCTGCTGTTCCTCGATCATTCTCCTTTTAAAGGATGGCCCCCGGGGTTCAGCATCTGTGTCTCGCTGAGCAGAGCCTGATGAGGAGTGCGCCCACCGACACGGACTCTCCACAGCCACCAGTGTCTGCTCGTGCTCACTTGTGTGTTGTGGCTCACCAGGTGCCAACCCAACTAACTGACTACTAGGACCCACCGAGGTGTGAGTATCTGCGCTGGTGGATGGATCGCTAAGATGTGACGTTGCACCCTCAGAGGCTGGCAGGTCCTCTGAGGAATCGTTTTCTGCCGTCACTGTGGTCGTTGAACGGCCTGTAAGAGAACAGAAGGCAATATTAAGCATCATCAGAGATGTGTTATGTTGCGATGAGCATACTGAGCTGTTCAACATGCCAAGCATTGTTAACATCAATTCATGTTGTGTATGATGAATGTTAAAGTTGTGTCACTAGACGTTTGTGGGGTGCCAGTCACGGCGTCCCCAAAGGACAGGCACTTGAGGGTGCGGCTGATCTGCAGGGCCTCCTCCTCCGTGTCTGTGAGGACCACTACTTGTTGTGCCCCCCCCCCCTCCAGTCCTCGTCCTCTCACATGCATTTTGCACTCTATTCTCCTACAACAGGAGAAAGTACAGACGTGTGAGTGAGTGATAGTGAAGTAGCCAACTGATGAATGCATTGCTTTGGGTGAGGCTGACCGTGAAAGAGGTGGATCAGAGGTGATTATCAGACAAAGACATCACATTGGATCAGGATTGGGGTGAGTGGTAGTGGTGGGGTCACAAATGGGGAGGTGAGGAAGTGTTCAGGAATTGCAGGTAAGTTGAGGGTGAGCCTTAAGTGGGTGTGAGGAGTGATGTGGTGGTGTAGTCTTGGCAGTACAGAATGAGTTGGGGGTGGGGGGGAGTTGATGTGCACCACGGAATGCAGGAGAATCAGTAAATGTACTCACTTTTGCTGACCTAATTAAGTCATTGAAACGCTTCCTGCACTGGACCCAGGTGCTGGATATGTTGCTGCTGGTGACCTCCTCTGCCACCTCGAGCCAGGCCTTCTTGGTGGCAGAGGCAGGGCGCTTCCTCTTGTCGGCCGGGTAAAATAGTTCCCTCCTCCTCCTCACCTCGATCAGTAGCAGCTGAAGTGAGACATCGCTGAATCTTGGAGCAGCCTTGCCCCTGTGCTGCTCCATTGGGCCTTCTTGTTCTGTGCTCCAGCAAAATCCATTGGTGCAATGGCCCTTTAAATCCAGACACTCCAGCTGACAGCCTGTCATGCGGTGCGCAGTCCGACCACTGTGCAGCTTTTGGGCGGCAAATCCAGAAACAACATTAAGGGGCACCAATTAAGTCACGATCGCGTGGGGAACGGTAACTTTTTATTGGTTGGGTTTACCGCGCGCTCATTGACTGCCCCCCACCCTGCTGCCATCCCGCCGCCCTTTTAAAATCGAGCCCTTTGTGTCCTCCTCACAGCTTACTTTGGACAATCTGGCCTACTTAACATGGACTCAAACCCACCTGTTTAATCTGCTCAGGAAAAATTCCTCATAAATTCTCTTTGCATCATTTGAAGTGATCAATTATACTGCAGAATGTATCCCCATATTTCTGCTTGTCAACTCTGGGCTGCTACACTCAACACAACATTACACCCCTGTCCCAGCAACACAGTGTTCCCTAAGAATTGTTTAATCATCTCATTCTATTGTTACCCCAAATCAATCCCAACCAAATATTTATCCAGCTTTTTAAAAAAAAATGGAGGTGAAATTGGTCTTGCGAGGATGTCAATGGAAATGAAAATTGCACAGGCTGTAAAATGGGCTGTCGATCCCCAATGCTCCAGATTGGGACAAAGGCCATTTGTCCAAGACACAAGACTGGCATTTATGTAATGGAGACAGTGCAGAGAAGAACCATGAAATTGATCCCTCGTATCAAAGGTCTGAGTTATGTGGAAACATAGGCGAAACCTCACCTTTTCAGCTTGGCATCTGAAAGGTGCAGTTATAGAGGTATATAAGATTGTTAAGGGAATAGAAAAGGTAAATTTACAGTATTACTTTGCATTAAATTGAGAGTAGGACAAGGGGGAATGGGTTCAAACCAGAAAAATTTAAATTTAGGACTGATATCAGGAAATTCTCTTCACATAAAGAGTAATCAATATATGGATTGATTTCCAGAAACAGTAATGGTGGTGAAACCCTGAAATCATTTAAGAAACAACCGGATGCCACAATCAAGAGACTTTAGGGTCTTTGTGGATCTGTAGGTATTTTATGATCTTATGATTAGAGCTACTGAAACCTACAGGGAGGTGCAGGTTACATTAGCTGGGTCGCAGCGGAGAAGCAAGAATTCATCTCATTCTACGCGTAGCAATCTGGTAAATACATTAGTGAAGATCTCCTATTTAGCATTTCTAGCAATATAATCGTCATGTTAGAATAGGGAAGTCCAAAGGTTTTGCAGGGTGGCCAAGGGTCAGGCCGTAATCTCCTAGAGGAATAAGGATAGAAGTTTGGGAGTTTGAGGTCCAGCTTGTTTTGGCAGCTGGAGGTGTTTGGGGAAAATTCACAGCTTTTTGTTTGTTCATGGAAGCATCATATCGGGGTCTCAGAATTGTTGGGCTGGTATATTTTCTTCTCAAGACACCAAAACTGAGGAGCTCCTTAGAAGCTAATAACTGGTCTATTAGTGCAGCAGGTTGGCAGCTACTTTGCAACAAAACAGTATGGAGGGAAACAAAGAATTGGACAAGAATCTTCAAAGGATCGGTCAACTGATCCCAGACAAGCATTCTTTTCCTAGCAGCATCCATGAGTTCTTTATACACCTACCTATGTCCCAGCTATTGCTGTAATATTTTTACTCACCATATTGACATGTTGCTCCACTTTCCTTGGGCAGTAATTGAATGACAGGCCGTGGCCTATTTAGTTCACTGGAAACCCTTTTCTTCCATATTTTAACCATTGGATTCCTGTCAACTAAGAGAGAGGAAAGAAATTGTTTAGTGTTTCCAGAAGCCCTATTAGTACTGTGGGGTCTCCCACGGTATTGGAAGACAACTGGTGCCCATGGAACCCTACCCAAGCAGAAGTCAATAGGGCAGATTTTCCCATTATTCACACACTAGACAGGAGAAGTGCATTGGAAGTAGTCATTGTAAGGAAAGGGTTAATCAGCCTGTCTTGAAGTCTGTTAATGTTATAATCATAAACACAGGAACAGGAGTAGGCCATTCAGCCCCTCGTGCCTGCTCCGCCATTTGATAAGATCATGGCTGATCTGTGATCTAACTCCATATACCCGCCTTTGGCCCATATCCCTTAATACCTTTGGTTGCCAAAAAGCTATCTATCTCACATTTAAATTTAGCAATTGAGCTAGTATCAATTGCCATTTGCGGAAGAGAGTTCCGAACTTCTACCACTCTCTGTGTGTAGAAATGTTTTCTAATCTCGCTCCTGAAAGGTCTGGCTCTAATTTTTAGACTGTGCCCCCTACTCCTAGAATCCCCAACCAGCGGAAATAGTTTCTCTCTATCCACCCTATCAGTTCCCCTCAATATCTTATAAACTTCGATCAGATCACCCCTTAACCTTCTAAACTCTAGAGAATACAACCCCAATTTGTGTAATCTCTCCTCGTAAGTCAACCCTTGAAGTCCGGGTATCATTCTAGTAAACCTACGCTGCACTCCCTCCAAGGCCAATATGTCCTTCCGAAGGTGCGGTGCCCAGAACTGCTCACAGTACTCCAAGTGCGGTCTAACCAGGGTTTTGTATAGCTGCAGCATAACTTCTGCCCCCTTGTACTCCAGTCCTCTCGATATAAAGGCCAGCATTCCATTAGCCTTCTTGATTATTTTCTGCAACTGTTCATGACACTTCAATGATCTATGGACCTGAACCCCTAAGTCCCTTTGGACATCCATTGTTTTTAACTTTTTACCATTGAGAAAGTACCCTGTTCTATCCTTTTTTGATCCAAAGTGGATGACCTCACATTTGTCTACATTGAATTCCATTTGCCACAATTTTGCCAATTCAGCTAATCTATCAATATCTCTTTGTAATTTTATGTTTTCATCTACACTGCTTACAATGCCACCAATCTTTGTGTCATCGGCAAACTTAGATATGAGACTTTCTATGCCTTCATCTAAGTCGTTAATAAATATTGTGAATAACTGAGGTCCCAAGGCAGATCCCTGCGGGACACCACTAGTCACATCCTGCCAATGTGAGGACCTATCCATTATCCCTACTCTCTGTCGTCTTTCGCTCAGCCAACTTCCTAACCAAGTCCGTACTTTTCCCTCGATTCCATGGGCTTCTATCTCAGCTAACAGTCTCTTATGTGGGACCTTATCAAATGCCTTCTGGAAGTCCATATAAATAACATCCATTGACATTCCCCTGGCCACTACTTTAGTCACCTCTCTAAAAAATTCAATCAGGTTTGTCAGGCACGACCTACCTTTCACAAATCCATGCTGGCTCTCTCTGATTAACTGAAAATTCTCGAGGTGTTCAGTCACCCTCTCCTTAATTATAGACTCCAGCATTTTCCCCACAACAGATGCGAGGCTAACTGGTCTATAATTCCCTGGTTTCCCTCTCTCTCCTTTCTTAAAAATCATAAGCCCTTCAGTGACTACCAGGAGGAAAAGCATCCAGCAGAGGAGACAGAGGGGCATTCTGAGAGAAGTCGGCTCAGTCACCTCCACTGAACAGTGGGTAGCAGAAGAAGCCCTTCAGTGACTACCAGGAGGAAAAGCATCCAGCAGAGGAGACAGAGGGGCATTCTGGGAGAAGTCGGCTCAGTCACCTCCACTGAACAGTGGGTAGCAGAAGAACTGGTGTCGAGGAGCAGCTAAACCCGAAACACAACACTTGTGTTTCCCTCCCTCCCTCCTCCTGTAACCAAAAAAAAAGGAGGCACTGTGAGGCGGGCAAGCAAGTTGACTAGGAGGAGGATCGAGCTACTGCAGCTGCTGGAGGCACGAAGTCACAGCCAACAGGTAAGTGATTGGCTGGTGACTGGTAAGTAGTTTTTCTTTCCTTTTTTTTTCTTGACATTGTAGTTGTTGTTAAGCTAATTTAAGGGTTAAGTCATGGCAGGAGATCCCAGACCCGTGTCATGTTCCTCTTGTGGGATGTGGGAATTCAGGGATCCTTCCTGTGTCCCTGGTTCCTTCACCTGCGGGAAGTGTGTCCAGCTGCAGCTATTGTTTGACCGCTTGACGGCTCTGGAGCTGCGGATGGACTCACTTTGGAGCATCCGCGATGCTGAGAAAGTCGTGGATAGCACGTTCAGTGAGTTGGTCACATCACAGATAAAAATTACTGAGGGAGATAGTGAATGGGTGACCAACAGACAGAGGAAGAGTAGGAAGGCAGTGCAGGGGTCCCCTGCGGTCATCTCCCTCCAAAACAGGTATACCGTTTTGGATACTGTTGGGGGAGATGGCTCACCAGGGGAAGGTGACAGCGGCCAGGTTCATGGCACCGTGGCTGGCTCTGCTGCACAGGAGGGCAGGAAAAAGAGTGGCAGAGCTATAGTGATAGGGGACTCGATTGTAAGGGGAATAGACAGGCGTTTCTGCGGACGCAACAGAGACTCCAGGATGGTATGTTGCCTCCCTGGTGCAAGGGTCAGGGATGTCTCGGAGCGGCTGCAGGACATTCTGGAGGGGGAGGGTGAACAGCCAGTTGTCGTGGTGCATATAGGTACCAACGATATAGGTAAAAAACGGGATGAGGTCCTACAAGCTGAATTGAGGGAGTTAGGAGTTAAACTAAAAAGTAGGACCTCAAAGGTAGTAATCTCAGGATTCTGGGGGAGGTGGGACCAGTACAAATTGGACGGTCTGCATCTGGGCAGGACTGGAACCAATGTCCTGGGGGGAGTGTTTGCTAGTGCTGTTGGGGAGGGTTTAAACTAATGTGGCAGGGGGATGGGAACCGATGCAGGAAGTCAGTGGGAAGTAAAGTGGTGACAGAAACAAAAGGCAGTAAGGGAGAGTGTACAGAACATGACCGGACAGATGGTCTGAGAAAGCAGGGCAAAGACCAAGGGAAGTCGAGATTAAACTGCATTTATTTCAATGCAAGAAGTCTGATGGGCAAGGCAGATGAACTCAGGGCATGGATGGGTACATGGGACTGGGATGTTATAGCTATTACTGAAACATGGCTAAGGGAGGGGCAGGACTGGCAGCTCAATGTTCCAGGGTACAGATGCTATAGGAAAGATAGAGCAGGAGGTAAGAGAGGAGGGGGAGTTGCGTTCTTGATTAGGGAGAACATCGCGGCAGTAGTGAGAGGGGATATATCCGAGGGTTCACCCACTGAGTCTATATGGGTAGAACTGAAAAATAAGAAGGGAGCGATCACTTTGATAGGATTGTACTACAGACCCCCAAATAGTCAACGGGAAATTGAGGAGCAAATATGTAAGGAGATTACAGACAGCTGCAAGAAAAATAGGGTGGTAATAGTAGGGGACTTTAACTTTCCCAACATTGACTGGGACAGCCATAGCATTAGGGGCTTGGATGGAGAGAAATTTGTTGAGTGTATTCAGGAGGAATTTCTCATTCAGTATGTGGATGGCCCGACTAGAGAGGAGGCAAAACTTGACCTCCTCTTGGGAAATAAGGAAGGGCAGGTGACAGAAGTGTTAGTGAGGGATCACTTTGGGACCAGTGATCATAATTCCATTAGTTTTAAGATAGCTGTGGAGAATGATAGGTCTGGCCCAAAAGTTAAAATTCTAAATTGGGGAAAGGCCAATTTTGATGGTATTAGACAGGAACTTTCAGAAGTTGATTGGGAGAGTCTGTTGGCAGGCAAAGGGACGTCTGGTAAGTGGGAGGCTTTCAAAAGTGTGTTAACCAGGGTTCAGGGTAAGCACATTCCTTATAAAGTGAAGGGCAAGGCTGGTAGAAGTAGGGAACCTTGGATGACTCGGGAGATTGAGGCCCTAGTCAAAAAGAAGAAGGAGGCATATGACATGCATAGACAGCTGGGATCAAGTGGATCCCTTGATGAGTATCGAGATTGCCGGAGTAGAGTTAAGAGAGAAATCAGGAGGGCAAAAAGGGGACATGAGATTGTTTTGGCAGATAAGGCAAAGGAGAATCCAAAGAGCTTCTACAAATACATATAGGGCAAAAGAGTAACTGGGGAGAGAGTAGGGCCTCTTAAGGATCAACAAGGTCATCTATGTGCGGAACCACAAGAGATGGGTGAGATCCTAAATGAATATTTCACATCGGTATTTACGGTTAAGAAAGGCATGGATGTTAGGGAACTTGGGGAAATAAATAGTGATGTCTTGAGGAGTGTACATATTACAGAGAGGGAGGTGCTGGAAGTCTTAACGCGCATCAAGGCAGATAAATCTCCGGGACCTGATGAAATGTATCCCAGGACGTTATGGGAGGTTAGGGGGGAAATTGCAGGTCCCCTAGCAGAGATATTTGAATCACCGACAGCTACAGGTGAGGTGCCTGAAGATTGGAGGGTAGCAAATGTTGTGCCTTTGTTTAAGAAGGGCGGCAGGGAAAAGCCTGGGAACTACAGACCGGTGAGCCTGACATCTGTAGTGGGTAAGTTGTTCGAGGGTATTCTGAGAGACAGGATCTACAGGCATTTGGAGAGGCAGGGACTGATTAGGAACAGTCAGCATGGTTTTGTGAGAGGAAAATCATGTCTCACGAATTTGATTGAGTTTTTTGAAGGGGTAACCAAGAAGATAGATGAGGGCTGTGCAGTAGACGTGGTCTACATGGACTTTAGCAAAGCCTTTGACAAGGTACCGCATGGTAGGTTGTTACATAAGGTTAAATCTCACGGGATCCAAGGTGAGGTTGCCAATTGGATACAAAATTGGCTTGACGACAGAAGACAGAGGGTGGTTGTGGAGGGTTGTTTTTCAGACTGGAGGCCTGTGACCAGCGGTGTGCCTCAGGGATCGGTGCTGGGTCCGCTGTTATTTGTTATTTATATTAATGATTTGGATGAGAATTTAGGAGGAATGGTTAGTAAGTTTGCAGATGACACCAAGATTGGTGGCATTGTGGACAGTGAAGAAGGTTATCTAGGATTGCAACGGGATCTTGATAAATTGGGCCAGTGGGCCGATGAATGGCAGATGGAGTTTAATTTAGATAAATGTGAGGTGATGCATTTTGGTAGATCGATTCAGACCAGGACCTACTCCATTAATGGTAGGGCGTTGGGGAGAGTTATAGAACAAAGAGATCTAGGAGTACAGGTTCATAGCTCCTTGAAAGTGGAGTCACAGGTGGATAGGGTGGTGAAGAAGGCATTCGGCATGCTTGGTTTCATTGGTCAGAACATTGAATGCAGGAGTTGGGATGTCTTGTTGAAGTTGTACAAGACATTAGTAAGGCCACACTTGGAATACTGTGTACAGTTCTGGTCACCCTATTATAGAAAGGATATTATTAAACTAGAAAGAGTGCAGAAAAGATTTACTAGGATGCTACCGGGACTTGATGGTTTGACTTATAGGGAGAGGTTGGATAGACTGGGACTTTTTTCCGTGGAGAGTAGGAGGTTTAGGGGTGATCTTATAGAAGTCTATAAAATAATGAGGGGCATAGATAAGGTCGATAGTCAAAATCTTTTCCCAAAGGTAGGGAAGTCTATAACGAGGGGGCATAGATTTAAGGTGAGAGGGGAGAGATACAAAAGGGTCCAGAGGGGCAATTTTTTCACTCAAAGGGTGGTGAGTGTCTGGAACGAGCTGCCAGAGGCAGTAGTAGAGGCGGGTACAATTTTGTCTTTTAAAAAGCATTTGGACAGTTACATGGGTAAGCTGGGTATAGAGGGGTATGGGCCAAGTGCAGGCAATTGGGACTAGCTTAGTGGTATAAACTGGGCGACATGGACATGTTAGGCCGAAGGGCCTGTTTCCATGTTGTAAACTCCTATGATTCTATAAGGTAGGCTTGCTTTATTTTATATACATATATAATCAATAAAGTTCACCTTACATGGGGAAATGTGTGGTTTGTCATGTAGAAGGGGTGAAAAAAGGTATAAAAAGTGGGTATTAGAACAGATAATTTGGAATTCAATTAAGGTCTGAAAATAATTATTGTATGCTTAATAAATCTGTGACATCTGACATTTAATGCTGTGAACCCTATTATTTTGAGGAGTAAATTATAAGTAAGAACACCCATCCTCTAGCAGTCATCATTGTCAGAATTTCCTGTTCCTCTGATTAGCATGGGTGGGGCCATTGCTCAAGCATGAGCTGACGCAGCTCCTGACAAACAGGAAATTGCTGGGCAATTTTAAGGCCTTAAAGGGAGAGGATATGGCAACTAACTTTGGAGAGGAGAACTATGAAAGAAATTGGATCTTCAGGCTTTTTGCCAACAGATTTGTTGGGGTTTTTTTGAGTTTTACCAACATATCTGACACTAAGTCTGTAAGCAGTGGATCATGCATTCAGGCCCCCTCAATTGAGAACGGCAGCATGGGGTTTTGCTCCAGGAAGTGGAAATGAGAGTTTTATTCTCTTCTAGAAATTAAATAAGGAAGTAAATAAGATCTTGAGAAGAAAAGCCTAGCAAGCAATAAGGGGGAAGGTGTTGGAAAAAAGTCAATGATCTCACCAGAAGGGGAAAGATAGGAGAGATTCCGTTGCTTCTGCTAACATACTCCAGAAAGGAGGTTGGTACTTCAATGAAACTCCTTCCCAGGCACGACAAATTCAGTTGGAAACACATGATAGCCACCCTTCACCCCACACGTTACACTCTCAGTATGCCCATGCCAGACCATGAAAGCAAGCTTCGAGCACCTTATCCATATCAACAGTGTCATCTGGCATGACCAGGGAAAATCCAAGTGCAGGCAGACTTTTTTTTCCTCATTTTTGTACATTAGTGAACCAGTTGGGCTTACGCACATAGGGAGCATTCATATTGGAGGGGTCACAAAGCATGACGTGCATGCCATCTATTGCCTCCTGAACTGTGGGGAACCTGAGGATCCTTTAAAACCCCACAGCTCATGTCTGTTGCCCCTGAGCTTCCACTGGTTATGTAAGATTGGTGGCATTGTAAGCAGTGTAGATGAAAACATAAAATTACAAAGGGATATTGATAGATTTGGTGAATGGGCAAAACTGTGGCAAATGGAATTCAATGTAGACAAATGTGAGGTCATCCACTTTGGATCAAAAAAGGATAGAACAAGGTACTTTCTAAATGGTAAAAAGTTAAAAACAGTGGATGTCCAAAGGGACTTAGGGGTTCAGGTACATCGATCATTGAAGTGTCATGAACAGGTGCAGAAAATAATCAATGGAATGCTGGCCTTTATATCTGGAGGACTAGAGTACAAGGGGGCAGAAGTTATGCTGCAGTTATACAAAATCCTGGTTAGACCGCACCTGGAGGACTGTGAGCAGTTCTGGGCACCGTACCTTCGGAAGGACATATTGGCCTTGGAGGGAGTGCAACGTCGGTTTACATAAGAACATAAGAACATAAGAAATAGGAGCAGGAATAGGCCAATCGGCCCCTCGAGCCTGCTCCGCCATTCAATAAGATCATGGCTGATCTGGTCCTAACCTCAAATCTAAAATCATGTCCAATTTCCTGCCCGCTCCCCGTAACCCCTAATTCCCTTTACTTCTCGGAAACTGTCTATTTCTGTTTTAAATTTATTTAATGATGTAGCTTCCACAGCTTCCTGGGGCAGCAAATTCCACAGACCTACTACCCTCTGAGTGAAGAAGTTTCTCCTCATCTCAGTTTTGAAAGAGCAGCCCCTTATCCTAAGATTATGCCCCCTCGTTCTAGTTTCACCCATCCTTGGGAACATCCTTACCGCATCCACCCGATCAAGCCCCTTCACAATCTTATATGTTTCAATAAGATCGCCTCTCATTCTTCTGAACTCCAATGAGTAGAGTCCCAATCTACTCAACCTCTCCTCATATGTCGGCCCCCTCATCCCCGGGATTAACCGAGTGAACCTTCTTTGTACTGCCTCGAGAGCAAGTATGTCTTTTCTTAAGTATGGACACCAAAACTGTATGCAGTATTCCAGGTTTACTGGAATGATACCCGGACTTCAAGGGTTAAGTTACGAGGAGAGATTACACAAATTGGGGTTGTATTCTCTCAAGTTTAGAAGGTTAAGGGGTGATCTGATCGAAGTTTATAAGATATTAAGGGGAACAGATAGGGTGGATAGAGAGAAACTATTTCCGCTGGTTGGGGATTTTAGGAGTAGGGGGCACAGTCTAAAAATTAGAGCCAGACCTTTCAGGAGCGAGATTAGAAAACATTTCTACACACAAAGGGTGGTAGAAGTTTGGAACTCTCTTCCGCAAACGGTAATTGATACTAGCTCAATTGCTAAATTTAAATGTGAGATAGATAGCTTTTTGGCAACCAAAGGTATTAAGGGATATGGGCCAAAGGCAGGTAAATGGAGTTAGATCACAGATCAGCCATGATCTTATCAAATGGCGGAGCAAGCACGAGGGGCTGAATGGCCTACTCCTGTTCCTATGTTCCTACTTGTGAGCCTTTGCAAACAGTATAACTACAACCTGCCGAACGCAGCAATACACCAATGACAGGCAGGTATTCGGCATGCGCCCTGGAGGCAAAAAAGCTTAGTGCGATGGTCACTTTAATGGCGACCACCTGTCCTTCAATTGTGCTAACCTATGTCTTCTTGAAGGGTTTTTCTCACCATTTGCCAAACCCACCAATGACATGCAGGCCATAAAAATTTTGACAGGAAGAAGGGGGGCAGTGCTACTGGACGCTAAACAGGTGCAGCAGAAAAGCGCCCAATTACCGGTGCACTGGAAATGGGAGCTACGGTCCCCACCACTTAAAACATCCATGTTTAAAATGGGCAGTCACTTATATCGGCCAAAAAATGATAACCCATTAGCCATTTGCATTAACATCAATTTCAAAGTTGCCAGTTATAGCATCTTAAGTGTTACATTTATTTCTGGCAGAAACAGCTATGCTTACTCACTTTTTCAAGTTAAATTTAAAAGGAAGGATCAATTTCTGCTTCCCAACAGGCTCTATTTATTGGGTTAACTTTGTGGCAGTATTTTCATGTGTCAGGCTATTCTTTGAGAAGATAATTTACCTGCTGATTTCCACTGTATAATACAGAGACCTGGGACGTGACCATGGCTCAGAGCTGGGAACCCAGCACGTGGGTAGATATTCGCATGGGGAACCCGGAAGTCAAGTGAGTGTGTTACATTCTGCGATGGGAACTCAATTGAAAGTAAGTATTTGTGCTTTTGGGTTTCCCATGCACCAGGCAGTCAGATTGAGAGGCTGGCTGTCTGTCGGTGAGGAAAAGGTTCCGCAAATTGGAGAGGAGGGAAGGGAGGGAGGGAGAGAACGTAGGCCGTGGAAGAAATCGTTGTGGGGGGGCGGGGGGTGGGGACGTGGACAACATTGGGTGGGCCTTGGAGATCGGGGAGGTAGGGGTAGTCCACCATCGATGGGGGTGGGGGGAAGGGTCCACCATCAGGGGGTGCCCCCCGTGGGGGAGGGGTTTGGCTGATCGCGGGAGTCCTGTCGCGCCAAGTGAGCTTTTTGGGCCTGGATGAAGCATTCCTTCTCATCCTAGCCCACAAGCAGTGCAATAAAGGCACTCACCTCCGGCCCTCATCATCTGCTTTCACCTGACATGAATCCAAAGCGATGAGAAATCCAAACAAGTAAGGTTAAATTCGTTTTACATTTCTAACACAGAAAAAAATTATGTGCCTCAACTATCTCAAAGAGGTACATTGCCTCTTTAAGTATCAGTTCACTGGTTATAAGTAAACAATTTTACAACACCAATTTTAAAATAAAATTTTAAAATAAAATTGCTGGACTATAACTTGGTGTTATAAAATTGTTTACAATTTTAAAATCCACAAGCTTTCGGAGCTTCATGGAGCTTTATCCACATCATGGTTATAAGTAGGGATGGAATTTCCAGGTTTCTGTTGCGTGCACATCCAAACGTGTCTAGGTTACCATGTTAAGCTTGGGTGATGAGAACAACTTGATCCGATGGCTGACTAATAGACCCTCTTTTTCCTGGGTCTACGTGCCCTCTGTTAGCTGCAGGTTGTTTGATTATTTACAGTGCACTTGTGTGTGGAGCAAACCAGCGTGCATGCTCTGGGTTACAGTACTTTATCTAAGATACCGTTACCAACAAGCCAGGAGATCAACCCTGGTTCAATAAGGAGTGTAGAAGAGCATGCCAGGAGCAGCACCAGGCGTACCTAAAAATGAGGTGCCAACCTGGTGAAGCTACAACTCAGGACTACATGCGTGCTAAACAGCGGAAGCAACATGCTATGGACAGAGCTAAGCGATTCCACAACCAACGGATCAGATCAAAGCTCTGCAGTCCTGTCACATCCAGTCGTGAATGGTGGTGGACAATTAAACAACTAACGGGAGGAGGAGGCTCTGCAAACATCCCCATCCTCAATGATGGCGGAGTCCAGCACGTGAGTGCAAAAGACAAGGCTGAAGCGTTTGCAACCATCTTCAGCCAGAAGTGCCGAGTGGACGATCCATCTCGGCCTCCTCCCGATATCCCCACCATCACAGAAGCCAGTCTTCAGCCAATTCGATTCACTCCACGTGATATCAAGAAACGGCTGAGTGCACTGGATACAGCAAAGGCTATGGGCCCCGACAACATCCCAGCTGTAGTGCTGAAGACTTGTGCTCCAGAACTAGCTGTCCTGTCCACAAAAAGCAGGACAAATCCAATCCGGCCAATTACCGCCCCATCAGTCTACTCTCAATCATCAGCAAAGTGATGGAAGGTGTCGTCGACTGTGCTATCAAGCGGCACTTACTTACCAATAACCTGCTCAGCGATGCTCAGTTTGGGTTCCGCCAGGACCACTCGGCTCCAGACTTCATTACAGCCTTGGTCCAAACATGGACAAAAGAGCTGAATTCCAGAGGTGAGGTGAGAGTGACTGCCCTTGACATCAAGACAGCATTTGACCGAGTGTGGCACCAAGGAGCCCTAGTAAAATTGAAGTCAATGGGAATCAGGGGAAAACTCTCCAGTGGCTGGAGTCATACCTAACGCAAAGGAAGATGGTAGTGGTTGTTGGAGGCCAATCAACTCAGCCCCAGGACATTGCTGCAGGAGTTCCGCAAGGCAGTGTCCGAGGCCCAACCATCTTGCTGCTTCATCATAAGGTCAGAAATGGGGATGTTCGCTGATGATTGCACAGTGTTCAGTTCCATTCGCAACCCCTCATATAATGAAGCAGTCCGAGCCCGCAGGCAGCAAGACCTGGACAACATCCAGGCTTGGGCTCATAAGTGGCAAGTAACATTCGTGCCAGATAAGTGCCAGGCAATGACCATCTCCAACAAGAGAGAGTCTAACCACCTCCCCTTGACATTCAACGGCATTACCATCGCCGAATCCCCCACCATCAACATCCTGGGGGTCACCATTGACCAGAAACTTAACTGGACCAGCCATATAAATACTGTGGCTACAAGAGCAGGTCAGAGGCTGGGTATTGTGCGGCGAGTGACTCACCTCCTGACTCCCCAAAGCCTTTCCACCATCTACAAGGCACAATCAGGAGTGTGATGGAATACTCTCCACTTGCCTGGATGAGTGCAGCTCCAACAGCACTCAAGAAGCTCGACACCATCCAAGATAAAGCAGCCCGCTTGATTGGCACCCCATCCACCACCTTAAACATTCACTCTCTTCACCACCGGCGCACTGTGGCTGCAGTGTGTAGCATCCACAGGATGCACTGCAGCAACTCGCCAAGGCTCCTTCGACAGCACCTCCCAAACCCGCGACCTCTACCACCTAGAAGGACAAGAGCAGCAGGCACATGGGAACAACACCACCTGCAGGTTCCCCTCCAAGTCACACACCATCCTGACTTGGAAATATATCGCCGTTCCTTCATCGTCGCTGGGTCAAAATCCTGGAACTCCCTACTTAACAGCACTGTGGGAGAACCGTCACCACACGGACTGCAGCGGTTCAAGAAGGCGGCTCACCACCACCTTCTCAAGGGCAATTAGGGATGGGCAATAAATGCCGGCCTCGCCAGCGATGCCCACATCCCATGAACGAATAAAAAAAATTAGCACTCCATTGCTCAATGCGTAAGTATGCAAAACCTACTGTGCCACTGGGATGTTTCCAAAAAATGTATGGCATTGTAACTGAAATTATTTTTAATTTTATTAATGCTACTGCTTTATACCAGCCATCACGTGTCGTGGGCCAATCGCTATAAGTGGTGGGGTCTGTAATTGGATATCATGCATAGGAAAATCTATCCTAATGTTTTCATGAGGAGGCTGGCAGAAAAGGGAAGGAAAAAAAGGGATGTGCTGTACACCCTGAAAGCATGCTCTGAACCCTGCACTTCCTGCAATCTAATATACCATGGGATACATACCATCACTCTCTGTCCGCTGTTGAAGGTGCCTGTGTAAGATCTTCTACATATCAGATATGCCTATATAATATTATGATGTTAAAGATGAAATATTGAATATAAAATAAAATAGTGCACTTCAACCCATCACAAATAATTAGTATTATTAACCAAGGTGTAATTTGTCATGTCTGTTGGAGCTCCTCCTCAACTGGGGCTGAACATAGTAACACATAAGAAAAAAAAGATCAGGAGACTACTAGAGAACAGGCAACCCCTTCTAGCTTTGTACCCGGTGGCTATTTGTCCATTAACGGTGGTGGGAAGACCACCAATAAAGCTAAAAGAAAAGAAAATGGCTTTTTCTAAAAGACAGCTGAAACATCATTCAAGTGTTTCTTCATTCTAAAACTTACTGGAGGAGTGCCTTTTTGTCTTTCGACGTCTTGGAGAGCCCCAATTAACTTTTCGCCTCTTACCTGTTTTGAAGGAAATATAAAAATATTCAGTGCAAATCTTGCAATCACAAAGATCTATAAGTAATGTCGATTGCTGTCAAAGTATAAATGCAATAATACTGAATAATAGTTATTTAATGATACAGGCTGTTAAAGGATCTCTTTACAGAGATGCTAATTCACATGGGTGGCTACAAATCAATCAACTCTGGAAACCTAAGAATATTTTTGTAGCCCACGTTTTTGTTGTACCGAATAACCATATCGTCATTCTGAAGAAGGGTCATACCCAAAACAATTACCCATCTTTTCTTTTTACAAATGTTGATGGATGTGCTACCTATTCCCAGCATTATTTTTTGTTTCTAGCACTGTGTTTGCTCTCCAATACACATACATCATTTGGACTCTAAGGGAATCAAGGGATATGGGGATCGGGTGGGAAAGTGGAATTGAGGTCGAAGATCAGCCATGACCTGATTGAATGGTGGAGTAGGCTCGAGGGGCCGTATGGCCTACTCCTTCTCCTATTTCTTACGTTCTTATACATGTACTCTCATTCTCCCAGTCTGGCATCTCTTCCTGTCAATCACTAATTTATTGCTCCTGAATTATTGTGCCATTGTTGTATAAGTAAATTCTGTATCTTTCCCATTTATTCCCATGTTTCAGCCAATTGATGAAAAGTGCACAAAGGCAGGATGACTTTTTTACTCCATTGTATTCAGTTTCTGATTGAACCATGATCATCATCCAACAGCTTACATTTCTCAACAATTAACTTATGTGACACCTTTGATATAAACATTCATAAGGAAAAGGGGCACTGAGCCAGGAAGGGAAAGATTAGTAGGGCCGACCGAAGCTTGGGTGAAAAGAGGGTTTTAAGGAGGTTTTTAAAGTTGGAGTGGCAAAAAGATTAAAGGATTAAGTTTCAGAGTGTAGGATCAAGATAGCTGATAGGGCTCAGGGAGGGGAGGTGCACAGAAGGCCAGAATCAGAGGAATGGAGCATTCAAGAGGAGATGTGCAGCTGGAGCAACTTGCAGAGAAAGGACGGGACAAGGTCATGGAGGCATTTATAGACAACAACAAGGACTTTAAATTTAATCTACTGGGGAACAGGGTGTAAGTGTGGGTCAGCAAAGTCAGGGATGACGGATAAGCAGAAGGAAAGGATAATTTTGCCAGAGTTTTGGGCAATTTGGAGTTTATGGAGGTGAAAGATGGAAGGCCATCAAAGGAAATTATTATTAGAGTAGTCAAGTCTGGAGATGGCAAAGGTATTTGTAAGGGTTTCAACAGTAGAGGGGATGAGGTGGGGGTGGAAGTGGGCAACACTTTGGAGATAGAAATAAGCATTCCTGGTGGTGGATAGGATGTGAGGTTTAAAGCTCTACTCCGGGTCAAACGGGAATGTAAGATTGTGAATAGGTTGGTTCACCTTGAGGCATGACCAGGAAAAGGATGGAATCAGTGATGATGGAGCAGAGTTTGTGGTGGGGATTGAAGACAATGGGCCCGATGTTACCAGGGCTGCGGGTTCTCGGCGGGGGGGCTTTTGAGTGCGTGGGTAACGCGCCAGGCGAAATGAGTCAGCCACCCGCGCGATCGTAGCATAATTAGATCCACTTACCTTGTCTTCCGGGTTTCCCACTGCTGATCTGCGCGTCGGGCGGGCTGCGCATGCGCAGTAAGATCTGTCAGCTGGAGGCGCTCTATTTAAAGGGGCAGTCCTCCACTGACAGATGCTGCAACAAATAGAAAAAATTACAGCATGGAGCAGCCCAGGGGGAAGGCTGCTCCCAGTTTAATGATGCCTCACTCCAGGTATCAATACACGGGGTGAGGAGGAGGGGGAGGACAGAGATCTTCCCCCCGGCGGGCGGGAGGAAGCGGCCTGCCTCTGCCACCAGGAAGGCCTGGCTTGAGGTGGCAGAGGAGGTCACCTGCACCACCAACATATCGCCCACCTGCATACAGTGCAGGAGGCGCTCCAATGACCTCAGTAGGTCAGCCAAAGTGAGTACATTTACTCTTTCCCCTACACTCCGTCTGCCACATCACCGCCCCCACCCCACATCTCCTTCAGCACTGCCAACACTACTCTGTCACATCACCCCTCATACCCACTCAAACCTCATCCTCATCTCACCTGCACCTACTCACCTCGCCAGTACTCATCCCGCCACTACCACTCAACCCAATCCTCATACAATCTCATGGCTCTGTCTCATACTCACCCTCTCGTGCATCTCTTTCACGGCCAGCCTCACTCAACGTGCCACTACCTGTGCTGCAGCCACAGGGCATGCATCACATATGTGCAGTAGGAAGCGTAAGGCAAACGTGTCGTGAGCATGAAGGGGATGCACAAGGGTGTTTGAGGGTTTGTCATGGTTGTTCCTTATATTGAATTTCTGACCAACTCACATTACATATTATATTGGCACCACTACTGCCATGTCTTCGCGAATCTTGTCTGGTTTGTGCAATAATGCCCTCTCCTGAGGATCACTATGAAGACCCACAACTGATGCCACCCATTGTGTCACTGCAGAGTGGGTGTAGGTGTATTTGCAGGGCACTTTTGCGCAGACGACTGAGAGACGTCGGCGATGTCCCCGGATGCACCCTGGAAGGATGCGGAGGAGAAGTTGTTGAGGGCAGTGGTGACTTTGACAGCGACAGGTAAGAAGATGGTGCCCGGGCCAGCCAGGAGCAGCTCGGCATGAAGGAGGCTGCAGATGTCCACGACTACATGTCGAGTGACTCTGAGCCTCCGTGTGCACTGCTGCTCAGAGAGGTCCAGGAAGCTGAGCATCGGTCTGTGGACCCTGTGGCGAGGGTAGTGCCCTCTGCGACGCATCTCTCTCTGCGGTAGCCCTCCCTCCTGCTGTACAGGTGGATGTGTCACAGCACTGTGTTGTGGAGCTCCACGTGTCAGAGGTGGACGGGTGGATGGCGAGGCTGGTGAGGCTGGTGATGCTGTTCGCCCTCCGGAGGTCATGACTGCAGCTACGGCGCCCCCCCATCTGGAAGATGTACATATGAGGGGGTCCGCAAGGTAGGTACATGTCTCTGGACCCCGGGGTAAGTGTGCAAGTTGGTGACTTTGATTTTCAGGAGGAGGGTGGTGGAGGCCAAACTTTGTCCCAAGTGACAGAGTGGCCTCCTGCAATGGGTGAGGGTCTCCCCCCCACCACCTGTCAAATGGACCTTTGCAGCTGCCACAGGCTGACAGCTGCAACAGGTCCATTTGAACTGGGAGTGTTTCCCCCAGTGTGGGAAACAGTCCCAGTTTGCTCTAAAATCCCAACCCTCCGCACATAATCCCTTAATGAGGTCAGTTAATGACCTGAACAAGCAAAATAAATACTGTCAAGTGGAACCCCGCTGGCTTTAATTGCCTGCGGGATTCCCACCAGCGGGGGCTGCGCGCGCACGCCGCTGCGTCAGTGGGGAACCCGGAAGTGCGCGGGTTCGAGGCGGGCTCCGGTCCCGCTCCGGGATTTCCCGATTTTCGGGGCCCCCCTGCCAGGAACGCACCCGCTGGCGGGTGCTAAAATGGTGCCCAATGGCTTTGGTATTCCCCATGTTGAGCTCGAGGAAGCTTTAACTCATTCAGGACTTGATATCTGATAGCATGGAAGCAGTCAAAAGGTCAAGACAGGGTGGAAGGACAGCAGAGTATCATTAACGTATATGTGAAAGCTGACCTTGTGCCTCCTGATGATCTTGATGAGGGACGGCATGTAAGGGATAGATCCTTGGGGGACGGTGCAGGAGCGGGAGAGACACAATTGCTGTGAATGCAGTGGTTACGTATGGATAGGTAGGAATGGACCACATAAGTTGAACAACGGAAAAAAAGTGTTGGAAGAAGTAGGCATTGCCAGCTGTATTGAATATTATGGAAAGTTTAAGAATGTCGAGGGATAAACCACCATGGTCAAAAGGCCTTTGATAAGATACCGCATTGCAGACTCATGGCTAATGTCAGTGTGTGGAGTTAGGGGACAGGTAGCAGAATGGATAGCAAGTTGGCTACAAAACAGAAAACAGAGAGTCTGGGTTAAGGGTAGCTATTTAGACTGGCAAAAGGTGGAAAGTGATGTTCCACAGGGATCGGTGCTGGGATCACTGTTGTTCATAATTTACATAAACGATTTGGATTCAGGAATTGGAAGTATAATTTCAAAATTTGCAGACGACACCAAATTGGGGAGTGCAGTTAATACAAAGGAAGAATGCGTCAAAATGCAAGAGAACATTAATAAACTTGCAGAATGGGCGTGTAATTGGCAAATGAATTTCAATATAGATAAGTAAGAGGTGGTGCATTTTGGTAGGAAGAATAAAGAGGCCACATACTATCTGGATAATAAGAGTCTAAACGGGAAAGAGGAGCAAAGGGATCTAGGGGTACAGATACACAAATCATTAAAAGTAGCGACACAGGTTAATAAGGCCATAAACAAGGCAAATCAAGAACTGGGGTTCATTTCTAGAGGGATAGAATTGAAAAGCAAAAAAATTATGTTTAACTTGTATAGAACTTTGGTTAGACCACACTTGGAGTAGTGTGCACAGTTCTGGATAGGATACAGAAAGGATATAGAGGCATTGGAGAGGGTGAATAAAAAAGATTCACAAGGATAATGCCAGAACTGAGAGGATATCCTTATATGGAAAGGCTGAACAGGCAGGACTCTTTTCTCTGGAAAAAAGAGAGGGGTGACCTGATAGAGGTCTTTAAGATAATGATAGGGTTTGATAGGGTAGACGTAGGGAAAATGTTTCCATTTGGGGGAGTCCAAAACTAGAGGTCATAAATATAAAATAGTCGCCAATAAATCCAATAGGGAATTTAGGAGAAATTTCTTTACCAAAAGAGTGGTTAGAATATGAAACACACTACCACAAGAAGTAGTTGAGGCAAATAGTTGAGGCAAATGCAAATAGCATTTGAGGGGAAGCTAGATAAGCACATGAGAGAAAGGAATAAAAGGGTATCATAAGAACATAAGAAATAGGAGCTGGAGGAGGCCATACACCCCCTCGAGCTTGCTCCGCCATTCAATAAAATCATGGCTCCACTTTCTCACCAGATCCCCATATCTCTTGATTCGCTTAGTGTCCAAAAATCAAACGATCTCAGTCTTGAATATACTCAACAACCCTCTGGGGTAGACAATTCCAAAGATTCACAACTCTCTGAGTGAAGAAATTTTTACTCTTCTCTGTACTAAATGGCCGACCCCTTACCCTGAAGCTATGACCCCTAATTCTAGACTCTTCAGCCAAGGGAAACAGCCTCTCAGCATCTACCATATCAAGCTCTCTAAAAAATGGTATACTTTTCAATAAGATCACCTCTCAACCTTCTAAACTCCAGAGAATATGGGCCCAGTCTACTCAATCTCTCCTCAAGGAGAATCCTCTCATCCCAGGAATCAATCAAGTTGAACTCCCTCTAAGGCAAGTATAACCATCCTTAGGTAAGGAGACCAAAACTGTACACAGTACTCCAGTAATCCTGATAGGGTTAGGTGACATAGGGAGGGAGGAGGCTTGTGTGGAGCATAAATGCCGGCATATTCAAGATTGAGATCGATAAATTTTTGGATTCTAAGGGAAGCAAGGGATATGGGATCGGGCAGGAAAGTCGAGTTGAGATTGAAGATCAGCCATGATCTTACTGAATGGTGCAGCAGGCTCGAGGGGCCATATGGCCTACTCCTGCTCCTATTTCTTATGTTTCTTAAGTTTTTTATAGATCAGTTGAGCCAAATGGCCTGTTTCTGTGCCATAGTTTCGATGTAATTCGATGGTCACAGTCACAAAGTACATAATTTCATAGAATCATAGAATGGTTACAGCACGGAAGAAGGCCATTCGGCCTGTCGAGTCTGTGCCATTTGTGACTGACTAGGTTCATTTTCGTGCTGCAAGAAGGGTGGAAGTCAGACTGGAGTGATAATTTCAAAAGAGATGGGAGATGACAAATGTTCAAGAACTTCAGAGCAGAAAGGAAGGTGGGATATTGGGTGATACTTCGAGATGAAAGATGGGGCAAGCCTAAGTTTTTTAAGGAGAGCATGATGACAGGAGTTTTAACAGATTCAGTGATAGCACTCTTGCTTGAGTCATAAGGGCCTGTGTTCATAGAATTATAGACAGGTTACAGCACGGAAGGAGGCCATTCAGCCCATCGAGTCCACGCTGACTCTATGCAACAGCAATCCAGCTAGTCCCACTCCCCGCCCCCCCCACCCGCCCTTTTCCCATAGTCCTGCAATTTTTTTCCTTTCAAGTACTCATCCAATTCTCCTTTGAAGGCCATAATTGAATCTGCCTCCACCACCCCCTCGGGCAGAGCATTCCAGATCCTAACCACTCGTTGTGTAAGAAAGTTTTTCCTCATGTCACCTTTGGTTCTTTTGCCAATCACCTTAAATCTATGTCCTCTGGTTGTCCTATGTCCCCTTCCGCCAATGGGAACAGTTTCTCTCTATCTACTCTGTCTGGACCCTTCATGATTTTGAATACCTCTATCAAATCTCCTCGCAACCGTCTCTGTTCCAAGGAGAACAACCCCAGCTTCTCCAGTCTATCCAAGTAACTAAAGTCCCTCATCCCTGGAATCGTTCTAGTAAATCTCTTCTGCACCCTCTCTAAGGCCTTCACATCTTTCCTAAAGTGCGGTGCCCAGAACTGGACACAATACTCCAGTTGTGGCCGAAAAAGTGTTTTATAAAGGTTCATCATGACTTCCATACTTTTGTACTCTATGCCTCTATTTATAAAGCCCAGGATCCCATATGCTTTTTTAACTGTTTTCTCAACCTGCCCTGCCACCTTCAACGATTTGTGCACATAAAGCCCCAGATCTCTCTGTTCCTGTACCCCCTTGAGAGTTGTGCCCTCTAGTTTATATTGCCTCTCCTCATTCTTCTTACTGAAATGTATCACTTCGTATTTTTCTGCATTAAATTTCATCTGCCACGTGTCCGCCCATGCCACCAGCGAGTCTGTATCCTCTTGAAGTCTATCATTATCCTTCTCATTGTTTACTACCCTTCCAAGTTTTGTGTCATCTGCAAATTTTGAAATTGTGTCTTGTACACCCAAGTCCAAGTCATTAATACATATCAAGAAAAGCAGTGGTCCAATCACCGACCCCTGTGGAACACCACTGTACACCTCCCTTCAGTCCGAAAAACAACCGTTCACCACTACTCTCTGTTTCCTGTCCCTTAGCCAATTTAGTATCCATGTCACTACTGCCCCCTTTATTCCATGGGCTGCATTCTCGATGACAAGCCTACCATGCGGTACTTTATCAAATGCCTTTTGAAAGTCCATATACACCATATCAACTGTATTGCCCTCATCTACCGTCTCTGTTTCCTCATCAAAAAACTCTATCAGGTTAGTGAAACACGATTTGCCTTTAACGAATCTGTGCTGGCTTTCCCTAATCAATCCACACTCGTCCAAGTGACTGTTAATTCTGTCCCAGATTATCGTTTCTAAAAGTTTCCCCACCACTGAGGTTAAACTGACTGGCCTATAGTTGCACCCTTTTTTGAACAAGGGTATAACTTTGCAATCCTCTGGCACCACCCCCGTATCTACGGATGTTTGGAAGATTATGGCTAGTACCTCCGCAATTTCCACCCTTACTTCCCTTGGCAACCTAGGATACATCCCATCTGGACCGGGTGACTTATGTATTTTAAGTACAGCTAGCCTTTCAATTTTTAGCCCATCCAGTATCTCAACTATATCTTCCTTTCTGAGACTCTGGTGCAGCACCAGTGTTCTGGCCATTTTTATGAATCATATTTGAAATCCAATACCCCCAAGAAAGAACTGTACTGTTTGGCAAGTTTGTGGGAGTGGCTTAGAGAACAGGATTGACTGGCAGGAGTTTCGAGCCAGGCTAACCTGACTAAGGTTCATTCATATGCAAACGGACATTTCACACTGACAGCTTGGGTGGAAGGGAACCCAGGCCAATTGACGTCATCACCATTTAACATGAGCACTGGGAGCAGTAATCCGAGAGGTAACTCACAGACACTCAATCCCAACCCAAACTGGTGGAAGGCAGGAGATGGCCGGGCCATTGTCTTCCAGGAGAAAAGCCAGTTAAGCAAGATCGGTTTGAGATCGAAACCCATTACCTGCTAATGGGGGCCAACAACTCAGGAAACAACAGACACCCAGTAATCAGCACCCATTGTCTCTCCAGGTGCAAGGCCTGGGAGCGGGAAAATTAAATAGCATTTTTCACAAAGATTTCAAAGGTTATGAGTCACTCCAGGTCACGGGGGGGGGGGGGGGGGCGGGTCCAGACAGATCACCTGAGTCAATACATTGATCAGTATTGGCGGGAGAAAAGGTGATGGGTTTTGGGGATATAAGGAGCCGTTTGGCGACGGTTCCTGGCTTGGCTCTGCTCTCTGCTCTGCTCTCTGCTCTCTTCTCTTTTCTCCTCGGCATCAATCTACAACGAGTCCCCCGAGTGGGGCTCGGCTCAATTCAACGGAACACCACCAGAAGCTGAGCGCTGCTCTTCATCCCTCATTAACGGACCTCGATTCAAACTGGAACTTGGATACTGCGTCGGAAGTACAGAACCAGGAGCGAAACGTGCAGGAAGAAACTGCAAGCAACAACAGGCAATCGGGGTGAGCATATTGCCTGCGCCTACACATCCACAAGACCACTTAGCTGTGTGAGGGGGTGATTGTAAGTCCTAACCAAACCTTAGAGAGTCTTAGTGCTGGGTTAGGAGGGGGTCCTGTGTTAGTTTATTTCACGGGAGGGTTCTCTTATTAGACCGTGGTAATTTAGCACGATAGGGTTTATTGGACAAGCCAAGGTTGTACTGTTTGTACTCTTTACTGGTGTCATTGTTAATCTTATTAAACACCATATGGTTGAGCCCGAAAACATGTGTCCAAGTCTGATCTGTCCTTATAATCCCTATCGTTCCAGAACTTATAGTAAGAGGTGTGTTTTCGGTACGCCCAAGAAAACACACCTCTTACTATAAGTGATACACTGGCAACATCTTCTTCCTCGGTAAAGACAGATGCAAAGTATTCATTTAGTTCCTCGGCCATGCCCTCTGCCTCCATGAGTAGATCTCCTTTATGGTCCCTAATCTGTTCCAACCCTTCCCTTACTACCTGTTTACTATTTACATGTCTGTAGAAGACCTTTGGATTCCCTTTTATGTTGGCCGCCAGTCTATTCTCATACTCTCTCTTTGCCCCTCTTATTTCCTTTTTCACTTCCCCTCTGAATTTTCTATATTCTCACTTGTGATATTAACCTGACATCTATCATACGCCCCTTTTCTCCGTTTCATCTTACTCAATATCTCTTTTGTCATCCAGGAGCTCTGGCTTTAGTTTCTGTACCTTTCTGCCTAGACTGTTCCCGAACCATCTCCTCCTTAAAGGCCGCTCACTGTTCAAATACAGTTTTGCCTGCCAATCTATCATTCCAATTTACCCGGGCCAGATCTGTTCTCATCCCATTGACATTGGCCCTCCTCCATTTGAGTATTTTTACTTTAGAGTAGTCTGTGTCCTTTTCTAAAGCTATTCCAAACCTCATGATACTATGATCGCTGTTCCCTAAATGCTCCCCCACTAACACTTGCTCCACTTGGCCCACCTCATTCCCTAGAACCAAGTCCAGCAATGTCTCCTTCCTCGTTGGGCCGGAAACGTACTGGTTAAGAAAGTTATCCTGAACACATTTCAAGCCGAACACCAGGACTTGAGCATATTAACATTCAAACAACAATAACAACTTGCACTTGCATAGGGTCTTTAACGTAGTAAAACATCCCAAAAGTGTTTCACAGGAGCATAATCAGACAAAATTTGACACCGAACCACATAAAGAGATATTAGGACAAGAAGAGAAAGGTTTCAAGGAGCGTCTTAAAGGAGGAAAGAGAGGAGGAGAGGTGGAGAGGTTTAGGGAGGGAATTTCAGAACTTAGGACCTAGGCAGCTGAAGACACGGCTGCCAATGGTGGGGTGATGGAAATCGGTGATGCGCAAGAGGCCAGAATTGGAGGAAGCACAGAGATCTTGAAGGGTTGGAGGGCTGGAGGAGGTTATACAGCAAGGTAGGGGTGAGGCCACGGAGGGATTTGAACACAAGGATGAGAATTTTAAATTTGGGGCATTGCCAGACTGGGAGCCAATATAGGTCAGCGAGTATAAACTCAGCTGACACTCCAGTGCAGTACTGATGGAATGCTGTAATGTTGGGGATGCTGTCTATCAGATGAGATGTTAAACCGAGGTTCCATCTGCCTCCTTGGGTGGACATAAAAAATCCTGTGGTATTATTAGAAGTGCTGCATATAGTGATACCACTATTCCTGACCAGAATGGAGATGTTTGGGTAATTTCCCTGTCAATCACGCCTGGAGACCACACTGCTGTAAGTGGCTGGGATTGATTTTATGCACATAATTTGTATTATGTAACTATCATCCACTCACTACATTTTGCTGGAGAAATCACCCTTCTTTTATCGGGACAAGTTACTGCAGTTTCAGTCAAGAGTTCTGTTTGCTGCAGTTATTAGGGACTCTTTAAATAGACTCTGTAAATAGACTCTGTTTGCTGTGTAAATCGACTTTGTTTGCTGTAAAATAGAAAGTTTGCTGTAAATCCTGCCATTAAGTCCCACCCCACCTCCATCTCATCGGCTGACAGAGTAGGGTAAATTTTAAACCCCATGAACGGGTGGGTTGGGGGCGGGTGGGTAGTAAAAATACTCTGTTTTTGGAGCAGGACCGCATCCTGGCTCCAACGAGTCTACTTCCTGGTTTGACCCTGACGTGTTTGGATACGCGCATGCTTCTGACATCTGGAAGTCCCATCAGCACTTAAAGGGGGCAGGACAATATTTAAAGGGCCAATTTAGATCTTTAATGTACTTAATCCTGTTAACTTTTTGTGTATTGAGTTACACTAACGGTTTTAACTTCTCCTGAACATGTCTCCCGTGGCTTCTGCAACATACCATAGAAATGGAGGCGAACATAAGAACATAAGAAATAGGAGCAGGAGTAGGCCAATCGGCCCCTCGAGCCTGCTCCGCCATTCAATAAGATCATGGCTGATCTGATCCTAACCTCAAATCTAAATTCATGTCCAATTTCCTGCCCGCTCCCCGTAACCCCTAATTCCCTTTACTTCTAGGAAACTGTCTATTTCTGTTTTAAATTTATTCAATGATGTAGCTTCCACAGCTTCCTGGGGCAGCAAATTCCACAGACCTACCACCCTCTGAGTGAAGAAGTTTCTCCTCATCTCAGTTTTGAAAGAGCAACCCCTTATTCTAAGATTATGCCCCCTAGTTCCCATCCTTGGGAACATCCTCACCGCATCCACCCGATCAAGTCCCTTCACAATCTTATATGTTTCAATAAGATCGCCTCTCACTCTTCTGAACTCCAATGAGTAGAGTCCCAATCTACTCAACCTCTCCTCATATGTCCGCCCCCTTATCCCCGGGATTAACCGAGTGAACCTTCTTTGTACTGCCTCGAGAGCAGTTGCAGCCGACCCTCATTTGGACCTTTAAACCAGTGATTGACACAGGTGTCAGAATATAAGTTAAGAATTCATCAAATATGATAAACTAAGAATACGCTACTCCATGAAAAAATGGGTTCAGGTATTAATGGGTTATGAATCTAGCGAAGTGGAAAAGTACTGACTCTTCTAACCCTTCTGACCTTTCTGACCCTTCTAACTAAATCATGCAGCTGAATAAACAGGAAAGCTGCAGACCCTGAGGGGGTCATCAGCTATCTTAGTGACATTTGTTCTGCTTCTGTAAATCTTGTGGCTACCTCCATTATTGCACAGGATAGAGAAACTGATACGATTTTCTAACTCACCGTAAGACACCTGTAAAATAGTATGTGCAAGCCTGCACATACCTCAGGCAGAAATAAGGTATAAGAGGCTGGTTTTTAGCCAGCAGAAACAAAGTCAGAGGAGGGGAGGAGAGTTAGATACTTCCAGGGGATCCATGCTGGCTTCGGCCTAACCCTGTGTAACTCTCAGAAGGCAGTGGGAACGAGCCATCCGCGCCGGCTGTCCAGCCTCCAGACAGGTAATATCGTGCTTCTTTAACGCTTGTAAACAATTTTACAACACCAAGTAAACGTTTACCTGAGGAAGGAGGAAGCCTCCGAAAGTTTGTGAATTTAAAATAAAATTGCTGGACTATAACTTGGTGTTGTAAAATTGTTTACAATTGTCAACCCCAGTCCATCACCGGCATCTCCACATCTTTAACGCTGTTAGTTACTGCTTAGTGATAGTTATAAAAAATAATCAAATATTGTCTGTGAAACAATAAAGACTCTGAGTCTCTGACCAATATGATGTCAGGTCAAATTAATTCAAAGAATCATCGTACCATTGTACGAGAATCCAACACATGAAGAAAAGGTGAGTTTTTGCAGCAGGGCAATCAGTTCTCTCAGACAAACCTTTGGCTGGGAGTTATTTGTGTTTAGACTGAGATTTCTTTGTTCACACTCAGAATTCTTGTGTTCACACATATTTACCTTCATTTTAGACCCCTTCAAACTGACAACATCAGGATGGGGGGGGGACACAATGGATTTATTCTACAGTACACCTGAGGAGGAGGGGGCACATCACCATCCACGGCAGGCACGGTGTGCAGTTCTGGGAGTTGCGGGTCCACAAGACAGAGGTGCAGCAGAAGGATCTGCAGAAGAGCAGAGAGGGGCCAACGGAGTGGCCGAAATCGCAGGAAGCGCTACCCACGTGAGCGGGTTTATAGGCAGAGGCTGAACTTCCTGGACCTCTCTGAGGAGCAGTGCCTCCGAAGGCTCAGATTGAGTCGCGAAGTGGTCGCAGATATCTGTACGGTCCTTCATACACAGCTGCTCCCAGCTGGGCCTGGTCAGCACACATTGCCCGTCATACTCAAAGTAACCGCTGCCCTCAATTTTTTTGTCTCCAGATCCTTCCAGGGCGCCGCCGGTGACATCACCAGGGTCTCTCAGTCGTCTGCACAAAAGTATATATGACAGGTCATGGGTGGCTTGTTTACCAGGGCATCCAACTACGCCAACTTCCCCATCGATGACATCAGCCAGACTGAGAGGGCAGTGGATTTCCACCCTCTGGCTGGCTTCCCATGGGTACAGGGCACAATTGATTGCACAGGGTACGGTAGCATAGTGGTTATGTTACTGGGCTAGTAATCCAGAGGCCTGGACTAAAATCCGGAGTCATGAGTTCAAATCCCACCACGGCAGCTGGCGAATTTAAATTCAATTAATTAATTAAATTCAATTAATTAAATAAAAATCTGGAATTAAAATACTAGTATCAGTAATGATGGCCATGAAACTACCGGATTGTCGTAAAAACCCATCTGGTTCACGAATGTCCTTCAGGGAAGGAAGCCTGCCGCCCTTACCCGGTCTGGCCTACATGTGACTCCAGACCCACAGCAATGTGGTTGATTCTAAATTGCCCTCTGAACTGGCCTAGCAAGCCACTCAGTTGTAAAATCTCGCTACGAAAAGTCATAATAAGAATAAAACCGGACGGACCACCCGGCATCGGACCACTAGGCACCGGACACGACAACGGCAAAACACCAAGCCCAGTCGACCCTGCAAGGTCCTCCTTACTAACATCTGGGGACTTGTGCCAAAATTGGGAGAGCTGTCCCACAGACTAGTCAAGCAACAGCCTGACACAGCCATACTCACAGAATCATATCTTTCAGCCAACGTCCCAGACTCTTCCATCACCATCCCTGGGTATGTCCTGTCCCACCGGCAGGACAGACCCACCAGAGGTGGCGGTACAGTGATATACAGTCAGGAGGGAGTGGCCCTGGGAGTCCTCAACATTGACTCTGGACCCCATGAAATCTCATGGCATCAGGTCAAACATGGGCAAGGAAACCTCCTGCTGATTACCACCAACCGTCCTCCCTCAGCTGATGAATCTGGGTGGGGGACTTCAATGTGGCTCGGTAGCACCACTACTGACCGAGCTGGCCGAGTCCTGAAGGACATAGCTGCCAGACTGGGCCTGCGGCAGGTGGTGAGCGAACCAACACGAGGGAAAAACTTACTCGTCCTCACCAATCTACCTGTCGCAAATGCATCTGTCCATGACAGTATTGGTAGGAGTGACCACCGCACAGTCCTCGTGGAGACGAAGTCCCGTCTTCACACTGAGGACACCATCCAACGTGGTGTGTGGCACTACCACCGTGCTAAATGGGATAGATTCAGAACAGATCTAGCAGCTCAAAACTGGGCATCCATGAGGCGCTTGTGGGCCATCAGCAGCAGCAGAATTGTATTCCAGCACAATCTGTAACCTCATGGCCCGGCATATTGCTCACTCTACCATTACCAACAAGCCAGGGGATCAACCCTGGTTCAATCAGGAGTGTAGAAGAGCATGCCAGGAGCAGCACCAGGCGTACCTAAAAATGAGGTGCCAACCTGGTGAAGCTACAACTCAGGACTACATGCATGCTAAGCAGCGGAAGCAACATGCTATAGACAGAGCCAAGCGATTCCACAACTAACGGATCAGATCAAAGCTCTGCAGTCCTGCCACATCCAGTCGTGAATGGTGGTGGACAATTAAACAACTAACGGGAGGAGGAGGCTCTGCACACATCCCCATTCTCAATGATGGCGGAGTCCAGCACGTGAGTGCAAAAGACAAGGCTGAAGCGTTTGCAACCATCCTCAGCCAGAAGTGCCGAGTGGATAATCCATCTCAGCCTCCTCCCGATAACCCCACCATCACGGAAGCCAGTCTTCGGCCAATTCGATTCACATCCACGTGATATCAAGAAACGGCTGAGTGCACTGGATACAGCAAAGGCTATGGGCCCCGACAACATCCCAGCTGTAGTGCTGAAGACTTGTGCTCCAGAATGAGCTGCGCCTCTAGCCAAGCTGTTCCAGTACAGCTACAACACTGGCATCCACCCGACAATGTGGAAAATTGCCCAGGTATGTCCTGTCCACAAAAAGCTGGACAAATCCAATCCGGCCAATTACCGCCCCATCAGCCTACTCTCAATCATCAGCAAAGTGATGGAAGGTGTCGTCGACAGTGCTATCAAGCGGCACTTACTCACCAATAACCTGCTCACCGATGCTCAGTTTGGGTTCCGCCAGGACCACTCGGCTCCAGACCTCATTACAGCCTTGATCCAAACATGGACAAAAGAGCTGAATTCCAGAGGTGAGGTGAGAGTGACTGCCCTTGACATCAAGGCAGCATTTGACCGAGTGTGGCACCAAGGAGCCCTAGTAAAATTGAAGTCAATGGGAATCAGGGGGAAAACTCTCCAGTGGTTGGAGTCATACCTAGCACAAAGGAAGATGGTAGTGGTTGTTGGAGGCCAATCATCTCAGCCCCAGGGCATTGCTGCAGGAGTTCCTCAGGGCAGTGTCCTAGGCCCAACCATCTTCAGCTGCTTCATCAATGACCTTCCCTCCATCATAAGGTCAGAAATGGGGATGTTCGCTGATGACTGCACAGTGTTCAGTTCCATTCGCAACCCCTCAGATAATGAAGCAGTCCGAGCCTGCATGCAGCAAGACCTGGACAACATCCAGGCTTGGGCTCATAAGTGGCAAGTAACATTCGCGCCAGATAAGTGCCAGGCAATGACCATCTCCAACAAGAGAGAGTCTAACCACCTCCCCTTGACATTCAACGGCATTACCATCGCCGAATCCCCCACCATCAACATCCTGGGGGTCACCATTGACCAGAAACTTAACTGGACCAGCCATATAAATACCGTGGCTACGAGAGCAGGTCAGAGGCTGGGTATTCTGCGGCGAGTGACTCACCTCCTGACTCCCCAAAGCCTTTCCACCATCTACAAGGCACAAGTCAGGAGTGTGATGGAATACTCTCCACTTGCCTGGATGAGTGCAGCTCCAACAACACTCAAGAAGCTCGACACCATCCAAGATAAAGCAGCCCGCTTGATTGGCACCCCATCCACCACCCGAAACATTCACTCCCTTCACCACCGGCGCACTGTGGCTGCAGTGTGCACCATCCACAGGATGCACTGCAGCAACTCCCCAAGGCTTCTTCGACAGCACCTCCCAAACCCGCGACCTCTACCACCTAGAAGGACAAGGGCAGCAGGCGCATGGGAACAACACCACCTGCACGTTCCCCTCCAAGTCACACACCATCCCGACTTGGAAATATATCGCCGTTCCTTCATTGTCGCTGGGTCAAAATCCTGGAACTCCCTTCCTAACAGCACTGTGGGAGAACCGTCACCACACGGACTGCAGCGGTTCAAGAAGGCGGCTCACCACCACCTTCTCGAGGGCAATTAGGGATGGGCAATAAATGCCGGCCTTGCCAGCGACGCCCACATCCCGTGAACGAATAAAAAAAAACACCGTAGCAATGGGAGGACCTGTACGAGCCAGGACTGTTCATCAACCGAAAGGGATACCACTCTATCAATGCGCATCTTTGTTTGCGACCACCGGAAAAGGTTTCTACAGCTGTGTGCCAGATTCCCTGGCAGCTGCCATGATTCCTTCATTTTGCGCGAGTCCAACATCCCGGTACTCTTCCACGGGCAAGACAGAATTAAGGGCTGGCTCCTTGGAGATAAGGGGTACTGTAGCACCAGTGTTCTGGCCATTTTTATGAATCACATTTTAAATCCAATACCCCCAAGAAAGAACTGTACTGTTTGGCAAGCTTGTGGGAGTGGCTTAGAGAACAGGATTGACTGGCAGGAGTTTCGAGCCAGGCTAACCTTGTCTTAGGTGCATTCATTTGCAAACAGACATTTCACACTAACAGGCTGGGTGGAAGGGAACCCAGGCCGATTGACATCATCACCATTTAATATGATTGCTGGAAACAATATCCCGAGAGGTAACTCAGAGACACTCAATCTCCTGGTGGAAGGCAGGAGATGGCCGGGCCATTGTCTTCCAGGAGAGAAGCCAGTTAAGCAAGCAGGAAACGACAGACACCCAGTAATCAGCACCCATTGTCTCTCCAGATGCAAGACCTGGGAGCAGGAAAACGAAATAGCATTTTTCACAAAGATTTCAAAGGTTATGAGTCACTCCAGGCTACGGGGTGGGGTCCAGACAGATCACCTGAGTCAATACATCGATCAGTACAATAACGGCCTGGCTCTGGTGGGCTCTGCTCTCTGCTCTCTTCTCTCTGCTCTTCGGCATCAATCTACAGTGAGTCTCCTGAGTGGGGCTCGGCTCGATTCAACGGAACACCGCCAGAAGCTGAGAGCTGCTCTTCATCCCTCATCAAAGGATCTCGATTCAAACTGGAACTTGGATACTGCGTCGGTGGTACAGAACCAGGAGCGAGACATGCAGGAAGAAGCTGCAAGCAAGACAACGGGCAATTGGGGTGAGCATATTGCCTGTCTCTACACATCCACAAGACCACTTAGCTGTGTAAGTCCCAACCAAACCTTAGAGGGTTTTAGTGCTGGGGGGTCCTGTGTTAGTTTATTTCACAGGGTGGGGGGGTTTCATTTATTAAGCCATGGTAATTTAGCACAGTAGGGCTTATTGGACAAGCCAGGGTTGTATGGTTTGTACTGTTTACTAATGTCATTGTTAATCTTCTTAAACGCAATACAGTTGAGCCCGAAAACGTGTGTCCATCTGTCCTTATAATCCCTATCGTTCCAGAACTGATAGTAAGAGGTGTGTTTTCGGTACGCCCAGGAAAACCACTTACAGTACCCACTGCAGACATGGTTCATGCCACCTCTGAGAAACCCCACCAGCGAGGCACAGCAGTGGTATAATGACAGTCACATCACCACCAGGTCTGTCATTGAACAAGCCATAGGAATGTTGGAGATTCATTTCAGATGCCTGGATCGATCTGGAGGAGCCCTTCAGTACTCACCAGCAAGGGCATGCAGAATAACAGTCGTGTGTTGCCTCCTGCGCAATATTGCACAACGGAGAGGGTTACAGTTGGAGGAGCTCCAACGCGCTCATGAAGCATGCGCATCTGCGACAACAATGAAGGAGACAAGGAGGAGGAGGAGGACAACGAAGATGGGCAACCCATCAGCAGAGCAGTAGCACACATGGCAGCTTGTGATGCCAGAGGGTCACTCATATCTAATAAGTTCTCATAAGTACATCTGCAAAATGAAGACAGTGAGCTATTCAGACTGCCTGGAACCACAGCCACCACTACCACCAACACCAGCCCCGCCCCTCCACTTGAACAAAACAGTCCTTCAACCATGCATACACCCATTGTAAATGTGCCCAATGGGTGGCATCAAGTCTCCCCGTTCATGATGAGGGGCATGCAGGGGCGCTTTCACAAAAGGGATTCAAAAATGGACAAGACGTGGCAGTGGTGGTGACAATTATATTTATAACAATTATAACAACTTCTATGCCGTGCATCCCCTGTGGCTTCAGCAGAGGTAGTGGCAGGTTTCTCAGGTCCCTGTCCTGACTGCTGAGATGCTCAGAGCCTACGCCCTCAGAGTTTTGGAGCACATGAGGGCCCCGCCAAAGACTGCTCCACCTGCAGCTGTGCAAGAGCAGACTTGGCTATCGGGAGAGGAGGCAGCATTGCGGGTACTGGTTGAGGGGGGGAGGGCAACAGGTGAGACATGGGAGCACTTTGAGGGGAGTCCCCACTTCCATGTCCCCTTTCGTCATCATCCCTCCCCTGGGCCACGGTCACATCACTCCTACCACTCTGCTGGACAACAGCTTGGAGCACATCTGTGACACGTTCGAAGGCCACGGCTAAAGTATCTGTCTATCTGATTAAACAAAAGTTAATATCCTGAGTCTGCCGTTATCATGGCCTGAATGGACTCATTTGTGAGCCGTGCTTGACGCTCAATGGAGGCTGCCATTCTTTTCATCGGAGACATTCCCACACTTACCTGTGCCATCATTCCACTAATGCTAGAGGTGGACCCCTCCATCCTTCCGCTATTGTGGAGAGTGTGTGTGGCACGTTTTCCAGTACCTCGCAAAGGTGCAGCTGTACCTTTACTATTTTCAATCTCAACAAAGGCCCCCCAGGGTTCAGCATCTGCGTCCAGCTGAGCAGAGCTTGGAGAGGAGCGTGCCCCCCGACGCAGACTCTCCACAGCTGCCCCAGCCACTAGTGTCTGCTCATTCTCACTTGTGAGTGGCGAATCACCAGATGACAACCCAAATATCTGCCTAACATGACGCACCGAAGTGCCAGTATCTGCTCTGGTGCATGGCTGGATATGATGTGATGGTGCACCCTCAGAGGAACGGAACTCCTCTGAGGTATCGCACTCTTCCAATCCTTGAAGACCCTGGAAGAGAACATAAAACAATATTAAGAATCATCGCAGAAGTTATTTGCAAAGAGCGTACTGAGGTGTGTGACAGGTCAATCATTGATAACATCAATTGATGATGTGTGTGGAGGATGTTACAGTTCTGTCACCAGCTGTTTGCGGGTTGCCAGTCTCGCCATCTCCGACGGCCAGGCATTCAGCCGTGTGGCTGAGCTCAAAGGCGTACTCCATATCTGTCAGGGGTACCATTTGTGGTGGCACCCCTCAGTCCTAGTCCTCTCCCTTGCATTTTGCACTCTCTTCTCCTACAAGGGGAGAAAGAACAAACGTGTGCGTAAAGATGTCATGTTCACCCGATGGATGTATTGCTTTGGGTGAGACTGCCAATGAAAGAGATGCATCAGAGGGTGAGTATCAGACAGATTCATGACATTGCATCAGGACTGGGGTGAGTGGGAGTGGTGGGTTCACAAATGGGGAGGTGAGGAAGTACACAGAAAGTAAAGGTAAGTTGATAATGAGACTTAAGTGGGTGTGAGGAGTGATATGATGGAGTTGGCTTGGCAAGACAGAGTGAGAGGGGGGTGATGTAGGTGAATCAGTAACTGTACTCACTTTTTCTGACCTGGTTAGCTCATTACAGTGCTTCCTGCACTGCACTCATGTCCTTGCCACAGTGGTCCTGCTCCTCAGCTCCTCAGCCACCTCAAATCAGGCTTTCTTGGTGGCAGAGGCAGGGCGCTTCCTCCTATCAACTGGGTACAGTATGTCCCTCCTGCTCCTTATACCAGCCAGTGGCAAGTCAAGTGAAGAGTCATTAAACAGGGTGCTGGCTTAGTCCTAAGATGCTCCATATCTTCAAATTCCTCCTTTCTCTCTCAAAATCCAAGCTTGCAATGGCCCTTTAAATAGTCCAGTTCCCAGCATGTCATTCGGGTGTGCAATATGCCCTCTGCGCAACTTGGAGACACGAAACCCGGAAGTCACATTAAGGGCCTTCAATCGAGTCGAGATCACTCGAGCCAATGCATGCAAAATTTTCCGGGTTCACCTGGAATATGGGATTAGAGTAGACAGGGCTTGATGGCCGGCGCGGACACGATGGGCCGAAGGGCCTCTATCCGTGCTGTATAACTCTATGACTCTATGACCCCTGCTGAGTTCTCGCCATCATGTTAAAATTTACTCCAGTGGTGTCAATAGACACTCTATTGAAGAAGAGCACGGAGTCCTAACCAAAATTTATTCCTTGACCAAAATTACTAAAAACAATTTTAGCTCATTGCTATTTGTGGGATCTTGGTGTACACAAATTGATGCAGCATTTCCCTACATTACAACAGTGACTACAGTTCAAAAGTATTTCCTTGGCTGTCAAGTGCTTTGGGACGCCCTGAGGTCATGAAAGGCGCTATGTAAATGCAAGTTCTTTCCAGATAAAAATAATTAACGGAAAGGTGATCTGTTCATTTTTCTGCACAAGTTACTGAAGACTAGTGACGATGCTCTTGAAGACATGGGGAGCCAATTTTGGTTTGCTGTTTAGATCAGGTGAGCAGTGGATGGTGAGTCTGCGATGCCTACCCGATGATGTCAGTGGGAGGTCCGAACCATTTTCATGGTTCAGCCATATTTTAATCTCAAGGACCTGCTGTCAGCGCGATTTTCGTTATCCATTGGTGGCTCACCCACTGGGAGGTCAGGAAATCCAGTGGGGCTCCCATGATTTAAAGGCTGCCACATCTCTTAAAGGGAAGTTTTTCATGGCTCTGCATTGGATCAGTTTCTCCACTGTCAGAAGAGAAGAGGGCCCAGAAACCAATTGTTGAAAGGAGCTTCCAGAGCATTACATCATTCCTGCATCCTGTTCTTGCGGAGAATTCATGGAGTGCTGAGTCGCCGCCCTAGGAGAGTGGCCTTAGCTCCATGGGAGAGGCACCTGCTGTCCTCTCTCAGGATGGCAGCAAGTCTGTTCTCCCGCCAGACACTCCGCCAGTCCCTTGTCAGTGCCAGTCAACCAGCCAGCCCACACAACTCCAGCCTACGCCGAGATGCTACGGCCTGCAGTGGGGCCCTCAAGATCCAGACTGCTTGAAGTCATCCTCCAGAGCCATCTTAAGAATCCTCAATGGAAGCTCATCAGCCTTCCACCTCCCAAACTGGAAAACCACTCACAGATATTGGCGAGTCAGGCAGGAGATCGGTTTTGTGTCAGATCATGGATGGTTTTAAGGGCAAGTAACCCAGAATGGAGGATAGGATTTTCTCCTACATGTTCAATAAGATTAACGTGTCTTAGCCATGGGTGCTGGAGATGCTGCGCTCTGAGAGTCCCCTGGATAGGGCTGCAGAGTGGACAGGTAGCAGGGATCACAGGAAGTCAAAGGAGAAAGCGATTTGGTTCCTGTGTCTGCAGAAGCAAGTTCAACTGCTCAGGGAGCGGGTTGAAAAGCTAGGGAACGAACTTAAAGAGTCTGAGGATAGGTCAGACATAGGAACGTGAGGGAGATAGTCGGGAGTACACTATTAGAGGAACTGCATGAGGAAAGGCAGCAAAGATGTGCGCAAGAAGAGACCTCCCGTAAATGGTTGAATACCTCAGGTTACAGAGGCCAAGGTAAACAAGCAGGCCCTACGGGAAGAAAATGCGAGGCTAATAGCAAGAGTTGACAGCTTGGAGGGTCAGCTAAGGGATATAAAGATATCTTATAAAGTAGCCAGGAGCAGAGGCTATGAGGAAGCAGATCATGGTCCATGTAAGGAAAGGGTCCAAAAATTGACCCAAGCCGAGTCCAAAAGCCAGAGTTATGGCCTGTTTAATGTCACCGGGGAAAACCGGGTAGACTGGGACAAGGAGGAACAGGAGCCTGATGATAGGGCTCAGGACAGGGAAGTCCGACCAGCGCCTGAAGCGCCACCGAGACCTATGTGTCCTCTGCAGCAGCAGAAGTTCAGTCCACCCGTACCAAACGGTGACCAGGCCCTGCTGCAGAGCGATTACATGGTCGAGTAAACAACCCCTCAGCTGCAAGCCATGCTAGCAGGAACGCCCAAGCTCAAACAGAACGGGGATCCCTCAGTTCACTTTATGGAAGTGAACAGATAGGAGGGGTCAACAGATGTAGTGAGGGCGAGATCAAAAGGCTGATGCTGTTCTTCCTTGATGGGAAATTGTATCAGAGCTTATCCGCAGCCACAAAGCTAGAGGAGGCACCAAAGAGGAGTTGAAAGACGAGATCCTGAGGGCCATGGGGCATAACGAGGGTAGCCCGTTCTTACAAGTAGAATGGACTAGGCAGCTGGCCGGCGAGGCACCAGATGCATTCGCGGACAGGCCATGGCCCGTGTATGAAAAGGCAACTGGAGGGACGCTCGACCGCGCGCAGTTGATAGGGACCCCCTGGAATCACTGGCTCAGGGTCCTTGTGGCGAAAAACTTGCCAAGGATCAGGGTCAGGGCAGAAGTGTGCTGGCTCTCCCTGATTAACTGAAAATTCTCGAGGTGTTCAGTCACCCTCTCCTTAATTATAGACTCCAGCATTTTTCCCACAACAGATGTTCGGCTAACTGGTCTATAATTCCCTGGTTTCCTTCTCTCTCCTTTCTTAAAAAGCGGAGTGACATGTGCAATTTTTCAATCCAGAGGGACAGTTCCTGAATCTAGAGAACTTTGCAAGATTATAGTTAGGGCATCTGCAATCTGCTCACCTACTTCCTTCAAAACCCTGGGATGGAAACCATCTGGTCCTGGGGATTTGTCACTCTTTAGTACTATTATTTTCTTCATTACTGTTGCTTTACTTATATTAATTTTATTGAGTCCCTGTCCCCGATTCAATGTTAGTTTTCTTGGGATTTCCGGCATGCTATCCTCTTTTTCTACTGTAAATACTGACGCAAAGTAATCGTTCAACATGTCCGCCATTTCCCCATTGTCAATGACATATCCCCACTTTCAGTTTTTAAGGGGCCAACACTGCTCCTGACCACTCTCTTTTTCCTAATGTAACTATAAAAGTTCTTCGTATTGGTTTTGATATCCCTTGCGAGTTTCTTTTCATACTCTCTTTTTGTAGCTCTTACTATCTGTTTTGTGACCTTTTGTTGATCTTTGTATCTTTCCCATTCGCCAGGATCTGTGCCATTTTTTGCCTTTTTGTATGCCCTTTCCATATGTCTTATACTGTCCCTTACCTTTTTAGTTGTCCATGGCTGTTTTTTTTGACAAGTAGAGTTCTTGCCCCTCAGGGGTATAAACCGATTCTGTATCACCACCTTCTCAAGGGCAATTAGGGATGGGCAATAAATGCTGGCCTCGCCAGCGACGCCCACATCCCATGAACGAATAAAAAAAACGTTAAATGTTTCTTTAAACATTTCCCACTGATCATCAGTCGTTTTACCCATAAACAGATTTGCCCAGTTTACTGCACAGTCTCTGTCTCATCCCATTGAAGTCGGCCTTACCCAAGTCTAGAATCTTAGCAGCTGATTCACTTTTTCCTTTTAAACACACATTGAACTCGATCATGTTATGATCGCTATTGGATAGATTTTCACGCACAGTTAAGCCGTTAACTAAATCTGGTTCATTACTCATTACTAAATCTAATATGGCTTGCCTCCTTGTTGCCTCTAGGACATACTGCTGTAGAAAACTATCCCGAACACACTCAAGAAATTCACTACCTTTCTGACAGTTGTTAGTCTGCTTTCCCCAATCTATGTGAAGGTTAAAGTCCCCCATTAAGACCACTATGCCTTTCTTACACACTTGTCTAATCTCTGCATTTATACAATCTAGCACTTCAGCAATTTAAGGCCAGTTCCGGGGAGAAGGTCAAACCAAAGGGGAGGATCCATGAAATGAAAGCCAGTGAGGGTAATAGGAACGAATGGCGACAGGAAGGGGTTAGTATCGACAAGTCCAGGACTTGTTTCGGGTGTGGGAAGACGGGACACTGGAGGCGGGACTGCCCATTCTCAATCGGGGGGAGGCCACAAGGGGGTGCTGCAGTACAAAAGCCAGGTATTACAGAGGCAGAGGGGACGACCGACGGGTCATTTGAGCTTCTGGTGGCCACCCTATGGAAGGCTATGGGGAAGGACAAAGGCAAGTTAGACACTATCATGAGCAGTGAAGCGCCCACCGCACCCGTACGCCCCCCACCCTGACTGGAACGCGCCCAGCCTGACCTGTGTCCGTTCATGTACGATGAGTGGAGCAGGCCCTGTGTAAGGATGGGGGTGAAGACGGTGCAGGGGAAATATTTGGTGGACACCGGGGCTTCCATTCAGAAAACCTGACCAATTCACCCTGGTCTTGAAGGGTCCCATTCAGCCTCATGGGGTTCACAGGGAATGAGCAGGCTGAGGCAATCTCAAAACCCCTGGCCATAGAACTAGGATCCCTCCATACCACATGGGAGTGTGTCCTGGTGCAATGGGAACAGCCAAGATCAGGAGTCCTCGGGGCTGACTTTATGTTAGCCAACCGAGTGATTGTGGATTTAAGGAATCACTGCCTATGGGGGCAGTGGATTCAGATAAAGCCGAGGAGGTGCTGGTGATCCCAAGAGATGGAGAAGGAAGGGGCAATGTGTGTACTATGAAGCCCAAGGAGAATTACGGCCTAGAGCAGTTGGTCTGTAATACCCCAGCCAACTATCAGGCGAACGTGCGGGATAACCTTGCCGCATTCGCCACTCACAAGCACGACTGTGGCAGGGTGACATGGGTAGACGTCAGGATACAAAGGGACCACATGTAACGGCCATAGAAACAGTATAGTTTCCCCAGAGAGGCAGAAGTCGACTTAGAGACGACACTGGGATCCCTCGTAGAACAGGAGGTGTTGAGGCCGATAGCCAACCACGTAAACTCACCACTTTGGCCGGTTAAGAAGCCCGACCAGTCGTGGAGAGTCACTGTGGACTATCGTGTGCTCAATAAAAGTATCCCAGCCTGTGCGCCCATAATTGTCGCTGTTGCTGACCTCATAGGGAGCAATTCAGCGACTGCAACCACTTTCACGGTGCTGGATATCTCCAATGGGTTCTGGTCGATTCCCCTTAAACGGAAGACCAGTATAAATTTGCCTTTACATTTAAAAGGCAACAGTACACCTGGACATGCCTTCCCCAGTGGCTTCATAACAGCCCCTCCATATTTCACCAGTCTATGGCAAACACACTCAAAGGCTTCAGCCGACCCAACTGGCTAATCCAGTATGTAGACGATTTGCTTTTGTTCTCCACGGGCCACTGCTGGACGAGCTGTTGAGGCTGTTGCGGGAGACAGGGTTTAAAGTGAACCCAAAGAAAGCCCAGATCGGACAGGAGGAAGTCATATTCCTCGGGCTGACCGTAAGAGCTGGTGAGCGAGTGATAGATGAGTCAAAAAGGGGGAAGGTAACTTTATAGAGGGTTACGCAGCCACGGCAGCCCCTCTGCTTCGGCTCCTCCGCAAGGGAGTCAAGTGGGAGTGGGGCCAGAACTGCCAGGAAGTGTTCACCCGCCTCAAGGAGAATTTACAGACGGCACCCGCATTGGGAGCCATCAACAGTAGTGAGGAATTCTTTTTGGAGGTAGCAGCCAGCAGGGATAGCTTGAGCGCAGTGTTGCTGGAGCAGCATGGCAAGCTACGACCTGTGGTCTACTCCTCAAGGGTTCTCACAGAGGTAGAAAGGGGATACTCCAACTGCGAGAGGCATCTCCTAACCACACACTGGGCCGTAAAGCGCTCCCTGCTCTTTATTTGATTTTGTTCTGGATTTTGTGTTGATGCTTGTCTTTGTATATTATAAATATTTCAGGTTCAGAAAAAAATATAGGAAACAATAACAAAATAACTGATAAAAATACAACAGGAATGATGAAAAACAAGAAGTGCAATAAGTTAAAAAGTGTGAGAAAAATAGCATCAGGGCAAAAGGGCAGGCTGGGGTCTGTTGCCCAATTAAGAGTTCTATACACAAATGCACGTAACATAAAGAATAAAACAAGCAAATTAGAAGCGCAATGTCAGCTTAAAGGGTATCACCATCACGGAGACCTGGCTACAAGCTAGGCATGACTGGGTAATAAATATTCCCGGTTATACGGTCTTTAGAAAGGACAAAGAGGCAGAAGAATTTCTAAAGTGTGTTCAGGAGGACATTCTTGATCAGTATGTTTCCACCCCAACGAGGAAGGAGGCATTGCTGGATCTGGTTCTGGGGAATGAGGTGGGTCAAGTGGAGCGAGTGTCAGTGGGGGAACATTTAGGGAACAGTGATCATAGTATCATAAGGTTTAGATTAGTTATGGAAAAGGACAAGGAGAAAAAGGAGATTTATGAGGATGTTGCCAGGACTGGAAAATTTTAACGATGAGGAAAAATTGCATAGGCTGAGGTTGTTTACTTTGGAACAGAGGAGGCTGAGGAGAGATTTAATTGAGGTATATAAAATTATGAGGGGCCTAGATAGAGTGAATAGAAAGGACCTATTTCCCTTCGCAGAGGGGTGAATAACCAGGGGGCATAGATTTAAAGTAATTGGTAGAAGGATTAGAGGGGAGGTGAGGAATAATGTTTTCACCCAGAGAGTGGTGGGGTTCTGGAACTCACTGCCTGGAAGGGTGGTAGAGGCAGAAATCCTCATCACATTTAAAAGGTGCTTGGATGTGCACTTGAAGGGCCACGACCTACAAGGCTACGGACCAAGAGCTGAAAAGTGGGATTAGGCTGCATGGTCCTTTTTGGCCAGCACAGACATGATGGGCCGAATGGGCCCCTTCTGGGCCATCAATTTCTATGGTTCTATGATTCAATCTAGTGTAAAAATACTTAATTGGAGGAGGGCCAATTTTAGTGGGTTGAGAACGTATCTGGCCCAGGTAAATTAGAATCAAAGATTGTCAGGCAAAACTACAATCAAGGCAGCCTTCAAAAATGAGATGATTCAGGTCCACTCTAGGTACATACCCACGAGGGGGAAAGGTAGGGCAACCAAAGCCAGAGCTCCCTGGATGACGAAAGAGATAGAGGGTAAGATGAAACAGAAAAAAGGGGGCGTGAAGGGAGAAGGGAGATGTGAAAAAGGAAGTAAGAGGGGCAAAGAGAAAGTATGAGAATAGATTGGCGGCCAACATAAAAGGGAATCCAAAAGTCTTCTATAGGCATATAAATAGTAAACAGGTAGTAAGAAGAGGGGTGGGGCCAATTAGGGACCAAAAAGGAGACCTATACATGGAGGCAGAGGGCATGGCTGAGGTATTAAATGAATAATTTGCATCTGTCTTTCACCAAGGAAAAAGATGCTGCCAAAGCCACAGTAAAAGAGGAGGTAGTTGAGATACTGGATGGGCTAAAAATTGATAAAGAGGAGGTACTAGAAAGTCTAGCTGTACTTAAAGTAGATAAGTCACCCGGTCCGGATGGGATGCATCCTAGGTTGCTGAGGGAAGTAAAGGTGGAAATTGCAGAGGAGCTTCCAATCCTCCTTAGATACGGGGATGGTGCCAGAGGACTGGAGAATTGCAAATGTTACATCCTTGTTCAAAAAGAGTATAAGGATAAACCCGGCATCTACAGGCCAGTCAGTTTAACCTCGGTGGTGGGGAAGCTTTTAAGGACAATAATCCGGGTCAAAATTAATAGGAACATAGGAACAGGAATAGGCCATTCAGCCCCTCGTGCCTGCTCCGCCATTTGATAAGATCATGGCTGACCTGTGATCTAACTCCATATACCTGCCTTTGGCCCATATCCCTTAATACCTTTGGTTGCCAAAAAGCTATCTATCTCACATTTAAATTTAGCAATTGAGCTAGTATCAATTGCCGTTTGCGGAAGAGAGTTCCAAACTTCTACCACCCTTTGTGTGTAGAAATGTTTTCTAATCTCGCTCCTGAAAGGTCTGGCTCTAATTTTTAGGCTGTGCCCCCTACTCCTAGAATCCCCAACCAGCGGAAATAGTTTCTCTCTATCCACCCTATCTGTTCCCCTCAATATCTTATAAACTGATTTAGAAACATAGAAAATTTACGGCACAGGAGGAGGCCATTCGGCCCATTATGTCTTTGGTGGTCAAAGTAGAGCAACCCAACCTAATCCCACTTTCAAGGACTTGGTCCATAGCCTTGTAGGTTATATGATGTGGAGATGCCGGTGATGGACTGGGGTTGACAATTGTAAACAATTTTACAACACCAAGTTATAGTCCAGCAATTTTATTTTAAATTCACAAGCTTTCGGAGGCTTCCTCCTTCCTCAGGTGAACGTTGTTGGAAATGAAATCCTCGAAATGAAATCGCATTTATAATTCACAGAACAATGCTTGGTGATTACAGACAGTTTTTTCAACTGCCCGTTGCCAAGGCAATCAGCGTGCAGACAGATCCCCTCACACGAGAGGACACCACCCACCAGGTGCATGGTTCATACTCCTGTGACTCGGCCAACGTTGTCTACCTCATACGTTGCAGGAAAGGATGCCCCAGAGCATGGTACATTGGCGAGACCATGCAGACGCTGCGACAACGGATGAACGGACACCGCGCAACAATCACCAAACAGGAGGGTTCCCTCCCAGTCGGGGAACACTTCAGTAGTCAAGGACATTCAGCCACCGACCTTCGGGTAAGCGTACTCCAAGGCGGCCTTCGAGACACACGACAACGCAAAATCGTCGAGCAGAAATTGATAGCCAAGTTCCGCACCCATGAGGACGGCCTCAACCGGGATCTTGGGTTCATGTCACGCTACACGTTACCCCACCAGCGAACAAATGTTATCCGTTTTTAATATAACGGGTCAGTTGCTGTCTTTTCTATGTTTCTACCTCTCTATCTCTGTTTTTTTTTGTTTTTTTGGGTTTTTTTTGGTGATTTGTATATTCGGAGACCTTGCAGGTAACACCTGTCTGTCTGCACACTGATTGCCTTGGCAACGGGCAGTTGAAAAAACTGTCTGTAATCACCAAGCATTGTTCTGTGAATTATAAATGCGATTTCATTTCGAGGATTTCATTTCGTTCACCTGAGGAAGGAGGAAGCCTCCGAAAGCTTGTGAATTTAAAATAAAATTGCTGGACTATAACTTGGTGTTGTAAAATTGTTTACAATTGTAGGTTATAGCACTTCTAGTGCATATCCAAGTGTCTTTTAAATGCAATAAGCATTCCGCCTCTACAACCCTTTCCGGTAGTGAGTTCCACCACCCTCTGGGTAAAAAAAAATTTCCTCAGCTCCCCTCTAATCCTTCTACCAATTACTTTAAATCTATGCCCCCTGGTTATTGACCTCTCTGCTAAGGGAAATAGGTCCTTCCTGTCCACTCTATCCAGGCCCCTCATAATTTTATATATCTCAATTAAATCACCCCTCAGCCTCCTCTGTTCCAAAGAAAACAATCCCAGCCTATCCAATCTTTCCTCAAAGCTAAAATTCTCCAGTCCTGGCAACATCTTCGTCAATCTCCTCTGTACCCTCTCTAGTGCAATTACATCCTTCCTATAATGTGGTGACCAGAACTGTATGCAGTACTCAAGCTGTGGCCTAACTAGTGTTTTATACAGTTCTAGCATAACTCCCTGCTCTTATATTCAATGCCTCGGCTAATAAAGGAAAGTATCCCATATGCCTTCTTAACCACCTTGTTACCTGTCCTGCTACCTTCAGGGATCTGTGGACATGCACTCCAAGGTCCCTCACTTCCACTACACCTCTCAGTATCCTCCCATTTATTGTGTACTCTATTGCCTTGTTTGATCTCCCCAAATGCATTACCTCACATTTCTTCGGATTGAATTCCATTTGTCACTTTTCTGCCCTCCTGACCAGTCCATTGACATCTTCCTGCAGTCTACAGCTTTCCTCCTCACTATCAACCACACGGCCAATGCGGCCTAGATGGAGTGGATGGGGAGGACCTATTTCCCTCAGCAGAGGGGTCAGTGACCAGGGGGCATAGATTTAAAGTAATTGGTAGAAGGATTAGAGGGGAGCTGAGGAGAAATTTTTTCACCCAGAGGGTGGTGGGGGTCTGGAACTCACTGCCTGAAAGGGTGGTAGAGGCAGAAACGCTCAACTTATTTGAAAAGTACATGGATGTGCACTTGAAGTGTGGCAACCTGCAAGGCTGCAGACCAACTGCTGGAAAGTGGGATTTAGCTGGACAGCTCTATTCGACCGGCACGGACACGATGGGCCAAATGGCCTCCTTCTGTGCCATAACTTTCTATGATTCTATGAATGCCTCTCACTGCTCTGACACTGATTTACCTTCAAGCAGCTGTTTCCAGTCCACTTTTACTAAATCACTTCTCAGCTTAGTAAAATTGGCCTTTCTCCATTTTAGAACTTCTACTCCTGTTCTATTTTTGTCCTTTCCATAACCATGTTAAATCTAACTGAATTATGATCACTACCACCAAAATGCTCTCCCACTGATACTCCTTCCACCTGCCCAGCTTCATTCCCTAAAACTAAATCCAGAACTGCCCCCCCGCCCCCCCGAGGTGAAGCGCTCCTCGATGAGCTCGTCTCTGAGAACTCGGGCAGATATGGGCTCTGGCCATCTTGAATGCTGACTCAAAGGAACTTGTAACACTGCTGGGTTCATACCTGTCAACTGTACCAATTGGAGCTACTGCCATTGTATTGGTATTGAGAATACTACCCTGCCTCTCCTCATCCTCTTCCTGCTCTTCCTCCTTCAAGTGTTGCCACCCAGGTGGTGATAAAGTCTGGTCCCTCATGATGGTGGAGCATGCAGCAGTCAGCGACAAATCTGGATTCCCACTCAGGGATATACTGCAAAGCTCCTCCGGAACTGTCCAGGTAGTGAAAGCATTGCTTGAGCACGCAGGTTGTTTGCGCGATAATGTTCTTCAATAATGTTCCTTGTGGCAGCATGGCTGTCATTGTAGGTGTGCTCTTCAGCTGTATGTGGGTTCCTGACTGGAGTCATGAGCCATGTCCAGAGGGATTAACCCTTGTCACTCAATAACAACCAGCCTCTAACTTGGCAGCCTGATTGGAATAAAGGTGGCATAGTGGACTGACGCAAGATAAAAGTTTCATGATTGCTGCCAGGATAGCAGACACAGGCCTGCATGATGCACTGCCTGCAGTCGCAATCCAGCTGTATATTGAGGGAGCTGAATCCCTTTCGATTGATAAAGATGCCAGACTGGTGATAATGTGGAGATGCCGGTGATGGACTGGGGTTGACAATTGTAAACAATTTTACAACACCAAGTTATAGTCCAGCAATTTTATTTTAAATTCACAAGCTAAGGACTATAGTCCAGCAATTTTATTTTAAATTCACAAGCTAAGCTTGCACCCTATCACAAGTTAAGACTGGTGATAGGGTGCAAGCAAAGCAATCGCACCCTGCACCCGCCCTGGGGAAGCTTGCCATGCGTGTGAATCCTAATGCTGTCTCATCCTGCTTCGCTCTGTCCATAGGTGTTCCTCATGGCGTAGAGAGCCTCAGTAACCTCCCTGATACTTTAGTGTACTGCGAACTGTGAGATGTTGCTAATGTCACCTGTTGTAACCTGAAAGGAGCCCACGGCATGAACGTTTAAGGTCATGGTGACCTTCACAGCCACAGGCAGTGCTGTTCATGCCCTATTTCAAGATTCAATCTGTGGCTGAAGTAGGTGACATAGCTCGGTGACCCCTCCTTAGTGAAGCAAAGGCACCTCAGACATTGCTCCTCAGTAAAGTTGAGGCTGGAGAAGTGTTCCCTAAATACACGCTATGGATACCCTGTGCAGTGTCCTCCTCCTTCTCCCTCTTCTGGCAGCAGTTCCTACTCTCTTCCTTGATGCTCCCCCTCATCCTCCCTCCCCAAAGGCAGTCCTTTGACTGCAGCCAAACTATCTCTGAGGTAGCCAACAATAGTGCAGCACCAGCAAAATCTTGTTCTCAGCTGGCAAATTTAACTTTCCAGAGTGATAAAACACAGCAAGCAATGTACAGAAGTTAACCAGCAGCCTGAAATGATAAACCAGCAATAAACCTGTAAGTACTGCATGATCCCTTTAAATAGCGCTGGTGAGGGGTCCTTCCTGCCAGTTAGCACCACGAGTAACACACTGGGGCATACCAATATTGAAAAGGGGTCCTGCAAGAAGCGACCCTAATTTAATAATAAAATATTCTGCTTTTTGCATACATCGGACTCTTACCGCCGCCGAATCCACGTTCACCATTATGGCAGGCAGCACATTTTCCAAAAAACAGGTGCTCTGCGGATGTATTTCTAGGCCCAGGTATTTTATTGAGATGCATTTAAACTTTTCTCATTTTAATTTTGTTTCAGTTATTGGCTGTTCACTTTAACTGTGCTCAATAATATTGGTAAGGTAGAGTATTGGTTATGTTACTGGTCTAATAATCCAAAGCCCTGGAATAATAATCCAGAGAATGTTAGTTCAAATCCCACCAAGGCAGTTTGAGAATTTGGATTGAGTTTAGAAAGGCCGTAAATAAAACAAAAAGCTGATATCAGTAAAAGTGCCCATGAGGCTGTCGAATTATCACAAAAACCCAAACGAGGGATGGGCAATAAATGTCGGCCTGGCCAGTGACGCCCACATCCTAAGAATTAATATATTACAAATTTAATGCAACCTGTTCCCAGCCATTCCAATTGCGTTTTCAGAAATACAGTAGTACAAAATTTAAGCTAGATCGACAGGAGTTAACTTGCACTTTGTTTTCCGATCGCTCCTTATCAAGAGACGCTTTGCATCTATTCAGTACCTCTCCAACCAATGGCCAAGCTGAAGCAGAGAAGCAGAGGCACTTTTCACCCTTTATGACACTGTATGCCACACTACCAAGCACAAGCTCTCTGGGAAACAGGATAACCCAACAAATACTGTCACTAAGCATCAAACAAAAGCTACCTTTGAGAAAGAGATATCAGAAACTTACCCCATTCTCCAGGCACACGTTCACCTTTGTTTAGCCGCCATTGCTTGGCACGCATCATGCTGTATTCATTTTCAATCTTCAGACGCTCCTCTTCGGGTATCCATGACTCTGCCACCTGCAGTCTGTTCAGATACGCCTGCTGGACACGCAGTGTTAACTGTTGGTGCCTAATCATTGCCTGAACTCTTCTTTCTGTAACAGACAGAAACAAATTCTTAAAGGTTTCTCGGTTGTGATTACTATTCAAGAGAAAGACAGAAAGGGAAGAAGCAATAATGGAAGGCAGAGAAGACAAGGGCGAAAAACAAATAGGGCCATAGCGCAAAATAATACGAAGATGACTAGCAATCTTAAAAAGACAAGTCTAAAGGCATTGTGTCTTAATGCGCGGAGCATTCGCAATAAGGGAGACGAATTAACAGCGCAGATAGATAGTAACAGTTATGATATAGTTGCAAATACGGAGACATGTCTGCAGGGTGGCCAAGGATGGAAACTGAACATCCAGGGGTATTCAATATTTAGGAAGGACAGGCAAAAAGGGAAAGGATGTGGGGTAGCTTTGCTAGTAAAGGAGGAAATCAATACAATAGTGAGGAAGGATATTGGCTCGGAAAATCACGATGTGGAATCTGTATTGGTGGAGCTAAGAAACACCAAGGGGCAGAAAACATTGGTGGGGGTTGTCTATAGGCCCCCAAACAGTAGTGGAGGTGTAGGGGAGGGCATTAAACAGGAAATTAGAGACGCATGCAAGAAGGGTACAACTATAATCATGGGTGACTTTAATTTACATATAGATTGGTCAAACCAAATTAGCAATAATACTGTGGGGGAGGAATTCCTGGAGTGTGTACGTGATGTTTTTCTAGACCGACACGTTGAGGGACCAACTAGAGAACAGGCGATCCTAGACTGGGTATTGTGCAATGAGAAAGGATTAATTAACAATCTTGTTGTGCGGGGTCCCTTAGGGAAGAGCGGCCATAACATGATAGAATTCCTCATTAAGATGGAGAGTGAAGTAGTCGAATCCGAAACTAGGGTCCTGAATCTAAATAAAGGAAATTACGAAAGTATGAGGTGTGAGTTGGCTAGGATAGATTGGGGAACTTTACTAAAAGGGATGACGGTGGATAGGCAATGGCTAATATTTAAAGAATGTATGCAGGAATTACAACAATTATTCATTCCTGTCTGGCGCAAAAATAAAACAGGAAAGGAGGCTCAACCGTGGCTTACAAAAGAAATTAGGGATAGTATTAGATCCAAAGAGGAGACATATAAAATTGCCAGAAAAAGCAGCAAGCCCGAAGATTGGGAGCAGTTTAGAATTCAGCAAAGGAGGACAAAGAGATTGATTAAGAGGGGAAAAATAGAGTATGAGAGTAAACTAGCAGGGAACATACAAACTGACTGTAAAAGCTTCTATAAATCTGTCAAGAGAAAAAGATTAGTGAAGACAAATGTAGGTCCCTTACAGTCAGAAATGGGGAAAATTATAACGGGGAACAAAAAAATGGCAGTACAATTAAACACATACTTTGGTTCCGTCTTCACAAAGGAGGACACGAATAACCTCCCAGAAATGTTAGGGAACCAAGGGTCTAGTGAGAGGGAGGAACTGAAGGAAATCAGTATCAGTAAACAAAATAGTGCTAGGGAAATTAATGGGGCGAAAGGCTGATCCCAGGGCCTGATAATCCACATCCCAGAGTAAGAAAGGAAGTGGCCCTGGAAATAGTGGATGCATTGGTGATCATCTTCCAAAATTCTATAGACTCTGGAACAGTTCCTACAGATTGGAGGGTGGCAAATGTAACCCCACTATTTAAAAAAGGAGGGAGAGAAAAAACAAGGAATCACAGACCAGTTAGCCGAACATCAATAGTGGGGAAAATGCTAGAGTCTATTATAAAGGATGTGATAACAGAACACTTGGAAGGATTAATGGGATTGGACAAAGTCAGCATGGGTTTATGAAAGGGAAATCATGCTTGTGCTGTTGGGGAAGGTTTAAACTAGAGTGGCAGGGGATGGGAACCTTAGCGGGGAGTCAGAAGGGAGTAAAGTTGAGAACAGCAAGAGAGGGGAAGACCCAGGGGAAATTTACAATACAAATAGTACAAACATTTGTTCAAGAACAAGTGAAAGGGAAAAGCGTAGAGCAGCAGAAAGAAAGTATACTTTAGACACTACAGATAAAGTGAAAACTAGAAGGCGTGAGGCGATTATCCCAGCATCAAAGCTGAAGGTCAGGCTAGGGTGTGTGGCCCAACTAAGAGTTCTATATACAAATGCACGGAGTATAAGGAATAAATTAAATGAAGTACAGGTTCAAATTCAAATTGGAGGGTATGACATGATAGCTATTACTGAGACAAGGCTGCAGGGTGGTCAGGATTGGGAACTAAATATACCGGGTTATAAGGTCCACAAGCTGAGATAGGGAAAATGGAAGAGGGGGAGGAGTAGCCTTAGTGATTAGAGATTAAATCAATTCAATGATAAAGGAGGATATAACGAGAGGTAAGCAGCCAACAGAGACCTTATGGGTTGAATTGAGAAATAGGAAAGGATCTAAGACTATACTGGGAGTTGTGTATAGGAGCCCTGGCAGCAGCTCTGAAGTGCTAGATTGTATAAATGCAGAGATTAGACAAGCGTGTAAGAAAGGCATAGTGGTCTTAATGGGGGACTTTAACCTTCACATAGATTGGGGAAAGCAGACTAGCAACTGTCAGAAAGGTAGTGAATTTCTTGAATGTGTCCGGGATAGTTTTCTACAGCAGTATGTCCTAGAGGCAACAAGGGGGCAAGCTATACTAGATTTAGTAATGAGTAATGAACCAGATTTAGTTAACGGCTTAACTGTGCGTGAACATCTATCCAATAGTGATCATAACATGATCGAGTTCAATGTAGTGTTTGAAAGGGAAAAAAGTGAGTCAGCTGCTGAGATTCTAGACTTGGGTAAGGCCGAATTCAATGGGATGAGACAGAGACTGTCCACATTAAACTGGGCAAATCTGTTAATGGGTAAAACGACTGATGATCAGTGGGAAATGTTTAAAGAAACATTTAATGAGATCAAGAACCGGTTTATACCCCTGAGGGGCAAGAACTCTAGTTGCCAAAAAAAACCAGCCATGGACAACTAAAGAGGTCAGGGACAGTATTTCACGTAAGGAAAGGGCATACAAAAAGGCAAAAAATGGCACAAATCCTGGCGAATGGGAAAGACATAAAGATCAACAAAGGGTCACAAAACAGATAGTAAGAGCTACAAAAAGAGAGTATGAAAAGAAACTTGCAAGGGATATCAAAACCAATACAAAGAACTTTTATTGTCATATTAGGAAAAAGAGGGTGGTCAGGCGCAGTGTTGGCCCCTTAAAAACTGAAAGTGGGGATATTGTCACTGACAATGGGGAAATGACGGACATGTTGAATAATTACTTAGCGTCAGTATTTACAGTAGAAAAAGAGGTTAGCATGCCGGAAATCCCAAGAAAACTTATATTGAATCGGGGACAGGGACTCGATAAAATTAACATAAGTAAAGCAACAGTAATGAAGAAAATAATAGCACTAAAGAGTGACAAATCCCCAGGACCAGATGGTTTCCATCCCAGGGTTTTAAAGGAAGTAGGTGAGCACATTGCGGATGCCCTAACTATAATCTTTCAGAGTTCCCTAGATTCAGGAACTGTCCCTCTAGATTGGAAAATTGCACATGTCACTCCGCTTTTTAAGAAAGGAGAGAGAAGGAAACCAGGGAATTATAGACCAGTTAGCAGAACATCTGTTGTGGGGAAAATGCTGGAGTCTATAATTAAGGAGAGGGTGACTGAACACCTCGAGAATTTTCAGTTAATCAGGGAGAGCCAGCATGGATTTGTGAAAGGTCGGTCGTGCCTGACAAATCTGATTGAATTTTTTGAAGAGGTGACTAAAGTAGTCGACAGGGGAATGTCAATGGATGTTATTTATATGGACTTCCAGAAGGCATTTGATAAGGTCCCACATAAGAGACTGATAGCTAAGTTAGAAGCCCATGGAATCGAGGGAAAAGTACGGATTTGGTTAGGAAGTTGGCTGAGCGAAAGGCGACAGAGAGTACGGATAATGGGTAAGTATTCACATTGGCAGGATGTGACTGGTGGAGTCCCGCAGGGATCTGTCTTCGGGCCTCAATTATTCACAATATTTATTAACGACTTAGATGAAGGCATAGAAAGTCTCATATCAAAGTTTGCCGACGACACGAAGATTGGTGGCATTGTAAGCAGTGTAGATGAAAACATAAAATTACAAAGGGATATTGATAGATTAGGTGAATGGGCAAAACTGTGGCAAATGGAATTCAATGTAGACAAATGTGAGGTCATCCACTTTGGATCAAAAAAGGATAGAACAGGGTACTTTCTAAATGGTAAAAAGTTAAAAACAGTGGATGTCCAAAGGGACTTAGGGGTTCAGGTACATAGATCATTGAAGTATCATGAACAGGTGCAGAAAATAATCAAGAAGGCTAATGGAATGCTGGCCTTTATATCGAGAGGACTGGAGTACAAGGGGGCAGAAGTTATGCTGCAGCTATACAAAACCCTGGTTAGACCGCACCTGGAGTACTGTGAGCAGTTCTGGGCACCGCACCTTCGGAAGGACATATTGGCCTTGGAGGGAGTGCAGCGTAGGTTTACTAGAATGATACCCGGACTTCAAGGATTAAGTTATGAGGAGAGATTACACAAATTGGGGTTGTATTCTCTGGAGTTGCGAAGGTTAAGGGGTGATCTGTTCGAAGTTTATAAGATATTAAGGGGAACGGATAGGGTGGATAGAGAGAAACTATTTCCGCTGGTTGGGGATTCTAGGAGTAGGGGGCACAGTCTAAAAATTAGAGCCAGACCTTTCAGGAGTGAGATTAGAAAACATTTCTACACACAAAGGATGGTAGAAGTTTGGAACTCTCTTCCGCAAACGGCAATTGATACTAGCTCAATTGCTAAATTTAAATGTGAGATAGATAGCTTTTTGGCAACCAAAGGTATTAAGGGATATGGGCCAAAGGCAGGTATATGGAGTTAGATCACAGATCAGCCATGATCTTATCAAATGGCGGAGCAGGCACGAGGGGCTGAATGGCCTGCTCCTGTTCCTATGTTCCTAACAAATCTACTGGAGTTTTTTGAGGATGTATCCAGTAGAATAGATAGGGGCGAACCAGTGGATGTGGTGTACTTGGATTTTCAGAAGGCTTTTGATAAGGTCCCACAAAAGAGGTTAGTGTGCAAAATTAAAACACATGGGATTGGGGGGAATATATTGGCATGGATTGAGAATTGGTTGACAGACAGGAAACAGAGAGTAGGAATAAACTGGTCTTTTTCCAGGTGGCAGGCAGTGACTAGTGGGGTACCACAGGGATCAGTGCTTGGGCCCCAGCTATTCACAATATATATCAATGATTTGGATGAGGGAACGGAATGTAACATTTCCAAGTTTGCAGACGACATAAATCTGGGGTGCATTGTGAGCTGTGAGGAGGATGCAAAGAGGCTCCAATGTCATTTAGACAAGTTGGGTGAATGGGCAAGAACATGGCAGATGCAGTATAATGTCGATAAATATGAGGTTATCTACTTTGGTTGTAAAAACAGAAAGATAGATTATTATCTGAATGGTGATAGATTTGGAAAAGGGGAGGTGCAACGAGACCTGGGTGTCCTTGTACACCAGTCGCTGAAAGCGAGCATTCAGGTGCAGCAAGCAGTTAGGAAGGCGAATGGTATGTTGGCCTTCATTGCAAGAGGATTTGAATATAGGAGCAGGGATGTCTTACTGCAGTTATACAGGGCGTTGGTGAGACCACATCTGGAGTATTGTATGTAGTTTTGGTCTCCTTATCTGAGGTAGGATGTCCTTGCCATGGAGGGAGTGCGACGAAGGTTTACCAGACTGATTCCTGGGATGGCAGGACTGACATATAGAATCATAGAATCATAGAAGTTACAACATGGAAACAAGCCCTTCGGCCCAACATGTCCATGTCGCCCAGTTTATACCACTAAGCTAGTCCCAATTGCCTGCACTTGGCCCATATCCCTCTATACCCATCTTACCCATGTAACTGTCCAAATGCTTTTTAAAAGACAAAATTGTACCCACCTCTACTACTGCCTCTGGCAGCTCGTTCCAGACACTCACCACCCTTTGAGTGAAAAAATTACCCCTCTGGACCCTTTTGTATCTCTCCCCTCTCACATTAAATCTATGCCCCCTCGTTATAGACTCCCCTACCTTTGGGAAAAGATTTTGACTATCTACTTTATCTATGCCACTCATTATTTTATAGACTTCTATAAGATCACCCCTTAACCTCCTACTCTCCAGGGAAAAAAGTCCCAGTCTGTCTAACCTCTCCCTATAAGTCAAACCATCAAGTCCCGGTAGCATCCTAGTAAATCTTTTCTGCACTCTTTCTAGTTTAATAATATCCTTTCTATAATAGGGTGACCAGAACTGTACACAGTACTCCAAGTGTGGCCTCACCAATGCCCTGTACAACTTCAACAAGACATCCTAACTCCTGCATTCAATGTTCTGACCAATGAAACCAAGCATGCCGAATGCCTTCTTCACCACCCTATCCACCTGTGACTCCACTTTCAAGGAGCTATGAACCTGTACTCCTAGATCTCTTTGTTCTATAACTCTCCCCAACGCCCTACCATTAACGGAGTAGGTCCTGGCCCGATTCGATCTACCAAAATGCATCACCTCACATTTATCTAAATTAAACTCCATCTGCCATTCATCGGCCCACTGGCCCAATTTATCAAGATCCCGTTGCAATCCTAGATAACCTTCTTCACTGTCCTCAATGCCACCAATCTTGGTGTCATCTGCAAACTTACTAACCATGCCTCCTAAATTCTCATCCAAATCATTAATATAAATAACAAATAACAGCGGACCCAGCACCGATCCCTGAGGCACACCGCTGGACACAGGCATCCAGTTTGAAAAACAACCCTCGACAACCACCCTCTGTCTTCTGTCGTCAAGCCAATTTTGTATCCAATTGGCTACCTCACCTTGGATCCCATGAGATTTAACCTTATGTAACAACCTACCATGCGGTACCTTGTCAAAGGCTTTGCTGAAGTCCATGTAGACCACGTCTACTGCACAGCCCTCATCTATCTTCTTGGTTACCCCTTCAAAAAACTCAATCAAATTCGTGAGACATGATTTTCCTCTCACAAAACCATGCTGACTGTTCCTAATTAGTCCCTGCCTCTCCAAATGCCTGTAGATCCTGTCCCTTAGAATACCCTCTAACAACTTACCCACTACAGCTGTCAGGCTCACCGGTCTGTAGTTCCCAGGCTTTTCCCTGCCGCCCTTCTTAAACAAAGGCACAACATTTGCTACCCTCCAATCTTCAGGCACCTCACCTGTAGCGGTGGATGATTCAAATATCTCTGCTAGGGGACCCGCAATTTCCTCCCTAACCTCCCATAACGTCCTGGGATACATTTCATCAGGTCCCGGAGATTTATCTACCTTGATGCGCGTTAAGACTTCCAGCACCTCCCTCTCTGTAATATGTACACTCCTCAAGACATCACTATTTATTTCCCCAAGTTCCCTAACATCCATGCCTTTCTCAACCGTAAATACCGATGTGAAATATTCATTCAGGATCTCACCCATCTCTTGTGGTTCCGCATATAGATGGGTGAGGAGAGATTGGGTCAACTAGGCCTATATTCACTCGAGTTTAGAAGAATGAGAGGTGATCTCATCGAAACATATATCAAATTCTAACAGGACTAGACAGACTAGACGCAGGGAGGATGTTCCCGATGGCTGGGGAGTCCAGAACCAGGGGTCACAATCTCAGGATACGGGGTATGCCATTTGGAACCGAGATGAGGAGAAATTTCTTCACTCAGAGGGTGGTGAACCTGTGGAATTTTCTACCACAGAAGGCGGTGGAGGTCAAGTCATTAGATGTATTCAAGAAGGAGATAGATATATTTCTTAATGCTAAAGGGATCAAGGGATATAGGGAAAAAGCAGGAACAGGGTACTGAGTTAGACGATCAGCCATGATCATTTTGAATGGCGGAGCAGGCCCGAAGGGCCGAATGGCCAACTCTTGCTCCTATTTTCTATGTTTCTATGTTTTTTCTGTGAAACATCAGAGACAGATTCTACAATTATTTACAGAATTGGTGAAGAAGATTAAAAAAGTCGAGAAGTCAAAAAGGAAGGCCCTGAAACCCCGGAGGATCGCACGTGACGATGCCCTCCAGCGCTGGCCTTGCTGGAGTTTGCAGGGTCAGCGGAAGGGCAGTTAATTTGCACAAGCGCTACTTCAGGTGCATCTCTGGTATCCACCTACCCATGATTTTGGCAACCATCTCACTGGCCCCTAGCAACGAAGATGATCTGCATTTTTTCTAATGAAAATTTTCTGTGGGTCCAGGCTGCTTGTCTGGTCTGGGCCCCACCAGCGGGACGGGTACATCGCCACACATTTGGCTAACCAGCTGCTGCTACTACACCAGGTCCCAGTGGAGCCTGAGGAGTGGTGTTAGAGATTGAGACCAAAATCTAATAAAAGAATCCATTTGTAAATAAAATAATCCATTTAATATTCAGCTCTGCAGTCAAAAGCCTAAAACTAAAAGCCTGCAAATGTGCAGTGTCTGTACAGAGTTCAGAAGTAGCCTGCTTTCTCGGTCAGGTTATAGGAACATAGGAACAGGAGTGGGCCATTCAGCCCCTCGTGCCTGCTCCGCCATTTGATAAGATCATGGCTGATCTGTGATCTAACTCCATATACCTGCCTTTGGCCCATATCCCTTAATACCTTTGGTTGCCAAAAAGCTGTCTATCTCAGATTTAAATTTAGCAATTGAGCTAGTTATACATTGCTTACATTTAGAGACCAACTTATCCATAACTAACCAACAACTTGCATTTATATAACGCCTTTAACGTAGTCCCAAGGCGCTTCACAGGAGCGATTATCAACCAAAATTTGACACCAAGCCACATTAGGAGATATTCGGACAGGTGACCAAAAGCTTGGTCAAAGGGTTTGATTTTAAGGAGCATCTTAATGGAGGTGAGGGAGGTAGAGAGGTGGAAGAGGTTTCGGGAGGGAATTCCAGAACTCAGGGCCTAGGTAGCGGAAGGCACGGCCGCCAATGCTGGGGCAAAGAAAATTGGGAATCAGAGATATATAAGAGGCCAGAATTGGATAGGTTACAGAGATAGGGAGGTGCCTTGCTCAACCTAAACAGCAGCCAGCTAGCCTTGGGATGGACATCAGAAAGAAAGCCTTGGGTGATAGATGTGTCGAGAGCTTGGAACTTCTTGATAAAGACTGGTGAGAACAGGTGTAAAGTGCATCAAGATATGTGAAATAACGTAGTTCGAAAGATATAAAAATGGCAAAATTTTAATGTGAGGTTAGACAAAGAAGCAGAAGAAGGGAAGAGTGAGAGGAGAGAATATTGAGCTCTACTGAGTGTAACGTGTGTTCTTCTACAGCAAAGCATCATTTGTAATCTTGGTGTTGGCCATGAGTGAATGTTCATTTATCCCTTAATAAACCTGCAAGGGTTTGACTCCTGCATCCAGAACCCTTATTTCTGGTATATAGCCAAGGACAGCAGTGCAATAAATTGGATAGCCCGATAATGAAGCAATACTAGAGCCTGGTCTTCAATTGCTTTCAAGTTTTTATTCACAGAGCTCCAAACAACCCACACCCTAGATCAGCCCTCTGATAAATGGATACAAGAGAGATCCCAATTGATACGCACCTCCTGAATATAATTAACACTAATTGATATAAATCACATGGATGCAATTGACCTGCAAGTCTGTCGCTATTATTGCAAAAACACATTCTAACAGAGGGAACTCATTGCTTAGGGAGTCCCACCCCTGGCTCCTATCCCTGGCTATCATTTGCCTTCTAAGAGGTCAACTGAATTTGCGTCCCTTACAAGGCAGTGAGGAAACTCCCAGAGACAGCAGAGACCTGTTGCAACCAGGTCGCCATCATTTTCCTGAGGAGTCCGGCAGTCACCTACCAGAGTTATGGTGGTACGCCAGCAGAACCCTGCAGTAATTCAGCACTGAAAAATTTAACCTTGAAGTATTTTGCCATTTTATTTTCTTTTTTAATAATTCTGTACCAGTGATGTATATAACCTGTTCAATGCCTTGCTTAGACAGAAATTAATCTTATATTATGTTTTAAGAACTCAGTGTCACTATCAAGAACTTCCAGCTCAAATGTAGCATTGAATAATACAGGGTAATCTATTTTTTTAAAAATTCCTTCTCGGGAAGTGGACATCGCTGGCAAGGCTGACAATTAATTTCCATTCCTCGTTGGCCTGGTGGACTTTCTTCTTGAACTGCTGCAGTAGTGTTATGAGAAACTGAGCGGCTTGCTGGGCCACTTCAGAGGGCAATTAAGAGTCAAACAGGTTTGTGCAGGACTGGAGTCACATACAGGCCAGACGAGTAAGGACGGCTAAAGGACATTAGTGAATCTGGATAGTTCCATATGCCATACAAAAGCATTCAGAGTACTGCTGTTCCTGACTTCAACTTTACAAACTGCTGCATAGAAGGGAGTGGGCCCAACCCTCTGTCATATCCAATCTGAGATCGGGCCTCTGATGACTACATGGGAACCATCTTGGGTTTATTTAGGTGAATAAACTCTCATACAAATTAACTTGCGGAACCAGGATTATTGAAGTAAGCATTAGGCTAAAGGGAAATCTCTGGCCCCCTCTCAGGATAACTTCTCTAAAATCTTTCAGTTCTCCCAATAGCTGTTAGAGTATGATACATTAGACATCCATCATTTGAGGCTTCTCCGACTGCAACCTGATTGTCACCTAATAGTTAAAGGGGAGAAAAAGACAAATATTGTACTACTCAGGACAGCTGCAAACTTTTTGAGGTAGGGAAGGACAACTCAAAATCAAGCAAAATACAAAAACTAACTTTCAAATAGAATTGGTTACAAGAACTCACCATCAGGAGACATCCCAGAGCGAATGTCTTCTGCTGATTTCTCAAGCTCCTCACGTCCAGCGGTGTATCGAAATGACTGAAACCTATTATTCAGTTTTTCAAGCATTTCTTTAGGCATCCATGACTCTGCCACGTGTAGTTTATGAAACATGATCCGTTCTTCAAGTTCTCTTTCTATAAAGGACAGAAATAAGATTAATGGTGTTTAGAAATAGGATTAATGATGTTTCTCTATATAGGAACATTAACCCATATCATTAGATCAGAATGCATACTGAACTTGTTTAATAAGTTTTTCTCCGAGTTTTATTTTGAGATCAAAGGAGATGGACCATCAGAACTAAATGAATTGTGAATTCCTACGATTAACATTAGTGACAATTCAATTCCACACATGGCATCGAGTGCCAATGGTGAAGCAGGCTGGGGCTCTTTTCTCTGTAACAGAAAAGACTGAAGGGTGACCTTACAAAGAATTACATAGAATGCACAGCACAGAAACAGGCCAGTCGGCCCAACAGGTCCATGCCGGTGTTTATGCTCCACACGAGCCTCCTCCCTTCCTACTTCATCTAATCCTATCAGCATATCCTTCTGTTCCTTTCTCCCTCATGAGTTTATCTAGCTTCCCCTTAAATGCTTCTACGCTATTCGCCTCAACTACTCCTTGTGGTAGCAAGTTCCACATTCTAATCACTCTTTGGGTAAAGAAGTTTCTCCTGAATTCCCTATTGGATTTGTTAGTGACTATCTTATATTTATGGCCCCTTGTTCTGGTCTCCCCCACAAGTGGAAACATCTCTCTCGTCTACCCTATCAAACCCTTTCATAATCTTAAAGACCTCTATCAGGTCACCCCTCAGTCTTCTCTTTTCCAGAGAAAAGAGCTCCAGCCTGCTCAATCTTTCCTGATAGGTACAACCTCTCAGTTCTGGTATCATCTCGGCCTCCTCCGGAGATCCCCACCATCACAGAAGCCAGTCTTCAGCCAATTCGATTCACTCCACGTGATATCAAAAAATGGTTAAATGCACTGGATACAGCAAAGGCCATGGGCCCTGACAACATCCCTTCTGTAGTTCTGAAGACTTGTGTTCCAGAACAAGCCATGCCTCTAGCCAAACTGTTCCAGTACAGCGACAACACTGGCATCTACCCGACAAAGTGGAAAATTGCCCAGGTATGTCCTGTCCACAAAAAGCAGGACAAATCCAATCTAGCCAATTACCGCCCCATCAGTCTACTCTCAATCATCAGCAAAGTGATGGAAGGTGTCGTCGACAGTGCTATCAAGCGGCACTTACTCACCAATAACCTGCTCACTGATGCTCAGTTTGGGTTCTGCCAGGACCACTCGACTCCAGACCTCATTACAGCCTTGGTCCAAACATGAACAAAAGAGCTGAATTCCAGAGGTGAGGTGAGAGTGACTGCCCTTGACATCAAGGCAGCATTTGATCGAGTGTGGCATCAAGCAGCCCTAGTAAAATGGAAGTCAATGGGAATCAGGGGAAAAACTCTCCATTGGCTGGAGTCATACCTAGCACAAAGTAAGATGGTAGTGGTTGTTGGAGGCCAATCATCTCAGGCCCTGGACATTGCTGCAGGAGTTCCTCAGGGCAGTGTCCTAGGCCCAACCATCTTCAGCTGCTTCATCAATGACCTACCCTCCATCATAAGGTCATAAGATGATGCTTGCTGATGATTGCACAGTGTTCAGTTCCATCCGCAACCCCTCAAATAATGAAGCAGTCCGTGCCCGCATGCAGCAAGACCTGGACAACATCCAGGCTTGAGCTGATAAGTGGCAAGTGACATTTGCACCACACAAGTGCCAAGCAATGACCATCTCCAACAAGAGAGAGTCTAACCACCTCCCCTTGACATTCAAAGGCATTACCATCGCCGAATTTCCCACTATCAACATCCTGGGGGTCACTATTGGCCAGAAACTTAACTGGACCAGCCACATAAATACCATGACTACAAGAGCAGGTCAGAGGCTGGGTATTCTGCGGCGAGTGACTCACTTCCTGACTCCCCAAAGCCTTTCCACCATCTACAAGGCACAAGTCAGGAGTGTGATGGAATACTCTCCACTTGCCTGGATGAGTGCAGCTCCGACAACACTCAAGAAGCTCGACACCATCCAGGACAAAGGAGCCCGCTTGAATGGCACCCCAGCCACCACCTTAAACATTCACTCCCTCCTTCACCAACACACCGTGGCTGCAGTGTGTACCATCTACAAGATGCGCTGCAGCAACTCGCCAAGGCTTCTTCGACAGCACCTCCCAAACCCACGACCTCTACCACCTAGAAGGATAAAGGCAGCAGGCGCATGGGAACACCACCACTGCACGTTCCCCTCCAAGTCACATAACATCCTGACTTGGAAATATATCGCCGTTCCTTCATCGTCGCTGGGTCAAAATCTTGGAACTCCCTACCTAACAGCACTGTGGGAGTACCTTCAACACACGGTTCAAGAAGGTGGCTCACCACCACCTTCTCAAGGGCAATTAGGGATGGGCAATAAATGCTGGCCTTGCCAGTGACACCGACATCCCATGAATGAATTTAAAAAATCATCCTAGTAAATATTTTTTGCACCTTCTCTAGTGCCTCTCTATCCTTTTTATAATATGGAGTCCAGAACTGTTCACAGTACTCCAAGTGTGGTCTAACCAAGATTCTATAGAAGTTTAACATAACTTCTCTGCATTTTAATTTTATCCCTTTAGAAATGAACGCCAGTGCTTGGTTTGCTTTTTTTATGGCCTTGTTTACCTGCGTCGCTACTTTTAGTGATTTGTGTATCTGTACCTCTACCCCATTTCGACTCTTATTATCCAAGCAGCATGTGGCCCCCTTATTCTTCCTATAGACGTCTTTAAGATTATGAAAGGGTTTGATAGGGTAAACGTAGAGAAGATGTTTCCACTTGTGGGGGAGACCAGAACTAGAGGCCATAAATATAAGATAATCACTAATAAATCCAATTGGGAATTTAGGAGAAACTTCTTTACCCAAAGAGTGGTTAGAATGTGGAATTCGCTACCACAAGGAGTAGTTGAGACGACTAGCGTAGATGAATTTAAGGGGAAACTAGATAAAGATGTGAGGGAGAAAGGAATAGAAGGATATGCTGATAGGGTTGGTTGAAGTAGGGAGTGAGGAGGCTGGAGCATAAACACCGGCATGGACTTGTTGGGCCGAATGGCCTGTTTCTATGCTGTGCAATCTATATAATTCTATGAATAAATTTCAACAACCACTTTACAATTCTTTGCTTTGAGAATGTTTTAATGAACTAAATGCCCCATTAGAGATGAATAATAGACTGCATTTCTGAGCAGGCTTTGTTCAACTTAAACAATAATATACAGCTGGTTTCCCACACACGGGATAATTTTAACTTTTGGTGAAAGTGTAAATCGGGCAATATCGGATCAGCCGTCCATTATACACCTCTTCTGATTTTCTTTTACATTGACTTCAGTGAAAAGGAAAATCAGCAAGGTATATAATGGGTGGCTGATCCGATATTGCCCGTTTCACACCATCACCCATAGCTAAAATTACTCCCCCAGTGTTCAATCTTGGAACCTTTAGGGTATGGATAAAACCAAGGAATTGTAAGGTATCTGCACTTCTGCCCCACTTGCTTACACTATTCAGGGTGTAGAGGGACAGGACCTGATTTAGAATTTTCAGCTGTGTTCAATAAAAGAACTATTTGGCCCCGATATTAACGGGGAGGGGGGAAGGGTGGGGGGAGCCCGGTAGCGGGCGAAGAACCCGGCAAGTCCAGGGCCTCAATAAATAAACCTATGCAAACTCCCGCCCGACAGCCGGCCAAATTGACAGCTTGGCCAGCGGGAAGGAACAGAGATCCGCGCCTGGGGGCTGCAGCTGGGGACCCATGGGAACACTCCCCAAATGTCAGTAGGGGGGAAAGGCTCAGGACTGCAATCGGGAGGGGGGGAGCGTGAGAGGTCGGGGCTGCGATCTGGGGGGGGGGGGTGGGGTGAGAGGTCAGGGTCGTGATCGGGGGGGGGGGGGCTAAGTGAGAGGTCGGGGTCGCGATTGGTGTGGAAGTGAGAGGCCGGGGTCGCAATCGGGGGGTGCGGGCGTGAGATCCGGAGTCACGATCGGGGGGAGTGAGAGGTCAGGGTTGATGACATCATCGGGCAGCGAATTTTGCATGTTAAGTAGGCCCCCACCTGCTTATAGTGGCAGCCTCGTCCAGGGCCTGAATCGCCGCCGGGAATGGGGTCGGGTTGTTTCATCCCGATTTTTTAACCCCCATCCCGCAACCCACTCCCGCCCATCGGGGGGTGGGGTTAAAATCAAGGCCTTTATTTCGGAGAAGTTTACTATAGAGACATTGACAGTACTGGACCACTCAGGTGCCTTCAAGGTCTCAATGAAGGGAAACACAATTCAAACATTGTACCAAACTGCAAACTAAACCTATCGTTGAGAGAAAAAGTGCAAACTCAAAACCTTCATCAGACATTCTAGCAGCTCCAGCTGAGGCCTCTGCTTCAGCCAGCTGATTTTCACGGATAATTTGGTCACGAAGAATAACGGTGTCATCTTCAAGGTTGTTACGTGTTTGGCCAGGTAACCAATTTAGTGCTAATTCAAGTTTCCTATTCATCAGGCGTTGGAGGTCTGAGGCCAGTCTTCTGTTGATGGGTGCATTTATAGCTTTCTTTTCTGTAAAAAGAAGTAGGACTTATGAAGATTTACTCTGAGTGAGAATATTAACTGCAAACATGGGACTGGAATATCCTGTGGGGGCGTAAACGGAAAGTTACACCCAACATTACACCAATTTGTGCGCCCATTTTGTCAATGTCAACTTACGACTAAATTTCCTGTCAATCTCATTAGCAAAGTAAACAAATGAAAATCAGTGTAAACAATCATGGCCCGAGGAAAGCGCCGAACTTACACTACATTTTTTTTTCAAGCATAAAATTTAAGTTTCAAAATATCTAACTATTATTCATGCATATTAGGCACAGTGGGAGGGGGAAAAGAAATTGGATAAAGGCCGTTTTTGGGCGCGGGTAGCGTGATGCGCTACCACCCCACGCCCAATGGCCCCTGAGCAGGCAGGATGAGAGTTTTGGTCGGCCTAAGAACTCACCTGCAATCAGTGTTCCATTCCGAGCCTTGCACTTCGGTACAATGCAATTCGCACTTTCAACAATATCATTAGCTACTACCACAGGGGAGGCCAATCTCTTAAAGGAAGGATGTTTCTTAGAAATCTCTTAAAGGTAGCTTGTACCTGTTATTTGCTGAAAATAACAGTCTACTGTCTGAACGGAGTCTGAACAGAGATCAGACATCGCACACGTAAAACACAGATGCAGTCCCATCCCTATGTTTACACACTGATGAGTTATGTTACGACATTGAATAAAGATTGCACACTACTAAATCCCACATCCTCCAATCTGCACGCCAGACCTCACCAATCTGCCGATCTGAGTTGGTAACAGGCTGCGAGAGTACATGCACAAATGTTCTCTACTGATGCACTAGAGACCTTGGTGCAAGAGGTGGACAGAAGGTTAAATCTCATGGGATCCAAGGTGAGGTAGCCAATTGGATACAAAATTGGCTTGACGACAGAAGACAGAGGGTGGTTGTCGAGGGTTGTTTTTCAAACTGGATGCCTGTGTCCAGCGGTGTGCCTCAGGGATCGGTGCTGGGTCCGCTGTTATTTGTTATTTATATTAATGATTTGGATGAGAATTTAGGAGGCATGGTTAGTAAGTTTGCAGATGACACCAAGATTGGTGGCATTGTGGACAGTGAAGAAGGTTATCTAGGATTGCAGCGGGATCTTGATAAATTGGGCCAGTGGGCCGATGAATGGCAGATGGAGTTTAATTTAGATAAATGTGAGGTGATGCATTTTGGTAGATCGAATCGGGCCAGGACCTACTCCGTTAATGGTAGGGCGTTGGGGAGAGTTATAGAACAAAGAGATCTGGGAGTACAGATTCATAGCTCCTTGAAAGTGGAGTCACAGGTGGATAGGGTGGTGAAGAAGGCATTCAGCATGCTTGGTTTCATTGGTCAGAACATTGAATGCAGGAGTTGGGATGTCTTGTTGAAGTTGTACAGGGCATTGGTGAGGCCACACTTGGAGTACTGTGTACAGTTCTGGTCACCCTATTATAGAAAGGATATTATTAAACTAGAAAGAGTGCAGAAAAGATTTACTAGGATGCTACCGGGACTTGATGGTTTGACTTACAGGGAGAGGTTAGACAGACTGGGACTTTATTCCCTGGAGAGTAGGAGGTTAAGGGGTGATCTTATAGAAGTCTATAAAATAATGAGGGGCATAGATAAGGTCGATAGTCAAAATCTTTTCCCAAAGGTAGGGGAGTCTATAACGAGGGGGCACAGATTTAAGGTGAGAGGGGAGAGATACAAAAGGATCCAGAGGGGCAATTTTTTCACTCAAAGGGTGGTGAGTGTCTGGAACGAGCTGCCAGAGGCAGTAGTAGAGGCGGGTACAATTTTGTCTTTTAAAAAGCATTTGGACAGTTACATGGGGAAGATGGGTATCGAGGGATATGGGCCAAGTGCAGGCAATTGGGACTAGCTTAGTGGTATAAACTGGGCGACATGGACATGTTGGGCCGAAGGGCCTGTTTCCATGTTGTAACTTCTATGATTCTAAGGAGGGACATCCTATATCCGCAGGGGGTGGGGGGGAACAAGACGCCCTCCAGACACATACCCAAAAGGCAGTGGGAGGCAGCGGGAGACGACGACAATGCCAGGCGCACAGCATCGTGAACACGAGTGCAGTGCAGGAAGAAGTTCAATGCTTTGACACAAATGGTCAAGGTGAGTGAGGTCAACTGTCAACTGACGTCTCCTACCAACTACGCCACTAGCCATATCCACTGCTCCACACATTATACCTCCCTTCACCCACATACCAACAAACTCTTTCCATCAGTACTCAACTCTGCCAATCAGATGCTTCCTCTCACCCTTACATATTACCACTGTTTCAAGTGGCCCACCCACAACTCACAGGCCACACATACTGGCAGCTAGTCAACCATGACAGGCACATCACCCAGACACAAGTCCCACTTTCTTGCAGGAGAAGATGGCACATATCAGGAGGCAGCAAGTGGCAGTGGCATTTAGCCCCTTGAGCCTGTTCCACCATTCGATGAGATCAGGGTGCACCTGTGACCTAACTCCATATACCCACCTCAGCCCCATATCCCTTAATACCCTTGGTTCACAGAAATCTATCAATCTCAGATTTAACATTCACAAGTGAGCTAGCATCATCTGCCGTCTGCAGAAGGGCATTCCAAATGTCTCCCACCCTTTGCTTGTAGAAGCATTTCCTAACTTCACTCCTGCACGTCCTGGCTCTAAATGTTAGGCAATGTCCCCTAGTCCTAGTATTCAAGTCTAGGAGACCTCCAAAAACAGTTACAAATGTCTCGGCAGCTAGAAGCAATAATCCAACCACTAATTTCTAAATCGTGCTTGGTCCCTTTAAATAGCGCTGGTGCAGAGTCCACCAGGTACTCTAAGACACGTTCAGATGGTCGGGGTTAAGACTGTGCTTTGAGTTGAGCGTTAAGTCCCAAAATGGTGTCTATCACTTTAAATCAGCGTTGCACACTAATTGTATCCATTTTCTCCCTACTTTTCATGATTCCAGCATTCGTTATCTGTGCCTGCGCTAACTCCTATACCAAGATGGTGTCCGGCGCACATCTCGTTGGAAACGTGCGTGCGCATCCAAGATGCCATCTTGGATGTCAGAGAGGCCATGTAGCGCCAAAACAATGGGCGCTATACAGTCCAATTTAGCGCCCAGCATGTTTAAAAATATGCAATCGTGGAAGCCTTTCAATTTTTAATGTGACTATTACTGATGCCATAAAAATGTAATCAAAGAAACAGAAAATGCAGTGCAGGTCTCAGCAAAGATAAATTTTTAAAAATTGCTTTAAAAATCAGCATAAAACATCAGAAAATGACTGTTTACTGCTGTGTCTAAAATCTTGGGCATAATTTTACACCCGTTTTAAGCCAATGTAGTTGTAGGTAATTCATCAGTACAGCTCTTTAGCCTGGGGGTGGAGCCATTATAACGAGCCAAGATGCTTCTGGGTGAAGAGAGTGATAGACAGGAGTAAAAGATTGAGGAAATTCGGGTGAAGCGCAATTACATGCGTAAACGTAAAGGTTTAGAATAGCTATGGAAAAGGACATGGACCACTCTAAAGTAAAAATACTCCATTGGAGGAGGGCCAATTTCAGTGGGATGAGAACTGATCTGGCCCGGGTAAATTGGAATCAAAGATTGGCAGGCAAAACTGTAATTGAACAGTGGGCGGCCTTTAAGGAGGAGATGGTTCGGGTACAGTCTAGGTACATTCCCACGAGGGACAAAGGTAGGGCAACTAAAGCCAGAGCTCCCAGATAGAGAGTAAGATGAAGCAGAAAAAAGGAGCCTACGACAGATGTCAGGTTAATAACACAAGTGAGAACCAGGCTGAATATAGAAAGTGCAGAGGGGAAATGAGAAAGGAAACAAGAGGGGCAAAGAGAGAGTATGAGAATAGACTGGCGGTAATCACAAAAGGGAATCTAAAAGTCTTCTATTGGCATGTAAACAGTAAACGGGTAGTAAGAGGAGGGGTAGGTCAGGGACCAAAAAGGAGATCTACTCATGGAGGCAGAGGGCATGGTCGAGGTACTAAATGAGTAATTTGCATCTGTCTTTACCAAGGAAGACGATGCTGCCAGTCTCAGTAAAAGAAGATGTAGCTGAAATACTGGATGGGCAAATAATTGATAAAGAGGAGGTACTAGAAAGGCTAGCTGTACTTAATAAGTCACCCAGTCCTGATGGGATGCATCCTAGGTTGCTGAGCAAAATAAGGGTAGAAATTGCAGAGGTACTGGCCATAATCTTACAAACATCCTTAGACACTGGGGATCCAGAGGACTGGAGAATTACAAATGTTACACCCTTGTTCAAAAAAGGGTGTAAGGATAAACCAAGCAACGACAGGCTAGTCAGTTTAACCTCGGTGGTGGGGAAACTTCGAGAAACGATAATCCGGGACAGAATTAGCAATCACATGGGCAATTGTGGATTGATGAGGGAAAGCCAGCACGGATTTGGCAAATCATGTTTAACTAACTCGATAGAGTTTTTTGATGAGGTAACAGAGAGGGTAGATAAGGGCAATGCGGTTGATGTGGTGTACATGGACTTCCAAAAGGCGTTTGATAAAGTGCTGCAAATTAGGCTTGTCATCAAGATTGAAGCCCATGGAATAAAGGGGGCAGTAGCAGCATGGATACAAAACTGTCTAAGTAACAGGAAGCAGAGAGTAGAGGTGAACGGTTGTTTTTAGGATTGGAGGGAGGTGTACAGTGGTATTCCCCAGGGGTTAGTGCTGGGACCACTGCTTTTCTTGATATATATTAATGACTTGGACTTGGGTTTACAGGGCACAATTTCAAAATTTGCAGATGACACGAAACTTGGAAGGGTAGTGAACATTGAGGAGGATAGCGATAGACTTCAAGAGGATATGGACAGACTGGTGGAATGAGCGGACACGTGGCAGATGAAATTTAACGCAGAAAAAAGCGAAGTGATACATTTTGGTAGGGGGAATGAGGAGAGGCAATATAAACTAGAGGGCACAACTCTAAAAGGGGTACAGGAACAGAGTGATCTGGGGGTATATGTATACAAATCGTTGATGGTGGCAGGGCAGTTTGAGAAAGCGGTTAAAAAAGCATACAGGATCCTGGGCTTTATAATTAGAGGCGTAGAGTACAAAAGCATGGAAGTGATGATGAACCTTTATAAAACACTGGTTCGGTCATTGTGTCCAGTTCTGGGCACCAAACTTCAGGAAAGATGTGAAGGCCTTAGAAAGGGTGCAGAAGAGATTTACTAGAATGATTCCAGGGATGAGGTTATGTGGATAGACTAGAGAAGCAGGGATTGTTCTCCTTGGAATAGAGATGGTTGCGAGGAGATTTGATAGAGGTATCCAAAACCATGAAGGGTCTCGACAGAGTAGATAGAGAAAAACTGTTCCCATTGTCGGAACTGACCAGAGGGCATAGATTTAAGGTGATTAGCAAAAGAACCAAAGGTGACATGAGGAAAAACTTATTTACAGAGTGAGTGGTTAGGATCTGGAATGCACTGCCCGAGGGGGTGGTGGAGATAGATTCGATCATGGCCTTCAAAAGGGAATTAGATAAGTAGTTGAGAGGAAAACATTTGCAGGGCTACAGGGAAACGGCGGGGGAGTGGGACTCGCTGGATTGCTCTTGCATAAAGACGGCACGGACTCGATGGGTCGAGTGGCCTCCTTCCGTGCTGTAACCTTTCTATGATTCTATGATATCCCCCTCGTGGAATGTGCCTACTCTGCATCTGAACCAATTCCTCCATGAAGGCCTCCCATTGTTCTATTACTGTTTTGCCTGCCAATTTTTGATTCCAATCCACCTGGACAGGATCACATTTTAACTCAATGAAATTTCCCCTCCTCCAGTTAAGTATTTTCACATTTGAACGTTCCTTGTTCTTTTCCATAACTATTCTAAACTTAATGATATTATGATCACTGTTCCCCAAATGCTCCCCCACTGAAACATGCTCCACCTGGCCCACTTCATTTCCCAGAACTAGATCCAGCACTGTTTCCTTCCTGGTTGGGCTGGAAACACACTATTCCAGAAAGTTCTCTTGAACACATTCCAGGAATTCCTCCCCCTCTTTGCCTTTACACTGTCACTGCCCCAGTCTATATTGGGATAATTGAAGTCCATCATTATTACTACTCTGGGATGTAGATTATCAGGCCCTGGGGATTTGTCAGTCTTTAGCCCCATTAATTTCCTTAGCACTATTTTTTTACTAATACTGATTTCCTTCAGTTCCTCCCTCTCACTAGACCCTTGGTTCCCTAACATTTCTGGAAGGTTATTTGTGTTTGGGAAAGTGAGCGGGGAGACAGAGGAGGGGAAAACAAGGATACAAACAAAAGACAGAAAGGGAAGAAGCAATAGTGGAAGGAAGAGAAAACAAGGGCGAAAAACAAATAGGGCCATAGTGCAAAATAAAACTATGATGACCAGCAATCTTAAAAAGACAAGTCTAAAGGCATTGTATCTTAATGCGCAGAGCATTCGCAATAAGGTAGATGAATTAACAGCGCAGATAGATAGTAGCGGTTATGATATAGTTGCGATTACGGAGACATGGCTGCAGGGTGACCAAGGATGGGAACTGAACATCCAGGGGTATTCAATATTTAGGAAGGACAGGCAAAAAGGGAAAGGATGTGGGGTAGCATTGTTAGTAAAGGAGGAAATCAATGCAATAGTGAGGAAGGATATTGGCTCAGAAAATCACGATGTGGAATCTGTATGGGTGGAGCTAAGAAACACCAAGGGGCAGAAAACATTGGTGGGGGTTGTCTATAGGCCCCCAAACAGTAGTGGAGGTGTAGGGGAGGGCATTAAACAGGAAATTAGAGATGCATGCAAGAAGGGTACAACTATAATCATGGATGACTTTAATCTACATACAGATTGGTCAAACCAAATTAGCAATAATACTGTGGGGGAGGAATTCCTGGAGTGTGTACATGATGGTTTTCTAGACCAATACGTTGAAGAACCAACTAGAGAACAGGCAATCCTAGACTGGGTACTGTGCAATGAGAAAGGATTAAATAACAATCTTGTTGTGAGGGGTCCCTTAGGGAAGAGCGACCATAACATGATAGAATTCCTCATTAAAATGAAGAGTGAAATAGTTGAATCCGGAACTAGGGTCCTGAATCTAAATAAAGGAAATGACAAAAGTATGAGGTGTGAGTTGGCTATGATAGATTGGGGAACTTTACCAAAAAGGATGACGGTGGATAGGCAATGGCTAATATTTAAAGAACGTGGGCAGGAATTACAACAATTATTCATTCCTGTCTGGCACAAAAATAAAACAGGAAAGGAGGCTCAACCGTGGCTTACAAAAAAAATTAGGGATAGTATTAGATTCAAAGAGGAGACATATAAAATTGCCAGAAAAAGTGGCAAGCTTGATGATTGGGAGCAATTCAGAATTCAGCAAAGGAGGACAAAGAGATTGATTAAGAGGGGAAAAATAGAGTATGAGAGTAAACTAGCAGGGAACATAAAAACTGACTGTAAAAGCTTCTATAAATCTGTCAAGAGAAAAAGATTAGTGAAGACAAATGTAGGTCCCTTACAGTCAGAAATGGGGGAAATTATAATGGGGAACAAAGAAATGGCAGAACAATTCCCTCCACACGGACTGCAGCGATTCAAGATGGCAGCTCACCACCACCTTCTCAAGAGCAATTAGGGATGGAAAATAAATGCCGGCCTCGCCAGCGACGCCCTCATCCCATGAACGAATAAAAAAAAATTAAACACATATTTTGGTTCTGTCTTCGCAAAGGAGGACACAAATAACCTCCCGGAAATGTTAGGGAATCAAGGGTCTAGTGAGAGGGAGGAACTGAAGGAAACCAGTATTAGTAAAAAAATGCTAGGGAAATTAATGGGGCTAAAAGCTGACAAATCCCCAGGGCCTGATAATCTACATCCCAGAGTACTAAAGGAAGTGGCCCTGGAAATAGTGGAAGCATTGGTGATCATCTTCCAAAATTCTATAGACTCTGGAACAGTTCCTACAGATTGGAGGGTGGCAAACGTAACCCCACTATTTAAAAAAGGAGGGAGAGAAAAAACAGGGAATTACAGACCAGTTAGCCTAACATCAGTCGTGGGGAAAATGCTAGAGTCTATTATAAAAGATGTGATAACAGAACACTTGGAGGGCATTAACGGGATTGGACAAAGTCAGCATGGGTTTATGAAAGGGAAAACATGCTTAACAAATCTACTGGAGTTTTTTGAGGATGTAACTAGTAGAATAGATAGGGGAGAACCAGTGGATGTGGTGTATTTGGATTTTCAGAAGGCTTTTGATAAGGTTCCACACAAGAGGTTAGTGTGCAAAATTAAAGCACATGGGATTGGGGGGAATATACTGGCATGGATTGAGAATTAGTTGATAGACAGGAAACAGAGAGTAGGAATAAACGGGTCTTTTTCCGGGTGGCAAGCAGTGACTAGTGGGGTACCGCAGGGATCAGTGCTTGAGCCCCAGCTATTCACAATATATATCAATGATTTGGATGAGGGGACGGAATGTAACATTTCCAAGTTTGCAGACGACATAAAGCTGGGGTGCAATGTGAGCTGTGAAGAGGATGCAAAGAGGCTCCAATTTGATTTAGACAAGTTGGGTGAGTGGGCAAGAACATGGCAGATGCAGTATAATGTGGATAAATGTGAGGTTATCCACTTTGGTTGTCAAAACAGTAAGGCAGATTATTACCTGAATGGTGATAGATTTGGAAAAGGGGAGGTGCAACGAGACCTGGGTGTCCTTGTACACCAGTCGCTGAAAGCGAGCATTCAGGTGCAGCAAGCAGTTAGGAAGGCGAATGGTATGTTGGCCTTCATTGCAAGAGGATTTGAATACAGGAGCAGGGATGTCTTACTGCAGTTATACAGGGCCTTGGTGAGACCACATCTGGAGTATTGTGTGTAGTTTTGGTCTCCTTATCTGAGGTAGGATGTCCTTGCCATGGAGGGTGTGCGACGAAGGTTTACCAGACTGATTCCTGGGATGGCAGGACTGACATATGAGGAGAGATTGGGTCGACTAGGCCTATATTCACTAGAGTTTAGAAGAATGAGAGGTGATCTCATTGAAACATATAAAATTCTAACAGGACTAGACAGACTAGATGCAGGGAGGATGTTCCCGATGGCTGAGGAGTCCAGAACCTGGGGTCACAGTCTCAGGATACGGGGTATGCCATTTAGAACCGAGATGAGGAGAAATTTCTTCACTCGGAGGTTGGTGAACCTGTGGAATTCTCTACCACAGAAGGCGGTGGAGGCCAAGTCATTAGATGTATTCAAGAAGGAGATAGATATATTTCTTAATACTAAAGGGATCAAGGGATGTGGGGGAAAAGCGGCAACAGGGTACTGAGTTAGACGATCAGCCATGATCATTTTGAATGGAGGAGCAGGCCCGAAGGGCCGAATGGCCTACTCTTGCTCCTATTTTCTATGTTTCTATGTTTCTATGTCTCTATAGCTCTTGCATCCTTTTGTAATTTGCCTGCAAATTTGCTACTCTATCTCCTCAATTTTGTGAACTATAATATGCACCCAGTAGCATAATAGCTCCTCTATTGTTCCTTAATTCTAACCAAATAGATTCTGTTTTTGACCCCTCATCTACATCATCCCTTTCCAGTGCTATAATAGTTTCTTTGATCAATACTGTCACCACCCCCCTTTCTTTCCTTCCCTATCTTTCCTGAATATCTTGTAGTCAGGAATATTAAGTACGCAATCCTCCCCTTCTTTGAACCAGGTCTCTGTTATTGCCATTATATCATAGTCCCATGTGTCAACTTGAGCCTGCAGCTCACCAATCTTATTTACCACGCTACTTGCATTTACGCAGATGCACTCCAATCTCATCTTAGACTGCCTCACATCTGCCCCCTGTCTGATCCCTCCAATTCTAAACTATTCTTTACTCTAGTGCTACTTGTCCATCCCAGTCCTCTGTGCACTTTGTTTCTGCTCTTTAGTATTTCATCCTGGTGCCCATCCCCCTGTCAAATTAGTTTAAACCCTCCCCCACAGCACTAGGTAACCTCCCCATGAGGACATTAGTCTCTGCTCTGTTGAGGTGCAATCTGTCCATCTTGAACATATCCCTCCTGCTCCAGAAATGCCCCAGGAATCTGAAGCTCTTCATCCTGCATCATTGCACCAGCCCATGCATTAACCTGTCTTATCCTACTATTCCTACACTCACTAGCGCGTGGCACTGGGAGTGATTCAGAGATTACTACCTTTGAGGTCCTGCTTTTTAATCTTCCTCCCTAGCTCCTGAAATTTTGACGGCAGGACCTCGGCCCTTTTCCTTCCTATGTCATTGGTTCCCACATGACCATGACTTCTGGCTGTTCTCCTTCCCCCTCAAAATGATCTGCACCCTCTCAGTGATATCCTTTACCCTGGCACCAGGGAGGCAACACACCATGTAGGACTCTCGTCGATGGTTGCAGAAACGCCTGTCTGTTCCTCTGACTATTGAATCCCCTATAACAACTGCAGTTCTTTTGCACCCCTATGCAGCCAAGTCTCCCACGGTGCCACGGATTTTCTCCAGACTGCACTCCTCCGAGCTGTCAACACCTTCACTGGTATTCAACACTGAATACCGGATTATGAGTGCCAAATTCCAAGAGGACTCCTGCATTGCCTGCTTGTTCCTCCTAGTCTGCCTGGTGGTCACCCACTCCCTCTCTGCCTGAACTTTGTAGCTACAGGGTGACCACCTCCTAAGACGTGCTATCCTTGAAACTCTCAGCTTCCTGTGTGCAGTGTAGTGATGCCAGCCTCTGAGCTGGAACTCGAGCAGTTGGCAGCACTTCCTGCAGATGTGGTTTTCTAGGACACACAAAGTGTTCTGGAGTTCTCACATGGCACTTGTAACTGGCCCCAGCTGTCCTGCCATGTTAGCCAATAGTTATTTAAACTGTTTGTTTAGCTTTAAGGCACTTTACCTTTTATTTGACACTAAAACACTAACCACTAAAAAACACTAACCAACCAACCACTAAAAAACGCTAACCATTAAAACACTAACCAAACACTAACTGAATACTTACTGACTTACCTTCGGTGCTTCTCCTTGCCTTGTGACGTCACATTTTGACTTTTTCTTGAATTTTGATTCCTCGTGCAGCTCCCTTTTTGCTCCGCTCAGTCTAAGTCTTCGGTTTAAATGACTTAGCACCTCCTTCCCCCTCTGCACCTAATTCCTACACTCACCAAATTCCCAGTTGAAAGTCCTCACTCTGTTCGCGCTTCACTCCGTTACAGGTTCAATTTCTGTCTTTCCCAACCTCTGTGCTCAAGCATATGATAGGATTAACTATTTTAACATGCATTGGACTCAGCTTTTAATGCCGCTCTAATCCTTTCAGCATTATAAATTCTTGCTGCTAACTAACTGCAGCATCTTATTGTGAATGTTTCTACAATTCATGTAAAAGCACTCTTTTCTTAGATTGTTTAGTAAATTCTTTGTGATATTAATGTAATGTTACTAATAATAAATGGAATGGCCTAGAAATTGGATCGTACTGGGAACATTCTACAGGTGTAAAACAGGTACCTAAGGGTCCAATATGGTGAGTGTGCACTCATTCAGCACCAGAAGTGTGCCACCCGCCATACTGGTTAGGGCTGCTCAGTAGGCATCCAGGGCACGTGCTTGAAACTGGCATTAGGCCCACTGCGTATGCAAATCGGTGGCCTAAAGCCTATTTCAGGCCCCTTTGTGAAATTGGGCTGTGAATGATCGCAGCATGTGCCGTGCATGCTGCAGTCGTAAGAACATAAGAGACAGGAGCAGGAGTAGGCCAATTGGCCCTTCGAGCCTGCTCCGCCATTTAATGAGATCATGGCTGATCTGATTCTGGCCTCAACTCCACTTTCCCACCTTTTCCCCATATCCTTTGACTCCCTTGCTCATCAAAAATTTGTCTAACTCAGCCTTGAATATATGACTCGGCCAAAGAATTCCAAAGGTTCACAATCCTCTGAGAGAAGAAATTTCTCCTCATCCGCGTCTTAAATGGGCGACCCCTTATTCTGAGACTATGCCCCCTAGTTTTAGATTCCCCTATGAGGAGAAACATCCTCTCAGCATTTATCCTGTCAAGCCCCCTCAGAATCTTATATGTTTCAATAAGATCTCCTCTCATTCTTCTAAACTCCAGTGAGTTCTCCTCACTGGAGTGTCCTCCTCACAAATTACTTTTCCACCTACCTTTGTATCATCAGCAAATTTGCCCAGAGTACACTCGCTTCCTTCATCCAAGTCATTGATATAGATTGTAAATAGTTGAGGCCCCAGCACTGATCCCTGCGACATCCCACTAGTTACAGATTCTCATCCTGAAAATGACCCTTTTATCCCGACTCTGTTTTCTGTTAGTTAGCCAATCCTCTATCCATGCTAATGTATTACCCCCAACACCATGAACTCTTACTTTGTGCAGTAACCTTTTATGTGGCACCTTATCGAATGCCTTTTGGAAATCCAAGTGCACTACTATACTTGGAAATATATCGCCATTCCTTCATCGTCGCTGTGTCAAAATCCTGGAACTCCCTTCCCTAACAGCACTGTGGGAGAACCTTCACCACACGGACTGCAGCGGTTCAAGAAGGCGGCTCACCACCACCTTCTCAAGGGCAATTAGGGATGGGCAATAAATGCCGGCCTCGCCAGCGACGCCCACATCCCGTGAACAAATAAAAAAAAACATTTACTGGCCTTTCTTCAGGCACTCAGCAACAAAACCAGCGGTCCTTACAGGGGGGGCTGCCACCCAAAAAGTAAGTTTAACGTCTTTTACTTACCTTACTATGGAACCGAGAGGGGCAGGAGTACTTCTCCCAGCCCCACATTAAAACCGCAGACTGCTGCTGACCACCACCACACCCTCTCCAGACTGCCTTTCCCCCCAGCTCCCAGACTCTCAGAGGATCTCGGGCATTGTCCGAGACACCCAATCGTGCTGCCTCCATACTACCAGAGAGTTGCCTCTGGGGCCACGAATGAAGCCCACAGCTCACCGGTTCTATCCTAATGAGGCCAGCTGACCAATTGGCCATGGCCCTGCCGCTGTCCTCATTAATGCGCCTGCAGTATGTGCCGCACTGGGATCAGGCTCTGATTTGGATGCAATCCAATTTCTAGGCCAATGTGTTATATGGCAGTCCTCTTTTTCTCTATTTAATGGAGGACTTAGTCTGTTTAAAATAAATAGTTTATTGCCTCTGTTAAAGTAATGGGCATTGAAAAATCATATGTACGTTTTTAACATTCATACACAAATGATACAAACACTAATCTCTAAGTTCATGCTTGTGACTTTATCCGGTTCAATTATTTCCCTCCCTCCCCCCACCCACCTCCTCCAAATTCAACGTTTTGCCCCTTTACCACTGTCTATTTTGCTTAAATAAACCTCCACTCCTTCTAATTAATCATTAGTCACTCCATACTTGCCCTGCTAACATTTAGTCCATCTCTCTTCTGTCAACCTGGTTTACCCACAAACCAGTTCCAATTTTTATACAACCAAACCATTATATTGACACCTATTGTCTAGCCAATTATGTACTCCCACAATTCTAGGAATTCCTTCTCCACCAATCAGTAACAACCCAGAGTACATAATTTTACAGTCTCTGTCTTTCAGTTACCTGTCAATATTCATAAAACTACCTTTGAGCACCTCCCTTCTCCTGTCTGTACTTCAAATCCCAAGTCATCTTGACACCCCAACATCTGGTTTCTCTTTGTGCATCAATTCCTGAGTCCTCTTAGCTCCCTACACCTGACTCCTATCTGATTCTTCAGCACTCCAACTCATCAATCCTCTGAGTGGTCCAGAAGCTGACTCCTGTCAGTGTTCTAGAACTCTCAATGTTGCAATGCCTGACTTGTATCTAACTTCATTCAGCGTTCCATCAGCTATCAGTACACTAACACGTAAGTCCTACTCTCTTTCCACTTTCTGACTTTACTCAGCACTCCAACTCCAGATTCTCAGAGGTTCTCATCCTAAATGCAAACATTACAATACCAGTAATAGAATCATAGTATCATTGAATCGTTAAGCACGGAAGGAGGCCGGTCAGCCCATCGAGCCCATGCCGGCTCTTTGTAAGAGCAATCCAGTTAGTCCCATTTTCCCACTCTTTCCCCGTAGCCCTGCAAATTTTTTCCCTTTGAATATTTAGCCAATTCCTTTTTGAAAGCCATGATTGAATCTGCTTCCACCACCCTCTCAGGCAATGCATTCCAGATCTACTCGCTGCGTAAAAAAGTTTTTCCTCATGTCGTCGTTGATTCTTTTGCCAATCATGTTTCACATCAAGGCTGATAGTTCCAAAACAAAAAAAAAATGCAATTGCTTTAGCCACACAGAATCTCCCAAGTAAACATTTTTAGAGAGAATGTACTGATCCTAAATCTTCAGCAGGGCAGCGCGCTCGAAGAAGTGCTGGAAAGAAAATCGGCATTGCAGTGTCGTAGCCCTATCTCTCACCCAGCCTTCCTTCGAGCAGCACTCCTGGGATTGACAAATATTGATTTCAATAAGCATATATTTTGTTATTTGATTAATAACTCTTCTCTCGCTGCTTGCCTCTCCCTGAAACAATGGGGCCGATTTTTGTTCTTAGACGTAAGACAGTTCTAAATGGTTTAGCACTGCTTTAATATGTGCCTGAATCTCAAGTGCAAATAGCCTCAATTCTCTGGTTTAAGATCATTTGCATAATTATTCACAACTTCGAGTGCAGATGGGTTTAGGAATGACATAACTGGTAGGAGAGGAAAGTTGTATGCAAATCAAATCTAATGGGATTGGGATAATTAAAAGGGGGTGAACAAAAATTCATAAAGCTTTTAGATCGTCTTAAAAGGCATCTCAACCCGTCAGCAACCTTTGCCAAGGCTGAAGGGGCAGATCAAAATGAAGGGAAAAGGAATCATATACGAAAGGGTGAGTCCGCAGACAAGTGACAAAGCAGCCCAGAACCTGGCAGCCTACTGGATGGCTTTTGATATCGAGCTGGTGCTACATGAATTGTTTGTGAGGAGAGTTGACCTCTGGCACTATGCCCGAGTTCAAGTTTACAACATACCCGCAAGAAAGTGCACCCAAGTATCAGGTCATAGTTACTATCCCTATTACTATCCCTGTGTGTGCAAGCCTTCTGCTTCATGGTAACTGCAGGTGTCCTACAGCCACAGGCATGGCTCAGTATCCACCTCCCTGCTGACCCAGACCATGAAAAGACTGGGATCCATGCTATTCCCAAGCAGGTTTCCGAGACCTGCTGAAATGGTTGATGAATGGGCCCAGCATGTTCCTGATGACCCTGGTGTGTCTTCTTTCATACAGTACCAAGTAAAGTATGACTTGCTGTGATTGGGGTACTTCTGAAACACGTTGGTTACTCAGATATTTATATCTCGTGGTGATGACACTGGGGGTCGGCTGACCCAACCTCCTTTGGGAAGAGGAGGCTCTACCAGCACGGTATCTGCCAAAGTGAGTTAAGTTTACTTCTCTCTGCCGGTGTAAGCATGTGGGTGTTGGCAGGTGACCATGGAGTACCTCTTGGGCAGACTGTTCCGCCTGTCATCCCTCTGCAGCTCCTCCTCTTCTAATAAGCAAATCAGCTTGAAGGATCCGCAATGGGTGCCAGTAAAGGGAGGTGGGGGCAAACAAAATAATCCACGGCAACTGACTCAGTTAGGCTCAGTAAAGCCTAAGTGCCAACAGAAAAAAAAGTTAAAAATATATAGGCTTCCTTCCCACCAATTTTCCATGGGCATGTTGGGGATTTAATGCAGCTTCCTTTTGCACAAGCAAATGAATCGCACACTTCCTTCAGACAGGAGCTCAAAAAAACAATCTAAGTCCCGAAATGGAGAGAGACCGTAAGCCAGTAGAAATGGTTCACCCTGATTTTGATTTCCATTTCGGGACTGAGATCGTTTTTTTGAGCTCCTGTCTGAAGGATATCAATATTGCTATGGTCAAGGCTCCTCTAAACCTTTCTCTTGTGCTCCTCCTAAGCCTCAAATATACTGTTCTGCATCAACCCTCACTGTGGTAATAAAGACTAATCTCTAATGCATTTGTTTCCAGGACTTCAAACCTGTAGAACTCCTTACTTTCATAAGTCTTCCCTTCTTCCTACAATTTGTGGCCTTTTAAGAACATAAGAAATAGCAGCATGAGTAGGCTATATGGCCCGTCGAGCCTGCTCCACCATTCAATAAGATCATGGCTGATCTTCTACCTCAACTCCACTTTCCCACCCTATCCCCATATCCCTTGATTTCCTTAGAGTCCAAAAATATATCGATCTCAATCTTGAATATGCTCTCAATGACTGAGCATTCACAGCCCTCTGGGGTAAAGAATTCCAAAGATTCACAACCCTCTGAGTGAAGAAATTTTTCCTAATTTCGGTCCTAAGTGGCTGACCTCTTATCTTGAGACTGTGACCCTTAGTTCTAGACTCTCCAGCCAGGTGAAACAGCCTCTCAGCATCTACCCTCTAAGAATGTTATATGTTTCAATGAGATCACCTCTCATTCTTCTAAACTCCAGAGAATATAGGCCCATTCTACTCAATCTCTCCTCATAGGACAACCCTCTCATCCCAGGAATCAATCTAGTGAACCTTCATTGCAGCCCTCGAAGCAAATATATCCTTCCTTAGGTAAGGAGACCAAAACTGTACACAGTACTCCAGGTGTGATGTCACCAAAGCCCTATATAATGGTAGCAAGACCGCCTTACTCTTATACTCCAACCCTCTTGCAATAAATCTAACATACCATTTGCCTTCCTAATTGCTTGCTGTACCTGCATGTAAACTTTCCGTGATTCATGTACAAGGACACCCAAATCCGTCTGACTTCCAACATTTCTTAGTCTCTCACCTATTAAAAAATATTCTGCTTTTCTATTCTTCCTACCAAAGTGGATAATTTCACATTTCCCCACATTATACTCCAAATGCCACCTTCTCGCCCACTCACTTAACCTGTCTATATCCCTTTGCAGCCTCTTTGCATCCTCCTCACAGCTTACTTTCCCACCTAGTTTTGTATCATCAGCAAACTTGGATACATTACACTCGGTCCACTCATCTAAGTCATTGATATAGATTGTAAATGGCTGAAGCCCTAGCACTGATCCTTGCAGCATCCCACTAGTTACAACCTGCCAACCCGAAAATGACCCGTTTATTCCTACTCTCTGTTTCCCGTCCGTTAACCAATCCTCTATCCATGCCAATATATTACTCACAAACCCATGAGTTCTAATCTTGTGTAACAACTTCTTGTGTGGCACCTTATCGAATGACTTTTGAAAATTGAAATATACTACATCCACTGGTTCCCCTTTATCTACCCTACTAGTTACACCCTCAAAAAACTCTAATAGATTTGTCAAACACGAATTCCCTTTCATAAAACCATGCTGACTCTGCCTAATCATGAAATGATTTTCTAAGTGCCCTGTTATTACTTCCTTAATAATAGATTCTAGCATTTTCCCTACTACTGATGTCAGGCTAACTGGCCTGTAGTTCCCTGTTTTCTCTCTCCTTCCTTTCTTGAATAGCGAGGTTACATTTGCTACCTTCCAATCCACAGGGACCATTCTAGAATCTAGGGAATTCTGGAAGATCAAAATCAATGCATCCACTTTCTCTGCAGCCACCTCTTTTAAAACTCCATGATGTAGGTCATCAGGTCTGGGGGATTTGTTGACTTTTAGTCCCATTAATTTCTCCAGTACTTTTTCTTTACTCATCTTAATTCCTTCAACATTTGATAGTTTCTCACCAGTTAAAAAATATTCAGTTTTTCTATTCTTCCTACCAAAATGAATAACCTCACAATTCCCCAAATTGTACTCCATCTGCCACCTTCTTGCTCACTCACTTAAACTGTCTAAATCCTTTAGCAGACTCTTTGGGCATGATTTTGTCGGGTGTGCGGCGGGGGATGGAGGAAATTCCTGTTGGGAAACCTGGAAGTACGAGTTTCCCAGACGTCATTACGATTTTCATGTAAGGACGTCTTTTATTTTTCTTGACGCTTTCCCACCCGACAGGCCAGCCTGATTGACAGGCTGGTCTCAGTCAGACGGGAGAAGAAGGAAGAAGAAGTAAGTATTCTGGTAAGTGTTAGATTGAGGGGAGGGGGGGTCATAGGAGGGAGGGGAGGGTCTGGAGTCATCTGGTGGGGGGAGGATCAGTCATTGGGATTCACGGTGGAGGGGGGGTTGGGGGTCAGTCTACAGGGGCAGGCGGGTCAGTCAAAGGGGGGTCACTGGGGGAGAGGGCAGTAATCTGGGGGGGGTCAGTCTCGGAGTGAGGGGGGGTCAGTCATCAGGGGGGTCAGTCATTGGAGGGCCGGTCAGTCATTGCGGGGGTCAGTCATCAGAGGGGGGGGGGCTCAGTCATCGGAGGGGGGGGTCATTCAACGGGGTCATAGGTCATCGCGGGAGTCAGAGATCGTGAGGGGAGTCGGAGATCATGGGGGGGGTCGGAGATCGTGGCCGGGGGGTTCAGAGATCATCGGAGGGATTGGAGATTGGAGGGGGGAGGGGGTCAGAGATCGGTGGGGGGTGGTCGGAGATCATGGGGGGTCGGTCAATCGCGTTTGTAGGGTCCCTGCAGATAGGCTTGTTGGGCTTGGGGGAAGTACTCCTGTTCCTCCAGCCCACAAACAGTGCAATAAATGCACTCACCTGCAATTTCAGACCCTCTCATCTCCACTCACATGGTGTGAATCAGAAGGCCCAGGAATCCCGGGCCCCAGGGGTTAAACTCAAAAAACCTGTCAAAATTGAAAGCTTTCACTGACCGACTTAGGAACATAGGAACATAGGAACAGGTGAAGGCCATTCAGCCCCTCGTGCCTGCTCCGCCATTTGATAAGATCATGGCTGATCTGTGATCTAACTCCATATACCTGCCTTTGGCCCATATCCCTTAATAACTTTGGTTGCCAAAAAGCTATCTATCTCAGATTTAAATTTAGCAATTGAGCAAGTATCAATTGTCGTTTGCGGAAGAGAGTTCCAAACTTCTACAACCCTTTGTGTAGAGAAATGTTTTCTAATCTCGCTCCTAAAAGGTCTGGCTCTAATTTTTAGACTGTGCCCCCTACTCCTAAAATCCCCAACCAGCGGAAATAGTTTCTCTCTATCCACCCTATCCGTTCCCCTTAATATCTTATCAACTTCGATCAGATCACCCCTTAACCTTCGAAACTCTAGAGAATACAACCCCAATTTGTGTAATCTCTCCTCGTAACTTAACCCTTGAAGTCCGGGTATCATTCGAGTAAACCGACGCTGCACTCCCTCCAAGGCCAATATGTCCTTCCGAAGGTGCGGTGCCCAGAACTGCTCACAGTACTCCAGGTGCGGTCTAACCAGGGTTTTGTACAGCTGCAGCATAACTTCTGCCCCCTTGTACCCCAGTCCTCTAGATATAAAGGCCAGCATTCCATTTGCCTTCTTGATTATTTTCTGCACCTGTTCATGACACTTCCATGATCGATATACCTGAACCGCTAAGTCCCTTTGGACATCCACTGTTTTTAACTTTTTACCATTTAGAAAGTACCCTGTTCTATCCTTTTTTGATCCAAAGTGGATGACCTCACATTTGTCTACATTGAATTCCATTTGCCACAGTTTTGCCCATTCACCTAATCTATCAATATCCCTTTGTAATTTTATGTTTTCATCCACACTGCTTACAATGCAATCAATCTTTGTGTCATCGGCAAACTTAGATATGAGACTTTCTGTGCCTTCATCTAAGTCATTAATAAATATTGTGAATAATTGAGGCCCCAAGACAGATCCCTGCGGGACTCCACTAGTCACATCCTGCCAATGTAAGTACCTTCCCATTATCCCTACTCTCTGTCGCCTTTCGCTCAGCCAACTTTCTAACCAAGTCCGTACTTTTCCCTCGATTCCATGGGCTTCTATCTTAGCTAACAGTCTCTTATGTGGGACCTTATCAAATGCCTTCTGGAAGTCCATATAAATAACATCCATTGACATTCCCCTGGCCACTACTTTAGTCACCTCTTCAAAAAATTCAATCAGGTTTGTCAGGCATGACCTACCTTTCACAAATCCATGCTGGCTCTCTCTGATTAACGGAAAATTCTCGAGGTGTTCAGTCACCCTATCCTTAATTATAGACGCCAGCATTTTCCCCACAACAGATGTTAGGCTAACTGGCCTATAATTCCCTGGTTTCCCTCTCTCTCCTTTCTTAAAAAGCGGAGCGATATGTGCAATTTTCCAATCTGGAGGGACAGTTCCTGAATCTAGGGAACTTTGAAAGATTATAGTTAGGGCATCTGCAATCTGCTCGCCTACTTCCTGGGATGGAAACCATCTGGTCCTGGGGATTTGTCACTCTTTAGTGTTATTATTTTCTTCATTACTGTTGCTTTACTTATGTTAATTTTATCGAGTCTCTGTCCCCGATTCAATATTAGTTTTCTTGGGATTTCCGGCATGCTATCCTCTTTTTCTACTGTAAATACTGACGCAAAGTAATCGTTCAACATGTCCGCCATTTCCCCATTGTCAATGACAATATCCTCACTTTCAGTTTTTAAGGGGCCAACACTGCTCCTGACCACCCTCTTTTTCCTAATATAACTATAAAAGTTCTTCGTATTGGTTTTGATATCCCCTTCGAGTTTCTTTTCATACTCTCTTTTTGTAGCCCTTACTATCTGTTTTGTGACCCTTTGTTAGTCATAGAGTCATAGAGTTATACAGCACGGATAGAGGCCCTTCGGCCCATCGTGTCCGCGCCGGCCATCAAGCCCTGTCTAATCTTATCCCATATTCCAGCATTTGGTCCGTAGCCTTGTATGCTATGGCATTTCAAGTGCTCATCCAAATGCTTCTTGAATGTTGTGAGGGTTCCTGCCTCCACAACCCTTTCAGGCAGTGAGTTCCAAACTCCAACCACCCTCTGGGTGAAAAAGTTCTTTCTCAAATCCCCTCTAAACCTCCCGCCTTTTACCTTGAATCTATGCCCCCTTGTTATAGAACCCTCAACGAAGGGAAAAAGCTCCTTCGTATCCATCCTATCTGTGCCCCTCATAATTTTGTACACCTCAATCATGTCCCCCCTCAGCCTCCTCTGCTCCAAGGAAAACAAACCCAATCTTCCCAGTCTCTCATCATAGCTGAAGCGCTCCAGCCCTGGTAACATCCTGGTGAATCTCCTCTGCACCCTCTCCAAAGCGATCACATCCTTCCTGTAGTGTGGCGACCAGAACTGCACACAGTACTCCAGCTGTGGCCTAACCAGTGTTTTATACAGCTCCATCTTAAGCTCCTTGCTCTTATATTCTATGCCTCGGCTAATAAAGGCAAGTATCCCATATGCCTTCTTTACCACCTTATCTACCTGTTCCGCCGCCTTCAGGGATCTGTGAACTTGCACCTTTCCCTTTGTATCTTTCCCATTCGTCAGGATCTGTGCCATTTTTTGCCTTTTTATATGCCCTTTCCTTATGTTTTATACTGTCCCTTACCTCTTTAGTTGTCCATGGCTGTTTTTTTTGGGAAGTAGAGTTCTTGCCCCTCAGGGGTATAAACCGATTCTGTATCACGTTAAATGTTTCTTTAAACATTTCCCACTGATCATCAGTCGACTTGCTTCCTGAGAGCGGTTGGTCGCCCGCCCCTCATCCTACCTCCATGAAAACCGAAGTGGGCGGGATGGAGGCGGGTTGGGGGCGGGTTTTAGATTTTAAACATTTTTACTGCCTACCCCACCCCCCCACCCCTAACCCACCCATTTTTCCAGGCTAAAATCATGCCTTTAGTGTCCTTCTCACAGTTTGCTTTCCCACTTAGCTTTGTATCATCAGCAAACTTGGATACATTACACTCAGTACCCTCATCTCAGTCATTAATATAGATTGTAAATAGCTGTGGCCCAAGATCTGTGCAGCATCCCACTAGTTACAGCCTGCCAACCTGAAAAGGAACCATTTATTCCTACTCTCTGTTTTCTGTCTGTTAAGCAATCCTCTTTCCATGCTAATATATTACCCCCAACCCCAGGAACCCTTATCTTGTGTTGCAACCTTTTGTTTGGCACATTATTGAATGCCTTTTGAAAGTCTAAATATACTACGTTCACTGGTTCCCTCTTATCGACCCTGCCAGTTACATCCTCAAAAAACTCTAATAGATTTGTCAAATACGATTTCCCTTTCATAAAACCATGTTGACTCTGCCTAATCATATTATGATTTTCTAAGTGCCCTGTTTCCACTTCCTTAATAATGGATTCCAGCATTTTCCCGATGACTGATGTCAGGCTAACTGGCCTGTAGTTCCCTGTTTTTCTCTCTCCCTCCTTTCTTGAATAGCGGGGTTACATTTGCTACCTTCCAATCCACTGGGACCATTCTAGAATCATGGGAATTCTGGAAGATTGCATCCACTATCTCTGCAGCCACCTTTTTTAGAACCCTGGGATATAGGCCATCAGGTCCAGGGATTTGTCGGCTTTTAGTCCTATTAATTTCTCCAATACTTTTTCTTTACTAATATTAATTACTTTAAGTTCCTCAGTCTCATTAGAACCATGGTTCCCCACTATTCTGGTGTGTTTTTTGTGTCTTCTACTGTGAAGACAGATACAAAATATTTGTTTAATGTCTCTGCCATTTCTTTATTCCCCATTCTAATTTCTCCTGTCTCAGCCTCTAAGGGACCCACATTTACTTTTGCTACTCTCTTCCTTTTTACATACTTGTAGAAGCTCTTACAATCTGTTTTTATATTTCTTGCTAGTTTACTCTCATATTCTATTTTCTCTCTCTATCAATTTTTTGGTTATCCTTTGCTGGTTTCTAAAATTCTCCCAATCCTTAGGCTTACTCAGGCCTCAGGTTTCTTGGCAACATTATAAGCCACTTCTTTTAATCTAATACAATCCTTAACTTTTTTAGTTAGCCACGGGTGGATCACTTTTCCTGTGGCGTTTTTATTTCTCAATGGAATGTATATTCGTTGAGAATTATGAAATATCTCTTTAACTGTTTGCCACTGCTTATCTACCATCATACCGTTTAATGTAATTTCCCAATCTACCTTAGCCAACTCATCCCTCATACCTTTGTTTAAGATTAAAACTCTAGTTTCAGACTTAAGTACTTCACTCTCGAACTCAATGTGAAATTTTTATCATATTATGATCACTCTTCCCCAGCAGATCCCTTACTATGAGATTACTATTTAACCCTGTCTCATTACACAAGACAAGAACTAAAATAGCCTGTTCCTTGGTTGGTTCAATGACGTATTGTTATAGGAAACTGTCTTGAATACATTCCATGAACTCATCCTCCAAACTACCTTTGCCTATTTACTTTGCTCAGTCTATATGAAGATTAAAGTTCCCCACGATTATTGCATTACCTCTGTTACAAGCTCCTATTATTTCTTGATTAATACTCTGTCCAACAGTTTAGCTACTATTAGCGGCCTATAAACTACTCCCACCAGTGTTTTCTGCCCCTTGGTATTTCTTTTCTCCACTTTAAGTTCCTCACTCCCATTAGACTCCAGGTTCCCCACTATTTCCGGTATGTTTTTTGTGTTTTCTACTGTGAAGACACAAAATATTTGTTTAACATCTCTGCCATTTCCTCATTCCCCATTAGAATTTCTCCTGTCTCAGCCTCCAAAGGACCAACGTTTACTTTTGCTACTCTCTTCCTTTTTACATATTTTTAGAAGCTCTTACAATCTGTTTTTATATTTCTTGCTATTTACACTTGTATTCAATTTTCTCCCTCTTTATCAATTTCTTGGTCATCCTTTGCTGATTTCTAAAACCCTCCCAATCCTCAGGCTTACTACTCTTCTTGGCAACATTGTAAGGCTCTTCTTTTAATCTAACACTAGCCTAGACGGCTGATCACTTTTCCTGTGGAGTTTTTATTCTTCAAGGGAATGTATATTCGTTGAGATTTATGAATTATTTCTTTAAATGTTCGTCATTGCTTATCTAGCGTCTTATCTTTTAATCTAATTTCCCAATCTACCTTAGCCAACTCACCCCTCATACCTATGTAATTGGCTTTATTTAAATTTAAGACCCTAGTTTTGGACTTAACTGCATCGCTCTCAAACTCAATTTGAAATTCTTTCATATTATGATCACTCTTTCCCAGAGGATCCTTAACTATAAGATTACTAATTAACCCTGTCTCATTACACAATATTAGAACTAAAATAGCATGTTCCTTAGTTGGTTCCTCGACGTATTGTTCGAGAAAATTGTCTTGAATGCATTCCATGAACACGAACTCCAAACTATTTTTGCCAACTTGTCCAGTCTATATGAAGATTAAAGTCCCCACGATTATTACATGCTCCTCTAATTTCCTGATTTATACTCTGTCCAACACTATAACTACTGCTAGGGGGCCTATAAACGACTCCCACTAGTGTTTTCTGCCCCATGTTATTTCTTCGCTCCACCCAAATAATTCCACATCCTGATTTTCTGACCTAAGATCCTTTCTCACTACTTCCTTTACCTCATCCTTAATTATCAGGGCTACCCCACCACCCAGCCACCCCCCACTTCCTTTTCCATTTTGTCTATCTTTTCTAACAGTCAAGTACCCTGGAATATTTAGTTCCCAACCTTGGTCACCCTGCAACTACATCTCAGTAACGGCTACTAGATCAAACCCATTTATCACTATTTGTGCCATTAATTCATCTGTCTTGTTATCAATGCTTCGTGCAATCAGATATAGTGCCTTTATTTTAATTTTTTACTATTTTTCCCTGATGTGACCTTAGTCACTAATGCCCTTGTACCTTTGTTAAACTCTCTGTCCCTTCCTGACACACTCTGCTTGTTTTTACCCAAATCGTTACACTGCTGTAGCCTTGTCATTTCTCATTAGACTTATAAATTCACCCTTACTTGAACCCTCCCCCACTCTCATTAATTTAAAGCCCTATCTGGGTGCCACCTACTCACTACTTCTTGATTATCTTTCTTTCTCTCCTAGTCTTTTCAATCTTGGTGATCTGTACTTCCCAATAGAAAAATGCACGAAGAAGGGGAGATTACATATGACTTCTTGGTGTTGTTACGATAACAACTACCACTTGCAATGATAGAACGCTTTTAACGTTGAAAAACATCTCAAGTTGCATTATAAATATTGATGCTGATCCAAAGGAGGAGAGATTAGGAGGAGTGACTAAAAGTTTTGTCGAAGTGGTGGGTTTTAAGAAGAGTCTTAATGGAGGAGAGGGAGTGGAGAGGCAGAGAGGCTAAAGGAGGGAATTACAGAGTTTAGCTGCCTAGACGGCTGAAGGCATGGCCACCAATAATGGGGTTAAGGGAGTGGGGGATGCACAAGAGGCCAAAATTGGAGGAACACAGAGTTCTCGGAGGCTTGAAGGGCTGGAGGAGGTAAGAAGGATAGGGAGGGGCGAAGTCATGAAGGGATTTAAACATAGTGATCAGAATTGTAAATTTGATGCATTGGAGGCAGGGAGCCAATATAGGTCAGCGATGGGTAAGCGCAACTGGGTGCGGGTTAGGATATTGGCAGCTGAGATACGGAAGGTGGAGCCCGCTTGATTGGCACCCTATCCACCACCCTAAACATTCACTCCCTTCACCACCGGCGCACTGTGGCTGCAGTGTGTACCATCCACAGGATGCACTGCAGCAACTCGCCAAGGCTTCTTCGACAGCACCTCCCAAACCCGCGAAGGACAAGGGCAGCAGGCACATGGGAACAACACCGCCTGCACGTTCTCCTCCAAGTCACACACCATCCCGACTTGGAAATATATCACCATTCCTTCATCTTCGCTGGGTCAAAATCCTGGAACTCCCTTCCTAACAGCACTGTGGGAGAACCTTCACTAAACGGACTGCAGCAGTTCAAGAAGGCGGCTCACCACCACCTTCTCAAGGGCAATTAGGGATGGGCAATAAATGCTGGCCTCGCCAACGACACCCACATCCCATGAACGAATAAAAAAAGGATGGTGGGCCACCCAGGAGAACATGGAATAGTAAAGTTTGGAGGTGACAAAGGCACAGCTAGGTTTTCGCAGCTGATAAGCTGAGACAGGGGCGGGAGCAAGTGATGGAAGTAGGCAGTCTTTGAGATGGAGAAGTTATGGAGTCAGACGCTCAGCCTGGAATCAAATAGAACGCCAAGGCTGCGAGCAGTCTGGTATAACCTGAAACAGTAGCCGGGGATGGGGAATGGAAACTGTGGCAAGGTTACGTAGTTTGTGGTAAGGGCCAAAGAGCAAGGCCCAATAGTGCTTGATGTGGTCCAGTTAGATCTGTTGATGAATGACTAAACCAGTTATGCACCAGATTTGCTTAAGTCTGCACCCCTTGGATTTGAGTGACCGAAGATGGGGGCCGTACCAAGGGCCAAGACCAGGGTTTTACTGGGAACAAGACCAACAAAGGTGGCGGTGAAAGAGTGGTTGAGCTGATCGACAGATGCAAACCTATCATGGAGAATGGAGGGCCAAAGGCTGGACAGTTGGGAGTTTGAAAGTGCAGTTACTGGGTAAGGGTTTATTTCAGGGGCGGATGCAGAAGGAAGTGCGATTGGAAGGGAGTAGGAGGATGCGGGTGGTGAGGGATACAAGGAAGTGGTCGGAGATGACCTTGCTGTCAAGATGATGGGAATAGAGAGACTACATGAGATGACAATGTCAAGGGGGTGGTGGTGAGTATGGATAGGAGAGTTTATATGGAGGGAGATGCTAAGGGAGGACAGGGATGCAATGAAATCAGAGGATAAGGGGTAAGGTGAACTGAGATGCAGATTGAAATCACTGAGGATTAGGAGTTGCTCAGTGCAGAGGCAGAGAGACGAAAGGAGGGAGGATATCTTGGTGAGAAAACTAGGGTGGGACTTGGGGGCGGATTTTAAAGTAAAGGCTAGAGATGGAAAAAGGTGAGATGCTCAAAGGAGGAAAAACTAGCAGTGCAGTCTATCATATATGTTCTCTTAATTTTCCTCCCTGCTCCATACTTTTATCAAGTTATGATGCTTCTTGTAAAAGCTGCATAAGGCTCTAAACTTATCATTTATCCAGTCTAGGGAGAAGAAAGACAACTTGATTTGGGATTTTCAACCTGTGCTTCTTTACTGTATTAGAGTGGATTGGACTGTACTACCCAGAACAACCAGAGCTCTGAGGTAGGGGAAGACAACTCATAAAATGCTGATACTAATGACCAGAATATAACTTCATAAAGAGGTTAAACATTACCCGCTTCAGTCATCTCAGGCGTGTGTTTACTGCGTTCTTCTTGTTGTGCAAGGAGGACAAGCTCATGACGATAGAGGTCAAACTTGTTTTCAAGTTGTTTTCGCTTTGTCTCAGGCATCCATGACTTTGCTACCTGCATTTTGTAATTGTGGGTGCGCTTTTGAAGTTCAGTTGCTGTGAACGATAGAATAAAAAATAGAAAATATGAATGCAAAATTCTTGTAATAGTTCCTAATGTATCCTGAATCTGAATTATATGCTCTGATTTTAACCCAGGGTGGGAATTGGGTGGGCAGGGTTCAGGGCAGACAGCAAACCGTCCTGATCTCGGCACTGTGTGTCCCAGGCCTCAATCTGCATGCCCCCGGTCAGTTGCCTACCTGAAATCGGCGGGAAGCGGTAGCTGGCTGTTGGGCGGGAGCAGAATGTCGGGCAGCAGGAAGCTGCCAGCTGGGGACTGAAGGAATGGTCACCGGCACTCAGGTAAGTCACGGGGAGAGAGTTTTGGGAGGGCCTCACGATTGGGAAGGGAGGAGGCCTAAATTTCTTTGTGGGACCCACAGGAGCACTCCCACTCCTTCTGGCTCAAAGAATGAATGAAAAAAGTTTTGAAAACGTACCTGTTTGGGCCTCTTTTGACCCTGCCTCTTCTTCTCTCTAGGTTGACCTGGCCGGAAAGCCACAACCACTTCTTCGCTCAGGCCTCTGGTAATAATAGCAGTCGGGGCTCCGACATATTTAAAGAAGGAACCTGCCAGCTTCTGGTAAGTGTCCTTTCTGCCTGCTCAGAAGAGCAAGTTAAAATGGAAGACTGTGGGAAGGCAGCGGGACGTTGGTGGGCAAGTCTCCTGGGCGATTTTAACTGCCCGCCCAGTTTCAATGGAAAAGAAAATCAGACAAGTTGTAAAACGGTTTGCCAATTCGCTATCCCCCATTCTGTGCTATCGCCGAAGAACAATTTCACCTCCGTGGTCCTTTTCTATTTACTGTTTGTAGCAGTATAGAAGTGCCGAAACTCGGATTTTTGAATTGCTGTACTGATGAATGTGTCACCAGATATGACCGGAACCTGAGAACAATGCTGCATTGCATTATTGGACAACTAAAGGAACAAACCTTCCTGTTGGCTCTGGTCTGACTGGGATGATCCTGCCGGCGTATGAGGGTGGTCAGTGGAAGGGCACCTTAGTTGCAGGGGGCTATTAGACTGCTACACCACTATGACTGCATCTCAGTCATTCGCCTGCCCACGTCGGCAGAAACTCCAGGTGGGGAGATGCCTGGGCTCATCCCCAGAGAAACCTTTTATTCAGCACAAAAGTGGCTGATATTAACATTTAAAAATATATATTTTGCTCTTCATGGGGGGGTTTCATTCAAAGGAGGATCTCCTGTGGTAGGTGTTGTTATCGCCTTCATTTCATCAATCTGATATAACCCAATAGTCTAAGAAAATGATATGACCCATTTTGCTCTCTCCCCACTTCAGTTTCGGCACTAGACAAGCACAGTACACCTGAAGTGAAGGGGGGATCTCCCCAGTTTCCTGCTGCAGGTCATTAGTAGAGTGGGGCCTTGCACCAGGAACCAAGATTGGAAACAATCAACTGCCTTTAGGAAAGTGGCCGTTGCAAAATTAATTCTTAAAAAAATTCTTTAATCTTCAGGACAATCAGCCTACTCCTGACAGAGCAGCAAGTTATTGCTCCAAAGTCCCTGGCCCCATCCACAAGGTGAACACCCAGGGAGCACCTTAAATGGCATAGATGCCCACTATTTTTATCCTACCACCGGGATCTGGAATATGGTCAAGGCTGGGGAAAACTAGCAGCTGGAAATGTCGGCCTGCCGCACTTCCAGCTGCGGAGTAAGGCTCCAGTAGTTTCAGCACCAAATAAGAAACCAAATGTAGTTGAAATTAAAAAATCTAGAAATTACCTGGTGGAAGAGTTGGAGCAGTAGGACAAATTTCAACTCCGACCTCTGTGAGAATTTCATGTGCTCTATGAGCATAATCTATGATTAAAAAAGAAAACAAAAGCATTTAGTTCTCACTTTGCAAGCCAACAAAACTAATAATTGAAAATACATTTTTTTGCCATCAACTCATAATAATCTGGTATCTGTAGATATAGAACAGTCTCTCTCTCTCTCCCCCCTCTCCTGGCCCTGTCGCCGTTGTAGGCTGGCTACTTGGTGATAAAGGCGATCCCATTCAGACATGGCTCATGTCTCCTGTCAGGATTTTGGGCACAGTGTCAGATCTCCTTGATGCCTAAATATGCTGGGTCACAATACCAGGGCCAGTTACTCCTGTCATCAAATCAGGTGTTGCAACCTGCAGCTGCTGCTTCACAGAACAGTGACTGTCAGAGACATCAACCACTTCAAACCCATCAGGCTGATCTACACAAAGAGCCACTGTCCATCCTCGCCACCTCAGTCACTCAGATGGCACCTAGACGTTCTCATTTAGCCAAAGGTTTAAAAAGCACAAAGGGGAAGAACTATAGTAAGGACTGAGCAGCAACGACGTTTAAATAGAACCTTATTGTAGAAAAACATCCCATAGGCACAGAATGTAATATTAGGAGGGATGACCAAAAGCTTGATCAAAGAGGTGGGGTTTAAGGAAACTCTTAAAGGAGGAGAGGTGGAAGGACGGAATACCAGAACCTGGGGCCTAGACGGCTGAAGGTACGGTCACCAATGGTGGGGCGAAGGAAGGGGGGAGAAAACACAAGAGACCAGAGTCAGAGGAACAGAGAATTCTGGGGGGAGGTCATAAGCCTGGAAAAGGTTACAGAGATGGGAAGGTGTGAAACCAGGATGGCATTTAAACATGAGATTGCAAGTTTTAAATTTGAGGCATTGGAGGATGGCGAGCCAATGTAGGTCAGCAAGGACAGGGGTGATGGGTGAATGAGACTTGGTGCGGGATAGGATACTGGCAACAGAGTTTTGAATGAGCTGACATTCATGGATGGTTGAGGTCGGGAGGCTAGCATAGGAATAGTCAAGTTTGGAGGTGACAAAGCCATGGATGAGGGTTTCAGCAGCAGATGGGCTGAGGTAGGGGCGGAGCAGGCAATGTTACAAGTCCGAAATTAGGTGATCTTTGTGATGGTGAGGATATGGGTCGGAAGCTCAGCTCAGGGTCAAACAGGTCGCCAAGGCTATGAACAATCTGAGCTGTAGCCAGGAAGGGGAATGCAATTGGTGGTAAGGGAGTTTGCAGCGAGGCCAAAGGCAATGGCTGGAGGAAACTGTGGCTCATCCAAGACTGGATGTCGGATAAGCTTGTCTTCTTTAGAATATGACACATATTAATGTAATAAATAGAAATGACGCTATTTTTCTTCTTTTATTTCATTGATAACAATGATTTTTTGTTTGTAGGATAGGAGGTGATGCTTTGTGGTTATGTTGTTGGGAACCAGCAGACCAATGTGTGGGCAGAGACTGGTTACAGCATGATCCTGAGCCGCCTTCCAGCCACATTCGCCACTTGTGCGCTCACTTTCAGGTGGGTAGAGGCCAGAATATCCAGGCCTGTCTGTAGTCTAACCATTAGCTTGTACAAATTTAACATTAATGTTTTGCTCCTGTACTCTGTGTCACTATTTAAAAGACCCAAAATGCTAACGGCCTTTTTTTATGACTTTACCTACGGCACTCATACTGACGGGGAATTATGTATTTTCTTGGGGCTCAAAGTTTCACCAAAGTTACAGCGGCAGAACGGGAGTAGCCCTGACGAAATTCTTGGTGTATGTCTCTCTATTCATCCATAGCCTTCAGTGTCTTTCTATTGAGTATCCAATCTAAGTATCAGTATATAATGTTGTAGTCTTATCTCCAGCTCAGATTCCCTTTGTGTGCGACTTCCCTGCTGGAAGACCAGGATCATAGAATTTACTCTCAAGTCACTTACTGCTTCTATAACTTACCCTCGTCACAAGGTAGTTCTTGCGATAGGTCTGTTGACAGAAAATAGAGACCTCAGACTTTTTGAAATATTCAAAAGAAGCAATGAAAGTTGCTGTTATTAAAGTGAAACTCTACAGGTTTTGTAAACCAAGTTTCTCATCAGACCTCTCCACCAAAATGAAATGACCTCTCACAACAATGCAAGATCATCCTATTTAGTATTTTTAAATCCTCCATTGTGAATGATGCACTAGGGGCCAGCCACCAGAAAGCCAATCAAGGGCTACTTTCTAAAATGTGTTCTTGGGATGTGGATGACATTGATAAGGCAATATTTATTGCTCACCCCTAGCTGTCCTGAAGGAATAAGAATCAACCAAATAGTGTGGACTAGAATCCCAGGTAGGCCAGATAGGTTCCCTTCTCTATTGGACAGAAATGAACCAGATGGGTTTTTACAACAACATAGCAGCTTTCATGGTCATTTTCAAGTTTATTTATGACCTCTGGTTTACCAGTCCAGTGCCACAATCACAACACTACCATAACACAACATTCATCAACACTGACGACTTATTTTCTTTTGCCGTCTGATTGGCACTAATGTTCCTTTTCAGGAATTAGCCATTACAGGTCAAGTGAAAGCTGAGGTACTAGGTAACAGAGACACCCTGGATTATAATTTTTTTTATTTTGTAGGCAGGCCTTCCCTGAAGACCTTAAGTGATGAGCATGAGCATGAGCCAGTAAAGTGGAGCTGTGGTGCTCCAGCCAAATCATGGGAAAGCCACTGATTTACATCACTTTTCTATTGGTTCTCAGAATGTGAGCATCATTGGCAAAGCTACATTTATTGGCCATCCCCAGAATAATTATTTTTACAACTGAGTGACTTGCTAGGCCACCAGAGGGCATTAAGAGTATAGGATGTGTTCACAGGAACATGGAAACATGGGACCAGGAGTCGGCCATTCAGCCCCTCAAGCCTGTTCCACTATTCTGTTAGATCATGCCTGATCTTCACCTCAACTCCATTTACCCACCTTTGCTCCTTATCCCTTGATACCCTCAACCAAAAAAAATGTATTGATCTCAGTCTTGAAAATTTCGATTGACTCCCAGCATCCACAGCCTTTTGGAGGACCAAGTTCCAGATTTCCACTCTTTGCGAAAAAAAATTATTTCTGATTTCACTCCTAAAGGGCCTAGTTCCAATTTCAAGAAAATGCCTTCTTGTTCTGGCCATCAGGGGAAACAGTTTCTCTGTATCTCTGTATCTACCCTATTGAATCCCTTTTTAAACACATTGATGAGATGACCCCTCAACCATCTACACTCAGGGAAATACAAACCAAGTTTATGCAACCTGTCCTCATCATTTAATCCTTTAAGCCATGGTTTCGTATTGGTGAATCTGCAGTATACCACTTCCAAGGCCGAACCAGCCAAATCAGGTGGGGGTAGCAGGTTTCCAAAGGGCATGAGTAAACTAGCAGGGTTTTTATGACAAATCAATAACTTTTTTCCCATAGTAATTTGGGGTGCCAGCTGACAAATTACCAGATTTATTGAATTCAATTTCATAACTTGTCACCATGGGATTTGAATTCATGAACGGTAGGTCATGGGTCCAATACCATATACACTACCATACCCTCAAGCAGCCTTACATACTTTTTGTGCAGATTTCCAGTTGTTACGTGTTGGCTGATTGCGTTACCTTTGCAACCAATAGTAGTGGCTTTCCGTGTCTGAAATGCAGCTGCTCTTGGAGCACAAAGGATCATGTTACCAACCCCGCCAAATGTCTTTCTGGTCATCATTCAACTTACCAAGTAATTCCACATCTTGCAGGCCGCCTGTTGTCAATAGAGAATGAAAGATCTCAGTACAAACCTTGTGCATCAAAAAATAACTCATTACTGAACTTGTTGAGTATTGCTGTCTAAGTATTGGCCCCATAAAGTTGAATGTGGAATTAATAAATGACATGAACAGATAAAAAGAAGCATAAATCCATTTTTGATTGTTTGTAATCAAACAATCAATCTTGGTCCTTGGAATTTGGTATTTATGAATTAAATATAGTTTTGATACAACTGTGCATTTTGGCTATCAACAATCATCTTCTCGTTAGTAAGATAGAACCGTAGACATTTACAGCACAGAAAGGAGGCCATTCAGCCTGTGCTGACGCTTTCCTAGAGCAATCCAAAACTAACCCTATCTTTCCACATTCTTCCCATAGCTCCATATCTTCCTCTGCTTCTAACATTTAATAGAAACATACATTTACAGTTTTCAAGTGTTTGCTGCTGCTCTTCTATGAAAATAATGATGCAATAAAATAAACATAATCTCAAAATGAATCCTTGTGTCGGTGTCACTGGCCTTTCCAATCTAGTTATGATAACTGAAAAACAGTTAATGTAAATCCTTCTGTTTTTGGGGGGAGGGAGCTATGGAAACAAGAGACCCAAACTTCAAATCAGCAGAGTCCAGTGGAGTCCTCTCCGGCAGTGGGGCTCCATGACAGTAGTAACGGAAAAAGAGGCAGGACAGTGGGTTTTCTTTCATGGGTTGCTGCTGATCTCCATACTGGGCAGATTCTATCCCCTAGATAAATCACTTTGGATTAAAGAACAACTTCATTTTCCCTGATAATTGTTTCAGTAGCAAAAATTTTTAATAGTTTTATTACATTAAATTCTCAGCCTGAGAGAATAATTAATCGGACAGGGATTCACAATGTCACTGCAGAAAAACTTCAACACATCAAAAATTAGAGTTTTATGAGTATACTTCAAATTAATTCACTGTAAGCTTTGAGACATCTTGAGAGATGTGATAAGGCACTGGAGAAAATAAATTTCTTTCTTCCTCCCTCTCTCTTTTTCCTCCCTTCCTTTCTCTTTCCTCCCTGCCTTTCCAAGTTACTTCCTAGCACCAGTATTAAAGTATTAAACATGGTAACAAGACATAATTGAGTACTGTAGAAAGAGATTTTCCGAATTTGAAAAATAGTGCACAGTCTCAGTCACTCGGAATGAATATTGAAAATCCAGCCGTGTGCAGCACACGATTTTCCAACCATTAATTTAATGGTGTATACTGCTCCTCTGAATTTCTGGTATGTGTTGCCAGCCAGCAAAACTAGGGCTGTGAAACTGGAAAAGTGCTATGTAAGTGCCCTAATTTTAAAAATGGGGTAAATCGGTAGAAAATTCTTTGGCCCTGAAATTCCGCAGAACCAATTGTTTTTGTTCCCCTGAGCTGAGATATGTCCCTGTCAATCCTCTGCTGCGCTAGTCCCACAGTAATTTGCTAGGTCAGTTCAGTTAAATATACTTTGATGGCTCTTTAGTGCAAAATAGGTTGCATCAAAATGAGATAGCAGCCTTTAAAAAGCCGAGTCTGGCTGAAGAGTGCAGCAGCAGACTGGGGAGCAACAGGAAAGAAAGGAAATGCTTGGCTCAGTGGGTTGACTGAATGGTACAACAACAATTTGCATTTATATAGCACTTTTAATGTTAAAATCCCATGGCACTTCACAGAAGTGTCATTAGACAAAATGGACACCAAACCAAAGAAGGATATACTAGGAGCAGAGAAAGAGGTGAATTTTAAAGTGACGACAGGGAGGCGGAGAGACTAGGGATGGAATTCTAGAACGTGGGGCCTAGACCACTGAAGGCACAGCCGCCAATGTGGGGCAAAGGGGGGAATGTATAAGAGGCCTGAGTCAGAGGACCACAGAATTCTCGATAGGTTGTAAGGCTGGAGGAGGTTACAGAGATATGCAGGGATCATTAAACATGAGGATGAGAATTTTAAATGTGAGGCATTAGGAGAACCGAGAGCCGATGTAGGTCAGTGAGCACAGGGGTGACAGGTGTGCGCAACTTGATGTGGGATGGGAAATGCGGAGCAGAATTTTGGATGAGCTGTACTTTATCGGGGGGGGGGGTGGTTGGTAGATCAGTGAAGAGAGCATTAATTGTTAATTCATTCTCGAGATGTGGGGGTCGCTGGTAAAGCCAACACTTACTGCCCATCCTTAGGTGCCCTGAGAAGATGGTGGGCTTTCTTCTTGAACTGTTGGAACTGTTTGATACAACTGAGTGGCATGCTAAGCAATTTCAGAGGGCAGTTAAGAGTCAACTACGTTGGTGTGGGACTGAATTCATATATAGGCAAGACCAGGTAAGGATGGCATGGTCACTTTTATTTCCAAATTTTAAAAATTGAATTCAAATTCTCAAACTGCCATGGTGGGATTTGAACTCAAAAGAATAGTCGAATCTGGAAGTGACAAAGGCATGGGTGAGGTTTTCGGCAGCAGATGGGCTGAGGCAGGAGCAAAGGTTGGCGATATTACACAGCGGGCAGTAGGTGGTCTTTGTGATGGAGAGAATACGAGGTCAGAAGCTCAACTCAGGGTCAAATACGATGCAAACAGTTTGATTCAACCTGAGAATTTGGCCAGGGCGGTGGAATCAGCAGCCAGGGTAAGGAATTTATGGCGTGGGTTGAGGACAATGTCTTCAGTCTTCCCAGTGTTTAACTGGAGGAAACTGCGATTCATCCAGGACTGGACACTGGACAAGCGGTCTGACAACACAGAAGCAGTGGAAGGTCAAGAGACGTGGTGGAGAGATACAGCTGGGTATTGTCAGCGTACATATTGACCTCATGTCTTCGGATGATGTCATCTAGGCGCAGCAAGTAGATGAGGAAGAGGTTGGGGCCAAGGATAGATCATTGGGGAACTTCAGAAGTGACAAAGTGGGGGTGGGAACTGTACTGGATGATTTATGTGTGATTTTTGAGGCACTTTTAAAGAATGATCTAGTAAGAACAGCCAAAGAAGGGGGCAGGGCATTTCACAGAGGCAAAAAAGAAAAGCACACAATTTCAGTACAACTGACCTACAAACCCTCCTGGCTGAGATGCATAAAATGGAGAGAGAAATTGGGAGGGAGCCACAAAAAGTGTGCCATCTCACTCAACCCTAACAGAACTGCAGACCAGTGTCTCAACTACCTGGCACAGTCAGGGAAAGTAAAAGGCTGAAGAACAACAAGAACTTACATTTATTTAGTGCCTTTCACATCCTGAAGATGTCCCAAAGTCGTTTACAGCCAGTTAATTACTATTTAAGTGTGTTTACCATTGTTGTGTAGGCAAACAAAAGCAGCCAATTTGCACACAGCAAGATCTTACAAGCAGCAATGAAATAAATGACCAGTTATCCTGTTTAGGTGGAGGGATAAATGTTGGCCAGGACATCAGGAAAACACTTCTGCTTCTCTTTGAATAGTGGCATGGGATATTTTATGTCAACCTGACCATGGCCTCAGTTTAATGCCTCATTAAAAAGATGGCACTTCTGATAATACAGTACTGTGTCAGAGGCCAGAGTGCTACTATTGAGCCAATGTAACACACTGGCCCCTCTCCCTTTTCTGTCCTTGGGCACAATGGAGCACCAGCACACTGTTGACCCTCTAAAATGAATAGCTGCATAAGTAACCCTTCACACTGATTTGTGGTTAAGCGGTAAACTAACTCGGGATCTTAAGGCATGTGTTGCCATCTCCGCCAATAGCAATTACTTGCATACAGAACCCTAAAACCCCTTCCCCCACTTTAACAGGGTGATACCAGCAGATCTATTACATATACTTTCACCTTATTTACTCAATTGTGTTGCAGAAGAAACTTACACACAATGTCCGTGAGACCAGAAGGGGCATTCCAAACATCAGGGCCATGGAAGTGCTGAGAAGGTCATTGGAGATGACGAGATCAGTGAGACAATGCAGGTACCTGTTTAGTGGTTGCACACCTAGTTTCCATGGAAGCAGCACAAGCCACAAGCTTCCAAACATAATTTCACAGAATTACAATAGAGATTATGCTCACCCATTCTCAATTTATGCCCTCCTTCCCTCTAGATTTATCACAATAATGGGGGGCAGATGATGAGGAAGAGAAGAAAGATAATGAGGAGGAGGAATAGGCGAGAAAGGATTTCATCTGCCTCGACTACTATAATGACAATGAGGATGATGATAATGATGACAGAAAGCATGTGCTCTTAAGCCCACCCCTGAGTCCATGGATGAAGATTCTGTCCTGTGCTCCTCAGCAACAACCCCCTTGATCGCACCCACTATTGTCACTTACTTTTTCATTCCCACCCATCAGCTCAAATACGATCATCGAGGGAGAATTATAGTGTTAGTGAGGATGTGGCACTGGGTGATATACAAAGCACGAGGCAGCTAGTGGAGTGGAGAGTGGGTGAGGATATGCCACCTTCCCAGTGGAGGTTGAAAAGTTGTCCATGGATTTAGAGTCATGCGGCTCAGATCTCACAAGTACTTGCTTGAACGGAAAGGTGTTCGAGGAACATCACAATTACATGAGATTCTGAGGTCTGTTTCCCAAGATGTATTTTAAGTGGCAGCTGAGATGCTAGAGTCTACAGTCATCATGGGCTATCAAGTTCTAGGGACGTGGGACTTCAGTTATGTGGAGACATTAGAGAAACTGGGATTGTTTTCCTTAGAACAGAGAAGGTTAAGGGAAGATTTAATAGGGGTGTTCAAAATTATGACGGGTTTTGATACAGTAAAAAAGGAAACATGGGCCTCAATATCAACCCCCAGCTACGGGCAGGAGAGAGTCGGTGGTGGCGGGGGGAGGGGGGTTTAAAAATGAAAAAACAGGTAACGTGACCCCAATCCACTGCGTACATGGAGAGGCGGGGCACTCATTAACATTCTTAAATCAGGCTTCCACAGTGCAATTGGGAGCCCAATTTAAATTTCACAGTTGCTGCACGAGTTTCCCAGGGTTCGGAAAACCCAGCAGTGAAAGGGAGGTGGGAGCTGCTGGCTCCACAAGTAAAGAGCCATTTACAGCACTCCTTGTGGGCCAGGAGGAGCAGGATTCCACCCCCCACCCCCCGGCCCCTCAAGGAAGCCTTCGGCCTCCCCTCTGTCGATCGTGGACTCTCTCCACACTGCCTCGATAGCAGACCTCCACCCCCCCAACCCCCGATGTTCTTCCTCCCACGATGGCTTCTCTCTCCCCAACTAAACCAAAATCTCCAACTTCCACCCATCCTGATTGCCGGGGACCATTCCCAAGGGTCCCGGGCTGCGGCCTCCTGTCACTGGTTTCCCCGGCCAGCCTATCAATTTGGCCTGCTGCCAGGCGGGAAACAGAAGAAAAAATTAGAATGAGGTTCTGCCATTAATTTCGGCAAGACCTCCATGTCGCTGACCTTGCTAGGTTTTCCCTGCACTCCCCAACACCCGTCCCGCATCCCCATAAATATCGGGGCCACTGGCAGGAGGATTGGTAACCAGGGGACACAGACTTAGGATAATTGTGAGAAGAACCAGAAGTGAGATGAGGAGAATTGTTTTTATGCAGCAAGTTATTTGATCTGGAATGTACTGCCTGAAAGGCAGATTCAATAGCAACAACTTTCAAAAGGGAATTGGATATATACTTGAAAAGGAAAAATTTGCAGGGCTATGGGGAAAGAGCAGGGGAGTGAGACTAATTGGATGACTCTTCTAAAGAGCCAGCACAAGCACAATGGGCTGAATGTTCTCCATCTGTTCTGTATGATTCTATTCTATGATAATTTGCGCCAATATCAGGGAAGCTTTTTCTTCAATCCAGGAATCAATGGAGTGTACAGCACATGTGTTGTAGTCTACAGCTGGCACTCACCTAAACAGTATGGAAGCACAGATTGCAGCTCTGGTGGTAGTAGAAGACATATTAGACCACATACAGGCTTTCAAACCCTGGGGAGTAGGCTTTCAGGATCTGATAACTGCTAATAGGCCAGCCAGCCCAATGTTCAATGGCCACACAGATCTAAGGCCCAGTGAAATGGCAGCAGCTAGAGGCAACCTACATGAGGCTGCCGTTTCTCAGGGCAGCAGCACATCAGGCTACCGACTTTAACCCTCAGTGCAGCAGGGAAATGTCACGTAGAAGGTAGCCCAGGCACCAATTCCAGAGAAGCATCCAGCAGTGGCACCCTCCCAGGAACAAACTGCCATGAAAGGAGGTCCCCTCAGTCCCATGAAGACCAAATTCCTAACAACAAATTAACTTTAACAACTTTCAGTAAATCTTGTGTTGACATGAAGGATGTTTTGTAGCTGGTCACACACAATCTGGTCGCATTTTCTGTTCAAAGCAATGTGAATAACATTTTTTATAACCTGCACCAACCCTTCTGCTACTGGAAACAGTTTCTCCTTATTTACTCTATCAAAACCGTTCATGATTTTGAACACCTCTATCAAATCTCCTCTTAACCTTCTCTGTTGTAAGGACAACAACCCCAGCTTCTCCAGTCTCTCCACATAACTGAAGACCCACGTCCCTGCTAACATTCTGGTAAATCGCTTCAACACCCTCTCTAAGGCCCTGACATCCTAAAGTGTGGTACCCAGAATTGAACACAATACTGCAACTGAGGCCTAACCAATGTTTTATAAAGGTTTAGCAAAAACTTGCTTGCTTTTGTACTCTGTGCCTCTTTCAATAAAGCCCAGGATCCCATATGCTTTTTGAACAGCCTTCTCAACTTGTCCTGCCACCTTCAAAGATTTGTGCACTGCACCCCCAGGTCTCTCTGTTCCTGCACCACCTTTAAAATTGTACCATTTAGTTTATATTGCCTCTCCTCATTCTTCCTATCAAAATGTATCACTTCACATTTCTCTACTTTAAATTTCACCTGCCATGTGCCTGCCCATTTCACTAGTCTGTCGATGTTCTCCTGAAGTCTATTACTATCCTGCTTATTGTTTATTACATGTCTAAGTTTCACATCATCTGCAAACTTTGAAATTGTGTGTGCTCAACTCCAAGTCTTTAATATATATCAAAAAGGAGTGGTCCTAATACTGACCCCTGGGGAACATCACTGTATACTTCCCTCCAGTCTGAAAAACCAACGTTCATCACTACTCTCTGCTTCCTGTCCCTTAGCCAATTTTGTATCCATGCTGCCACTGCCCCTTTAATCCCATGGGCTTTAATTTTACTAACAAGTCTATCATGTGGTACTCTATCAAACGCCTTTAGAAAGTCCATATACACAATATTAACGGCGTCACCCTCATCACCCCGCTCTGTTATTTCACCAAAGAACTCAATCAAGTTAATCAAACATGATTTTCCTTTAACAAATCCATGCTGACTTTCATTTATTAGCCCATACTTATCCAAGTGCCAATTAATTTTGTCCCGGATTATTGTCTCTAAAAGTTTCCCCACCACCGACGTTAGGCCGATAGGCCTGTAATTGCTGGGTTTATCCCTCACCCCTTCTTCTGAATAGGGGTATAACAGATTGGCCTTAGATACGCCAAAAAGAGCAAAGAATTTCAGGCCCCTCCTCTATAGGTTAAACTGTTAACTACACACGGAGGAAATTGCAGCTCTTCATTTTATTTTGTACTGATGCACTTTTCCATGACATGCAGTAGCAACATGGACATTTTGGAGTTTCTTTTGTGCTGGTTTGTTCTTACATTGTAAGATTATTTGGAAAAATAATGGTTTAATAAGGCATTGTCTGGCCGTCAAACAGCTACACATCATTTCTGTTATGGGGACATGAAAGAAGGTGTATTTTCATGACACAATATCAGATTTAGATTTATGTCATCATATCCATGTATTTGACAATTTAAAATATTTTCAAAGCAGTTTTCCATAAAGACAGTGCTTGACATTTCAGACTGTCGCAGATCGAGAGGAATGTCTGTCTACCTGGTCAGGCTGTGTTTTTTAAGTTTTCTGCTCACATAATATGATGTTGAACCAAGTAATAAAGCTACTCAACTGTCAGTAATCATTATACTATTGTAATATTAACCCTATGCAAGTAAAATACATGTAAAAGAAATTTTAAATATAAATTTAAAATGTGTAAACAATTTTGCAGCTCACCCTACCTTCCCTTTTCCTCATATTCTCTCTTTCCATTGTCTATCCTATTTTAACTTTAATTTGGCTATAAAACCTAATCGATAATTTTTATGCTTTTTTTAAACACATAGTGAAATTCCTTTTATCTCCTTGCTCCTTCCACCTGCCTCCCATTGTCTAATTTGAAGATGGAAGCAACTTGAAATTCAAGGGTGGCTGTGAAGGACGAACAAACTGGTCAGCAGCCAGGCTCCGTGACACTGTGTATCTGTATAAATTTTACAAATTTACGTCATTTACCAATTATTTTATCAAGCAGCAATCACAATTTAACCATAAAAATAGCTCAAAGGTACTAACCATCAGAAGTTGTTGAAGGTTCTGGAGACTGAGGAGGTTCAGGACTGCTGGCGCCAGCAGGTTCTGTGTGTTAGGAGTGGAAATTTCACATTATTTTATCAAGCAGCAATCACAATGGAACCGTAAAAATAGCTCATGGGTACTAACCATCAGCAGTTGTTGATGGTTCTGGGGACTGAGGAGGTTCAGGTGTGCTGGCGACGGCAGGTTGTTCTGAGTCACTTTCCATTTTTCTCCTCCTCCTCTGGTAACACTTTGCCCAGCTGTTTGAGCAGTTGACTAAAAGCCCAAGATGCACAATCCTTCCCACAGGTGTCAAACTCAAGGCTTTGTGACACATAAGACAATGAGTGATGCAATCAAACTGATTCTGCTGTCATCATATTAAATTACTTCATTAAATGAGTAACTATGCTGAAAGCATAAAAGAGCATGAGGATTATTTTTTAAAATATTGATATAAGAATCTTCGAAAGACTTTCAGGAAATCTGTTGAAGATTATGGCTCCGATATTTACGGGGAGGCAGGGAGGATGCGGGTGAGGCCGAAAACAACCGAAGAACCCGGCAAGGCTGGGGACACGGAATACCTGCCGAAGTAAAGGGCAGGACATCATTAACATTTTTTAGCTCCATTTCCCGCCCGGCAGCCAGCCAAATGTACAGCCTGGCTGACAGGAGGGAGGAAATGCCAGTAGCAGGAGGCAGGAGCCAGAGTCTCTTGGGGATGGTCCCCGGCAATGGGGAGGCCGGAGAGGCTCGGCAATTTGGAGAGGGGAGAGGGCCCCCGGTCAGGACGGGGGAGAGAGCTCACGATCGAGAGGGGGAAAAGGCCCACGATGGGGAGGATTGGGGGTCGGCAAACAGGAGGGCTGGGTGGGGGGAGGACGTGCAGGGGGGAGGCCAGCTATCGGGCTGGGGGAGGCTGAAGGCTTCCTTTAGGGGCATGTGGAAGCACTCCTGCTCCTCCTGTCCCACAAGGAGCGCTGAAAGAGGCATTTACCTTGTAGAGCCGGCAACTCCCGCCTCTCTGTCACTGCCGGGTTTCCCGATCCCTGGGAAACCCGTGCAGCAAAAGTCAATTTTAAATTGGGCTGCCAATTGCACTGTGGGAGCTCGATTTAAATATGTTAATTAAGTGCCCGTCCTCTCCACGGTGAGACACTCGGACGCCCCAAAGTGCGCAGCGTGCTGGGGTCACGTTCCCCGTATTTAACTCTTCAACCACCCCTTCCCAGCCCTCTCCCACCTGACATGGAGGTGGGGGTATTATCGAGGCCTATCAGTCTCAGAAAATTGTGACTAAAGGGAATCCTGAAAAATGTTTCCTTACTTCCTTAGTTAGATTTGATGTTAACAAAGGTATAGAGATAAAAGCGCGGAAATTCCCGTCCTTGAGGAGGTGGAATTCTGGTGGATTTGTGGCAGGGGGTCGGAATTTGGAGCGGCAGAAGGGAATAATCTTTGCTCTGAAGCAGTATCCAATCAGTCTTCCTGGCTCTTCAAATTATCGATTGCTGTAAAATGAAGGAATCATGAGTGCTACCAGGGTGAGAATCCCTACGTGGTCAGTTTTCAGTAAAATATTAAAATGTCTACGTGGCAAAGAAGCAGAATGCAAAATGGTTAGAAAGGGTTAATTAGTTAGTAACTGAGATTGGTACAGGTGGCCTGGCCTCCTGCTGGGCCATCTGTTTGCGTAGTCAGCAGGTTTGCATGGTCTTATCAATGTAGAGTCTTTGATGTGATTCAAGGACTGGTCTGAATGTCTCCATGTTTATGGCAGATCAATATAGGTAACGAGCTTAGCCAAAGTTGAAAGACATTCCAGGTTGGGAGATAAGGAACAGAAGGAACAGGGAAGAACATTCCAAGTTGGAAGGTGAGGAAGTATTCCCTTTGATGTCTAACAGCAGCATGATCAGCACATGGACGATTTATGATTGGCCGGAAATAATGTAACCTCGCATGGCAACCTATGCCCGGCTTATGATTGGTGTTGACCCTCGTTAAGTATGTTCCAACCCTATTGATTTGTATAAAAACGTGTGGATTTCTGTATGTTTTTGTTCTTGCTCTGCCAGCATAGAGGGACTCTATCAGGAGTCCAAATCAATGCTGCAGACTAAGAACCCTGCTTTTAAAGTTGTGCTGAACTTTAAAATGTATTCGACTTCAGTTATTACTGAACCAGACTGAGGGGAAAGAATCCGGATCGTCAAGGGTAGCGAGCATTCATGTGTGATTTTGTACCAATCACCACAGATCATCTGTACATTAATGGATTGTAACCCCTTTTTGGATCCGAAGGGGTGGGGTCAGGGGTCGGAGTCCGTGCGGTCATGAATATCATTAATCACTCTTCACTTTGGGAAAACCTGCCATTGATGCTCTCTCGTGTAGCTGGCAAACTTCCATGAGAAAATTCATGAAGGCATCTGTCAGCTGCTTGATGCATTGGTGCACTGCTGATTAGAAGATTTGATTGATACTCCTGATGTTGCTTGGAAGGAACCAATGGTTAAGAGTTCAAGATGCTGGTCACCTTGACAGCTACTGGCAGAGCCATCCAGTCTTACAACTGGTGTGAAGACTGCCTATTTCTGTTATTTTCTCTTATACAAATCATAGCTGCCTGAGCAGATCTCCTTTGATATGTCAGGACAGTTGTAAGGCCTGTGTATCCAGTAACAATGACCCCACATACCTAATTGGCACCAGTACTACTATCACTATACATTGCAAAATTGTCCTCATACTCTACTGACTAGACAATATAGTGCTGCATTTGGTTTGCTTTGTTGATTGTTGCTTTACAATGACTCTGATAAGAGTTAAGTCTACTTTCACGTCCAAATCTCTTTCAGCCTCTCCCTAACCCCATTTAATTCCATTTATTAAGTGGGCACGATTTTACTCCCAAGTAATACTGATTTTCCAGTATTATCTGGGCCGCTGATAGCAGAAAATTAGGCAAGGACACATTCCACAAAACATCCATCCATTTGTATAGCCATATGGGTCTGCCATTGACATCCACGCCCAAATAATGGGGTAGATTTTAATCATCGGGCAGCTGACCGGCGGAGCATGCTGACTGGCTACCCGATTCTGCTAGTGGGAGACCTGATCCATTTTGAGGGTTGGGCCGCACTACCATACTACCAGCAAGCTCCAGGTGCCAAACGGGTGCCTGCTAAAACTCACCGACTCCAGGCCAGAACAATATCAAGCAGCCTAGAGGCCGGACAAGCTGGCAGAAAGGTAAGTCTAAAGGGGGGAAAGGGGGTCGATCACAGTGGGGGGGCGTGGGAGCCCAGGACAGCAGTGGCCCACATTATTCTTGTGAAGTCTGGAGCAGTACTCCTGCTCCTTTTGGCCCCACAAAAATAATCTTAAGCTCAGCTTTTTGGTATTTTTTTAAATTCGTTCACGGGATGTGGGCGTCGCTGGCGAGGCCAGCATTTATTGCCCATCCCTAATTGCCCTCGAGAAGGTGGTGGTGAGCCGCCTTCTTGAACCGCTGCAGTCCGTGTGGTGACGGTTCTCCCACAGTGCTGTTAGAAAGGCAGTTCCAGGATTTTGACCCAGCGACAATGAAGGAACGGCGATATATTTCCAAGTTGGGATGGTGTGTGACTTGGAGGGGAACGTGCAGGTGGTGTTGTTCCCATGTGCCTGCTGCTCTTGTCCTTCTAGGTGGTAGAGGTCGCGGGTTTGGGAGGTGCTGTCGAAGAAGCCTTGGCGAGTTGCTGCAGTGCATCCTGTGGACGGTACACACTGCAGCCACAGTGCGCCGGTGGTGAAGGGAGTGAATGTTTAATGTGGTGGATGGGGTGCCAATCAAGCGGGCTGCTTTATCTTGGATGGTGTCGAGCTTCTTGAGTGTTGTTGGAGCTGCACTCATCCAGGCAAGTGGAGAGTATTCCATCACACTCCTGACTTGTGCCTTGTAGATGGTGGAAAGGCTTTGGGGAGTCAGGAGGTGAGTCACTCGCCGCAGAATACCCAGCCTCTGACCTGCTCTCGTAGCCACAGTCTTTATATGGCTGGTCCAGTTAAGTTTCTGGTCAATGGTGACCCCCAGGATGTTGATGGTGGGGGATTCGGTGATGGTAATGCCGTTGAATGTCAGGGGGAGGTGGTTAGACTCTCTCTTGTTGGAGATGGTCATTGCCTGGCACTTGTCTGGCGCAAATGTTACTTGCCACTTATGAGCCCAAGCCTGGATGTTGTCCAGGTCTTGCTGCATGCGGGCTCGGACTGCTTCATTATTTGAGGGGTTGCGAATGGAACTGAACACTGTGCAGTCATCAGCGAACATCCCCATTTCTGACCTTATGATGGAGGGAAGGTCATTGATGAAGCAGCTGAAGATGGTTGGGCCTAGGACACTACCCTGAGGAACTCCTGCAGCAATGCCCTGGGGCTGAGACGATTGGCCTCCAACAACCACTACCATATTCCTTTGTCCGAGGTATGACTCCAGCCACTGGAGAGTTTTCCCCCTGATTCCCATTGACTTCAATTTTACTAGGGCTCCTTGGTGCCACACTCGGTCAAATGCTGCCTTGATATCAAGGGCAGTCACTCTCACCTCACCTCTGGAATTCAGCTCTTTTGTCCATGTTTGGACCAACGCTGTAATGAGGTCTGGAGCCGAGTGGTCCTGGCGGAACCCAAACTGAGCATCGGTGAGCAGGTTATTGGTGAGTAAGTGCCGCTTGATAGCACTGTCGATGACACCTTCCATCACTTTGCTGATGATTGAGAGTGGACTGATGGGGCGGTAATTGGCCGGATTGGATTTGTCCTGCTTTTTGTGGACAGGACATACCTGGGCAATTTTCCACATTGTTGGGTAGATGCCAGTGTTGTAGCTGTACTGGAACAGCTTGGCTAGAGGCGCAGATAGTTCTGGAGCACAAGTCTTCAGCACTACAGCTGGGATGTTGTCGGGCCCCATAGCCTTTGCTGTATCCAGTGCACTCAGCCGTTTCTTGATATCACGTGGAGTGAATCGAATTGGCACTTCTGGCTGAAGATGGTTGCAAACGCTTCAGCCTTGTCTTTTGCACTCACATGCTGGACTCCGCCATCATTGAGGATGGGGATGTTTGCAGAGCCTCCTCCTCCCGTTAATTGTTTAATTGTCTGCTGCTGTACCACCCAGTTGTCCTATGTATGTTATCGGACTCGATATGCATTTTAAAAGGGCCTACCGCCTTAAACAGGTGGACGCTCGTGCATCCCAGCAAAGGCCCCTTTGCGGATGGGGGCGGCTGGAACGCTGGCGTGAACAGGGCAGTACACCATTTTCAGGGGTCTACTATTCCATTTACACCAGGAGCCCAAGTTAAAATCTACCACTGTATCTGAACTATCAATTAACTTGATACAAAATTTTAAATGATATAAAATGACAGATCATCAGTTTGTGTACCGTCACTTATCATTTTTCTTTTAAACCTTATTTTCCAAATTTGGGCAGGTGTATTCTAATTTAGCAGTATTGGCAGAGTGACATCATTCATCCCATTTTCTGTCATTACCATCTTAGCAACACCGGATATAAGGAGCGCTTGTATGCAACAGGCATCCAGTGTTGCTAAAGGAGGCAGAACAGCACCAAATATTTAAAATCCACAAGGCAAGACAACAGACAAGTTTCTGCACAACAGAGTAGAATGCCAGCATCAATCAGCCACTTCGTCGATGCCAGGAATTCTTTTTCCACCATCCAAGTTGCCTGTCCCTTTAACCTGCTGCAGGCTTTTGAATGCTGCAGCAGCGACCATAAATAGGCGGGTGTATTGTAATGTTATGCAAATGATGGAAACGTGTCATCTCTCCCAAAGATAATGATTCCCATTGGCCACTGATTGCCCCCCACCCCCCAGAGGCCCAATCTCCTCCCAACCCTGGCTTCCGATCCCTCCCCGGCCTCTGTTCCTCCCCCCACAGCCTTCACTTACCTGAGGGTACCTGATCTTGATTAACTCACCATCTTGATATTAACCAGGCCCGAGGCCCAATATCGGGGGCTCCTCGGACCTCATGGACTGTTCCGCCCCACCTATCCTTCATAAAAAAGTTTGTACAGAGGAACACCTTTGACCACAAGGTGATCAAGTGGTCCGCACGTAACATCCTCGAGACCCTGCGGGAAAAGGAGATGGTGGCTCCTGTCGGTTGGTTCTCCGAGCAGACTGTCAAAGTCATTTGGCAGAATGCCTCATCGCCAGAGCTTTCAAACAAGCACCAAGACGTAGCTTGGCTGGTGGTGAGAAGGGCCCTTCCCGTCAGATCCTTCATGCACTCCCGGAGTCTCAGTGCCAACGCATTCTGTCCCCGAGGAGACTGCGGTGGGGATGAGACCGTCACCCATCTCCTTCTGGAATGTGCCTTTGCAAAGGAGGTCTGGAGAGAGATGCAGTGGTATCTGTCCAGGTTCGTCCCTAGCAGTTCCGTAACTGTGCACACCCTGGGTAAAAAAAACTGCTGCTGGAAGACCATCAATTCAGTGAAAGACGCCCTTTGGTCTGCCCGAAGCTTGCTGGTCTTCCAGTGCAGGGAGTTGTCCTCAACCGAGTGTTGCAGGCTGGCACATTCCAAGGTCCAGGACTACGTGCTGAGGGACGCACTGAAGCTGGGTGCGGCCGCCGCAAAGGGCTAGACAGACTGGATGCAGGGAGGATGTTTCCCCTGGCTGGGGGGTCCGGAACGAGGGGTCACAGTCTCAGGATACGGGGTAGGACATTTAGGACTGAGATGAGGAGAAATTTCTTCACTCAGAGGGTGGTGAACCTGTGGAATTCTCTACCACAGAAGGCTGTGGAGGCCAAGTCACTGAATATATTTAAGAAGGAGCTAGATAGATTTCTAGACACAAAAGGCATCAAGGGGTATGGGGAGAGAGCGGGAATATGGTATCGAGATAGAGGATCAGCCACGATCATTCTGAATGGTGGAGCAGGCTCGAAGGGCCAAATGGCCTACTCCTGCTCCTATTTTCTATGTTTCTATGTTTCTAAAGGCTCTGTGGGGAGAGGCTATCGTTTAGAGCCTTCCTGCCATTGTATACCCAGGGGCTGGAATCAGGGAAAAACTCCCCCGCCAGGATGTAAAATTCAAATGAATGTAAAGAAATGTAATGAACCTGTAATGAATCTGTACTCAATGAGCTGTATTGATTGTAATGCAATTAGACACCCTAGAGTGTCATGAACTGTAATTATCATGTACGATGTGTAACTGTAATGTTGGACTCATTTGAACTGTACTTTATGTATCTTGCAAATTGTATAATCTGTATTGTTTATGTTTGAAATGTGATATGACAACTGTATTGTATGTATTGTTACAAATTTTATGAATAAAGTATATATATTTTTTTTAAATTCTGGTGCAGGGATTGTATCCTGCGTGCCGAAAAATGAACGCACCTGAAATTTTAGGCCAATCTGTTTTAGGTGTTAGTTGAGGAGTAAATAAAAGGAACTTTTCTGTTCTTAAAATAGTGCCATGGGATCTTTTACCTGAGAGGGCAGACGGGGCATCAGTTTAACATCTCACCTGAAGGACGGCACCTCTGACAGTGCAGCGCTCCCTCAGTTCTGCACCAGAATGTCAGCCTGGATTTTGTACTCAAGTCTCTGGAGTAGGACTTGAATCCACAGCCTTCTGACTCTGAGAGCACTACCACTGAGCCAAGGCTGACATTGTGACAGCCTCTACAATCAATCGCAGGGCAATCCACTATATACACTAAGGTGTTTTTTTTTGGAGGGGTGAAGAAATTAAAAAGGATTTTCAGTTTCAGCCCAGCTCTGGGGCCACCACCCACACAATTCTGCCGCAGCCCTTATCTGGCAGCTCCCAGGCACAATTCCTGGTGCAGGCCAGGGAGGCAGATATATATTTGCAAATTGCCTTGACCCTGGAAAATTAGCCAGGATCGATTGTGGATTGCAGATCTTCCGCTACAATCACAACAAAATGGGGAAATTTCTGCATTATATATTTCGGTTGTTTTAACACAAGGGTTTTATTTTTATTTTCACTAACATCATTAATTCAATGAAGCAAGATTAATTTGATGACATCACAAACAGACTGACTGCATCACTCATTTTCTTATGTGTCATAAAGCTTTGAGTTTGACACCTTGGGGAGGATTGTCCACCTTAGACTTTTGGTCAAATCCCTCAATAGCTAAGTAAAGCGTTAGCCAGAGGAGGAGGAAAATATGGATAGTGACTCTGACGCATGCCCGAATGACAATGGGGGTGAGTACCTGTAATCAGTTTTTCTGCAGCTATGGTTTGGTGTGTTACTATATGTCTCCAGCTCCACAATTGGAGCTGATCTTTTAGAAATTATGCCCTGCTCTCTGAAGCTCCTTACTCAACCCGCTTTGCCTTGTCACCTTTCCCTGCCTTCAAAAGCCATCTAAAAACATGTCTCTTTCATTGCACCTTCAGTCTCCCTCCTTAGGTTCCTTTACTTTTTGCTTAATGTCCACTTCTCCCACTTTTAAAGCAGCAATTGTTGTTGACACCAGTATTTATGAGTGACACTGTTCTGTTTGGACCTCTAGAGTTCATTCCATTTTTTTTACAGTAAAGCCCTCTGACATAAAGGCCTAGAAATTGGACCTTATTGTCCTCATTTTACGGGCATGATGCGGGGCCAACGAGAGTCAATTTCGGAGACCAATGTACCGTATCAAAACGACGCCTACAAAGATGTCCAACCTGATATTGGGTTGTGCCATTTTTAAGACATCCCTGGCAGCTGCCTAAAACTGGCGTCAGGCAGGGTACGGTAGCGTAGTGGCTATGTTACTGGGCTAGTAATCCAGAGGCCTGGACTAAAATCCAGAGCCACGAGTTCAAATCCCGCCACGGCGGCTGGTGAATTTAAATTCAATTAATTAAATAAAAAAAAAATTTTTTAAATCTAGAATTAAAAAAAATACTAGTATCAGTAATGATGGCCATGAAACTACCAGATTGTTGTAAAAACCCATCTGGTTCACTAATGTCCTTTAGGGAAGGAAACCTGCCGTCCTTACCCGGTCTGGCCAAGATGTGACTCCAGACCCACAGCAATATGGTTGATTCTTAATTGCCCTCTGAAATGGCCTAGCAAGCCACTCAGTTGTAAAAAAAATCTCGCTAGGGATGGGCAATAAATGCCGGCCTTGCCAGCGACGCCCACATCCTGTGAACGAATAAAAATTTTTTTTAAAAAGGCCCCTTACATATGTAAATGAGGAGCGTAACTCTTGTTTTAGGCCACTCTGGGAAACTGGATATTGCAAGGCGGAGCAGGAGCTGTGCCTGCTCCGCTCCGGATTCTTCAGCAGCCATTGTATCCTGTATTCCTATTGCTACCGCCCACTGTGCCTGCTCCACCCCTACTTCAGGCGAGGTAACGGGTCCAAAATTCTTCTTTTTAAAATGGGTGAGCTGGAGGCGCGACAAGCAACGGCAGCTTGCCCAGATAATGTTAATGAGTCTCGAGGCTTAATTTCGTGCTGACCTCAGGTCTCCCAGTTGGGGTGCGCACTGTTTGTGCACCACTGGTTATGTGCCTGAAGACAGGCCATAACCAATTTATAGACCAAACAGTCCTGTAAATGAACACAGATTAAAAATCCCAAAGCAGATTCTCTCTCACAAAGCACTGGACTGGGCAAATAGCCTCAAAGCCTGATTCCATTCAAGGCTGTGATCTCACATGGTATATTTGTATGTTTAAATTGTCTGCTGAGTGATTTAGAAAAGGTAAAGAAGCAAAGACATGAAACTACAAGATAAGCATTTATATGAATGCAAATTACCTGGTTGTGGCAAGGCGGGAAAACAACTGGCTTCTACACTGAGCCCGTCGCCATGTCGGGATTGATGGGGGTGTGAGGGGAGAGCGGATTCCCGAGGGGGAAGAGCACGTGCTGGCAGTAGACCACATTCCTGCTCCTCCCAGCCTTATATTGAGAAAATAGAAGGTTTGGGGCCTTTTTGTGGAGCAGTCACCAGTGCTGCCTTTAATGACCACTGGTTAGTCTGCTCAGCATCTGGAACAAATGGGTGGAGCATGCACGATGCACACTTGACCCATTTCTATTCAAAATTATGATCGCGTTCTCAAAGTAGGACCTCGATTTGCAAATTTAGAGAGCCTCCCACCCGAAACGTGTGGGAGTGTGGTGCGCCCAAAGGATGGCCAAGGTTCCTCCCTTTTCAATTTTCCTCTACCAGCTGCCCAAGGTGAGCAGACAGGAGAGCGGCAGTCGAAAATCAGCCCTCTGTAACTTGCACCCCTCCCAACAGGGACAAAACTTTCTTTAAAAGGAGAAAAATCCCATATTAAGGACCATTAAGAATTGTTAGAGGCCAATGGAGAGAAATGTATGCCAAACCGCACATCGTGGAAACACATTCTGACCTGCATCAGTATGGATTTTTGAGTCTTGCAGGAAAGGAGCAGCTGCAACAGTCAGTTATTGCATGGTAATATGGGTGACAGGAGAGGATGGCCCAAGAAAATGGAGAGCACAGGAAGTATACTGTGTCAAAAAAGGGAGAGAATCTACCATAGAAGCCATAAAAACTGAACTTCATGTAGGACACTGTTTTATGACTTCATGTAGGTCTCTGTTATGGACTACCAGTGGCAGTGAAGGTCACCACTATCAACTTTCCTGCCATTAGGTCCTTCCAGTCAGTCCCCATGCATACTTGTCTGTAAGAAAAACATAGCTAAAGCCCTGTTTAGCTATACACACAAGCACTTATACTTCACCATTGATTGAAGGCAGAAAAAGATTTATTGCAATGATAAATAACAACTGATCCTGCATCACTTACACTGCTGTGGCTATGGAACCAAATGACTACTCAATATGGTCCATATCTTCAAGCATCTTCTGCTGGAAAGCAGGACCACAAGGGAGTGTATCTTGAGCCAACTCCGGAAGGGCATTCAGCACATCAGCCCTTTACCCTGCACCTGTTGCTTGCAGGTGTGGATGACATTGCTTGGTATCCCGCTGAGTTTTCCTGTACTGCTGGGTGTTGCGCACCACTTGATTCTTCTTGTTCTGTGAAGGTAGAAAGAATATATAAATATACAATTTAAATACACGATGCAATTCCAAAATAGTTAAAAGTTTCTCACCAATGGTAGGTCCATCATCTTTGGTACGTTTGCCCCTCTGTTTTGTGCCTGCATAATCTGCGAAAGTAATATACAGTGATTTTAGTCCTGTAAATTCCTTCCTTCGGTACAATGTATTTGCCATAATGGCATATATAATGCCATTTACATTAGCATGATTTTTCACTAGTTCTACCTTGCTTGTCTTGTGTGAGTACAATTTCTTCTGCACCTATCTATTTAAGTCGTAAGTTTGTTATATCTGTGGGTATAGTGGTTATGTTACTGGACTAGTAATCCAGAGACATGAGTTCATAATCCCACCGTGGCAGCTGGGGAATTTAAATTCAGTTAATTAAATAAAATTTGGAATAAAAAGCTACAATCAGTAATGGTGACCACGAAACTATCAGATTGTCGTAAAAACCCATCTGGTTCACTAATGCCCTTTAGGGAAGGAAACCTGTCGTCCTTACCTGGTCTGACCTATATGTGGCTCCAGACCCACAGCAATGTGATTGATTCTTAACTGCCCTCTGAAATGGCCTAGCAAGCCACTCGTTTGTACAAAACCTGCTCAAGAAGTTGGCTCACCACCACTTTCTCAAGGTTGGAATGAATAAAAAAAAATCTATATCGACCTTCATCTCCATATTAAGGCAGGCTGAATTTTCATGTAATTCATTAATATATCTGAGTGATTAAACCACTTTCTGCATCTTGTAAAACTTTAACATTTATACCCACGAATATCCATATGCATATTAAGGCATACTGAATTTGCAGTAAGATTCTTGCTTTGGTGCACTTCTTTTGTTCTATTGCCACGCAGTGCACCTCCTGACAGAGTTTGTAGACTGCCCTTCATCTCAAAAAAGCAGTTCACCAGGACCTCCAAGCCTCAGTCATTATCCAGGCTTTAGAAACATTTGGTGCAGAATTTGTAAATGTTTCAGTTTTGCATACTCCACATCTGGTTAACAATTGCTTTCACCTTTCATACTAGCTAAGTTGTTCATTAATTGCTTGAGAAGTGTGAGATAGGCATTATTACATGGTTTGCCATTTATTTGTGGCTCCCATTAATGAACATACATTGCAAAAATCAGCCGAAGAATATTGGAAGCACTTTGATTGTCAACCATTAGGTACAACTGAAAACTTGCCTTTAATAAATCTATGCTGGCTGCCCTTGGTTAATTCATACATTTCTAAATGCTCAATCATTTTATCTGAAGTTATGATTCTAAGAGTTTGCCTACAACTGATATTAGACTAACTGGTCTATAATTATCCAGATTATCCTTCTCTCCCTTTCTGAACAAGGGCGTTATGTTGGCTACTCCCCAGTCCATAGGCACAATCTGCACATTTAGGGAGGTCTGAAAAATTGTGGCCAGGCCTCTGCTAGCTCCTTTCTGACTTCTTTCAAGAGTCTTCGCTGCATGTCATCAGAGCCTGGTGACTTATCCACCTTGAGTCCTGTTAATGATTTTCAGAACCAATTCCTTTTCTACAGTAATCTCTAACAATTGTTCCATTTCCTATTCTAGTACATTTTCAGTTCCAACATTATTTGTCAAAACTTCTTTCTCTACAATTACACTCTTCATCCCTGAGAGGGCAACACCTCTCATAGGGCGCTAAATTGGGCCATGTAGCACCAATTGTTTTGGCACTACACTGCCTCTCTGACGTCCAAGATGGCGTCTTAGATGCGTACGCATGTTTCCAGCGTGACGTGCACCGGACGCCATCTTGGTATAGGAGTTAGCGCAGGCGCAGATAACGAACGCTGGAATCATGTAAAGGAGGGAGAAAATGGCTTCAATCAGTGTACAACGCTGATTTAAAGTGATAGATACCATTTTGGGTCTTAACGCTCAACTCAAAGCAAAGTCTTTACCCTGACCATCTGAACGTGTATTAGAGTGCCTGGAGGATCCCCCATCCGCGCTATTTAAAGCGACCTTGCAGGATTTACAGGTTAATGGCTGGATTATTGCTTCTGGCTGCCGAGACATTTGTAACTGTTTTTGGAGGTCTCCTATACTTGATTACTAGGACTAGTGGGTATAGCCTCGGATTTAGAGCCAGGATGTGCAGGAGTGAAGTTAGGAAATGCTTCAACATGCAAAGGGTGGGAGAGGTTTGGGAAGCTCTTCTGCAAATGGCAGTTGATGCTAGCTCAATTGTGAATTCTAAATCTGAGATTGATAGATTTCTGTGAACCAAGGGTATTAAGGGATATGGGGCTAAGGCGGATATATGGAGATAGGTCACAAGTCCACCCATGATCTTACTGAATGGCGGAACAGGCTCGAGGGGCTGAATGCCACTGCCACTTGCTGCCTACTGATATATGCTACCTTCTCCTGCAAGAAAGCTGGACGTGTGTCTGGGTGATGTGCCTGTCATGTATGAATAGCTGCCAGTGTGTGTGGCCTGTGAGTTATGGGTCGGCGGCTTGCAACAGTGGTAATGTGTATGGTTGAGAGGAAGCATCTGATTGGAAGAGTTGAGTACTGATTGAAAGAGATTGATGGTAGGTAGGTGTTGGGGGGGTTTAGTGGGTGGAAGAGTGGATGCGACTAGTGGTGCAGTTGGTAGGAGATGCCACTTCACAGTTGACCTCACTCACCTTGACCACTCATGTCAAAGCATTGAACTTCTTCCTGTACTGCATCCATGTTCATGATGCTATGCGCCTGGAATTGACTTCATCCCCCACTGCCTCCCACTGCATTTTGGGTGTATGTCTGAAGGGCCTCTTGCTCCTCCCCCCGCCCCCGCGCATATAGGATGTCCCTCCTTCTGTCCACCTCTTGCACCAAGGCCTCTGGTGCATCAGCAGAGAACCTTGGTGCATGAACTCTCAGATCGGCAGATTGATGAGGTCTGGCATGCAGATTGGAGTATGTGGGATTTAGCGGTGCGCAACCTTTATTCAAACATAACTCATCAGTATGTAAACATAGGGATGGGACCTGCATCTGTGCTTTATGTGTGCGATGTCCGATCTCCGTTCAGACTCCGTGCAAACAGCAGGCTGTTATATTCAGCAAGTAACAGGTACCAGCTATCTTTAAGGGATTTCTAACAGACAGCCTGCTTTTAAGAGATTGGAGCTCTCCCTGCAGCTGGAAAGCGGAATTGCAAGGAATTGCATTCTAAGCCACTCCATCTTATCTGGGTTGTTGCTGCTGAAGTGCCCTTACAGGGCCTAGCGGCCCTTCCTGACCATACGAATGACACCATCCCTGCAATTTGGAACAGGTTCTATGCCTTTGTGGTTGGGTGGATGAGGATTTCACTCCATGTTTACACCGATGGAGCAGGCCACCCAGAATTTCAGAGCTATGAGAATTTTGATCAGCTATGAAACCTATCATCATGCCTAACAGTCTCCAAACCAAAGTACCAAGAAATCCACACAGGTGGAGTTTCAGCTTATCCATATGAAGAGCACACTTTCTCCCCATTTAGTTTAATCTCAAGAGTCAAAGCTTTGTGCACCCCTAAGTGTCGGCAGGGGTATTACTAGAGTTTAACCAGTAAACCACACAGCCTACCAGCACAGAGCACTGAAAAGCTCCTTGGTGCTTATGCAGCCAAAACCACCCTATCCATTGGAGCACTGGCATACAGGGTTATTTAGCGCTACCAATCCTCACAGCTCAGTCCCTGATCTCACATGGAGAAAGCATTCCGTTGCTTGCCCAGTAGCCTGAACCATAAAGAAAAACTATTTGGAAATATAACCTATATGCCACAAATTTCATCTGCAATGGGACATAATCGTCATTAAAGAAAGAAGAGCACCATGGGTGGCTCAGCTATAAGTGGGGGAGGAGAAAGGTCAGGACAGAGATAGTGACAGAGGATTCAATAGTCAGGGGAATAGACATCCTGGAATTGCGTCCGCAGCCGCAGACGTGATTCTAGGATGGTGTGTTGCCTCCCTGGTGCCAGGATCAAGGATGTCACCAAGCGGCTGCAGAACATTCTGAGGGGGGAGAGTGAACAGCCAGAGGTTGTGGTCCATATCGGTATCAATGATATAGGTAGAAAGAGGGATGAGGTTCTGCAGGCAGATTTTAAGGAACTTGGAAAAGAATTAATAAGCAGGACCTCAAAGGCAGTAATCTCCGGATTACTCCCAGTGCCACGCGCTGGTGAGTATAGAAATAGGAAGATAGAGCAGATGAACAGATGAATGTGTAGCGAGAGAGATGGTGCAGGAGGGAGGGCTTTAGATTCCAGGGGCATTGCGACCAGTTCTGGGGGAGGTGGGACCTGTACAAGCTGGGCAGGTTGCACCTCAACAGGACCGGTTCCAATATCCTTGCAGGGAGGTTTGCTAGTGCTGTTGGGGAGGGTTTAAATTAGTTGGCAGGGGGATGGGAACCTGAGTGTAGATTCAGATGGGAGAGAATCAGAACTGGAATTCAAAGGAAGAAAATTAGTAAGTGAGTTTGGAAGGCAGAGGAAACAAAGGTGAGAAAATAAACAACAAAGGAGTTTTTTTTTATTCGTTCACGGGATGTGGGCGTCGCTGGCGAGGCCGGCATTTATTGCCCATCCCAAATTGCCCTCGAGAAGGTGGTGGTGAGCCGCCTTCTTGAACCGCTGCAGTCTGTGTGGCGAAGGTTCTCCCACAGTGCTGTTAGGAAGGGAGTTCCAGGATTTTGACAATGAAGGAACGGCGATATATTTCCAAGTCGGGATGGTGTGTGACTTGGAGGGGAACGTGCAGGTTGTGTTGTTCCCATGTGCCTGCTGCTCTTGTCCTTCTAGGTGGTGGAGGTCGCAGGTTTCGGAGGTGCTGTCGAATAAGCGTTGGCGAGTTGCTGCAGTGCATCCTGTGGATGGTACACACTGCAGCCACAGTGCGCCGGTGGTGAAGGGAGTGAATGTTTAGGGTGGTGGATGGGGTGCCAATCAAGCGGGCTGCTTTATCTTGGATAGTGTCGAGCTTCTTGAGTGTTGTTCGAGCTGCACTCATCCAAGCAAGTGGAGAGTATTCCATCACACTCAAGACTTGTGCCTTGGAGATGGTGGAAAGGCTTTGGGGAGTCAGGAGGTGAGTCACTCGCCGCAGAATACCCAGCCTCTGACCTGCTCTCGTAGCCACAGTATTTATATGGCTGGTCCAGTTAAGTTTCTGGTCAATGGTGACCCCCAGGATGTTGATGGTGGGGGATTCGGTGATGGTAATGCCGTTGAATGTCAGGGGGAGGTGGTTAGACTCTCTCTTGTTGGAGATGGTCATTGCCTGGCACTTGTCTGGCACGAATGTTACTTGCCACTTATGAGCCCAAGCCTGGATGTTGTCCAGGTCTTGCTGCATGCGGGCACGGACTGCTTCATTATCTGAGGGGTTGCGAATGGAACTGAACACTGTGCAGTCATCAGCGAAAATCCCCATTTCTGACCTTTTTTTTTTATTCGTTCACGGGATGTGGGCGTCGCTGGCGAGGCCAGCATTTATTGCCCATCCCTAATTGCCCTCGAGAAGGTGGTGGTGAGCCGCCTTCTTGAACCGCTGCAGTCCGTGTGGTGACGGTTCTCCCACAGTGCTGTTAGGAAGGCAGTTCCAGGATTTTGACCCAGCGACAATGAAGGAACGGCGATATATTTCCAAGTCGGGATGGTGTGTGACTTGGAGGGGAACGTGCAGGTGGTGTTGTTCCCATGTGCCTGCTGCTCTTGTCCTTCTAGGTGGTAGAGGTCGCGGGTTTGGGAGGTGCTGTCGAAGAAGCCTTGGCGAGTTGCTGCAGTGCATCCTGTGGATGTTACACACTGCAGCCACAGTGCGCCGGTGGTGAAGGGAGTGAATGTTTAGTGTGGTGGATGGGGTGCCAATCAAGCGGGCTGCTTTATCTTGGATGGTGTCGAGCTTCTTGAGTGTTGTTGGAGCTGCACTCATCCAAGCAAGTGGAGAGTATTCCATCACACTCCTGACTTGTGCCTTGTAGATGGTGGAAAGGCTTTGGGGAGTCAGGAGGTGAGTCACTCGCCGCAGAATACCCAGCCTCTGACCTGCTCTCGTAGCCACAGTATTTATATAGCTGGTCCAGTTAAGTTTCTGGTCAATGGTGACCCCCAGGATGTTGATGGTGGGGGATTTGGTGATGGTAATGCCGTTGAATGTCAGGGGGAGGTGGTTAGACTCTCTCTTGTTGGAGATGGTCATTGCCTGGCACTTGTCTGGCGCAAATGTTACTTGCCACTTATGAGCCCAAGCCTGGATGTTGTCCAGGTCTTGCTGCATGCGGGCTCGGACTGCTTCATTATTTGAGGGGTTGCGAATGGAACTGAGGAACTCCTGCAGCAATGCCCTGGGGCTGAGATGATTGGCCTCCAACAACCACTACCATCTTCCTTTGTGCTAGGTATGACTCCAGCCACTGGAGAGTTTTCCCCCTGATTCCCATTGACTTCAATTTTACTAGGGCTCCTTGGTGCCACACTCGGTCAAATGCTGCCCTGATGTCAAGGGCAGTCACTCTCACCTCACCTCTGGAATTCAGCTCTTTTGTCCATGTTTGGACCAACGCTGTAATGAGGTCTGGAGCCGAGTGGTCCTGGCGGAAATTGAGCATCGGTGAGCAGGTTATTGGTGAGTAAGTGCCGCTTGATAGCACTGTTGATGACACCTTCCATCACTTTGCTGATGATTGAGAGTAGACTGATGGGACGGTAATTGGCCGGATTGGATTTGTCCAGCTTTTTGTGGACAGGACATACCTGGGCAATTTTCCACATTGTCGGGTAGATGCCAGTGTTGTAGCTGTACTGGAACAGCTTGGCTAGAGGCGCAGCTAGTTCTGGAGCACAAGTCTTCAGCACTACAGCTGGGATGTTGTCGGGGCCCATAGCCTTTGCTGTATCCAGTGCACTCAGCCGTTTCTTGATATCACGTGGAGTGAATCGAATTGGCCGAAGACTGGCTTCTGTGATGGTGGGGATATCGGGAGGAGGCCGAGATGGATCATCCACTCGGCACTTCTGGCTGCAAACGCTTCAGCCTTGTCTTTTGCACTCATGTGCTGGACTCCGCCATCATTGAGGATGGGGATGTTTGCAGAGCCTCCTCCTCCCGTTAGTTGTTTAATTGTCCACCACCATTCACGACTGGATGTGGCAGGACTGCAGAGCTTTGATCCGATCCGTTGGTTGTGGAATCGCTTAGCTCTGTCTATAGCATGTTGCTTCTGCTGTTTCGCATGCATGTCGTCCTGAGTTGTAGCTTCACCAGGTTGGCACCTCATTTTTAGGTACGCCTGGTGCTGCTCCTGGCATGCTCCTCTACACTCCTCATTGAACCAGGGTTGATCCCCTGGCTTGTTGGTGATGGTAGAGTAAGGAATATGCCGGGCCATGAGGTTACAGATTGTGCTGGAATACAATTCTGCTGCTGCTGATGGCCCACAGCGCCTCATGGATGCCCAGTTTTGAGCTGCTAGATCTGTTCTGAATCTATCCCATTTAGCACGTTGGATGGTGTCCTCAGTGCGAAGACGGGACTTCATCTCCACGAGGACTGTGCTGGTGGTCACTCCTACCAATACTGTCATGGACAGATGCATTTGCGACAGGTAGATTGGTGATGACGAGGTCAAGTAAGTTTTTCCCTCGTGTTGGTTCGCTCACCACCTGCCGCAGGCCCAGTCTAGCAGCTATGTCCTTCAGGACTCGGCCAGCTCGGTCAGTAGTGGTGCTACCGAGCCACTCTTGGTGATGGACATTGAGGTCCCCCACCCAGAGTACATTTTGTGCCCTTGCTACCCTCAGTGCTTCCTCAATATGGAGGAGGACTGATTCATCAGCTGAGGGAGGACGGTAGGTGGTAATCAGCAGGAGGTTTCCTTGCCCATGTTTGACCTGATGCCATGAGATTTCATTGGGTCCAGAGTCAATGTTGAGGACTCCCAGGGCCACTCTCTCCTGACTGTATATCACTGTACCGCCACCTCTGGTGGGTCTGTCCTGCCGGTGGGACAGGACATACCCAGGGATGGTGATGGAAGAGTCTGGGACGTTAGCTGAAAGGTATGATTCTGCGAGTATGGCTATGTCAGGCTGTTGCTTGACTCGTCTGTGGGACAGCTCTCCCAATTTTGGCACAAGTCCCCAGATGTTAGTGAGGAGGACCTTGCAGGGTCGACTGGGCTTGGTTTGCCGTTGTCGTGTCCGGTGCCGAGTGGTCCATCCGGTTTTATTCTTATTATGACTTTTCGTCGCGAGATTTTACAACTGAGTGGCTTGCTCGGCCATTTCAGAGGGCAATTAAGAATCAACCACATTGCTGTAGGTCTGGAGTCACATTTAGGCCAGAGCGGGTAAGGACAGCAGGTTTCTCTTCCCTGAAAGACATTAGTGAACCAGATGGGTTTTTACAACAATCCGGTAGTTTCATGGCCATCATTACTGATACTAGTATTTTAATTCCAGATTTTTATTTAATTAATTGAATTTAATTAATTAAATTTAATTAATTAATTGAATTTAAATTCGCCAGCTGCCGTGGTGGGATTTGAATTCATGACTCTGGATTTTAGTCCGAGCCTCTAGATTACTAGTCCAGTAACATAACCACTATGCTCCTGTACCCTTTGGCAGTGCTTAATGGTCTCTACCTCAATGCAAGGAGTATAGTGAATAAGGCAGATAAGCTGAGGGCACAGATGGACACGTGGCAGTATGATAGCGTAGCTATTACAGAAACATGGCTTAAAGAGGGGCAGGAATAGAAGGTCAACGTTCCTGGTTACAGGGTTTTCAACCGAGATAGAGAGGGGGATAAAAAAGTAGGGGGTGGCAATTTTGGTTGAAGAAACAATTACAGCTGTGAGGAAGGATGATATGTTAGAAGGATCATCAAATGAGGCCATATGGGTTGAGCTAAGGAACAAAAAAAGGGGCAGTCACACTACTGGGAGTGTACTCTAGGCCCCCAAACAGTCAGAGGGAGATAGAAGAACAAACATATGGGCAAATTTCTGAGAAATGCAAAAACAATAGGGCAGTGATAGTAGGAGATTTCAACTACCCTAATGTTAACCGGGATACAATCAGTGTGAAGGGTATAGAGGGCACAAAATTCTTAAATTGCATTCAGGAGAACTTTTTTAGCCAGTACGTAGCAAGCCCAACAAGAGAGGGGGCAGTTCTGGATTTAGTTTTAGGAAATTAAGCTGGGCAGGTGGAAGGAGTAGCAGTGGGAGATTATTTTGGTGGTAGTGATCATAATTCAGTTAATTTTAGCATAGTTATGGAAAAGGGCAAAGATAGGACAGGAGTTAAAGTTCTCAATTGCGGAAAGGCCAATTTTACTAAGCTGAGAAGTGATTTAACAAAAATGGTCTGGAAACAGCTACTTGGAGGTAAAACAACCAAATCTGGAGCCCCCTGGATGTTAAGGAGCATACAGGGAAAGATAAGGCAAAAAAGGAAAGCTTATGTCAGACACCGAGAACTCAATACTACAGAAAGCCCAGAGGAGTATAAAAAGTGCAGGGGTGAAATTAAAAAGGAAATTAGGAAAGCAAAGAGAGGGCATGAAAAGATATTGGCAAGTAAAATCAAGGAAAACCCAAAGATACATAAAGTGCAAGAGGATAACTAAGGAAAGAGTAGGGCCTATTAGAGACCAAAAAGGTAACCTATATGTGGAGGCAGAAGATATTGGTATGGTTCTTAATGAATACTTTGCATCTGTCTTCACAAAAGAGGGGGTCGATGCAGACATTGTAGTTAAGGAGGAGGGGTGTGAAATATTGGATGGGATAAGCATAGTGAGTGGGGAAGTATTGCGGGGATTAGCATCTTTGAAAGAAGATAAATCACCAGGCACGGATAAAATGTATCCCAGGCTGTTAAAAGAAGCAAGGGAGAAAATAGCAGAGGTCTGACCATCATTTTCCAATCCTCCCTGGATGCAGGCGTGGTGCTGAAGGATTGGAGGACTGCTAACGTTGTACTGTTGTTTAAAAAGAGAGAGAGGGATAGACCGAGTAATTACAGGCCAGTCAGTCTAACTTCGGTGGTGGGCAAATTATTGGAATCAATTCTGAGGGACAGGATAAACCGTCACTTAGAAAGGAACAGAGTAATGAAGGACAGTCAGCATGCATTTGTTAAGGGAAGATCATGCCTGACTAACTTAATTGAATTTTTTGAGGAGGTAACAAGGAGGGTCAATGAGGGTAGTGTGTTTGATATAGTCTACATGGATTTTAGCAAGGCTTTTGACAAAGTCCCACTTGGCAGACTGGTCAAAAAAGTACAAGCCCATGGATCCAAAATTGTCTCAATGACAGGAAGTAAAGGGTGATGATCGACGGGTGTTTTTGTGACTGGAAGGCTGTATCTGATAGGGTTCCGCAGGGCTCAGTACCAGGTCCCTTGCTTTTTGAGGTATATATTAATGATTTGGACTTAAATGTAGGGGGCATGATTAAGAAGTGATACAAAAATTGGCCATGTGGCTGATAGTGAGGAGGAAAGCTGTAGACTGCAGGAAGCTATCAATGGACTGGTCAGGTGAGCAGAAAAGTTGCAAATGGAATTCAATCCGGAGAAGTGTAAAGTAATGCATTTGGGGAGGGCTAACAAGGCAAGGGAATACACAATAAATGGGAGGATACTGAGAGTTGTAGATGAATCATAGTATCATAGAAAGTTACGGCACAGAAGGAGGCCATTCGGCCCATCGTGTCTGTGTCGACCAGCTTAATCCCACTTTCCAGCATTTGGTCCATAGCCCTATAGGTTACGGCACTTCAAGTGCTCATTCAAGTGCTTTTTAAATGAGTTGAGGCTTTATGCCTCTACCACTCTTTCAGGCAATGAGTTCCAGACCCCCACCACCCTCTGGGTGAAAAAATTTCTCCTCAGCTCTCCTCTAATCTTTCTACCAATTACTTTAAATCTATGCCCCCTGGTCACTGACCCCTCTGCTAAGGAAGTAAGGGACATTGGAGTGCATGTCCACAGGTCCTGGAAGGTAGCAGGACAGGTAGATAAGTTGGTTAAGAAGGCATACTGGATACTTTCCTTTATTAGCTGAGGCATAGAATATAAGAGCAGGGAGGTTATGCTAGAACTGCATAAAACATTCGTTAGGCCACAGCTTGAGTACTACATACAGTTCTGGTCACCACATTACAGGAAGGATGTAATTGCGCTAGAGAGGGTACAGAGAAGAATTACGAGGATGTTGCTAGAACTGGAGAATTTTAGCTATGAGGAAAGATTGGATAGGATAGGATTGTTCTCTTTGGAACAGAGGAGGCTGAGGGGTGATTTAATTGAGGTGTACAAAATTATGAGGGGCATAGATAGGATGGATACTAAGGAGCTTTTTCCCTTCGTTGAGGGTTCTATAACAAGGGGGCATAGATTCAAGGTAAAAGGCGGGAGGTTTAGAGGGGATTTGAGAAAGAACTTTTTCACCCAGAGGGCGGTTGGAGTCTGGAACTCACTGCCTGAGAGGGTTGTGGAGGCAGGAACCCTCACAACATTCAAGAAGCATTTGGATGAGCACTTGAAATGCCATAGCATACAAGGCTACGGACCAAATGCTGGAATATGGGATTAGATTAGACTGGGCTTGATGGCCGGCGCGGACACGATGGGCCGAAGGGCCTCTATCCGTGCTGTATAACTCTATGACTCTATGACCTATTTCCCTTAGCAGAGAGGTCAATAACCAGGGGGCATAGATTTAAAGTGAAGGACTAAAGGGGAGCTAAGGAAAAATATTTCCACCCAGAGGTGGTGGGGGTCTGGAACTCACTGCCTGAAAGGGTGGTAGAGGCAGAAACCCTCATCACATTTAAAAAGTACCTGGATATGCATCTGAAGTGCCATAACCTACAAGGCTATGGACCAAGAGTTGGCAAGTGGGATTAGGCTGGGTGGATCATTTTTGGCTGGCACGGACTCGATGGACCGAATGGCCTCCTTTTATGCCGTAAATTTTCTATGATTCCATGAAGAGAAGTGCTGAATTGCCCCTCATCCTTCTTGGAGCAATCCTGAAGGATTGTCCAAGCTAAAATTGTCATTCATAAACTTCCAGATACCGCTATGAATTAACAATTGGGGCAAATTCACCTTGCATCTTCAAATCAAGACCTTTGAGATCCCTTCTTGAGACATGCAAAGTCATAACATCACATTTAGGTCACACATTACCACTAATTAACACAGTGCCCAAGATGGTGAGTAGTGCACCCCAAATCTCCAGGTGAATCTGCCCACAATACAATACCATCTGTGAAAAAGAATGCTGTAATTCTTTCCAAAATGTCTGGACCGGGCACTTATCCAACATTTCATTAATGATTACGTCAAATAGGATTGGTTACCGTGGACCCATCCATTTGCCTTATTATCTCTTGAGAGAAGTAGGATCAGTGAGTCTCTCATCTATCCTTACGTGGATCTTGGAGCTGAAGTACATATTCCAGATAAATTCAAAAATCGATGATATACTTCCATGGTTTACAGCTTCTTCATGAGGGCTGCATAAAGCACTAGGTCAAAAGACTTAAAAACACCAATTTTAGTGGTTTGGAAACAGCAGATAGCACAAGTCATTTGTCTTTCAATGCACTGTGTAATAGGATGCCATTTTTCATAGGAAAGATGAGTTCCTTAGCTGAGCCATGCTTCCAAATGAAGGACAATATAGGTCAGGTGCTTCCCAACAGGGAGTGAGGGGAAAAATGGTGAGTGGATTATAGAGGCACAAACTTATTTGCATGGTGCACTGGGACTAATATTTAAATCCAATCAGTTCCAGGACTGCTTCACTTAATGATCAATTTTTGCCCTGGAGTTAGTATTCAGTTTCAATGCCTATGATGCAATGACACTGTGAATACAAATATATAAAAACTGCAGTCCAAAAACAATTGAAAGTGGGAATGTATGTCTGCTATTCACAGTGAGTTGTAAAATGATGTGTCAGCACTGATTTATCATTAGCAAAATTGGATAAGTGGAATAAATTCAAACAGCATTATTTAAAAAGATCATGCAGTACTTGCAGATTAGTTGCTGATTTGTCATTTGAGGCTGCTGGTTAATTTCTGGGCCTTTTTTTGCTCTGTTTTATCACTCAGGAAAGTTCACTTTGCCTAGACAGTGAAAGATTTTGCTGGTGTCGTACTGTTTCTGGCTGCAGTCATGAGTTCACCTAAATCAGCCCTCTCATCCCCAATACACCACAAGTCCCAAAATCCTTATCACTTTCTTTATAACCATCTTCCAATTGCCTTCCTTCACTCCAGACCTATGGGTTTTGCACTCACCACCACAAGCGTAAACACCAACGCCAAGTTCACAACAAAAAAGAAATAACTAAGAATCACCCTTGTGCCTCTCCAAGGAACCAAGGACACTCTCCTGGGATGGGGCCACAGCACTCCTATGGCTCTGCGCGAGAAAAGAGTGCAGGACTGCTGTGACACTTTGGAGACCCCTGTCGACATTGGCCTACAAAGCCAAGATGGCAGCCATCTGAGTTTCTATGTCTGTGCTGCCATGGAAGTTGTCAGAGCTGTCGGCAGAGGCTCCACCATAGTGAGTGCCACTGTACTGTTAGTGGAGTTGATCGTTCCGTCCATGTTGGACAGAATGGTCTCCATATTCTGCACAAGTTGGAGCTGGACTTCTCCATGCTCCGCGACATTGTGCGCAAGCTCTCTGGCAAGCTGCGCGGAGCATCTAGCATTTCCTGGTAGATGCCCATCAGCTTTCTTCGGTAGCCTGGGTCCCCTGCAGCAGAACTAGTATGGAAACAGATAGTAGGCATAAATGGGTCATTTTCAGGTTGACAAGATGTTATGAGTGTGGTGCCACAGGGATCAGTGCTTGGGCCTCAACTATTTACAATCTATATCAATGACTTGGATGAAGGGACCGAATGTATGGTTGCCAAATTTGCTGATGGCACAAAGGTAGGTAGGAAAGTAAGTTGTGAAGAGGACATAAGGAGTCTACAAAGGGATATAGATAGGTTAAGTGAGTGGGCAAAAATTTGGCAGATGGAGTATAATGTGCGAAAATGTGAACTTGTCCACTTTGGTAGGAGGAATAGAAAAACAGTATATTATTTAAATGGAGAGAGACTGCAGAACTCTAAGGTACAGAGGGATCTGGGTGTCCCAGTACATGAATCACAAAAGGTTAGTGTGCAGGTGCAGCAAGCGATTAGGAAGGCAAATGGAATGTTGTCATTTATTGCAAGGGGAATGGAATATAAAAGTAGAGATGTTTTGCTACAGTTATACAGGATGTGGAGATGCCGGTGATGGACTGGGGTTGACAATTGTAAACAATTTTACAACACCAAGTTATAGTCCAACAATTTTATTTGAAATTCACAAGCTTTCGGAGGCTTCCTCCTTCCTCAGGTGAATGTAGAAATGAAATCCCCAAACCCTTCGCATTTATAAATCACAGAACAATACCCGGTGATTACAGATAGCCTTTCTAACTGCCCGTTGCCAAGGCAATTATAGTGTGCAGACAGAGAGGTGTTACCTACAAGGCCACCGAATATACATACAACCAAAAAAAAAAATAGAGAGAGGCAGAAACATAGAAACATCCGGAAGGAAGAGACAGACAGCAAATGACCCGTTATATTAAAAACAGATAACATTTAACATTTGTTCGGTGGTGGGGTTACGTGTAGCGTGTAGCGTGACATGAACCCAAGATCCCGGTTGAGGACGTCCTCATGGGTGCGGAACTTGGCTATCAATTTCTGCTCGACGATTTTGCGTTGTCGTGTGTCTCGAAGGCCGCCTTGGAGTACGCTTACCTGAAGGTCGGTGGCTGAATGTCCTTGACTGCTGAAGTGTTCCCCGACTGGGAGGGAACCCTCCTGTCTGGAGATTGTTGCGCGGGGTCCGTTCATCCGTTGTCGCAGCGTCTGCATGGTCTCGCCAATGTACCATGCTCTGGGGCATCCTTTCCTGCAACGTATGAGGTAGACAAAGTTGGCCGAGTCACAGGAGTATGAACCATGCACCTGGTGGGTGGTGTCCTCTCGTGTGATGGTGGTATCTGTGTCGATGATCTAGCATGTCTTGCAGAGGTTACCGTGGCAGGGTTGTGTGGTGTCGTGGACGCTGTTCTCCTGAAAGCTGGGTAATTTGCTGCGAACGATGGTCCGTTTGAGGTTGGGTGGCTGTTTAAAGGCGAGTAGTGGAGGTGTGGGGATGGCCATAGCGAGGTGTTCGTTGTCATTGATGACATGTTGAAGGCTGCGGAGAACATGGCGTAGTTTCTCCGCTCCGGGGAAGTACTGGACGACGAAGGGTACTCTGTTGGTTGCGTCCCGTGTTGATCTTCTGAGGAGATCTATGCGATTTTTCGCTGTGGCCCGTCGGAACTGTCGATCGATGAGTCGAGCTTCATATCCCGTTCTTACGAGGGCGTCTTTCAGCGTCTGTAGGTGTCCATCACGTTCCTCCTCGTCTGAGCAGACCCTGTGTATTCGCAGGGCCTGTCCACAGGGGATGGCCTCTTTGACGTGGTTGGGGTGGAAGCTGGAAAAGTGGAGCATCGTGAGGTTGTCCGTGGGCTTGCGGTAGAGTGAGGTGCTGAGGTGCCCGTCTTTAATGGAGATTCGTGTGTCCAAGAAAGAAACTGATTCTGAGGAGTGGTCCATGGTGAGCTTGATGGTGGGATGGAACTTGTTGATGTTGTCGTGTAGTCTCTTCAGAGATTCTTCGCTGTAGGTCCATAGAAAGAAAATGTCGTCGATGTATCTGGTGTATAGTGTTGGTTGGAGGTCCTGTGCAGTGAAGAAGTCCTGTTCGAACTTGTGCATGAAAATGTTGGCGTATTGGGGTGCGAATTTGGTCCCCATGGCTGTTCTGTGTGTTTGGGTAAAGAACTGGTTGTCGAAGGTGAAGACATTGTGATCCAGGATGAAGCGGATGAGTTGTAGGATGGCGTCTGGAGATTGGCTGTTGTTGGTGTTGAGTATTGATGCTGTCGCAGCGATGCCGTCATCGTGGGGGATACTGGTGTAGAGTGGCGAGACGTCCATCGTGGTGAGAAGTGTTCCTGGTTCAACTGGTCCATGGGTACTGAGTTTTTGTAGGAAGTCTGTAGTGTCACGACAGAAGCTGGGGGTTCCCTGTACGATGGGTTTCAGGATGCCCTCGATGTATCCAGAGAGGTTCTCACACAGGGTTCCGTTGCCTGATACGATAGGACGTCCGGGTGTGTTGGCTTTGTGTATCTTTGGGAGGCAGTAGAAGTCTCCCACGCGGGGAGTACGTGGGATGAGAGCGCGTAGGATGTTTTGAAGGTCTGGATCGAAGGTCTTGATCAGTTTGTTGAGCTGGTGGGTGTGTTCTTTGGTCGGATCTGCGGTCTGTAGTGTTCCTGGTTGTCCAGTTGTCGGTATGCTTCTTTGCAATAGTCCGTTCTGTTCTGTATGACGATGGCTCCTCCTTTGTCCGCTGGTTTGATGACGATGTTGCGGTTGGTCTTGAGAGCATTGATGGCGTTGCGTTGTGCTCGGGTGACATTCTGGACTGTCTTCTGAGTGCGGCTGATGAATCTGGCATTGACGCATTTCCTGACAGATTGAGCATACATGTCAAGCTGAGGGCAGCGACCCTCCGGAGGAGTCCAGTTTGAATCTTTCCTCTTCGGTTGCTGTACCGCGGATCCCTCTGTCTGCTGTTCCGGATCGTTGATTGTCTCATTGGGTTCACTGCTGAAATCTTGGGGTTTGTGGAAGAATTCCCGGAGCCTCATTCTCCTGATGAATTCCTCTGTGTCCGCCGCGAGACTAATGGGGTCCATTTTGGTATAACGGGTCATTTGCTGTCAGTCTCTTCCTTCCGGATGTTTCTATGTTTCTGCCTCTCTCTCCCTGTTTTTTTTTTGGTTGTATGTATATTCGGTGGCCTTGTAGGTAACACCTCTCTGTCTGCACACTATAATTGCCTTGGCAACAGGCAGTTGGAAAGGCTATCTGTAATCACCAGGTATTGTTCTGTGATTTATAAATGCGAAGGGTTAGGGGATTTCATTTCTACATTCACCTGAGGAAGGAGGAAGCCTCCAAAAGCTTGTGAATTTCAAATAAAATTGTTGGACGATAACTTGGTGTTGTAAAATTGTTTACAACAGTTATACAGGGCATTGGTGAGACCACATCTAGAATACTGTGTGCAGTTTTGGTCTCCTTATTTAAGAAAGGTCATAATTGCTTTAGAGGCAGTTCTGAGCAGGTTCACTTGACTGATTCCTGGGATGAGGGGATTATCTTATGAGGAAAGGTTGGACAAGTTGGGCCTGTATACACTGGAGTTTAGAAGAATGAGAGGTGATCATATTGAAACATATAAGATCCTGAGGGGACTTGAAGGGGTAGATGCTGAGGGGATGTTTCCCCTTGTGGGAGAGACTAGAACCAGGGGACACAGTTTAAAAAAATAAGGGGTTTCCCATTTAAGATGGAGATGAGGAGAATTTTTTTCTCTCAGAGGGTCGTGAGTCTGCGGAACTCCCTTCCCCAGAGAGCGGTGGAGGCAGGGTCATTGAATATTTTTAAGGCTGAGTTAGATAGATTCCTGATTAACAAGGGAGTCAAAGGTTATAGTGGGTAGAAAGGAAAGTAGGGTTAAAGTCACAATCAGATCAGCCATGATCTTATCAAATGGCAGAGCAGGCTCGAGGGGCCGAATGGCCTACTCCTGCTCTTAATTCATAATGAGTTCTTGTGATTTGGGGGGCCCTCCAATTTTAGCATCCCTCCTTTGCATACAATGCTAAGATATTGATAAATGCTGACTGTTTCCTGATTCTTGCAATTGGTTACTGAGCTTCCCTAAATAAAATTGCAAGAACTTCCAGCATTCAAGTGGAAGTGTTAGAACAGTGTGTCATCAGTGAAAGGTTTACAGGGAAGATGAAAGGAATGAAATGCCTGAATTTGAGGTGCTTTATGCTAATGTTAGAAAAGATACATGGGTTGGAAGATATGGCAACATCCCAGATGAATATGCAGCTGGTTCAGGGGAAAGTCTGTGTGTGTATTGTAGCCAAGCAGTGCGGTACACTGGAAACAGAACAGCACAGTAATCATTTACCGTGGCAAACTTCTTCAAGGTGTTAAATTTCTTCCTCCCTGGGAGGATGACCTCTTGATTCCAGAAGCTGCGTGGATTTACTCGGCCAGCTCTTCGCAGGTAGCCCAGACTGCACTCAGCATTCGAGCAACTTGTTTCTCTCACAAAAAGGAATCGTCGTCTCCTGCAGCAGCCCCCACCGCCCCCCCCCCCCCCCCCAACTCCCTGCAATGTCCTAGCTCATCTCAGCATTATATACAGAGGAATGGGGATGGTGCCGGAGGACTGGAGGATTAGAAATGTTACACCTCTGTTCAAAAAGGGGGAGAGGGATAAACCCGGCAATTAAAGGCCAGTCAGCCTAACGTCGGTGGTGGGGAAAATTTTAGAGACAATAATCCGGGACAAAATAAATTGGCACTTGGAAAAGTATGGGCTAATAAATGAAAGGATTTGTTAAAGGAAAGTCGTGTTTGGCTAACTTGCTGGAGTTCTTTGATGAAGTAACGGAAAGGATTGATGAGGGTAACGCAGTTGATGTTGTGTATATGGACTTTCAAAAGGCATTTGATAATGTACCACATAATAGGCTTGTCAGCAAAATTAAAGCTCACGGGATTAAAGGGACGGCGGCAGCGTGGATACAAAATTGGCGAGGGGTCAGAAAGCAGAGAGTAGTGGTGAACAGTTGTTTTTCAGACTGGAGGGAAGTATACAGTGGTGTTGCCCAGGGGTCAGTATTAGGACCACTGCTCTTTTTGATATATATTATTGACCTGGACTTGGGTATACAAGATATAATTTCAAAGTTTGCAGATGACATGAAACTCGGAAAGGTAGTAAACAATGTGGAAGATAGTAACAGACTTCAGGAGGACATGGACAGAATGGTGAATTGGGCTGACATGGCAGATAAAATTTAATGCAGAGAAGTGTGAAGTGATGCATTTTGGTAGGAAGAATGAGGAGAGGCAATATAAACTAAATGGTACAATTTTAAAGAGGGTGCAGGAACAGAGAGAACTGTGAGTGCACATACACAAATCTTTGAAGGTGGCAGGACAAGTTGAAAAGGCTGTTAAAAAAGCATATAGGATCCTGGGCTTTATTAATAGAGGCACACAATACAAAAGCAAGAAGCTATGCTAAACCTTTATAAAACACTGGTTGGGCCACAGCTGGAGTATTGTGTTCTATTCTGGGCACCACAATTTAAGAAGGATGTCAAGGCCTTAGGGAGGGTGCAGAAGAGATTTACTAGAATGGTGCCAGGGATGAGGGACTTCAGTTATGTGGAGAGACTGGAGAAGCTGGGATTGTTCCCCTTGGAACAGAGAAGGTTAAGGGGAGATTTTATAGAGGTGTTCAAAATCAAAACGGTTTTGACAGAGTAAATAAGGAGATACTATTTCCAGTGGCAGAAGGGTCGGTAACCAGAGGACACAGATTAAAGATGATCAGCATAAGAGCCAAAGGCGACATGAAAACATTTTTTTACGCAGCAAGTTGTAATGATCTGGAATGCGCTGCCTGAAAGGGTGGTGGAAGCAGATTCAATAATAACTTTCAAAAGGGAATTGGATAAATACTTGAGCAGAAAAAAATTACAGAGCAATGGTGAAAGAGCAGGGTAATGGGACTAATTGGATAGCTCTTTCAAAGAGCTGGCACAGGCACAGGCACAATGGGACGAATGGCCACTTCCTGTGCTGTACCTACTATGATACTATGAAGAAGCTGAATTTCCCAATTTACAGAGAGCAGGAAGTTTCGGTACTGTTTTAAGGAGCTGCATTAGCACACTTCTGCACAGGAAATCATGTCCCCCTTCCCCTCGGCCTTTGCACTTCCAGTGTGTGATGCAAATCATGGTGGGCACGAATCACCCATATGAGGGATCCTCGGAAAACCTCAGTGCCAGAAATGTGAAAAATACTGGCACAAAAGCACTTGTGCCCCCCTCTGCAAAACCAGTGGAATTTCAGCCCCAATATATCTGAGATTATGTTGTCAGCCATTTTAAGTGGTCTTAACTTGTAATTTCAATGCCAAGGTTGCAACTAAGTTCTAAGAGAGCTATCAGGATGTTCCTCAAGAAAGCGATATGTTCTAGAATGAGGCAAAAGTACATGAAAGATATTTCAGCTCTGGTCCATAAACTTTTGCAGCTTAAGAATAGCCCACTAGGAGTGGGTGGATGCTGGACCTGTGTTATAATACATCAGCTGAAGTTCAAGCATTTTATAAGTATCTTCACAATGCTTGAGAGTCAATTACAGGTTTTAATTTCCTTGACAACATATATTTTACTTTTAAAATATGGACTGACTCTGGCTAAATTCTCTGCCGTAGGTTATTTGGAGAGTGAAGATCTTCAAAATGTTAAGTTGTAGAAGGAGGGAAGACTTGAATTACTTGGGTCCTATCACTGTGCACTTTTTATACAGTTTATGCATCTTTTTGGCCAATTAGACTCGTTCTACACCATTATTGCAGGTGCATTCCAACTGGCTAGTTAAGCATTGCCTGAGACATTGGGGTCATTTTTGTCTTCACTACTTGGGCGGTGGTAAACTGGCAGGGCACAAACCATCATTGAAATGGGCATTAAAATCAGGCGGTTTCTATAAAGGCTGGACGATCTGCCCCACTGGCTTACTGCCTAAGCAGTGAAGACCAAATTGTGCCCATCCACAGTGAAGTGCATTTTTGAATGTTCTAAATAACAGGGGAAAAAATCATTTATGCATTCTAAGCACTAAGTAATTTACCACCCCCCTATATGAGAAGAGAAATATATGTCCCCCAGGGAGGTTGATTTTTCAGATGATTTGTTATATTGCATGACCGATCATTACAAGTGGCTTGCAATGGATATATATGGTGAGAGTCAGAAAAAGCAGTAAAACGTGAATAATTTTGTTGAAGATAGAAGGTAAGTTTATTTACTGTGAGGGGTTGAAATTAAATACTTTTGATCTCTTTCAACAGGTAATTTTCCAAATGACCCTTATGAGGGAGGTAAGTTCTGGTCACAAAAAAGACTATTGTTTCCAAATATTTTATATTTTAAGGATGTCCCAGTGGTAGAGGGCATTGTTGGTGCTATGTCACAGAGGGAATAAATATTTTGATACCACAGACAATGAGATTCTACCAATGTCAATACAACACTTGAAATGAATTATAGATTTAAAATCTCATCCAAGGCATATTAGCCTAAATTTTTCAACCAAACTCCACGAGTAACCCATGAAAATGAATACGGGCATTACGATCAGAAAACCTAGGCCACAATATATACTGATTCTAGTCAATATTCGGCATCAACAGAATTGGTGGGAAATGAAAAGCATTACTTTTTTTTGGTTTTTTAAGTGTAAAAATATTTTGTTTACTTTGTTAAGTGTTGTGGAAATTCTTAAACATTAGAGGGGCTGAGACTGGAGCAAGTAAATTTTGGTGGGAGCCAATGAGGATTGCTTTGGTTTTATAAGCATTAAGCTGGAAGCAATTTCAGTTCATAGGCTCTGAATTTCCGATTGGGGCCAAGGCATAAGTGGGGTGGACCCCCAGTCGGGATGCTGGAAAATGGGGCAGCACCTGGTTCCACTGAGATTCTGCCCATTTGCACCCTTATGAGAAATTCTGGTGTGGGGGGAGAGACAAATATTCTACCTGCCCATTCAATGGTTTGGGTGCCTTGAAGGAGTTTCCAGGCTTCCGTCGAAATTCTGCCCAGTATACCTTTCAAAGGCCACAGGGGAAGTACTGCTATGTCCTGCTGAGGCCCCAGAAAAGGGCCCAAAATTTTTCCAGATAAAGGTGATCGATTCTGGAGGGGATCGATTACAATCATTAAATGCCCCACTGGCTCCATTGGGAGCTGATGATTTTTTTTTAATCACCTTTTTACATGCATTTCCTGGACTTCCTTTCCGATATTGAAGCAGCATGTTGCATCTCTGTCTTTGTTGTCTACGGATTGCAGTGTGTACTATTGATGCACTCTTACTGGCATGATGCACATGCCCCAAGTACACAAAAGAGTCCTTTCCCATGATTTGGGACTGGGTCTAGTCCTTCTCACTTGAGCGGACTGATAGCACTTTCCACCACACTTCTGTTAACGGAGTGGGCTGATCAGAATTTGGGGCCATGTTGAACAGGCTTTTGACGTGAAAGTAACAGCCCCTCCCAATCTTTTGAATGCTTGCATCTGTTTCAGCAAAAAAAACTATGCCCTCCTTGGGTAGTCCTCCAGAAATGCCCTGAAGTGCAAAGGGGACAGAGATTCATCGTAACAGGTGCCCCATTTTCCTCTGCTTTGCATCTAAGAAATAAGCATTTTTAGGGTTTAAGCAGAGGAAAATTAACCTCATTCAGCAAGAGACTTTTCCAGTTGGTCCTCCGAGCCCAGTACTTCCTAAACAGAGAAAAGTCTACTACGTCAGTTCTGTTTCCAAACATTTTGGAGTTCAAGAGCCTCCTAATGGTACAGGGCATTGCTGTCTGTATGGGTTGATGTTGATTTGACATCATAAACAATTGTCTGGAACTTTTGCGGGGCATCCCTAGCAGCAGATCGGTGGAACCTCTGTGGAAATGTGGAAAACGGCTAAAAACGGCCCTTTGCACTCTTTCTCTGAGATTTACGCCAATCTCCCTCTGAAGTTACAGCAAGATAACATGAGAAACTATTGCAGGACCTATGACACCAGAGCTTAGGCACTCCATAAATATCAGTGTGACACTTTAGCATGAACTATAGCTTTAAAACCTCATCCAAGGCACATTTTACGTCAGAGCCTTGGCTCAGTGGTAGCACTACTGCCTCTCAGAAGGTCATGGGTTCAAGCCCCACTCCAGAGACTTGAACTCATAATCTAGGCTGGAACATCAGTGCAGTACTGAGGGAGTGCTGCACTGTCGGAGGTGCTATCTTTCGGATTAGATGATAAATTAAGACCCCGTCTGCTCATTGAGGTGACTAAAAGATCTCATGACACTATTCAAAGAAGTGTAGGACACTATCCCTCAACCACCATTACTAAAACAGATTACCTGATCATTTAACTCACTGCTGTTTGTTGGACCCTGCTGTGCACAAATTGATTGCCACGTTTCCCAATGTTACAACAGTTCAAAAGTACTTCATTAGTTATGAAGCGCACCTGAGGTTATGAAAGACACTAAATGAATGCAGATTGTTTCTATATAGTATGTACTGACTAGTTAATATTCTCTGTCTACAGGATTGTTTGGGAATGAACAAGAATATTTTGGGCCCCTATTTTAACTGGGGGCCAGTTTTCAGTGGGTGAGTTTTGATGTAAGTTCAAAACTCACCCGCTCCAGGGAAAAAAAGGCCTGGGGTATTTTAACTCCAGGGCCTCATTTAAATGTCACCAACCGACTTCCCATCTGTTCTGGGCGGGAAGTCGGCAGGAAGTGGCGCAAATTCGCACAACCTGGAGGCCGCCCAGCAAGCAGGAAAGGTCCCGGCGGTTCCAGAGTGGGTAAGTGATTGGTGGGATTTATCTGCCCATCCCCTTGGTAGTCGAAAAGGAGGAAAGGCTCAATGTGAAAGGCAATTTCAAACATACAAAAATATCATACAAGAAAGGAGTAGCTGATCCATCTAGCCTGTCCCCACACTCTTGTGATGCCTTATGCATCATGATTAAGACAATCCCTACTCACTAGGAGCCATGTAATCTCCTGGGAGAGGGAAAAAAAAGATATAAACCCAAGGCCAATTGGGGGGGGGGGAAATTTCTTGGCACCTATCTCTTGCATGGCATGATCTTTGCCCCAGCCAGCAACCGGTCAAGCTCTCTTTTGAAGGTATACAGCAAAGCAGCACTCACAGCACAAGCCGGAAACTTGTTCCATAGTTTACTATTCTCTGAGAAAAGAAGAACTGCCTAACATCTAATCTAGTTCTATCCTTGTGTAACTTCTAAACGTGACCCCTGGTTCTCCCCCTCCCTCCCCCAACTATCTAATTGAAATAATTTGTCAATGTGAACACAATCTAGTCACTTCATCATTTTATAGATTTCAATCAAATTGCTCTTGAGTCTTTGCTCCTCTAAAGAATATCAAGCAAGCTTTTTAAGCCTGTCTAATTGAGGCATTTAAAATGATAAAGCGATTCGATAGGGTAGATACAAAGAAACTATTTCCTCTGGTGGGGGAATCTAGAACAAGAGGGCATAATCTTAAAATTAGAGCTTGGCCATTTAGGAGCGAAAACAGGAAGCACTTTTTCCACACAAAGAGTAGTGGAAATCTGGAAGTCTCTCCCCAAACAATTGTGGAAACTGGGGGTCAACTGGAGCTTTCAATGCTGAGTTTGTTAGAATTTTATTGGATAAGTTTATCAAGGAATATGGAACAAAGGCAGAGATATGGAGTTGAGGTACAGATGCCAAGGGATTAATGGCCTACTCCTGTTCCTATGTTCCTATCTGAGTAGCTAAGTTAGTTTAAACTGGGAATCAATTTTGTGGCTCTCTTCTGAATCTTTTCCAAAGCCTCAATATCATGTAAGGGGACCAAAACTGGACACAGTATTCTAAATGAGTTCTAAACAAGGTCTTGAACATGGACAAAATGGTATGTTTTGTTTTATATTGAATAGTCCTGTGAATGCAGCCTAGTAGTCTAACTGTTTTAGTTATAGCATCACAACATTGTTTGTGAACCTCTAGAAAGTTATGAACTATGATACCAAGATCTTTTTATTCCTCCACAGGCTTCAGTTCCGTTCTCTTATAGGGTGTATGTATACATAGTGTTGGTCCTACCCACATGCACAACACTGCATTTACCAAATGCCCATTAGAGCCCATTCCTCCAACATATCAAAATCTGTTTGCAATAGTTTATTCTCTCCCCTAACACTTGTACAAATCACTGTACACTCTACAAACTTGCAGATAATTTCCCAAACACCTACATCTAGGTCGTTTAATAAAGATAGTTAAGAACAAAGGCTCTAACACTTATCCCTGAGAGACACCACTGAAAATCAGTCTCCAAGCAGATCTAGCCGTTGATAATAACTCTGCCTATGGGTATATAGTCATTTAATCCACTGGAGCAGCTTCCCACTAATTCCACAAGACCATTAAAAATAATAGAAGAAGACAACTAAGTATGGACTGAGAAAAGACCTTTCAACCTTTCAGATCCATAGCATGACATTGACAGGAAATGTTCAATAATTAATCAATATTCACAGCTTTACCTTCACTATCTTTGCCAATTTACACCCTTTTATTATGAACACTTATGTTTTTTTCTGTTCTGATACTGGCTACTTTTTTATTAGCTACAAAAGTTTCATCTGTTATTCCATAACCTCTATGTTTAATTGATCCAGATCTCTTTGAAAGGTGTTCAACTCTTATATTTTTTTTATTCATTCATGGGATGTGGGTGTCGCTGGCGAGGCCGGCATTTATTGCCCATCCCTAATTGCCCTTGAGAAGGTGGTGGTGAGCCGCCTTCTTGAACCGCTGCAGTCCGTATGGTGAAGGTTCTCCCACAGTGCTGTTAGGAAAGGAGTTCCAGGATTTTGACCCAGCGACGATGAAGGAATGGCGATATATTTCCAAGTCGGGATGGTGTGTGACTTGGAGGGGAATGTGCAGGTGGTGTTGTTCCCATGTGCCTGCTGCACTTGTCCTTCTAGGTGGTAGAGGTTGCGGGTTTGGGAGGTGCTGTCGAAGAAGCCTTGGCGAGTTGCTGCAGTGCATCCTGTGCATGTTACACACTGCAGCCACAGTGCGCCGGTGGTGAAGGGAGTGAATGTTTAGGGTGGTGGATGGGGTGCCAATCAAGCGGGATGCTTTGTCCTAGATGGTGTCGAGCTTCTTGAGTACTGTTGGAGCTGCACTGATCCAGGCAAGTGGAGAGTATTCCATCACACTCCTGACTTGTGCCTTGTAGATGGTGGAAAGACTTTGGGGAGTCAGGAGGTGAGTCACTCGCCGCAGAATACCTAGCCTCTGACCTGTTCTTGTGGCCACAGTATTTATATGGCTGGTCCAGTTATGTTTCTGGTCAATGGTGATCCCCAGGGTGTTGATGGTGGGGGATTTGGTGATGGTAATGCCATTGAATGTCAAGGGGAGGTGGTTAGACTCTCTCTTGTTGGAGATGGTCATTGCCTGGCACTTGTCTGGCGCGAATGTTACTTGCCACTTATGAGCCCAAGTCTGGAAGTTGTCCAGGTCTTGCTGCATGCGGGCTCAGACTGCTTCATTATTTGAGGGGTTGCGAATGGAACTGAACACTGTGCAATCATCAGCGAACATCCCCATTTCTGACCTTATGATGGAGGGAAGGTCATTGATGAAGCAGCTGAAGATGGTCGGGCCTAGGACGCTGCCTTGAGGAACTCCTGCAGCAATGCCCTGGGGCTGAGATGATTGGCCTCCAACAACCACTACCATCTTCTTTTGTGCTAGGTATGACTCCAGCCACTGGAGAGTTTTCCCCCTGATTCCCATTGACTTCAATTTTACTTGGGCTCCTTGGTGCCACACTCAGTCAAATGCTGCCTTGATGTCAAGGGCAGTCACTCTCACCTCACCTCTGGCATTCAGCTCTTTTGTCCATGTTTGGATCAAGGCTGTAATGAGGTCTGGAGCTGAGTGGTCCTGGCGGAACCCAAACTGAGCATCGGTGAGCAGGTTATTGGTGAGTAGGTGCCGCTTGATAGCACTGTTGACGACACCTTCCATCACTTTGCTGATGATTGAGAGTAGACTGATGGGACGGTAATTGGCCGGATTGGATTTGTCCTGCTTTTTGTGGACAGGATATACCTGGGCAATTTTCCACATTGTCGGGTAGATGCTAGTGTTGTAGCTGTACTGGAACAGCTTGGCTAGAGGTGCGGCTAGTTCTGGAGCACAAGTCTTCAGCACTACAGCCGGGATGTTGTCGGGGCCCATAGCCTTTGCTGTATCCAGTGCACTCAGCCGTTTCTTGATATCACATGGAGTGAATTTGGCAATAAGTGTTCTCCTATGTGGTTCCACTAGTAACTTTACCCAAGACAGAACCAATGTTCAATTAATCTTCTTCTTCTGCTTTCCATTGCCAACCCAATATTCAAAGCAGTTAGCTAATTTCACATGACTTCACCTTTACAAGTCTCATATACGGAACGTTATTATAGGCATTCTGAAAGTCCAATTAAAGGTTATCAATTTTACAGTCCTTGTTTACCATAACGTTATAGCCAAAGTATTTTTAAACCCGAGGGAGATCTACTGTCACCAAAGAATCCCAACAGTCTTGCTGTAAGGGCAGAATGAGTACAGTTCCATTATTTTTACCTGCCCTGTGATATCCTTTATGACGGGCAATATAGTTGAAATCAGTTTTAAGGAATGTCACCATAAATGTTTCAAGAAGTGATGCTTTCAGGATCGAAGGACTGAGCCTGCTGATAACATCAACTAGAAGCAAACGAGGCAACTTTTAACAGTTCATATCTGTAAATAATAACTTACTCAATATTGTTTTACTTAGGTTTTGACAGCAACATTTCCTTGGGGTGACATACCTGAGACAGAAGTCTGGCGAACGTAACGTGGCGGGTGGAAAATGGGGCAAGACCAATTAACACTGGGTCTCTGCCCCAAAGATCATCTTGCACAATTTCGACCATCCATGGAGGCCTGGAGATAAAAAAGGAGGCAGAAGCTAGCGAGATGGCATCGCCTGCATGATTTCCCATTGCTTCTATCTTCTTTGTTCTAATCTTATTGGATGCTGGCAAGATACTGGTGTCTAGTACTATGTAGCAGCAGACCCACTATGTTTCCAGGCTGGGGTCATCACCTGGAACAGCCTAGAAAATGGAAGCTGCCTCACTTACAATCAGGCCTCTGATAAAGGGAGTTAAAGACCGCTGATTCCACTGGCTCCTCCAATTTTTTGCCAGTTTTGCCACCTTCCACTTCATGCAGCTCTCCACATCACTTTCTGTCTCCCCAGCCCACACCACCCCCCCCAAAAGTAGGCACCTAAGCTGCCAAATTTATTTACATTTTCTAACCCCCATCCTGGCCCTTGATAACCTGGCAGTGTCAGGCTTCCAGTCCACAGGCTCTCAGTCCACATACTGCCAAAGTTATAGTGGCAGTGTAGTGTTACAGGTATTCCAGCCCAATATCTCTAGTGTGCATCAACTTGGCTCGGTTGGTAACACTCATGCCTCTGAATCCACTGTTGACTCAATGATTGACTGATATCAAGCTGTGGTTGAGCCAGAACTTTCTCCAGCTAAATATTGGCAAGAGTGAAACCATCCTTATTGGTTCTCACCAGCAACTTCACACTATTACCCCAATTCCATCCTTCTACCCAGCTGTTCCCTAAGGCAGAACCCAACAATACACAAACTCAGTGTCTTCCTTGACCCTCAGCTGAGCTTCAAATTGCAGATGCATTTGTCACCATGACGGCCTATTTCCACCTCTGAAATATTGCCCACTCTCACCATTACTGAAGTGCTCCCCACACCTCTGTGATTTTTACAACACCCTCCTAACTAGCTTTCCAAGTTCTAAACAACACAAACTCAAATTCATTCAGAACTCTGCCACCCATATCTTATCCCATACTTATTCCTGAAAGATCATCTATCATGCCAACCTTCATCAACCTTGCCCACCAGCGCATTCATTTCAAAATCCTTGTTCTTTATGAATACCTTAATGGTTTGGCATCACTGTACCATTGCATCGTCCTCCAGCCTTGTATCTCAGCTCTCACACTCTTCTTTTCTGAGTATGAACTAGTATATGTTTTCCCTCACACTCCATCATTATAATTCTACTCTCTGGAGCTCCCTCCTTAAAACCTCCACCTTGCTTCATCTCTGACTGGACTCCTTGCTTCTATTTTGATGGCAACATTCAGTACTTAAAATTTTGTGATGTGTAGGATTTATGCTGAGTATTCTATTTTCTGTCAACAGGTATGTTGCAGGAAGAGGAAAACCCTAGTATTGAACAGTGTAAGTTCTAGAATGAGAAAAATGGTTCAATTTCAAGGACATTTAAGTTCTGTTTTGAAAATGCTGTGGTTTAAGAGCATCTACTGATATACATAATAGTTGGTCCACTGACTAAATGCTTGTTTGGTGTCACCACTATGAGACTGGCACTTTTGCCACCTAATCTGCCCACTGCGCTAATTTGCTATTACAAAGAATTACAAAGAACGTACAGCACAGAAACAGGCCATTTGGCCCAACAGGTCCATGGCAGTGTTTATGCTCCACGTGAGCCTCCTCCCACCCTTCTTCATCTAACCCTATCAACATATCCTTCTATTCCCTTCTCCTTGATGTGTTTATCTAGCTTCCCCTTAAATGCATCTATGCTAGTCGCCTCATCTATTCCTTGAGGTAATGAGTTCCACATTCTTACCATTCTGGGTGAAGAAGTTTCTCCTGAATTCCCTACTGGATTTGTTCGTGACTATGGTCCCTAGTTCTGGTCTCCCCTGCAAGTGGAAACATTTTCTCTACATCTACCCTATCAAACCCTTTCATAATCTTAAAGACCTATACCAGGTCACCACTCAGTCTTCTCTTTTCTAGATAAAAGAGCCCCAGCCTATTCAATCTTCCCTCTCATTTTTGGTATCATCCTAGTAAAATTTTTTTGCGCCTTCTCTAATGCCTCTATATCCTTTTTATAGCATGGAGACCAGAACTGTTCCACTCTCTGTTTTGCTGTTTTGTGGCTAACTTGCTATCCATTCTGCTACTTGTCCCCTAACTCCACATGCTCTGACCTTAGTCATGAGTCTACAATGCAGTACCTTATCAAAGGCCTTTTGAAAATCCAAATATATTACATCTACTACATTGCCCTTGTCTATATTTTCTGTTACTTCTTCAAAGAATTCAATATGGTTGGTCAAGCATGACCTTCTCTTTTGAAATCCGCACTGACTATTCTTTATTATATTTTCATTCTCTAGATGTCTTTCTACTACATCTTTGAGTAAAGATTCCATTATCTTTCCTACCACCGATGTTAAGCTAATTGGTCTATAGTTCCCTGGACTTGTTCTATCTCCCTTTTTAAATATAGGAATCACATTAGCTGTCTGCCAGTCCTCTGGCACTATTCCCTTTTCTAATGAACTTTTATATATATGTAAGAGTGCCTCTGCTATCTTTTCCCTAAATTATTTTGGTATGTGTGGATGCAATCCATCTGGACTTGGGGTTTTATCCTCTCTAAGTTTGATTAGCTTAACAATTATCTCCCCCTTTCTAGCTTAAATGTCTTTACATCTTTTTTGTTTTCTTCTAATTTCATGCCCGCCATATTAGTCTCCCTGGTAAATACTGAAGCAAAGTAATTATTTAATATTTCTGCCATTTCGCTATCATTGCCTGTGAGTTTATCATGTGTGTCCATTAGTGGCCCTATCCCTATCCTGATTTTTCATTTGTTATTTATGTGTCAGTAGAATACTTTACTTTTTTTTGATATTCCTTGATAATTTAATTACATGGTTTCTTTTTGCCTTCCTAATTGTTTTTTTGACTTTTCTAACCTTTTCGTATTCCCTTGTTATCTTTTCCTTTGTTGTCTATGTACTTAGTGTATGCTTTTTTAAAAATTTCAATTTTGTTCTTATTTCTTTATTCATCCATGGTGTGTCATTACTGACTAGTTTGTTCTTGCTTTTTAGTGGGATCTATTTCTCCTGGACTCTATTGATCACCATTTTAAATGTTTCCCACTGCTGTTCTATTGCTTTGTTTGTCAGTAAACTTTACCAGTTTATTTTTCCTAGTTCCATTCTCATCCCCTCAAAATCATTTTTTTTCCAATTTATAACTTTGGTCTTTGTCTTACTTACGTCCTTCTCAATCTTTAATTTAAACTGTATAATATTGTGGTTGCTATTGTCTATATGTTCCCCTATGCTTACTTCACTTATCTGTTCTGGTTCATTTCCCATTACTAGATCCAGCAATGCTTCCTTTCTTGTTGGGCTTTTACATACTGGGTGAGAAATGAGTCTTGCACACATTGTAAAAACTCCATTCCCTGTATCCCTTTACCTATCTTGCCAGTTTATTTGAGGGTAGTTAAAGTCTCCCATGATTATTATTCCATGCTCATTATTCATTTCACATATTTGCTTACATATTTCTTCCTCTATCTCCTTTCTACTATTAGGTGGTCTGTAATATACCCCTATTAGCCTGATCGATCCCTTCTAATCTTTTATTTCAATCCATATGGATTCTGTTTCTATCCTCCTGTTAGTTATGTCCCTTTTTCTAATGTCTCTAATTAGTACAGCTACTCCAACCACCGCCCCCCCCCCCCGACTTCTTCCATCTCTATCCTTTCTGATTAAGTTATAGCCTGCAATATTTAGTTGCCAGTCCTGTTCTTTATGCAGCCATGTTTCAGTTATTCCTACTACATCTGATTCCTTGCTATGGATTAGTGCCTCCATCTCCCCCGTTTTATTTCGGACGCTGTGTACATTGTAGTATAGGCAGTTTAAATCGTCTTTAGTAGTTGTTCCTTTTACTTTTGCACTTTTTACCTTATCATTTTTCTTATTTATCACTCCGGTTATCTATGTTTATTTCAGTTATTTTATTATTTCCCAGACCTTTTATGGTTTCTACAATACTGGCCTGGACTTTACTCTGGTCCCTTTTTCTTACTCTTGATTTATCTTTTTTACTAATACCTTGCTTCAACCCCCCTGCCCCTAATTTTTATTGGTTTAAGGTCTTATTAACCACTCTATTTATCCTTTCCGCTCGGACCTTGGTCCCAGCCGGGTTCCAACGGTACAGCTCCTTCCTGTCCCAGAACTGGTGCCAGTGTCCCATATATCCTCCTGCACGCTCTCGCATACTTTCTCACAGTTTCAAATGTCCCTTAATTTGGTACCATCAGCAAACTTTAATATAATTCCCCCGCTGCCTATGATCAAATTATTTATACAAATGGAAAATAAGAGCATTCCCAGCACAGATTCCGGGGACATGCAACTTCCCCCCAATATGAAAAACATCCATTTACCTTTAGTCTTTAAGAATGTTGTCCATGTATGAGTATATATGGATTTCTCAGAGCAGCTGGTACAGCCAAGAGATATTTGTTTCAAACCCTAGTTATTGATGTGATAGGTCCAAGACAGACTGGAAACATTTTACACTTTATCCGATGACAAAATAGTGGACAGGACAGCTGGGTTGCAAATGCAGCTCAATGTAGAGAAATGTGAAGTGGTACATTTTAGGAAGAACAACGGTGTAAGGAAGCATACCCTCAATAGTAAGATTCTTAACAGAGTGGAGGAATCTAGGGTTGCAGATATATGTGGGAGTGCAGGTAGAGAAGTCCATCTAAAGGGCATATAGGATTCTGTTGCTGATAAAACTGTCACTTATGGCTCAATGTTCAAATCAAAGTTGAGGATTTTGCCAATGGAGATTAAGTAATTGCCTGGACATTGGCTGACACTGAGGTCACTAGACGTGGCAAGAGGCTGATCCCAGAGGGTGGATTGCACCTTTGTGACATGCTGGAGGAGATTGAATGTGCCTCTAAGGCTCCCAACAGCTTTTCTATGACTGTTCAAGCTATCAAAGAGCAGAATTCAATCAGTACCTCCATTGGGGGACACACAACATTCCAACTTGAGAAATGAAGCATGTCCGACTGAAATGGGTCAAGAGGTCTCCAATGCCAGTAGAAATTGAGTCTGGACATTCTGCGTGCCAAGATTACTTTTCAGTAATTGAGGCAATCTCTGCCAACCCTAGACAGAGTTCTGAGCAAGCCCAACATGTGGTTAAATCGTAACAATATGGAATGCACCATCCTGCATGTTGTCTATTATACATTATCACATTATGCGACTACCATGATGATAGAAGGTGAACTGGATGGACTTTGGTCTTTTTTAGTCAAGAAATCCCTGTGTTCCTATTGCTAGCAAAGCTCTATACAGATTGTGAATGAGAACCAAAAAAATGGCATCAATTAGGCACTGCCCGAATTAAAAGCTGTTGAATGCTAATGCAAAATAAAAATTATTGCAGATTGCATGTTTTTTTAGGAAATCATCATAGAATACCAAAATTTACCAAATATATTGAAAATGCATTAGAACCGGATTATGTTTCCTCAGATGTGGGAGACACCATGAAAATACCCGTTGCTTCATTGGTGAAAAAAATAAACAAAGGATTGCTTCAAAGTGAGGTGGCAATTCAGTGAAGCTGGGGACAGATTTATTTTGGTAGTTCAATCCAGCAAACATGTTAAACTATAGCACAAAGGAAATTTCTAAGAATGTGTTAGACAATTCACCACCAAAGCAAATTAAAACACCTGATGTCCAAATCTTCCATTTTACTTCTAAAGGCATGATGTCCCTGGTTGATTTTTTTTTCTAACATGGGGTCGAGGGAATTCCTATTTTCATGTGGCAGCTGAATGAATAGGTAGTATGTATGTTTTTCTAGTATGTCAGCTTCCTTGCATCATCTTTTTTGGATTTCTGATAGAACAGGTGAACCATACACAATTAAAACCTCTGAAATCTGTGCTGAGGAATTATGCAAAAAGCTGAGACTTTTTTTTTCCAATAAGTGATTTTTACAAGATTGTTGGTGATAGCTCTCTAGTAAGACTGCCTGTCTAGCAACCATTAAACAGTAAGAACTTACAATGATTCTTTAATAGCTAATGCTAATACTAATAATAATGACTTGTTGAATATATTTGTCTTATGCCTTATAAGCAATAAACATCAATTTCAGTGCTTAATTTATGGATTTGCAAGAATTGTACTAAACAATTCTTTTCTTTGTCAATAGTGAACATCATTCATGCTTTACGAGCCCAATCAGGTAAGTCCAACCGTGATAAAAGGGTCACTTTTAAAATATTCTGGTTCTGTTTCAAATGCCGCAGTGCTTTGTTTCAATAGTAACAGTCTGCCATGTCAGTACTTAGATTTTTTTTAACGTTTGAGATTTGTACTGAGGTACTTCTATTCTCCGTCAACAGACACATTGCATAGAGAACAAGCTGCTCTTCTTGAAACCAGTAAGTTTCTGAATTAGGAAAATGACTTGAAAGAAGTGAAACTCTTTTATGAAAAATTGTAGCACTTTAAGAGCATTCCACTGACACAAGGCATTCTTGGTCCAAAGCATTGTGTCACAAAATGGGCAGATGCTGATTTAATGTCATAAGCCATAAGACTGAAGCTTGAGTACTTTATAAACTTGATTGAAGTACCCCACTAGGTTGATTCCATGTGCAAGCTACTGATGCTACCCAAAACATTGGGAATGCCAGAAAAAGAGTAGTACTGTTGCTGTTTCTCCAACTGTTAATCAAAACCTCTGTGGAAGTGGCTGAGCGTCTGACACCACAGGAATATAAATTAATTGCAGGTGGACATAAATTGATTGCAGGTGGATATTTCTCTTGCCTGACAAACAGACTCCAGGCGATTGGCACAGTTGCATACTGTTTCTTTAAGTCACCTGTTACCATTTGACAACCTTCAGTAATCATCAGCTGAGAGCGAAAAGGATCTTGTTGTTATTGTTCATAATTCTCTAAAAGTTCATGAGCAATGCGAGAAGCCATACCAAAGCAAATAGAGTATTAGGTTGTATTAATAGGACTGTTCAATATAAAACAAAGCACACCATTTTGTCCTTGTACAAGACCTTGGTTAGACTGCATTTGGAATACTGTGTCCAGTTTTGGTCCCGCCCATATGGTGGGTGATATAGAGGTAATGGAAAAAGTTCAGAGGAGGGCCACAAGAATAATTTGCAGTTTAAAAAAGCTTAGTTAATCAGAGAGACTTAAAAAGCTGGGCCTATTTACTTCAGAGAGATTTGATAGAGATTTAAAATAGTTAAAGGACAATATTGTGTTCCTTTTGATAGATTATTTCAATTTGATAGATTGGGGAAGACCAGGTGTCATGCATATAAACTATGCAAAGGTAGGGCTGTTAGATATTAGGCAGTTCTTCTTTTCCCAGAGGATAGTAAACCTTTGGAACAAGTTGCCGGCTCATGCGGTGAGTGATGACTCTCTGCAAACCTTCAAAAGAGAGCTGTACCAGTACCTGGCTAGGATGGAGATCACATCTTATTAAAGGTAAGTGAAATACCAGGTAATATCAGCATAGTCAATTTTACAAATTTTTTTCCTAATTGGACTTGGGGTTTTAGATGGTTTTTGCCTCTCCCAGGAGATTACATGGCTGCTGGTGACTAGGATGAAGTCTCATTATGATGCTTCAGGCATCCCGACTGTGTGGAGCAGGCTCAATGAACCAGATGGTCTTTTCCTGCCTGTCATTTTCTTATGTTCGAATTTGCCTGGAGAGCCTCAACGTTCTTAGATACTGCTTCTCTATTAGGCCAATGAATGGTGTCCTGGACCAGTACATCTTACCCCTATGGTATGGTCTTCTTGTAAATGTCCTTTGCTTGTGTGTCCCATTCACCTAATTTCTCTTTGAAAAAGACTGGGGCAGTCATGACAGCAGCTATGCCATGTCGTTATCCTTTTGTTGGGCATTGATCCCATTAGTGGCACCTCCAGATGAAATTTATGGTCAACATTTGTTCAGGCCAATTAAGTATTTAGAAACTACAAGATGCTGCATTTAATTGAATCATCTACTAGTTTCCCACAACATCTTAAATTTGTTGTTATGTTGGAAATTGGTACCTCTGACCACGCTGACTGCACTGTACTATGGTTTCTGTTGGAAAGTCATCTACTTGATTAGGTCCAGCAAATAACATGATTTATTTTCCTGAAAGTAGACTTCAAGAGGATATAGACAGGCTGGTGGCATGGGCAGACACGTGGCAGATGAAATTTAACGCAGAAAAATGCAAAATGATACATTTCGGTAGGAAGAATAAGGATAGGCAATATAAACTAGAGGGTACAACTCTAAAAGGGGTACAGGAACAGAGAGATCTGAGGGTATATGTGCACAAATCGTTGAAGGTGGCAGGGCAGGTTGAGAAAGCAGTTAAAAAAGCATACCGGATCCTGGGCTTTATAAATAGAGGCATAGAGTATAAAAGTATGGAAGTCATGATGAACCTTTATAAAACTCTGGTTCATCCACAACTGGAGTATTGTGTCCGGTTCTGGGCACCACACTTCAGGAAAGATGTGAAGGCCTTAGAGAGGGTGCAGAAGAGATTTACTAGAATGATTCCAGGGATAGACTGGAGAAGCTGGGGTTGTTCTCCTTGCAACAGAGATGGTTGAAAGGAGATTTGATAGAGGTATTCAAAATCATGAAGGGTCTTGACAGAGTAGATAGAGAGAAACTGTTCCCGTTGGCAGAAGGGTCAAGAACCAAAGGACATAGATTTAAGGTAATTGGCAAAAGAACCAAAGGTGACATGAGGAAAAACCTTTTTACACAGCGAGTGGTTAGGATCTGGAATGCACTGCCCGAGGGGGTGGTGGAGGCAGATTCACGGCCTTCAATAGGGAACTGGATTAAGTACTTGAAAGGAAAAAATTTGCAGGGCCACGGGGATAGGGCGGGGGAGTGGGACGAGCTGGATTGCTCTTGCATAGAGCCGGCGCAGACTCGATGGGCCGAATGGACTCCTTCCGTGCTGTAACCTTTCTATGATTCTGTGAGTCTATGGTTGAGGGATAAATATTGGCCAGGACACTGGAGAGAACTGGCCAATAGTTATCCCTCAACCAACATCACTAAAACAGATTATCTGGTCGTTATCTCATTACTGTTTGTGCGATCTTGCTGTGCACAAATTGGCTGCTGCGCTTCCTACATTACAACAGTGACTACACTTCAAAAGTACTTAATTGGCTGTAAAGCGCTTTGGGACATCCTGAGGTTCTGAAAGGTGCTATATAAATGCAAGTTCTTTTTTTCTTTAGTGTCACACCAGCAAAGTCAAAGAAAATCAAAGAAAAAGGCACGGAGACGGCGTCATTCCTCCGCCGCCAATAAAGGGAACCGAAGAATTATTTTGATGCGTCCGGGCCGAAGAACAGAACCATCTCGTAAGTTTTACAAGGAAGAAAGACTTGATCTGAGAGACATCTAGGTTCTGTTTTGTAAAACTGGTGTTTCAATTTGTTTTTGTCTTTCTGAAGGCTTCTCACCACAAATACCAATCTTTATATCCGTAACATAGGGTTCAGTCACAAAGCCTACCTCACCACATTACTAATATTTGTGTAGGACATGTTCATTCAACTCATATAGCTGTAACTCGTATAGCAGGGGGGCTAAGAATCCTAACTTTGAAACATTTTCATCCACGAATATAGTAGGGCATGCTCTTCTGAACTTTTGTTCAACCACATTATAGAATCATAGAAGTTACAACATGGAAACAGGCCCTTCGGCCCAACATGTCCATGTCGCCCAGTTTATACCACTAAGCTAGTCCCAATTGCCTGCACTTGGCCCATATCCCTCGATACCCATCTTACCCATGTAACTGTCCAAATGCTTTTTAAAAGACAAAATTGTACCCGCCTCTACTACTGCCTCTGGCAGCTCGTTCCAGACACTCACCACCCTTTGAGTGAAAAAATTGCCCCTCTGGATCCTTTTGTATCTCTCCCCTCTCACCTTAAATCTGTGCCCCCTCGTTATAGACTCCCCTACCTTTGGGAAAAGATTTTGACTATCGACCTTATCTATGCCCCTCATTATTTTATAGACTTCTATAAGATCACCCCTTAACCTCCTACTCTCCAGGGAAAAAAGTCCCAGTCTGTCTAACCTCTCCCTGTAAGTCAAACCATCAAGTCCCGGTAGCATCCTAGTAAATCTTTTCTGCACTCTTTCTAGTTTAATAATATCCTTTCTATAATAGGGTGACCAGAACTGTACACAGTACTCCAAGTGTGGCCTCACCAATGCCCTGTACAACTTCAACAAGACATCCCAACTCCTGCATTCAATGTTCTGACCAATGAAACCAAGCATGCTGAATGCCTTCTTCACCACCCTATCCACCTGTGACTCCACTTTCAAGGAGCTATGAACCTGTACTCCTAGATCTCTTTGTTCTATAACTCTCCCCAACGCCCTACCATTAACGGAGTAGGTCCTGGCCCGATTCGATCTACCAAAATGCATCACCTCACATTTATCTAAATTAAACATTATTGGAGAAGAGCAAAGGGAGCCATACTCTGTTATTGGGAGTTTGATGCTGGGTTACAATGATAGGGACAAAAACTGTTCCATTCCCCCAGTACTAACATCTGCCACATTCATAAGCAAACAATTCATCAAAACCAGAGGCAAGTCATGACACAAAATGCAGATGGATAGCGGTTAGGATGTAAATGGATGAGAAATGTTTCTGTCAACTGTAAGAAAGGAAAAAGGTCAATCTTGTGAATTAAAACCAAAGCAAACATAGTCACTAGCTCTCTGTTTCAGTAGAAAGCTCATGGGGCTGAATCTTGGATCATACAATTGCATTGATTATTGCCTTGAAACACCAAACTTGGCTGACTAGGATATTGGAACAGTTGAATATCTAAAAAGATGAAAAAGACAATTAACTACATGGCAGTACAGATTCTTTAGTGAGACATGGATGTGAATTGACTAAAGGAAGGAAGCAGAGGATAGTCTTCAGTCTCAGTGCAAGATAGATAAATTCATTAATTACATCAAAGAAGAGGGGACCGTACATCAAGGAGGCAGGCAAAATCTCATAAAGAAAGCTTTCTAGGATGTGAAAATCAGTAGCAAATGAAATGTAATACAGAAAAATGTAGGGTGCTGCATTTTGGATGTAGAAATAAGAGGTAAAAGGGTGGGATGGAACTTTCCAAGAGGAAGGTTGAATTCACCTAGAAGTGATATAAACATATGAGGTGGCAAAAAAACAAAGCAACCAGAAAGCCGAGCTTTTTGCTAAAACAGTGAGTTCAAGTCCTCAGAAATCATGGTGTAGGTGTACAGTGCTTTGGTCAGACCACAGTTGGAGTTCTACATACAGCTCTTGTTGGCATGAAGTCCATCCAGACTGTAGAAGCATTGTAGAGGCAAGCAATGAGGCTGACCCCATGGGGGTAATTTTAACCCCCAAGAACGGAGGGGTTGGGGGTGGTGGGCAGTGAAAATACTAACTTTTGGGAGCAGGACCGCATCCCAGTTCCACGCGCCCACTTCTGGGTTTGACTCAGGCGCGTTTGGAGGCGAGCGCGCAACAGACACCCGGAAGTCCCGCCGGCTTTAAGTGCCAATATTTAAATGGCCAATGTAGGCACTTAAAGCACTTAAGGGGATTAACTTTTTGTGGATTGGAGAGCAAAATTGGATTTTACTCAAACTGAATGTGTCTCCAATGGCTTCTGAAACACGCCATTGAAATGGAGGCAAGTTGCAGCCAAACCTCATTTGGACCTTTAAATCAATGATTGACACATCTGAATAAAAGGTCAGGGTTTTGCAGCTGGGCACTCAGTTCTCTCAGACAAACCTTTGGCTGGGAGTTCTTTGCTTTAGACTAAGATTTCTTTGAGGCTGAGAATTCTTGTATTCAGACAAATGTACCCACATTTTGGACAAGATCAGAATGGGGGGTGCAATAGATTTATTTAGCGGTACATCTGAGGAGGAGGCACATCACCATCCGCGGCAGGCACGGCGTGCAGTTCTGGGACCTGCAAGTCCACAAGACAGAGGTGCGCAACAAGGACCTGGAGAAGAGCAGAGAGGGGACCAACAGAGGGCCGAGGTCGCAGGAGGCACTACTCACGTGAGAGGGTCTACAGGCAGAGGCTGAGTTTCCTGGACCTCTCTGAGGAACAGTGCCTACGCAGGCTCAGATTGAGTCGGTAGGTGGTCGCAGACATCTGCAGCTCCTTCATGCAGAACTGCTCCCGATTGGGCCTGGTGGCCACGCAATGCCCGTCGCACTTAAAGTCACCAGTGTCCTCAATTTCTTCGTCTCCGATTCCTTACGGGGTCCCACCGCGAACATCTCCAGGGTCTCCCAGTCGTCTGCATGTAAGTGTTTACAACAGGTGACAGATGGCTTGTTTGCCAGGGCATCTGATTACATCAACTTCCCACGCGACGACATCAGCCAGACTGAGGACAGTGGATTTCAACTCTCTGGCTGGTTTCCCACAGGTGCAGGGCGCAATTGATTGTACACACATAGCAATCTGAGGACCTGCACATGAGCCAGGACTGTTACATAAACAAAAAGGGATATCACTCCATCGATGCACAGCTGGTTTGCGACCATGGAGGAGGTTTCTGCAGGTGTGTGCCAGATACCCTGGCAGCTGCCATGATTCCTTCATTTTGTGGGATTCCAACATCCCGGACCTCTTCCACACACAAGACAGACTTAAGAGCTGGCTCCTTGGAGATAAGGGATACCCCCAGCAGACGTGGCTCATGACACCCATGAGAAACCGCACCAACAAGGCACAGCAGTGGTACAATGACCCGTCACATTACCACCAGGTCTGTCATTGAACAAGCGATAGGAATGCTGACTAAGCCCTTCAGGTATCTGGATAGTTCTGGGGGAGCCCTTTAGCACTCACCAGCGAGGGTGTGCAGAATAATAGTCGTGTGTTGCGTCCTGCATATCATCGTTCAGCAGAGAGCTGCAGGTGGGGGATCTTGAAAGCACTCATGAAGCATCCTCATCTGCTCCCAACATTGAAGAAGAGGCTGAGGAGGAGGAAGAGGATGAGGAGGGGGATGAAGATGGGGAACCCATCGCCAGAGCAGCGGTGCACATGGTTGCCTGTGATGCGAGGGATTCACTCATATCTAACAGGTTTAAATAATGAGATCTGCAAATTGAAGAAAATGAACTGCTCAAACTGTCTGGAACAACCACCACCACCACCAGAACCCCCCCTTCCCCCCCCACCGCCCACCATTTGCACAAAAGTCCTTCAACCACGCATACACCCATGGCACATGCGCCCAGTGGGTGGCATCATATCCTGGGGTTCATGATGAAGCACATGAAAGGGTAATTTCACAAAAGGGACTCAAGAATGGGCAAGACATGGCAGTAGTGGTGAGAATTATAATATTTAATGTGGAGTTAACAAAAAACAAATATAAATGAAAAACATGACATTCCATCAGACACCCTTGTGCATACCCTTGGTAATTAAAAAACCTTGGCCTTCCTCTTCCTGCTGCTTCAATGTGGTGCATCCCCTGTGGCTTCAGCAGAGGTAGTGGCAGGTTGCTCAGATTCATGCCCTGACTGCTGAGATGCTTTCGGCCTATGACCTCTGGGTTTTGGAGCCCCTGAGGGCCCTACCAAAGACCAGTCCACCTGCGCTTGTGCAGGGGCAGACTCGGAATTTGGGAGGAGGCAACAAAGCGATTATTGGTTGGGGAGGGCAATGGGTAAGAGGTGGGAGCACTTTGTGTGGAGTCCCCACTTCCATATCCCCTTTCACCATCATCCCTCTCCTGGGCCGGCACTACATCATTCCCACCACTCTGCTGGACAGCAGGCTGGTGAGGAGATGTGGCGCTTTCTAAGGCCATGGATGAACTGCCGATCAGTTATTGTAGAGAGTGTGTGTGACACCTTTTCCATTACCTTGCAACGGTGGAGCTGTACCTTGATCATTCTCAATCTCAACGGTGTCCCCCGGGGATCAGCATCTGTGTCCAGCTGAGCAGAGTTTGAAGAGGAGTGCGGCCCCCGATGCAGACTCTCCACAGCTGCCCCTGCCACCAATGTCTGCACTTGTGTGTGTTGAATCATAGGTGACAACCCAACTATCTGCCTAACAGGACCACTGAAGTGCCAGTATCTGCGCTGGTGCATGGCCGGATATGATGTGACGGTGCATCCTCAGAGGAACTCCATTCCTCTGAGGAATCGCCCTCTTCCATGGCGCCTGTCTCCTCTTCAATCCGTGAAGGCCCTGGCAGACAACATAAACCAATATTAAATAATTATCAGAGAAATTACAATCTTCCCAATGAGCATACGGAGGTGTGGAACAGGTCAATTATTGATATCATCAATTCATCATGTGTGTGAAAGATGTTAAAGTTCTGTCACCAGCCATCTGCAGGTTGCCAGTCTCCCCATCTCTGACGGCCTGGCATGCAACCCTACGACTTATTTCCATCGCATCCTCCTTCGCTTCTGTCAAGTGTACTCTTTGTGGTGTCCCTCCTCCAGTCCTCACCCTCTCCCTTGCATTTTGCCCTCTCTTCTACAAGGGGATTAAGAACAGATGTTTGAGTGACTGACTGTGACGTCTTCACCCGATGGATGCATTGCTTTGAGTGAGGCTGACAATGAAGCAGATGCATCAAAGAGTGACTATCAGACAGATTCATCACACTGCATCAGGATTAGGGTGAGTGGGAGTGGTGGGTTCACATATAGGGGGGGTGAAGAAGTGCATAGAAAGTGAAGGTAAGTTGATGATGAGACTTAAGTGGGTGTGAAGAGTGATGTGATTGAGTAGGCTTGCCAACACAGTGAGAGGGGGGAGATTCTTTTGACAGGATGTGGGTAAATCAGCAAAAGCACTCACTTTTTCTGATGTGCTTAGGTCATTAAAGCGCTTCCTGCATTGCATCCATGACCTGCGCACCATGCTCCTGCTGCTAATCTCCTCTGCCACCTCTTGCCATGCCTTCTTGGTGGCAGAAGCAGGGTGCTTCCTCCTATCAGCCGGGTATAGGACTTCCCTCCTGCCTTAAATTCAGTCGCAATCGCTCAAACTAACACGCAAAAAATTTTTTGAGGTTTCCCACTCAACTACTCACCCACCCGCTGACGTCCTGCCACATGTTAAAATCATGCCCATGTGTTAGTTGAGCTATGGGGAACAATGTGATAAGCTAGGCATATTTGGGCTTGAAAAGAAACATCTCAAAGAATCTCACAGAATTTATACAAGATATACTTATGGTATAAAGTAAATTAAGAACAATGCTTTCAAAAATGCCAAGGCAGCAGGAAATGGGGGCACAGGCTCAAGGTTCTGAAGGGAAAGTTTAGGATGGATGCCAAGAACTAATTCTTTACATAGATGGTAATAAAATTTGAAACAGATTGCCAGGAAGAATGGTTGAAGCCAGGACACTAAGCTCATTTTATAACAGCTCAGTGCATTCATGGGGAGACAGTAAGATTGATATTCTGGAAGGAGGAGAACAAATGGGCCCATTATATTTTTGAGTCTTTTTTACCCTCCTTACTCTAGACTTTTTGGCTCTCATATCATAAACCACTCTCAGTGGTGGGACCCAGCTCATATGTCTTTGAGGTTATCTTCACTAGCCTTAATATCTAGGTGAACTTTCAGTAACACACCTAGGATAACAAACTGAACAACCTTCCTGTTAATTGCTTTTAGCTATTGGGATTAAACTATTCTTCCATATGCACTCCCTCCAGCCTTCAGTGGATGATAATATATCACAACATCAGGCATCGTTTCAGTTTAAATTATGAAGCAAATGTATTTTACAAATGATGAACAAATGAATAGCTAACAGTGACATAATGCACATATGTTTACTGTAGAAATCTTGCATTTCCTTGAAATTAAAAAGTTGCAAACTAATACTAGGCTATTCCTTTGTGGACTACTTTTATGTTTGCACTGTTTCAGGAGTTTCAATCTGACCTGATCTTTCTCGCAGAGATTTTGAAACTAACTCCCAAATTTTAACAGGATTGTTACTGAAATATTTCAGTAAAGAGTTATTTGGGACTGTCTCAATTTTGAATAAATAACCACTCAAATTCATGTTCTTGATCGAAAATACACAGCATTGTTTATATTTGAATTATTCCATTCTCAAGCTTATCACTGATGGAAACTTGCAGCATTGTATTGAACCAGGCTGGGATATGAGCTTTAACTGTAGCTGACTTTTAAACTCTTCGGCCCCAAAATTGCATGGCCGTTTTGGTGCACTCCTGCATGAGTCTACTGGAAGGGCTGTAAACTAGGTTGAAAGTGCCCATTTTTGTGAGAGAAAGCTGATTCATCTTCTGGGGCAGATGGGGTGAGTACCTTGCACCCTGGACTATTGAAATAGTGCCATAATACAGAACAAATAAATATAGAACAAAATTTGCAATGAGATTAATTTCTCCTCATGGAAGATGTAAAGTCATTCAAAATCTTAAATGGATGCATTTCATCTTAAATAAATGATTCTATTCTATATAAGAAACTCAAGTATCTGCTGGAGATGTGTAGCAAAAGTAGGAATATTGCCACATTTACTGGAGAAATGGTCAACTTTGGACTGAGGTATTGAAGGCTGTAAGTATCCCAGATGACCACTGAATAATAAGAGGGCCTCAGAAAACAACTAAACTATTTCTATCCTGTCTCTCAGTGGCAAGATCTGTGATACATAAAAACTGGAAAAAGAGGATTGTTACAGAAGACGTTTGGCCAAGCGCTCTTATTCCACTGCTACCCTACGAAAGTTCAATGGCAGCACAACATGGTTAGTTGAAACCTTAAAGTAAGGTTAGTACAGGACTTGGGAGCGTGAAGGAATTTTAATGAAGCACAATATAAATAATTATGAAGGACAAGAGATGACAGAATTTTTGGATCATTTTACTTCCCCTCCTCCTAATTATTCCCACAGCAACAAACCAACGAGAGCATAAGGATTTATAGAAACAAGAAAAGCCAATTTGACCAAACAAGCCCATCTCTTTTAATTGGTCTCAACCCAACCTGATTGCCTTTCTCATCATATTACTCAATCTATTTTCTTTCTAAAAAAACACGTAGTTGCCTCTTGAATCCAACAAATGTAGTTGCCTTTTGAATCCATTTGTATTTTTAATTTAGTATGTAAAAAGTTTCCATAACTTCTTACACCCAATTTAGTAATTTTAACATGTGTCTTTTGCTTTTTGCACTCCTTGGTACAGTGAACAATTTGATTAGATCAACTTTATAATCATGAAAACTGTTATCATGTCTGAGTAATTATTGATCTTGGCAATGCATGGACGAATTAGGTTTAAATATTTAAAATAAAGAACCACTCAACAACTACAGTGAAATTATTTATAGAAAAGTCTGGGCATCATTTCATATGGAATTTTCTTTCAAAAGCAAATTTTTAAAAATGTAATTTGCAAAGCAATAGTTTAAGGCTAGTCCAGTGATGCAGAACTTTGCAGGTTCAAGGCATTTTATAATGAAATAATACAATGCTGGACAGAAAGTTCTAGACATCTCCCAATATATCATTGTGGGTGCTGAGGGGAGGCTAGGTTCTTTCACCATGACAGATGGGTAAAAATCATGTGACACAGAGTGGGTGAATTTCTAAGGGGTTCTCCCACACTCCCACCATAACTTCAGCAGAAGAACCGCAGAAATCCTGGATAAATGGTGTTTACCCCATTTTTCTAGGCAGTGGACAAGCGGGAGAACTTCTGTGGAAATTCACTCTATCGTTTTTAAATATCAGTGTGACATTGGTCGGAGACAGTCAGAAAAAAGAGAGTTAAAGATATTCAGGTATTTTGTGCTCAGCAAGACGACATATAGACTTCAAGTTGACATGACAGATTTTGTGGACGTTGTTACTAGCTTTTCGAGTGCAGCCAGAAAGAAGGGAAGCACTAAATTTGTTTGTTTGTGCTACATTTCGTTTCTCCCCTCTTGTGTACTTCCCCTCCCCCCAAATCTCTACCCCAACCCATTACTATGCCTCTCCCTTGGATAAGCCCATAGCTACCCTCTGTGCTTCTGTTGTCATCCTCCAGGGGACAGATCAAGGCACTTGTCACTGCCTCCTAAGAAGCAGCAACCCCAATTGCTCCATTCTTCTCTCTCGCCGACCTTCCAGTCCATCACATCCACTGGGAAGCAAAGATAACCCTGGTCTTTTTTCTATTACCAACTGTCCTTAAAACCTCCCTTCCCCCTCTAACCTCACCTTCAACAAAAAGTACAAAGAGCTCATGGACTTCTTTGTCACTATGGCTGAGGTGATCTATTCAGCTGCCTCTGCTGCTTCCCCACTTCCGCTTTCTCGCCAAGCCAAACCTCCCCCTGCCCTAGCCCTGAATCCACATCTTTCTAATTTATCTCCTATCTCCCCTCGTGCCATTTCCAAGCTCATTTTGTCCATAAGACCCACCTCCTGCACCCTTGAGGCCATTCCCACTAAACTACCGACCATCCAACTTCTCTTCCTGGGCCCCATGCTAGCTGACATTGTAACTGATTCCTTCTCCTTAGGTACTGTCCCCCTCCATAACATTGCCCCCCTCTGCTGCCTGCCTCAGGTCATCTATTGCTGAAACCCGCATTCTATGCATTTGTTACCTCCAGAATCAACTATTCCAATGTTCTCTGGCCAGCTTCACATCCACCATGCTCGATATGAACCTCAGCTCATCTTAAACTCTTAAAAAAAAAACTATATACTTGCTGACCTACATTGACTCCCAGTACCACAATGCCTCAAATTTTATTCTTGTGTCTAAATCCTTACATGGCCTTGCCCCTCCTTATCTCTAATCTTCTCCAGCCCATCAACGCCCCCCCCCCAACCTTCACCAAACTCTCCACTCCTCTGACTCTGGCCTTTTGTACACCTCCATCCTCCCTTCCTTTCACCCCACCATTGGTGGCTATGCACTAAGGCCCCACACTCTAGCATTCCCTCCCAAAACTCCTCTTCCTCTCGACTTCCCTCTCCTTCTTTAAGACCCTCATTAAAACCCACCAAATTGAACACATTTTTGGTCATTCTTTCTAATCTCTCATTCTTTGGCTTGGCATCCACTGAGAAGTAGTTTGAGATTTTTTTTCTATGTTAAAGAGCTCTAATAAAACTGAAGTCAATGGGGATCAGGGAGAAAGCTCTCCAGTGCCTGGAGTCATACCTGGGTCAAAAGAAAATGATTGTCGTTTTTGGAGGCCAATTATCTCAGTCCCAGATCATCACTGCAGGAATTCCTCAGGGCAGCATTTTAAAGCCAACTACCTTCAGCTGCTTCATCAATGATTTTCCATCCATCATTAGGTCAGAAGTGGGGCTGTTCGCTGATGATTGCACAATGTTCAGCTCTATTGGCAATTCCTCAGATAATGAAGCAGTCCGTGCCCACATGCAGCAAGACCTGCTCAACATCCAGGCTTGGGCTGATAAGTGACAAATAACATTTGTGCCACACAAGGGCCAGGCAATGGCCATCTCCAACAAGAGAGAGTCTAATTATATCCCTTTGACATCCAATGGCATTACCATCAACAGGTCCCCACGATCAACATTCTGGGGGTTACCATTGACCAGAAACTCAATTGGAACAGCCACATGAATGCCGTGGCTACTAAAGCCTCTCCACCATCTACAAGGCACTAATCAGGAATATAATGGAATACTCTCCACTTGCCTGGATGGGTGCAGCTGCAATAACACTCAAGAAGCTCAACACCATTCAGGACAAAGCAGCCCACTTGATTGGCATCCCATCCACTAGCTTAAACATTCACTCCCTCAGCCACTGGCGCACTGTGACTGCAGTGTGTGCCATCTACAGGATGCACTGCAGCAAGTTGCCAAGGCTTCTTCGGCAGCACCTCCCAAACCCACAACCTCCACCACCTAAAAAGCCACAGGCAGCAGGTGCATGGGAACACCATCAACTCCAAGATCCCCTCCAAGTCACACACCATCTCAATTTGGACATATGTCGCAGTTCCATTATTGTCACTGGGTCAAACCCCTGGAACTGCCTACCTAACAGCACAGTACCTTCACCACATGGGCTGCAATGGTTCAAGAAGAAGGCCCACAACAGCTTCTCCAGAGCAACTAGGAACAGGCAATAAATGCTGGTTTTGCTGACAACACCCACATAATTTTAAAAAACCACGCTGCATAAATGCATGTTGTTGTTGTTTAAGACTATATTAGTTAGGCGAGCAAAAGTTTTTATAGGCTGCAAAATTTGACAAGTAGGTAGCCTGGCTGGCTACAAACAAACGAAGATTTCTGACCTGCAACAAAGTACTTTAACATTGAACATTGCTGTGCTTGCGCTTTGTAAACAATATTCTGTATTTTCTACATTTTATTTTTTTTATGTACAAGGTTTGATCAGCTCTATTCTTTGTCAACAGCACAAAGAAAAGAAGCAGAACAACGTGGTGAGTTATAGAAACAGGAAAATTGTTGGCCATTTTCAAAAATATACTGTATTGCTTTATAACATTACATGGCTTTGTTGTTTCCACTTGCACTGTTTATTGTCAGAATGTCCAGATTAAAAACACAAAGACGGGTATGGCTTGCTCAGTTGGAAACATTGGTTATAGCCCGTTTTTGGGTCCATAACCAACGACATGCCAACAACGCGCGCCCCAACCGGAAAGCCCGAATCCACCCTGAAATTGGTTCTCTGACTTCATTTGCTTAACTTGAGCGAGCTGCCAGCAAATGTCAGGCCACTTGCTTCGCCGGCAGCACTCCTATTCCTCATGGCTCCACAGGAACATTTTTTTTTAAAAAACCTTTTATTTAAAAACTTACTTTTTGGGGTGGTCACTGCTTAGGCCACAGTGACTGTTTAAAAATCCCGAGTAGAGCAGGCCTGCTCCAAACCAATTTCTGCAAGAGGGCCTAAAACGGGCATAGGGCCCTTCATTTACATATGTAACAAGCCTAACATCTGTTTTAGGTAGCCCCTTGGGATGCCTGCAAAGCCACCTTTACCAATATGCCAACTCACATAACGCAGGCGCAGGTCAGGCACAGGATATTGCACCCAAAATTAATCCTTTTTGCCCCTGTTTTCCGCCCGGAAGACAGTTGCAACGAGGAATAATTTCTACCCCTAATTATTTAGATTTATTTGATGCACAGGTTTCAACAAATACTTCTATTTTGCATTTACAGATCAGTACATCAATCAATTGCGAGCCCGAGCTGGTAAGTTGAAAGATTTTTGGATCAGATTTGAAAAGGTTTATCTTCAACTGTGGCATTCAGTATATGTAGGCTTGCCAACGGTGGTTGGACGTATCCCTGAAGGTTTCATCACATGATAACAGCCTTTTTTTCCCGTCTCCAATATTTTCATAACTAATGAACGAAAGTGTTCAAAGAAAACGAAAAAAAACCACACAATTTTCCTTAATGCCTCTGTGACTTTTCTCCTGGATTGCTTTAATTCCTGGAGACTCCTGGACAATCCTGGAAGGTTGGCAACCCGGAGTACTTGGGATTTCTTTTTTTGATGTGCAAAGTTTCTACCAAGTGCTCCTATTTTCTATCAACAGATATGCTGCAGGCTGAGCAAGCAAATCTTATTCAAAACTGTAAGTTGCAGAATGTGAAAGATTTGATCTGTAAGATAACAGGTATTTTGTAAATTGCTTTTTTTTTTAAAGGGCAGCATTGTGATACCGTCCACAGCAATTTGGCACAGCATAAGATGTTGGTTGGATGTCATTAACTGCAAAACTAGAACTCAAGTGCTTTATAATATTATTAATAATATTATTTGCATTTATATGTCACATTGAACCATTTCAAACTGCTTCACACAATGAATTACTTCTCAAGTGCAACGTAATTACTGCTCCAGAAATTAAATTGCAGCTTTCAAGTTCCTCCAGTGTAACTTTTAGTTTATTCAATGTATATTTACGATTTTGGACTATTATCGTGTGTTAGCACCTGCAGGGAAGGCTTGGAGTTTGTTTGTCTCACTTTCTGCAAGCATTGTTATGGTGCCTTTTCTGATGTAGATACTTGGAACTGTTGCATGTTTTCCTATCACTACCAGTACTTGCATAGGAACGCAGGAACATAGGAACAGGAGTAGGCCATTTAGCCCCTCAAGCCTGTTCCGCCATTCAATGAGATCATGGCTGATCTGTGACCTAACTCCATATCCCTTAATGCCTTTGGTTAACAAAAATCTATCAATCTCAGGTTTAAAATTAACAATTGAGCTAGCATCAACTGCCATTTGCGGAAGAGAGTTCCAAACTTCTACCACTCTTTGCGTGTGGAAGTGTTTTCTAACATCACTCCTGAAAGTCCTGGCTCTAATTTTTAGGATGTGTCCCCGAGTTTTAGACTCCCCAACCAGCGGAAATAGTTTCTCTCTATCTAGAGCGACCATAACATCATAGAATTCCTCATTAAGATGGAGAATGAAGTAGTTGAATCCGAAACAAGGGTCCTGAATCTAAATAAAGGAAATTACGAAAGTATGAGGTGTGAGTTGGCTAGGATAGATTGGGGAACTTTACTAAAAGGGATGACTGTGGATAAGCAATGGCTAATATTTAAAGAACGTGTGCAGGAATTACAACAATTATTCATTCCTGTCTGGCGCAAAAATAAAACAGGAAAGGTGGCTCAACCGTGGCTTACAAAAGAAATTAGGAATAGTATTAGATCCAAAGAGGAGACATATAAAATTGCCAGAAAAAGCAGCAAGCCTGAGGATTCGGAGCAGTTCAGAATTCAGCAAAGGAGGACAAAGAGATTGATTTAGAAGGGAAAAATAGAGTATGAGAGTAAACTAGTGGGGAACATAAAAACTGACTGTAAAAGCTTCTATAAATATGTCAAGAGAAAAAGATTAGTGAAGACAAATGTAGGTCCCTTACAGTCAGAAATGGGGGAAATTATAATGGGGAACAAAAAAATGGCAGAACAATTAAACACATACTTTGCTTCTGTCTTCACAAAGGAGGACACAAATAACCTGCCAGAAATGTTAGGGAACCAAGGGTCTAGTGAGAGGGAGGAACTGAAGGAAACCAGTATTAGTAAAAAAAATAGTGCTAGGGAAATGAATGGGGCTAAAGGCTGACAATTCCCCAGGGCCTGATAATCCACATCCCAGAGTACTAAAGGAAGTGGCCCTGGAAATAGTGGATGCATTCGTGATCATCTTCCAAAATTCGATAGACTCTGGAACAGTTCCTACAGATTGGAGGGTGGCGAATGTAACCCCACTATTTAAAAAAGGAGGGAGAGAAAAAACAGGGAATTACAGGCCAGTTAGCCTAACATCAGTAGTGGGGAAAATGCTAGAGTCTATTATAAAAGATGTGATACACTTGGAGGGTATTAACGGGACTGGACAAAGTCAGCATGGGTTTATGAAAGGGAAATCATGCTTAACAAATCTACTGGAGTTTTTTGACTATGTAACTAGTAGAATAGATAGGGGAGAACCAGTGGATGTGGTGTATTTGGACTTTCAGAAGGCTTTTGATAAGGTCCCACATGAGAGGTTAGTGTGCATAATTAAAGCACATGGGATTGGGGGGAATATTATGGCATGGATTGAGATTTGGGTGACAGACAGGAAACAGAGAGTAGGAATAAACAGGTCTTTTTCTGGGTGGCAGGCAGTGACTAGTGGGGTACCGCAGGGATCAGTGCTTGGGCCCCAGCTATTCACAATATCTATCAATGATTTGGATGAGGGAACTAGATGTGACATTTCCAAGTTTGCAAATTACACAAAGCTGGGGTGGAATGTGAGCTGTGAGGAGGATGCAAAGAGGCTCCGATGTGACTTAGACAAGTTGGATGAGTGGTCAAGAACATGGCAGATGCAGTATAACGTGGATAAATGTGAGGTTATCCACTTTGGTTGTAAAAACAGAAAGGCAGATTATTATCTGAATGGTGATAGTTTGGGAAAAGGGGAGGTGCAATGAGACCTGGGTGTCTTTGTACACCAGTCGCTGAAAGCAAGCATTCAGGTGCAACAAGCAGTTGGGAAGGCGAATGGTTAGCCTTCATTGCAAGAGGATTTGAGTACAGAAGCAGGGATGTCTTACTGCAGTTATACAAGGCCTTGGTGAGACCACATCTGGAGTATTGTGTGCAGTTTTGGTCTCCTTATCTGAGGAAGGATGTCCTTGCCATGCAGGGAGTGCAACGAAGGTTTACCAGACTGATTCCTGGGATGGCAGGACTGACGTATGAGGAGAGATTGGATCAACTAGGCCTATATTCACTTGAGTTTAGAAGAATGAGAGGTGATCTCATCGAAACATATAAAATCCTAACAGGATTAGACAGAATAGATGCAGGGAAGATGTTCCCGATGGCTGGAGAGTCCAGAATCAGGGATCACAGTCTCTGGGTACAGGGTATGCCATTTTGAACCAAGATGAGGAGAAATTTCTTCACTCAGAGGGTGGTGAACCTGTGGAATTCTGTACCACAGAAGGTAGTGGAGGCCAAGTCATTGGATGTATTCAAGAAGGAGATAGATATATTTCTTAATGCTAAAGGGATCAAGGGATATGGGGAAAAAGCGGGAACAGGGTACTGAGTTAGAGGATCAGCCATGATCACTTTGAATGGCGGAGCAGGCCCGAAGGGCCGAATGGCCTACTCTTGCTCCTATTTTCTATGTTTCTATGTTACCCTATCAGTTCCCCTTAATATCTTGAAAACTTCGATCAAATCACCCCTTACAACCCTAGTTTGTTTAATCGCGCCTTGTAATTTAACCCTTGGAGTCCAGGCACCATTGCAGTAAATCTATGCTGCACTCCCTCCAAGGCCAATTAGGCGTGGTGCCCAGAACTAAACATAGTATTCCAGGTGTGATCTAACCAGGGCTTTGTGTAGCTGTAGCTTAACTTCTACCCCCTTGTGTTCTAGTCCTCTAGATATAAAGGCCAGCATTCCATTAGCCTTTTTGATTATTTTCTGTATCTGTCCATGACATTTTAATAATCTATGTACATGGAACCCTAAGTCTCTTTGGACCTCCACTGTTTTGAGCTTTTCACCATTTAGAAATCTATCTATCCTTTTTAGGTCCAAAGTGGCCTACATTGAAATCCATTTGCCACAGTTTTGCCCATTCACTTAATCTATTAATATCTCTCTGTAATTTTATGCTTCCATCTACACTGTTTACAATGCTGCCTATCTTTTGTGTCATCGGCAAACTTGGATATGTGGCTCTCTATCCCGTCATCTAAGTCGTTAATAAATACAGTGAATAGTTGAGGCCCCAACACAGATCCCAGTGGGACACCACTAGTCACATTATGCCAAATTTGAGTACCTGCCCATTATCCCTACTCTCTGTCTCCTGCTGCTCAGCTAATTTCCTAACCAGGTCAATAATTTGCCCTCAATTCCATGAGCTTCAACTTTAGCTAACAGTCTCTTATCGAATGCCTTCTGGAAGTCCATTTAAACAACATCCATAGATATTCCCCTGTCCACTACTTTAGTCAATCAGTTTATGACAACATTGAAACCTTTCACTTGAATAGTAGTTTTGTAATTCCTCCCACAGAAACATTGGGGACAATTTTAACCTACAACTTACCTTGTCCAGTGAATATAACCTAATTGTCAACGAAGTGGAGCTTCTTCTATTTACAAAGATCCCGAAGCCAGATGTTGAACCCTATGATTCGGCTGTTCCTCTCCTGTGATCTGGACATGACTGGTAATAGTCCTGAGACTTCTACTCTTGCACCCTTATTCTGGAGGTCAGCAGTAAGGTCCCTGTACGAATCATGCAAAACAAATGGATTTCTATTCATTATATCGTTGGTACCAATATGTAAACCTGCTACTGTACCTTGGCACTCACCTTTCATTAGGTCATCCACATGATCTCTGAGATCTGCCACCTTGGCCCCTGGAAGACAAAAGACTGCTTTTAACAGAGCCTTACCTCTACATAGGGTGCTGTCTGTGTGACTTATGATAGAGTCCCCTATAAGGATTGCATGCTGCTTCTCCCGATTCCTTGGCTGTGTCCCCAACGTTCTTCTCTTGATTTATATAGCCTTTCCCTTACCTTTTCCAGAAGGTTTATATCAACATTGAGGTTCATTGGTGTCACTGGTACTGATTGGTGTTATTAGTGCTGAATTCATTGCTTTTGGTCAATTTGAGACACCGAAAGCCAGTTGGCCTTTTTACATCAAGAAAGTCCTTCATTATGATAAGGAATACCTTATTATGACATCAACATTGGTCCCTTTTAATTTAATCATACTTTTATCCACAGTTGTGATAATATTAGTATCTCATCAGAAAGTAACATAAGGGCATGTGAATATAAATGGTTTAGCCATTCACCACCGGAACTAACTGGACAACATCGGGCCCTGATCTCCTCTGCCAAAACTGCTCACTGTTCCAGGATTATCCTGGAATGCAAACTTAACCCAATGCGTCTCTTCTCCACTACAAACCGCCTTCTTGAACCCCACTCCCCTGCCCCCTCCACCCTCATCCCCAACAACAAGTGCACTAAGATTGGGACCATCTGTTCAGCTGCCTGTGCCACTTCTCTCCCTTCCCCTAGCCCAAGCCAAACTTCCCCTAAGATTCCCCCCTGAACTCGGACCTTAGTCTAATTTTTCTCTTATCTCCCATCATGCCCTCTCCGAGCTCATCATGTCCATGAGACCCACTTCCTGCTCCCTCAATCCTATTCCCATCAAACTCTTAACAACCAACTTCCCTTCCTGGCCCCCATGTTAGCTGATACTGTTAATGGTTCCCTTTCCTCAGGTATGGCCCCCTCCCTTACAAACCTGTCGTTATCACCCCCTCCTAAAAAAAAAACAGCCTTGACCCCTCTGTCCTTTACATTAAGGACAGAGGGGTCTTCGGTTAAGGGATATGTCAGTAGAGATACAGTGGCAGACATTGAATGAGATATTTCATAACAGTCAGCAAAGATACATTCCAGTGAGAAAGAAAGATTCTAGGGGAAGGACGTACCATCCGTGGGTAACTAAGGAAGTTAAAGATGGTATCAAATTGAAAGAAAAAGCATACAATTCCGCGAAGATTAGCGGCAGGTCAGAAGATTGGACAGAATATTAAAAACAGCAAAGAATGACTAAAAGAATAATGAGGGAGAAATTAGAGTACGAGAGAAAGCTAGCTAGAAATATAAAAACAGATAGTAAGATTTTCTATAGGTATTTAAAAAGGAAAAGAGTAAGTAAAGTGAGCGTTGGTCCTCTAGAGAGTGAGTCAGGGGAATTAATAATGGAGAATAAGGAAATGGTGGATGAATTGAACAAATATTTTGCGTCCGTCTTCACTGTAGAAGATACAAATAACATGCCAGAAATAATTGTGAATCAAGAGGTGAAGGGGAGGGAGGAACTGAAAACATTTACAATCACCAGGGAAAGGGTTTTGAAAAAAATATTAGAACCAAAAGCTGACAAGTCCCCAGAGCCTGACGGACTTCATCCTAGGGTCTTAAAAGAAGTGGCTGCAGAGATAGTAGATGCATTAGTATTAATTTTCCCAAATTCCCTAGATTCTGGAAGGGTCCCATCAGATTGGAAAATAGCAAATGGAACTCCTCTATTCAAGAAAGGAGGGAGACAGAAAGCAGGAAACTACAGGCCAATTAGCTTAACATCTGTCATAGGGAAAATGCTAGAATCTATTATTAAGGACGTTACAGCAGGGCACTTAGAAAATCTCAATGCAATCAGGCAGAGTTAACATGGCTGAGAAATCATGTTTGACTAATTTATTAGAGTTCTTTAAGCGAGTAACATCAATGTGGATAAAGGGGATCCTGTGGATGTGGTATACTTGGATTTCCATAAGGCTTTTGACAAGGTGCCACATCAAAGGCTATTACACAAAATAAGAGCTCATGGTGTAGGGGGTAACATATTAGCATGGATAAAGGACTGGTAAGCTAACAGAATAGGGATAATTGGGTCATTTTCAGGTTGGCAAGATTTAACGACTGGTGTGCCACAGGGCTCAGTGCTTGGGCCTCAACTATTTACAATCTATATCAATGACTTGGATGAAGGGACCTAATGTATGGTTGCTAAATTTGCCGATGACACAAGGGTAGGTAGGAAAGTAAGTTGTGAAGAGGACATAAGAAGTCTGCAAAGGGATATAGAAAGGTTAAGTGAGTGGGCAAAAATTTGGCAGATGGAGTATAACGTGCGAAAATGTGAACTTGTCCACTTTGGCAGGAGGAATAGAAAAGCAGTATATTATTTAAATGGAGAGAGATTGAAGAACTCTGAGGTACAGAGAGATCTGGGTGTCCTAGTACATGCATCACAAAAAAGTTAGTATGCTGGTGCAGCAAGTGATTAGGAAGGCAAATGGAATGTTGTCATTTATTGCAAGGGGAATGGAATATAAATGTAGAGATGTTTTGCTACAGCTGTACAGGGCATTGGTGAGACCACATCTACAATACTGTGTGCAGTTTTGGTCTCCTTATTTAAGAAAGGACTTAATTGCTTTGGAGGTGGTTCAGAGAAGGTTCACTCGACTGATTCCTGGGATGAGGGGGTTATCCAATGAGGAAAGGTTAAACAAGTTGGGCCTGTATACACTGGAGTTTAGAAGAATGAGAGGCGATCTTATTGAAACATATAAGATTCTGAGGGGACTTGAAGGGATAAATGCTGAGAGGATGTTTCCCCTTTTGGGAGAGACTAGAACTAGGGGCCACAGTTTAAAAATAAGGGGTCTCCCATTTAAGACGGAGATGAGGAGAATTTTTTTCTCTGAGGATCGTGAGTCTGTGGAACTCCCTACCCCAGAGAGCGGTGGAGGCAGGGTCATTGAATATTTTTAAGGCTGATATAGATAGATTCCTGATTAACAAGGGAGTCAAAGGTTATGGTAGGTAGACGGGAAAGTAGGGTTGAGGTCACGATCAGATCAGCCATGATCTTATCAAATGGCAGAACAGGCACAAAGGACCGAATGGCCTACTCCTGCTCTTAATTCGTATGTTCGTATTTCTTTACGCGCTACTGCCCCATCTCCAACCTACCTTTCCTCTCCAAGGTCCGTGAACATGTTATCGCCTCCCAAATCCCTGCCCATGTTTCCCCTAATTCCATGTTTGAACCCCTCCAATCAGGTTTTCACCCCTGCCACAACACTAAAATGGTCCTTATCAAAGTCACAAATGACATGCTATGTGACTGTGACCGTGGTAAACTATCTCTCCTCATCCTTCTCGACCTGTCTGCAGCCTTTGACATGGTTGACTACATCATCCTCCTCCAACGTCTCTGCTCCGTCATCCAGCTGGGTGGGACTGCCCTCTCCTGGTTCCATTCCTATCTATTCAGTTGTAGACAAAGAATCACCTGCAATGGCTTCTTGTCCCACTCCCGCACTTTTACCTCTGGAGTCCTCCAAGAATCTATCCTTGACCCCTCCTATTTCTCATCTACATGCTGCCCGTCAACATCATCCGAAAACACAACGTCAGATTCCACATGTATGCTGACGACGCCCAGTTCTACCGCACCTCCACCTCTCGACTCCTCCACTGCCCCTGATTTGTCACACTGCTTGTCCGACATCCAGTGCTTGTCCTATATCCAGTACTGGATGAGCAGAAATTTCCTCCAACTAAATATTGGGTCTCCATTCCCCAGCCACGGACTACATCCCTCTCCCTGAGACTGAACTTGGCATCCAATTTGACCCTGGGATGAGCTTCCGACACCATATCCACTCCATCACCAAGTCCGCCTACTTCCACCTCAATGACATTGCCCTGCCTCAGCTCATCTGTTGCTGAAACCCTTATCCATGCCTTTGTTACCTCTAGGCTGGACTATTCCAATGCTCTTCTGGCCGGCCTCCCATCTGCCACCCTCCATAAACTTGAGCTCATCCAAAACTCTGCTGCCTGTATCCTAACTCACACCAAGTCCCGTTCACCCATCACCCCAGTGCTCGCTGACCTACATTGCCTCCTGGTCCAGCAATGCCTCGATTTTAAAATTCTCGTTCTTGTTTTCAAATCCTTCCATGACCTCGCGCCTCCCTATCTCTGCAACCTCCTCCAGCCCTACAACCCTCCGAGATCTCCGTGCTCCTCCGACTCTGGGCGCTTGCGCATCCCCGATTTTCATCGCTCCAAATTGATGGCCATGCCTTCAGCTGCCTAGGCCCTAAGCTCTGGAATTGCCTTCCTAAATCTCTCTGCCTCTCCACCACTCTCTCCTCCTTTAAAACACTTCTTAAAACCTAACTCTTTGGCCAAGCTTTTGGTCACCTGTCCTTCTATCTCCTTATGTGGTTCGGTGTCAAATTCTGTTTTGATATCGCTCCTGTGAAGCACTTTGGGACGTTTTACTAAGTTAAAGGCACTATATAAATGCAAGTTGATGTTGTTGAAAACATCAGTATGGCCCTGCAATTCTGCAGGGGTTCTCCCGCTGTAGCTTTCGGGGGAGACCAGCAGAATCCCCTAGAGAAACGGCGTAAACAGAATTTCAAGGGCCAACATGTTTTCACCGCGTGGAGACTGTTACTGCGTTTTAAAGTTTAGGCCTAATTTATTCAAGATCTTGGGCAAACAAGATATTTGTTTGTTTATCAAAATGGTAAGCAGCTACCCTGACTGGTGAAAATCAAATTGCAAGAGGAGTTCTTTAAAAATTAATTTCAATAATTATTTGGTTACAGTGATTTTTTGATGTGCAAAGTTTAAACTCAATGCTTTTGTTTTCAGTACCTATCTCGAGTATACCATCTGAACTGTTGCAAGGTGCAAGGTCACAACAGACTTGTAAGTGTTGGAAAGAAAAGATCCGAATTCAAAATATGTGGACTATATTTAAATATAGCAATTTGAAGATGGCTTTATGGTGCAATGCATGGTTTTGGGTGGGTGGAGAAAACTGGTCGGTTGGGGGCGAGTGGATAGTAAAAATAGTTGAATTCTTCAGCGGGACTACATCCCAGCTCCAACATGCCCACTTCCAGGTTTAATCCAGCTGCGTTAGGATGCGTGAGGGCAACAGAAACCCGAAAATCCCATTCCCATTTAAAGCCGGCGGGCCAATACTTAAAGAGCAATACACCTTAATTTTTTGTGTATTAACTACATAGAACGCAATATAACTTAATTTTTTGTGTATTAACTACAAAGAACGCACAGCACAGAAATAGGCCATTTGGTCCAACAGGTCCATGCCGGTGTTTATGCTCCACACGAGCCTCCTCCCTCCCTACTTCATCTAACCCTATCAGATACCCTTCTATTCCTTTCTCCCTCATGTGTTATCTAGCTTCCCCTTAAATGCATCTATGTTAGTCGCCTCAACTACTCCTTGTGGTAGCAACTTCCACATTCTAACCACTCTCTGGGTAAAGAAGTTTCTCCTGAATTCCCTATTGGATTTATTAGTCACTATCTTATATTTATGGCCCCTAGTTCTGGTCTCCCCCACAATTGGAAACATTTTCTCTATGTCTACCCTATCAAACCCTTATCTTAAAGAACTCTATCGGGTCCTGTGGAGCATAAACGCTGGGTCAAATGGCCTGTTTCTGTGCTGTAGTTTCGATGCAACCCGATGTAACCCTTCCATAATTCAGCCTTCTCCCGAGCCTGCTAAATTTTTTGCTGATAGGTATAACCGCTCAGTTGCGGTATCGTCCAAGTAAATCTTTTTTGTACCTTCGCCAATATTCTCTATATTCTTTTCATAATAACGAGACCAGAACTGTTCATAATAATCCAAATGTGGTCTAACCAAGGTTCTATACAAGTTCAACATAACTTCACTGCATTTCAATTCTATCCCTCTCGAAATGAACCCCAGTACTTGGTTTGCTTTTTTATGGCCTTATTAACCTGAGTCGCTACTTTATAATGATTTGTGTATCTATACCAATCCCTATCCCATTTGCTCCTCTATCCCATTTAGAATCTTATTATTCAAGCAGTATGTGGCCTCCTTATTCTTCCTACCAAAATGCACCACCTCATACTTATCTATATTGAAATCAATTTGACAGTTACACACCCATTTTGCAAGTTTATTAATGTCTTCCTGAATTTTGACGCATTCTTCCTTTGTATTAACCACACCCCTCAATTTGGTGGTGTCCGCAAATTTTGAAATTGTACTTACGATTCCCGAGTCCAAATCATTTATGTAAATGGTGAACAACAGTGGTCCCAGCACCAATCCTTGTGAAACACCACTTCCCACCTTTTGCCAGTCTGAGTAACTACCTTTAACCCCTACTCTCTTTTCTGTTTTGTAGCCAGATTGCTATCCATTTGACAAGGTACCGCATGGTAGGTTGTTACATAAGGTTAAATCTCACGGGATCCAAGGTGAGGTAGCCAATTGGATACAAAATTGGATTGACGACAGAAGACAGAGGGTGATTGTGGAGGGTTGTTTTTCAAACTGGAGGCCTGTGACCAGCGGTGTGTCTCAGGGATCGGTGCTGGGTCCGCTGTTATTTGTTATTTATATTAATGATTTGGATGAGAATTTAGGAGGCATGGTTAGTAAGTTTGCAGATGACACCAAGATTGGTGGCATTGTGGACAGTGAAGAAGGTTATCTAGGATTGCAACGGGATCTTGATAAATTGGGCCAGTGGGCCGATGAATGGCAGATGGAGTTTAATTTAGATAAATGTGAGGTGATGCATTTTGGTAGATCGAATTGGGCCAGGACCTACTCCGTTAATGGTAGGGCGTTGGGGAGAGTTATAGAACAAAGAGATCTAGGAGTACAGGTTCATAGCTCCTTGAAAGTGGAGTCACAGGTGGATAGGGTGGTGAAGAAGGCATTCAGCTTGCTTGGTTTCATTGGTCAGAACATTGAATACAGGAGTTGGGATGTCTTGTTGAAGTTGTACAAGACATTAGTAAGGCCACACTTGGAATACTGTGTACAGTTCTGGTCACCCTATTATAGAAAGGATATTATTAAACTGGAAAGAGTGCAGAAGAGATTTACTAGGATGCTACCGGGACTTGATGGTTTGACTTATAGGGAGAGGTTGGATAGACTGAGACTTTTTTCCCTGGAGAGTAGGAAGTTTAGGGGTGATCTTATAGAAGTCTATAAAATAATGAGGGGCATAGATAAGGTAGATAGTCAAAATCTTTTCCCAAAGGTGGGGGAGTCTATAACGAGGGGACATAGATTTAAGGTGAGAGGGGAGAGATACAAAAGGGTCCAGAGGGGCAATTTTTTCACTCAAAGAGTGGTGAGTGTCTGGAACGAGCTGCCAGAGGCAGTACTAGAGGCGGGTACAATTTTGTCTTTTAAAAAGCATTTGGACAGTTACATGGGTAAGATGGGTATAGAGGGATATGGGCCAAGTGCAGGCAATTGGGACTAGCTTAGTGGTATAAACTGGGTGACATGGACATGTTGGGCCGAAGGGCCTGTTTCCATGTTGTAAACTTCTATTCTGCTACTTGTCCCCTGACCTTAGTCATGAGTCTACTACACCAGGTTATAGTCCAACAGCTTTATTTGAAATCACAAGCTTTCGGAGCTTTCCTCCTTCGTCAGGAGCCTGCACTCACCTGACGAAGGAGGAAAGCTCCGAAAGCTTGTGATTTCAAATAAAGCTGTTGGACTATAACCTGGTGTTGTATGACTCCTTACATTTGTCCACCCCAGTCCATCACCGGCATCTCCACCTCATGAGTCTACTATGCAGTACCTTGTCGATGGCCTTTTGAAAATCCAAATATATTACATCTATTACATTGCCCTTGTCTATATTTTCTGTTACTTCTTCAAATAATTCAATAAGGTTGGTCAAGCATGACCTTCTCTTTTGAAATCCATGCTGACTATTTATTATATTTTCGGTTTCTAGATGTTTTTCTATTACACGTTTGAGTAAGGACTCCATTATCTTTCCTACCACTGATGTTAATCTGATTGGTCTATAGTTCCCTGGATTGATTCTATCTCACTTTTTAAATATAGGAATCGCTTTAGTTCTCCACCAGTCCTCTGGCACTATTCCCTTTTCTAATGAATCTTTATATATGTGTAATAGTGCCTCTGCTATCTCTTCCCTAACTTCTTTTAGTATGTGCGGATGCATTCCATCCAGACCTGGGGTCTTATCCTCTCTAAGTTTGATTAGTTTATCAATTATCTCCCCCCTTTCCATCTTAAATGTTTTCATATCTTTTTTGATCTCCCTTAGGGCCTCCCTGAAGGCCTAAGAGAGGCTGCAGAAAATATTTACTAGGATGGTTCCAGGGTGAGGAACTTCAGTTACGTGGATAGACTGGACAAGCTGGGGTTGTTCTCCTTAGAGCAGAGAAGGTTAAGAGGAGATTTGATAAAATTGTTCAAAATCATGAAGGGTTTAGATAAAGTAAATAAAGAGAAGCATTGGCAGAAGTGTCAAGAACCAGAGGACACAGATTTAAGGTGATTGGCAAAAGAACCAAAGGCAACATGAGGAAAAACTTCTTTACGCAATGAGTAGTTATGATCTGGAATGTGCTGCCTGAAAGGGTGATGGAAGCAGATTCAATTGTGGCTTTCAAAAAGGAATTGGATAAATGCCTGAAGGGAAAAAATTTGCAGGGCTACGGGGAAAGAGCGGGGGAAGAGGACTAATTGGAATGCTCTTACAAAGAGCCGGCACAGGCTCGATGGGCCGAATGGCCTCCTTCTGCGCTGTAACCATTCTATGATTCTTCTACTGTCATGCCCACCATGTCAACCTCCCTGGTAAATACTGAGGCAAAGCAATTATATAATATTCCTGCCATTTCACTGTCACTACCTGTGAGTTTATCATGTCTATCCCTTTGTGGCCCTATCCCTATCCTGATTTGTCTCTTGTTATTTATGTATCTGTAGAATACTTTACTATTTCTTTTTATATTCCTTGACAATTTAATTTCGTAGTTTCTCTTTGCCTTCCTAATTGTTTTTTTTAACTTCTTTCCTAACCTTTTCGCATTCCCTTTTGTTTTTTTTATTCGTTCATGGGATGTGGGCGTCGCTGGCAAGGCCGGCATTTATTGCCCATCCCTAATTGCCCTCGAGAAGGTGGTGGTGAGCCGCCTTCTTGAACCGCTGCAGTCCGTGTGGCGAAGGTTCTCCCACAGTGCTGTTAGGAAGGGAGTTCCAGGATTTTGACCCAGCGACGATGAAGGAACGACAATATATTTCCAAGTCGGGATGGTGTGTGACTTGGAGGGGAACGTGCAGGTGGTGGTGTTCCCACGTGCCTGCTGCCCTTGTCCTTCTAGGTGGTAGAGGTCCCAGGTTTGGGAGGTGCTGTCGAAGGAGCCTTGGCGAGTTGCTGCAGTGCATCCTGTGGATGAAACACACTGCAGCCACAGTGCGCCGGTGGTGAAGGGAGTGAATATTAAGGGTGCTGGATGGGGTGCCAATCAAGCGGGCTGCTTTATCCTGGATGATGTTGAGCTTCTTGAGTGTTGTTGGAGCTGCACTCATCCAGGCAAGTGGAGAGTATTCCATCACACTCCTGACTTGTGCCTTGTAGATGGTGGAAAGGCTTTGGGGAGTCAGGAGGTGAGTCACTCACTGCAAAATAACTAGCCTCTGACCTGTTCTTGTAGCCACAATATTTATATGGCTGGTCCAGTTAAGTTTCTAGTTAATGGTGACCCCCAGGATGTTGATGGTGGGGGATTCAGCGATGGTAATGCCTTTGAATGTCAAGGGGAGGTGATTAGACTCTCTCTTGTTGGAGATGGTCATTGCCTGGCACTTGTCTGGTGCGAATGTTACTTGCCAGTTATCAGCCCAAGCCTGGATGTTGTCCAGGTCTTGCAGCATGCGGGCTTGGACTGCTTCATTTTCAGAGGGGTTGCGAATGGAACTGAACACTGTGCAATCATCAGCAAACATCCCCATTTCTGACCTTATGATGGAGGGAAGGTCATTGATGAAGCAGCTGAAGATGGTTGGGCCTAGGACACTACCCTGAGGAACTCCTGCAGCAATGTCCTGGGGCTGAGATGATTGGCCTCCAACAACCACTACCATCTTCCTTTGTTGTCTATGTACTTAATGTATGTCTTTTTCTTTTGTTTCAATTTTGCTCTTATTTCTTTATTCATCCATGGTGTATCATTCTTGCTTTTTAATGGGATATATTTCTTATGGACTCAATTGATCACCGTTTTAAATGTTTCCCACTGCTGTTCTATTTCTTTGTATATCAGTAAATTTTTCCAGTTTATTTTCCTAATTCCATTCTTATCCCCTCAAAATCAGCTTTTTTCCCCAATTTATTGCTTTGGTCCTTCTCAATCTTTATCTTAAACCTTATTATGTTATGGTTGCTATTGCCTAGATGTTCCTCTACGCTTACTTCTCTTATCTGTTCTGGTTCATTTCCCATTACTAGATCCAGCAATGCTTCCTCTCTTGTTGGCCTTTGTACATACTGGGTAAGAAAGGAGTCCTGCACACATTGTAAAAACTCCATTCCCCATACCCCTTTACCTATCTCTTCTTGCCAGTTTATTTGGGGATAGTTAAAATCTCCCATGATTATTATTCTATGTCCTTTCCTCATTTTACATATTTGCTTACATATTTCCTCCTCCACTTCCTTTCCACTATTAGGTGATCTGTAGTATACCCCTATTAGTGTGATCGATCCCCTCATATCTTTTATTTCAATCCATGTGGATTTTGTTTCTATCGTTCTGTTCGGTCCCTTTTTTCTACTGCCCTTATTTTATCTCTAATTAGTACAGCTACTCCACCCCCTTCTTTCTTCCCTATCCTTGCTGATTATATTATAGCCTGCAATATTTAATTGCCAGTCCTGTTCTTTACGTCGCAATGTTTCAGTTATTCCTATTATATCTGGTTCCTTACTATGGACTATTGCCTCCAGTTCCATTGTTTTCTTTTGGTCACTATATACATTGTTGTACAGGCAGTTTAATTTATCTTTAATAGTTGTTTCTTTTACTTTATTTTTAACAGTCCTTTTATACTTCTGTTTTATAACTGTATTTGTCCCTTGACTATTCATGTTAAATGGAAGGCAAACGGAATATTGACCTTTATTTCTAGGGGGATGGAGTATAAAAGCAGGGAAGTCATGCTACAACTGTACAGCGTGCTGGTGAGACCACAGTTCTGGTGCCCTTATTTAAGGAAGGACATACTTGCATTGGAGGCAGTTCAGAGAAGGTTCACTAGGTTGATTCCGGGTATGGAGGGTTGTCTTATGAGGAAAGATTGAACAGGTTGGGTCATTGGAGTTTAGAAGAATGAGAGGAGATCTTATTGAAACATACAAGATTCTGAGGGGACTTGATAGGGTAGATGCTGAGAGGATGTTACCGCTCATGGGGAATCTAAAACTAGGGGGCATAGTTTCAGAATAAGGGGTCGCATGTTTAAGACGGAAATGAGGAGGAATTTCTTCTCCCAGAGGGTCGTGAATCTTTGGAATTCTTTACCCCAAAAAGCTGTGGAGGCTGAGTCATTGAATACATTCGAGGCTGAGTTAGACAAATCTTTGATCAGCAATGGAGTCAAAGGATATGGGGAAAGGGCGGGAAAGTGGAGTTGAGGTAAAAATCAGATCAGCCATGATCTCATTGAATGGCGGAGCAGGCTCGAGGGGCCGAATGGCCTACTCCTGCTCCTATTTCTTATGGTTTTATGGTTATCTTTATTCCTTACCCTGGTCTGACCTTTTCACTCATCTCCTGTTTCTTTTATCTTTAAGCTTTTGTTATTGGTACCAGGGTCCCTCCCCATATCTTGCTAGTTTAAAGCCTTATGCACGCCCCATTTATCCTTTCTGCTCGGACTCTGGTGCCATTCTGATTCAGATGGAGTCCATCTCAGTGGTACAGCTCCTTCCTGTCCCAATACTGGTGCAAGTGTCCCATGAAATGATACATTTCCTTCCCACACCACTCTTTCAGCCACGCATTCACCTTTATGACCTGCCTATCCCTATGCCAATTAGCACTTGGCTCGGGTAGTAAACCTGAGATTACCACTCGTGAGGTCCTGCTTTTTAATATAGTTCCGAGCTTCTGATTCCCTTAGCAGGACCTCCTCCTTGTTCTTCCTTATGTCATTATTGCCAACATGGACCACAACAACTGGATCCGCCCCCTCCCTTTCCAAGTTCCTTTCCAGCTGCTCTGAGATGTCCTTTACCCCTGCACCAGATAGGCAACACATCGTCATGGACTCTCGGCCACAACTGCAGAGGATGCTATCTATCCCCCTGATTATAGAATCCCCTATGACTATAACCTTTCTATTCTGATCCTCCCCACCTTGGACTGCCTCATACTCCACGGTGACATGGTTAGCATTCTGGATATCATTCCTTCAGCATTCATCCTTATCCTCATAGGTATCAAGTATCTCGTACCTGTTGGATAGGACCAGTGTCTACGGGACCTCCTTCTCTACCTCCCCCTCCCTTTTGTGTCGGAGTGTCTCTAACTTGCACTCCAGCTCAAAAACTCTGAGCCGGTATGTCTCAAGCCAGAGACATTTATTGCAGATGCGACAATCCAGGACAGCCTTACTATCCACTAACTCCTAGTTCTTAACTCTAGTTTTTATTTAGTTAATCAGTAGTTTATTTCTAGGACTAATAGAATCACTTGAGATCTAGATTATATTTAGTAAATAGATTTAGCATGATTTTAAAATAATTAGTAATTACTTAGCCTTTATTAAAATGTTATGTATTTATTTAAGTTTTAAAAGTTGATAGATTAGTTTATAGTCCCTTGGTTTAAATCGCTTAGTACCTCTGTCCCCCTCTGCATCTAATTCCCACACTCACCAAATTACCAGTTGAAAGTCCCCACTCTGTTAGCAATTCATTCCGTTAGAGGTTCACTCTCTGTCTTTATCAACCTCTGTGCCCATTAGAAACGTTAAACGAATTTTACCTTACCTGTTTGGGTTTGCGCTTCTGATTCATTTCAGGTGAAAGAGGGCGAGAAAGGCTGGATCCATGAAGAGAGTGCCTTTATTGCACCGCTTGTGGGCCAGGAGAAGCAGGAGTGCTTCATCCAGGCCCAACAAGCTCACCTGGCACGCCCGCCCCCCAACCTTGATGGTGAACCGCCCCGATGGTGGAACCCTCCCCCACAATGGTGGGACCCCCCCCCCCACCATGTCCGACCCCCCTCCCCCACCCCCCGATGGTGGACCCACCCATACCTCCAACTCCTCCAGCCTCTGATCTTCTCTTGATGTCCTCCACGCCCCCCCGCCTGTCCTCCAAGGCCCACGATCCACGATCTCTCCCTCCCTCCTCTCCGATTCCCGTCAACCAGGCTGGCAGCCAGGTACAAAACCCGGAAGTAAAATTTATTGCCCTCATTAAGGTAGCGATGGCAGATTGCGACCCGCCAACTTTACTTCCGGGTTTTGTGTCCGATTATCTTCCCTCCCCCGCTCCCTTCCCATGTAAAAATCAAGCCCAAGGTATCACAATTGTATGGGACTAGCTGCAAGGAGCAGAGGATCTTTTGCTGTCTGTCATTGTTCATATGTTCATGGATCTAACACAATGTGCTAATAAGTTATATCAAGCCTAGCCACTGTCCCATATTTGCTAGGATGCTCATATGAGAGATTATAGTCTTCTACTTGAGGATCACAAGCTCCTATGTGTCTGAAATATGGCATATCCCTTTCTTTTCTCCAGTAACAGGAAGCAAGATAACACAATAGTGATGGGGCTATCCCAACAAAGTCATTAAACAAACATTCTATTACAACTATAGGCCCTCCAGCAAAATAAAAGAAAAGACTTGCAATTCCCACGGGCAGGTGGGCTACGAAGAGAGAAAGAGAAATACAGAAAATGAGAGACAGAGAAATAGAGAGAGAAAGACAGGGAAAGGTAGATAAAAAAGAAGCAAGAATATGCTACAGTCTATGTGGTAGACATAGCATACACTTTTAGGCATGTTTATGTTTGGGCATGTATGGCTCAAGTATATTTGTCATGAGTAAAAGCCTCATGCCGAGGACTTATCCAATATTGAGAGTTCTGGGCCCTAACACAGAAAGTGGCAGATCTAATTGTTAGTGTTCCTAATAATCTGGCATCAAATCATAACAGGAAAAAAACAGGAGCGTTCAACGGCTCACTGACAACTTACAAACTCTGCCTTGCTGCGTAATAGCAACATTGATACAGCATTTATTGATGTTCAGGGAATGTCTCCAAACTTGCATACTCAAACAAATATATGATTACAGGGAACTCACCCCACATTGCATCTTCCAGCGGTCATGTGGAGAGTAGTATTGGCAAGGCCTGATAGCCCATTAGGCTAGGGATAGTACATGCTGAGGTTGGGGAGGTAAGAAAAAATAAAACTGAGTGAAGAAATATACATTCAAAAGGAAACACAATAAAGCAGCTTTAATGTTTTTACACTGTAGGAAATATAACTAGGCAAGCAAATTTCAGACCCACCATTAAAAGGAGCCGAGTTAGGAAGATAGTGTACTGTCGGACTTGTTTGTTGATATCATTCTGTAAGAGTTCTCACTGGAGCTGTCAGGGAAATGGATTTTTCCCTCATGCTTTGGTTGTGTTTTTTATATCCCAATTTGAAGATGCTGGTTATATAAATTCCACAAGATATAGGGAACATAGAATCATAGAAATTTATGGCACAGAAGGAGGCCATTCGGCCCATCGTGTCTGTGCCAGCTGAAAAAGAGCCATCCAGCCTAATCCCACTTTCCAGCTCTTGGTCCGTAGCCTTCTAGGTCACGGCACTCCAAGTGCATATCCAAGTACTTTTTAAATGAGTTGAGGGTTTCTGCCTCTATCACCCTTTCAGGCAGTGAGTTCCAGACCCCCACCACCCTCTGGGTGAATACATTTCTCAACTCCCCTCTAATTCTTCTACCAACTACTTTAAATCTACGCCTCCTGGTTATTGACCTCTCTGCTAAGGGAAATAGGTCCTTCCTATCCACTCTATCTGGGCCCCTCATAATTTTATACACTTCAATTAAATCTCCCCTCAGCCTCCTCTGTTCCAAAGAAAACAACCCCAGTCTATCCAATCTTTCCTCGTAGCTAAAATTCTCCAGTCCTGGCAACATTCTCATAAATCTCCTCTGCACCCTTTCTACTGCAATCACATCTTTCCTGTACTGTGGTGACCAGAACTATACGCAGTACTCAAGCTGTGGCCTAACTTGTATTTTATATAGTTCTAGCATAGTTTGTTGGGCATAGTAGAGGGATCTTGACTGTGCTATACTTGACCTGATAATTCTCAATGCTAAAATGGAAACCCCCCAGCACCTCACCTTGATAAGCACAGCATTCACCAAAAATACAACTAGAAATAATGCAAGCACACAAAGGACTGAAGGTATGGGACAAAGTTAAATCTAGAAGAGAAATAAACACATCAAATAAGAATATTAATGTATAAAAATAATAAAAGGAAAATAAACATAAAACAAATAAAAAGGAATTAATTGGCAAAACTCAAACAATGCCACAATTATGCTATGTTGAAATATTAGCAACTATACAGGTATGACCTTTCGTTCTCACAAGTTGTTCATCTGTAATATCTTCCAGTTCTGACGTAGGGTTATATCTAGAGTGTTAGTTATTTCCTTTCTTCACAAATGCTGCCTGACCGGGATGACACTTTTCTATAACTCAGCCACTGCTGTGGACATGCCACACTAACAGTTAATGCTTTAAAAATATAGGAAAGAAAACAAAATAGTTGTTTGGCTTGGGCTACCATTACATTTTGACAGCCGACAAAATTTATGGGGTAGATGACTTGTTTGGCTAACAGCAAATAACAGCTGTAAGAATTAATAGTTTTCTACACTAAATAATGACTTCTTAACACTGACACACAGGCCTAGAAATTCGGGCACGCCCATTTTTGGGCGCATGGAGGGTGCAGGGAACAATCCCTGCCCTGCATCAGAATGGTCAGGTCCGAGACACTCCTGATATCGGGCTTCGGACCTCATTGTAATGGAGCCGGCGTGGCAACAGCCCGTCAGCAAAGACGTGGGAGAGTAGAGAAAAATCGAACAGCTGCTAGCGGGCTTCTGATAAGTGGGTCCGGGGGTTGGGCAGGGGGTGGAGGGGAGACAATGTGGGGCTGCGGGTCGGGTCGGGGGGGGCCTGAAATTGCGGGGGCCGGAGGAAAGAGATTGGGGATCACGGGGGTCAATCGGGGGGTCGGGAAAGGAGGCCAGGGAGGGGGAGGATCGGAGGCTGGGAACGGCGGCGATTGTGAAAGCAGTTAAATATGGGGTCAGGAAGAGAAGGAGTGCTCCTCCCGGCTCCACATTCAGGTAAATTACTTAACTTCTTTGTTGCAGGCGATGCCCAGGTATGGTTTCTCTCAGTGCAGGCTGTGATGGCGCTGGCTGCCTCAGAGCAAACCAATCTTGGAGATGGAATCTCAAGCAGGCTTTAGGCTCCTTATTTGTATATGCAAAGAGCCTACACCTGTTTCAGGTGTAGGTAAAGGATGCCTCTTGTTTGTTCTTAACCAATATGGCTGGCGGTGCACTTCAAGCTGGAAATGTGTGCACACTTTCTGCCTGCCATTTTGGGACCTTAGGTGTCCATGCTTCGCCTGAGAAATGATGCAGTTTCTAGGCCCTATTCTTTGATACGTACAATCAGTACATTGTTTTTTTAATACTCAAGCCTTGTATTAAATCTTTCTATTCAGGCCCCATGAGCCAGCGTCCTAGTCTCATTCCAAGGCTCATACCAAGGCCAGCAATAATTCCAAATGAAACAAGATCACGTCCAAGTAAGTTCAAAAGACAGAAAAAGTTTGAATTGAAAGAAATTGACTTTTTTTAAAAAGTGGTGGCAATGGTACATTAGTTACTGGAGGTAGAATCTCCATTCTTTCTCTAAAGTTTAATTTCCATGTGCAATTTGAAATGTGCTCCATCCAATAGGAAAACGCATCTGTGGATGCTATCCCATTTTAAGAAATTTGTGTTTCTGGCATCAGATGACCCTCTCCCATCAGCTACATCGCCAAGCTACTTTGTGGCTGATCCCCTCTTTCTTTCAACATTGGCAGCTAGTGTGTCTTGTTTTCTACAACAACAGAGACAACAAATTCTTTAATATTTGGTTTCTGGTCATTATTCAACAGTTTTGGTGATTTTCCCCAAATTCTTCAAATAAAGGGAAAAATTCCTGATTGTTTTCTTGGTTTTTATTGAGTTTCACACAGCCAATGCCCCCTTAAACTGAGGTCTCATTGACCAATTCTGCCGCTGGTTGCTACCACTGTCTCACTTCAACATTATATCAAGTGATCTAGGTCCTTTTTCATGACAAACACCCATGTTTGCTTACGATGCTTCCCTTTATCACAATACCTCTCCACTATAAAATCTGCTAGAGATTCAGCTCTGAGGTTCAAATAGATCATTTCAATCAGGTGCCATTAGATGGTCTAAATTCAATTAATTCTGACATTGGCAGCTCCTGGAATCCAATTCACTAAGGCCCAAATAAATATAATGTTAAAGAGAGAAAAAGAGAGAGAATCACGTGCAAGTAGGGAGCATAAAAGGGTAAGTGCTTTAATAGATAACGTACACATGGTCAATGTGATCTTCTGGGCTGTATTCGATCGCCTGATGGGGTCGGAGAGGAATTTGCCAGATTTTCCCGTATTGGCCTTTTTTTTCCAGTTCTTTTGCCTCTCCCAGGACATAAAGTTGCCAGAAAAAGCAGCAAACCTGAGGATTGGAAGCATTTTAGAATTCATAAAAAGGAGGACCTAGAAATTGATAAAGAAAGGGAAAATAGAATATGAGAGTAAACTAGCGAGAAACATAAAAACGGACTATAAAAGCATCTATAGGTATGTAAAAAGGAAAAGACTGGCGAAGGCAAATGTGGGTCCCTTACAGACAGAGATGGGAGAATTTATAATGGGGAATAAGGAAATGGCAAAAAAATTAAACAAATACTTTGTGTCTGTCTTCATGGAAGAAGACACAAAAAACCTCCCAGAAATATTAGAGAACCAAGGGTCAGGTGAGAATGAGGAACTGAAGGAAATTAGTATTAGTAAAAAAAATAGTACTAGAGAAATTAATGGGACTGAAAGTCGATGAATCCCAAGGACCTGATGATCTACATCCCAGGGTTTTGAAAGAGGTGGCTATAGAGATAGTGGGTGCATTGGTGATCATATTCCAAAATTCTACAGATTCTGGAACGATTCCTGCAGATTGGAGGGTAGCAAATGTAACCCTTCTATTTAAGAAAGGAGGGAGAGAGAAAACAGGGAACTACAGACCTGTTAGCCTGACATCAGTAGTAGGGAAAACGCTAGAATCTATTATAAAGGATGTGATAACAGGACGCTTAGAAAATAATAATAGGATTTGGCAGTCAACATGGATTTATGAAAGAGAAATCATGTTTGACAAACCTATTGGAGTTCTTTGAGGATGTAACTAGTACAATAGATAAGGGGGAACCAGTGGATGTGGTGTATTTGGATTTTCAGAAGGCTTTCGATAAGGTCCCACACAGGTGGTTGGTGAACAAAGTTAGAGCACGTGGAATTGGGGGTAATATACTGGCATGGATTGAGAATTGGTTAACAGACAGAAAAAAGACAGTAGGAATAAACGGGTCTTTTTCAGGTTGGCAGACTGTGACTAGTGGGGCATCGCAGGGATCGGTGCTTGGGCCCCAGCTATTCACAATCTATATCAATGATTTGGATGAGGGGACCAAATGTAATATTTCCAAGTTTGCTGATGACACAAAACTAGGTGGGAATGTGAGTTTTGAGGAGGATGCAAAGAGGCTTCAAGGGGATATAGACAGGCTAAGTGAGTTATAATGTGGAAAAATGTCAAGTTATCCACTTTAGTAGGAAAAACAGAAATGCAGAGTATTTTTTAAATGGTAAGAGATTGGGAAATGTTGATATTCAAAGGGACCTGGGTGTCCTTGTACAAGAGCCACTGAAAGCTAACATGCAGATGCAGCAAGAAATTAGGAAGGCAAATGTGATGTTGGCCTTTAGTACAAGAGGAAAAATGTCTTACTGCAATTATATAGGGCCTTGGTGAGACCGCACCTGGAGTACTGTGTACAATTTTGGTCTCCTTACCTAAGAAAGGATATACTTGCCATAGAGGGAGTGCAACGAAGGTTCACCAGACTGATTCCTGGAATGGTGGGATTGTCATATGAGGAGAGATTGAGTAGACTAGGCCTGTATTCTCTGGAGTTTAGAAGAATGAGAGGTGATCTCATTGAAACATACAAAATTCTTACAGGGCTCGACAGGGTAGATAAAAGGAGGATCTTTCCCCTGGTTGGGGAATCTAGAACCAGGAGTCACAGTCTCAGAATAAGGGGTAGGCCATTTAGGACTGAGATGAGGAGAAATTTCTTCACTCAGAGGGTGGTGAATCTTTGGAATTCTCTACCCCAGAAGGCTGTGGAGGCTCAATCATTGAGTACATTCAAAACAGAGATCAATAGATTTCTAGATATTAAAGGCATCAAGGGATATGGGGATGGTGCAGGAAAATGGCGTTGAGGTAGAAGATCAGCCATGATCTTGTTGAATGGCAGAGCAGGCTGAAGGGGCCGGATGGCCTACTCCTGCTCCTATTTCTTATGTTCTTATGTTCTTGACATTACATGGCTGCTGGGAGGTAGAAAGTATCTGCGTTCTCTAGCCACCGATTCCATCCCACTGTCTGAGGCTGAACCTTGATCTATCCTTGACCCCCTCCTATTTCTCATCTACATGCCAAACCTCGGTGACATCATCTGAAAACACGTCAGATTCCATGTACACTGACAACACCCAGCTCTACCTCACAACCACCTCTTTCAACCCCTCCACTGTCTCTCATTTGTCATATTGCTTGTCCAACATCCAGTACCGGATGAGCAAAAATTTCCTCCACATAAATATTGAGAAGACTCCACATAAACATTGACTTTGGTACCCACCACAAACTCCGTTCCCTAGCCACTGACTCCATCTCTCTCCCTGGCCACTGTTTAAGGCTGCACCAGACTGTTCGCAACCTTGGCATCCTATTTCAACCTGAGCTTGGCTTCTGACCCTATATCCTCTCCATCACCAAGACCACCTACTTCCACCTCCGTAACATCACCCGTTTCCGCCCCTGCCTCAGCTCATCTGCTGCTGAAACCCTCATTCATGCCTTTGTTACCTGTAGACTTGACTATTCCAATGTTCTCCTGGCTGGCCTCCCACCTTCTACCCTCCATAAACTTGAGCTCATCCAAAACTCTGCTGCCCGTATCCTAACTCACCCCAAGTCCAGTTCACCCTTTTGCTCGCTGACCTACACTGGCTCCCGGTCTGGGAACGCCTCGATTTTAAAATTCTCATCCTTGTTTTCAAATCCCTCCATGGCCTCCCCTCTCCCTATCATTGTAACCTCCTCCAGCCCGACACCCTCCAAGATCTCTGTGCTCCTCCTATTCTTGCCACTTACGCATCCCTGATTTTAATCACTCTATCATTCGTGGCCATGCCTTCAGCTGCATAGGCCCTAAGCTCTGGAATTCCCTCCCTAAACTTCTCCGCCTCTCTACCTCTCTCTCCTCATTTAAGACGCTCCTGAAAACCTACCTCTTTGACCAAGTTTTTGGTCACCTGTCCTAATATCTCCTTATGTGGCTCAGTGTCAAATTTTGTTTGAAGCTCCTGTGAAGTGTCTTGGGACGTTTTACTACATTAAAGGCACTATATAAATGCAAGTTGTTGCTGTTGTTGTTGTTGAACCAGACTGTTCACAACCTTGGTGTCCTATTTGACCGCAAGCTGAGCTTCCAAACATGTATCTGCTCCATCGCCAAGACCGCCTACTTCCATCTCCGTAACATCACCCGCCACCGCCCGAGTGCTGCTGAAACCTTCAACTGTGCCTTTGTTACCTCTAGACTTGACTATTCCAATGCTGTACTGACTGGCCTCCCATCTTCCACCCTCCATAAACTTGAGTTGATCCAAAAGTCTGCTGCCCGTATCCTAACTTGTACCAAGTCCCTTTCATCCATCATCTCTGTGCTCGCTGACCTACATTGTCTGGGAATGCCTCGATTTTAAAATTCTCATCCTTGTTTTCAAATCCCTCCATGGCCTCGCCTTTCCCTATTTCTGTAACCTTCTCCAGCCCTACAACCCTCCGAGATCTCTGCGCTCCTCCAATTCTGGCCTCTTGCACATCCCCGATTTTAATCTCTCCACCATTGGCGTCCGTGTCTTCAGCTAGGCCCTAAGCTCTGGAAGTCCCTCCCTAAACCTCTCCGCCTCTCTACATCTCTCTCCTCCTTTAAGGCACTCTTTAAAACCTACCTCTTTGACCACCTGTCCTAATATCTCCTTATGTGGTTCAGTGTCAAATTTTGTTTGATAAAACTCCTGTGAAGCACCTTGGGGTGTTTTACTAAGTTAAGGGCGCTATATAAATGCAAGTTGTTGTTGTTTTTGTAGTCACGATGCTCCTGACATCATAGGTGTGGGGCAGGCTTGATGGACTAGCAGATTTTTTTCCTGCCCATCATTTTCATATGTTCATTAAAGCACAAAGAAGCACAGAATGAAAAAAACAAGCCACTCAAGGCTCCAAGTCCAATCCTTCCACAAACTGTGAACTACGGATTCTGTACCATTCAATTAATCTTCTTAGGAAAGTTTAGCATTATAGTTCCTCATTCCAAGTACTATCAAGCCAAACTCATTGTCAGATCGCCACTATTCAAATTCTGGCATGTTGCTCTCCAAAGACTACATTCTTCCCATGTTCTGTTCTAGAAGCACAAGAAGTAATGTGTCCCAAGGAATATTTGTTGGCTGTGTATTCTTGAGAAATACCATTAGAGCAATATTGCAGTTATTGTGAATGGCTACGGGGAGGGTGTTGGAGGCCTACTAACCCGTGGAACATTCTCTAGCATTTCCCACAAAGACATGGGCAAACGGTTAGCTTCTAGTTCAATGTTGACTAATGTTTGTAGTTGGTGATTGACAAGGCCATCTTAGCCCCTAATCAGTGATTGGGGGTCAACTTTAACTCCCAGCGTATTAAAGATCCACTGGCAGGGGTCCTGGAGCCGTCTCACAGTAGGGAAGGAAGAGACAAGTCTGGGATGGGGGAGGCCTAAACTTTCCTTATGGAGCACTCCTGCTTCTCCACGCCGCACAAAAGAAAATAAAGTAAGGTGGGAGGAGGCTTGTGTGGAGCATGACCTGCATCACCGATATTGACCTGTTGGGCCAAATGGCCTGTTTCTGTGTTGTAACTACTATGTAAAAAAAACTTACCTTGAATGGCCATTTCTGCTTGCAATACTCTCCTGACAGGCCTACACCTGGCGGGAAGTCGCAGTGACTTCCCTGCTAAGGCTGCAATTAAAATTGCAGTCAGCGTAATCGGACTCCGATCTGCATATCTAAAGAACAACCCCACCGGCTTTGGGTGGGTGGCTTAGCTGCCTGGCCAAAATTGTCAATAGCAGGATCCGGGTGGGATATTGGCGGGTAAGCCACCGGTGGATTTTAACTGCTTATTCACCAGTTTGTATCGGGCAGGTAGGGTTAAAGTCCCCTCAAGGTGTTGGCATTGCTTCCATCTGTGGAGCCTCCACCCAAAGCAGTTGGCTCTGCTCCAGAAAGAGTGCCAATATAAGTCAAGGCCTACAACAAGGAGGAGAGATTGAGTAGAATGGGCCTATACTCTAGAGTTTAGAAGAATGAGAGGTGATCTCATTGAAACATACAAGATTCTAAGGGGGCTTGACAGGGTAAATGCTGAGAGGTTGTTTCCCCTGGCTGAAGAGTCTAGAACTAGAGGGCGTAGTCTCAGGATAAGGGGTCAGCCATTTAAGACTGAGATGAGGAGGAATTTCTTCACTCAGAGGGTTGTGAATCAATGAAATTCTCTATCCAGAGGGCTGTGGATGCTGAGTCGTTGAGTATATTCAAGGCTAAGATAGATAGATTTTTGGACTCTTTGGGAATCAAGGGATATGGGGATCGGGCTGGAAAGTGGAGTTAAGGTCAAAGATCAGCCATGATCTTATTGAATGGAGGAGAATACTCCAGGGGCTGTATGGCCTACTCCTGCTCCTATTTCATATGTTCTTTGCAATAAAATAACAAATTGTGCAGCTTTATCATAGTATGATGCAGCTCAGGAGAAGGCCATTCGGCCCATTGAAAGAGTTATCCAATTAGTCCCACTCCCCTGTCTTTCCCCATAGCCCTGTAAATTTTTTCCCTTCAAATATTTATCCAATTCCCTTTTGAAAGTTACTACCAAATCTGCTTCTACCCTCCTTTCAGGCAGGATGTGGAGATGCCGGTGATGGACTGGGGTTGACAATTGTAAACAATTTTACAACACCAAGTTATAGTCCAGCAATTTTATTTTAAATTCACAAGCTTTCGGAGGCTTCCTCCTTCCTCAGGTGAACGAAATGAAATCCTCGAAATGAAATCGCATTTATAATTCACAGAACAATGCTTGGTGATTACAGACAGTTTTTTCAACTGCCCGTTGCCAAGGCAATCAGTGTGCAAGGTCTCAGAATATACAAATCACCAAAAAAAAACAACAAACAAAAAAAAACAGAGATAGAGAGGTAGAAACATAGAAAAGACAGCAACTGACCCGTTATATTAAAAACAGATAACGTTTGTTCGCTGGTGGGGTAACGTGTAGCGTGACATGAACCCAAGATCCCGGTTGAGGCCGTCCTCATGGGTGCGGAACTTGGCTATCAATTTCTGCTCGACGATTTTGCGTTGTCGTGTGTCTCGAAGGCCGCCTTGGAGTACGCTTACCTGAAGGTCGGTGGATGAATGTCCATGACTGCTGAAGTGTTCCCCGACTGGGAGGGAACCCTCCTGTCTGGCGATTGTTGCGCGGTGTCCGTTCATCCGTTGTCGCAGCGTCTGCATGGTCTCGCCAATGTACCATGCTCTGGGGCATCCTTTCCTGCAACGTATGAGGTAGACAACGTTGGCCGAGTCACAGGAGTATGAACCATGCACCTGGTGGATGGTGTCCTCTCGTGTGATGGTGGTATCTGTGTCGATGATCTGGCATGTCTTGCAGAGGTTACCGTGGCAGGGTTGTGTGGTGTCGTGGACGCTGTTCTCTTGAAAGCTAGGTAATTTGCTGCGAACGATGGTCTGTTTGAGGTTGGGTGGCTGTTTAAAGGCGAGTAGTGGAGGTGTGGGGATGGCCATAGCGAGGTGTTCGTCGTCATTGATGACATGTTGAAGGCTGCGGAGAACATGGCGTAGTTTCTCCGCTCCGGGGAAGTACTGGACGACAAAGGGTACTCTGTTGGTTGCGTCCCGTGTTAGTCTCCTGAGGAGGTCTATGCGATTTTTTGCTGTGGCCCGTCGGAACTGTCGATCGATGAGTCGAGCGTCATATCCCGTTCTTACTAGGGCGTCTTTCAGCGTCTGTAGGTGTCCATCGCGTTCCTCCTCGTCTGAGCAGACCCTGTGTATTCGCAGGGCCTGTCCATAGGGGATGGCCTCTTTGACGTGGTTAGGGTGGAAGCTGGAAAAGTGGAGCATCGTGAGGTTGTCCGTGGGCTTGCGGTAGAGTGAGGTGCTGAGGTGCCCGTCTTTGATGGAGATTCGTGTGTCCAAGAAAGAAACTGATTCTGAGGAGTAGTCCATGGTGAGCTTGATGGTGGGATGGAACTTGTTGATGTTATCGTGTAGTCTCTTTAGTGATTCCTTGCCGTGGGTCCATAGAAAGAAAATGTCATCGATGTATCTGGTGTATAGTGTTGGTTGGAGGTCTTGTGCAGTGAAGAAGTCCTGCTCGAACTTGTGCATGAAAATGTTGGCGTATTGGGGCAGTGCATTCTAGATCATTACAACTTGCTGTGTGAAAAAAATGTTTCCTCATGTCGCCTCTGGCTCTTTTGCCGATCACCTTGAATCTGTGTCCTCTGGTTACCAACACTTCTTCCACCGGAAACAGTTTCCCCTTATTTATTCTATCAAAACCGTTCATAATTTTGAACACTTCTATTAAATCTCCCCTTAATCTTCTCTGTTCTAAGGAGAACAACCCCAGCTTCTCCAGTCTCTCCACATAACTAAAGTCCCTCATCCCTGGTACCATTCAAGTAAATCTCCTATGTACCCTCTCTAAGGCATTGACATCCTTCCTGAAGTGTAGTGCCCAGAATTGAACACACTATTTCAGCTGAGGCCTAACCAGTGTTTTATAAAGGTTTAGCATAACTTCCTTGCTTTTGTTCTCTATGCCTCTATTGATGAAGCCAAGGATCCCATCTGCTTTTTAACAGCCTTCTCAACTTGTCCTGCCACCTTCAAAGATTTGTGTACATACACTCCCAGATCTCTCTTTTCCTGCCCTCCCTTTAAAATTGTACCATTTAGTTTATATTGCCCCTCCTCATTCTTCCTACCAAAATGTATCACTTCGCACTTTTCTGCGTTAAATTTCATCTGCCATGTGACTGCCCACTGTCTATATCCTCTTGAAGTCTATCACTATCCTCCTCACTGTTCACTACACTTCCAAGTTTTGTGTCATCTGCAAATTTTGAAATTGTGCCCTGTACACCCAAGTCCAAGTCATTAATATATATCAAAAAAAGCAGTGGTCCTAGTACCGACCTGAGGAACACCACTGTACACCTTCCTCTGGTCCGAAAAACAACTGTTCAACACTACTCTCTCTTTCCTGCCACTTAGCCAATTTCATATCCATGCTGCCACTGCCGCTTTTATTCCATCGGCTTCAATTTTGCTGACAAGCCTATTATGTGGCACTTTATCAAAACGCCTTTTGAAAGTCCATATACACAACATCAACCGCATTGCCCTCTTCAACCCTCTCTGTTACCTCAACAAAAAACACAATCAAGTTAGTTCAACACAATTTGCCTTTGGGAGCATAGTATTAAAATTTGCTGATGAAATTAAACTAGGGTTTTGGCAAGCAGCAAGGAGGACTACAAAAGACATCAGTAGGATATGATGTGGAGATGCCGGTGATGGACTGGGGTTAACAATTGTAAACAATTTTACAACACCAAGTTATAGTCCAACGATTTTATTTTTAATCCCACAAGCTTTCGGGGGCTTTCCCCTTCCTCAGGCGGTGTGGGACTATACCGCCTGAGGAAGGGGAAAGCCCCCGAAAGCTTGTGGGATTAAAAATAAAATCGTTGGACTATAACTTAGTGTTGTAAAATTGTTTACAATCAGTAGGATATAAAGAGAATGGCACAATGGGTAGAGTGGTGGCAGCTGCAATTTAATCAAACAAGCGTGAGGTAAATCATTTTGGGGGCAAAAATAAAGAATGGAGTATACACACAATGGAAAGACACTGAAGAGTGTGAATAAACAAATGAGGAATTCAAATACAAAGGATACGGTTGTGCAGTGGTTGTGTTACTGGACTAGTAATCCAGAGGCCTGGACTAATAATCTAGAAAACGTGAGTTCAAATCCTAGTTGAATTCAGTTTCAAAAATCTGGAAATAAAATCTGGTATCAGTAAAAAAAAAAGTATTGGATTGCTGTAAAAATCTGGTTTGACCATCTGTGACTCCAGTCCCAGACCAATGTGATTGACTTGTAACAGCCCTCTGAAGTGGCCTAACAAGCCACTCAGTTGTATCAAACCATTACAAAAGAATAACAAGAATAAACACCTTCACCACATGGGCTGCAACGGTTCATGAAGTTGGTCCACCACTAACTTTTCAGCATTACTAGAGATGGGCGATAAATACAACTTGCATTTATATAGCACCTTTAACGTATTGAAACATACAAAAGGCACTTCACAGGAACTTAATCATATGAAACTTTATGTAAATGCAGGCCTTGTGAGCAATGTCCCTATCCCCAGAATGAATTTTTAAAAAACAAATTGAAAGTGGGAGTGCAGGTAGATAAAACCATAAAGAAGCAACCGCACAGTCCCTTCCAGCTTTACCCCCACCCCAACCCCATCCAAAACCAATGCATTCTGCACCATCTAACTCCCCCATCCAATCTTCATACCCACCTCTGACCTGTACTAGCTGTGCAGACTGGCTTTACCAAAGGTAAAACATAAAAATGTACTTAAGAACCATACAGAGACAGTAGACATACAAAAAAGACAGAGGGGCTGATTTTCATTCCTCTCCCCTCCCATTGGGCGGCGATAGGGCAATAGTGCAATGAAAATGGCAGTGCAGCACTTACTGCCATCCTGCTGACATCCAGGTCACTGCCATTTTGGTGGGGTATACTACTTCCAGCCCTTTTCCAGTCTGGACAAGAATGAGATCTAAACCAACAAAAAGCTGATCTTTTATCCCTTCATAAAATGTGATGAAGGAATAGCACTTAGAATCATAAAATGGTTACAGCACCATTCGGCCCATCGAGCCCGTGCTGGATCTTTGTAAGAGCAATCCAGTTAGTCCCATTCCCCTTTAGCCCTGCAAATTTTCAAGCCGATGAATGACTGCTTCACGAAAAGAAGAATTGTGTGTTTGGTTCTTCAGATTGAAAGACCTAGTACTACATCACTCTTTTTGTGCGCACTTTTTTTCTCAAGGCATCAAGAAAAGGTGGTCCTGGTTCCCACAGAAAACAGACGGGAGCCTCATTATCCCAGTAAATAGGGATCCTATGATGTCAATAGGCCTCCAATGCAATTTTGAAATACTATTGGATAAAGCGTACGCTCCTCAAGACCACACAAAAATTTCCCCCCCCCCACCCCCAAGCATGACCCTCCACGGCTCTCCCTCACAATCACCTCCCCATAAACTTTAATCTACCTGAACCAGCTAGGCTCTGCAAAGGAGCTGCTGGATTTCCCACCATCCCCAATTGGCAAACTACTCCAAATGTGCGAGTAGTTCGCCAATGGAATTCAAATGCGTCATTTCAAAATCAGCCCCAGACTTACTTAAATAGTGAGGCAAAAAGAGTGCACAATAAAAATGGACACTGGCAGACACAGGCTTCTTGTGTGTTGTTGCAGCTGCATCAATCCAGGCACGTGGAAGTATTTCATCACACTCCTGACTTGTGCCCTGAAGGTAGTGGAGAGGCTTTGGGGAGTCAGGAGGTGAGCCACTTGCCACAGAATACCGAGCGTCTGACATACTATAGTCTCCAGTTGAGTTTCTGTTCAATGGCAACCCCCACAATTTTGATGGTGGTGGATTCGGTGATGGTAATGCCGAATATTGTCCCAGTCTTGGTACATCTGAGCACAGACTGCTTCATTATCTGAGGAATTGCGAATGGAGCTGAACACTGAGCAATCATCTCCCACTGATGATGGAGGGAAGGTCATTGATGAAACAGCTGAAGAAAGTTGGGCCTAGGACACTACTCTGAGAAACTCCTGCAGCGATGTCCTGGGGCTAAGATGATTTTTTTAAAATTTCTTCATGGGATGTGGGCGTCGCTGGCAAGGCCAGCATTTATTGCCCATCCCTAATTGCCTTTGAGAAGGTGGTGGTGAGCCGCCTTCTTAAACCACTGCAGTCTGTGAGGTGAAAGTTCTCCCACAGTGCTGTTAGGAAGGGACTTCCAGGATTTTGACCCAGCGGCGATGAAGGAACGACGATATATTTCCAAGTTGGGATGGTGTGTGGCTTGGAGGGGAACGTGCAGGTGGTGTTCTTCCCATGTGCCTGCTGCCCTTGTCCTTCGAGGTGGTAGAGATCGCGGGTTTGGGAGGTGCTGTTGAAGAAGCCTTGGCGAGTTGCTGCAGTGCATCCTGTGGATGGTACACACTGCAGCCACGGTGGTGAAGGGAATGAATGTTTAGGATGGTGGATGGGGTGCCAATCAAGTGGACTGCTTTGTCCTGGATGGTGTCGAGCTTCTTCAGTGTTGTTGGAGCTGCAATCATCCAGGCAACTGGAGAATATTCCATCTCACTTCTGACTTGTGCCTTGTAGATGGTGGAAAGGCTTTGGGGAGTCAGGAGGTGAGTCACTCACTGCAGAATACCCAGCCTCTGACCTGCTCTCGTAGCCACAGTATTTATGCGGCTGGTCCAGTTAAGTTTCTGGTCAATGGTGACCCCCAGGATTTTGATGGTGGGGGATTCGGCGATGGTAATGCCATTGAATGTCAAGGGGAGGTGGTTAGACTCTCTCTTGTTGGAGATGGTCATTGCCTGGCACTTGTCTGGCGCGAATGTTACTTGCCACTTATGAGCCCAAGCTTGGATGTTGTCCAGGTCTTGCTGCATGCGGGCTCGGACCGCTTCATTATTTGAGGGGTTGCGAATGGAACTGAACACTGTGCAATCATCAGCGAACATCCCCATTTCTGACATTATGATGGAGGGAAGGTCATTGATGAAGCAGCTGAAGATGGTTGGGCCTAGGAGACTGCCCTGAGGAACTCCTGCAGCAATGTCCTGGCGTTGAGGTGATTGGCCTCCAACAACCACTACCATATTCCTTTGTCCGAGGTATGACTCCAGCCACTGGAGACATTTCCCCCTGATTCCCATTGACTTCAATTTTATTCGGGCTCCTTGGTGTCACACTCAGTCAAATGTTGCCTTGATGTCATGGGCAGTCGTTCTCACCTCACCTCTGGAATTCAGCTCTTTTGTCCATGTTTGGACCAAGGCTGTAATGAGGTCTGGAGCCGAGTGGTCCTGGCCAAATTGAACATCGGTGAGCAGGTTACATAGAAACATAGAAAATAGGAGCAGGAGTAGGCCATTTGGCCCTTCGAGCCTGCTCCGCCATTCAATATGATTGTGGTTGATCCTCTATCTCAATACCATATTCCCGCTCTCTCCCCATACCCCTTGATGCCTTTTGTGCCTAGAAATCTATCTAGCTCCTTCTTAAATATATTCAGTGACTTGGCCTCCGCAGCCTTCTGTGGTAAAGAATTCCATAGGTTCACCACCCTCTGAGTAAAGAAATTTCTCCTCATCTCAATCCTAAATGTCCTACCCCGTATCCTGAGACTGTGATCCCTCGTTCTGGACCCTCCAGCCAGGGGAAACATCCTCCCTGCATCCAGTCTGTCTAGCCCTGTCAGAATTTTATAAGTTTCAATGAGATCCCCTCTCAATCTTCTAAACTCAAGTGAATACAGGCCGAGTCGAACCAATCTCTCCTCATATGACAGTCCTGCCATCCAGGAATCAGTCCGGTGAAACTTCGCTGCACTCCCTCTATGGCAAGTATATCCTCTCTTACATAAGGAGACCAAAATTGCACACAATACTCCAGGTGTGGTCTCACCAAGGCCCTGTATAACTGCAGTAAGACATCCTTGCTCCTGTACTCAAATCCTCTTGCAATGAAGGCCAACATACCATTTGCCTTCCTAACTGCTTGCTGCACCTGCATGTTTGCTTTCAGTGACTGGTGTACAAGGACACCCAGGTCCCTTTGTACATCAACATTTCACTACCTATCACTATTTAAATAGTACTCTGCCTTTCTATTTTTCCTTCCGAAGTGGAGAACTTCACATTTATCCACATTATACTGCATCTGCCATGTATTTGCCCACTCACTCGACTTGTCTAAATCGCCTTGAAGCCTCTTTGCATCCTCCTCACAACTCACGATCCCACCTAGTTTTGTGTTGTCAGCAAACTTGGAAACAGGTTATTGGTGACCACTACCATCTTCCTTTGTGCCAGGTATGAGTCCAGCCACTGGGGAGTGTTCCCTCTCATCCTCATAGACTTCAATTAAGCAACTAATGGGAGGAGGAGGCTCCATGAACATCCACATCCTAAATGATGGTGGAGTCCAGCACTTGAGTACAAAAGACAGGGCTGAAGTGTTCGCAACCATCTTCATTCAGATGTAACGACTGAATGATCCATCTCGTCGTCCTCCTAAGATCCCCGCCACCACAGATGCCAGTCTTCAGACTGCACGTGATATCAAGGAACGGCTGAGTGCACTGGATACAGCAAAGGCTATGGGTTCTGACAACGTCCCGGCTGTAGTACTGAATACTTGTGCTCCAGAACTAGCCGCGCCTCTAGCCAAACTGTTCCAGTATAGCCACAACACTGGCATCTACCCGACAATGTGGAAAATTGCCCAGGTATGCCCTGTCCACAAAAAGCAGGACAAATCCAATCTGGCCAATTACCGTCCCATCAGTCTACTCTCAATCATCAGCAAAGTGATGGAAGGTGTCGTTGACAGTGCTATCAAGCAGCACTTACTCACCATAACTTGTTCACCAATGCTCAGTTTGGGTTCTGTCAGGACCACTCGGCTCCAGACCTCATTACAGCCTTGGTCCAAACATGGACAAAAGAGCTGAAGTCCAGAGGTGAGGTGAGAGTGACTGCCCTTGACATCATGTGTGGCACCAAGGAGCCCTCATAGAATTGAAGTCAATGGGAATCGGGGAAAGCTCTCCAGTGACTGGAGTCGTACCTAGTACAAAGGAAGATGGTAGTGGTTGTTGGAGGCCAATCATCTCAGCCCCAGGACATTGCTGCAAGAGTTCCTCAAGGCAGTGTCCTAGGCCCAATCTTTCCTGGCCCCCATGTTAGCTGATACTGTTAACGGTCCTCTCTCCTCAGGTACTGTCCCTCTCCCCTTCAAATCTGCCGTCATCACCCACCTCCACAAAAAACCCACCCTTGACCCCTCTGTCCTTGCAAACTACCGCCTGATCTCCAACCTCCCTTTCCTCTCCAAAGTCCTTGAAGGTGTTCTACAGTGTCTGGACAACGGGAAAGAAAGTACTTGCATTTATATAGCACCTTTCACAACCTCAGGACATTCCAAAGCGCTTTACAGCCGTTATTCCTAGCTTCAGGAGAACATTTTTCACTGGTGAGATAAGAGCCTTCCATTTCCCAAACTAGCTTTCCTGAGTGCTAGTTTAGAGCCAGCAGTACATAACTGGAGGTAGCTTGGTACACTGGACCCATCTACAAGGAACTAGATTAAGATTGCCCAAATACTTCACAAATAGGACTCTTACAACCAGAAGAGGACACTTTTATCCCAACGTCCCACACTGGATTCAGATCCCAGAGGTAGACTGTTCTAACTCAGTGAATCAATCAGCCACCTCGTAAAAGTAATTCAAAGCTCAACCTCCTCCAAACTATGCATGGTTGAGTGTTAAAATGCTGGAGCTATTCTTCTCCAATGGATAAAATATCCCTAATTGCATTTTTTTGAATTCCATTCTTCCTTGGTGCACTTTTAATATCAATAAACCATTTTGGGATTTTCTGCCACATTCTTTTGATTCTGGAGCTGGCATTTAAAGATCTAGTTGTTATACCCTTTAGTTTCCCCTTTCTCACAACATTTCAATTTCTCCATTGTCCCATAATTTTGCAGACATTCTATTCATCACCTTCTGTGCTAAAATTTCCCACTCCCACTCTGCATTTACAGAGTCTGACGACAATCCTTGTAATACTGCATCAAGAATATTCCTTTTTAAGGCAACAAGTGTGATTTTTGGCATGTTGTTACACTTTAACTGTGACTACTGATGCTATTCTAGGATTGAATGTTTTAAATATCCATTGAAAAAATAATTATGCACCATTAGAATTCTCAATTTTATTGTGGTGGACAATACAGGAAAAAAACTTTGGCAGATACTTTTTCCAACAATGTTTAAAATGTGTCCAAACTCCTCTTTGACCTATCATCTGGAAAATAGCTGCCATTATCTTTTACATACGAACCCTACAAAAAAGGACAGGTAAAGACTAGTTGGTCCATCAAGCCTACCTTATATTAGCATGATGTAGCTTCTATACACCATTACCACCATCCCGCATTCCTCCCTACCCAACCACCCAATTTCCTGGGAGAGGAAAAAAAAGAGAAAAAAAAACCATAGGCTAATTTAAGAGGAAAAAAACTCAGGCAAATTTCTCTCTGACTCCCCAAGGACAATCAAACAAGTTCCAGGAGACCACAGTGATGAGGTGACATATCCCTCAATGACCCATCTAAGTTGCAGGAGATGACCAAAGATGCCGATAAAAAGGTTTTAAGGAGGCTTTTGAAGTTAGGGAGAAAGAGAAAGAGTGACAACAAGGCAGAGATATTTAGGAAATGAGTTCCAAAGTGCAAGGATTTGGTGGCCTTAAACCTGCCTGTGACAGTGGTGCAGGAGGAAGAGAGGCATAGTAGACCAAGGTTGAAAGAGTGAGTGTATCAAACATAGGGCTTGAAAAAAGATTGTAGGTTGTACGTGGAGAAAGCTATGGAGGGATTTGAACATGAGAATGAGAATTTTAAAGTTGACTCACTGGGATTGTAGAGCCAATGGTATTAAGAACAAGAGTATAGGTGCGCTGGACTTAAGTTGGGATAGAATATAATTGGTTGAGATCTGGATAAGTTGGATGTTGTGTAGGGTGGCTTGAAAGGAGAGTTGATGTTATAGGAACTTAGGAACAGGAGTACGCCATTCAGCCCCTCGGGCCTGTTGCGCCATTCTATTAGATCATGGCTGATCTGCACCTCAATTCCATTTACCCGCCTTTGATCCATATCTCTTGCTACTCTTACCTATCGAAAATCTATCGACCTGAGTCTTGAAAATTTCAATTGACTCAACATCCACAGCCCCTTGGGGACAGAATTCCAGATTTCCACTGCTCTTTGTGTGAAAAAATGGTTTCTGATTTCACTCCTAATTGGCCTTGTTCTAATTTAAAGATCATACCCCTTATTATGGATTCTCCCACCAGAGGAAATAGTTCCTCTGTATCTATCCTATCAAATTCCTTTATCAATTTAAACACCTCAATTAGATCACCCCTCAACCTTCTAAACTCAAGGGAATATAAACCAGGTTTATGCAACCTATCCTCATAATTTAAGCAATTCTAGTGAACCAATGCTGCAGCCCTCCAAGGCCAACATGTCTTTCCTAAGGTGTGGTGCCCAAACTGAATGCAGTACTCCAGATGGAGAGGTTAGAAATTGGCTAGAGATTGGATGAAATGGAAAGATCAAGAATGGGCTTTTTGAGGAAGGAGATAGGCAGACAAATAGTGATGGGTATTGTAGGATAGGGAGGAGGGTGGAGGAGTATGAATGATACATGACACGCTTTCATGTGTGAAAGTAATAGTTTTTTAGCATTTCATACTTGTTCTTCGACATTTCATACTTGTTCTTCAACAGTAATATTCAATATTCTCTTTCAGGCACAAGGAGGCGCAGTACTGCCCATTCATCTCGGAGTCGATCTGGAGCAGATGCCTCATGTAAGTTGGAAACTTAAAAAAAGATTAGATACGTGGTAGGGTCATACTCATTATTTGAGTATGAAGCATCTTCCATGCACCAATGGAGTTGAGCTGCTGATCAAATATTCTGGGGAAACTATGTGATGGGCAATATCTCCCACAGCATTTTGATTGGCACATATCACCAATGAATAGCTCCTAACCCATAAAAGCCCTGCATATTTGATCGATCATTTCAACCTACAAGTTAGATCATGTTTAAAAAAAAATAAAAGACTAACAGTATGCCCTTACTCTCTCCTTCCTCATGAAAGCTCCCTTCCCAGTTGTTATAAATTGGCTAGCCAGGTGGTGAAGGATAGAATATTGGAGCCTGGTCTTAGGTTGCTTCCAAGCCTTTATTCAGACATCCCCCTTGCATACACACCATACCCTAGATAAGCTCTCATATAAAAAGGATACAAGAGAATCCCCATTTGACACACACCACCTGAATACAATTAATACTAATTGATATAAATCACATGATACAATTAACACCAGTTTCCAACCAGTGACTTACTCAGCTCTGGGTAAGTTCCCTGCAGTGGACTGATAGGGAAGTTTGGTCTGAGGTGGATTATACCAGCTAGAAAAATTACAAGATCCCTGAATGGCACCAGCTGGTGCTGAGATTAAAGCATGGTAAAAAGTTATAAACAGTGGATGTCCAAAGGGACTTAGGGGTTCAGGTACATAGATCATTGAAGTGTCATGAACAGGTGCAGAAAATAATCAAGAAGGCTAATGGAATGTTGGCCTTTATATCGAGAGGACTGGAGTACAAGGGGGCAGAAGTTATGCTGCAGCTATACAAAATCCTGGTTAGACCGCACCTGGAGTACTGTGAGCAGTTCTGGGCACCGCACCTTCGGAAGGACATATTGGCCTTGGAGGGAGTGCAGCGTAGGTTTACTAGAATGATACCCGGACTTCAAAGGTTAAGTTACAAGGAGAGATTACACAAATTGGGGTTGTATTCTCTGGAGTTTAGACAATTAAGGGGTGATCTGATTGAAGTTTATAAGATATTAAGGGGAGCAGATAGGGTGGATAGAGAGAAACTATTTCTGCTGGTTGGGGATTCTAGGAATCGAGGGGCACAGTCTAAAAATTAGAGCCAGACCTTTCAGGAGTGAGATTAGAAAACATTTCTACACACAAAGGGTGGTAGAAGTTTGGAACTCTCTTCCACAAATGGCAATTGATATTAGCTCAATTGCTAAATTTAAATCTGAGATAGATAGCTTTTTGGCAACCAAAGGTATTAAGGGATATGGGCCAAAGGCAGGTATATGGAGTTAGATCACAGGTCAGCTATGATCTTATCAAATGGTGGAGCAAGCACGAGGGGCTGAATGGCCTCCTCCTGTTCTTATGTTCCTATCGTCCACATCTGGGATATTGTAAACAATTTTACAACACCAAGTTATAGTCCAGCAATTTTATTTTAAATTCACAAGCTTTCGGAGGCTTCCTCCTTCGTCAGGTGAAGTTTATAAGCTATTAAGGGGAGCAGATAGGGTGGATTTTCACATCGTTCACCTGACGAAGGAGGAAGCCTCCGAAAGCTTGTGAATTTAAAATAAAATTGCTGGACTATAACTTGGTGTTGTAAAATTGTTTACATCTGGGATATTGATCGACTTATGCTTTTTACATCTGGACTTACAATTTTTTTCTTCACAAAGCCTTAATATGCAGACACAAAGCTCAGATAAATTTGACAAGAATGCACATCATGTCTGGATGACAGCAAATGCAGACAGTAATCGTGGCCATTTTCTTTGGTGAAGGCCACGTTGCAGTATGTGAGAACATGCTGCTTGATGCCGTATAATTTTTCTTTAAGCACATTAATTACAGAGAATAAAAACAAAGTAAAAGTGAACTTGAACATTACGAGAAACAAAACGAACCATGCTAATACTGGGTAAAATAGATTGCCTAGCTATTCATGACAAGGACATGAATGGTAGAACACTGATCCTTGTACACATGGCTTTTATAGTGCTGCATTTACCAGGGAAACTAACAAGGTGGGCATGACATTAGAAGAAAAGATCATAAAAGATATAAAGACACTTAAGATAAAAAAGGGGGAGATAATTGATAAACTAATCAAACTTAGATATGACCCCTGGTCCAGATGGCTTGCATCCACACATATTAAAAGAAATTAGGAAGGAGATAGCAGAGGCACTATTACATATATATATAAAAATGAATTAATTGGAAAAGGCAATAGTGCCAGAGGACTGGCAGACAGCTAATGTTATTCCTGTATTTAAAAAGGAAGCTAGAACAAATCCAGGGAACTATAGACCAGTTAACTTAATGCCGGTGGTAGGAAAGATAATGGAATCTTTACTCAAAGATGCAACAGAAAAGCATCTAGAAAATGAATATATAGTAAAGAATAACCAGCAGATTTCAGAAGGAAAGTCACGCTTGACCAACCTTATTGAATTGTATGAAGAAGTAACAGAGTAGACAAGGATAATGTAGTAAATGTAATATATTTGGATAATCAAAAGGCCTTTCAATTTTTTTTAGATTTTTGGATTCTAAGGGAATCAAGGAATATGGGGATAGGGTGGGAAAGAGGAGTTGAGATAGAAGATCAGCCATGATCTTATTGAATGGCAGAGCAGGCTCAAGGGGCAATATGGCCTACTCCTGCTATTTTTTATGTTCTTATGTTCTGCGATAAGGTACCACATTATAGATTAATGACTAAGGGCAGAGCATGTGGAGTCAGGTAGCAGAGTGGATAGCAAGCTCGCTAAAAAACAGAAAACAGAGAGCAGGGGTTAAAGGTAGCTATTCAGGCTGCAAAAGGTGGGAAGTGGTATTCCACAGGGATCAGTGCTGGGACCACTGTTATTCACAATTTACATTAACGATTTGAACTCTGGAATCGGAAGTACAATTTCAAAATTTGCGGAGGACACCAAATTGGGGAGTGTAGTTAATACAAAGGAAGAATGCATCAAAATACAAGAAGATATTAATAAACTTGCAGAATGGGCATGTAATTGGAAATGAATTTCAACATAGGTAAGTGTGAGGTGGTGCATTTTGGTAGGAAGAATAAGGAGGCCATATACTGCTTGGATAACAGTATAAATGGGGGAGAAGAGCAAAGAGATCTCTGGGTAGATGCACAAATCACTACAAGTAGCGACGCAGGTTAATAAGGCCAAAAAAAGGCAAATCAAGCATTGGGGTTTATTTCTCGAGGGATAGTTTGAAAAGCAGAGACGTTATGTTATACTTGTATAGAATCCTGGTTAGACCACACTTGGAGTACTGTGCACAGTTCTGGTCTCCATATTATAAAAAGGATATAGAGGCACTGGAGAAAGTACAAAATAGATTCACAAGGATGGTACCAGAACTGAAAGGATCTACTTATCAAGGCTGAACAAGCTGGGGCTCTTTTCTCTAGAAAAGAGAAGGCTGAGGGAAGATCTGACAGAAGTCTTTAAGATAATAAACTTCACATCGGCCTTCACTAGAGAAGAGGATGCTGCCATTGTAGCAGTAAAGGAGGAGGTAGTAGTGATATTGGATAGGGTAAAAATAGATAAAGAGGTGGTACTTAAAAGATTGGCAGTACCCAAAATAGAAAAATCACCTGGTCCAGATGAGGTGCATCCTAGGTTACTGAGGGAAGTAAGGGTGGAAATTGCAGAGGCTCTGGCCAATCCTCCTTAAATATGGGGGTGGTGCCAGAGGACTGAAGGATTGCAAATGTTACACCCCTGTTCAAAAAAGGGGAGGGATGAACCCGGCAATTACAGGCTAGTCAGCCTAACGTCGGTGATGGAGAAACTTTTAGAGACAATAAACCAGGACAAAATTAATTGGCACTTGGAAAAGTATGGGCTAACAAGGAAAATCGTGTTTGACTAACTTGATTGAGTTCTTTGATGAAGTAACAGAAAGGGTTGATGAGGGTAGTTCAGTTGATGTTGTGGAGATGGACTCTCGAAAGGCGTTTGATAAAGAACCACATAATAAACTTGTTAGCAAAATTGAAGCCCATGGGATTAAAGGGACAGTGGCAGCATAGATACGAAATTTGCTAAGGACAGAAAGCATAGTGGTGAAAGGTTGTTTTTCAGACCGGAGGGAAGTATAGAGTAGTGTTCCCTAGGGGTCAGTATTAGGAAAACTCCTCTTTTTGAAATTTATTAATGACCTAGATTTGGGTATAGAGGGTATAATTTCAAAGTCTGCAGATGACTCGAAACTCAGAAATGTAGTAAATAATATGGAGGATAGTAACAAACTTCAGGAAGACATAGACTGGTGAAATGGGCAGACACGTGGCAGTTGAAATTTAACGCGGAGAAGTGTGAAGTGATATATTTTGGTCGGAAGAAGGAGGAGAAGCAATATAAACTAAATGGTACAATTTTAAAGGGAATGCAGGAACTGAGAGACAGGACAAGTTGAGAAAGCTTTTTAAAAAAAGCATATGGGATCCTGGGCTTCATTAATAGAGGCATAGAGTACAAAGCAAGGAAGGTATTCTAAACCATTATAAAATACTGGTTAGGCCTCAGCTGGAATATTGTGTTCAATTCTAGGCACCACACTTTAGGAAGGATGTGAAAAGGATAGATCAGAATACTTTCTAAGTGGTGAAAAGCTCGAAACAGTGGAGGTCCAAAGAGACTTAGGGCTCCATGTACATAGATCATTAAAATGTCATGGACAGGTACAGAAAATAATCAAAAAGGCTAATGGAATGCTGGCCTTTATACCTAGAGAACTAAAATACAAGGGGCAAGAAGTTATGCTACAGCTGCATAAAGCCCTGGCTAGACCACACCAGGAGTACTGTGTTCAGTTCTGGGTACGGCACCTTAGGAAGGATATATTGGCCTTGCAGGGAGTGCAGCATATATTTACTAGAATGATACCTGGATTCTAAGGGTTAAATTACAAGGTAAGATTACACAAACTAGGATTGTGTTCCCTGGAATTTAGAAGATTAAGGGGTGATTTGATCGAAGTTTTCAAGATATTAAGGGGAACTGAAAGGGTAGATAGAGAGAAACTATTTCCACTGGTTGGGGAATCTAGGACTCGGGGACATAGCCTAAAAATTAGAGCCAGGACTTTCAGGAGCGAAGTCAGGAAATACTTCTACACGCAAAGGGTGGTAGAAGTTTGGAGCTCTCTTCCGTAAATGGCAGTTTGTTAATTTTAAATCTGAAATTGATAGATTTTAGTGACCAAAGGCATTAAGGGATATTGGGGCTAAGGAAGGTATATGGAGTTAGGTCACAGATCAGCCAAGATCTCATTGAATGGCGGAACAGACTCAAGGGACTAAATGGCCTACTCCTGTTTCCATGTTCCTGTGTCAAGCCCTTAGAGAGGGTGCAGAAGAGATTTACTACAACGATAGCAGGGATGAAGGACTTGAGTTATGTAGAGAGACTGGAGAAGCTGGGGTTGTTCTCCTTAGAACAGAGAAGGTTAAGGGGAGATTTGATAGAGGTGTTCAAAATCATGAACGGTTTTGACAGAGTAAATAAGGAGAAACGGTTTCCAGTGGCAGAAGAGTCAGTAACCAGAGGACACAGATTTAAGTTGATTGGCAAAAGAGCCAGAGACAACATGAGGAAACATTTTTTTACACAGCGAGTTGTAATGATCTGGAATGCACTGCCTGAAAGGGTGGTGGAAGTTGATTCAATAGTAACTTTCAAAAGGGAATTGGGTAAATATTTGAAGGGAAAAAATTTACAGGGCTACAGTGAAAGAGCAGGGGAGCGGGACTAATTGGATATCTCTTTCAATGAGCTGGCACAGGCACAATGGGCCAAAAGGCCTCCTGTGCTGTACCTCCTATGATACTATGGTTTGATAGGATAGATGTAAAGAAAATGTTTCCACTTGTTGTGGAGTCCAAAACTAGAGGTCATAAATATAAGATAGTCACTAATAAATCGAATAGGCAATTCAGGAGAAACTTATTTACCCAAACAGTGGCAAGAATGTGGAACATGCTACCACAAGGAGTAATTGAGGCAAATAGCATTTAAGGGGAAGCTAGACAGGCACATGAGGGAGAAAGGAATAGACGAGTATGCTGACAAGGTTAGATGAAGTAGGGTGGGAGGAGGCTCGTGTGGAACATAAACGCCAACATAGACCATTTGGGCTGAATGGCTTGTTTCTGTGCTGTAGACTTGATGTAACTCAGTGAAGCATCAGGATCAGTGCAGGCTGACATCACTCAAGTTCCTGGTTTCAAATGGTCTCGGGGATACTATCAAATAGTTTTCCCCAGAATAGTTCAACTTCAGTGGTGCGTGGAGGATTCTGAATGAAGGATGGTTTAAATTGAAAGATGCAAATGGTTTTTACAAAATAAATATTTTTTTAGCTTCATCCTTTGCTCACTGTCCTGACCCCACTTAGTGGTCTGTCATATGAACACTCAAATGCATGCAGTAACTAAAGGATATTTGGTCCATCAAGGCTCCCTCTCCTAGTTGAACATGTACAATTTACACTGTCAAGCACTCTATCTAAATGACTTAATTTCTGAGTAAGATAAATAACCAGAGATAAAGGGCTGGATTTTCCTCTGCTAATGTGTGGGATAGTGGTGGAAAAGAGGACGAAACTGGGTAGTGAGACCAGCCGCTGGCTCAGCGCCTCAACCCAAATTTCTTTTTCCCCCCCCTCCCCACTGAGACTGTTGTTGGCTGGATCTTCCATGTCAGGTTCCCAGCCCACTTCCCTCTTGCGCATCTCTGTTCCCACTATTCCTAGGACCATGGCAGAAGGCCCGGTGTAGTGGTAGGAATGGTCCCACATATAGCAAATCGAAGGAGGGAGCTTGGTAGAAGCCGCCTCTACCTCCAATTGCTTACCTGATGACAGCTTCAATCCCAACCAATGCCTTCAGTTATCATCCTGGTCCAGTCTTCAAGGCCCTGAGGCCCTTCCATCTCTTTTGGTTGCTGCCAAAATTTCCATGAGAAGTCCATATATTTACATAGATTTATCAATTAAAATTGAGAATGCTGAGTGACAGTAAGCACTCTTCTTAGCTTGGTGGAGGTGTATCATTTAAAAAGTGTTCAGCTGGTTTAAGTGAATGCAGTAAAGAACCAGAAGAGCTGATCCTTCTTCTAAGCAGTTCTGGGGGGATTATTGCATTGATGTCTACCTGATGGAGAACAATTTAGCATTGCTTTTACCTGAACTAAAGTGAAGAGATTATCACCATATAAGTATGATGGGTCAGAAGGAAATTATAGGTTATGCTTTGTTCGTAGTGAATTTCTGTGCCTCTCTGTGAGGGATGTCAATACCAGGGAATGCAACACTTCCAGGTTTGCATAAGACATTCCTGGGTCACATATAACGAAAGAATGGAGGGAAGGAAGAAAGGAAGGGAAGGAAAGGAAAGGAAAAGGGAAGAAAGGAGTCAGAAGTATGCCATCTTATGAGCCGGAAGTGTGCCATCCGCCCTATTGGTAAAGGCCAAAAAATCGGTGTGCAGTACCCACGCCTGAAGAATGCGTTAGGCCCTTTCCATATGTAAATAAGGGGGCTAATGCCTGTTTGACTGCATGATTGGTTTGCCTTGAGACAGCCAGCACCAGTGCCGGTTTCACTCAGGAAGACCAGGCCTACGTGCAGCCTAACAGGTTGTCCTTAAAGTTAGGCTGCAACCAACAAGGTAATTTTTTTAAATATGCTTACCTGAATGTGGAGCCGGTAGGAGCAGGAATACTCCCCCAACTCCACATTACAAGAACACTGGCCTCTACTGCACCCCCCTACCCTGATCGGCAACACTTCCCCCACCTGGCCACCGATTTCCACCCCCATCCCTCGGCCACTGCTACCTCCCGACCCGATCACGCACCCTTCCCGACCCGATCGCCCACCCTTCCTCAATTACCTGAGGGTCACTGCTAGGGTTGCAATGGTTTGATCTTCAATTATGTGCTCTGCTTACTGCACCATCATGACATTTTCTTTTCCCAAAACAGCCATCCATGAGCTCCATCTTAATTAGATTATTAATTTTGATGCCACTATTGTTTAATTATAGGGAGGCTACTCCCACTAGGAACTGCGTTAAGACTGCCCAAACACATTTCACATAGGATTATAGAAACCAACAGCGAGAGGAGGCTGTCATCTCATCAAAATGAGATGACATCAATCTAAGTGATATGAAATCCAGGTCTCAGATTGCTAACCCACTACAATGATTCCTTGCAGTGAAGGTACTATGAAGAAAGCCTAGCAGATAATATGAAAGGAAATATTAAGGACATTTTGTAAGCATAATACAGGTGACTAGAAGTAAAACAATGATTAAACGGAGCGCAAAACCTTTCCGTAATAAAGGGTCAATCTCGTTGCATCAGAAACATTAAATAAATATTGTGGGGGATAAATTGGTTCGCACCCATTTTCTGGCTGCAGGCACCAGATGAGGCGGTCCCGAGGACCACCCCAAAGTGTTCTTTGGGCCTCATCTTAATATTCTGGGTGAACTGCCAGCTCGCCCATGACGCGAGAAATCCAATTTCAGGCAGTCTGCCTCGCCAACTTTCAGGCAAGTGCTGGGGTGGGGAGAAGAAGACCGGGGCGGGGTTTGATAGCAGGCTGGCAGCGGCCCTCAGTGCTGTGCAGTTGGGAGGAGCCGGGTTGGATGTCTTTCAGGGGTCTTTGCATCACAGGATGTTGGCCCACAAAATTGCCTCTCATTGTGCCCATTTTACGCCGGTAAAACAGGCGCAACGTGGTCCAATTTCTACCCCTTGGTATCAATTTTTGCAAACAATGGTGGAAGAGACAATGTGGGTCTATTAGGAAGGATGTGGAACAGTTGTTAAGACATAATTGTAGAAAAGAAATGGGTTCTGGAAAAAATTAGCAGAACTCAAAATCATAGTGGTATGTACTCTAACCTGATGAAGAAAGTTAGAAGGAGCTAGCAAAGGCATAGTGTCTCAATCTACATTAGATACGCATTTTGTACCAGGGACCCAATGTAACATCTCTATTCAAGAACTGAGAGAAGGATAAACCGAGTAACTACAGACCAGTTAACGCAATGTCAGTTGTTGGTACGTTCTTGGAATCCATAGTTCAAGATAAAATTAGTGAGCATTAGAGATCTGTGGAATAATCAAGGATAGCCAGCACAGGTTTGTTAAAGGCAAGATATGCTTTGCAAAATTTTGTGAAGAAGTGGCTGATTGAATAGATAAATGGAATGGGATAGATGAGGTGCGTAGGGATTTTCAGACAGCATTCAATAAAGGCCCTGACTTTCCTCCGACTTTCTGCCATAATCGCCATAAAAAGGGTTTCTATCGCACTTTCAGTGTAGTTATCGCGGTACAGGTGCAGAAAGTCTGAGGAAATTCAGAGCCAAAGTGTCTTACAGGAGCCTTGTTACAAAAGTTAAAGCGTGTGTACTAAGAGGAAATGTAGCAGCAGGGAATGGAAAGTTGGTTGATAGATTTTGGACGACCGAGCAGCGGAGTCCGATGGCCGGTTGTCCATTCCAGTAATTTTGCAGGCGAGCTACGGGGGGCTAAACAGGCGTCCTGATTCTGTTTGCTGGATTGAGGCCTCAAGGTCAGACCGGGGTGGCCACCACCAATGTAAGTTGCAGAGTGGGGTTGCATTCACGGAAGATAGGGGTCCTAGGACGGCAGCGGCCCAGATTCAACGCTTACTTTTGGCAGGCCTGTTCAACTCCATCGCACATTGAAATGTTCGCAGTGTGCATGGCACAGGCTCCGACCAGTTCCGATCAAAAGTGGCATTCAGGGTCCCATTTATTTCAGAGTTGCCCAATTTCCATCTTAAATAGGGCATATTGAGGTGGCCGGCAAGATTCTTCAGGACTGCTGAGGAGCTTCTCTGGCTCAACATTAGTTGCTCAACAAAAGTATTTTTTTTAAAACTTACCTTTTTGGTGGCTGCCTCTAGTAGTCCCATTAAGAACCACTGGATAGGCCACGTGTAGACATGGTTATCCTGAGCGTAGCAGGCACAGCGTTCAAAGCAGCACAATCTCGGGAGGGGGCCTCAAACAGGCATTAGGCCCAAAATTTGCATATGCAAAGGGTATAATGCCTGTTTCCAGGCGGGCCCTAGATGCCTATACTGGAGCCTTTACTAATATGGTGGGCAGCGCATTTCCAGTTTGGACGTATAGGCGCTCCTTTTACGCCAGTAAATAGGCGTGTGTCAAGGAATTTCTAGCCACTATCTCATACTATTGCATTGCTCCGCTAATAAATTACAGATCATTTACACTATCACGTGGCCAGTTATGATGTGCAACTGCATAAGAAATTTCAAACATGGATTTATCTGATGAAGCTAAAAAACCTGCAGGATTTTGGTGGAAGAACTCTGATATACCCAATCCTGTTTCCAAACCCCTTCAAATATCTTCTGTGATGTATTTCTAATTCACTCTTTAAGACAACTGAATCAGTGGCAAGCTATCTTAGGGGATATTGCAATATCCCCTAATTATTTGTACTTTGAAAGCAACATGTGCTTTGACAATTTTTGTCCCTGTGTAAAATCATTTGCAGTGAATTTACAAGGAATCCCGTGAGAAAAGAGACAATGATAGGATAAATTAAAATGGAAAAGAAGGATTCTGTAGCAAGCTAAAAAAGTTTTCAAGAAGTTTATAGTCAGGATCATTGCAGATCAGCCCCTCTAGTGAAGTCAGTTGACTAACATTAACAAACACCACAAGTGTCTAACCCGGATGGGTTTCCTTTATAAGTTTATATCGGTAAATAATTGCCTGTTTAAAATTCTTATATTGATATATTGACAATATTTAGCACATTTATTTCTTTTGACAATTTTTATTCTTGTTAAAACGGAATATGTGGCAACAACAAATAGCACATTGAAAATTTAATGAAAATTTAATTGAAAGAAAGGGGAAAGGAATGATCTGATCACTGTGTATAGCGATATTTTAAACACTTCCTTTTTGAATAAATTTATGATATTGCTACACATAGCAACTAGAACAATTGTTATTCCATTATGTTTATTTTCAAAAACATTATTGTAAAAATTCCGGGGTCAATTTTAGAATGGCCAAGCGTGTGCATTCATGGCAAGGGGGTTCCTAAAGTTGGGGAAGCCCGGAGCGGGTCCGGAGCCCGGCTCCAACCCGCCCACTTCCGGGTTCCCCAATGAAGCGAATGGGTGTGCGCGCAGCCCCCGCATGCGGGACTCTCACCGGCAATTAAAGCCGGCGGGATGACAGTTTAGATAGTTAGGGAGGTACTTGAGGTCGTTGACAGACCTCATTGGGAAGAGATTTTAGCAGGGATGTGATTTTGGACTCTCCAGCGTGTTTCCCATGCTGTGGGAAACACTCCCTGTTGATGCAGACGTGTTTCAGTCAGCAGCCATTGGGAGATGCAGAGGATTCCTTGACAGTTGTGGGGAATACCTCATTCATTGCAGCAGGGCACTCTGTCACCTCAGACAAAGTTTTGCCTGCCTGCCACACCGTTGTCTCCACACTCAAAATTATAACATCATACCCTAAACTCTGCTGTCCAAACACATTTACCTACTTTGCGGACCCCCTCACCCTCACACCGTCAGGATTGGGGAGGGTTCCACAGCTGCATTCATCACTCTATTGGAGGACAAGCAACATCACCAGCCTCGCCAGGCACACCGTCCACCTCCACCACGTGAAGCTACACAACACAGTACTGCACAACAGGCACCTGCACAAAGTAGTCGTGCAACTACACATACACCCACTGTTGGGTGACCCAATGGGTGGCATCAAGGGTGTTCATGAGAACCTCCATGAAAGGGCCTTATTGCACAAGCCAGTCAAGAATGGCCAAGACGTGGCAGTAGTGGTGACAATATAATATGTAATGTGAGTTTCTCAGAAATCAAATATAATTAAAAACCATGACAAACCCTCAAACACCCTTGTGCATCCCCTTCATGCTCACGACACGTTTGCCTTACGCTTCCTACTACACATACATGATGCATGCCCTGTGGCTGCAGCACAGGTAGTGGCAGGTTGGGTGAGGCTGACCGTGAAAGAGATGCATGAGAGTGAGTATGAGACAGAGCCATGAGATTGTATGAGGATTGGGTTGAGTGGTAGTGGTGGGATGAGTACTGGGGAGGTGAGTAAGTGCAGGTAAGATGAGGATGAAGGTTCAGTGGGTGTGAGGAGTGATGTGATAAAGTATTGTTGGCAGTGCAGGAGGAGATGTGGGGTGGGGGCAGTGATGTGGCAGACAGAGCGTAGGGGAATGAGTAAGAGTACTCACTTCGGCTGACCTGGTTAGGTCATTGAAGCGCCTCCTGCACTGTATGCAGGTGCGTGATATGTTGGTGCTGGTGACCTCCTCTGCCACCTCGAGCCCAGCCTTTGTGGTGGCAGAGGCAGGCCACTTCCTCCCGTCTGCCGGGTGGAAGATCTCCCTCCTCCTCCTCCTCCTCCTAACCCCATCCAGTAAGACCTGGAGTGAGGCATCATTAAACCTGGGAGCAGCCTTCCCCCTGGGCTGCTCCATGCTGTAATTTTGCCTATTTTCTGCAGCATCAGTCAGTGGAGGACTGCCCCTTTAAATAGGGCTCCTCCAGTTGACAGCCTAAGATGCAGGTGCGCAGTCCGCCCACTGCGCAGCTTTCCAGCGCGAAACCCGGAAGCCAAGGTAAGTGGCTTCAATTTACTTACAATCGCGTGCCAAACCCACCGATTTCACTGGCCGCCCAGTCGATCCCCTGCTGGCAACTCGCCTCCCTCCTAATATTGGGCCCTCCATCTCTGCACTCCCTGTGGATGCCAAGAATCATATTGCAAAAATTGCACACTCTTAGCCATTAAAATAAATGGACAGAAATTTACAATATACGCTCTTGGCAGGTGCCAGGAGTGCAGAAGCAGAACATTCACCCCAGCTGTAACAACAACATTTAGAGTGGGAGGGGAGGTTGTTGGAAGGGCACTATGTGACAAAGTTAAATATCAAGTTGCCCTTTCATATTTGGCTCACAGATATTTTAGTCTGACCGAATGAAAATCTTTTCTCTGCTGCTTATAAAGGTTCCACGTGGAATGAGTTTAATCAGTCTCAATGCAATTCTTCAATCCAGAGCATAATTTCACATCACCCTTTCACATCACAAAGAGGGCTTTTCTCTGAATTTAAACTGCTGTACCTCTTTTGAGAGTGCTTCATGCTGATACTGGGTAAATAAAGTGGAAAAGGTCTTCTCCCAAAAAATGTTAATTGAAAATACCAGTAAGTCAGTCCTTTCAACGTCTTTATTTGTTTTATGTGTTTGGTTGCATCTGAGTATTTCTAATCTCTGTTTACAGTAATAAAGCAAAAAGAAAAAGAAGCTCGTGCTAAAAAACGTAAGTGTGGTCCACCTCATTGCTTCTTGGGTATCTTGTTGTGGACTTCCTTAGATCCTGAAATAGACTGGTTGATTATTCAGAAAATCAGTATTGCCATCAGTATTGTGGCTAAATTTAGATTGAATGGATAATACAGATAAGGGTCTGTTTTGGGCGGTGGTAGCGCAATGCGCTAGTACCCCGTGTCCAATGGCCCCTGCACAGGCAGGACCCATGTTTGGACCCACTCCAGGCCTTGTACGTGGAATCAATGCAATTCTCACTTTCCACTACCAGAGGAGGCTCAATCTCTTAAGGGAGGATGTTTCTTCGAACTCTCTTAAAGGTAGCTGGTACCTGTTATTTGCTGAAAATAACAGTCTACTGTCTGCATGGAGTCTGAACGGAGATCAGACATCGCACACGTGAAAAATGGATGCAGTCCCATCCCTATGTTTACACACTGATGAGTTATGTTAAAACATTGAATAAAGGTTGCATACTACTAAATCCCACATCCTCCAATCTGCACGCCAGACCTCACCAATCTGCCGATCTGAGTTGGTACCAGGCCTGCGCGAGTGCATACACCAAGGTTCTCTGCTGATGCACTAGAGACCATGGTGTAAGACATGGACAGAAGGAGGGATGTCCTATATCCGTGGGGGGGGGGCGGGGGGTGGGCGGCAAGAGGCCCTCCAGACATATACTCAAAAGACAGTGGGAGGCAGCGGGGGACGAAGTCAATGCCAGGTGCACAGCATCATGAACATGGATGCAGTGCTGGAAGAAGTTCAATGCTTTGATATGAGCGGTCAAGGTGAGTGAGGTCAAGTGGCCTCCTACCAACTGCACCACGCACTAAATCCCCCATCCCCTACATACAATAAACTCTTTCCATCAGTACTCAGCTCTTCCAATCAGATGCTTCCTCTCGCCCTTACACATTACCACTGTTTCAAGCCGTCCACCCACAACTCACAGACCACAAACGCTCACCCAGACACACGTCCCGCTTTCTTGCAGGAGAAGGTGGTGCATATCAAGAGGCAGCAAGTGGCAGTGGCCCCTTGAGCCTGTTCCACCATTCAATGAGATCATGGTGGACCTGTGACCTAACGCCATATCCCTTAGCCCCATATCCCTTAATACCCTTGGTTCACAGAAATCTATCAATCTCAGATTTAACATTCACAATTGAGCTAGCATCAACTGCCATCTGCAGAAGAGCGTTCCAACCGTTTCCCACCCTTTGCTTGTAGAAGCATTTCCTAACTTCACTCCTGCACATCCTGGCTCTAAATGTTAGACTATGTCCCCGCGTCCTGGTATTGAAGTCTAGAGACCTCCAAAAACAGTTACAAATGTCTCGGCAGCCAGAATCATAGAATCATAGAAGTTACAACATGGAAACAGGCCCTTCGGCCCAACATGTCCATGTCGCCCAGTTTATACCACTAAGCTAGTCCCAATTGCCTGCACTTGGCCCATATCCCTCTATACCCATCTTACCCATGTAACTGTCCAAATGCTTTTTAAAAGACAAAATTGTACCCGCCTCTAGTACTGCCTCTGGCAGCTCGTTCCAGACACTCACCACCCTTTGAGTGAAAAAATTGCCCCTCTGGACCCTTTTGTATCTCTCCCCTCTCACCTTAAATCTATGCCCCCTCATTATAGACTCCCCTACCTTTGGGAAAAGATTTTGACTATCGACCTTATCTATGCCCCTCATTATTTTATAGACTTCTATAAGATCACCCCTTAACCTCCTACTCTCCAGGGAAAAAAGTCCCAGTCTGTCTAGCCTCTCCCTATAAGTCAAACCATCAAGTCCCAGTAGCATCCTAGTAAATCTTTTCTGCACTCTTTCTAGTTTAATAATATCCTTTCTATAATAGGGTGACCAGAACTGTACACAGTATTCCAAGTGTGGCCTCACCAATGTCCTGTACAACTTCAACAAGACATCCCAACTCCTGCATTCAATGTTCTGACCAATGAAACCAAGCATGCCGAATGCCTTCTTCACCACCCTATCCACCTGTGACTCCACTTTCAAGGAGCTATGAACCTGTACTCCTAGATCTCTTTGTTCTATAACTCTCCCCAACGCCCTACCATTAACAGAGTAGGTCCTGGCCCGATTTGATCTACCAAAATGCATCACCTCACATTTATCTAAATTAAACTCCATCTGCCATTCATCGGCCCACTGGCCCAATTTATCAAGAAGCAATAATCCAGCCACTAACCTGTAAATCCTGCATGGTCCCTTTAAATAGCGTTGTTGGGGGGTCCTCCATGCACTCTAAGACAAGTTCAGATGGTCGGGGTTAAGACTCTGCGTTGAGTTGAGCGTTAGACACCATTTTGGGACTTATCACTTTAAATCAGCATTGCACACTGATTGAAGCCATTTTCTCCCTACTTTAAATGATTCCAGCGTTCGTTATCTGCGCCTGCGCTAACTCCTATACCAAGATGGCGTCTGGTGCATGTCAAGCAGGAAACGTACGTGCGCATCCATGACGCCATCTTGGATGTCGGAGAGGCCATGTAGCACCAAAACAACTAGTGCTGCACGGCCCAATTTAGGGCCCAAAGTGTCTAGCATCATTAGTTCCCCAACAACCTCAGTCTCCTCAAATGCACATCTATATTATAGATGAAAAGCGATGGATAAAGAATGTGCTGGGCCAAGATGCCTTAAGCTCTTTTCTCAGCTAGGCTTCTGACTGTATATTAGCCAGGCACAGTTTTGACTTTGTCACTGAGAATTTCTTTCTGTTTAACTATGTAAATTGCTTTTATATTGCACAAAGAGCCATGTTAGTTGCGCTGGCTTCCACGTCCAGGTCTTGTGCAGTCAGCTGCAGCCCAAAAGTAAATTTGTTGGGATTCACTAAGACTACCAGCCAAGTGTCAGTTTTGGTTTAGTTGGTAGCACTTTTGCCTGAGTCACAAGGTTGTTTTTTTATACATTCGTTCATGGGATGTGGGCGTCGCTGGCAAGGCCAGCATTTGTTGCCCATCCCTAATTGCCCTTGAGAAGGTGGTGGTGAGCCGCCTTCTTGAACTGCTGCAGGCCGTGTGGTGAAGGTTCTCCCAGTGCTGTTCGGTAGGGAGTTCCAGGATTTTGACCCAGCGACGACGGCGATATATTTCCAAGTCGGGATGATGTGTGACTTGGAGGGGAACATGCAGGTGGTGTTCCCATGTGCCTGCTGTCCTTGTCCTTCTAGGTGGTAGAGGTCATGGGTTCAATCCTATTCCAGAGACTTGAGCACATAATCTAGGCTGAAACTCCAGTGCAATACTGAGGGAGTGCTGCACTGTCGGAGGTGCTGTATTTCAGATGAGACGTTAAACTGAGGCCCTGTCTGACCTCTGAGGTGGATGTAAAAGATCCCATGGCACTATTCGAAGAAAAGCAGGGGAGTTTTACCTGGTGTCCTGGCCAATATTTAACCCTCAACCAACACCACCAAAAAATAGATCATCTGGTCAGTGCTGCTTGTGGGACTTTGCTGTGCACAAATTAGCACAAATAAAGGGTCCATCTCCAAGATTGGTTTGCCCTGAGGTAGCTGACGCCCATTTGCAGCAAATTTCCAATTCTTTAGGATAATTGAAGCTAATAGGTGAAGCTCTATGGTGCAATGTCATAATATTATATTTGCAAGTTGATATCTACAAAGTTAGAATTAGCTTAGTTAGAATTTTTGAGCTGCAGGGTTGGAACTTGATTACTTCTGTTCTCTGTCAACAGAAGGTTTGAAAGAAGAGGAACAACTTCTCAAAAAACGTAAGTTCTAGAGTGAGGAAAAGGTCTGCGTGAAAGCCATATGTGCTGTTTTATAGGTGTCATAGGTTAAGGGTGGTTCAGTGCTACTCCAAGCAATGTACCAAAAGCCAAAAGAGAATGGTTTAAGTGCCTTCTAAAGGTAGTCACAGTCCTTGAGATTGTATTACAGATTTTAAATTCCTCCATATTTTCAAACAAGAGACAAACAGTTGCAAATGAATCTGCAGGATTTTCCTGTATTTTCCACCTTTGTACAACATCATTTGCACTAAATGTCCAACATATCCTGAAACACCATTGATAAAATGACAATTTATAGAATCATAGAATGATACAGCACAGAAGGCGGCCATCCGGGCCATCATGCCTCTTTGAAAAAGCTACCCAATTAGTCCCGTTCCCCTGCCCTTTCCCCATAGCCCTGCAATTTTTTCCACTTCAAGTATTTATCCAATTCCCTTTTGAAAGTTATTAGTGAATCTGCTTCCACCACCCTTTTAGGCAGTGCATTCAAGATCATGACAACTCGCTGCACAACAAAATTTCTCCTCATCTCCCCTCTGGTTCTTTTGCCAATTTACCTCAATTGAAAGCTGTCATAAGAATTCCCCCAAAAGGGCCTGTTTTTGATGCCTTAATTGCTGTATGTTTATTAGTGTATTTCTATAATGTATTTGCATATGTGTTTTGGTAGCAACATTTAATTATTTCAGTTAATTTTTTTGATTTAAGTATTTCTATTCTGTCAACAGTTACATCGAAGCAGAAACAAGTTGTTGATATCGAAATGCGTAAGTTCTAGAATAAGGAAAAATTAGGTACGAAAAATGTGAGCATTTTTCCTAAAGGTAGTCATTCTTGGTATTGTACTAATACAGGTCATTCATTACTGGTGCAAAGGGCTCTGCCACCATGTCACCTTTCCATGGTCCAGCTTCTTACATGGCTAAAATTTCAACAGTAAAATCAAGTTCATTTTTTGAATGATTTTTGGCAAATTTTAGCATCCAGGGCCCACAAAAATAATTCAACACCTTTGGAGGGCCTCTTTGGCTCCATCGCCCATGGAACTGGTCAGAGCCTGCACAGCACAAGCATCTCTAATTAACATCTCTATAAGCATAGAACCAGAGAACATTAATATAAAGTAAACCAGCCTCAAACCAAAACTTAAGATTACAATGAGTGCTACTCAGCAGCACTCCAAAATAAAGCAGTCAATCCTGTGCCGATTAATAGAGCTGGGTAACTATCCAGTTAGAAACAGGATTGAGGGTCACAGCCTAAATAGAATGACCGAATGTATTTGAGAAAATGATGGTTCCTGAGCTGCTGAAACCATGGAAATGTTGCATCAAATAAGACCATATAGTCACGGATGAATAATGTAGATAGACATTCTGGGGATTTGCTTGATTTATCTTTGGCATTTGGCAGCAGGGAGAAATTTTGTAGAACCTTTCAAGACATGAGTCCCAAAATTCAAATAGGCTTCTCTGATGCCAGGAAGTGAGTGGTGGCGGAGGGGGGGGGCAGGGCTTTTACCTGCCGTAAATTTACGGCACTGACCCCACCATAAATTATGGGATGAGATGATTAGCGTACTGAGGGACATGCGGACTGTGTAAATTCAAATTGCTACATCTCCGATATGCCTGGGCAACAGAAAATAGATGCGAAGGCGGGGACTAGGCCTCAAGTGTACCCTGAATGATATCAGATAGGGGGGAATAGTTAGGGTAAAGGAGGAGATCTCATGTAGCAGCAGGATATACAACCTGCTACTGCTTAAAGGATCAACACTGGGCGAAGCAGGCAACCTGGACGAGAAGGATGCCAAAACAAGCCAAAAGAGCAGCCAACTTCAGGGTGTCTGACCTGGATGTTTAGGGTTAGGGGCTGGTGACCCATCAAGCATGTGGGATACACTTTGTGGAGGGAGGTGGCTGTAGCATTGAGTGCCACCTCCTTGATCCCCAGGGCTTCTTTACAATGCAGGGAGAAATTTAATGATCTCACCAGTATAGCTAAGGTAAGAAACCTACTCCCCCTGATCATTCTGTGCAGTCTATTTATATGTGTGGCACTCATTACCCTCAGTACTCTAGGAATGAATTCTGAACCTCTGATCCATTGTGCCATCTTGTTTCGCCTACTATCTCCAAATGCATCTTCCCTCACAGTGTGCCATGCAAGCCTCTCAAATTCATTACACCTGCCCTTCCTTGCTATCTGCCCCTCTTGGAACCTTATTGGAGAGTTTCCAGGGTCAGTGCCACCTGGTGCAGAGAATATTGGGCAATTGGATGGGTTGGAGTGCACACGTGTGCAGGAACCTACCTGATTTCCCTTCCACTTATTGGGTGATCCAGGTGGGCAGACCCAGGAAAATCTCCCCATGTGCAATAAATCTCCCTTAATGTGTCAAACGATTGTCTTTCACAGGAGAAGGTGGTGCCAACTGCTCAGGCCAAGGTGGTGGTTTCCCTTGACAATAGACCTCTGATCCCTCATGAGGAAGACGTCTTGGAGATCCAAGGGTGCCATTCAGCTGAATCTGTTTGGGATGGAACCATAGGACATTCATTGGCAGCTGCAGGTTTATCTGGACCATCTGCAGCTTGCCTGTATAATGGTGTGGGAACACACACTGTAGTAGACAACATGATCGGGCACCTTCAACAGCTACAGAGAAACTATCACAGTAACTGCAGAAAATTGTAACATTCTTTTATTTTATTTTCCTCTAAATAACCCCAAAAAAGATGCTACCGAGGAGGAGGTGAAAGACATGTGAGCAACTTTCCACCTCTGTTCAACCAGCCATATCCTCACCCACACTATCATTTACCCAGTTAACTGCACAGAAAAAATAGGAAACAGACCAATAGATTGGCAGTGGGAAATCTTCAAATGTGAGATGTATAGAGTATAAAATAAATATATTCCTCCAAGACAGAAGCGGGTGCATCTAAGTATAGAGTTCTATAGGTAGATAGAGAGATTAAAACTAAAATGGAGAGATATGATAAAGCTAGGGCTAATAATAGCAAAGAAATATAGAAAATCTAGTAGGGAGGTAAAAAAGGAGATTAGAAGGGCTAAAAGGGAATATGAAAAAAATGACCAGGCAATACAAAAGGAAATAGTAAGGGCTTTTATAAGTATCTAAAGAGCAAAAGGTTAGTTAAAGAGGCAGTAGACAGCTCAAGGATGAAGAAGAAAGGCTATTTGTGGAGGATGAAGGTATGGCAGAGATGTTAAATAAATAAATATTTTGGGCATGATTTTATCTTAGAGCTGGGATCCCAACGCATCCGTAGGTACTTGCATGGGGAACCCATAAGTGAATTGAGTGCATTGCAATCTGCAATCGCAGCTCAACTGAAGCTGAGTATTTGTGCTTCCAGGTTTCCCACGATTGACAGTCTGGCTGTCTGTTGGCAGTGAAAGGAGCTGCAAATCGGAGAGGGGGGGCAGGAGGGAGCGAGAGATCATCGGCCATGAAAAAATTCAGAGGGGGATGAGGGGGACATGGACGACATCGGGGGGGGGGGGGCATCGGAGATCGGGGTGGGGGGGTCACCAGCATCAGAGATCGGGGGGAGGAGTCAGCCAGCATAGGAGATCGGGGGGGTGGGAGGGTCAGCCAGCATCGGCGATTGGGAGGAGGGGGGGTCAGCCAGCATTGGCGATGGTGGGGGGGGGGGGCAGCCAGCATTAGAGATCAGAGCGGGGTGGCAGCCAGCATCGGGAATCTGGGAGGGTCAGCCAGCATCAGGGAGGGGTGGGGTGGGGGGTGTGTTCAGCCAGCAACTAGGGGTGGGGGGGTCCACCATTGTGGAGGGTGGGTGGGGGGGGCGCGATCGCAGGGTTCCTGTCAGTCTGGTGAGCTTGTTAGGCCTGGATGAAGCACTCCTGCTCCTCCGGGCCCACAAGCAGTGCAATAAAGGCATTCACCCCATGGATCTGGCCCTTTCGCCTGCTTTCATCTGACATGAATTGGAAGCAATAAGCAACCCAACCAGGTACGGTTAAATTCATTTTACTTTCAGAATCATAGAATGGTTACAGCACGGAAGGACACCATTTGGCCTGTCGAACCCGTGCCGGCTCTCTGCAAGAGCAATCCAGCTAGTCCCATTCCCCCATCCTTTCCCCGTAGCCCTGCAAATTTTTTCCCTTCAAGTACTTATCCAATTCCCTTTTGAAAGCCATGACTGAATCTGCCTGCGCCACCCCCTCGGGCAGTGCATTCCAGATCCTAATCACTCGCTGCGTAAAGAAGTTTTTCCTCATGTCACCTTTGGTTCTTTTGCTAATTACCTTAAATCTGTGTCCTCTGGTTCTTGACCCTTCTGCCATTGGGAACAGTTTCTCTCTATCTACTCTGTCTAGACCCTCCATGATTTTGAACACCTCTATTAAATCTCCTATCAACCTTCTCTGCTCTAAGGAGAACAACCCCAGCTTCTCCAGTCTATCCACATAACTGAAGTCCCTCATCCCTGGAACCTTTCTAGTAAATCTTTTCTGTACCCTCTCTAAGGCCTTCATATCCTTCCTAAAGTGTGGTGCCCAGAATTGGACACAATACTCCAGTTGTGGCCGAACAAGTGTTTTCTAAAGGTTCATCATAACTTCCTTGTTTTTGTACTCTATGCCTCTATTTATAAAGCCCAAGATCCCATATGCTTTTTTAACTGCTTTCTCAATCTGCCCTGCCACCTTCAGTGATTTGTGCACATATACCCCCAGATCTCTCTGTTCCTGCACCCCTTTAGAATTGTACCATTTCGTTTATATTGCCTCTCCTCGTCCTTCCTACCAAAATGTATCACTTCGCACTTCTCTGCATTAAATTTCATCTGGTACGTGTCCGCCCATACCACCAGCCTGTCTATGTCCTCTTGAAGTCTATCACTATCCTCCTCACTGTTCACTACACTTCCAAGTTTTGTGTCATCTGCAAATTTTGAAATTGTGCCCTGTACACCCAAGTCCAAGTCATTAATATATATCAAGAAAAGCAGTGGTCCCAGCACTGACCCCTGGGGAACTCCACTGTATACCTTCCTCCAGTCCGATAATACACAAAATATTAAGTACCTTAAGTATCTCAATTGAGGGGTCATTGCCCCTTTAAGTATCAGCCCGCCGGATTTAAGTGGGGGCAGGACATTCTAGTGCCTGTTGTGCACATGCGTACAAACCTGCCTGGGTTAAACCCAGATGTGGAAGCATTGGAGCCGGGATGTGTTCCCTCTCCAAAAAATGATCATTTTAACTTCCCTCCTGACCCACCTGTTCTTGGCGGTTAAAACTACCCCCTTTGCATTGATTTTTGAAAATGATAGAGAAGTAAGAACATAGATGCTCGAAAGGAGGATATGAAACAATTGATAGAACTAACTGTAGAAAAAGAATTGGTTCTAAAAAATTTGCAGAGCTCCAGTTGCCCTGATAGCATGCAGCTAGGTTATTTAAAGAAGTCAGAGAGGAGATAGGAGAGGTTCTGCCCCCCCACCCCCCCAAATCTTTCAATTCTCTTTAAATGCCATGAGGCAAGGAATGGGAGTACACACTTAATGGGAAGACATTGAATCATGTGGATGAACAGAGTGGTCTCAGGGTTCAAGTGCATAATTCCCTGAATGTACAGGTAGATAAAGCAAAAAAAAAGGCTAGTTGAATTCTGTGTTGTGTCAATAGAGTCATAGGCTCCGATTTTAATTACCCCCACCTGGCGGAAATCAGGCGGGAGGGCAGTTAAAATAATGCAAGTCAGTTACCCCATCTGATCCCGCTTCCTTCCCGACTGTGAGTAGGTGAGTAGGACACCCACAGGAAGGAAGCGAGGGTCCTGCTTTAAATATGCAGATCGGGTCCCATGATGTCATCATGACCTGATCTGCAATTTCAAGCTGAGGGTGGGGGGCAATGTCGGCTTCCCCGCAGGCAAAACCTTCTAGTGGTAGAGGTTGTGGGTTTGGGAGGTGCTGTTGAAGAAGCCTTGGCGAGTTGCTGCAGTGCACCCTCTTGATAGTACGCACTGCAGCCACAGTGGATGTTTAAGGTGGTGGATGAACTGCCAATCATGCAGACTGCTTTGTTCTGGGTGGTGTCGAGCTTCTTGGTTCCACAGCTGGACAGTTGCCATTTTGTCAAAAAGTAGCAGACAGCCAGAGGCTTACGCACCCTTCTCTGTTTCCTTAATTCCAAGAGGGTCATGCTCACCATTCTTAGCTTATGCCATCCTTTTTTGCAGATTCTTCACACCAGCTGGGGGTAGGGGGCAAAGCATGATAAAAAGGAGGAAGGTGATACTGATAATGAGGAGGAGGAGGGAGGAAAGCAAATTCTTTCTGTTGTACTGTGATGTTGAGGAGAAGGCCACACAGGTATCCCTGGAAGCAAGATCCAGTCCTTTGCCCCAACCCCCTCCATATCACCACCTGTGTTACCTGTTTTCTCACTCCCATGCATCAGCTTAGATACTTTCACCCAGGAGAGGGGTTAGAGTGTAATTGAGGATGTGACACTGGGTGATTCACAGAGCATGCGGGAATGGGGAATTGGTAAGGAACATAGGAACATTAGGAACAGGAGTAGGCCATTCAGCCCCTTGAACCTGCTGAGCTTATTCAATTAGATCATGGCGGATCTGCACCTCAACTCCATTTTCCCACCTTTGCTCCATATCCCTTTACCCTTACCTAACAAAAATCTATTAATGTCAGTCTTAAAAGCCCCAACTGACTCAGCATCCACAGCCTTTTGGGGTAGAAAGTTCTAGATTTCTACTACCCTCTGTGTGTAAAAGTGCTTCCTGATTTCTCTCCAGCATGGTCCTCATTTTAATTCTAATTTTACGATTATGTCCCCTTATTCTTGAATCCCCCAACAGGGGAAATAGTTTCTTATATCTACCCTATTAATATCTTAAACACCTTGATCAGATCACCCCTCAATCTTGTATACTCAAGGGAATACAAGCCAAGTTTATACGACCTTTCCTCATAATTTAACCCTCTAAGCCCTGGTACCATTCCGGTGAACCCCCTCCAAGGCCATTACGTGGTTCCTGAGGTGAGGTACGCAAAACTGAACACAGTACTCCAAATCGGGTCTGACCGAGGATCTATACAACTGAAGCATAGTTTCCACCCCTTTGTATTCCAGCTATTTTGAGATAAAGACCAACATTCCATTAGCCTATTTGATCACTTTTTGTACCTCTCTAGTTTTTAATGATTTCTGTACTTGGACTCCCAAATCTCTTTGCTTCTCTACAGTTCCCAGTTTCTCACAGTTTAGAAAATACTCTGATTTATCTTTCTTAGGTCCCACGTGGATGACATCAGATTTGTCCACATTGAACTGCATTTGCCATAGTTTTGCCTACTCAATTTAATCTGTCTATGCTGCTTTGCAAATTCATTCTTTCATCTGCACTACTTGTTGTCCCTCCTGACATGTCATTTGCAAACTTGGATGTACAACTTTCTATCCCTTTATCCAATCATTAATAAATATGGTGAAAAGTTGGGGAACACCACTTGTCACATCCACCAATCAAAATATCGACTCTTTATCCCCACTCTGTTTCTTACCTCCCAAGTCAAAATGCTATATCCAATTACAGCGTTATGCTCACCAAGTCGAAAGGCATTGTGTCTTAATGCGGGGAGCATTTGCAATAAGCTAGATGAATTAACAGCGCAGATAGATTTTAACGGTTATGATATAGTTCCGATTACGGAGACATGGCTGCAGGGTGACCAAGGATGGGAACTAAACATCCAGAGGTATTCAATATTTAGGAAGAACAGGCAAAAAGAGAAAGGAGGTGGGGGAGCGTTGTTAGTAAAGGAGGAAATCAAAGCAATAGTGAGGAAGGATATTGGCTCGGAAAATCATGATGTGGAATCTGTATGGGTGGAGCTAAGAAACACCAAGGGGCAGAAAACGTTGGTGGGGGTTGTCTATAGGCCCCCAAACAGTAGTGGAGATGTAGGGGAGGGCATTAAACAGGAAATTAGAGATGCATGCAAGAAGGGTACAACTATAATCATGGGTGACTTTAATCTACATATAGATTGGTCAAACTAAATTAGCAAAAATATTGTGGGGGAGGAAATCCCGGAGTGTGTATGTGATGGTTTTATGGACCAATACGTTGAGGAACCAACTAGAGAACAGGCGATCCTAGACTGGGTATTGTGCAATGAGAAAGGATTAATTAACAATCTTATCCTGCCGGGTCCCTTAGGGAAGAGCGACTATAACATGATAGAATTCCTCATTAAGATGGAGAGTGAAGTAGTCGAATTCGAAACTAGGGTCCTGAATCTAAATAAAGGAAATTACGAAAGTATGACGTGCGAGTTGGCTATGATAGATTGGGGAACTTTACTAAAAGGGATGACGGTGGATAGGCAATGGCTAATATTTAAAGAACGTGTGCAGGAATTACAACAATTATTCATTCCTGTCTGGCGCAAAATTAAAACAGGAAAGGTGGCTCAACCGTGGCTTACAAAAGAAATTAGGGATAGTATTAGATCCAAAGAGGAGACATATAAAATTGCCAAAAAAGTGGCAGTCTGAGGATTGGGAGCAGTTCAGAATTCAGCAAAGGAGGACAAAGAGATTGATTAAGAGGGGAAAAATAGAGTATGAGAGTAAACTAGCAGGGAACATGAAAACCGACTGTAAAAGCTTCTATAAATCTGTCAAGAGAAAAAGATTAGTGAAGACAAATGTAGGTACCTTACAGTCAGAAATGGGGGAAATTATAATAGGGAACAAAGAAATGGCAGAACAATTAAACACATACTTTGGTTCCGTCTTCACAAAGGAGGACACAAATAATCTCCCAGATTTGTTAGGAAACCAATCTAGTGTGAGGGAGGAACTGAAGGAAACCAGTATTAGTAAAAAAAATAGTGCTAGGAAAATTAATGGGGCGAAAGGCTGACAAATCCCCAGGGCCTGATGATCGACATCCCAGAGTACTGAAGGAAGTGGCCCTGGAAATAGTGGATGCATTGGTGATCATCTTCCAAAATTCTATAGACTCTGGAACAGTTCCAACAGATTGGAGGGTGGCAAATGTAACCCCTCTATTTAAAAAAGGAGCGAGAGAAAGAACAGGGAATTACAGACCAGTTAGCCTAACATAAGTAGTGGGGAAAATGCTAGAGTTTATGATAAAAGATGTGATAACAGAACACTTGGAGGGCATTAACGGGATTGGACAAAATCAGCATGGGTTTATGAAAGGGAAATCATGCTAAACAAATGTACCGGAGTTTTTTGAGGATGTAATTAGTAGAATAGATAGGGGAGAACCAGTGGATGTGGTGTATTTGGATTTTCAGAAGGCTTTTGATAAGGTCCCACACAAGAGGTTAGTGTGCAAAATTAAAGCACACGGGATTGGGGGGTATATACTGGCATGGATTGAGAATTGGTTGACAGACAGCAAACAGAGATTAGGAATAAACGGGTGTTTTTCTGGGTGGCAGGCAGTGACTAATGGGGTACGCCGGGATCAGTGCTTGGGCCCCAGCTATTCACGATATAGATCAATGATTTGGATGAGGGAACTAAATGTAACATTTCCAAGTTTGCTGATGACACAAAGCTGGGGTGGAATGTGAGCTGTGAGGAGGATGCAAAGACACTCCAATGTGATTTAGATCAGTTGGGTGAGTGGGCAAGAACATGGCAGATGCAGTATAGCTTGGATAAATGTGAGGTTATCCACTTTGGTTGTAAAAACAGAAAGGCAGATTATTATCTGAATGTTGATAGATTGGGCAAAGGGGAGGTGCAACGAGACCTGGGTGTCCTTGTACACCAGCCGCTGAAAGTGAGCATTCAGGTGCAGCAAGCAGTTAGGAAGGCGAATGGTATGATGGCCTTCATTGCAAGAGGATTTGAGTACAGGAACAGGGATGTCTTACTGCAGTTATACAGGGCCTTGGTGAGACCAAATCTGGAGTATTGCATGCAATATTGGTCTCCTTATCTGAGGAAGGATGTCCTTGCCATGGAGGGAGTGCAACAAAGGTTTACCAGACTGATTCTTGGTATGGCAGGACTGACGTATGAAGAGGGGTTGGGTCGACTAGGCCTATATTCACTAGAGTTTAGAAGAATGAGAGGTGATCTCATTGAAACATATAAAATTCTAACAGGACTAGACAGACTAGATGCAGGGAGGATGGTCCCGATGGCTGGGGAGTCCAGCACCAGGGGTCATAGTCTCAGGATACGGGGTATGCCATTTAGAACCGAGATGAGGAGAAATTTCTTCACTCAGAGGGTGGTGAACCTGTGGATTTCTCTGCAACAGAAGGCAGTGGAGGCCAAGTCATTAGATGTATTCAAGAAGCAGATAGATATATTTCTTAATGCTAAAGGGATCAAGGTATATGGGGAAAAAGCGGGAACAAGGTACTGAGTTAGACGATCAGCCATGATCGTTTTGAATGGCGGAGCAGGCACGAAGGGCCGAATGGCCTACTCTTGCTCCTATTTTCTATGTTTCTATGTTTTAATTCCGTGCCCTCTCATTTTTACCAATAATCTCTTGTGTGGAAACATCTTGAATGCCTTCTAAAAATTCATACAGATAACATCCATAGACATTCCTCATCCACAGAGGTGGGGTGGCTAAGTTAATAAAGGAAGGAATCACTGTAATACAGAGAAATGATATTGGGACAAAGGATCAGGATAATGAAACAGTTTGGGTAGAGATAAGGAATAATAAGGGGAAAAAAAACACTAGTGGGCGTAGTATATAGGCCTCCTAATAGTTGCAACTCTGCTGGAAGAAGTATTAATCAGGAAATAGTCGGGGCATGTAAGAAGGGAACAGCTATAATTATGGGGGATTTTAACTATCATATTAACTGGACAAATCAAATTGGGCAGGGCAGCCTTGAGGAAGAGTTTATTGAGTGTATTAGGGATGGATTTCTTGACCAGTATGTAACTGATCCTACAAGGCGGCAAGCAACCGTGGACCTGATCCTGTGTAATGAGCCAGGATTAATTAATAATGTCCTAGTTAAGGATCCCCTTGGAATGAGTGACCATAACATGGTTACATTCCATATCCAATTAGAGGGTGAGAAGGTTGGTTCTCAAACAAGCGTACTGAGCTTGAATAAAGGAGACTATGATGGTATGAGAGCGGAATTGATCAAAGTGGACTGGGAAAATAGATTAAAGGGTAAGATGGTACATGAGCAGTGGTGTTCATTCAAGGAGTTATTTTACAACTTTCAAAAAATATATATTCCACTGAGGAAAAAAGGGTGTAAAAGAAATGACAGCCATCCGTGGCTAAGTAAAGAAATTAAGGATAGTATCCGACTAAAAACAAGGACATATAAGGTAGCCAAACTTAGTGGGAGGATAGAAGATTGGGAAGACTTCAAAAGACAGCAAAAAGTAACTAAAAGATTGATTAAGAAAGGGAAGATAGATTATGAAAATAAATTAGCAAAAAATATAAAAACAGATAGCAAGAGTTTCTACAGTTATATAAAAAGGAAAAGGGTGGCTAAGGCAAACATAGGTCCCTTAGAGGATGAGGCCGGGAAATTAATGGTGGGAAACATGGAGATGGCAAAAATGCTGAACAAATATTTTGTTTCAGTCTTTACGGTAGAGGACACTAAGAATATCCCAGCACTGGACAAATAGGGGGCTCTGGGGGGGAGGAGCTAAATACGATTAAAATCACTAAGGAATTGGTACTCAGTAAATTGATGGGACTCAAGGCGGATAAATCCCCTGGACCTGATGGCTTACATCCGAGGGTCTTGAGGGAAGTGGCAGTATGGATTGTGGATGCTTTGGTAATAATTTTCCAAAATTCTCTGGACTCAGCAAAGGTCCCGGCAGATTGGAAAACTGCTAATGTAACACCCTTATTTAAAAAGGGTAGGAGGCAGAAGGCTGGAAATTATAGGCCAGTTCGCCTAACATCTGTGGTGGGTAAAATTTTGGAGTCTATTATTAAGGAGACAGTAGCAGAACATTTGGATAAACATAATTTAATAGGACAAAGTCAGCATGGCTTTACGAAGGGGAAGTCATGTCTGACAAATTTGCTTGAGTTCTTTGAGGACATAACGTACAGGGTGGATAAAGGGGAACCAGTGGACGTAGTGTATTTAGACTTCCAGAAGGCATTCGACAAGGTGCCACATAAAAGATTATTGCTCAAGATAAAGAATCACTGGATTGGGGGTAATATTCTGGCATGGGTGGAGGATTGGTTATCTAACAGGAAGCAGAGAGTTGGGATAAATGGTTCCTTCTCAGACTGGCAACCAGTAGCCAGTGGTGTTCCACAGGGGTCGGTGCTGGGTCCGCAACTCTTTACAATCTATATTAATGATTTGGAGGAGGGGACCGAGTGTAACATATCAAAGTTTGCAGATGATACAAAGATGGGAGGGAAAGTAGAGAGTGAGGAGGACATAAAATACCTACAAGGGGATATAGACAGGCTGGGTGAGTGGGCGGAGATTTGGCAGATGCAATACAATATTGGAAAATATGAGGTTATGCACTTTGGCAGGAAAAATCAGAGAGCAAGTTATTATCTTAATGGCAAGAAACTGGAAAGTACTGCAGTACAAAGGGATCTGGGGGTCCTAGTGCAAGTAAATCAAAAAGTTTGTATGCAGGTGCAGCAGGTGATCAAGAAGGCCAAAAAAATGTTGGCGTTTATTGCTAGGGGGATAGAATATAAAAACAGGGAGGTATTGGTGAGACCGCACCTGGAATACTGCATACAGTTTTGGTCTCCGTACTTAAGAAAAGACATACTTGCTCTCGAGGCAGTACAAAGAAGGTTCACTCGGTTAATCCCGGGGATGAGGCGGCGGACATATGAGGAGAGGCTGAGTAGATTGGGACTCTACTCATTGGAGTTCAGAAGAATGAGAGGCGATCTTATTGAAACATATAAGATTGTGAAGGGGCTTGATCGGGTGGATGCGGTAAGGATGTTCCCAAGGATGGGTGAAACTAGAACTAGGGGGCATAATCTTAGAATAAGGGGCTGCTCTTTCAAAACTGAGATGAGGAGAAACTTCTTCACTCAGAGGGCAGTAGGTCTGTGGAATTTGCTGCCCCAGGAAGCTGTGGAAGCTGCATCATTAAATAAATTTAAAACAGAAATAGACAGTTTCCTGGAAGTAAAGGGAATTAGGGGTTACGGGGAGCGGGCAGGATATTGGACATGAATTTAGATTTGAGGTTAGGATCAGATCAGCCATGATCTTATTGAATGGCGGAGCAGGCTTGAGGGGCTGATTGGCCTATTCCTGCTCCTATTTCTTATGTTCTTATGTTCTTATATTCTTATATTCTTATATTCTTATTACCTTATTAGTGACCTCCTCCAAAAATTCATCTTGCTTCGTCAAACATGACTTACCCTTAACAAAGCCATATTGGCTTGCTATGATCAGTTCATATTTATTCAAGTGCTCAGTAACTCTATCCTTAATGACAGATTCTAGTAGCTTTCTCATAACTGACGTTAAACTGACAGACCTGTAGTTACCTGGTTTCTCTCTCCCACCGTTATTAAATAATGGACAGACATTATCAATTTTCCAATCTAATGCCACAATTCCCGAATTACAAGAGCTTTGAAAGATTATTACTAAAGCTTCTGCAATTTCCTTCCCTACTTCTTTTCATACTCTGGGATGGAAACCCAGAGATTTATCTATCCTAAGTCCCATTATTTTCTCCATTACCATTTTGTTACTTATATTGAATCCAATAAGTTCCTGCCCTTGATTAATTTTTTAGTTTCCGTTCTATCACTGGTATTTTATCCTCTTCCTTGACTGTAAAAGTGGATACAGAAGATCTGAGTCTCAATTTTCAAAACCGGCCAGAATCCACCTGCAAAAAATGCCGGTTGGCTCATTTTAAGCCACTAACAGGCCAAAATTAGTGAGTCAACTCAGGCTACCACAAATTTCTGATTAAATAATTGGTTGATAATAATACTGAATTTATTCTTTGATCAAGACAAGCAATAATTTTAGTGCTTCGATGTTTTAATGTGCACGGTTTCAATGGAATTTTATATTTTCTTCCAACAGAGAAGTTGAAGGAAGAAGAAGCAGCTCTTCTGAGAAACTGTAAGTTTCAGAATGAGGAAAAATTTAATTTGAAAGATCTTTGAGCAATTTTCACAGTTTAACGACAGCATACCAGTACAGAGCACTGCTGCTGCTTAACACTTTTAGAAACATAGAAAATTTATGGCACAGAGGGAGGCCATTTGGCCCATCGTGTCTGTGGCAGTCAAAAAAGAGCTCGCCAGCCTAGTCCCACCTTCCAGCCATGGTCCGTAGCCTTGCAGGTTACGGCACTTCAAGTGCATATCCAAGTACTTAGAGAGTCATAGAGTCAAAGAGAGTCATAGAGTTATACAGCACGGATAGAGGCCCTTCGGCCCATCGTGTCCGCGCCGGCCATCAGCCCTGTCTACTCTAATCCCATATTCCAGCATTTGGTCCGTAGCCTTGTATGCTATGGCATTTCAAGTGCTCATCCAAATGCTTCTTGAATGTTGTGAGGGTTCCTGCCTCCACAACCCTTTCAGACAGTGAGTTCCAGACTCCAACCACCCTCTGGGTGAAAAAGTTCTTTCTCAAATCCCCTCTAAACCTCCCGCCTTTTACCTTGAATCTATGTCCCCTTGTTATAGAACCCTCAACGAAGGGAAAAAGCTCCTTGGTATCCATCCTATCTGTGCCCCTCATAATTTTGTACACCTCAATCATGTCCCCCCTCAGCCTCCTCTGCTCCAAGGAAAACAAACCCAATCTTCCCAGTCTCTCTTCATAGCTGAAGCGCTCCAGCCCTGGTAACATCCTGGTGAATCTCCTCTTCACCCTCTCCAAAGCGATCACATCCTTCCTGTAGTGTGGCGACCAGAACTGCACACAGTACTCCAGCTGTGGCCTAACCAGTGTTTTATACAGCTCCATCATAACCTCCTTGCTCTTATATTCTATGCCTCGGCTAATAAAGGCAAGTATCCCATATGCCTTCTTTACCACCTTATCTACCTGTTCCGCCGCCTTCAGGGATCTGTGAACTTGCACACCAAGATCCCTCTGACCCTCTGTCTTGCCTAGGGTCCTCCCATTCATTGTGTATTCCCTTGCCTTGTTAGTCCCTCCAAAGTGCATCACCTCGCACTTTTCCGGGTTAAATTCCATTTGCCACTGTTCCGCCCATCTGACCAACCCATCTATATCGTCCTGCAGACTGAGGCTATCCTCCTCGCTATTTACCACCCTACCAATCTTTGTATCATCAGCGAACTTACTGATCATACCTTTTACATTCATATCCAAGTCATTAATGTAGACCACAAACAGCAAGGGACCCAGCACCGATCCCTGTGGTACCCCACTGGCCACTTCTGCTTCTACCATCCTTTCAGGTAGCGAGTTCCAGACCCCTACCACCTTCTGTGTGAAAAAATATTTCCTCAGCTGCCCTCTGATCCTTCCACCAATTATTTTAAATCTAGGCCCCCCCTGGTTATTGACCTCTCTGCTAAGGGAAATAGGTCCTTCCTATCCACTCTGTTTAGACTCCTCATAATTTTATACACCTCAATTAAATCTCCCCTCAGCCTCCTCGGTTCCAAAGTAAATAACCCCAGCCTATCCATTCTTTCCGCATAGCTAAAATTCTCCAGTCTTGGCAACATCCTTGTAAATTTTCCAGTACAGCGACAACACTGGCATTTACCCGACAATGTGGAAAATTGCCCACGCATGTCCTGTCTCCAAAAAGCAGGACAAATCCAATCCGGCCAATTACCGCCCCATTAGTCTACTCTCGATCATCAGCAAAGTGATGGAAGGTGTCGACGACAGTGTTATCAAGCGGCACTTACGCACCAATAACCTGTTCACCGATGCTCAGTTTGGGTTCCGCCAGGACCACTCAGCTCCAGACCTCATTACAGCCTTGGTCCAACATGGACAAAAGAGCGGAATTCCCGAGGTGAGGTGAGAGTTACTGCCCTTGACATCAAGGCAGCATTTGACCGAGTGTGGCACCAAGGAGCCCTAGTAAAATTGAAGTCAATGGGAATCAGGGGGAAAACTCTCTCCAGTGGTTGGAGTCATACCTAGCACAAAGGAAGATGGTAGTGGTTGTTGGTGGCCAATCATCTCAGCCCCAGGACATTGCTGCAGGAGTTCCTCAAGGCAGTGCCTTAGGCCCAACCATATTCAGCTGCTTCATCAATGACCTTCCCTCCATCATAAGGTCAGAAATGAATAAATATGAACTGATGATTGCACAGTGTTCAGTTCCATTCGCAACCCCTCAGATAATGAAGCAGTCTGAGCCTGCATGCAGCAAGACCTGGACAACATCCAGGCTTGGGCTTATAAGTGGCAAGTAACATTCGCGCCAGACAAGTGCCAGGAAATGACCATCTCCAACAAGAGAGAGTCTAACCACCTCCCCTTGACATTCAACGGCATTACCATCGCCGAATCCCCTACCATCAACATCCTGGGGGTCACCATTGACCAGAAACTTAACTGGACCAGCCATATAAATACTGTGGCTACAAGAGCAGGTCAGAGGCTGGGTATTCTGCGGCGAGTGACTCACCTCCTGACTCCCCAAAGCCTTTCCACCATCTTCAAGGCACAAGTCAGGAGTGTGATGGAATACTCTCCACTTGCCTGGATGAGTGCAGCTCCAACAACACTCAAGAAGCTCGACATCATCCAGGACAAAGCAGCCCGCTTGATTGGCACCCCATCCACCACCCTAAACATTCGCTCCCTTCACCACCGGCGCACAGTGGCTGCAGTGTGTACCATCCACAGGATGCACTGCAGCAACTCGCCAAGGCTTCTTCGACAGCACCTCCCAAACCCGCGACCTCTACCACCTAGAAGGACAAGAGCAGCAGGTACGTGGGAACAACACCACCTGCACGTTCCCCTCCAAGTCACACACCATCCCGACTTGGAAATATATCGTCGTTCCTTCATCGTCGCTGGGTCAAAATCCTGGAACTCCCTTCCTAACAGCACTGTGGGAGAACCTTCACCACACGGACTGCAGTGGTTCAAGAAGGTGGCTCACCACCACCTTCTCAAGGGCAATTAGGGATGGGCAATAAATGCTGGCCTTGCCAGCGCGCCCACATCCCATGAACTAATATATTTTTTAAAAATCCCCTCTGTACCCTCTCCAGCGCAATTACATGCTTCCTGTAATGTGGTGACCAGAACTGTACGTAGTACTCAAGCTGTGGCCTAACTAGTGTTTTATACAGTTCTAGCATAACCTCCCTGCTGTTATATTCTATGCCTTGGATAATAAAGGAAAATATTCTGTATGCCTTCTTAACCACATTATCTACCTGTCCTGCTACCATCAGGGATCTGTGGACATGCACTCCAAGATCCCTCTCTTCCTCTGCACCTCTCAGTATCCTCCCATATATTGTGTATTCCCTTGCCTTGTTTGACCTCCCCAAATGTATTACCTTGCACTTCCTGGATTGAATTCCATTTGTCACTTTTCTGCCCACCTGACCAGTCCATTGATATCTTTCTGCAATCTACAGCTTTCCTCCTCACTATAAACCACACAGCCAATTTTTGTACCATCATTAATATATACCACAAAAGCAAGGGACCTAGCTGTATAAAACCCTGGTTAGACCGCACCTGGAGTACTGTGAGCAGTTCTGGGCACCGCACCTTCGGAAGGACATATTGGCCTTGGAGGGAGTGCAGCGTAGGTTTCCTCGAATGATACCCGGACTTCAAGGGTTAAGCTACAAGGAGAGATTACAAAAATTGGGGTTGTATTCTCTAGAGTTTCGAAGGTTAAGGGGTGATCTGATCGAAGTTTATAAGATATTAAGGGGAACAGATAGGGTGGATAGAGAGAAACTATTTCTGCTGGCTGGGGATTTTAGGAGTAGGGGGCACAGTCTAAAAATTAGAGCCAGACCTTTCAGGAGCGAGATTGGAAAACATTTCTACAGACAAAGGGTTGTAGAAGTTTGGAACTCTCTTCCGCAAACGGCAATTGATACTAGCTCAATTGCTAAATTTAAATCAGAGTTAGATAGCTTTAAGGCAACCAAAGGTATTAAGGGATATGGGCCAAAGGCAGGTATATGGAGTTAGATCACAGATCAGCCATGATCTTATCAAATGGCGGAGCAGGCACGAGGGGCTGAATGGCCTACTCATGTTCCTATGTTCCTAAGCCCTGCAGAACCTCACTGGAAACAGCCTTCCAGTCTCAAAAACACCCATCGACCATTACCAGTTGCTTCCTGCCACTGAGCCAATGTTGGATCCAACTCGCCACTTTCCCTTGGATCCCATGGGTTTGTACTTTGTTGACCAGTCTGCCATGTGGGACTTTGTCAAAAGCCTTGCTAAAATCTATGTAGACAACATCAAACACACGACCCTCATCCACCCTCCTTGTTACCTCCTCAAAAGATTCGATCAAGTTCGTCAGACAGGACGTTCCCTTAACAAATCCATGTTGACTGTCCTTGATTAATTTTAGAAATGGCCTTTCTAAATGACTGTTTATAATATCCCTCAGAATTGATTCAAATAATTTGCCCACCGAAGTTAGATTCTAAATCAAAAGCAAAATCATGCGGATTCTGGAAATCTGAAATAAAAACAGAAAATGCAGGAGAAGCTCAGCACGTCAGGCAGCATCTGTGGAGAATGAAACAGAGTTAGCGTTTCAGGTCGAGGACCTTTCGTCAGAACTGGAAGATGTTAAAAGAGTTAAAGTTTTTGAGCAAGTACAGAGCCAGGGAAAGGGGAGGAGGGAGAGAAGTGGAGAAAAGAACAAAAGGGAAGGTCTATGATAGGGTCGAGGGCACGAGTGATTAAATGACAAAAGGGATGATGGTGCAAGGCAAGGAAGGTGGTATGGGACAGATTAAGAAACAAAAGATTGATCAGGAGTAGCTGTGAATGACACCAGCAGAACCATTACCAGCAGTAGCTGACCGAAAAAATGGGAGCAGTAGTTATGATCTGAAGTTGTTGAAATCAGTGTTGAGTCCGGAAGGTTGTAAAGTGCCGAAACAAAAGATGAGGTGCTGTTCTTCGAGCTTACGTTGAGCTTTATTGGAACAATGTACAGAGGGAATGGGACGGGGAATTAAAATGGCAAGCGACTGGCAGGTCAGGATCACGCTTGTGGACATCGCGGAGGTGTTCAGCAAAGTGATCACCCAGCCTGCATTTGGTCTCCCCAATGTAAAGGAGACCGCATTGTGTGCAGTGGATATAGCGTACTAACTTGAAAGAAGTACAAGTAAACCGCTGTTTTACCTTGAAGGGTGTTTGGGACCTTGGACGGTGGGGAGGGAGGAGGTGAAGGGGCAAGTGTTGCATCTCCTGCGCTCACACGGGAAGGTGCCATGGGGAGAAGAGCAGATGTTGGGGGTGATGGAAGAGTGGACCAGTCTGTTGTGGAGGGAGCGGTCCCTTCGGAATGCTGAAAGCGGAGGGCAGGGGAAGATGTGTTTGGTGGTGGGATCGCGCTGGAGGTGGCAGAAATGGCGGAGGATAATACGTTGAATGTAGAGGCTGGGGGACTTTAATCTACGTATAGATTGGGGAAACCAAATTAGCACTAATACTGTGGAGGACGAATTGCTGGAATGTATACGAGATGGTTTTCTAGATCAGTATGTCGAGGAACCAACTAGGGAACAGGCTATTTTAATAGCCTCGTTGCAAAGGAGCCCTTCGGAAAGAGTGACCATAATATGATAGAATTCTTCATTAAGTTTGAAAGTGTTATAATTCAATCTGAAACGAGGGTCTTAAATCTAATCAAAGGAAACTACGGAGACATGAGGCGCAAGTTGGCTATGGTTGATTGGGGAACTACATTAAAAGGTATGACGGTAGACAGGCAATGGCTAGCATTTAAAGAATTAATACATAATTTGCAACAAATATGTATTCCTTTAAGGCACAAAAACCCAACAGGAAAAGTGGTCCAATTGTCGCTAACAAGAGAAACTAAAGACAGTATTAAATCAAAGGAAGAGGCCTGTAAATTTGCCAGAAAAAGCAGTAAGCCTGAGGATTGGGAGCATTTTAGAATTTAGCAAAGGAGGACCAAGAAATTGATAAATAAAGGGAAAATAGACTATGAGAGTAAACTAGCGAGAAACATAAAAACGGACTGCAAAAGCTTCTATAGTTATGTAAAAAGGAAAAGACTGGCAAAGGCTAATGTGGGTCTCTTACAGAGACGGGAGAATTTATAATGGGGAATAAGGAAATGACAGAGAAATACTTTGTGTCTGTCCTCACGGAAGAAGACACAAAAAACCTCCCAAAAAACTAGAGAACCAAGGTCTGGTGAGAATGAGGAACTGAAAGTCGATAAATCCCAAGGACCTGATGATCTACATCCCAGGGTTTTGAAAGAGGTGGCTATAGAGATGGTGGATGCATTGGTTGTCATCTTCCAAAATCCTATAGATTCTGGAATGGTTCCTGCAGATTGGAGGGTAGCAAATGTAACCCCACTATTTAAGAAAGGAGGGAGAGAGAAAACAGGGAACTTACAGACCTGTTAGCCTGACATCAGTGGTAGGGAAAATGCTAGAATCTATGATAAAGGATGTGATAACAGGACACTGAGAAAATAATAATAGGATTTGGCAGAGTCAACATGGATTTATGAAAGGGAAATCGTGTTTGAAAAACCTATTGGAGTTCTTTGAGGATGTAACTCGTACAATGGATATGGGGGAATCAGTGGATATGGTGTATTTCGATTTTCAGAAGGCTTTCGATAAGCTCCTACTCAGGTTGCTGAACAAAGTTAGAGCACATGGAATTGGGGGTAATCATAGAGTTATACAGCACGGATAGAGGCCCTTCGGCCCATCATGTCCGCGCCGGCCATCAAGCCCAGTCTAATCTAATCCCATATTCCAGCATTTGGTCCGTAGCCTTGTATGCTATGGCATTTCAAGTGCTCATCCAAATGCTTCTTGAATGTTGAGAGGGTTCCTGCCTCCACAACCCTCTCAGGCAGTGAGTTCCAGACTCCAACCACCCTCTGGGTGAAAAAGTTCTTTCTCAAATCCCCTCTAAACCTCCCGCCTTTTACCTTGAATCTATGCCCCCTTGTTATAGAACCCTCAACGAAGGGAAAAAGCTCCTTAGTATCCATCCTATCTATGCCCCTCATAATTTTGTACACCTCAATCATGTCACCCCTCAGCCTCCTCTGCTTCAAGGAAAATAAACCCAATCTTCCCAGTCTCTCTTCATAGCTGAAGCGCTCCAGCCCTGGTAACATCCTGGTGAATCTCCTCTGCACCCTCTCCAAAGCAATCACATCCTTCCTGTAGTGCGGCGACCAGAACTGCACACAGTACTCCAGCTGTGGCCTAACCAGTGTTTTATACAGCTCCATCATAACCTCCTTGCTCTTATATTCTATGCCTCGGCTAATAAAGGCAAGTATCCCATATGCCTTCTTTACCACCTTATCTACCTGTTCCGCCGCCTTCAGGGATCTGTGAACTTGCACGCCAAGATCCCTCTGACCCTCTGTCTTGCCTAGGGTCCTCCCATTCATTGTATATTCCCTTGCCTTGTTAGTCCCTCCAAAGTGCATCACCTCGCACTTTTCCGGGTTAAATTCCATTTGCCACTGTTCCGCCCATCTGACCAACCCATCTATATCGTCCTGCAGACTGAGGCTATCCTCCTCGCTATTTACCACCCTACCAATTTTTGTATCATCAGCGAACTTACTGATCATACCTTTTACATTCATATCCAAGTCGTTAATGTAGACCACAAACAGCAAGGGCCCCAGCACAGATCCCTGTGGTACCCCACTGGCCACAGGCTTCCAGTCACAAAAACAACCTTCGACCATCACCTTCTGCCTTCTGCCACTAAGCCAGTTTTGTATCCAAAGTGCCAAGGCACCCTGGACTCCATGGGCTCGTACCTTCTTGACCAGTCTCCTGTGCAGGACTTTATCGAAGGCCTTAATGAAATCCATGTATACCACATCCACTGCGTTACCCTCATCCACGCACCGAGTCACCCCTTCAAAAAATTCAATCAAATTAGTCAGACATGATCTTCCCTTGACAAAGCCATGTTGACTATCCCTGATTAATCCTTGCTTCTCCAAGTGGAGACTAATTTTGTCCTTCAGAATTTTTTCCAATAATTTTCCTACCACTGATGTTAGGCTCACTGGCCTGTAGTTCCCCGGTTTTTCCCTACTCCCCTTCTTGAATAATGGTACTACATTAGCGGTTCTCCAGTCCTCTGGCACATCCCCTGTGGCCAGAGAGGTTCTGAATATATGTGTTAGAGCCCCCGCAATCTCCTCCTTTGCCTCACACAGTAGCCTGGGATACATTTCGTCCGGGCCTGGGGATTTATCCATTTTTAGGCCTGCTAAAACCGCCAATACCTCCTCCCGCTCGATGTTAATATGTTCGAGTATATCACAGTCCCCCTGTCGTATTTCTATGTCGACGTCGTCCTTCTCCATAGTGAAAACAGATGCAAAAAATTCATTTAGAACCCCTCCTACATCTGCCGGCTCCACACACAGATTGCCATTTTTGTCCCTAATGGGCCCTATTTTTTCCCTAGTCATCCTCTTACCCTTAATATACTTATAAAACATCTTAGGATTTTCCTTTATTTTGCTCGCCAGTGTTATTTCATGGCCCCTCCTTGATCTCCTAATTTCTTTTTTAAGTATCCCCCTGCACTTTTTGTACTCCTCTAGGGCTTCCTCCGTCTTTAGCCTTTTGTATCTGCCAAAAGCCCTCCTTTTTTTCCTAATCCATTCTCGTATATCCCCTGACATCCAAGGTTCCCTGGAGTTCTTGGAACCACCCTTGACCTTTACGGGAACATGTTGCCATTGTATGGTCTCAATCTCCCTTCTGAAAGACTCCCATTGCTCCGATGCGGATTTTCCTACAAGCAGCTGATCCCAGTCCATTTTGGCCAGATCCTGCCTTATCCTATTAAAATCGGCCTTCCCCCAATTTAGAACCTTTATTTCCGGCCCCTCCCTGTCCTTTTCCATGACCACCTTAAATCTCACCGAATTATGGTCACTGTCACCAAAGTGCTCACCTACTAGCACTTCTTCCACTTGGCCGGCCACATTCCCTAGAATTAGGTCCAGTACCGCCCCCTCTCTTGTAGGACTTTCTACATGCTCTCCTGGATGCACGTTAAGAATTTTGTACCCTCTAAGCCTTTTACACAGTTAATATTGGGGAAGTTGAAATTCCCCACTATTATTACCCTATTATTTGCACAATTTTCTGAGATTTGCCTACATATCTGTTCCTCTATCTCCCCCTGACTGTTTGGGGGTCTATAGTACACTCCCATCAAAGTGCTTGCCCCCTTTTTGTTTTTAAGCTCCACCCATATGGCCTCATTAGAGGAACCTGCTAATATATCATCCCTCCTTATGGCAGTAATTGATTCTTTAATTAATATTGCGACCCCCCCTCCTCTTATACCTCCCCCTCTGTCTCGCCTGAAGATTCTGTACCCCGGAATATTGAGCTGCCAGTCTTGCCCCTCCCTCAACCATGTCTCTGTGACAGCAACAATATCATACTCCCATGTGTTTATCAACACCTTCAGTTCATCCACCTTATTCGCAAGACTCCTTGCATTAAAATAGATGCCATCCAGCCTTGCCCTCACATATTTGCCCTGTCTTCCAAGCTGACTTGTTTTTTTCTCTATATTTGGCTGCACATCACCCCCTATTGTAGCTCCACTCTGTATCCCATCCCCCTGCCAAGTTAGTTTAAACCCCCCCCAACAGTGCTAGCAAACCTCCCCGCAAGGATATTTGTCCCGCTCTGGTTCAGATGCAACCCGTCCGACTTGTACAAGTCCCACCTTCCCCAGAAGCAGGCCCAGTGATCCAGGAAACTGAAACCCTCCCTCCTGCACCAACTCTTTAGCCACGCATTCATCTGTTCTATCCTCCTATTTCTATACTCACTAGCCCGTGGCACTGGGAGTAATCCAGAGATTACAACCTTTGAGGTCCTGCTCTTTAATCTGCTACCTAGCTCCCTAAATTCTTGATGCAGGACCTCATCTCCCTTCCTACCTATGTCGTTGGTCCCAATGTGGACCACGACCTCTGCCTGCTCACCCTCCCCCTTGAGAATGCCCTGAAGCCGCTCAGTGACATCCATGACCCTGGCACCAGGGAGGCAACAAACCATCCTGGAGTCACGTTTACGGCCACAGAAACGACTGTCTGTTCCCGTAATATACTGGCATGGATTGAGAATTGGTTAACAGACAGAAAAAAGAGAGTAGGAATAAACGGGTCTTTTTCAGGTTGGCAGACTGTGACTAGCGGGGTACCGCAGGGATTGGTGCTTGGGCCCCAGCTATTCACAATCTATATCAATGATTTGGATGAGGGGACCAAATGTAATGTTTCCAAGTTTGCTGATGACACAAAACTAGCTGGGAATGTGAGTTGCGAGGAGGATGCAAAGAGGCTTCAAGGGGAAAAAGATAGGCTCAGTGAGTGGGCAAGAACATGGCAGATGGAATATAATGTGGAAAAATGTGAAGTTATCCACTTTGGTAGGAAAAACAGAAATGCAGAGTATTTTTTAAATGGTGAGAGATTGGGAAATTTTGATGTTCAGAGACCTGGGTGTCCTTGTACATGAGTCAATGAAAGCTAACCTGCAGGTGCAGCAAGCAATTAGGAAGGCAAGCGGTATGTTGGCCTTTATTACAAGAGGATTTGAGTACAGGAGTAAAGATGTCTTACTGCAATTATATCTGGCCTTGGTGAGACCACACCTGGAGTATTGTGTACAATTTTGACTCCTTACCTAAGGATATACTTTCCACAGAGGGAGTGCAACGAAGGTTCACCAGACTGATTCCTGGGATGGTGGGGTTGTCATATGAGGAGAGATTGAGTAGACTCGGCCTGTATTCTCTAGAATTTAGAAGAATGCAAGGTGATCTCATTGAAACATACAAAATTCTTACAGGGCTCGACAGGGTACATGCAGGGAGGATGTTTCCCCTGGCTGGCGAGTCTAGAACCAGGGGTCACAGTCTCAGAATAAGGGGCAGGCCATTTAAGACCAAGATGAGGAGATATTTCTTCACTCAGAGGGAGGTGAATCTTTGTAATTCTCTACCCCAAAGGGCAGTGGAGGCTCAGTCACTGAGTACATTCAAAACAGAGATCAATAGATATTAGATATTAAAGGCATCTAGGGATATGGGGATAGTGCAGGAAAGTGGCGTTGAGGTAGAAAATCAGCTATGATCTTGTTGAATGGTGGAGCAGGCTCGAAGGGCTGGATGGCTTACTCCTGCTTCTATTTCTTATTTTCTTATGATGGGGTGGAAGGTGAGGATAAGGGGGGACCCTATCATGGTTCTGAGAGGGAAGGGAAGGGGAGAGGGCAGAAGTGCGCAAAATAGGACGAACACGTCCGTTTCCTGAGATCCACGCTCAACGCCATGCACCACCGCATGCACGCTCTCGACCTCCCTCTTCAGCATCACCGACTCACTCTTTTTCAGAGTTGTCCTGGTCCGCAGTTCCATTTCATCCTTCGCCTCATCCGGTGCTTTAATAAAAAACTTCTTGTCTTCCTTTCAGGTGTCAAGGACCGCAAGCTTCAACAACTCATAGATACCAACACCCCTCTTGATCCTTCTTCCCCTTGACTTTCCTTTGGCCCCATCTGTCCCTCCAATCTCACCCTTTGTCATGTTTTCACTATCCCCTCTGACCTTCCCCTCTCTGATCCTTAACGATCAGTCCTCAGCAAAGGCCTTAGCTTTATCCCCTTACGTCCCCACCTCAATGAATTTTGTGCTTGACACGATGCTGAGCTCTTCTTCCATCGCCTTCGCGCCCACTTCTTTGGCCAGGAGTCTTCCCCCCCACACAGTGGACCCTTTCTCCCACCTTCAGAATTCTCATTCCACCTGGACCCCTCCCTCTGGCCTCTTACCCACTCTTAATCTTTTCATAACGAACTGCCGGTGTGACATCGGCTGTCTCAATTTCTCTACTCTCCTCACTCACTCTTCCCTACCTCCCTCTGAACTCGCAGCACGCCGTTCTCTCAGGTCCAACCCTGACATTGTCATTAAACCTGCTGACAAGGGCGGTGCTGTTGTTGTGTGGCGAACAGACCTCTACCTTGCGGAGGCTGAACGCCAACTCTCCGACACCTCCTTCTACCTCCCCCTGGACCATGACCCCCACCACCGAACATAGTTTCCCAGACTGTTACTGACATCATCTCCTCTGGAGATCTTCCCTCCATGGCCTCCAACTTCATAGTCCCCCAACCCCGCACAGCCCGCTTCTACCTCCTTCCCAACATCCACAAACAGGACTGCCTGGGGAGACCCATCCTTTCAGTCTGTTCTTGCCCCATGGAACTTATTTCCTCCTATCTTGACTCTATTTTTTCTCCCCTTATCCAGTCTCTTCCAACCTATATCCACAACTCTTCTGACGCCCTCCACCACTTCAACAGTTTCCAGTTCCCCGCCCCTAACCGTCTCCTTTTCACCATGGGCGTCCAGTCCCTCTACACCTCCATTCCCCACGAGGACGGCCTGCGGGCCCTCCACTTCTTCCTTGAATGGAGGCCCACCCAGTCCCCATCCACCACCAACCTCCTCCACCTGAACAACTTCTTCTTTGACTCCACTCACTTCCTCCAAATAAAAAGTGTCGCTGTGGGAACCCATATGGGTCCCAACCATGCCTGCCTTTTTGTGGGATATGTGGAACATTCCTTGTTCCAGTCCTACTCATGTCCCCTCCCTCACCTCTTTTTCCAGTACATTGATGACTGTATCGGTGCTGTTTCCTGCTCTCGCCCTGAACTGGAAAATTTACTCAACTTTGCTTCCAATTTCCACCCTTCCCTCGCCTTCACATGGTCCATCTCCGACTCTTCCCTTCCCTTCCTCGACTTCTCTATCTCTATTTCTGAGGATAGGCCGTCAACCAATATCTATTATAAGCCCACCAACTCCCACACCTACCTTGATTAGACTTCCTCCCACCCCGTTTCCTGTAAGGACTCTATTCCCTTCTCCCAGTTTCTCCGTTTGATGATACCACCTTCCGCACCAGTGCTTCCGATATGTCTTCCTTTCTCCTCAACTGAGGAGACCCCTCCACTGTAGTTGACAGAGCCCTCGACCGTGTCCGTCCTATTTCCCGCAATTCTGCCCTTACCCCTTCCCTTCCCTCCCAGAACCATGATAAAATCCTCCTTGTCCTCACCTTCCACCCCACCAGCCTCCACATTCAACGTATCATCCTCCGCCATTTCCACCACCTCCAGCGCGATCCCACCACCAAACACATCTTCCTCTCCCCTCCCCTTTCAGCATTGCGAAGGGACCGCTCCCTCCACGACACCTTGGTCCACTCTTCCTTCACCCCCAACACCTGTGCTCCTCCCCACAATACCTTCTCGTGCGAGCGCAGGAGATGCAACACCTGCCCCTTCACCTCCTCCCTTCCCGCCGTCCAGGGACCCAAACACTCCTTCCAGGTGAAACAGCAGTTTACTTGTACTTCTTTCAATACTGTATCCACTGCACATAATGCGGTCTCCTCTATATTGGGGAGACCAAATACAGGCTGGGTGATCGCTTTGCTGAACACATCCGCGCTGTCTGCAAGCGTGACCCTAACATGCCAGTCGCTTGCCATTTTAATTCTCCTTCCTACTACTACTATGTTCTCTCTGCCCTCGGCCTCTTACATTGTTCCAATGAAGCTCAACGTAAGCTCGAAGAACAGTACCTCATCTTTCGTTTAGGCACTTTACAACCTTACAGACTCAACATTGATTTCAATAACTTCAGATCATGCTCCCATTTTTTTGGTCAGCTGCTGCTGGTAATGGTTCTTCTGGTGTCATTTATAGCTACTCCTGACCAATCTTTTGTTTCCTAACCTGTCCCATTACCACCTTCCTTGCCTTGCACCATCATCCCTTTTGTCATTTAATCACTCGTGCCCTCTACCCTATCACAGACCTTCCCTTTTGTTCTTTCCTCCCTGCTCCTCCCTCTCCCCCCCCCCCTTCCCCTGGCTCTGTACTTACTTAAAAACTTTAACTCTTTTAACATCTTCCAGTTCTGACGAGAGGTCTTCGACCTGAAACGTTAACTCTGTTTCTTTCTCCGCAGATGCTACCTGATTTGCTGAGCTTCTCCAGCATTTTCTGTTTTTATAACTGAAGTTAGACTGACTGGCCTGTAATTACTCGGTCTATCCTTTTCTCCCTTTTTACAACATTAGCAGTCTTCCAATCCTCCGGCACCGCACCTGTAGCCAGGGAGGATTGGAAAATCATGGTCAGAGTAGAAAGAGTGGATTCTTGAGGAAGCCGTGAGATCATAGCTTCACGAGTATGATCACAATCCCTCAGATTGAACTTTAGCTTTCAGATCCCTCCATAACATAAAACACTGGTTCGGCCACAACTGGAGTATTTTGTCCAATTCTGAACACTGCACTTTAGGAAGGATGTGAAGGCCTTAGAGGGAGTACAGAAAAGATTTACTAGAATGGTTCCAGGGATGAGGGACTTCAGTTATGTGGATAGAGTGGAGAAGCTCGGGTTGTTCTCCTTAGAGCAGAGAAGGTTTAGAGGAAATTTGATAGAGGTGTTCAAAATCATGGGGGGTCTAGACAGAGTAAATAGAGAGAAACTGTTCCATTGTCAGAAGGGTCGAGAACCAGAGAACACAAATTTAAGGTAATTAGCAAAAGAACCAAAGGTGACGTGAGGAGAAACGTCTTTACGCATGTTTATGATCTGGAATGCACTGCCTGAAAGGGTGGTGGAGACAGATTCAATCGTGGCTTTCAAAAGGGAACTGGATTATTACTTGAAGGAAAAAATTTGAAGACTACAGAGAAAGGGGCAGGGGAGTGGGACTAGCTGGATAACTCTTGCAGAGAGCCGGCATGGACTCGATGGGCCAAATGGCCTCCTTCTGTGCTGTAACCATTCTATGATTCTAATATTATTTATTTTATATAATGTATGATAGCTATGATTTTGAAAAGAAAATTTTAATCTGTGGCTCACACTCGTACACGTAGACTGAGCTAAAGGAACTGATTTTCAGATGAGTTGCAGTGTCATGGGGTCAATTACAAATGTTATCAATCTTGCAACAAGGATCTGTGCTACCATATTAATATGGGAGAGGAATAGCCAGATGTGTGAACTTTAGTGAAGCTAGGATGTCTACAAACATATATTCAGCCCCCTTCTGACACTTTTTGGCATGGAGATCTGTTGAAACCATGAATAGTGAAGAAACTGGGGGACTTATAAGATCGGTGCGGAGAAGCTTGTTGAGAAACCAACTACCAAAGTGAATTTATTCTCTTACAGCAGAGTTCTTGAACAGCTCATATCGCTAAATAATTACTTGTTTGATATTATTATACAGAAAATTCAGTTGTTTCTGTGCAAAATTCTAACCCAACATTTTCGCTCTCTAAAATAGTGCAGAGACAGCGTCATGAAGATGCTATGTATATGAGACGTAAGTTCTAAATTGAGAAAAGAGTTGATTTATAATATATCTGAGCTATTTTTGAAAAATGCAGCAACTTGAGATCAGCCAAATGCTTCAACACTGGTCAAAAACCACTGGCTTCAAAAATCCCCAGTTTTTCAGGCCGTTTTGTGGTGCAATAAGGGTGGGGGCAGAGTTTGGGGTGGGACATGGTTATGCTGGATCTCCATCCCAATTGGCCAGTGTTGGGGTTTTCTCAGGCAGTGGGGGGTGGCATATCTTGTGTCCGCCCCATTTACCGGTGATTTACTGGTGGGATGATATCATCCAATGGAATTCCCGCCAGTTCTGCCCCTGTTGCCCCAGTGTACTGTATACGTGCATGAAATAGGCGAACAGGAAAACATCCTGGCAGAAGTGAGAGTGGCTGCATACTGTCAGGACAGTTTCCTTACGGCAGCCTAATGCAAAGTGATCTGATGCCCTAAGGATATAACCTTTTCTGAAAATGGCACAAGTTTTTTTTTAATTCCCCTTTCATCCAAACTGTCGACATTCCTTCCCAGCAGCTTGCTTCTGCTGCCAATTACCTACCTCCCCGCCTAGCTGGAACCCCAGGTGCACTGCTGCTGGCATGGGCACCATCCATTTGATGAAAATTCCCCTGACCCCAAGATTTGGACAGGATCAGGGGCACTTATGCCCAGCAGACACAAGTCCTGCTCCATCATGGTTATGGTGATAGAGCAAGGTAGCAGATTTTCAGGGCCACTATGTCTTGGAGTTGTGACAGCTGATTCCCTAATAGAAAGCTAACAGCAAGGAGCTGCACTTGCAGAGAGGGCCAGTCATGAAAAGTGGGCCAGCAGCCCCTGATTTTCTGTCCATGAATTTAAATGGATGGAAAATTAGAAGCCACCACCTCTCAGTTTCCCAACCAGTGTTCCCCGCAAGCTAGACTCCTCGGGAACAGCAAGTTGGGGAATCAGCCCCGTGGAGTTAGACCTCCCCTATTGGGATGGACTCGCAAATTTGAGTGTACAGTCCATGTATTTAATTATGTTACTCGAACTTCATTAGGGTCACAAGATCCTACCAATAATTATGTATGTTAATAGATCGTAACACCATAAAAACTGACAGTATAAGAGTTTTAAATATCTTCAACTTCTATTAGTCATAGTGGTTAACATATATTCAGGACAGATGGATTGCTATCAGGCAGTGAATTTATTTTGTAGGATGCACAAATCATTGAGTTACCGATATTAAACATACAAATGTTATTTTACAGTTCTTACCATTAGCTGGAAAATAAATTTCATTACAAATAAAAAGAAAAAAACTACAAATGCAGAAAATCTGAACAGAAAGCACTGAGTGCACACAACAGGGCCTTCAGCATCTGTAAAAGACAAAAGAGAAGTTAACGTTTCATCCACTGTCTTTATCTTTTACAGATGCTTATGGGCCTGTAGTATATTTCCATCAATTCTTCTTTTTATTTTATACTAGCAGATCTGCCTTGCCATTGCTCGTGGTGACAATAGGGATTGCACTAGTTATTCTCAGATTCACGATCACCAGTTTCTCCTCTCCAGTCCCCTGTGATAAGCAGTTTACCCTTATTACCCAATATTTAGTGATAGCATGCCTCAGGGGCCATAACAACAAAACCCCTTGCTGTGAGAATTGAATACCATAATCGCACACATGCTCCCAAGTGTATTTCTCCTATCTTCCTAAAAGGTGGACTGATATGCATTCCAGTGAGATAAGGCCAATTGTAAACCAACAAGCTAATTTATTTTACATACAACATGTGAACACTTAGTGAATTTGGGTCTTATCAGGTGTACCTATCCGAAACCAGCAATAGCGGTGCCATCCTGGGGTTTAAAGCAGGGTTTGGGAACTGGACCCCTAAAGGTTGGGGGCCAGATATCTTTTTTACTTTTTAAAGCAGCCCCCTTTATAAGGGGACCATGGGAACAGCCAAATTTTCCTTCTCAGCAGAGTGGTGGGGGGAGGGGGAAAACTCAGCACCACATCCCACCAGCCAGCAAGCTTCTGCCAGCATTTCTAGAATCTTCAGTAGGAAGAGCGCAGTAGATGAATCTACAAGTTGCTCACAGCCTGCTTTGGGACACTCTTCCCTGACCCAGGGAACTTCAGCAGGATACGTGGCAGAGTTCTGCAATGGGTGTGATCCTGGCATAATTGGAACGATTGGAATCCTGCAGATTTCTGGGCCAATAGAAGCAACTCGTGTTTAACTAACTTGATTGAGTTTTTTGATGAGGTAACAGAGGGGGTTGATGAGGGCAATGTGGTTGATGTTGTGTATATGGACTTTCAAAAGGCGTTAGATGAAGTGCCACATAATAGACTTGTCAACAAAATTGAAGCCCATGGAATCAAAGGGGCAGTGGCAGCATAGTTACAAAATTGGCTAAGTGACAGGAAACAGAGAATAGTGGTGAACAGTTGTTTTTCGGACTGGAGGACAGTATGCAGTGGTGTTCCCCAGGGGTCAGTACTAGGATCACTACTTTTTCTGATATATATTAATAACTTGGACTTGGGTGACCAGAGCACAATTTCAAAATTTGCAGATGTCACAAAACTTGGAAGTGTAGTAAACAGTGAAGAGGCTAGTAATAGACTTCAAAAGGATATAGACAGGTTGGTGGAATGGGTGGACACATGGCAGATGAAATTTAACGCAGAGAAGTGCGAAGTGATACATTTTGGCAGGAAGAACGAGGAGAGACAATATAAACGAAATGGTACAATTCTAAAGGGGACACAGGAACAGAGTGACCTGGGGGTATATGTGCACAAATCTTTGAAGGTAGCAGGACAGGTTGAGAAAGCGGTTAAAAAACATTCGGGATCATGGGCTTTATAAATACAGGCATAGAATACAAAAACAAGGAAGTTATGTTGAACCTTTGTAAAACACTGGTTTGGCCACAACTGGAGTATTGTGTCCAATTCTGGGCACTTTAGGAAGGATGTGAAGGCCTTAGAAAGGGTGCAGAAAAGATTTACTAGAATGGTTTCAGGATAAGGGACTTCAGTTACATGGATGGACTGGAGAAGCTGGGGATATTCTCCTTAGAGCAGAGAAGGTTGAGAGGAAATTTGATAGAAGTGTTCAAAATCATGAAGGGTTTAGATAAAGTAAATAAAGAGAAACTGTTCCCATTGGCGGAAGGATCAAGAACCAGAGGACACAAATTTAAGGTGATTGGCAAAAGAACCAAAGGCGATGTGAGGAAAAACTTATTTTCGCAGCGAGTAGTTATGATCTGGAATGCACTGCCTGAAAGGAAGGTGGAAGCGATTCAATCGTGGCTTTCAAAATGGAATTGGATAAATACTTCAAGGGAAAAAATTTGCAGGGCTACGGGAAAAGAGCGGTGGAATGGGACTAACTGGATTGCTCTTACAAAGAGCCGGCACGGGCTCGATGGGCCAAATGGCCTCCTTCTGTGCTGTAACCATTCTATGATTCTATGATTTATAGTATTTTTGTTCAAATGTTGATCAGAGTGAATAGTACTCCTACATGTTAATTACAAAATTGCCTCATCCAGGGACATGTGGGACACGGCAAAATTCACACTAGTGTAGTGGGGGTTTTCTTCTGAAGTTGGAGGCAAATTATATTGATCTGTTCTATCCCTGATCTAGGAATGCTTAATGCTGACAAGTTGACCAGTACCAAAAGTGGCAAGATGTTCCACTCCTCAACACCTTTATAACTATAAAAAATACAAAAAATTATAAATTGAAGATAATAGGTAACTGTGTGACCTATGGAACCACAGTTTGAATGATTACTTCCCTTCTATCATATTATTTATTCTGTACTATTAGGCTTCATACTCCACAGTTTTATTTGCCATCACACTGTTTCCTTTGATGTTCTATTTTCACATCATTTAATTTTCAGCACATTTTTATGTACTTCTGATCTTTTTCTTTGTGCAGAATGCTCATTGAGTAGAATGGGCCTATACACTCTGGAGTTTAGAAGAATGAGAGGTGATCTCATTGAAACATATAAGATTATGAGGGGGCTTAACAGGGTAGATGCTGAGAGATTTGTTTCTCCTGGCTGAAGAGTCTACAAATAGAGGGCCTAGTCGTAGGATAAGGGGGCAGCCATTCAAGACTGAGATGAGGAGGAATATCTTCATGCAGAGGGTTGTGAATCTTTGGAATTCTCTACCCCAGAGGGCTGTGAATGCTGAGTCACTGAATATATTCAAGGCTGAGATGGCTAGATTATTAGTCTCCAGGGGAATCAAGGGATATTGGGATCGGGCGGGAAAGTGGAGTTGAAGTCAAAGATCAGCCATGACCTGATCAAACGGCGGAGCAGACTTGAGGGGCCGTATGGCCTACTCCTGCTCCTATTTCTTATGTTCTTATGCTATTCTTATGCGCTAATGACTTAGATGAAGGGACTGAGTGTAGTGTATCTAAGTTTGCTGACGATACAAAGCTCGGTGGGAAAGTAAGCTGTGAGGAGGACACAGAGTCTGCAAAGGGATATAGACAGGTTAAGTGAGTAGGCAAGAAGGTGGCAGATGGAGTATAATGTGGGGAAATGTGAGGTTATTCACTTTGGTAGGAAGAATAGAAAAACAGAATATTTTTTAAATGATGAGAAACTATTAAATGTTGGTGTCCAGAGAGACTTAGGTGTCTTGGTACAAGAAACACAAAAAGTTAGCACGCATGTACAGCAAGCAATTAGGATGACAAATGGCATGTTGGCCTTTATTACAAGGGGGTTGGAGTAGAAGAGTAAGGAAGTCTTACTACAATTGTACAGGGCTTTGGTGAGAGCTCACCTGGAGTACTGCGTACAGTTTTGGTCTCCTTATCTAAGCTTGCCTGAGAGGCAGTGCACAGAAGGTTCACTAGATTAATTTCTGGGATGAGAGGGTTGTCTTATGAGGAGAGGTTGCGTAGAATGGGCCTATACTCTCTGGAGTTTAGAAGAATGAGAGGTGATCTCAATGAAACATAGAAGATTCTGTGGGGGCTTGACAGGGCAGAGGCTGAGAGGTTGTTTCCCCTGGCTGGAGGGTCTAGAACTAGAGGGCACAGTCGCAGGGTAGGGGGTCAGCCATTTAAGGCTGAGATGAGGAGGCATTGTTGTGAATCTTTGGAATTCTCTACTCCAGAGAGCTGTGGATGCTGAGTCGTTGAGTATATTCAAAGCTGAGATAAATTTTTGGACTCCAGGGGAATCAAGGGATATGGGGATGGGCGGGAAAGTGGAGTTGAAGTTGAAGATCAGCCATGATCTGATTGAATGGCGGAGCAGGCTCAAGGGGCTGTATGTTCTTATGTTCTTTGGATTTTCTGCTGCTCCAGAATGATTGCAGCCTCTTTTTGACTTCTTTAATTACTCCCGAGCTTAAACTGTCTCCTCGAATGCTTGCTTAATCCAGAAACTATTTTAGTTCATCCATCCAGAATTTTTGAAAACTTGCAATGCCCCAGCTCTGGAATTAACCTACAGTGTTCACTTCCAATTCTGTACCCAGAAGTGTCAATCACCATTTCCATTAAGATCCATTAAGAACTTTTACATGTGATTAAAGTTTCTGCCTCTACTACCCTTTCAGGCAGTGAGTTCCAGACCCCTACCATCCTCTGGGTGAAAAAAATGTTCCTCAGTTCCCCTCTAATCCTTCTACCAATTACTTTAAATCTATGTCCCCGGTTATTGACCTCTCTGCTGGAGAAAATATGTCCTTCCTATCCACTCTATCTAGGCCCCTCATAATTTTATACACCTCATTTAAATCACCCTCAGCCTCCTCTGTTCCAAAGAAAACAACCCCAGCCTATCCAATTTTTCCTCATAGCTAATATTCTCCAGTACTGGCAACATCCTCGTAAATCTCCTCTGTATCCTCTCTAGTGCAATCACATCTTTCCTGTAATGTGGTGACCAGAACTGTACGCAGTACTCAAGCTGTGGCCGAACTAGAATTTTATACAGGTCTAGCATAACCTCCCTGTTCTTATACTCTCTGCCTCGGCTTAAAAAGGAAAGTATCCCGTATGCCTTCTTAATCACGTTATCTAACTGTCCTGCTACCTTCAGGAATCTGAGGATATGCACTCCAAGGTCCCCCTCTTCCTCTACACCTCCCAGTATCCTCCCATTTACTGTGTATTCCCTTGCCTTGTTTGGCCTCCCCAAATGCATTACCTCACACTTCTCTGGATTGAATTCCATTTGCCATTTTTCTGCCCACCTGACCAGTCCATTGATATCTTCCTGCAGTCTACAGCTTTCCTCCTCACTATCAACCACACGGACAATTTTTCTATCATCTGCAAACTTCTTAATCATGCCCCTTACATTTAAGTCTAAAACATTAATATATACCAAAAAAGCAAGGGACCTAGTACTGAGCCCTGCGGAACCCTACTGGAAACAGCCTTCCAGTCACAAAAACACCTGTCGACCTTTGCTTCCTGCCAATGAGACAATTATGGATCCAATTTGCCACTTTCCCTTGAATCCCATGGGCTTTTTACTTTTTTGACCAGTCTGCCATGTGGGACCTTGTCAAAAGTCTTACTAAAATCTATGTAGACTATATCAAACGAACTACCCTCATCGACTCCTTGTTACCGCCTCAAAAAATTCAATCAAGTTAGTCAGACATGACCTTCCCGTAACAAATCCATGTTGACTGTCGTTGATTAATTCATGCCTTTCTAAATGATGGTTTATACTGTCCCTCAGAATTGATTCCAATAATTTGCCCACCACTGAGGTTAGACTGACTGGCCTGTAATTACAAGGTCTATCCTTTTCTCCCTTTTGGACAACGGTTCAATGTTAGCAGTCCTCCAATTCTCCGGCACCACGCCTGTAGCCAGGGAGATTTGGAAAATGATGGTCAGAGCCTCTGCTATTTCCTCCCTTGCTTCTTTTAACAGCCTGGGATACATTTCATCCGGGCCTACCGATATATCTACTTTCATAGATGCTAACTCCCTTAATACTTCCTCTCTCACTCTGTTTATCCCATCCAATATTTCACACTCCTCCTCTTCACTACAATCTCTGCATCGTCCCCCTCTTTTGTGAAGACAGATGCAAAGTATTCACCTGTTCACCAGGTTTAACCTATGTTCTCTTGTAATAATGTCCTGGCAAACCTAGAAGTAGTGCTGTAGTTTTACCTCATCTGTACGGTTTAATAATTTGTATTCTTCTGAAGAGCCCAGGTTTCTCTGGTCTTTCATCATAACATAATCCTTTTGACACCAGGGATGAGCCCTGTGCCTCTTGCCTGAACGACAATCATGGTTTAAATGGACCCATTATGTCTTGTTGACCAAAACTAAATCCAATACTCAGTGGGGACTGTGTGCTATCTTCCAACTGATACTTAATTACCCCAGCAATGTATAATTTAACATTTTGTTTGCTGTGTTTATTACTGCTTTTATGTGATTTGACATGTTACTACTTTCCCAGATCACTATCCATTTCAACTTTTCTATTTATTTTAAATAGGTTAATTCCTGCATTAAGATCATTGAATCATAGAATCTTACCACACAGAAGGAGGCCATCTAGCCCATCGTGCCTGTGATGGCTCTCTGAAGGAGCTATCCAATTAGTCCCACTCCCCTGCTCCAAAATAGCGGATAGTGAAATGTGTTATGAACATGTTAAGCATTTGTCCACTAATATCACCAACAATAATTTTTAGATAGACTACCAAATAGTGGGAAGGAGATAAAGGAGCAAATTTGCAGGCAAATTACAGAAAGATGCAAGAATTATAGAGTAGTGATAATGGGGGACTTCAATTATTCCAATATAGACTGGGATAATAAGAGTGTAAAGGGTAAAGTGGGGAAGGAACTCCTGAAATGGACACAAGAGAACTTTCTTGATGAGGGTGTTTCCAGCCTAAAGAGGAAGGAAGCAGTGCTGAATCTAGTTCTGGAGAATGAAGAGGGGCAAATGGAGCATGTTTCAGTGGGGGAGCATTTGGGGAACAGTGATCATAATATCATCAAGTTTAGAAAAGTTATGGAAAAGGACAAGGAATAATCAAGTGTAAAAATATTTAACTGGAGGAGGGCTAATTTCAAAGAGTTAAAAAGGGATCTTGCCCAGGTGGATTGGAATCAAAAATTGATAGGCAAAACAATAATTGAACAATGGAACGCCTTAAAGGAGGAGCTGGTTTGGGTACAGAGGAGACACATTCCCATGAGAAGGAAAGGAAGGGCAACCAAAGCTAGAGCTCCCTAGATGACCAAAGATATAGAGATTAAAATGAAACAGAAAAAGGAGGCTTATAACAAATGGAAGGTTCATTATAGAGTAGAGAACCAAGCTGAATGCAGAAACTACACAGAAGATCTAAAAAAGGAAATAAGAGGGGCAAAGAGAGAGTATGAGAGTAGATTAGCGGATAACATAAAAAGGAACCCAAAAGTCTTTTATAAAAGGATAGTCAAAGGAAGGTTGGGGCTGATTAGGGACAAAAAAAGAGGGTATGACTGAGGTACTAAATGAATTCTTTGCATTGGTTTTCAATGGAGAAGAGGATGCTGCCATTATAGCAGAAAAGGAGGAGGTAGTAGCGATATTGGATAGGATAAAAATAAAGAGGAGGTGCTTAAAAGGTTGGTAGTACTCAAAGTAGAAAAGTCACCTGGTCCAGATGGGATGCATCCGAGGTTATTGAGGGAACTAAGGGTAGAAATTGCGGAGGCTCTAGCTGCAATCTTCCAATCCTTCTTAGATATAGGGACAGTGCCAGAGGACTGGAGGATTGCAAATGTTACACCCTTGTTCAAAAAAGGGGAGAAGGATAAGCCCGGCAATTACAGGCCAGCCACCCTCATGTCGGTGGTGGGGAAACATTTAAAGACAATCATAGAATCATAGAAGTTACAACATGGAAACAGGCCCTTCGGCCCAACATGTCCATGTCATCCAGTTTATACCACTAAGCTAGTCCCAATTGCCTGCACTTGGCCCATATCCCTCTATACCCATCTTACCCATGTAACTGTCCAAATGCTTTTTAAAAGACAAAATTGTACCCGCCTCTACTACTGCCTCTGGCAGCTCGTTCCAGACACTCACCACCCTTTGAGTGAAAAAATTGCCCCTCTGGACCCTTTTGTATCTCTCCCCTCTCACCTTAAATCTATGTCCCCTCGTTATAGACTCCCCTACCTTTGGGAACAGATTTTGACTATCTACCTTATCTATGCCCCTCATTATTTTATAGGCTTCTGTAAGATCACCCCTTAACCTCCTACTCTCCAGGGAAAAAAGTCCCAGTCTATCTAACCTCTCCCTATAAGTCAAATAATGCTAGACAAGATTAATTGGCGAAAAGTATGGGCTAATAAATAAAAGTCAGCACTGATTCGTTAAAGGAAAATTGTGCTTGATTAACTTGATTGAGTTCTTTTATGAAATAACTGAGAAGGTTGATGAGGGTAGTGCAGTTGATGTCGTGTGTATGGACTTTCAAAAGGCATTTGATGAAGTACAATATAATAGCCTTCTTAGCAAAATTAAAACCCATGGGATTAAGGAGACAGTGGCAGCATGGATATAAAATTAGCTAAGGGACAGAAAGCAGTGAGCAGTGGTGAATGGTTGTTTTTCAAACTGGAGGGAAGTATACAGTGGTGTTCCCCAGGGGTTGGTATAAGGACCACTGCTCTTTTTGATATATATTAATGACGTGGACTTGGGTACAGAGGGTATAATTTCAATTGTGCAGATGACACGAAACTCAGAAATGTAGTAGACAATGTGGAGGATAGTAACAGACTTCAGGAGGACATAAACAGACTGGTGAAATGGGCAGACACATGGCAGATGAAATTTAACACAGAGAAGTGTGAAGTGATATATTTTGCTAGGGAGTATGAGGAGAGGCAATATAAACGAAATGGTACAATTTTAAAGGGAGTGCAAGGACAGTGAGATCTGGGGCATAGGTACACAAATCTTTGAAGGTTCGGAACCAGCTGCGCCTCTAGCCAAGCTTTTCCAATACATCTACAACACTGGCATCTATCAGACAAAGTGAAAAATTGCCCAGGTATGTCCTCTCCACAAAAAGCAGGACAAATCCAATCCAGCCAATTACCGACCCATCAGACTTCTCTCAATCATCAGCAAAGTGATGGAAGGTGTCGTTGACAGTGCTATCAAGCAGCACTTACTCACCAATAACCTGCTCACCGATGCTCAGTTTGGGTTCCACAAGGACTATTCGGCTCCAGATCTCATTACAGCCTTGGTCCAAACATGGACAAAAGAGCTATATTCCAGAGGTGTGGTGAGCGTGACTACCCTTGACATCAAGGCAGCATTTGACCGAGTGTAGCATCAAGGAGCCCTAGTAAAATTGAAGTCAATGGGAATCAGGGGAAAACTCTCCAGTGGCTGGAGTCATACTGAGCACAAAGGAAGATGGTAGTGGTTGTTGGAAGCCAATCATCTCAGCCCCAGGACATCGCTACAGGAGTTCCTCAGGGCAGTGTCCTAGACCCAACCATCTTCAGCTGTTTCATTAATGACCTTCCCTCCATCATAAGGTCAGAAGTGGGGGTGTTTGCTGATGATTGCACAGTGTTCAGTTCCATTCGCAACCCCTCAGATAATGAGGCAGTCCGTGCCCGCATGCTGCAAGGCCTGGACAACATCCAGGCTTGGGCTCATACGTGGCAAGTAACATTCGTGCCAGACAATGACCATCTCCCCTTGACATTCAACGGCATCACCATCGATTAAATCCCCCACCATCAACATCCTGGGGGTTACCATTGATCAGAAACTTAACTGGACCAGCCACAAAAATACTGTGGCTACAATAGCAGGTCAGAGGCTGGGTATTCTGTGGCGAGTGACTCACCTCCTGACTCCCCAAAGCCGTTCCACCATCTACAAGGCACAAGTCAGGAGTGTGATGGAATACTCTCCACTTGCCTGGATGAGTGCAGCTCCAACAACACCCAAGAAGTTCAACACCATCCAGGATAAAGCAGCCCGCTTGATTGGCACCCCATCCACCATCCTAAACATTCACTCCCTGCACCACCAGTGCACCATGGCTGCAGTGTACCATCTACAGGATGCACTGCAGCAACTCGCCACAGCTTCTTCGACAGCGCCTCCCAAATCCGCGATCTCTACCATCTAGAAGGACAAGGGCAGCAGACACATGGGAACAACACCACCTGCACATTCCCCTCCAAGTCGCACACCATCCTGACTTGGAAATATATCGTCATTCCTTCATCATCGCTGGGTCAAAATCCTGGAACTCCCTACCTAACAGCACAATGGGAGTACCTTCACCACATGGACTTCAGCGGTTCAAGAAGGCAGCTCACCACCACCTTCTCAAGGGCAATTAAGGATTGGCCTTGCCAGCATCCCATGAATGAATAAAAAAAAAGGTGGCAAGACAAGTTGAGAAGGCTTTTAAAAAAGCATATGCGATCCTTGGCTTTATTAATAGAGGCTTAATAATCTGTCCCAACTATTTTTATCTACTAATTTTTCAAAAAAAGGATAATCTTCCTAATAAGGACACAACAATGTACTTGCCAATCCTGCCTAATCCTAACATTTTCCTACTCATTCTTAACTGCTGCTTACACCATGATCTTTGTGACATTTTAATTACTTAAGGCTTCAAAGGGGTACATTTAAAAAGATGCTCTGCACAATCACCCACAAATATTTTGAGTACTTTACTGTACAATGCAAATTCAATGTAAATCAGGATACCAAAACTCAAGTGCTTCATTACTTAATTACACTGCTCCTGAGAATAAGGGGCCAATTTTTAGTTTCTACACAAGCATACAGGGTAAGATAAGGCATTCAGGGTAAGATGAGGCAGGAAAGGAAAGCTTATGATAGACACCGGGAACTCAATACTACGGAAAGATAAGGCAGAAAAAGAAAGCCTATGATATGCACCGGGGAACTCAATACGACGGAAAGCTTAGAGGAGTATACAAAGTGCAGAGGTGAAGTTAAAAAGGAAATTAGGAAAGCAAAGAGAGGGCATGAAAAAATATTAGTCGTAAAATCAAAGAAAACCCAAAGATGCTTTATAAATACATTAAGAGCAAGAGGATAACTAAGGAAAGAGTAGGGCCTATTAGAGACCGAAAAGGTAATCTATGTGTGGAGGTGGAAGATGTGGGTATGGTTCTTAATGAATACTTTGCACCAGTCTTCACAAAGAAGAGGGATGATGCAGAGATTGAAGTTAAGGAGGAGGAGTGTGAAATATTGGATGGGATAAACATAGAAAACATAGAAACATAGAAAATAGGAGCAAGAATAGGCCATTCGGCCCTTCGGGCCTGCTCTGCCATTCAAAATGATCATGGCTGATCGTCTAACTCAGTACCCTGTTCCCGCTTTTTCCCCATATCCCTTGATCCCTTTAGCATTAAGAAATATATCTGTCTCCTTCTTGAATACATCTAATGACTTGGCCTCCACTGCCTTCTGTGGTAGAGAATTCCACAGGTTCACCACCCTCTGAGTGAAGAAATTTCTCCTCATCTCGGTTCTAAATGGCATACTCCATATCCTGAGACTGTGACCCCTCGTTCTGGACTCCCCTGCCATCAGGAACATCCTCCCTGCATCGAGTCTGTCCAGTTCTGTTAGAATTTTATATGGTGAGAGAGGAAGTATTAAGGGAATTAGCATCTTTGAAAGTGGATAAATCACCAGGGCCGGACGAAATGTATCCCAGGCTGTTAAAAGAAGCCAGGGAGGAAATAGCAGAGGCTTCAACAATCATTTTCCAAACTTCACAGGATACAGGCGTGGTGCCGGAGGATTGGAGGACTGCTAATGTTGTACCGTTGTTTAAAAAGGGAGCGAAGGATAGACCGAGTAATTACAGGCCAGTCAGTCTAACCTCGGTGGTGGGCAAATTATTGGAATCAATTCTGAGGGACAGGATAAACTGTCACTTAGAAAGGCACGGACTAATCAAGGACAGTCAGCGTGGATTTGTTAAGGGGGTGTCGTGTCTGACTAACTTGAGTGAATTTTTCGAGGAGGTGACAAGGAACATCGATGAGGGTAGCGCAATTGATGTAGTCTACATGGATTTTAGCAAGGCTTTTGACAAGGTCCCACATGGCAAGATTGGTCAAAATTAGGGATGGGCAATAAATGCTGGCCTCGCCAGCAACGCCCACATCCCATGAACGAATTTTAAAAAAAACCCCATCACCCACGTACCAGCAAACCTTTTCCATCAGTACACAACTCTTCCAATCAGATGCTTCCTCTCACCCTTACACATTACCACTTTTGCAGGCTGCCCACCCACAACTCACAGGCCACGCACACTGGCAGCTATTCAACCATGACAGGCACATCACCCAGATATATATCCCGCTTTCTTGCAGGAGAAGGTGGCGCCTAACAGGAGGCAGCAAGTCGCAGTAGCATTTAGCCCCTCGAGCCTGTTCTGCCATTCAATGAGATCATGGTTGATCTGTGACCTAACTCCATATACCCGCCTTAGCCCCATATCCCTTAATATCCTTGGTTCACAGAAATCTATCAATCTCAGATTTAAAATTCACAAGGGAGCTAGCATCAACTGCTGTTTGCGGAAGAGTGTTCCAAACTTCTCCCACCTTTTGCGCATAGAAGCCTTTCCTAACTTCACTCCTGCACGTCCTGGCTCTAAATGTTAGGCTACGATCCCTCGTCCTCGTATTCAAATATCGGAGACCTCCAAAAACAGTTACAAATGCATGAGCAGCCAGAAGCAATAATCCAGCAACTAACCTGTAAATCCTACATGGTCCCTTTAAATAGCACTGGTGGAGGCCTCCAAGCAGTCCACGACATGTTTAGATGGTCGCGGGTAAGACAGTGTGTTGGGTGGAGCGTTAAATGCCAAAATGGTGTCTATCAGTTTAAATCAGCATTGCGCACTGATAAAATGCATGTTCTCCCTACTTTACACGATGACGGCATTTGTTATTTGTCCATGTGCGAAACCCTTTACCAAGAAGCTGCATGCACATCAAAGACACCATCTTGGATCTCTGGGAGACCGTGTAGCGCCGAAACAACGGGAGCTACACAGCCCAATTTAGCGCCGACTTGCCCTGAAATTACAGTGTCTGTTACAGAGTCATAGAGTCATAGAGTCATACAGCACGGATAGAGGCCCTTCGGCCCATCGTGTCCACGCCGGCCATCAGCCCTGTCTACTCTAATCCCATATTCCAGCATTTGGTCCGTAGCCTTGTATGCTATGGCATTTCAAGTGCTCATCCAAATGCTTCTTGAATGTTGTGAGGGTTCCTGCCTCCACAACCCTTTCAGGCAGTGAGTTCCAGACTCCAACCACCCTCTGGGTGAAAAAGTTCTTTCTCAAATCCCCTCTAAACCTCCCGCCTTTTACCTTGAATCTATGTCCCCTTGTTATAGAACCCTCAATGAAGGGAAAAAGCTCCTTAGTATCCATCCTATCTGTGCCCCTCATAATTTTGTACACCTCAATCATGTCCCCCCTCAGCCTCCTCTGCTCCAAGGAAAACAAACCCAATCTTCCCAGTCTCTCTTCATAGCTGAAGCGCTCCAGCCCTGGTAACATCCTGGTGAATCTCCTCTGCACCCTCTCCAAAGCAATCACATCCTTCCTGTAGTGTGGCGACCAGAACTGCACACAGTACTCCAGCTGTGGCCTAACCAGTGTTTTATACAGCTCCATCATAACCTCCTTGCTCTTATATTCTATGCCTCGGCTAATAAAGGCAAGTATCCCATATGCCTTCTTTACCACCTTATCTACCTGTTCCGCCGCCTTCAGGGATCTGTGAACTTGCACACCAAGATCCCTCTGACCCTCTGTCTTGCCGAGGGTCCTCCCATTCATTGTGTATTCCCTTGCCTTGTTAGTCCCTCCAAAGTGCATCACCTCGCACTTTTCCGGGTTAAATTCCATTTGCCACTGTTCCGCCCATCTGACCAACCTATCTATATCGTCCTGCAGACTGAGGCTATCCTCCTCACTATTTACCACCCTACCAATCTTTGTATCATCAGCGAACTTACTGATCATACCTTTTACATTCATATCCAAGTCATTAATGTAGACCACAAACAGCAAGGGACCCAGCACCGATCCATGTGGTACCCCACTGGCCACAGGCTTCCAGTCACAAAAACAACCTTCGACCATCACCCTCTGCCTTCTGCCACTAAGCCATTTTTGTATCCAAAGTGCCAAGGCACCCTGGATTCCATGGGCTCGTACCTTCTTGACCAGTCTCCTGTGGGGGACTTTATCGAAGGCCTTACTGAAATCCATGTATACCACATCCACTGCGTTACCCTCATCCACACGCCTAGTCACCCCCTCAAAAAATTCAATCAAATTAGTCAGACATGATCTTCCCTTGACAAAGCCATGTTGACTATCCCTGATTAATCCTTGCTTCTCCAAGTGGAGACTAATTTTGTCCTTCAGAATTTTTTCCAATAATTTTCCTACCACTGATGTTAGGCTCACTGGCCTGTAGTTCCCCGTTTTTTCCCTACTCCCCTTCTTGAATAATGGTATTACATTAGCGGTTCTCCAGTCCTCTGGCACATCCCCTGTGGCCAGAGAGGTTCTGAATATATGTGTTAGAGCCCCCGCAATCTCCTCCTTTGCCTCACACAGTAGCCTGGGATACATTTCGTCCGGGCCTGGGGATTTATCCATTTTTAGGCCTGCTAAAACCGCCAATACCTCCTCCCGCTCGATGTTAATATGTTCGAGTATATCACAGTCCCCCTGCCGTATTTCTATGTCTACATCGTCCTTCTCCATAGTGAAAACAGATGCAAAAAATTCATTTAGAACCCCTCCTACATCTGCCGGCTCCACACACAGATTGCCATTTTTGTCCCTAATGGGCCCTATTTTTTCCCTAGTCATCCTCTTACCCTTAATATACTTATAAAACATCTTAGGATTTTCCTTTATTTTGCTCGCCAGTGTTATTTCATGGCCCCTCCTTGATCTCCTAATTTCTTTTTTAAGTATCCCCCTGCACTTTTTGTACTCCTCTAGGGCTTCCTCCGTCTTTAGCCTTTTGTATCTGCCAAAAGCCCTCCTTTTTTTCCTAATCCATTCTCGTATATCCCCTGACATCCAAGGTTCCCTGGAGTTCTTGGAACCACCCTTGACCTTTACGGGAACATGTTGCCATTGTATGGTCTCAATCTCCCTTCTGAAAGACTCCCATTGCTCCGATGCGGATTTTCCTACAAGCAGCTGATCCCAGTCCATTTTGGCCAGATCCTGCCTTATCCTATTAAAATCGGCCTTCCCCCAATTTAGAACCTTTATTTCCGGCCCCTCCCTGTCCTTTTCCATGACCACCTTAAATCTCACCGAATTATGGTCACTGTCACCAAAGTGCTCACCTACTAGCACTTCTTCCACTTGGCCGGCCACATTCCCTAGAATTAGGTCCAGTACCGCCCCCTCTCTTGTAGGACTTTCTACATGCTGGCTCAAAAAGCTCTGTTCTAACATGTTCTTCTGAAATTCCTCTCTCCAGTATTTTAGTGGAGCTATTAATTTGTTTAACATAAGTGGGGTAACATCTCCACTAAAAGAGCAGAAAGAGAACTTTCAGATTAATGTGTTAAGTGCCAAAAACATAATTTCAGAGCAATAGTTGAACAGATGTTGAAATGAACCCTCAGATTTTACTGAAGGAAGTGGATTCATCCAGTTCATGGATTTTCATTACCTTTGTTACATTTTTGTGGTGAATCTGTGACAAAACCTTTTCGCACAGTAGAACACAACAGCTGAAACTCAGAAGTGAAAGCTGTCCCTGGTGATTCTACCAGAAACAAAAATATTTTAAAAACATGCTTACTGTGCCGTAAATTTCTATGATTCTATGGAGAGGACTTCCATCAGACAGCCGGAGTGGCAACCAACAAAGTGAATTTATTTTCCTACAATTGAATCCTTTAACAGTCTACTAAATATTTGATTACTCATTATTATTGTATGTATGTTCTTTACAGCAATGTTCAGCAATTTATCTTTGTGATTTGCAATGTTTTATTGACTGAATACTGTTATTCTCTGTCAACAGAAAAAATGCATGAACAAGAAAAGCTAATCAGGAACAGTAAGTTCTAGAATAAGGATTTATGCCCCAATTTTCTTCCCTTCTGAGATCCTAAAACTCATAGCACTTCATAAGTAATTAATTGTATGCAGCACTTCGAGATGTTTTAATGTGATAAAAGTGCTCTATTAACTGCAAGTATTTATCAGCTAATTCAGCATAAATCAGTGTTTGAATCTTGGCACTTTTCTGTTCTGCATGGCATAGTAACACAACAGGCATTTAAAATTGCTGGACTATAACTTGGTGTTGTAAAATTGTTTACAATTGTCAACCCCAGTCCATCACCGGCATCTCCACATCATTTACTCAATGAGGCAGTGGAACACAATAAAGACATGCCTTGAAGTTCATTGGCACTCCTTTGAAAAATATTGTGTAAGGTCACTCCAGTGGCATAGGCCACTAATGGTATAAAGCATTGTACCACGAACTGGGCAGTTGCTGATGTCATAAAGCAAGAAGCTGTCCTCAGAACTCATCAGATTGAGTTGCATTGTTTTTGGCAGCTCTCCTATCCAGTTTGGTACTCCCATTTCTGTCAAACCAACTCAATTGTTCCATGATAGCAACTGTCTGGTATCTCATCCAGGTGACCATTCTTCATGTGTGGGTCCAGATAGTGAATGGCAGCAGGCTGTTCACCAATGAAGCCATCACAGGCTATTACCATGATTAAAACTAGCGATTCAGCACTAGACTAGTACAACATAGCTACCCACTGAGCCACTGAAGAGCTTTGAATTATGACTTTTAATTTCCTTTCTGGATTATTTTATTAATAATTAGTAAATCTGAAATATTTAATGTGAAAAATTAAATTGGTGGCTTAGAATCTTACAACTGCCTTCCTGATGAATCTTACGGTTGATTTTCAGCTATTTGCAGTGCCACAATCTTTAGTACAATATGCATATGTGTCACAAGCCAGTCTTGAAACAATAAAATCTGCCTTGGCTATATTCTTGACCACCTGGGTATTAATTGAATGGAATCCTTTGCAACTAATATATAGGAACATCTGAACATAGGAACAGGAGTAGGCCATTCAGCCCCTCGTGCCTGCTCCGCCATTTGATAAGATCATGGCTGATCTGTGATCTAACTCCATATACCCGCCTTTGGCCCATATCCCTTAATACCTTTGGTTGTCATGGAACTGTTGATCTGGCAAATGCCATCTGTGGTAGCTTGAAATGAGCCAGCAACATAAAAGTTTTATGTAGTCGAATTTTGGACTGCACAGGGCAGGGTTGTCCCTATGGTGGATGTAGTCTGTTGGTCAAGTTCCAGTAGACAGCTCAGTGACAAGCTCCCTGCTGAACTGTATATGACAAAGGCATATCTCTACACACTGGAGGGAAGTGTGGGTCAGAAAACTGGGGCTACAGCATTGTAGTCCCACCTCTGACTGGCACTTCCTTCAAGTGTAGCTCCCTGCTGTGGGTATGGCATTGCTGAAACTACTGTATAATCAAATAACCTCAAGATCCATCCTATTACTTGATCTCAGGCTACGCTGATAACAACTTCACCTTGACTGGAAATCTTCAGGGACTGATCAATTATTACACCCAAATCATTTTCCTTTTCCACCTTTGCTAATGGACACTACTTACCATTGTATTTATTTCACATTTCATGTTGCAATGTGGTTTACCTCTTTTTTACCAAAATTAAAATGCAATTCTGATGTGGAGATGCCGGTGATGGACTGGGGTTGACAATTGTAAACAATTTTACAACACCAAGTTATAGTCCAGCAATTTTATTTTAAGGACTGAGCCATTGCTCAGTCCTTCTGCTAACTGATCTTGGATTGATGTTTATGCCTCTGGCTATATAGTTTGAAATCAACAAACTTTAAAATAGTACAAGAAATACTTCCCTTAACATTTTTTGTGACTAGGGTGAACAGAAGAACCAGAACAGACCCCATGGAATTTTACTAGTCCAGACAGACTTTTTCCATTTTGTACTACTTCCTGCTTCATTTTGTTAACAACAACAACTTGCATTTATTTAGCACCATTAATGTAGTAAAACGTCCCAAGTTGCTTCACAGGAGCAACTATCAAACAAAATTTGACACCGAGCCACATAAGGAGATATTAAGACAGGTGACCAAAAGCTTGGTCAAAAAAGTAGCTTTTAAGGAGTGTCTTAAAAAAGGAGAAAGACATAGCGAGCCAGAGAGGTTGAGGGAGGGACTTCCAGAACTTAGTGTCTAGGCAGCTGAAGGCACGGTCGTCAATATTAAGTCAAAGTTACTCTGGGAGATCTTGGTGCTTTTCCCCTTGAACTCTGTATTCATGGAGCCCTCAAACTCCCCCACGACCCAATGTGTCTGAGTCCTCTTGTGGGAGAGACTGCAACTAGGGGCCACAGTTTAAAAATAAGGGGTCTCCCATTTAAGACGGAGATGAGGAGAAATTTTTTCACTCAGAGGGTCGTGAGTCTGTGGAACTCCATAGAACCACAGAACCATAGAAAAGATACAGCACAGAAGGGGGCCATTCAGCCCTCGTGTCCGTGCCGGCTCGAAGAACAATCAGGTGCCCATTCTAATCCCACCTTCCAGCACCCGGTCCGTAGCCCTGCAGCTTACAGCACTTTACGTGCAGGTCCAGGTACTTTTAAAAAGAGGTGAGAGTCCCTGATTCTACCACCAATTCGGGCAGCGAATTCCATACACCCACCACCCTCTGGGTAAAAAAGTTTTTCCTCATGTCTCCTCTGATCCTTCCACCAATCAGCTTAAATCTATGTCCTCTAATTCCTGAACTCTTCGCTGGGGAAACAGGTACTTCCTGTCTGCTCTATCTGGGCCCCTCATAATTTTGTTCACATCAATCAAGTCATCCCTCAGCCTCCTCTGCTCCAAGGAAAACAACCCCAGCCTATCCAATCTCTCCTCATAGCTGCAATTTTCAAGCCCTGGCAACATTCTTGTAAATCTTCTCTGCACTCTCTCCAGAGCAATTATGTCCTTCCTATAATATGGTGACCAGAACTGTGCACAATACTCCAGCTGTGGCCTTACCAGCGTTTTATACAGTTCCATCATTACGTCCCTGCTTTTGTATTCTATACCTCGGCTAATAACGGAGAGCATTCTGTATGCCTTCTTCACAACTTTATCGACCTGTACTGCCACCTTCAGGGACCTGTGCACATGCACTCCAAGGTCTCTCACTTCTTCTACTCCTCTCAATATATTCCCATTTATTGCATATTCCCTTTTACTGTTTGCCCTCCCTAAGTGCATTACCTCACACTTCTCCGGGTTGAACTCCATTTTCCACTTTTCCGCCCACTCCACCAACCCATTGATATCTTCTTGGAGTCTACAGCTATCCTCTTCACTATCAACTACACGGCCAATTTTTGTGTCATCTGCAAATTTGCCAATCATGCCCCCTACATTCAAGTCCAAATCATTAATATATACCACAAACAGCAAGGGACCCAACACTGAGCCCTGTGGCACACCACTGGAAATGGATTTCCATTCGCAAAGACATCCATCGACTTTTGCCCTTTGTTTCCTGTTACTGAGCCAATTTTGGATCCAACTCACCACATTTCCCTGTATCCCATGGGCTTTTACCTTTCTGACCAGTCTGCCATGTGGGACCTTGTCAAATGCCTTACTAAAAACCATGTAGACAACATCCACTGCACTACCCTCATCAATCCTCCTTGTCACTTCCTCAAAGAATTTAATCAGATTTGTAAGGCATGACCTTCCCTGAACAAATCCATGCTGACTATCCTTGATTAAACCATGCCTTTCCAAGTGACAGATTATCCTATCTCTCAGTATTGATTCTAATAGTTTGCCCACCAGCAAGGTAAGACTGACCGGCCTATAATTTTTCGGCCTTTCCCTCGTACCCTTTTTAAACAATGGTACTACATTTGCAGTCTTCCAGTCCTCCAGTACCTCCCCTGTATCTAGTGAGGATTGGAAAATGATCCTCAGAGCATCCGCTATTTCCTCCCTGGCTTCCTTCAATAGCCTAGGAAACAATCCATCCGGCCCTGGTAACTTATCAACTTTCAAGGATTCCAGTCCCTATAGTACTTCCTCTCTCATTATGTTTACCTTATCCAATATTTCACACCTCTCCTCTATAACTACTACATGCGGATCATCCCTTTTCTTTGTGAATAGGGAGTCAAAATATTCATTTAAAACCCTACCCCCACATTCTCTGCTTCTACACACAAGTTACCCTTTTCATCCCTGATAGGTCCCACCTTTTCCTTAGCTATCCTCTTGTTCTTAATGTATCGATAAAACATCTTTGGGTTTTCTTTAATCTTACTAGCTAATATTTTTTCATGCCCTCTCTTTGCTCTCCTTATTTCCTTTTTTACGTCATCCCTGTACTTTCTATACTCCTCGAGGCTTTCTGCAGTATTTAGTTTTCTGTGACAGTCATAAGCTTTCTTTTTCTGATCTATCTTGCCCTGTATACTTCTAGACAACCAGGGGGCTCTAAATTTGGCAGTGCCACCCTTTTTCTTTGAGGGGACATGTCTGCATTGTTGTGTCCAGTCCACTTCTACCAAATCACCTCTTAGTTCCGTAAAATTTGCCTTCCCCCAATTTAAAACGTTTATTCCTGATTAACTCTGTCCTTCTCCATAATAATGCTAAAACTAACTAAATTGTGGTCACTATCCCCAATATGGTCACCCACTGTCACTTCACCCACTTGCCCATCTTCATTTCCCAGGACTAAATCTAGAATTGCATCCCCTCTTGTTGGGCTTGTCACATACTGGCTAAAAAAGTTCTCCTGGACACCAATCAAGAATTTTGCACCCTCTGTGCCCCTCACACTGTTTGAATCCCAGTTGATGTTAGGGTAGTTGAAGTCCCCTACTATTATTGCCCTCTTATTTTTGCACTCAGAAATTTGCCACATATTTATTCTTCTATCTCCCTTTTGCTATTCGGGGGTCTATAGTACACTCCTAGTAGTGTGACTGCCCCTTTTTTATTTCTTAGCTCAATCCATATGGCCTCGATTGATGATCCATTTAGTATATCATCCCTTCTCACAACTGTAATTGATTCTTTAACCAATAATGCTACCCCCCCTCCTTTTTTATCACCCACTCTATCCTGCCTGAAAACTCTATATCCAGGGATATTGAGCTGCCAATTATCCCCCTCTTTAAGCCAGGTTTCCATTATAGTAATGATATCATGCTGCCATGTGTCTATCTGTGCCCTTAGCTCATCTGCTTTGTTTGCAATACTCCTTGCATTGAAGTATATACCCTTTAACCCCGTCAAATTCCTGTGCTGAACACTATTTAACCTTTGCTTCTTTTGCCTTTCTGAATCGCGAACTACGACACTAACTGCTTTTCTACTTCCCGTTTCCTGGTCTGAATTTGTCCTATCTATATGTGTTCTTTGGTTCCCATTCCTTCTGCCATACTAGTTTAAACCCTCCCCAACAGAACTAGCAAATGCCCCCGCGAGGATATAGGTCCCAGTTCTTCTTGGGTGCAACCCATCCAGCTTGTACAGATCCCGCCTTTCCCAGAATCGGTCCCAATGCCTCAGGAGTCCTACACCATCTCTCAAGCCATGCATTCATCTGGGCTATTCTCCTATTTCTGCTCTCATGAGCACGTGGCACTGGGAGTAATCCTGAGATTACTACCTTAGAGGACCTGCTTTTTAATTTCTTTCCTAACTCCCTATATTCTGCTTACAGGGCCTCATCCCTTTTTTTACCAATGTCGTTGGTACCGATATGGACCACGACCTCTGGCTGTTCACCCTCCCCCTTCAGAATGTCCTTGACCCTAGCACCAGGGAGGCAACATACCATCCTGGAGTCATGTCTGCGGCCACAGAAATGCCTATCTGTTCCCCTTACGATGGAATCTCCTATCACTATTGCTCTCCCATTCTTTTTCCACCCCTCCTGTGCATCTGAGTCACTTATGGTGCCACGGTCTTGGCTCTTGCTGCATTCCCCTGATAAGCCATCTCCCCCAACAATATCCAAAGCGGAATATCTGTTTGAAAGGGAAATGGCCCCAGGGGACTCCTCTCTACCTGCCTAGTCCTTTTACTCTCCCTGGCGGTAACCCATTTCCTTTCTGCCTGCGTAATCTTTACCTGCGGTATGACCACCTCACTGAACGTGCTATCCACAATAATCTCAGCATCGCGGATGCTCCACAGTGAATCCACCCACAGCTCCAGCTCCGAAATGCGGTTAGCCAGTAGCTGCAGTTGGACACACTTCCTGCACACATGGTCGCTAGGGACACCGGTAGTGTCCCTGACTTCCCACATAGCGTTGGAGGAGCCTTTCACGGGTGCGAGCTCTGCTGCCATGACTTGCCTTAGATTAAACTCGTTAGTTACTCCGTGACATCCTTCCCCAGAGAGCGGTGGAGGCAGCGTCATTGAATATTTTTAAGGCTGAGTTAGATAGCTTCCTGATTAACAAGGGAGTCAAAGGTTATAGTCGGTCGATGGGAAAGTAGGGTTAAGGTCACAATCAGATCAGCCATGATCTTATCAAATGGCAGAACAGACTCAAAGGGCCGAATGGCCTACTCCTGCTCTTAATTCATTTGTTCATATGTGGGGTCTATATTGCTCCATCTAGCTTTGTTCCTTCCTCAAAGATTTCCAATGAAGCATGACTTAAATTCATGCTTACTCCTTACGCCTTCCGTGTCTTTTGATTAGCATTGATAGCACCTCATATATTGCTGTTCAGCATTTCCGTACTACAGATGTGTAAGTTAATTGGTCTACAATTATCAGCTACAAGCCTCAGTTCTTTTTTGAATATTGGAGTAAAGGGCAGTAATGATGGTGATTGTTTACCACACAGAAATCATTGTATCATGGTAGGTACAGCACAGGAGGAGGCCATTTGGCCCATCATGACTTTGCCGGCTCTTTGATAAGAGTTATCCAATTAGTCCCAATCCCCTACTCTATCACTATCCTCGGCTGGAGTATTGTATCCAATTCTGGGCACCACACTTTAGGAAGCATGTCATGGCCTTAGAGAGGGTGCAGAAGAGATTTACTAGAATGGTGCCATGGATGAGGGACTTCGGTTATGTGGAGAGACTGGAGAAGCTGGGGTTGTTCTCCTTAGAACAGAGAAGATTAAGGGGAGATTTGATAGAGGTGTTCAAAATCATGAACAGTTTTGACAGAGTAAATAAAAAGAAACTGTTTCCAGTGACAGAAGGGTTGGTAACCAGAGGATACAGATTTAAGGTGATCGGCAAAAGAGCCAGAGGCAACATGAGGAAACATTTTTTTACACAGCGAATTGTAATGATCTGGAATGCACCGCCTTAAAGGGTGGTGGAAGCAGATTCTTTAGCAACTTTCAAAAGGGAATTGGGTAAATACTTGAAGGGAAAAAATGTACAAGGCTACGGGGAAAGAGCAGGGAAGTTGGACTAATTGGATAGCTCTATCAAAGAGCCGGCACAGGCATGATGGGCCGAATGGCCTCCTCCTGTGCTGTACCTACTATGATACTATGAAGATGTAAGTGAATTGTTGCTGGCTTTCATCGTAAGGCCATATACTTGAAGTATGCAAAGTGCGAATACACTCATTAAAATGAATGAGCGTAAAATGAGGAGTTGCTGCAAATTGGGCACACTGACCTCCATGTCTGATTCTCTGCTGCATACTCATGGCGAATGTAGCTCCACACCAGGAGGCTCAACGTGCAAAATCTAGCCTACATCTGCAAGAAATGTTGCTTTCAGGATCAGTGGTTTGAAACTTTTGATAAGGATAATCAGCTACCAACGAACAACAAAAAATGTAACAGCTCTCTAACGGCTCATAGAACTAAATCATTATCTGTTAGCAATAGTCAGCAGTTAGATTTTTGGGTCATGTTCAACTTGAATCTTTCTATTCAACAGAAAAGGTGGATGATGACAAAAAAAAACCTCATGAAAAACGTAAGTCTAAAATTAGGTTTACTTCATTTACATTTTAAAAAGATTAAGAGCAGTGCAATACATTAAACTGTGCCACACATTTGGCAGATTGAGTCTGAATCATATCCTCTGCAACAGTATGTCTTACAGTACAACAACAACATAGTACATAGGGTCAATTATTTTACAGTACAAAATTGAACTGGTAGCTGTTCTTGTTACTGCATTGCTAAAAGGTCTTATTTTGAGATGATATGTAACAAGGAGACTGATATGCAATTGTATCCACAAGACTATTTTGCAACAAAACACTTGTCTGTGCTGTACTTTTCAAATATGGAAAGAAGAAGGAGTCAGGTGTTCTAAAATCTCAATGTAATACATTGGCTGGAAATTTCCTGGCAGCTGCACAAACAGGGTTTCCACCGCATCTCCAGCGAAGTTACAGCAGCAAAGCGGGAGCAGTTCCGAGGAAATTCCTTGCCATTGCCTTGGATAACTTAAACTTAAAAGCTGTTCTTTGAAATGATAGGGGTAATTCCACGATCTAGTACTCCCAGTGGGAAGCCACACTCACAGATAGCATGGGTTGAAGAAAGCAGTATAACATTGTAGACTTGATTCTCTGACCTGTGCTCCTGGTGAGAGTGGCTCCCCACTGGAAGAATATAAGAACATAAGAAATAGGAGCAGGAGTGGACCATGCAGCCCCTCGAACCTGATCTGCCATTCATAAGAACATAAGAACATAAGAAATAGGAGCAGGAGTAGGCCAATTGGCCCCTCGAGCCTGCTGCGCCATTCAATAAGATTATGGCTGATCTGATCCTAACCTCAAATCTAAATTCATGTCCAATTTCCTGCCCGCTCCCCGTAACCCCTAATTCCCTTTACTTCTAGGAAACTGTCGATTTCTGTTTTAAATTTATTTAATGATGTAGCTTCCACAGCTTCCTGGGGCAGCAAATTCCACAGACCTACTACCCTCTGAGTGAAGAAGTTTCTCCTCATCTCAGTTTTGAAAGAGCAGCCCCTTATTCTAAGATTATGCCCCCTAGTTCTAGTTTCATCCATCCTTGGGAACATCCTTACCGCATCCACCCGATCAAGCCCCTTCACAATCTTATATGTTTCAATAAGATCGCCTCTCATTCTTCTGAACTCCAATGAGTAGAGTCCCAATCTACTCAGCCTCTCCTCATATGTCTGCCCCCTCATCCCCGGGATTAACCGAGTGAACCTTCTTTGTACTGCCTCGAGAGCAAGTATGTCTTTTCTTAAGTATGGAGACCAAAACTGTATGCAGTATTCCAGGTGCGGTCTCACCAATACCTTATATAACTGCAGCAATACCTCCCTGTTTTTATAAGATAAAATAAGATCATGGCTGATTCAATAAGATCATGGCTGATCTTCGACCTCAACTCCACTTTCCAGTCCTATCCCCATATCTGTTGATTCCCTTAGAGTCCAAAATTCTATCTATCTCAGCCTTGAATATACTCAATGACTCAGCATCCACAGTCCTCTGGGGTAGAGAATTCCAAAGATTCACAAACTTCTGAGTGAAGAAATTCCTCCTCATCTCAGTCTTGAATGGCCGAGTCCTTTCCTGAGACTATGTCCCCTAGTTCTAGACTCTCCAGCCACGGGAAACAACCTCTCAGCATCTACCCTGTCAAGCCCCCTCAGATTCTTAAATGTTTCAATGAGATCACTTCTCATTCTTCTAAACTCCAGAGAGTTTAGGCCCATTCTACTCAAGCTCTCCTCATAGGAGAATCCTCTCATCCCAGGAATCCAGTGATTCCAGGGATGAGGGACTTTAGGTACGTGGATAGACTGGAGAAGCTGGGATTGTTCTCCTTGGAACAGAGAAGGTTGAGAGGAGATTTGATAGAGGTATTCTGGTCTAGACAGTGGAGATAGACAGAAACTGTTCCCATTGGCGGAAGGGTCAAGAACCAGAGGACACAGACTTAAGGTGATTGGCAAAAGAACCAAAAGTGATATGAGGAAAAGCGTTTTTAAACAGCGAGTGGTTAGGAACTGGAATGCAGTGCCCAAGGGGGTGGTGGAGGCAGATTCAATCATGGCTTTCAAAAGGGAACTGGATGAGTACTTGAATGGAAAAAATTTGCATGGCTACGGGTATAAGGCGGGGGAGTGGGACCAGCTGGATTGCTCTTGCATAGAGCCGGCACGGACTCGATGGGCCGAAAGGCCTACTTCCGTGCTGTAACCTTTCTATAATTCTATGAATCAATCTAGTGAACCTTTGTTGCACTGCCTCCAAGGCAAGTTTCCTTAGATAAGGAGACCAAAACTGTACACAGTGGTCCAGTTTAAAGCCACCAAAGCCCGGTACAATTGTGGTAAGACTTCCTTACTCTTGTACTCCAACCACCTTGCGATAAAGGTCAACATTCCTTTCTCTTTCCTAATTGCCTGCTGTACCTGCATGCTAACTTTTTGTGTTTCTTGTACCAGGACAGTCAAATCTCTCTGAACACCAACATTTAATAGTTTCTCATTGTTTAAAAAATATTCTGCTTTCCTATTCTTCCTACCAAAGAGAATAACCTCACATTTCCCTATATAATACTCCATATGCCACCTTCTTGTCCACTCACTTAACCTGTCTATATCCCTTTGCAGGCTCTTTGTGTCCTCTTCACAGCTTACTTTCCCACCTAGCCTTGTATCGTCAGCAAACTTGGATACATTACACCCAGTCCCTTCATCCAAGTCATTAATATAGATTGTAAATAGCTGAGGCCCAAGCACTGATCCTTGTGGCACCCCACTAGTTACAGTCTGCCAACCTGAAAATGACCCGTTTATCCCTGCTCTCCGTTTTCCGTCTGTTAACCAATCCTCTATCCATGCTAATATATTACCCCCAACCCCATGAGCCGATATCTTGTGCAACAACCTTTTGTGTGCCACTTTATCGAATGCCTTTTGAAAATCCAAATATACTACATCCACTGGTTCCCCTTTATCTACCATGCTAGTTACATCCTCAAAAAACTGTAATAAATTTGTCAAACATGATTTCCCGTTGACTCTGCCTAATCATATTATGACTTTCTAAGTGCCCTGTTACCACTTCCTTAATAATGGATTCCAGCATTTTCCCAATGACTGATGTCAGGCTAACTGGTCTGTAGTTCCCTGTTTTCTCTCTCCCTCCTTTCTTGAATAGCGGGGTTACATTTGCTACCTTCCAATCCGCTGGAACCGTTCTAGAATCTAGGGAATTTCGGAAGATCACAACCAATACACCCACTATCTCTGCTGCCACCTATTTTAGAACCCTAAGATGTAGGCCATCGGGTCCAGGGGATTTATCAGCTTTTAGTTCCATTAGTTTCTCCAGTACTTTTTCTCTACTGATATTAATTACTTTAAGTTCCTCACTCTCATTAGACCCTTGGTTCCCCACTATTTCTGGTATGCTTTTTGTGATTTCCACTGTGAAGACAGATACAAAATATTTATTTAACGTCTCTGCCATTTCCTTATTCCTCATTATAATTTCTCCTGTCTCAGCCTCCAAGGCACCAACGTTTACTTTTGCTACTCTCTTTTTTGTTACATACTTGTAGAAGCTCTTACATTCCATTTTTATATTTCTTGCTAGATGTTCTCCCTCTTTATCAATTTCTTGGTCATCCTTTGCTGGTTTCAAAAACTCTCCCAATCCTCAGGCTTACTACTTTTCTTGGCAACATTGTAAGCCTCTTCTTTTAATCTAATACTATCCTTAACTTTTTTAGCTAGCCATAGATGAATCAATTTTCCCGTGGAATTATAATTCCTCAATGGAATGTATTTTTGTTGAGAATGCTGAAGTATTTCTTTAAATGTTTGCCATTGTTTGTCTACTGTCATACCTTTTAATCTAATTTCCCAGTCTACCTTTGCCAACTCACCCCTTATACCTATTTAATTGGATTTATTTAAGTTTAAGACTCTAGTTTCTGATTTAAGTTTGTCACTTTCAAACTCAATGCAAAATTCTATCATATTATGATCACTCTTCCCCAGGGGATCCTTTACTGTAAGATTACTAATTAACCCTGTCTCATTACACAGTACAAGATCTAAAATAGCCAGTTCCCTGGTTGGTTCCATAACGTATTGTTCTCGGAAACTGTCTCGAATGCATTCCATGAACTCATCCTCCAGACTACCGTTACCAATTTGATTTGTCCTGTCCATATGTAGATTAAAGTCCCCCACGATTATTGCATTACCCTTGTTACAAGCTTCTATTATTTTTTGATTAATACTCTGTCCAACAGTATAGCTACTATCAGGAGGTCTATAAACTACTCCCACCCACCAGTGTTTTCTGCCCCTTGTCATTTCTTATTTCCACCCATACTGATTCTACTTCCAGATCTTCTGAGCCAAGGTCCTTTCTCACCACTGTCGTTATGTCATCCTTTATTATCAGGCTACACCCCCTCCTTTTCCATTCTGTCTGTCTTTTCAGAACGTAAAGTACCCTGGAATATTTAGTTCCCAATCTTGGTCACCTTGCAACCATGTCTCTGTAATGGCTATTAGATCAAACCCACTTATCTCTCTTTGTGCAACTCATCTGTCTTATTACAAATGCTCCGTGCATTCAGATAAAGAGCCTTTAATTATAACTTTTTACCAATTTTCCCTGCTTTGACCTTATTTACTGATGCACTGTTACCATTAAACTTTCTGTCCCTTCCTGCCACACTCTGCTTATCTTCACCCAAATCACTACACTGCTCTGTTGCCTTGACTTTTCTCATTAGATTTCTAAATTTCTCCTCACCTGACTCCTCCCCCCTCCTTTTTAGTTTAAAGCTCTATCTACAGCCCTAGTTATTCGATCTGCTGGGACACAGGTCCCATTGGAGCCAGTCCCAATGGAACAGCTCCCTCTTTCCCCAATACTGTGCCAGTGTCCCATGAATCGAAACTCCTGTCTCCCACACCACTCTTTGAGCCACGCATATAACTCTCTGATCTATTTGTCCCTTTGCTAATTTGCACGTGGCTGAGGTAGTAATCCGGAGATTATTACCTTCGAGGTTCTGCTTATTAATTTAGACCCTAGCTCCTCAAACTGTCTCAGCAGAACCTCCTTCTTAGTTCTATCTATGTCGTTGGTTTCTACATGGACCATGACAACTGGATCCTTCTCCTCATGCTCCAAGTTCTTTTCCAGCTGCAAGGAGATATCCATATCCCTGGCACTGAGCAGGTAACTCAGCCTTCTGGACTCTCCGTCACGGCTGCAGAGAACATTGTCTATCCCCGTGACTGTACTATCCCCTACCATTACGATATTCCTTTTTACTCTCCCAACTTGAATGGCCTCCTGTACCACAGTGCCGTGGTCAGTTTGCCCATCCTCCCTGCAGTCTCTGTTCTCATCCATACAGGTAGCAAGTACATCGTACCTGTTGGATAAGGTCAAGGGCTAAGGCTGCTATATCACTACATCCTGGCTCCCCATACCTGCCTGACTCATAGTCACACCCTCCTGTCCCTGACCACTGAATGAATCAAAACTATTACCTAAGGGATGTGGCTGCCTCCAGGATCAAAGTATCCAGATAATTCTCCCCCTCCCGGATGCATCGCAGTGTCTGCAGTTCGGACGCCAGCTCAACAATGCTGAGCCAAAGTTCCTTGAGTTGCAGACATTCACCACAGGCGTGGATGCCTGGGATCTCGCTGGTCTCCATAAACTCCCACATGCTGCAGTTACGACACACCACCTCCCCTGCCAGGAAGGTGTGACTGTGAGTCAGGCAGGTATGGGGACCCAGTATGTAGGGAGCATGGAAATTACATAAGAACATATAAGAACATAAGAAATAGGAGCAGGAGTAGGCCAATCGGCCCCTCGAGCCTGCTCCGCCATTCAATAAGATCATGGCTGATCTGATCCTAACCTCAAATCTAAAGAACACAAGAAGTAGGAACAGGACCCGGCCACTCAGCCCCTGGGCCCACTCCGCCACCCACAGGGCCTTGACCGATCCGAACTCAGCTTCATGTCCAATTTCCTGCCTGCTCCCCGTAATCCCTAATTCCCTTTACTTCTAGGAAACTGTCTATTTCTGTTTTTGTTAAGAGGTGAAAGTATAAGCTTGAAAATTATTGTGATCAATGCTATCACATGTACACTTAACTAAATTCCTCTCTGCTATTTTAACAGAGGCTTTAGCCCATTTATTTTAAATGAGTTATTACTCTTTCAGTCATATGTAACAGTTCATATCACTGAAAAGTTACCACTACAGAATGATTGGCCGGGAAATTCCTCAGAGCTGCTCCCGTTCCGCTCGTGTTTCTGTGCCGGAAGTGCAGCGGAAACCGTGTTGATAAACGTAAACGGGCTTTCCACTGCACTTCCAGCTAAGTACTTACCCTTTGATAGGTAAGTTCAGCAGTTTCAATACTTAGTATTGTTTTCTCGTGGAAGGGTTCAACTCTTACTTCAATTCTCTGTCAACAGGAAGGTTGAGGCGTGAAGCTGCTGATGCTAAAAAACGTAAGTAATTGAATGACAAAACAAATGAAACTACATTTGTGATTTGAACCTATGGTCTATGGATGGCCATCTACTGTTTTATGAAGTTCATTACAACTTTGAGATCCAATTGTAGCCTTAGACAGTTAGAATTTCACTTGATTTTCAGATTATTTACAACGTAGCAAAGCAAATTCAACACACATCATTTCTTTGTCACAACGCTAATGTTTGCATTGCGAAATGACTCCAAAACTTAGGTAAAAATAGCAGAAAATACTGTGGCTATTAAAGGGCTGCTGCACTCTAAAAGAAAGGCAGCATTTTTTTTTGGCAGACTGACTAATATGACAGCGAAGATAGTCTGGAAGTCTTTTTGAAGGAGATTACCATGAGGAATATTTCCCCTGGTGGGGGAGTCCAGAACAAGGGGGCATAACTTTACAATTAAAGCTCGACCATTCAGGGGTGATGTCAGGAAGCACTTCTTCATACAAAGGGTAGTGGAAATCTGGAACTCTCTTCCCCCAAACAGCTGTTGAGGCTGGGGGCCAAATGAAAATTTCAAAACTGAGATTGATAGATTTTTGTTAGGCAAGCAGATTAAGGGTTATGGATCCAAGGCGGTTAGATGGAGTTAACATACACCATTGGAAAACAGCAAACAAGGCAGCAGTGACAAGGTTGTTGCAATGATGTAAAGTGCATCATTCCCTCCATCATAAGGTCAGAAATGGGGATGTTCGCTGATGATTGCACAGTGTTCTGTTCCATTCGCAACCCCTCAAATAATGAAGCAGTCCGAGCCCGCAAGCAGCAAGACCTGGACAACATCCAGGCTTGGGCTCATACGTGGCAAGTAACATTCGTGCCAGACAAGTGCCAGGCAATGACAAACAGGTGGCTTTAGTGTGGGAGGAGCTAAATACGATTAAAATTACTAAGGAATTGGTACTCAGTAAATTAATGGGACTCAAGGTGGATAAATCCCCTGGACCTGATGGCTTACATCCTAGGGTCTTGAGGGAAGTGGCAGTAGGGATTGTGGATGCTTTGGTAATAATTTTCCAAAATTCTCTGGACTCGGCAAAGGACCCAGCAGATTGGAAAACTGCTAATGTAACACCCTTATTTAAAAAGGGTAGTAGGCAGAAGGCTGGAAATTATAGACCAGTTAGCCTAACATCTGTGGTGGGTAAAATTTTGGAGTCTATTAATAAGGAGACAGTAACGGAACATTTGGATAAACATAATTTAATAGGACAAAGTCAGCATGGCTTTACGAAGGGGAAGTCATGTCTGACAAATTTGCTTGAGTTCTTTGAGGCCATAACGTACAGGGTGGATAAAGGGGAACCAGTGGACGTAGTGTATTTAGACTTCCAGAAGGCATTCGACAAGGTGCCACATAAAAGATTATTGCTCAAAATAAAGAATCACTGGATTGGGGGTAATATTCTGGCATGGGTGGAGGATTGGTTATCTAACAGGAAGCAGAGAGTTGGGATAAATGGTACATTCTCGGACTGGCAACCAGTAGCCAGTGGTGTTCCGCAGGGGTCGGTGCTGGGTCCCCAGCTCTTTACAATCTATATTAATGATTTAGAGGAGGGGACCGAATGTAACATATCAAAGTTTGCAGATGATACAAAGATGGGAGGGAAAGTAGAGAGTGAGGAGGACATAAAAAACCTACAAGGGGATATAGATAGGCTGGGTGAGTGGGCGGAGATTTGGCAGATGCAGTACAATATTGGAAAATGTGAGGTTATGCACTTTGGCAGGAAAAATCAGAGAGCAAGTTATTATCTTAATGGCGAGAAACTGGAAAGTACTGCAGTACAAAGGGATCTGGGGGTCCTAGTGCAAGAAAATCAAAAAGTTAGTTTGCAGGTGCAGCAGGTGATCAAGAAGGCCAACGGAATGTTGGCTTTTATTGCTCGGGGGATAGAATATAAAAACAGGGAGGTATTGCTGCAGTTATATAAGGTATTGGTGAGACCGCACCTGGAATACTGCATACAGTTTTGGTCTCCGTACTTAAGAAAAGACATACTTGCTCTCGAGGCAGTACAAAGAAGGTTCACTCGGTTAATCCCGGGGATGAGGGGGCGGACATATGAGGAGAGGTTGAGTGGATTGGGACTCTACTCATTGGAGTTCAGAAGAATGAGAGGCGATCTTATTGAAACATATAAGATTGTGAAGGGGCTTGATCGGGTGGATGCGGTAAGGATGTTCCCAAGGATGGGTGAAACTAGAACTAGGGGGCATAATCTTAGAATAAGGGGCTGCTCTTTCAAAACTGAGATGAGAAGAAACTTCTTCACTCAGAGGGTAGTGGGTCTGTGGAATTTGCTGCCCCAGGAAGCTGTGGAAGCTACATCATTAAACAAATTTAAAACAGAAATCGACAGTTTCCTAGAAGTAAAGGGAATTAGGGGTTATGGGAAGCGGGCAGGAAATTGGACATGAATTTAGATTTGAGGTTAGGATCAGATCAGCCATGATCTTATTGAATGGCGGAGCAGGCTCGAGGGGCCGATTGGCCTACTCCTGCTCCTATTTCTTATGTTCTTATGTTCTTATCTCCAACAAGAGAGAGTCTAGCCACCTCCCCTTGACATTCAACGGCATTCATCGCCGAATCCCCCCACCATCAACATCCTGGGGGTCACCAACGACCAGAAACTTAACTGGACCAGCCACATAAATACTGTGGCTACAAGAGCAGGTCGGAGGCTGGGTATTCTGTGGCGAGTGACTCACCTCCTGACTCCCCAAAGCCTTTCCACAATCTACAAGGCACAAGTCAGGAGTGTGATGGAATACTCTCCACTTGCCTGGATGAGTGCAGCTCCAACAACACTCAAGAAGCTCGACACCATGCAGGACAAAGCAGCCCGCTTGATTCGCACCCCATCCACCACCCTAAACATTAACTCCCTTCACCACTGGCGCACTGTGGCTGCAGTGTGTACCATCCACAGGATGCACTGCAGCAACTCGCCAAGGCTTCTTCAATAGCACCTCCCAAACCCGCGACCTCTACCACCTAGAAGGACAGAGCAGCAGGTACATGGGAACACCACCACCTGCACGTTCCCCTCCAAGCCACACACCATCCCAACTTGGAAATATATTGCCGTTCCTTCATCGTCACTGGGTCAAAATCCTGGAACTCCCTTCCTAACAGCACTGTGGGAGAACCTTCACTATATGGACTGCAATGGTTCAAGAAGGCGGCTCACCAACACCTTCTCAAGGGCAATTAGGGATGGGCAATAAATGCTGGCCTCATCAGCGATGCCCACATCCCATGAACGAATAAAAAAAGACAACTGACTAATTTGCCAAATGCCACCAGTGGTGGCTTGAAATGAGTTGATAGGATAAAAATTCAATGCTGTGGTGACTTTAAGTGCAAAGGGCAAGGATGTTCCTGTGCTCATGTCACCTGAAGATCATGTTCCAGTAGGTTGCATAACTAAGTAACTAACTCCCTGCTGAATCGTCGGCAGAGAAGAGAGTTTTCTTTTCCCGAGGTACATTTTACTCATGTCTTTGTGAACTTCCTTGGGACATTTTTCTACAGTAAAAGAGCTACCTAAATGCAAATTGTTGTCACTGTTGTTGACATGCTCAAGTAGCTGCACCCGAGTTACATGACATAATTCCTTGGCCACCTGCAGGTGGGTGCCAGGTGCCTGGCTTGACAGTACACAACTCTTATCCCTCCTCACAAATTCCCCTTTCTCCTACAAATCCAGGACAGCCAATGCAATCCAATAAAATGCAGGCAGCCCCAATGTCTGGTCGCAGCTGCAGGAGCAAACTGGTGTCAGCAGGAATGCTGCAGTGAGAAGTGTGCACCAAAGCAGTGCTAAATTGAAGAAAAATAGCATCAAGCAGCAGGCAACAAAAAAAAGAAAAAGAGAGATTTTCCTGGATGTGCACCCAGAATTGTCTGCACACAGCAAATATTGGAAAATCAGGCGAGTCAGAGTGTTGCCTGCAAAGGAACCTGCCCAAATTTCCTGCCATTAAATTAAATTTTCAAAGGTACCAACTTACATTAATTTATTTAAGATGTAAACATGTAATGAGGCCAGCACACACACAAAGCCTCAAAAATAATTTATTATTTTTCCTTTGTTGAACCAGAAGTTCAGCACCGAGAACAGTGGGACCAACTTCTGTGGGCATCACATGCTCCTGACGTTGGGCTGCTCCCTGAACGCAGTGATGATTAATTGGCTCTAATATTTATCTGCTTTATTTTCAACAGAAATATTTTTTATGTGTTCTGATGCCAAAAAAATACTAAAAAATCAGAGAGAAAAACAAAATACAACGCTAAAAAGCAACTGAAAAATTAAAAAAATACAAGAAAGCCACTGCTACTTTAAGAACTCCTTCATGCATGAGACTTGCCTTTTTGCCAATTCTCGATGAGCAAGTAGAAAACGAAGCACAAACCCATCCTAAATGGACAGGAACTTGTGCAAGGGGACATTACCATATATTACATTATTAAAATGAAGTTCTCTCACTTTAAGATTAAGCGCCGAACAAATCTGGCAGGTATTCAGTGATACGAATCTCTGCATCAGTTTTTTGCTCCTCATAAACCCTTTCTGCACTGGTGGGAATGATCCTATCAGCCATAAAATTTACCCCATTATATGCAAGCAGTGATTTGAAATGAAAATTCAATTAGTAACTCATACTGATACAACTGCCCTGCTGATTTCCAATATTGACAACATGCAGATATTGCAAGTCTTACAAAAAAAGCAATGGGTTGGATCAGGTGTTGCAAAGAAACCTAAGTATATATGGGATAAAGTAATAATACATCCATTCGCAACAAAATCATTTTATTTTTCTTCAACAGAAAAGATTCAAGAACAACGTCTTGCTAAGGGTAAGCTCGATAACAATGAAGAGCTGAATAGAAATAAAAATCTATTCAAGAAAGGAGGTAGAGAGAAAACAGGGAACTATAGGCCAGTTAGCCTGACATCAGTCATCGGGAAAATGCTGGAATCCATTATTAAGGAAGTGGCAACAGGGCACTTAGAAAATCATAGCATGATTAGGCAAGGTCAACATAGTTTTATGAAAGGGAAATCGTGTTTGACAAATCTATTAGAGTTTTTTGAGGATATAACTAGCAGGGTAGATAAAGGGGAACCAGTGGATGTCATATATTTGGATTTTAAAAAGGCATTCAATAAGGTGCCACATAAAAAGTTATTACACAAGATAAGGGCTCATGGGGTTGGGGTAACATATTAGTATGGATAGAGGATTGGTTAATGGACAGAAAACAGAGAGTAGGGATAAACGGGTCATTTTCAGGCTGGCAAACTGTAACTCGTAGGGTGCCACAAGGATCAGTGCTTGGGCCTCATCTATTACAATCTACATTAATAACTTAAATGAAGGGACCGAGTGTAATATATCCAAGTTTGCTGACGATAGAAAGCTAGGTGGGAAATAAAAATCGGGACTAATATAAAACCTGCTGCCAATCGCTATCACCCAATTTACACTATTGCACAGACTTAAGATCTACCCCTTTTTTTGAAAAATATTCCAGTTCTGTTTTAAAATGTGTGGGATCAGATATCACAAAGAACCTTCAAGTTTTTGATTGTGTGAAAGGATGAAATGCTTTAACATGCAAATTCTTAACCAACTACTTTAATTCTCTTTCAACAGAGAAGGCAAATGCTGAACGTTATGAAAGAGGTAAGTACAGTGAAACCTGTAAATTACAGACACATAAGGAACTGGCATCAGCCGTCCTTTTTCTAGAGTAATACGGTTTCCTAGAGCAATACGTCATGGAACCAACCAGGGAACAGAATATTTTAGTTTTTGTATTATGTAATGAGACAGGGTTAATTAGTAATCTCACAGTAAGAGATTCTCTGGGGAAGAGTGATCATATGATAGAATTTCACATTGAGTTTGAGAGTGACGTACTTAAGTCAGAAACTAGAGTCTTAAACTTAAATAAAGCCAATTACATAGGTATGAGGGGCAAGTTGGCTAAGGTAGATTGGGAAACCAAATTAAAGGGTATTGAAAAACAATGGCAAACATTTAAAGAAATATTTCAATATTCTCAACAAATATACATTCCATTAAGAAATAAAAACTCATCGGGAAAAGTGATCCCCCCCTTGGCTAACTAAAGAAGTTAAGAATAGTATTCGATTAAAAGAGACCTATAATGTTGCCAAGAAAAGTAGTAAGCCTGAGGATTTTTAGAAACCAGCAAAGGACCATCAAAAAATTGATAAAAAGGGAGAAAATAGAATATGAAAGTAAACTAGCATGAAATATAAAAACAGATTGTAAGAGCTTCTACAAGTATGTAAAAAGGAAGAGAGTAGCAAAAGTAAACATTGGTCCCTTAGAGGCTGAGACAGGAGAAATTATAATGGGGAATCAGGAACTGGCGGATGCATCAAACAAATATTTAGTATTTGTCTTCACAGTAGAAGACACAAAAAGCATACCAGAAATAGTGCGGAACCAAGGGTCTAATGAGATTGAGGAACTTAAAGTAATTAATATCAGTAGAGAAAAAGTACTGGAGAAACTAATGGGACTAAACACTGATAAATCCCCTGGACCCGATGGCCTACATCCTAGGGTTCTAAAAGAGGTGGCTGCAGAGATAGTGGACGCATTGTTATGATCTTCCAAAATTCCCTAGATTCTAGAATGATCCCAGTGGATTGGAAGGTAGCAAATGTATCTCCGCTATTCAAGAAAGGAGGGAGAGAGAAAACAGGGAACTATAGGCCAGTTAGCCTGACATCGGTCATCGGGAAAATGCTGGAATCCATTATTAAGGAAGTGGCAACTGGGCACTTAGAAAATCATAACATGATTAGGCAAGGTCAACATAGTTTTATGAAAGGGAAATCGTGTTTGACAAATCTATTAGAGTTTTTTGAGGATATAACTAGCAGGGTAGATAAAGGGGAACCAGTGGATGTCATATATTTGGATTTTAAAAAGGCATTCAATAAGGTGCCACATAAAAAGTTATTACACAAGATAAGGGCTCATGGGGTTGGGGTAACATATTAGTATGGATAGAGGATTGGTTAATGGACAGAAAACAGAGAGTAGGGATAAACGGGTCATTTTCAGGCTGGCAAGCTGTAACTCGTAGGGTGCCACAAGGATCAGTGCTTGGGCCTCATCTATTACAATCTACATTAATAACTTATATGAAGGGACCGAGTGTAATATATCCAAGTTTGCTGACGATAGAAAGCTAGGTGGGAAAGTAAGCTGTGACGAGGACACAAAGAGGGGGAAAAAAAAAATTGGCTAAAAGCCGTTTTTGGGCGCGGGTAGCGTGGTGCGCTATTACCCCACGCCCAATGACCCGGCGCAGGCAGGACGCGGGTTTTGGCCAGCTCGAGGACTCAAATGCAATCAGCGTTCCATTCTGGGCCTTGCACATCAAAGCAATTCGCACTTTCCGCCACCAGGGGCGCTCAATCTCTTAAAGGGAGGATGTTTCTTAGAAATCTCTTAAAGGTAGCTGTTACCTGTAATTTTCTGAAAATAACAATCTACTGTCTGCACGGAGTCTCTACGGAGATCAGGCATCGTACACATAAAACACAGATGCAGGTCCCATCCTTATGTTTACACACTGATGAGTTATGTTAAAACATTCAATAAAGGTTGTGCACTACTGAATCCCACATCCTCCAATCTGCACGCCAAACCTCACCAATCTGCCGATCTGAGTTGATACCAGGCCTGTGAGTGTGCGTGCACCAAGGTTCTCTGCTGAAGCACTAGAGACCTTAGTGTAAGAGGTGGACAGAAGGAGGGTCATCCTATATTCGCGGGGGGGGCAAGAGGCACTCCAGACATATATCCAAAAGGCAGTGGGAGGCAGCAGGGAACTAAGTCAATACCAGGCGCACAGTATCATGAACATGGATGCAGTGCAGGAAGAAGTTCAATGCTTTGACATGAGTGGTCAAGGTGAGTGAGGTCAACTGTCAAGTGGCGTCTCCCACCAACTGCACCACGCACTACACCCCCCATCCTCCACCTACCAACAAACTCTTTCCATCGGTACTCAACTCTTCCAATCAGATTCTTCCTCTCACCCTTACACATTACCACTGTTTCAAGCCGCCCACCCACAACTCACAGGCCATATATACTGGCAACTATTCAACCATGACAGGCACATCACCCAGATAACACCCTTGGTTCACAGTAATCTATCAATCTCAGATTTAACATTCACAAGTGAGCTAGCATCAACTGCCATCTACAGAAGAGCGTTCCAAAGTCTCCCACCCATTGCGTGTAGAAGCATTTCCTAACTTCACTCCTGCACGTCCTGACTCTAAATATTAGGCTATGTCCCCGCGTCCTAGTGTTCAAGTCTAGGAGACCACCAAAAACTGTTACAAATGTCTCGTCAGCCAGAAGCAATAATCCAGCCACTAACCTGTAAATCCTGCATGGTCTCTTTAAATAGCGCTGGTGGGGGTGTTCTCCAGGCACTCTAAGACACGTTCAGATGGTCGGGGTTAAGGCTGTGCGTTGAGTTGATCGTTAAGTCCCAAAATGGTGTCTAGCAGTTTAAATCAGCATTGCACACTGATTGAAGCCATTTTCTCCCTACTTTATATGATTCCAGCGTTCGTTATCTGCGCCTGCGCTAACTCCTATACCAAGATGGCGTCCGGCGCACGTCACGTTGGAAACGTGCGTGCACGTCCAAGGCGCCATCTTGGATGTCAGAGAAACAACGGGCGCTACACGGCCCAATTTAGTGCCCAAAGAGTCTGCAAAGGGATATAGACAGTTTAAGTGAGTGGGCAAGAAAGTGATGGATGGAGTATAATGTGGGGAAATGTGAGATTATTCACTTTGGTAGGAAGAATAGAAAAACAGAATATTTTTTAAATGGTGAGAAACTATTAAATGGTTGTATCCAGAGAAACTTCGTTGTCTCATACAAGAAACACAAAAAGTTAGCATGCAGGTACAGCAAGCAATTAGGAAAGCGAATGGAATGTTGGCCTTTGTTGCAAGAGGGTTGGAGTACAAAAGTAAGGAAGTCTTACTGCAATTGTATAGGGCTTTGTGAAACCTTACCTGGAGTACTGCGTACAGTTTTGGTGTCCTTATCTAAGGAAGGATCTACTTGCCTTAGAGGCGATGCAGCGAAGGGTGCACTAGATTAATTCCTGGGATGAGAGGGTTGTCCTGTGAGGTGAGGTTGAGTAGAATGGGCCTATATTCTCTGGAGTTTAGAAGAACGAGAGGTGATCTAATTGAAACATATAAGATTATGAGAGGACTGAACAGGGTGTATGCTGAGAGGTTGTTTTCCATGGCTGGTGAGTCTAGAACTAGGGGGCATAGTCGCAGGGTTAGGGGTCGGCCATTTAAGACTGAGATAAGGAGGAATTTCTTCACTCAAAGGGTTGTGAATCTTTGGAATTGTCTACCCCAGAGGGCTGTGGATGCTGAGTCGTTGAATATATTCAAGGCTGTGATAGACAGATTTCATAGAATCATAGAAAATTTACGGCACAGAAAGAGGCCATTCGGTCCATCGTGTCCGCGCCGGCCGAAAATGAGCCACCCAGCCTAATCCCACTTTCCAGCATTTGGTCCGTAGCCTTGTAAGTCACGGCGCTTCAGGGGCACATCCAGGTACCTTCTGGATTCTAGGGAAATGAAGGGATATGGGGATCAGGCAGGAAAGTGGAGTTGAGGTCGAAGATCAGCCATGATCTGATTGAATGGCGGAGCAGGCTCGAGGGGCCATGTGACCTACTCCTGCTCCTATTTCCTATGTTCTTATGTTCTTTGCAGGTGTCCTTATTTTCAAAATGGTAATTGATGTACTGCTGTAGGGGCGATTCAAACCCCGATACAGGCGGGGACAACAGCTGCAGGGAGGATTCAAACCCCGATACAGGCATGGAGCTGCAGGGAAGATTCAAACCCTGATACAGGCGGGGACAACAGCTACAGGGAGGATTCAAACCCCGATACAGGCATGGAGCTGCAGGGAGGATTCAAACCCTGATACAGGCGGGGACGACAGCTACAGGGAGGATTCAAACCCCGATACAGGCATGGAGCTGCAGGGAGGATTCAAACCCTGATACAGGCGGGGACAACAGCTACAGGGAGGATTCAAACCCCGATACAGGTGGGGAGCTGCAGGGAGGATTCAAACCCCGATACAGGCGAGGACAACAGCTACAGGGAGGATTCAAACCCCGATACAGGTGGGGAGCTGCAGGGAGGATTCAAACCCCGATACAGGCGGGGACAACAGCTGCAGGGAGGATTCAAACCCCGATACAGGCAGGGAGAGCAGCTGTCGGGGTGATTCAAGCCCTGATACAGGCAGGGACAGCAGCTGTCGAGGTGATGCAAACCCTAATACAGGCGGGGACAGCAGCTGCAGGGAGGATTCAAACTCCGATACAGGCGGGGAACTGCAGGGAGGATTCAAACCCCAATACAGGCGGGGAGAGCAGCTGTCGGGATGATTCAAACCCTGATACAGTCAGGGACAGCAGCTGTAGGAGTAGTTCAAACCCCAATACCAGCAGGGACAAAAAGGAATCCTGTAACAATCCATCAGTCATCATGATATTCAGACTCAAAGACAGTACTTACTTTGAACATTTTAAGGTTTGACGTCAGCTACATCTTGTGATTAAAGGTGTTAAAGGGCTTGGTGCATTGATGGCTGTCCATAGTTCGTAATTTGCGAGCGTCCGTGGTTTCAGATTGCCTCTTGTATCTTTTACAGTGTAAGTTATTTGGGACTGTCAATAAGTGTCTTTTTTTGGAGGCGTCTGTTTTTTGAGAGTACGTTTATAGTGGTTTCACTGTACTAGAAAGAAGTCTTTATTTAAAAGATATTTGAACACTGGTTAAAAATGGAAACTACTGTTCGCTATGCTAGCATACAAACACGTTCTTATGTTCCTATAGGTCAAAGATCAGCCATGATCTCACTGATTGGCGGAGCAGGCTCGGGGGCCTTATGTCTACTCCTACTCCTATTTTTTATGTTCTTAACACTTAACATTTTCCTCTCCGTTAATCAATTGCACCATTAATACTTCGTTAAAATAGCAGATAGGGAATGACACACAAACTCATGAAACTACAAACTCAAACAATAATTTCCAGGCTATATATAGGGTGCCAAATTGGGCTGTGTCGTGCTCGTTTCCAGCGTGGCGTGCGCCGGACGCCATCTTGGAATAGGAGTTAGCGGATGCGCAATACCGAACGCCAGAAGCATGTAAGGAGAAAATGCGTGCAATCAGTGTGCAACGCTGATTTAACGTGATAGACACCATTTTGGACTTTAACGCTCAACTCAACGCACTGTCTTAACCATGCACACCTGAGCGTGTCTTAGAGTGCGTGGAGGACACCCCCCCCAGCGCTATTTAAAGGGACCATGCAGGATTTACAGGTTAGTTGCTGGATTATTGCTTCTGCCTACTGGTGGAATAGGAAGTGTTTTTTGAAGCTCCCGATACTTACTGAGAGTTCCTAGAGTACATTTGAGAGTGGTTTGGCCAGTACTGCCTTACGGTTCCAAAAGTTACAACCGTGTTTGAACAACATCCCTGGCAACCATGGGCGATCTGCTAGGGCTCCCACTGGGCATTGAGCATGACTGGAAGCATGCAGAGAGGCCACGCACAACAGGTCAAGCTGCGAGGAGAGGGAAGACGAGGAGGCGCAGGGCGCTGAGCAGGGGGCTGTATCCAATGAGGGCCTTCCGGGACCAATTCTCTTACCTCAACATGACTGAGGAGGATTGCATCAGACACCTGAGGTTCACCAAGGAAGCCGTGACCGAGATCTGTTAACTGGTGCGGACAGTGGTGGCTGTGAAGGTCACCGTGGCTCTGAATTTCTATGGCTCAGGATCATTTCAGCTCTCTGCTGGCGACATGAGCAACATCTCGCAGTATATAGTGCACTGCTGCATAAGGGAGGTCACAGATGCACTGTACCAGATGAGGAACAGGTTCATCACCTTCCCTCTTGACAGAGACAAGCAGAACGAGCAAGCACAGGGGTTTGCTTACATTGCTAGCTTTCCCATGGTGCAGGGTGCCATTGACAACACATACATTGTCCTACGTGCCCCGCATATCAACTCGGCCGTCTTCGTCAACCGATAGGGCTTCCACTCCCTGAACGTGCAGCTGGTATGCGACCATATGCATCGAATCATGGCAGTTGATGCCCGCTGCCCTAGGAGCAGTCACAACGCCTTCGTTATGTGGCAGTCCAACGTGCCAGCTTTATTTCACCCAACTTGGCAAGTCAAAGGCTGGCTACTGGGCAACAAGGACTATCCCCTCACGACTTGGCTCATGACACCGGTCAGGAACCCACGCACATGTGCACAGCAGGCCTATAATGAGACCCACGCTGCCACATGCAACATCATGGAGCATAACATAGGCCTCCTCAAACAACGCTTCCGCTGCCTGGACTGGTCTGGAGGATCCCTGCAGTACTCCGCTGAGCAGGTGGACAGATTTGTGATGGTCTGCTGCATGCTGCACAACCTCGCCATCATGAGGGGCCAGCCTTTGCCACCAATGATCGGAGAAGACCCTGAGCCAGAGGTGGAGGAGGAGGAAGGGGCTGAGGAGGAGGAGGAGCCAGAAGAGGAAGTGGAGGATGACGCAGCAGGGACCACACGCCTTGTCTGCAAGAGCTCAGCGTGCTCACCTGATCCGTGCCCGCTATCAACAATATCAACTACCCAATTCAGCAACAGTCCCCCAACTCACCAACAGTCCTACACTCCCCACCTTTCCGCTCCCACAAGACAATCAAATCACCCTCCATCTGATTGCATATTGGTTTCCCCCTCAGCTCATCGCACAAATAAAAATCACCACCAAATGCAAATTCAAAGTCACATTTATCAATGAAACAGAACAGAACTATTCACCCTTGTGCATTAGCTTAGTGCCTGTTGTTCGTGTGCCTTTACCTATCCTAGTGCTCCTACGAGGTGCTTCTCCAGTGGCTGGAGCATGGGTTGGGAGGCTGCTGGCCTTCAATGGAGGAACGTCCAGATGGCCTTGGAGGACGACCTCAAGCAGCTCTGGGCCGGGAGGGCCCGGCTTCAGACTGCACCATCTCAGCATGGGCTGCAGTAGTCTGGCCTGGCTGGCCGACAGGCAACCACAAGGGCACTGGCGGAGTGGCAGGGGTGGGAGCAGGAATGCTGTCGTCCTGAGAGAGGACAGCAGGTCTGACTGCCATGGCGCCATTGCCACTCTCCCGGAGCGGCACCTCAGCAATCCCGGTGATCAGCTGGGGAACGGATTGCTGGAGTGCTGTGATGCCCTGGAAGCGCCGTTCCACAGTGGTCCCCATAGCCACGTTAGCAGCAGTCTAAGCTTCCATTGCAGCCGTCTGAGCAGCAACCATTGCTTGCAGACCTTTGATGACATCGATTTGTGCTGCAATGGAAGCTGCGACATCGGCCATCAGACTCTGCATCATGGTGGGTTCCACAAGTGTGCTGATGGAGGTGACCACCCATTCCATGTTGGAAAGGATGGGCTCCAAGCTCTGCACAAAGCCCTGTGCCAAGTTGGAGCTGGACTCCTCCATGCCCATTGTCATTGTGCGCAGGCTTTCTGGCAGGCTTTCCAGTGCCCATCAGCCGTCTTCTGTAGCCTGACCCATCGAAGACCTCATCTGACTCCTCTGAAGCAGAACAAGTCAGCGACCTCGCCCTCCGGCGAGCAGGAACCTGCGGTATCCGTTACCCCAGCCAAGGCTCCTGTGCAGTTGTGCCCGGTATCTCACCACTTGCAGATCCCTCCTCTAAACTAGCCTCTAAACGACACGCAGCGTCAGTCTCTGAGATGGTGGAAGCGAGTGTCAAATCGAGTGATGGTGTGGCTTCAGTGTTCCCCCTCCTCCTCCTCCTCCTCGGACGTGCTGCCACCTGTTCTTGGGTATCTGCAATGACAAAGGACACAGGAACACAGGAACATAGGAACAGGAGTAGGCCATTCAGCCCCTCGTGCCTGCTCCGCCATTTGATAAGATCATGGCTGATCTGTGATCTAACTCCATATACCTGCCTTTGGCCCATATCCCTTAATACCTTTGGTTGCCAAAAAGCTATCTATCTCAGATTTAAATTTAGCAATTGAGCGAGTATCAATTGCCGTTTGCGGAAGCGAGTTCCAAACTTCTACAACCCTTTGTGTGTAGATAAGGGAAACAGGTTAAGTTTTGGAGCGGGGAGAGGAGCAAGTACGACGTGCGTGCCGACGGCATCTGCAGCACGAGTCAGAAAAGAGTATGGGAGGAGAGAGATGTGGGAAACGAAAAGGAGCATTAGATATGCAGAGACCCCCTTGATCAGGACCTCCAGCGCGGCACGTTGTCACGGCCGCAGTGACCGCCCACCCAATGATCCGAAACACCGTCTCCTCTAGGGGGGTGAGGACATGTAAGCGTCCCCGTCAACCATCAGGTCTCTCTTGCTGCCGACTGTTACGCGCTACCTTCTCCTGCAAGACAGAGGACAGTGTGTCAGTGAGTATCCTGCAAGGTGTCTGAGTGATGTGCCTGTCATAGTCGAATAGCTGCCAGTGTGTGTGACCTGTGAGTGATGGTTGTGTGGCCTGCAAGTGTAGTACTATGTGTGGGTGAGATGCAGCATGCCGAGTGCAGCATTGCGAATGGATGGGCAGTGTTAGTTGGTGGGTGGGTGACGGGGGGTGTGATGCGTGGAGCAGTGGTACAGTTGGTTGGATGTGCCACTTGACACTTGCATTGACTCACCTTGACCACTCATGTCAAATCATTCACTTCCTGCGCCACAGCCTGCCAATGCCTGCGGAGCTGAAGTCTGGAGGGTCTCCTGCCACCCTGCAGGTACATGTTGGCCCTCCTTTTGTCCACCCCTTCCACCAGGGCCTCCAGTGCATCATCCGAGAAGCATGAGGCCCTCTCGCGCGCCGGTCCTGCCATTCTTGCGGCCATCTTTCCCTCCTATTAGTGGACTGTGCGTGTCCTATTTAAAATGTGCACCTGCACCTTTAAGAGGTGCAGGCTGCCGATGACGTGCGCTGAGCATGCCCCATTTCCGACTTCCTCATTCTCCATGGTATCATGGTAAGTAGCAGGCCGCTCGAAATTCACGTGCTGCTGGGGGGCCATCGGGCACGGGGTAATCGCAGATCACGCTACCCGCACCTAAAAATGGGTTCTATCGAATTTTGCCCCCAATGTGTATAAAGGACATTGCTGACCCACAGCACTGTGCTATGATCCAGACTAATTTGATATCATAAGGATTGAGACCAAAGCTCAACCCCTTTATATCATTAGAATGCTTATGTCTGAATTCTAGCTTTAAGTAAAAAAAACTTTAAGTAAAAAAGGTAAAATCATTTGGTTGCAATTGCGCTGGCCAATGAATCGATTTTCGCACAATTTTCTGTCAGAAGGCTGATTATGGCATTGTGTCTTCTGGCAAAAATCTGAGCTGTAATTACATGATTGTTAGGCAACCCTTCAGGCTAGACCAATTCTTGCCCCTCTGCTGGTTTGTAATCAGTTTGGGGGGAGAGAGAGGGGTGTAAAAGGGAACAGGGGTTGTGTTGAGTTGGGTTGGGTTTGGGTGCAACCAAGCATACCCCCTGATGATACACCAGGTCCCGACTGAGGTTTGTGGCATGAGAACTCCCAATCCCCAGCCTGTCCACTTGTGCCAATGGCTTTGTAGGGGCAGGTAGATGCACCGATCCCAAAAGGCAATCCCAGAAACAAGGCTTCGGCATATCAACAACAAGAACAGCTTGCTGTTAATAAGCGCCTTCAACTTTGTAAAAGATCCCAAGGCACTTCACGGGAAAGTAATCAAACAAAATTTGACACCGAGCCATACAAAGAGGTATTAGGACAGGTGACTAAAAGCTTGGTCAAAGAGGTAGGTTTTAAGAAGCGTCTTAAAGGAGGAGAGAGAGGTAGAGAGGCGGAGAGGTTTAGGGAGAGAATTCCAGAACTTAAGGCCTAGTCAGCTGAAGGCACGGCCACCAATGGAGGGGTGATGGAAATCGGGGATAGAATCATAGAATGGTTACAGCACAGAAGGAGGCCATTCCACCCATCATGCCTGTGCCAGCTCTTTGTAAGAGCAATCCAATTAGTCCCATTTCCCTGTTCTTTCCCTGTAGCCCTGCAAATTTTTTTCCCTTCAAGTATTTTATCCAATTCCTTTTTGAAAGCCACGATTGAATCTGCTTCCACCACCCTTGCAGGCAGCGCATTCCAGATCATTACTGCTTGCTGCACAAAAAAGATTTTCCTCATGTCGCCTTTGGTTCTTTTGCCAATCACTTAAAATCTGTGTCCTCTGGTTCTCGACCCTTCCACCAATGGGAATAGTTTGGGCAGGATTTTAAAAGGGAAAAACGGGTGGGTTGGGGAGAGGGGGGCAATGAAAAGCACTGTTTTTGGGAGCGACCAGACATCCCAGCTGGAACCCACACATTTTTGAATGAGACTCAGGCAAATCTGTGTGCGTGCGCACATCAGTCACCAGGATGTCCCGCCCCCACTTAAATCTGGCGGGCTGATAATTAAAGGGGCAAATGTACCTCATTGAGGTACTTAAGTTAGTTTATTTTTTGTGTACTGGCCACTTAAAAAGATTTTAACATAACCTGGGCGGCTTTCTCGCGGCTTCCCATTCACGCCTGATGAATGAAAAATAGACTAAATAAATTAAATAAAATTACATTTCCCATTGTAAAAAAAGTAAATAAACATACCTTAAAAACAATGTTGCCTGAACCCCCTCCCCTGATCTCCGTTGTCCGATGTCTCCACTCTGATCCCAATGTCCGATGTCTCCACTCTGATCCCGATGTCCGATGTCTCCACTCTGATCCCCATGTCCGATGTCTCCACTCTGATCCCCATGTCCAATGTCTCCACTCTGATCCCAATGTCCGATGTCTCCACTCTGATCCCGATGTCCGATGTCTCCACTCTGATCCCCATGTCCGATGTCTCCACTCTGATCCCCATGTCCAATGTCTCCACTCTGATCCCAATGTCCGATGTCTCCACTCTGATCCCGATGTCCGATGTCTCCACTCTGATCCCAATGTCCGATGTCTCCACTCTGATCCCGATGTCCGATGTCTGCACTCTGATCCCAATGTCCGATGTCTCCACTCTGATCCCCATGTCCGATGTCTCCACTCTGATCCCCATGTCCAATGTCTCCACTCTGATCCCAATGTCCGATGTCTCCACTCTGATCCCGATGTCCGATGTCTCCACTCTGATCCCAATGTCCAATGTCTCCACTCTGATCCCAATGTCCGATGTCTCCACTCTGATCCCGATGTCCGATGTCTCCACTCTGATCCCAATGTCCGATGTCTCCACTCTGATCCCGATGTCCAATGTCTCCACACTGATCCCAATGTCCGATGTCTCCACGCTGATCCCGATGTCTCCACGTTGATCCTGATGTCCGATGTCTCCACTCTGATCTTTGTTCCCCCCTCCCCCCATCTCTATCCTAACTGCCGATGAGGTCTCTCTCTCCCTCTCTTTCTCCCCCTCCTTACAGATGTGCAGCTCCTGTCGGCAGCCAGCCTGCCAATCAGGCTGGCTGCTGGGCGTTAAACCCGGAAGAGGCTTTGATTGGCCTCATTAGGGTCACCACCTACTTCTCTTCCGGTTTCGCACACACAAATTTCCCCCCTCCCGGACTCTTTCCGCCAGCACATTGAAATCCTGCACTTTATCTAAATCTTTCATGATTTTGAACGCTTCTATCAAATCTCCACTCAACCTTCTCTGCTCTAAGGAGAACACCCAGCTTCTCCAGTCTATTCGCGTAACTGAAGTCCTTCATCCCTGGAACCGCAAGAGGCCAGAATTGGAGGAGTGCAGATAGATCTGAGGGTGGTCGGGCTGGAGGAGGTTATAAAGATAGGGAGAGGTGAGAATATGGAATGATTTGGAAACAAGGATGAGAATTTTAAAATTGAAGTGTTGCCGGACCGGGAGCCAATGTAGCACAGGGGTGATGGGTGAACGGACTTGATGCAAGTCAGGATATGGGCAGCAGAGTTTTGGGTGAATTCAAGTTTGCGGAGGGTACAAGGTGGGAGGCCGACCAGGATATCACTGGAATAGTCGAGTCTGGAGGTAACAAAGGCAAGGATGAGGGTTTCAGCAGCAGATGAGCTGAGGCAGGGGTGGAGATGGGCGATGTTACGGAGGTGGAAGTCGGTGGTCTTGGTGATAGAGAGGATATGGGGTCAGAAGCCAAGCTCAGGGTCTAATAGGATGCCAAGGTTGCAAACGGTCTGGTTCAGCCTCAGACAGTGGCCAGAGAGAGGGATGGAGTTATTGGCTATGGAACAGAGTTTGCAGTGGGGAGCAAAGACAATGGTTTTGGTCTTTCCAATATATAGTTGGAGGAAATTTCTGTTCATCCAATACTGGATGTCAAACAAACAGCGTGACAAATCAGAGGCACTGAAGGGGTCGAGAGAGGTGGTGGTGAGGTAGAGCTGGATGTCATCAGCAAACACGTGGAACCTGATGTTTTGTGTTTTCGGATGATGTAAATGAGAAATAGGAGGGTGCCAAGGATATATCATTGGGGGACTCCAGAGGTAATGGCGTGGGAGCGGGAAGAGCAGTCATTGCTGGTGTTTCTCTGGCCACGTCTAGATAGACAGGAATGGAACCAGGCGAGACAGTCCCACCCAGCCGGACGTCAGAGAAGAGATATTGGAGTAGAATGGACCTATGCTCTCGAATTTAGAAGAATGAGACGTGACCTCATTGAAACATATAAGATTCTGAGAGGGTTTGACAGGGTAGATGCGGAGAGGTTGTTTCTCCTAGCTGGAGAGTCTAGAACTAGGGGGCACAGACTCAGGATAAGGGGTCGGCCATTTAGGACTGAGATGAGGAGAAATTTCTTCACTCGGAGGGTTATGAATCATTGGAATTTTCTATCCCAGAAGGCTGTGGATGCTCATTCGTTGAGTATATTCAAGATTGAGATCGATAGATTTTTGGACACGAAGGGAATCAAGGGATATGGGACAAGGTGCGAAAGTGGAGTTGAGGTCGAAGATCAGCCATGATCTTATTGAACGGCAGAGCAGGCTCAAGGGGCCGTATGGCCTACTCCTGCTCCTATTTCTTATGTTCTTATGGTGTGATCAACTGTGTCAACCGTATCTGGGTACCAGAAAAGTTTGTGGCCTCTCCAGCTGACTCCAGATGTAGTTGTGGCAGCAGTCTGCTAGAACAGTCAAGGCATTTTGACCCCACAGTTTTTAATGCATCCCACACATAGAAATACACAGAGGTTACAACACGGAAACAGGCATTTGGCCCAACCAGCCCATTTCGACATTTACCCACCAAACAAGTAAATAGTTCGAATCACATTTACCCACCCTGTTCCCATATCCCTTCAACCCCTTTGTCTTCATCCACCTTACCAATCTAATCTTGAATATTGTCTCTAACTCAACCATTAACCTTGAAGTGATTTCTAGAGCCTCAAAACTCTCTGAGTAAAGAAGTCTCTTCTGCTCTTTGTTCTAAATCTCTTACATTTAATCTTGTCTATGGTCTCTCGTTTTTGACCCCTCAACTACTGGAAACAGTCTGCTTCTATCTACTCTGTCTCATCCTTTCATAATTTTAAAAACTTCTATTATATCGCCCCATAATCTGCGTTGTTCCAATGAAAACAGACCTACGCGTTTAAGTCTTTCTTCGTACTTGTACTTCCTCATTCCAGGCAGCATCCCAGTGAATCTGTGTTGTATCCTCAGTATCTTTCCGATAATGTGGGGCCCGGAACTGCATACAGTACTCTAACTGAGGTGTTATTAAGCTTTTATTTTATTTTTATTCGTTCACGGGATGTGGGCGTCGCTGGCGAGGCCAGCATTTATTGCCCATCCCTAATTGCCCTCGAGAAGGTGGTGGTGAGCCGCCTTCTTGAACCGCTGCAGTTCGTGTGGTGACGGTTCTCCCACAGTGCTGTTAGGAAGGGAGTTCCAGGATTTTGACCCAGCGACAATGAGGGAACGGCGATATATTTCCAAGTCGGGATGGTGTGTGACTTGGAGGGGAACGTGCAGGTGGTGTTCTTCCCATGCGCCTGCTGCTCTTGTCCTTCTAGGTGGTAGAGGTCGCGGGTTTGGGAGGTGCTGTTGAAGAAGCCTTGGCGAGTTGCTGCAGTGCATGCTGTGGATGGTGCACACTGCAGCCACAGTGCGCCGGTGGTGAAGGGAGTGAATGTTTAGGGTGGTGGATGGGGTGCCAATCAAGCGGGCTGCTTTATCTTGGATGGTGTCGAGCTTCTTGAGTGTTGTTGGAGCTGCACTCATCCAGGCAAGTGGAGAGTATTCCATCACACTCCTGACTTGTGCCTTGTAGATGGTGGAAAGGCTTTGGGGAGTCAGGAGGTAAGTAACTCGCCGCAGAATACCCAGCCTCTGACCTGCTCTCGTAGCCACAGTATTTCTATGGCTGGTCCAGTTAAGTTTCTGGTCAATTGTGACCCCCAGGATGTTGATGGTGGGGAATTCGGCGATGGTCAAGGGGAGGTGGTTAGACTCTCTCTTGTTGGAGATGGTCATTGCCTGGCACTTATCTGGCGCGAATGTTACTTGCCACTTATCAGCCCAAGCCTGGATGTTGTCCAGGTCTTGCTGCATGCGGGCTCGGACTGCTTCATTATCTGAGGGGTTGCGAATGGAACTGAACACTGCGCAGTCATCAGCGAACATCCCCATTTCCGACCTTATGATGGAGGGAAGGTCATTGATGAAGCAGCTGAAGATGCTTGGGCCGAGGACACTGCCCTGAGGAACTCCTGCAGCAATGCCCTGGGGCTGAGATGATTGGCCTCCAACAACCACTACCATCTTCCTTTGTGCTAGGTATGACTCCAGCCACTGGAGAGTTTTCCCCCTGATTCCCATTGACTTCAATTTTACTAGGGCTCTTTGGTGCCACACTCGGTCAAATGCTACCTTGATGTCAAGGGCAGTCACTCTCACCTCACCTCTGGAATTCAGCTCTTTTGTCCATGTTTGGACCAAGGCTGTAATGAGGTCTGAAGCCGAGTGGTCCTGGCGGAACCCAAACTGAGCATCGGTGAGCAGGTTATTGGTGAGCAAGTGCCGCTTGATAGCACTGTCGACGACACCTTCCATCACTTTGCTGATCATTGAGAGTAGACTGATGGGGCGGTAATTGGCTGGATTGGATTTGTCCTGCTTTTTGTGGACAGATCATACCTGGGCAATTTTCCACATTGTCGGGTAGATGCCAGTGTTGTAGCTGTACTGGAACAGCTTGGCTAGAGGCGCAGCTAGTTCTGGAGCACAAGTCTTCAGCACTAAAGCTGGGATGTTGTCGGGGCCCATAGCCTTTGCTGTATCCAGTGCACTCAGCCGTTTCTTGGTATCACGTGGAGTGAATCGAATTGGCCGAAGACTGGCTTCCGTGATGGTGGGGATATCGGGAGGAGGCTGAGATGGATCATCCACTCGGCACTTCTGGCTGAAGATGGTTGAAAACGCTTCAGCCTTGTCTTTTGCACACACGTGCTGGACTCCGCCATCATTGAGAATGGGGATGTTTGCAGAGCCTCCTCCTCCCGTTAGTTGTTTAATTGTCCACCACCATTCACGACTGGATGTGGCAGGACTGCAGAGCTTTGATCTGATCCGTTGGTTGTGGAATCGCTTAGCTCTGTCTATAGCATGTTGCTTCCACTGTTTAGCATGCATGTAAGTCCTGAGTTGTAGCTTCACCAGGTTGGCACCTCATTTTTAGGTACGCCTGGTGCTGCTCCTGGCATGCTCTTCTACACTCCTCCTTGAACCAGGGTTGATCCCCTGGCTTGTTGGTAATGGTAGAGTGAGGAATATGCCAGGCCATGAGGTTACAGATTTTGCCTCATGGATGCCCAGTTTTGAGCTGCGAGATCTGTTCTGAATCTATCCCATTTAGCACGGTGGTAGTGCCACACAACACGTTGAATGGTGTCCTCAGTGCGAAGACGGGACTTCATCTCCACGAGGACTGTGCGGTCGTCACTCCCACCAATACTGTCATGGACAGATGCATTTGCGACAGGTAAATTGGTGAGGACGAGGTCAAGTAAGTTTTTCCCTCGTGTTGGTTCGCTCACCACCTGCCGCAGGCCCAGTCTAGCAGCTATGTCCTTCAGGACTCGGCCAGTTCGGTCAGTAGTGGTGCTACCGAGCCACTCTTGGTGATGGACATTGAAGTCCCCCACCCAGAGTACATTTTGTGCCCTTGCTACCCTCAGTGCTTCCTCCAAGTGGTGCTCAACATGGAGGAGGACTGATTCATCAGCTGAGGGAGGACAGTAGGTGGTAATCAGCAGGAGGTTTCCTTGCCCATGTTTGACCTGATGCCATGAGATTTCATGGGGTCCAGAGTCAATGTTGAGGACTCCCAGGGCCACTCCCTGCTGACTGTATATCACTGTACCGCCACCTCTGGTGGGTCTATCCTGCCGGTGGGACAGGACATACCCAGGGATGGTGATGGAAGAGTCTGGGACGTTGGCTGAAAGATATGATTCTGTAAGCATGGCTATGTCAGGCTGTTGCTTGACTAGTCTGTGGGACAGCTCTCCCAATTTTGGCACAAGTCCCCAGATGTTAGTAAGGAGGACCTTGCAGGGTCGACTGGGCTTGGTGTTTTGCCGTTGTCGTGTCCGGTGCCTAGTGGTCCGATGCCGGGTGGTCCGGCCGGTTTTATTCTCATTATGACTTTTCGTAGCGAGATTTTACAACTGAGTGGCTTGCTAGGCCATTTCAGAGGGCAATTAAGAATCAACCACATTGCTGTGGGTCTGGAGTCACATATAGGCCAGACCGGGTAAGGACGGCAGGTTTCCTTCCACTAAAGGACATTAGTGAACCAGATGGGTTTTTACGACAATCCGGTAGTTTCATGGCCATCATTACTGATACTAGTATTTTAATTCCAGATTTTTATTTAATTGAATTTAATTAATTAATTGAATTTAAATTCGCCAGCTGCCGTGGCGGGATTTGAACTCATAACTCTGGATTTTAGTCCAGGCCTCGAGATTACTAGCCCAGTAACATAACCACTATGCTACCGTACCCATTTAAGCTCATCATTACCTCTTGGCTTTTATATTCTATACCAATTGAAATAAAACCGAGCATTCTATTATCTTTTTGCAGCCTTGTCAACCTGCGGTGCTGCCTTTGATGTTCTTTGTATCTATAGGCTGAATCCCTCTGCTCTGCATAAATTAGGAAAAAGAGAACAGAGGGCAAGGTGGGAAGAGGTGGATTGGGAGGAGGTATGTGTATTTAACAATCAGGAAGGACAGGCAGGAAGGAAGGGGAGGTGGGGTGGCTATGTTAATAAAGGAAGGAATCACTGTAATACAGAGAAATGATATTGGGACAAAGGATCAGGATAATGAAACAGTTTGGGTAGAGATAAGGAATAATAAGGGGAAAAAAACACTAGTGGGCGTAGTATATAGGCCTCCTAATAGTTGCAACTCTGCTGGAAGAAGTATTAATCAGGAAATAGTCGGGGCATGTAAGAAGGGAACAGCTATAATTATGGGGGATTTTAACTATCAAATTAACTGGACAAGTCAAATTGGGCAGGGCAGCCTTGAGGAAGAGTTTATTGAGTGTATTAGGGATGGATTTCTTGAGCAGTATGTAACTGATCCTACAAGGGGGCAAGCAACCTTGGACCTGGTCCTGTGTAATGAGCCAGGATTAATTAATAATGTCCTAGTTAAGGATCCCCTTGGAATGAGTGACCATAACATGGTTACATTCCACATCCAATTAGAGGGTGAGAAGGTTGGTTCTCAAACAAGCGTACTGAGCTTGAATAAAGGAGACTATGATGGTATGAGAGCGGAATTGATCAAAGTGGACTGGGAAAATAGATTAAAGGGTAAGACGGTACATGAGCAGTGGTGTTCATTTAAGGAGTTATTTTACAACTTTCAAAAAATATATATTCCACTGAGGAAAAAAGGGTGCAAAAGAAATGACAGCCATCCGCGGCTAAGTAAAGAAATTAAGGACAGTATCCGACTAAAAACAAGGACATTTTAGGTAGCCAAACTTAGTGGGAGGATAGAAGATTGGGAAATCTTCAAAAGACAGCAAAAAGTAACGAAAGGATTGATTAAGAAAGGAAAGATAGATTATGAAAATAAATTAGCAAAAAATATAAAAACAGATAGCAAGAGTTTCTACAGTTATATAAAAAGAAAAAGGGTGGCTAAGGCAAACGTAGGTCCCTTAGAGGATGAGACCGGGAAATTAATGGTGGGAAACATGGAGATGGCAAAAATGCTGAACAAATATTTTGTTTCCGTCTTTACGGTAGAGGACACTAAGAATATCCCAACACTGGACAAACAGGGGCTCTGGGGGGGAGGAGCTAAATACGATTAAAATTACTAAGGAATTGGTACTCAGTAAATTAATGGGACTCAAGGTGGATAAATCCCCTGGACCTGATGGCTTACATCCGAGGGTCTTGAGGGAAGTGGCAGTGGGGATTGTGGATGCTTTGGTAATAATTTTCCAAAATTCTCTGGACTCGGCAAAGGTCCCGGCAGATTGGAAAACTGCTAATGTAACACCCTTATTTAAAATGGGTAGTAGGCAGAAGGCTGGAAATTATAGACCAGTTAGCCTAACATCTGTGGTGGGTAAAATTTTGGAGTCCATTATTAAGGAGACAGTAGCGGAACATTTGGATAAACATAATTTAATAGGACAAAGTCAGCATGGCTTTACGAAGGGGAAGTCATGTCTGACAAATTTGCTTGAGTTCTTTGAGGACATAACGTACAGGGTGGATAAAGGGGAACCAGTGGACATAGTGTATTTAGACTTCCAGAAGGCATTCGACAAGGTGCCACATAAAAGATTATTGCTCAAGATAAAGAATCACTGGATTGGGGGTAATATTCTGGCATGGGTGGAGGATTGGTTATCTAACAGGAAGCAGAGAGTTGGGATAAATGGTTCATTCTCGGACTGGCAACCAGTAGCCAGTGGTGTTCCACAGGGGTCGGTGCTGGGTCCCCAACTCTTAACAATCTATATTAACGATTTGGAGGAGGGGACCGAGTGTAACATATCAAAGTTTGCAGATGATACAAAGATGGGAGGGAAAGTAGAGAGTGAAGAGGACATAAAAAACCTACAAGGGGATATAGACAGGCTGGGTGAGTGGGCGGAGATTTGGCAGATGCAATACAATATTGGAAAATGTGAGGTTATGCACTTTGGCAGGAAAAATCAGAGAGCAAGTTATTATCTTAATGGCAAAAAAATGGAAAGTACTGCAGTACAAAGGGATCTGGGGGTCCTGGTGCAAGAAAATCAAAAAGTTAGTATGCAGGTGCAGCAGGTAATCAAGAAGGCCAATGGAATGTTGGCTTTTATTGCTAGGGGGATAGATTATAAAAACAGGGAGGTATTGCTGCAGTTATATAAGGTATTGGTGAGACCGCACCTGGAATACTGCATACAGTTTTGGTGTCCATACTTAAGAAAAGACATACTTGCTCTCGAGGCAGTACAAATAAGGTTCACTCGGTTAATCCCGGGGATGAGGGGGCGGACATATGAGGAGAGGTTGAGTAGATTGGGACTCTACTCATTGGAGTTCAGAAGAATGAGAGGCGATCTTATTGAAACATATAAGATTGTGAAGGGGCTTGATCGGGTGGATGCGGTAAGGATGTTCCCAAGGATGGGTGAAACTAGAACTCGGGGGCATAATCTTAGAATAAGGGGCTGCTCTTTCAAAACTGAGATGAGGAGAAACTTCTTCACTCAGAGGGTGGTAGGTCTGTGGAATTTGCTGCCCCAGGAAGCTATGGAAGCTACATCATTAAATAAATTTAAAACAGAAATCGACAGTTTCCGAGAAGTAAAGGGAATTAGGGGTTACGGGGAGCGGGCAGGAAATTGGACATGAATTTAGATTGAGGTTAGGATCAGATCAGCCATGATCTTATTGAATGGCGGAGCGGGCTCGAGGGGCCGATTGGCCTACTCCTGCTCCTATTTCTTATGTTATTATGGAGCGTAAACACTAGCATAGACCTGTTGTGCCAAATCATAAAATCATAGAATCATAGAAAGGTTACAGCACGGCAGGAGGCCATTTGGCCCATCGAGTCCGCGCCGGACTGTTTCAGAGATTTTGTGCTCTTCCAAAGAACCATGCCTACTTCCATTCATAGTATAATTACTTCTGTTATTTTTTTAACCAAAATGTATCACCTTATACTTACTGATATTGAATTCCATCTGCCACTTTTTAGCCCATTCCCCCATCTTATCAATATCCCTTTGCAGTTTTCTTTGGTTCATAAAGAATTAACTATACCTCCTATTTTGGTATCTTCTGGAAATTTCAACACCATTCCCTTTTGCCCAAAAGGAAACCTTGGGCCTTATCTCCTCCCCAGGCATCCCTCCTGCTCCCTCATCCGCGATCACCTCCAGGTCCCCCCCCACCACAATTTACCTTATGCTGAGGACCTTCAGGTCCCTAGCGGCAGCCTCCTGCCGTCTGAAATCCCGCTCCCGCCCAGCTGCCAGGTTCGGGCAGGACTTCGACCTCCAAGATGTTAATAAGGCTCGGGAGTTAAAATTAATCGGGCCGCTCGACGCACCTGATAGTTTCATTCCTGCCTCAACCCTAGCCCCTGCCCGCTGTATTCCTGCCCCAGGTTAAATTAGGGCTAGGCAGTGGTAAAATTAACATCCCGTTTTGTAAAATGGAAAACAGCCCAGTAAATTGATAATCAAATTTCAACAGAACAGATTTAAGGTGGTCGGCAAAAGAGCCAGAGGCAACATGAGGAAACATTTTTTTACACAGCAAGTTGTAATGATTGGGAATGCACAGCCTGAAAGGGTGGTGGAGGCAGAATCAATAGTAACTTTACAAGGGAATTGGATAAAGACTTGAAGAGAAAAAATTTAAAGGGCTATGGGGAAAGAGGAGGGGAATGGAACTAAGTGGATAGCTCTTTCAAAGAGCTGGGATGGGCACGATGGGCCGAATGGCCTCCTGCTGTGCTGTACCCACTATGATACTGTCATGCTAGGATAATAGACTCGGAAGCAGAATTAAAGCCAATGAGATTAAAGGCACAGTGGCTGCGTGGATACAAAATTGGCTAAGGGGCAGGAAGCAGAGAGTAGTGGTGAACAGTTGTTTTTCAGACTGGAGGGAAGAATGCAGTGGTGTTCCCCAGGGGTCAGTATTAGGATCACTGCTCTTTTTGATATATATTAATGACCTGGACTTTATAATATAGTGGGTATAACTTCAAAGTTTGTAGATGACACAAAACTCGAAAATATAGTAAATAATGTGGATGATAGTATCAGATTTCAGGACATAGACAGAATGGTGAAATGGGCAGACATATATGGCAGATGAAATTTAACGCAGAGAAGTGTGAAGTGCTATATTTTGGTAGGAAGAATGAGGAGAGGCAATACAAACTAACGGGTACAATTTTAAAGGGGGTGTGGGATCGGAGAGAACTGAGGGTGCACATAAATAAATCTTTGAAGGTGGTAGGACAAATTGAGAAGGCTGTTAAAAAAGACCATAAGACCATAAGAGATAGGAGCAGGAGTAGGCCATTCGGCCCCTCGAGCCTGCTCTGCCATTCAATGAGATCATGGCTGATCTGATTTTTACCTCAACTCCACATTCCCGCCTTTTCCCCATGTCCTTTGACTCCCTTGCTGATCAAAAATTTGTCTAACTCAGCCTTGAATGTATCCAATGACTCAACCTCCACAGCCAATATTCCGTTTGCCTTCCGGATTACCTGCTTCACCTGTATGTTGACTTTTTGTGTTTCATATACGAGAACACCCAGATCCCTCTGTACCGCAGCTATTTGTAGTATTTCTCCATTCAAATAATATTTTGCTTTTTTATTTTTCGTCCCAAAGTGGATGACTTCACATTTTCCCATATTATATTCCATCTGCTAAATTTTTGCCCATTCACTTAACCTGTCACCATCCCTTTGCAGACACCTGGTGTCCTCATCGCAACTTGCTTTTCCACCTATCTTTGTATCATCAGCAAATTTGGCCACAAGACACACTGTTCCTTCATCCAAGTCAATGATATATATTGTAAATAGTTGAGGCTCCAGCTCTGAGCCCTGCGGCACCCCACTAGTTACAGATTCATTCCACATGATATCAAGAAACGGCTGAGTGCACTGGATACAGCAAAGACTATGGGCCCCGACAACATCCCAGCTGTAGTGCTGAAGACTTGTGCTCCAGAACGAGCTGCGCCTCTAGCCAAGCTGTTCCAGTACAGCTACAACACTGCCATCTACCCGACAATGTGGAAAATTGCCCAGGTATGTCCTGTCCTCAAAAAGCAGGACAAATCCAATCCGGCCAATTACCGACCCATCAGTCTACTCTCAATGATCAGCAAAGTGACAGAAGGTGTCGTCGACAGTGCTATCAAGCGGCACTTACTCACCAATAACCTGCTCACCGATGCTCAGTTTGGGTTCCGCCAGGACCACTCGGCTCCAGACCTCATTACAGCCTTGGTCCAAACATGGACAAAAGAGCTGAATTCCAGAGGTGAGGTGAGAGTGACTGCCCTTGACATCAAGGTAGCATTTGACCGAGTGTGGCACCAAGGAGCCCTAGTAAAATTGAAGTCAATTGGAATCGGGGGAAAACTCTCCAGTGCTGGAGTCATACCTAGCACAAAGGAAGATGGTAATGGTTGTTGGAGGCCAATCATCTCAGCCCCTGGACATTGCTGCAGGAGTTCCTCAGGGCAGTGTCCTCGGCCCAGACATCTTCAGCTGCTTCATCAATGACCTTCCCTCCATCATAAGGTCAGAAATGGGGATGTTCACTGATGATTGCACAGTGTTCAGTTCCATTTGCAACACCTCAAATAATGAAGCAGTCCGAGCCCGCATGCAGCAAGACCTGGACAACATCCAGGCTTGGGCTCATTAGTGGCAAGTAACATTCGCGCCAGACAAGTGCCAGGAAATGACCATCTCCAACAAGAGAGAGTCTAACCACCTCCCCTTGACATTCAACGGCATTACCATTGCCGAATCCCCCACCAGCAACATCCTGGGGGTCACCAACGACCAGAAACTTAACTGGACCAGCCATATAAATACTGTGGCTACAAGACCAGGTCAGAGGCTGGGTATTCTGTGGCGACTGACTCACCTCCTGACTCCCCAAAGCCTTTCCACCATCTACAAGGCACAAGTCAGGAGTGTGATGGAATACTCACCATTTGCTTGGATGAGTGCAGCTCCAACAACACTCAAGAAGCTCGACACCATCCAGGACAAAGCAGCCCGCTTGATTGGCACCCCATCCACTATCCTAAACATTCACTCCCTTCACCACCGGCGCACAGTGGCTGCAGTGTGTACCATCCACAGGATGCACTGCAGCAACTCGCCAAGGCTTCTTCGACAGCACCTCTCAAACCCGCGACCTCGACCACCTAGAAGGACAAGAGCAGCAGGCAAATAGGAACAACACCACCTGCACGTTCCCCTCCAAGTCACACACCATCCCGACTTGGAAATATATCGCCGCTTCTTCATCATCGCTGGGTCAAAATCCTGGAACTCCCTTCCTAACAGCACTGTGGGAGAACCTTTACCACAAGGACTGCAGCGGTTCAAGAAGGCGGCTCACCACCACCTTCTCAAGGGCAATTAGGGATGGGCAATAAATGCTGGCCTCGCCAGCAACGCCCACATCTCATGAACAAATAAAAAAAAAACTGCCATTTTGAAAATGACCCTTTTATCCCAACTCTTTGTTTTCTGTTAGTTAGCCAATCCTCTATCCATGCCAATATACTACCAGCAACACCATGAGCTCTTATCTTTTGCAGTAATCTTTTATGTGGTACATTATCGAATGCCTTTTGGAAATCCAAATATACTGCATCCATTGGTTCCCCTTTATCCACCCTGCCCATTACTTCCTCAAAGAACTCTAATAAATTTGTCAGACGTGATTTCCCTTTCATAAAACCATGTTGACTCTCCTTGATTGTATTATGAATCTCCAAATGTCCTGCTACTACTTCCTTAATAATGGATTCTAGCATTTTCCCAATGACAGATGTTAGGCTAACTGGTCTATAGTTACCTGCTTTCTGTCTCACTCCCTTCTTGAATAGGGGTGTTACGTTTGCGGTTTTCCAATCCGCTGGGACCTTTCCAGAATCTAGTGAATTCTGGAAGATTACAACCAATACATCCACTATCTCTGTATCCGCTTCCTTTCAGACCCTTGGATGCAAGCCATCAGGTCCAGGGGACCTGTCAGCCTTTAGACCCATTTGTTTACCTAGTACTTTTTCTCTAGTGATAGTGATTGTTCTTAGTTCCTCCCTCCCCTTTGCCCCTTGATTTTCTACTATTATTGGTATATTAGAACATAAGAAAATAAGAAATAGGAGCAGGAGTCGGCCAATCGGCCCCTCGAGCCTGCTCCGCCATTCAATAAGATCATGGCTGATCTGATCCTAACCTCAAATCGAAATTCATGTCCAATTTCCTGCCCGCTCCCCGTAACCCCTAATTCCCTTTGCTTCTAGGAAACTGTCTATTTCTGTTTTAAATTTATTTAATGATGTAGCTTCCACAGCTTCCTGGGGCAGCAAATTCCACAGACCTACCACCCTCTGAGTGAAGAAGTTTCTCCTCATCTCAGTTTTGAAAGAGCAGCCCCTTATTCTAAGATTATGCCCCCGAGTTCTAGTTTCACCCATCCTTGGGAACATCCTTACCGCATCCACCCGATCAAGCCCCTTCACAATCTTATATGTTTCAATGAGATCGCCTCTCATTCTTCTGAACTCCAGTGAGTGGAGTCCCAATCTACTCAACCTCTCCTCATATGTCCACCCCCTCATCCCCGGGATTAACCGAGTGAACCTTCTTTGTACTGCCTCGAGAGCAAGTATGTCTTTTCTTAAGCACGGACACCAAAACTGTATGCAATATTCCAGGTGCAGTCTCACCAATACCTTATATAACTGCAGCAATACCTCCCTGTTTTTATATTCTATCCCCCTAGCAATAAAAGCCAACATTCCATTGGCCTTCTTGATCACCTGCTGCACCTGCATACCAACTTTTTGATTTTCTTGCACTAGGACCCCCAGATCCCTTTGTACTGCAGTACTTTCCAGTTTCTCGCCATTAAGATAATAACTTGCTCTCTGATTTTTCCTGCCAAAGTGCATAACCTCACATTTTCCAATATTATTAGTGTCTTCTACAGTGAAGACAGATACAAAATATCTGTTCAATTCCTCTGCCATTTCCTTGTTTTCCATTATTATTTCCCCAGTCTCATCCTCTAAGGGACCAATGTTTACTTTAGCTACCCTCTTCCGTTTTATATACTTGTTGATGCATATAGGATCCTGGGCTTCATTAATATAGGCATAGAGTACAAAAGCAAGGAAGTTAAAACACTGGTTGGACCTCAGATGGAGTATTGTGTTCAATTCTGGGCACCACACTTTTGGAAGGATGCCTTAGAGAGGGTGCAGAAGAGATATACTACAATGGTACCAGGGATGAGGGGATTCAATTATGTGGAGAGATTGGAGAAGCTGGGGTTGTTCTCTTTAGAACAGAGAAGGTTAAGGGAAGATTTGATAGAGGTGTTCAAAATCATGAACGGTTTTGATAGAGTGAATAAGGAGAAACTGTTTCGAGTGGCAGAAGGATCGGTAACCAGAGGACACAGATTTAAGGTGATCGGCAAAAGTGCCAGAGGCGACATGAGAAAACAATTTTTTACACAGCGAGTTGTAATGATCTGGAATGCACTGCCTGAAAGGGCAGTGGAAGCATATTCAATAGTAACTTTCAAAAGGAAATTAGATAAATATTTGAAGGGAACAAAATTACAGAGCTATTGGGGAAGAGCAGGGGAATGGGACTAATTGGATAGCTCTTTCAAAGAGCCAGCAAAGGGCTGAATGGCCTCCTCCTGTGCTGTACCTACTATGATACTATTGACAGTCTGATCTTTCCTAAATTCTGCTGATTTGCCCATTAGCAGTCTCTCAAGGAAAGCCTTTAATTTCTTGTTCAAAGAGTAAATTTTTCAAAAGTGGCTTTCATAAGTGTGTTAACCAGGGTTCAGGGTAAGCACATTCCTTATAAAGTGAAGGGCAAGGCTGGTAGAAGTAGGGAACCTTGGATGACTCGGGAGATTGAGGCCCTAGTCAGAAAGAAGAAGGAGGCATATGACATGCATAGACAGCTGGGATCAAGTGGATCCCTTGAAGAGTATAGAGATTGCCGGAGTAGAGTTAAGAGAGAAATCAGGAGGGCAAAAAGGGGACATGAGATTGCTTTGGCAGATAAGGCAAAGGTGAATCCAAAGAGCTTCTACAAATACATAAAGGGCAAAAGAGTAACTAGGGAGAGAGTAGGGCCTCTTAAGGATCAACAAGGTCATCTATGGGCGGAACCACAAGAGATGGGTGAGATCCTGAATGAATATTTCACATCGGTATTTATGGTTGAGAAAGGCATGGATGTTAGGGAACTTGGGGAAATAAATAGTGATGTCTTGAGGAGTGTACATATTACAGAGAGGGAGGTGCTGGACGTCTTAACGCGCAACAAGGTAGATAAATCTCCGGGACCTGATGAAATGTATCCCGGGAGGTTAGGGAGGAAATTGCGGGTCCCCTAGCAAAGATTTTTGAATCATCGACAGCTACAGGTGAGGTGCCTGAAGATTGGAGGGTAGCAAATGTTGTGCCTTTGTTTAAGAAGGACGGCAGGGAAAAGCCTGGGAACTACAGACCGGTGAGCCTGACATCTGTAGTGGGTAAGTTGTTAGAGGGTATTCTGAGAGACAGGATCTACAGGCATTTGGAGAGGCAGGGACTGATTAGGAACAGTCAGCATGGTTTTGTGAGAGGAAAATCATGTCTCGCAAATTTGATTGAGTTTTTTGAAGGGGTAACCAAGAAGATAGATGAGGGCTGTGCAGTAGACGTGGTCTACGTGGACTTTAGCAAAGCGTTTGACAAGGTACCGCATGGTAGGTTGTTACATAAGGTTAAATCTCACGGGATCCAAGGTGAGGTAGCCAATTGGATACAAAATTGGATTGACGACAGAAGACAGAGGGTGGTTGTAGAGGGTTGTTTTTCAAACTGGAGGCCTGTGACCAGCGGTGTGCCTCAGGGATCGGTGCTGGGTCCGCTGTTGTTTGTCATTTATATTAATGATTTGGATGAGAATTTAAGAGGCATGGTTAGTAAGTTTGCAGATGACACCAAGATTGGTGGCATTGTGGACAGTGAAGAAGGTTATCTAGGATTGCAACGGGATCTTGATAAATTGGGCCAGTGGGCCGATGAATGGCAGATGGAGTTTAATTTAGATAAATGTGAGGTGCTGCATTTTGGTAGATCGAATCGGGCCAGGACCTACTCCGTTAATGGTAGGGCGTTGGGGAGAGTTATAGAACAAAGAGATCTAGGAATACAGGTTCATAGCTCCTTGAAAGTGGAGTCACAGGTGGATAGGGTGGTGAAGAAGGCATTCGGCATGCTTGGTTTCATTGGTCAGAACATTGAATACAGGAGTTGGGATGTTTTGTTGAAGTTGTACAGGACATTAGTAAGGCCACACTTGGAATACTGTGTACAGTTCTGAGCACCCTATTATAGAAAGGATATTATTAAACTAGAAAGAGTGCAGAAAAGATTTACTAGGATGCTACCGGGACTTGATGGTTTGACTTATAGGGAGAGGTTGGATAGACTGGGACTTTTTTCCCTGGAGAGTAGGAGGTTAAGGGGTGATCGTATAGAAGTCTATAAAATAATGAGGGGCATAGATAAGGTAGATAGTCAAAATCTTTTCCCAAAGGTAGGGGAGTCTATAATGAGGGGACATAGATTTAAGGTGAGAGGGGAGAGATACAAAAGGGTCCAGAGGGGCAATTTTTTCACTCAAAGGGTGGTGAGTGTCTGGAACGAGCTGCCAGAGGCAGTAGTAGAGGCGGGTACAATTTTGTCTTTTAAAACGCATTTGGATAGTTACATGGGTAAGATGGGTATCGAGGGATATGGGCCAAGTGCAGGCAATTGGGACTAGCTTGGTGGTATAAACTGGGCGAAATGGACATGTTGGGCCGAAGGGCCTGTTTCCATGTTGTAAACTTCTATGACTCTATGACTCTAAATGCTCCTCTACTATTCTGAAATTCTCTTTCTAGAAACATAACATTTTCTCCATGGCATTACATTATCAGTAAATTCTCCGCATGCAGTGCATTTTTTGTAATATGCAAGGTCTCAACTGACTACTTATTCTCTGTCAACAGACTGGCTGTTAATGGAAGAAAAACAACTTCTACAAAAACGTAAGCTCCGGAAGGATTTGATTCGTGGCATAAGGGCAGCCCAGTGGTATAGGACATTGCTGGTTTGAAGCATTCTGCTTTGGACTGCCTGGATACTGGTTTTGTGTCACAAACCAGTAAATTGTAAAATGTAAGGAATCTTACAACACCAGGTTATAGTCCAACGGTTTTATTTGAAAATCACAAGCTTTCGGAGGCTTTCTCCTTCGTCAGGTGAGCTGGTGTTGTAAGATTCCTTACATTCGTCAACCCCAGTCCATCACCGGCATCTCCACATCAGTAAATTGTAGCTCAAGTGATTTCTGAATTTTATTGGAATTGTTAAAATTCAATTAGAACTTTTAAGTTACTCCACATTATACTGAAGTGAAAATTCGATGGTAACTAATACGGTTAAAATTGCATTGTTAATGAGACCAAGGAGCTGATGACCTGCAAAATTGATTATGAAATGCAATTGTTTTGCAAGTCAGACTTGTGATATAAAAGCAATAGTTTGGATCTAAGGTTGCAAAGGAAGCTGCTACATTTTGACATTGGGTAGTTGCATCCATAGTTTAGCTATTTTTAGCTAATCTTTATTGATTCTTTAGGGCAGTTAAAACTAACAGGTAAAACTGATATGTCCTGTCCTTGGAAATGTTTTAAAAAGGCCAGAACTGTTTTTAGAAGTGATAATTACAGGAACATTTGAGCGAGCCTTTCAACAAGATTGGATGTCTACCAATGAAGAACATGAATTTAAGCCCCTATTGTGAGTCGTTTCATAGTTCCTCTCACTTAACAGCAACTTTTCCAGTGTTATTGTACTTCTTTTATAATGGCATCCAATTACTTAAGTATTTTTTCTTAATGAACAAGGTTGCAATTCAGTAATTTTATTTTCTATTAACAGAGAAGTTACTAGCAGAACGAGCCACAGAAATAGGTATGTTTTGGAATGAGGAACGGCAGTATCAAAGACAGTTAAGCAGTTTTTAAAATATTTGAGGGTAGCAGAGTGGTACAGCAGGTTAATGATTTGACTGCTGTTCCAGCGGAATCTCGCTGTAAATCTTCTGGAAGGGGTGCGAACTCCACTGGGATCCGGATACACCAGGTCCTAGATTATCCTGGAGTTTCCTGTAGCCTTGTTTGGGGCGCAGAGCCTTTGCCCACGTAAGAGAAGGTGTAAGTTTGGAGGCCAGTATGCTGAGTGAGAATAGGTGTATCAGCCTTCTGAAGGACAGGTTTGAACTCCACTGGGGAGGGGGTTCCAGGCCATGATCATGGTGTGGACCCCAAGAGATGGTGGGGAACAACGTTTTTTAAAAATTTGCAACTACAGCACCCTGACAAAGGGGGTCACTTGGAAGTCATTTCCTCTGTTTCTGGGGAGGGGGGTCTTCAACACCCCTACCCAAGACCTGACACACAGGACAGATTTTCCAGCAACTGGAAGCAGGTTAGTTCTGCCCTAAGTGGCATGGGTGCCTGCCAATCTCATGCAAATCAGACACATTTCACCTGACCCTGCATACTATGGCAGCTTCGGCACCAAAAAGCAGCAGCGGAAGCAATTCTGACATAAGTATTAGGATTGGGCCCGTGGAAATTCAGCTCCCAAGTGTCCAAAGCTCAAACATTTTATGAATCTTACCATAATCCTTGAGTTCAAATTAACTTTCTCTCCACTATTGTTTACTTTAGGAAGTATATCTACTGGCTGTAACTAGTGAACAAACAATTAAATTGTCAACTCTAACTGCCAATTACACTACTTGAAAGGAATTTGAGTTGATTTTAAAATCACTTGTAAGGATAATTCTGAATCTTAGTTATATTTCAAATTGATTGAGTGGTAAAAGTCCATTTTTGCTACACTTTTAAAGATTCCACAAAGAATCTACAGATTTTGGTAAAAGGACCAAGATGTTCTTATGTATTAATAAATTGTAATTTTCAGCGCCTTTGCAACATCTTTTATAATAGAATTCAACCAACTGTTTAGGATAGGTGGAACTGGTGAGCGAAAGTTCTAAAAAATGTAAGACGAAAAAGAAAAAAAAATTCACCGATCCCTTCAAGCACAGCTCCTCACTGAAAGCATGGGACCGGTGAATTTACCCCATATCTTCAAGAAGTGCTGCTTATGTAATTGTTTGCAAAGGTGAGAATAATTGATCACTACCAAACAATCAATGTCTACAAAGGAATCGTTTAGCAGTAAATAATAATAACTTGTTTGACATTATTGAATTGTGCTCTGATAACAACATTCAGCACTTTCAGGTTACAACTGAGTAAACCTATTCTCTGTCAACAGAACAGATGCTCCAGAATGAAACTACTCAAATTCAAAATCGTAAGTTCTAGAAAAAAGATTTGGTTTAAATGATATTTCAAATATCTTGTCAAAAATTTTAAGTGATTTAACGATTTTGCTGTGATGCAGTGTGTTACTGTCCAAAGCAGGGTTGTGCTACGCTGTTTTGAGATCATATGACATGAGACTGAAGCTGAAGCATTTTACTCATATTATTCTAAACATTAAAATGATGATTCAATCATGGATGAAAGAATACAATCCAAATTCTGTTATAAATTGGTCTTGTGAGAAAATCTGCCTGCATTGTATTTTTACATTAAAATGTGTTGTAAATGGCAAAACATGACAAGTGAAGACCTTCTGGTCTAAATGTGAACCACATGAAGTTCTACTGGTCAACCTAATGCTTCCAAATGTCACATGCTAATTTTCAAAAGATAGGAGGTATAAGAAGTTTCCTTCAGAACATTGTGAAACTCCTGCATAATATAGCTACAGATGTTTAGGTAAAAGAAAACATTCAATGTAGATCAAATATTATTAACACTTGGTAAAGACTGCTTTGACTCTTGGAAATCATGCAATCAAATCAGTAAGAGCACAGCCTTCGAAAACTTCCATCTCTAGGAGCACATGTTTTCTTTCTCTCTCAAGCAACATCTTCCAAATTTTTAATAATAAGAACATAAGAAATGGGAGCAGGAGTAGGCCATATGACACCTCGAGCCTGCTCCGCCATTCAATAAGATCATGGCTGATCTTCGACCTCAACCACTTTCCTGCCCTATCCCCATATCCCTTGATTCCCCTCGAGTCCAAAAATCTATCTATCTCAGTCTTGAATACACTCAACAACTCAGCATCCACAGCCCTCTGGGTAGAGAATTCCAATGATTCACAACCCTCTGAGTGAAGAAATTCCTCCTCATCTCAGTCTTAAATGGCCAACCCCTTATCCTGAGACTCTGCCCCCTAGTTCTAGACTCTCCAGCCAGGGGAAACAACCTCTCAGCATCTACCCTGTCAAGCCTCCTCAAAATCTTAAATGTTTCAATGAGATCACCTCTCATTCTTCTAAACTCCAGGGAGGATAGGCCCGTTCTACTCAATCTCTCCTTATAGGTCAACCCTCTCATCCCAGGAATCAATCTAGTGAACCTTCGTTGCACTGCTTCTCAGGCAAGTAAATCCTTCCTTAGATAAGGAGATCAAAACTGTACACAGTACTCAAGGTGTGGTCTCACCAAAGCCCTGTAGAACTGTAGCAAGACTTCCTTATTTGAGTACTCCAACCCTCTTGCAATAAAGGCCAACATGCATTTGCCTTCCAAATTGCTTGCTGTACCTGTATGCTAACTTTCTGTGTTTCTTGTACGAGGACACCCAAATCTCTCTGAACAGCAACATTTAACAGTTTCTCACCATTCAAAAAATATTCTGTTTTTCTATTCTTCCGACCAAAATGAATAATCTCACATTCCCCACATTATATTCCATCTGCCACCTTCTTGCCCACTCACTAATAATGTTATACTCCACATATCTAACCCAGAATTTACCATTTTCACTGCATCTAACAGAAGTATTTGTAAAAGTAAATACCTATTATGACATTTTACATTGATTAATGAGGATGGAAATTAAAAATGGGAAATTTACATTGCATCCCCAATAACAATTGGGAATTTTACAATATGTTCCCAAAGTCTTGCAAGAAAATGTAAAATACATCCCCAATGTCTATGGGGAACTTTAAAGTACAGGCCCAATGTCTTGCAAGAAAATTTAAAATAGATCCTCAAAGTCTATGGGGAAATTTAAATTACATCCCCACTGACAATGGGGAAACCTAAAATACATCCCCAATGTCAATGGGGAAACTTAAAATACATCCCCAGTGACTAAGGGGAAGTTTAAAATGCATCCCCAATGTCTCTGACAAATTTTAAAATACATCCCTCATCTTTTGTTCGAATCCTTCCATGGCCCTGCCCCTCCCTATCTCTGTAACCTCCTCCACTCTACAACACTCCGAGATCTCTCCGCTCCTCCAATTCTGGCCTCTTGCGCATCCCCAATTTCCATTGCCCCACCAATGGCGGCTGTGCTTTCGGCTGCCTGTGCCCTAAGTTCTGGAACTCCCTCCCTAAACCTCTCTGCCTCTCTACCTCTCTCCTCCTTTAAGACGCTCCTTAAAATCTACCTCTTTGGCCGACCTCTTCGGTCACCTGTCCTAATATCTATTTATGTGGCTCGCTGTCAAACCTGTGAATGCTTTGGGACATTTTACAATATTAAATAGAAGTTGTTGTTGTTGCCAGAAATTTAAAATACACACCCAATGGGCTCGATATTAGCACCCGCTATCGGATGCGTTCCTGGCGGGGGGGGCTCCGAAAATCGGGGAATCCCGGAGCGGGTCGGGAGCCCGGCTCCAACCCGCCCACTTCCTGGTTCCCCACAGACGCGCTGACGTGCGCGCGCAGCCCCCGCATGTGGGAATCCCGCAGGCAATTAAAGCCGGCGGGGTGCCACTTGACAGCATTTATTCTGGTATTTCAGGTCGTTAACAGACCTGATTAAGGAGATATTTCAGGAGGGGTGGGATTTTACAAACAACTGGGACTGTTTCCCGTACTGAGGGAAACACTCCCAGTTGAAATGGACGTGTTGCAGCTATCAGCCTGTGGCAGCTGCAAAGGTCCATTTGACAGGTGGGGGGGGAGACCCTCACTCATTACAGGAGGCCACTCTGTCACTTTGGACAAAGTTTGGCCTCCACCACCCTCCTCCTAACAATCAAATTCACCAACTTGCACTTACCCCGGGGTCCAGACACATGTACCTACCTTGTGGACCCCCTCAGATGTACATCCTCTGGATGGGGGCCGCCGTAGCTGCAGTCATGACCTCCTCGGAGGGCGAACAGCATCACCAGCCTCACCGGCCACGCCGTCCACCTCTGACACGTGGAGCTCCATAACACAGTTCTGTGACACATCCACCTGCACAGCAGGAGGGAGAGCAAAGGCAGAGAGAGATGCGTCACAGAGGGCACTACCCTCGCCACAGGGTCCACAGACCGAGGCTCAGCTTCATGGACCTCTCTGAGCAGCAGTGCACACGGAGGCTCAGAGTCACTCCACATGCAGTCGTGGACATCTGCAGCCTCCTTCATGCCGAGCTGCTCCCGGCTGGCCCGAGCACCATCTTCTTACCTGTCGCTGTCAAAGTCACCACTGCCCTCAACAACTTCTCCTCCGCATCCTTCCAGGGTACCACCGGGGACATCGCCGGCGTCTCTCAGTCGTCTGCACAAAAGAGCCCTGCAAATACACCTACACCCACTCTGCAGTGACACAATGAGTGGCATCAGGTGTGGGTCTTCATTGTGATCCTCATGAAAGGGCATTATTGCACAAACCAGACAAGATTCGCAAAGACGTGGCAGTAGTGGTGCCAATATAATATGTGATGTGAGTTGGTCAGAAATTAAATATAAGTAAAAACCATGTCAAACCCTCAAACACCCTTGTGCATCCCCTTCATGCTCACAACACGTTTGCCTTATGCTGCCTACTGCACATAAGTGATGCATGCCCTGTGGCTGCAGCACAGGTAGTGGCAGGTTGAGTGAGGCTGGCCGTGAAAGAGATGCATGAGAGGGTGAGTATGAGATAGAGCCATGAGATTGTATGAGGATTGGGTTGAGTGGTAGTGGCGGATGAGTACTGGCGAGGTGAGTAAGTGCAGGTAAGATGAGGATGAGGTTTAAGTGGGTGTGACAGGTGATGTGACAGAGTAGTGTTGGCACTGCAGAAGGAGGTGTGGGATGGGGGCGGTGATGTGCCAGACGGAGTGTAGGGGAATGAGTAAGTGTACTCACTTTGGCTCACCTACTTAGGTCATTGCAGCACCTCCCGCACTGTATGCAGGTGGGCGATATGTTGGTGGTGCAGGTGACCTCCTCTGCCACCTCGAGCCAGGCCTTCGTGGTGGCAGAGGCAGGCCACTTCCTCCCGCCCGCCGGGGTGAAGATCTCTGTCCTCCCCCTCCTCCTCACCCCATCCAATGATACCTGGAGTGAGGCATCATTAAACCTGGGAGCAGCCTTCTCCCTGGGCTGTTCCATGCTGTACTTTTTCCTATTTCTTGCAGCATCAGTCAGTGGAGGACTGCCCCTTTAAATAGAGCTCCTCCAACTGACAGACCTTACTGCGCATGCACAGTCCGCCCAACGCGCAGCTCAGCAGTGGCGAACCCGGAAGACCAGGTAAGTGGATCCAATTAGGCTGCGATCACGCGCAGGGCAGACTGATTTCACCGGGCACGTTACCCACGCGCCCAATCGCCCCCCCCGCCGCGAACCTGCCGCCCTCCTAATATCGAGCCCAATGTCTCTGATGAATTTTAAAACACATCCCTATTGTCTTGCAAGAAATGTAAAATACATACCCAAATTCTAAGGGAAAAATTTTAAATAGAAACATTGAAACATAGAAAATAGGAGCAGGAGTAGGCCATTCAGCCCTTCGAGCCTGCTCCGCCATTCAGTATGATCATGGCTGATCCTCTATCTCAATGCCATATTCCCGATCTCTCCCCTTGATACCTTTTGTGTCTAGAAATCTATCTATTTCCTTCTTAAATGTATTCAGTAATTTGGCCTTCACAGCTTTCTGTGGTAGAGAATTCCACAGGTTCACTACCCTCTGAGTGAAGAAATTTCTCCTCATCTCACTCCTAAATGTATTATCTCGTATCCTGAGACTGTGAACCCTCGTTCTGGACCCCCCAGCCAGGGGAAACATCCTTGCTGCATCCAGTCTGTCTAGCCCTGTCAGAACTTTATACGTTTCAATGAGATCCCCTCTCATTCTTCTAAGCTCGAGTGAATACAGGCCTAATCGACCCAATCTCTCCTCATATGACAGAACTGCCATCCCAGGAATCAGTCTGGTGAACCTTCGCCGCACTCCCTCTATGACAAGAATATCCTTTCTTAGGTAAGGAGACCAAAACTGCACACAATACTCAAGGTGTGGTCTCACCAAGGCCCTGTATAACTGCAGTAGGATATCCTTGCTCCTGTACTCAAATCCTCTTGCAATGAAGCCCAACATACTATTTGCCGGGTGGCTCTGCTGCACAAAAGGGGAGGAAGAAGAGTGGCAGGGCTACAGTGATAGGGGATTCGATTGTAAGGGGAACAGATAGGCGTTTTTGCGGCCACAAACGTGACTCCAGGATGGTATGTTGCCTCCCTGGTGCTAGGGTCAAGGATGTCACGGAGTGGCTGCAGGGCATTCTGGAGGGGGAGGGTGAACAGCCAGTAGTCATGGTCCATATTGCTACCAACGATATAGGTAAAAAAAGGGATGGGGTCCTGCAAGGTGAATTTAAGGAGTTAGGAGATAAATTAAAAAGCACGACTTCAAAGGTAGTGATCTCACGATTACTACCGGTGCCACGTGCTAGTGGGTATAGGAACAAGAGAATAGACAGGATGAATGCGTGGCTGCAGGGATGGTGTAGGAGGGAGGGATTTAGATTCCTGGGACATTTGGACCGGTTCTGGGGAAGGTGGGACCTGTACAAGCGTGACGGGTTACAACCGAGCAGGACCGGGACCAATGTCCTCGTGGGGGTGTTTGCTAGTGCTGTTGGGGAAGGTTTAAACTAGAGTGGCAGGGGGATGGGAACCTTAGCGGGGAGTCAGAAGGGAATAAAGTTGAGAGCAGCAAGAGAGGGGAAGACCCAGGGGAAATCTACAATACAAATAGTACAAACAGTTGTTCAAGAACAAGTGAGAGGGAAAAGTGTAGAGTAGCGGAAAGAAAGTGTACTTTAGGCACGACAGAAAAAATAAAAACTAGAAGGCGTAAGGCGATTAACCCAGCATCAAAGCTGTGGCAGGGGGTTGGGAACCTGAGCAGGGAGACAGAGGAAAGCGCGTCAGGAAGGGACAGATGGTATGGAGTAAAAGGTAGTGTTAAAAAAGGAAAAAGCAGGAACTAAGTGTCAGAAAACATAGTTGAAAGTTCTTTATCTGAATGCACGTCGCACTCGTAACAAAATGGACGAGTTAACGGCACAAATAACTACGTATGGGTATGATCTTGTGGCCATTACAGAAACAATGGCTGCAGGGTGACAACGACTGGGAATTAAATATGCCAGGGTATTGAACAATCAGGAAGGACAGGCAGGAAGGAAGGGGAGGTGGGGTGGCTATGTTATTAAAGGAAGGAATCACTGTAATACAGAGAAATGATATTGGGACAAAGGATCAGGATAATGAAACAGTTTGGGTAGAGATAGGAATAATAAGGGGAAAAAAACACTAGTGGGCGTAGTATATAGGCCTCCTAATAGTTGCAACTCTGCTAGAAGAAGTATTAATCAGGAAATAGTCAGGGCATGTAATAAGGGAACAGCTATAATTATGGGGGATTTTAACTATCATATTAACTGGACGAATCAAATTGGGCAGGGCAGCCTTGAGGAAGAGTTTATTGAGTGTATTAGGGATGGATTTCTTGAGCAGTATGCAACTGATCCTACAAGGGGGCAAGCAACCTTGGACCTGGTCCTGTGTAATGAGCCAGGATTAATTAATAATGTCCTAGTTAAGGATCCCCTTGGAATGAGTGACCATAACATGGTGACATTCCATATCCAACTAGAGGGTGAGAAGGTTGGTTCTCAAACAAGCGTACTGAGCTTGAATAAAGGAGACTATGATGGTATGAGAGCGGAATTGATCAAAGTGGACTGGGAAAATAGATTAAAGGGTAAGACGGTACATGAGCAGTGGTGTTCATTTAAGGAGTTATTTTACAACTTTCAAAAAATATATATTCCACTGAGGAAAAAAGGGTGCAAAAGAAATGACAGCCATCCGTGGCTAAGTAAAGAAATTAAGGACAGTATCCGACTAAAAACAAGGACATATAAGGTAGCCAAACTTAGTGGGAGGATAGAAGATTGGGAAATCTTCAAGAGACAGCAAAAAGTAACTAAAGGATTGATTAAGAAAGGGAAGATAGATTATGAAAATAAATTAGCAAAAAATATAAAAACAGATAGCAAGAGTTTCTATAATTATATAAAAAGAAAAAGGGTGGCTAAGGCAAACGTAGGTCCCTTAGAGGATGAGACCGGGAAATTAATGGTGGGAAACATGGAGATGGCAAAAATGCTGAACAAATATTTTATTTCAGTCTTTACGGTAGAGGATACTAAGAATATCCCAACACTGGACAAACAGGGGGCTCGAGGGGGGGAGGAGCTAAATACGATTAAAATCACTAAGGAATTGGTACTCAGTAAATTAATGGGACTCAAGGCAGATAAATCCCCTGGACCTGATGGCTTACATCCGAGGGTCTTGAGGGAACTGGCAGTAGGGATTGTGGATGCTTTGGTAATAATTTTCCAAAATTCTCTGGACTCGGCAAAGGTCCCGGCAGATTGGAAAACTGCTAATGTAACACCCTTATTTAAAAAGGGTAGTAGGCAGAAGGCTGGAAATTATCGACCAGTTAGCCTAACACCTGTGGTGGGTAAAATTTTGGAATCTATTATTAAGGAGACAGTAGCGGAACATTTGGATAAACATAATTTAATAGGACAAAGTCAGCATGGCTTTACGAAGGGGAAGTCATGTCTGACAAATTTGCTTGAGTTCTTTGAGGAAATAACGTACAGGGTGGATAAAGGGGAACCAGTGGACGTAGTGTATTTAGACATCCAGAAGGCATTCGACAAGGTGCCACATAAAAGATTATTGCTCAAGATAAAGAATCACTGGAATGGGGGTAATATTCTGGCATGGGTGGAGGATTGGTTATCTAACAGGAAGCAGAGAGTTGGGATAAATGGTTCATTCTCGGACTGGCAACCAGTAGCCAGTGGTGTTCCGCAGGGGTCGGTGCTGGGTCCCCAACTCTTAACAATCTATATTAACGATTTGGAGGAGGGGACCGAGTGTAACATATCAAAGTTTGCAGATGATACAAAGATGGGAGGGAAAGTAGAGAGTGAGGAGGACATAAAAAACCTACAAGGGGATATAGACAGGCTGGGTGAGTGGGCGGAGATTTGGCAGATGCAATACAATATTGGAAAATGTGAGGTTATGCACTTTGCCAGGAAAAATCAGAGAGCAAGTTATTATCTTAAAGGCGAGAAACTGGAAAGTACTGCAGTACAAAGGGATCTGGGGGTCCTAGTGCAAGAAGATCAAAAAGTTGGTATGCAGGTGCAGCAGGTGATCAAGAAGGCCAACGGAATGTTGGCTTTATTGCTCGGGGGATAGAATATAAAAACAGGGAGGTACTGCTGCACTGCAGCAACTCGCCAAGGCTTCTTCGACAGCACCTCCCAAACCCGCGACCTCTACCACCTAGAAGGACAAGGGCAGCAGGCGCATGGGAAGAACACCACCTGCACGTTCCCCTCCAAGTCACACACCATCCTGACTTGGAAATATATCGCCGTTCCTTCATTGTCGCTGGGTCAAAATCCTGGAACTCCCTTCCTAACAGCACTGTGGGAGAACCGTCACCACACGGACTGCAGCGGTTCAAGAAGGCGGCTCACCACCACCTTCTCAAGGGCAATTAGGGATGGGCAATAAATGCCGGCCTTGCCAGCGACGCCCACATCCCGTGAACGAATTTTAAAAATTACAAAAAATATAAGGTATTGGTGAGACCGCACCTGGAATACTGCATACAGTTTTGGTCTCCGTACTTAAGAAAAGACATACTTGCTCTCGAGGCAGTACAAAGAAGGTTCACTCGGTTAATCCCGGGGATGAGGGGGCGGACATATGAGGAGAGGTTGAGTAGATTGGAACTCTACTCATTGGAGTTCAGAAGAATGAGAGGCGATCTTATTGAAACATATAAGATTGTGAAGGGGCTTGATCGGGTGGATGCGGTAAGGATGTTCCCAAGGATGGGTGAAACTAGAACTCGGGGGCATAATCTTAGAATAAGGAGCTGCTCTTTCAAAACTGAGATGAGGAGAAACTTCTTCACTCAGAGGGTAGTAGGTCTGTGGAATTTGCTGCCCCAGGAAGCTGTGGAAGCTACATCATTAAATAAATTTAAAACAGAAATCGACAGTTTCCTAGAAGTAAAGGGAATTAGGGGTTACGGGGAGCAGGCAGGAAATTGGACATGAATTTAGATTTGAGATTAGGATCAGATCAGCCATGATCTTATTGAATGGCGGAGCAGGCTCGAGGGGCCGATTGGCCTACTCCTGCTCCTATTTCTTATGTTCTTATGTTCTTATGTAACTGCTTGTTGCATCTACATGTTTGCTTTCAGTGACTGGTGTACAAGGACACCCAGGTCCCTTTGTACATGAACACTCCCCAATCTATCACCATTTAAATAATACTCTGCCTTTCTGTTTTTCCTTCCGAAGTGGAGAACTTCACATTTATCCATGTTATACTGCATCTGCCATGTATTTGCCCACTTACTCAACTTGTCTAAATGGCCTTGAAGCCTCTTTGCATCCTCCTCACAACTCACAATCCCACCTAGTTTTGTGTCATCAGCAACCTTGGAAATATTACATTTGGTTCCCTCATCCAAATCATTAATATATATTGTTAATAGCTGGGGCCCATGCATCAATCCCTGCGGTACCCCAATTATCACCGCCTGCCACCCCGAAAAAGATCCATTTATTCCTACTCTCTGTTTCCTGTCTGTTAACCAATTTTCAATCCATGCCAGTATATTACCCCCAATCCCATGTTCTTTAATTTTGCACACTAACCTATTGGGGCCGATTTTCGGATGGCCGAGCGGGTGCGTTGGGGCCGGAGGGGCTCCGAAAATGGCGGAATCCTGGGTAGCGGATTCGGAGCCCGGCTCCAACCCGCTGACTTCCGGGTTCCCCAATGACGCGTTCGGGTGCGCACGCAGCTCCCACATGCGGGACTCCCACCGGCAGTTAAAGGCAGCGAGATGCTGCTTTAGATAGTTATTTAGATAGTTGAGGTACTTGACAGACCTCATTGACTGAAGATTTTGGCAGTGGTGCAATTTTGAAGGATCCTCAGTGTGTTTCCGGTGCTGTGGGAAACACTCCCTGTAGGAGCAGACGTGTTTCAGCCAGCAGCCAGTGGGAGATGCAAAGGATTATTTGACAGTTGGGGAGAATACCTCATTTATTGTAGCAGGACACTCTGTCACTTCAGACAAAGTTTTGGCTGCAACACCTTTGTCTTTCCACTCAAAATTATTAATTTATACCCAAAACTCTGCTGTGCAAACACATTTACCTACTTTGCGGACCCCCTCAAACTCACACCGTCAGGATGGGGGGCACCATAGCTGCATTCATCACTTCATCCGAGGACGAGCAAAATCACCAGCCTTGCCAGGCACGCCGTCCACCTGCGCCACGTGGAGCTCCACAACACAGTGCTGCGCCAAAGGGACCTGGACAAAATAGTCGTGCAACTACACATACACCCGATGTGGGGTGACCGAATGGGTGGCATCAAGTGTGGGTGTTCATAGTGAACCTCATGAAAGGGACTTATTACACAAGCCAGTCAAGAATGGCCAAGACATGGCAGTAGTGGCGACAATAATAATATTTGATGTGCCATTCAAATCAAATATAAATAAAAAACATGACAAACTGTCAAACACCTTTGTGCATTCCCTTTGAGCTCACAAAACCTTACGCTTACAAGTACTCCTACGTGGTGCTTCCCCTGCTGCAGGTCGTGGCAGGTTGCTCTTGTTCATGCCCTGACCAATTAGATGCTTTGGGCCTACGCCCTCTGGGTTTCGGTGCCCGTGAGGGCCCCTCCAAAGACTGCTCCACCTGCACCTGTGCAGGGGCAGACTCGATCACCTGGAGAGGAGGCAGCATTGCGTGTACTGGTTGAGAGGGGGGCAACGGGTGAGACGTGGGAGCGCTTTGAGTGGCGTTCCCACTTCCATGTCCTCTTTCGCCATCATCCCTCTCCTGGGCCAGGCCCACATCACTCCTACCACCCTGCTGGACGACAGTTTGGAGGACATGTGTGAAGCCTTGTAAGGCCAGTGCCAGAGTATCTGCCTGCCTGTTTAAGGCAGTAGAAAGTTGCTCACCCTGAGTCCGAAGGGCCTTTGTCAGGGCCTCAATGAACTCATTGGTGAGCCCTGCTTGAAGTTTGATGGAGGCTTGCCTTCCCTCCATCGCGGACATTCTCGCACTTACCCGCGACACTATCTCAGAGATGCCCTCACGTCCCTGTGACAGTATCTCAGAGATTCCCTCCTGTACCTGTGCCAACATTCCACTCATGCAGGAGTTGGACTCCTCCATCCTCTGCGCGATTGTAGAGTGTGCGCATGGCACCTGTTCCAGCACCTCGCAAATGTGCTGCTGCCCCTCGATCATTCTCCTTTTAAAGGATGGCCCCCAGGGTTCAGAATCTGTATCCAGATGAGCGGAGCCTGTAGAAGAGTGCTCCCACTGACGTGGACTCTCCTCAGCTGCCCCTGCCACCAGTGTCTACTCGTGCTCACATGTGTGTGGTGACTCACCATATGCGACCCCAACTAACTGAGGTTGGGGACCCACCGAGGTGTGTGTATCTGCGCTGATGGATGGCTCGCTCAGATGTGACGGTGCCCCCTTAGAGGCCAGCAGGTCCTCTGAGCAATCGCCCTCCGCCGACACGGCAGTCACTGAAGGCCCTGTAAAAGAACGAAAGGCAATATTAAGCATGATGACAGATGTTGAGGTGCTGAAGATGACAAGGCACGTTAACATCGTTTGCTATTGTGAGTGCTGAATGTTTAAGCTCTGTCACCTGCCGTTTGTCGGGTGGCAGTCTCGGCGTCACCGACGGACAGGCACTCGAGGGTGCAGCTCAGTTCAAGAGCCTCCTGCTCCGCATCCGTGAGGACGACCTGATGTTGCGGCCCCCCCTCCAGTCTTCGCCCTCTCCTGTGCATTCTGGGCTCTCTTCTCCTATAAGGGGACAAAGTAGAGAGGCGTGAGTGAGGGATGGTAACGTGGCCAACCACTGAATGCATTGGTTTGGGTGAGGCTGACCGTGAAAGAGATGCATCAGAGGGTGAGTATGAGACAGAGCCACGACATTGTATGAGGATTGGGTTGAGTGGTAGTGGTGAGATGAGTACTGGGGAGGTGAGTAAGTGCAGGTAAGTTGAGAATGAGGTTTGAGTGGGTGTGAGGAGTGATGTGATAGAGTAGTGTTGGCAGTGCAGAAGGAGTTGTGGGGTGGAGGCGGTGATGTGGAAGACGGAGTGTAGGAGAATGAGTAAGTGTACTCGCTTTGGCTGACCTAGTTAGATCATTGAAGCGCTTCCTGCGCTGGAACCATGTGCAGCAGGCGTTGCTGCTGTTGGTGACCTCCTCTGCCACCTCGAGCCAGGCCTTCGTGGTGGCAGAGACATGCCACTTCTTCCCATCCGCTGGGTAGAAAATATCCCTCCTCCTCCTCACCCCATCTAGTAGGATCTGGAGTGAGGCATTGTTAAATCTGGGACGAGCCTTTCCTCTGGTCTGCTCCATGCTGTACTATTGGTTGTTTGCTGCAGTAGCAGCATTGGAGGACTGCCCCTTTAAATAGGGCTCCTCCAGCTGACAGCCTGTGATGCGGATGCGTAGTCCGCCCGCTGCGCAGGTTGACGATGGGAAACCCGGAAGCCAAGGTAAGTGCCTTCAATTTACCCGCGATCGCGTGGGAAACGAACGGATTTTATTGGGTGGGTTACCCAAGCGCCCAGTCGCCCCCCTTACCCCCCGCCGCTGCCATCCCGCCTCCCTGGTAATATCGGGGCCCTTATGTGGGACTTTATCAAAGGCCTTCTGAAAATCTAAATACACCACATCCACTGGTTCTCCCTTATCTATTCTACTAGTTACATCCCCAAAAAACTCCAATAGGTTTGTCAAACATGATTTCCCTTTCATAAGTCCATGTTGACTTTGTCTAATCCCGTTGATATTTTCTAAGTGTCCTGTTATCACATCCTTTATCATAGACACTAGGATTTTCCCTACTACTGATGTTAGGCTAACCGGTCTGTAGTTCCCTGTTTTCTCTCTCCCTCCTTTTTTAAATAGTGGGGTTACATTTGCCACCCTCCAATCTGCAGGAACTTTCTATAATTTTGGAAGATGACAACCAATGCATCCACTATTTCCATGGCTACCTCTTTTAGTACTCTGGGATGCAGATTACCAGGCCCTAGGGATTTATCGGCTTTCAGTCCCATTAATTTCTCCAGCACTATTTTTTTACTAATGCTAATTTCCTTTAATTCCTCCTTCTCACTAGACCCTTGGTTCCCTAGCATTTCTGGGAAGTTATTTGTGTCCTCTTCCGTGAAGACAGAACCAAAGTATTTGTTTAATTGCTCTGCCATTTCCATGTTCCCCATTATAAATTCACCCGTTTCTGACTGTAAGGGACCTACATTTATATCCACAATGTCTATAAATAAATTTAAACTACATCCCTACATTAATTGGGAAATTTAAATTACATCCTCAATGTTAGTTTAAAATACATATTTAAAATCAACGCCTCGGGGGACATTTAAAATACACAGACATACGTAGAAGTTACAACCATTCCATCCAGTCTATGTCAGCATTTACCCTCGACATGAGCAAATAATCCTAACCACGTTTATGTGCCTTGTTCCCATATCCCTCTGTCCCCATTTCCTTCATCTAATTCTGAACATTGACATAGTTTCTCCCTCAACCATTAACCTGGAAGTGAATTACACAGCCTTACAACTCTCACAACAAGAAGTTTCTCTTGCTCTCCATTCCAAAGAGTCTAACCACCTCCCTTTGACATTCAACGGCATTACCATCACCAAATCCTCCACCATCAACATCCCAGGGGTCACCATTGACCAGAAACTTAACTGGACCAGCCATATAAATACTGTGGCTACAAGAGCAGGTCAGAGGCTGGGTATTCTGCGGCGAGTGACTCACCTCCTGACTCCCCAAAGCCTTTCCACCATCTACAAGGCACAAGTCAGGAGTGTGATGGAATACTCTCCACTTGCCTGGATGAGTGCAGCTCCAACAACACTCAAGAAGCTCGACACCATCCAGAACAAAGCAGCCCACTTGATTCGCACCCCATCCACCACCCTAAACATTCACTCCCTTCACACTGTGGCTGCAGTGTGTACCATCCACAGGATGCACTGCAGCAACTCGCAAGGCTTCTTCGACAGCACCTCCCAAACCCACGACCTCTACCGCCTAGAAGGACAAGAGCAGCAGACACATGGGAACAACACCACCTGCACATTCCCCTCCAAGTCACACACCCATCCTGACTTGGAACTATATCGCCGTTCCTTCATCGTCGCTGGGTCAAAATCCTGGAACTCCCTTCCTAACAGCACTGTGGGAGAACCTTCACCAGACGGACTGCAGCGGTTCAAGAAGGTGGCTCACCACCACCTTCTCAAGGGCAATTAGGGATGGGCAATAAATGCTGGCATCGCCAGCGGCACCCACATCCCATGAACAAATAAAAAAAAAATCTCTTACATTTAATCTTGTGTCCACGGCCCCTCATTCTTGATCCCTCAACTACTGGAAACAGTCTGCTTCTATCTACCCTGACTCATCCTTTCATAATTTTAAACAATTCTATCTTATCACCCGCAATCTGCGTTGCTCTAAATTAAAAGGCCCCAATTTTTCAAGTCTTTCTGCGTATTTGTATTTCTTCATACCAGGCAACAAGCTAATGAATCTCTAAAGCCTTAATAGCCTTCCTATAGTTTGGAGTCCTTATTAAGATTTTGCATTAGGCTTCCAAATCTCAGTTGGGAAAAGGTGAATATATCTTTTATTAATATTAACATTTTGTTAGTTCTGTGGGTTCACAGAAACCAACCATTTTGAGTTTCCTTCTGTTCATGATGTTACTGACTAAAATGAGCAATGTCCTGAGTAACTCCATTTATCTCAATGACAGCCTATGCTTCAGACTAGCCTGAAAGCCAAGGCCAATCCATTTCACACAGGGAAAACACTACCCACAGCATGTCTTGCAGTACATACAACTATCAAAAGAACTGAAGATCGTAGTCCACAACAGAGCTATAAACCGCATAAAGGAGAGGTTCTGATTTTATATAAAACATTTAAATAAATAAAGCCTATTTCACATTCCATGTGGATCTTAACGTCATCTGAAGAATGAGAATGATCCTACCAAGGAATATTATCTGTTAAATCCTTTAATGCTTCATGTCACTAAATAATTATCGCTTTTCAATATTACTGCACTTCAGCTTTGATCATTAGCTAGTTACATTGGTGTGCAATATTACAACTGAATAATTCTATTCTCTGTCAACAGAGCGGCAATACCTTGAACAAGAACTGGCAGAGGAACAAGGTAAGTTTTAGACTGAGGAACGTTACAGAAACTACTCTTCATGTGATCTTCCTTGTTCTTTGAATGAAATTCAACCTTCAGATGCAAATAAGACATTGCTAAATCCCAAGAAGAAAAAAAATCTCTTTCCTACTCTGCAAAATAGTCACTTGCCTCAAGCAAGCAGACTAAAGCCCTCAGCTTCCTTTCCTTGGATAAAATATCATTTTTTTGAATGAAGATAACACCGCTTACCAGCCTGTTCCCGTTCTGCTACCATATTTACTGGGGCCTTCCACTGGACAGCCCAGGTGCCTGCCTAAAACATTGCTGTATGCAAGTCGGGGTCCTATGACACACGTAGAACCCCAATGCAATTTAGAGACAACTGGGCAAAGTGTTGAACCAGGTGGTGAAGAGGAAGATGCCCCAAAAACATAAGTAAGTGATTATTTTTGTGGCACCAGGAGGAGCAGGAGTGCTTCTCCATGTTCCACAAGAATCATGATTTTGAATTAAAGATTCAACTATAATCACACACTGGTGAACTTGCATTTTTGCTGACACCCAGAGGACGTTTTTCAGATCTGATATCATACAAAGCTGATCGTCAAGTGCAAGTTAGAATCACACCAAAATATATGTTCACATAAAAAGACACAGATATTGTAACAAAATCTGCAGAATTAAGATGAGCAGGCTGAGTTTTATCCAGTTATGGTGGATGAAGTTCCTCAGGGCTAGCACCACCCCGCTATAATTGCAACCTCCAGAAAACAACAAAAACTAGGGTGCACCATCGTTTACAGGAATTTACTTGAAAATTCACAGGTTGTGATCCCAGTAGTTACACCTGGATCACACCTGCCGCGATACCCTGCAGCGTTGCCCCTGCTACAGTTTGCAGGGTCAGTGGGAGGGCACCTTATTAGTATAGGACAGGCAGGCGCAAGCACTTGGGTGCACTTCTGGTGCCTGCCTATCCATGGCAGGATAGATGCACTTAAGGGGAAGCTAGATAAACACATGAGGGAGTTATGCAGTGGTTATGTTACTGGACTAGTAATCCAGAGGCCTAGACTAATAAGCCACAGAAAGTGACTTCAAAACCCATCATGGCAGTTTGCGAATTTGAATTCAGTTAAACAAATCTGGGAATGAAAAGAAATGCTGGTATCCATAAAGCTGTCAGATTGTTGTAAAAACCCAACTTACTCAATGATGTCCTTTAGGGAAAGAAACCTGCTATCCTTACCCGGTCTGGCCTATCTGTGACTCCAGTCCAACACTAACGTGGTTGACTCTTAACTGCCCTCTGAAGTGGCCTAGCAAGCCATTCAGTGGTATCGATAAGTGCCTGTCTTTCCAGCGATACCCACATCCTGAGAATGAATAGAAAAAAGACAGATGATGGCAAGAGGCAGTGCAGGGAAGGGGACTCCCTACGTCAGGCAATCCCACACTCCCTTGGCTTGATTGAGGACGGAATGCCCAGTGAGCTGAGACGTACTAACCTCCACATGGACGGATGGTGGCCCCGCCAGTCGACTCCAGAAGGAACATAGAATCCTAGAACCACAGAATGATTCAGCACAGGAGGCTATTCGGCCCATCGTGCCTGTGCCAGCTCTTTGTAAATCTCCTCTGCCCCATTTCTACGGCCTTGACACCCTTCCTAGAGTGTGGTACCCAGAATTGGACACAATATTCCAGCTAGCACTTAACCAATGATTTATAAAGGTATAGCATAATTTCCCTGCTTTTATATCCTATGGGGTAAAATTTAACCCCCAAGAATGGGTGGGCTGGGGCAGGTGGACAGTGAAAATGCTAAGTTTTTGGAGAGGGCTCCAGGCTCCAACCACCCACTTCTGGGTTTAACCCAGGCAGATTTGCTGTGTGTGGAGAGCAGACACCAGGAAGTCTCATCCCCATTTAAAGCCGGCGGGCTGATACTTAAAAGGGCAATGTACCTCATTGAGCTACTTGAAGTACTTAATATTTTATGTATTGGACAATTAAAACAAATCTAACCTTACCCGTTCGGGTTTTCCTTCACCTCCGAATCACATCTGGTGAAAGCAGGCGGGAAGGGCTGGATCCTTGAGGTGAGTGGGTGCCTTTATTGCACTGCTCTTGGGCCCAGAGGAGCAGAAGTGCTTCACCTTGGCCCAACAAGTTCAGCTGGCCAACAGGACCCCTACGATCAGCCAACGCCCACCCCCCCCCCACCATCTTGTCCCAATGGTGGACCCCCTTCCAATCCCCAATGCTTGCTGAACCCCCCTCCCACCCCGATCCACAACGGTGGCTGACCCTCTCAATCCACGATGCTGGCTGACCACCCCACCCCCGATCCACGATGCTGGCTGACCCCCCCCCATGTCGTCCACGTCCCTCCATCTCCCCTCTCCGATTTTTTCCAAGCCCAATGATCTCTCTCTCCTTCCCGCAACCCTCTATGAAGTGCAACTCCTTTCACTGCTGGGCGCAAAACCCGGAAGTGCCATTGATGGCCCTCATTAAGGTTCACTTACCTTCCAGGTTTTGCACCCCCAAATCTTCCCCCCCCACTTACTCCTTTCCTGGCTGGAACTTACATTTACCTCTATGCCTCTGCTTATTAAGCCAAGGATCCTGTATGCTTTTTTAACAGCCTTCTTAACATGTCCTGCCACCTTCATAGATTTGTACACCCCAAGGTCTCTCTGATCCTGTACCTCCTTTAAAATTGCACCATATATTGCCTCGCCTCATAATTCCTACCAAATGCATCACTTCATACTTCTCTGCATTACATTTCATCCGACATGTGCCTGCCCATTTCACCACTCTGTCTACATCCTCCTGAAGTCTGTTACTATCCTTTCCTATTTGCTTACTACATTTCCAAATTTCATCAGGTAATTTTAATTACTCTAGATCAACACCTTTGCTCGGGGCTGTGGGGAACATGGCCGATGTCAGGGGACCCTCATTAACCCTGCCCAAGTGTAGACGCGCACTGGAGTTTCCATCTGCCAAGGATAGGCAGGCACCGGAGATGCACCCAAAGTGGGGCTTGCCTCTGCCTGTCCTATGGTGCCCTCCCATTGACCTTACACACTCTAGCAGGGCAATGCTGCAGGGTATAGGCAGGCGTGATCCAGGTGTAACTGCTGGGATCACAACCTGTGAATTTTCAGCCCCCTGATATTTTTATTCTGTATGACTTCTTTTGCAGTGAACATCTAATTAATTCTTTAGGAAACTTAAACTGACAGTAAAATCATAAAAAAAACAACAAATGCAGGATTTGTTGGGCATAGCTGTCAATCAAGACTGAGAGGGCAAAATTGGACCTCATTTGGCCTGTTTTTTGTGTGCAAAACATACTAATATTGGGCAACGATTGCACATGCCTGATATATGGTTTGGGCACTCCTCGGTCATCCCGGGAGCCTGCTTAAAATAAGCGTTTAGGCTATTAAAATATTGAAATCTGGGTCCTTCAACTGCTTTAGGGCCCTTTTGTGAAATTTGTCCATACGAGCACCTGATTCGCTCATTCTAAAGCCTGCCCAGAAAATCATTGCAAGAACAGTCAGGAGGCAGACTGCAGAAGTGCTGTTTAAAGGGATCCTCACCTCCACCAGTTGAGAGTCTGATGGTGGAGCAGGCTTGGTGTCATCGTGAGAGAGGACAGCATGTGCCTCTCCTATTGCGCAACTGACACTCTCATGAGGCTGAGTCTCAGCACTCCTACTGCTTTGTGTGAGAATAGAATCTAGGTTTGATGTGATGCTCTCTAAGCGCATATCCACACTCTCCTTCAGGCTTTGAAAACCAGGGAGATGCTGGAACCCAGAGTCAATATGACTGCAGTGTGAGTTCCCATCAAAGCTGTCAGAGCTGCCACCAGAGGCTCCATCGTTGTGCGCCCCACTGCAGTGTTCATAGAGCTGACCACTTTCTCTATGGTTGACTGCTTAGTCACAATGCCATGAGCGGTTTGGAGTTGGACTTCTCCTTACTGTCATTGTGCATAAACTTGCTGGCAGGTAGGCCAGTGCACTCAGAGAGTCCTGATGTATAGCCAGCGGTTTTATTGTGTAGGCTGAGCCCTCGAGGTATTCATCAGTGCCCTCTGCAGTAGGACTAGGATCCAAACTCTCCCTCCAGCAAACTGCTTCCTGGGTGGTCCTATCCCCCTGCCCTTGCTCCTGCACACTTGTGCAGATTAAATCTCTCAGTGCAGACCCCTCTAGCTGACCCTCTAAAATACACGGGGTACCAACCTCTGAGCTGGTGCTTGCTAGGTTACGGTTGAGTGATGCTACATCTTCTGAAAGGTTGTCCTCCTCTTCCTTTGCTTCCACTGGGCCTTTTTCTGCTGCTGAAACTGAAAGGGACATGGATCAGTATTTAGTGGTAAGGTTAAGTAGAGACTGATGAGTGACTACTCATAGCAGCAGCATTTTGTCTTTCATAGTGTGTGAGGTTGAGATTTCAGTGAGAAGGAGAAGAGGGTAAGATGGTCAAAAACCCTGCGAGATGAGTCCTCCGGCCTCGCAAGTCACTACACCTCTCCTCTGCCTGCCACTTTTACAATTCCCTAATTGTAGCTGATTTCAGCCATGGTACATCTCCTCTTAAAGAGGAGCAGGCTACCTTTAAATGGCATCAGGTACACTCAACATTCCCTCCCCACTAAGCGATCTGCCAATGAACAGCGCAAGTAGCATTGGCAGCCCGTCTATTGCAAGCAAATGAGGCCGGGCGACCAATTTGCCGCATTCCTTGCAACCACGTGAGCAGGTGCATGCTCCAAGTGCACCGTCCATTCCGCATCTCAAAATGAGCCTAAACCCATTTCCCACTCTGAATGTCTACCTGGGAACAAAGAAGAAAATGCTTTACCAATTTCTATTGATAATAATTACTTGTTTTGCACAGTTCTACTTTGATATCAACATTCAGTGTCTTCTAGTTTTACTTTGTCTGTAAACTTTCAACTGAGCAATTCTCCTGTTTGTCAACAGAAAAATTGCAGTGTGAGGAAGACCATCTTGAGGAATTGAGTAAGTACCGGAATGAAAATTGAGAACATGAAAGACATTTGAGCTTGTGTTCAAAAATATAATGGTTTCATGACAACTCAGTGGCACAAGGCATAGCCTAAAGCATTGAGGAGGGGTTCAAACATAGAGAACATGTGCCGGAGTTTAGTAAAGGGCTGGAATTATTCTTTTAGCCCTTCTATGGTTTCTGTTACAGTCGATTTCCAATTAATTCTTCATAATATCAAAATAAATAACATCAAAATTACTACAAAAGTGATCCTTATAGGATCAGTTTAGAGATTTCTTCAGTGAGACATATTAGTTGGTTATTAATTTTAAAAAATCAAATTTCTATTGCTGAAACGTAATGCTTGATTAGTTCAAAACAATGTGGCAATTTTCCGAGCACATGGCAAGGAACCTCAGCTATCGGCAGCACATATTGGAAAATGATATCGGAATCGGAAACTGCCTGGAATTTTCCGTCCATTGATTTTATTCCATTCATTGATTTCAATTGATATACGGTTACAAGCATATATACGTACATACAAACAGACGAATTAAGAGGAGTAGGCCATTCGGCCCCTCAAGCCTGCTCAGCCATTTGATAAGATCATGGCTGATTGATTGTGACCTCAACCCTACTTTCCCATCTACCTACTCCCTTTGACTCCCTTGTTAATCAGGAATCTATCTAACTCAGCCTTAAAAATATTCAATGACCCTGCCTCCACCACTCTCTGGGGAAGGGAGTTCCAGACTCACGACACTCTAAGAGAAAACATTTCTCCTCATCTTCGTCTTAAATGGGAGACCCCTTATTTTTAAACTGTGTCCCCTGGTTCTAGTCTCTCCCACAAGGGGAAACATCCTCTCAGCATCTAACCCTTCAAGTCCCCTCAGGATCTTATATGTTTCAATAAGATCGCCTCTCATTCTTCTAAACTCCAATGCATACAGTCCCAACTTGTCCAACCTTTCCTCATAAGATAACCCCCTTAGCCCAGGAATCAATCGAGCGAACCTTCTCTGAACCACCTTTAAAGCAATTTTGGCCTTTCTTAAATAAGGAGACCAAAACTGCACATAGTATTCTAGATGTGGTCTCACCAATGCCCTGTACAACTGGAGCAAAACATCTCTACTTTTATATTCCATTCCCCTTGCAATAAATGACAACACTCCATTAATCACTTGTTGTACCTGTGACCATCCGGATTCTTTCCCCTCAGTCTGGTTCAGTAATAACTGAAGTCGAATACATTTTAAAGTTCAACACATCTTTAATAGCAGGGTTCTTAGTCTGCAGCATTGATTTGGACTCCTGATAGAGTCCCTCTATGCTGGCAGAGCAAGAACAAAAACATACAGAAATCCACACGTTTTTATACAAATCAATAGGGTTGGAACATACTTAACGAGGGTCAACACCAATCATAAGCCGGGCATAGGTTGCCATGCGAGGTTACATTATTTCCGGCCAATCATAAATAATCATGTGCTGACCATGTTGCTGTTAGACATCAAAGGGGATAACTTCCTCACTTTCCAACTTGGAATGTTCTTCCCTGTTCCTTCTGTTCCTTATCTCCCAACCTGGAATGTCTTTCAACTTTGGCTAAGCTCGTTACCTATATTGATCTGCCATAAACATGGAGACATTCAGACCAGTCCTTGAATCACATCAAAGACTCTACATTGATAAGACCATGCAAACCTGCTGACTACGCAAACATATGGCCCAGCAGGAGGGCCAGGCCACTTGTATCAATCTCAGTTACTAACTAATTAACCCTTTCTAACCATTTTGCATTCTGCTTCTTTGCCACGTAGACATTTTAATATTTTACCGAAAACTGACCACGTAGGGATTCTCACCTGCATACTAACTTTTTGTGATTCATGTACATTGTACCTCAGAGTTCTGCAATCTCTCTCCATTTAAATAATATACTGCTTTTCTATTCCTCCTGCCAAAGTGGACAAGTTCACATTTTCCCACATTACACTCCATCTGCCAAATCTTTGCCCACTCACTTAAACTATCTATATCCCTTTGCAGACTCCTTATGTCCTCTTCACAACTTACTTTCCTACCTCCCTTCATCCAAGTCATTGATATAGATTGCAAATAGTTGAGGCACCAGCCCTGATCCCTGATCTTGCCAACCTGAAAATGACCCATTTATGCCTACTCTGTTTCCTGTTTGCTAACCAATCCTTTATCCATGCTAATATGTTACCCCCTACATCACAAGCTCTTATTTTGTGTAGTAGCCTTTGATGTGGCACCTTGTCAAATGCCTTCTGGAAATCCAAGTACACCACATCCACAGGATCCCCTTTATCCACGTTGCTTGTTACTTCCTCAAAGAACTCTAATAAATTAGTCAAACACGATTTCCCTTTCACAAAGCGTGTTGACTCTGCCTGATTGCATTGAGATTTTCTAAGTGCCCTCCAAAACCTCCTTAATAATAAATTCTAGCATTTTCCCTATGACAGATGTTAAGCTAACTGGCCTGTAGTTTCCTGCTTTCTGTCTCCCTCCTTTCTTGAATAGAGGAGTTACATCCGCTATTTTCCAATCTGATGGGACCCTTCCAGAATCTAGGGAATTTTGGGAAATTAATACCAATGCATCTACTATCTCTGCAGCCACTTCTTTTATGACCCTAGGATGAAGTCCGTCAGGACCTGGGGACTTGTCAGCTTTTAGTTCTAATAATTTTTTCAGAATCCTTTCCCTGGTGATTGTAAATGTTTTAGGTTCCTCCCTCCTTTTCACCTCTTGATTCACAATTATTTCTGGCATGTTATTTGTATCCTCTACAGTGAAGACGGATGCAAAATATCTGTTCAATTCATCCGCCATTTCCTTGTTCTCCATTATTAATTCCCAGACTCACTCTCTAGAGGACCAACACTCACTCTACTTACTCTTTTCCTTTTTAAATACCTGTAGAAACTCCTACTATCTGTTTTCTCTAATACTCTAATTTCTCCCTCATTATTCTTTTAGTCATCCTTTGCTGTTTTTTATATTCTGTCCAATCTTCTGATCTGCCACTAATCTTCGCGGAATTGTATGCTTTTTCTTTCAATTTGGTACTATCTTTAACTTCTTTAGTTAGCCACGGATGGTATGTCCTTCCCCTAGACTCAGTGTCACTGTGATTACTTGTTATGGGCTGCCATTAAGCAAGGTTCACCACCCTCAACATGTACTTAGAAAACAGCCAAGTTAGACAATTGCTTGGACAATATCAATGGGCTTGGGCTTTGATGATTATGTGTAGCATTGATAAGATCTTTTGATCTGCGAGGTTGCAAGTGAGCATCTCTGCTATTTGTCCACAGAGAGGGAGCAAGATGAACTGGATTCTTTTGAAGAACATGGTGAGTAATGGATTGAAATAAGACTTGATGTGAAAAATATTTAAGTTTTATTTTCAAAATGTAGTGATTTAAGGATGACCCTATGGTACCAGTATTGCTGATCTAAATCAGTGTTGTCCAATAAAAATCATCCACTAGCCATAGATGTGACTTTGCTAACATCGTTTTAGCCACATGCATTAGTTTTAATATAAAACACCTCACACACAATATAGGTAAATGTACTTCACGTGTATATTTACTTCGCAAAGATCCACCATCATTCAGTGCAAAATTTTGTTGTCTTTCTCTTTCACCAAAGTTGGAATTCTGGTTTTATCAGCCTTATCATCTTGTCCTGCCACCTTCAACAATTTGTGTATATGAATCCCGATGTCTGTTTGTACCTGCACCCCCTTTAAAATTGTACCATTTAATTGATATTGCCTCTCCTTACTTTTCCTTCCAAAATGCATCACTTCACATTTCTCTGCATCAAATTTCATCTGCCATGCGTCTGCCCATTTCACCAGAACGTCTGTGTCCTCTTCAAGTCTGCTGCTATCCTCCTCATTGTTTACTATATTTCCAAGTTTTACGTCATCTGCAAACTTTGAAATTATGCCCCCATACCTAAGTTCAGGTCATTAATATATGTCAAAAAGAGTAGTGGTCCTAATACCGACCCCTGGAGGACACCACTGCATACTTCCCTCCAGTCTGATAAACCATTCACCACTACTTTGTGCTTTCTGACTCTTATCCAATTTCATAAACATGCTGCCACTGCCCCTTTAATCCTATGAGCTTCAATTTTGCTAACAAGTCTATTATAAGAACATAAGAAATAGGAGCAGGAGTAGGCCAATCGGCCCCTCGAGCCTGCTCCGCCAATCAATAAGATCATGGCTGATCTGATCCTCACCTCAAATCGAAATTCATGTCCAATTTCCTGCCGGCTCCCCATAACCCCTAATTCCCTTTACTTCTAGGAAACTGTCTATTTCTGTTTTAAATTTATTTAATGATGTAGCTTCCACAGCTTCCTGGGGCAGCAAATTCCACAGACCTACTACCCTCTGAGTGAAGAAGTTTCTTCTCATCTCAGTTTTGAAAGAGCAGCCCCTTATTCTAAGATTATGCCCCCTAGTTCTAGTTTCACCCATCCTTGGGAACATCCTTACCGCATCCACCCGATCAAGCCCCTTCACAATCTTATATGTTTCAATAAGATCGCCTCTCATTCTTCTGAACTCCAATGAGTAGAGTCCCAATCTACTCAACCTCTCCTCATATGCCCGCCCCCTCATCCCCGGGATTAACCGAGTGAACCTTCTTTGTACTACCTCGAGAGCAAGTATGTCTTTTCTTAACTATGTGGCACTTTGTCAAACGCCTTCTGAAGGTCCATATACACATCAACTGCACTACCCTCATCAGCCAAATATGGAATTCTTTTTTTTAAAACGAACAAGCATATTGTTACATCAGTATTGGCATATTTCATAAATGCGAGTTGTTGTTGTTGTAAGTACCTCAGCCACGCTCTCTGCCTCCACAAGCAAATGTAACCCCACTATTTAAAAAAGGAGGGAGAGAAAAAACAGGGAATTACAGACCAGTTAGCCTATTATCAGTAGTGGGGAAAATGTTAGAGTCCATTATAAAAGATGTGATAACGGAACACTTGGAGGGCATGAACAGGATTGGACAAAGTCAGCATGGGTTTATGAAAGGGAAATCATGCTTAACAAATCTACTGGAGTTTTTTGAGGATGTAAGTAGTCGAATAGATAGGGGAGAACCAGTGGTTGTGGTGTATTTGGATTTGCAGAAGGCTTTTGATAAGGTTCCACACAAGAGGTTAGTGTGCAAAATTAAAGCACATGGGATTGGGGTGAATATACTGGCATGGATTGAGAATTGGTTGACAGACAGGAAACAGAGAGTAGGAATAAACAGGTCTTTTTCCCAGTGGCAGGCAGTGACTAGTGGGGTACCGCAGGGATCAGTGCTTGGGCCCCAGCTATTCACAATATAGATCAATAATTTGGATGAGGGAACTAAATGTAACATTTCCAAGTTTGCAGACGACACAAAGCTGGGGTGGAATGTGAGCTGTGAGGAGGATGCAAAGACGCTCCAATGTGATTTAGACAAGTTGGGTGAGTGGGCAAGAACATGGCAGATGCTGTATAATGTGGATAAATGTGAGGTTATCCACTTTGGTTGTAAAAACAGAAAGGCAGATTATTATCTGAATGGTGATAGATTGGGAAAAGGGGAGGTGCAATGAGACCTGGGTGTCCTTGTACACCAGTCGCTGGAAGCGAGCATTCAGGTGCAGCAAGCAGTTAGGAAGGCGAATGGTATGTTCACTGCAAGAGGATTTGAGTACAGGAGCAGGGATGTCTTACTGCAGTTGTACAGGGCCTTGGTGAGACCACATCTGGAGTATTGTGTGCAGTTTTGGTCTCCTTATCTGAGGAAGGGTCTCCTTGCCATGGAGGGAGTGCAACGAAGGTTTACCAGACTGATTCCTGGGATGGCAGGACTGACATATGAGGAGATATTGTGTCGACTAGGCCTATATTCACTAGAGTTTAGAAGAATGGGTGGTGATCTCATCGAAACATATAAAATTCTAACAGGACTGGACAGACTAGATGCAGGGAGGATGTTCCTGATGGCTGGGGAGTCCAGAACCAGGGGTCACAGTCTCAGGATATGGGGTATGCCATTCAGAACCGAGGTGTAGAGAAATTTCTTCACTCAAAGGGTGGTGAACCTGTGGAATTCTCTACCACAGAAGGCAGTGGAGGCCAAGTCATTAGATGTATTCAAGAAGGAGATAGATATATTTCTTAATACTAAAGGGATCAAGGGATATGGGGAAAAAGCGGGAACAGGGTACTGAGTTAGACGATCAGCCATGATCATTTTGAATGGCGGAGCAGGCCCGAAGGGCCGAATGGCCTACTCTTGGTCCTATTTTCTGTTTCTAAGAACATTTCCTTTTTTGTCCCTAATCGGCCCCACCTTCCTTTCACTGTCCTTTTATTTTTTATATGTTTATAAAAGACTTTAGTGTTGTCTTTTATGTTACCCACTATTCTTTTGTCAAACATTCTCTTTGCCCCTCTTATTTTCTTTTCCAGTTTTCCTCTGCATTTTCTGTATTCTGCTTGATTCTCTACTGTATTATAAACCTGACATTTATAAGAAGCCTTCATTTTTTGTTTCAATTTAATCCCAATTTCTAGCTTTGGATGCCCTTCCTTTCCCCCTCATAGCAATGTGTCTATTCTGTACCCGAACTATCTCCTCCTGGAAGGCCTCCTATTGCTCATTTACTGTTTTGTCTGATAATCTTAGTTTCCAATCCACTTTTGCCAGATCCCTTTAAAACTCACTGAAATTAGTCCTTTGCCAGTTGAGTATCTTCACCTTTGATTGTTCCTCGTCCTTTTCCATAACTACTCTAAACCTAATGATAATGTGATCATTTTTCCCCAAATGCACTCCCACTGAGACTTGCTCCACTTGCCCCACTTCATTTCCCAGAACTAGATCCAGCCTCCTTCCTTGTTGGGCTGGAGGCATACTGATCAAAGAAGTTCTCCTGTACATATTTCAGGAATTTCTCCCCCTACTTTACCTTTACACTGTTTTTTTCCCAGTCTATATGAGATAATTTGGATAATGATTTAGACTTAAATGTAGGGGAATTTTGCAGATGATACAAAAATTGACCTTGTGGTTGATAGTGAGGAGGAAAGCTGTAGACTGCAGGAAGATATCAATGACTGGTCAGAAGTGTGAGGTAATGCATTTGGGGAGGACTAACATGGCAAGGGAATACACAATAAATGGGAGGATACTGAGAGCTGTAGAGGAAGAGAGGGACCTTGGAGTGAATGTCCACAGATCCCTGAAGGTAGCAGGACAGGTAGAAAAGGTGGTTAAGGAGGCGTAAGGGATACTTTCCATTATTAGCCGAGGCATAGAATACAACAGCAGGGAGTTTATGCCAGAACTGTATAGAACACTAGTTAGGCCACAGTTTGAGTACTGCATACAGTTCTGGTCACCACATTACAGAAAAGATGTGATTGCACTAGAGAGGGTACAGAGGAGATTTACGAGGATATTGCCAGGACTGGAGAATTTTAGCTATGAGGAAAGATTGGATAGGTTGGGGTTGTTTTCTTTGGAACAGAGCAGGCTGAGGGGTGATTTAATTGAGGTGTATAAAATTATGAGGGGCGTAGTTAGAGTGGATAGGAGGGACCTATTTCCCTTGGCAGAGAGGTCAATAACCAGGGGGCATAGATTTCAAGTAATTGGTAGGATTAGAGGGGAGCTGAAGAAAAACATTTTCACCCAGAGGGGATCTGAAAGGATGGTAGGGGCAGAAACCCTCATCACATTCAATAAGTACTTGGATATCCATTTGAAGTACCATAACCTACAAGGCTACGGACCAATTGCCGGAAAGTGGGATTAGGCTGGGTAGCTTTTTCTCAACTGGCACAGACACAATGGGCTGAATGGCCTCCTTCTGTGCCATAAGTTTTTCTATGTTTCTATAATTGAAGTCCCGCATTATCACTATTCTATCGTTTTTACATCTTTCTGAAATTTGTTTGCAGATTTGCTGCTCCATCTCCTTCTCACTATTTGGTGATGTATATCAAATGCCCAATGACAGTGTCCATCACTCATTTTTGATTTACTAATCAAAAATGCAATCATCCACATTTGGATTCCCAATGAACCACATGTGGCTAGTGGCTAACATTTTGGACAGCACTGATCTGAACCATAAAGTGGCTGGATGTTGGTAAGAAGTCAGAAATCATGAGAACAAAGTTTGAACACATTATATATGTCGTAAAAACCGTGCGATTCAATTACAAAATGTTATCTTTCAAAGATGCCGTTCATTTTAATTAATAACACTATAATTTAAAGTGAAAATCAATTGACACTGCTGAAGAGACCAAATAATTTGAAAGGCCACAATTAATTACAAACTGATGTTGAGTCACAGTTCTGTTTCAGAATACAAATATTTTGTCTTTATATATTCAAATGCTTCAGATTAAAGTGCGACAAAAGAATCTTTGGAATTTTGATGAAGGGCTAGAATGCACTCAGTACTTATAGGATCACTTTGGAATCTTCTTCAGTGAGACTGATTAGTTGGTTATCAATAAAAATAAATTGAAATTTCCATTAATGAAACTTAATCCTTGATTAGTTCAAAACAATGGGGTAATTTTCCAAGCGCCTGGCAAGGAACCTCAGCCATCGGCAGCACATATCTGAATATGATATCAGATTCTGGAAACTGCCCACAATTTTCCATCCAATGATTTTATTCCATTCATTGATTTCAATTGATGGAAGGTTGTGGGTGGTGTCACTGATTTTCTGATATGGGCTGCTATTAAGCAAGATTCACCATCCCCAATATGTGCTTGGAAATCAGCCCCATTAGACAATTACTTGTATAACATTGCTTGTCGTTTGAAGATTGCATGTAGCATTGATGAGATCTTTTGATCTCCGAGGTTGCAACTGAGTATCTCTGCTATTTGTCAACAGAAAGGGAATTCGAGGAACTGGATTCTTTTGAAGAACATGGTAAGTAATGGATTGAATTAAGCCTTGATGTGAAAAATATTTAAGTTTTATTTTCAAAACAAAGTGATCTAAACCAGCGTTGTCCAATAAAAAAAAGGCTCACTAGCCACAGATGTGGCCATTGTGACACCATTTTAGCCACCTGCATTACTTTTAATAGAAAACGCCTTACACACAATATAGGTAAATGTACTTCACGTGTATATTTACTTAACGAAGATCCACCACCATTCATTGCAAAATTTTCTGGTCTTACTCTTTCACCAAAGTTAGAATTAATTTATCAGTCATAGCACATCTTACTGCAGTTTCTAGGTTTTTGTCCAGCAGTTCATAGAATCATGGAATCATACAGCACGAAGGAGGCCATTCGACCCATCATGTTTGCACTGGCTCTTTGAAGACTATTCAATTAGTCCCACTCCCCTGTTCTTTCACCATAGCCCTGCAATTTTTTCCTTTTCAAGTATTTATCCAATTCCTTTTTGAAAGTTACCATTGGATCTGCTTCCACCACCCTTTCAGGCAGCACATTCCAGATCATAACAAACTCTTCAACAATTTCTCCTCATCTTCCCCCTGGCATTTTTACCAATTATCTTAAATCTATCCTCTGATTACCAACCCCCCTGCCAGTGGAAACAGTTTCTCCCTATCTACTCTATCAAAACTCCTCAGAATTTTGAACGCCTCTATTAAATTTCCCCTTAACCTTCTTTGCTCTAAGGAGAACAATCCTAGTTTCTCCAGTCTCTCCACATAACTGAAGTTCCTCATCCCTGGTACCATTCTGATAAATCTCCTCTGCACCCTCTCCAAGACCTTGACATCTTTCCTAAGTGTGGTGCCCAGAATTGGACACAATACTCCAATTGAGGCTAAACTGTTGATATATAAAGGTTTAGCATAACTTCCTTGCTTTTGTACCCTATGCCTCTATTTCTAAAGCCTAGGATTCCGTATGCTTTTTAACAGGTTTATCAACTTGTGCTGCCACCTTCAAAGATGTGCGTATGTGAACCCCCAGGTCTCTCTATTCCTGCACTCCCTTTAAAATTGTACCATTTAATTTATATTGCCTCTCCTCATTGTTCCTTCCTAAATGCATCACCTCACGCTTCTCTGCATTAAATTTCATCTGCCATGTATCTGCCCTTTCACCAGTATGTAAATGTCCTCCTGAAGTCTGCTACTATCCTCCTCACTGTTTATTACATTTCCAAGTTTTGCATCATCGGCAAACTTTGAAATTATGCCCCCTATACCCAGGTCCAGGTCATTAATATATATCAAAAAGAGCAATAGTCCTAATACCAACTCCTGGGGGACACCACTGTATACTTCCCTCCAGTCTGATAAACAACCATTCACCACTACTCTCTGCTTTCTGTCCCTTAGCCAATTTTGTAACCATACTGTTGCTGCTCCTATAACCCCGTGAGCTTCAATTTTGCTGACAAGTCTACTATGTGGCACTTTGTCAAAAGCCTTCTGAAAGTCCATTTACACGTCATCAGCCCTCTCTGTTATTTCATTGAAAATCTCAATCAAGTTTGTCAGACATGATTTTCCTTTAACAAATCCATGTTGGCTGACATTTATTAACTCATGTTCTTCCAAGTGACAATTAATGTTGTCCCAGATTATGGTCTCTAGAAGTTGTCCCACCACTGACGCCAGGCTGACTGGTCTGTAGTTACCTGGTTTATCTCTCTCTCCTTTTTTGAACAGGGGTGTAACACGTGCAACCCACCAGGCCTCTGGCACCACTCTCGTATCCAAGGAGAATGAAAGATTGTAAACAAAACCTCCACTATTTGGCACTTACTAATCCCAATATCTTTAGTCATCCAGGGAGTTCTAGCTTTGAATGCCCTTCCTTTCCCCCTCATAGGAATGTGTCTAGTCTGTACCCGAACTATATCCTCCTTGAAGGCTCATTTACTGTTTTACCTGATAATCTTAGTTTCTAATCCACCTGGACCAGCTCCCTTTACAACTCACTGAAATTAGCCCTCTTCCTGTTGAGTATCTTCACCTTTGATTGTTCTTTGATCTTTTCCATAACTACTCTAAACCTAATGATATTGTGATGATTTTTTCCCAAATGCACTCCCACTGAGACTTCCTCCACCTGCCCACTTCATTTCCCAGAACTAGACCCAGCACTGCTCCTTTCCTTGTTGGGTTGGCAACATACTGATCAAGAAAGTTCTCCTGTACACATTTCAGGAATTTCTCCCCCTCCTTACATTTACACTGTTTCTTCCCAGACTATATTAGAATAATTGAAGTCCCGCATTATCACTATTCTTTTGATTTTACATCTTTCTGAAATTTGTTTGCAGATTTGCTGCTCCATCTCCTTCCACTATTTGGTGATGTATATCAAATGCCCAACGCCAGTGTCTATTACCCAATTTTGATTTACTAATCAAAAATACAATCATCCACATCTGGATTCCCAATCAACCACATGTGGCTACTGGCGAACATATTGGACAGCACTGATCTAAACCATAAAGTGACTGGATGTTGGTAAGAAGTCATAAATCATGAGAACAAAGCTTGAACACATTATAAATAGCGCAAAAATCATGAGATTCAATTACAAAATTTTAACTTTCAATGGTGCCGTTCATTTTAATAACACCATAATTTAAAGTGAAAATTCAATTGACACTGCTAAAGAGGCCAGACAACGTGTAAGGTCCCAAGCAATTACAAACTGCAGTTGAGTCACAGTTCTGTCTCAGAATACAAATATTTTGCCTTTATACATTCAAACACTACTGATTTGAGTATCACAAAATAATCTTCGGAATTTTGGTGAAGGGCTAGAATGCATTTAGTACTTATAGGATCACTTTGGCAACTTCTTCAGTAAGACTGATCAGTTGGTTATCAATAACAAAAATTGAAATTTCTATTACTGAAACTTAATCCTTGATTAGTTCAAAACAATGGGGTAATTTTCCGAGCGCCTGGCAAGGAACCTCAGTCATCGGCAGCACATATCTGAATATGATATCGGATTCTGGAAACTGCCCAGAATTTTCCATCCAATGATTTATATTTATAAAACCCAGCATACAGGATCCTGGGACTTTATAAATAGAGGCTTAGAGTGCAAAAGCAAGGCAGTTATGATGAACGTTTATAAAACACTGGTTCGGCCACAACTGGAGTGTTGTGTCCAATTCTGGGCACCGCACTTTAGGAAGGATGTGAAAGTCTCAGTGAGGGTGCAAAAAAGACTTACTAGAATGCTTCCAGGGATGAGGGACTTCAGTTACGTGGATAGACTGGAGAAGCTGGAAGTTCTCCTTAGAGCAGAGAAGGCTGAGAGGAGATTTGATAGAGGTGTTCAAAATCATGAGGGGTCCAGACAGAGTAGATAGAAAGAAACTGTTCCCATTGGCAGAAGGGCCGAGAAGCAGAAGACACAGATTTAAGGTAATTGGCAAAAGAACCAAAGGCGACATGAGGAAAAACTTTTTTACGCAGCGAGTGGTTATGATCTGGAATGCACTGCCTGAAAGGGTGGTGGAGGCTGATTCAATCGTGGTTTTCAAAAGGGAATTGGATAAGTACTTGAAGGAAAAAATTCTGCGGGGCTACAAGGGCTGGGGAGTGGGACTAGTTGGATTGCTCCTTCTGTGCTGTAACCATTCTATGATTCTATGATTTTATTCCATTCATTGATTTCAATTAATGGAAGGTCGTGGGTAGTGTCACTGTGATTTTCTGATATGGCTGCCATTAAGCAACATTCACCACCCTCAACATGTACTTGGAAATCAGCCCCATTACACAACTGCTTGTATAACATTGCTATGGTTTAAAGATTACATGTAGCATTGATGAGATTTTTTGATCAACAAGGTTGCAACTGAGTATCTCTGCTATTTGTCAACAGAAAGGGAAATGGAGGAACTGGATTCTTTTGAAGAACATGGTAAGCAATGGATTGAATTAAGCCTTGATGTGAAAAATGTTTAAGTTTTTTTTTATTCGTTCATGGGATGTGGGCATCGCTGGTGAGGCCAGCATTTATTGCCCATCCCTAATTGCCCTTGAGAAGGTGGTGGTGAGCCGCCTTCTTGAACCGCTGCAGTCCGTCTGGTGAAGGTTCTCCCACAATGCTGTTAGGAAGGGAGGTCCAGGATTTTGATCCAGCGATGATGAAGGAACGGCGATATATTTCCAAGTTGGGATGGTGTGTAACTTGGAGGGGAACGTGCAGGTGGTGTTGTTCCCATGTACCTGCTGCTCTTGTCCTTCTAGAGGTCGCGAGTTTGAGAGGTGCTGTCGAAGAAGCCTTGGCGAGTTGCTGCACTGCATCCTGTGGATGGTACACACTGCAGCCACAGTGCGCCGGTGGTGAAGGGAGTGAATGTTTAGGGTGGTGGATGGGGTGCCAATCAAGCGGGCTGCTTTGTCCTGGATGGTGTCAATCTTCTTGAGTGTTGTTGGAGCTGCACTCATCCAGGCAAGTGGAGAGTATTCCATCACACTCCTGACCCGTGCCTTGTAGATGGTGGAAAGACTTTGGGGAGTCAGGAGGTGAGTCACTCGCCACAGAATACCCAGCCTCTGACCTGCTCTTGTAGCCACAGTATTTATATGGCTGGTCCAGTTAAGTTTCTGGTCAATGGTGACCCCCAGGATGTTGATGGTGGGGGATTCGGTGATGGTAATGCTGTTGAATGTCATGGGGAAGTGGTTAGACTCTCTCTTGTTGGAGATGGTCATTGCCTGGCACTTGTCTGGCGCGAATGTTACTTGCCACTTATGAGCCCAAGCCTGGATGTTGTCCAGGCCTTGCTGCATGCGGGCTCGGACTGCTTCATTATTTGAGGGGTTGCAAATGGAACTGAACACTGTGCAATCATCAGTGAACATCCCCATTTCTGACCTTATGATGGAGGGAAGGTCAATGATGAAGCAGCTGAAGATGGTTGGGCCTAGGACACTGCCCTGAGGAACTCCTGCAGCAATGTCCTGGGACTGAGATGATTGGCCTCCAACAACCACTACCATCTTCCTTTGTGCTAGGTATGACTCCAGCCACTGGAGAGTTTTCCCCCTAATTCCCATTGACTTCAATTTTACTAGGGCTCCTTGGTGCCACACTCGGTTGAAGGTTGCCTTGATGTCAAGGGCAGTCACTCTCACCCCATCTCTGGAATTCAGCTCTTTTGTTCATGTTTGGACCAAGGCTGTAATGAGGTCTGGAGCCGAGTGGTCCTGGCGGAGCCCAAACTGAGCAATGGTGAGCAGGTTATTGGTGAGTAAGTGTCGCTTGATAGCACTGTCGACGACACCTTTCATCACTTTGCTGATAATTGAGAGTAGACTGATGACCCAGTGGTGCCAGCATTGCTGATCTAAACCAGTGTTGTCCAATGCCGAATGGCCTGTTTCTGTGCTGTAAAATTCTATGTAATTCTAGGTAATCATCAGGCTATTACGCAATGTGCCGGAGTGTTGCAGTAGGTTTCTGACACTTGAGGCCCTTGGGGAGTTATACAAACATCAGAGGTACCTTCTAGTGGCACATATTCAGTCACCCTCTCAGGTGGACGTTAAAGATCCCACGGCACAATTCGAAGAAGAGCAAGGGAGTTCTCCCGGTGTCCTGGCCAACAATTATCCCTCAACCAACACCTAAAACAGATGAACTGACCATTTATTTAATTGCTGTTTGTGGGACCTTGCTATGTGCAAATTGGTTGCTGTGTTTCTTACTTTGCAACTGTGATTACAATTCAAAAATAATTCATTGGTTATAAACGCTTTCGGACCTCCTGAGGTTGTGAAAAGCACCAGATAAATGCAAGTCTTTCTTTGTTCTTTGTTTCAACTTACTATCTATTTTCCATTTTCACTCTGAAATTGATCCTGTGTGACACAGAATCATGAGAGAGGGGTTCTTCCATATCACCAACATCCTGAACTTTGAACTTTTGAAATCAATAATGTTCCTGCCTTCATAGAATCATACAGCACAGAAGGACCCATTCGACCCATTGCATCCGTACCAGCTTTTTGAAAGAGCTATCCAATTAGTCCCACTCCCCTGCTCTGTTACCATAGCCCTAAAAATTTCTCCTTTTCAGGTATATATCCAATTACATTTTGAAAGTTACTATTGAATCTGCTTCCCCTCCTTTCAGGTAGTGCATTCCAGATCGTAACAACTTGCTACGAAGAGCTAGATTGCATTCAGTACTTGTAGAATCACTTTGGAGACTTCTTCAGTGAGGCTGATTAGTTGGTTATCAATAAAAAAAATCTAAATTTCTATTACTGAAACTTCATCCTTGATTAGTTGTATAAACAATGGGGTAATTTAGCGAGCGCATGGCAAGAACCTCAGCCATCAGCAGCATATATCGGAAAATGATATCGGAATTGGAAACTGCCTGTAATTTTCCATCCATTGATTTTATTCCATTCATTGATTTCAATTGATGGAAGGTTACGGGCAGTGTCACTGTGATTTCCTGCCGTTAAGAAAGATTCACCACATGTACTTGGAAATCAGCCCCAGCAGACAATTGCTTGTATAATATCATTAGGCTTGCGATTTGAAGATTACATGTAGCATTGACGAGATGTTTTGATTTGCGAGGTTGCAACTGAGCATCTCTGCTATTTGTCAACAGAGAGGGAACTACAGGAACTGGATTCTTTTGAAGAAAATGGTCAGTAATGGATTGAAATAAGAGTTGATATGAAAAATGTTTAAGTTTTATTTTCAAAATGTAGTGATTTAAGGATGACCCAGTGGTACCAGCATTGATGATCTAAACCAGTGTTGTCCAAAGGAAATTGCTCAATAGCCACAGAAGTGGTTTTGGCCATTCTATGAGCTGTCATATGTGGCAAAATATCAGCCTAGAAATTCTGGCAGCACCATTATGTCGCCGTGTTGTCCTTGCCCTAATGCCACACCAATTTTCTTGGAGATGCGGTTATTTAAATATTAGAGGCAGGCGTCCCAGCAACAGTTAGTTACTCAACCAGCGGAAGTAACAGGATTTTGGCATGGCGACTTGCCATTCCTGGGTGGGGGGAAAACTGGTCGGACTGACTGAAGATTCATAAATATAACCTCCTATAGAACTGTTTCCTCAATGATGTTCCTTATTCAAACATCAATCGATGGTCGTTTGAATTTTGATTAGTAAGTCCCACATGCAGCCCGGAGCTGCATCCATCTATACCTGCTTTCTGCAGGTGTAGGTACTGCTAGGCCTTGTGCCAGTGTACCTGGCGGGATTTCTGGGGGAGCTCGAGAATATCCCCAGGCACGCCCTCAAACTAAAGTCAGGACAGAGGGTTGGGCGGACAGATGAAGTGTCCGCTTATTCCGTCGATTTTGCAGTGGCTATTTCCAGTGGGGGAACACAGAGTTGGGTTCTGCCCCAACTTCTGGTTCCTCTACTGCACTACATCTGACTTCCATTGCTAGATGGAAAGGAAGTTCTCTGCAATTGTCTTCAGAAGTGATGCTTAGGGACTACTAGAGATAGTCTTCTAGAGAGACCAACAGAATGCCTACCAATCAGCAACTTTAGCACTATCCTAAAATTAAATCTTTCATGAAGTAATGACTTATTCTGATTGTGATTTGATAACAATATTCAACAGCTTCAGCATTTAGACATATTGATATGCTTGAGAATAGCTATGTGATTATATTCTCTGTCAACAGAACAGTTCTTGGAAGATGAAGCTGCTTGTGAAAGAGGTAAGTTATTGAATTGGAAAAGACAATGTGAAATATATCTGAAATTTGGTTTCCAAAAATATGTTAGTCTTATGGTGATAGAGCATTTCTGGTCCAAAGCACTGTGCCGTAGACTGGCATTATGTTGATCAAATGTCCTAAACCATGAGACTCAAACTGTCCTAGCAACACTTAAGACTGAATGACAGCTTCTACTACCCTCTAAAGTTATTGTTTTTAAATTTTATACAACACATAGAATTTGGAAGAAAATGCTTAATTCACATCTTCATAATTGCTCATTAGGCAAAACAGCCAATTTTCCTTTAACTCATAAATGGTTATTCAGCAATCCAGTGCTCCCAGCAGGGAGTAGTGCTCGTAAGCAGAACATCCCGGGAAGTCGTAGGTGCATAGTCTATGATTTTCCAACCTGGTGCTGCTCCCCTTTGGGAGCACTATATCACGGATGAACCCCAATGTGATGAGATGAAATACTACTTTCTCTGTCTTTTGTCAAGGGGATGTTGTGAAATGAGTTTCAGGTCATTTTAACCTATTTTCTGATGGACCCAGAGGAAAAATCCGTCCAGAAAGGTCACAGGATAACTGGTGTGAGAAATGATAACCGGAGTAAAGGATGTTGCTCTGGGAGTTGGAGTTAGAGCACATTACTGAGAGAGAGCTGAGGGAGCTTTACGGTATAGCTGGTCATGTCTTATCTGAGCATGAAGTCCTCAATGCTAACATGTGGGTCGCGATTTTAAACCCCCCACCCCACAACAGGCAGGAAAGGGTTGGGCGAGGGATTAAAATGGCGGAAACGTCAATCCCGCCTCCAACCTGCCGTGTTCCCGGATGCCGTGATATTAACGGCTGCGACTTTCTGGGCCAATGAGTCTCCCAGAATGGAGAGGTGGGAGGCTCATGAATATATGGAAATCAGGGGGGTCCACTGTTGCAAAGAGCAATTGACAGAACATATTTGATACTCAATGGCCATATGACACCCTCCTTAACTTTATAAACAGGAAAGGCTTTCACTCCATTAATATCCAGTTAGTGTGCAATGCTAGCCACCTTATCCTGTATGTGAATGCCTGCTACCCCAAAAGCTGCCATGATGCTTTCATCGTGTGCCAATTCACTCAAGGCTATGTATCAGCATGGTTGATTGATCATCAGGGCATTCACCTGCAATCACAGCTGATGAAGGCTACTGCAGACAAAGGAGGACACCAGATAAAATGAGACCCATACGACTACAAGAAATGTGATAGAGCAGACTGTAAGCATTCGTTTTAGGATAAATTGGGTCGAGCTCTGGAATAGAAAGAAAGAAGAAAGAACTCGAATTTATATAATTTCATGTTCTCAGGACTTCACAAAGCGCTGCACATCCAATAAAATACTTTTTGAAGTGTAGTCACAATTGTAATGTAGGGCAATGTGGTCCCACAAATAGTAATGAGATAAATGACCAGATAATCTATTTTAATGATGGTTGAGGGATAAATGTTGGCCAGGACACAGGGAGAACACCACTGCTCTTTGAATAGCACCATGGAACCTTTTACATCCAGCTGAGATGGATCTCAATTTAATGTTTCAACTGAAAGACAGAAACCCCTCAGTACTACAATGAATTGTCAGCCCAAATTACATGCTCAAATCTCTGTAGTGCGATGTGAACCCACAACCTGCTGACTCGGAGGTGAAAGTGCTATCACTGAGCCAAGGCTGACACTCACAGAGTATATCCACTGTTTCCTAAATCACTGTAGCATAAAATCACATCGAAGAAAGGATTTCTGCTTCCAATAATGATGACAGCAATAATGATGAAAAGGTGTGGGGGGGGAGGGGAGGACCACCCTTCACAGCATGAGGAGGGCGTACAGGAAGGAGAAGAAGTGGAACAGGGCAGCCAGCAGAAAAAGGAGGACACAACTTATAGCCCAGTGCTTTCAATGAATAAAAGTTGGCACACTAGATAAAGTCACTTAACATCTGCCTGCTCCCCCCTCACAAAGTTACTATCAAAGACTACCCTATTTCCTTCACAACAGAAGTCTACCTTTCCCTTGCCATCATCCAGGTCCCAAAAGCCTGCAAGCATACACAGAAATAATTCCAATTGTCGTCAAAAAATTGCACAGTGACAATTATCAAAAAATGCCAACAAAAACATGCACTACCTGTAGCCATTTCCAACCACTGCGCCTCCCCTTTGTACCAGCTAACTTACTTGCAGTTGCTCATAAAATACTATTTTATAAAACTAAATAAATAAATAATATTTTTTTTAATTCAAATAAAGCTGGAATAAAGAGCTGATATCAGTAAAAGTGACCATGAAGCTGTCAGATTGTCATAAAAATCTAACCGGTTCACCAATGTCCATCAGAGAAGGAAACCTGCCGTCCTTGCCCAGTCTGGCCTATACGTGACTCCAGTCCCACACAAACATAGTTGACCCTTATCTGTCCTCTGAAGTGGCCGAGCAATTAAACTACTGTATTAAACAGCTACAAAGAATAACATGCAGCGAGTGGTTTAAGAAAAAGGCCCACCAACACCTTCTCAGATCAACTAGGGATGAGCAATTAATGCCAGCCTTGTCAGCAACACCCACATTCTGAGAATGAATTTTTAAAAAAGCTTCCGTTGCAGTACTGTTGACTCCAGAAGGCACTAAAGTCCTTAGAAATTCTTTGGGCTTGATGCCACAGAAATCTGACAGGCTGTCATTGTCTTCAGGATGTTCTGCAGGTCTTGAGAAACTTCCTACATTGTGTTGCAGGTACAGGTAGTGACCTCCTCTCACTCTGTCCATCATCTCAACCATATGCATGGAAATCATTTTCATTGCCTCTACAAGATCTATGCTCCCCTAATCATTCTTTTGAACAATGGGCTCCTGAGATCTGGACTGCTAGATTCCTCAGCTGAGGGCGGTCAAGTCTTCCCCCTCTCCCCCATCTTACGCTTCCAACTTCTCATGCTCACTAGTTGTTCAGTGCCTCACCTGGTGAAAATCCTATAGATGTCTCTATGTTGGTGTGTGATCAGGTACTATGCCATGACTGAGTTGGTGATGAAGTGGCAGAAGTTGAATCTCTTGATGTGCCAGGAAATTCTGATCTAGAAATGCGTGGAGTGGCCAATCTGTTCTATGATAGAAACATAGAAAATAGGAGCAGGAGGAGGCCATTCAGCCCTTCGAGCCTGCTCTGCCATTCAATATGATCATGGCTGATCCTCTATCTCAATACCATATTCCTGATCTCTCCCCATATCCCTTGATGCCTTTAGTGTCTAGAAATCTATCTAGCTCCTTCTTAAATGTATTCAGTGATTTGGCCTCCACAGCCTTCTGTGGTAGAGAATTCCACAGGTTCACCACCCTCTGAGTGAAGAAATTTCTCCTCATCTCAATCCTAAATGTCCTACCCCGTATCCTGAGACAGTGACCCCACATTCTGGACCCCCCCCAGCCAGGGGAAACATCCTCCCGGCATCCAGTCTGTCTAGCCCTGTCAGAATTTTAGATGTTTCAATGAGATCCACTCTCATTCTTCTAAACTCGACAGAATACAGGCCGAGTCGACCCAATCTCTCCTCATACAACAGTCTTGCCATCCCAGGAATCAGTCTGGTGAACCTTCGCTGCACTCCCTCTATGGCAAGTATATCCTTTCTTAGGTAATGAGACAAAAGCTGCACACAATACTCCAGGTGTTGTCTCACCAAGGCCCTGCATAACAGCAGTAAGACATCTTTGCTCCTGTACTCAAATTCTATTGCAATGAAGGCCAACATACCATTTGCCTTCCTAACAACTTGCTGCACCTGCATGTTTGCTTTTAGGTGAGAGCTTATTTAACCACTCAAATGGTGACATCCTTTCTTGAAGAAATGACAGCTAGGTGTAATGGTGAGGTGAGGTGAGAGTGACTGCCCTTGACATCAAGGCAGCATTTGACCGAGTGTGGCACCAAGGAGCCCTAGTAAAATTGAAGTCAATGGGAATCAGAGGGAAAACTCTCCAGTGGCTGGAGTCATACCTAGCACAAAGGAAGATGGAAGTGGTTGTTGGAGGCCAATCATCTCAGCCCCAGAACATTGCTGCAGGTGTTCCTCAGGACAGTGGTAGGCCCAACCATCTTCAGCTGCTTCATCAATGACCTTCCCTCCATCATAGGAACATAGGAACAGGAGTAGGCCATTCAGCCCCTCGTGCCTGCTCCGCCATTTGATAAGATCATGGCTGATCTGTGATCTAACTCCATATACCTACCTTTGGACGATATCCCTTAATACCTTTGGTTGCCAAAAAGCTATCTATCTCACATTTAAATTTAGCAATTAAGCTAGTATCAATTGACGTTTGCGGAAGAGAGTTCCAAACTTCTACCACCCTTTGTGTGTAGAAATGTTTTCTAATCTCACTCCTGAAAGGTCTGGCTCTAAATTTTAGACTGTGCCCCCTACTCCTAGAATCCCCAACCAGCGGAAATAGTTTCTCTCTATCCACCCTATCTGTTCCCCTTAATATCTTATAAACTTCGATCAGATCACCCCTTAACCTTCGAAACTCCAGAGAATACAACCCCAATTTGTGTAATCTCTCCTCGGAACTTAATCCTTGAAGTCCGGGTATCATTCTAGTAAACCTACGCTGCACTCCCTCGAAGGCCAATATGTCCTTCCGAAGGTGCAGTGCCCAGAACTGCTCACAGTACTCCAGGTGCGGTCTAACCAGGGTTTTGTATAGCTGCAGCATAACTTCTGCCCCCTTGTACTCCAGTCCTCTCGATATAAAGGCCAGCATTCCATTAGCCTTATTGATTATTTTCTGCACCTGTTCATGACACTTCAATGATCTATGTACCTGAACCCCTAAGTCCCTTTGGACATCCACTGTTTTTAACGTTTTACCATTTAGAAAGTATCCTGTTCTATCCTTTTTTGATCCAAAGTGGATGACCTCACATTTGTCTACATTGAATTCCATTTGCCACAGTTTTGCCCATTCACCTAATCTATCAATATCCCTTTGTAATTTTATGTTTTCATCTACACTGCTTACAATGCCACCAATCTTTGTGTCATCAGCAAACTTAGATATGAGACTTTCTATGCCTTCATCTAAGTCGTTAATAAATATTGTGAATAATTGAGGCTCCAAGACAGATCCCTGCAGGACTCCACTAGTCACATCCTGCCAATGTGAACACTTACCCATTATCCCTACTCTCTGTCGCCTTTCGCTCAGCCAACTTCCTAACCAAGTCCATATTTTTCCCTCGATTCCATGGGCTTCCAACTTAGCTAACAGTCTCTTATGTGGGACCTTATCAAATGCCTTCTGGAAATCCAAATAAATAACATCCATTGGCATTCCCCTGTCCACTACTTTAGTCACCTCTTCAAAAAATTCAATCAGATTCAACGGCATTACCATCGCCGAATCCCCCATCATCATAAGGTCAGAAATGGGGACGTTCGCTGATGATTGCACAGTGTTCAGTTCCATTCGCAACCCTATATGTTTCAATGAGATCCCCTCTCATTCTTCTAAACTCGACTGAATACAGGCCGAGTCGACCCAACCTCTCCTCATACCACAGTCCTGCCATCCCAGGAATCAGTCTGGTGAACCTAAGCGCCACTCCCTCTATGGCAAGTATATCCTTTCTGAGGTAAGGAGACCAAAACTGCACACAATACTCCAAGTGTTGTCTCACCAAGGCCCTGTATAACAGCAGTAAGACATCTTTGCTCCTGTACTCAAATACTCTTGAAACATTTAGCTCTCACCTAAAAGCAAACATGCAGGTGCAGCAAGCAGTCCATGGACAACATCCAGGCTTGGGCTGATAAGTGGCAAGTAACATTCGCGCCAGACAATTGCCAGGCAATGATCATCTCCAACAAGAGAGAGTCTAACCACCTACCCTTGACTATCAACGGCATTACCATCGCCGAATCCCCCAAAAAGAGCAGTGGTCCTAATACCAAGCTCTGGGGGACACCACTGTATACTTATCTCCAGTCCGAAAAACAAACGTTCACCACTACTTTCTGCTTTCTGTCCCTTAGCCAATTTCATATCCACGCTGCCACTACCCCTTTAATTCCATAGGCTTCAGTTTTGCTGACATGTCTATTATGTGGTACTTTATCAAACACCTTTTGAGAGTCCATATACACAAAGAACTCAATCAAGTTAGTCAAACACAATTTGCCTTTAATAAATCCCAGCTCGCTGTCATTGATTAACCCATGTTTTTCCAAGTGACAATTAATTTTGTCCTGGATTATTGTCTCTATTCTGCCGCTTGTTTGTACTCCTGCCCGCCAGCCAGGCCATTAATTTGGCCGGCTGTTGGGCAGGAGTCTGCAGTAGATAATTTAAGTGAGGCCTTGCCATTATGATCGACAGGGCCTCCACGTCCTCAGCCTTGTCAGGATTTCCCTCCTCCCCACCTCCCCGTTAATATCAGGGCCATGGTTATAGGAGGGGTATTCGCAGTAGAAAAAGGGTTTAGAGATAGGCAAATAGATAGGATCATACATAAATAAAGATTACTGGAGCATTAAAATGGTGGCTCTTGGTGTTCAGAGTCCTGTTTAGTTTGTTAAGATAATGTTGAGATAGGCTTCTTCAACAGCACCTCCCAAACCCGCGACCTCTACTGCCTAGAAGGACAAGGGCAGCAGGCACATGGGAACAACACTACCTGCACATTCCCCTCTAAGTCACACACCAAGTCACACACCATCCCGACTTGGAAATATATCGTCGTTCCTTCATCGTCGCTGGGTCAAAATCCTGGAACTCCCTACCTAACAGCACTGTGGGAGAACCTTCACCACATGGACTGCAGTGGTTCAAGAAGGTGGCTCACCACCACCTTCTCAAGGGCAATTAGGGATGGGCAATAAATGCTGGCCTTGCCAGCGACACCCACATCCCATGAACGAAAATAAAATTCAAGGGAGTTTGAGAAGGCAGTTCTATTGATTTTTTTGTGGTGGAGGGAAATCAACATCAAAGCTGCTGACCCTGAATGACCCTTCGAGCAGTACCTCAGTATTCCGATGACTGGCTGATATTTGCCATGTTCCCTGTCCCTCCCCCGCCTCCTCCAAAAAAGTTTCTGATGCAACCTTATCTTAGTATTGATGACAAATTTCCTGATAGGTCTTTGAAAAAAACATAATTGTACTTGTGCTTTGATAATGACAATGTGATCAGTTAGATTTTCTGATCTTTAAGTTTTCAACTGAACATACTTTTTGTCTGTCAACAGAGTGGCAGCAGGAACAGGAAAGTGCAGCATTACAAAATCGTGAGTTATAGATAGAAGTAATATTTTATGTGAAAGGCATTTAAGTTCTGTGTTCAAAATGATTATGGTTTAAGGATGGTCCAGTGGTATAGGGCACTGATATTCTGCAGAGTTGGTAGGTGCTGGTTCAGTGTCATAAACCATGAGACTGAAGCTTGGGCATTTGAATGTCATCATAAATCTTGCAATTGAACTGCAGGATTTAACTTTCTCCATGGTATTTATCACATATAATGTATGCATTTGCTACATCTACCTCTTTCGCATTAACAAAGGGCTGGATTTTTCACCACTTTCCCGCCAAAATCAGGCAGAATAGTGGCAGAAAGCAGCGAAACATCTGGCAATGAGGCCTACTGTCGTGTTTCCACCTGACCTCAATATGCGTTAAAAAACCAAAAAAAAGTTAAAATGTGGAACTCAACTGAGGGAACTGGAAGCAATTATTTCACAGGAAGCTCTGGACAATAGCATCAACAGAAACCTGGCTCCAAACTGGACAAGGATAGAAAATAAACATGTTGGGGTGAAATATATTTAGGAGGGATTCGTTGTCATTCATCATTCATCCTTTGATATCGAAGAAGACAACCAAAATATCATCTCATTATATGCAGTGAGTTCTTTGAGACTGATGAGACCAATTTTTGCTCAGAATGAACGTTCATGGGTTCAGCAGTGGATCCCAGATAGGCCAGGTTGGGAATCTTGATTTTTCAAGTGAGTCTTCCTCACCCAGTATTTGCATTCAGCATCAGCAATGTGACAGGTCTCAAAGTAGGAAGTGCCTTCGTGGATGGTTTCTCGACGTGCTTTCTCATCTTGAGCAAGTTGTTCCCACTTCTATTTTGCACAGTTTCAGGGTAGTTTTTAAGCAGTCTTTATACCTCTTTTGCTGTTCACCACAAAATTGCATCCCAGTTGTCAATGCTACATAAAAGATCTTCTTCAGGATTCGTTCATCGGACATTTGCACTACATGACCTGACCATCGCAGCCATGCCTTCATGTTCAGGGCATCTATGCTTGGCAAGTCAGCTTTTTTAAGAACTTAGGTGTCAGGGATCTTGTCTTGCCATCTGATCTTCATTAGTCGTCTGAGGCAGCTTAGGTAAAAGTGATTCGGTTTCTTAATGTGGCATGCATACGTTGTCCAAGTTTCACAGGCATAAAGCAGGGTCATCAGAACGGCAGCCCTGTATATTTTGACTTGGTCTGCAGGCCGATGCCTCTCGTCCCAGAGGCACCTAAGGAGCTTGCCAAATGCTAAGCTGGCTTTGGTGATTCTGCAGGATGCTTCTGTATCGATATGGACTTCTCTAGACAGGGTGCTACCCAGGTAGGTGAATCTGTCCACAGCCTGAAGCGTGTGATCACCAACAGTATGATTGGTGGAGTGTAATGTCCACTGAATACATTTAAGAAGGAGCTAGATAGATTTCTAGACACAAAAGGCATCAAGAGGCATGGGGAGAGCGCGGGAATATGGTATTGAGGTAGAGGATCAGCCATGATCATATTGAACGGCGAAGCAGGCTTGAAGGGCCAAATGGCCTACTCCTGCTCCTATTTTCTATGTTTCTAATCCTTGCCTGGGGCTGGTTGGAAGAGTACTACTGTCTTTTTAAGGCCGATAGTCATGCCAAAGTGCAGGCAAGTGGTTCATGATTGTTTGCATATCATGGGATATACAGGAAGGATAGATATGAAAGGAGGCAAAGTGCCAATACTGTTAAAGGAGAGAATATATGCTGTAGAGAGGTTTAATGTAGACAAGAAAGAGGTACAGAGTCAATATCGTTAGTGCTCAAAGATTACAAAAAACTTACAACAACATGCGCCTTCAATGCAGAAAAATATTCATAGAAGCATAATCAGACAAAAATTGAAGTCAAGTCAAAGAACGAGCAATTAGGAGGGGTGATCAAAAGCTTGGACAAAGAACTGGATTTTCAGCAGGCTCTTAACGGAAGAGAGGGTGGTGGAGAGATGGAGAGGTTTAGGGATAGAATTTCAGAGCTTGGGGCCTAGATGGCAGAAGGCACAGTCGCCAACAGTGGGGCGAAGGGAGTGGGAGATGCATATGAGGCCAGAGTTAGAGGAACACAGAGTTCTCAGAAGGTTATATGACTAGAAAAGGTGACAGAGATAGGGAGAGTTGAGACCATGAATGGATTCAAACACAAGGATAAGACTTTTAAATTTGAGACTTTGGAGGACTGGACACCAATGTAGGTCAGTACGCACAGATGAGTAGGATTTGGTATGAGAAAGGATACGGGCAGCAGAGCTTTGGATAAGCTGAAGTTTATGAAGGGTGGAGGATGGAATGCTGGCCAGGGGAACATTGCAATACTCTGGAGGTAACAATGGCACAGATGTAGGTTTCAGCAGCAGGTGAACTGAGGCAGGGTGGAGGCGGGCGATGTTACAAAGGTGGAAGAAGACAGTCTTTATGATGGAGAGGATATGAGGTCGGAAGCTCACATCGTCAAATAGGATGCTAAAGTTGCAAATAGTCTGTTTCAACCTGAGACAGTGTCCAGGGAGGAGGGTTGAAATCGCTGGTGAAGATACAGAGTTTGTGGTGGAGGCCGAAGACGACAGCTTCAGTCTTCCCAATGTCTAACTGGAGGAAATTGCAGCTCATCCAGGACTGGATGTAAGACAAGCAAAGGCACTGGAGTGGTCAAGAGAGGTGATGGAGAGGTAGAGCTGGGTATCATCAGCATATATATAAACTGACCCAATGTCTTTGGATGATGTTGCCAAGAGGCAACATGCTGATGAGAAAGGAGGGGGCCAAGGATAGATCCTTGGGGGACTCCAGAGGTAATGGTGCGGAGGCAGGAAGAAAAGCCATTGCTGAAGATGCTCTGGCTGCAATTGAATAGGTAACAATGTAACCAGTCCCACTGAGCTGAACAACAGAGGAGAGGCACTAGAGAAGGATGGTGTGGTCGACCCTTTTAAAGGCTGCAGAGAGGTCGAGAAAGATGAGGAGGGATAACTCACCACTGTCACAGTCATAGAGGAAGTTTCGATCGCCTCCTAAATCCATGCCCATCTTTCCTGCAACTCCATGTTTGCATCACTCCAATCAGGTTTCTGCCCCTCCCACTCCCCTCCGGCACTGAAACAGCCCTCATCAACGTCACAAATGACATATGAGCGTATGAAAATATCGGACAAAGAGCAGCTGGTCCATCTAGCCTGTTCCATACAATCGTGATGTCAAACTATGCTCAGGTTGAATCTCATTTGGAAAGAAATGGCTGAAAGTAGCATATACAAAGCTACATTCTCCAATTATGATCTGAATGTTACTTCATATGGACTTGCAGAAAAGCAGGATGACCTTTGCTGTATCAGAGGTTGGTCCATTAATAAAGCAAAAGTGCAGACTGATTGGAGAGAAATTTATGAGTGGATCAGCTCCAGGGCACAGGCTCATAGGACCCTTGAAGAAGTAACATGATTTGAGGCAGATCAAAGTAAGTAAATAGAATTACCAGAAAGGCTTTGTCCATTAAGAGAGACTGCAAAAATATCTGTCTGATGTTGCACCATCTGGTGTACAACAAATGGACCAGCACCCATGACTCTTGCCTCCAAAAAGCCCTGCAATATTTCAAGTTCTCTGCCCTCAGTCAGAAATGTAATCTTGCATTCAGAAACTAGCAGCAGCTGCCACTGGATGTTCAGAACAGCCTTTCCTTACACTGAGAACATCAATACCTATTTCTTGAGGCTATGGCCGTAAGAAGCTATAACAATTTGTTAAGCTTGAACTATTTTTTTCATACAATGTCCTTCACACTTTAACATCTCTGAGAAACTAATAGATTTGTGCTAAAAAACAAGATTTGTGTCCATTACTACAGTGTTTGCTCTTCCCTCAGCATTTAAACACAACTAAAATCTCTTTAAATCAAGAGAAAAATACAGGCAACTAATTCTGATTTTTAAATGAAAACATCAATACGACAATAATTGCACCAGCCACGTGACCAAGGCTCTGACATTCAGGGATAAAGTGATGTAGGGGGGACCCAGAATGTTCTTTGGGGGGAGGGACTCAGCACTCTCTCCGGGCCAGCCAGCTATCAATGGCGCTTTCACGGTCTTCAGTAAGGGAGACGCAGCAAACACATCCCACACTGCAAGCTTTGGCAGGGACAGTGTCTGAACTCCGCAGCAGACAGATTACAGAATAGAATCATAGAATAGAAAGAGGCCATTCGGCCCATCGAGCCTGTGCCGGCTCGCTGCAAGAGCAATCCAACCAGGCCCACTCCCCTGCCGTTTCCCCGTAGCCCTGCAAATATTTTCCCTTCAAGTACTTTCCAATTCCCTTTTGAAAGCCACGATTGAATTTGCCTCCACCACCCTTTCTGGCAGTGCATTCCAGATCATAACTACTCGCTGTGTAAAAAAGTTTTTCCTCCTGTCGCCTTTGGTTCTTTCACCAATCACCTTAAATCTGTGTCCTCTGCTTCTTGACCCTTCCGCCAATGGGAACAATTTCTCTCCATCTACCTTGTCTAGACCCCTCATGATTTTGAACACCTCAATCAAATCTGCTCTCAACCTTCTCTGCTCTAAGGAGAACAATCCAGCTTCTCCTGTATATCCACATAACTGAAGTCCTTCATCCCTGGAGCCATTCTAGTAAATCTTTTCTGCACCTTCTCCAAGGCCTTCACATCCTTCCTAAAGTGCGGTGCCCAGAATTGGACACAATACTCCAGTTGTGGCAGAAGCAGTGTTTTATAAAGGTTCATCACAACCTCCTTACTTTTGTACTCCATGCCTCTATTTATAAAGTCCAGGATCCCGCATGCTTTTTTAACCGCTTTCTCAAACTGCCCTGGCACCTTCAATGACCTACGCACATATACCCCCAGGTCTCTCTGTTCCTGCACCCCCTTTAGAATTGTACCATTTAGTTTATATTGCTTCTCCTCGTCCTTCCTAACAAAATGTACCACTCTGCACTTCTCTGCGTTAATTTTTATCTGCCACGTGTCCGCCCATTCCACCTGCCTGTCTATATCCTCTAAAAGTCTATCACTATCCTTCTCACTGCTAAACTTCCAAGTTTTGTGTCATTTGCAAATTTTGAAATTGTGCACTGTACACCCAAGTCCAAGTCATTAATATATATCAAAAAAGCAGTGGTCCTAGTACTGACCCCTGGGGAACACCACTGTATATCTTCCTCCAGTCCGAAAAACAACCGTTCACCACTACTCTCAGTTTCCTGTCACTTAGCCAATTTTATATCCATGCTGCCACTGCCCCTTTTATTCCATGGACTTCAACTTTGCTGACAAGCCTATTATGTTACACTTTATCAAACGGCTTTTGGAAGTCCGTATACACCACATAAACCGCATTGCCCTCATCAACCCTCTCTGTTGCCTCATCTAAAAACTCAATCAAGTTAGTTAAACACGATTTGCCTTTAACAAATCCGTGCTGGTTTTCCTTAATTAATCGACACTTGTCCAAGTGACTGTTAATTTTGTCCCGGATTATCATTTCTAAAAGCTTCTCCAGCACCAAGGTTAAACTGACTGGCCTATAGTTGCTGGGTTTATCCTTCCACCCTTTTTTGAACAAGGGTGTAACATTTGCAATTCTCCAGTCCTCTGGCACCAACCCCGTATCTAAGGATGATTGGAAGATTATGGCCAGGACCTCTGCAATTTCCACCCTTACTTCCTTCAGCAACCTAGTGTGCATCCTATCCGGACCTGGTGACTTATCAACTTTAAGTACAGCCAGCCTTTCTAGTACCACCTCTTTATCAATCTTTAGCCCATCCAGTATCTCAACTAAATCCTCTTTTACTGTGACTTTGGCAGCATCTTCTTGCTTGGTAAAGACAGGTGCAAAGTACTCATTTAGTACCTCAGCCATGCCCTCTGCCTCCATGAGTAGGTCCCCCTTTTGGTCCCTAATTGGCCCCACCCTGTTTACTATTTATATGTCTATAGAAGACTTTTGGATTCCCTTTTATGTTAGTTGCCAGTCTGTTCTCGTTGCCTCTTTGCCTTTCTTATTTCCTTTTTCACTTCCCCTCTGAACTTTCTATATTCAGCCTGGTTCTCACTTGTATTATCAACCTGACATCTGTCATACACACCCTTTTTCTGCTTCATTTTACTCTCTATCTCTTTTGTCATCCAGGGAGATCTGGCTTTGCTTGCCCTACCTTTCCCCCTTGTGGGAACGTACCTAGACTGTACCCGAACCATCTCCTCTTTAAAGGTCACCCATTGTTCGATTACAGTTTTGCCTGCCAATCTTTAATTCCAATTTACCCGGGCCAGATCTGCTCGCAACCCACTGAAATTGGCTCTCCTCCGATTAAGTATTTTTACTCTAGATTGCTCCTTGTCCTTTTCCATAGCTAATCTAAACCTTATGATACTATGATCACTGTTTCCTAAATGTTCCCCTACTGACACTTGCTCCACTTGACCCACCTCATTCCTCAGAACCAGATTCAGCAATGCCTCCTTCCTCGTTGGGCCAGAAATGTACTGATCAAGGAAGTTCTCCTGAACACACATCAGAAATTCTTCCCTCTCTCTGTCCTTTACACTATTACTATCCCAGTCTATATTAGGATAATTGAAGTCCCCCATTATCACTACTCTATGGTTTTGCATCTCTATGTAATTTCCCTGCAAATCCTTTTCACTAGTTGGTGGCCTATAGAATACACCCAGTGGTGTAACAGCACCTGTATTGTTTCTTGACTCTAACAAAATAGATTCTGTCCTTGACCCCTCCAGGACATCCTCTCTCTCCAGCACTGCAATATTTTCCTTACCTCCTTTCTTTCCTTCCCTATCTTTCCTGAACACCTTGTATCCAGGAATATTTAGTACCCATGCTGCCCTTTTTTGAGCCAGGTCTCCGTTATCGCCACAATATCATATTCCCATGTGATTATTTGCGCCTGCAGCTCAACAACCTTATTTACCACGCTTCGTGCGTTCACACACATGCACCGTAAACCTATCTTAGACCTTCTTGTATTCTCTCGTAGTCTGATCCCACCTAATACCATACTATTTCTCACTCTAGTGCTATCTGTCTCACCCAATCCTTTGTGCCCCTTGTTTCTCCTTTCCAATGCTACATCCTGGTGCCCATCCCCCTGCCAAATTAGTTTAAACCCTCTCCCACAGCACTAATGAACCACCCCGCGAGGACTTTGGTCCCAGCTCTGTTGAGGTGCAACCTGTCCAGCCTGTACAGGTCCCACCTCCTCCAGGACCGGTCCCAATGCCCCAGGAATCTAAAGCCCTCCATCCTGCACCATTTCTCCAGCCACGCATTCATCTGCTCTATCCTCCTATTTCTATACTCACTAACGTGTGGTACCGGGAGTAATCCGGAGATTACTACCTTTGAGGTCCTGCTTATTAACTTCCTAGCCCCTTTAAAATCTGCCTACAGGGCCTCATCCCTCTTTCTACCTATGTTGTTGGTACCGATGTGGACCACGACCTCTGGCTGTTCACCCTCCCTCTTCAGAATGACATGTTCAGAATGTTCTGGAGCCGCTCAGTGACATATCTCTGTAGTGGCCAAGATCGAACCCCCACAAATTTTCCACACCAGTGTCAGTAGACAATCCTGACATCCAATGATGTCACAAATTGGTCTTGACATAGAACTATAGCGAAACTGTGAGGACTTTGGACATTGCAAAAGAGCATGAGAGCTCTGGTGAGGGGTTTGTCATGTTTCCATTTCATCCAAACCAATCCAATACAAAAATATGGGGCACAATTTTAAAAAGGAAAAACAGGAGGGTTGGGGGTGGGGGGTCATTCAAAATTGCAACCATTTTGGACCTGCCCCCAACCCGCCCACTTCCGGTTTTCAGCGGGGCGGGACAAGGGTCGGGCGACCAACCCGCTCCCGATCTCCAACCACCCCCCCGATCTCCAACCTCCCCCCACAACGATCACGGACCCCCACGGTGACTCCCAATTCTCCCCACAACGATTGCGGACCCCCGCAATGACCCCCGATCTCACCCCCATGATTGACTCCCCCCACGTGACCCGTGCCCCTGTGCCAACCCATGCCCCTGTGCCCACCCATGCCCCTGTGCCCCCATGCCTAACCACGCCTCCCGTGCCCACCCATCCCCCCCCCATCCATACAAACAACGACTTAACTGAAGACTTACCTGAATATATTCTCTCCGTGGTTGCTCTCCCGTCCGACTTCGGCCAGCCTGTCAATCAGGCTGATCAGTCGGACGGAAAATCCTCCAACATGACTGGCTAGTTTTTTTTTTACCATGAATGACAGGCAAAGGAAAGAAATGGAAAGAGAAAGAGCAAGAAACACTTGTACAGGTAAAAACATCTTTAAAACTTTATTTTGAAATGGCAAATCCAGTGTAAGTGCCAGACTGGAGTCCCCAGCCTGCGACAGAAGCAGCTCGCTGAGGAAGAAGACTTATTTATTTAATAGTACAGAGATAACAACTACCCCGTTTTCCCTCCTTACGTATTTTTGCTGTCAAGGTTGTGGACTCAAACCTCACTCCAGCCCTTGAGCACATAATCTAAGATGACACTCCACTGCAGTACTGAGGGTGTGCTGCACTCTCATAAATGCTATCCTTCAGATGAGACATTAAACCAAGGCCATTTGAACAGCAGGAATGTTCACCTGGTGTCCTGGCCAACATAGTATTATAGTATGGTGCAGCACAGCAGGAGGCCATTCGACCCATCATGCCTGTGCCATCTCTTTAAAAGAGCGATCCAATTAGTCCCATTCCCCTGCTCTTTCCCCATAGCCCTGTAAATTTTTTCCCTTCAAGTATTTATCCAATTCCTTTTTGAAAGTTACGATTGAATCTGCTTCCACCACCCTTTCAGGTAGTTCATTCCTCAATCAGCACTGCTGTACATACTGTGTCATAAGCAACTATTTGCTATTATTGTAGTTGTGCTCTGCTACTCACATTCCACACTTACAGTATTTTTAGCAATTACGATTTGAATATTCCTGTTCTATTTTTAGAGTTACCACGAAGACCATCACATTTTCCAGCCTTCAACCCAGTGGCACCTGTTGATCTAACTTCGCACTATCAACGTAAGTTCCTTGAAGAAATATTTCAATATTTTCAACAAATATACATTCCATTGAGAAATAAAAACTTCACGGGATGGGTGATCCACCCGTGGCTATCTGAAGAAGTGAAGGAGAGTATTAGAACTGGGGGTATATGTGAACAAATCGTTGAAGGTGGCAGGGCAGATTGAGAAAGTGGTTCATAATGCACATGGGATCCTGGGCTTTATAAATAGATTTTACAACACCAAGTTATAGTCCAACGATTTTATTTTTAATCCCACAAGCTTTCGGGGGCTTTCCCCTTCCTCAGGCGGTGTGGAAGGGGAAAGCCCCCGAAAGCTTGTGGGATTAAAAATAAAATCGTTGGACTATAACTTGGTGTTGTAAAATTGTTTACAATTGTTAACCCCAGTCCATCACCGGCATCTCCACATCATTTATAAATAGAGGCATAGAATACAAAAGTATAGAAGTCACGATGAACCTTTATAAAACACTGGTTCGGCCACAACTGGAGTATTGTGTCCAGTTCTGGGCACTGCACTTCAGGAAAGACATGAAGGCCTTAGAAAGGGTGCAGAAGAGATTTACTAGAATGATTCTAGGGATGAGGCACTTTAGTTACATGGATAGACTGGAGAAGCTGGATTGGTGCTTGGGCCTCAGCTATTTGCAATCTATATTAATGACTTAGGTGAAAAGACTGAGCATAATGTATCCAAGTTTGCTGACGATACAAAGCTAGGTGGGAAAGTAAGCTGTGAAGACACAAAGAGTCTGGAAAGGGATATAGACAGGTTAAATGAGTGAGCAAAAAGGTGGCACATGGAGTATAATGTGGGGAAATGTGAGGTTATTCACTTTGGGCGGAAGAATAAAAAAACAATATTTATTAAATGGTGAGAAACTAGTAAATGTTGGTGTTCAGGGTGTCCTCTTACAAGAAACACAAAAAGTTAGTGTGCAGGTACAGGAAGCAATTAGGAAGGCAAATGGCATGTTAGCCTTTATTGCAAGGGGGTTAGAGTACAAGAGTAAGGAATTCTTAGTACAAAAAGAGCTACAAAAGGAGAGTATGAAAAGAAACTTGCAAGGGATATCAAAACCAATACGAAGAACTTTTATAGTTATATTAGGAAAAAGAGGGAGGTCAGGAGCAATGTTGGCCCCTTAAAAATTGAAAGTGGGGATATTGTCATTGACAATGGGGAAATGGCAGACATGTTGAACAATTACTTTGCGTCAGTATTTACAGTAGAAAAAGAGGATAGCATGCCGGAAATCCCAAGAAAACTAATATTGAATCGGAGACAGGGACTCAATAAAACTAACATAAGTAAAGCAACAGTAATGAAGAAAATAATAGCACTAAAGAGTGACAAATCCCCAGGACCAGATGGTTTCCATCCCAGGGTTTTAAAGGAAGTAAGTGAGCACATTGTAGATGCCCTAACTATAATCTTTCAAAGTTCTCCAGATTCAGGAACTGTCCCTTTAGATTGGAAAATTGCATATGTCACTCCGCTTTTTAAGAAAGGAGAGAGAGGGAAACCAGGGAATTATAGACCAGTTAGCCTAACATCTGTTGTGGGGAAAATGCTGGAGTCTATAATTAAGGATAGGGTGACTGAACACCTCGAGAATTTTCAGTTAATCAAAGAGAGCCAGCATGGATTTGTGAAAGGTAGGTCGTGCCTGACAAACCTGATTGAATTTTTTGAAGAGGTGATGAAAGTAGCAGACAGGGGAATGCAATGGATGTTATTTATATGGACTTCCAGACAGCATTTGATAAGGTCCCACATAAGAGACTGTTAGCTAAGATAGAAGCCCATGAAATCGAGGGAAAAGTACGGACTTGGTTACGAAGTTGGCTGAGCGAAAGACGACAGAGAGTAGGGATAATGGGTAGGTACTCACATTGGCAGGATGTGATGAGTGGAGTCCCGCAGGGATTTGTCTTGGGGCCTCATTTATTCACAATATTTAATAACGACTTAGATGAAGGCATAGAAAGTCTCATATCTAAGTTTGCTGATGACACACAGATTGGTGGCATTGTAAGCAGTGCAGATGAATACATAAAACTACAAAGGGACATTGATAGATTAGGTGAATGGGCAAAACTGTGGCAAATGGAATTCAATGTAGACAAATGTGAGGTCATCCACTTTGGATCAAAAAAGGATAGAACTGGGTACTTTCTAAATGGTAAAAAGTTAAAAACAGTGGATGTCCAAAGGGACCTAGGGGTACAGGTACATAGATCATTGAAGTCATATCATAGAATCATAGAAGTTACAACATGGAAACAGGCCCTTCTGCCCAACATGTCCATGTCGCCCAGTTTATACCACTAAGCTAGTCCCAATTTCCTGCACTTGGCCCATATCCCTCTATACCCATCTTACCCATGTAACTGTCCAAATGCTTTTTAAAAGACAAAATTGTACCCGCCTCTACTACTGCCTCTGGCAGCTCGTTCCAGACACTCACCACCCTTTGAGTGAAAAAACTGCCCCTCTGGACACTTTTGTATCTCTCCCCTCTCACCTTAGATCTATGCCCCCTCGTTATAGACTCCCCTACCTTTGGGAAAAGATTTTGACTATCTACCTTATCTATGCCCCTCATTATTTTATAGACTTCTATAAAATCACCCCTTAACCTCACCCCATCCCAGTCTGTCTAACCTCTCCCTATAAGTCAAACCATCAAGTCCCGGGAGCATCCTAGTAAATCTTTTCTGCACTCTTTCTAGTTTAATAATATCCTTTCTATAATAGGGTGATCAGAACTGTACACAGTACTCCAAGTGTGGCCTCACCAATGCCCTGTACAACTTCAACAAGACATCCCAACTCCTGCATTCAATGTTCTGACCAATGAAACCAAGAATGCCGAATGCCTTCTTCACCACCCTATCCACCTGTGACTCCACTTTCAAGGAGCTATGAACCTGTACTCCTAGATCTCTTTGTTCTATAACTCTCCCCAACGCCCTACCATTAACGGAGTAGGTCCTGGCCCGATTCGATCTACCAAAATGCATCACCTCACATTTATCTAAATTAAACTCCATCTGCCATTCATCGGCCCACTGGCCCAATTTATCAAGATCCCGTTGCAATCCTAGATAACCTTCTTCACTGTCCACAATGCCATCAATCTTGGTGTCATCTGCAAACTTACTAACCATGCCTCCTAAATTCTCATCCAAATCATTAATATAAATAACAAATAACAGCGGACTCAGCACCGATCCCTGAGGCACACCGCTGGACACAGGCATCCAGTTTGAAAAACAACCCTCGACAACCACCCTCTGTCTTCTGTCATCAAGCCAATTTTGTATCCAATTGGCTACCTCACCTTGGATCCCATGAGATTTAACCTTATGTAACAAGTGTCATGAATAGGTGCAGAAAATAATCAATAAGGCAAATGGAATGCTGGCCTTTATATCTAGAGGACTAGAGTACAAGGGGGCAGACGTTATGCTGCGGCTATACAAAACCCTGGTTAGACCGCACCTGGAATACTGTGAGTTCTGGGCACCGCACCTTTGGAAGGACATATTGGCCTTGGAGGGAGTGCAGCGTAGGTTTACTCGAATGATACCCGGACTTCAAGGGTTAAGTTACAAGGAGAGATTACACAAATTGGGGTTGTATTCTCTAGAGTTTAGAAGGTTAAGGGGTGACCTGAGCGAAGTTTATAAGATATTAAGGGGAACAGATAGGGTGGATAGAGAGAAACTATTTCCGCTGGTTGGGGATTCTAGGAGTAGGGGGCACAGTCTAAAAATTAGAGCCAGACCTTTCAGGAGCGAGATGAGAAAACATTTCTACACACAAAGGGCGCTAGAAGTTTGGAACTCTCTTCCGCAAATGGCAATTGATACTAGCTCAATTGCTAAACTTAAATCTGAGATAGATAGCATTTTGGCAATCAAAGGTATTAAGGGATATGGGCCAAAGGCAGGTATATGGAATTAGTTCACAGATCAGCCATGATCTTATCAAATGGTGGAGTAGGCACGAGGGGCTGAATGGCCTACTCCTGTTCCTGTGTTCCTAGTTGTACAGGGCATTGGTGAGACCTCACCTGGAGTACTGCGTACAGTTTTGGTCTCCTTATCTAAAGAAGGATATACTTGCCTTAGAGGCGGGTGCAACGAAGGTTCACTAGATTAATTTCTGGGATGAGAGGGTTGTCCTATGAAGAAAGGTTGAGTAGAATGGGCCTATACTCTCTGGAGTTTTGAAGAATGAGAGGTGATCTCATTAAAACATATAAGATTATGAGGGGGCTTGACAGGGTAGATGCTGAGAGATTGTTTCCCCTGGCTACAGAGTATAGAACTAGAATCATAGAACCAGAGAAAATTTGCGGCACAGAAGGGGATCATTCGGCCCATCATGTCCGCACCGGCCGAAAATAAGCCACCCAGCCTAATCCCACTTTCCAGCACTTGGTCCGTGGCTTTGTAGGTCACGGCACTTCAGGTGCACATCCATGTACTTTTTAAATGTGCTAAGGGTTTCTGCCTCTACCACCCTTTCAGGCAATGAGTTCTGGACCCTCACCATCCTCTGGGTGAAAAAAATTTTCCTCAGGTCCCCTCTAATCCTTCTACCAATTACTTTAAATCTATGCCCTCTGGTTATTGACCTCTCTGCTAAGGGAAATAGGTCCTCCCTATCCACTCTAGCTAGGCCCCTCATAATTTTGTACAGCTCAATTAAATCACCCCTCAGCCTCCTCGGTACAAAAGAGAACAACCCCAGCCTATCCAATCTTTCCTCATAGCTAAAATTCTCCAGTCCTGGGAACATCCTCATAAAACTCCTCTGCATCCTCCCAAGTGCATTTCCATCCTTCCTGTAATGTGGTGACCAGAACTGGACACAGTACTCGAAATCCTGGAACTCCCTTCCTAACAGCACTGTGGGAGAACCGTCACCACACGGACTGCAGCGGTTCAAGAAGGCGGCTCACCACCACCTTCTCAAGGGCAATTAGGGATGGGCAATAAATGCCAGCCTCGCCAGTGATGCCCACATCCCATGAACGAATAAAGAAAAAAAAAGTTGTGGCCTAACCAGTGTTTTATACAGTTCCAGCATAACCTCCCTGCTCTTATATTCTATGCCTTGGCTAATAAAGGAAAGTATTCCATATATCTTAACCACCTTATCTACCTGTCCTGCTACCTTCAGGGATTTGTGGACATGCACTCCAAGGTCCATCACTTCCTCTACACCTTTCAGTATCCTCCCATTTATTGTGTACTCCCTTGCCTTGTTTGCCCTCCCCAAATGCATTACCTCACACTTCTCCAGACTGAATTCTATTTGCCACTTTTCTGCCCACCTGACCAGTCCATTGATATCTTCCTGCAGGCTACAGCTTTCGTCCTCACTATCAACCACACGGCCAATTGTTGTACCATCTGCAAACTTCTTAATCGTGCCCCCTACATTTAAGTCTAAATCATCAATATATATCACAAAAAGCAAGGGACCTAGTACTGAGCCCTGCGTAACGCCACTGGAAACAGCCTTCCAGTCACAAAAACACCTGTTGACAATTGTCCTTTGCTTCCTGCCACTGAGCCAATTTTGGATCCAACTTGCCACTCTCCTTTGGATCCCATGGGCTTGTACTTTTTTGACCAGTCTGCCATGTGGGACCTTGTCAAAAGCTTTGCTAAAATCCATGTAGACTACATCAAATGCACGACAGTCATCCACCCTCCTTGTTTCCTCCTCAAAAAATTCAATCAAGTTAGTTAGACACGACCTTCCTTTAACAAATCCATGTTCACTGTCCTTGATTACTCTGTGCCTTTCCAAGTGATGGTTTATTCTGTCCCTCAGAATTGATTCCAATAATTTGCCCACCAGAGGGCTTAGTCGCAGGATAAGGGGTTGGCCATTCAAGATTGAGATGAGGAGAAATTTCTTCACGCAGAGGGCTGTGAATCTTTGGAATTCTGTACCCCAGAGGGCTGTGGATGCTGAGTCATTGAATATATTCAAGGCTGAGATGAATAGATTTTTGGACTCCAGGGGAATCAAAAGATATGGGGATCAGGCGGGATCTGATTCAATGGCAGAGCAGGCTCGAGGGGCCGTATGGCCTTCTCCTGCTCCTATTTCTTATGATCTTATATAAAGCATAAAAACATTTAGGTTCCATTTTCAAAAATGTAGGGATATATTTTCTGGCTAGCACTGTCCCAATAACCTATTTGTAATAAATCATTCACTGTCCCTATAACCTATTTGTAATAAATCATTCAGTTTGCATTTTCAACTGGAACAGCACCGATCAAAGAATATATCCCATTTTTGACTTGAGAGTAGTGCGCTATCCATAGTTTTGTTTTATTCGTTCATGGGATGTGGGTGTCGCTGACAAGGCCAGAATTTATTGCCCATCCCTGATTGACCTTGAGAAAGTGGTGGTGAGCCGCCTTCTTGAACCGCTGCAGTCCGTGTGGTGAAGGTTTTCCCACAGTGCTGTTAAGTAGGGAGTTCCAGGGTTTTGACCCAGCGACGATGAAGGAACGGCGATATATTTCCAAGTCAGGATGGTGTGTGACTTGGAGGGAAACATGCAGTTGGTGGTGTTCCCATGTGCCTGCTGCTCTTGTCCTTCTGGGCGGTAGAGGTCGCGGGTTTGGGAGGTGCTGTCGAAGAAGCCTTGTTGAGTTGCTGCAGTGCATCCTGTGGTTGGTACACACCGCAGCCACGGTGCGTCGGTGGTGGAGGGAGTGAATGTTTAGGGTGGTGGATGGGGTGCCAATCATGCTGGCTGCTTTGTCCTGGATGGTGTTGCGCTTCTTGAGTGTTGTTGGAGCAAGTGGAGAGTATTCCATCACACTCCTGACTTGTGCCTTGAAGAAAGGTGGAAAAGCTTTGGGGAGTCAGGAGGTGAGTCACTCGCCGCAGAATACCCAGCCTCGTACCTGCTCTTGTAGCCACAGTATTTATATGGCTGGTCAAGTTTCTGGTTAATGGTGACCCCCAGGATGTTGATGGTGGGGGATTCGGCGATGTAATGCCGCTGAATGTCAAGGTGAGGTGGTTAGACTCTCTCTTGCTGGAGCTGGTCATTGCCTGGCATTTGTCTGGCGCGAATGTTACTTGCCACTTATCAGCTCAAGCCTGAATGTTGTCCAGGTCTTGCTGCATGCGGGCATGGGTTGCTTCATTATCTGAGGGGTTGCGAATGGAACTGAACACTGTGCAATCATCAGCGAACATCTCCATTTCTGACCTTATGATGGAGGGAAGATCATTGATGAAGCAGCTGAAGATGGTTGGGCCTAGGACACTGCCCTGAGGAACTCCTTCAGCAATGTCCTGCGGCTGAGATGATTCATCTCCAACAACCACTACCATCTTCCTTTGTGCTAGGTATGACTCCAGCCACTGGAGAGTTTTCCCCCTGATTCCCATTGACTTCAATTTTACTAGGGCTCCTTGGTGCCACACTCGGTCGAAGGTTGCCTTGATGTCAAGGGCAGTCACTCTCACCTCACCTCTGTAGTTCAGCTCCTTTGTCCATGTTTGGACCAAGGCTGTAATGAGGTCTGGAGCCAAGTGGTCCTGGCGGAAGGCAAACTGAGCATCGGTAAGCAGGTTATTGGTGAGTATGTTGGGCAGGGCAGCCTTGAGGAAGAGTTTATTGAGTGTATTAGGGATGGATTTCTTGAGCAGTACGTAACTGATCCTACAAGGGGGCAAGCAACCTTGGACCTGGTCCTGTGTAATGAGCCAGGATTAATTAATAATGTCCTATTAATGATCCCCTTGGAATGAGTGACCATAACATGGTTACATTCCATATCCAATTAGAGGGTGAGAAGGTTGGTTCTCAAACAAGCGTACTGAGCTTAAATAAAGGAGACTATGATGGCATGAGAGCGGAATTGATTAAAGTGGACTGGGAAAATAGATTAAAGGGTAAGGCGGTACATGAGCAGTGGTGTTCATTCAAGGAGTTATTTTACAACTTTCAAAAAAAAATATTCCACTGAGGAAAAAAGGGTGTAAAAGAAATGACAGCCATCCGTGGCTAAGTAAAGAAATTAAGGATAGTATCCGACTAAAAACAAGGACATATAAGGTAGCCAAACTTAGTGGGAGGATAGAAGATTGGGAAGTCTTCAAAAGACAGCAAAAATTAACTAAAGGATTGATTAAGAAAGGGAAGATAGATTATGAAAATAAATTAGCAAAAAATATAAAAACAGAGAGCAAAAGTTTCTATAGTTATATAAAAAGAAAAAGGGTGGCTAAGGCAAACGTTGGTCCCTTAGAGGATGAGGCCGGGAAATTAATGGTGGGAAACATGGAGATGGCAAAAATGCTAAACAAATATTTTGTTTCAGTCTTTACGGTAGAGGACACTAAGAATATCCCAACACTGGACAAACAGGGGGCTCTGGGGGGGGGAGGAGCTAAATACGATTAAAATCACTAAGGAATTGGTACTCAGTAAATTAATGGGACTCAAGGCGGATAAATCCCCTGGAGCTGATGGCTTACATCCGAGGGTCTTGAGGGAAGTGGCAGTAGGGATTGTGGATGCTTTGGTAATAATTTTCCAAAATTCTCTGGACTCGGCAAAGGTCCCGGCAGATTGGAAAACTGCTAATGTAAATCCCTTATTTAAAAAGGGTAGTAGACAGAAGGCTGGAAATTATAGACCAGTTAGCCTAACATCAGTGGTGGGTAAAATTTTAGAATCTATTATTAAGGAGACAGCAGCAGAACATTTGGATAAACATAATTTAATAAGACAAAGTCAGCATGGCTTTACGAAGGGGAAGTCATGTCTGACAAATTTGCTTGAGTTCTTTGAGGCCATAACGTACAGGGTGGATAAAGGGGAACCAGTGGACGTAGTGTATTTAGACTTCCAGAAGGCATTCGACAAGGTGCCACATAAAAGATTATTGCTCAAGATAAAGAATCACTGGATTGGGGGTAATATTCTGGCATGGGTGGAGGATTGGTTATCTAACAGGAAGCAGAGCGTTGGGATAAATGGTTCATTCTCGGACTGGCAACCAGTAGCCAGTGGTGTTCCGCAGGGGTCGGTGCTGGGTCCCCAACTCTTTACAATCTATATTAACGATTTGGAGGAGGGGACCGAGTGTAACATATCAAAGTTTGCAGATGATACAAAGATGGGAGGGAAAGTGGAGAGTGAGGAGGACATAAAAAACCTACAGTGAGATATAGACAGGCTGGGTGAGTGGGCGGAGATTTGGCAGATGCAATACAATATTGGAAAATGTGAGGTTATGCACTTTGGCAGGAAAAATCAGAGAGCAAGTTATTATCTTAATAGCGAGAAACTGGAAAGTACTGCAGTACAAAGGGATCTGGGGGTCCTAGTGCAAGAAAATCAAAAAGTTAGTATGCAGGTGCAGCAGGTGTTCAAGAAGGCCAACGGAATGTTGGCTTTTATTGCTAGGGGGATAGAATATAAAAACAGGGAGGTATTGCTGCAGTTATATAAGGTATTGGTGAGACCGCACCTGGAATACTGCATACAGTTTTGGTGTCCATACTTAAGAAAAGACATACTTGCTCTCGAGGCAGTACAAAGAAGGTTCACTCGGTTAATCCCGGGGATGAGGGGGCGGACATATGAGGAGAGGTTTAGTAGATTGGGACTCCACTCACTGGAGTTCAGAAGAATGAGAGACGATCTTATTGAAACATATAAGATTGTGAAGGGGCTTGATCGGGTGGATGCGGTAAGGATGTTCCCAAGGATGGGTGAAACTAGAACTAGGGGGCATAATCTTAGAATAAGGGGCTGCTCTTTCAAAACTGAGATGAGGAGAAACGTCTTCACTCAGAGGGTAGTAGGTCTGTGGAATTTGCTGCCCCAGGAAGCTGTGGAAGCTACATCATTAAATAAATTTAAAACAGAAATCGACAGTTTCCTAGAAGTAAAGGGAATTAGGGGTTACGGGGAGCGGGCAGGAAATTGGACATGAATTTAGATTTGAGGTTAGGATCAGATCAGCCATGACCTTATTGAATGGCGGAGCAGGCACGTGGAGCCGATTGGCCTACTCCTGCTCCTATTTCTTATGTTCTTATGTTCTTATGTACGTGCCGCTTGATAGCACTGTTGCGACACCTTCCATCACTTTGCCGATGATTGAGAGTGGACTGATGAGGCGGTAATTGGCCGGATTGGATTTTTCCTGATTTTTTTTGTGGACAGGACATACCTGGGCAATTTTCCACATTGTCGGGTAGATGCCAATGTTGTAGCTGTACTGGAACAGTTTGGCTAGAGGCGCGGCTAATTCTGGAGCACAAGACTTCACCACTACAGCCAGGATGTGGTCGGGGCCCATAGCCTTTGTTGTATCCAGTGCACTCAGCCGTTTCTTGATATCACATGGAGTGAATCGAATTGGCTGAAGACTGGCTTCTGTGATGGTGGGGATATCGGGAGGAGGCCGAGATGGATCATCTACCCGGCACTTCTTTGCAAACCCTTCAGCCTTGTCTTTTGCACTCGCGTGCTGGACTCTGCCATCATTGAAGATCATTACAGGGCCTCCTCCTCCCGTTAGTTGTTTAATTGTCCACCACGATTCACGACTGGATGTGGCAGGACTGCAGAGCTTTGATCTGATCCGTTGCTTGTGGAATCACTTAGCTCTGTCTATAGCATGTTGTTTCCGCTGTTTAGCATGCATGTTGTCCTGAGTTGTAGCTTCACCAGGTTGGCACCTCATTTTTAGGTACGCCTGGTGCTGCTCTTGGCATGCTCTTCTACATTGCTCATTGAACCAGGGTTGATCCCCTGGCTTGTTGGTAATGGTAGAGTAAGGAATATGCCGGGCCATGAGGTTACAGATTGTGCTGGGATACAAATCTGCTGCTGCTGATGGCCCACAGCATCTCATGGATGCCCAGTTTTGAGCTGCTAGATCTGTTCTGAATCTATCCCATTTAGCACGGTGGTAGTGCCACACAACACATTGGATAATGTCCTCAGAGTGAAGACGGGATTTCATTTCCACAAGGACTGTGCGGTGGTCACTCCTACCAATACTGTCATGGACAGATGCATCTGCGACAGGTAGATTGGTGAGGACGAGGTCAAGTCGGTTTTTCCCTCGTGTTGGTTCGCTCACCACCTGCTGCAGGCCCAGTCTGGCAGCTATGTCCTTCAGGACTCGGCCAGCTCGGTCAGTAGTGGTGCTACCTAGCCACTCTTGGTGATGGACATTGAAGTCCCCCACCCAGAGTACATTCTGTGCCCTTGTTACCTTCAGTGCTTCCTCCAACTGGTGCTCACCATGGAGGAGGACTGATTCATCAGCTGAGGGAGGGCGATAGGCGGTAATCAGTAGGAGGTTTCCTTGTTTGACCTGATGCCATGAGTTGTCACTGAGGGGAAACATGTCGATGAGAAAAGGGGGACTAAGGATAGATCCTTGGGGGACTCCAGAGGTAACAATATCACATGCACAATGGTTACATGGGCAAAATACTTATGCACCCCAACATGAAGTCAACACATTCAGGAGAGGAGGGGTGAGGAGGTTTGGCAAGGGAAAAAATCAGTACTTTCAGTAGTCAGATATTATTGATATCCAAGATGTATACTGAGTCTAAATTTTCTCCACTTGTTGACAGCACTGTCTCCAGTCAATTATATGGACAGTAACGCTGCTGGAGATGACATGGATTGCGAATATCCAGGTAAGTTCTGGACTGAGACATACGAGCTCTGTTTTCAAAAAATTAGCAGCTTCAAGATAGCCTGGTAGTAATGGGTCAAAGCACTGTATCAACAATGTTTCTGGTTCACACTGATGATTCTTGATATGGAATACACCAGAGGCATAACTTTACAAGTTTGAACTCCGGTTGCAGAACTTTGCAAGAATGGATAGCAGGAATTCTTGTGTTGAGAACAGTGTGCCTGATTCACAATCGAAATGATTTTCCATCCACTGATTTCACTAGACGAAAATTCATTTGCGTCATGAATTGGGCATGTTGTATGCCCAAATTCCCAATATGCCGTAACATCATGTGAGGCTCTGTGATGGCAATGTAAACTTGTAAAATTATTAGACCTAAGTTCAACTATTAGGTGCCAAAGAGAGGCCCGGCATTTTCCACAAGAAATCAGTGGATTAGTGACCCTAGGCTGTTCATGCATCTCCTAGTGGCCACTTCAAATATGGGGTTGAAAAGAACATATGAAGTATATTTGTCAGATAATATTCTATGGTCATCATCAGAATCCCAATATTGGAATAATCATTACACCATGCCTCTTCCAGTCTCCTTTTAATGTCTGAGCTATCACTAGTGGGCTGTTAAACTGTCAAGATCCTCAAATGCATAGATCATAGAACTGTTCTGTACGATGTAGCTTATCGAGTGAGGAAAGACCTAAATTGAAGAATTAGCTTTCTTTTCAAATTTTAATGGTTTGGGGGGGCATCTAACAATGTTATATATTACTGATCCAAGGCTCTTTCAAGAAGTAAAGGATGCTGGTTTGTACCCTCAGATTCTTTGCAGGCAGACTTCCACATCCTAACTTGACCATTCCAGTGTGCTTTGAGTAAAGGCTGGGATCTTCACCAAAGGAAGGAAGGGAAAAAATAATTGGATGACTCACTTCTGGTTACTCTTGCTCACCCTCTAACTCCTACCTTGGCATAAACCTACCACTCTCTCAAGTGGGTAAAGATATGGAAGGGTCAAAAATTAACAACTATCTCACTTATTTCAAATTTTTAAAACTACCAGAAAGACTTCAAAAGGTGAAAAAGATGTGGTCAAGGCAATATATATATGAGGATTAAAATACTGAAAGGGTGGGGTGCAAACCACCACTGGGAGCAGTCTTCCTCTTGCTCAGCTACCAATCTATTAGTTTATAGCAACTATTGGGAACCACTAAGCACTAGCCAATCACTTCCTCACATGGAGGCAAGTGGGCTAAAAGAGGGTATCTCAGCAGGGATAAAATAAGATAAAAATAATAAGACATGATCAACTGGTAAAGTATCCCAAGACATGCTCAGGTGTGTACACAGCAGAGGAATGCACAATGATATTATCTGCAGTGTTATAGAGTCATTGCATTCATCGTATCTACCACTACATATTTAAAATTGAAACCAAAATAAATTGAAAATTATGAGGCCGATTTTAACTCCACCCCACTTGGCGGGCAGGGGATTAAGAATGGGGGGGAGCGGTCAGCGGTTCATGCTATTCTCCTGTCCTCCCCCCCATCATTTTTACTTGTCTGAATTGAGTCACGTGAAGGCCACCTGCACCAGAAGGTGGAGGCCTAACTTAAATGGCAGTGTCTCATCCTGATGACATCATTGGGACAGCAATGCTGATGGCAGCAAAGATCTTGGCCACAAGAGGCCCAGGTAAGGGACTTTTAAAAAAAAAATTAAAGGTTCCCTGTGGGCAGAAGTGCTCCTCGTGGCCTCACAAGGATACCTTGGGCCTCCCTTGCCCCAGGCTTCTTCCCCTCCCCTGATTACAGACTTGGCAACCCACACCCTCAATCTGTACTTATCTTCCAGGGACCGTTTCCATGGGCGCCTCGAAAATTTGTACTGTAGCAGACCTAATTTTGTGACCAGTCCTCCCTTCAAACCTGGCTTGCCAATGGTAATTGGTGAATTTACCCTATAATTTCTGCAGCACCCTGAAATCACATCAGCTGTCAACCCAGCAGCATTTCAAAAGTGTTGTTACAGCAGTCTTCTCAGAAACTCTCTATTACAGCAGCAACAGCTCTTTAACTTCTTTTAGCAAATTCTTACTTAGGCCAAAATGATACAGTACAGCTCCCTTCAGATAGAGCATTGTTTTCAAGTTAATCTTGTATGAGTGAATCAATAGATAAATGACAAAGAAAATATATATAACAGAGTATATTGTCTCATGTAAATATCAACTTGTTCTCCAGGTTTTTGAAAATGAAAGCCGTAGCACTGAAATGGACTGTCAATTCAGTTAGCTAATGCAACAGCTGAGGAACTTGGGTTATGGTCCAACTGCCCATTATAGATTTTTCAAATTCACATGGCACCTTTAAGGAATAACCCCAATGTACAATAATGTTAGTGACATCATGATCCTCATCGTGGATGACATTCAACAATTCTGAGAGACATGGTGGTACTGCTGAACTGCCGTAGAAAAGCTTCAGGAATGAGAGCTCTCCAGCTGTTATTTGGAAAATTTCCTTACACACAGGAAAGAAGCTACCACAAACAATTTTCAGTCAATAAACAGTGGTAGAATGGCCTATTTACGTCATGTTTAACAGACAGTGTTAGCAGTTGTGAGATCTGCATTATCTTCGTCCAAGTTAATCCCCAACTAAGATACCAACAGTAAACCTTTTAAACGCTGACAAGTAATGGGAGTCCTATTATCACTGGAGGATTTTTTTGCACATTCAGTAGCGTAAGCATATATGCATTTGTGCCCAGAAATCGCATTTTGGGCACTGTAACCATTTCAGAGTATTTTATTTTACTGCTTTGTCAGTTTTCTCGCTTGCTCCTTTTCTGTGATGTGACTTTACGCTGAAGAAACTGATATGCATTGCACCCATTTTTCGGGTGTAAAATAGTTGCAAAGATGACAAATTTAGCATTGGGATGGCCCGTGCCTAATTTGCGTATGTTCGGGCCACTTCTAAATTCACCTGGTATATTCTTCAGGTGTCCGTGGCGGCCGCCCAAAACAGGCGTTAGGCCACTTACATATGTAAAGGAGAGGCCTATCACCTGTTTTAGGTCCCCTTGCCGAAATTGGTTGGCGATGAGCGGAGCAGGAACCGAGCCTGCTTCACTAAGGATTCTTCAGCGGCTCCTGCAGCCACCAATAAAAGGTAAGTTTATTTTTTATTTTTTAAATTCAGACATCGTTGCTGTGGAGCCAAAAGCTCCCCCCGACTCCATAGTCCTCGTTATTCCACCCCCCTCCCCCCACCTTCCGTTGCTGCTCTAAACCCGCTCCTGGGACATCCTTTGAGATTCAGCCGACTCTATTTGCAACTTGAAACAAATGGGTTAACCAGTGGGATATAATGGTGGATGCCCTTAAGTGCAGTATTAATGCTTTGCACAAATGAAGAGGGGATCCTAAAGATACAACTTGGAAACCACAAGAGGATTCTGTCCCATTTGTTGATTTACATAGGTAATTGGCACTGTGCTGAATACCAACTTTAGCTTTGACACAATTAGGATCATAGGAACAGGACTAGACCATTCAGTCCCTCAAGCTTTTTTTGCCATTCAATCAGATCATGGCTGATCTGTACCTCAACTCCATTTATCCACCTGTGCTCCATATCCTTTAATACCCTTACCTACCAAAAATCCTGCGCTTCACAGGAGCATTAAGAAACAAAATTTGACACCGAGCCACATAAGGAGATATTAGGTGACCAAAAGCTTTTGTCAAAGAGGTAGGTTTTAAGGAGCGTCTTAAAGGAGGAGAGAGAGGTCGAAAGGCAGAGAGGTTTAGGGAGGGAATTCCAGAGCTAGGCAACTGAAGGCACGGCCGCCAATGGTGGTGCAATTAAAGTCAGGGATGCACAAGAGGCAAGAATTGGAGGAACTCAGATATGTTGGAGGATTGTAGGACTGGAGAAGGTTACAGAGATAGGGAGAGGCGAGGCCATTGGAGGGATTTGAAAACAAGGATGAGAATTTTAAAATCGAGGCGTTCCCGGGCCGGGAACCAATGAAGGTCAGCGAGCACAGGGATGGTAGGGGAACAGTACTTGGTGCGAGTTAGGATACGAGCAGCAGAGTTTTGGAGGAGCTCAAGTTTATGGAGGGTGGAAGATGGGAGACCAGCCATGTAGGAGTATAGGAATAGTTGAGTCCAGAGGTAACAAAGGCATGGATGAGGGTTTCAGCAGAAGATAAGCTGAGGCAGGAGTGGAGACAGGCGATGTTACGGAGGTTGAAGTAGGAGGTCTTAGTGATGGAGCGGATATGTGATCCGAAGCTCATCTCGGTCAAATAGGACACCAAGGTTGCAAACGGTCTGGTTCAGCCTCAGACAGTGGCCAGGGAGAGGGATGGAGTCGGTGGCTAGAGGACGGAGTTTGCGACGGGGTCTAAAGTCAATGACTTCGGTCTTCCCAATATTTAGTTGGAGGAAATTTTTCCACATCAGACAAGCAGTGTAACAAATCAGAGACAGTGGAGGGGTCAAGAGAGGTGGTGGTGAGGTAGGGGTGGGTGTCGTCAGCCTACATGTGGAATCTGACGTGTTTTCAGATGATGTTGCCAAGGGGCAGCATGTAGATGAGAAATAGGAGGGGGGCTAAGGATAGCTCCTTGGGGGACTCCAGAGGTAACAGTGTGGGAGAGGGAAGAGAAGCCATTACAGGTGATTCTCTGGCTACGACTGGAACCAGGTGAGCGCAGTCCCACCCAGCTAGTCGACGGAGTGGCATTGGAGGAGGATGGTGTGGTCAACTGCGTCTAAGGCTGCAGACGGATCGAGAAGAATGAGGAGGGATTGTTTACCATGGCCACAGTCACATAGGATGTCATTTGTGACTTTGATAAGGGCCATTTCAGAACTGTAGCAGGGGCGGAAACCTGATTGGAGGGATTCAAACATAGAGTTGCTATAAACGTGGGCACGGGTTTGGGAGGCGACAATACGTTCAAGGATTTTGGAGGGGAAAAGGAGGTTGGAGATGGGGTGGTACTTTGCAAGGACAGAGAGGTCAAGGGTGGGTTTTTGAGGAGTGGGGTAATGATTGATTCATGATTTTGAACACCTCTATCAAATTTCCCCTTAACTTGCTCGAAGGATGACAAGGCCATGGAGAGGGTGCATAGGAGATTTACGAGAATCCCAGCTTCTCTAGTCTCTCCACATAATTGAAGTCCAGCTGTGGATGCTCAGTCGTTGAGTATATTCAAGATTGAAATTGATAGATTTTTGGACACGAAGGGAATCAAAGGATATGGGGATCGGGCAGGAAAGTAGAGTTGAGGTCGAAGATCAGCCATGATCTTATTAAATGACAGAGCAGGCTTGAGGGACCGCATGGCCTACTCCTGCTCCTACTTCTAATGTTCCTATGTTCTTATCCCTGGTACCATTCTCGTAAATCTCCTATGCACCCTCTCCATGGCCTTGTCATCCTTCTGAAAGCATAATGCTCAAAATTGGCCACAATAGTCAAACTCAATTTACCTTTAACAAATCCATGCTGACTTTCATTTATTAGCCCATATTTTTCCAAGTGCCAATTAATTTTGTCCCAGATTATTGGGTCTAAAAGTTTCCCCACCACCAACGTTAGGCTGACTGGCCTGTAATTGACGGGTTTATCCAACTCTCCTTTTTTGAACAGGGGTGTAACATTTGCTATTCTCCAGTCCCCTGGCACCACTCCCATTTCTAAGGAGGACTGGAAGATTATGGCCAGAGTCTCCGCAATTTCCACTCTTACTCCCCTCAGCATCCCATCCAGACAGGGTGAATTTTCTTTGAGTACTGCCAAGCTTTTAAGTACCTCCTCTTTATCTATTTTTATCCTATCCAATTTCTCTACTACCTCCTCCTTTACTGTGACATTGGCAGCATCCTCTTCTCTAGTGAAGACAGATGCAAAGTACTCATCTGGTACCTCAGCCATGCTCTCTGCTTCCACAAGATCATCTTTTTAGTACCTAATCAGCCCCAGCCTGCCTCTGACTACCCTTTTACTATTTGTATGTTTATAAAAAACTTTTGGGTTTCCTTTTAAGTTAGCCTCTAATCTATTCTCATACACCCTCTTATTTCCTTTTTCAGTTCTCCCCTGTTTTTTCGGTGTTCAGCTTGGATCTCTACTGTATTATAAACCTCTTTTCTCTGCTGCATTTTAATCTCTGTATCTTTAGTCATCTAGGGACCTCTAGCTTTGGACGCCCCTCCTTCTCACTCGTGGATATAGAAAGGTTACAGCACGGAAGGAGGCCATTCGGCCCATCAAGTCTATGCAAGAGCAATCAGCTAGTCCCACCCCCCCGCCCTCTCCCTGTAGCCCTGCAAATTTTTTCCTTTCAAGTACTTATCCAGTTCCCTTTTGAAAGCCATCATTGAATCTGCCTCAACCACCCCCCCCCCCCCCAGCAGTGGATTCCAGATCATAACTGCTCGCTGTGTAAAAAGGTTTTTCCTCATATCACCTTTGGTTCTTTTGCCAATCACCTTAAATCTACGTCCTCTGGTTCTTGACCCTTCCACCAGTGGGAACAGTTTCTCTCTATCTGCTCTGTCCAGACCCTTCATGATTTTGAATACTCTATCAAATCGCCTCTCAGCCTTCTCTGTTCCAAGCAGAACCACCCCAGCTTCTCTAGTCTATCCATGTAACTAAAGTCCCTCATCCCTGGGATCATTCTAGTAAATCTCTTCCGCACTCTCTCTAAGGCCTTCACATCTTTCTTAAAGTGCGGTGCCCAGAACTGTATGTGTCTACTCTGTACCCGGACTATCTCCTCTTTGAAGGCCTCCCATTGCTCATTTAAATTTTATTAGTTTATCAATTATCTCCCCCCCTTTCCACCTTAAATGTCATTATATCTTTTTTGATCTCTTCTTCCAATGTCATATCCACCCTGTTAGTCTCCCTGGTAAATGCTGAGGCAAAGTAACCATTCAACATTTCTGCCATTTCGCTGTCATTATCTGTGAATTTATCTTGTTCATTCCTTAGTGACCCTATCCCTTTTCTGATTTTTCATTTGTTACTTAGGTGTCTGTTGCATACTTCATTATTTCTTTTTTATATTCCTTGATAATTTAATTTTGTAGTTCCTCTTTGCTTTCCTAATTGTTTTTTGACTTCTTTCCTAACCGCTTCATAGTCCCTATTGTCATCCTCTCCTTTATTGTCTATGTACTTAGTGTCTGCCTTTTTCTTTAGTTTCAATTGTACCCTTATCTCTTTATTCATCCACGATGTTTCATTATTGGCTAGTTTGTTCTTGTTTTTTAGCGGAATATATTTCTCCTGAACTCTATTGATCACCTTTTTAAATATTTCCCACTGCTGTTCTATCTCTTTGTCTGATAACATTTTTTCTAGTTCATTTTTCCTATTTCCATTCTCATTCCCTTAAAATCAGCTTTTTTCCCATTTCTTACTTTGGTCTTTGTCTTACATGCGTCTTTATCAATCATTATTTTAAACCTTATTATATTGTGATCGCTATTGCCTAGATGTTCCCCTACACTTACTTTTCTTAACTGCTCTGGTTCATTTCCCATTACTAGATCCAGCAGTGATTCCTCTCTTGTTGGGCTTCTTACGTACTGGGCAAGAAAGGAGTCCTAAACACACTGCAAGAACTCCATTCCCTTTTCCCCTTTCCCTACCTCTTCTTGCCAGTTTATTTGTTGATAGTTCAAATCTCCCATTATTATTATTCTAATTCTTTTACTCAATTCATAGATTTGCTTACATATTTCTTCCTCCACTTCCCTTCCACTATTTGGTGGTCTGTAGTATACCCCTATTAGTGTGATCAATCCCTTCTAATCCTTTATCTCAATCCATATGGATTCTGTTTCTATCTTAATGTTAGTTATGTCCCTTTTTTCTACTGCCATTGTTATCTCTAATTAGTACAGCTACTCCACCCCCTTCTTCCATCCTTATCCTTTCTAAAGATATTATATCCTGCAATATTTAACTGCCAGTGCTGTTCTTTATTAGGCCATGTTTCAGTTATCCCTACTGTATCTGGCTCCTCACTACATTAATGCCTGTTGTGCACGGCCACTAGATGGGATTTCTGGCCAAACCTCGGGAATGAGTAGGAATGAAAAACAAGGACCTGCAACCCAAGCAGAAAACTTGGCAAGATGCATTTTCAGCCGGGAGTGGGTATTTTCCCAATCTCTGTTCACCAAATTCTACTGATGGAAGTGGCCCGTTGATCAGAAAATTGTTTCTGACGAAAGAAAACATGCAGCTGTAGTAAAAGATACATATGATAAAAGAAAGTTTTGTATAAAAAGGGTGAAACTGGCTCCAGACAAGCTGGAGTAAAAGAAACGCTGGTTCACGCCTCATGGCTGAAACAAAAGAAAGACAGATCGATGTGTAAACCTGCAGAACTGTGCCGCATCAAAGATAATGGACGAAGGGAGGTCAATCAATTCCTGAGCTGTATTTCAAGAAGCCTATTGTTGCCAAGCAACTGCCCCAAAGGTGCGGTCCCAATTAAGGGGCCTATAAAAATGACCACGTGGAGGAAGCCATTGCTCTGCCTCGCTGCTTCTTCCAGATCACATCCTGCATTGCTGCCCTGATCCTGAGAAGAAAACATGTGCTACGAAACTACCTGTAGGCATCGGGATATCTACAAGGCCTCAACAAACCTCAAAGGCTGAGCCAACCCTAAGTATGTATAAAACTTTCTTTTACGGGGTTAGTATAATTTAGGAAATAAGAACAGAAAATGCTGGAAACACTCAGCAGTGGAGACAGAAATAGAGTTAGCATTTCAGGTCAATGACCTTACAGCAGAACTGCAAGAAGTTAGAGATTTTACAATTTATAAGCAAGTACAGAGCCAGGGAAAAAGGGTGGGGGAGGAAAGAACAAAGGGAAGGTCGGTGATAGGGTGGAGGGCAAGAGTGATTAAATGACAAAAGGGATGATGGTGCAAGGCAAAAGGAGGTGGTAAAGGGACAATAAAGAAACAAAAGATGGGTTCAGCGGATGTAGTAAATGGTTATAGCAGAACCAGTACCAGCACCTGCTGTCCGAGAAAATGGGAGCGGTGGTTATGATCTGAAGTTGTTGAGGCCCAAATGCTGTAAAGTGCCTAATCAAAAGATGAGGTGCTGTTCCTCGAGCTTGCGTTGAGCTTCATTGGAACAGTAGGAGGCCGAGGACAGAGAGGTCAGCGTGGGAGTGGAACAGAGAAATAAAATGGCAAGCGAGCGGAAGGTCAGGGTCACGCATGCAGACTGAACGGAGGTGTTCAGCAAAGCGATCACCAATCTGTGTTTGGTTTCACCAATGTAGAGGAGACCGCATCGTAAGCAACGAATACAGTACACTAATTTGGAAGAAGTATAAGTAAATTGCTGTTTCATCTGGAAGGAGTGTTTGGGGGGCCTGGAACTGCAGGTGTTGCATCTCCTGCGCTTACACAGGAAGGTGACGTGGGAAAGGAAACAAGTGTTGGGCGTGATGGAAGAGTGGACCAGGGTGTCACGGAGAGAACAGTCCCTTCGGAATGCTGAAAGGGGAAGGGAGAGGACTATGTGTTTGGTGATGGTATTGCTTTGGAGGTGTCGGAAATGTCAGGAACCTCCTCTGAACCAATCTTTAATTTCTTTATTATCTCATTACCCCCCCTTTTGCCTTGCATCATCATCCCTTTTGTTATTTAATCACTCTTGCCCTCCACCCTATCACCAACCTTCACCTTTTGTTCTTTCCTCCCCCACTTTGTCTCTTGGTTATAAACTGTTACATCTCTAACTTCTTCCAGTTCTGCTGAAAGGTCATCGACCTGAAACGTTAACTTTTTCTCTCCCTAGATGCTGCCTAGCCTGCTGAGTGCTTCCAATAAGAAATAAGAGAAGGAGTAGGCCATAGGGCCCCTCGAGCCTGCTCTGTCATTCAATAAGATCATGGCTGATCTTCGACCTCAACTCCACTTTTCAGCCAGTGTGGGACTAAGCCCCACATGGAGCAGGAAAGGCCCAGCAGTAGAGAATTCCAAAGATTCACAACCCTCTGAGTGAAGAAATTTCTTCTCGTCTCGGCTGACCCCTTATCCTGAGACTATGCCTCCTAGTTCTACACTCTCCAGCGAGGGGAAACAGCCTCTCAGTACCTACGCTGTCAAGCCCTCTCAGAATCTTATATGTTTCAATAAGAACACCTCTCATTCTTCTAAACTCCAGAGTGTATAAGCCCATTCTACTCAATCTCTCCTCATAGGACAACACTCAGTATAATATAGACCTTTTTCTCTAATATTTGTTATTTTCTCTAATGTTTATTATTTTCTCTAATAAGGGTATGCATTTTGGAGTCAGACGGTTTTCCTTTTTTTGTTGTTAAAGCATTTCTAAATCGTGTATGAGCTGCAGGTATTGTTTAACTCATATTTGTCTGGAATATAATAAATAATCCTTTTCTTTTAAAGTCATGGTTTATGTCTGGAGTTTCTTATTTGGATGAAGAGCTCATTACACAGGAACAGGCCCTTGAGCCTGTTCCGCATTCAACAAGATCATGACTGATCTGTATCTTAATGCCATCTGCCTGCCTTGGTTCCCATCCCTTAACAAAAATCTATCAAACTCAGTTTTGAAATTTTCAATTGACCTCTAGCCTCAACAGCTTTTTAGGGGAGAGAGTTCCAGATTTCCACTACTCTTTGTGTGAAGAAGTACTTTCTGACATTACCCCTGAACAGCCGAGCTCTAATTTTAAGGTTATGCCTCCTTGTTCTGGACTCCCCGATCAGAGGAAATAGTTTCTCTTTCTCTGCCCTGTCAAATCATTTAATCATCTTAAACACTTCAATTAGATCACCCCTTAACCTTTTATATTCAAGGGAATACAAGCTTAGTCTATGCAACCTGTCCTCATAATTTAACCCTTTTAGCCCCGGTATCATTCTGGTGAATCTGCGCTGCACCCCTTCCGGGGCTAATATATCCTTCATGAGGTGCGGTGCCCAGAACTGAATGCATTGCTCCAGATGAGGTCTCACCAGAGCTCTATACAGCTGTAACATAACTTCCACTCTTTTGTATTCCAACACTTTTGAGATAAAGGACAACATTCCATTAGCCTTCTTAATTATTATGTCCACTAGCTTTTAGTGATTTCCATGCTTGGATCCCTAAATCTCTGCTCATCTAGTTCCTAGCTTCTCTTCATTTAGAAAATTCTCTGATCTATATTTTTTAGGTCCGAAGTGGATGGCCTCACACTTTCCCACATTGAACTCCATCTGCCACAGTTTTGCCCACTCACTTAATCTATCAACTTCACTTTGCAACTTTCTGCTCCCATCTACACTATATACTGTGCCACCTAACTTAGTGTCGTCAGCAAACTTACATATACGGCTCTCTATTCCTTCATCCAAGTAATTTATAAACATAGTGAAAAGCTGTGGCCCCAGTACAGATCCCTGGGGAACACCACTAGTCACATCCTGCCAATTTGAGTACATACCTATTATTCCTACTCTCTCTCTCCTACTCTCTCTCTCCTAACTCCTAACCAATTCCCTATCCAAGCCAATAGGTTTACTCCATTTCCTTGCGCTTTCATTTTTGTTAACAGTCTCTTATGTGGAATGCCTTCTGGAAGTCCATATAAATAACATCCATAGAGACTCCCTTATCTACCACATTAGTTACCTCCTTACAATATTTAACTAGGTTCGTTAGACATGACTTAAACTTTACAAATCAACACTGGCTCTCTCTGCTCAGTCACTCTGTCCCTAATAACAGAATAATAATTCCCTAATAATTACATTAAATATAAAACTTAGATCATGTGGGGATAAAAAGACATTTTCTTAAATTAAAGAATAAAATCACATTGGGCCTTTACTCCTAACACAGCCATGTAACACATTGTTAATAATCTTGAAATAAATTATTGGAGTGATTTCATGCTGTGTGCTGGGGAAGCACTGAATTAGGACCCTTACCCAATTTCTTTCTCGCCCAGAATTCCATGCTCTTCTATTGTTGGTGAGATGAGGAAATGGTTTGCACCAATTTACACGGTCACCCGGTCCGGATGGGATGCAAACTAGGCTGCTGATGGAAGTAAGGATGGAAATTGCAGAGGTACTGGCCATAATCTTCCAAACATCCATAGATACGGGGGTGGTGCCAGAGGACTGGAGAATTGCAAATGTTACACACTTGTTCAAAAAATGGTGTAAAGATAAACCCAGCAACTATAGGCCAGTCAGTTTAACCTCAGTGGTGGGGAAACTTTCATAAACGATAATCTGGGACAGAATTAACGGTCACTTGGATGAGGGTGGATTGATTAGGGAAAGCCAGCACGGATTTGTTAATGGCAAATCGTGTCTAACTAATCTGATTAGAGTTTTTTGATGAGGTAACAGAGGGTAGATGAGGGCAATGTAGTTGATGTGGTGTATATGGATTTTCAAAAGGCGTTTGATAAAGTGCCGCACGGTAGGCTTATCAAGATTGCGGCCCATGGAATAAAGGGGGCAGAACCAACATGGATACAGAATTGGCTAAGGGACAGGAAACAAAGAGTAGTGGTGAAAGGTTGTTTTTCGGACTGAAGGAAGGTGTACAGTGGTGTTCCCCAGGGGTCAGTGCTGGGACCACTGCTTTTCTTAATATATATTAATGAATTGGACTTGGGTGTACAGGGCACGATTTCAAAATTTGCAGATGACACAAAACTTGAAAGGGTAGTAAACAGTGAGGAGGATAGAGACAGACTTTAAGAGAATATAGACAGGCTGGTGGCATGGGCGGACACGTGGCACCTGATCCTTCCAGCAGGAGGACCGGTCCATTTCGAGGAGCGAGCCACATTACCATGCCAACAGCGAGCTGCACGGCCCAAGTAGGAGTCTCGCTGCAGCTCATTGGTTTCAGGCCAGCGCAATATCAGGTTGTCCAGAGGCCGACTTGCCCAGCGAGAAGGTAGGTGGACAGGGGTGAAGCTTGGAGCCGCAGCAGTCCACATCATTCTTGTGGAGCCAGGGGGAGCTCTGTTTCGCCTGCTGACCCACAAGGAACCTTTGAAAATTAAATAAATTGCACTTACCTGGGCCCACTGTGGCCAGGGCCCTGGCTGCCCCCAGCTCTTGTCACCAGGTTGCAGACTGTGCAGTCCTTAGTCGGACCCGTGGTTTAAAATAACATGCGCCCAGGATACCTTGGGCCCTCGTCCCCCAACCACGGACTTTCCAATCCATCCCCCAATTCCTCACTTACCATTTCCCTGGGTCCCCGACGGTGGCCTGGCCCCCAAACAAATTTTGACGTAATTCCCACCGGCATCAAGGCAGTGTCGGGGCATGTAAATAAAGTCCGGAAGTTAAGATTTCCCTGGCCTCACGCTCCGCAGGAACCAGATAGTTCACTGCCCGTTTCAGTTCTAGCACTCCGGATTTCTAACCCGAGTTAAAATTGGGGCTATAAAAGTCAAAAGCCTATATTAAAGGTTATTAAGACCTCAGTTAGAGTATATTGAGAAGGATATTGGGGCTTTAGAGAGGATACAATTCAGATTCACTCGGATAAGGAAATACTAATACAAAGAAAGACTTGAAAAATTAAGTCTTTTTTTGTTAGAGCCACGCAGATAATGGAGCAATATTGTAGAAGTGTCTAAAATTATGAAAGAACGGAACAGAGTAGATCCAAGCAGTCTGTTTCTACTGGTTGAATGGTCGAGAACAAAGGGCCGTCGATACAAGGTTAAATGTGAGAACAGAGAGCAAGAGAAACCTCTTTACACAAAGAGTTGTGAGACTGTGGAATGCGTTTCCAGAGTTAGTCGTTAAAGTAAAAACTATGTCATCATTTAAGATTAGATTGAATAGGTGGATGAAGGAAAACGTAATAAAGGGCTATGCGAACAGGGCAGGTAAATGTGTACGACTATTTGTTCACGTGGAGGGTAAACGCCAACATGGACTGGTTGGGTTGAGTGGTCCTGTAACTTCTATGTATTTCCCCCCTATCACCAGTTCAGCCACCAGCCAGCTAGTCCCACCCACTGCATGTTGGCAGGGAGGCAGGGCTCTGGTTCCCCGGCAATTCTCCTGCTTAGCCCCTGTTTCCGTGCTGTAACTTCTATATATTTCTGTGAGTGTCAAACAGGGCAAACTTCCCTGCACCCAGACTCTTGAAGCAGATGACAGCCATCAAAGAGGGGTTTGGGGCAGCTCTGCTGTGCCATTTGCCCACGGGCACTGTTTTGTCTCTCCATATTGTGTTAGTTATCCTTTCGATCTCACCTATCAGTTGACTCCCCCTCATCAGTCTTTGCAAGATTGATGAGACCATTTTTGAATCTTGAAAAAAGCTCCAACATTTTTATTCCCCTACATGCAGCCATGTACCTTTCAGTTTGAGCAGAATCTGCTTAAGGGCTACATGCTGTAGATCCAGTATTATAGAATCATAGACGTTTGCAACATGGAAACAGGCCCTTCGGCCCAACATGTCCATGTCGCCCAGTTTATACCACTAAGCTAGTCCCAATTGCCTGCACTTGGCCCATATCCCTCGATACCCATCTTACCCATGTAACTGTCCAAATGCTTTTTAAAAGACAAAATTGTACCCGCCTCTACTACTGCCTCTGGCAGCTCGTTCCAGACACTCACCACCCTTTGAGTGAAAAAATTGCCCCTCTGGACCCTTTTGTATCTCTCCCCTCTCACCTTAAATCTATGCCCCCTCGTTATAGACTCCCCTACCTTTGGGAAAAGATTTTGACTATCGACCTTATCTATGCCCCTCATTATTTTATAGACTTCTATAAGATCATCCCTAAACCTCCTACTCTCCAGGGAAAAAAATCTCAGTCTATCCAACCTCTCCCTATAAGTCAAACCATCAAGTCCCGGTAGCATCCTAGTAAATCTTTTCTGCACTCTTTCTAGTTTAATAATATCCTTTCTATAATAGGGTGACCAGAACTGTACACAGTATTCCAAGTGTGGCCTTACTAATGTCCTGCACAACTTCAACAAGACATCCCAACTCCTGTATTCAATGTTCTGACCAATGAAACCAAGCATGCTGAATGCCTTCTTCACCACCCTATCCACCTGTGACTCCACTTTCAAGGAGCTATGAACCTGTACTCCTTGATCTCTTTGTTCTATAACTCTCCCCAACGCCCTACCATTAACGGAGTAGGTCCTGGCCTGATTCGATCTACCAAAATGCTTTCTGTGCAAAGCTCAAGCTGCTCAGGAAAAACATAAAGGCCCAGAATTTGCTGTATCTGGTCAACGAACGGTGCCCGCAGTTAGACATGCCCTTGCCCATTTAATCTCCATAATATTTTGCACTGCAAATTGCTGGAAGTGTGAGATGGAAATGGGGCGGCACCCTCTACAGGGCATCTGGGATCTGAGTGAACAGGGCAAACAACTGTGTATCTCCTTTAATAATCAAATTGAAGGATTGTGAAATAAACAGCGCAAGGAATGAGAAGGAAGTGTAAGTTAGAATGGTGAATTCAATGTCATCAGGTACAGAAAGAATGGATTGAGAGAGAGAAATAAGAGACAGAAAGATAAAGTTAAAAATAAAAGTTTATTTTAAATGTTATTTTAAAATCTCCAACAACAATTAAAATCTGAACGAATGAGACTCCACACTTGTAATAGTTAATTTTCAGTGCCAGAGAGGTTGACTGGCAGTAATTAACACTTATCACGTTGTTAAAAGGGTACTTCAACTTGAAATGATGACTTAACTTTCTGTGGCAAGTTTAGTTCGTATCTACAGTGCAAGTTCGACAGGAACTTCATGCCATTCAATGCATTTGAATGGTTAGTCGGACAGCGAGATGCCGTTTTCGTGAAGCTATTGGCGGAGCGGTGCATCTTGGACAGTAAATTTTGGATTTCCGCGTTTAACCACGCAACTGCCCTCACCTGAAGTTGCTGAGCGATTTGTACATAAATAACGGTGAGCGCCACTGGAGTTTAGAAGTATGAAAGGTGATCTTATTGAAATGTATAAAATTCTTAGAGGGCTTGACAGGGTACATGCGAAGAGGCCATTCCCCCTGGCTGAAGTGTTTAGAACTAGGAGGCATCGTCTCAAGATCAGCGGTGGGCAATTTAGGACTGAGATGAGAAGGAATTTCTTCACTCAAAGGGTTGTGAATCTTGGAATTCTCTACCCCAGAAGGCTGTGGATGCTCAGTCATTGAGTATATTCAAGACTGAGATCGATAGATTTTTGGACTCTAAAGGAATCAAGGGCTATGGGGATTGGGTGGGAAAGTGGAGTTGAGGTCAACGATCAGCCATGATCTTATTAAATAGCAGAGCAGGCTTAAAGGAAAGTATGGCCTACTCCTGTTCCTATTTCTTATGTTCTTATTAGTCTCACCATTACTTTGATAGCAAATTTGGGCCAAAATGATTTATGAATTAGCTGATCTTGCTGAATCCAGCACAAGTTCACTCTCCAGTTGCATGCATGCACTTGTGCACGTAGCAATCGTGGGGCCAATTTCCTGAAGATTATAGAAGTATTTTTACATTTTTAAATTTATTTTATCTTCGAGAACGGAGCAGTAGTGATCTGGTAAGTAGAAAAGGAGTGCTGGCCAAACTGACCCGGGAGAGAACGGAGGGGAGAGACCTGGCGAGTATAAAAGGAGCACTGGTCAAACTGACCTGGGAGAGAACGGAGTGGGAGAGACCCAGTGAATATAAAAGGAGATAAAAACTGAAAATGCTGGAGAAGCTCAGCAAGTCAGGCAGCATCTATGGAGAAAGAAACGGAGTTGATGTTTCAGGTCAAAGACCTTTCGTCAGACCTTCCAGTATCCGCAGTATTTTGCTTTTGAGTATAAAAGGACTGCTGGTCAAACTGACCGAGGAGAGAAAGAAGCAGGAGAGGCCTGGTGAGTATCAAAGAATCGCTGGTCAAACTGACACACGAACATACGAATTAAGAGCAGGAGTAGGCCATTCGGCCCCTCGAGCCTGCTCTGCCATTTGATAAGATCATGGTCGAGCTGATTGCGGCCTCAAACCTACTTTCCCTTCTACCTATTGTAACCTTTGACTCCCTTGTTAATCAGGAATCTATCGAACTCAGCCTTAAAAATATTCAATGACCCTGCCTCCACCGCTCTCTGGGGAAGGGAGTTCCACAGACTCATGACCCTCTAAGAGAAAACATTTCTCCTCATCTCCGTCTTAAACGGGAGACCCTTTATTTTTAAACTGTGGCCCCTAGTTCTAGTCTCTCCCACAAGGGGAAATATCCTCTCAGCATCTACCCCTTCCAGTCCCCTCAGGATCTGATATGTTTCAATAAGATCACCTCTCATTCTTCTAAACTCCAGTGTCAACAGGCCCAACTTGTCCAACCTTTCCTCATAAGATTACCCCTTCATCCCAGGAATAGTCAACGGGAAATTGAGGAGCAAATATGTAAGGAGATTACAGACAGCTGCAAGAAAAATAGGGTGGTAATAGTAGGGGACTTTAACTTTCCCAACATTGACTGGGACAGCCATAGCATTAGGGGCTTGGATGGAGAGAAATTTGTTGAGTGTATTCAGGAGGAATTTCTCATTCAGTATGTGGATGGCCCGACTAGAGAGGGAGCAAAACTTGACCTCCTCTAGGGAAATAAGGAAAGGCAGGTGACAGAAGTGTTAGTGAGGGATCACTTTGGGACCAGTGATCATAATTCCATTAGTTTTAAGATAGCTATGGAGAATGATGGGTCTGGCCCAAAAGTTAAAATTCTAAATTGGGGAAAGGCCAATTTTGATGGTATTAGACAGGAACTTTCAGAAGTTGATTGGGAGAGTCTGTTGGCAGGCAAAGGGACGTCTGGTAAGTGGGAGGCTTTCAAAAGTGTGTTAACCAGGGTTCAGGGTAAGCACATTCCTTATAAAGTGAAGGGCAAGGCTGGTAGAAGTAGGGAACCTTGGATGTCTCGGGAGATTGAGGCCCTAGTCAAAAAGAAGAAGGAGGCATATGACATGCATAGACAGCTGGGATCAAGTGGATCCCTTGAAGAGTATAGAGATTGCCGGAGTAGAGTTAAGAGAGAAATCAGGAGGGCAAAAAGGGGACATGAGATTGCTTTGGCAGATAAGGCAAAGGAGAATCCAAAGAGCTTCTACAAATACATAAAGGGCAAAAGAGTAACTAGGGAGAGAATAGGGCCTCTTAAGGATCAACAAGGTCATCTATGGGCGGAACCACAAGAGATGGGTGAGATCCTAAATGAATATTTCACATCGGTATTTACGGTTGAGAAAGGCATGGATGTTAGGGAACTTGGGGAAATAAATAGTGATGTCTTGAGGAGTGTACATATTACAGAGAGGGAGGTGCTGGAAGTCTTAACGCGCATCAAGGTAGATAAATCTCCGGGACCTGATGAAATGTATCCCAGGACGTTATGGGAGGTTAGGGTGGAAATTGCGGGTCCACTAGCAGAGATATTTGAATCATCGACAGCTACAGGTGAGGTGCCTGGAGATTGGAGGGTAGCAAATGTTGTGCCTTTGTTTAAGAAGGGCGGCAGGGAAAAGCCTGGGAACTACAGACCGGTGAGCCTGACATCTGTAGTGGGTAAGTTGTTAGAGGGTATTCTGAGAGACAGGATCTACAGGCATTTGGAGAGGCAGGGACTGATTAGGAACAGTCAGCATGGTTTTGTGAGTGGAAAATCATGTCTCACGAATTTGATTGAGTTTTTTGAAGGGGTAACCAAGAAGATAGATGAGGGCTGTGCAGTAGACGTGGTCTACATGGACTTTAGCAAAGCCTTTGACAAGGTACCACATGGTAGGTTGTTACATAAGGTTAAATCTCACAGGATCCAAGGTGAGGTAGCCAATTGGATACAAAATTGGATAGACGACAGAAGATAGAGGGTGGTTGTAGAGGGTTGTTTTTCAAACTGGAGGCCTGTGACCAGCGGTGTGCCTCAGGGATCGGTGCTGGGTCCGCTGTTGTTTGTTATTTATATTAATGATTTGGATGAGAATTTAGGAGGCATGGTTAGTAAGTTTGCAGATGACACCAAGATTGATGGCATTGTGGACAGTGAAGAAGGTTATCTAGGATTGCAATGGGATCTTGATAAATTGGGCCAGTGGGCCGATGAATGGCAGATGGAGTTTAATTTAGATAAATGTGAGGTGATGCATTTTGGTAGATCGAATCGGGCCAGGACCTACTCCGTTAATGATAGGGCGTTGGGGAGAGTTATAGAACAAAGAGATCTGGGAGTACAGGTTCATAGCTCCTTGAAAGTGGAGTCACAGGTGGATAGGGTGGTGAAGAAGGCATTCAGCATGCTTGGTTTCATTGGTCAGAACATTGAATACAGGAGTTGGGATGCCTTGTTGAAGTTGTACAAGACATTAGTAAGGCCACACTTGGAATACTGTGTACAGTTCTGGTCACCCTATTATAGAAAGGATATTATTAAACTAGAAAGAGTGCAGAAAAGATTTACTAGGATGCTACCGGGACTTGATGGTTTGACTTATAGGGAGAGGTTAGATAGACTGAGACTTTTTTCCCTGGAGAGTAGGAGGTTAAGGGGTGATCTTATAGAAGTCTATAAAATAATGAGGGGCATAGATAAGGTCGATAGTCAAAATCTTTTCCGAAAGGTAGGGGAGTCCATAACGAGGGGGCATAGATTTAAGGTGAGAGGGGAGAGATACAAAAGGGTCCAGAGGGGCAATTTTTTCACTCAAAGGGTGGTGAGTGTCTGGAACGAGCTGCCAGAGGCAGTAGTAGAGGCGGGTACAATTTTGTCTTTTAAAAAGCATTTGGACAGTTACATAGGTTAAATGGATATAGAGGGATATGGGCCAAGTGCAGGCAATTGGGACTAGCTTAGTGGTATAAACTGGGCGACATGGACATGTTGGGCCGAAGGGCCTGTTTCCATGTTGTAAACTTCTATGATTCTATGAATCAGTCGAGTGAATCTTCTCCGCACCACCTCTGAAGCAATTATGTCCTTTCTTAAATAATTGTAAACAATTTTACAACACCAAGTTATAGTCCAGCAATTTTATTTTAAATTCACAAGCTTTCGGAGGCTACCTCCTTCCTCACCTGAGGAAGGAGGTAGCCTCCGAAAGCTTGTGAATTTAAAATAAAATTGCTGGACTATAACTTGGTGTTGTAAAATTGTTTACAATTGTCAACCCCAGTCCATCACCGGCATCTCCACATCTTTCTTAAATAAGGAGACCAAATCTGCACACAGTATTCTAGATGTGGTCTCACCAATGCCCTGTACAACTGTAGCAAAATATCTCTACTTTTATATTCCATTCGCCTTGCAATAGATGATAACATTCCATTTGCTTTCCTAATCACTTGCTGTACCTGCATACAAACCTTTTGACTAACTTTTTCATACTAACTTCTGACCTGGGAGAGAACGGTGTGGGAGAGAGCCAGTGAGTAAAAAAGGTGCACTGGTCATAGCAGTCAACAGCACAAAAGGAGGCCATTCAGCCCATCGTGTCTGTGCTGGCTCTTTGGTAGAGCTCAACTGACCTGGGAGAGAACGGGGTGCGGGGGGGGGGGGGGGGGGGGGGAAGACCCGGTGGGTATAAAAGGAGTGGGTATAAAAACATTGATCAAACTGTCCTGGGAGAGAACAGAGGGGGAGAGACCCGGTGAGAATAAAAGGAGTGCTGGTCAAACTGACCTGGGACAGAATGGAATGGGAGAGATCCAATGGGTATAAAAGGAGCGTTGATCAAACTGACCTGGGAGAGAACAGAGGGGGAGAGACCCGGTGAGTATAAAAGGAGCGTTGATCACAGCACTGACAAAAAGGAGAAAAATCTGAAAAGTACGTCATAGACAATACAGAGGAAGGAACGGCGGAGCCCAAGGAATAAAGGCTAAGTGTTTCATTCACTTGTGTACCCTTTCATAATTAACTACAGTGAAACCTGTAAATTAGGGACACCTAAGGGACTTCCATTAGGTGTCCTTTAGTTGCAGGTGTCCTTATTTTCAAAATGGTCATTATATGTACAGTGAACCGGATGAGCCAAATATCCCAGCATTTGCTGAATCTCCTGCAGAGTTCCTTCTTTTTTTCGCCCTCACCTGGGATTATGCCTACTTCTGAAGCCCTGCCAGTGGGATGTGATTTCAATTCATTTTATGTTCGTAGGGTTTCCCAGTTCATTGCCATCCCAGGGTCCTTTTCCATTCAAGGAGGGATGTCCTCATCCTGGAATCTGCACAGGGCGAGGTGGCTGCTGTAAGGCTGGAGTGCCTGGGAGATCTAGCAAATTGTTGGGGGAGGGGAGTTTAATGTCCTGCAGACCCCTGTCTGGGACCCCCTCCCTCCGTGTACTGCAGCTGCTAATGTTTGAAGTGCTGAGGGGGTGCGTAGGGGGCTGTTAGTAGCTCATCAGTACCTGACATACTGGTGGTGTGAGATGCGATGTTGCCTGGTGCAGTTCCCAGCTTTTGTGGAATGGGGAGTTCTTTACCCAGCATCCATAGTGGCAGGCCCTGGGATAGAGCTGTGCAAGCATTCAATCCTGGTGTTAGAGCGGTTTCTCTGCCAGGTAAAGAGATCTTCATTCCACAAAAAACGTTTCTTTCGCCCGTTGCTGCCTCGCCCTTACCTGCGTGTCCCGTGTTTAAAGTTATAAACAGACTTAGTGCATTGAAGGCTGTCCGTAGTTCGTAATTTGCGAGTGTCTGCAGTTTCAAGGTGGAACTTATATCCATTACAATGTGCTTTATTTGGGATTGTCATTAAGTGTCCGTTTTTTGCAGGTGTCCATTTTTTGGCAGTGTACGTTTGTACACGTTTCACTGTATATAGGAGATAAGGGGCTATTAAACAAAAACCTATATATAACAGAAGAGGCAAGGGCTCAAATAAACTACCAAGCTTAAGTAAATAGACGGTAACTTTAAGTAAAATGGCAGGACAGCAGTGACCCGATGCATGCACATTCTGTGTCATGTGGGAACTCCACGCGCAGGAGTTGCTCGAGCTCGAGCTCAGGGTTTCTGAACTTGAGGAGTGGCTGGTGTCACTGCAGGGCATACGGGCGGCCAAAAATTTCTTGGATCGCACATACCAGGAGGTGGTCACCCCGCAGCCACAGAGAGTTCAGGAGGACAGTAAGTGGGTGGCCATCCGGCATGGTAAGAAGAGGAGGCGGGCAGTGCAGGCATCCTCCAGGAGTGTGGCACTAGCAAACCGTTTTTCAGTGCTGAATACCAGTGAAAGTGATGGCACCTCGAAGGAGTGCAGTCTGGAGCAAAGCTATGGCACCGTGGGGCAAATAACTGCACAGGGAGGCGCAGCAAAATGTAGAAATACAGTTGTCATAGGGGATTTGATAGTCAGTGGATAGAACAATGGTGCAGGAGGGAGCGTTTCAGATTCCTGGGGCAATGGGACCAGTTCTGGGGCAGCTGGGACCTGTCCAAGATGGACAGGTTGCAATTGAACAGGGCTGGGCCCAATGTCCTCGCAGAGAGGTTAACTAGTGCTGTGGGGGAGGGTTTAAACTAATTTGGCAGGGTGTAAGAATATGGTTGAAAACTAACATGGTCAAGTATCCCATCTCGCATCGCTCCAAGCATTTTAGCAAGAGGGCGAATGCTAAGTACGGCAGAGTTGCTCATCTCTGTGAGTACAAAGACAGCTTGCAAAGCAAAAAAGGGAGGACGAGGTCAACATTCCATAGAATAGATAACATGGAAGGGCTGCTTAAACAAATTAGAATTCTGAGGACACACTAGGTCAGGAGATGGATTACACCAAGGTAAGGGATGTGGTAACCAAGGACCTAAGCATTCCTCAGAACAATAACAGCTTATAAACAGAGCTGAAGTTTGGGGTGATTAAGTTATGTTACGCAAAACAGCTCATCTTGAGTTGCTAATGTGGCGTTAGCTGGGTGGGATAATTAATAACTGGGAGATAAGGACAGAAATGCTTACGTGCAGAACAAAGCAGCTAAATAGTATAAAGATAGGGCACGCTCCCTCCAAGAAGTTAGAGCTCTCAGGACAGTCAGAAGTCCACAGCCTAGAAAGGCAGCCTATAGAGGTCGAGTCACCTTGAGACCGGGCTGTATAATCTGCTTGTCATGAAGACAGCTGTAGTGCAATTACATTGTAAGTAAATATTAAAACTTGTGGTTGAATAACTACTCTGGCCCGAATCACACGGAAGTTACTGTTGAGGGACTAACAACCCTTTGTTGCGACAGTAACGGGAAAATTCGCTTACACTGGCGTCCCTAGGTGGGTTCGAGAGTTAGAGGTTTGAAAATAACAAGTATTAAAAGATTGACAGGTTCCAACACAAAGGGTAAAGAGGGAAAAGTGGTTGTGATTGAGTTATTGAAAGGTAGCTAACTCCTCAAGCGTAGGGAGAGATAAGTGGTTGAGGCCGAGGAAGCCAACCCCTCAAAACCTTTAAAGGAATAACCATGGCGAGTGTACCGGATGGTTTATATTCTAATTTTGGTTTAAGTGAAAAAGGGTAGTCTGTGATGGAATCAAGAAGGAGACAGGGAGAGTGTTACAATCTACAGAATGTGTTCTTTTGTTTTCAGCATACTGTATAATTGTTAGCAAACGAACAGCACCCCTTTTATCTTGTGATTGGCTGTGGTCAGAAAAAAGTGACCGATAAAAAGGAAAAGAATGAATCAAAGAATCTCTATCTCGTATCTCTATGACAAGAATTGGGAAATGTCATACAGTTGGACTATCTAAGAGTTAATAAATTTTGGACACCTCTTAAATAAATGCTAAATGCTTTAATAACAATTGGAATTAATCTGCAACATTTGTAGATGAAAAGGCCAGGTACAAGTACTCTTTTTAAAAATAAACTTGAGATGAACGAACTGAAATATCCCTGACACCATGGGCATGATTTTAACATGGCGGCGGGATCTTAGCTGGGGGGTGGGGGGATCAATGATTGGGTGGGAAACCCGGAGAAAAAAATTGTGTGGTTTCCCGAGCAATCGCTACTAAATTGAAGCCACTTAACTGGACTTCCGGGTTTCACATCCTCAAGCTGCGCAGCGGCCAGACTGCATGTCACGTTTAACGCCCACTATTTAAAGAGCCACTCCAACAATTCAATTTGAAGGAGAAAGAAAGGAGGTTAAAATCATCATGCAACGTTCCAGAGCCAAGCCAGCTCCCAAGTTCTCCGACGCCACCTTGGAGACATTGCTGGGCATAGTAAGAATCAGGAGGAAGGTGCTTGATCCAGCCGACAGGAGCAAGAAACCTGGGTCTGTCACAAAGAAGGTGTGGCTGGAGGTGGCAGAGCAGGTTAGCAGCAGAAGCACGGTGCATGGCTTCAAAGCAGAAAGAGATTTAATGACCCAACCAAGTCAGGAAAAGGAAGTAGAGTTACTGATTGACATGGTGAAGAGTACCACCCCTCACACTGCTCTGCCAAGCCTACTTCATCACATCACTCCTCACACCCACTTAAGGCTCAGTGTCAATTTACTTTCACTTTCTGTGCACTTCTTCACTGCCCGCCCCCCCCCCCCCCCCCCCGCCCCACAATTTGTGCATTACCTCTCCCACTCATTCTAATCCTGATGCAATGTGATCAATCTGTCTGATAGTCACCCTCTGATGCATCTGCTTCATTGTCATCCTGACCCAAAGCAATGCATCTATCGGGCGACCACGTCACCCTCACTCACTCACACGTCTGTACTTTCTCCCCTTGTAGGAGAAGAGCGCAAAATACAAGGGACAGGACGAGGACTGGAGGGGGCCTCCACAAATCGTGGCCCTCACAGAGGCAGGGGAGGAGGCGTTGGACATAAACTGGGCAGTGGAGTGCCTGGTCGCCAGGGATGCCGAAACTGGCACCCTGCAAACATGTGGTGACAGAATTTTAACATCCCTCACACGCAACATGGACTGATGTTAACAATGATTGATCTGTTGCACATCTCAGTACGCTCATCGCAACATTACTTCTGCGATGATTATTAATATTGTTGCATGTTCTCTTCCAGGGGAGTCAAGGACCGAAGACGTGGTCGAGGGCAAATCGTCAGAGGAGCTCCCTGCCTCTCATGGCGCATCGTCACATCTTAGCGAACCATCCACCAGCGCAGATACTCACATCTCGGTGGGTCCTATTAGAAAGGTAGTTGGGTTGTCAACTGGTGAGTCACCATACACAAGTGAGCACGAGCAGACACTGGTGGCTGGGGCAGCAATGCAGAGTCTGTGTCAGTGTATGCACTCCTCTCCAAGGTCTGCTCAGCTTGGCACAGATGCTGAACCCCGGGGGCCACCCTTGAGAAGGAGAATGAAAGAGGTACAAGAGCAACTTTGCGAGGGAGTGGAAAACGTGCTATGCACACTCACCACAATGGCGGAGAGGATGAAGGAGTCCAACTCCATAGCTAGTGGGTTGCAGCGCAGCTAAGTGCGCAATGTCTACGATGGAGAGAATGGCAGCCTCCATTGAGCTTCGAGCACAGCTCATAAATGAGTCCATTCAGGCTCTGGCGACGGCCATGCGGACTCAGGGCGAACTACATTCTGCTGCCTTAGACAGACAGACAGATACATTAGAATGGCCGTATAAGGCATCACACATGTCCTCCAAACTGTTGTCAAGCAGAGTGGTAGGAGTGATGTGGCCCTGGCCCAGGAGAGAGATGATGGCGAAAGGGGACATGGAAGTGGAGACGCCACTCAAAGAGCTCCCACTTCTCACCCGTTGCTCCCCCCACCACTCAACCATTACCCACAATGCTGCCTCCTCTCCATATGCCCCTGCACAGGTGCAAGTGGAGCAGTCTTTGGAGGGGACCTCACGGGCTCCAAAACCCAGAACGCGTAGGCTGAAAGCATCTGAGCATCCTGCCATTACCTCTGCTGCAGTCCCAGGGGATTCACCACACAGAAGCTGGAGGAAGAGGAAGTCAAAGGTTTTGTAATCACCAGGGGTATGCACAAGGGTGTCTGACAGATTGTCATGTTTTTCATTTATATTTGGTTTATTTTAACATCATATTAAATGTTATGATTCTCACCACCACTGCCACGTCATGCCAATTCTTGAGTCCCTTTTGGGAAACAGCCCTTACATGTGGTTGCTCATGAAAGGCAAGACTTGATGCCACCCATTGGGTGTGTTTGCAATGGGTGTATGTGTTGTTGTATGACAATTTTGTGCAACCTGAAAAGGTAGTTGTGGTGGTCATTACAGGCGGTTTGAGTACTTGGCTGTCGTCACTTTGCAGATTTCCCTATCAGGATCTATCAAGTATGAGTGACTCCTTGGCATGACAAGCAGCCAGGTGAGATGATGCTTCGTTCGCCGATGGTTCACCCATCGTTGTCCTCCTCATCCTCCTCCTCGTCTTCTTCTTCAACACTGATGGTAGGTGCGGCTGCTTGTGGAGTGCATGGGGCCTCATCCACCGATAACCCTCTCTGTTGAGCGATGTTGTGCAGGACGCAATACACGAGTATTATTCTACACACCCTTGCCAGTGAGTACTGAAGGGCTCCCCCAGATTGATCCAAGCACTGGACCGCATCATCAGCAGTCCTATGGCTTGCTCTATGACAGACCTGGTGGTGCTGTGGCTGTCGTTGTACCGCTTCTGTGCCTCGCTGGTGGGGTCCCTCACAGGTGTCATGAGCCACGACTGCAGGAGCCATCCCTTAAGTGTGTCTTGTACGTAGAAGAGGGCCGGGATGTTGGATTCGCGTAAATCATGGCAGCTGCCAGGGAATTTGGCAGAAACCTCTTCCGGTGGTCGCAAACCAGCTGCACATTGACGGAGCGATATCCTTTTCTGTTGATGAACTTTTCTGGCTCATGTGGAGGTGCTCAGATTGCTAAGTGTGTGCAATCAATTGCGCCCTGTACCCATGGGAAGCCAGCCAGAGTAAAAACCCACTGCCCTCTCAATCTGGCTGATGTTGTGGGATGCCCTGGCAAACAAGCCATCTGTGACTTGTCGTATACACTTAGGGGCAGATGACTGAGAGATCCTGGTAATGTCACCAGTGGCGCCCTGGAAGGATCGGAGGCGAAGAAGTTAAGGGCAGTGGTGACTTTAACTGCAATGGGCAATTCATAGCCAGCAGCTCTGCATGAAGGAGCCTGCAGATGTCTGCAACCACCTAGCGACTCAATCTGCGCCGTCGAAGGCACTGCTCCTCAGAGAGGTCAGCTCCACAAGACAGACGTGCGCCACAGGGACCTGCAGAAGAGAAGGGGGGGGGGGGCAGAAGCTCAGGAAGCTCAGCCTCTGCCTGTAGACCATCTCACATCGGCCCCTCCGTTGTCCCCCCCTCTGCTCTTCTGCAGGTCCCTGTGGCGCACCTCTGTCTTGTGGAGCTGCAACTCCCAGAACTGTACGCCGTGCCTGGCACGGATGGTGATGTACCTCCTCCTCAGATGTGGTGCTTAATACCTCCATTCCACCCCCCATCCTGATGGTGTCAGTTTGAGGGGGTCCAAAATGCAGGCAAATGTGTCTGAACAGAAGAATTCTGAGTGTGAACAAAGAAATCTGAGTCTAAATACTAACAACTCCCAGCCAAAGGTTTGTGTGAGAGAACTGCTTGCCATGCTACAAAAACTCACCTTTTATCCCCATTTATCAATCACTGGTTTAAATGTCCCCATTTATCAATCACTGGTTTAAATGTCCAAACGGCCACTGGCTGCCACTTGCCTCCGTTTCCATGGTGTGTTTCAGAGACTATGGGAGAACATTCAGGCAGAGTTAAATAGTTTGTCTGCCTCAATCCCCTCAAATTTAATTGATTTAAGTATTTAAACTATTTTAATTCCCCCTTTAAATGCCATTCCGCCGGTTTTAATCACTGGCAGGACTTCTGGGTTTTCGAAGCACACACATACCCAGATGTGTCTGGGTGAAACTCATTTTTTGGCGCCTCGGAGCCAGGACTTGTTCCCGCTCCCAACTTTTAAAATTTTTAAGATTCTAAGAGGGCTTGACAGGTAGATGCAGAGAGGATGTTTCCCCTGGCTGGAGAGTCTAGAACTAGGGGACATAGTCTCAGGATAAGGGGTTGGACATTTAGGACTGAGATGAGGAGGAATTTCTTCACTCAGAGGGTTGTGAATATTTGGAATTCTCTACCCCAGAGGGCTGTGGATGCTCAGTCGTTGAGTATATTCAAGACTGAGATCAATAGATTTTTGGACTCTAAGGGGATCAAGGGATATGGGGATCTGGCAGGAAAGTGGAGTTGAGGTCGAAAATCAGCCATGATTTTATTGAATAGCGGAGCAGGCTCGAGGACATGGCCTACACTCTAAACATTCACTCCCTTCACCACCGGCGCACTATGGCTGCAGTGCGTACCATCCACAGGATGCACTGCAGCAACTCGCCAAGGCTTCTTCGACAGCACCTCCCAAACCCATGACCTCTACCACCTAGAAGGACAAGGGCAGCAGGCACATGGGAACAACACCACTTACACGTTACCCTCCAAGTCACACACCATCCCGACTTGGAAATATATCACCGTTCCTTCATCAAAATCCTGGAACTCCCTACCTAACAGCACTGTGGGAGAACCTTCACCACACGGAGTGCAGCGGTTCAAGAAGGCAGCTCACCACCACCTTCTCAAGATGGGCAATAAATGCTGGTCTTGCCAGTGACGCCCACATCCCATGAACGAATATAAAAAAAAAATTCTTATGTTCTTATGTGGCTCAGAAGAGTGAGAAAACCTTTTAAGCAAGGCATTGACACATGTTCCTTAGAGAAACTGACTAATTAATGAAACAATCAGGAAACACTGGTACCTAACAGAGGGTTTGAAATTAGAGAGGGACATAGAAATTTGGATTTCCAAAATTCAGGGTTAGGTGTCTTTCAGTTAACAATGAAATTGGGCTAGGGAGAAAAAATATCCACAAGATGAATGTTAGTTAAAGGAGAACTCAAGGATCTTTAAAGTCCATGATTTCTTGATAATGTGATATGCTGCAGTTTTCCGTACAGTGTATTATGATTTTCTTTGTCTATATCATGATGTGTAATATTAACCAAATGAAACTTAGAAGCAATATGTATATGTCTATGTGTGCTTATGTAAACCTAATGTTAGTAAATGTAAACTCAAGGTGATGATTTAGGTAAGACCAAAAAGAAAGTTAAGGGATAAGGTGAAAATTGAACCAGAGTGGTTTCACATAGCGACCAGGCATTTTAGCGAGAGGGCAAATGCTGGAGGGGAGGCGAAGTTCCTGTCTCTGTGTTTGAAGCAAAGAAGAACACACAAGGCCATGAGATACAGATAAGAAGTGCCTATACATTCCTAAGAGGAACAAACTGCTTGTAAGAGATGAAGGTCAAGGTGACTAGTTATGTAAAACAGCTCATCTTGAGTTGCTAATGTAGCGTTAGCCTGGTGGGGTAATTAACAACCAGGACATAAGGACAGAGATGCTTACGTGCAGAACAAAGCAGCCGAATAGTATAACGGTAAGACATGCTCCCTCCCAAAAGTTGGAGCTGTAGGAACAGACGGAAGTCTACAGTCCAGAAAGGCAGCCTATGAAGGTCGAGTCACCTTAAGTCAAGGTGGTATGAACTGCTAGTCATTTAATGTAATGTTGAAGACAGCTGTAGTGCAATTCTGTTGTAAGTCAATATTAAAACTTGTTGAATAACCACTCGGGCCCGAATCACACATAAGTTATTGTTGAAGGGCTAACAACCCTTTCTTGTGACAGTAATGGGAAACTCCGCATTCAGAGGGGAACCAGGATGAAGCACCAGAGCAGAGAAACAAGGTGCATGGAGAACTGGTAAAAACAAAAGCATTAGAATAAAGAGTAGTCCAGAAATAGGAGTGACCAGACAGGGGAGCAAGGGAAAGCAGACTAAGGCGGATTTGGAGTCCATGTGCGTAAGTGCACGGAGCATGACAAACAAAGTTGGTGAGCTGCATGCACAAGTTGCCACATGGGATGTTACGATATGGTGGCAATAACTGAAACCTAGCTCAAACAAAGGCAAGAATGGAAACTTAACATTCTTGGCTACAGTGTATTCAGGAGGAATAGAGAAGGAAAATGCTGCCAATGTCACAGTAAAGGAGGAGGGGGTAGAGAAATTGGATAGGATAGAAAGAGATAAAGAGGTACTTAAACGGCTGGCAGCACCCAAAATAGAAAAGTCACCCGTTCCAGATGGGATGCACCTTAGGTTGCTGAGGGAAGTAAGGGCGGAAATAGCAGAGGCTTTGGCCACAATCTTTCAATTCTCCTTGGATATGGGAGTGGTACCAGAGGACTGGAGGATTGAAAATGTTACACCCATGTTGAAAAAAGTGGAGAGATAAACCAGGTAACTACAGGTCAGTCAGCCTAATGTCGGTGGTGGGATACTTTGAGAGACCATAGTCCAGGACAAAATTAATTGTCACTTGGAAGAAGAAGGGTTAATAAATGACAGCCAACATGGATTTGTTAATGGTTAATCATGTCTGACAAACTTGATTGAGTTCTTCAACGGAGAGGGTTGATGAGGGTAGTGCAGTTGATAATGTGAATATGGACTTTCAGAAGGCGTTTAATAAATTGCCACATAATAGACTTGTTAGCAAAATTGAAGCCCATGGGATTAAAGAGGTAGTGGCTGCGTGGATAAGAAACTGGCTAAGAGACAGAAAGCAAGAGTAGTGATGAACGGTTGTTTATCAGACTGGAGGGAAGTAAACAGTGTTGTCCCCCAGGGGTCGTTATTAGGACCACTGCGATTTTTGGTATATATTAATGATCTGGACTTGGGTATACAGAGCATAATTTCAAAGTTTGCAGATAACACAAAGCTTGGAAATGTAGTAAACAGTGAGGAGCATAGTAGCAGACTTCAAAAGGACATAGATAGTGAAAAGGGCAGACATACAGCAGATGAAATTTATTGCAGAGAAGTGTGAAGTGATGTGTTTTGGGAGGAAAAATGAGGAGTGGCAATATAAACTTAATGGTACAATTTTAAAGAGGGTGCAGGAACAGAGAGACCTGGGGGTTCACTTACACAAATCTTTAAAGGTGGCAGAACAAGTTAGATGGCTGTTAAAAAAGCAGACATGAATTTTGGCTTGATAAATAGAGCCATAGAATACAAAAGCAAGGAAGTAATGATAAACCTTTATAAATCACTGATTAGGCCTTTGCTGGAGTATTGTGTTCAATTCTGGCCATCACACTTTAAGAACGATGTCACGACCTTGGAGAGGGTGCAGAGGAGATTTACCAGAATCACACCAGAGTTGAGGGACTTCAGTTATGTGGAAAGACTAGTGCAGCTAGATTGTTCTCCTAAGAGCAGAGAAGCTTAAGGGGAGATTTAATAGAGTTGTTCAAAATTATATGGGGTTTTGATAGGAAAAAACTGTTTTCACTGGCAGGAGGGTTGGAAACCAGGGCACACAGATTTAAGATAATTGGCAAAAATCTAGGGGGAAATGAAGAGAATTTTTTTTTATGCTAGCTGTTATGATCTAGAATGCAACTACCTAAAAGGGTGGTAGAAACAGGTTCAATAGGAAATTGGATATATAATTGAAACGGAGAAACTTGCAGGGCTATGGAAGAAGAGCAGGGGAGTGGGACTAATTGGATAGCTGTTTCAAAGAGATAGCATGAACATGATGGGCCGAAAGGCCTCCTTCTGTGCTGTACGAGTCTATGACTGTGGTAACATTTTTGATTTCAAAAGTTCAAACTTCAGGATGTTGGTGGTATGGAATAACCCTTCTCTCACGATTCTGTGTCACACGGGATCAATTTCAGAGTGAAAATGGAAAATAGATAGTAAGTTGAAAGAAAGAACAAAGAAAGACATACATTTATATAGTGCCTTTCACAACCTCACAATGTCCCAAGGCGCTTTGCAACCAGTGAATTACTTTTGAATTGTAGTCACTGTTGTAATGTAGAAACATAGAAACATAGAAAATAGGAGCAGGAGTAGGCCATTCGGCCCTTCGAGCCTGCTCTGCCATTCAATATGATCATGGCTGATCCTCTATCTCAATACCATATTCCCGATCTCTCCCCATATCCCTTGATGCCTTTTGTGTCTAGAAATCTATCCAGCTCCTTCTTAAATGTATTCAGTGATTTGGCCTCTCCAGCCTTCTGTGATAGAGAATTCCACAGGTTCACCACCCTCTGTGTGAAGAAATTTCTCTTCATCTCAGTCCTAAATGTCCTACACCGTATCCTGAGGCTGTGACCCCTCGTTCTGGACCCCCCAGCCAGGGGAAACATCTTCCCTGCATCCAGCCTGTCCAGCCCGGTCAGAATTTTATATGTTTCCATGAGATCCCCTCTCATTCTTCTAAACGTGAGTGAATACAGGCCGAGTCGACCCAATCTCTCCTCATATGACAGTCCTGCCATCCCAGAGATCAGACTAGTGAACCTTCGCTGCACTCCCTCTATGGCAAGTATATCCTTTCTCAGGTAAGGAGACCAAAACTGCACACAGTACTCCAGGTGTGGTCTCACCAAGGCCCTGTATAACTGCAATAAGACATTCTTGCTCCTATACTCAAAACCTCTTGCAATGAAGGCCAACATACCATCTGCCTTCCTAACTGCTTGCTGCACCTGCATGTTTGCTTTCAGTGACTGGTGTACAAGGACGCCCAGGTCCCTTTGTACATCAACATTCCCCAATCTATCACCATTTAAATAATACTCTGCCTTTCTGTTTTTCCTTCCAAAGTGGACAACTTCACATTTATCCACATTACACTGCATCTGCCATGTATTTGCCCACTAACTCAACTTGTCTAAATCGCCTTGAAGCTTCTTTGCATCCTCCTCACAACTCACGATCCCACCTAGTTTTGTGTCATCAGCAAACTTGGAAATATTACATTTAGTTCCCTCATCCAAATCATTGATATATATTGTGAATAGCTGGGGCTCAAGCACTGATCCCTGCAGTACCCCACTAGTCACTGCCTGCCACCCCGAAAAAGACCCATTTATTCCTACTCTCTGTTTCCTGTCTGTTAACCAATTTTCAATACATGCCAGTATATTACCACCAATCCCATGTGCTTTAATTTTGCACACTAACCTCTTATAGAGTCATAGAGTTATACAGCACGGATAGAGGCCCTTCGGCCCATCGTGTCCGCGCCGGCCATCAGCCCTGTCTACTCTAATCCCATATTCCAGCATTTGGTCCGTAGCCTTGTATGCTATGGCATTTCAAGTGCTCATCCAAATGCTTCTTGAATGTTGTGAGGGTTCCTGCCTCCACAACCCTTTCAGGCAGTGAGTTCCAGACTCCAACCACCCTCTGGGTGAAAAAGTTCTTTCTCAAATCCCCTCTAAACCTCCCGCCTTTTACCTTGAATCTATGTCCCCTTGTTATAGAACCCTCAACGAAGGGAAAAAGCTCCTTAGTATCCATAGGTGGGACTTTATCAAAGGCCTTCTGAAAATCCAAATAAACCACATCCACTGGTTCTCCTTTATCTATTCTACCAGTTACATCCTCAAAAAACTCCAGTAGGTTTGTCAAACATGATTTCCCTTTCATAAATCCATGTTCACTTTGTCACATGTCACTGATATTTTCTAAGTGTCCTATTATCACATCCTTTATAATAAACTCTAGCATTTTCCCTACTACTGATGTTAGGCTAACCGGTCTGTAGTTCCCTGTTTTCTCTCTCCCTCCTTTTTCAAAAAGTGGGGTTACATTTGCCACCCTTCAATCTGCAGGAACTGTTCCATAATCTGTAGAATTTTGGAAGATGGCAACTAATGCATCCACTATTTCCAAGGATAGGAAACGCCACAGTCAATTTGCACATAGCAATGTCCATTTTAGGTGTTGGTTGAGGGATAAATGTTGGCCAGGACACCGGGAGAACTTCCCTGCTCTTCTTCGAATAGTGCCGTGGGTTCTTTAACGCCCACCTGAGAGTGTGACTAAATATGTGCCATTGCAGGGTACCTCTGATGTTTGTATAACTCACCAAGGGCCTCAAATGTCAGAAACCTGCTGCAGCACTCTAGCAATGGCCCAACTAAGCACACTGAGCAAGAGGCTGATGATTGCCTAGAATTACATAGAAGTTTACAGCACGGAAACAAGACATTCGGCACAACAGGTCTATGCCAGTGTTCACGCTCCGCACAAGCCTCCTGCCTCCTTACTTCATCTCACCCTGTCAACATATCCTTCTATTCGTTTCTCCCTCATGTACTTGTCCAGATGCCCCTTAAAGGCATCTATGCTATTCGCCTCAACTACTCCATGTGGTAGCGAGTTCCATATTCTAACTACTCTCTGGGTAAAGAAGATTCTCCTGAATTCCTTATTAGATTTATTAGTAACTATCTTATATCAAGTGACTATCTTAGATCAGGACAGTGATAGTGATAAGGGACTCTATAGTTAGGGGAACAGACAGGCGTGCTGCAGCTGCAGACGTGATTCCAGGATGGTATGTTGCCTCCCTGGTGCCAGGGTCAAGGATGTCATTGAGCGGCTGCAGAACATTCTGGAGCGGGAGGGAGAACAGCCAGAGGTCGTGGTCCATATCGGTACCAACGACATAGATAGTAAGAGGGATGAGATCCTGCAGGCAGATTTTAAGGAGTTAGGAAACAGATTAAGAAGCTACATCTCAAAGGTAGTAATCTCTGGATTATTCCCGCTGCCACGTGCTGGCTAGTGTAGAAATAGGAGGATAGAGCAGATGAATGCATGGCTGGAAAGATGGTGCAGGAGGGAGAGCTTCAGATTCCTGGGGCATTGGGACCGGTTCTGGGGGAGGTAGGACCTGTACAAGCCGGACAGGTTGCACCTCAACAGAGCCGGGACCAATATCCTCGCGGGTGGTTTGCTAGTACTGTTGTGGAGGGTTTAAACTAGCTTGGCGGGGGGGTGGGACCCTAAGCGTAGATTCAGAAGGGAGAGAAGCAGAGCTGGAAATGGAAGGCAGAAAATTAGTAAATGAGTTTGAAAGGCAGAGGAAACAAAGATTAGAAACTAGACAACAAAGGAGTTTGGCACTGCTTAATGGTATATACCTCAATGCAAGGGGTATAGTCAATAAGGCAGATGAGCTTAGGGCACAGATAGACACGTAGAAGCTTGATCACTTGGCTATTACTAAAACATGGCTTGAAGAGGGGCAGGAATGGCAACTCAACATTCCAGATTACAGGGTTTTCAGACGAGATAGAGAGGGGAATAAAAAAGGAGAGGGGGTGGCAATATTGGTTAAAGAAACAATTATGGCTGTGAGGAGGGATGATATGTTAGAAGGATCATCAAATGAGGCCATATGGGTTGAGCTAAAGAACAAAAAAGGGGCAGTCACACTTCTGGGAGTGTACTATAAATCCCTAAACAGTCAGAGGGAGATAGAAGAACAAATATGTAGGCAAATTTCTGACAAGTGCAAGAACAATAGGGCACTAATAGTAAGGGATTTCAACGACCCTAATATTAACTGGGATACAAACAGTGCAAAAGGTATAGAGGGCACAGAATTCTTAAATTGCATTCGGGAGAACTTTTCTAGCCAGTACATAGCAAGCCCAACAAGAGGGGGGGCAGTTCTGGATTTAGTTTTAGGGAATGAAGCTGGGCAGGTGGAAGGAGTATCAGCGGAAGAGCATTTTGGTGGTAGTGATCATAATTCAGTCAGATTTAGCATAGTTATGGAAAAGGACAAAGACAGGACAGGGGTAAAAGTTCTAAATTGGGGAAAGGCCAATTTTACTAAGCTGAGCAGTGATTTAGCAAAAGTGGACTGAAAACAGCTATTTGAAGATAAATCAGTGTCAGAGCAGTGGGAGGCATTCAAGGGGAAAATTCAAGGAGTTCAGAGTAAACATGTTCCCACAAAGAAAAAGGGTGGGACTGCCAAATCTAGAGCCCCCTGGGTGACAACGACCGTACAGGGTAAGATAAGGCAAAAAAGAGAAGCTTATGTCAGACATCGACAGCTCAATACTGCAGAAAGCCGAGAGGAATATAGAAAGTGCAGGGGTGAAATTAAAAAGGAAATTAGGAAAATAAAGAGAGGGCATGTAAAAATAGTGGCAAGTAAAATTAAGGAAAACCAAAAAATGTTTTATAAATACATAAAGAGCAAGGAGATAGCTAAGGAAAGAGTAGGGCCTATTAGAGACCAAAAAGGTAACCTATGCGTGGAGGCAGAAGATGTGGGTATGGCTCTTAATGAATACTTTGTGTCTGTCTTCACAAAAGAGGGCATGAATGCAGATATTGTAGTTAAGGAGGAGGAGGAGTGTGAAATATTGGATGGGATAAATAAAGTGAGAGAGGAGGTATTAAAGGGTTTGGTATCTTTGATAGTAGATAAATCGACAGGCCCGGATGAAATGTATCCCAGGCTGTTAAGAGAAGCAAGAGAGGAAATAGCAGAAGCTCTGATCATCATTTTCCAATCCTCCCTGGCTACAGGCGTGGTGCCAGAGGATTGGAGGACTGCTAACGTTGTACCGTTGTTTAAAAAGGGAGAAAAAGATAGACCGAGTAACTATAGGCCAGTCAGTCTAACCTCGGTGGTGGGCAAATTATTGGAATCAAGTCTGAGGGACAGCAAGCACAATTCGTCATTTAGAAAGGCACGGGTTCATCAAGGACAGTCAGCATGGATTTGTTAAGGGAAGGTCGTGTCTGACTAACTTGATTGAATTTCTTGAGGAGGTACCAAGGAGGGTCGATGAGGGTAACGTATTTGATGTAGTGTACATGGATTTTAGCAAGGCTTTTGACAAGGTTCCACATGGCAGACTGGTCAAAAAAGTAAAAACCCATGGGATCCAAGGGAAAGTGGCCAGTTGGATCCAAAATTGGCTCAGTGGCAGGAAGCAAAGGGTAATCATTGATGGGTGTTTTTGCGACTGGAAGGCTGTTTCCAGTGGGTTCCGCAAGGCTCAGTACTAGGTCCCTTGCTTTCTGTGCTATGTATTGATGATTTGGACTTGAATGTGGGGGGCTTGATCAAGAAGTTTGCAGATGATACAAAAATTGGCCGTGTGGTTGATAATGAGGAGGAAAGCTGTAGACTGCAAGAAGATATAAATGGACTGGTCAGATGGGCAGAAAAGTGGCAAATCGAATTCAATCTAGAGAAGTGTGAGATAATGATTTCGGGAGGGCAAACATGGCAAGAGATTACACAATAAATGGAAGGATACTGAGAATCATAGAAATCATAGAAAATTTACGACACAGAAGGAGGCCATTCGGCCCATCGTGTCCGCGCGGCCGAAAATGAGCCACCCAGCCTAATCCCACTTTCGAGCACTTGGTCCATTATCTTCTAGGTCAGAGGTGTAGAGGAAGAAAGGGACCTTGGGGTGCATGTCCACAGATCCCTGAAGGCAGCAGGACAGGTAGATAAGGTGCTTAAAAAGGCATACGGGAAACTTTCCTTTATTAGCCGAGGCATAGAATATAAGAGCAGGGAGGTTATGCTGGAACTGTATAAAACATTGGTTAGGCCACAGCTTGAGTATTGCATAAAGTTCAAGTCACCACATTACAAGAAAGATGTCATTGCACTAGAGAGGGTACGGAGGAGATTTATGAGGATGTTGCGAGGGCTCGAAAATTTTAGCGATGAGAACAGATTGGATAGGCTGGGGTTGTTCTCTTTTGAACCAAGCAGGCTATGGGAGATTTAATTGAGGTACATAAAATTATGATGGGACGAGATAGAGTGGATAGGGAGGACCTATTTCCCTGAGCAGAGGGGTCAGTGACCAGGGGGCACAGATTTAAATTAACTGGGCAAGGAAGCCTTCTGCTGATTACCACCTACCACCCTCCCTCAGCTGATGAATCAGTACTCTTCCATGTTGAGTATCACTTGGAGGAAGCACTGAGGGTAGCAAGGGCACAGAATGTAGTCTGGGTGGGGGACTTCAATGTGCATCACCAAGAGTGGCTCGGTAGCACCACTACTGACCGAGCGGGCCAAGTCCTGAAGGACACAGCTGCCAGACTGGGCGTGCGGCAGGTGGTGAGTGAACCAACATGAGGGAAAAACCGACTTGACCTCGTCCTCACCAATCTACCTGTCGCAGATGCATCTGTCCATGACAGTATTGGTAGGAGTGACCACCGCACAGTCCTTGTGGAGACGAAGTCCCATCTTCGCACTGAGGACACCATCCAAAGTGTTTTGTGGCACTATCACCGTGCTAAATGGGATAGATTCAGGACAGATCTAGCAGCTCAAAACTTGGCATCCATGGGCGCTGTGGGCCATCAGCAGGAGAATTGTATTCCAGCACAATCTGTAACCTCATGGGCCGGCATATTCCTCACTCTACCATTACTAACAAGCCAGGGGATCAACCCTGGTTCAATGAGGAGTGCAGAAGAACATGCCAGGAGCAGCACCAGGCATACCTAAAAATGAGGTGCCAAGCTGGTGAAGCTACAATACAGGACTACTGCATGCTAAACAGCCGAAGCAACATGCTATAAACAGAGCTAAGCGATTCCACAACCAACAGATCAGATCAAAGCTCTGCAGTCCTGCCACATCCAGTCATGAATGGTGGTCAATAATTAAACAACTAATGGGAGGAGAAGACTCCATGAACATCCCCATCCTCAATGACGGCAGAGTCCAGCATGTGAGTGCAAAATACAAGGCTGAAGCATTTGCAACCATCTTCCGCCAGAAGTGCCAGGTGGATGATCCATCTCGACCTGCTCCCGATATCCCTACCATCACAGGAGCGAGTCTTCAGCCAATTCGATTCACTCCACATGATATCAAGAAACAGCTGAGTGCACTGGATACAGCAAAGGCTATGGGCCCCGACAACATCCCGGCTGTAGTGATGAAGACTTGTGCTCCAGAACTAGCCGCGCCTCCAGCCAAGCTGTTCCAGTACAGCTACAACACTGGCATCTACCCAACAATGTGGAAAATTGCCCAGGTTTGTCCTGCCCACAAAAAGCAGGACAAATCCAATCCGGCCAATTCCCGCCCCATCAGTCTACTCTCAATCAACGGCAAGGTGATGGAAGGTGTCGTCAACAGTGCTATCAAGCATAGTGGTTATGTTACTGGACTCATCCGGAGTCATGACTTCAAATCCCGCCATGGCAGCTGGGGAATTTAAATTCAATTAATTAAATAAAAATCTGGAATTAAAATACTAGTATCAGTAATGGTGGCCATAAGACTACCGGATTGTCGTTAAAAACCCATCTGGTTCACGAATGCCCTTTAGGGAAGGAAACCTGCTGTCCTTACCCGGTCTGGCCAAGATGTGACTCCAGACCCACAGCAATGTGGTTGATTCTTAATTGCCCTCTGAAATAGCCTAGCAAGACACTCAGTTGTAAAATCTCACTAAAAAAAGTCAGAATAAGAATAAAACCGGACGGACCAACAAGGCACCGGACACAACAAAGGCAAACCAAGCCCAGTCGACCCTGCAAAGTCCTCCTTTCTAACATCTGGGGACTTGTGCCAAAATCGGGAGAGCTGTCCCACAGACTAGTCAAGCAACAGCCTGACATAGCCATACTCACAGAATCATATCTTTCAGCCAACGTCCCAGACTCTTCCATCACCATCCCTGGGTATGTCCTGTCCCACTGGCGGTACAGTGTTATACAGTCAGGAGGGAGTGGCACTGGGAGTCCTCAACATTGACTCCAGACCCCATGAAATCTCATGGCATCAGGTCAAACATGGGCAAGGAAACCTCCTGCTGATTACCACCTACCGTCCTCCCTCAGCTGATGAATCAGTCCTCCTCCATGTTGAGCACCACTTGGAGGAAGCACTGAGGGTAGCAAGGGCACAAAATGTACTCTGGGTGGGGGACTATCAATGTCCATCACCAAGAGTGCCTCGGTAGCACCACTGCTGGCCGAGTCCTTAAGGACATAGCTGCCAGACTGGGCCTGCAGCAGGTGGTGAGCGAACCAACACGAGGGAAAAACTTACTTGACCTCGTCCTCACCAATCTACCTGTCGCAAATTCATCTGTCCATGACAGTATTGGTAGGAGTGACCACGGCACAGCCCTTGTAGAGACGAAGTCCCGTCTTCGCACTGAGGGCACCATCCAACGTGTTGTGTGGCACTACCACCATGCTAAATGGGATAGATTCAGAACAGATCTAGCAGCTCAAAACTGGGCATCCATGAGGTGCTGTAGGTCATCAGCAGCAGCAGAATTGTACTCCAGCACAATCTGTAACCTCATGGCCCGGCATATTCCTCACTCTACCATTACCAATAAGCCAAGGGATACAACCCTGGTTCATATGAGGAGTATAGAAGAGCATGCCAGGAGCAGCATCAGGCATACCAAAAAATGCATGCTAAACAGCAGAAGTAACATGCTATGGACAGAGCCTAAGCGATTCCACAACCAACGGATCAGATCAAAGCTCTGCAGTCCTGCCACATCCAGTCGTGAATGGTGGTGGACAATTAAACAACTAACGGGAGGAGGAGGCTCAGCAAACATCCCCATCCTCAATGATGGCGGAGTCCAGCACGTGAGTGCAAAAGACAAGGCTGAAGCGTTTGCAACCATCTTCAGCCAGAAGTGCCGAGTGGATGATCCATCTCGGCCTCCTCCCGATATCCCCACCATCACGGAAGCCAGTCTTCGGCCAATTCGATTCACTCCACGTGATATCAAGAAACGGCTGAGTGCACTGGATACAGCAAAGGCTATGGGCCCCGACAAAATCCCAGCTGTAGTACTGAAGACTTGTGCTCCAGAACTAGCTGCGCCTCTAGCCAAGCTACAACACTGGCATCTACCCGACAATGTGGAAAATTGCCCAGGTATGTCCTGTCCACAAAAAGCAGGACAAATCCAATCCGGCCAATTACCGCCCCATCAGTCTACTCTCAATCATCAGCAAAGTGATGGAAGGTGTCGTCGACAGTGCTATCAAGCGGCACTTACTCACCAATAACCTGCTCACCGATGCTCAGTTTGGGTTCCGCCAGGGCCACTCGGCTCCAGACCTCATTACAGCCTTGGTCCAAACATGGACAAAGGAGCTGAATTCCAGCGGTGAGGTGAGAGTGACTGCCCTTGACATCAAGGCAGCATTTGACCGAGTGTGGCACCAAGGAGCCCGAGTAAAATTGAAGTCAATGGGAATCAGGGGGAAAACTCTCCAGTGGCTGGAGTCATACCAATCACTAAGGAAGATGGTAGTGGTTGTTGGAGGCCAATCATCTCAGCCCCAGGACATTGCTGCAGGAGTTCCTCAGGGCAGTGTCCTAGGCCCAAGCATCTTCAGCTGCTTCATCAATGACCTTCCCTCCATCATAAGGTCAGAAATGGGGATGTTCGCTGATGACTGCACAGTGTTCAGTTCCATTCGCAACCCCTCAAATAATGAAGCAGTCCGTGTCCGCATGCAGCAAGACCTGGACAACATCCAGGCTTGGGCTCATAAGTGGCAAGTAACATTCGCGCCAGATAAGTGCCAGGCAATGACCATCTCCAACAATGATGTGGAGATGCCGGTGATGGACTGGGGTTGACATCGTTCCACATCGTTCACCTGAGGAAGGAGGTAGCCTCCGAAAGCTTGTGAATTTAAAATAAAATTGCTGGACTATAACTTGGTGTTGTAAAATTGTTTACAAACATCTCCAACAAGAGAGAGTCTAACCACCTCCCCTCGACATTCAACGGCATTACCATCGCCGAATCCCCCACCATCAACATCCTGGGGGTCACCATTGACCAGAAACTTAACTGGACCAGCCATATAAATACTGTGGCTACAAGACCAGGTCAGAGGCTGGGTATTCTGCGACGAGTGACTCACTTCCTCACTCCCCAAAGTCTTTCCACCATCTACAAGGCACAAGTCAGGAGTGTGATGGAATACTCTCCACTTGCCTGGATGAGTGCAGCTCCAACAACACTCAAGAAGCTCGACACCATGCAGGACAAAGCAGCCCGCTTGATTGGCATCCCATCCACCACCCTAAACATTCACTCCCTCCACCACCAGCGCACTGTGGCTGCAGTACCATCCACAGGATGCATTGCAGCAACTCGCCAAGGCTTCTTCAGCAGCACCTCCCAAACCCGCGACCTCTACCACCTAGAAGGACAAGAGCAGCAGGCACATGGGAACAACACCACCTGCAGGTTCCCCTCCAAGTCACACACCATCCCGACTTGGAAATATATCGCCGTTCCTTCATCGTCGCTGGGTCAAAATCCTGGAACTGCCTTCCTAACAGCACTGTGGGAGAACTGTCACCACACGGACTGCAGCGGTTCAAGAAGGCAGCTCACCACCACCTTCTCGAGGGCAATTAGGGATGGGCAATAAATGCCGGCCTCGCCAGCGACGCCCACATCCCGTGAACGAATTTTTTAAAAATACCATAGTTAATTGCATTAATCTGAAAAAACATCCGGTTTTGATAGCCATATACTTACCTTCTGACAGCAGCTTTATTTTGTTATACATTAAGCACTTTAATGTTCTTGGCACCCATGAAAAACTCCTCAGTAATAATTTGTTAATAGTCATTTCATAATTTCATTTAGAACAAAGCCCTGTGCAACAGATATGAGAACTGAGGATGCACATACTGGCTGGTGTAATTGGGTGGCTCTTTTCTCTCATCTGCGTTGGGGTTTGATTTGATGTCAGGGTCTAATCTGAAAACTGATATTTCAAGATTGGGTGACAACTTAAAATGCATCAATAAACTGGATGATACATGTAACGAAGATTTTAAATAATTTTGCTAATTATATCCATTCCAAAAGACACTTTATCAATAGGACAGTTTTATGTAACTAGGCCCTGTGTGAGTGTGCACATGCAAATATGTGAACCTCAATCTTTTGAAACTGTCAGGTTCTAGAAAAAATACATACTAAAATATCTCCAATCCCTTTTCCCTTTCAGAAGAGGTAGCCATTAAAGTAAATCCTGACAAATAAAAGTCTTTAAAACAATTTTAACTGGTAATTAACCTCAAATTTAAACATTATTACCCAAATTACACTCTTCCCCTCCTTTTCTATAGATTGTTCCACCGAATGAAGTCCTGGATCAAATATATAATGGATGGGATCTTTACATTGCTTCAATTTACCAGCGGGAGGGATTAGCAGCGAACAATACTTCCACCCTTCTGCAAAAGGCAGAAATAAATTTAACATGTTGGCGGCACTCAGAGGACATGGACATTGCTCTGCTGCAGCAGGCTACTGAAGCATTTCGCAGCAAAACTCCGCCCCCACTCCGGTCAGACTTCTCAACAGAGGCTGAAGAAGACTGCCACAAAAATGTTAACGAACCAGAAAATCAGTGGGATCAAGGGTAGACCCTTGTGACAGACAGAAGTCCTTCCACAATGCCTAATTCTGTAAGAGTAGAAAATCTGGTCAATGTATGAGGAACAGGCCATTCAAACCCATCATCATCAGTGGAATCATCATCTGAGAGCAGTGGACGAACATAAATTTTATAATAATATTCAACGGACAGATGTAAAGATGTAACTCTTTATATGCAATATTTGCACTAAGTACAGAGAGGTATGTACATAAGCACACAAAGTCTATCCTTTGGGGGTAATTTTAACCTAACTGGCCGGGCGAGAAACCCACAGGATCGGGTGGAATGCTGGTTTTACTCCCAGCCCAATATTAATCTCCATTAACTTCAATAGAGAGTAAAATCAGGCGGGGTGTAAAACCAACGTTGCACCTGGTCCCATCAGTTTTCCACTGGGCAAGTTCGGTTAAAATTGTCCCCTTTGAGATGTATTTTGCCCATGTACAGGTGTCAACTACACATGATCATTTTTGGACCCACACTGCTCCTACATATGAATTTGAGAAATAAACTATGCAAGGGGTGTGAGTTGGCACTCCATGATCCATTTCCCTTGTTTATCAAAGGTGTAAGTGCCGAGCTTATTCTGGGGGAAATCTATGCCAAAACTCTGTGCACTAAATGTAACACCATTTTTCAGAACAAAGTTAGTTTGCAGTTTCATTCATGCCCGTGAACTTTGATGGTAATCATGGCATGGAATAAATAATCAACTGGATTCCTTCAATGAACAGCTCATTGTATTTTCGAGGGAAATTAGCTGAATGATAGTGTACAATGGACTAAAATTTATTGGCCCAGATTTTATGCTGAGCGGCAAACGAACGGCGCCCGCCATTCTTTAGATTTAAATTTACCCACAAACTATCCACTGGCTTTTGAACACCAACTTCCTGTAATGGGAAGCTACAAAAAGTGCAACATCCTCTCCTGGGCATCTGTGAGCTTTGTGAACAGGGCATGGAACTGTGTATACCCTTAACCAATCAGATTGAAGCATTGTTATCAAGTAGCACAGGCACAGAACCAGGAAGCGTTAGTTAGAATAGTTAATTCAATGTAAAATCAGTTATAGAAAGCGCAATAAAGAGAGGGTAAGAAATGTTGAATTGAAAGACAGAGATAAAAGAGACAGAAAGAAAAAGTAAATAATAAAAGTGAAAAAAATGTTTTTTTTTAAATGTACAACAATTAAATTTTGAAGTAATGAGACTACACACTAGTATAAGTAAATTTTCACTGCCAGAGAAGTTGTTTGGCAGTCATTAAGACTTACCACATTGTTAAAATTTTGGTTAAGACTAAAAAAACTGGACATTTCTTTTTCTGGTGAAAATGATTAGTTTCCAGCTCAGCAATGCAGCAATTTCGTGCCGTTGCAGCCATTTGCAGCCATTTGAATGGGGAGCCAGCCAGCGAGCAGTCCTTCCCACGCAGTTTTCAGAGGGGCAAGGCATCTGGTAGAGCAACTTCAGGATTTCTGTGTGTTGACTGCACATGTGCACTCGCCGGAAGTTACTCTTCCATTTGCCCTGAAATAATGGTGATCCCTGTTAGGATCACTGTTATTTTCAGAGCAAATTCTGGGCCAATATTTTAATTCTCTCTTCCACCTTCAACTGAGCACATAGGCTTAATTATTAAATGAGTGCCATTACATATCTGAATTTAACATGTTTACTGTTACCAGTTTATCCTGGCTATTATCTTTGATCAAGGTGGTTAGCAGGTCTAATGCTCTGGTTTTATTGTACTATTAATTCTGACATAAAGAAGAACTACTTCCTGTTTATCATTGTTTTATTGAATGAGAACTAATTTGTTAGTCCTCTTCCCTGCTGTGAGGACATCTACCAAATAAACATTGGTCGCCCGTCAGCCTCTGACAAGTTCCGCAGAGAGGCAAATAGCACCAACATGTTCGTCAACAAAGGTGGTGGAGTGTTCTCAACTATCAATTTTTGCAGATAGTTTGGATTATTGTAATTTGCTAACATTAATTGGCACTGTGGCTTTTCCTTAAGGATTCCATAGTTGTTTACTATGAATTCTGCAAATGTGGAATGGTTGATGGGGCAGTACTCAAAGTTTCTCAGACGGTTCATTATCTCAGTATTTCGAGCATTCATCTCATCACGTTGCCTATCTCCTCCTGCAACCTGGAGAACAAATGTAGACTTTCATGAGATACCATCCTTTATTACATTATGTGTTGTCTCGTTTACATATGGTGGGGTGTGAGAGGAGTACACATTTCCCTGATAGAATTTGTAAAGGAGTGTAAGTTTTTTGATTAGCTTATGGAAAATAAAAAAATAGTACAAGGGGCAAATGACTGCACCGTGGGACACAGTGAAGTGTAGAAATGCAGCTGTCACAGGGGATTCGATAGTCGGGGGATAGACAGGCATTTCTGCAACCGCCGATTTGAGTTTCGCATTGTGTGTACCAGGGTAGAGGATATCACCGGACAGGTGCAGAACATTCTGTGGGGGGGAGTGGAACAGCCAGAAGTCGTAGTCCATATTTGAACCAATGACATAGGAAACAAAAGGGTTGAGGTCATACAGAGTCTCAGGAGCTAAGGAGAAGACTAAACAGCAGGACCTCAAAGATAGTAATCTCTGAATTACTCCCATTGCCATGCCCTAGTGAGTATCAGAAAAGCAAAATAAAGCAGGTTAATGCATGACTGGAGAAATGGCGCAGGAGGAAGGGTTTCAGATTCCTAGGCCATTGAGACCAGTCTGGTGCAGAAGGTACCTGCTCAAGGTGAAGGGGTTGCACCTAAGCAGGGCTGGGACCAATGTACTCGTGGAGTGGTTAACTAGTGCAGTGGGGGAGGGTTTAAACTAATTTGGCAGGAGGAGGGGAACAAGGATGAAGCATCAGACAGGAGAAACAAGGTGCATAGAGGATTGGGAGAGACAAACAGCATTAGAATAAAGAGTAGTCCAGAAAGAGCAGGGATCAGACAGTAGAGAAATGTAAAGCGGACTACAGAGTACATGTGCGTAAATGCATGGAGCATGGCAAATAAGGGTGGTAAGTTGCCACATGGGGTTATAATATAGTGGCAATAACAGAAACCTGGCTGAAACAAGGGCAGGAATGGGAACTTAACACTTCTGGTTTATAATAGCTATTGAAAAGGGCTCTGACCGCTCTAAAGTAAAAATACTCAATTGGAGGAGGGCCAATTTCAGTGGGATGAGAACAGATCTGGCCCGGGTAAATTGGAATCAAAGATTGGCAGCCAAAACTATAATTGAATAGTGGGTGGCTTTTAAAGAGGAGATGGTTCGTGTACAGTTTAGGTACATTCCAAAGAGGGAGAAAGGTAGGGCAACTAAAGTCAGAGCTCCCTCGATGACAAAGGAGATGGAGAGTAAGATGAAGCAGAAAAAAGCGGCGTACGACACATGTCAGGTAGATAGCACAAGTGAGAACCAGAGAGAATATAGAAAGTTCAGAGGGGAAGTGATAAAGGAAATAAGAGGGGCAAAGAGAGATTATTAGAATAGACTAGCGGACAACATTAAGATTGCGGCCCATGGAATAAAGGGGGCAATAACAACGTGGATACAGAATTGGCTAAATGACAGGAAACAGAGAGTAGTGGTGAACGGTTGTTTTTCAGACTGGAGGAAGGTGTGCAGCAGTGTTCCCGAGGGGTCGGTGCTGGGACCACTGCTTTTCTTGGTACATATTAATGACTTGGACTTGGGAGTACAGGGCACAATTTCAAAATTTGCAGGTGACACAAAACTTGGAGCGGTAGTGAACAGTGAGGAGGATAGTGATAGACTTCAAGAGGATACAGACACGCTGGTGGCATGGGTGGATGAAGTTTAACACGTAAAAATGCAAAGTGATGCATTTCGGTAGGAAAAATGAGGACAGGCAATATTAACTAGAGGGCACAACTCTAAAAGAGGTAGAGGAACAGAGGGATCTGGGGGTATATGTGCACAAATCGTTGAAGGTGGCAGGGCAGGTTGCGAAAGCAGTTAAAAAAGCATACGGGATCCTGGGCTTTATAAATAGAGGCATAAAGTACAAAAGCAAGGAAGTCATGATGAACCTTTATAAAACACTGGTTCGGCTACAACTGGAGTATTGTGTCCAGTTCTGGGCACCGCACTTTAGGAAGAATGTGAAGGCTTTAGAGAGGGTGCAGAGGAGATTTATTAGAATGATTCCAGGAATGAGGGACTTAAAATACGTTGATAGGTTGGAGAAGCTGGGATTGTTCTCCTTGGAACAGAGAAGGTTGAGAGGAGATTTGATAGAGGTATTCAAAATCATGAAGGATCTAGACAGAGTAGATAGAGAGAAATTATTCCCATTGGCAGAAGGGTCAAGAATCAGAGGACATAGATTTAAAGTAATTGGCAAAAGAACCAAAGGTGACATGAGGAAAATCTTTTTTACACAACGAATGGTTGGGATCTGGAATGCACTGCCCGGGGGAGTGGTAGAGGCAGATTCAATCATGGCCTTCAAAAGGGAACTGGATAAGTACTTGAAATGAAAAAAAGGGCAGGGCTACGGGTATAGGGCGGGGGAGTGGGACTAGCTGGATTGCTTGTGCATGTTGCCGGCGCGGACTTGATGGGACGAATGCCTCCTTCCGTGCTGTAACCTTTCTATGATTCTGTGATTCTATGGTCAAAATGTATTCAGGAGGAATAGGGAAGGAAAAAAAGGAACTATTCCCATTGGCTGTGGCAGTATTGATCAAAGATACTGTTACAGCCCTGGAAAGGGATGATGTGCTTGAAGGTTCAAAGACAGTATCTATTAGGTTTGAGTTAAGGAGAAGAAGAGGACCTGTAATGCTGCTGGATGCATACCATATAGTGGGAAGGAGATGGAGGACAATATCTACAAGCAAAATTTCAGAAAGATGTAACAACGACAGAGCAATGATAATGGGGGACTTCAATTATCCAAATATAGGCTGTAAAGGGCAAGGAAAGGGAAGAATTCTCCAGTAAATGTGTACATAAGGACATAAGAAATAGAAGCAGGAGTAGGCCCATAAGGTCCCTCAAGCCTGCTCCACCATTCAATCAGATCATGGCTGATCTCTGACCTCAGCGCCACTTTCCTGCCTGATCCCATATCCCTTGATTCCCCGAGAGTCCAAAAATCTATCAATCTCAGTCTTAAATATACTTGACGACTCAGCATCCACAGCCCTCTGGAGTAGAGAATTCCAAAGATTCCCAACCCTCTGAGTGAAGAAATTCCTCCTCATCTCAGTCCCAAATGGCTGACCCCTTATCCTGAAGTTATGCCCCCTAGTTCTGGACTCTGCAGCCAGGGGAAACACCCTCTCAGCATTTACCCTATCAAGCCCTTTTAGAATCTTACATGTTTCAATGAGATCACCTCTCATTCTTCTATATTCCAGAGAGTATAGGCCAATTCTACTCAATTGCTCCTCATAGGACAACCCTCTCATCCCAGGAATCAATCTAGTGAACATTCGTTGCATCGCCTCCGAGACAACTATATCCTTCCTTAGGTAAGGAGACCAAAACTGTACACAGTACCAAACCAGTCTCACCAAAGACCCGTACAATTGCAGCAAGACTTCCGTACTCCAGATGAGGTCTCATCAAAGCCCTGTACAATTGTCGTAAGACTTCCTTACTCTTGTACTCCAATCCCCTTTCAATAAAGGCCAACATACCATTTGCCTTCCTAAAAATGTGACTGCCCTTGACATCAAGGCAGCATTTGACCGGGTGTGGCACCAAGGAGCCCTAGTGAAATTGAAGTCAATGGGAATCAAGGGGAAATCTCTCCAGTGGCTGGAGTCTTACCTAGCACAAAGGAAGATGGTAGTGGTTGTTGGAGGCCAATCACCTCAGCCCCAGGACATTGCTGCAGGAGTTCCTCAAGGCAGTGTCCTAGGCCCAACCATCTTCAGCTGCTTCATCAATGACCTTCCCTCCATTATAAGGTCAGAAATGGGGACGTTCGCTGATGATTGCACAGTGTTCAGTTCCATTCGCAACCCCTCAAATAATGAAGCAGTCCGTGTCCGCATGCAGCAAGACCTGGACAACATCCAGGCTTGGGCTGATAAGTGGCAAGTAACATTCGCACCAGACAAGTGCCAGGCAATGACCATCTCCAACAAGAGAGAGTCTAACCACCTCTCCTTGACATTCAACGGCATTACCATCGCCGAATCCCCCACCATCAACATCCTGGGGGTACCCATTGACCAGAAACTTAACTGGACCAGCCACATAAATACTGTGGCTACAAGTGAGGTCAGAGGCTGGGTATTCTGCAGCGAGTGACTCACCTCCTGACTCCCCAAAGCCTTTCCACCATCTGCAAGGCACAGGTCAGGAGTGTGATGGAATACTCTCCACTTGCCTGAATGAGTGCAGCTCCAGCAACATTCAAGAAGCTTGACACCATCCAGGACAAAGCAGCCCGCTTGATTGGCACCCCATCCACCACCCTAAACATTCACTCCCTTTACCACCGGCGCACCGTGGCTGCAGTGTGTACTATCCACTGGATGCGCTGCAGCAACTCACCAAGGCTTCTTCGACAGCACCTCGCAAACCCGCAACCTCTACCACCTAGAAGGACAAGGGCAGCAGGCACATGGGAACAACACCACCTTCACGTTCCCCTCCAAGTCACACACCATCCCGACTTGGAAATATATTGCCGTTCCTTCATCGTCGCTGGGTCAAAACCCTGGAACTCCCTACCTTACAGCACTGTGGGAGAACCTTCACCACAAGGACTGCAGCGGTTCAAGAAGGCGGTTCACCACCACCTTCTCAAGGGCAATTAGGGATGGGCAATAAATGCCGGCCTTGCCAGCGACGTCCACGTCCCATGAACAAATAATTTTTAAAAACTGCTTGCCGTACCTGCATGTTAACTTTCTGTGTTTCGTGTATAAGGACACCCAAATCCCTCCGAACACCAACATTTAATAGTTTCTCGCCATTTAAAAAATATTCTGTTTTTCTATTCTTCCTACCAAAGTGAATAACCTCACATTTCTGGAGCACTTGAGAACTTTCTTGATCAATATGCATCCAGCCCAATGAAGAAGGAAGCAGTGCTGGATCTAGTTCTGGGGAATGAAGTGGGGTAAGGAAAGCATGTTTCAGTGGGTGAGCATTTGGAAAACGGTGATCACAATATCATTAAGTTTAGAATAATTATGGAAGGGGACAGAGAACAATCAACGATTAAGGTACTCAACTGAAAGAGGGCTAACTTCAGGGAGTTAACAAGGGATCTGGCCCAAGTGGATTGGAAACAAAGGTTGGCAGGTAAAACAGTAAATGAGCAATGAGAGGCCTTCAAGGAGGAGATGGTTTGGGTACAGACTAAACACATTCCTATGAGGGGGGAAAGGAAGGGCATCCAAAGCTAGAGCTCGCTGGATGACTAAATATATTGAGATTAAAATGAAACAGAAAAAGGATAATTATGATAAATGCCAGGTTCAAAATACAGTTGAGAATCAAGCAAGATACAGAAAGTGCAGAGGAGAACTGAAAATGGAAATAAGAGGCACAAGGAGACTATATGAGAAAAGATTAACAGTAGAGGGTGAGGGTAATATACCAGAGATGCAAGGAAAACTAAAAATAAATCAAAGGGAAGAACTAAATAGATTCAATGTAAGTAAAAATAGGGTGATAGAGAAACTGATGAGATTAAAGATAGATGAATCTCCAGGACCCGATAGTTTCCACCCCAGGGCATTAATAGAAGTAGGTGAGGAAATTTTTGATGCATTAATCATGATCTTCCAAAACTCTTTCGATTCATGAATTGTTCCCTTGGATTGGAAAATTGCCAATGTCACTCTACTATTTAATAAGGGTAAGAGAGATAAACTAGGAAATTATAGGCCTATTAGTCTAACTTCAGTTGTGGGGAAGTTACTAGCATCTGTTATTAGGGACAGAGTGACTGAGCATTTGGACAAATACGAGCTGATCAGAGAGAGCCAGCATGGATTTGTAAAATCATGTCTAATGAACCTAGTTTATTTTTTTGAGGAGGTAACTAACGTGGTAGATAAGGGAGTGTCCATGGATGATATTTATATGGACTTCCAGAAGGCATTCGACAAGATTCCACGTAACAGACTGTTAACAAAAATGAGAGCATATGGAATTGGAGATAACCTATTGGCTTGGATAGGGAATTGGTTAGAAAGTAGGAGAGAAAGAGTAGGAATAATGGGTATATACTCATATTGGCAGGATGTGACTAGTGGTGTCCCCCAGGGATTTGTATTGGGGCCATAACTTTTCACTATATTTATAAATGACTTGGATAAAGGAATAGAGAGCCATACATCTAAGTTTGCTGACGACACGAAGTTAGGTGACACAATAAATAGTGTAGATGGGAGCAAAAAGTTGCAAAGGAACATTGCTAGATTCAGTGAATGGGCAGATCTGTGGCAGATGGAGTTCAATGTGGGAAAGCGTGAGGTCATCTACTTTGGAACTAAGAAAGACAAATCAGAGTTTTTTCTAAATGGTGAGAAGCTAGGAACTGTGGATAAGCAGAGAGATTTAAGAGTCCAAGCACAGAAATCACTAAAAGCTAGTGGATAGGTACAAAAAATAATTTAAAAGGCGAATGGAATGTTGACCTTTATCACTAGAGGTCTGGAATACAAAAGGGTGGAAGTTATGTTTCAGCTGTACAGAGCTCTGGTTAGACCCCATCTGGAGTAATGCATTCAGTTCTGGGCACCACACCTCAGAAAGGATATACTGACCTTGGAGGGGGTGCAGCGCAGATTCACCAGAATGATACTGAGGCTAAAAGGGTTAAATTATGAGGACAGGTTGCATGGACTAGGCTTGTATTCCCTGGAATATAGAAGAATAAGGGGTGATCTAACTGAAGGGTTTAAGATCATTAAATGATTTGATAGGGTAGATAGAGAGAAACTATTTCCTCTGGTGGGAGAGTCTAGAACTAGGGGGCATAACCTTAAAATTGGAGCTAGGCCATTCAGATGTGATGTCAGAAAGCTCTTTTTCACACATAGGGTAGTAGAAATCTAGAACTCTGTCCCCCAAAAAGCTGTTGAAAATTTCAAAATTGAGATTGATAGATTTTTGTTAGGCAAGGCTATTGAGGGTTACGGATCCAAGGCGGGTAGATGGAGTTAAGATACAGTTCAGCCATGATCTAATTCAATGGCGGAACAGGCTCAAGGGGCTGAATGGCCTTATCTCATTCCTATGTAACATAAAAGGGAACACTAAAGTCTTCTATAAGCATATAAAGAGTAAAAGGATGGACAAAGGAAGGGGCTGATTAGAGACCAGGAAGGAAATCTCGTGGAGGCAGAGGGCATGGTTGAGGTACTAAATGAGAACTTTGCATTTGTCTGCACTAAAGAAGAGGATGCTGCCAATGTCACAGTAAAGGAGGAGGTAGTAGAGAAATTGGATAGGATAAAAATAGATAAAGAGGAGGTACTTAAAAGGTTGGCAGCGCTCAAAGTACAAAAGTCACCCTGTCCAGATAGGATGCATCTTCAGTTGCTGAGGGAAGTAATGGTGGAAATAATGGAGGCACAGGTCACAATCTTTCAATCCTCCTTGGATATGGGAGCAGTGACAGAGGACTGGAGGGTTGCATGTGTTACACCTCTGTTCTAAAAGGGGGACAGAGATAAACCAGGTAACTACAGGCCAGTCAGCCTGATGTGGTGGAGAAACTTCTACAGACCATAATCAAGGACAAAATTAATCGCCACTTGGTAAAACACGGTTACTAAATGACAATCTGCACATTTGTTGAAGGCAAATCGTGTCTAACAAACTTAATTGAGTTCTTTGGTGAAGTAACAGAGAGGGTTGATGAGGGTAGTGTGGTTGATGTTGCATATATAGACTTTCAAAAGGCGTTTCATAAAGTGCCACATAATGGACTTGTTGGCAAAATTGTAGCCCATGGGATTAAAGGGGCAGTGACAGCGTGGATACAAAACTGGCTAAGAGACAGAAAATAGAGAGTAGTGGTGAACGGTTAGTTTTCAGACTGGGCAGAAGTATACAGTCGTGTCCTACAGGATCAATATTAGGACCACTACTCTTTTTGATACATATTAATGACCTGGACTTGGGTACAGGGGGTATAGTTTCAAAATTTGCAGATGACACAATACTTGGAAATGCAGATGAGTGTGAAGTGATGGAATGCATCCGGGACAGTTTTCTAGAACAATATGACGAAGAGCCAACTCGGGAACAGGCTATTTTAGTATTGTGTTATAAGTCAGGATTAATTAGTAATCTTATAATAAAGGATCCTCTGGGGAAGAGTGATCATAATATGATAGAATTTCATATTGAGTTTGAGAGTGATATAGTTAAGTCCAAAACTAGGGTCTTAAATTTAAACAAGGCCAATTATATAAGTATGAGGGGGCGAGTTGGCTAAGGTAGATTGAAAATTAGATTAAAAGATATGACGATAGAAAAGCAATGGCGAACATTTAAAGAAATAATTCATAATTCCCAAAGAATATACATACCCTTGAGGAATAAAACCTCCACGGGAAAAGTGATCCAACCATGGCTAACTAGAAAAGTTAAGGATAGTATTAAATTAAAAGAAGAGGCTTACAATGTTGCCAAAGAGAATAGTAAGCCTGAGGATTGGGAGGGTTTTAGAAATCAGCAAAGGATAACCAAGAACTTGATAAAGAGGGAGAAAATTAAATATGAGAGTAAACTAGCAAGAAATATAAAACAGATTGTAAGAGCTTCTACAAGTATATAAAAAGGAAGAGATTAGTGAAAGTAAATGTGGGTCCCTGAGAGGCAGAGACAGGAGAAATTATAATGGCGATAAAGGAAATGGCAGAGACATTAAACAAATATTTTTTATCTGCCTTCACAGTAGAAGACACAAAAAACATACCAGAAATAGTGAGGAACCAAGGGTCTAATGAGAGGAAGGACATTAAAGTAATTAAGATTAGTAAAGAAAAAGTTTTAGAAAAATTAATAGGTCTCAAAGCCGACAAATCCCCTAAACCTGATGGCCGACATCCGAGGGTTCTACAAGAGGTGGTTGCACAGATAGTGAATGTATTGGTTTTGATCTTCCAGAATTCCCTAGATTAGAAGGTAGCAAATGTAACTCCGCTATTCAAGAAAGAAGGGAGAGAAAAAACAGGGAACAATAGGCCAGTTAGCCTGACACAGTATTACTGAAAATGCTAGAATCTATTATTAAGGATGTAATAACAGGGCACTTAGAAAATCATAATATGATTAGGCAGAGTCAACACAGTTTTATGAAAGGGAAATTGTGTTTGACAAATCTATAAGAGTTTTTTGAGGGTGTAACTAGCAGGGTAGATAAGGGGGAACCAGTGGGTGTCATATATTTGGATTTTCTAAAGGCATTCGATAAGGTGCCACACATGAGGTTGTTACACAAGATTAGGGCTCATGGGACTGGGGGTAATATATTAGCATGGATTGAAGATTGGTTAATGGACAGAAAACAGAGAGTAGGAATAAACAGGTCATTTTCAGGTTGGCAGGTTATAACCAGTGGGGTGCCGCAGGGATCGGTGCTTGGGCCTCAGCTGTTTACAATCCATTTAAATGACTTAGATGAAGGGACTGAGTGTAATGTATCCAAGTTTGCTGACAATACAAAGCTAGGTGGGAAAGTAAGCTGTGAGGAGGACGCAAAGAATCTGCAAAGGGATTTAGACAGATTAAGTGAGTGGGCAAGAAGGTGGCAGATGAAGTACAATGTGGGGAAATGTGAGGTTATTGACTTTGGTAGGAAAATGGTGAGAAACTATAAATGTTGGCATTCAGAGGGATCTGGGTATCCTTGCACATGTAACACAGAAATTAAACATGCAGGTACAACAAGCAATTAGGAAGGTAAATGGTATGTTGGCCTTTATTGCCAGAGGGTTGGAGTACAAGAGTAAGGAAGTCTTGCTGCAATTGTACAGGGCTTTGGTGAGACCACACCTGAAGTACTGTATACAGTTTTGGTCTCCTTACCTAAGGAAGAATATACTGGCCTTAGAGGCAGTGCAACAAAGGTTCACTAGATTGATTCCTGGAATGAGAGGATTGTCCTATGAGGAAAGATTGAGTAGAGTGGGCCTATACTCTCTGGAATTTAGAAGAATGAGAGGTGATCTCATTGAAACATATAGGATTCTAAGAGGGCTTGACAGGGTAGATGCTAAGAGGATGTTTCCCCTGGCTGGAGAGTCTAGAACTAGGGGACATAGTCTCAGGATTAGGGTTCGGACATTTGGGACAGAGATGAGGAGGAATTTCTTCACTCAGAGGGTTGTGAATATTTGGAATTCTCTACCCGAGAGGGCTGTGGATGATCAGTCGTTGAGTATATTCAAGATTGAGATTGATAGATTTTTGGACTTTAAGGGAATCAAGGGAGATGGGGAGCGGGCAGGAAAATGTAGTTGAGGTCCAAGATCAGCCATGATCTTATTGAACGGTGGAGCAGGCTCGAGGGGCCATATGGCTCCTGCTCCTATTTCTTATGTTCTTGTGCGTTTTAAAGGGCCTGCAGGAATAAAGAGGCCTAAGAGGTTCACATACACAAATCTTTGAAGGTGGCAGGACAAGTTGATAAGGCGGTTAAAAACCATGCAGGATCCTTGGTTTATAAACAGAGGCATAGAGTACAAAAGCAAGGAAGTTATGCTGAAGCTTTAGAAATCACTGGTTAGGCTTCAACTGGAGTACTGTGTCCAATTCTGGGCACCACACTTTAGGAAGGATGTCAAGTCCTTGGAGAGGGTGCAGAGGAGATTTACTAGAATGGTACCAGGGATGAGGGACTTCAGTTATGTGGAGAGACTAGAGAAGCTGGAGTTGTTCTCCTTAGAGCAGAGAAGGTTATGAAAAGATTTAATAGAGGCTTGCAAAATTATTAAGGGTTTTGATAGAGTAAATAATATCTTTCAGCCAACATCCCAGGGTCCTCCATCACCACCCCTGGGTATGTCCTGTCCCACCAGCAGAGGTGGGGGCACGGTGATATACAATCAGGTAGGAGTGTCCCTGGGAGTCATCAAGATTGACTCTGAACCTCATGAAGTCTCACAACTTCAGGGCTAACAAGACCAAGTAAACCACCTGCTGATCACCACCTCCCGAAGAATCAGTACACCTCCAAGTTGAGCATCACATTGAGGAAGGATAAACTGTCACTTGGAAAGACATGGTTTAATCAGGGATAGTCAGCATGGATTTGTTCAGGGAAGGTCATACCTTACAAATCTGATTGAATTCTTTGAGGAAGTGACAAGGAGGATTGATGAGGGTAGTGCAGTGGATGTTGTCTACATGGATTTTAGTAAGGCATTTGACAAGGTCCCACATGGCAGACTGGTCAGAAAGGTAAAAGCCCATGGGATACAGGGAAATGTGGCGAATTGGATCCAAAATTGGCTCAGTAACAGGAAACAAAGGGTAAAAGTCAATGGATGTCTTTGCGAATGGAAATCCGTTTCCAGTGGTGTGCCACAGGGCTCAGTATTGGGTCCCTTGCTGTTTGTGGTATATATTAAAGATTTGGACTTGAATGTAGGGGGCATGATTGGCAAATTTGCAGATGACACAAAAATTGGCCGTGTAGTTGATAGTGAAGAGGATAACTGTAGACTCCAAGAAGATATCAATGGGTTGGTGGAGTGGGCGGAAAGGTGGCAAATGGAGTTCAACCCGGAGAAGTGTGAGGTAATGCACTTAGGGAGGGCAAACAGTAAAATGGAATACGCAGTAAACGGGAATATATTGAGAGGGGGAGAGGAAGTGAGAGACCTTGGAGTGCATGTGCACAGGTCCCTGAAGGTGGCAGTACAGGTAGATAAGGTTGTGAAGAAGGCATACGGAATGCTCTCCGTTATTTGCTGAGGTATAGAATACAAAAGCAGGGATGGAATGATGGAACTGTATAAAACGCTGGTAAGGCCACAGCTGGAGTATTGTGCACAGTTCTGGTCACTACATTACAGGAAGGACGTAATTGCTCTGGAGAGAGTGCAGAGAAGATTTGCAAGAATTTTGCCAGGGCTTGAAAATTGCAGCTACGAGGAGAGATTGGATAGGCTGGGGTTGTTTTCCTTGGAGCAGAGGAGGCTGAGGGAAGACTTGATTGAGGTGTACAAAATTATGAGGGGCCCAAATAGAGTAGACAGGAAGTACCTGTTTCCCCTAGCGGAGAGTTCAAGAACTAGAGGACATAGATTTAAGCTGATTGGTGGAAGGATTAGAGCGGACATGAGGAAAAACCTTTTTACCCAGAGGGTGGTGGGTGTATGTAATTCACTGGCTGAATTGGTGGTAGAGGCAAGGACCCTCAACTCTTTTAAAAAGTGCCTGGACCTGCACCTAAAGTGCTGTAAGCTTCAGGGCTACGGACCGAGTGCTGGAAGGTGGGATTAGAATGGGAACCTGGTTGTTCTTCGAGCTGGCGCGGACACAATGGGCCGAATGGCCCCGTTCTGTGTTGTATCTTTTCTACGATTCTATGGTTCTATGGTAGGAAGCTATGAGGGAAGCAAGGGCATAGAATATGGGGTTTCTTCAATGTGCACCACCAAAGGTGGCGCATTGGTACTTAAGGGTATAGTTGCCAGACCAGGCCTGCATCAGGTGGTCAGGGAACCAATACGAGGAAGTAATCTATTTGACCTCATCCTCACCAACCTACCTATTGCAGACACATCTGCAGAAGTGACCACCACACAGTCCTTGTAAAGAAAACATAGAAACACAGAAAATAGGAGCAAGAGTTGGCCATTCGGCCCTTCGAGCCTGCTCCGCCACTCAGTATGATCATGGCTGATCCTCTATCTCAATACCATGTTCCCGTTCTCTCCCCATACCCCTTGATGCTTTTTGTGTCTAGAAATCTATCTAGCTCCTTCTTAAATATATTCAGTGACTTCGCTCCACAGCCTTCTGTGGTAGAGAATTTCACAGGTTCACCACCATTTGCCTTCTTGATTATTTTCTGTTGGGGTTGCAACGGATGTGTGGGGGCGGATAGAAGTCCTGCCCTGGCGGAGTTACATCCCAAAAAAGGAGAATCACCTCCAGGATGTTTGGGAAGGAAACCTTCACCACACTGTGTGCAGGTTGAAATAGCCTTATGTGTCTTACCTGCTCATGGGAGGCCATGTGGTACACTACCCTGCTTGAGGCAGGACATGCCCTTGATGGGGCACTGAAAGAAAGTAAGAAGTTCTTGCATTTATAGCACCTTTCACAATCTCAGGACGTCCCAAAGCACTTTACAGCCAATGAAGTACTTTTGAAATGTTGTAATGTAGGAAATGCAATTGCCATTTTTACACAGCAAGATCCCTTAAAAAGCAATGTGATAATGATCAGACAAACTGTATAAGTGATGCTGGTTGAGGGATAAATATTACCCAGAACACCCGCTGCTCTTCTTCAAATAGTGCCATGGGATCTTTTACACCCACCTGAGAGTGCAGACAAGGCCTCAGTTTAACAACTCATCCGAAAGATGGCACCTCCAACAGTGCTGCACTGGAGTGTCAGCCTAGATTACGTATTCATAGCTCTGGAGTGGGAATTGAACTGATCACTTTCTGATTCCAAGGCAAGAGATCTACCACTGAGCCACAGCTACCTTGCTTATGTGGTGGATGAACAGATGGGCACAGCTTGTGGTGGAACCCAGAAGCAGCATCCAGCTATTGTCCTGAGACGAAGCTGGGGGCATACAGTGGACGAGCTGCAAGGGCAACACCAGATGTTCTGGGCCCAGATGGAGTAGGTGTACCCAACCACACAATACGGGAACTGTAGCTGATTCAAGAAATCAGATGTGCCAGATACAGGGGTTTCACAACTCTTGTACAGGTTTCCATGTGGACTCCTGGAGCTTAGGAGGGTTGGTAGGCATCATAATGTACCTAGTGAGGAATGCATTGTATTCGTGAGCAAGTTGTAGGGCTCACACACGAGCCACCAACCCTGGGGCAGGGAGATATGTCATGTTTTGGGATTCTTTGGCCATTGTTTCATGGATCTGGGGCACAGATAGGATGGATACTAAGGAGCTTTTTCCCTTCGTTGAGGGTTCTATAACAAGGGGACATAGATTCAAGGTAAAAGGCGGGAGGTTTAGAGGGGATTTGAGAAAGAACTTTTTCACCCAGAGGGTGGTTGGAGTCTGGAACTCACTGCCTGAAAGGGTTGTGGAGGCAGGAACCCTCACAACATTCAAGAAGCATTTGGATGAGCACTTGAAATGCCATAGCATACAAGACTACGGACCAAATGCTGGAATATGGGATTAGAGTAGACAGGGCTGATGGCCGGCGCGGACACGATGGGCCGAAGGGCCTCTATCCGTGCTGTATGACTCTATGACTCTATGACTCTATCTAGATATGAGTTATTTTAAATTGTGTTTTGAGTAGAAGCTTGCTTTAAATAGGTTAGTCACTCAGGATAGCACAATGCTGGGTGGTAAATCCAAAGTCAGACAAAAGGTGGATAACATGCTAATTTGAAGTTGCTTCTCCCAGAGACCAAACAATAAATGATTTGTTAGTCTGTCTCGGTATTCCGAAAGTGAGAGAGACTTCTAAAAATAAGAACATGTACACCAAAAAGTCAGTTAGACAGAAGAGTGCTGCTGGGTTAAAATAGTACAGGAGAATGCGGGAGAAAGATTCTGCCCTCGACCGTAGAACAGGTACTCTGACCATACCTGCTGCTCTGTACATTTCACCTTACTGTTGAATAAAGCAGCTTACAATTTGAAACAATCATCACCTCACCTAATGTTAACTCAGCATGCATCCACAGAGACTGAAGAAATACAGTACGAAACAGAGATTTAGTTCCGTTCACGGGAGTTTCACTGTTACACTCCCAGTCCCGCTACCATAGATAATAGGGCATTGTGAGTCAACTCCCATTAAAGTAAGGCACTCAGATCGCTTAATGGATCGACTGAAGCCACTGAACCCAAGAAGAAAGAAAATAATTTGCATTTATATAGAGTCTTTTACAATCTCAGGACGTCCGAAAGCACTTGACAGCTAATGACGTACTTTTGAAGTGTAGTCACTGTTTTAATGTCAGAAATGCGACAGCCAAGTTGTGAAGAGCAAGACCCCACAAACAGCAATGTGATAATGACCAGATAATCTTTTTAATTGAGGGATAAATACTGGCCAGGACAACGGGCAGAACTCCCATGTGGAAGGACTCTATGGCAGACCTGAAATCCTAACAGTTGCCTTCATTCAAATATATGAGGTACAGGCATGATGGGTCGAATGGCTTCCTTCTGTACTGGAAGATTCCTTGATTACAGAAAATTAATCCTAATCCCTCCCTAAAAATATGTAGAGCTCCACTTCAGCTTACTGACCTCATTGATTTTTTGATTGATATCAGGTATGTTGAATCCGTACAATCGTAATTGATCAGTGAAGATGTAACTCAAAATTCTACGATCCAACTGAAAGGCAATTTCTCCAAGAACGCGCTGAGATGTCTCCTCTTCTGAAAGAAAAAGTTAAATTCACTAGCAAACACACTGATCGAAGTGAAGGAAAATATTCATAATTTAAAAGCTGAAGGCCCCCCCCCCACTTTCTAGCCAATAAACCTGAAAACAATAAAACAAACTATGACCCACACATAATTCTCCAAACAGTCACCGCAACTCTCTCCCAAAGTGTTGTTTGACGGTGTGATTAGAGGCAGTGTGGCTACTTCTGGTTTTTGGTTGACCCGATGACATCATCCTTCTGCGCATGCGCCAGGCCACCTGACAACATCACACAGCACATGCTAAAAAGCTACGGCTCCGCTAATGACATCACTTCCGATGACCTCACCCGCCTGCTGTTTTACATGATTGCTGCGTGCAGCCAACACTACCTGCGCTGGGGAGGTGCAATGTGGCAGCAGGAAGTGGTGGAAGTCAATGGTGAAGTGAATCCGTGCTGCAATATTGTGAAGCATGGTGATGGAGGGAACTCTGGAATTTTTAATGATCAACAACGTGGCTGCTCAAAGTTTGCGGCACTCTTATATTTTCAAAATATAAGATACGGGTCTGAACGGAGTCTGAATGGAGATCAGAAATCGCACACGTGAAACACAGATGCAGGTCCCGTCCTTATGTTTACAAACAGTTGAGTTCTTTCAAAACACAGAATAAAGGTTGCTCACAACTACATCCCCTATCCTCCAATCTGCAAAACAGACCCCGCCAATCTGTCGATCTGAGTTTATACCAGGTCTGCGAGAGAGCATGCAGCAAGGTTCTCTGATGATGCACTAGAGGCCTTGGTGCAAGAGGTGGACAGGAGGGGCATCCTATATCCACAGGGCGGGGCAAGAGGCCCTCCAGACATATGCTCCCAAGGCAGTAGGAGGCAGTAGGGGATGAGGTCAATGCCAGGAGCATCGCACCACGAACATGGATGCAGTGCAGGAAGAAATGCAATGATTTGACAGGAGTGGTCAAGGTGCGTGAGTTCAACTGTCAAGTGGCATATCCTACCAACTGCACCCCTAGCAGCATCCACTGCTCCACACACTACACCCCCCATCACCCACCTACCAACCAACTCTTTCAATCAGCACTCAACTCTTCCAATCAGATGCTTCATCTCAGCCTCACACATTACCACTGTTGCAAGCCACACATCCACAACTCACAGGTCAAACACACTGGCAACTTTTCAACCATGACAGCCACATTACCCAAACATCTTGTAGCACATTCACTGACACACGTCCCGCTTTCTTGCAGGAGAAGGTGGAGTATAACAGGAGGCAGGAGGCAGCAGGTGGCAGTGGCTCCATGGAACATGAACCTACTGTCCTCTCTCAGGATGACAGCATTCCTGTCCCACCCCTGCCACTCTGCCAGTGCCCTTGCTGATGTCTGTCAGCTAGCCAGCCCACTCCCAATTTCCTCCCTTGCTTCTCTTAACAGCCTGGGATACATTTCATCCAGGCCTGGTGATTTATCTACTTTCAAAGATGCTAAACCCTTTAATACTTTCTCTCTCATTATGTTTATACCATCCAATATTTTACACTCCTTCTCCTTAACTACAATCTCTGCATTGTCCCCCTCTTTTGTGAAGACAGACGCAAAGTATTCATTAAGAATCGTACCCACCTCTTCCGCCTCCAAACATGGTTCCCAATAGGCCCTACTCTTTCCTTAGTTATTCTCTTGCTCTTTATGTATTTATAAAACATCTTTGGGTTTGCCTTGATTTTACTTGCCAGTATTTTTTCATGCTCTCTCTCTGCTTTCCTAATTTCCTTTTTAATTTCACCCCTGCACTTCCTATACTCCTCTAGACTTTCTGCAATATTGAACTCTCGGTATCTGACGTAACTCCATATACCCACCTTAGCCCCATATCCCTTAATACCTGTGGTTAACAAAAATCTATCAATCTCAGATTTAAAATTAACAATTGAGCTAGCATCAACTGCCGGTTGCAGAAGAGAGTTCCAAACTTCTACCACCCTTTGCGTATAGAAGCGTTTCCTAACTTCACTGAAAGTCCTGGCTCTAATTTTTAGGGTATGTCCCCTTGTCCTGGTATTCAAGTATAGGAGAGCTCCAAAAACAGGTACAAATGCATCAGCTGCCAGATGCAATAATCCAGCAATGAACCTGTAACTCCTGCATGATCCCTTTAAATAGCGCTCGTGGGGGGTCCTCCAGGCCTTTTAAGACCTATTCACCTGTGCGTGGAGTTCCAAAATTGCACCCGTCCCTTTAATTCAGCGTTGCACACTGATCTACCACATAATCTCCCTAATTTACATGCTGCCGGCTTTCGTTGTTGGTTGGGGGATAGATATTGGCCAGGATTATAGGAACATAAGAACATAGGATTATGTCAGATGTCAGAAGACTATTAAGCCACTAAAGGATACTGATTCTCAGGTTATGGCAGAGCTTCGAAATGACTATTTTGCATCAGTTTATACTCCTGTAGATGATGCTTATGTTCCAGATGGGGGTTGCTCATTGTTGAATAGTATTATTAATATTAAAATAAACAGTAATGTCATCTTGGATAGATTACGAAAGCTCAAAATTAATAGGGTTCCAGGTCCAGATAATATCCATCCATGGGTGATTAGAGAGATGGGACAGGTGCTCTGTGAGCCCCTTGCCCATATCGTCAATAGTTCAACAGAATCAGGGATAGTTCCTTTAGACTGGAAGCTAGCTCATGTAGTTCCTACTTTCAAAAACTACAGGTCGATCATAGGGAAAGAGAAGGGGCTATTAACAACATGACTTCTGTAAAAATAAGTCGTGCCTAACAAATTTGATAAGAGTTTTTTGAGGAAGTCCCCAGGGTAGTGGATGAGGAAAATCCGGTAGACATTGTCTACTGGACTCTCAGAAAGCCTTTGATAAGGTACCTCACACTAGGCTACTTCACAAGATAGAACCTTGTGGTAGTAGTAAAAATTTTAAACGCTGGATTAGGAATTGGCTCCAATCCCATAGCCGAAAAATTGTAGTTAACGGATATGGTTCAGCTTGGAGACATGTTACTAGTCGTGTCCCCAGGGATCAGTGTTGGGCCCGCTACTCTTCATGCTTTTATTAGTGACCTGGACAGCAGTGTTGGGAGTGTAGTAAGTAAGTTTGCAGATGACACCAAAATCTGTGCAAGGGTTAAAGCAATAGAGGAGTGCAATCAAATCAAAAAGGGTTTAGATTTGCTAGGGGATTGGGCCACACATTGGCAAATAGCATTTAATTTAGATAAATGTAGTTTCATGCATGTTAGTAGGGCCAACACAGAGCAAAAGTATCATCTGCAGGGAACAATACTGAAAGAGGTTGATAGAGAAAAAGATCTTGGTGTTATTGTGCACAGATCACTAAAGGTTCATGACCAATGTAGAGAAACTGTAGCTAAAGCTAACAGGGTTGTATTAATAGAACCATTCAGTATAAATCAAATACCACCATTTTGACACTATACCGGTTGTAGGTCAGACCACATTGAGAGAACTGTGCCCAGTTTTGGTGGGTGATATAGCACCCTTTGAAAAGGTCCAGAGGAGAGCGACAATAATGATTCCTAGCTTAAAGAACTTTAGCTACTCAGATAAGCTCAAGGACATTGGTCTTTTTACTTAAGAGCAGTGTAGACCTAGAGGCGACCTGATAGAACCATAGAACCATCGAAAAGATACAGCACAGAAGGGGGCCATTCGGCCCATCGTGTCTGCACCAGCTCGAAGAACAACCAGGTGCCCATTCTAATCCCACCTTCCAGCAACCGGTCCGTAGCCCTCCAGCTTGCAGCACTTTAGGTGCAGGTCCAGGTACTTTTTAAAAGAGTTGAGGGTCCTTGCCTCTACCACCAATTCGGCCAGCGAATTACATACGCCCACCACCCTCTGGGTAAAAAAGTTTTTCCTCATGTCCGCTCTAATCCTTCCGCCAATCAGCTTAAAATCCATGTCCTCTAGTTCTTGAACTCTCCGCTAGGGGAAACAGGTACTTCCTGTCTACTCTACCTGGGCCCCTCATAATTTTGTACACCTCAATCAAGTCTCCCCTCAGCCTCCTCTGCTCCAAGGAAAACAACCCCAGCCTATCCAATCTCTCCTCGTAACTGCAATTTTCAAGTCCTGGCAACATTCTTGTAAATCTTCTCTGCACTCTCTCCAGAGCAATTACGTCCTTCCTGTAATGTGGTGACCAGAACTGTGCACAGTACTCCATCTGTGACCTTACCAGCGTTTTATACAGTTCCATCATTCCATCCCTGCTTTTGTATTCTTTACCTCAGCAAATAACGGACAGCATTCCGTATGGCTTCTTCACAACCTTACCTACCTGTACTGCCACCTTCAGAGACCTGTGCACATGCACTCCAAGGTCTCTCACTTCCTCTACCCCTCTCAATATATTCCCGTTTACTGCGTATTCCATTTTACTGTTTGCCCTCCCTAAGTGCATTACCTCACACTTCTCCGGGTTGAATTCCATTTGCCACTTTTCCGCCCACTCCACCAACCCATTGATATCTACTTGGAGTCTACAGTTATCCTCTTCACTATCAACTGCACAGCCAATTTTTGTGTTGTCTGCAAATTTGCCAATCATGCCCCCTATATTCAAGTCCAAATCATTAATATATACCACTATATAGAGGTCTATAAAATAATCAAAGGGCTGGATAGCGTCCTTTATGATAGATTATTCCAGTTTAATAGATTGGGGAGGACCAGGGGCCACAAGTTTGAACTATATAAGGGTAGGAATGGACTGGATGTTAGGCGGGGTTCTTCTTTTCCGAGAGAATTGTGAGCCCCTGGAAAACATTTCCAGCTGGTATGGTGAGTGCTGATTCTCTGCATGCTTTCAAGAGGGAGATGGACCGGTTCCTGACTGGGGCAAAGATCTCACCATATAGAAGGTTAAGTGTCTTGATAGATAACACTTGGTCCATGTGATCTCCTAGACTGGTTCTGAGGTGGTCGGAGAGGAATTTTCCACATTATTTTTTTCCTTTATTGGCCCTGGGCTTTTTCTCTATTTTTTTGCGTCTCCCAAGAGATTACATGGCTGCAAGATTGGGTGGAAGGTAGGGGGTTGGGAAGAAGTATTTAGCCATAATGATCCGGCCATCACGATGTGGGGCACGCTTGATAGACCAGCTGGTCTTTTCCTGCCCATGAATTTTGTATGTTTGTATGTAGGATACTGGGGAGAACTCCCCTGCTCCTCTTCGAAATAGTGCCATGGGATCTTTTACGTCCACCAAAGCAGACGGGGCCTCGGTTTAATGTCGCAACTGAACGATGGCATCTCCAACAGTGAAGCATTCCCTCACCACTGCACTGAAGTGTCAACCTGGATTATATGCTCAAGTCTCTGGAGTGGGATAACTCACAACCCACAACCTTCTGACTCAGAGGCGAGAGTGCTACCAACTGACCCACGGCTGATATCAACTCATGCGTGTTAGTGCTGTGCCCTTGTCTGAACTCAGAATGTTAGTGATATGCTGTGTTGAAGCTCTATACATTGTTGAGTTCTGCATCTGCTGCACCTCTGCAGCCTGCCTGCCAAAGATTGGATGAAATTACACGTTGAACTCAGCCATGTGGAGAACCTGAATGCAGTACTGTCAGCCTACAGTCTGACTGGATCAAATTACACATCCTAGGAAGTGTTGGGACAGTATTGTCCTCCCACTTCCTGGCGGGGCCTCTACACTTCTTCATTAATTATACCAGCGGCGTAAAGCATTTCTTTACTGAGCCAGTGCTTTAGACTAGCCTGGGTGCTGATCAGGAGTCATTCACTCTTGAAGAAAATCATTACCAACTCAGCCTTCTATGATACAATGGGTATACATACTGGGGTTAAAATACTGCAGGGCTTCTCCTGATCAACGACAACAACCACCTGCATTTATACAGCGCATTTAACGTAGTAAAACGTCCCATGGCGCTTCACAGGAGCATTATCAAACAAAATTTGACACCAAGTCACATAAGGAGGTATTGGGACAGGTGACCAAAAGCTTGGTCAGAGGTAGATCTTAAAGGAGGAGAGAGAGGCAGAGAGGCGAAGATGTTTAAGGAGGGAATTCCAGAGCTTAGGGCCGAGGCAGCTGAAGGCACGACTGCCAATGGTGGAGCGATTAAAATCGGGGATACGCAAAAGGCCACAATTGGAAGAGCGCAGAGATCTCGGAGGGTCGTAGGACTGGAGGAGGTTACAGAGATAGGGAGGGGCGAGGTCATGGGTGGATTTGAAAACAAGGATGAGAATTCTAAAATCGAGGCGTTCCAGGACTGGGAGCCAATGTAGGTCAGTAAGCACAGGGGTGATGGGTGAACGGGGCTTGGTACGAGTTAGGATATGGGCAGCAGTTTTGGATGAGCTCAAGTTTATGGAGGGTAGAAGATGGAAGGCCAGTCAGGAAAGCATTGGAATAGTCAAGTCTAGAGGTAACAAAGGCATAGATGAGGGTTTCACTGGCAGATGAGCTGAGGCAGGAGCAGAGATGTGTGATGTTACAAAGGTCGCAGTAGGCGGTCTTGGTGATGGAATGGATATGTGGTTGGAAGCTCATCTCAGGGTCAAATACAACACCGAGGTTCAGCCTTAGATAGTGGCCAGGGAGAGGGATGGAATCAGTAGCTAGGGAATGGAGTTTGTGGCGGGGGCCGAAGACAATGGCTTTGGTCTTCCCAAAATTTAGTTGGAGGAAATTTCTGCTCATCTAGTACTGCATGTCGGACAAGCATCGTGACAAATCAGAGACAGTGGAAAGGTCGAGAGAGGTGGTGGTGAGGTAGAGCTGGGTGTCGTCAGTGTACATGTGGAACCTGAAGTTGTGTTTTTGGATTATGTCATCGAGGGTCAGCGTGTAGATGAGAAATAGGAGGCCAAGGATGCGGAGGCAGGAAGAGAAGCCATTGCAGGTGATTCACTGGCTACGACTGGATAGTTAAGAATGGAACTAGGCGAGGACAGTCCCACCCAGCTGGGTGACGGAGGAAGCTATTGGAGGAGGATGGTGTGGTTAACCTTGTCAAAGGCTCCAGACAGGTCAACAAGGATGAGGAGGGATAGTTTACCACAGTCACAGTCACATAGGATGTCATTTGTGACTTTGATAAGGGCTGTTTCAGTGTTGTGGCAGGGGCTTTGATGGATGATCCGTGGAAACTCACAGAAAATGATATAAACACCATTTACGCCTTTTCTCTCCAATCTTCAATTGAAGTTACAGCCTACGATTAGGAGAACCCAGATGAAATCCCACATGTACAGAGCTTCAACCCCACATAATTTTAGGAGAAATTAGGAGAAGTGTCTTAAACGGAAAATTACCCCCCACACTTCACTACTCTTTACATTAAATTTTCTCTGGCTTCCTAAGCCTTTAATTATGGCCTTTGATTCTCTTAACATTGTTTTATAGCAGCAGGAGTAGGCCGTACGGCCCCTCGAGCCTACTCCGCCATTCAGTAAGATCATGGTCGATCTTCGACCTCCGCTCCACTTTCCCGCCTGATCCCCATATCCCTTGATTCTCTTAGAGTCCAAAAACAATTTGATCTGTCTTGAATATACTTTTATATAATATACCTCTCTGTATGCATCTTATTGATTCTCTTCAGCATTTTAAAAGCCATGGATGCCCCTCCCCCACCCAATATTTTCCCCAACGTGAGCACTTTTAACTCCAGTACCCTTTCTTCAAACCTCAGTAATATAAAAAACGGAATCGTCGTTTTTGTCCTCCACTCACTCTTAGCGATTGCTACAGCGGGGTGTAAATTTGGATCACTGCAGCTTTCAATTCCAGCCAAGTGGAATAATTGTAATTTTGGTGATGTTAAGGCCACACTACATATTCCAATGTGAACTTAACACTAGTAAATGTTTATGTTTATATTATTCAGGCAGTAGGCACGACACCATCTCCGTACATGAAGTAAATACATGATGACCACCCTACTTTCCCAAAATAAAAGGTGGATTACACGAGTCAGATAACCACTGAAACTGAAACTATGGCACAACATACAATGTCGCTTTCTGATAAGGATTACTGGCCTGGAAATTCAATGGCGCACACCCGTTTTTCTGGTGCAAAATGGGCGCCTAAGCATCCAGGGCATGTGCATTCATTACAAGCCAGAAGTGCTCCGTCCGCTATATTGGATGGTGCTGCTCCATAGGCATCCAGGGTGCACACCTGAATTATTTAAAACAACGAACAATTAATAAAATATTCAAATTACAGTCTTATGCTTGCTGTAGTAGCCTTTTCTGATAATGGTATGCCCTAGCGCCAGACTCGCACTTGATAAACTCACCCAGCAACTCCTGGTGCGAACAGGCAGTATTGACCCTTCAGCAGTGCTATTTAAAGGGCTCATCCAAATCTTACAGGTTAGTTGCTGCTTTGTCCTTTTGGGCTGCAGGCTAACTTCTAGGCATTTTTTGGTCTGTTTTCTGACTGTGAAAACTTAATTCTGACTGCTAGGAAGATTTTGCTGGTGCAGCACTGTATTTGGTTGCCTTTTAAACAGTTGTACAGCAGTTACAGCAATGGGCTGGGTTTGAGGCTGGAGGATGAGGGAGAGCAACAAGGAAGACATAAGCTAACAGAAGCATCTGGGACAAGAGGGAGGAGGAGGGCACTGCGCAGGAGGCCATATCCACAGTGGGTCTTCAGGGAGCACTTCTCCTACTTAAACTTGACTGAGGAGCAATAGCTTAGGCGCCTTCGCTTCACAAAGGGTGACAGCGAGCTACATACCTTGCTTCAGCCGCAGCTCAACCTTCGTACTGGGGCATGGATAGCACTGCCCGTGGCTGTCAAGGTCACCTTGGCCCTTAATGTTAATGCAACAGGCTCCTTTCAGGCTGCAGCAGGTGACGTCAACAACATCTCACAGTTTGCAGTCCAGCGTTGTATCAGGGAAGTCACTAAGGCACTCTACGCCACGAGGAACACCTACATCTCATTCCAAATGGACAGAGCAAAGCAGGAAGAGAGAGCAGTAGCCACGTTGCAGGCTTCCCTAGGATGCAAGAAAACATTGACTGCACCCACATTGCCTTGCGTGCTTTCCACCATCAGCCTGGCTGCTGAGCTTCCATTGATGACACTTCGGATGGCCATGGTGGACAACCTCAATCAACTCTGGGCCTTGAGGGCTCGTCTGTAGACTGCAAAATCTCGATGTGGGCTGGAGCAGTCTGGGCCAGCTGCTGTGGCTGTCAAGGTCACCGTGGCCCTTAACTTGTATGCAACAAGTGACATCAACGACATCATCCAGTTTGCTGTGTACCACTGTAACTAGGATGTCACAGTTGCTCTCTATACCAGGAGGAACACGTTCATCACCTTCCGAATGGACAGGATAAAGCAGGAGAGAGCACTAAGCTTTGCCCGTTTTGCAGTTTTCCACAGCGTGCAAGGTGCCAGAGGTGCCCGTTGCATACAAGTTAAGGACCATGGTGACCTTGACAGCCACAGGCAGTTAGCTTATTAGAGACCAAAGAGACCTGTGTATGCAGGCGGAAGACGTGGTTCTTAATGAATACTTTGTATCTGTCTTCACAAGAGGGGAATGATGCAGACATTGTAGTTAAGGAGGAGGAGTGTGAAATATTGGATGGGATCAACATAGTGAGAGAGGAAGTATTAAGGGGATTAGCATCTTTGAAAGTAGATAAATTGCCAGGCCTGGATGAAATGTCAGGCTGAGAAGCAAGGGAGGAAACAGCAGAGCTCTGACCATCATTTTCCAATCTTCTCTAGCTACAGGCGTGGTGCCAGAGGACTGGAGGACTACTAACGTTGTACCGTTGTTGAAGAAGGGAGAAAGGGATAGACCAAGTAATTACAGGCCAGTCAGCCAAACCTTGCTGTTGGGCAAATTATTGGAAAAAATTCTGAAGGACAGGATAAACCGTCACTTAGAAAGGCACGGATTAATCAAGGACAGTCAGCATGGATTTGTTAAGCAAAGGTCATGTCTGGCTAACCAAATTGAATTTTTTGAGGAGGCAACAAGGTTCCACATGGCAGACTGGTTAGAGATGTAAAAGCCCATGGGATCCAAGGGAAAGTGGCAAGTTGAATCCAGAATTGGATCAGTGGCAGGAAGCAAAGGGTAATGGTTGACGGGTGTTTTTGTGACTGGAAGGCCGTTTCCAGTGGGGTTCCGCGGGGTTCAGTACTAGATCCATTGTTTTTTGCGGTATATATTAATAATTTAGACTTAAATGTAGGGGACATGATTAAGGAGTTTGCAAATGATACAAAAATTGGCCGTGTGGTTGATAGTGAGGAAGAAAGCTGTACACTGCAAGAGGATATCAATGGACTGGTCAGGTGGGCAGAAAAGTGGCAAATTGAATTCAGTCTGAAGAAGTGTGAGGTAATGCATTTGGGGAGGTCAAACAAGGCAAGGGAATACACAATAAATGGTAGGGTACTGAGAAGTGTAGAGGAATAGAGAAACAGGTGGAGTGCATGTCCACAGATCCCTGAAGGTAGCAGGACAGGTAGATAAGGCGGTTATGAAGGCATACGGGATATTTTCCTTTATTAGCCAAATGGCATTCTTCTGTGCCTTAAATTTCTATGATTCTATGATAGACTGCACCCATATTGCCTTGTGTGCTCCCCATCACCATCCTTGCATATTTCTCAATAGAAAGGAAATCCAATCTTCAACGTGCAGCTTCTTTGTGACCACAGGCAGAGCGTCATGCAGGTCTGTGCCTAGTTTCCTGGTAGCAGTCATGATTCATTCATCCTGCGCCAGTTCTCTGAGCTGCCTTTATTCCAACCAGGCAGTCAGGTCACCAACTAGCTAATGGGCGACAAGGCATACTTCCTTCAGACTTGGCTCATGACTCCTGTCAGCTGGGCACAACTGCACAGCTTACCTACAACGATAGCCATGCTAACATAAGAAATAGAAGCAGGAGTCAGCCATACAATCCCTCGAGTCTGCTCCACCATTCATTAAGATCATGGCCGATCTTCTACCTCAATTCCACTTTCCCGACCTATCCCCATATCTCTTGATTCCCTTAGACACCAAAAATCTATCAATCTCAATCTTGAATATACTCAACGACTCAGCATCCACAGCCCTCTGGGGTAGAGAATTCCAAAGATCCACAGCCCTCTGAGTGAAGAAATTTTTCCTCATCTCGGTCCTAAATGGCCAACCTCTTATCTTGAGATGATGCCCCCTAGTTCTAGACTCTCCAGCCAGGGGAAACAGCCTCTCAGCATCTACCCTGCCAAGCCCTCTAAGAATTTTATACATTTCAATGAGATCACCTCTCATTCTTCTAAACTCCAGAGAATATAGGCCCGTTCTACACAATCTTTCCTCATAGGTCAACCCTCTCATCCCAGGAATTAATCTAGTGAACCTTCGATGCACCCCCTCCAAGGCAAGTATATCCTTCCTTAGGTAAGGAGACCAAAACTGTACAATGTACTCCAATACTGCTGCCACCAGAAATGTTATCAAGCAGATAGCTGGCACGCTCAAGCAAGATATCCAATGCCTCGACCATTCAGGAGAAGCTTTGCAGTATATCCCTGAGCGTCTATCCAGATTTGTGGTCATCTGTTGCAGGCTCCATAACTTTCCCATCATGAGGGACTAGCCCTTACCACCATCATGGCAGCAAGAAGTGTAGCAGGAGCAGGGGGAGGAGGAGGAGCAGCATAAAGAGGAGGAAGAGCAGATATAGCACCGACCACCAGTGTCCCTAGCTGCCAGAGCTCTGAGGGCAGCTCATCAAAGAGCGCTTCCCCCGAACCATTCCTCCAATCCTCAATATACCAACAGTCCTGCAATCCTTCTCAACACCGTCCTTACATGGGAGAGACACCTGTTTCCTCTCTCAGAATGACAGCATGCCTGCTCCCCCACCACCAACTCTGCCAGTGCCCTTGTTAGTGCCACACAGCCAACTGGGCTAGACTGCCCCGGCCCCATCCTACCACCATCCGATTGCTTTCCTTCAGTCCAGCCTTCTGGGTCTTGCCCTCACTTCACTACAAATAGTAGTGAACAGAAAATCCAGAACAAAAATCAAATTTATCAAACATATGAATTCCATCTGTATCCAACAGTTAACAGAAACAATTATGAATCACCCTTGTGTAAGCCCATAGTGCCTGTCTTCTGTGTTTGTTTACTTCTTCTGGTGATCCCACGAAGTGTTTCCCCAGTGGCTACAGCTTGGGAGGTGGATGGCTGCCAAGCCTCCATTTAAGAGACTTCAGATGGCCATGGGTGGGCCTTGAGGGCCCAGCTGCAACATTGAAGTGTAAGCACTATAACTATAGAACATAGAAGTTTACAGCACAGAAGCAGGGTATTCAATCCATCACGTGCCAGTTCTTACCTAAAGCAATCTAAAACTGATCCCACTGCCCCACCATCCACATAATATCTTTAATAATTAACAAGTTTTTCCTTAAGTCCTCTGCCTCCACCATTCCCGTGGCAAACTATTCCATACTCCAACAACATTATGCATAAAGAAATTCCTCCTTAGATGTCTCCTCACCGTCATTGTAATAATTTTAAATTGATGAACCCTTGTCACTGACTCCAAGCAAAGGAAAAAGTTGCTTCTTCATTTCATCACCAGTAGTTTTGAAGTTTACAAATTGAATAATTTACTTTGCATCTTATTATTTAATTAGCCCCAATTTTGCAATCCAGCCGAAAATGGGGTCACACTCACAAGTGGCTTGAGTGCACTTGCACCCACAGAATGAAGAGTAGGCCATGCTGAATTTAGCAATATAGTTTGAATAGACTACAACCACAGGAAAAACTTGCCCAGAGGGCTTGACCTGTAGCATAATTGCTAATGGAGGAAGCAAATCTGATAAGGCAACAGCTCTTAAAGGGCTACAGCTTGCCATTAAAGAGGCAGTTTTACTATGTTAAAGGGACTATATAAATGCAATTTGTTGTTCTTGTGGTGACAGAAAAGTAGATTAGGGCTGGTTCCCTGATCAGGCACTCCGAGCAAGAAGTAGTACTTGCAGGAAGGACTGGCCAGGAAATTACAGAACTATAGCCATTAATTTTCTGCCATTTAAATGAATAGGTGTAAAATCATAGAATGCAGGCCTGTGATTTCCTGACCAGTGCTCCCTACAAGCATCATTCTTTCCTGGGCTAGTCTTCACTTCTTGGGGAAAAATTGTCCGGTCCAGATATCGTGTGCAGATTATTGTACAACAGATGGCACGACTCTATTGCAACCTGTCTTGTAAAATGAAGACACTGAAGAAAAGTCTCCTCTGACTTCCAGAAGGCATTTGATAAGGTCCCACATAAGAGACTGTTAGCTAAGATAAAAGCCCAGGGAATCGAGGGAAAAGTACGGACTTGGTTAGGAAATTGGCTGAGCAAAAGGCGACTGAGAGTAGGGATAATGGGTAGGTATTCACATTGGCAGGATGTGACGAGTGGAGTCCCGCAGGGATCTGTCTTGGGGCCTCAATTATTCACAATATTTATTAATGACTTAGATGAAGACATAGAAAGTCTCATATCTAAGTTTGCCGATGACACAAAGATTGGTGGCATTGTAAGCAGTGTAGATGAAAACATAAAATTACAAAGCGACATTGATAGATTAGGTGAATGGGCAAAACTCTGGCAGATGGAATTCAATGTAGACAAATGTGAGGTCATCCACTTTGGATCAAAAAAGGATAGAACAGGGTACTTTCTAAATGGTAAAAAGTTAAAAACAGTGGATGTCCAAAGGGACTTAGGGGTTCAGGTACATAGATCATTGAAGTGTCATGAACAGGTGCAGAAAATAATCAATAAGGCTATTGGAATGCTGGCCTTGATATCTAGAGGACTGGAGTACAAGGGGGCAGAAGTTATGCTGCAGCTATACAAAACCCTGGTTAGACCGCACCTGGAGTACTGTGAGCAGTTCTGGGCACCGCAGCTTCGGAAGGACATATTGGCCTTGGAGGGAGTGCAGCATAGGTTTACTAGAATGATACCCGGACTTCAAGGATTAAGTTAAGAGGAGAAATTACACAAATTGGGGTTGTATTCTCCACAGATTAGAAATTTAAGGGGTGATCTGATCAAAGTTTATAAGATATTAAGGGGAACGGATAGGGTGGATTGAGAGAAACTATTTCTGCTGGTTGGGGATTCTAGGAGTAGGGGGCACAGTCCAAAAATTAGAGCCAGACCTTTCAGGAGTGAGGTTAGAAAACATTTCTACACACAAAGGGTGGTAGAAGTTTGGAACTCTCTTCCGCAAACGGCAATTGATACTAGCTCAATTGCTAAATTTAAATCTGAGATAGATAGCTTTTTGGCAACCAAAGATATTAAGGGATATGGGCCTTCGGCCCAACATGTCCATGTCGCCCAGTTTATACTACTAAGCTAGTCCCAGTTGCCTGCACTTGGCCCATATCCCTCTATACCCATCTTACCCATGTAACTGTCCAAAATAGAATCATAGAAGCCAAAATAGAATCATAGAAGAAAAGTTGAGGTTCCACCGAGATGGAGCTAGATCACAGATCAGCCATGATCTTATCAAATGGTGGAGCAGGCACGAGGGGCTGAATGGCCTACTCCTGTTCCTATGTTCCTATATTTCTATGACATGTCCAGGTAGTGATGGGTGTGGCAACATTCCTTTGGGGTGAATTACCTGCATTTTTTGGCCCCATAGGTCCTCATCTCAATTAAGCAGCCTGTTTTGAACCCCAAAAGAGATACCCATCCTCACCTAGGAACATAGGAACAGGAGTCGGCCGTTCAGCCCCCTGAGCCTCTTCCGCCATTCAATCAGATCATAGCTGATCTGTATCTTAACTCCATCTACCTGCCTTGGTTCCGGAACCCTTAATACCTTTGCCTAATAAAAATGTCAATCCCAGTTTTGAAATTTTCAAATGACCCAGCCTCAACAGCTCTTTGGGGGAAAAGTATTCCAGACTTCCACTATCCTTTGTGTGAAGAAGTACTTCCTGATATCACCCCTGAACAGCCTAGCACTAATTTTAAGGTTAAGCACCCTTGTTCCGGACTCCCCCACCAAAGGAAATAGTTTCTCTCTATCTACCCCATCAACTCCTTGAATCATCTTAAACACCTCAATTGGATTACCGCTTAATCTCTATACTCAAGGTAATACAAGCCTAATCTATGCAACCATGTGCGGAGGCGGAATATGCGGGTATGGTTCTTAATGAATACTTTGCATCTGTCTTCACAAAAGAGGGGGAAGATGCAGAGATTGTAGTTAAGGAGAAGTGTGAAATATTGGATGGGATAAACATAGTGAGAGAGGAAGTATTAAGGGGTTTAGCATTTTTGAAAATAGATAAACCGCCAGGCCTTGATGAAATGTATCCCAGGCAGTTAAAAGAAGCAAGGGAGGAAATAGTGGAGGGTCTGACCATCATTTTCTAATTCTCCCTGGCTACAAGCATGGTGCCGGATGATTGGAGGAATGCTAACGTTGTACCGTTGTTTAAAAATGGAGAAAAGGATAGACCTAGTAATTACAGGCCAGTCAGTCAAACCTCGGTGATGGGCAAATTATTGGAATCAATTTTGAGGGACAATATAAAACGTCATTTGGAAAGGCACGGATTAATCAAGGACAGTCAACATGGATTTGTTAAGGGAAGGTCATGTCTGATTAACTTGATTGAATTTTTTGAGGAGGTAACAAGGAGGGTCGATTAGGGTAATGCGATTGATGTAGTCTACATGGATTTTAGCAAGGCTTTTGACAAGGTCCACATGGCAGACTGGTCAAAGAAGTAAAAGCCCATGGGATCCAAGGGAAAGTGACAAACTGGATCCAAAATTAGCTCAGTGGTAGGAAGCAAAGGGTAATGGTTGACAGGTGTTTTTGTGTCTGGAAGGCTGTTTCCAGTGGGGTTCCACAGGGCTCAGTATTGGTCCCTTGCTTTATGGGGTATTATATTAATAATTTAGACTTAAATGTAGAGGGCATGATTAAGAAGTTTGCAGATGATACAAAAATTGGCCGTGCGGTTGATAGTGAGGAAGAAAGCTGTAGACTTCAGGAAGATATCAATGGACTGGTCAGGTGGACAGAAAAGTGACAAATGGAATTCAATCCGGAGAAGTGTGAGGTAATGCATTTGGGGAGGGCAAACAAGGCAAGGGAATACACAATAAATGGGAGGATACTGAGAGGTGTAGGGGAAGAGAGGGACCTTGGAGTGCATGTCCACACATCCTTGAAGGTAGCAGGACAGGTAGATAAGGTGGTTAAGAAGGCATACGGGTTACTTTTCTTCATTAGCTGAGGCATAGAATATAAGAGCAAGGAGATTATGCTAGAACTGTACAAAACACCAATTAGGCCACAGCCACAGGACTGCCTATAGTTCTGGTCACCACATTACAGGAAAGATGTGATTGCAGTGGAGAGGGTACAGAGGAGATTTACGAGGATGTTGCCAGGACTGGAAAATCTTAGCTATGAGGAAAGACTGGATAGGCTGGGGTTGTTTTCTTTGCAACAGACAGTGCTGAGGGGTGATTTAATTGAGGTGCATAAAATTATGAGGGGACACTAGATAGAGTGGACACGAAGGACCTATTTAACAGAGAGATCAATATCTAGGGGGCATAGATTTAAAGTAATTGGTAGAAGGATTAGAGGGGAGCTGAGGAAAAATGTTTTTCCCCAGAGGGTGGTAGGGATCTGGAACTCACGACCTCAAATAGTGGTAGAAGCAGAAACCCTCATCACATTTAAAAAGTACTTGGATATGCACTTGTATTGCTATAATCTACAAGACTACAGAACAAGTGCTGGAAAGTGGGATTAGGCTGTAAAGCTTGTTTTCGACTGGCAGACATGATGGGCCGAATGGCCTCCTTCTGTGCCGTAAATTTACTATGTATCGATGTAACCAGTCCTCATAATTTAATCCTTTTAGGAACATAGGAACAGAAGTAGGCCATTTAGCCCCTTGAGCTTGTTCTGCCATTCAATGAGATCATGGCTGATCTGTGACCTAACTCCATATACCCACCTTAGCCCCATGTCCCTTAATACCTTTGGTTAACAAAAATCTATCAATCTCAGATTTAAAATTAGCAATTGAGCTAGCATCAACTGCTGTTTGCAGAAGAGAGTTCCAAACTTCTACCACCCATTGCGTGTAGAAGTGTTTCCTAACTTCACTTCTGAAAGTCCTCGTCCTGGACTCCCCAACCAGCAGAGATAGTTTTTCTCTATCTATCCTATCAGTTCCCCTTAATATCTTGAAAACTTTGATCAAATCACCACTTAATCTTCTAAATTCCAGGGAATACAACCCTATTTTGTGTAATTTCTCCTCATAATTTAACCCTTGGGGCTCAATTTTAAAAGGGCGGCGGGATGGCAGCAGGGGGGCGGGGGGCAGTCAATGGGCACGTGGCAAACCCGGATAATAAAAACTTACCTTCCCCACGCGATTGAGACTTAATTGGTGGCCATTAACGTGAATTTCGGGTTTGCCGTCCAAGAGCTGCACAGTGGGTGTCAGCTGGAGTGTCTGGATTTAAAAAGTCATTGCTCCAATGGCTTTTGCTGGAGCAAAGACCAAAAAGACACTATAGAGCAGCACAGGGACAAGGCTGCTCACTTTAGGCGCTACTGGCTGGGGTGAGGAGGAGGTAGGAACTGTTTTACTCGCCGACAGGAAGAAGTGCCCTGCCTCTGCCACCAAGAAGGCCCGGCTCGAGGCGACAGATGAGGTCACCAGTAGGAGCTACATATCCCACACCTGGGTCCATTGCAGGAAGCGTTTCAATGACCTAACGAAGTCAGCAAAAGTGAGTACACTTATTCACTCTGTGTTGCACTTCACCCACCCCCCCACAACTCATTCTACACTGCCAAGACTACTGCATCGCATCACTCCTCACACCCACTAAAGACTCACTCTCAACTTACCTGCACTTCCTGAGTACTTCCTCACCTCCCCATTTGTGACACCCCCCATTACCACTCATCCCAATTCTCATCCAATGTGATGTCTCTGTCTCATACTCACCCTCTGATGCACCTCTTTCATGGTCAGTCTCACCCAGAGAAATTCATTCATCGGCTGCCCACTACACCATCACTCACTCACATGTCTGTACTTTCTCCCCTTCTGGAAGAGAGCGTAAAATGCACACGCGAGGGCGAGGACTGGAGTGGCCACAACAAATAGTTGTCCTCACAAATACGGAGCAGGAGGCCCTGGAGATTAGCGGCACCCTCGAGTGCCTGTCCGTAGGGGACGCCGAGACTGGCACCCCACAAACGTTTGGTGACACAACTTTAACATTCATCACATACAACATGAATTGATGTTAATGCTTGGCATGTTGAACACCTCAGTATGCTCATCGCAACATGACACATCTGTGATGATGCTTAATATTGCCTTCTGTTCCCGCTCCGAATTTTCCAATTTTCTTGGCCCCCCCATCCCCAACGCACCAGGACTTGGCTTTCAAAATTGAGCCCGTGGAGTCCAGGTATCATTCTAGTAAATCTACGCTGCACTCCCTCCAACACCAATATGTCCTTCCGAAGGTGCGGTGCCCAGAACTAAATACAGTACTCCAGATGAGGTCTAACCAGGGCTTCGTATAGCTGTAGCATAACTTCTACCCTTTGTATTCTAGTCCTCTAGATATAAAGGCCAGCATTCCATTAACCTTTTTAATTATTTTCTGCACCTGACCATGACATTTTAATGATCTATGTACATGGACTCTTTGGACCTCCATTGTTTCAAGCTTTTCACTGTTTAGAAAGTCTTCTGATCTATCCTTTTTCGGTCCAAAGTGGATGACCTCACACTTGCCTACTTTGAAATCCATTTGCCACAGTTTTGCCCATTCACTTAATCTCTTATGCTTCCATCTACACGGCTTACAATGCTAGCTATCTTTGCGTCATCGGCAAACCTGGATAGCCCCGGAATCATCCTGGTGAATGTGTACTGCACATTCAAGGCCAATATATCCTTCCTGCGGTGGGGTGCCTAGAACTGAACACAGTACTCCAGATGGAGTCTAACCAGAGCTTTATATAACTGTAACATAACTTTCTCCCCTTTGTATTCCAGCCCCCTTGAGATAAAGGCCAACATTGTGCCTTTTAAATTATTTTTTGTACCTATTCACTAGCTTTTAGTAAAATGTTATATCGAAGCCAGCAGTAAGTAACCAAGAATAATGAAGAAAAGTATTGGCTGGGGAGAAAATTAAAAATGCAGAAATGAAGGCCTACCCAGCAAAACCAAAAGCAAAATGCACCAAAGATTACATGCAAATGAAAAAAGAAGCATGCTTAAACAAGCAAGGTTCCAGGACACCAAAGTGATCACATTTCATAGGTGAAGCTGGTGAAAGCTGGCTATGGGGAAAGAGCAGAGGAGTGGGACAAATTGGACAGCTCTTACAAAAAGCCAGCATAGGAGTGATGGACCAATTGCCCCTCTTTTGTGCTGTATGGTTCCTAGCTCGTACTGTGGGTTGATACTCGCTTGAAGATATAAAATTCACCATTGCACCAGATGTAACAAAATTTTTGAAATTAAATGAAGTTGTGCATGCCGATTGCACAGCCTCAGTATTGAATCATTTTTTGGAAAAGCGGACGTTCTGGGAATCAGATGTGCAATGTTGGATACCCCATTTTCCAATGTGTGCCCACTGCAAGCAAGGCTCCACACCTTACAATGGAGGTGTGGAGCCTTATTATCTATTTCTTTCTGCTTCCAGTAATTTGACTATTGATTATTGTCCATTAAAATTAAATGGATGGAAAATTACCGGCTGGGGCTGCGCAATTTCACAATATGCATTCTCAGCATGCGTAAGAAGCACATATTTGGAAAATTGACCTTATAGCAAGCTTCATTTAAAATTCCAAAATAAAACATCTGAATTTAAAAAAAACTTCTGCAGATTACTAGACTCACAAGCAAACTGGAAGTCTTGGTAATACTGATGTCAAGGCGGATGGAGGGTGATTTTCTCATCTGCAAAATGGGAGGCTGGAAAGGGAAAATTGGGATGGGTGGGGAAGCTTGGCCTTGAATGTCCAAGGCCCACCTGATGCAATTTTCGGGTGGGCTTCTGAAGAGTAGACAGCAGACCCACCCGTTTTGGCCGGAAAGCTATTTAAATATGCAGATCGAGGTCCTATGCTGTGTAGGACTCCAACTGCAATTTTGAAGTACAAATGGGCAGAGCATGCGCCGTGCAAGCTCCACCCATTTGTACCAGGCAGTGAGCGGCCTAACCAACGGTTCTTAATGGGATCACTAGTGAAGGTTCCACAAAAGGGCCGCAAACTCTTTGGGTCAATTTTCGGATGGCCAAGCAGGTGCGTTCGTGGCGGGGGAGCTCCTAAAATTAGGGATTCCAGGAGCGGGTCCAGAGCCCGGCTCCAACCCGCCCACTTCCGGGATCCCCAATGATGCGAATCGGTGCGCGCACAGCCCCCCGCATGCAGGACTCCCACCGGCAATCAAAGCCAGCGGGATCCCACTTAAGATCATTATCTGGGTACTTGAGGTCGTTTACAGACCTCATTGGTTGGAGATTTTAGGAGGATTCGGATTTTGGACTACCCAGAGCGTGTTTCCCATGCTGGGGGAAACACTCCCTGTTTAAACAGATGTGTTGCAGCCAGCAGCCAGTGGCAGCTGCAAAGATTCATTTAACAGGTGTGAGGTAAACCCTCATTCATTGCAGCAGGGCACTCTGTCACTTCAGACAACGTTTTGCCTGCCACACCGTTGTCTCCACACTCCAAATTATTAAATCATACTCAAAACATAACATTTACCTACTTTGTGGACCCCCTCACACCGTCAGGATGGGGGGGTGGGGGGGTTCCATTGCTGCATTCATCACTCCATTGGAGGACAAGTAACATCACCAGCCTTGCCAGGCATGCCGTCCACCTCCGCCACGTGGAGCCACACAACACAGTGCTGCACAACCAGCACCTGCACAAAGTAGTCGTGCAACTACACATACACCCACTGTAGGGTGACCCAATGGGTGGCATCAAGGGTGTTTATGGAGAACCTCATGAAAGGGCCTTATTGCACAAGCCAGTCAAGAATGGCCAAGACGTGGCAGTAGTGGTGACAATATAATATGTAATGTGAGTTTTTCAGAAATCAAATATAAGTAAAAACCATGACAAACCCTCAAACACCCTTGTGCATCCCCTTCATGCTCACGACAAGTTTGCCTTACGCTTCCTACTACACATATGTGATGCATGCCCTGTGGCTGCAGCACAGATAGTGGCAGGTTGGGTGAGGCTGACCGTGAAAGAGATGCATGAGAGGGTGAGTGTGAGACAGAGCCATGAGGTTGTATGAGGATTGGGTTGAGTGGTAGTGGTGGGATGAGTATTAGCAAGGTGAATAGGTGCAGGTAAGATGAGAATGAGCTTGGAGTGGGTGTGAGGGTGTTGGCAGTGCAGAAGGAGATGTGGGGTGGGGGCGGTGATGAGGCAGACGGAGTGTTGGGGAATGAGTAAGTGTACTCACTTCGGCTGACCTACTTAGGTCATTGAAGCGCCTCCTGCACTGCATGCAGGTGCGTGATATGTTGGTGGTGCTGGTGACCTCCTCTGCCACTTCGAGACCAGCCTTTATGGTGGCAGAGGCAGGCCACTTCCTCCCGCCCGCCGGGGAGAAGATCACTGTCCTCCCCCTCCTCCTCACCCCATCCAGTAGGACCTGGAGTGAGGCATCATTAAATCTGGGAGCAGCCTTCCCCCTGGGCTGCTCCAGGCTGTAATTTTGGCTCCTTTCTGCAGCATCAGTCAGTGGAGGACTGCCCCTTTAAATAGGACTCCTCCAGCTGACAGCCTATGATGCGGGTGCGCAGTCCGCCCTCTGTGCAGCTTTCCAGTGTGAAACCCAGAAGCCAAGTTAAGTGGCTTCAATTTATTTACGATCGCATGGGGAACCCACCGATTTTACTGGGCGGGATACCCTCGCGCCCAGTCGACCCCCCCGCTGGCAACCCGCCTCCCTTCTAATATCGGGCCCTTTATCTTTTATTTTTGTGAGACCAAGAGGAGCAGCAGTGCTCCTGTTAAAACATTCACATTTCACAAACTTGAAGAGGAAAAATTCTGTCAGCCACCATTTTGAATGGTGGACATTTAAATCTACAAAAGGTCCTCTTCTAACTAAAAAAAACAAAATATACCACTACTTGTTTTTATTTATCTCCCCTTTTGTTATTTTCTTTCTCTCTAACGCAAGCAAAAAGATTGGAAAGTGAAATACATCCAAATCTCTCCAAAAATCACTCTTGATTCAGTCAGCAAGAGCAATGTATGGAAAGTATGCCGATTAATTCCTCCCGAGCTGAATTTAGGGAGTTAGGAGTTAAACTAAAAAGTAGGACCTCAAAGGTAGTAATCTCAGGATTGCTACCAGTGCCACGGGCTAGTCAGAGTAGGAATGACAGGATAGCTAGGATGAATACGTGGCTTGAGAGATGGTGCAAGAGGGAGGGATTCAAATTCCTAGGACATTGGAACCGGTTCTGGGGGAGGTGGGACCAGTACAAATTGGACGGTCTGCATCTGGGCAGGACTGGAACCAATGTCCTGGGGGGAGTGTTTTCTAGTGCTGTTGGGGAGGGTTTAAACTAAAGTGGCAGGGGGGTGGGATCCGATGCAGGAAGTCAGTGGGAAGTAAAGTGGTGACAGAAACAAAAGGCAGTAAGGGAGAGTGTACAAAACATGACCGGACAGATGGTCTGAGAAAGCAGGGCAAAGACCAAGGGAAGTCGAGATTAAACTGCATTTATTTCAATGCAAGAAGTCTGATGGGCAAGGTAGATGAACTCAGGGCATGGATGAATACATGGGCCTGGGATGTTATAGCTATTACTGAAACATGGCTAAGGGAGGGGCAGGACTGGCAGCTCAATGTTCCAGGGTACAGATGCTATAGGAAAGATAGAGCAGGAGGTAAGAGAGGAGGGGGAGTTGCGTTCTTGATTAGGGAGAACATCACGGCAGTAGTGAGAGAGGATATATCCGAGGGTTCGCCCAGGGAGTCCATATGGGTAGCACTGAAAAATAAGAAGGGAGAGATCACCTTGATAGGATTGTACTACAGACCCCCAAATAGTCAACGGGAAATTGAGGAGCAAATATGTAAGGAGATTACAGACAGCTGCAAGAAAAATAGGGTGGTAATAGTAGGGGACTTTAACTTTCCCAACATTGACTGGGACAGCCATAGCATTAGGGGCTTGGATGGAGAGAAATTTGTTGAGTGTATTCAGGAGGAATTTCTCATTCAGTATGTGGATGGCCCGACTAGAGAGGGAGCAAAACTTGACCTCCTCTTGGGAAATAAGGAAGGGCAGGTGACAGAAGTGTTAGTGAGGGATCACTTTGGGACCAGTGATCATAATTCCATTAGTTTTAAGATAGCTATGGAGAAGGATAGGTCTGGCCCAAAAGTTAAAATTCTAAATTGGGGAAAGGCCAATTTTGATGGTATTAGACAGGAACTTTCAGAAGTTGATTGGGAGAGTCTGTTGGCAGGCAAAGGGACGTCTGGTAAGTGGGAGGCTTTCAAAAGTATGTTAACCAGGGTTCAGGGTAAGCACATTCCTTATAAAGTGAAGGGCAAGGCTGGTAGAAGTAGGGAACCTTGGCTGTCTCGGGAGATTGAGGCCCTCGTCAAAAAGAAGAAGGAGGCATATGACATGCATAGACAGCTGGGATCAAGTGGATCCCTTGAAGAGTATAGAGATTGCCGGAGTAGAGTTAAGAGAGAAATCAGGAGGGCAAAAAGGGGACATGAGATTGCTTTGGCAGATAAGGCGAAGGAGAATCCAAAGAGCTTCTACAAATACATAAAGGGCAAAAGAGTAATGAGGGAGAGAGTAGGGCCTCTTAAGGATCAACAAGGTCATCTATGGGCGGAACCACAAGAGATGGGTGAGATCCTGAATGAATATTTCACATCGGTATTTACGGTTGAGAAAGGCATGGATGTTAGGGAACTTGGGGAAATAAATAGTGATGTCTTGAGGAGTGTACATATTACAGAGAGGGAGGTGCTGGAAGTCTTAACGCGCATCAAGGTAGATAAATCTCCGGGACCTGATGAAATCTATCCCAGGACGTTATGGGAGGTTAGGGAGGAAATTGCGGGTCCCCTAGCAGAGATATTTGAATCATCGACAGCTACAGGTGAGGTGGCTGGAGATTGGAGGGTAGCAAATGTTGTGGCTTTGTTTAAGAAGGGAGGCAGGGAAAAGCCTGGGAACTACAGACCAGTGGTGGGTAAGTTGTTCGAGGGTATTCTGAGAGACAGGATCTACAGGCATATGGAGAGGCAGGGACTGATTAGGAACAGTCAGCATGGTTTTGTGAGTGGAAAATCATGTCTCACGAATTTGATTGAGTTTTTTGAAGGGGTAACCAAGAAGATAGATGAGGGCTGTGCAGTAGACGTGGTCTACATGGACTTTAGCAAAGCCTTTGACAAGGTACCGCATGGTAGGTTGTTACATAAGGTTAGATCTCACGGGATCCAAGGTGAGGTCGCCAATTGGATACAAAATTGGATTGACAACAGAAGACAGAGGGTGGTTGTAGAGGGTTGTTTTTCAAATTGGAGGCCTGTGACCAGCGGTGTGCCTCAGGGATCGGTGCTGGGTCCGCTGTTATTTGTTATTTATATTAATGATTTGGATGAGAATTTAGGAGGCATGGTTAGTAAGTTTGCAGATGACACCAAGATTGGTGGCATTGTGGACAGTGAAGAAGCTTATCTAGGATTGCAACGGGATCTTGATAAATTGGGCCAGTGGGCCGATGAATGGCAGATGGAGTTTAATTTAGATAAATGTGAGGTGATGCATTTTGGTAGATCGAATCGGGCCAGGACCTACTCCGTTAATGGTAGGGCGTTGGGGAGAGTTATAGAACAAAGAGATCTAGGAGTACAGGTTCATAGCTCCTTGAAAGTGGAGTCACAGGTGGATAGGGTGGTGAAGAAGGCATTCAGCATGCTTGGTTTCATTGGTCAGAACATTGAATACAGGAGTTGGGATGTCTTGTTGAAGTTGTGCAGGACATTAGTAAGGCCACACTTGGAATACTGTGTACAGTTCTGGTCACCCTATTATAGAAAGGATATTATTAAACTAGAAAGAGTGCAGAAAAGATTTACTAGGATGCTACCGGGACTTGATGGTTTGACTTATAGGGAGAGGTTGGATAGACTGAGACTTTTTTCCTTGGAGAGTAGGAGGTTTAGGGGTGATCTTATAGAAGTCTATAAAATAATGAGGGGCATAGATAAGGTAGATAGTCAAAATCTTTTCCCAAAGGTAGGGGAGTCTATAACGAGGGGGCATAGATTTAAGGTGAGAGGGGAGAGATACAAAAGGGTCCAGAGGGGCAATTTTTTCACTCAAAGGGTGGTGAGTGTCTGGAACGAGCTGCCAGAGGCAGTAGTAGAGGCGGGTACAATTTTGTCTTTTAAAAAGCATTTGGACAGTTACATGGGTAAGATGGGTATAGAGGGATATGGGCCAAGTGCAGGCAATTGGGACTAGCTTAGTGGTATAAACTGGGCGACATGGACATGTTGGGCCGAAGGGCCTGTTTCCATGTTGTAAACTTCTATGATTCTATGATTCTAAGCCCTCTCCACCATTCCCAACCGCCAGTTTGCTTAGAATTCTTTTAGCCCGGTTCAGATCCAGATTTCTCCATATGAGAAATTACAAACACTGACTTGCATTCCAGAGACACAACATTACAGATCCAATGTGCCATGCTGCCCTTAAACAAATAAATATTAAAAACACAAATTTCCCCTTTCTGTTAGTAGCATTAATACCTCTCTCATGGCCATTCAACGCCACAGCCTGAATATCGTCCCTCCTTCTAGGATTATTTTCAGCAGCAGCACTTTCAGCAGGGGGATTGTCTTGAAGTATATTGGCGATGGGAGCTCCAAACTCAACGGTGCGTTGACGCCTTCTCGGTCTTTGTTGAATTGGAGCACATGCCGATGCAGCTCTTCTCACACCTGTACTTCTGCATCGTTTTGGTACTGTTATTAAACAAAGAACAGAAGTAGTTCAAAACTTGCACAGCGGCAGTTTAACTATCACATCACAAGTGCAATGATATTGAGCAAATAACCATTTAGTAACATGGGCTATTAAAGGAATATTCTCGAAAAATCACATTTCTGAGACTAAAATAAATTACTGTGACATAAATGTTTACATTAGTTTTCTCGGCTACAGTTCAAGCTTTCACCCAACACTTTTGATTTGTGCTCATGTCATAAAGACAGCTTCTATAAGTGGAGCAAGTTTTCTATGAAGCAAAAACTACAGATCCAAAATTCTGGGGTCCCTGCTCCACCATCAGAATTGTCGTGGAGCAGAACTTCAAGGCCTAGAATTCGGATCGTGCCCAAAAACTAGTGATGGGGGTGGGGGTGGGACGCTGGCTACCGTGCCAGTTGGTACGAATGCAGGCAGCACATCACATTCATGCTGGAAACGTTAAATTTAAAGTTCAATCAAATTCAATTTAAAAATACCTACTTAACGTCTCACAAGGACATTAATTGATAATATAAATACACGCCTGCCTGAATTAATTACGGTCCTGAATGCAGAGAGTTCGTTACTCGCGCGCATCCAAATGCGCCTGGGTTAAACCCAGAAGTGGGCGCGTTGGAGCCGGCTTGCAGTTGCACACCAAGAATCAAATATTTTAACTACCCACCCGCCCCAACCCACCCGTTCTTGGAGGTTAAAATTCCCCCCATGTCTCCATTATTATCTAATGATGCCATGGGAAAGCATTATTTGCCGATATCTGCCTTTTTGTGGAAAGAGACAGAAAGACTGATATGCAGGCCCAAAAAGGGAGAGGGGATCAAGGTCCTGTGAGAACTAATGGGTGGTTATAATGTTTATAATTCAAGACTTAAAGCTTACTAGTTAGAATATTCTCAGCGCGAAGACTGGATCGATCAATTATTATCACAAGGACTTCGAGATGGTTTAACTCGCAACTTTTTCGTTGTAAAACTTTTGTTGTATCTCACCATCTTATTTAGTATGTTATAATCGTATTCTTGAATTTAACATCTTTACAACTTAGTTTGTAACTTCTTAATAAAATCTTAACCTTTGGAACAAGACATACTCACAGCCTTAGTATAAGAGATCAAATCCTTAACAGATTACTTACAATTCCCTACTCTTTTTTGAATATGCCATAAAATTTTTAACTTCCAGATGAACAGGTAGAAGGGTCCTGAGCTTAATAACTCATCTAAAGGTCAGCTCTTCTGATAATGTAGCACTCCCTCAATACTGCACTGGAGTGTCAGCCTGATAATGCCCTGGGGCTAAAACCCATAATTGTCTGACCTACAGGAAAGAAACCTATCAACTGAGCCAAGCTGACAAGTTTATACAATTTTAGGAACATAAGAACATGAGAAATAGGAGCAGGAGTAGGCCAATCGGCCCCTCGAGCCTGCTCCGCCATTCAATAAGATCATGGCTGATCTGATCCTAACCTCAAATCTAAATTCATGTCCAATTTCCTGCCCGCTCCCCGTAACCCCTAATTCCCTTTACTTCTAGGAAACTGTCGATTTCTGTTTTAAATTTATTTAATGATGCAGCTTCCACAGCTTCCTGGGGCAGCAAATTCCACAGACCTACCACCCTCTGAGTGAAGAAGTTTCTCATCTCAGTTTTGAAAGTGCAGCCCCTTATTCTAAGATTATGCCCCCTCGTTCTAGTTTCACCCATCCTTGGGAACATCCTTACCGCATCCACCCGATCAAGCCCCTTCACAATCTTATATGTTTCAATAAGATCGCCTCTCATTCTTCTGAACTCCAATGAGTAGAGTCCCAATCTACTCAACCTCTCCTCATATGTCCGCCCCCTCATCCCCGGGATTAACCGAGTGAACCTTCTTTGTACTGCCTCGAGAGCAAGTATGTCTTTTCTTAAGTATGGACACCAAAACTGTATGCAGTATTCCAGGTGCGGTCTCACCAATACCTTATATAAATGCAGCAATACCTCCCTGTTTTTATATTCTATCCCCCAGCAATAAAAGCCAACATTCCATTGGCCTTCTTGATCACCTGCTGCACCTGCATACTAACTTTTTGATTTTCTTGCACTAGGACCCCCAGATCCCTTTGTACTGCAGTACTTTCCAGTTTCCTGCCAATATGCATAACCTCTCATTTTCCAATATTGTATTGCATCTGCCAAATCTCCGCCCACTCACCCAGCCTGTCTATATCCCCTTGTAGGTTTTTTATGTCCTCCTCACTCTCTACTTTCTCTCCCATCTTTGTATCATCTGAAAACTTTGATATGTTACACTCGGTCCCCTCCTCCAAATCGTTAATATAGATTGTAAAGAGTTGGGGACCCAGCACCGACCCCTGCGGAACACCACTGGCTACTGGTTGCCAGTCCGAGAAGGAACCATTTATCGCAACTCTCTGCTTCCTGTTAGATAACCAATCCTCCACCCATGCCAGAATATTACCCCCAATCCAGTGATTCTTTATCTTGAGCAATAATCTTTTATGTGGCACCTTGTCGAATGCCTTCTGGAAGTCCAAATGCACTGCGTCCACTGGTTCCCCTTTATCCACCCTGTACGTTATTTCCTCAAAGAACTCAAGCAAATTTGTCAGACATGACGTCCCCTTCGTAAAGCCATGCTGACTTTGTCCTATTAAATTATGTTTATCCAAATGTTCTGCTACTGTCTCCTTAATAATAGACTCCAAAATTTTACCCACCACTGATGTTAGGCTAACTGGTCTATAATTTCCAGCCTTCTGCCTCCTACCCTTTTAAAATAAGGGTGTTACATTTGCAGTTTTCCAATATGTTGGGACCTTTGCCGAGTCCAGAGAATTTTGGAAAATTATTACCAAAGCATCCACAATCCCTACTGCCACTTCCCTCAAGACCCTAGGATGTAAGCCATCAGGTCCAGGGGATTTATCCGCCTTGAGTCCCATTAATTTACTGAGTACCAATTTCTTAGTGATTTTAATCGTATTTAGCTCCTCCCCCCCTAGAGCCCCCTGTTTGTCCAGTGTTGGGATATTCTTAGTGTCCTCTACCGTAAAGACTGAAACAAAATATTTGTTCAGCATTTTTGCCATCTCCATGTTTCCCACCATTAATTTCCCGGTCTCATCCTCTAAGGGACCTACGTTTGCCTTAGCCACTCTTTTTCTTTTTATATAACTATAGAAACTCTTGGGGCTCAATTTTACCGTCGGGTTTCCTGTGGGTTTCCATGGGGGGGCCCCGAAAATCCCGATATCCAGGCACGTGACCGGATCGCGCCACGATCCCGCCCACTTCCGGGTTCCCCGATGACGTGCGGGGGTGTGTGCGTGGCCCCCGCTGGTGGGAATCCCGCAGGCAATTAAAGCCAGCGGGATGCCACTTGAGGTTATTTATTTTGCTTCTTCAGGTCATTAACTGACCTGATTAAGGGACTGTGTGTGATTTTGGGGAAACATGGGACTGTTTCACACACTGGGGGAAACAGTCCTAGTTGAACTGGACGTGTTGCAGCCGTCAGCCTGTGGCAGCTGCAAAGGTCCATTTGACAGGTGGGGGGGGGGGGGCGGGGGGGGAGACCCTCACCCATTGCAGGAGGCCGCTCTGTCACTTGGGACAAAGTGTGGCCTCCACCACCCCACTCCGGACGGTCAAAGTCACCAACCTGCACACTCACCCCGGGGTCCGGAGACATGTGCCTACCTTGTGGACCCCCTCAGATGTACATATTGCGGATGGGGGCCGCCGTAGCTGCAGTCATGACCTCCTCGGAGGGCGAACAGCATCACCAGCCTCGCCATCCACGCCGTCCACTTCTGACACGTGGAGCTCCACAACAGAGTGCTGTGACACATCCACCTGTACAGCACAGAGAGAGACGCGTCGCAGAGGGCACTACCCTCGCCACAGGGTCCACAGACCGAGGCGCAGCTCCCCGCACCTCTCCAAGCAGCAGGGCACACGGAGGCGCAAATTCACTCGACATGTAGTCGTTGAGATCTGCAGTATCTTTCATGCCGAGCTGCTCCTGGCTGGCCCCAGCACCATCTGCTTACCTGTCGCTGCCAAAGTCACCACTGCCCTCCACAACTTCTCCTCCGCATCCTTCCAGGGTGCAGCCAGGTACACCGCTGATGTCTCTCAGTCGTCTGCGCGGAAGAGCCCTGCAAATACACCTGAACCTACTCTGCAGTAACACAATGGGTGGCATCAGTGGTGGGTCCTCATGGTGATACCCAGGTGCGGGCATTATTGGACACAACAGACAGGATTCGCGGAGACATGGCAGTGGTGGTGCCAATATAATGTGTGATGTTTGTTGCTCTGAAATTCAATATAGGTAACACCCATAGCAAACCCTCAGACACCCTTGTGCATCCCCTTCATGCTCACGACACGTTTGCCTTACACTGCCTACTGAACATATGTGATGCATGCCCTGTGGCTGCAGCACAGGTGGTGGCAGGTTGAGTGAGGCTGGCCGTGATGGAGATGCACGAGAGGGTGAGTATGGGATAGAGCCATGAGATTGTATGAGGATTGGGTTGTGTATTAATGGCGGGGTGAGTACTGGCGAGGTGAGTAGGTGCAGGTAAGATGAGGATGGGGTTTGAGTGGGTATGAGGGGTGATGTGACAGAGTAGTGTTGGCGGTGCCGAAGGAGATGTGGGGTGGGGGCAGTGTTGTGGCAGACGGAGTGCAGGGGAAAGACTACGTGTTCTCACTGTGGCTGACCTACTGCGGTCATTGGAGCGCCTCCTGTACTGTATGCAGGTGGGCGATATGTTGGTGGCGCGGGTGACCCCCTCTGCCACCTCGAGCCAGGCCTTCTTGGTGGCAGAGGTGGGCCGCTTCCTCCCGCCCGCCGGGTGGAAGATCTCTGTCCCCCCCCTCCTCCTCACCCCATCTGATGATACCTGGGGTGAGGCATCATTAAACTGGGAGCAGCCTTCCCCCTGGGCTGCTCCATGCTGTAATTTGTTCCATTGGATGCAGCATCTGTCAGTGGAGGACTGCCCCTTTAACTAGAGAGCCTCCAGCTGACAGATCGTACTGCGCACCCCGGAGGAGCAGGTAAGTGAAACCAATTAGTGGATTGCCTGCTACGATCGCGCGGGCAACCCACTAATTTCACCGGGCGCGGAGGCCACGCTCCCGAAACCCAACCCGCCGGAAACCCGCAGGCCTGCTAAAATCAGGCCCTTGCTCTCTGTTTTTATATTTTTTGCTAATTTATTTTCATAATCTATCTTCCCTTTCTTAATCAATCTTTTAGTTACTTTTTGCTGTCTTTTGAAGACTTCCCAATCTTCTATCCTCCCACTAAGTTTGGCTACCTTATAGGTCCTTGTTTTTAGTTGGATACTATCCTTAATTTCTTTACTTAGCCACGGATGGCTGTCATTTCTTTTACACCCTTTTTTCCTCAGTGGAATATATATTTTTTGAAAGTTGTAAAATAACTCCTTAAATGAACACCACTGCTCATGTACCGTCTTACCCTTTAATTGATTTTCCCAGTCCACTTTAATCAATTCCGCTCTCATACCATCATAGTCTCCTTTATTCAAGCTCAGTACGCTTGTTTGAGAACCAACCTTCTCACCCTCTAATTGGATATGGAATGTGACCATGTTATGGTCACTCATTCCAAGGGGATCCTTAACTAGGACATTATTAATTAATCCTGGCTCATTACACAGGACCAGGTCCAAGGTTGCTTGCCCCCTTGTAGGATCAGTTACATACTGCTCAAGAAATCCATCCCTAATACACTCAATAAACTCTTCCTCAAGGCTGCCCTGCCCAATTTGATTTGTCCAGTTAATTTGATAGTTAAAATCCCCCATAATTATAGCTGTTCCCTTATTACATGCCCCGACTATTTCCTGATTAATACTTCTTCCAGCAGAGTTGCAACTATTAGGAGGCCTATATACTACGCCCACTCGTGTTTTTTTCCCCTTATTATTCCTATCTCTACCCAAACTGTTTCATTATCCTGATCCTTTGTCCCAATATCATTTCTCTGTATTACAGTGATTCCTTCCTTTGTTAACATAGCCACCCCACCTCCCCTTCCTTCCTGCCTGTCCTTCCTGATTATTAAATACCCTGGCATATTTCATTCCCAGTCGTTGTCACCCTGCAGCCATGTTTCTGTAATAGCCACAAGATCATACCCATACGTAGTTATTTGTGCTGTTAACTCATCCATTTTGTTACGAATGCTACCTGCATTCAGATAAAGAACTTTCAAATATGTTTTGTGACACTTAGTTCCTGCTTTTTCCTCTTTTAACACTTTACCTTTTACTCCATACCTTCTGTCCCTTCCTGACACGCTTTCCTCTGTCTCCCTGCTCAGGTTCCCAACCCCCTGCCACAGCTTTGATGCTGGGTTAATCGCCTTACGCCTTCTAGTTTTTATTTTATCTGTCGTGCCTAAAGTACACTTTCTTTCCGCTGCTCTACGCTTTTCCCTTTCACTTGTTCTTGAACAACTGTTTGTACTATTTGTATTGTAGATTTCCCCTGGGTCTTCCCCTCTCTTGCTGCTCTCAACTTTATTCCCTTCTGACTCCCCGCTAAGGTTCCCATCCCCCTGCCACTCTAGTTTAAACCTTCCCCAACAGCACTAGCAAACACCCCCGCGAGGACAATGGTCCCGGTCCTGCTCGGGTGTAACCCGTCACGCTTGTACCGGTCCCAATGTCCCAGGAATCTAAATCCCTCCCTCCTACACCATCCCTGCAGCCACGCATTCATCCTGTCTATTCTCCTGTTCCTGTACTCACTAGCACGTGGCACCGATAGTAATCCTGAGATCACTACCTTTGAAGTCCTGCTTTTTAATTTACCTCCTAACTCCTTAAATTCACCTTGCAGGACCTCATCCCTTTTTTTACCTATGTCGTTGGTACCAATATGGACCACGACTACTGGCTGTTCACCCTCCCCCTCCAGAATGCCCTGCAGCCGCTCCGTGACATCCCTGACCCTCGCACCAGGGAGGCAACATACCATCCTGGAGTCACGTTTGCGGCCGCATAGGAAGATAGGAACAGGAATAGGCCATTTAGCCCCTCAAGCCTGTTCCGCCATTCAATGAGATCATTGCTGACCTGTGACCTAATTCCACATACCCCTTAATACCTTTGATTGACAAAAATCTATCAATCTCATATTTAAAATTAACAATTGAGCTGGCATCAACTGCCATTTGCGGAAGAGAGTTCCAAACTACCACCACTGTTTAGAGTCCTTTTAACTAATCAGAGCCCAGGATTTACATTAGTGTCCTGTACACCGAACCAGAAACCAATCAGATCCCAGAATCGTGTATGCAGACACCAATCAATTCTAAGAACACCACGGTACCTCAGTGCACAATAAATATAAACAGTGCTATTTTTTCTTTAAAAAAACTGTCACGTCATATTTGAAAGTCTTACATATGGTTCATTAGTTACATCATCCAAAGTATCACAGCTCAGTGCATCACACATCAGGATGTTCATATCCACAGGGCAAAAGTTAGTGACTGACTAAAATAAGGACTTATGTGCTAAATCACCAATGAAAGGTACAATTTGCTGAATGTTAACGAATCAAAAGTAGTTTGATGCAATTAGTAAAAGGTTGAGTAAACAGCAAAAACTGAAAAATCAAATCTCTCTTTTTCTTAAATGCTATCGAATCTTGAACTAGCAAGCAGCAGGAAATATCAATCCTAAATTTAAAAGTAGCAGGAAATGATCAATTCAAATGTTCCAAAAATTTGTGAAGTGAGCTTAAGCCAGCACTTGAGTTTTCCCCAGCTGAAAATTGACCAATCGGCATAATATTTATTAAAAAAAGTCAAAAAAATTAAATAATTCTGAAAAAATGCCAGGTGCTTGAGACTCAACTTGGAGTATTTGGCTAGAACTTGAATTATTGGATTGGCCATTGCTGACTGCTTTTTCTGTAAATGCCATGTTTCCTCTTGATTTGCTGGAGTGTTTTGTTTATTCGTTTATGGGATGTGGGCGTCACTGGCGAGGCCGGCATTTATTGCCCATCCCTAATTGCCCTTGAGAAGGTGGTAGTGAGCCGCCTGCTTGAACCGCTGCAGTCCGTGTGGTGATGGTTCTCCCACAGTGCTGTTAGGAAGGGAGTTCCAGGATTTTGTCAACCATGGAAAGTCTCTCCCTCTTCTAATTGGTATTTGAATGCAAATTATGGATCGCTCCCTTATGATTCCAATTAAAACAACTACATATTGAAGCTGAAGGGGAAGGAAGTGTATCACACACGAGGGTGTCTTTGATTTGATTGACAGTAGAACTAGCTAGTCACAGAGTGTACCAGGACAAGCTCTGACCATCCTTCTTCTATCTCGTGATGGATAAACCGAGAAGCCTATCAGGTAACTGAAGCTAAAAAAATTAAGACAATATGAACCAAAAACTTTTGTAATAAAAACAGAAAATGCTGGAGAAGCTCAGCAACTCAGGCAGCATCTGTGGAGAAAGAAACAGAGTTAACATTTCAGGTTGAAGACCTATCGTCAAAACCTTTGTACTTTATTTTTAGAAAATTATGAGCATGACTATATACAAGAGATTGTTTTTTATGCAATTTATATTTATTAAAGTAGCCACATGTTTATTTACTGATTCCCCCAGTCACTCTCCTCATCTTCTCTTTGAAATACTCTTCTGCTTTGGTATTTATTCTACATCTGCCGGCCCAGATTTAGGTGCCTGGAGCACCTAGACTCCCCGCAATCATACTAATCCTGATCAGTAATTAAAAATATTTTCACTTCGCCCCCAATGAGTAAGCAGAGTGAACAGGTAACAGGATGAGGTAGGAACAGAGTGAGAACAGTACTTCCATAGTAGGAATTTAGCTAGAATGAGAATTCAGGCAAAGGATGAAGGAGGAGCAGAGTAGTTGATAATTGAATTTCAAGTAGAATGGCAACACAGGAAGGAACAATGATGTGCAGTTCCTGCGGGATGTAAGAGTTTGGAGTAGTAGATGTTAACTCAAACACGTCTGTGAGAAATATCTCAACTGAGATTACTTGAGCTCAAGATCTGTGATCATGAGGCAGAATTGGAGACAATCTGACACATCATGGAGGGAAAGAGGTTTCTGAAGCAAGAGTTCCAGAGGGTAGTCACCCCACTGAAAGATAGGGAGCCGGTAGTGGTAGAGGAAGGAGTGGTGACTATCCACAGGTCAGGGAAATCAAGCAGCAGGAATGACTAGAGAATGATTCTCTCCAACAAGTTTGAAGCGCTGGCTTTCTATGAGGAGAATAAGGACTCCAAACAGGACCATCAAATCGAATACAATGGCACCAAAAAATGAGATGACTCTTGGGGGGGGGAGCGTGGGAAGATGAGCAACTCAGTTCAGAATGCAGGAGTAAGAGGAGATTTAATAGCTATAGAGGTGGACACTACCTTATGTGATCCAGACTATGGTTAGAATTGAGAAATAAAAAAAGGATGCTAGACTTTTGTGGGAGTTGTTTATAGACCTTCAGATAGCTGTCATAAAGTAACGGGATACACAAACACAGAGATCATAGAAGCTTGTTGCAAAAACAGAGTAATTATAATGGGAGACTTTAATTTTCACATAGACTGGGGAAAGCAGAACAGCTCGAGTCCCAAAGGAAGCGAATTTCTTGAGATTCAGGGCAGTTTCTGGAACAATATGTTCTTGAACCAACTAAACTAGTGAATAATCTAATGGTAAGGGAACACCAAGCTAACTGTAACCATAATATGATAGAATTCAATATTAGGTTTGAAAGGAAGAAGGGTGAGTCAAGGTTTTAAATTTAAGTAAGGCTGACTTTGGAGGGATGAGGCAGAAATAGGCTGGGCAGATCTATTATCACAATCTGTAACGTCATGGCCCGGCATATTCCTCACTCTATCATTACCAACAAGCCAGGAGATCAACCCTGGTTCAATGAGGAGTCTGGAAGAGCATGCCAGGAGCAGCACCAGGTGTACCTAAAAATGAGGTGCCAACCTGGTGAAGCTACAACTCAGGACTACATACGTGCTAAACAGCGGAAGCAACATGCTATAGACAGAGCTAAGCGATTCCACAACCAACGGATTGGATCAAAGCTCTGCAGTCCTGCCACATCCAGTCGTGAATGGTGGTGGACAATTAAACAACTAACGAGAGGAGGAGGCTCTGCAAACATTCCCATCCTCAATGATGGCGGAGTCCAGCACGTGAGTGCAAAAGACAAGGCTGAAGTGTTTGCAACCATCTTCAGCCAGAAGTGCCGAGTGGATGATCCATCTCGGCCTCCTCCCGATATCCCCACCATCACAGAAGCCAGTCTTCAGCCAATTCGATTCACTCCACGTGATATCAAGAAACAGCTGAGTGCACTGGATACAGCAAAGGATATGGGCCCCGACAACATCCCAGCTGTAGTGCTGAAGACTTGTGCTCCAGAACTATCTGCGCCTCTAGCCAAGCTGTTCCAGTACAGCTACAACACTGGCATCTACCCGACAATGTGGAAAATTGCCCAGGTATGTCCTGTCCACAAAAAGCAGGACAAATCCAATCCGGCTAATTACCGCCCCATCAGTCCACTCTCAATCATCAGCAAAGTGATGGAAGGTATCGTCGACAGTGCTATCAGGTGGCACTTACTCACCAATAACCTGCTCACCGATGCTCAGTTTGGGTTCCGCCAGGACCACTCGGCTCCAGACCTCATTAGAGCCTTGGTCCAAACATGGACAAAAGAGCTGAATTCCAGAGGTGAGGTGAGGTGAGAGTGACTGCCCTTGACATCAAGGCAGCATTTGACTGAGTGTGGCACCAAGGAGCCCCAGTAAAATTGAAGTCAATGGGAATCAGGGGGAAAACTCTCCAGTGGCTGGAGTCATACCTAGCACAAAGGAAGATGGTAGTGGTTGTTGGAGGCCAATCATCTCAGCCCCAGGACATTGCTGCAGGAGTTCCTCAAGGCAGTGTCCTAGGCCCAACCATCTTCAGCTGCTTCATCAATGACCTTCCCTCCATCATAAGGTCAGAAATGGGGATGTTCGCTGATGATTGCACAGTATTCAGTTCCATTCGCAACCCCTCAAATAATGAAGCAGTCCGAGCCCGCAGGCAGCAAGACCTGGACAACATCCAGGCTTGGGCTCATAAGTGGCAAGTAACATTCGCGTCAGATAAGTGCCAGGCAATGACCATCTTCAACAAGAGAGAGTCTAACCACCTCCCCTTGACATTCAACGGCATTACCATCGCCGAATCCCCCACCATCAACATCCTGGGGGTCACCATTGACCAGAAACTTAACTGGACCAGCCATATAAATACTGTGCCTACAAGACCAGGTCAGAGGCTGGGTATTCTGCGGCGAGTGACTCACCTCCTGACTCCCCAAAGCCTTTCCACCATCTACAAGGCACAAGTCAGGAGTGTGATGGAATACTCTCCACTTGCTTGGATGAGTGCAAGCAACAACACTCAAGAAGCTCGACACCATCCAAGATAAAGCAGCCCGCTTGATTGGCACCCCATCCACCACCCTAAACATTCACTCCCTTCACCACCGGCACACTGTGGCTGCAGTGTGTACCATCCACAGGATGCATTGCAGCAACTCGCCAAGGTTTCTTCAACAGCACCTCCCAAACCTGCGACCTCTACCACCTAGAAGGACAAGAGCAGCAGGCACATGGGAACAACACAACCTGCACGTTCCCCTCCAAGTCGCACACCATCCCGACTTGGAAATATATCGCCGTTCCTTCATCGTCGCTGGGTCAAAATCCTGGAACTCCCTTCCTAACAGCACTGTGGGAGAACCGTCACCACACGGACTGCAGCGGTTCAAGAAGGCGGCTCACCACCACCTTCTCAAGGGCAATTAGGGATGGGCAATAAATGCCGGCCTCGCCAGCAACGGCCACATCCCATGAAAGAATAAAAAAAAGGATAAAACTGTGGATGAACAGTGTGAGGTGTTAAAAAAAGTATTTGGTGCAATTCAAGACCTGTGCATACCCCTAAAGGGCAAGAGCTCTACTTGTGTAATTAAACAACCATGGCTAACAAAGGAAGTGAGAGATAGTATAGAACTAAAAGAAAGGGCTTATACGAAGGCAAAAAACAGTCAAGATCCTGCAGACTGGGAGAGATATAAAGAACAGCAAAGAGATGTACAAGGGAAGTGGTAACAGCTGCTAAAAGAGAATACGAGAAAAAGCTTGCGAGGGGTATCAAGGACGTCACTAAAGGTTTTTAAAAGAGAAAGAGGCTGGTTAAGAATAATGTGGACCCCATAATGACAGGCACAGGTAATACTGTAATTGTTAATCAGGAAATGGCAGACTTATTGAATAGCTACTTTATATCAGTCATCGCAGTTCAAGAGAATAAAAAACAAAGATACACGGAAACTAAAAATAAATCAAGAGGAGGAATTAACTAAATTCAATATAAGTTTAAAAAATGGTGATGGAGAAACTAATGAGATTGATGGTTGACAGATCTTCAGGACCCGATAGTTTCCACCCCAGGGTATTAAAAGAATTGGTGAGGAAATTTTTGATGCATTAGTCATGATCTTCCAAACTCTTTCAATTCAGGAATTGTCCCCTTGGATTGGAAAATTGCCAATGTCACTCCACTACTTAGGAAGGGTAAGAGAGACTAACTAGGAAATGATAGGCTTTATTAGTCTAATGTCAGTTGTAGGGAAGTTACTAGAATCTGTTATTAGGACAGATTGACTGAGCATTTGGACAAATATGAGCTGATCAGAGAGAGCCAGCGTGGATTTGTAAATGGTAAGTCATGTCTAATGAACCTAGTTGAATTTTTTGAGGAGGTAACTAATGTGGTAGATAAGGGAGTTTCTGTGGATGTTATTTATACGGACTTCCAGAAGGCATTCAACAAGGTTCCACATGAGAGACTGTTAACAAAAATGAGAGCGCATGGAATTGGAGGCAACCTAATGGCTCGGATAGGGAATTAGTTAGGAGGTGGAGACAGAGAATAGGGATAATGGGTATGCAATTGGCAAAGTGTGACTAGTGATGTCCCCCAGAGATCGGTACTGGGGCCATTTACAAATGTCTTTGCCGAAGGAATTCAGCACTGCATATCTAAGTTTGCTGATGACACTAAGTTAGATGGTACAGTAAATAGTGTAGGTGGGAGCAGAAAGTTGCAACAGGACATTGATAGATTAAGTGAGTGGGCAAAACTGTGGCAGATAGAGTTCAATGTGGGAAAGTGTGAGGTCATCCACTTTAGAGCTACAGGGGCTAAAAGGGCAGGTTGCATAGACATGGCTTGTATTCCCTTGAATATAGAAGATTGAGGGGTAATCGAGTTGAGGTGTTTAAGATGATTAAAGGAATTGATAGGGTCGAAAGGGAGAAACTATTCCCTCTGGTGGAAGAGTCCAGAACAAGGGGGCATAACCTTAAAATTAGAGCTAGGCCGATCAGGGCTGATGTCAGAAAGCACTTCTTCACACAAAGGGTAGTGGAAATCTGGAACTCCCTCTCCTAAAAAGCTGTTGAGGCTGGGGGTCAATTGAAAATTTCAAAACTGAGATTGATAGATTTTTATTAGGCATGGCTATTAAGGGTTCTGGAACTAAGGCAGGTAGATGGAGTTTAGATATAGATCAGCCATGATCTAACTGAATAGCGGAAGAGTCTCAAGGGGCTGAATGGCCTACTCATGCTCCTATGACTATGAGTCCGATGACGTATCACCTCCTTGGTGCTAGGGTAAGGAACATTTAGGAAAGACCGGAGGTTATGAAAAAGGAGGACAAGCAGCTAGTCATTGTGATCCACGTGGGAGCCAACAATATAGGAAAGAATAGGCCTAAAGTCCTGCAAAAGGAGTTTGGGAGTTTAGGAGTTTAGGAAGTAGAGTGATATTCTCTGGATTACTCCCCAGCCATATATTAGAATAGGGAAGGATGGGATGATTGGGGAACTCAGATAAAGGAGTGGCACCAGTTATGGGAAAGATGGGAACTATACCACAAGGATGGACTGCATCTGAACAGGAAGGGAGATAATGGGCCCGATATTAGGAGGGCGGCGGGTTCGCGGCAGGGGGGTCGACTGGGTGCATCGGTAAGGCTAATTGGATCCACTTACCTGTGCTACCAGCTTTCGCGCTGGAAAGCTGTGCAACGGGCGGACTGCGCATGCGCAGCATAGACTGTCAGCTGGAGGAGCCCTATTTAAAGGGGCAGTCCTCCACTGACTGATGCTGCAGGAAATAGGAAAAATTACACCATGGAGCACCCCAGGGGGAAGGCTGCTCCCAGGTTTAATGATGCCTCACTCCAGGTATTATTGGATGGGGTGAGGAGGAGGGGGAGGACAGAGATCTTCCCCCCGGCGGGCGGGAGGAAGCGGCCTGCTTCTGCCACCAAGAAGGTGGCAGAGGAGGTCACCTGCACCACCAACATATCGCGCACCTGCATACAGTGCAGGAGGCACTTCAATCACCTAAGTAGGTCAGCCAAAGTGAGTATACTTACTTATTCCCCTACACTCCGTCTGCCACATCACCGCCCCCAACCCACATCTCCTTCTGCACTGCCAACATTACTCTATCACATCACTCCTCACACCCACTCCAAGCTCATTCTCATCTTAACTGCACTTACTCACCTCGCCAGTACTCATCCCACCACTACCACTCGACCTAATCCTCATACAATCTCATGGATCTATCTCAAACTCACCCTCTCATGCATCTCTTTCACGGTCAGCCTCACTCAACCTGCCACTACCTGTGCTGCAGCCACAGGGCATGCATCACATATGTGCAGTAGGAAGCGTAAGGCGAAAGTGTCGCGAGCATGAAGGGGATGCACAAGGGTGTTTGAGGGTTTGTCATGGTTTTTACTTATATTTGATTTCTGACCAACTCACATTACATATTATATTGTCACCACTACTGCCACGTCTTTGCGAATCTTGTCTGGTTTGTGCAATAATGCCCTTTCCTGAGTATCACAATGAAGACCCACAACTGATGCCACCCATTGTGTCACTGCAGAGAGGGTGTAGGTGTATTTGCAGGGCTCGGGCCAGCCGGGAGCAGCTCGGCATGAAGGAGACTGCAGATGTCCACGACTACATGTCGAGTGACTCTGAGCCTCCGTGTGCACTGCTGCTCAGAGAGGTCCAGGAAGCTGAGCCTCGGTCTGTGGACCCTGTGGCAAGGGTAGTGCCCTCTGCGACGCATCTCACTCTGCCTTTGCCCTCCCTCCTGCTGTGCAGGTGGATGTGTCACAGAACTGTGTTATGGAGCTCCACGTGTCAGAGGTGGATGGCGTGGCCAGCGAGGCTGGTGATGCTGTTCGTCCTCCGAGGAGGTCATGACTGCAGCTACGGCGGCCCCCATCCGGAAGATGTACATTTGAGGGGGTCCGCAAGGTAGGTACATGTGTCTGGACACTGGGGTAAGTGTGCAAGTTTGTGAATTTTATTGTTAGGAGGGTGGTGGAGGCCAAACTTTGTCCAAAGTGACAGAGTGGCCTCCTGCAATGAGCGAGGGTCTCCCCCCCCAACCTGTTAAATGGACCTTTGCAGCTGCCACAGGCTGATGGCTGCAACACGTCCATTTGAACTGGGAGTATTTCCCCCAGTACGGGAAACAGTCTCAGTTCATTGCAAAATCCCACCCCTCCTAAAATGTTATGTTAATCAGGTCTGTAAATGACTTGAAATACCTTAATGAGTACTTTAAGTGGCACCCCGCCGGCTTTAATTGCCGGCGGGAGCCCCACATGCGGGGGCTGCGCACACATGTCAGCGCGTCACTGGGGAACCCGGAAGTAGGCGGGTTGGAGCCGGGCTCCAGACCCGCCCCAGGAATCCCTGATTTTCGCAGCTCCCCCGCCGCGAACGCACCCGCTCGGGGGTGCGAAAATCGAGCCCAATGAATCAGTAAAATAGATCAATATTGAAGTGGGGGCAGGGCTTCCGGTTGTCTGTTGTGCACGCGCCTCCAAACGCACCTGGAGCTGGGATGCAGTCCTGCTCCAAAAGGCTATTAATTTAACCTCCCACCCACCCCCAACCCATCCGTTCTTGGGGGTTAAAATTACTCACAATGTTAGTTTGGACAAAAAAAATCAAGGGAAAAGGAGCAACTTTAAACAGAAACAAAAACAAAATGCATGTATTGCAATCCTCAGTGTATGGGAAATAAACTGGGGTATTTAGAAGCAATTCTACCACAGGAAGATATTTAACTCGGGCTGGGAATTGGGTGGGCAGGAACTGAGGCAGGCGGCAAACCGTCCTGACCTTGACAGCATGAGACGCAGGAGATTTTCACTCCCAGGCCTCATCTGCATACTACAGGTCAGTTTAGTGTCCAAAATCTGCATCTCCTGGTCTCAAAAGGAAAGTCAAAAAAGTAAAACGACTTATCTTTCTGGGCCTATATTCCCGAAACTCCTCTTCCCACAACAGCTTCTCCGTGTAGGCTTTTGGTTGAAATAGCAGTAAGGCTCCAATGACAAAATCAGAGCTCAAACTGCATATTTAAAGAAAGACACCACTGGTTTCCGGCGCGTGTCCACCTCACCTGCTCAGAATAGCAGGTTAAAACTGTAGCCTGTGGAATCAATGTGGGATGTCGGCAGGTGATTTTAACTGCCAGTGGGCAGGGTTATAATCATCCCTATAGATTTAATAGCAATTACAGAAACTGGAAACTGGGCAGGAAAATAAACATATTGAGTTATGATATTTTTAGAACGAATAAATTAGGCAAGAAAAGAGGGGGTGTTTAATCATGATGTGGAGATGCCGGTGATGGACTGGGGTTGACAATTGTAAACAATTTTACAACACCAAGTTATAGTCCAGCAATTTTATTTTAAATTCACAAGCTTTCGGAGGCTTCCTCCTTCGTCAGGTAAACATTTACCTGACGAAGGAGGAAGCCTCCGAAAGCTTGTGAATTTAAAATAAAATTGCTGGACTATAACTTGGTGTTGTAAAATTGTTTACAAGTGTTTAATCATGTTTAACTAACCTGATAAGAGTTTTTAGATGAGGTAACAGAGAGGGTAGATGAGGGCAATGGAGTTGATGTGCTGTATATGGACTTTCAAAAGGCATTTGATAAAGTGCCGCATGGTAGGCTTATCATCGAGATTGCGGCCCATGGAATAAAGGGGGCAGTAGCAACATGCATACAGAATTGGCTAAGGGACAGGAAACAGAGAGTAGTGGTGAACGGTTGTTTTTCGGACTGGAGGGAGGTGTACAGTGGTGTTCCCCAGGGGTCGGTGCTGGGACCACTGCTTTTCTTGATTTATATTAATGACTTGGAATTGGGTGTACAGGGCACAATTTCAAAATTTGCAGATGACACAAAACTTGGAAGGGTAGTAAACAGTGAGGAGCATAGTGATAGATTTCAAGAGGATATGGACAGGCTGGTGGCTTGGCCAGACGCGTGGCAGATGAAATTTAACTCAGAAAAATGCGAAATGATACATTTTGGTAGGAAGAACGAGGAGAGGCAATATAAACTAGAGGGCACAACTCTAAAACTTAGAAACATAGAAAACAGAAGCAGGAATAGGCCATTTGGCCCTTCGAGCCTGCTCCGCCATTCAATATGATCATGCTGATCCTCTATCTTAATATCATATTCCCGCTCTCTCCCCATACCACTTGATGCCTTCTCTGTCTAGAAATCTATCTAGCTCCTTCTTAAAGACATTCAGTGACTTGGCCACCACAGCCTTCTGTGGTAGAGAATTCCACAGCTTCACCACCCTCTGAGTGAAGAAATTTCTCCTCATCTCAGTCCTAAATGTCCTACCCTGTATCCTGAGACTGTGACCCCTCCTTCTGGACCCACCAGCCAGGGGAAACATCCTCCCTGCATCCAGTCTGTCCAGCCCTGTCAGAATTTTATACGTTTCAATGAGATCCCCTCTCATTCTTCTAAACTCGAGTGAATACAGGCCGAGTCCACCCAATCTCTCCTCAAACGACAGTCCTGCCATCCCAGGAATCAGTCTGGTCAACCTTTGCTGCACTCCCTCTATGGCAAGTATATCCTTTCTTAGGTAAGGAGACCAAAACTGCACACAGTACTCCTGGTGTGGGTCGCACCAAGGCCCTGATTAACTGCAGTCTCGCATCCTCCTCACAACTCACAATCCCCCCTAGCTTTGTGTCGTCAGCAAACTTGGAAATATTACATTTGGTTCCCTCATTCAAATCATTGATATATATTGTGAATAGCTGGGGCTCAAGCACTGATCCCTGCGGTACCCCACTAGTCACTGCCTGCCACCCTAAAAAAAACATTTATTCCTACTCTCTGTTTTCTGTCTGTTAACCAATTTTCAATCCATGCCAGTATATTACGATCAATCCCATGTGCTTTAATTTTGCACACTAACCTCTTATGTGGGACTTTATCAAAGACCTTCTGAAAATCCAAATAAACCATATCCACTGGTTCTCCTTTATCTATTCTACCAGTTACATCCTCAAAAACTCCAGTAGGTTTGTCAAATACGATTTCCCTTTCATAAATCAATGGTGACTTTGTCTAATCCCGTTGATATTTTCTAATTGTCCTGTTATCACATCCTTTATAATAGACTCTATGGAAGTCATGATGACCCTTTATAAAGACACTGGTTTGGCCACAACTGGAGTACTGTGTCCAGTTCTGGGCACCACACTTTAGGAAAGATGCGAAGGCCTTAGAGAGGGTGCTGAAGAGATTTACTAGAATGATTCCAGGAATGAGGGACTTTAGTTACATGGATAGACTGGAAAAACTGGGGTCGTTCTCCTTAGAACAGAGATGGTTGAGAGGAGATTTGATAGAGGTTTTCAAAATCATGAGGGGTCGAGACAGAGTAGATAGACAGAAACTGTTCCCATTGGCGGAAGGGTCAAGAACCAGAGGACTTAGATTTAAGGTGATTGGCAAAAGAACCAAAGGTGACATGAGGAAAAACTTTTTTACACAGTGAGTGGTTAGAATCTGGATGCACTGCTCAAGGGGGTGGTGGAGGCAGATTCAATCATGGCCTCCAAAAGGGAACTGGATAAGTACTTGAAAGGAAAAAAGTTGCAGGACTACAAGGATAGAGCAGGGGAGTGGGACTAGCTGGATTGCTCTTGCATAGAGCCGGCACGGACTCGATGGGCCAAATGGCATCCTTCCATGCTTTCTATGATTCTATGAAAAGAGGAGATATGGCAATATTGGTGAAGGAGAGAATACATGCAGAAGAGAGAAATGATGTACACAAAAAAGAGATTCTGATAGAGTCAATATGGTTAGAGATCAAAGATAAAAAAAAGGATTGTTCCATTAGTGTGGAGTTGTAGTACAGACCCCTAATTGTGGAAGGGAAATCAAAAAGGAAATTGGCACAGATAAGGGAGATGAGTAAGAATAACAAAATTATGGTTATCGAAGATTTTAATTACCTACTCACTGATTTGATCAGGGAGGGAGCATACAGAGAAAAGGGAAATAAATTCCCAAAAAGACTCCTTCCTTAAGCAGTATGTTCATATGCCTAAAGGGGAGAGGGATTGTTAGATCTAGTTATGTGCAATGAAATAGGTCAGGTAGGTGTGTTGAATGTGGGTGAGCACCTCGAGAATAGTGATAATATCATAAGGTTTAAGGTCAAAATAGAAATAGAAAAGGTTTATACAATAACAAGAGCTCCAGGTTGTAAAAAAGGAGACTAATTCAAGTTTCAGAATGCCGAGGATAAATAAAAAGGTTATAAACTAACTAAAATTGAGGCATGTGCAGACGGTAGGCATAAAAATAAGGGAGAATAGATTAGGAAAGGAATAAGGAAAGCAAGGACAGAGTATGAGAAAAGAATAGTAAAGTAGTCTACAATTATATCAGCAAAAAGAGAATTGTTAAATGTGAAGCAGAAGCCCTGAGAGGATAATGAGTTGGTAAAGGATAAGTGAAAATTGATGGGGATACTTAACAAGTATTTCATTTCAGTATTTACAAAGAGAAGGACATGTGAAGGTAAATCCTGAAGTAAATGGGGGGAGAAATAGCAGAGGCTCTAGGTGTTATATTTCAGATGAGTACGAATGTGTGCCAGAGGACTGCAAAGTGGCCAACGTAATACCCATTTTCAAAATGGTAAAAGAGCTAACCCAGGTAATTACAGGCCAGTTAGCTTAACATCTGTGGTGGGGAAAATTCTAGAATGTTCAATTAAGAATGAAATTATTACATATCTAGATGGAGAAAACAGTTAGAAGCAATCAGCAAGGATTTGTTAAGGGAAGGTCGTCTCTGACTAACTTGATTGAATTTTTTGAAGAGATAACAAGGAGGGTAACAGAGAGTAGGGATAATGGGTAGGTACTCACATTGGCAGGATGTGACGAGTGGAGTCCCGCAGGGATTTGTCTTGGGGCCTCAATTATTCACAATATTTATTAACGACTTAGATGAAGGCATAGAAAGTCTCATATCTAAGTTTGCCGATGACACAAAGATTGGTGGTATTGTAAGCAGTGTAGATGAAAACATCAAATTACAAAGCGATATTGATAGATTAGGTGAATGGGCAAAACTGTGGCAGATGGAATTCAATGTACACAAATGTGAGGTCATCCACTTTGGATCAAAAAAAGATAGAACAGGGTACTTTCTAAATGGTAAAAAGTTAAAAACAGTGGATGTCCAAAGGGACTTAGGGGTTCAGGTACATAGATCATTGAAGTGTCATGAACAGGTGCAGAAAATAATCAAGAAGGCAAATGGAATGCTGGCCTTTATATCCAGAGGACTGGAGTACAAGGGGGCAGAAGTTATGCTGCAGCTATACAAAACCCTAGTTAGACCGCACCTGGAGTACTGTGAGCAGTTCTGGGCACCGCACTTTCGGAAGGACATATTGGCCTTGGAGGGAGTGCAGCGTAGCTTTATTAGAATGATACTCGGACTTCAAGGGTTAAGTTACAAGGAGAGATTACACAAATTGGGGTTGTATTCTCTCAAGTTTAGAAGGTTAAGGGGTGATCTGATCGAAGTTTATAAGATATTAAGGGGAACAGATAGGGTGGATAGAGAGAAACTATTTCCGCTGGTTGGGGATTCTAGGAGTAGGGGACACAGTCTAAAAATTAGAGCCAGACCTTTCAGGAGTGAGATTAGAAAACATTTCTACACACAAAGGGTTGTAGAAGTTTCGAACTCTCTTCCGCAAACGGTAATTGATACTAGCTCAATTGCTAAATTTAAATCTGAGATAGATAGCTTTTTGGCAACCAAAGGTATTAAGGGATATGGGCCAAAGGCAGGTATATGGTGTTAGATCACAGATCAGCCATGATCTTATCAAATGGCGGAGCAGGCACGAGGGGCTGAATGGCCTACTCCTGTTCCTATCTTCCGATGTAACGCATTTGATGTAATGTATATGCATCCAGGAGAGCTTTTTGAGTGCATCCAGGAGAGCTTTTTGAGCCAGCATGTAGAAAGTCCTACAAGAGAGGGGGCGGTACTGAACCTAATTCTAGGGAATGTGGCCGGCCAAGTGGAAGAAGTGCTAGTAGGTGAGCACTTTGGTGACAGTGACCATAATTCGGTGAGATTTAAGGTGGTCATGGAAAAGGACAGGGAGGGGCCGGAAATAAAGGTTCTAAATTGGGGGAAGGCCGATTTTAATAGGATAAGGCAGGATCTGGCCAAAATGGACTGGGATCAGCTGCTTGTAGGAAAATCCGCATCGGAGCAATGGGAGTCTTTCAGAAGGGAGATTGAGACCATACAATGGCAACATGTTCCCGTAAAGGTCAAGGGTGGTTCCAAGAACTCCAGGGAACCTTGGATGTCAGGGGATATACGAGAATGGATTAGGAAAAAAAGGAGGGCTTTTGGCAGATACAAAAGGCTAAAGACGGAGGAAGCCCTAGAGGAGTACAAAAAGTGCAGGGGGATACTTAAAAAAGAAATTAGGAGATCAAGGAGGGGCCATGAAATAACACTGGCGAGCAAAATAAAGGAAAATCCTAAGATGTTTTATAAGTATATTAAGGGTAAGAGGATGACTAGGGAAAAAATAGGGCCCATTAGGGACAAAAATGGCAATCTGTGTGTGGAGCCGGCAGATGTAGGAGGGGTTCTAAATGAATTTTTTGCATCTGTTTTCACTATGGAGAAAGACGATGTAGACATAGAAATACGGCAGGGGGACTGTGATATACTCGAACATATTAACATCGAGCGGGAGGAGGTATTGGCGGTTTTAGCAGGCCTAAAAATGGATAAATCCCCAGGCCCGAACGAAATGTATCCCAGGCTACTGTGTGAGGCAAAGGAGGAGATTGCGGGGGCTCTGACACATATATTCAGAACCTCTCTGGCCACAGGGGATGTGCCAGAGGACTGGAGAACCGCTAATGTAATACCATTATTCAAGAAGGGGAGTCGGGAAAAACCGGGGAACTACAGGCCAGTGAGCCTAACATCAGTGGTAGGAAAATTATTGGAAAAAATTCTGAAGGACAAAATTAGTCTCCACTTGGAGAAGCAAGGATTAATCAGGGATAGTCAACATGGCTTTGTCAAGGGAAGATCATGTCTGACTAATTTGATTGAATTTTTTGAGGGGGTGACTAGGCGTGTGGATGAGGGTAACACAGTGGATGTGGTATACATGGATTTCAGTAAGGCCTTCGATAAAGTCCCCCACAGGAGACTGGTCAAGAAGGTACGAGCCCATGGAATCCAGGGTGCCTTGGCACTTTGGATACAAAACTGGCTTAGTGGCAGAAGGCAGAGGGTGATGGTCGAAGGTTGTTTTGTGACTGGAAGCCTGTGGCCAGTGGGGTACCACAGGGATCGGTGCTGGGTCCCTTGCTGTTTGTGGTCTACATTAATGACTTGGATATGAATGTAAAAGGTATGATCAGTAAGTTCGCTGATGATACAAAGATTGGTAGGGTGGTAAATAGCGAGGAGGATAGCCTCAGTCTGCAGGACGATATAGATGGGTTGGTCAGATGGGCGGAACAGTGGCAAATGGAATTTAACCCGGAAAAGTGCGAGGTGATGCACTTTGGAGGGACTAACAAGGCAAGGGAATACACAATGAATGGGAGGACCCTAGGCAAGACAGAGGGTCAGAGGGATCTTGGTGTGCAAGTTCACAGATCCCTGAAGGCGGCGGAACAGGTAGATAAGGTGGTAAAGAAGGCATATGGGATACTTGCCTTTATTAGCCGAGGCATAGAATATAAGAGCAAGGAGGTTATGATGGAGCTGTATAAAACACTGGTTAGGCCACAGCTGGAGTACTGTGTGCAGTTCTGGTCGCCACACTACAGGAAGGATGTGATTGCTTTGGAGAGGGTGCAGAGGAGATTCACCAGGATGTTACCAGGGCTGGAGCGCTTCAGCTATGAAGAGAGACTGGGAAGATTGGGTTTGTTTTCCTTGGAGCAGAGGAGGCTGAGGGGGGACATGATTGAGGTGTACAAAATTATGAGGGGCACAGATAGGATGGATACTAAGGAGCTTTTTCCCTTCGTTGAGGGTTCTATAACAAGGGGACATAGATTCAAGGTAAAAGGCGGGAGGTTTAGAGGGGATTTGAGAAAGAACTTTTTCACCCAGAGGGTGGTTGGAGTCTGGAACTCACTGTCTGAAAGGGTTGTGGAGGCAGGAACCCTCACAACATTCAAGAAGCATTTGGATGAGCACTTGAAATGCCATAGCATACAAGGCTACGGACCAAATGCTGGAATATGGGATTAGAGTAGACAGGGCTGATGGCAGACGCGGACACGATGGGCCGAAGGGCCTCTATCCGTGCTGTTTAACTCTATGACTCTATATGGATTTTAGCAAGGCTTTTGAAAAGCTCCCACATAGCAGACTGGTCAAAAAAGTAAAAGCCCATGGGATCCAAGGAAAAGTGGCTAGTTGGATCAAAAATTTGCTCAGTGGCAGGACGCAAAGGGTAATGGTTGACGGGTGTTTTGGCGACTGGAAGGCTGATTCCAGTGGGGTTCTGCAGGCTCAGTACTAGGTCCCTTGCTTTTTGTGGTATATATTAATGATTTGGACTTGAATATGGGGGTTTTAATCAAGAAGTTTGCAGATGATGCAAAACTTGGCCATGTGGTTGACAGTGAGGAGGAAAGCTGTAGACTGATAGGGTATGGTAGCATAGTGGTTATATTGCTGGACTGGTAATCGGGAGTCATGAATTCAAATCCTGCTACTGACAGCTGGGGAATTTAAATTCAGTTAATTAAATAAAATCTGGAACTAAAAAAAAAGTGTCAGTAATGGTGGCCATGAAACTACTGGATTGTCGTTAAAAACCCATCTGGTTCACTAATGTCCTTTAGGGAAGGAAACCTGCTGTCCTTACCGGTCTGGCCTATATGTGACTCCACAGCAATGTGGTTGATTCTTAATGGCCTAGCAAGCCACTCAGTTGTGCAATCTCGCTTAAAAAAAGTCATAATAAGAATAAAACCTGACGGACCACGCAGCATCAGACCAATAAGGCACCAGACACGACAAAGGCAAACCAAGCCCAGTCGACCCTGCAAAGTCCTCCTCACTAACATCTGGGCACTTGTGCCAAAATTGGGAGAGCTGTCCCACAGACTAGTCAAGCAATAGCCTGACATAGCCATACTCACAGAATCATACCTTTCAGCCAACGTCCCAGACTCTTCCATCACCATCCCTGGGTATGTCCTGTCCCACCGGCAGGACAAACCCACCAGAGGTGGCGGTACAGTGATATACAGTCAGGAGGGAGTAGCCCTGGGAGTCCTCAACATTGACTCTGGACCCCATGAAACCTCATGGCATCAGGTCAAACACGGGCAAGGAAACCGCCTGCTGATTACCACCTATCATCAATCCTCCTCCATGTTGAACACCACTTGGAGGAAGCACTGAGGGTAGCAAGAGCACAGAATGTACTCTGGGTGGGGGACTTCAATGTTCATCACCAAGAGTGGCTCGGTAGCACCACTACTGACCGATCTGGCCAAGTCCTGAAGGACATAGCTGCCAGACTGGGCCTGCCGCAGGTGGTGAGCGAACCAACACAAGGGAAAAACCTACTTGACCTCGTCCTCACCAATCTACCTGTCGCAGATGCATCTGTCCATGACAGTATTGGTAGGAGTGACCACCGCACAGTCCTTGGGGAGATGAAGTCCCAGCTTCACTCTGAGGACATCATCCAACGTGTTGTGTGGCACCACCACTGTGCTAAATGGGATAGATTCAGAATAGATTTAGCAGCTCAAAACTGGGCATCCATGAGGTGCTGTGGGCCATCAACAGCAGCACAATTGTATTCCAGCACAATTTGTAACCTCATGGCCCAGCATATTCCTCACTCTACCATTACTAACAAGCCAGGGGATCAACCCTGGTTCAATGAGGAGTGTAGAAGAGCATGCCAGGAGCAGCACCAGGCGTACCTAAAAATGAGGTGCCAACCTGGTGAAGCTGCAACTCAGGAATACATGCATGCTAAACAGCGGAAGCAACATGCTATAGACAGCTAAGCGATTCCACAACCAACGGATCAGATCAAAGTTCTGCAGTCCTGCCACATCCAGTCATGAATGGTGGTCGACAATTTAACAACTAACGGGAGGAGGAGGTTCTGTAAACATCCCCGGCCTCAATCATGGCAGAGTCCAGTACGTGAGTGCAAAAGACAAGACTGAAGCATTTGCAACCATCTTCAGCCAGAGGTGTCGAGTGGAACGATACATCTTGGCCTCCTCCCGATATCCCCACCATCACAGAAGCCAGTCTTCAGCCAATTCGATTCACTCCACGTGATATCAAGAAACGGCTGAGTGCACTGGATACAGCAAAGGCTATGGGCCCCGACAACATCCCAGCTGTAGTGTTGAAGACTTGTGCTCCAGAACTAGCTGCGCGTGCCAGCCAAACTGTTCCAGTACAGCTACAACACTGGCATCTACCCAACAATGTGGAAAATTGCCCAGGTATGTCCTGTCCACAAAAAGCAGGACAAATCCAATCCAGCCAATTACCGCCCCATCAGCCTACTCTCAATCATCAGCAAAGTTATGGAAGGTGTTGTCGACAGCGCTATCAAGCAGCACCTGCTCACCGATGTTCAATTTGGGTTCCGCCAGGACCACTCGGCTCCAGGCCCCATTACAGCCTTGGTCCAAACATGGACAAAAGAGCTGAATTCCAGAGGTGAGGTGAGAGTGACTGCCCTTGACATCAAGGCAGCATTTTACTGAGTGTGGCACCAAGGAGCCCTAGTAAAATTGAAGTCAATGGGAATCAGGGGGAAAACTCTCCAGTGGCTGGAGTCATACCGAGCACAAAGGAAGATGGTAGTGGGTGTTGGAGGCCAATCATCTCAGCCCCAGGACATTGCTGTAGGAGTTCCTCAGGGCAGTGTCCTCGGCCCAACCATTTTCAGCTGCTTCATCAATGACCTTCCCTCCATCATAAGGTCAGAAATGGGGATGTTCGCTGATGATTGCACAGTGTTCAGTTCCATTCGCAACCCCTCAAATAATGAAGCAGTCCGTGCCCGCATGCAGCAAGACCTGGACAACATCCGGGCTTGAGCTGATAAGTGGCAAGTAACATTCGCACCAGACAAGTGACAGGCAATGACATATCCAACAAGAGATAATCTAACCACCTCCCCTTGACATTTAACGGCATTACCATCGCCGAATCCCCCACCATCAGCATCCTGGGGGTCACCATTGACCAGAAACTTAACTGGACCAGCCACATAAATACTGTGCCTACAAGAGCAGGTAAGAGGCTGGGTATTCTGCGGCGACTGACTCACCTCCAGACTCCCCAAAGCCTTTCCACCATCTACAAGGCACAAGTCAGGAGTGTGATGGAATACTGTCCACTTGCCTGGATGAGTGCAGCTCCAATAACACTCAAGAAGCTCGACACCATCCAGGACAAAGCAGCCCGCTTGATTGGCACCCCATCCACCACCCTAAACATTCACTCCCTTCACCACCGGCGCACTGTGGCTGCAGTGTGTACCATCCGCAGGATGCACTGCAGCAACTCGCCAAGGTTTCTTCGACAGCACAACCCAAACCCGCGACCTCTACCACCTTGAAGGACAAGGGCAGCAGGCACATGGGAACAACATCACCTTCATGTTCCCCTCCAAGTCACACACCATCCCGACTTGGAAATGTATCGCCGTTCCTTCATCGTTGCTGGATCCCTGTGGGAGAACCTTCACCACATGGACTGCAGTGGTTCAAGGCGGCGGCTCACCACCACGTTCTCAAGGGCAACTGGGGATGGGCAATAAATGCTGGCCTCGCCAGCGACACCCACATCCCATGAATGAATAAAAAAAAGACTGCAGGAAGATATCAACTGACTGAATTCCATTTGGCATTGTTCTGCAGAAAAATGGCAAATGGAATTCAATCCAGACAAGTGTGAGGTAATGCATTTGGGGAGGGCAAACAAGGCAAGGGATTACACAATAAATGGGAGGATGCCAAAAGGTGTAGAGGAACAAAGGGACCTTGGAATGCATGTCCACAGATCTCTAAAGGTAGCCGGCCAGGTAGATAAGGTGGTTAAAAAGGTATAAGGGATTCTTTCCTTTACTAGCTGAGGCAAAGAATATAAGAGCAGGGAGGTTATGTTAGAACTGTATAAAACATTGGTTAGGCCACAGCTTGAGTACTGCATACAGTTCTGGTCACCACATTACAGGAAAAATGTGATTGCACTAAAGAGGGTACAAAGGAGATTTATGAGGGTGTTGCCAGGACTGGAGAATTTTAGCTCTGAGAAAAGATTGGATTTGCTGGGGTTGTTTTCTTTGAAGCAAAGGCTGAGGGGAGATTTAATTGAGGTATATAAAATTATGACGGGTCTAGATAGAGTGAATAGGGAGGTCCTATTTCCCTTTGTAGAGGGGTCAGTGACCAGGAGGCATAGATTTAAAGTAATTGGTAGAAGGGTTAGAGGGGAGCTGAGGAGAATTTTTTTCACCCAGAGGGTGGTGGGGGTCTGGAACTTACTGCCTGAAAGGGTGGTAGAGACAGAAACCCTCAACTCATTTAAAAAGTACTTGGATGTGCACTTGGAATGCCGTAACCTGCAGGGCTACGGACCAAGTGCATTGCCCTCATCGACCCTCTCTGTTACCTCATCAAAAGACTCAAAAATGTACTGCCTTGAGTATAAAAGATTGAGGGGTGATCTGATCGAGGTGTTTAAAATGTTAAAAGGATTCAACAGGGTAGGTACAGAGAAACTATTTCCTCTGGTCGTGGAATCAAGAATGAGGGGACATGACCCTAAAAGTACAGCTAGAACATTTAGGAGAGAAATCAGGAAGCACTTTATCATACAAGGGGTAGTCGAAATCTGGAATTCTCTCCCCAGAAAGGCTGTGGATGCTGGGACAATTGAAGCTTTCAAAACTGAGATAGAAAGATTTTTGTCAGATAAGGGTATCAAGGGATATGAACCTAAGGCGAGTAAATGGAGTTCAGGTACAGACCAGCCATGATCTAATTGAATGTCATAGCAAACTCAAGAGGCTGAATGGCCTGCTCCTGTTCCTATGTATTGCCTGTGGCAGAGGAAGACAGATGCGAGGCAGCTCAGCGGCAACTGACTTATAAGTGAGTTTAGCCTATAACGGGCAGAGTGTATTTTTTTATGATACAAGGAATAATAGGAAATGGAAGTATCTCACTGGAAAACTATTGTATTCATTCATATATATTTGATGTAAAATAAATCAGTTTGTTAGTTTACAATCAGCTAGAATACATTTCAGTCTGCCTTCCAAAAAAACAGGAAAATTCAACTGGAAAAACATGCAAGATCATAGTATCCCGTACACAGCAGTTACATCAGGAAGGCACCGCCAATTACCCATCCGGCGCTGACCTTGCTGGAATACATGGGCCTTGATATTAACTCCCCCCACATCGGGCAGGAGAGGGTCGGGAGGAGGGTGTTAAAAATGGAAAAACGAGGAACGCGACTCCAACCCACCGGGTACGCGCCTGCCGCCATTATCATGTTTCGTGGCACGCCGTGGAGACGTGGGACATTTCATTAACATATATAAATAAAGCACCAACGGTTCAATTGGGAGCCTGATTTAAATCTAACAGTTGCCACGCGGGTTTCCCAGGGCTCAGGAAACCCGGTAGTGAAAGCAGGCAGGGGCTACCGGCTCAAGAAGGTAAGTGCCTTTCACAGCACTTGCTCTCCCTGGCCCCTCAAGGAAGCCTTCGGCCTCCCTGTCAATCGTGGCCTCCATCTCCCCCCCCCAGCACCGATGTCTTCTCCATGCCACTATCGTGGATGACCTCCCCTCCCTAGCACCGATGAGCGGCCTTCCCTCCTCCCATGATGGCCTCTCTTCCCCAATCCCCCAAGCCTCAATATCCAGCATTCCCCTCTCCCACAATGGTCTCTCTCTCCACCCCCAATCCCTGATCTCCGGCCTTCCCCCCTCCCAATTGCCGGGGTCCATCCCCATGGGTTCCCCGGCTGCGGCCTCCAACGCCTGGTTTTCCCGTCCAGCAGCCGGCCAGGCTGTCAATTTTGTCAGCTGCCAGTCGGGAAACTGAAGAAAAGAAGGATGAGGTTCTGCCCTCCACGACCCAGCCTCAACGTGTTCCCTGGCCATTCTTGCCCTTCCCCACACCCTCCCAGTCAACTCATAAATATCGGGGTCATGGGGTCAATGGGATATCCAGAGAAGGTGAGTTCAAAATCCATATGGTTCACTAATGCCCTTTAGGGGAGGAAAACTGCAGTCCTCACTTTGTCTGGCCTATATGTGACTCCAGTCCCACACCAAAATGTTTGTCACACTGAAGTGGCCCAGCAAGCACTCAGGTTTACTTTGGACCTAAAAAGGATAGATCAGAGTACTATCTGAATGGTGAAAAGCTCGAAACAGTGGAAGTCCAGAGAGACTTAGGGGTCCATGTACATAGATCATAAAAATGTCATGGACAGGTACAGAAAATAATCAAAAAGGCTAATGGAATGCTGGCCTTTATATCTAGAGGACTAGAATACAAGGGCTAGAAGTTATGCTACAGCTATACAAAGCCCTTGTTATATCATGCCTGGAGTACTATGTTCAGTTCTGGGCACCGCACCTCAGGAAGGATATGTTGGCCTTGGAGGGAGTAGATTTACTCGAATGATACTTGGACTCCAAGGGTTAAATTACGAGGGGAGATTACACAAACTAGGGTTGTACTCCCTGGAATTTAGAAGATTATGGATTTGATCAAAGTTTTCAAGATATTAATGGGAACTGACAGAATAGATAGAGATAAACTATTTCTGCTGGCTGGGGAGCCTAGGACTAGGGGACAAAGCCTAAAAATTAGAGCCCAGACTTCCAGGAGTGAAGTTAGGAAACACGCAAAGGATGGTAGAAGTTGATGCTAGCTCAATTGTTAATTTTAAATCTGAGATTGATAGATTTTTGTTAACCAAAGATATTAAGGGATATGGAGCTACAGCAGATATATGGAGTCAGGTCACAGATCAGCGATGAACTCACTGAATGGCTGAACAGGCTCGAGGGGCTAAATAGCCTACTCCTGTTCCTATGTTCCTATCAAACAAGAAGGTGGCCCACCACCTATTAAAATTGGATAGCCATGTGATGAAGGATAGAATGCTAGAGCCTGGTCTTTAGTTGCTTCCAAGCCTTTATTTACAGAGAATCCTCTTACATATACCCCATCCACTAGCTAAGCTCTCCTATAAAAAGGATACAAGAGTTGCCAATCGGCAACCCACCACCTGATTACAATTAACACCAATTGATACAAATCATATAACTAACAGATTCTCTTCTCTCTCTTCAAATAAAAAAACTATATATATACACAATACTAACAAAAATTTAAAAAAACAAAACCTTCCATACTCTTTACAATTCGCACCATTACACTGTGAGGCGACCCTTCTCCAGGATCCCGAATAAATTCTTTGTACATGTACCTCTGTTAGTAAAATAATCCGACAGTTGATGGCTAGAATCCACCCATTTAATTTTAGAGATTTCCTTGTTTCAAGCCAGCAGGGCCAATCCGTAATCTTTTCTCACTCACATTTTTCGTAGAGTGTACATTATCCCACAACGAACGATTGTCTATGTAACATTCAATGGGTATACTATCTTCAGTACTCCCATTGTACAGGATATCACTCAAAATAGTTTCCAAATAGAATCCCATATCCACTGCGTCGACAAGAGCCAGTATCTCAGTACTTTCAACAACCCTTTTTATTTTCTTAGCTTCCCAAGCTAAAGGACAATATTCCCCATTCTCAATCATAAGAAACACTATGAAACCAGCTGCACTAAAGTACCCATCAGAAAAATTAGCATGTGAAGCATCACTAAAGATAACTAGCTTCATTTTCTTCGGGTCACCTAAGGATAGGAACTTAAGTACACATTTATCTATACTTAATTTTTGTAATGTTTTATTTGCCCTTATAACATTCTCCAACACATCAACACTAGCATCTGGTCTAGTCTGAGTGCACAACCAGTTCAACTGACCAATCAAGCTTCGTAATTGCTCTGAATCTTCTTTAGATATAACACCACCTTCCTGGGATGACCTAGTACAATTCACTGGGATGGGAGTAATCTAAACCAATATATTTAAAAACCCCACAGGCCTGATTCCCAATTTTAAATTCTACTCTAATCTTATTAATAACGGATTTCTCAAATTCCGCAGTACCACCCCATAAGAAATCATCAACATGCATCATGAAGATGCCTGAAAGTTTTCCGTTACGGTACCAATAAAACATTGTGGGATTTGCTTTTAGTTGAATACAACCTATTTACAGCAAAACAGATCTCACCGAAAAATACCATACCCTGGAAGCATCATTCAGGCCATAGATGCATTTGTTTAGCTTCCATAGTTTTCCTTCTGCATCTGCTGCCTCTTTAGGCAATTTCAAAAACACTTCTCTCTGAAAAGTATCGCTCTGCAGAAACACAGCTTTTATGTCAATTGACCTAGACTCCCATGAAAATGTTGCCAAAAGAGCCAAAATGATTTTTAAAATTACCTTTCCAGCAGTGGGAGAATCCACTCGAACATCTGTATCACCCAGTTTCTCTTCAAAACCCCTAGCTACCAACCTCACTTTAGCCTTATAAGTCCCATCTGCAAGGACTTTTTCAGTACAAACCCATCTGTGACAAAGCTGCTTGAGCCTTATCTGTTATCTCAGAATAAACTCCAAATTCTTTTCAACTATCTAACTCCCTTTATTTTGCCTCTCTTACTCATTTATCCTCAAGTCTATTGGCAGCCACTAAAACTTCACGATCATGAGGACTTCTGCTGCTAGTTCTGTGGTCTTTGTTTCAGTGTCTGAGTTGGTTAATCTACGTCCTCGAAGGACTACTAATGCGAGATCTCCCTCTTTCATCTCTAATTCGTGATCGTTTTCTGATGTGAGATTCACTTCTGGACTCCCTAGCACTACTCGAACTCTGCTTTCGTACTGTCCACTCTTTTATCCCATTCTTCCAGTCCAATGGACCTCATGGCCATCATCCTGAACATTCAACCAAAATTTAAACCTACCAGTAGCTTTGCCTGCACATTCCAAAATTGTTGCATCCCTCCATTCATTAGTCCCTCCTGGAACATATGTCACTCGTGTACATACTTTGGGTAATTGTTCTTTGGATGTGATAGCTCTGTCATGTGTTTCTTGATCACAGACATTACCCCTATCCAGCTCTTGATCTATCTCATTCTGTTCCTCGGGAACCTCTTCAAAACAATCATGAATACCTGAGGCACCTTGTAGCTCATTTACTTCTATCAACTGCTCAGAGTCCGAGATTTTATAATTAATTCCAATTAATCGTGAGGAATGAACCTTATTAGTTTGATTGCCATGTTGGACAATTACTGTCTTATCATCACGACCTATTACCTTACCAGGGTCTTTCCATTCCCTATGTCCCTCTCTTTTATAGTATACCAAATCTCCCGAAATGAACTCTATCTCAGATGATCTAATACGATACCTTCAATGCTGTACGAGTTTTCTCTGATACCTCAGCCTTGATAAAAGCCCATCTCCCTGCATGCATAGCATTTAAATGATCAGAAAAAATGGCACTAATTGTAATACCTTCTAGAGCAGGAGGATTATCACAAAGAACAGAAGGTAATTTGGGATTGCACCTATAGACTAGTTGGTAAGGACTATATCCTCCAACCATCTGAAGAGAATTCTTTGCATGAATTGCCCATGCTAGGGCAGTTGACTCTGGTCGATCAGCCAAAATTTTATGCACCGTGCTATCAATCACAGCATGATTCCTTTCACAAAGACCATTGCTAAAAGGGCTCTCAGCTGCTGTATTCATGACAATTCTATTGATATTCTCACACATTTCTCTGAACTCCGCGTTAGCGAATTCACCTCCTTTATTGGTCAAAATCTTTGCTGGTGTCCCAAGTCCAGTCCTTATCCATTTTTCCATAATTTTATCGAGAATAACCTTCTTCTCCTTACTATATATTAGTGTTGAAATACTAAATCTCGTAGCCAGGTCAACAAAATGTAAGATGAAAATATTTCTGTCTTTGTCCCATACCTTTAGATCTACCTCGTTAAAGTCACGTGCTAATGGAACACTTACAATAGCATTTGGGACGTCCATATATACTTCTTACAGATTTCACAGTCCTCACTAATCTCTTCTATGAGTCTTGTATATTCCTCATCAACTACACCTGCATCTTTTAGCAGGATCTTTAAACATTGACATGTAGGTTGGGCAAATTGTCTATGCAATTTTAAGAAAATTTGTTTTTTTTTCTCTCTTATCCTTATCGCCTGAGGCCATTAGTACTTATCTAACACACTGATGCGAAACATCAGGCTTTATTAAGGAAATACAATAATCCCCTGACTGGGTAAATTGCAGATCAACCAATTTCCTCAAAAATTGCCTCATCGTGTTCCATGTCAAGTTTCATTTTTGCCTTTTTCATGGAAGGTTCACCCAAAAGCATAGGTATCTCACTAGAGACGACATCCGTACTTATAAAATAGTTTACTCCAGCTATCTTACATGGAATTACCACTCTCTTGAGTGACCTCAAGGTCCTGTCATTTCCAAACCTAAAACATGTAGAACTTTTATATTCCTTAACATTGCTTCGATCTTCACTACTTAGTGAATCAAGATAACATTTTAACCAATCCACCCCGCCTAGAGTTGAAGTACATGCACTATCTAACACCGCACAATTAAAGGAATCCGCGATTAGTATGTTCATCACAGGATTAAAACTCTTCATAACCAGTATAATCTGTCCATGTTCATCATTATCTTCATCCTCTTCCTCAGGACTACTTTCTTCATGCATCATTTCAAAGACCCTGCATCTTCGCTCTGGGCAATTCGTCTCTTAATGATACTGAGAGTCACATCTAAAGCATTACCTGATTTTTCCTTGGGCATTCCTGGAATTTATTTGCCCGTTATTAGTCACAATTTTGTCTTCTGTTGATATAACTGGATCTGCCGTACCTGCTTTCATCACCAATCTGGCTGTCTTTAATCCTTCCGCCATATTGACGCCTGCATCCGGTCTCTTGAAAATTTTGAAACCTGAACTGGCGACTGCATTTAGCATCTGGAACATTTCGAAACGTGGTAACCATCGAATCTTCTATTCTTTGTGTCACAGCGGAAGACCCCACTTGTTCCATGAAGGCTGAAGAGAATGACTGTTTCTCCAGGAATTTCTTTAAGGCAGCAGACATTTCATCCAACAGAACATAGGAACAGGAGTAGGCCATTCAGCCCCTCGTGCCTGCTCCGCCATTTGATAAGATCATGGCTGATCTGTGATCTTGCTCCATATACCTGCCTTTGGCCCATATCCCTTAATACCTTTGGTTGCCAAAAAGCTATCTATCTCACATTTAAATTTAGCAACTGAGCTAGTATCAATTGTCGTTTGCGGAAGAGAGTTCCAAATTTCTACAACCCTTTGTGTGTAGAAATGTTTTCTAATCTCACTCCTGAAAGGTCTGGCTCTAATTTTGAGACTGTGCCCCCTACTCCTAGAATCCCCAACCAGCAGAAATAGTTTCTATCCACCCTATCCGTTCCCCTTAATATCTTATAAAATTCGATCAGATCACCCCTTAAACTTCGAAACTCGAGAGAATACAACCCCAATTTGTGTAATCTCTCCTCGTAACTTAATCCTTGAAGTACGGGTATCATTCTAGTAAACCTACACTGCACTCCCTCCAAGGCCAATATGTCTTTCCGAAGGTGCGGTGCCCAGAACTGCTCACAGTACTCCAGGTGCGGTCTAACCAAGGTTTTGTATAGCTGCAGCATAACTTCTGCCCCCTTGTACTCCAGTCCTCTAGATATAAAGGCCAGCATTCCATTTGCCTTCTTGATTATTTTCTGCACCTGTTCATGACACTTCAATGATTTATGTACCTGAACCCCTAAGTCCCTTTGGATAGCCACTGTTTTTAACTTTTTACCATTTAGAAAGTACCCTGTTCTATCCTTTTTTGATCCAAAGTGGATGACCTCACATTTGTCTACATTGAATTCCATTTGCCACAGTTTTGCCCATTCACCTAATCTATCAATATCCCTTTGTAATTTGATGTTTTCATCTACACTGCTTACAATGCCACCAATCTTTGTGTCATCGGCAAACTTAGATGTGAGACTTTCTATGCCTTCATCTAAGTCGTTAATAAATATTGTGAATAATTGAGGCCTCTGTGGGACTCCACTAGTCACATCCTGCCAATGTGAATACTTACCATTATCCCTACTCTCTGTCGCCTTTCGCTCAGCCAATTTCCTAACCAAGTCCGTACTTTTCCCTCGATTCCATGGGCTTCTAACTTAGCTAACAGTCTCTTATGTGGGACCTTATCAAATGCTGTCTGGAAGTCCATATAAATAACATCCATTGACATTCCCCTGTCCACTACTTTAGTCACCTCTTCAAAAAATTCAAACAGGTTTGTCAGGCACGACTTACCTTTCACAAATCCATGCTGGCTCTCCCTGATTAACTGAAAATTCTCGAAGTGTTCAGTCACCCTATCCTTAATTATAGACTCCAGCAATTTCCCCACAACAGAGGTTAGGCTAACTGGTCTATAATTCCCCGGTTTCCCTCTCTCTCCTTTCTTAAAAAGCAGAGTGACGTGTCCAATTTTCCAATCTAGAGGGACAGTTCCTGAATCTAGAGAACTTTGAAAGATTATAGTTAGGGCATCTGCAATCTGCTCACCGACTTCATTTAAAACCCTGGGATGGAAACCAGAGATTCCTTTTCCGAGAACTGGATGCCAGTTGCCTGTTCATATGAGAGACCTTAGCACAATCCAATATTTTAAACTGGGTTACTTGGTACGGTAGCATAATGGTTATGTTACTGGACGAATAATCCAGAGGTCTGGACTAATAATCCAGAGACATGAGTTCAAATCCTGCCACGGCAGCGACAGAATTTAAATAAAATAAATAAAATCTGGGAAAAAAAGCTGGTTTCAGCAATGGTGACCATGAAACTACCGGATTGTTGTAAAAACCCATCTGGTTCACTAATGTCATTTAGGGAACGAAACCTGCCGTCCTTATCCGGTCTGGCCTATATGTGACTCCATACCCACATCAATGTGGTTCTTAAATGCTTTTTGAAATGGCCTAGCAAGTCACTCAATTGTACAATCCCACTACAAAAAAGAAATAATAAGAATAAAACCATACCAACCACCAGGCATCGGACCAGTAGGCACCAGGCACAACAAAGGCAAACCAAGCACAGTCGATCCTGCAAAGTCTTCCTTACTAACATCTAGGAACTTGTGCCAGAATTTTTTTATTATTATTCATTCATGGGATGTGGGCGTCGCTGGCGAGGCCGGCATTGATTGCCCATCCCAAATTGGGAGGGCTGTCCCACAAACTAGTCAAGCAACAGCCTGACATAGCCATACTGAATCATATCTTATCATTCATATCATAAGATCATATCTTATGAATCATATCTTTCAGCCAATGTCCCAGGATCCTCCATCATCATCCCTGGGGATGTCCTGTCCCACCGGCAGGACAGACCCACCAAAGGTGGCAGCTCATTGGTACACAGTCAGGAGGGAGAGGCCCCAGGAGTCCCCAACATTGACTCCAGACCCCATGAATTCTCATGTCATCAGGTCAAACATGGGCAAGGAAACCTCGTGCTGATTACCACCTACCGCCCTCCTTCAGCTGATGAATCAGTACTCTTCCATGTTGAGCACTACTTGGAGGAAGCACTGAGGGTAGCAAGGGCACAGAATGTACTCTGGGTGGGGGACTTCAATGTCTATCATCAAGAGTGGCTTGGTAGCAGCACTGCTGACCGAGCTGGCCGAGTCCTTAAGGACATAGCTGCCAGACTGGGCCTGCGGCAGGTGAGAGAACCAACACGAGGGAAAAACCTGCTTGATCTCGTCCTCACCAATCTACGTGTCGCAGATGCATTTGTCCATGACAGAACTGATAGGAGTGACCACTGCACGCTCCTTGTGGAGACGAAGTCCCGTCTTCACACAGAGGACACCGACCCATCTTATTGCGTGGCACTATCAACGTGCTAAATGGGATAGATTCAGAACACATCTAGCAGCTCAAAACTGGGAATCCATGAGGTGTTGTGGGCCATCAGCAGCAGCACAATTGTATTACACCATAATCTGTAACCTCATGGCCTGGCATATCCCTCACTCTACCATTACCATCAAGCCAGGAGATCAACCCTGGTTCAATGAGAAGTGCAGAAGAGCATGTCAGGAGCAGCACCAGGCGTACCTAAAAATGAGATGCCAACCTGATGAAGCTACAACACAAGACAACATACATGCTGCACAGTGGAAGCAGAATGCTATAGACAGAGCTAAGCGATCCCACAACCAATGGATCAGATCAAAGCTCTGCAGTCCTGCCACATCCAGTCGTGAATGGTGGTGGATAATTAAACAGCTAGCAGGAGGAGGAGGCTCTGTAAACATCCCCATCCTCAATGATGGCAGAGTCCAGCACGTGAGTGCAAAAGGCTGAAACTTTTGCAACCATCTTCAGCCAGAAGTGCCGAGTGGATGATCCATCTTGGCCTTCTCCCGAGATCCCCACCATCACAGAAGCCAGTCTTCAGCCAATTTGATTCACTCCACTTGATAGCAAGAAATGGCTGAGTTCACTGGATTCAGCAAAGGTCATGGGCCCCGACAACATCCCAGCTGTAGTGCTGAAGACTTGTGCTCCAGAACTAGCTGCGCCTCTAGCCAAGCTGTTCCAGTACAGCTACAACACTGGCATCTACCCGACAAAGTGGAAAATTGCCCAGGTATGACCTGTCCACAAAAAGCAGGACAAAACCTATCCGGCCAATTACTCTCAATCATCAGCAAAGTGATGGAAGGTGTCATCGACTGTGCTATCAAGTGGCTCTTACTCACCAATAACCTGCTCACCGATGCTCAGTTTGAGTTCCACCAGGACCACTCGGCTCCAGACCTCATTACAGCCTTGGTCCGAACAAGAACAAAACAGCTGAATTCCAGAGGTGAGGTGAGAATGATTGCCCTTGACATCAAGACAGCATTTGATCAAGTGTGACATCAAGGACCCCTAGTAAAATTGAAGTCAATGGGAATCAGGGTGAAAACTCTCCAGTGGTTGGAGTCATACCTAGCACAAAGGAAGATGGTAGTCGTTGTTGGAGGCCAATCATCTCAGCCCCAGGACATTGCTGCAGGAGTTCCCCAGGCAGTGTCCTACGCCAAACCATCTTCAGCTCCTTCCCTCCATCATAAGGTCGGACGTGGGGATGTTGGCTGATGATTGCAGTGTTCAGCTCCATTCGCAATTCATCAGATAATGAAGCAGTCCATGCTCGCATGCAGTGAGACCTGGACAACATCCAGGCTTAGGCTGATAAGTGGCAAGTAAAATTCGCACCAAAGACCATCTCCAACAAGAGAGACTCTAACCACCTCCCCTTGACATTCAACGGCATTATCAGCGCCGAATCCGCCAACATCAACATCCTGCGGGTCACCATTGACCAGAAACTTAACTGGACCAGCCACATAAATACTGTGACTACAAGATCAGGTCAGAGACAGAGTATTCTATGGCGAGTGACGCACCTCCTGACTTTCCACAAGGTACAAGTCAGGAAAGTCATGGAATACTCTGCACTTGCCTGCATGAGTGCAGCTCCAACAACACTCAAGAAGCTCGAACCATCCAGGACAAAGCAGCCCGCTTGATTGGCACCCATCCACCACCCTAAACAGTCACTCCCTTCACCACCGACGCACCGTGGCTGCAGTGCGTACCATCTACGGGATGCACTGCAACTCACCAAGGCTTCTTTGACAGCACCTCCCAAACCCGCGGCCTCTACCACCTTGAAGGACAAGGGCAGCAGGCTCACGAGAACGACACCACCTGCACACACCGCCCGACTTGGAAATATATCGTCGTTCCTTCATTGTCGCTGGGTCAAAATCCTGGATCTTCCGACCTACCAGCACTGTGGGAGAACCTTCACGACACAGACTGCAGCGGTTCAAGAAGGCGGCTCACCACCACCTTCTCAAGGTCAATTAGTGATGGGCAATAAATGCTGGCCTTGCCAGCGATGCCCACATCCCGTGAACGAATAAAAAAAAAGACTGTGGCAGTTCAAGAAGGCAGCTCACCACCACCTTCTCAAGGGCAATTAGGGATTGGCAATAAATGCTGGCCTTGCCAGCAATGCCCACATCCCGTGAACGAATAAAAAAAAACACGGACTATCGCAGTTCAAGAAGGCGGCTCACCACCACCTTCTCAAGGGCAATTAGGGATGGGCAATAAATACTGGCCTTGCCAGCGACACCCAAATCCCTTGAATGAATAAAAAAAATGCTAATGCCAATCCAGGGATTCCCAATTCAAACTTTGTTAACCTATTGTACAATTTCTTAAAGCCCATGATATACTCTTCCATTGAGTGACCGTCCGTTTTCCAAAATCTATCAAATGCTGATCAGGCCTCAAAGGCATTAAACAGGGCATCTTCCTTGTAGATTTTATTCAGAAATTCTAGTATAAAGGTAAAACCTTCATCATTATCCAAAAGATCTGCATCTCACTGTTAACTAAATTTCTGAGTTTGTGTCATCAGTAAATTCTGAAACTAAGTCCTGTATACCCAAGTCCAGGTCGTTGATATATACCAAGGAGAGCTGTGGTCCTAGTACCGACGCCTCGGGGAGATCACTGTATACTTCCCCCTAGTCTGATAAACAACCGTTTACCACTGTTCTCCATCTCTTAGCCAATTTTGTATCCATGCTTCCACTGGTCCTTTATTCGCATGGGCTTCTATTTTGCTAACATCTATTATGACGTCTTTTGACAAGATCCCACATGGCTGACTGGTCAGAAAAGTAACAGCCCATGAGATCCAAGGGAGAGTGGCAGGTTGGATCCAAGGTTGGCTCGGTGGCAGGAAGCAGGTGGTGATGGTCAACAGGTATTTTTGTGACTGGAGGGCTTTTCTCAGTGGGGTTCCGCAGGGCTCAGTACTGGGTCCCTTGCTTTCTGTGATATATATCAATGATTTAGACTTAATTTTAGGGGACATGATTAAGAAGTTTGCAGATGATACAAAAATTACCCGCAATGGACTGGTCAAGTGGGCAGAAGAGTGACAGATGGAATTCAATCCGGAGAGGTGTGAGGTAATGCGTTTGGGGAGGGCAAACAAGGCAAGGGAATACACAATGAATGGGAGGATACTGAGGGGTGTAGAGGAACAGAGGGACCTTGGAGTACGTATCCATAGATCCCAGAAGGTAACAGGACGGGTAGATCGGATGGTTGAGAAGGCATATGGGATACTTTCCTTTATTAGCCAAGGCACAGAATACAAGAGCTGGAGAATTATGCTAGAACTGTATAAAACATTGGTTAGGCCACAGCTTCTGTACTGTGTACAGTTCTGGTCATCACATTTCAGGAAAGATGTGTTTTTTTTATTCATTCATGGGATGCAGGCTTCGCTGGCAATGCCAGCATTTATTGCCAATCCCTAATTGCCCTTGAGAAGATGGTGGTGTGGCACCTTTTTGAATCGCTGCAGTCCGTGTGGTGAAGGTTCTCCCACAGTGCTGTTAGGTAGGGAGTTCCAGGATTTTGACCCAGTGACGATGAACGAACGGCAATATATTTCCAAGTCAGGATGGTATGTGCCTTGGAGGGGAATGTGCAGGTGGTGTTGTTCCCATATGCCTGCTGCCCTTGTCCACCTTGGTGGTGGAGGTCACGGGTTTAGGACGTGCTGTCAGAGAAGCCAGGCAATGGCCATCTCCAACAAGAGAGAATCTAACCACCTCCCCTTGACATTCAACAGCATTACCATCGCTGAATCCCCCACCATCAACATCCTGGGGGTCACCATTGACCAGAAACTTAACTGGACCAGCCATATAAATACTGTGGCTACAACAGCAGGTCAGAAGCTAGGTATTCTGTGGTGACTGACTCACCTCCTGACTCCCCAAAGCCTTTCCACCATTTACAAGGCACAAGTCAGGAGTGTGATGGAATACTCTCCACTTGCCTGGATGAGTGCAGCTCCAACAACACTCAAGAAGCTCGACACCATCCAGGACAAAGCAGCCCGCTTGATTGGCACCCCATCCACCACCCTAAACATTCACTCCCTTCACCACCGGCGCACTGTGGCTGCAGTGTGTACCATCCACAGGATGCACTGCAGCAACTCGCCAAGGCTTCTTCAACAGCACCTCCCAAACCCACGACCTCTACCACCAAGAAGGACATGAGCAGCAGGTACATGGGAACACCACCACCTGCACGTTCCCCTCCAAGTCACACACCATCCCAACTTGGAAATATATCGCCGTTCCTTCATCGTCGCTGGGTCAAAATCCTGGAACTCCCTTCCTAACAGCACTGTGGGAGAACCTTCACCACACGGACTGCAGCGGTTCAAGAAGGCGGCTCACCACCACCTTCTCAAGGGCAATTAGGGATGGGCAATAAATGCAGGCCTCGCTAGCGACGCCCGCATCCCATGAATGGATTTTTAAAAAAAGCTTTGGTGAGTTGCTGCAGCGCATCTTATAGATGGTACACACTACAGCCAAGGTGTGCCGGTGGTGGAGGGAGTGAATGTTTAGGGTGGTGGATGGGGTGCCAATCAAGCGGGCTGCTTTGTCCTGGATGGTGTCGAGCTTCTTGAGTGTTGTTGGAGCTGAACTCATCCAGACAAGTGGAGAGTATTCCATCACACTCCTGACTTGTGCCTTATAGATAGTGGAAAAGTTTTGGGGAGTCAGAAGGTGAGTCACTCACCACAGAATACCCAGCCTCTGACCTGCTCTTGTTGCCACAGTATTTATGTCGCTGGTCCAGTTAATTTTCTGGTCACTGGTGACCCCCAGGATGTTAATGGTGGGGGATTCGGTGATGGTAATGATGTTGAATGTCATGGGGAGGCATTTATACTCTCTTGCTCAAGATGGTCATTGCCTGTCACTTGTCTGGTGCGAATGTTACTTGCCACTTATCAGCTCAAGCCTGGATGTTGTCCAGGTCTTGCTGCATGCGGGCACGGACTGCTTCATTATCTGAGGGGTTGCGAATGGAACTGAGCACCGTACAATCATCAGTGAACATCCCCACTTCTGAAATTATGATGGGAGGGAAGGTCATTGATGATACAGCTGAACATGGTTGGGCCCAAGACAATGCCCCGAGGAACTCCTGCAGCGATGTCCTGGGGCTGAGATGATTGGTCTCCAACAACCGCCACCATCTTCCTTTGTGCTCGGTATGGCTCCAGCCACTAGAAAGTTTCCCCCCCGATTCCTACTGACTTCAATTTTACTGGGGCTCCCTGAAGCCACACTGTTGAATGTTGCCTTGATGTCAAGAGCAGTCACTCTCACAACACCTCTGAAATTCAGCTCTTTTGTCCATGTTTGGACTAAGGCTGTGATGAGTTCTGGAGCCGAGTGGTCCTGGTGGAACCCAAACTGAGCATCGGTGTGCAGGTTATTGGTGAGTAAGTGCCACTTGATAGCACTGTCACGACACCTTCCATCACTTTGCTGGTGATTGAGTAGACTGATGGGGCAGTAATTGGCCAGATTGGATTTGTCCTGCTTTTTGTGGACAGGTCATACCTGCACTGGAGAGGGTAGACGAGATTTACAAGGATGTTGCCAGGACTGGAGAATCTTAGCTATGAGGAGAGATTGGATAGGCTGGTGTTGTTTTCTTTGAAACAGAGGAGGCTAAGGGGAGATTTAATTGAGATGTATAAAATTATGAGGGGCCTGGATAGAGTGGATAGGAAGGACCTATTTTCCTTAGCAGAGGGGTCAATAACCAGGGGGCATAGATTTAAAGTAATTGGCAGAAGAATTAGAGGGGAGCTGAGGAAAATTTTTTTCACGCAGAGGGTGGTAGGGGTCTGGAACTCACTGCCTGGAAGGGTGGTGGAGGCAGAAATCCTCATCGCATTTAAAAGGTGCTTGAATGCACACTTGAAGTGCCATAACCTACAAGGCTACGGACCAAGAGCTGGAAAGTGGGATCAGGATGGATGGCTCTTTTTTGGCCGGCACAGCCACGATGGGCCGAATGGCCTCCTTCTGTGCCGTAAATTTCGATGATTCTATACTATGAAAGTATCTTACTTCTGATTTTACCTTGTTGAGGAAGCAACAATGCCAAGGCCATGCCTTGTTTTCTCTTTGGTAAAGTAGAGTAAAAGCAGATTCAAATGTGGCTTCCAAAACGGAATTGGATAGATACTTCAAGGGAAAAAATCTGCTGGACTAGGGGGAAGGCGCGGGGGAATGTTAACTGGTTTGCTCTTACAAAGAGCCGGCACGGGTTCGATGGGCCGAAAGTCCACCTCCCGTGCTGTTATGACTCTATGATTCTATACCTATATGTTTAATATTTGTTATTGGTACCAACTAAGTATGACTGTCTAATTATACAATTACCAGCCAGTGATAACAATTCACCAGTATCAACAGCATCTGAAGGCAAATTGTTGATAAGTGGAGCTATATATTCTGGCACTGAATAAAGAAGTATCAGTCGAACTAAACAAAGCAAGTGCCTGTTATGAATTTGGGTCTGCCGTAGATATGTACTCAGGTTCAGTAGTGTTCGTCGCTCCCTTAGGCGGTTGCCTGCTTCTTACGTAAGTTGACTCTCACTGCCTTATATCTACTTGTGCGGTAGCCAGACGCAGAAATGTAATAATGAACCTCCCTTGTGTTTTAAGCATGTGTAGTCCATCAATCTCTCTGAATAAGTACCAAGTCAGCACTTGGTGAGATCACCTTCGCTTTTGATTCGTAAGCTGCTTTTCATAGTAGTAAAAACACGCATATATTGGCCAGTTTCAGTGAGCCCTTAACATAAAAGTACAAACTTTGCTGCTGCCTGATTGACTTCCTGGTGTCTGTGTCCTAATTTTTAAATGCCTCCCTCCCATGCCCAAAGAGATTAAATGAGTTTGCCGATACCAGGGGGCTAAGTGTTTTCCTGAATGACCAGATATTACAAATGAATTAGCCATTGTTTGGGTTCTGTGTAAAACAATTGCCCATCCTGCATTTTAAATACCTCTCATCTGACTACGTATGCAGAACTCAGAATGGGACTGATTGGATAAACAAATTCCTTTTAGGCAAGCTTTTGCTCAAAACATATTTTTGTCCAGGTCTTTTCCATGGAAAAATTACCAAAAAGAATCCTGAACCTAGAGAATGCTATATACAAAACCACATTCTGAGCTACATCAAGATCCAATGCTGTAATTCCCTTATTTGCCAATTGTGGCACACCTCCTGAGGTGAACACCTGCGTAAATGAGGCCTTCAGAGTTGTTAGGCCGCTGCCAACAGGTGGAAGTGAAGTTAAACACCACCTTCAGAAGAATTTTTCTTATTTGGTCTCTGCCATCTCATCTTTGCTGATAGGCTCAGCGTTTCTCCTGGTGCTATATCATTTTCTTTATTGTGACTTTTTTCTTCAGGGTTTACCCTTTTCCTCTGCTGTGAAGATGAAGAGGAGAAGGATTAAAATGTACAACAAAGGTAGGCTAGGCTAATTAGGCACCATAAGCAGTATCTGGTCTCCACTGCAGGTACTCCCACCTCTGTGTATAGAGACCCAAGCAGCCATATCTGACCTTCAAGACTCAACAATGCTTGAGTAGGCTGCACTTCCCTCATGGGACAATAGTGAGCCAACTTGGTACTTACCTTTACCAGAAGCATCGCAGTACTAGTAGCAGCAAGGAAGCTTCGGGGTAAATGTGCAATATTAATCAATTACTAGTCCACCAATGAATCAAGTAAGTAGTAAGTAACTGGTGCAGGGGGAAATTTTAACTCTCCCACAACGGGCGGGAGAGGGTTGGGGGTGTTAAATCAGTAAATATGTGAAACCCGACCGCAACCCACTGCTAACACGCCTACTTCCAGTTTAACTGCGGCGGGTTTGGGGGCATCCTAGTAACCCGCTGTGGAGAGGCCGGGCCTTGATTATAATATTTAAATGAGGCTTCACTCCTCGGATTTTGGGAGCTATTTGAATTTAACGCTGGCTGGCTGGGTTTCCCAATGCTTGAGAAACCTGGCAGCTAAAGGGAGGCGGGAGCTGAGGGATCCAGCAAGTAACTACTTTTTAGAGCACTGCTTGTGAACCAGGAAGAGAAGGAGTGCTTCCCCCAGCCCCGCAAGCGAATCTCCTGCTGTAATCTGCCAACCCCCTGTGATCTTGAGACCCCCTCCCCCATGATCTTCAGATCCCCAGTGATCTTCAGACCCCCACGTGATCTTCAGACCCCCCCACAATGATCAGCCTCTCTCTCCGTGATCTTCAGACTTCCCCGCAATCGGCCGATCCCCCACGATCTTCAGACACCACCCAGCGATCAGCCAAACCCCCCGACGATCTTCAGACCTCCCTGCGATCTTCAGACCCACCCACCCCCCCGCGATCTTCAGGCCCCACCCCGGCCCCCACGATCAGCCTTCCTCTCCATGATCTTCAGACTTCCCCGCAATCGGCCGATCCCCCACGATCTTCAGACACCACCCAGCGATCAGCCAAACCCCCCGACGATCAGCCAAACCCCCCGACGATCTTCAGACCCCCCGCGATCTTCAGACCCACCCACCCCCCGCGATCTTCAGGCACCCCCCCCCGGCCCCCACGATCAGCCTTCCTCTCCATGATCTTCAGACTCCCCCGCAATCGGCCAATCCCCCATGACCTTCAGACCCCACCATAATCAGCTAATCCTCCCGCGATCTTCAGACCCCCCCCTCCCGGCGATCAGCCAACCCCCTCCCTCCGCGATCCTCAGACCCCCCTACGATCTTCAGACATTCCCCCCCATAGCGATCAGCCTCCTTTCCCTCAATCTCTCCCGCCCTCCCTCCTCACTGCCGCACTCAGAGCCCCCCACCATGCCCTGATCTTCTCCAATTGCAGGGGACCGTCCCCAACAACCTTCCACCACTGGCTTTCTCACCCGGCAGCCAATCAGCCTCTCAGTCGGAGCAAACAAATGCTAATGAGGTCCTAGCATTAAATTCGGCAAGACTTCCATGTTCCTGGTATTTCCAGGTTTCCCAGCCGCAAACACGCACCCCCGCTTCCTCCCCGCCTCCCCATAAATATCGGAGCCATTGTTTATGCAAGCAGCCCAGTTTCATATTCTTTCCTACGGATCTTGCACCTCAACGTGAGAAAGCTGTCAACTTTTCCAGGGTAGCTCGATTTCCCCAGATGCAAGATGCAGTCAATGTAACCAAAAATACCTCTTTCGAAAACACCATGGCCTAGAAATTCGATGGCGCCTTGCCCATTTTTTATGCACTTAACAGGCACCTACACCTATAATATTGCAGACAGGAAGTGCATGTGCACTACGAGCCAGAAATGCGTTGCCTGCCATTGTGCTGTAGGCAAAAAAATAGTCCTCTAGGGCCCGTGCCTGAAACTGGCATTAGGCCCTTTGCATTTGCAAATAAGGCATGTTTAACAAGCAATCCGCAAAGGCCGCCACCAAAAATGTAAGTTTGTAACTTACCTGAACGTGGAGCCAGGAGGACCCCGCAATAAAGCTGACAGCCACGCTCCCCAATCCCAGCCACTGCCACCCTCCAGGATCCCAGTCACCACCACCCTCCCCGATCCCAGCCTCCGCTATCCTTCCCGATCCCAGCCTCCGCCATCCTCCCCGATCCCGGCCGCCACCATCCTCCCCGATCCCGGCCGCCACCATCCTCCCCGATCCCGGCCACCGCCACCTTCCGCAATCCCGGCCACCGCCACCTTCCGCAATCCCGGCCATCACCACCCTCTACCATCCCGGCCGCCGCCACCCTCCTCGATCCCAGTCACCGCCACCCTCTTCGATCCCAGTCACCGCCACCCTCCCCGATCCCAGTCACCGCCACCCTCCCCGATCCCAGCCAATGCCACCCTCCCCGTTCCTGGCCACCGCCACCCTCCCCAATCCCAGCCAATGCCACCTTCCGCGATCCCAGCCACTGCCACCCTCCAAAATCCCAGCCATTGCCACGCTCTGCAATCCCAGCCACCACCAGCCTCTACCATCCCACCACCCTCTCCAATCCCGGCCACTGCTCCCCTCCCTCCTGGTTGCCACCCTCTCTCCCGGTCTCCTTTAAGGACTTACCTAAAGACCACTGCGGTCTTCAAGGCCTCTTCTCTCGTGAGCTGCCTGGGGACAGACATTAGGTGTCCACAGCGCGCCGGTTCAATAATGATGAGGGCCGAGCCCAATATTAGGTGCGCCTCAGGCTTATTTATTTAGGTGCGGGGATCGTTCCCTACGCCCCCATTTTTGGCCGCGAACAAATGTTTCCCCTTATGAACTTTTTCAACAGAAGAGTTTCACTCCCTTAATATGCAGCTAGTGTGCAATTACAAGCACCTAATTATGTATGTAAATGCTTGTTATACAGGAAGCTGCCACAATTCTTTTGTTTTAAGACAGGCCATAATCCCAACACAGGTGAAATGCTGTCTGGATGATGGCTGACCAAGGCCAAGGCTACCCTCTACAGCAATGGCTGATAACACCTGTGGATCCCGAGGTCCCCCAAGGAACACCAATACAATGAGGCTGATGGTGCCACCAAGATTGTCATTGAAAAGATCACAGAGATTCTGAAGGCAAATTTCAGGTGCCTGAATAGATCTCCAGTACAGTTCAGCCGGGTCTTCCACACTTTTGCTCTATGCTTCACAATTTTGTCATCCATAAAGGATTGTTGATTAATTCTCCGCAGGAGGAAAAGGAATATCATCAAGGCGAGCAGGGTCAGCAGACTGCTAAGACCCTAAATGAAGAGACCACACAGGAAAACGCTGTTAAGCCAGTCCTGCTTTCATGTCATCTTGTTGAACACATATCCATCCAATCATTCATATGCTGACATTCCTCTCTGCTGCACAACTACCAATGCTACCATTTTGGATACATTATGCTATTCTTTCTCCGGGCATTCTCCCAACTGCACATTTCATCAGTACAAGCAATTCTTTAACACACAGAAACATGTTTATCGTCCTACTGTTTTTTTGTCACTGCGCCGTACCTTGGTGCATGAAACTGTGTGCCTTTTCAAGTCTAGCCACTTACTTCTCTTCAGTGCTCCCTCAGTGACAGGAGAGTCTGAAGTGGCAGGCTGACAATTAGCAATAGTAGCCATTCATGGACGAAGGGACCCTTGTCGCAGGGCAGAGGAGGCCTCAAAATAACTATATGCTACAATTTCAATGTTGCTGCAAGGGCAGCTTGGCCTTGGCTCCTTCTGCCACATGCACAGGCATCTGAGGAGGCTAGCAGCAGGCCACTCAAGTGGTACTGTCCTAAGAGACAGCAACATCATCACCAGCTCTGTTTGGGAACTGATTAGTGAGAAACAGGCCGAACTGTACTATTCAGATCATTAGAGCCCTGTGAGATAGCCGCCTCCACATAGCATCTAAGGCATCTATGACAGAAATTACAGTTGCAGATTGTTTGGGAGCTGCCACACATGCCAAGGTTAAGTGCATGGCTGTCCATCCATCATGTGCCACAGATGCATTTAGTGGATTCCTCCAACTAAGCCATCATTTGTATTGCCAACATAAGCCAACATTCTGGTTCACAATTCCCAGGGCCTGAACATAAATTTGACATTCTTTGGCCCAAGCATCTTCTTTAAATGCTGGATCCCTGAGATCTGAGTGCCAAGGCTCCTCAGACAAGGGATGACATCTCCTGACCCTTCGACTAGCAATGACTGACTCCTCCTCTACCACCTCCAGCTCCTCCACTCATGCCCAATACATCAAACTATACAATCCCCTGAGTCTCGCTAACTAATTCCCCTGGGTTGGTGTCCCTGAGCAGGTGCTTGGAAGGTGACAGGGTTGGTGAAGAGGGGCTGGACATTACTGAAGCAAAAGGACTGGGTTTTTTTTACTAATGCTCTTCCTCTGCTTGTTGATCACCTAAAAGGGAACACTGGCTGCAGTACTTTCAATAAAATGTACCACCTTCAGCATTCATACTGTATTTTTATGACAGATATATATGTGCTGTAGAAGCAGACAAGACAGAGGATAAATGTTAGGATCAGCCTATAGCTGGTATTTCCCTTCTTACTCTCCCGCTGTATTTCCCGGATGCCTGTCAAGGAATTCCAGAGCTTCCTCCTTGTATGAGGTAAGAGACCAGAGGATAGGGGTTCCACCGTCTGTGGCTGATCTGTGGCATTGGTTATGAGCCACTTTCTCTTTTAAGAAGATGGTACATCTTTGATGAAGAAGAGGGCTGATGAGGGTAGTGCGGTTGATGTTGTGTATATGGGCTTTAAAAAGGTGGTTGATTAAGTACCACATAATAGACTTGTTAACAAGATTGAAGCCCATGGGATTAAAAGGGCAATGGCAGCATGGATACGAAACTGGCTAAGGAACAGAAAGCAGAGAGCAGTGGTGAACGGTTGACACAAATCTCGGAAAAGTAATAAAGAGTAAGAAGGATAGCAGCAGACTTCAGGAGGACATAGACGGACTGGTGAAATGGGCAGACACATGGCAGGTGAAAATGAATGCAGAGAAGTGTGAAGTGATGCATTTAGGAAGGAACAATGAGGAGAGGCAATATAAACTAAACGGGACAATTTTTTAGAGAGACCTGGGGGTATACATTCACAAATCTGTGACGGTGGCAAGACAAGTTGATACGGCTGATAAAAAAGCATATGGAATCCTTAGCTGTTTAAATAGACATAGAGTACAAAAGCAAGGAAGTTATGTTTTACCTTTATCACTGTTTAGGCCTCAGCTAGTACATTGTGTCCAATTCTGGGCACCACACTTTAGGAAGGATGTCAAGACCTTGGAGAAGGTTCAAAGGAGATTTATAGAATCATGGAATCATAAAATGGTTACAGCACAGAAGGAGGCCATTTGATCCATTGAGCCCATGCCGGCTCTGTGTAAGAGCAATCCAGCTAGTCCTATTCCACGGCTCTTTCCCCATAGCCCTGCAATTTTTTTCCCTTCAAGTATTTATCCAATTCCTTTTTGAAAGCCACGATTGAATCTGCTTCCACTACCCTTTCAGGCAGAGCATTCCAGATCATAACTGCTCACTGTGTAAAAAGCTTTTCGTCATGCCACCTTTGGTTCTTTTGCCAATCACCTTAAATTTGATTCCACCGATGGGATCAGTTTCTCTTTATTTACTTTATCTAAACCCTTTAGGGGAGTGGGAGTAATTGGATAGCTCTTTCAAAGAACCAGCAGAGGCATGATGGGCCGAATGGCCTCCTTCTGTGCAGTAAGATTCTATGATAACCCAGGAGGGATTTAAGACTTTTCAATATGGACTTTTAGTACCTGCTTTGAATGAAGATTAAAACATTGGACTTGGTAAAAGAGAATGATTTGGTTAAAAGTATCAACAACAAAAGACAGATAACTCAAATGCAATCAATACAATCGAGACAAAATTACAAGTAAACTACACATGGATGATAATTTTAAGATCAAGGCATTGCCGGACTGGGAGCCAATGTATGTCAGCAAGCACTGGTGTGATGGGTGAATAGGACTCGGTGCAAGTTAGGATATGGGCAGCAGAGTTTTGGATGAGCTCAAGGTAACAGAGGGTGGAAGGATGGACGCCGGCCAGGAGAGCATTGCAATAGTCGAGTCTGGAGGTAACAACGGCATGGATGAGGGTTTCAGCAGCAGATGAGCTGCGGCAGAAGCAGAGACGGGCAATATGATAGAGGTGGAGGTAGGTGATCTGGGTGATGGAGAGGATAGGTGATCGGAAGCTCAACTCAAGGTCAAAAAGGACACTGAGGTTGCAAACAGCCTCAGATAGTGGCCAGGGAGTGGGATGGAGGGTAATTTTAACCCCCAAGAACGGGTGGGCTAGGAGCGGGTGGTTAGTAAAAATTGTTGATTTCATCAGCGAGACCACAACCCAGCTCCAACATGCCCACTTCCGGGTTTAACCCAGGCGCATATGGAAGCGCACGCGCATCCGAAACCAAAAGTCACGTCCCCTATTAATGCCGGCGAGAGGATCGTTAAAGGGGTAATACTTCAAATACTTATGGAAAAATAAAAAAATGGACTATTTTTTTAAATGATGAGAAACTATTAAATGTTAGTGTTCAAAGGGATTTGGGTGTCCTTGTACACGAAACACAGAAAGTTAACATGCAAGTACAGCAAGCAATTAGGAAGGGGGTTGGAGTACAAGAGTAAGAAAGTCTGCAATTGTATAGGGCTTTGGTGAGACCATACCTGGAGTACTATGTGCAGTTTTGGTCTCCTTACCAAAGGAAGGATATACTTGCCTTAGAGGAGGTGCAACACAGGTTCACTAGATTGATTCCTAGGATGAGAGAGTTGTCCTATGAGGAGAGATTGAGTGGAATGGGCCTATACTCTCTGGAGTTTAGAAAAATGAGAGGTGATCTCATTGAAACATATAAGATTCTAAGAGGGCTGGACAGGGTAGATCCTGAAAGGATGTTTCGCCTGGCTGGAGAGTCTAGAATTAGGGGATATAGGGGGTTAAATTGGATAACCACCAAAACCTGGCGTGGGTAGCGCAATTCGCAATTAACCCACGCAGGGTGCTTCCTGCGTAATTTCTACAAGCAGGGGGAGCCCCAATCTCTTAAAGGGAGGATGTCAATTAAAACCTCTTGAAGATAGCCGGTACCTGTTATTTGCTAAAAATAACAGTTTGCTGTATGCACGGAGTCTGAACGGAGATCAGACATTGCACAAATAAAACAAAGATGCAGGTCCCGTCCCTATGTTTATAAACTGATGAGTTATGTTAAAACACTGAATGAAGGTTGCGCACTACTAAATCCCACATTCTCCAATCTGCATGCCAGACCTCACCAATCTGCTGATCTGAGTTTGTACCACGCCTGCGAGGGAATCAAGGGATATGGGGATTGGGTGAGCAAGTGGAGTTCAGGTCAAAGATTAGCCATGATCTTATTGAATGGCAAAGCAGGCTCGAGGGGCCGTATGGCCCACTCCTGCTTCTATTTCTTGTGTTCTTATGGGCTTCCCATTTTTTTGTTTTTAATCTCCACTCCTCCCCCGCCCATCCTGGGGGATTAAAACTCCCTCCACTGTATCAAAACACCACTGGAGCAAAGAACTATGTTAAACGTAGCAAAAATCAGAGTGCATGATACTAACATACGAACATACGCATTAAGAGCAGGAGTAGGCCATTCGGCCCCTCGAGCCTGCTCTGCCATTTGATAAGATCATGGCTGATCTGATTGTAACCTCAAACCTACTTTCCCGTCTACCTACTATAACCTGTGACTCCCTTGTTAATCAGGAATCTATCTAACTCAGCCTTAAAAATATTCAATGACCCTGCTTCCACCGCTCTCTGGGAAGGGAGTTCCACAGACTCACGTCCGAGCCCGCATGCAGCAAGACCTGGACAACATCCGGGCTTGGGCTCATAAGTGGCAAGTAACATTCGCGCCAGATAAGTGCCAGGCAATGACCATCTCCAACAAGAGAGAGTCTAACCACCACCCCATGACATTCAACGGCATTACCATCGCCGAATCCCCCACCCTCAACATCCTGGGGGTCACCATTGACCAGAAACTTAACTGGACCAGCCATATAAATACTGTGGCTACAACAGCAGGTCAGAGGCTGGGTATTCTGCAGCGAGTAACTCACCTCCGAACTCCCCAAAGCCTTTCCACCATCTACAAGGCACAATCAGTGTGATGGAATACTCTCCACTTGCTTGGATGAGTGCAGCTCCAACAACACTCAAGAAGCTCGACACCATCCAGGACAAAGCAGCCCGCTTGATTGGCACCCCATCCACCACCCTAAACATTCACTCCCTTCACCAACGGCGCACTGTGGCTGCAGTGTGTACCATCCACAGGATGCACTGCAGCAACTCGCCAAGGCTTCTTCAACAGCACCTCCCAAACCCGTGACCTCTACCCCCTAGAAGGACAAGAGCAGCAGGTATATGGGAACAACACCACCTGCACGTACCCCTCCAAGTCACACACTATCCCGACTTGAAAATATATCGCCATTCCTTCATCGTCGCTGGGTCAAAATCCTGGAACTCCCTTCCTAACAGCACTGTGGGAGAACCGTCACCACACGGACTGCAGCGGTTCAAGAAGGCGGCTCATCACCATCTTCTCAAGGGCAATTAGGGATGGGAAATAAATGCCGGCCTCGCCATCGACGTCCACATCCAATGAACGAATAAAAAAAAAGAACCTCCTCTGAACTGCCTCTAAAGCAATTATGGCCTTTCTTAAATAAGGAGACCAAAACTGCACACAGTATTGTAGATGTGGTCTCACCAATGCCCTGTACAACTATAGCAAAACATCTCTACTTTTATATTCCATTCACCTTGCAATAAATGATAACATTCCATTTGCCTTCCTAATCACTTGCTGTACCCTGCATACTAACTTTTTGCGATTCATGTACTAAGACACCCAGATCCCTCTGTACCTCAGAGTTCTGCAATCTCTCTCCATTTAAATAATATATTGCTTTTCTATTCCTCCTGCCAAAGTGGACGAGTTCACATTTTCCCACATTATACTCCATCTGCCAAATTTTTGCCCACTCACTTGACCTATCTATATCCCTTTGCAGACTCCTTATGTCCTTTCCACAACTTACTTTCCTACCTACCTTTGTGTCATCAGCAAATTTAGGAACCATACATTCGGTCCCTTCATCTAAGTCATTGATGTAGGTTGTAAATAGTTGAGGCCCCAGCACTGATCCCTGTGGCACTCTACTCGTTACATCTTGCCAACCTGAAAATGACCCATTTATGCCTACTCTCTGTTTCCTGTTAGCTAACCAATCCTTTATCCATGCTATTATGTTACCCCCGACACCATGAGCTCTTATTTTGTGTAGTAGCCTTTGATGTGGCACCTTGTCAAATGCCTTCTGGAAATCCAAGTACACCATATCCACAGAATCCCCTTTATCCAGGTTGCTTGTTACTTCCTCAAAGAACTCTAATAAATTAGTCAAACACGATTTCCCTTTCACAAAGCCGTGTTGACTCTGCATGATTGCATTGAGATTTTCTAAGTGCCCTCCAAATCCTTACTAACAGATTCTAGCATTTTCCCTGACAGATGTTAAGCTAACTAGCCTGTAGTTTCCTGCTTTCTGTCTCCCTCCTTTCTTGAATAGAGGAGTTACATTCGCTATTTTCCAATCTGATGGGACCCTTCCAGAATCTGGAGAATTTTGGAAAATTAATACCAATGCATCCACTATCTCCGCAGCCACTTCTTTTAAGACCCTAGGATGAAGTCCGTCAGGACCTGGGGACTTGTCAGCTTTTAGTTCTAATAATTTTTTCAGAACCGTTTCCCTGGTGATTGTAAATGTTTTCAGTTCCTCCCTCCCTTTCACCTCTTCATTCATAATTATTTCTAGCATGTAATTTGTATCCTCTGCAGTGAAGACGGACGCAAAATATCTGTTCAATTCATCCGCCATTTCCTTATTCTCCATTATTAATCCCCCAGACACACTCTCTGGAGGACCAATGCTCACTTTACTTATTCTTTTCCTTACTGCTTACTGTCCAGGATGTTTGAAAAGAAAAGTATTATGGAGCTTGTTATTGCTCCAAACTTTCTGAGGGAGACTGTGTAGATTTGAAAGACATTGCTAATAATGAGAGGTAAACAAGTTTAAGGAAGACAGCTATCAGCTACACCTAGAGAACTAAGGGAAACACCAGAAAGCTGTCCTGCCCAGCAACAAACTTGGAAAATAGGCTTACAATGATTTATAGGAGAACATATGCTTCGTTGAAACAAGATGGCGTAGGAAAGATACCTTCTTATTTCACAAGAGAAAGGACTTGATCAATCCTTGATTCTTGAGTTCGCTGATTGCTAGAAAGGTTGTAGGAGAAGCTGCTTCTTTCTTTCTTTCAGGTAAAAACTGTCATGTCTGAATGTCAAGTAAAATTATTTAGAGATAGGAAATAACTACAGTGCCTCAATTGATCCTTCACGAATTCTGAACGAGAGGAAAAATCCCTACCCGCCTCTTATCTGGAAGCCAGCAGGCAGCCAAAGACCGCCCGATCTTCACTTGCTGGTTGCCGCTTTGCACTTTCTTCACGTCTGTTCCAGGCGAGAAGTGGACCGGCAGCATTTAAATTAGGCCTGAGAGTTAAAATAGTTCATGCCTGAAATTGAGGCTTGCGCCACCTCCACAACCACTCAATCCCCAGGTGTTGGAAACATGTTACTACTAAAGCTTTTCCTGTTTACCTTCATGTTAGCCCATGTTAGGATGTGACTAGTGGAGTCCTGCAGGGATCTGTCTTGGGGCCTCAATTATTCACAATATTTATTAACGACTTAGATGAAGGCATAGAAAGTCTCATATCTAAGTTTGCCGATGACACAAAGATTGATGTCTTTGTAAGCAGTGTAGATGAAAACATAAAATTACAAAGCAATATTGATAGATTAGGTGAAAGGGCAAAACTGTGGCAAATGGAATTCAATGTAGACAAATGTGAGGGCATCCACTTTGGATCAAAAAAGGATAGAACAGGGTACTTTCTAAATGGTAAAAAGTTAAAAACAGTGGATGTCCAAAGGGACCTAGGGGTACAGGTACATAGATCATTGAAGTGTCATGAACAGGTGCAGAAAATAATCAATAAGGCTAATGGAATGCTGGCCTTTATATCCGGAGGACTGGAGTACAAGGGGGCAGAAGTTATGCTGCAGCTATACAAAACCCTGGATAGACCGCACCTGGAGTACTGAGAGCAGTTCTGGGCACCGCACCTTCAGACGGACATACTGGCCTTGGAGGGAGTGCAGCGTAGGCTTACTAGAATGATACCCGAACTTCAAGGATTAAGTTATGAGGAGAGATTACACAAATTGGGGTTGTATTCTCTCGAGTTTCGACGGTTAAGGGGTGACCTGAGCGAAGTTTATAAGATATTAAGGGGAACAGATAGGGTGGATAGAGAGAAACTATTTCTGCCGGTTGGGGATTCTAGGAGTAGGGGGCACAGTCTCAAAATTAGAGCCAGACCTTTCAGGAGTGAGATTAGAAAACATTTCTACACACAAAGGGTGGTAGAAGTTTGGAACTCTCTTCTGCAAACGGCAATTGATACTAGCTCAATTGCTAAATTTAAATCTGAGATAGATAGCTTTTTGGCAACCAAAGGTATTAAGGGATATGGGCCAAAGGCGGGTACATGAAGTTACATCATAGATCAGCCATGATCTTATCAAATGGCAGAGCAGGCACGAGGGGCTGAATGGCCTACTCATGTTCCTATGTTCCTATGTTAGATTGCAAGTGAAGGCATACTTGTAGGCAAAGGTATGGGGTATGAAGGGCATAAGAACATAAGAACATAAGAAATTGGAGCAGGAGTAGGCCAATCGGCCCCTCGAGCCTGCTCCGCCATTCAATAAGATCATGGCTGATCTGATCCCAACCACAAATCTAAAGAACACAAGAAATAGGAGCAGGACCCAGCCACACAGCCCCTGGGCCCTCTCCGCCACCCACAGGGCATTGACCGATCCGAACTCAGCTTCATGTCCAATTTCCTGCCCGCTCCCCATAACCCCTAATTCCCTTTACTTCTAGGAAACTGTCTATTTCTGTTTTAAATTTATTTAATGATGTAGCTTCCACAGCTTCCTGGGGCAGCAAATTCCACAGACCTACCACCCTGAGTGAAGAAGTTTCTCCTCATCTCAGTTTTGAAAGAGCAGCCCCTTATTCTAAGATTATGCCCCCTCGTTCTAGTTTCACCCATCTTTGGGAACATCCTTACTGCATCCACCCGATCAAGCCCCTTCACAATCTTATATGTTTCAATAAGATCGCCTCTCATTCTTCTGAACTCCAATGAGTAGAGTCCCAATCTACTCAACCTCTCCTCATATGTCCGCCCCCTCATCCCCGGGATTAACCGAGTGAACCTTCTTTGTACTGCCTCGAGAGCAAGTATGTCTTTTCTTAAGTATGGAGACCAAAACTGTATGCAGTATTCCAGGTGCGGTCTCACCAATACCCTATATAACTGCAGCAATACCTCCCTGTTTTTATATTCTATCCCCCGAGCAATAAAAGCCAACATTCCATTGGCTTTCTTGATCACCTGCTGCACCTGCATACCAACTTTTTGATTTTCTTGCACTAGGACCCCCAGATCCCTTTATACTGCAGTACTTTCCAGTCTCTCGCCATTAAGAAAATAACTTGCTCTCTGAATTTTCCTGCCAAAGTGCATAACCTCACATTTTCCAATATTATATTGCATCTGCCAAATCTCCGCCCACTCACCCAGCCTGTCTATATCCCCCTGCAGGTTTTTTATGTCCTCCTCACTCTCTACTTTCCCTCCCATCTTTGTATCATCTGCAAATTTTGATATGTTGCACTCGGTCCCCTCCTCCAAATCGTTAATATAGATTGTAAAGAGTTGGGGACCCAGCACCGACCCCTGTGGAACACCACTGGTTACTGGTTGCCAGTCCGAAAATGAACCATTTATCCCAACTCTCTGCTTCCTGTTCGATAACCAATCCTCCACCCATGCCAGAATGTTACCCCCAATCCCGTGATTTTTTATCTTAAGTAATAATCTTTTATGTGGCACCTTGTCGAATGCCTTCTGGAAGTCTAAATACACTATGTCCATTGGTTCCCCTTTATCCACCCTGTACGTTATATCCTCAAAGAACTCAAGCAAATTTGTCAGACATGACTTCCCCTTCATAAAGCCATGCTGACTTTGTCCTATTAAATTATGCTTATCTAAATGTTCCGTTACTGTCTCCTTATTAATAGACTCCAAAATTTTACCCACCACAGATGTTAAGCTAACTGGCATATAATTTCCAGCCTTCTGCCTACTACCCTTTTTAAATAACGGTGTTACATTAGCAGTTTTCCAATCTGCCGGGACCTCTCCTGAGTCCAGGGAATTTTGGAAAACTATCACCAAAGCATCCACAATCCCTACTGCCACTTCCCTCAAGACCCTAGGATGGAAGCCATCAGGTCCAGGGGATTTATCCGCTTTGAGTCCCATTATTTTACTGAGTACCATCTCCTGAGTGATTTTAATCGTATTTAGCTCCTCCCCCCGTAGAGTCCACTGTTTGTCCAGTGTTGGGATATTCTTAGTGTCCTCTACTGTAAAGACTGAAACAAAATATTTGTTCAGCATTTTTGCCATCTCCATGTTTCCCACCATTAATTTCCCGGTCTCATCCTCTAAGGGACCTACGTTTGCCTTAGCCACCCTTTTTCTTTTTATATAACTATAGAAACTCTTGCTATCTGTTTTTATATTTTTTGCTAATTTCTTTTCATAATCTAACTTCCCTTTCTTAATCAATCTTTTAGTTACTTTTTGCTGTCTTTTGAAGAATTCCCAATCTTCTATCCTCCCACTAAGTTTGGCTACCTTATATGTCCTTGTTTTTAGTCGGATACTATCCTTGATTTCTTGACTTAGCCACGGATGGCTGTCATTTCTTTTACACCCTTTTTTCCTCAGTGGAATATATTTATTTTGAAAGTTGTAAAATAACTCCCTAAATGAACACCACTGCTCATGTACCGTCTTACCCTTTAATCTATTTTCCCAGTCCACTTTAATCAATTCCGCTCTCATACCATCATAGTCTCCTTTATTCAAGCTCAGTACGCTTGTTTGAGAATCAACCTTCTCACCCTCTAATTGGATATGGAATTCAACCATGTTGTGGTCGCTCGTTCCAAGGGGATCCTTAACTAGGACATTATTAATTAATCCTGACTCATTACACAGGACCAGGTCCAAGGTTGCCTGCCCCCTTGTAGGATCAGTTACATACTGCTCAAGAAATCCATCCCTGATGCACTCAATGAACTCGTCCTCAAGGCTGCTCTGCCCAATTTGATTTGTCCAGTTAATATGATAATTAAAATCCCCCATAATTATAGCTGTTCCCTTATTACATGCCCCGACTATTTCCTGATTAATACTTCTTCCAGCAGAGTTGCAACTATTAGGAGGCCTATATACTACGCCCACTAATGTTTTTTTCCCCTTATTATTCCTTATCTCCACCCAAACTGTTTCATTATCTTGATGCTTTGTCCCAATATCATTTATCTGTATTACAGTGATTCCTTCCTTTATTAACATAGCCACCCCACCTCCCCTTCCTTCCTGACTGTCCTTCCTGATTGTTAAATACCCTGGCATATTTAATTCCCAGTCGTTGTCACCCTGCAGCCACGTTTCTGTAATGGCCACAAGATCATACCCATACGTAGTTATTTGTGCCGTTAACTCGTCCATTTTGTTACGGCATTGTGCTACTGAATCTCACGCACATTTCTGGTACGTTTTGATGTTCAACACATTGGGGTGAAATGTGAAACGTGTTTCTTACATTGCATTGTTGCAAACTGTGAAGAAGACACGGATTCTCTTTCAGTCCTGAGTTGCCATGCGGGGATTGGTATCGGTGACACTGACTGCCAAGCCTATCTTCTTCCATTGTGTCTTCAATGAATCTTTTGGTTGGCTTCCTTCCCATAGTGCTGAATAACTGCTCCCTCCATTCCTTTATTTAGGCCAATAAAAGTTCTATGGAGAAATCTGAAAACTTGGGGGCTCTGTGTGATTCTGCAGCACACTTAGACATGTTCCTTTGGCTTTCTGTCTATAACGTTGTGGTTCCCATGTGCAAAATGACTGGCCTGCCATTTTAAGCTATTGTAGCAAGTTAAAGAATGCCACCATGAAGAATGCTCCCAAGAGCAAGCTCTAATAGCCCGAGAAGATGATAAAGATCCCCAAACCAGGAAAACCGAATTGGGTCAGAGTGTGATTGCTCCAGCAGGCAGAGGTCCTCCCCTGACACAACTCCAGCAGTAATCCTGTCACACAGGAAAATCCAGGCCGGGGACTTTGAGGCCACTACATCAATTCAAATTACAATTGAAAACAAAGGCTTGCACTTTACATCAACTGGGATAGTACAAGGGGGTTTCCGAATGTTCTTCTGGACAAGGGTATGAATACCAAAGATAACAACATGGGTTCTAAACCAGCTCCGAGAGATCCGTGATGAGGTACAATTTTCAAATATGATAAAATTGCTCTTAAATCACGTCATTGGATTGTAACTATGTTCCTGGAATCAGTAAGTAAATGCTTTCCCTTATCATTGCAGTCTTTCAAAGTAGATACTTTTCCTGCGTAAACGGCGTTCCCACCACACGCACTTTCAGTGAAGTTATGGCTCCAAGGAAATAACCTACAACATTATTGCCACATGCTGAGAGACTATGACTGTCTAATTATAGTTACCTGCACCCGTTGGTAAAGCAGGTACAACAAGTTGAAATTCAACAGCAGGTGAAGGCACAAAGTTAGTCAAGGCTGCAGCTTTCTGTTCTGAAATGAATAGATAACAGAAGTACTTAGTCAAACACTGCACACCAAACAAATCCAAATACTGATTGGCAGCAGACACATTCGCACACCTACTCTAATCATCAAATTTAGCCAACTATAACAATAAATTCTATCCCCCCACCCTACTCCAACCAGCAAATCTAAACCCACCTTCCATTATCTATCTAAATGCAAGTTTCTCTTTCTTTCTAATTAAAAATATTGTAGGCCAGAAATTGCACAATCCTGGGAGTGCAATTCTGGGGTGCAGGTGGAAAAAGGGGAGGAATGAAAATTCACCAGCTTTCCACCCTATTCACAAGGGAAAAAAATCCGAACATTGTGATGGGGAGTGGGTGCTTCTTCTGCATACCCATTTACCTTCCATCAATACTTTGGGGTGTGTCAGGAGCATTCCCATGCTACCCAGGGAATCCGGCCAGATGCGCTCCATTAAGTCCAGCTATGAATATGGGTTAGGTTCAATTCTGGGTCAAGGTGCCAACAGCGAAAAATCCAATTACTGTTGCAGAGTGGCCCTACCATTCTGCCAAAAAAAAAAAGTAAAAATAATTAGGCTTGCCTTAATCTCACATTCCTCCTTTCAGAGTGACAGGACACTGCTCCAAGATTCTGATGTGTCTATGGGGCAGACATCTCTATTGCACTGCTATAGTCGTGCTGATCCCCCTATTATTTAGATAGCTTTGTTCCCATTACATCGTGATTTTCTCCCTTGTGTCTGTTTCTTTGTAATATTACAGCCCCGATTTTTTTATTCATTCATGGAATGTGGGCGTTGCTGGCAGGGCCAGCATTTATTGTCTATTCCTAATTGCCCTTGAGAAGGTGGTGGTGAGCCGCCATTTTGAACCGCTGCAGTCCGTGTGATGAAGATACTCCCACGGTGCTGTTAGGAAGGGAGTTCCAGGATTTTCACACAGCGTTGATGAAGGAACAGCGATATATTTCCAAATCGGGATGGTGTGTGACTTGGAGGGGAACGTGCAGGTGGTGGTGTTCCCACGCGCCTGCTGCCCTTGTCCTTCTAGGTGGTAGAGGTCACGGGTTTGGGAGATGCTGTCGAAGAAGCCTTGGCGAGCTGCTGCAGTGAATTTTGTTGATGGTACACACTGCAGCTACAGTGCACCGGTGGTGGAGGGAATTAATGTTTAAAGTGGTGGATGGGGTGCCAATCAAGCGGACTGCTTTGTCCTGGATGGTGTCGAGCTTCTTGAGTGTTGTTGGAGCTGCACCCATCCAGGCAAGTGGAGAGTATTCCATCACACTCCTGACCTGTGGCTTGTAGATGGTGGAAAGGCTTTGGGGAGTCAGGAGGCAAGTCACTCGCTGCAGAATACCCAGCTTCCAACCTGTTCTTGTAACCACAGTATTTATGTGGCTGGTCCAATTTAGTTTCTGGTCAATGGTGAACCGCAGGATGTTGATGGTGGGGGATTCGGCGATGGTAATGCCGTTGAATGTCATGGGGAGGTGGTTAGACTCTCTCTCTTGTTGGAGGTGGTCATTGACTGGAGCAAATGTTACGTGCCACTTATCAGCCTAAGCCTGGATGTTGTCCAGGTTTTGCTGCATGCGGGCATGGACTGCTTCATTATCTGAAGGAGTTGCGAATGGAACTGATCACTATGCTATCATCAGCGAACATCCCCACTTCTGACCTTATGATGAGGGAAGGTCATTGATGAAGCAGCTGAAGATGGTTGGGCCTATGACACTGCCCCGAGGAACTCCTGCAGCGATATCCTGGGGCTGAAATGATTGGCCTCCATCAATTACTACCATCTTCCTTTGTGCTAGGTATGACTCCAGCCACAGGAGAGTTTTCCCCGATTCCCATTGACTTCAATTTTACTAGGGCTCTTTGATGCCAGACTCGGTCAAATGCTGCCTTGATGTCAAGGGCAGTCACTCTCACCTCACCTCTGGAATTCAGCTCTTTTGTCCATGTTTGGACCAAACACAAGGTCTGGAGCCGAGTGGTCCTGGCAGAACCCAAACTGAGCGTCGGTGTGCAGGTTATTTGTGAGTAAGTGCCGTTTGATAGCACTGTCCGCGACACCTTCCATCATTTTGCTGATGATTGAGAGTAGACTGATGGGGCAGTAGTTGGCCGGATTGGATTTGTCCTGCTTTTTGTGGACAGGACACACCTGGGTAATTTTCCACTTTGTTAGGTAGATGCCAGTGTTGTAGCTGTACTGGAACAGCTTGGCTAGAGGCGCGGCTAGTTCTGGAGCACAAGTCTTCAGCACTACAGCCGGAAAGTTGTCGGGGCTCAAAGCCTTTGCTGTATCCAGTGCACTCAGCTGTTTCTTGATATCACGTGGAGTGAATAAAATTGGCTGAAGACTGGCTTCTGTGATGGTGGGGGTCTCGGGAGGAGGCCGAGATGGATCATCCACTCAGCACTTCTGGCGGAAGATGGTTGCAAACGCTTTAGCCTTTTCTTTTGCACTTACGTGCTGGGCTCTGCCATCATTGAGGATGGGGATGCTCACGGAGCCTCCTCCTCCCATTAGTTGTTTAACTGTCCACCACCATTCACGACTGAATGTGGCAAGACTGCAGAGCTTTGATCTGATCCGTTGGCTCTGACGATGTTCATATCAGGCGCTGTGCAGGGCGGGAGGGAAAGCCCCATGTGTGAGGTCCGGGCCATTTTAACACCGGGTCTCATTTACATTTGTCTCCATTGTGTCCCAACCAAAGCTGGCAGGAATAGCTTAAGACTGGCGGGCGGGAGTGGGAAATCGGGCAGGAAACCGATGCCGCCAGGAAACCATGGGAACAGTGAATAAGGGGCTCCGGGCCAAATGCAGCCTGAGAAGAGGGGAGGGAGAGTCTGCTGGAGAAGAGGCCCAGGGAGCCTTCAGAAAATTAAAAAAAAACACTTACCTGGGCCTCTTCTGTCTGGAGGCTGACTGCCATCAGCTTTGGCTGGCTGGTTCAGTGCTGTGTGGGCCTTCCTATCCCAGGAGTTAGCATGGCGAGTGCAACACAATGGCATCATGGGGACACAATTTCACCATTTAAATTAGGCCAGCTCTCCCACTGGGCAGGTGGACTTTCCATGCCTGATTTCAGGTAAGTTAAGATAGTCATAGAGTTATCGAAGTTTACAACATGGAAACAGGCCCTTCGGCCCAACATGTCCATGTCGCCCAGTTTATACCACTAAGCTAGTCCCAGTTGCCTGCATTTGGCCCATATGATGATGAGGCAGCAGGTATCGCGTTGGGAATGTGGCGCGAACCCACACCCGAACATCTGAACCCTCCTACCCACACCTTTCCTCCAAGCCCAGGGGGTTAAAATACCCCTGTATATGATTGTAACATTGTATGATGAAAGCATTGACATGAGAGTCTAATTTTGTTGATTGATCCATGTTAAACACACGGGGAAGGAGGATTTTCAACTGCCGATTGCCCATTTCTCACCTGAAAAACAGAAAACTGGCAGAGAAAAATCTGTTGGGCATCATGGACATCCATTGCCTTCATGATGCAATCTTCAGGTAGGCCTTTAAATGGGCACCCAGCACTCCCTCCCAAAACAGGTGGGAGGCTGTTTAAATATACAAATCAGGGATTTATGCCAGTTGTAGGAAGCCGATTGTAATTTTAATACACAAATAGGCGGAGCATGCACCGTACATGCTAGTCTCAATTGTACCAGGCACTGAGCAGCCTAACCAGTGGTCAAATGTAAGGAATCTTGCAACACCAGGTTATAGTCCAACAAATTTATTTTAAAATCACAAGCTTTCGGAGATTATCTCCTTCGTCATCTGACGAAGGAGATAATCTCCGAAAGCTTGTGATTTTAAAATAAATTTGTTGGACTATAACCTGGTGTTGCAAGATTCCTTACATTTGTCCACCCCAGTCCATCACCGGCATCTCCACATCATAACCAGTGGTCCACAAGGATTTTCATTCGTGCTACAGCGGACAGCCTATTTGGCACCTACAGCTTACTGGTAAAGTTCTAATCATGCACGAACCTGAAAATGGCTCAGGCCTCACGAATGTGGTCTTGGACAGGCACTGCAGCCACAATAACAACTTTGCACCCATTTTGAGCTAAAGTTGAAAATCCTCACTGTGATATCAAGGGGGGCAATTCTAACCCCCAAGAACGGGAGGGTTGGTGCCGGGTGGCCAGTGAAAATACCACGTTTTCAGAGCAGGACCACATCCCGGCTCCCACACGCCCACTTCTGGGTTTGACCCAGGCGGGTTTGGACATGCGGGCACAACAGACACCCGGTAGTCTCGCTAGCATGTAAAGACGGCAGGCCGATATTTAAAGGGCCAATCAAGGCTGTTGAAGCACTTAGTGAATAAAGTTTTGTGTATTCAGCCAGACAAATGATTTTAACTTTCCTTGAACGTGTCTCCCGTGGCCTCCGATACATGCCATGGAAACAGAGGCGAATTGCAGACGACGCTCATTTGGACATTTAAATCAGTGATTGACACATGAATAAAAGGTGAGCTTTTGCAGCAGGACACTGTTATCTCAGACAAACCTTTGGCTGGGAGTTCCTTGTCTTTAGACTGAGATTTCATTGTTGAGACTGAGAATTCTTGTGTTCATTGAACTGCATTTTGGACCCACTCAAATTACCAACGTCAGGGTGGGGGGGGGGCGCAATGGATCTATTCCACAGTACATCTGCAGAGGAGGCACATCACCATTCGCAGTAGGCACGGCATGTAGTTTTGGGAACTGCAGGTGCACAAGACAGAGGTGTGCCACAAGAACCTGGAGAAGTGCAGTGATGGGACCAACCGAAGGGCCGAAGTCGCAGGAGACACTACCCACGTGAGCGGGTCCACAGGCAGACGCTCAGCTTCCTGGAACTCCCTGAGCAGCAGTGTCTACGGAAGCTCAGATCCAGCCGCCTGGTGGTCTCAGTTCTGGGGTAGGAGACTCACCATCACCTTCTCAAGGGCAATTAAGGATGGGCAATAAATGCTGGCCTCGCCAGCAATGCCCACATCCCATGAACGAATAAAAAAAGAGATCTATTCAAGATGGATGGGATGCCCCTCTACAGAGCTGGGACCAATGTCCTCGCGGGGAGGTTAACTAGTACTGTCGAGGAGACTTTAAACTAATATGGCAGGGGATGGGCACCAGGATGAAAGATTAGAGAGGAGAGACAAGGTTCACAGAGGACTGGGAGGGCCAAGAATCATAGAATCATAGAATGGTTACAGCGTGGAAGGAGGCCATTCGGCCCATCAAGCCCATGCAGGCTCTCTGCAAGAGCAATCCAGTTAGTACCACTCACCCGCCTTTTCCTCGTAGCCCTGCAAATTTTTTCCCTTCAAGTACATATCCAATTCCCTTTTGAAAGCACCCACGATTGAATCTGCCACCACCCGCTCACGCAGTGCATTCCAGATCATAAACAATCGCTGCGCAAGTAAGCTTTTCCTCATGTCGCTCTTGGTTCTTTTGCCAATCACCTTAAATCTGTGTCCGCTGGTTCTTGACCTTTCCGCCAATGGGAACAGTTTCTACCTAATCTGTCTAGACCCCTCATGATTTGAACACCTCCATCAAATCTCCTCTCAACCTTCCCTGCTCTAAGAAGAACAACCCAAACTTCTCCAGTCTATCCACTTAACTAAAGTTTTTCATCACTGGAACCATTTTAGTAAATCTCTTCTGCACCCGCTCTAAGGCCTTCACATCCTTCCTAAAGTGCAGTGCCCAGAAATGGACACAATATTCCAGTTGTGGTCGAACCAGTGTTTTATAAAAGTTAATCATAACTTCCCTGCTTTTGTACTCTGCCTCTATTTATAAATGATGCGGAGATGCCGGTGATGGACTGGGGTTGACAATTGTAAACAATTTTACAACACCAAGTTATAGTCCAACAATTTTATTTGAAATTCACAAGCTTTCGGAGGCTTCCTCCTTCCTCAGGTGAATGTTGTGGAAATGAAATCCTCGAACCCTTCGCATTTATAAATCACAGAACAATACCTGTAATCACCAGGTATTGTTCTGTGATTTATAAATGCGAAGGGTTCGAGGATTCTATTTATAAAGCCCAGGATCCCCAATGCTTTTTTAACCGCATTCTCAACCTGACCTGCCACCTTCAACGATTTGTGCACATATATCCCAAGTCTCTCTGGTCCTGCACCCCCTTTCGTTTATATTGCCTCTCCTCATTCTTCCTACCAAAATATATCACTTCGTACTTCTCTGCGTTAAATTCCATCTGTCAGGTTTCTGCCCATTCCACCAGCCTGTCTGTGGCTCTTGAAGTCTATCACTATCCTCCTCACTGTTTACTACACTTCCAAGTTTTGTGTCATCTGCAAATTTGGAAATTGTGCCCGGTACACCCAAGTCCAAGTCATTAATATATATCAAGAAAAGCAGTGGTCCTAGTGCCGAACCCTGGGGAACACCACTGTATACCTTCCTCCAGTCTGAAAAACAACCATTCACCACTACTCTGTTTCCTGTCACTTAGCCAATTTCGTATCCATGCTGCCACTGCCCCTTTTATTCCATGGGCTTCAATCTTGCTGACAAGCCTTTTATGCAGCACTTTATCAAACGCCTTTTGGAAGTCATCACATCAACCGCATTGCCCTCATCAACCCTCTCTGCTACCTCATCGAAAAACTCTATCAAGTTAAGGAAAGCTGGCTTTCCTTAATTAATCTGTATTTATCCAACTGACTGTTAATTTTGTCCCGCATTATTGTTTCTAAAAGTTTCCCCACCACCGAGGTTAAACTGACTGTCCTTTTGTTGTCATGTTTATCCTTGCAACCTTTTTTGAACAAGGGTGTAACATTTGCAATTCGCCAGTCCTCTGGCACCACCCCTGTATCTACGGATGATTGGAAGATTACGACCAGTACCTCTGCAATTTCCAGCCCTACTTCCCTCAGCAACCTAGGATGCATCCCATCTGGACCTGGTGACTTATCTACTTTCAGTACAGCTACCCTTTCTAATACCTCCTCTTTATCAATTTTTAGCCCATCCAGTATTTCAACTACCTCTTCTTTTACTGTGACTTTGGCAGCATCTTCTTCCTTGGTAAAGACAGATGCAAAGTACTCATTTAGTACCTCAGCCACGGCATCTGCCTCCATTCATAGGTCTCCTTTTTGGTCCCAAATCCACCCACCCCTTCTCTTAGTACCCGTTTACTATTTTTATGTCTATAGAAGACTTTTGGATTTCCTTTTATGTTAGTTGCCAGTCTATTCTCATACCCTCTCTTTGCCCCTTTTATTTCTTTTTTCACTTCCCCTCTGAACTTTTTATCTTCTGCCTGGTTCTCACTTGTATTATCAATCTGACAGCTGTCATACGCCCCCTTTCTCTGCTTCATCTTCTCTCTATCTCTTTCGTCATCCAGGGACTCTGGCTTTGATTGCCCTATCTTTCTCCCTCGTGGGAATATACCTAGACTATACCCGAACCAGCTCCTCTTTAAAGGTCACCCATTGTTCGATTACAGTTTTGCCTGCCAATCTTTGATTCCAATTTACCCGGGCAGATCCGTTCTCAACCCACTGAAATTGGCTCTCCTCCAATTAAGTATTTTTACTCTAGATTGCTCCTTGACCTTTCCCATAGGTAATCTAAACCTTATGATACTATGATCACTGTTCCCTAAATGTTTCCCTACTGACACTTGCTCCACTTGACCCACCTCATTCCCCAGAACCAGATCCAGCAATGCCTCCTTCCTCATTGGGCCGGAAACGTACTGATCAAGAAAGTTCTCTTGAACACACTTCAAAAATTCTTCCATGTCTCTCCCCTTTACACTATTACTATTCCAGTCTATATTAGGATAATTGAAGTTCCCCATTATCACTACTCTATGGTTTTTGCACCTTTCTAATTTCCCTGCAAATTTGTTCCTCTATATCCTTCCCACTAGTTGGTGGCCTATAGAATACATCCAGTAGTGTAATGGCATCTCTATTGATTCTTAACTCTAACCAAATAGATTCTGTCCCTCCAGGACATCCTCCCTCTCCAGCACTGCAATATTCTCCTTAATCAATACAGCCACCCCACCTCCTTTCTTTCCTTCCCTATCTTTCCTGAACACTTTGTATCCAGGAATATTTAGTACCCAATCCTGCCTTTTTTTGAGCCAGGTCTCTGTTATCGCCACAATATCATATTCCCATGTGGTTATTTGCACCTGCAGCTCACCAACCTTATTTACCACACTTCGTGCATTTACACACATGCACTGTAAACCTATCTTAGACCTTCTTGTATCCTCTCTCAGTCTGATCCCACCCAGTACCGTACTATTTCTTACTCTAGTGCTATCTGTCTCACCCAATCCTTTGTGTACCTTGTTTCTCCTTTCCAATGCTACATCCTGGTGCCCATCCCCATGCCAAATTAATTTAAACCCTCCCCCACAGCACTAATGAACCTCCCCGCAAGGACATTGGTCCCAGCTCTGTTGAGGTGCAACCCATTCAGCCTTTACAGGTCCCACCTCCCCCAGAACCGGTCCTAATGCCCCAAGAATTTAAACCCTCCCTCCTGCACCATCTCTGCAGCCATACATTCATCTGCTCTATCCTCCTATTTCTATACTCACTAGCGCATGGCACCGGGAGTAATCCGGAGAGTAGTACCTTTGAGGTCCAGCTTATTAATCTCTTTCTTAGCTCCCTAAAATCTGCCTGCAGGACCTCATCAATCGTTCTACCTATGTCATTGGTACCGATATGGACCACGACCTTGGCTGGTCACCCTTCCCCTTCAGAATGTTCTGCAGCCGCTCAGTGACATCCTTGACTCTGGCACCAGGGAGGCAACATACCATCCTGGAATCACATCTGCAGCCACAAAAACGCCTGAATGTTCCCTTAACTATTGAATCCCCTATCACTATTGCTTTCTCGATCTTCTTCCTTCCCCCCCCCCCACCAATACAGCTGAGCCACCTGTGGTGCCATAGACTTTGCTCTGGCTGTACTCCCCAGAGGAACCATGGGGGCAAACGCGAGGCAGTCTATGAGATTGAAGTGCATGTGCGGAAATGCACGTAGTGTGGTAAATAAGGTTGGTGAGCTGCAGGTTCAAGTCGCCACATGGGACTATAAATATAGTGGCAATAACAGAGACCTGGCTCAAAGATGGGGAGCATTGAGTATTTATTATTCCTGACTACAAGGTATTCAGGAAAGAAAGGGAAGGAAAGAAAGGAGGGGGGGTGGCAGTATTGATTGAAGAAACTATTATAGTACTGGAAAGGGATGATGTAATTGAGGAGTCAAAGACAGAATCTATTTGGTTAGAATTAAGGAACAATAGAGGTGCTTCTAAACTACTGGGTGTATTCTATAGCCCACCAAATAGTGGGAAGGAGATAGAGGAGAACATTTGCAGGCAAATTATAGAAAGATGCAAGAACTATCGAGTAGTGATAATGGGGGACTTCAATTGTCCCAATATAGACTGGTAGAGTAACAGTGTAAAGGGCAAAGAGGGGGAAGAATTCCTGAAATGTGTTCAAGAGAACTTTCTGGAACAATGTGTTTCCAACCTAATGAGGAAGGAAACAGTGCTGGATCTAGTTCTGGGGAATGAAATGGGGCAGATGGAGCATGTTTCAGCGGCGGAGCATTTGGGGAACAGTATCATTAAGTTTAGAATAGTTATGGAAAAGGACAAGGAACAATCATGTGGAAATGCTTAACTGCAGGATGGCAAATTTCAGTGAATTAAAAAGGGGTCTGGAATCAAAAATTGGCATGTAAAACAGTAACTGAACAATGGGAGGCCTTCATGGAGGAGTTGGTTAGGGTACAGAGTAGACATCCCTATGAGGCAGAAAGGAAGGGCATCTAAAGCTAGAGCTTCCTGGATGACCAAATACATAGAGATTAAAATGAAACAGAAAGAGGAAGCTTATGACGAATGTAAGGTTCATAATGCAGTAGAGAATACAAAAAGTACAGAAGAGATCTAAAAAGGGATTAAGAGGGGCAAAGAGAGAGTATGAGAATAGATTAGCAGCTAACATAAAATGAAACCCAAACGTCTTTTATAACCATACAAATAGTAAAAGGGTAGTCAAAGGAAGCATGAGACCGATTAGGGACAAAAAAGGAGATCGTCTTGTGGAGGCATAGGGCATGGCTGAGGCACTAAATGAATACTTCTCAACCATCTTCACTATAGAAGAGGATGCTGCCATTGTAGCAGTAAAGGAGGAAGTAGTAACAATAGTGGACAGAGTAAAAATAGATAAAGAAGAGGTATTTGAAAGATTGGCAGTACTCAAAGTAGAAAATTCACCCGGTCCAGATGGGATGCATCCTAGATTATTGAGAGAAGGGTAGAAATTACAGAGGCTCTGGCCACAGTCTTCCAATCCTCCTCAGGTATGGGGATGGTGCTGGAGGACTGGAGGATTGCAAATGTTACACCTCTGGTTAAAAAAGAGGAGGGATAAATATATATTTATAACCAATCAGGCACAGGGGCTTTGAGGCCACTACATCAATTCAAATTACAATTGGAAAAACAAAGGTTTGCACTTTACGTCAAGGGGGGCCTCCAAATTTTCTTGACGCGGGCAGCAATAGCAAAGATAACAACATGGAATTTAAACAAGTTCCGACATCTGTGATCAGGTACAATTTTCAAATATGAGAAAACTCATGACTCACATGCCATTCGCTTGTAACTATGTTCCTGGCACCAGTAAGTAAATGCTTTCACTTACCATTGCAAAGTAGATGCTTTTCCTGCGTAGAGGACGTTTCCACCACACATTCAGCGAAGTTATGGTGGCAGAGCAGCTTCAAAGAAATAACTTACAACATTATTGCTGCATGCTTGGTGTATAATATTGGTACTGAGTGACTATTACTGTCTAATTATACAGTTACCTGCACCCGTTGGTAAAGCAGGTACGAGTTGAAATTCAACAGCAGGTGAAGGCACAAAGTTAGTCAAGGCTGCAGCTCCCTGTCCTGAAAAGAATAGTACTCAGTCAAACATTGCACACCAAACAAATCCAAATACTGGATGATAGCAGACACATTAGCACACCTATTATAATCATCATCAAATTAGTCAACTATAACACTACCCCACAAACTCCAACCAGCAAACCCAAACCCACCTTCTATTATCTATATAAATGTAAGTTTTTCTTTCTTTCTAATTAAAAAATATTGTAGTCTAGAAATTGTACAATCTTGGGAGAGCAATTCTGAGGTCCAGGCGGAAAAACTGGAGGAATGCAAATTCACCAGCTTTCCACGCTATTCAAAAGAAAAAAAAACACATCAGAGAATTGTGATGGAGGCTGTTGCTTCTTCTGCATGCCCATTTACCTTCAGTCAGTACTTTGGGGTGAGTCAGGAGCATTCCTTGGTTACCAAGGAAATTGTGTCAGATGCGCCCCAACAAGCCCAGTTATGAATTTGCATTAGGTTCGATTCTGGGTCAAATGAAAGCCCTAACAGTAAACAAAATCCAATTACTGTTGTAGAGTGGCCCTACCATTCTGCCAAAATGAATGTAAAAATAATTAGACTTGCCTTAATCTCTCGCTCCTTCTGTGAGTAGCAGGGTGCTGCCCCAAGATTCTGATGTGTCCACAGGGCAGGCATCGTTATTGCACTGCTACAGTCGCAGCTGTTCCCCCTATTATTTAGGTGACTTTGTCCCCAGTACATCATGATGTTCTCCCTTGTGTCTGTTTCGTTGTAATACTACTGGCCCGATTTTAACTCTGAGCATGTTCGGAGCAGGTGCTGTGTGGGAGGGAAAGCCTCACAGACTCCTCACTGAGGATCAGGTCATTTTAACACCTGGGCCTCATTTACATTTGTCTACACTGCCTCCCACGCAAAGCTGGCAGGAATAGCGTAAGAGCTGGCGGGCGGGAGTGGAAAATCGGACAGGAAACCGATGTCACCAGGAACCCAAGGGAACAGTAAATGGAGGTTCCGGGCTGAATGGAGCCTGAGAAGAGGGGAGGGAGAGTCTGCTGGAGAAGAGGCCCAGGGAGCCTTCAGAAAATGTTTTTAAAAAAACTCTTAACTGGGCCTCTTCTGCCTGGAGGCTGACTGCCGTCAGCTTTTGCTGGCTGGTTCAGCGCTGTGTGGGCCTTCTGATCCTGGGACTTAACTTGGCGTGCACAACACAATAGCATCATGGGGACACAATTTCACATTTAAATTAGGCCAGCACTCCCATCAGGCAGGTGGCCTTTCCATGCCTGATTTCAGGTAAGTTAAGATGATGAGGCAGCAGGAACATGGCACGAACCCACACTTCAACATCTCAACCCTCCCACCCATACCGTTCCCGCCAGCTCAGGGGGTTAAAATACCCCTTTGTGATTGTAATACAGTATGATGAAAGCATTGACATGAGTCTAACTTTGTTGATTGATCCATGTTAAACACATTGGGGGGGAGGATTTTCAACTGCTGATTGCTCATTTCTCGCCTGAAAAACAGAACATAAGAACATAAGAAATAGGAGCAGGAGTAGGCCAATCGGCCCCTCGAGCATGCTCCGCCATTCAATAAGATCATGGCTGATCTGATCCTAACCTCAAATCTAAATTCATGTCCAATTTCCTGCCCGCTCCCCGTAACCCCTAATTCCCCTTACTTCTAGGAAACTGTCTATTTCTGTTTTAAATTTATTTAATGATGCCCCAGCTTCCTGGGGCAACCAGATTATCCTCTGCCAGTCTTCTGTTTTTCAATCACAAAGGGGTATCATTTGCCTTCATGATGCAATCTTCAGGTAGGCCTTTAAATGGGCACCCAGCACTCCCTCCCAAAACAGGTGGGAGGCTGTTTAAATATACAAATCAGAGTCCTATGCCAGTTGTAGGAAGCCGATTGCAATTTTAATATACAAATGGGTGGAGCATACACCGTACATGCTAGTCTCAATTGTAACGGGCATTGCGCAGCCTATCCAGTGGTCCATAAAGGATTTTCAGCTGTGCTATTGTGGACAGCCTACTTGGCAACTGCAGCTCACTGGTAAAGTTCAAATCAGGCACGAATCTGAAAATTGCTCTGGCCTCACAACCGTAGTCTTGGACAGGCGCTGCAGGCACAACAACGACTTTGCACCCATTTTGGGCTAAAGTTGAAAATTCTCCCATGACATGAATCAATCCAATCCCAACACTATATTAACCAATTAGATCAATGGGGAAAAATTTGACTTCTTTTTACCTGCCATGTTTCTTTCTCTCTCTATTACTTTCTCCTTATTCACGTGCATATCTCTTGTGTTTCTGTTACTCTACTCTGTCTCTCTTTCTGTGTTTTTCCCTCTTCCTTACCATCAAACCAGAGCCACAAGAGGGAACCTAGGTCTGTGCAGCAGAAGAGGGTACCAAATGACTATCCATGGGCAGGAGAGTACAAACGTCACATAATTCAGTTGGACCATGGGTTACAGCCTCATTTTAAATATGTCACCATGGTTGACAAATCTAATCTACAAAAATTAATTGAACAATTTGTCCTTGAACATCAAGGAAAGAACTCTACACTGGTCTGACACAAAGACCCATTTGAATGGGTTATGGTCCTCTTTAATGAGGAAAATAAACTAGAGCAGGTGAGGAAGAAAGGAATAATGTCCAATGGTTACATATAACCTTCGAGACACACGACAACGCAAAATCGTCGAGCAGAAGTTGATAGCCAAGTTCCGCACCCATGAGGACGGCCTCAACCGGGATCTTGGGTTCATGTCACGCTACACGTAACCCCACCAGCAAAAAGGGGGAAAAAATTTATATGTTTTTTAAAATTCTCTCTCTCTCTCTCTCTGCCATTTTGAGTTTCTTTCTGCCTGCCTGTGTAAAAGACACAATGTATATCGAGTGTACTGGGACGTGCTGTTCTCCGTGACTGGCCTGTTTGAATAACAACGACACCTTTTGATTGGTGTGATGCTGTCCCAACATCGTATAAGATATGCGATTTGAGAACCTTTTCATTCAATCATCTGACGAAGGAGATAATCTCCGAAAGCTTGTGATTTTAAAATAAATTTGTTGGACTATAACCTGGTGTTGTAAGATTCCTTACATATAACCTGTCAGACACTAATAAAATAACTGGAACAGAGTTCAAAACATTGTAGGTGTTGTCGATCACATAAGAAATATCAGTTTAGGTAATAGAGCACGCAAGCACATGCACCCATACACAGAAAAGGGGAAGAGCTGTAGTAGCAGGCATTAGGTTTAAAGGCACTTGTTATGTTGGGCAATAAATTATTTTACCATAGTAGTTGTAGTATTTGCAAAAAAGTTCACTTGGGAAGCTTTTGTGAGAAGTGTTAGAATCATAGAATAATACAGGACTTTTGTTCCATTGTGCCTTTGCCGGTTCTTTGAAAGAGCTATTCAATTAGTCTCATTCCCCTGCTCCTAACCCATTGCCCTGCAATTTTTTCCTTTTCAAATATATAACCAATTCCCTTTTCAAAGTTACTGTTAAATCTGCTTCTACCACCCCAACGGATGAACAGACACCGCGCAACAATCGCCAGACAGGAGGGTTCCCTCCCAGTCGGGGAACACTTCAGCAGTCAAGGACATTCAGCCACCGACCTTCGGGTAAGCGTACTCCAAGGCGGCCTTCGAGACACATGACAACGCAAAATCGTCGAGCAGAAATTGATAGCCAAGTTCCACACCCATGAGGACGGCCTCAACCGGGATCTTGGGTTCATGTCACGCTACATGTAACCCCACCAGCAAACAAAAGTTATCTGTTTATAATATAACTGGTCATTTGCTGTCTTTCTCTTCCTTCCGGATGTTTCTATGTTTCTGCCTCTCTCTCTGTTTTTTTTTTTGGTTGTTTGTATATTCGGTGGCCCTGTAGGTAACACCTCTCTGTCTGCACACTGTGATTGCCTTGGCAACAGGCAGTTGGAAAGACTATCTGTAATCACCAGGTATTGTTCTGTGATTTATAAATGCGAAAGGTTCGAGGATTTCATTTCCACATTCACCTGAGGAAGGAGGAAGCCTCCGAAAGCTTGTGAATTTCAAATAAAATTGTTGGACTCTAACTTGGTGTTGTAAAATTGTTTACAATTGTCAACCCCAGTCCATCACCGGCATCTCCACATCATGTCCACCACCCCAGGCAGTGCATTCCAGATCATATCAACTCATAGGGACATAGGAACAGGAGTGGGCCTTTTAGCATCTCAAACCTGTTCTGCCATTCAATTAGATCATGGCTGATCTGTATCTTAACTCCATTTGCCCATCTTGGTTCCATAACCGTTAATAGTCTTGCCTAACAAAAACCTATCAATCTCAGTTTTGAAGTTTTCAACTGGGCTAGCCCCATTTGCTCCCAACAGCTTTGTGGGAGAGAGAGTTCTGGATTTCCACTACCCTTTCTGTGAAGAAATGCTTCCTGACATCATCCCTGAACTGCCTAGCTCTAATTTTAAGATTTCCCCTTGTTCTGGACTCCCCCACCAGAGGAAATTAGTTTTTCTCTATATAGTCTATCAAATCCCGGAGTGCATATCCACAGATCCCTGAAGGTAGCAGGACAGGTAAATAAGGTGGTTAAGAAGGCATATGGACTGCTTTCCTTTATTAGCCGAGGCACAGAATATAAAAGCAGGGATGTTATGCTGGAATTGTATAAAACACTAGTTAGGCCACAGCTTGAGGACTGTACACAGTTTTGGTCACCACATTACAGGAAGGATATAATTGCACTAGAGAGGTTGCAGAGGAGATTTACGAGGATGTTGCCAGGACTGGAGAACTTTAGCTATGATGACGGATTGGATAGGCTGGGGTTGTTTTCCTTGGAACCGAGGAGGCTGAGGGGTGATTTGATTGAGGAGTACAAAATTATGAGGGGCCTAGATAGAGTGGATATGAAAGACCTATTTCCCTTAGCAGAGGGGTCAATAATAACCAGGAGGCATAGATTTAAAGTGATTGGTAGAAGGATTAGAGCGGAAATTAGGAAAAGTCTTTTCATCCAGAGGGTGGTGGGGGTCTGGAATTCAATGCCTGAGAGGGTGGTAGAGGCAGAAACCCTCGACACATTTAAAAAAAATACCTGGATATGCACCTGAAGAGCCGTGACCTGCAGGGCTACGGACCAAGTGTGGAAAAGTGGGATGAGACTGGGTGGCTCGTTTCTCAGCCGGCGCGGACACGATGAGCCAAATGGCCTCCTTCTGTGCCGCAAATTTTCTATGATTCGATTAAATCCTTTAATCATCTTAATCACCTCAATTGGATCACTCCGTAATCTTTTATACTCAAGGGAATACAAGCCTAGTCTATGCAACCTGTCTTCATAATTTAAGCCTTTTACCTGCAGTATCAATCTGGTGTATCTGTGCTGCATCCCCTCCTGAGGTGTGGTGCCCACAACTGAACACAGTACTTGAGATGGGGTCTAACCAGAGTTTTATATAACTGTAACATAACTTTGACTCCTTTGTATTCTAGCCCCCATGAGATAACGGCCAACATTCCATTAGACTTTCAAATTATATTTTGTACCTGTCCACTAGCTTTTAGTGATTTCTGTACATAGACCCCAAAATCTCTCTGCTCCTCCACAGTTCCTAGCTTCTCACCATTTGGAAAATACTCTTATCTATCTTTCTTAGGTCCAAAGTGGATGAACTCAGACTTCCCCACATTAAACTCCATCTGCCACAGTTTTGCCCACTCACTTAATCCATCAACGTCCCTTTGCAAATTTCTGCTCCCATCTACACTATTTACTGTGCCACCTAACATGGTGCCATCAGCAAACTTGGATATGCGGCTCTCTCTTCCTATGATAAGGAAGGAGGGGTTGACAGTATTGATCAAAGAAACTATTATAGCACTGGAAAGGGATGGTGTAGTTGAGGGGTAAAAGATAGAATCTATTTGGTTAGAATTAAGGAACAATAGAGGAGCTACTATGCTACTGGGTGTGTACTATAGGCCATCAAATAGTGGGAAGGAGATAGAGAACATTTGCAGGCAAATTACAGAAAAATGCAGCGGAGCACAAAGTGAACACCTCAGAGTTTGGTGAATGTGGGAGTTTAAGGGTTAAAGGGTTAATCTCTTTAAAATCTAGTATAAATTGCTATCAACTGTTTAAGTTCAATTGCTATCAACTGTTTAAGTTCAATTTTAAAGTTTAAATTTTTAAGTTTCTGTCAGGCTTCAGCAGAGAGAGCTGCTGTAGTTAGTTAATTGGTTAGCTAGATTAAACTGGTTCCTGAAGGTGGAGCAGGCCTGACTCATCTGAGTCACAAACAGTAGAAAAACAGGGGCCTGTTGGTGCTAACCGAGCACGGAATGCTGCGGAGCTCAGAGTGAACACCTCAGAGTTTGGTGAGTGTGGGAGTTTAAGGGTTAATCTCTTTAAAATCTAGTATAAGTTTGGTGAAGTGGGGGAAGGAGGTGCTGCTTTGCCTTGCTTTTCCTAACTTTTTCCCCAGAGCGGCAGCGGACCTGAGCAGCAGAAGACTGAGAGTGGGGATAGAAGCAGCAGCAGACCTGCAACAAGAGACAACTACTGTGCAACGTCGCAGGTGAGGCAGGAGAGTCCGAGAGGTGACCACAGTATAAAAGGAGAGACCGAGAGCGGAAGGAGAGTCTGAGAGGTGAACGCAGTGTAACTCTAAGGCAAGTCATGGCAGCAGAGTTCGCACCCGTGATATGCTCCTCCTGCACTATGTGGGAAGTCATGGACACTACCAGTGTCCCTGGTGACCATGTGTGCAGGAAGTGTGTCCAGCTGCAGCTACTGGCAAACCGCATTTCGGAGCTGGAGCTGCGGGTGGATTCACTGTGGAGCATCCGCGATGCTGAGACTATCATGGATAGCACGTTCAGTGAGGTGGTCACACCGCAGGTAAAGATTATGCAGGCAGAAAGGAAATGGGTGATCGCCAGGCAGATAGAGCAGGAGTCCCCTGGGGCCATCTCCCTCTCAAACAGATATTCTGCTTTGGATGCTGTTGGGGGAGATGGCTTATCAGGGGAAAGCAGCAAGAGCCAAGTTCGTGGCACCACGGGTGGCTCTGCTGCACAGGAGGGGAAGAAGAAGAGTGGCAGGGCTATAGTGATAGAGGATTCAATTGTAAGGGGAAAAGATAGGCGTTTCTGCGGCCGTAAACGTGACTCCAGGATGGTATGTTGCCTCCCTGGTGCTAGGGTCAAGGATGTCACGAAAAGGCTGCAGGGCATTCTGGAGGGGGAGGGTGAACAGCCAGTAGTCATGGTCCATATTGCTACCAACGACATAGGTAAAAAAAGGGATGAGGTCCTGCAAGGTGAATTCAAGGAGTTAGGTGATAAATTAAAAAGCAGGACCTCAAAGGTAGTGATCTCAGGATTACGACCAGTGCCATGTGCTTGTGATTTTAAAATAAATTTGTTGGACTATAACCTGGTGTTGTAAGATTCCTTACATTTGTCCACCCCAGTCCATCACCGGCATCTCCACATCATGTGCTAGTGAGTATAGGAACAGAAGAATAGACAGGATGAATGCGTGGCTGCAGGGATGGTGCAGGAGGGAGGGATTTAGATTCCTGGGACATTGGGACCGGTTCTGGGGAAGGTGGGACCTGTACAAGCGAGACGGGTTACACCCGAGCAGGACCGGGACCAGTGTCCTCGCGGGGGTGTTTGCTAGTACTGTTGGGGAAGGTTTAAACCAGAGTGGCAGGGGGATGGGAACCTTAGCGGGGAGTCAGAAGGGAGTAAAGTTGAGAACAGCAAGAGAGGGGAAGACCCAGGGGAAATTTACAATACAAATAGGACAAACAGTTGTTCAAGAACAAGTGAAAGGGAAAAACATAGAGCAGCAGAAAGAAAGTGTACTTTAGACACGACAGATAAAGTGAAAACTAGAAGGCGTAAGGCGATTAACCCAGCATCAAAGCTGAAGGTCAGGATAGGGTTTGTGGCCCAACTAAGAGTTCTATATACAAATGCACGGAGTAAAAGGAATACATTAAATGAATGACAGGTTCAAATTCAAATTGGAAGGTATGACATGATAGCTATTACTGAGACATGGCTGCAGGATGGTCAGGATTGGGAACTAAATATACCGGGTTATAAGGTCTACAGGAGAGATAGGGAAAATGGAAGAGGGGAGGAGTAGCCTTAGTGATTAGAGATTAAATCAATTCAATGATAAAGGAGGATATAACGAGAGGTAAGCAGCCAACAGAAACCTTATGGGTTGAATTGAGAAATAGGAAAGGATCTAAGACTATAGTGGGAGTTGTGTATAGGACCCCTGGCAGCAGCTCTGAAGTGCTAAATTGTATAAATGCAGAGATTGGACAAGCGTGTAAGAAAGGCATAGTGGTCTTAATGGGGGACTTTAACCTTCACATAGATTGGGGAAAGCAGACTAGCAACTGTCAGAAAGGTAGTGAATTTCTTGAGTGTGTCCGGGATAGTTTTCTACAGCAGTATGTCCTAGAGGCAACAAGGGGGCAAGCCGTACTAGATTTAGTAATGAGTAATGAACCAGATTTAGTTAACAGCTTGACTGTGCGTGAACATCTATCCAATAGTGATCATAACATGATCGAGTTCAATGTAGTGTTTGAAAGGGAAAAAAGTGAATCAGCTGCTAAGATTCGAGACTTGGGTAAGGCCGACTTCAATGGGATGAGACAGAGACTGTCCACAACAAACTGGGCAAATCTGTTAATGGGTAAAACGACTGATGATCAGTGGGAAATGTTTAAAGAAACATTTAACGAGATACAGAATCGGTTTATACCCCTGACGGGCAAGAACTCTACTTGCCGAAAAAACAGCCATGGACAACTAAAGAGGTAAGGGACAGAATAAGACATAAGGAAAGGGCATACAAAAAGGCAAAAAATGGCACAGATCCTGGCAAATGGGAATGATACAAAGATCAACAAAGGGTCCCAAAACAGATAGTAAGAGCTACAAAAAGAGAGTATGAAAAGAAACTTGCAAGGGATATCAAAACTAATACGAAGAACTTTTATAGTCACATTAGGAAAAAGAGGGTGGTCAGGAGCAGTATTGGCCGCTTAAAAACCGAAAGTGGAGATACTGTCATTGACAATGGGGAAATGGCGGACATGTTGAATAATTACTTTGCGTCAGTATTTACATTCGAAAAAGAGGATAACATGCCGGAAATCCCAAGAAAACTAATATTGAATCGGGGTCAGGGACTCGATAAAATTAATCTAAGTAAAGCAACAGTAATGAAGAATATAATAGCACTAAAGAGTGACAAATCCCCAGGACGAGATGGTTTCCATCCCAGGGTTTTAAAGGAAGTAGGTGAGCACATTGTGGATGCCCCAACTATAATCTTTCAAAGTTCTCTAGATTCAGGAACTGTCCCTCTAGATTGGAAAATTGCACATGTCACTCCGCTTTTTAAGAAAGGAGAGAGAGGGAAACCAGGGAATTATGGACCAGTTAGCCGAACATCTGTTGTGGGGAAATTGCTGGAGTCTATAATTAAGGATAGGGTGACTGAACACTTCGAGAATTTTCAGTTAATCAGGGAGAGCCAGCATGGATTTGTGAAAGGTAGGTCGTGCCTGACAAACCTGTTTGAATTTTTTGAAGAGGTGACTAAAGTAGTGGACAGGGGAATGTCAATGGATGTTATTTATATGGACTTCCAGACAGCATTTGATAAGGTCCCACATAAGAGACTGTTAGCTAAGTTAGAAGCCCATGGAATCGAGGGAAAAGTATGGACTTGGTTCAGAAATTGGCTGAGCGAAAGGAGACAGAGAGTAGGGATAATGGGTAAGTATTCACATTGGCAGGATGTGACTAGTGGAGTCCCGCATGGATCTGTCTTGGGGCCTCAATTATTCACAATATTTATTAACGCCTTAGATGAAGACATAGAAAGTCTCATATCTAAGTTTGCCGATGACACAAAGATTGGTGGCATTGTAAGCAGTGTAGATGGAAACATCAAATTACAAAGGGATATTGATAGATTAGGTGAATGGGCAAAACTGTGGCAAATGGAATTCAATGTAGACAAATGTGAGGTCATCCACTATGGATCAAAAAAGGATAGAACAGGGTACTTTCTAAATGGTAAAAAGTTAAAAACAGTGGATGTCCAAAGGGACTTAGGGGTTCAGGTACATAGATCATTGAAGTGTCATGAATAGGTGCAGAAAATAATCAATAATAAGGCTAACGGAATGCTGGCCTTTATATCTAGAGGACTAGAGTACAAGGGGGCAGAAGTTATGCTGCAGCTATGCAAAACCCTGGTTAGACTGCACCTGGAGTACTGTGAGCAGTTCTGGGCACCGCACCTTCGGAAGGACATACTGGCCTTGGAGGGAGCACAGCGTAGGTTTACTAGAATGATACCTGTACTTCAAGGATTAAGTTACGAGGAGAGATTACACAAATTGGGGTTGTATTCGCTCGAATTTAGAAGGTTATGGGATGATCTGATCTGATCAAAGTTTATTAGATATTAAGGGGAACGGATAGGGTGGATAGAGAGAAACTATTTCCGCTGGTTGGGGATTCTAGGAGTAGGGGGCACAGTCTAAAAATTAGAGCCAGACCTTTCAGGAGTGAGATTAGAAAACATTTCTACACACAAAGGGTGGTAGAAGTTTGAAACTCTCTTCCGCAAACGGCAATTGATACTAGCTCAATTGCTAAATTTAAATGTGAGATAGATAGCTTTTTGGCAACCAAAGGTATTAAGGGATATGGGCCAAAGGCAGGTATATGGAGCTAGATCACAGATCAGCAATGATCTTATCAAATGGCGGAGCAGGAACGAGGGGCTGAATGGCCTACTCCTGTTCCTATGTTCCTAACTATCCAGTAGTGATGATGAGGGACTTCAAATATCCCAATATAGACTGTAACATTAATAGTGTAAAGGGCAAAGAGGGGGAGGAATTCCTGAAATGTGTACAATAGAACTTTCCGGAACAGTGTGTTCCAGCCCAAAGAGGAAGGAAATGGTGTTGGATCTAGTTCTGGGGAATGAAATGAGGCAGGTGGCGCATGTTTCAGTGGGGGAGCTTTTGGGAACAGTGATCATATCATCATTAGGTTTAGAATAGATATGGAAAAGGGCAAGGAACAAGCAAATGTGAAAATATTTAACTGGACGAGGCCTTATTTCAATGAGTTAAAAAGGAATCTTGCCCTGGTGGATTGGAAAAAAAATGGCAGGCAAAACAGTAATTGAACAATGGGAGGTCTTCAAAGAAGAGTTGGTTTGGGTACAGAGTAGACATATCCCTATGATGGAGAAAGGAAGTGCATCCAAAGTTAGAGTTCCCTGGAAGACTAATGTTATAGATTAAAATGAAACAGAAAAAGGAGGCTTATGACAAATGCAAGGTTCATAATACAATAGAGAACCAGGCTGAATATAGAAAGTACAGAGGAGTACTAAAAAAGGGAATAAGAGGGATAAAGAGAGAGTATAAGAATAGATTAGCAGCTAAAATAAAAGGGAACCCAAAAGTCTCTTTTATAACCATATAGTCAAAGGAAGGGTGGGCCTGATTAGGGACAAAAATGGAGATCTTGTGGAGGCAGAGGGCATGGCTGAGGTACTAAATGAGTATTTTGCATCTGTCTTCACTAAAGAGGATGCTGCCAATGTCACAGTAAAGGAGGAGATAGTACAGAAATTGGATAGGATAAAAATAGATAATGAGGTACTTAAAAGGTTGTCAGCGCTCAAAGTAGAAAAGTCCCCCCCATCCGGATGGAATGCATCCTAGGCTGCTGAGGGAATTAAGGGTGGAAATAGCAGCGGCTCTAGCCACAACCTTTTAATCCTCCTTGGCTTTGGGAATGGTGTCAGAGATTTGGAGCGCTGCAAATGTTACACCCCTCTTCAAAAAAGGAGAGAGGGATAAACTACTGGCCAGTCAGCCTAATGTCGGCGGTGGGGAAACTTTTAGAGATAATAGTCCAAAACAAAATTAATTGTCACTTGGAAAAACATGGGTTAATAAATAACAGCCAGCACGGATTTGTTAAAAGAAAATCCTGTCTGACAAATTTGATTGAGTTCTTTGATTAAGTAACGGAGAGGGTGGATGAGAGTAGTGCGGTTGATGTCGTTTACATGGACTTTCAAAAGGCATTTGATAAAGTGCCACATAATAGACTTGTTAGCAACATTGAAGCCCATGGGATCAATGGGGCAGTGGCAGCATGGATATGAAATTGGCTAAGGACAGAAAGCAGAGAGTAATGGTGAACAGTTGTTTCAGACTGGAGGGAAGTATACAGTATGTTCCCCAGGAGTCGAGATTATCACCACTACTCTTTTTGGTATGTGTTAATGACTTGCACTAGGGTACATGGGATAATAGACTACAGGAGGACATGGACAGGCTGGTGAAATGGGCAGACACATTGCCGATGAAATTTAATGCAGAAAAGTGTGAAGTGATACATTTTGGAAGGAAAAATGAGGACGTGCAATATAAATTAAATGGTACAATTTTAAAGGGGCTGCAGGAAAAGAGACCTGTGGGTTCACATACACAAATCTTTGAAGGTGGCAAGACAATTTGATAAGACTATTAAAGCATACGGGATCCTTATCTTTATAAATAGAGGCATGGAGTACAAAAGCAAGGAAGTTATGCTCAACCTTTATAAATCACTGGTTAGGCCTCAGCTAGAGTATCGTGTCCAATTCTGGGCACCACACTTTAGGAAGGATGTCAAGCCCTTGGAGAGGGTGCAGTGGAGATTTACCAGAATGGTACCAAGGATGAAGGACTTTAGTTATGTGAAGAGACTAGAGAAGCTGGGATTGTTCTTCCTAGAGCAGAGAGGGTTACGGGGGGATTTAAGAAATGTTCAAAATCATGAAAGGTTTTGATGGAGTAAATAAGGAGATACTGTTTCCACTGGCTGAAGGGTCAGTAACCAAAGTACTCAGATTTGAAGTAATTGGCACAAGAGCCAGAGGTGAGATGAGGAGAAATTTGTTCACACATTGAGTTGTTACGATCTGGAATATGCTACCTGAAAGGGTGGTGGAAGTAGATTCAATAGTAATAATAGTTGATATTTGGGAGGGAAGACTGTGCCTTGGCCTCTCAAGCCTCAACCATTTCCCCTTCTTGGCCCTTTGTGTAAGGGGACTAGCACAGATTTTTTTTAATGTTTCTCAGTCTTCGGGGGTCCAGGCAACTTCCTTGGCCTGGACCACCCCATCCTTGCATCCATCTGAAAGCCAGTATTTCTCAACTCTCTCACTAGGTTAGGGAGTCCCCACGAACAGCTTCTCCCTTTGGTGTTACTGGCCTTTTAAGGGGTGGGAGCAGGTCCCTTAAAAGGCAGACAGTGGCCTACTGGAGTCAATGAGGACCCAGCAAAACCGGGTGCCTTTTTGTGTTAGGTTCCACCAGATTCTTGCAGTAACAGCAGAGTTCATTCAGGGCCACAATAACTATCCAGTCCTTCATCATAATGTATTTAAATTCAAGTATATTTCTACTTTACTAATTTTACTATTACCTTGAATAGGCACAGCTATTGGCACATTATGTTCCTGTCTCTTTGGAGCCGCAGCTGCACCACAATATCCTGCTCCATCAGAAACTACTTTGGGATTGGGTAGGGCACAGGCTTGAGGTGGCGGACCTATAGTTGGTGCTAATGCCATCAGATTTGGGTCATCCGCAAAAGTTGAACACCACCAGTCTAATGCTAAACAAAAATGATTAGGTTTTCAGTGTATAACCTAATCATTTAAAGCAGTATATTCTCTAACAAAGCAAAAGCATAATGTGAAAAAAGTAATTATTTAGTTTTATATGGACGGATAAAAGACTTACTGACAGTTACTCATGTAAGCTGGCAGGCAGTCAGCTCACCCACTCATCAAAGCTGATAGCCCAACTCATAATTCTGAAAACTAATGTCCATTCGTTTTGCTATTCTTGACTATACTTTAATAGCAATTAACGATCTCCACACTGGGGAAAAAATAACCCAATGACACTTGAATGTCCAGGGCTGATTTTCCTAACTTTTGCCCCTGGAAAATGCACAGTTCCCTAAGCAGAAAGACTGCCTTGCTTCCCTTGCCCTTTTATGGTTCCACTTCTATGTAATGGAAGTAGCCAACGTGTCTCTAGCAATGGCTTATTTTCCCTCCCCCACATTGTCACCTCAGAAGTTTCCCAGAGGTCTACCTGTGACCCACACCTTTTCCTTCATCTATATGATGTTGGTGACATCATCCACAGACGTGCAGTCAGCTTCCATATACATACTGACGATACCCAACTCTGTATCTTCCCCCACTTCTCTCAACCCCACAGCCATCAGAGTGTCTGACAGCTTGGCCCCAATTTTAACGGTGGGGGGGGGGGGCAGGAATGGAGCGTGCAATCCCCGAAGCGTGACAAGTCCAGAAGTTCAAAGGTGCGGAGGCCTGGCCGATTTTAACGGCTGGGCCTCATTTCCATAATTTTGCCGGGTTTTCCTGCCAATTGGCGCGTCTGCAGATGTCCCGCCCACAGGATGCAATTTCCAGTGGGAATGCTGGCCAGTATTTAGAATTATAGAAGGAGGCCATTCGGCCCATCGAATCCATGCCAGCATTATGCAAGAACAATCCAACTAGTCCCACTCCCCTGCCCTATCCCCCTGGCCCTGCAAACTTTTTCCTTTCAAGTACTTATCCAGTTCCCTTTTGAAAGCCATGATTGAATCTGCCTCCACCATCCCCTCTGGCAGTGCATTCCAGATCCTAACCACTTGCTGTGTAAAAAAAAAGTTTCTCCTCATGTCCTCTTTGGTTCTTTTGCCAATCACCTTAAATTTATGCCCTCTGGTTCTTGACCTTTCTGCCAATGGGAATAGTTTCTCTCTATCTATCCTGTCTAGACCCTTCATGATTCTGAATACCTCTATCACATCTCCTCGCAACATTCGCTGTGCCAAGGAGAACAACCCCAGCTTCTCCAGTCTATCCAGGTAACTAAAGGCCCTCATCCCTGGAATCATTCTAGTAAATCTCTTCTCGGAAAGATATGAAGTACTTAAAGTGCGGTGACCAGAACTGGACACAATACTCCAGTTGTGGCCAAACCAGTGTTTTATAAAGGTTCATCATGACTTTCTTGCTTTTGTACTCTATGCCTAAAGACAGATGCAAAGTACTCATTTAATACCTCGGCCATGGCCTCTGCCTCCATGAGCAGATCTCCTTTACGGTTCTTAATCGGCCCCACCCCTCCTCTTACTATCCCGTTTACTGTTTACATGCCTATAGAGGACTTTTGGATTCCCTTTTATGTTGACTGCCAGTCTATTCTCACACTCTCTCTTTGCCCCTCTTATTTCCTTTTTCACTTCCCCTCTGAACTTTCTTTATTCTGCCTGCTTCTCACTTGCGTTATCAACCTGATAACTGTCATATGCCCCTTTTTTCTGCTTCATCTTACACTATTTCTTTTGTCATCCAGGGAGCTCTGGCTTTAGTTGCCCTACCTTTCTCCCTCGTGAGAATGTACCTAGACTGTACCCAAACCATCTCCTCCTTAAAGGCCGCTCATTCTTCAATTATAGTTTTGCCTGTACCGTGAATGCACCTCTTAAAGGGAGGCTGCATTCGCTGAGGGCACAAAGCGGAGAACGTTTAAGTTTATGTGGGAAAGTGTTTTCGTGGCTGGTAAGAAAAGTAAGGTGGCCCCCAGATTCCCAAATACCTCCTTAGTTGGCAGCAGTGAGGGCCAGAAGGGATGTCTTATTCCCAAAGAGTGGCAAGAAAAACCTTGCTCCATCACCATGAAAGTGTGGCTGAAGATTGCTGAAGAAGTGAGCAGCAGGAGTGTAATGTTGAGGGTGTGGATACAGTGCCACAAAAGATTCAATAACCTCAACAGGACAGGAAATGTCACTTCACCTCCTTCTTTACCCATCTCTTGCAGTGCACCTGCTTTCAGTCTCTCGTTCCTCCAACACCATTCACATCAATCCTCGCCCCTGCCATGCTTTTCTCACCACCAATAACATGTCACACTGTACCACCTCTGATCCTCACTGCTAACATATCTTAACCGCTCATTTCCTCCTTTCACTGCTGCCACTAACGTCATCCTCACCTCATCTGCTCTAAGTTGCTGAGCCTGTACCTCATCTCATCAAACCTTCTCAATTCACACTGTAGCAGTTACTGTACATGAATGACATTCCCACTCCCATAAAATGTTCCTTCTTTTCCCTTTCACCCATGCACATCCAGAATAGGCACACATCTTTGCTAGCCGCTCATAACGCTGTCCTACCTCTTACATGAGGAGAGCAGAGAGTAACAGGTAAAAGGCCAGGTCTGGTGGAGGACCACGATAGTATATGACAGTCACAGAGGAAGAAGCACTGGAGATAAGTCGGGCATGCAACACTGTCAACATTGGTGATAGCGAGGTTGGCGACTCGGCAGAGCAGGGTGACTAATTTAAACATATACCCCTTCATCTCCCACAAGCAACTGCACCTTCAAACAACTTCAACACCTCAACCAGTCAAGCTTTTCATGTGCTCATTTAAATCTTTTCATTCTCATCCTAACTCTACATCTATTTCCGCCAGGTTCTTCACATGAACAACAGGACCAATTTCCTCTAGATGATGAAGGCACCTCGGAGGAAGTCATCCCTCCTGAGGACACACCATCAAGTGATACATCCCTTCCAGGCACCAGCACTGAGACTGGCACGTCGAATGTGCTCCCCTGGGGCTGCGGCTCATCAGTCCTACTGGTCTGCTGGAGAACAGACTGCAGGAGATGAGTAACGCTTTGGAAGCCCCTGTCTACTCCACCCACCAGTTTCTCTAAGGTGGAGCAAAAGTTGGAGCCCAGGGTTTGTATTGCAGCAGTCTGAGCCTGTATGAAGGCTGCAAAAGCTGATGACGCTGACTCCCATTGAGGGCCCGGCTGTCGTGTCCCTGGAGGTGACCACGTGCTCCAGGTTAGATTCCAGAGTGGAAATCCCCTGCAATAACACCCTACGCATGGTGAAAGTGGACTCCTCCATCCTTCCTGCCAGAGTGGAGCTGGTGAGTCTCACAGCACAAGTGAGCAGGAGCAGATCATGGTCTCAGGGACATCCCAAGAGACAACGCACCGGAGGGCACCATCCTCTCCAAACTCTGCTCAGCAGGACAGATATGGAACTCCAGGGCCCAGCCATGAAAAGGAGAATTCTGGAGGCACAACAACAAATGTGAGGTGTTAGCAGTCCTGCCAGGAAGGATGGAGGAGTCCACTTTCACCATGCGTAAAGTGCTATCGGAGGTGATTTCCACTCTGGAATCTAACCTGGAGCACGTGGTCACCTCCAGGGACACGACATCTGGGCCCTCAATGGGAGTCAGCGTCACCAGCTTTTGCAGCCTTCATACAGGCTCAGACTGCTGCAATACAAACCCTGGGCTCCAACTTTTGCTCCACCTTAGAGAAACTGGTGGGTGGAGTAGACAGGGGCTTCCAAAGCGTTACTCATCTCCTGCAGTCTGTTCTCCAGCAGACCAGTAGGACTGATGAGCCGCAGCCCCAGGGGAGCGAGATTCACAACATGTGCGAAGTAAGTGTGGACCTCTCTCAGGATGTTAGCCTGTCTCCTCCCTCAACCAATACCCGACATTGTGCCTGAAAGCCACCTGGCCCAGACTGCCACAGCAGAAGTCGACGAGTAGCAGTCTGTAGCCGGGCCCTCATGGGGTGGAGCACTCAGACGACGGTGGCCGCAAGCATCTCAGGTGTCCCAAGAAAATGCACAGTAGCCTACCACCAGCTCTGCTCAAACCACTGGGATTGCTCCTCATAGAAGTGGTAGAGTAGTTAGGAAACCATCTGTTAAAAAGTGTACTGGGGTTGACACTTGGGTATTTAATGATTCATTCAAGAGTTTGTTTTCTTATGCACATTGAAACCTTATTCACTTTTATCACTTTGGTGAGCACATTGTTTACAAGGCAACTTCTGTGCCTGCCTTATCATTATGTCCTTGATGTGAAAGTTGGTATAATGATAGTAAGGTGATAAAATGGAGGATTAAGAAACTATTGAGTGAAGATGGAGGGAATTTTAGTGCAAGGGGGGCTGGGTGTAGAAGAATGGGAGGAGAAGGAAGTGTTTAAGTGAAGCGTTGAGCTAGCACTGCATCCCTTGTATCTCGGAGCGCAAGATGATCCTTTTTTTTAATTCGTTTTGGGGATGTGGGCGTCGCTGGCGTGGCCGGCATTTATTACCCATCCCTAATTGCCCTTGAGAAGGTGGTTGTGAGCCGCCTTCTTGAACCGCTGCAGTCCGTGTGGTGACGGTTCTCCCACAGTGCTGTTAGGAAGGGAGTTCCAGGATTTTGACCCAGCGACGATGAAGGAACGGCGCTATATTTCCTCATGCCCTTCTTCATATTATGCAGTGTGCTCTTCACCCTCCCCTTCCTCATCAGATGAGGATTCCTGTTGCCGCCTTCCTCCTGCACATCCAGTCCTCTCTGCTGTGCCATGTTATGAAGAACCCAGTGTGCCACAATGATTCGTGATACTCTGGCTAGGGAATATTGCAGGGAGCCCACGGAAGTATCAAGGCACTAAATCACGGCCTGCTCAATGACTCACCTTGTGGCGATATGGCTGCTGTTATCTGTTCCGCTATGGAGTGGAGGTGTTACAAAGGGGTGTCATCAGTCGCGGTAGAAGGGAGCATCCACTTGTCTCCAAGCAGCCACCCTCTAAGATTGCCCCCAGGTTGGAACATTGAGAGGGGGAGATATTGGACTGCCTTAAAATGAAAACAGTATGGCAGCTTTTTGGGTAGCAGGCACAGATTTGCATGAACCTCTTCTTGCGATTACATACAAGCTGCCATAACCCAGATCTGCCTGCCCTGAACCTGCCCCTCCATATGTAAATGAAAGATGGGGCACAGCTAAGTACTCCCTGATATTTTCCAGTTTTTTGCACTAAGTTTCTGCCCCCAGAAAGCACTGCCCGTACGGTGTCCCAGAGGTGAAAAAGGATTACGAAGCACAGAGCTCAGTGCATACAGATTTCCTGCAAGTGTTTGATGACTGGAATCGACTTCCATGACAGTACAACATTGTGTTATCAGGATTTAAATGTAGTTGTTGCTATTTGCAAAGAATTTAAAGGCAGAATTACCTTGTACAAAAATAAAGGTTTTCTATCTTGCCATTGTTTTATGCTTTGAGGAAGAGTTTGTCTAAGACAAGGAGAGGAGGAAAGCTTTGAAAATACCACATCATGTAGGCACCATCAGAAACAAAGATACCCACACCAGAGGATTTATAGATCAATGAGATCATATACGGAATTCTTCCAAAGTTAGCGTTTGAGAAGGCTGCAGTTTTTCTAGATGTCATCAGTGAGGTGTACCAGCTCTTGGCACCAGGGGTACAGCCATGTCAATGGCTGTTAAAGTAATAACAGCTGAAAGGTTTTATGCAACAGGATGTTTCCAGGTGAAAGGGGTCAAAGGAGGAGTCAAGAGAGATGCCATGGTGTGACCTGGTGATGAGGGCCACGCTGCCCTTTGGTTTTGGGGGGGCAGTGGAGGTAAATATAGCGAGGAGGAGAGGCTTCAGTAAGGGGAAAGTTTTGGCAGAAGCTAGGATGTCAATATAATCATTCAGAATAATATCATGGTTGGCAAGGGCCTTGTTCACGTCAGCAGACACTCTGGAGGGAAATCGGAGAGGGACATTCATTGTTGATCTGGCAGCAGAGGTTGGGGGCAGTGGTGGGTGGGATGAGCAGGAAAAGGAGGAGATTCACAAGATTAGCCACCAACAAGCACACTGGGTGAGAAGGTTGGCGAAATTGGAGGGTGGGGAAGTTAGGGTTGCTGTTCTGATGGTAACGGTGTCACAATGGGCCCATCAGAGAATGCAAAGAAAGGCACAGAGGGTAGCTGTAGGCTTATTCAAGAGAGATTCAAGCCCGTGACAGTATTCTATCAAACAGCAATTATCTGAATCGTCTTCCCATCTCCCAATTCTGACCAAACTCAATTTTTTTCTCTTGAGCCTCATCTGGGTAATTCATACTATGGTTTTGTTGCTGATTTCAACAATTTTTCTCTGGCCATTTGTTGCAAGATATTGATGCATTTCATGTGTGACTGCTGCCATTTTTGACTTTTTGGCTACCATGCACCCAATTGTAAACATTCACTTTTTGATACAAGGTTTTTAATGCTGAAAAATTAATCTTACTATTTGAAAACTGTTTGACAAGTACCATAAGTTATGCTATTTATTTGCCATGTGTTATTACTCAACATAATTCCCTATTCATTTCTACCTACATAAAATGGAAAAAAAGTCACTGCACTATTCTGTTTGATTTAAAAATATCCTTAAGAGTCAAGACCAGGAATTTCCTTGGCGGTGCTCCCGCTCTGCCGCCATAAATTTGGCAGAAACCCCTTTTACATGCATAAATGGAGTTTCTTCTGCATTTCTGGCGAGGATACGGTGGCAGAGCGGGAGCAGCTCTGAGGAAACTACCAACCAAAGTGGCTTACTCCAACTAGTTAATGCAGTCATTAGCAAAATTTACACGTGAATTTCTGGCAGCAGTTTTCTTTGTGTTATCACAGTGGAGGAAACTGGTGAACTAATTTTTAAAAGGTCAAAAATCCACCTAAATGGACTGTTCCTCTTCATAAGAACATAAGAAAATAAGAAATAGGAGCAGGAGTGGGCCATACAGTCCCTTGAGCCTGCTCCACCATTCGATTAAGATCATGGCTGATCTTCAACCTCAACTCCACTTTCCTGCACAATCCCCATATCTCTTGATTCCCCTAGAGTCCAAAAATCTATCCATCTCAGCCTTGAATATACTCAGCGAGTCAGCATCCACAGCCCTCTGGGGTAGAGAATTCGAAAGATTCACAATCCTTTGAGTGAAGAAATTCCTCCTCATCTCAGTCTTAATGGCCGACCCCTTATCCTGCGATCATGACCCTAGTTCCAGACTCTCCAGCTAGAGGAAACAACCTCTCAGTACCTACCCTGTCAAGCCCCCTCAAAATCTTATATGTTTCAATGAGATCACCTCTCATTCTTCTAAACTCCAGAGTATAGACCCATTCTACTCAACCTCTCTTCATAGGACAACCCTCTCATCTCAGGAATCAATCTCGTGAGCCTTTGTTGCACCGCCTCCAAGGCAAATATATCCTTCCTTAAATAAGGAGACCAAAACTGTACGCAGTACTCCAAAGCCCTGTACAATTGTAGCGAGGCTTCCTTGCTCTTGTACTCCAAACCCCTTGCAATAAAGGCCAACATGCCATTTGCCTTTCTAATTCTTTGCTGTACCTGCATGCTAACTTTGTGTTTCTTCTCCTCAACCCATATCTCCCCTTCCTTATTTTTCAGAAAAAGAAAAATTTTTAAGGAAATTTTTAAAATCAACAAAATAAGTTACAGCAGAAATGTGGCCTAACTCATATGATAATGAAGAAACAAACTAGTGGCATGTGCAACAGATCCTAGGACCAGTCCAGTTTAAAGTCAGAAGAAATTATACATTTGTAGCTTATCTAGTCCCTCACTTCCTCTACACCTCTCAGTATCCTCCCTTGCCTTGTTTGCCCTCCCCAAATGTGTTACCTCACACTTCTCTGGATTGAATTCTATTTGCTACTTTTCTGCCCACCTGACCAGTCCATTGATATCTTCCTGCAGTCTACAGCTTTCCTCCTCACAATCAACCACACAGCCAATTTTTGTATCATCTGCAAACTTCTTGATCAAGCCCCCCACATTCAAGTCTTTGGATGTCCTTAAGGGGGGATTCCAGGTACGAACACGTCGGACTGATGCAGGATGGAAGCATCATGGCAGCTCCCTGGGAATCTAGCACAGACCTGCATGAACTTTTTCTTATGGCCGCACATTAGTGGAATGAAATCCCTTACGGTTGACAAATATTCCTGGTTGATCTGGTGGAGCTCAGTTTGCCACGTGTGCAATCGATGGCACCCGGAACCAGTGGGAAGCCAGCCAAAAACGCAAATCTGAGAACCCGCTCATTCTAGCTATTGTCATTGCGGGGTAGGGGGGTGGTTTAAATAACTCCCAACCCTGGCAAACAATCCATCCGTCATCTGCCTTATGTGTTTATGTGCAGCCAACTAGGAGGCCCTCAATGTCTCCAGTAACGCCCTGGAAGGAGCCACAGGCAAAAAAATTGAGGGCAGTGGTGACTTCCACAGCCTCTGGTAATGCATGGCCCACCGGGTCCAGCAGGGAGCAGCTCTACATTTAGGAGGCTGCAGGTGTCTGTGATCACCTGACGTGAGAACCTGAGCCTCCGGAAGCACAGCTCTTGAGAGAGATCAAGGTAGCTGAGCCTCCGTCTATACACCCTGTTGGGTTGTGCCTCCTGCGAACAACGTCCCCTCTCTGTCGGCTCCTCTCTCGCTTCCAGCACAATATGACCTTGCTGCTGTGGGTGGTGGGTATCTTCCTCGTCCGAAATCCAATCTAAAGCAGCCATGGTGCCACCCATCGTGATGTTCTCTGTGTGAACACCTCCAAACTGTACCAATATGTCTGTCACAAGAAGAACTCTCACCAAATCGTTTTCCAGAGGGAACTGAGAAAGTAGATGTGAGTACTGAGCCTTTATCCACATCGGGACGCCTGATCTTTAACCATTCCCATGAAGTGTCGCTCAATCTCGCCTGTGTTTTACTGCCGAGATTCCAGAGTCCCAGGAAACCCAAGCAGAAGGCGTTACTTTCAAATTGCTGCCACAATCTCATGAAAGTATCCTCATTAACATATTATAATGACGGACCCCCCCAATCTCGAGTGGGTTATTCAGCCATATCCAAACCCGCCTCCATTAAAACCGGAAATGAGCGCGTTAGAGGCAGGTTTTAGATTTTTGAAATTTTAATCTACTTGCCTGCCACTGTCCCACCCGTTGTGTGGGGTTAAAATTCCCCCTTTGATGTCCTTCGAACATTGGCCAACCAAGCCACTCAATTGTAAATACAACTGCGACAGAAGGCCTACCATCACCTCAAGGCAACTAGGGATGAGTATTAATGCAACCTTTCCAGCATCACAAACATCCTGAAAAAAAATAACAAGGGTTTGCACAGCGTGTGAGAGTTACTATAGCGAAACAGGATTCCATAGAGCCTGAAACTGGTATTACAATGTTCCGGATACTGCTAGAGAGCAAAGCCATAGAATGAAAGAATCATAGAATGGTACAGCACAGAAGGAGGCCTTTCGGCCCATTATGCTTTTGCCAGCTCTTTGAAAGAGCTATCCAATTAGTCCCACTCCCCCGCCCTTCAAATATTTATCCAATTCCCTTTTGAAAGTTATTATTCAATCTGCTTGCACTACCCTTTCAGGCAATGCATCCCAGATCATAACAACTAGGAACAAGCCAGAAGGTCCTGAGGTCCAAACATCGTCCATGAGGAGGGAGAGCACATTTAGATCCTGAAGTAACTTCTTCTCTCAGTGGATCTGAGGACTGCCACAGGTACCCCCACAGACTCTCTTGAGCCTCAGAGTATCCCAGTGCAATACCTGTCAGGTTTCTTCAAGACCCATTTATTGGGATGTAACACGGATGAAATGAGGTGGGAAGCCATAAATGCCCCGTCTATTTTGGAGTGCATGCTGCAGGATTTACCAATAAGGATCTTTCATCTTCAAACTCTTAATTTAAATACCAGATGTGAATGGTGGGTACCAGTGAAAGAAACATTGTAAACTGTACAAAAAAACCATACAAAAGTACAGTGACGTTACTTATATACAACCATCTAGAACTTTCCTTAAAAATAAGTTCCAGTAACAATTCTTAAAATCAAAAGTAATTTTAGTGAATTCAAAAAAGTCTCAATTCCCAGCTAACATATATTTTAGCTGGGCTGCGTCTCTAGCCAAGCTGTTCCAGTACAGCTACAACACTGGCATCTACCCGACAATGTGCAAAATTGCCCAACTATGTCCTGTCCACAAAAAGCAGGACAAATCCAATCCGGCCAATTACCACCCCATCAGTCCACTCGCAATCATCAGCAAAGTGATGGAAGGTGTCGTCAACAGTGCTATCAAGCGGCACTTACTCACCAATAACCTGCTCACCGATGTTCAGTTTGGGTTCCGCCAGGACCACTCGGCTCCAGACCTCATTACAGCCTTGGTCCAAATATGGACAAAAGAGCTGAATTCCAGAGGTGAGGTGAGAGTGACTGCCCTTGACATCAAGGCAGTATTTGACAGAGTGTGGCACCAACGAGCCCTAGTAAAATTGAAGTCAATGGGAATCAGGGGGAAAACTCTCCAGTGGCTGGAGTCATACCTAGCACAAAGGAAGATGGTAGTGGTTGTTGGAGGCCAATCATCTCAGCCCCAGGACATTGCTGTAGGAGTTCCTCAGGGCAGTGTCCTAGGCCCAACCATCTTCAGCTGCTTCATCAATGACCTTCCCTCCATCATAAGGTCAGAAATGGGGATCTTCGCTGATGATTGCACAGTGTTCAATTCCATTCGCAACCCCTCAAATACAAGCAGTCCAAGCCCGCATGCAGCAAGACCTGGACAACATCCAGGCTTGGGCTCATAAGTGGCAAGTAACATTCGCGCCAGATAAGTGCCAGGCAATGACCATCTCCAACAAGAGAGGATCTAACCACCTCCCCTTGACATTCAACAGCATTACCATCAACGAATCCCCCACCATCAACATCCTGGGGGTCACCATTGACCAGAAACTTAACTGGGCCAGCCACATAAATACTGTGGCTAGAAGAGCAGGTCAGAGGCTGGGTATTCTGCAGAGAGTGACTCTCCTCCTGACTCCCCAAAGCCTTTCCACCATCTACAAGGCACAAGTCATGAGTGTGATGGAATACTCTCCGCTTGCTTGGATGAGTGCAGCTCCAACAACACTCAAGAAGCTCGACACCATCCAAGATAAAGCAGCCCGCTTGATTGGCACCCCATCCACCACCCTAAACATTCACTCCCTTCACCACCGGCGCACAGTGGCTGCAGTGTGTACCATCCACAGGATGCACTACAGCAACTCGCCATGGCTTCTTCGACAGCACCTCCCAAACCCGCGACCTCTACCACCTAGAAGGACAAGAGCAGCAGGCACATGGGAACACCACCACCTGCACATTCCCCTCCAAGTCACACATCATCCTGACTTGGAAATATATCGCCGTTCCTTCATCGTCGCTGGGTCAAAATCCTGGAACTCCCTTCCTAACAGCACTGTGGGAGAACCGTCACCACACGGAAGGCGGCTCACCACCACCTTCTCAAGGGCAATTTGGGATGGGCAATAAATGCCAGCCTCGTCAGCGATGCCCACATCCCATGAACGAACAATTCTTCCCGTTTTGATGAGGTAATGAAGGTGACAGCCACTGAAAAGCTTTGAGTAATCTTCATTACAGATGGCACTGCAAAGAGGATTTTTGAACAGGTTTTAGCTGCTTAATTGAAATACTTTGATACAGTGTAGCTAAGGGTCACCTCAGGCTTTAAGCATAACTGTGCCATTCTTACACTTGCATTTTTTTGTCATGAGAAACATGCTGCAAAATGCAAATTCAAACAAGTCACCCTGAACAATATCCCTTTTTAGTTATGCAATTTTCTCCCAACTATGCTCAATATGGCTCATGGTGAATATCTGATTGCAGGATTACTTAAAATTATACTATCTCCTCAGGAAGATCCATAATCATGCCATCACCAATTAAAGGATGAAATCCAAAAGCTTCTAAACAGAGATAGCTGGGGATTCACCAGTCTCTTTTGATAACTGCTGAATGACATATTGCACTTGATCAGATTTTAATATGACTCCTGAAAGCAATGGGTATACGTGGCACAAGATCGTGGTAAACCATGCGACCTTGCACATCAATACTAAAAATATTTATTCACACCAGCAACCCAATATATTGTGCCGATGAGATCAAATCCAATTTCTCCAATTTGTTCTGCAAATTAGATAAGGGGGAGCCTTTCATTCCAACTTTAAGATACAATTGGTGAGGCTAAGGCTTCCTCTTTTTAAGTTATCTTGTTCTCATGTTTAAGGGCAGACTGGTGACTGGTTTTCAGATCTCCAATAAACTAATTCTAAAACTGACCATTAGGATTTGCATAATATTTGTTTCTGATCTCAAATATCTTTGGAAGTGCCTGGCAGCAACCTTTGCCAGCATAACTAGAATCAGCATTATTGTGTGGAAGCAAACAAAATACCTAACACTCCATAGTACAACACTTAGGGGTTTTAATGAGCTGTGCTTCCTTGCCAACCTAAAAAATGGGACTTCAGCTAATGTCTGAAAATAGTCTTGAAAGAAAATCAAAGTGATACAAAAGATTTTGTAGGGTCTTCGTTATTTTTTGAAAATATTTATCCATCATACATCTTAGGAACCTGGCTAACCTTGATTGGATGGTAGCACATATAAACTCAATCTTGCATCATATAAAGCTCTTAAACCCAGCCAATTGTGCTAGTTCATTTAGACTTGATTCATGTCTGGGTTTCACAAAAAAAGTCCCAAGCAAACCTGAGGGGATTAAAAAAAAATCAAAAGAACTTGCATTTATAAAGAGCTTTTTGTGTTAAGGCACTCCACCATCCTAGCGCTGTTCCAACTAGATAGTGAAGTGTCTGGGTGGCTCCTGACAGACAAGGGCTACCTTGGCTTATGACACCTGTGCAATTTCCCACCCCACTTGACCAGAAAAGGTACAAGAAGAGCAATGCTACCAACTGGTTTATGACTTGAGTGCGTTATTGGATTGCAGGTTAAAATTGGACACTGCAGGATCCAGGTGGCTTTCCAGCTGGTAAGTAAACCCGGGAATTTTAACTGCCCACCGCCCAGTTTCCACCCGACAGGTAGGATTAAAATCGACTTCAGGGGTTTCATTCCACTGCACTTATGCTGATGAAGCAGACCACCTGGAATTGTCATAGGATTCTCATCAACTAGTGCAGCGTTGAGGGAATATTTATATTCAAGGGCCTAAAAATTCAATCGCACCTGAAAAGAGGCATGTGGGGGAAATGGATCTGTTTATGTGGTCACAGGGGCCACATGAAATTAGTGCTGCCAGCTCATTATGATGTGTCAGGTGTTGCTGGTGCTCCTCTTCATGCTGCTCTTTCTCCTCCTGCATTTCTTGCTGCCCAGATGGTGATACAGTCAGGGCTGTACTACACAGCTCCTCCCGAATGGTCCAGGCAGCGGAAGCTCGATGATATTTCTGGTGGTGACATGGCTCTCGATGTAGAACACCTCTATGGCTATGCCCAGGTTCCTGTCAGGAATCATAAGCCATGTCTGATGGGATACCTCTTGTCGGCCAGTAGGCAGCTGGTGACCTGACAGCCTGGTTGGAATAAAGGCAGCACAAAGAACTGGCGCAGGATGAATGAAACATGACTGCTACCAGAAAAATGGGCACAGACCTGCTTAATGCACTGCCTGTGGTCATAAACAAGGTGGACATTGAACGAGTGGATTCCTTTTCTATTGAGAAATATGCCTTCAGCGTCGCTGGGTCAAAATCCTAGAACTCCCTTCCTAACAGCACTGTGGGAGAACCGTCACCACACGGACTGCAGCGGTTCAAGAAGGCGGCTCACCACCACCTTCTCAAGGGCAATTAGGGATGGGCAATAAATGCCGGCCTTGCCAGCGATGCCCACATCCCATGAACGAATAAAAAAAATGGTGATGGGGAGCACACATGAAATGTGAGTGCAGTCTATGGCATTTTGCATGCTGTGGAAGCCTGCAATGCGGGCGAAGCCTAGTGTTCTTTCCTGCTTCCACTCTGCCTATTGGGAAGGCAAAGTAAGTGCTCCCCTGGTGTAGAGAACCTTTGTGATATCCTAGTTACAGTGGTACACAACAAATTGGAAGATATCGCTGATGTCACCTGCTACAGCCTGGAAGGAGCCTGATGCATACAAGTTAAGAGCCACGGTGACCTTGAAAGCCACAGGCAATGCTGTCCACATCCTAGTTTGAGGCTGGGTTTTGGCTGCAACAGGTGGCATAGCTTGGTGATAGCCTCCTTGGTGAAGCAAAGGTGCCTGACACATTGCTCCTCAGTAAAGTTGTGGTAGGAGAAGTGCTCCCTGAAGAACCAATGTAGCTATGCCCTCCTGCACACTGCCCCCCCTCCTCCCTCTTCTCCTAGCTGCTCCTGTTCTCTCCTGTCTTCTTCACTGCTCCCTCTCCTCCTCTAGCCCAAAAGGCAGACCTTGCAGGCCACACATGACTGCAATAAAACTGTTCTGAAATTAAACAAAAGCAGTCGAGCACCAGCAAAAATCTGTTAGCAGAAGTCAGAATTCAGTTGTAGAACACAGAAAAAAGGACAAAAAAATAACCAGAAGTTAACCAGCAGCCGAAAAGAACAAACCAGGAACTGACCTGTATGGAGTGGATGACCCCTTTAAATAGCGTTGTTGCAAAATCCTTGCTGCCTGTTAGTGCCATCACTTGACGAGTCAGGCGCTGAGGGAGACTAAAACATAGGACCCTTATTTAAATATTATAATCAGCATTTTTAATACTTCTAACATGCCCAGTGGACACCTATGGAGGAGCCCGATCCAATGTGGGGGAGGTGCACGTCCAGCGCAGAATAAGCCCGCCATATTGGACCATTAGGCGCCTGTTTTACGTCTGTAAAACGAGCACAGCACAATCGAATTTCTAGGCCAAGATCTTTTTAGACATGGTATTTCTCTATGTACAGGAAGCTAAATAAGATATTCTGGCTGTAGATTTTACCCGACCTGTTTTTTTAAGGTTGCTGGGGATGACTGAAATGCGGCCTGTCAACTGATGCCCTACTGATTCAGCTCCTTTTCAGGGGAAGGAGTTTTTCTGTGAATTAGTCATACCCTGTGGTCAGAAGAATAAGTTTTGTTGCCAGGGATATTTGTCTGTAATAAGTCCAGTACTGGCAGAACTGCTCCACTTTCCTCAGAGTAACTAGAGTTGCCTTTGGCTACCTAAGGGCACAGATAGACACATGGCAGCATCATATCATTGCTATAATGGAAACCTGGCTTAAAGAGGGGGATAACTGGCAGCTCAATATCCCTGGATATAGAGTTTTTAGGCAGGATAGAGTTGGTGATAAAAAAGGAGGGATAGCATTATTGGTTAAAGAATCAATTACAGTTGTGAGAAGGGATGATATGCTAAATGGATCATCAATCGAGGCCATATGGGTTGAGCTAAGAAGGAGTGTACTATAGACCCTCGAATAGCGAAAGGGAGACAGAAGAACAAATATGTAGGCAATTTTCTGAGTGCAAAAATAAGAGGGCAATAATAATATGGGACTTCAACTACCCTAACATCAACTGAGATTCAAACAGTGTGAGGGGCACAGAGGGTGCAAAATTCTTGATTGGTGTCCAGGAGAACTTTTTAGCCAGTATGTGACAAGCCCAACAAGAGGGGATGCAATTCTAGATTTAGTCCTGGGAAATGAAGATGGGCAAGTGGGTGAAGTGACAGTGGGTGACCATATTAGGGATAGTGACCACAATTCAGTTAGTTTTAGCATTATTATGGAAAAGGACAGAGTTAAATCAGGAGTAAACATTTTAAATTGGGGGAAGGCAAATTTTACAGAACTAAGAGGTGATTTGGCAGAAGTGGACTGGACACAACTACTTGAGGAGAAATCAGTGGCAAGCCAGTGGGAGGCACTAAAAAATGAAATTCTACGGGTACAATGCAGACATGTCCCCTCAAAGAAAACAGGTGGCACTGCCAAATCTAGAGCCCCCTGGTTGTCTAGAAATATACGGGCAAGATAAAGCAGAAAAAGAAAGCTTATGGCTGTCATAGAAAACTAAATACTGCAGAAAGCCTAGAGGAGTATAGAAAGTACAGGGATGACATAAAAAAGGAAATAAGGAGAGCAAAGAAAGGGCATGAAAAAATATTAGCTAGTAAAATTAAAGAAAACCCAAAGATGTATTATCAGTACATTAAGAATAAGAGGAAAGCTAAGGAAAAGGTGGGACCTGTAAGATTCTCAAAATTCATAGATCCCCCAAAACTCGGAGGAAAACCCTAAAGAAAAGGACTTGGGACTCTTTTCTAACCATTTCAGGGTGATGAAATATTGGGCCGACTCACATGCGCCGCACCAGAAAGCATCAACCAGGGAAAAGTACTTTGAGGAATCCATGTCCTTTAAGGGACTCGCTTCCTCGTAGGGGCGACTGTAAGAATTCTGGGAATTCACCTTTTCCCTGAGTATGGAAAACTTTGGCCATTGACTAAAATCCTAAGATGGAAGGATAGGTGAGAGGTCACCAGACGAATCAACAACACACACAGTGGAATGTGGGAGAATTACTGCTTCAGACATGTCTCTGTTTTAATGCAAAACCTACAGCAGGTGGTCAGCACTCAGCACTCATTCGAAAGGCAGTAGGCCACCGAAAGAGGCAACTGCTCCAGACATGGTGGGGCCATGTCTTTGTTTTAAAGCAAAACCGATCAACACCTAGGACGTTGGATACAAAAGGAAGCCTGTATACCAGGTGATCAGCAAATCGGAATTAAAACAATGACCCATTGGGAGAAGCAATTGCCACATGATGAGGGACCATCAAAAGCCATCAAAGATTCTTAAGGACTTTGTAAGAACTGTTTAAAAAAAGCACTTCATGTCTGTTTAAAGTGACGAAGACCATTGTAAGAGGATATAGAAGTGGAAACTCAAAACCTCTCTCTCTCTCTGGCTCTTGCTGGCTCTTGTGTCCTGCTTCTCTTGTTCTGCCTGTCTCTTGGAGAGCAGTTTCAAGCGAAACCAACGAACCCTACGTGAGAGAACCGGTCAGCCAGACCTGCAAGTGCAAAGGATTGTTCAGTTCAGCCAGGAGTTCGACAGCTCGGGAGACGACAGTTCAACAAGGCGAGGGGGCAACAGAGAGAAGGTCAGCAGCTCTAGACACAGGCCGACACACAAGAAGAAACCAGAGCAACAGCCCCAGTGACCATCAGACACCTCGCGGCAACAAGGGCCTTACGAAACAACCAACCGAATATTACCACCAACCAACCGGGTAATATTAGGCCACTGCGACCAAAGAAAACTAACTTGGGAGAAAACCGAAGATTCGCAAAGTTTCCACTCTACAATCTACTTCTGACTTACCTCTGGGTGAATTACTGTCAAGGATCCGTTTAGTGAGCATTATCTCTGGTCCTTTAGAGTCCAACTTAGCTAGTAAAGCGGGATTGGGAGGGGTGAGGTATCTTTCCACTGTAATTTCCCTCGTGTGTACCAAAGTGTTCCCCATTTTATTAGAGTGTTAAGATTGTTGTGTTGTATTTTCTCTCTTGAATAAAGGTCAAAGTTTCTTGCACCAAAACTAGTTGTCTGCTGCACTTTGTCACAACCCCCAAATAAGTCCAAGGTCTAGAACCCAGGGAGTGGGAGCGATTCAAACCGCTCAGAAGTCAGAGGTGAAGCTGACACACACCACCACTCCCTACAGACCTATCAGGGATGATGAGGGTAACTTTTGTGTAGAAGCAGAGGATGTGGGTAGGGTTTTAAATGAATATTTTGTCTCCATATTCACAAAGGAAAGGGATGATCCAGATGTAGTAGTTAAAGAGGAGAGGGGTGAAATATTGAATAAGGTAAACATAACGAGAGAGGAAGTACTAGAGGGACTGGAATCCTTGAAAGTTGATAAGTCACCAGGGCCGGATGGATTGTTTCCTAGGCTATTGAAGGAAGCCAGGGAGGAAATAGCAGATGCTCTGAGGATCATTTTCCAATCCTCACTAGATACAGCGGAGGTACCGGAGGACTGGAAGACTGCAAACATAGTTCCATTGTTTAAAAAGGGTACGAGGGAAAGGCCGAATAATTATAGGCCGGTCAGTCTTACCTCGGTGGTGGGCAAACTATTGGAACCAATACTGAGAGATAGGATAAACTGTCACTTGGAAAGGCATGGTTTAATCAGGGATAGTCAGCATGGATTTGTTCAGGGAAGGTCATGCCTTACAAATCTGATTAAATTATTTGGGGAAGTGACAAGGAGGGTTGATGCGGGTAGTGCAGTAGATGTTGTCTACATGGATTTTATTAAGACATTTGACAAGGTCCCACATGGCAGACTGGTCAGAAAGGTAAAAGCCCATGGGATACAGGGGAAATGTGGCGAATTGGATCCAAAATTGGCTCAGTAACAGGAAACAAAGGGTAAAAGTCAATGGATGTCTTTGCGAATGGAAATCCATTTCCAGTGGTGTGCCACAGGGCTCAGTGTTGGGCCCCTTGCTGTTTGTGGTATATATCAATGATTTGGACTTGAATGTACGGGGCATGATTGGCAAATTTGCAGACAACACAAAAATTAGCCGTGTAGTTGATAGCGAAGAGGATAGCTGTGGACTCCAAGAAGATATCAATGGGTTGGTGGAGTGGGCGGGAAAGTGGAAAATGGAGTTCAACCCGGAGAAGTGTGAGGTAATGCACTTAGGGAGGGCAAACAGTAAAAAGGGAATACGCAGTAAACGGGAATATATTGAGAGGGGGAGAGGAAGTGAGAGACCTTGAAGTGCATGTGCACAGGTCCCTGAAGGTGGCAGTACAGGTAGATAAGGTTGTGAAGAAGGCATATGGAATGCTCTCCATTATTAGCCGAGGTATAGAATACAAAAGCAGGGATGTTATGATGGAACTGTATAAAACGCTGGTAAGGTCACAGCTGGAGTATTGTGCACAGTTCTGGTTACCACATTACAGGAAGGACGTAATTGCTCTGGAGAGAGTGCAGAGAAGATTTACAAGAATGTTGCCAGGGCTTGAAAATTGCAGCTATGAGGAGAGATTGGATAGGCTGGGGTTGTTTTCCTTGGAGCAGAGGAGGCTGAGGGGAGACTTGATTGAGGTGTACAAAATTATGAGGGGCCCAGATCGAGTAGACAGGAAGTACCTGTTCCCCTAGCGGAGAGTTCAAGAACTAGAGGACATAGATTTAAGCTGATTGGAGGAAGGATTAGAGGGGACATAAGGAAAAACTTTTTTACCCAGACGGTGGTGGGTGTATGGAATTCGCTGCCCGAATTGGTGGGTGGAGGCAGGGACCCTCAACTCTTTTAAAAAGTACCTGGACCTGCAGGTAAAGTGCTGTAAGCTGCAGGGCTACGAACCGGGTGCTAGAAGGTGGGATTAGAATGGGCACCTGGTTGTTCTTCGAGCCGGCGCGGACACGATGGGCCGAATGGCCCCCTTCTATGCTGTATCTTTTCTATGGTTCTATGGTTCTACCTCTAGGTCCTCAGCTCCTTCCCTTGAGAAGTGGCCAAGAATGTCATGATCAGTGAACAACTGGAGTTTTTAGATAGTTTTTTTTAAAGAGGTTTAGGTTTGTCTTATATTTGCCATTTTGTAAATTCTAACCTGGTGAGATCGACAAATCTAGATCTAAGTATTGGGGTAACAAATTTTGGGAAATTTCCAAGGCCACCTGAAAAACAGAACGGGCTTTTTAGTTTTAAAATCATTTGACAGCAAATGAAATAGTCATTCTCTCCTCCTATCTTCAGCTGTGTCATCCATGGCCCAGTGGTTGCACTCTCGCTTCTGAGTCAGAAGGTTGTGGGTCCAAGTCATACTCCACAGCACAAAATCTAGGCTGACGCTCTGGTGTGGTACTGAAGAAGTGCTGCACTATCAGAGGTCCAATCTTTCGGATGAGATATTAAACCGAAGCCTTGTCTGCCCTCTCCAGTGGATGTAAAAGATCCCACAGCACTATTTCAAAAGATATTTATCCCTCAATCAACACCAATAAAAAACAGTGCTGTTTGTAAGACCTTGCAAATTGGCTGCTGTGATTCAACTTTACAACAGAGACTACACTTCAAAAGTACTTAATTGGATGTCAGGTGCCCTGAGGTCTTGAAAGGTGCTATATAAATGCAAGTTCCCTCTAACTTAATTGCAGAAGTGTAAATATAAACATGTACCTTCAAATGATCTGGATCTGCACATATTAGAGATTGATCCCATTCACGTAAATACCCATCTAGCAAAAATGGTGACTGGATGCCTCTATACTTTTTTCAGTCCTCTATTGTATAGTGCTCTTTGAATATATTTTTGCCCTTTGCTGGAGTCAAGGGTCACTCACAGGAATAGAACTCATCTTATTTTCAGAGTCACCCAGTTATAATCGCAGCGGCTGGAATTTTTTTCAACTACATCCTTCACTGATCATCTGCAGTTCTTGTTATGCACTGCATGCCTAATGAGACTGAGCATTTTTGTCACAGTTTTTATGAAAACTTCGACAAAGCTGTGTCCTTTAAAAAGGGTGGGTTTTACCCTTTATTTAAAAAAAAGGATTTTTTGGTTTCAATTTTATTTAGTCAAATCAACCCTGAATGAGCAGCCTAGTTCAACCAATGAAATCAAGAGAAAACACAGCTATTGAGTAACATTTTTTTAAAAATAAGCTACAATGGGAGCCAATACAATTCTAGAAGCAGAGAACTTCCGCAGGAGCTGGGATAAAAAAGTACATTTATATCAATGACAGTAGGCACAAAATAAATGATGGATACAGGCACTCTGGGAAATATGGCCCTGACACTACAAGGTCTATGAGTATAAAACTTCCTATTATCACTCAGCTGAATCTGCAAATCTGCTGGCACTATAAGTTGATTGCAGAGAACATAACAAAACAAGAAATAGGAGCAGGAGTAGGCCATACGGGCCCTCGAGCCTAATCTGCCATTCAATCAGATCATGGCTGATCTTCTACCTCAACTCCACTTTCCTGCCTGATCCCCATATCCTTTGATGCCCCTAGAGTCCATAAAACCTATCTATCTCAGCCTTGAATATACTCAACATCTCAGCAACCAGAGCCCTCTGAGGTAGAGAATTCCAAAGATTAACAACCCTCTGAGTGAAGAAATTCCTCCTCATCTCAGTCTTAAATGGCTGACCCCTTATCCTGCGACTATGCCCTCTAGTTCTAGACTCTCCAGCCTAGGGAATCAACGTCTCAGTATCTACCTGTCAAGTCCCCTCAGAATCTTATATGTATAAATAAGATCACCTCTCATTCATCTAAACTCCAGCAAATATAGGCCCATTCTACTGAACCTCTCCTCAAAGAATAACCCTCTCATCCCAGGAATTAATCCAGTGAACCTCCGTTGCACCGCCTCTAAGGCAAGGACATCCTTCCTTAGATAAGGAGACCAAAACTGTACGCAGTACTCCAGCTGAGCTCTCACCAGAGCCATGTACAATTGTAGTAAGACTTCCTTACTCTTGTACTCCAACCTCCTTGCAAAAAAGGCCAACATGCCATTTGCTTTCCTAATTGCCTGCAGTACCTGCATACTAACTTTTTGTGTTTCTTGTACCAGGACACCCTAGTCTCTCTGAACACCAACATTTAACAGTTACTCACCATTTAAATTATATTCTGCTTTTCTATTCTTCCTACCAAAGTGAATAACCTCACATTTCCCCACATTATACTCCACCTGCCACGTTCTTGCCCACTCACTTAACCTGTCTGTATCCCTTTGCAGACTCTGCGTCCTCCTCACAGCTTACTTTCCTATCTAGCTTTGTATCATCAGCAAACTTGGATACGTTACACTCAGTCCTTTCATCCAAGTCATTAATATAGATTGTAAATAGCTGAGGCCCAAGCACCGATCCTTGCGGTACCCCACTAGTTACAGCCTGCCAACCTAAAAATGACATTTTATCCCAACTCTCTGTTTTCTGTCCGTAAACCAATTCTCTATCCATGCTATTATGTTACCCCTGACCCCATGAGCATTTATCTTGCACAACAACCTTTTATGTGGCACCTTATATTTTCCCCATATCCCTTGATCCCTTTAGCATTTAGAAATATATTTATCTCCTTCTACAATACATCTAATGACTTGGCCTCCACTGCCTTCTGTGGTAGAGAATTCCACAGATTTACCACCCTCTGAGTGAAGAAATTTCTCCTCATCTCGGTTCTAAATGGCATACCCCGTATCCTGAGACTGTGACCCCTGGTTCTGGACTCCCCAGCCATCAGGAACATCCTCCCTGCATCTAGTCTGTCTAGTCCTGTTAGAATTTTATATGTTTTGATGAGATCACCTCTCATTCTTCTAAACTCAAGTGAATATAGGCCTAGTCGACCCAATCTCTCCTCATACGTCACTCCTGCCATCCCAGGAATCAGTCTGGTAAACCTTCGTTGCACTCCCTCCATGGCAAAGACATCCTTCCTCAGATAAGGAGACCAAAACTGCACACAATACTCCAGATGTGGTCTCACAAGACCCTGTATAACTGCAGTAAGACATCCCTGCTCCTGTACTCAAATCCTCTTGCAACGAAGGCCAACATACCATTCGCCTTCCGAACTGCTTGCTGCACCTGAATGCTCGCTTTCAGCGACTGTTGTACAAGGAAACCCAGGTCTCGTTGCACCTCCCCTTTTCCCAATCCATCACCATTCAGATAATAATCTGCCTTTCTGTTTTTACAACCAAAGTGGATAATCTCACATTTATCCACGTTATACAGCATCTGCCATGTTCTTGCCCACTTACTTAACGTGTCTAAATCACACTGGAGCCTCCTTCCATCCTCCTCACAGCTCACATTCCACCCCAGCTTTGTGTCGTCTGTAACATTTCCAAGTTTGCATTCAGTTCCCTCATTCAAATCATTGATATATATTGTGAATAGCTGGGGCCCAAGCACTGATCCCTGCGGTACCCCACTAGTCACTGCCTGCCACCTGGAAAAAGACCCGTTTATTCCAACTCACTGTTTCCTGACTGTCAACCAATTCTCAATCCATGCCAGTATATTCCCCCCAATCCCATGTGCTTTAATTTTGCACACTAATCTCGTGTGGGATCCAAGTACACCACATCCACTGGTTCTCCCCTATCTATTCTACTAGTTACATCCTCAAAAAAACTACAGTAGATTTGTTATTTGATAGAGGGGGAGGGTGAACAGCCAGTAGTCATGGTCCATATCGGTACCAATGACATAGGTAAAAAAAAGGGATGAGGTTCTGCAAGGTGAATTTAAGGAGTCAGGAGATAAATTAAAAAGCAGGACCTCAAAGGTAGTGATCTCAGGATTACTACCAGTGCCACGTGCTAGTGAGTATAGGAACAGGAGAATAGATCAGATGAATGCGTGGCGCCGGGATGGTGTAGGAGGGAGGGATTTAGATTCCTGGGACATTGGGACCAGTCCTAGGGAAGGTGGGACCTGTACAAGCGGGACGGGTTACACCCGAGAAGGACCGGGACCAATGTCCTCGCGGGGGTGTTTGCTAGTGCTGTTGGGGAAGGTTGAAACTAGAATGGCAGGGGGATGGGAACCTGAGCAGGGAGACAGAGGAGGGGGAAAACAAGGATAGAAACAAAAGACAGAAGGGGAAGAAGCAATAGTGGAAGGCAGGGAAAACAAGGGCGAAAAACAAATAGGGCCATAGTGCAAAATAATACTAAGATGACTGGCAATCTTAAAAAGACAAGTCTAAAGGCATTGTGTCTTAATGCACGGAGCATTCGCAATAAGCTAGATGAATTAACAGCGCAGATAGATATGATATAGTTGCGATTACGGAGACATGTCTGCAGGGTGACCAAAGATGGGAACTGAACATCCAGGGGTATTCAATATTTAGGAAGGACAGGCAGAAAGGGAAAGGAGGTGGGGTAGCATTGTTAGTAAAGGAGGAAATCAATGCAACAGTGAGGAAGGATATTGGCTCAGAAAATCACGATGTGGAATCTGTATGGGTGGAGCTAAGAAACACCATGGGGCAGAAAATGTTGGTAGGGTTGTCTATAGGCCCCAAACAGTAGTGAAGATGTAGGGAAGGCCATTAAACAGGAAATCAGAGACGCATGCAAGAAGGGTGCAACTTTAATCACGGGTGACTTTAATCTACATATAGATTGGTCAAACCAAATTAGCAATAATACTGTGGGGGAGGAATGCCTGGATTGTGTACGTGATGGTTTTCCAGACCAATACTTTGAGGAACCAACTAGAGAACAGGCGATCCTAGACTGGGTATTGTGCAATGAGAAAGGATTAAATAACAATCTTGTTGTGCGGGGTCCCTTAGGGAAGAGCGGCCATAACATGATAGAATTCCTCATTAAGATGGAGAGTGAAGTAGTCGAATCCGAAACTAGGGTCCTGAATCTAAATAAAGGAAATTACGAAAGTATGAAGTGTGAGTGGGCTAGGATAGATGAGGGAACTTTACTAAAAGGGATGATGGTGGAGAGGCAATGGCTAATATTTAAAGAACGTGTACCGGAATTGCAACAATTATTCATTCCTGTCTGGCGCAAAAATAAAACAGGAAAGGTGGCTCAACCGTGGCTGACAAAAGAAATTAGGCATGGTATTAGATCCAAAGAGGAGACATATAAAATTGCCAGAAAAAGCAGCAAGCCTGAGGATTGGGAGCAGTTCAGAATTCAGCAAAGGAGGACAAAGAGATTGATTAAGAGGAGAAAAATAGAGTATGAGAGTAAACTAGCAAGGAACATAAAAACTGACTGTAAAAGCTTCTATAAATCTGTCAAGAGAAGAAGATTAGTGAAGACAAATGTAGGTCCCTTACAGTCAGAAATGGGGGAAATTATAATGGGGAACAAAGAAATGGCAGAACAATTAAACACATACTTTGGTTCTGTCTTCACAAAGGAGGACACAAATAACCTTCCAAAATGTTAGGGAACCAAGGGTCTAGTGAGAGGGAGGAACTGAAGGAAATCAGTATTAGTAAAAAAACATAGTGCTAGGGAAATTAATGGGGCTAAAGGCTGACAAATCCCCAGGGCCTGATAATCCACATCCCAGAGTACTAAAGGAAGTGGCCCTGGAAATAGTGGATGCATTGGTGGTCATCTTCCAAAATTTTATAGACTCTGGAACAGTTCCTACAGATTGGAGGGTGGCAAATGTAACCCCACTATTTAAAAAAGGAGGGAGAGAAAAAAATAGGGAATTACAGACCAGTTAGCCTAACATCAGTAGTGGGGAAAATGCCAGAGTCTATTATAAAGGATGTGATAACAGAACACTTGGAAGACATTAACGGAATTGGACAAAGTCAGCATGGGTTTATGAAAGGGAAATCATGCTTAACAAATCTACTGGAGTTTTTTGTGGAGGTAACTAATAGAATAGATAGGGGAGAACCAATGGATGTGGTGTATTTGAATTTTCAGAAGGCTTTTGATAAGATCCCACACGAGGTTAGTGTGCAAAATTAAAGCACATGGGATTGGGGGGAATATACTGGCATGGATTGAAAATTGGTTGACAGGAAACAGAGAGTAGGAATAAACGGGTCTTTTTCCGGGTGGCAGGCAGTGACTAGTGAGGAACTGCAGGGATCAGTGCTTGGGCCCCAGCTATTCACAATACATATCAACGATTTGGATGAGGGAACTGAATGTAACATTTCCAAGTTTGCAGACAACACAAAGCTGGGGTGGAATATGAGCTGTGAGGAGGGTGCAAAGAGGCTCCAAAGTGATTTAGACAAGTTGGGTGAGTGGGCAAGAACATGACAGATGCAGTGTCATAGAGTCATAGAGTTATACAGCACGGATAGAGGCCCTTCGGCCCATCGTGTCCGCGCCGGCCATCAGCCCTGTCTACTCTAATCCCATATTCCAGCATTTGGTCCGTAGCCTTGTATGCTATGGCATTTCAAGTGCTCATCCAAATGCTTCTTGAATGTTGTGAGGGTTCCTGCCTCCACAACGCTTTCAGGCAGTGAGTTCCAGACTCCAACCACCCTCTGGGTGAAAAAGTTCTTTCTCAAATCCCCTCTAAACCTCCCGCCTTTTACCTTGAATCTATGTCCCCTTGTTATAGAACCCTCAACGAAGGGAAAAAGCTCCTTAGTATCCATCCTATCTGTGCCCCTCATAATTTTGTACACCTCAATCATGTCCCCCCTCAGCCTCCTCTGCTCCAAGGAAAACAAACCCAATCTTCCCAGTCTCTCTTCATAGCTGAAGCGCTCCAGCCCTGGTAACATCCTGGTGAATCTCCTCTGCACCCTCTCCAAAGCGTGGATAAATGTGAGATTATCCACTTTGGTTGTAAAAACAGAAAGACAGATTATTACCTGAATGGTGATGGATTGGGAAAAGGGGAGGTGCAACAAGACCTGGGTGTCCTTGTACACCAGTCGCTCAAAGCAAGCATTCAGGTGCAGCAAGCAGTTCGGAAGGCGAATGGTACGTTGGACTTCATTGCAAGAGGATTTGAGTACAGGAGCAGGGATGTCTTACTGCAGTTATACAGGGCCTTGGTGAGACCACATCTGGAGTATTGTGTGCAGTTTTGGTCTACTTATCTGAGGAAGGATGTCCTTGCCTTGGAGGGAGTGCAACAAAGGTTTACCAGACTGATTCCTGGGATGGCAGGAATGACGTATGAGGAGAGATTTGGTCGACTAGGCCTATATTCACTAGAATTTAGAAGATGAGAGGTGATCTCACAAAACATATAAAATTCTAAAAGGACGAGACAGGCTCGATGCAGGGAGGATGTTCCCGATGGCTGGGGGTTCCAGAACCAGGAATCACAGTCTCAGGATATAGGGTATGCCATTTAGAACCGAGATGAGGAGAAATTTCTTCACTCAGAGGGTGGTGAACCTGTGGAATTCTCTACCACAGAAGGCAGTGGAGGCCAGGTCATAAAATATATTCAAGAAGGAGATAAATATATTTCTTAATGCTAAAGGGATCAAGGGATATGGGGAAAAAGCGGGAACAGGGTACTGAGTTAGATGATCAGCCATGATCATTTTGAATGACGGAGCAGGCTCGAAAGGCCGAATGGCCTACCCTTGCTCCTATTTTCTATGATTCTATGATTAAGCATGATTTCCCTTTCATAAACCCATGCTGACTTTGTCCAATTCCGTTAATACCTTCCAAGTGTTCTGTTTTCACATCTTTTATAATAGACTCTAGCATTTTCCCCACTACTGATGTTAGGCTAACTGGTCTGTAATTCCCTGTTTTTCTCTCCCTCCTTTTTTTAATCGTGGGGTTACATTTGCCACCCTCGGGGAACAGACAGGCGTTTCTGTGGCCGTAAACATGACTCCAGGATGGTTTGTTGCCTCCCTGGTGCTAGGGTCATGGATGTCACTGAGCGGCTTCAGGGCATTCTCAAGGGGGAGGGTGAGCAGGCAGAGGTCGTGGTCCACATTGGGACCAACGACATAGGTAGGAAGGGAGATGAGGTCCTGCATCAAGAATTTAGGGAGCTAGGTAGCAGATTAAAGAACAGGACCTCAAAGGTTGTAATCTCTGGATTACTCCCAGTGCCACGGGCTAGTGAGTATAGAAATAGGAGGATTGAACAGATGAATGCGTGGCTAAAGAGTTGGTGCAGGAGGGAGGGTTTCAGTTTCCTGGATCACTGGGCCTGCTTCTGGGGAAGGTGGGACTTGTACAAGTCGGACGGGTTGCATCTGAACCAGAGCGGGACAAATATCCTTGCGGGGAGGTTTGCTAGCACTGTTGGGGGGGGGTTTAAACTAACTTGGCAGGGGGATGGGATACAGAGTGGAGCTACAATAGGGGGTGATGTGCAGCCAAATATTGAGAAAAAAACAAGTCAGCTTGGAAGACAGGGCAAATATGTAAGAGCAAGGCTGGATGGCATCTATTTTAATGCGAGGAGTCTTGCAAATAAGGTGGATGAACTGAAGGTGTTGATAAACACATGGGAGTATGATATTGTTGCTGTCACAGAGACATGGTTGAGGGAGGGGCAAGACTGGCAGCTCAATATTCTGGGGTACAGAATCTTCAGGCGAGACAGAGGGGGAGGTATAAGAGGAGGGGGGGGGGGGTCGCAATATTAATTAAAGAATCAATTACTGCCATAAGGAGGGATGATATATTAGCAGGTTCCTCAAATGAGGCCATATGGGTGGAGCTTAAAAACAAAAAGGGGGCAAGCACTTTGATGGGAGTGTACTATAGGCCCCCAAACAGTCAGGGGGAGATAGAGGAACAGATATGTAGGCAAATCTCAGAAAATTGTGCAAATAATAGGGTAATAATAGTGGGGGATTTCAACTTCCCCAATATTAACTGGGATACTCAGAGTGTAAAAGGCTTAGAGGGTACAAAATTCTTAATGTGCATCCAGGAGAGCTTTTTGAGCCAGCATGTAGAAAGTCCTACAAGAGAGGGGGCGGTACTGGACCTAATTCTAGGGAATGTGGCCGGCCAAGTGGAAGAAGTGCTAGTAGGTGAGCACTTTGGTGACAGTGACCATAATTCGGTGAGATTTAAGGTGGTCATGGAAAAGGACAGGGAGGGGCCGGAAATAAAGGTTCTAAATTGGGGGAAGGCCGATTTTAATAGGATAAGGCAGGATCTGGCCAAAATGGACTGGGATCAGCTGCTTGTAGGAAAATCCGCATCGGAGCAATGGGAGTCTTTCAGAAGGGAGATTGAGACCATACAATGGCAACATGTTCCCGTAAAGGTCAAGGGTGGTTCCAAGAACTCCAGGGAACCTTGGATGTCAGGGGATATACGAGAATGGATTAGGAAAAAAAGGAGGGCTTTTGGCAGATACAAAAGGCTAAGGACGGAGGAAGCCCTAGAGGAGTACAAAAAGTGCAGGGGGATACTTAAAAAGGAAATTAGGAGATCAAGGAGGGGCCATGAAATAACACTGGCGAGCAAAATAAAGGAAAATCCTAAGATGTTTTATAAGTATATTAAGGGTAAGAGGATAACTAGGGAAAAAATAGGGCCCATTAGGGACAAAAATGGCAATGTGTGTGTGGAGCCGGAACATGTAGGAGGGGTTCTAAATGAATTTTTTGCATCTGTTTTCACTATGGAGAAGGACGACGTCGACATAAAAATACGACAGGGGGACTGTGATATACTCAAACATATTAACATCGAGCGGGAGGAGGTATTGGCGGTTTTAGCAGGCCTAAAAATGGATAAATCCCCAGGCCCGGACGAAATGTATCCCAGGCTACTGTGTGAGGCAAAGGAGGAGATAGCGGGGGCTCTGACACATATATTCAGAACCTCTCTGGCCACAGGGGATGTGCCAGAGGACTGGAGAACCGCTAATGTAGTACCATTATTCAAGAAGGGGAGTAGGGAAAAACCGGGGAACTACAGGCCAGTGAGCCTAACATCAGTGGTAGGAAAATTATTGGAAAAAATTCTGAGGGACAAAATTAGTCTCCACTTGGAGAAGCAAGGATTAATCATGGATAGTCAACATGGCTTTGTCAAGGGAAGATCATGTCTGACTAATTTGATTGAATTTTTTGAGGGGGTGACTCGGCGCGTGGATGAGGGTAACGCAGTGGATGTGGTATACATGGATTTCAGTAAGGCCTTCGATCAAGTCCCGCACAGGAGACTGGTCAAGAAGGTACGAGCCCATGGAATCCAGGGTGCCTTGGCACTTTGGATACAAAACTGGCTTAGTGGCAGAAGGCAGAGGGTGATGGTCGAAGGTTGTTTTTGTGACTGGAAGCCTGTGGCCAGTGGGGTACCACAGGGATCTGTGCTGGGGCCCTTGCTGTTTGTGGTCTACATTAACGACTTGGATATGAATGTAATAGGTATGATCAGTAAGTTCGCTGATGATACAAAAATTGGTAGGGTGGTAAATAGCGAGGAGGATAGCCTCAGTCTGCAGGACGATATAGATGGGTTGGTCAGATGGGCGGAACAGTGGCAAATGGAATTTAACCCGGAAAAGTGCGAGGTGATGCACTTTGGAGGGACTAACAAGGCAAGGGAATACACAATGAATGGGAAGACCCTAGGCAAGACAGAGGGTCAGAGGGATCTTGGTGTGCAAGTTCACAGATCCCTGAAGGCGGCGGAACAGGTAGATAAGGTGGTAAAGAAGGCATATGGGATACTTGCCTTTATTAGCCGAGGCATAGAATATAAGAGCAAGGAGGTTATGATGGAGCTGTATAAAACACTGGTTAGGCCACAGCTGGAGTACTGTGTGCAGTTCTGGTCGCCGCACTACAGGAAGGATGTGATCGCTTTGGAGAGGGTGCAGAGGAGATTCACCAGGATGTTACCAGGGCTGGAGCGCTTCAGCTATGAAGAGAGACTGGGAAGATTGGGTTTGTTTTCCTTGGAGCAGAGGAGGCTGAGGGGGGACATGATTGAGGTGTACAAAATTATGAGGGGCACAGATAGGATGGATACTAAGGAGCTTTTTCCCTTCGTTGAGGGTTCTATAACAAGGGGACATAGATTCAAGGTAAAAGGCGGGAGGTTTAGAGGGGATTTGAGAAAGAACTTTTTCACCCAGAGGGTGGTTGGAGTCTGGAACTCACTGCCTGAGAGGGTTGTGGAGGCAGGAACCCTCACAACATTCAAGAAGCATTTGGATGAGCACTTGAAATGCCATAGCATACAAGGCTACGGACCAAATGCTGGAATATGGGATTAGATTAGACTGGGCTTGATGGCCGGCGCGGACACGATGGGCCTCTATCCGTGCTGTATAACTCTGTGACTCTATGACCTTCCAATCTGTAGGAACTGTTCCAGAGTCGATAGAATTTTGGAAGATGATCACCAATGCATCCACTATTTCCAGGGCCATTTCCTTTCGTACTCTGGGATGTGGATTATCAGGCCCTGGGGATTTGTCAGCCTTTAGCCCCATTAATTTGCCTGGCACTATTTTTTACCAATACTGGTTTCCTTCAGTTCCTCCCTCTCACTGAACCCTTGGTTTCCTAACATTTCGGGAGGTTATTTGTGTCCTCCTTTGAGAAGACAGAACGAGAGTATGTGTTTAATTGTTCTGATGTGGAGATGCCGGTGATGGACTGGGGTGGACAAATGTAAGGAATCTTACAACACCAGGTTATAGTCCAACAATTTTATTTTAAAATCACAAGCTTTCTGAGATTATCCCCTTCGTCAGGTGAATGAGTACTCATTCACCTGACGAAGGAGATAATCTCCGAAAGCTTGTGATTTTAAAATAAAATTGTTGGACTATAACCTGGTGTTGTAAGATTCCTTACATTTAATTGTTCTGCCATTTCTTTGTTCCCAATTATAATTTCCCCCATTTCTGACTGTAAGGGACCTACATTTGTCTTCACTAATCTTTTTCTCTTGACAGATTTATAGAAGCTTTTACAGTCAGTTTTTATGTTCCTTGCTAGTTTACTCTCATACTCTATTTTTCCCCTCTTAATCAATCTCTTTGTCCTCCTTTGCTGAATTCTGAACTGCTCCCAATCCTCAGGCTTGCTGCTTTTTCTGGCAATTTTATATGTCTCCTCTTTGGATCTACTACTATCCCTAATTTGTTTTGTAAGCCACGGTTGAGCCACCTTTCCTGTTTTATTTTTGCGCCAGACAGGAATGAATATTTGTTGTAATTCCTGCACACGTTCTTTAAATATTAGCCATTGCCTATCCACCGTCATCCCTTTTAGTAAAGTTCCCCAATCTATCCTAGCCCACTCACACCTCATACTTTCGTAATTTCCTTTATTTCGATTCAGGACCCTAGTTTCGGATTCAACTACTTCACTCTCCATCTTAATGAGGAATTCATCATGTTATGATCGCTCTTCCCTGAGGGACATCACACAACAAGATTGTTAATTAATCCTTTCTCATTGCACAATACCCAGTCTAGGATCGCCTGTTCTCTCGTTGGTTCCTCAAAGTATTGGTCTGGAAAACCATCACGTACACAATCCAGGAATTCCTCCCCCACAGTATTATTGCTAATTTAGTTTGACCAATCTATATGTAGATTAAAGTCACCCATGATTAAAGTTGCACCCTTCTTGCATGCGTCCCTAATTTCCTGTTTAATGCCCTCCCCTATATCTCCACTACTGTCAGGGGGCTATAGACAACCCCCACCAACGTTTTCTGCCCCTTGGTGTTTCTTAGCTCCACCCTTGCAGATTCCATGTCGTGATTTTCTGAGCCAATATCCTTCCTCACTATTTTATTGATTTCCTCCTTTACTAACAACGCTACCCCACCTCCTTTCCCTTTCTGCCTGTCCTTCCTAAATATTGAATACCCCTGGATGTTCAGTTCCCACCCTGCAGCCATGTCTCCGTAATCGCAACTATATCATAACCGTTAAAATCTATCTGCGCTGTTAATTCATCTAGCTTATTGCAAATACTCCGCGCATTAAGACACAATGCATTTAGACTTGTCTTTTTAAGATTGCTAGTCATCTTAGTTTTATTTTGCACTATGGCCCTATTTGTTTTTCGCCCTTGTTTTCTCTGCCTTCTGCCTTCTGCCTTCCACTATTGCTTCTTCCCTTTCTGCTTTTGTTTCTCTCCTTGTTTTCCCCCTCTCGGTCTCCCTGCTCAGGTTCCCATCCCCCTGCCATTCTAGTTTAAACCTTCCCCAACAGCACTAACAAACACCCCCGCAAGGACATCGGTCCCGGTCCTGCTCAGGTGTAACTGTCCCGCTTGTGCAGATCCCACCTTCCCCAGAACCGGTCCCAATGTCCCAGGAATCTAAATCCCTCCCTCCCTCCTACACCATCCCTGCGGCCACGCATTAATCTGGTCCATTCTACTGTTTCTATACTCACTAGCACATGGAACTTGTAGTAATCCTGAGATCACTACCTTTGAGGTCCACCGGTTCCCCTTTATCTCCCCTTTCAGTTACATCCTCAAAAAACTCTAATAAATTTGTCAAACACTATTTCTCTTTCATAAAACCATGTTGACTCTGCCTAACCATATTATGATGTTCTACGTGCCCTGTTATCACTTCCTTAATCATGGATTCCAGCATTTTCCTGACAACTGATGTCAGGCTAACTGGATTGTAGTTCCCTGTTTTATCTCTCCCTCTTTTCTTGAATAGCGGGATTACATTTTCTACCTTCCAATCCGCTGGGACCGTTCTAAAATCTAGGGAATTTTAGAAGATCATAACCAATGCATCCACTATCTCTGCAGCCACCTCTTTTAGAACCCTCAGATGTAGGCCATCAGGTCCAAGGGATTTATCGGCTTTTAGTCCCATTAGTTTCTCAAGTACTTTTTCTCTACTGATAATAATTACTTTAAGTCCCTCATTCTTAACAGTTGGTACAGTTGGTTCCCAACTGTTTCTGGTATGCTTTTTGTGTCTTCTACTGTGAAGACAGATACAAAATATTTGTTTAATGAGTCTACCATTTCCTGATTCCCCATTATAATTTCTCCTGTCTCGCCTCGAGAAGACCAACGTTTACTTTTGCTACTTTCTTCCTTTTTACATACTTGTAGAAGCTCTTACAATCCATTTTTAAATTTCTTGCCAGTTTACTTTCATATTCTATTTTCTCCCTTTTGATCAATTTTTTGGTCATCCTTTGCTGGTTTCTAAAACTCTCCCAATCCTCAGGCTTACTACTCACCTTGGCAGCATTATAGGCCTCTTGTTTTAACCTAATACTATCCTTATCATCTTTAGTTAGCCGCGGGTAGATGACTTTTCCCATGGAGTTTTTATTTCCCAATGGAATGTATATTTGTTGAAATATATTCATAGAATCAGTTATTCTGAAGGAATTTCTGTTCCTGGTAATTTGAAACTGCACTGATCACAAAGAATAAATCCTCCAGTTTGCCCCTAGTATTATGGGACTTGACCCTTCCCATCACAGGTGCAAATCATGGTTTTGCCAACCATGAACAGATCTGACTACATACATGCCTTCTGCATAGGATTGTTCCTAAAACTTTGCACAGGCTTTTTTCTCCGCCCCCAGAGATGGCAACTGGAATATAGTTCCATGGGCACCAGTCCCTCACCTAAAGTGACCTATCATGTGAAGGTCTGGACTGCATGTGTCAGTAGGCTATTTGGCTGCAAGCAGCACCACAGGCAAGCTGGGCACTGCCCTCATCAACATCCACACAACCAGCAGGAATAGCTCGATGGCAGTGGTGAATTCTGGACAATTTTTCCCCTCTTATGTTGACTTATAGTTACTTATGTCAGAATCATAGCATAGAATTGTTAGTGTAAAATTTGGGCTGTTGGGTTAAAGGCAACGATGAAGTGACTATTGGGTACATGGCGGTGGTCATTACCCTAAAACCACACCGAAATGCGCTTTGTGTAGATTAGACTAACCCTAATTAAAGCTTAAACATAACACTTGACTACTAACAAAATGGACACTACTAAACAAAATGGATTCTGTGACTGTGGGAAAGACAGTTAAAAGTGCTGAGTTTGTATATTCCAAAACTGACTTACAGTCTGGGAATACAACAGACATTTCACAACGAACTGATAAAACTATAAAACCAGACTGCGTGAAACAAAGGCATACTGTCTTAAGGTGATAACAGTTGTGTTAATTTGATTGGTTAATATGTAAACAGTCCGTTGTTGCTGTGCGGGCTTAATTGTTTAATGTGTGTAATCAAGATTAATGATGTAAAAGCTACTGAAAGTCTGTATTTTAAAGGTATAAAAAGCGTGACAACCATTTTAAAGTTGAGGAGGTAGTTGCGACACTGCGGAGTGTCCAGTTCTTCTCCCAAAGTACTTTGTCCAATAAACTGCATGTTGAATCTTTAAGTCTGACTCCGAGTGGTGATTTTCCCACAACAGAATTATAGCAAATTTACGGCACAGAAGGAGGCCATTCGGCCCATCGGCCCATCATGTCCGTGCCAGCCAAAAATGAGCCACCCAGCCTAATCCCACTTTCCAGCACTTGGTCCGTAGCCTTGTAGGTCACGGCACTTCAGCAGCACATCCAGGTACTTTTTAAATGAGTTGAGGGTTTCTTACTCTACCACCTCCTCAAGCAGTGAATTCCAGAACCCTCCCACCCTCTGGGTAAAAAAAAATTCCTCAGCTCCTCTCTAATTCTTCTACCAATCACATTAAATCTACGCCCCCTGGTTATTGACCTCGCTGCTAAGAGAAATAGGTCCTTCCTATCCACTCTATCTAGGACCCTCATAATTTTGTACACCCTCAGCCTCCTCTGTTCCAAAGAGAACAACCCCAGCCTATCCAATCTTTCCTCATAGCTAAAATTATCCAGTCCTGGCAACATCCTCATAAATCTCCTCAACACCCTCTCTAGCGCAATTATATCCTTCCTGTAATGTGGTGACCAGAACTGTACACAGTATTCAAGCTGTGGCCTAACCAGTGTTTTATACAGTTCCTGCATAACCTCCCTGCTCTTAAATTCTATGCCTCGGCTAATAAAGGGAAGTATTCCATATGCCTTCTTAACCACCTGGTCCGGATGGGATGCACCCTAGGATGCTGAGGGAAGCAAGGGGGGAAATTGCAGAGGTACTGGCCATAATCTTCCAGACACTACGGGGGTGGTGCCAGATGACTGGAGAATTGCAAATGTTACACTGTTGTTCAAAAAAGGGTGCAAACTATAGGCCAGTCAGTTTAACCTCGCTGGTGGGGAAACTTTTGGCATAGAAAATAGGAGCAGGAGTTGGCCATTCGGCACTTCAAGCCTGCTCTGCCATTCAATATGATCATGGCTGATCCTCCATCTCAATACCATATTCCCGCTCTCTCCCCATACCCCTTGATGCCTTTTGTGTCTAGAAATCGATCTAGGGTACGGTAGCATAGTGGTTATGTTATTGGACTAGTAATCTTCAGCCAATTTGATTCACTCCACGTGATATCAAGAAACGGCTGAGTGCACTGGATACAGCAAAGGCTATGGGCCCCAACAACATCCCGGCTGTAGTGCTAAAGACTTGTGATCCAGAACTAGCTGCGCCTCGAGCCAAGCTGTTCCAGTACAGCTACAACACTGGCATCTACCCGACAATGTGCAAAATTGCCCAGGTATGTCCTGTCCACAAAAAGAGGGACAAATCCAATCCGGCCAATTACCGACCCATCAGTCTATTCTCAATCATCAGCAAAGTGATGGAAGGTGTCGTCGACAGTGCTATCAAGCAGCACTTACTCACCAATAACCTGCTCACCGATGTTCAGTTTAGGTTCCACCAGGACCATTCGGCACCAGACCTCATTACAGCCTTGGTCCAAACATGGACAAAAGAGCTGAATTCCAGAGGTGAGGTGAGAGTGATAGCCCTTGACATCAAGGCAGCATTTGACCGAGTGTGGCACCAAGGAGCCCCAGTCAAATTGAAGTCAATGGGAATCAGGGGGAAAACTCTCCAGTGGCTGGAGTCATACCTAGCACAAAGGAAGATGGTAGTGGTTGTTGGAGGCCAATCATCTCAGCCCCAGGGCATTGCTGCAGGAGTTCCTCAGGGCAGTGTCCTCAGCCCAACCATCTTCAGCTGCTTCATCAATGACCTTCCCTCCATCATAAGGTCAGAAATGGGGATCTTCGCTGATGATTGCACAGTGTTCAGTTCCATTCGCAACCCCTCAAATAATGTAGCAGTCCGAGCCCGCATGCAGCAAGACCTGGACAACATCCAGGTTTGGGTTCATAAGTGGCAAGTAACATTCGCGCCAGACAAGTGCCAGGCAATGACCATCTCCAACCAGAGAGAGTCTAACCACCTCCCCTTGACATTCAATGGCATTACCATCACCGAATCCCCCACCATCAACATCCTGGGGATCACCATTGGCCAGAAACTTAACTGGACCAGCCACATAAATACTGTGGCTGGGTATTCTGAGGCGAGTGACTCACCTCCTGACTCCCCAAAGCCTTTCCACCATCTACAAGGCACAAGTCAGGAGTGTGATGGAATACTCTCCACTTGCCTGGATGATTGCAGCTCCAACAACACTCAAGAAGCTCAACACCATCCAGGACAAAGCAGCCCGCTTGATTGGCACCCCATCCACCACCCTAAACATTCACTCCCTTCACCACCGGCGCACTGTGGCTGCAGTGTGTACCATCCACAGGATGCACTGCAGCAACTCGCCAAGGCTTCTTCAACAGCACCTCCCAAACCCGCGACCTCTACCACCTAGAAGGACAAGAGCAGCAGGCACATGGGAACAACACCACCTGCACGTTCCCCTCCAAGTCACACACCATCCCAACTTGGAAATATATTGCCGTTCCTTCATCGTCGCTGGGTCAAAATCCTGGAACTCCCATCCTAACAGCACTGTTGGAGAACCTTCACCACACGGACTGCAGCGGTTCAAGAAGGCGGCTCACCACCACCTTCTCAAGGGCAATTGGGGATGGGCAATAATGCTGGCCTCGCCAGTGACACCCACAACCCATGAACGAATTTTTAAAAAGTAACAAAAATTCTCTCTTTCTATGCATTCAACTTTAGGGCAATAAATGCCAGCCTCGCCAGCGATACCCACGTCCCATGAACAAATAAAAACAAATCTATCGAGCTCCTTCTTAAGTATATTCAGTGACTGGGCCTCCACAGCCTTCTGTGGTAGAGAATTCCACAGGTTCACCACCCTCTGTGTGAAGAAATTTCTCCTCATCTCAGTCCTAAATGTCCTACCCCGTATCCTGAGATTGTGACCCCTCGTTCTGGACCCTACAGCCAGGGGAAACGTCCTCCCTGCATCCAGACTGTCTAGCCCTGTCAGAAGTTTATACGTTTCAATGAGATCCCCTCTCATTCTTCTAAACTCAAGTTAATACAGGCAGAGTCGACACAATCTCTCCTCATACGATAGTCCTGCCATCCCAGGAATCAGTCTGGTGAACCTTCACTGCACTCCCTCTATGGCAAGTGTATCCTTTCTTAGGTAAGGAGGCCAAAACTGCACACAATACTCCAGGTGTGATCTCACCAAGGCCCTGTATAACTGCAGTAAGATATCCTTGCTCCGATACTCAAATCCTCTTGTAATGAAGACCAACATACCATTTGCCTTCCTACCTGCTTGCTGCACCTGCACATTTGCTTTCAGTGACTGGTGTACAAGGACACCCAGGTCCCTTTGTACATCAACAGTTCCCAATCTATCACCATTTAAATAATACTCTGCCTTTCTGATTTTCCTTCCGAAGTGGAGAACTTCACATTGATCCACGATATACTGCATCTGCCATGTATTTGCCCACAAACTCAACTTGTCTAAATCGCCTTGAAACCTCTTTGCATCCTCCTCACAACTGGCAATCCCACCTAGTTTTGGGTTGTCAGCAAACTTGGAAATATTACATATATCATGGATATATATTGTGAATAGCTGGGGCCCAAGCACTGATCCCTGTGGTACCCCACTAGTCATTGCCTGCCACCCCGAAAAAGACCCATTTATTCCTACTCTCTGTTTCCTGTCTGTTAACCAATTTTCAATCCATGTCAATATATTACCCCCAATCCCATGTGCTTTAATTTTGCACATTAACCTCTTATGTGGGACTTTATCAAAGGCCTCCTGAAAATCCAAATAAACCACATCCACTGATTCTCCCCTATCTATTCTACCAGTTACATCCTCAAAAAACTCCAGTAGGTTTGTCAAACACTATTTCCCTTTCATAAATCCATGTTGACTTTGTCTAATCCCATTGATATTTTCTAAGTGTCCTGTTATAACATCCTTTATAACAGACTCTAGCATTTACCCTACTACTGATGTTCGGCTAACCGGTCTGTTGCTCCCTGTTTTCTCTCTCACTCCTTTTTTAAATAGTGGGGTTACATTTGCCACCCTCCAATCTGCAGGAACTGTTCCATAATCTATAGAAATTTGGAAGATGACAACTAATGCATCCACTATTTCCATGGCTACCTCTTTTAGTACTCTGGGTTGCTGATTATCAGGCCCTGGGGATTTATCAGCTTTCAGTCCCATTAATTTCTCCAGCACTATTTTTTTTACTAATACTAATTTCCTTTAATTCCTCCTTCTCACTAGTCCCTTGGTTCCCTAGCATTTCTGGGAAGTTATTTGTGTCCTCTTCCATGAAGACAGAACCAAGTATTTGTTTTAATTGCTCTGCCATTTCCTTGTTCCCCATTATAAATTCTCCTGTTTCTGACTGTAAGGGACCTACATTTGTCTTCGCTAATCTTTTTCTTTTTACATACTTGTAGAAGCTTTTACTTCTATGTTCCTTGCAAGTTTACTCTCATACTCTATTTTTCCCCTCTTAATCAATCTCTTGGTCCTTTTTTGCTGAATTCTAAACTGCTCCCAATCCTCAGGCTTGCTACTTTTTCTGGCAACATTATAATGACTCCCCTTTGGATCTAATACTATCCTTAATTTCTTTTGTTAGCCATGGTCGGGCCGCTTTTCATTTTGTGTTTTTGCGCCAGAAAGGAATGTATAATTGTTGCTATTCCTGCACTCGTTCCTTAAATGTTAGCCATTGCCGATCCACCGTCATGCCTTTTAATGAAGTTTCCCAATCTATCACAGCCAACTCACTCCTCATACCTTCGTAGTTTCCTTTGTTTAGATTTAGGGCCCTAGTTTCAGATTGGACTACTTCACTTCCCATCTTAATGAAGAATTCTATCATGTTATGGTCACTCTTCCCTGAAGGACCCCGCACAACAAAATTATTAATTAACCCCTTCTCATTGCACAATACCCAATCTAGGATTGCCTGTTCCCTGATTGGCTCCTCAATGTACTGGTCTAAAAAACCATCTCATACACACTCCAGGAATTCATCCTCCACAGTATTATTGCTAATTTGTTTTGGCCAGTCAATATGTAGATTAAAGTCACCCATGATTACTGCAATACCTTATTACATGCATCTCTAATTTCCTGTTTGATGCCATCCCCTACATTACCACTACTGTTTGGAGGCCTATAGACAACCTCCACCAGTATTTTCTGCCCCTTGGTGCTTATTAATTCCACCAAGACTGATTCTACATCTTGATTTTCTGAGCCAATATCCTCTCTCACTATTGCTCTGATTTCATCCTTTACTAACAACGCCACCCCACCTCCTTTTCTTTTTTGCCTGTCCTTCCTAAATTGGATATTCAGCTCACAGCCTTGGTCACCCTGCAGCCATGTCTCTGTAATTGCAATTATATCATATCCATTTACATCTATTTGCGCTGTTAATTAATCTACCTTATTACGAATGCTTCGTGCATTCAGATACAGTGCTTTAAAGATTTGTCTTTTTAACATTTTTAGACATCTTAACATTTTTTTGCACTATGGCCCTATTTGTCTCATTACCATTTTTTCTTACCCAGATCCTATTTGTTCATGCACTCTTTTGTTTGTATGCTTTGTCCCTTCCTGACACAATCTGGTTATCCTTACCCCAATCACTTTCCTGCACTGCTTCTTTGTCTTTTCTCTTTAGCATTCTAGATTTCTCTCCACCGGGACCCTCCCCCCACCTGATTTAGTTTAAAGCCCTACCGACCTCCCTAGTTATTTGATTTGCTAGAACTCTGGTCCCAGCACGGTTCAGGTGTAGTCCGTCCCAACGGAACAGCTCTCTCTTTCCCCAATACTGGTGCCAGTGCCCCACGAGACAAAACCCACTTCTCCCACACCAATCTTTGAGCCACGCATTCATCTCTCTGATCTTATTTACCCTATGTCAATTTGCTCATGGCTCAGGTAATAATCCAGAGATTATTACCTTTGTGGTTCTGCTTTTTAATGATAATCCGGGACAGAATTAACAATTGCTTGGACGAGTGTGGATTGATTTGGGGCAGCCAGCACGGATTTGTTAAAGGCAAATCGTATTTAACCAACTTGATAGAGTTTTTTAATGAGGTAACAGAGATGGTAGATGAGGGCAATGCAGTTGTTGTGGTGTACATGGATTTTCAAAAAGCATTTGATAAAGTGCCACATGGTAGGCTTGCTATTAAGATTGCAGCCCATGGAATAAAGGGGGCAATAGCAACATGGATACAGAATTGGCTAAATGACAGGAAACAGAGTAGTGGTGAACTGTTGTTTTTCAGACTGGAGGGAGGTGTACAGTGATGTTCACCAGGGGTCGGTGCTGGGAGCATTGCTTTTCTTGATATATATTAATGACTTGGACTTGGGTGTACAGGGCACAATTTCAAAATTTGCAGATGACACAAAGGGTAGTGAACAGTGAGGAGGATAATGATAGACTTCAAGAGGATACAGACTCGCTGGTGGCATGGGCGGACATGTGGCAGATGAAGTTTAACGCGGAAAAATGCAAGGTGATGCATTTCGGTAGGAAAAATGAGCAGAAGCAATATTAACTAGAGGGCATAATTCTAAAAGGGGTAGAAGAACAGAGGGATCTGGGGGTGCATGTGCACAAATCATTGAAAGTGGCTGGGCAGGTTGAGAAAGCAGTTAAAAAAGCATACAGGGTCCTGGGCTTTAAAATTAGAGGCATAGAGTACAAAAGCAAGGAAGTCATGATCAACTTTTATAAAATACTGGTTTGACCTTGAATTTTTTTTTTCCAGTTCTGGGCACCACACATTAGGAAGGATATAAAGGTCTTAAGAGAGGGTACAGAGGAGATTTACTAGAATGATTCCAGGGATGAGGAACTTTAGTTATGTGGATAGACTGGAGAAGCTGGGATTGTTCGCCTTGGAACAGAGAAGCTTGAGAGGAGATTTGATAGAGGTACTGAAAATCATGAAGGGTCTAGACAGAGTAGATAGAAAGAAATTGTTCCCATTAGCGGAAGAGTCAAGAACCAGAGGGCATAGATTTAAGGTGATTGGCAAAAGAACCAAAGGTGGCATGAGGAAAAACTTTTTTAGGCAGCGAGTGGTAGAGGTAGATTCAATCATGGCCTTCAAAAGGGAACTGGCTAAGTACTTGAAACAAAAAAATGTGCAGGACTACGGGGATAGGGCGGGGGAGTGGGACTAGCTGGATTGCTCGTGCATAGAGCCGGCGCGGACTCGATGGGCCGAATATATCGCAAAAAGCAAGGGACCTAGTACTGAGCCCTGCGGAACCTCACTGGAAACAGCCTTCCAGTTACAAAAACACCCGTCGACCATTCCCCTTTGCTTCCTGCCACTAAGCCAATTTTGGATCCAACTTGCCACTCTCCCTTGGACCCCATGGGCTTGTACTTTTTTGACCAGTCTGCCATGTGGGACCTTGTCAAAAGCCTTGCTAAAATCCACGTAGACTATATCAAATGCACTAGCCTCATCGACCCTCTTTGTTACCTCCTCAAAAAATTCAATCAAGTTAGTCAGACACGATCTTCCCTTAACAAATCCATGCTGACTGTCCTTGATTAATCCGTTGCCTTTCCAAGTGACGGTTTATCCTGTCCCTCAGAATTGATTCAAATAATTTACCCACCACCGAAGTTAAACTGACTGGCCTGTAATTACTCGGTCTATCCCTCACTCCCTTTTTAAACAATGGTACAATGTTAGCAGTCCTCCAATCCTCTGGCACCACACCTGTATCCAGTGAGGATTGGAAAATGATCGTCAGAGCCTCCGCTATTTCCTCCCTTGCTTCTTTTAACAGCCTGGGATACATTTCATTCGGCCCTGGTGATTTATCTACTTTCAAAGATGCCAATCCCCTTAATACTTCCTTTCACTAAGTTTATCCCATCCAATATTTCATACTCCTCCTTAACTACAATGTCTGCATCATCCCTCTCTTTTGTGAAGACAGACACAAAGTATTCATTAAGAACTATACCAAATCTTCTGCCTCCACACATAGGTTACCTTTTTGGTCTCTAATAGGCCCTATTCTTTCCTTAGTTATCCTCTTACTCTTAATGTATTTATAAAACATCTTTGGGTTTTCCTTGATTTTACTTCCAATATTTTTTCATGCCCTCTCTTTGCTTTCCTAATTTCCTTTTTAATTTCACCCCTGCACTTTTTATACTCCTCTCGGCTTTCTGTAGTGTTGAGTTCTTGGTGTCTGACATAAGCTTTCCTTTTCTCCTTATCTTACCCTGCAAGCTCCTTGACATCCAGGAGGCTCTAGATTTGGCAGCCCCACCCTTTTTCTTTGTGGGAACATGTTTACTCTGAACCCCTTGAATCTTCCCCTTGAATACCTCCCACAGCTCTGACATTGATTTACCTTCAAGTAGCTGTTTCCAGTCCACTTTTGCTAAATCACTTCTTAGCTTAGTAAAATTGGCCTTTCCCCAGTTGAGAACTTTAACTCCTGTTCTATCTTTGTCCTTTTCCATAACTATGCTAAAACTAACTGAATTATGATCACTACCACCAAAATGCTCTCCCACTGATACTCCTTCCACCTACTCAGCCTCATGTCCTAAAACTAAATCCAGAACTGCCCCCTCTCTTATTGGGCTTGCAACGTACAGGCTATTATATATTATTGAAATATTTCTTTAAATGTTTGCCATTGCTTTTCAACCATCATACCCTTTAGTTTAATTTGCCAATCTACCTTAGCCAACTCGCACCTATGTAATTGGCTTTATTTAACTTTTAGACTCTAGTTTCGGACTTATGTACTTCACTCTCAAATGATTAAGAGAAGCCCATAAAGTATTTCAAGCATAAACATAAAATATAACAAAAAAAATTTTAAAAGTAGAAATCACAAAGAAGGGTGCATTAAATTCATTTTTTTTAAGTATAATTTTTTTTAATGAATTGACTTTGCTCCAAATTTTTCTTACAAGAGCTCCAAGGCCCCAGAAACTGATTTGATATTTCTCATCTATACTCAAAGTCAATTTAGGATTTCCCGTCTATAGGAACTTGTACCAGACGGTGGTCACCACCACAAAGGGGTGAGCAGGACAACTGAAAGGTTAGTTTCACAAAAGAGAAACTTCACTGCTGAAGAAACTAATTGCGGTGCTCACCATCTTCTTTTGCTGCGCCCCTGCGTGTGTTAACGAAAGGATGGGCATTTTGATCATGAGATATTACCCGTCGGTTGCACATCTTGTTTCGTTCCCGGGCAGCTAACCTTTCAAACTCCTGTTTTATTTCCTCATCTGAATCCATTGTACCCCGATCACCGTTTACTGAACTATCTGCTGCGACGCACAGCTAACCCTCCCCAAGCGCGTCAAAAGTCAACGCTTTATGACGCGCCTTGAGAAACTCACTGATGCAATAATTAAAATGCTTCTGATTTTGTTTTACTGATAACAGAATGACGACATTGAAAAAAAAGTGTATGTGGAGGACTGGGTAAAATATGCCAATTATGTAAGATCGTTGGAAAAACCATCATTATTTTCGATAACTCATAGCAAACCACGTTGCTTCATTTATTAGTTTATTATTCAGAGCTTTGCTACTAAACAAAATTATTTCAGCTAATTAGAATTGTAAATGCAATCGGAGCTTTGAAAGGAATCCAGACTCTTTATCCAACAATCTTGGAAATGTCACAATGGGCACTGATGTCAGGTTCTCCATTCCATTCTCTCAGCGACATTGCACACTGGATTCTTAAAAAGATACGGGAAATCCTAAAATGTTAACGAGGAAGGAAAAGTAAACCGAAGTGAAAAACTCGGATGTCCAAAAGAAGGGAAGGCTGGTCTTCCATCCCCTGTGGCTATAGAATTAATTGCCAGAACAAATGGACAGTTGCAAATGCGGAGGAGGACTGGGAAACGGATCCGGATGTGATCAACTACGGTAGCGACAGAGATCTGAGATGGGGAAGGTTTAGTCAGTCTTGCAGCGTGGAATCAATATCATCAATAGCTTCAGGTGATTTGAGAAATTACAGCAAAAACCTGACGTTTGAGAAAAATTGATATCGTTTACAAAGGCAGAGACGTGTTTTGCCATTTATCAGCTATGTACATTGTATTTTTCAAATCAAATTTAAATATAAGCGTAAGTGTAATGTTACACTCATTTGTCATTTATTTTTAACGGGTGGTCAGGAACATTGGTCCACACTGCCAATTGCTCAGCACATCATCATGCAGAACTGAACCCAGGTGGAAAAACAAATTGGGGGGGGGGGGAATACTTCTAATTCACAATGGGCCAGATTTTGCTGCAGCAGAGCATCCAACGGCATTTGCCGTTAGTTACACTTGCCCCTGCACCCTGCAGCTCAAAACAATTTTGGCCACAAGGTTGTTGAAAGTGCGTGCTAAAAACGGTGCAACAAGGGAAACAGGGCATCTGGGATCTGAGTGAACAGGGCAACCGACAGGGTATCCTTAACCAATGAAATTTAAGGGTTAGGAAATAAAGACACGAAGGACTGAGAAGGAGGGTGAATTAAAGGGGGTGGATTCAATGTCAAATCAGATACAGAAAGAAAAATAAAAAGAGGGAAAGAAAGATTGGATTAAGAGAGAGAGAAAAAAAGACAGAAAGGAAAAGTAAGGGAAAACATTAAAAATTTGACATTTTTAAAATCTCCCTGAAAAATTCAAAACCTGCGGGAATGAGACTCCACACTTGTAATAGTTCATTTTCAATGCCAGAGAGGTTGATTGGCAGTCACTAACACTGATCACGTCGTTAAAAGGATACTTACGTTTGTAATGAAAAGACTTAACTTTCTGTGGCGAGTTTAATGGGCAATTAATAGGCAAATACAGCAAGTTCCTTAAAAAAACATGAAGGCTAAGGATGAGATGCCATTTTCGTGAGGCTCACAGCGGAGTGGTACAACTTAGACAGCAACTTTTGGATTTTCACATTTAACCACGCACCTGCTCCCTGCCTGAAGTTGCTGTGCCATTTACCCATAAATAATGCGAGTGCCATTAGCATTGTCGTTATTTTGACAGCAAATTCTGACTTAATATTACTGGCTAACAATGTCATATTGTCTACAATTTCTTCAAACGAATGCACCACAATAAGGTTGTATAATGGATTACTGTAAAGTATTGCTTATAAAAACATATCTACATATTCTTGTATTCATTATTTGTTGGAGTGAATGTTTGGCTTAGTGGTAGCATTCCCACCTCTAAGTCAGAAGGTGAAGGGTTCCAGCCCTACTTCAGACAGCCCTGCATGCAGTGTTGGGACTAGAATATGGTCCCCTAACACTAGGTTGGCATTCAGCAGGTTTCTTGCCTCTGGGCGGAGTGACCACTGGCTTTTTTTTATTCATTCATGGGATGTGGGCATCACTGGCAAAGCCAGCATTTATTGCCCATCCCTAATTGCCCTTGAGAAGGTGGTGGTGAGCCGCTTTCTTAAACCGCTGCAGTCCGTGTGGTGAAGGTACTCCCACAGTGCTATTAGGTAGGGAGTTCCAGAATTTTGACCCCCAGCAACGGCAATATATTTCCAAGTCAGGATGGTGTGAGACTTGGAGGGGAACGTGCAGGTAGTGGTGTTCCCATCCGCCTGCTGCCCTTGTCCTTCTACATGGTAGAGGTTGTGGGTTTGGAAGGTGCTGTCGAAGAAGCCTTGGCGAGTTGCTGCAGTGCATTTTGTAGATGGTACACACTGCAGCCACAGTGCGCCGGTGGTGGAGGGAGTGAATGTTTAAGGTGGTGGATGTGGTGCCAATCAAGCGGGCTGCTTTGTCCTGGATGGTGTCGAGCTTCTTGAGTGTTGTTGGAGCTGCACTCATCCAGGCAAGTGGAGAGTATTCCATCACACTCCTGACTTGTGCCTTGTAGATGGTTGAAAGGCTTTGGGGAGTCAGAAGACCACAGAGTACCCCAGCCTCTGACCTGCTCTTGTAGCCACAGTATTTATGTGGCAGGTTCAGTTAAGTTTCTGGTCAATGGCAACCCTCATTTTTAGGTACGCCTAGTTTTTCCCTCGTGTTAGTTCGCTCACCACATGCCGCAGGCCCAGTCTGGCAGCTATGTCCTTCAGGACTCAGCCAGCTTGATCAGTAGTGGTGCTACCGCGCCACTCTTGGTGACGGACATTGAAGTCCCCCACCCAGAGCACATTCTGTGCCCTTGCTACCCTCAGTGCTTCCTCCAAGTAGTGCTCAACATGGAAGAGTACTGATTCATCAGCTGGGGGAGGGCGGTCGGTGGTAATCAGCAGGAGGTTTCCTTGCCCATGTTTGACCTGATGCCATGAGACTTCATGGGGTCTGGAGTCAATGTTGAGGACTCCCAGAACCATCCCTCCTGACTGTATACCACTGTGCTGCCACCTCTGGTGGATCTGTCCTGCCAGGGGACAGGACATACCCAGGAATGGTGATGGAGGAGTCTGGGACGTTGGCTGGTATGATTCTGTGAGTATGGCTATGTCAGGCTGTTGCTTAACTAGTCTTAGTGGTGGTATTGCAGCCTCTAAGTCAGAAGAGATGGGTTCAGGTCCCACTCCAGACTTTCCCAGCGGAGACCGAAGTACTGGTTCTGAATATTGGATTGACATCCAAAGGGAAGTAGTTTAGTCCAATGGGAATGGGTGCCCCTCCCCCAATTATAAAGGTAAGGCTCTTCTCTAGAAGGTACTCCGAAGATAAAACCATTACGTAGGCACCAGGAAACCACCATCTCAGCTACTCTTCCCGAGTAAGTGGCTGAAGAATCCCATGTGTGAGGCTTGAGTTAGGCTCTGCCCTAGGGCAGAATTCAGCAGATGGACAAACTTTTAATAATTCTCTTTATTTTTCTCTGTTTACTTCATCCCTTTCCGGATCAATGAGTGGATAATTAAAATCTCCTGGAATAATAATTTTGATATACCTACTCATTGCCCTGGTCTGTCTACAGATTTCCTCTTTTGTTTACTTCCCAGAATTAGAGGTCTATAAAATACCCCATTAATGTAACAATCCCTTTTTTTATCTTTGATCTCTAACTATATTGGGGTAGAATTTTTACAAGCTTTTCCAATCTCACATTGTAACTTCAGCAGAAACATTTTAAATCGCTGTTTATATCGTTTCCCAGGTTTTCCATTGATCTTACACAGAAGTTAGTGGGAGATTGGGAAACATTCCCTGTGGAAATTCTATGTGACTGACTCTGTCTGAATCTCTTTCTCGTGTACATCAGTTCTCTCTGCAGCATGTATTCCCTCCATCACCAACATTGCCACCCCTCCTTTCTTACCTTTTCTGTCCCTCTTAAAAATATTATAACCCAATATATTTATTGTCTGCTCCTGCCCTGTTTGCAGCCGTGTTTCTGTTAGTGCTATTAAATCATTATCTTCCTGTGGCATAATTGCTTCTAATTTCCCAAGTTTATTTCTCACACTCTGGGCATTGTAATATGTGTATTTCATCTTATCATAGAATCATAGAATTTTACAGCATAGGAGGCCATTCGGCCCATCGTACCTGTGCCAGCTGTTTGAAAGAGCTATCCAATTAGTCCCACTCCCCTGCTCTTTCCCCACAGCCCTGCAACTTTCTTCCCCTTCAAGTATTTATCCAAATCCCTTTTGAAAGCTATTATTGAATGTGCTTTCATCACCCTTCCATGCAATGCATTCCATTGAGTTACATCGAGTCCACAGCACAGAAACAGGCCATTTGGCCCAACTGCCTCTTCATCTAACCCTATCAGCATACCCTTCTATTCCTTTCTTCCCCATGTGCTTGTCTAGTTTCCCCTTAAATGCATTAATGCTATTTGCCTCAACTACTTCTTGTGGTAGCCGTTCCACATTCTTACCACTCTTTGGGTAAAGAAGTTTCTGCTGAATTCCCGATTGGATTTATTAGTGACTATCTTATATTTATGACCTCTAGTTTTGGACACCCCCACAAGTGGAAACATTTTCTCTATATCTAACCTATCAAACCCTTTCATAATCTTAAAGACCTCTATCAGATCACACCCCCAGCCTTTTTTCTCGAGAGAAGAGCCCCAGCCTGTTCAGCCTTTCCTGATAAGTATATTCTCTCAGTTCTGCTATCATCCATGTAAATCTTTTTTGCACCCTCTCCAATGCCTCTATAATATGGAGACCAGAACTGTGCCCAGTACTCCAAGTGTGGTCTAACCAAGATTCTATACAAGTTTAGCATAACTTCTCTGCTTTTCAATTCTATCCCTCTAGAAATGAACCCCAGTGCTTGATTTGCCTTTTTTATGGCATTATTAACCTGCGTCGGTACTTTTTGTGATTTGAGGATCTGTAACCCTACATCCTTTGCTCCTCTATCCCATTTAGACTCTTATTATCCAAGCAGTATGTGGCCTCCTCATTCTTCCTACCAAAATGCAACATCTAACACTTATCTATATTGAAATTCATTTGCCAATTAGATGTCCATTCTACAAGTTTATTAATGTCCTCTTGCATTTTGACACATTGTTCCTTTGTATTAACTACAACCCCCAATTTGGTGTCGTCTTCAAATTTTGAAATTGTACTTTTGATTCCTGAATCCAAATCGTTTATGTAAATTGTGAATAACAGTGGTCCCAGCACCGATCCCTGTGGAACACCATTTTAGAAATGAACCCCAGTGCTTGATTTGCCTTTTTTATTAAATTGAATCATCCACCGCTACAGGTGAGGTGCCTGAAGATTGGAGGGTAGCAAATGTTGTGCCTTTGTTTAAGAAGGGCGGCAGGGAAAAGCCTGGGAACTACAGACCAGTGAGCCTGACATCTGTAGTGGGTAAGTTGTTAGAGGGTATTCTGAGGGACAGGATCTACAGGCATTTGGAGAGGCAGGGACTAATTAGGAACAGTCAGTATGGTTTTGTGAGAGGAAAATCATGTCTCACGAATTTGATTGAGTTTTTTGAAGGGGTAACCAAGAAGATAGATGAGGGCTGTGCAGTAGACGTGGTCTACATGGACTTCAGCAAAGCATTTGACAAGGTACCGCATGGTAGGTTGTTACATAAGGTTAAATCTCATGGGATCCAAGGTGAGGTAGCCAATTGGATACAAAATTGGCTTGACGACAGAAGACAGAGGGTGGTTGTAGAGGGTTGTTTTTCAAACTGGATGCCTGTGTCCAGCGGTGTGCCTCAGGGATCGGTGCTGGGTCCGCTGTTATTTGTTATTTATATTAATGATTTGGATGAGAATTTAGGAGGCATGGTTAGTAAGTTTGCAGATGACACCAAGATTGGTGGCATTGTGGACAGTGAAGAAGGTTATCTAGGATTGCAACGGGATCTTGATAAATTGGGCCAGTGGGCCGATGAATGGCAGATGGAGTTTAATTTAGATAAATGTGAGGTGATGCATTTTGGTAGATCGAATCGGGCCAGGACCTACTCCGTTAATGGTAGGGCGTTGGGGAGAGTTATAGAACAAAGAGATCTGGGAGTACAGATTCATAGCTCCTTGAAAGTGGAGTCACAGGTGGATAGGGTGGTGAAGAAGGCATTCAGCATGCTTGGTTTCATTGGTCAGAACATTGAATGCAGGAGTTGGGATGTCTTGATGAAGTTGTACAGGGCATTGGTGAGGCCACACTTGGAGTACTGTGTACAGTTCTGGTCACCCTATTATAGAAAGGATATTATTAAACTAGAAAGAGTGCAGAAAAGATTTACTAGGATGCTACCGGGACTTGATGGTTTGACTTATAGGGAGAGGTTAGACAGACTGGGACTTTTTTCCCTGGAGAGTAGGAGGTTAAGGGGTGATCTTATAGAAGTCTATAAAATAATGAGGGGCATAGATAAGGTCGATAGTCAAAATCTTTTCCCAAAGGTAGGGGAGTCTATAACGAGGGGGCACAGATTTAAGGTGAGAGGGGAGAGATACAAAAGGGTCCAGAGGGGCAATTTTTTCACTCAAAGGGTGGTGAGTGTCTGGAACGAGCTGCCAGAGGCAGTAGTGGAGGCGGGTACAATTTTGTCTTTTAAAAAGCATTTGGACAGTTACATGGGTAAGATGGGTATAGAGGGATATGGGCCAAGTGCAGGCAATTGGGACTAGCTTAGTGGTATAAACTGGGCGACATGGACATGTTGGGCCGAAGGGCCTGTTTCCATGTTGTAACTTCTATGATTCTATGATTCTATTGCCTTAATAACCTGCATCACTACTTTTAGTGATTTGTGTATCTGTACCCCTAGATCCTCTTGCTCCTCTACCCCTTGGATTAGGGTATGGTGCCAGAGGACTGGAAAATTGCAAATGTTACATCCCTATTCAAAAAAGAGAGGGATCAATTTCCCCAGTTTAATGTCAGTCTAATGTCAGTGGTGGGAAAAGTACTAGAGACCATTTTCAAGGACAAAATTATTTCTCACTTGGAGAAACATGGGTTAATAAGGGACAGCTAGCACAGAATTATTAAAGGCAAATTGTGTCTTACTAAACTGAGTTCTTTGATGAAGTAACAGAGAGGTTGATGAAAGTAGTGCAGTAAATGTTGTATATATGGACTTTCAAAAAGCATTTGATAAAGTACCACATAACAGACTTATTGACTTATTCGGAAAATAGAAGCACAAGGGATTAAAGGGACACTGGTAACTTGGGTACATAATTGGCTATGGGATAAGAGGTAGAGAGTAGTGGCGAACGGATGTTTTTCTGACTGGAGAGAGTAATGCATTGGGGTCCCCCAGAGGTCGATATTAGGACCATTACTTTTCTTGTTATATATAAATGACCGGGACTTGGGTATAGGGAGTACAATTTTGAAGTTTGCGGATGACACAAAACTTGGCAACATAGTAAATAGCAAGGAGGATAGTAGCAGACTTCAGGAAGACATAGGCAGACTGGTAAAATGGGAAGCCACATGGCAGACGCAACTTAATGTGGATAAGTGTGAACTGATGCACTTTGGGAGGAACAACATGGAGAAGCAGTATAATGTAAAGGGTACTATTTTGAGCTGGATGCAAGAGCAGAGGGACTTGGGGGGGGGGCATATTCACAAATCTTTAAAGGTGGCAGGGCAAGTTGATACAGCAGTTGGACTTATATACATAGGTACGAACATACAAATTAAGAGCAGGAGTAGGCCATTCGGCCCCTCGAGCCTGCTCTGCCATTTTATAAGATCATGGCTGATCTGATTGTGACCTCAACCCTACTTTCTCGTCTACCTACTATAACCTTTGCCTCCCTTGTTAATCAGGAATCTATCTAACTCAGCCTTAAAAATATTCACTGACCCTGCCTCCACCGCTCTCTGGGGAAGGGAGTTCCACAGACTCACGATCCTCTGAGAGAAAAATTTTCTCCTCATTTCCGTCTTAAATGGGAGACCCCTTATTTTTAAATTGTGGCCCCTAGTTCTAGTCTCTCCCACAAGGGGAAACATCCCCTCAGCATCTACCCCTTCAAGATCTTATATGTTTCAATAAGATCACCTCTCATTCGTCTAAACTCCAATGTATACAGGCCCAACTTGTCCAACCTTTCCTCATAAGATAACCCCCTCATCCCAGGCATCAGTCGAGTGAACCTTCTCTGAACCGCCTCTAAAGCAATTATGTCCTTTCTTAAATAAGGAGACCAAAACTGCACACAGTATTGTAGATGTGGTCTCACCAATGCCCTGTACAGCTGTAGCAAAACATCTCTACTTTTATATTCCATTCCCCTTGCAATAAGTGACAACATTCCATTTGCCTTCCTAACCACTTGCTGTACCTGCATACTAACTTTTTGCGATTCATGTACTAGGACACCCAGATCTCTCTGTACCTTCTCTGTTCTGAGAAGAACAATCCCAGCTTCTCCAGCCTCTCCACGTAACTGAAGTCCCTCATCCCTGATACCATTCTAGTACATCTCTTCTGTATCCTCTTTAAAGCCTTGACATCTTTCCTAAAATGTGATGCCCAGAATTGAACACAATACTCCAGCTGAGGCCTAACCACTGTTTTATAAAGGTTTAGCATATCTTCCTTGCTTTTGTACTCTATGCCTCTACTAATAAAGCCCAGGATCCCGTATGCTTTTTTAACAGCCGTCTCAACTTGCCTTGTCATCTTCAAAGATTTGTGTATGTGCACCCTCAGGTCTCTGAGTGGGATGCATTATAGTCGTGTGTTGTGCCCTGCACAGCATGGCACAACACAGAGGGGTGCCACTTCAGGAGGCCCCATCCACATCTGCCACCCACAATGAGGAAGAGGAGAAGGAGGCAGAGGAGGATGAGGAGAAGGCTGAGGAGGAGGACCAACCCATGGGCAGAACAGCGGCTCACCTGGCTGCTCGTGAGGCCAGGGAGTCACTGATATGTGAACGATTCTCCTAACATCAGACAATGTGAAGAGTCCAGTCCTCACCACGTGGACAGAGCAGCGGCCACACCAGCACCCCGCTCCTTGCACAAAACAGTCCTGCAACTACACATACACCCACTGTGGAGTGACCCAATGGGTGGCATCAAGTGTGGGCGTTCATGGTGAACCTCATGAAAGGGCCTTATTACAGAAGCCAGTCAAGAATGGCCAAGACATGGCAGTAGTGGTGACAATAACAATATTTAATATGCGTTTAACAAAAAGCAAACATAAATAAAAAACAAGACCAATCGTCAAACACCCTTGTGCATCCCCTTTGTGCTTACAAAACCTTCGCCTTTCGCTTCCAACTACTTCCACGTGGTGCATCCCCTTTGGCTGCAGCAGAGGTAGTGGCAGGTTGCTCTTGTTCATGCCCTGACCGATTAAATGCTTTGGGCCTACGCCCTCTGGGTTTTGGTACCCGTGAGGGCCCCTCCAAAGACTGCTCCACCTGCATCTGTGCAGGGGCAGACTCGGCCACCAGGAGAGGAGGCAGCATTGTGGTTGAGAGGGGGGCAATGGGTAAGACTGGGGGCCCGTTGAGTGGCGTCCCCACTTCAGTGTCCCCTTACGCCATCATCCCTCCCCTGGGCCAGGCCCACACCACTCCTACCATTCTGCTGGACGACAGTTTGGAGGACAGATGTGAAGCCTTGTAAGGCCAGTGCTAGAGTATCTGCCTGCCTGTTTAAGGCGGCAGAATGTTGTTCACCCTGAGTCCGAAGGGCCGTTGTCAGGGCCTGAATGGACTCATTTGTGAGCCGTGCTTGAAGCTCCATGGAGGCTAGCCTTCCCTCCATCGCAGACATTCCCGCACTTACCCGTGACAGTGTCTCAGAGATGCCCTCACGTCCCTGTGACAGTATCTCAGAGAGGCCCTCCCTTACCTGTGCCACCATTCCACTCATGCACCATTCCACTCATCCATCTTCTGCGTGATTGTGGAGAGTGCGCGTGGCACCTGTTCCAGCACCTCGCAAATGTGCTGCTGCCCCTCGATCATTCTCCTTTGAATGGATGGCCCCCAGGGTTCAGCATCTGCGTCCAGCTGAGCAGAGCCTGGAGAAGAGTGCTCCCACTGACGCGGACTCTCCACAGCTGCCCCTGCCACCAGTGTCTGCTCGTGCTCACGTGTGTGGTGACTCACCGTGTGCGACCCCAACTAACTGAGGATGGGGACCCACCGAGATGTGTGTATCTGCGCTGGTGGATGGCTCGCTCAGATGTGACGGTGCCCCCTCAGAGGCCGACAGATCCTCTGTGGAATCGCCTTCCGCTGTCACAGCGGTCACTAAAGGCCCTGTAAGAGAACAGAAGGCAATATTAAGCATGATGACAGATGTTGAGGTGCTCAAGACGGCAATGCATGTTAACATCAATTGATATTGTGTGTGCTGAATGTTAAAGTTCTGTCACCAGACGTTCATCGGGTGCCAGTCTCGGCGTCCCCGACGGACAGGCACTCAAGGATGCGGCTCAGCTCCAGCGCCTCCTGCTCCGCATCTGTGAGCATGACTACCTGTTGCGGCCCCCCTCCGGTTCTTGCCCTCTCCCGTGCATTCTGGGCTCTCTTCTCCTCTAAGGGGAGAAAGTAGAGAGGCGTGAGTGATGAGTGATGATGACGTGGCCAACTGATGAATGCACTGCGTGTGTCTGACCACGAAAGAGATGCAACAGAGGGTGAGTCATGACATTGTATGAGGATTGAGTTGAGTGGTAGTGGTGGGGTGAGTACTGGGGAGGTGAGGATGTGGTGAGTAAGTGCAGGTAAGTTGAGGATGAGCTTTGAGTGGGTGTGAGGAGTGCTGAGCTAGAGCAGTGTTGGCAGTGCAGAATGAGTTGGGGGGTGGGTGCAGTGATGTGGAAGACGGAATGTAGGAGAATGAGTAAGTGTACTCACTTTGGCTGACCTAGTTCGGTCATTGAAGCGCATCCTGCACTGGATCCAGGTACGGGAGATGTTACTGCTGCTGGTGACCTCCTCTGCCACCTCGAGCCAGGCTTTCTTGGTGGCAGAGGCAGGCCACTTCCTCCTGTCCGCCAGGTAAAAGACATCCCTCCTCCTCCTCACTCCATCCAGTAGGACCTGGAGTGAGGCATCACTAAATCTAGGAGCAGCCTTTCCCCTGGGCTGCTCCATTGTGTTATTTGGGTCTTTGCTCCAGGACCAGCCATTGGAGGACTGCCCCCTTAAATAGAGCTCCTCCAGCTGATAGACTGTGATGCGGGTGCGCAGTCCGCCAGCTGCGCAGGTTTCCAACAGCAAACCCGGAAGCCATGTTAAGTGGCTCCAATTTACCTGCGATCGCGTGGGGAACGGACGGATTTTACTGGGCGGGTTACACACGCGCTCAATCCCCCCCCTCGCTGCCATCCCGCCTCCCCGCTAATATCGGGGCCTAGTTCTTTAATATATATCAAAAAGAGCAGTAGTCCTAGTACTGACCCCTAAGGGACACCACTATACACTTCCCATTTGATTGTTCCTTGTCCTTTTCCATAACTATTCTAAACCTAATGATCTTGTGATCACTGTTTCCTAAATGCTTTCCCACTGAAACATGCCCCACTTGCCCCACTTCATTCTGCAGAACTAGATGCAGCACTGTTTCCTTCCTCGTTGAGCTGGAAACATACTGATCAAGAAAGTTCTCTTGTGCACATTTCAGGAATTCCTCCCCCTCTTTGCCTTTTACACTGTTATTTTCCCAGGCTATATTAGAATAATTGAAGCCCCCCATTATCAATATCCTATATTTCTTGCATCTTTCTGCAATTTGCCTGCAAATTTGCTCCTCTATCTCCTCCCCACTGTTTGGTAACCAATAGTATACACCCAGCAGCCTAATCGCTCCTCTATTGTTCCTTAATTCTAACCAAATAGATTCTGTCTTTGAACCCTCAAGTACATCATCCCTTCCTCGTGCTATAACAGTATCTTTGATCCATACTGCCACCAACAACCCACCCCACTCCTTTTTTCCATGAAGGAAGGGGATGATCAGTGGGAAATGTTTAAAGAAACGTTTAACGTGATACAGAATCGGTTTATACCCCTGAGGGGCAAGAACTCTACTTGCCAAAAAAAAAGCCATGGACAACTAAAGAGGTAAGGGACAGTGTAAGACATAAGGATAGGGCACGCAAAAAGGCAAAAAATGGCACAGATCCTGGCAAATGGGAAAGACACAAAGATCAACAAAGGGTCACAAAACAGACAGTAAGAGCTACAAAAAGAGAGTATGAAAAGAAACTTGCAAGGGATATCAAAACCAATAAGAACAACTTTTATAGTTATATTAGGAAAAAGAGGGTGGTCAGGAGCAATGTTGGCCCCTTAAAATCTGAAAGTGGGGATATTGTCATTGACAATGGGGAAATGGCAGACATGTTGAACAATTACTTTGCGTCAGTATATACAGTAGAAAAAGAGGATAGCATGCCGGAAAATCCCAAGAAAACTAATACTGAATCGGGGACAGGGACTCAATAAAATTAACATAAGTAAAGCAACAGTAATGAAGAAAATAGTAGCACTAAAGAGTGACAAATCCCCAGGACCAGATGGTTTCCATCCCAGGGTTTTAAAGGAAGTAGGTGAGCAGATTGCAGATGCCCTAACTATAATCTTTCAAAGTTCTCTAGATTCAGGAACTGTCTCTCTAGATTGGAAAATTGCATATGTCACTCCGCTTTTTAAGAAAGGAGAGAGAGGGAAACGGGGGAATTACAGACCAGTTAGCCTAACATCTGTTGTGGGGAAAATGCTGGAGTCTATAATTAAGGATAGGGTGACTGAACACCTCGAGAATTTTCAGTTAATCAGAGAGAGCCAGCATGGATTTGTGAAAGGTAGGTCGTGCCTGACAAACCTGATTGAATTTTTTGAAGAGGTGACTAAAGTAGTGGACAGGGGTATGTCAATGGATGTTATTTATATGAACTTCCAGAAGGCATTTGATAAGGTCCCACATAAGGGACTGTTGGCTAAGATAGAAGCACATGGAATCGAGGGAAAAGTACGGACTTGGTTAGGAAGTTGGCTGAGCGAAAGACGACAGAGAGTAGGGATAATGGGTAGGTGCTCACATTGGTAGGATGTGACTAGTGGAGTCCCGCAGGGATCTGTCTTGGGGCCTCAATTATTCACAATATTTATTAACGTCTTAGATGAAGGCATAGAAAGTCTCATATCTAAGTTTGCCAATGACAGTGTAGATGAAAACATAAAATTACAAAGCAATATTGATAGATTAGGTGAATGGGCAAAACTGTGGCAAATGGAATTCAATGTAGACAAATGTGAAGTCATCCACTTTGGATCAAAAAAGGATAGAACAGGGTACTTTCTAAATGGTAAAAAGTTAAAAACAGTGGCTATCCAAAGGGACTTAGGGGTTCAGGTACATAGATCATTGAAGTGTCATGAACAGGTGCAGAAAATAATCAAGAAGGCAAATGGAATGCTGGCCTTTATATCTAGAGAACTAGAGTACAAGGGGGCAGAAGTTATGCTGCAGCTATACAAAACCCTGGTTAGACCGCACCTGGAGTATCGTGAGCAGTTCTGGGCACCGCACCTTCGGAAGGACATATTGGCCTTGGAGGGAGTGCAGCATCGGTTTACTAGAATGATACCCGGACTTCAAGGGTTAAGTTACGAAGAGAGATTACACAAATTGGGGTTGTATTCTCGAGAGTTTAGAAGGTTAAGGGGTGATCTGATCGAAGTTTATAAGATATTAAGGGGAACAGATAGGATGGATAGAGAGAAACTATTTCCGCTGGTTGGGGATTCTAGGAGTAGGAGGCATAGTATAAAAATTAGAGCCAGACCTTTCAGGAGTGAGATTAGAAAACATTTCTACACACAAAGGGTGGAAGAAGTTTGGAACTCTCTTCCACAAATGGCAATTGATACTAGCTCAATTGCTAAATTTAAATCTGAGATAGATAGCTTTTTAGCAACCAAAGGTATTAAGGGTTATGGGCCAAAGGCAAGTATATGGAGTTAGATCACAGATCAGCTATGATCTTATCAAATGGCGGAGCAGGCACGAGGGGCTGAATGGCCTACTCCTGTTCCTGTGTTCCTATGAAAATAATTAATTAAAAATACTGGGAGTCTCATCCTAGAGAAGGTAAAATAGGGTGAAAATGCAATCACCTTTGAAAATTTAAAAATAGGCTGATCAGACTTAGTTTCTGTTGAGCGCAAGTTTACCCTCTCTTTTTCTCTCCAAGACTATACCCTTCCTATGGCCAACAGCCAATTGATCAGTTCCCAGGTTTCATGCATGCCATCCTATCAGGTCACCGGAAGCTGGTGGCTGTCAACTCTCTCTCCCTTTCTGCACAAAGCTAAGACTGACAATTCAGAGATGTGGGGAATCAAATCTATATCCTTCCACTCCATGGCACTGCATGCTGGTGCTCCAATGTGCTGCATCACTGTGCCATCTTCCTACTTATGACTTTTTAATTGAAGCACATAGATACATAGAAGTTACAACACAAAAATAGGCCATTCAGCTCAACCAGTCCATCTCGGCATTTACTGTAAGCAAATAGTCCAAATGAATTTTCCTACCCTGATTAATGTCTTTTGCTTGGGGTAACACCTTTCAAATCATTATTTGCTTATTGTTTTGTTTTTTCTAGAACTGTCAAAATCCATCAGGAATTGTGAAGGATTCAATAAGTTTCATAGCAAGACTTCATCAGTTTCTGATGTCCAACAACTAAATAGCTTAGAGTTTCCAGAATACAAGTCATGTGTCACTGTTGGAGTGAATAATTCTGTACTCCCACATGGTCAAAACTATCATCAAAATGACAGATGTCATAAATACCACAACTGTCATACAGAAAACAACTTTCATAACAAAAGAGGAAGAATATTTTACAACGGTGACAAGAATGTAGAAACTCAGAGTTCTAACCCAGGCATAAAACATAATTCTACCAAAACTCGAACTTATTCTCCAGAGAGTGGAAGTAATTCCACTTCTGAGTCTTCAGTCCACATCGATTCAGAATTGTTATTAAACAAAAACGGACATGACCGCTTCCAATCCTGTGGAAGAGATTACCATGGAGAGCTGAATCAATGCAATGCAAGTCACTTGAAACCTGAAGCTGTCAAAGCAGGTTCTTTTATTCTGGACAAATATCAAGTGGATTATAGTGAAACAGAATCAGTGATCTCAGGTATTGACCGCACATCCACTTTCAGTACCAATGCTGTGCAGAAGTTAGATACATTCTTACGTAGGAAGTTGGAGACTCAAAACAATTCCCCATATCCACTGGATCCATGTCCAGATGCTTCAAGTTTTTATGAAAATGTTGACAATCTATATGATGGTATCAACCCAAGGTGGCTGCAAGAAAGAAAACCAACTGCTTGTCAATCCAAGCAATTGGGTTCAAAGTGTGATTCACATCGCTTAGTAGCTTCACGCTCACTGGAAAGAATTCGTGAAGTCATGGACAAAACTAAGCATATTCAAAATTTGCAGGTTCATTTTGAAAAGCAAATCCAAAAGAGCAACAAACACAAAGAAAAGGAGCAAGAAACCTCAAGGAGGAAAACTGCAGAGTTTGTAAAGAAGCAGTATAACACCAAAGGCCAAACAAAAAGTATACCTACATTAACTATACCAACAGAAAGAAGCAGGGCTAGGCCCAATCAGGACAAGACTCCTCAAGAAGACAGTTGCAAATGTAAAAAGTGCAAGAGAATACTTTACAATGAGTTAGTTTGTGATTCAGAGTGTAAAGACCAGAATTTCCCACATAGTAAAACAAATTCCCAACAAAAAGTATTTGTCCCATCAGACGGTTTCAAAAAGCACAGTTTCAAATACAATGGAACTGATCAATCAATCGACAACTACATGTGCCAACATATCAGGCAGTGTGAGGCATGCCAAAATCTAAATAACTGTTCTGAAGATTCATCAACTGAGTCTTCTTTTTGTGAGGATAACAGGAATGGCAAGAAGAGCACCCTTAAGCAACATGGTTCCTATTGGATTAAAAGATCTTCAAATTTGCTAAAAGAAAAAGTAAGTCAGACAGAAAGGAAAAAATCGAGTGAAAGCAGTGATGAATGCAATGACACAGTGACAAAAAAGTTCTCACATATAGACGTTAAAAATTATAGTTCTGATAAAATGGTAAGGAGCCATCCCAATGCTGATTATTGCCAGTTATGTGCATGCGACTCCTGCAGGCCGTTTGGCAAAAAAAGTGGAAGAATTCAAAACCCACCGAGAAAAAGTATTCACAAACGTAAAGACAGTATGGAATCTGTTGGCTCCAATGTCAATTGTAGACCAAGCAAAAGCTGGCATACCTCTGCAAAAGATTCATTTAGTCAGGTTGGTTCATCTCTTGAATTATGCTCCAATTTTTATAGTTAGGTAGTAGGCCAGTAGCCTAAGGCATTCTACTTGAAGTTTGCAAACCTTGCTTCAAAAATATTTTTGTGCTCTTCAAAAGTTGGTGTAAATGTTGTTGTCAGGGTATGCCTTTTGAGAAGTACACAGAGACAACCAGGCTTGAAATCAGTTATTATTCCGTTCCAAACAAAAATTTTAAAATTAACATTCATTAAATGATTAAAAAAAACTCAATCGGATAGTTAAATGAAAAGATGTCACTCTATTATCAAGTATACTTTGAGTAAAGTAAACTTGAAGAAATTGCTTCTATTTTCGTTCCAGTCATTAACCACAATACCACTCATGTAATTACATGTTTAAAAAAATTACAAGTTAATCTCCTGTTGTGTTGCAAACGGATAGTCAAAACAAAGTGCTATTTTTAGGTCAGGCAGGGTTAGTGGGCAGGAATATAACTGGACTGAGGCACGGGGAGAGAGGGAGGAACAAGGTAGGGAGGGAAAAAATGGGAGGATAAGGGAAAGGGTGAGGGGACCAGGGCAGGAGGGTAGGAGTAGTGTTTGAAGAGGACCTGCTTTTTAACAAATCAGAAAGATGTCTGCTGTACTGATAAGTTTTTTTCATTTCTGAACAGGGACCAATTGTTCCTGAGATAAAGTGTTATTAACAATGTTAAACTTTAAAACTGAAAACCACCTACAAGCGTAACATGTATTACACATAAGAACATAAGAAATTGGAGCAGGAGTAGGCCAATCGCCCCTCGAGCCTGCTCCGCCATTCAACAAGATCATGGCTGATCTGATCCCAACCACAAATCTAAAGAACACAAGAAGTAGGAGCAGGACCCGGCCACACAGCCCCTGGGCCCTCTGCGCCACCCACAGGGCATTGACCGATCCGAACTCAGCTTCATGTCCAATTTCCTGCCCGCTCCCCATAACCCCTAATTCCCTTTACTTCTAGGAAACTGTCTATTTCTGTTTTAAATTTATCTAATGATGTAGCTTCCACAGCTTCCTGGGGCAGCAAATTCCACAGACCTACCACCCTCTGAGTGAAGAAGTTTCTCCTCATCTCAGTTTTGAAAGAGCAGCCCCTTATTCTAAGATTATGCCCCCTAGTTCTAGTTTCACCCATCTTTGGGAACATCCTTACTGCATCCACCCGATCAAGCCCCTTCACAATCTTATATGTTTCAATAAGATCGCCTCTCATTCTTCTGAACTCCAATGAGTAGAGCCCCAATCTACTCAACCTCTCCTCATATGTCCGCCCCCTCATCCCCGGGATTAACCGAGTGAACCTTCTTTGTACTGCCTCGAGAGCAAGTATGTCTTTTCTTAAGTATGGAGACCAAAACTGTATGCAGTATTCCAGGTGCGGTCTCACCAATACCCTATATAACTGCAGCAATACCTCCCTGTTTTTATATTCTATCCCCCTAGCAATAAAAGCCAACATTCCGTTGGCTTTCTTGATCACCTGCTGCACCTGCATACCAACTTTTTGATTTTCTTGCACTAGGACCCCCAGATCCCTTTGTACTGCAGTACTTATCCCATTATAAATATGGATACATTTATAATGGGATTATCCGTAGCATTGGGTTGACATGGGAGTTTTCAATGCATTTTGAAATAGAATGTTGTGACCCCATCTACCATTTTTAATATATAATAGATACAAAGGTTTGTTGACAACCATATCATTTGAATAATGCAAATCCAAAAGCAAAAAGTGTGTGAAACAAAATTGCTGCTGTTTGGTTTTCATAAAATCATAAAATCATACAGCGCAGCAGGCCATTCAGCCCATCGTGCCCGTGCCGGCTCTTTGAAAGAGCTATCCAATTAGTCGCACATCCCTGCTCTTTTTCCATAGCCCTGAAAACTTTTCCTTTTCAAGTATATATCCAATTCCCTTTTGAAAGTTACTAACTGAACCTGCTTCCACCGTCCTTTCAGGCAGTGCATTCCAAATCATAAAAACTCACTGCGTAATAAAAATTCTCATCATCCCTCTGGTTCTTTTGCCAATTATCTTAAATCCTCTATCCATGTTAATATGTTACCCCCAATCCCACGAGTCCTTACCTTGTGTAGCCTGACATCAGTTGTCATGAAAATGCTGGAATCCATTATTGAGGAAGTGGTAACAGGGCACTCAGAAATCATAATATGATTCGGCAAAGTCAACATGGTTTTATAAAAGGGAAATCATATTTGACAAATTTATTAGAGTTTTTTGAGGATGTAACTAGCCGGGTAGATAAAGGGGAACCAGTGGATGTCGTACATTTGGATATTCAAAAGGCATTCAATAAAGTGCCACATAAAAGGTTATGACACAAGATAAGGGCTCATGGGGTTGGGGGTAACATATTAGCATGGATAGAGGATTGGTTAACAGACAGGAAATAGAGAGTAGGGGTAAACCGATCATTTTCAAGTTGGCAGTCTGTAACTAGTTGGGTGCCACAAGGATCGGTGCTTGGGCCTCAGCTATTTACAATCTATATTAATGACTTAGATGAGGGAATAAAGTGTAATGCATCCAAGTTTGCTGACGATACAAAGCTAGGTGGGAAAGTAAGCTGTGAGGAGGACACAAAGGGCTCGATATTAGCAGGGTGGTGGATTCTCAGCGGGGGGGTCAACTGAGCGTATGGGTAATGCGCCCGGTGAAATCAGTGTGCTCCGCACGCAATTACAGGCTAATTGGAGCTACTTACCTTTGCTTCCGGGTTTCCCGCTGGTAAGCTGCGCGGCGGGCGGACTGCGCATGCGCAGCAAGGTCTGTCAGCTGGAGGAGCCCTATTTAAAGGGGCAGTCCACCAATGCTCCTCCTGCAGCAAACAACCAATGCTGAACCATGGAGCAGGCCAGAGGGAAGGCTGCCCCAAGATTTTCAGACTCTCACTCCAGCTGCTGCTGGATGGGGTGAGGAGGAGGAGGAAATGCCCTCCCTCCACCACGAAGAAGGCCTGGCTGGAGGTGGCCGAGGAGGTCACCAGCTACGGCAATGTGCCACGAACCTGGGTCCAGTGCAGGAAGAGATTTAATGACCTAACCAGGTCAGGCAAAGTGAGTATACTTACGCATTCTCCCACACTCCATCTTCCACATCACCTCCACCACCACACAACCCCTTCTGCACTGCCACCACAATGCTCTCGCATCACTCCTCACATCCACTCAATTATCATCCTCACCTTGCCTGCACGTACTCACTGCCCCTGTCCCCATTCGAACACTACCACGCAACCCAATCCTCATACAATATCATGGCTATGTTGCACATGCACCCTCCCATGCATCTCCCTCACGCTCAACCCCACCCACACCAATGCATGCAGCGTCTCACCATGCAACCATCACTCAATCACGTCTCTGTGTTTTGCCTTCACAGGAGAAGAGATGCCATAACGCCGGGCACGGACCGGAGGGGGCCCGCCACACCAGGTGGTCCTAACGGACACGGAGCAGCAGGCATTGGACATCAGCCGCACGCTGGAGTGCCTGTCCGTGGCGGATGCCGAGGCTGGGATTGCACAAGCGGCCGGTGACAGAAAGCTAACACTCAGCATCATGATAGCGAATGATCTTAGCATCACTTGGCATCTGCAGCACCTCAACATCTGTCCACATGCCTAATATTGCTTTCTGTTCTCTTACAGGGCCATCTGCGAGTGCCGTGACCGTGGAGGGCGATTCCTCAGAGGACCTGCGGCCTCTGAGGGTCCATCGTCACATCTGAGCCATGCATCCACCAGCGCAGATACATACACCTCGGTAGGTCCCCGTCCTCACTTAGTTGGGCTTGCACATGGTGAGTCACCACGCACATGTGAGCACGAGCAGACCCTGGTGGTAGGGGCAGCCGTGGAGAGTCCGCGTCGGTGGGAGCACTCTTCTCCAGGCTCTGCTCAGCTGGACCCAGATGCTGAACCCTGGGGGCCAGCCATGAAAAGGAGAGTCATCGAGGGACAGCAGCACATTGCCGAGGTACTGGAACAGGTGCCACGCGCACTCTCCACAATCGCGCAGAGGATGGAGGAGTCCAACTCCTGCATATGGGGAATGGTGGCACAGGTACAGGAGGGTATCTCTGAGATAGTGTCGCAGGGACGTGAAGGCATCTCTGAGATAGTGTCGCGGGTAGGTGCGGGAATGTCTGCGATGGGGGAAAGGCTAGCCTCCCTTGAGCGTCAAGCACGGCTCAACAATGAGTCCATTCAGGCCCTGACAATGGCCATTCGGATTCAGGGTGAGCAACATTCTGCCGCCTTGAACAGGCTGACATATACTTTACAGGTGGCCTTCCAAGGCCTCACACAAGTCCTCCAAACTGCTGTCCAGTAGGGTGGAAGGAGTGATGTGGGCCTGGGCCATGAGAGGGATGATGGTGACGGGGGCACAGAAGTGGGGACACCACTCAAAGCGCTCCCACGTCTCACCCGTTGCCCCCCTCTCAACCAGTACCCGCAATGCTGCCCCCTCTCCAGGTGGCCGAGTCTGCCCCTGCACAGGTGCAGGTGGAGCAGTCTTTGGAGGGGCCCTCACGGGCACCCAAACCCAGTCGGCCCAAAGCATCTCATCGGTCAGAGCATGGACAAGAGCAACCTGCCACTACCTCTGCTGAAGCCACAGGGGTAGCACCACGTAGGGGTTCCCGGAAACGCAAGGCGAAGGTTTTGTGAGCAGAAAGGGAATGCACAAGGGTGTCTGACGATTTGTCATGTTTTTCATTTATATTTGTTTTCTTTCACATGCACAATAAGTATTATTATTATCACCACTACTGCCACATCTTGCCCATTCTTGACCGGCTTGTGGAATAGGTCCCTTTCATGGGGTTCACCATGAACACGCACACTTGATGCCACCCATTGTGTCACTGCAGAGTGGGTGTAGGTGTATTTGCAGGGCTCTTTTGTGCAGATGACTGAGAGACGTCGGCGATGTCCCCGGTGGCACCCTGGAAGGATACGGAGAAGACGTTGTTGAGGGCAGTGGTGACTTTGACAGCAACAGGTAAGAAGATGGTGCTTGGGCCAGCCGGGAGCAGCTCGGCATGAAGGAGGCTGCAGATGACCACGACGACATGTCGAGTGACTCTGAGCCTCCTTGTGCACTGCTGCTCAGAGAGGTCCAGGAAGCTGAGCCTCAGTCTGTAGACCCTGTGGTGAGGGTAGTGCCCACTGCGACGCATCTCTCTCTGCAGTTGCCCTCCCTCCTGCTGTGCAGGTGGATGTGTCACAGCACTGTGTTGTGGAGCTCCACGTGTCAGAGGTGGACTGTGTGGCCAGCGAGGCTGGTGATGCTGTTCGCCCTCCGAGGAGGTCATGACTGCAGCTACGGCGGCCCCCATCCGGAAGTTTGAGGGGGTCCACAAGGTAGGTAAATGTGTCTGGACACCGGGGTAAGTGTGCAAGTTTATGCAATTGATTGTTAGGAGGAGGGTGGTGGAGGCCAAACTTTGTCCAAAGTGACAGAGTGGCCTCCTGCAATGAGTGAGGGTCTCCACCCCCACCCCCCCCCCCAACCACCTGTCAAATGGACCTTTGCAGCTGCCACAGGCTGATGGTTGCAACACGTCCATTTGAACTGGGAGTGTTTCCCCCAGTACGGGAAACAGTCTCAGTTCATTTCAAAATCCCATCCCTCCTAAAATATCAGATCAATCAGGTTTGTAAACGACCTGAAGTACCTGTTTAAGTACTTTAAGAGGGGGAGGGTGAACAGCCCGTAGTCGTGGTTCATATCAGTTCCAACGACATAGGTAAAAAAAGGGATGAGGTCCTGCAAGGTGAATTTAAGGAGTTAGGAGATAAATTAAAAAGCAGGACTTCAAAGGTCGTGATCTCAGGATTACTACCGGTGCCACGTGCTAGTGAGTACAGGAACAGGAGAATAGACAGGATGAATGCGTGGCTGCAGGGATGGTGTAGGAGGGAGGGATTTAGATTCCTGGGACATTGGGACCGGTTCTGGGGAAGGTGGGACCTGTACAAACGGGACGGGTTACACCCGAGCAGGACCGGGACTAATGTCCTCACGGGGGTGTTTGCTAGTGCTGTTGGGGAAGGTTTAAACTGGAGTGGCAGGGGGATGGGAACCTGAGCGAGGAGTCAGAAGGGAATAAAGTTGAGAGCAGCAAAAGAAGGGAAGATCCCGGGGAAATCTACAATACAAATAGTACAAACAGTTGTTCAAGAACAAGTGAAAGGGAAAAGCGTAGAGCAGCGGAAAGAAAGTGTACTTTAGGCACGACAGAAAAAATAAAAACTAGAAGGCGTAAGGCGATTAACCCAGCATCAAAGCTGTGGCAGGGGGTTGGGAACCTGAGCAGGGAGACAGAGGAAAGCGTGTCAGGAAGGGACAGAAGGTATGGAGTAAAAGGTAAAGTGTTAAAAAAGGAAAAAGCAGGAACTAAGTGTCACAAAACATATTTGAAAGTTCTTTATCTGAATGCAGGTAGCATTCGTAACAAAATGGATGAGTTAACAGCACAAATAACTACGTATGGGTATGATCTTGTGGCCATTACAGAAACATGGCTGCAGGGTGACAACGACTGGGAATGAAATATGCCAGGGTATTTAATAATCAGGAAGGACAGGCAGGAAGGAAGGGGAGGTGGGGTGGCTATGTTAATAAAGGAAGGAATCACTGTAATACAGAGAAATGATATTGGGACAAAGGATCAGGATAATGAAACAGTTTGGGTAGAGATAAGGAATAATAAGGGGAAAAAACACTAGTGGGCGTAGTATATAGGCCTCCAAATAGTTGCAACTCTGCTGGAAGAAGTATTAATCAGGAAATAGTCAGGGCATGTAATAAGGGAACAGCTATAATTATGGGGGATTTTAACTATCATATTAACTGGACAAATCAAATTGGGCAGGGCAGCCTTGAGGAAGAGTTTATTGAGTGTATTAGGGATGGATTTCTTGAGCAGGATGTAATCTGATCCTACAAGGGGGAAAGCAACCTTGGACCTGGTCCTGTGTAATGAGCCAGGATTAATTAATAATGTCCTCGTTAAGGATCCCCTTGGAATGAGTGACCATAACATGGTTCCATTCCATATCCAATTAGAGGGTGAGAAGGTTGGTTCTCAAACAAGCGTACTGAGCTTGAATAAAGGAGACTATGATGGTATGAGAGCGGAATTGATTAAAGTGGACTGGGAAAATCAATTAAAGGGTAAGACGGTACATGAGCAGTGGTGTTCATTTAAGGAGTTATTTTACAACTTTCAAAAAATATATATTCCATTGAGGAAAAAAGGGTGTAAAAGAAATGACAGCCATCCGTGGCTAAGTAAAGAAATTAAGGATAGTATCAGACTAAAAACAAGGACATATAAGGTAGCCAAACTTAGTGGGAGGATAGAAGATTGGGAAGTCTTCAAAAGACAGCAAAAAGTAACTAAAGGATTGATTAAGAAAGGGAAGATAGCTTATGAAAATAAATTAGCAAAAAATATAAAAACAGATAGCAAGAGTTTCAATAGTTATATAAAAAGAAAAAGGGTGACTAAGGCAAACGTAGGTCCCTTAGAGGATGAGACCGGGAAATTAATGGAGGGAAACATGGAGATGGCAAAAATGCTGAACAAATATTTTGTTTCAGTCTTTACGGTAGAGGACACTAAGAATATCCCAACACTGGACAAACAGGGGGCTCTGGGGGTGGGGGGGGAGGAGCTAAATACGATTAAAATCACTAAGGAATTGGTACTCAGTAAATTAATGGGACTCAAGGCGGATAAATCCCCTGGACCTGATGGCTTACATCCGAGGGTCTTGAGGGAAGTGGCAGTAGGGATTGTGGATGCTTTGGTAATAATTTTCCAAAATTCTCTGGACTCGGCAAAGGTCCCGACAGATTGGAAAACTGCTAATGTAACACCCTTATTTAAAAAGGGTAGTAGGCAGAAGGCTGGAAATTATAGACCAGTTAGCCTAACATCTGTGGTGGGTAAAATTTTGGAGTCTGTTATTAAGGAGACAGTAGCGGAACATTTGGATAAACATAATTTAATAGGACAAAGTCAGCATGGCTTTACGAAGGGGAAGTCATGTCTGACAAATTTGCTTGAGTTCTTTGAGGATATAACGTACAGAGTGGATAAAGGGGAACCAGTGGACGTAGTGTATTTAGACTTCCAGAAGGCATTCGACAAGGTGCCACATAAAAGATTATTGCTCAAGATAAAGAATCACTGGATTGGGGGTAATATTCTGGCATGGGTGGAGGATTGATATCTAACAGGAAGCAGAGAGTTGAGATAAATGGTTCATTCTCGGACTGGCAACCAGTAGCCAGTGGTGTTCCGCAGGGGTCGGTGCTGGGTCCCCAACTCTTTACAATCTATATTAACAATTTGGAGGAGGGGACCGAGTGTAACATATCAAAGTTTGCAGATGATACAAAGATGGGAGGGAAAGTAGAGAGTGAGGAGGACATAAAAAACCTACAGGGGGATATAGACAGGCTGGGTGAGTGGGCGGAGATTTGGCAGATGCAATACAATATTGGAAAATGTGAGGTTATGCACTTTGGCAGGAAAAATCAGAGAGCAAGTTATTATCTTAATGGCGAGAAACTGGAAAGTACTGCAGTACAAAGGGATCTGGGGGTCCTGGTGCAAGAAAATCAAAAAGTTAGTATGCAGGTGCAGCAGGTGATCAAAAAGGCCAACGGAATGTTGGCTTTTATTGCTAGGGGGATAGAATATAAAAACAGGGAGGTATTGCTGCAGTTATATAAGGTATTGGTGAGACCGCACCTGGAATACTACGTACAGTTTTGGTCTCCATACTTAAGAAAAGACATACTTGCTCTCGAGGCAGTACAAAGAAGGTTCACTCGGTTAATCCCGGGGATGAGGGGGTGGACATATGAGGAGAGGTTGAGTAGATTGGGACTCTACTCATTGGAGTTCAGAAGAATGAGAGGCGATCTTATTGAAACATATAAGATTGTGAAGGGGCGTGATCGGGTGGATGCGGTAAGGCTGTTCCCAAGGATGGGTGAAACTAGAACGAGGGGGCATAATCTTAGAATAAGGGGCTGCTCTTTCAAAACTGAGATGAGGAGAAACTTCTTCACTCAGAGGGTAGTAGGTCTGTGGAATTTGCTGCCCCAGGAAGCTGTGGAAGCTACATCATTAAATAAATTTAAAACAGAAATAGACAGTTTCCTAGAAGTAAAGGGAATTTGGGGTTACGGGGAGCGGGCAGGAAATTGGACATGAAGCTGAGTTCGGATCGGTCAAGGCCCTGTGGGTGGCGGAGCGGGCCCAGGGGCTGAGCGGCCGGGTCCTGCTCCTACTTCTTGTGTTCTTTAGATTTGAGGTTAGGATCAGATCAGCCATGATCTTATTGAATGGCGGAGCAGGCTCGAGGGGCTGATTGGCCTACTCCTGCTCCTATTTCTTATGTTCTTATGTTCTTACCCCGCCGGCTTTAATTGCCGGCGGGAGTCCCGCATGCGGGGGCTGCGCGCTCATGTCAGCGCGTCACTGGGGAACCCGGAAGTGGGCGGGTTGGAGCTCCAACATCTCTTGTCTCTCCATATAACTGAAGTCCCTCATCCCTGGTTTCATTCTTGTAATTTCTCCTCTGTACCCTCTCCAAGGCCTTGATATCCTTCTTAAAGTGTGGTGCCCAGAATTGGACACAATACTCCAGCTGAGGCCTAACCAATGATTTATAAAGGTTGAGCATAACTTCCTTGCTTTTGTACTCTGTGCCTCTATTTTTAAAGCTCAGGATCCCATATGCTTTTTTAACAGCCTTATCAACTTGTCCTGCCATCTTCAAAGATCTGTGTATATGAACCACCAGGTCTCTCTGTTCCTGCACCTCCTTTAAAATTGTACCAAATCTCTTTTTAAAAAAAAGCAGAAAATATTTAAACCTGCAGATTTAACCTTCAAATAATATTCTTAAGGGATGAAATTACTCCTTCAAGATTAGTAACTAAAAGATTTTTTTTCTCCACAGCCTGTTGCACAAATTTCAAGCCTTAGTGATATTGATGCATTCGAGATTCCGGTTCAGTATCCCTGCAAGTTCTGTGAAAAATGCCAAAGCCATCACAATTCAAGACATGCAGGCAAAGAGATGAGACACAAGCAAAGCAGAAACAACTCAAGACAGAGGCAATCCAGGTTGGAGGCTACATCTTCACTTGAGAAGCTAGCACCTCGGATGAGAAGGAAAGATAGGGTGAGGTTAATTGCAGAAGCATTTGACAGAAGGGACAGGAGAGACGTCGAACGTGCAGAGAAAGAAAAGATGCAGAGGCAACTGCAGGAGGAAGAATGGGAAAAAAAGAAATTGGCTTTAAGACAGGCTCAATCTAAACGCAGAAGGAAAGGAAGAGAGCCTTCCCCGCATGGAACTGCAACAGATGAAAGAACAACTAAATGCAATCCGAGACAGCATAGCCAAAACAATTGGCAACATGAAAAAAGAACAGAAAAAGCCAAAAGCAGATACCATCATGCTTCAAAAGAATATGCAGATGAACGTGTCACACAGCCCAGGCACAGAAGTCACAGGCACAGTTAGCCAATTTTTCAATGTTAAATTATGAAGATTAGTATACAATCATTGGTTCCGATAAAGGATGAAGATGGAAGATATATTAACTCAATAGTCAAGGATACATACACTAAATAAATTATTAGGGATGGGCAATAAATGCTGGCCTTGCCAGCGACGCCCACATCCCATGAACGAATAAAAAGCAAATCCAAAGATTAAGGTCAATTTTAAGAAATCACAAAGTAACAAATTATTTCCCATCCCTTTAGCTCTAAACCCATCCCACTCTACATTTCTTGCCTAATATGTGGCTGAACACAGCTCAGATAACTTGTTTAACGATCCGCCCTCGATTTTCACGTGAACAATTTGGTCTTCACTCTGTACCTCCTCCCACAATGGGTCAACTGGGAATTTTCCCTATAGCAAGATATCGGGTTAAACTCTTTGGTGCAGCGTATTGGTACACCAATCCACTGCTCCGTACATACTATAATAATTTCTAAACATAAAAAATACACTAAATACTGCTCCTAAATATTAAAGCTACTACTGTATATCAAATGCCACATTTCAGTTTTTGAGATAAAACATTTTTGTTCAGGTTGTTTCACCAAGTTAAAAATCAAGCATAAGCTGTTTGGACAGTAATAAACAAAAGTGTTTAGATTCCAATGCCAGGTGTACAAGAAACAGGTTTATATGTAAAAGAAACGTGCAGGGCCCGTATAGTTCCAGAGTCACTAGATAAATTAAAGATAAATATTTGGATATCTCACCAATCATTATGAGATGTGGATCCTTACTTTGTTAATATAAATAACACAATGCCAGAGAAACTATTAGCAGTTGTTACAAAATATGCATAAGGGTTTAATTATAATTTGTACATTTGTGCATGACTCCTGAAATTGAATGGTGCTTTGAATATTCTGGACTTTAAGGCCTGAATTTGTGTCACCTCTCAGAGCACCAGCGAAGTAAAACTTTCATTACAAGCTCCAATAGCAATAACATGAAGATTTTACTTAAGTTGGACATTCTAAATTACAGACAGTAGACTGTAGCAAGAGAACATCAGAAATCCCAGAATACTTCTGAACACATATGGCTACCAAAATTGTCTTACAGATTTTTTTAGTTGGCTAAAATGCTGATAACCTGATTTTATTGTATATTTAAATAAATTATATATTTTTAAATTAACAGGAAATGTTTGTTCATCAACTCTATAATAACTTCACATTGATAAAAAAAACTACAGGAGTGAATTTGCTCAGAATTTCTCCCACTCTGCTGCCATAACTTCAGCAGAGGCTCGGCGGAAATCCTGTTTTGGTGGTAGCTGCTGCTGTATGAAAGACCATACTAGACTGGTAGGGGATGGGTTCACAGCCACAATTTCCTTGAACAGCAAATTTCCTATCTCAGTGGTATCATCGGAGTAACCACCCGGAGACAAGGCACGTCCCATGGGAGAAAGGCAACTCTGACACATTTCTTATTGGCCTGTTGCAAAATAGCACATCTAGAAGCAGGTTGCCACTATTACATATTACATGGGGAATGTTGGGAAGGGCTGAAGCAATCTTTTAAAAGAAAAGAAGTTTACAAATTAGGCAGGCTGAAAGAATAAAACAGTCTCCTCAGTTCAGCCTTGAAGACATAACATCAGCTTGTGCATCAATCTAAACTGTATACCTAAGTGATATGGTTGTGTAGTGGTTATGCATCCTAGATTGCTGAAGGAAGTACTAGTGGAAATTGCAGAGGTGCTGGCCATAATCTTCTAATCATCCTTAGATATGGGGAGCGGTGCCAGAGGACTGGAGAACTGCAAATGTTACACCGTTGTTCAAAGAAGGGTGTAAGGATCAACCCAGCAACTACAGGCCTGTCAGTTTAACCTCGGTGGTGGGGAAGCTTTTAGAAACGATAATCCGGGACAAAATAATAGTCACTTGGACAAGTGTGCATTAATGAAGGAAAACCAGCACAGATTTGTAAAGGCAACTCGTATTTAGCTAGTTTGATTGAGTTTTTTGATGAGGTAACAGAACGGGTTGATTAAGGCAATGCAGTTGACACTGTGTATATGGACTTTCAAAAGGCATTTGATAAAGTGCCACATAATAGGCTTGTCAGCAAAACTGAAGCCCATAGAATAAAAGGTGCAGTGGCAGTATGGATAGAAAATTGTCTGAGTGACAGGAAACAGAGAGTAGTGGGGAACGGTTGTTTTTCGGACTGGTGGAAGGTGTTCCCAGGGGTCGGTACGAGGACCACTGCTTTTTTGATATATATATATTTCTTGGACTTGAGTGTACAGGGCACAATTTCAAAATTTGCAGATGACACAAAACTTGGAAGTGTAGTAAACAGTGAGGAGGATAGTAATAGACTTCAAGAGGACACAGACAAGCTGGTAGAATGGGCGGACACATAGCAGATGACAATTAACGCAGAGAAGTGCAAAGTGATACATTTTGTCAGGAAGAATGAGGTGAGACAATATAAACTAAATGGTACAATTCTAAAGGGGGCGAAGGAATAAAGAGACTTGGGGGTATATGTGTAGAGAGATATTAATCCAGCTCCGTCACACAGCTAACCATTTATTTAATAATCATTACACTCCTAATCCGATCTGGCCTACTTGTGACTCCGCACCAATGTGATTGACTCTTAATTTCCTTCTAAAGTTTTATCAAACCACATCAGCGCAACTAGGGAAGGGCAATAAATGCCAACCTTGTCAGCTACTCCCATATCCCTAGAATGAATGATAGAAATAAAACAGCATGGACCATGAGCACTGTACCCCAGTGAGAGTTGGTGCCTTCAGGGGAGCTTTGTACCCTAGTGAGAGTCAGCACCTGGGTTTGCAATGAAGTTGGGTATTGCACAGTTAAGAATGTCTTACCTTATCATGCTCCTTATCTCTGCTTAATGCTTCCCTGATAGCCAAATAACATGGAACAAAAATGCTGAAACTTTGGGGAATGCTGGGGATGTTGAAATGTCTCAAAATACAGCACAAAATGAACTGCTTTTAGAGTGCAATGACTGCAGTTATGTTGGCAAACACGGCTACTATTCTGTGCCAGCAAAATTACAAATACAGCAATTGAATTTCTGTAGTGTTGCTTGGAGGAGGAATATCGACCAGGACAAAAGAACTTCTTCCCACTAGCGCTGTGGGATCTTTAATGTCCACTTGAACCTCTAAACAGGCAGATGGGAACTTGGTTCAACATCTCATCAAAAGGATAGCAGCTCCAATAATGTAGCAGTTCCTCAATACTGTACCTCACTGTCAGCTTAGTTCATGCACTCAAATCCTGGTGAGGTTGTTATGTTTTTGGGTCTTTTCTAACATTGCACTAGATTATTTCAACTCTCATATCTTGAGATAATTCTCATGGGCAAGTTCCACATCGCCATGCTTTTTAGAGCAGCTATCTTTGCCTGGTAAGTTTTCAGTAACATGCCCTGGAAAAAAACAGCAAACCCTGTCTGGTATTTGCTGTTAGCTACTGAACTTATACTATACCTCCATGAGGACCCATTCCAACCTTCAAAAGCGGTAGAGCAGCACATCACACTTCATTTTAAGTTTAAAATATCAAGCAAATTTATTTTATGAAAGATGAAGAAGCATGTCGTATAATGGATATATATTTACAATAGATATGCTTCCACCCAAAATAATAGATTACAACTCTAAGAAATAAGCTAATACTTTGCAAGTAACTTCTAAATATGTGTTTGTTTTGCTAGAAATTGTTACAACTGTGGGGGCCCAATTAATTTAAACTGTTTCTTGGAAATTTAAAACCAATTTTTCTTACTTTCAGGAGTTTCAAACTGATCATTTGCCTCAGATTTTTGAACAGATTATTTGATTAGATCAGAACAGCTCATTAGATGAGCAAACCATACCATAGTCATATTTTTCCCTACACTCACAGAATCATAGAATCATGGAATCTTACAGCACAGGAGACCATTCGGCCCATTATGCCTGTGCCAGCTCTTTGATAGAGCTATCCAATTAGTCCCACACCCCTGCTCTTTCCCCATAGCCCTGCAATCTTCTCCCCCTTAAGTATTTATCCAATTCCCTTTTGAAAGTTACTACTGAATCTGCTTCCACTACCCTTTCAGGCAATGTATTCCAGATCATAATAACTCGCTGCATAAAGAAATTTCTTCTCATCTCAACTCTGGCTCTTTTGCCAATTACCTTAAATCTGTGTCCTTTGGTTACTGACCCTTCAGCTGCTGGAAGCAGTTTCTCCATACTTACTCTATCAAAACCCTTCATAATTTTGAATGTCTCTATTAAATCTCCCCTTAACCTTCTCTGCTCTAAGGAGAACAATCCCAGCTTCTCTAGTCTCCTCACATAACTGAAGACCCTCATCCCTGGTACCATTCTGGTAAATCTCTTCTGCACCCAATCCAAGGCCTTGACATCTTTCCTAAAGTGTGGTGCCCAGAGTTGGACACAATACTCCCGCTGAGGACTAACCACTGATTTGTAACGGTTTAGCATAACTTCCTTGATTTTGTACCCTATGCCTCTATTTATAAAGCCAAGGATCCCCTATGCTTTTTTTACAGCCCTATCAACTTGTCCTGCCACCTTCAAAGATCTTTTACACAAACCCCCATGTCTCTGTTCCTTCACCCTTTTAAAATTGTACCATTTAGTTTAGAGTGCCTCGCCTCATACTTCCTTCCAAAATGCATCACTTCACACTTGTCTGCGTTAATTTTCATCTGCCATGTGTCTGCCCATTTCACCAATCTGTCTAATGTCCTCCTGAAGTCTGCTACTATCTTCCTCACCATTTACTTTCCTGAGTTTCATGTCATCTGCAAATTTTGAAATTTTGCCCTCTATACCCAAGTCCATGTCATTAATACATATCAAAAAGAGCAGTGGTCCTAATAACGACCCCTGGGGGACACCATTGTATACTTCCCTCCAGTCAGAAAAACAACCGGTTACCTCTACTTTCTACTTTCCGTCCCTTAACCAAATTCGGATCCACGCTGCCATTGCCCCTTTAATCCCATGGGCTTCAATTTTGCTAACAAGTCTATTATGTGGTACTTTATCAAACGCCTTTTGAAAGTCCATGTGCACGACATCAACCGCACTATCCTCATCAACCCTTTCCGTTTTCATCAAAGAATTCAATCAAGTCAGTCAAACACGATTTGTCTTTAACAAATCCATGCTGGTTATCCCACATTATTGTCTCTAAAAGTTTCCTTACTACTGACATCAACTGACTGGCGTGTAGTTACCTGGTTTATCCCTCTCCACTTTTTTTGAACAGGGGTGTAACATTGCAACCCTCTAGTCCTGTGGCAACACTCCCATATCTAAGGAGGACTGGAAGATTGTGGCCAGAGCCTCCGCAATTTCCACCCTTACTTCCCTCGGCAACCTAGGATGTACCCCATCTAGAACAGGTGACTTTTCTACTTTGAGCGCTGCCAACCATTTAGGTACATCCTCTTTATCTATTTTTATCCTATCCAATTTTACTCCTTTACTGTGACATGAATGAGTACAGCTCCAACACCACTCAAGAAGCTCAACACCATCCAGGACAAAGCAGTCCGCTTGATTGGCACCCCATCCACCACCCTAAACATTCACTCCCTTCACCACTGGCGCACTGTGGCTGCAGTGTGTACCATCCACAGGATGCAGTGCAGCAACTCGCCAAGGCTTCTTCGACAGCACCTCCCAAACCCCCGACCTCTATCACCTAGAAGGACAAGAGCAGCAGGTACATGGGAACAACACCACCTGCACATTCCCCTCCAAGTCACACACCATCCCGACTTGGAAATATATCGCCATTCCTTCATCGTCGCAGGGTCAAAATCCTGGAACTCCCTTCCTAACAGCACTGTGGGAGAACCTTCACCACACGGACTGCAGCAGTTCAAGAAGGCGGCTCACCACCACCTTCTCAAGGGCAATTAGGGATGGGCAATAAATGCTGGCCTCGCCAGCAACGCCCACAGCCCATGAACGAATAAAAAAAAACATTGGCAGCATCCTCTTGTGACTACAGATGCAAAGTACCCATTCAGTACCTCAGCCATGCCCTCTGCCTCCACAAGAAGATCCCCTTTTTGATCCCGAATCGGCCCCACCTTTCCTTTAACTATCCTTTTACTATTTATATGTTTATAAAAGTCTTTAGTGTTCCCTTTTATGTTACCAGCTAATCTATTTTCATACACTTTCTTTGCCCCTCTTATTTCCTTTTTCAGTTCTCCTCTGCATTTTCTGCATTCAGCTTGGTTCTCTACTGCATTATGAACCTGACATTTATCATGAGCCTCCTTTTTCTGTTTCATTTTAATCTCTATACCTTTAGTAATCCATGGAACTCTAGCTTTCGATGCCCTTCCTTTGCCCCTGGTGAAAATGTTTCTAGTCTGTACCCGAACTAACTCCTCTCTGAAGGTCTTCCATTGCACATTTGCTGTTTATCCTGCCATTCTTTGATTTCAATCCACCAGGGCCAGTTGCCTTTTCAACTCACTGAAATTAGCCCTCCTCCAGTTGAGTATTTTTACATTTGATTGTTCCTTGATATATAATGCAACATGCCTTGTGTCTAAACACGAGCCTTAAATCAAAAGTCCATTTACTGTAAAGTTACGCAATTTAAATCTTTCAGGATAATTTCATTCACACTTTTGAAACAGGAAATTACAGAGAGGTGCAAAAGCTATAGAGTAGTGATAACTGGGGACTTCAACTATCCTAATATAAATGTAAGGAATCTTACAACACCAGGTTATAGTCCAACTGTTTTATTTGAAAATCACAAGCTTTCGGAGGCTTTCTCCTCCATCAGGTGAGTGTCGGATTCCATGGAAGGTTACCGCATTTATAGTTAGAGAACAATACCTGGTGATTACAGGTAATCTTTCCAACTGCCCGTTGTCAAGGCAATCAAAGTGTTCAGACAGAGAGATGTTACCTACAGGACCACCAAATATACAAATGGCCAGAACAAAAGACAGAGAGACAGTCTTGTTCTGGCCGTTTGTATATTCGGTGGTCCTGTAGGTAACATCTCTCTGTCTGAACACTTTGATTGCCTTGACAACAGGCAGTTGGAAAGATTATCTGTAATCACCAGGTATTGTTCTCTGACTATAAATGCGGTAACCTTCCATGGAATCCGACACTCACCTGACGAAGGAGAAAGCCTCCGAAAGCTTGTGATTTTCAAATAAAACAGTTGGACTATAACCTTGTATTGTAAGATTCCTTACATTTGTCAACCCCAGTCCATCACCGGCATCTCCACATCATCCTAATATAGACTGGGATAACAATAATAATATAAGGAGCAAGGAGGGAGAGGAATTTTTGAAATGTGTTCAGGATAACTTCCTTGACCAGTACGTTTCCAGCCCAACGAGGAAGGAGGCATTGCTGGACTTGATTCTAGGAAATGAGGTGGGCCAAGTGAAGCAAGTGTCAGTGGGGGAGCATTTAGGGAGCAGTGATCACAGTATCATTAGGGTTAGAATAGCTATGGAAAATTCACGGACAACTCTAAAGTAAAAATACTCAATTGGAGGAGGGCCAATTTCGATGGGATGAGAACAGATCTGGCCCGGGTAAATTGGAATCAAAGATTGGCAGGCAAAACTCTAATTGAGCAGTGGGCGGCCTTTAAAGAGGAGATGGTTTGGGTACAATCTAGGCACATTCCCACAAGGCAGAAAGTTAGGGCAACTAATGCCAGAGCTCCCTGGATGATAAATGAGATAGTGAGTAAGGTGAAATGGAAAAAAGGGACGTATGACAAATGACAGTTTGATAACACAATTGAGAACCAGGCAGAATATAGAAACTTCAGAGGAGAAGTGAAAAAGGAAATAAGAGGGGCAAAGAGAGAGTATGAGAATAGACTGGCGGCCAACATAAAAGGGAATCCAAAAGTCTTCTACAGGCATGTAAACAGTAAACCGGTAGTGAAGAGGGGTGGGGCCAATTAAGGACCAGAAAGGAGATCTACTCATGGAAGCAGAGGGCATGGCCGAGGTACGAAATGAATACTTTGCATCTGTCTTTACCAAGGAAGAAGATGCTGCAAGAGTCTCAGTAAAGGAAGATATAGTTGAGATACCGGATGGGCTAAAAATTGATCAAGAAAAGGTACTAGAAAGGCTAGCCGTACTTAAAGTAGATAAGTCGCCCAGTCTGGATGGGATGGATCCTACATTGCTGAGAGAAGGGTGGAAATTGCGGAGGTACTGGCCATAATCTTCCAAACATCCGTAGATACGGGGTGGTGCCAGAGGACTGAAGAATTGCAAATGTTACACCCTTGTTCAAAAAAGGTTGTAAGGATAAACCCAGCAACTATAGGCCAGTCAGTTTAACCTCAGTGCTGCGGAAACTTTTAGAAACAATAATCCGGGACAAAATTAACAGTCACTTGGACAAGTGTGGATTGATTAGGGAAAGCCAGCACGGATTTGTTAATGGCAAATCATATTTAACTAACTTGATAGAGTTTTTTGATGCGGTAACAGAGAGGGTAGATAAGGGCAATGCAGTTGATGTGGTGTATATGGACTTTTAAAAGGCGTTTGATAAAGTGCCGCATGGTAGGCTTATCATCAAGATTGCTGCCCATGGAATAAAGGGGGCAATAGTAAACATGGATACACAATTGGCTAAGTGATAGGAAACAGAAAGTGGCAGTGAACAGTGGTTCTTCGGACTGGAGGGAGGTGGTATTCCCCAGGAGTCGGTGCTGGGAGCACTGCTTTTCTTGATATGTATTAATGACTTAGACTAGGGTGTATAGGGCACAATTTCAAAATTTGCAGATGACACAAAACTAGGAAGGGTAGTAAACAGTGAGGAGGATAGTGATAGACTTCAAGAGGATATAGACAGGCTGGTGGTATGAGCGGACACCTTTGGCTGCTGGCTGCAAAGTTCACATACACTCCAAAGTTTCTCCTTGACTTTAGGAACTACGAATATAAATCTGAGAGATGATCAGAGGGGGCTCCAGCCAAATATGGGTCCGACTCTCTCCTCAAAGGACTTAAACAGTTGTCAATTAAAGTCACCACCCCAAGCAGTGGCCTATCCTTTGAACTGTAACCAGGGGGCCTTCAGAGGTTTAATTGGCTGTGTGTATTGCTGGATAAATTAGATGGAACATCATCTTAAACAATAAGATATCACAAAAGGTAGTTTTGACAGCCCGTTTTTGACAATAGCACAATATGTTTGGGATTGCAAATAACGGCTGAGCAGAACAGCTCATTTTTATATCGGGGAAGAGAATTGTTGTGACTTCCTGGATTTTGAACATCCCACCCCTCCAAATTTAAAAGGAGCTGCCAGTCATATACTAATTGAGCCAATCACACAAAACTTTTGAATTATAACATAATATAATATCCATAACCAACAAAACTTGCAATTATAACATAATATAATATCCATAACCAACAAAACTTGCAATATCAGGATAGGCTTTGATCAGGAATCTGTACTAGTGTGTTAAAAACCTTCCAAGCAATGTGACTGAATTTAAAGGAATGGCTACTCAATCAAAACTAATAAAAAATCCTCATTCTTGTCATTGGTTCAAACTCTCAACCTTCTGACCCAAAGGTGAGCTTGCTACCAAGTGAGGCAAGCTGAATATCTTACTATCAATGTATGGTGATTCAACTGATAGCAATGCAAAACGCTTTCATGTAAATTTGTTTCAACAAATTGTTTAGAAATTCACATCTTTACAAGAGGAAATTATTTTTCCCAGTCAATTAGAAACATCAGGGGAATTAAATTGGATAATCCCCAAATTCACTTCACAGGAGCGATTATCAAACAAAATTTGACACCTAGCCACATAAGGAGATATTATGACAAGTGACCAAAAGCTTGGTCAAAGAGGTAGGTCTTAAGGAGCATCTGAAAGGGGGAGAGAGAGGTAGAAAGGCAGAGAGGTTTAGGGAGGGAATTCCAGAGCTTAGGGCCTAGGCAAGTGAAGACACGGCTACCAATGGTGGAGCGATTAAAATCAGGGATGCGCAAGAGGCCAGAATTGGAGGAGCGCAGTGATCTCGAAGGGTTGTAGGGCTGGAGGAGGTTACAGAGATAGGGAGGGGTGAGGCCATGTAGTGATTTGAAAACAAGAGTTTTAAAATCGAGGTGTTGCCAGACCGGTAGCCAATGTAGGTCAACGAGCACAGGAGTGATGGTGAACAGGACCTGGTGCGAGTTAGGATACCGGCAGCCGAGTTTTGGATGAGCTTAAGTTTATGGAGGGTGGAAGATGGGATGCTGGCCAGGAGAGCATTGGAATAGTAACAAAAGCATGGATAAGGGTTTCAGTTGCAGATGGGCTGAGGCTGTGGTTGAAACAGGCGATATTACATTGGTGAAAGTAGGCGGTCTCAGTGATGGAGAGGATATGGGGTCGGAAGCTCAGCTCAGGATCAAATAGGATGCCAAAGTTGCAGACAGTCTGGTTCAGCCTCAGGCGGTGGCCAGGGAGGAGGACGGAATCGATCACTAGAGAACGGAGTTTGTGATAGGGTCGAAGGCAATGGCTTTGGTCTTCCCAATGTTTAATTGGAGGAAATTTCAGCTCATCCAGAACTGGTTGTCAGACAAGCAGTCTGACAACACAGAGTCAGTGAAAGGGTAAAGAGGGTTGGTGGTGAGGTAGAGCTGGGTGTCATCAATGTACATGTGGAACCTGGCATTGCGTTTTTGAATGATTTCGCCTTAGGACAACATATAAATGAGAAATAGGTTTGGGCAAAGGATAGATCCTTGGAGGACTCAAGGTAATAGGAAAGAGAAACCATTGCAGGTTGATTGGACCTCATGTTCAGATTATATTGGTGGTGCATGCTCAGATGAAGGAGCACTTGGAGCGCTATTTTTCTGGTTAGTGGCACTGGGGCAAACCTGTGCCATTCCTATTGATCTAATCAAAAATAGGCTAAATTCCATCTTGGTGCCATTCTTCCTTACCAGTACTTCTTTCATCCTGACTACTTCATGTGGTCCGAATCCCAAATCCTGACAGCCACCATGGAACTTGACTGAATTTATTGAGCAGGTAACAAGGAGGGTGGTTGAGAGTAACGGGTTTGATGTAGTGTACATGGATTTTAGCAAGGCTTTCGACAAGGTCCCACATGGCAGACTGGTCAAAAAAGTAAAAGCCCATGGGATCCAAGGGAAAGTGGCTAGTTGGATCCAAAATTGGCTCAGTGGCAGGAAGCAAAGAGTAATGGTTGACGGTTTTTTCTTGACTAAAAGGCTGTTTCCAGTGGGGTCCCGCAAGGCTCAGTACTGGGTCCCTTGCTTTTTGTGGTACATATTAATGGTTTGGACTTGAATGTGGGGGGGGGCGGGGGGGGTGTTTGATCAACAAGTTAGCAGATGATACAAAAACTGGCCATGTGGTTGATAGTGAGGAGGAAAGCTGTAGACTGCAGGAAGATACCAATGGACTGATCAGGTGAGCAGAAAAGTGGCAAATGGAATTCAATCCAGAGAAGTGTGAGGTAATGCATTTGGGGAGGGCAAACAAGGCAATAGAGTACACAATAAATGGGAGGGTACTGAGAGGTGTAGAGGAACAGAGGGACCTTGGAGTGCATGTCCACAGATCCCTGAAGGTAGCAGGACAGGTAGATAAGGTGGTTAAAAAGGCATACGGGATACATTCCTTTATGAGCTGAGGCACAGAATATAAAAGCAGGGAGGTTACGCTAGAACTGTATAAAATATTGGCTAGTCCACAGCTTGAGTACTGCGTGCAGTTCTGGTCACCACATTACAGGAAAGATGTGATTGCACTAGAGAGGGTACAGAGGAGATTTACGAGGATGTTGCCAGGGCTGGAGAATTTTAGCTATGAGAAAAGTTTGGATAGGCTGGGGTTGTTTTCTTTGGAACAAAGGAGGCTGAGGGGAGATTTAATTGAGTTATATAAAATTATGATAGGACCGAGATAGAGCGGAAATAGGGAGGACCTATTTCCCTTAGCAGAGGGGTCAGTGACCAGGGGGCATAAATTTAAAGTAATTGGTAGAAGGATTAGAGGGGAGCTGAGGAGAAATGTTTCATCCAGAAGGTGGTGGGGGTCTCGAACTCACTGCCTGAAAGGGTGGTAGAGGCAGAAACCTTCAACTCATTTAAAAGTACTTGGGTGTGCACTTGAAGTGCCGTAACCTACAGGGATAAGGACTTAGTGCTGGAAAGTGGGATTAAGCTGGATAACTCTTTTTCGGCCGGCACGGACAAGATGGGCCAAATGGCCTCCTTCTGTGCTGTAACTTTCTATGATTCTATAACCAATGTCTTCATCCACCAATGGAATTGAACAATAAAGTCAATTTTTGATTTTTTTTCTCAACATATATATATTATAGATAGAGAGAAAGAAACTATAGCAATGTGAAAATAAAAATATAAGCACCAGTGAGTGGGGTCCACGTTCATACTTCCATCACTCCTGAAAACCAGAATATCCTGTTGTGCTCTTTTCACCTTGTTTTTTTTTCCAAATCTTTCTTCTCCATTATTCTGTGGCACAATTTATTAAATTTCCCACCTATGCTGTCCATTTTTATTTTGCTTTCTCGATATGGCTTTCGTCCCCAAACCATCTCTCGATCATTCTTTAACGTTTCATTCTCTTCAATTTTCTTTCCTTCTTCTTTTACCATTCTCTTTGTTTGTCTCCCTTCCTCAGTTTCTTCACACACCTTCGCCATCTTCTGTTTTCTACTCTATGCCCTTTCACAAAGACTTTAACAATCCAGAAAAAAGGGCGCTCATGCTCACCAAACGCTCACGCTTGATCTCCACACTATAGATTCTCTTTCAGCGGCCGGGTTCACACAGACTGGAGGGAAGTATACAGTGGTGTTCCCCAAGGATCAGTTTTAGGATCTTTTTGATATATGTTAATGACCTGGACTTGAGTACACAGGGTGTAATTTCAAAGTCTGCAGATGATACAAAACTCGGAAATGTAATAAAGAATGTGGAGGATTGTAACAGACTTAAGGAGGACAGAGACAGACTGATGGAATGGGCAGGCACATGGCAGATGAACTTTAATGCAGAGAAGTGCAAAGTGATACATTTTGGTAGGAAGAATGAGGAGAGGCAATATAAACTAAAGGGTACAATTTTAAAGGGAGTGCAGGAACAGAGACACCTGAAGGTATATGTGCAAAAATCATTAAAGATGGCAGGACAAGTTGAGAAGGCTGTTAAAAAAGCATATGAGATCCTGGGCTTTATTAATAGAGGCATAGAGTACAAAAGCAAGGAAGTTATGCTAAACCTTTATAAAACACTGGTTAGGCCTTAGCTGGAACATTTAGTTGAATTCTGGGCACCTCACTTTAGGAAAGATGCCAAGGCCTTGGAGAAGGTGCCGAAGGGTGCAGAATGGTACCAGAGATGAGGGATTTCAGTTATAGAATCATAGAAGTTTACAACAGGGAAACAGGCCCTTCGGCCCAACATGTCCATGTCGCCCAGTTTATACCACTAAGCTAGTCCCAATTGCCTGCACTTGGCCCATATCCCTCTATACCCATCTTACCCATGTAACTGTCCAAATGCTTTTTAAAAGACAAAATTGTACCCGCCTCTACTACTGCCTCTGGCAGCTCGCTCCAGACACTCACCACCCTTTGAGTGAAAAAATTGCCCCTCCGGACCCTTTTGTATCTCTCCCCTCTCACCTTAAATCTATGCCCCCTCGTTATAGACTCCCCTACCTTTGGGAAAAGATTTTGACTATCGACCTTATCTATGCCCCTCATTATTTTATAGACTTCTATAAGATCACCCCTTAACCTCCTACTCTCCAGGGAAAAAAGTCTCAGTCTATCCAACCTCTCCCTAGAAGTCAAACCATCAAGTCCCGGCAGCATCCTAGTAAATCTTTTCTGCACTCTTTCTAGTTTAATAATATCCTTTCTATAATAGGGTGACCAGAACTGACCAGTATTCCAAATGTGGCCTTACTAATGTCTTGTACAACTTCAACAAGACATCCCAACTCCTGTATTCAATGTTCTGACCAATGAAACCAAGCATGCTGAATGCCTTCTTCACCACCCTATCCACCTGTGACTCCACTTTCAAGGAGCTATGAACCTGTACTCCTAGATCTCTTTGTTCTATAACTCTCCCCAACGCCCTACCATTAACGGAGTAGGTCCTGGCCCGATTCGATCTACCAAAATGCATCACCTCACATTTATCTAAATTAAACTCCATCTGCCATTCATCGGCCCACTGGCCCAATTTATCAAGATCCCGTTGCAATCCTAGATAACCTTCTTCACTGTCCACAATGCCACCAATCTTGGTGTCATCTGCAAACTTACTAACCATGCCTCCTAAATTCTCATCCAAATCATTAATATAAATAACAAATAACAGCAGACCCAGCACCAATCCCTGAGGCATACCGCTGGTCACAGGCCTCCAGTTTGAAAAACAACCCTCTACAACCACCCTCTGTCTTCTGTCGTCAATCCAATTTTGTATCCAATTGGCTACCTCACCTTGGATCCTGTGAGATTTAACCTTATGTAACAACCTACCATGCGGTACCTTGTCAAAGGCTTTGCTAAAGTCCATGTAGACCACGTCTACTGCACAGCCCTCATCTATCTTCTTGGTTACCCCTTCAAAAAACTCAATCAAATTCGTGAGACATGATTTTCTTCTCATAAAACCATGCTGACTGTTCCTAATCAGTCCCTGCCTCTCCAAATGCCTGTAGATCCTGTCTCTCAGAATACCCTCTAACAACTTACCCACTACAGATGTCAGGCTCACCGGTCTGTAGTTCCCAGGCTTTTCCCTGCCGCCCTTCTTAAACAAAGGCACAACATTTGCTACCCTCCAATCTTCAGGCACCTCACCTGTAGCTGTCGATGATTCAAATATCTCTGCTAGGGGACCCGCAATTTCCTCCCTAACCTCCCATAACGTCCTGGGATACATTTCATCAGGTCCCGGAGATTTATCTACCTTGATGCGCGTTAAGACTTCCAGCACCTCCCTCTCTGTAATATGTACACTCCTCAAGACATCACTATTTATTTCCCCAAGTTCCCTAACATCCATGCCTTTCTCAACCGTAAATACCGATGTGAAATATTCATTCAGGATCTCACCCATCTCTTGTGGTTCCGCCCATAGATGACCTTGTTGATCCTTATGAGGCCCTACTCTCTCCCTCGTTACTCTTTTGCCCTTTATGTATTTGTAGAAGCTCTTTGGATTCTCCTTTGCCTTATCTGCCAAAGCAATCTCATGTCCCCTTTTTGCCCTCCTGATTTCTCTCTTAACTCTACTCCGGCAATCACTATACTCTTCAAGGGATCCACTTGATCCCAGCTGTCTATGCATGTCATATGCCTCCTTCTTCTTTTTGACTAGGGCCACAATATCCCGAGTCATCCAAGGTTCCCTACTTCTACCAGCCTTGCCCTTCACTTTATAAGGAATGTGCTTACCCTGAACCCTGGTTAACACACTTTTGAAAGCCTCCCACTTACCAGACGTCCCTTTGCCTGCCAACAGACTCTCCCAATCAACTTCTGAAAGTTCCTGTCCAATACCATCAAAATTGGCCTTTCCCCAATTTAGAATTTTAACTTTTGGGCCAGACCCATCATTCTCCATAGCTATCTTAAAACTAATGGAATTATGATCACTGGTCCCAAAGTGATCCCTCACTAACACTTCTGTCACCTGCCCTTCCTTATTTCCCAAGAGGGAAATATATGGAGAAACTGGAGAAGCTGCAGTTATTCTCCTCAGAGCAGAAACGATTAAGGGGAGATTTGATAGAAGTGGTCAAAATACTGAACAGTTTTGAATGAGTAAATAAGGAGAAACTGTTTCCAGTGGCAGAAGGGTCGGTAACCAGAGGACACAGATTTAAGGTGATCGGCAAATGAGCCAGAGGCGACATGAGGAAACATTTTTTTTTATGCAGTGAGTTGTAATGTGTTGAATGCACTGCCTGAAAGGGTGGTGAAAGCAGAATCAATATTAACTTTCAAAAGGGAACTGGATAAATACTTGAAGAGAAAAAATGTACAGGGCTATGGAGAAAGAGCAGGAGAATAGGACTAATTCAAAGAGCCAGCACAGACACAATAGGCCAATTGGCCTCCTCCTGTGTTGTACCTACTGTGATACATCACTAAAATCCATCTTCCTCTGCAACCAGTGAGGTAGAGCTGGATATCATCCACATACATGTGGAACCTGACATGTTTTTGTATGATTTTGGCACAGGACAGCATCTAAATGAGTAATAGGAATGGGCAAAGGATAAATCCTTGAAGGACTCGAGGTAATGGAAAGAGAAACCATTGCAGGTTAATTGGACCTCATATTCAGATATTAATGGTGCCTTCTCAGATGAGGGGGCACTTGAAGAACTATTTTTCTGGTTAGTGACACTGGGGCAGCCCAGTGCCACCCTTGTTGATCTGATCAAAAACGTGCTAAAATCCATTTTGGTGCCATTCTTCCTTACCAGTACTTCTTTCAACCACACTGCTTCTTGTGGTCCAAATCCAATGGCATCCAAGACTTGACATCCACCCTTACCAATGTCTTCAGCCATCAATGGAATTGAACCAAAAGTCATTTTTTATATATATTAGAGAGAGAGAGAGATAAACTATAGTAATGTGCAAATAAAAGTATAAGCACCAGTGAGTGGGGTCCACGTTCATACTTCCATCACTCCTGAAAACCAGAATATCCTGCAGTGCTCTTTTCCCTTTGTTATTTTTCTCCAAATCTTTCTTCCTTTCCATTATCCTATGGCACGATTTATTAAATTTCCCACCTATGCTGTCCGTTTTTATTTTGCTTTTTCGATATGGCTTTCGTGAACAACCTCCGCCCTATTTTTCGTCAACGGTTCATTCTCTTCAATTTTCTTTCCTTCTTCTTTTACCGTTCTCTTCGTGTGTCTCCCCTCCTCATTTTCTTCACACGCCCTCGCCATCTTCTGTTTTCTACTCTATGTCCTTTCACGAAGACTTTAAGGAAAAAATAAGGGCGCTCAACCTCACCAAGCGCTCGCACACGACCTCCGCACTAACGGTTTTTTTTCGGCGGTTGGGCTCACTCGGGTGAGCATGCGTACTTGGTCCCAGAGCAAGGCGGTTGGTGCTGTCGGCGCGCGGCACCTTTTGGTTTTCCCGCCTCTGGATTGCAGACCTGCCGCCATAACGTATCAGGAATGGGTCAGCTTCCAAAATCATTCCAGCACTCGGAGCTGTACTTAACTTTTAAAAGATCGGCACAGTTCAAAATGTTTAAACCATTGTGACTATTTGGCATGAAAAGAGCTGCCTGGCAGTGGTGGAAAAGAGAAGATTATCATAGAATGGTTAGAGCACAAGAGGAGGCCATTCGGCCCATCGAGTCCGTGCCGAACAGTAAAAAAATAACTGAAGAGGCTACAAGAGGAAGAAAAACGAAACGAGAGGAGAAAAAACGAATTTAGAATAAAACTTTATGTAAACTTGAGTGACTTTAAAAGAAATTGTGTGCCAGGAAATAATCTGGAGACAGTAAAGCTTCCTTCAACGTTCTTCTGTGGGTTGATATTTCTGCCAGTCCAACAGCAGTAGCTATACTATAGGTTTCAGTATCTTAAACACTGCCTGACACATATTTAAATTCTCCCTGCCTAAGAGACCTTTGGCTATCTACTTGCAAGCGTGGACACAACTCTGCTACCAACCATCAAACTTTAAAGCGGTGGTGTGTCCACCCTCAATAATTTTGAGAGCTCAGGAGGTATCTCCCAGCGCGTAAAATGCTGTTACACCTCAGGCTTTCTTCCCACCACTTTTAATTGTGGTCATGGCAAAACGGCAGTTTCACCAGCAGAGTGTCCTACTAACATTAAGATTAACAGTAAAAAAAGAGGCCGCAAGAGAAAGAAAAACAAGCAACAGGGAGATAATGCAGTAAATGTAATATATTTGGATTTTCAAAAAGCCTTTAATAAGGTACCGCATTGTAGACTCATGACTAAGGTCAGAGCATTTGGAGTCAGGGGAAAGGTAGCAGACTGGAGAGCAAGTTGGCTACAAACAGAAAACAGAGAGTAAGGGTTAAGGGTAGCTACTCACTGTGAGATTTTACTCTCGGTTGCCGTAATTGACCTGACTCCAATTTGGTAAAAAGGTGCTTTATTGAAATTCACAAAAGGGACCAACTCACAGTGTTGGGGCAGTGGTTTACAATGCAGAGCAAGAGATTATATCACCCGGTCCGCACTGGGTAGAGTTGTGTCCACCTCAGGAGTCTTGAAGAAAGCGCACTTCCCACCCCGCCTGGGGTATCCTCGTCGATTCACACGTCTTCTGCCCTACCAAGGGTGACCTCTTGGACTCCTTGTCCTCAGTCCTGCTCCGCCTGGACCCTCTTCTCGCTCTTTGGTGGGCCTCCAAAGTCAGCCGTAGTCACCTTATTCTTGCTAAATCTCTACAACCTGATATCAATGCGAGGTGCTCTTTTATGCCACTTTTGGGGTGGACCCAGGGTTAGCTATTGACAAGGGTCCTTGCCCTATTGGGGTCTCCCAAAAACGCGAGGTGTCCAATGGTGCCTTGAGTTCTTTTTCTCTTTGAGAAAAAGGGGTTAGCCTCCCTGTTATCTTCCACCTTTCAGGGGACTGCAAAAGCAGCTTGTGTCCCACCCCTGGCCTTAGCCAATCATGACTTTACACAGTGGCTCGAGACTGTTTGTGCCTCACCTTATCAGGTCTTGCCCCTTTGTCAAGGCTGGGAATCCATGGTTCCCCCGGCCTCCCCTGACTCCCTCAGATTCCAGACCAGGTCCTCCCTTGACTCCTTCAAATTCCAAGCCAGGTTTTGTGGGCCTGCTTTGTAAGGCTCTATTATTTATGTATCTGAGAAGGGTCTCAGCTCCAACTGAATCAAGAATCTTTTAGCCTATACACATAAACGAGCCAGAAGGTGGAATGCGGAGGCTGGGTGCCTTTCTTGCAAGTTGCTGTAATCCAAAAGCCCCCTGCCCTGATATCAGTGATGCTCGATTCATACATCCAGCACCTGAGTATTTAATTACATACAATCATATAAAAGAAAAAGATACATGTGCAGATGCCATTATAGCTATTTCACTTGCCCACTGTACTATGAGCAAGGATACAATCTTATATCACACTGGCAAAAGGTGGGAAATGGTGTTCACAGAATCATAGAAAATTTACGGCACAGAAGGAGGCCATTCGGCCCATCGTGTCCCTGCCGGCTGAGAGACGAGTCACCCAGCCTAATCCCACTTTCCCGCATTTGGTCCGTAGTCCTGCATTCACTCCCTTTACCACCGGCGCACCATGGCTGCAGTGTGTACCATCCACAGGATGCACTGCAGCAACTCGCCAAGGCTTCTTCGACAGCACCTCCTAAACCTGCGACGTCTACCACCTAGAAGGACAAGGGCAGCAGGCACAAGGGAACAACACCACCTGACAATTCCCCTCCAAGTCACACACCATCTCAACTTGGAAATATATTGCCCTTCCTTCATCGTTGTTGGATCAAAATCCTGGAACTTCCTACCTAACAGCACTGTGGGAGAACCTTCACCACACAGACTGCAGTGGTTCAAGAAGGCGGCTCACCACCACCTTCTCAAAGGAAATTAGGGATGGGCAATAAATGCTGTCCTTGTCAGCGATGCCCACATCCCCATGAACAAATATATAAAAATAAAAGGTCACGGCTCTTCAGGTACACATCCAGATATTTTTTAAATGAGTTGAGGGTTTCTACCTCTACCACCCTCTCAGGCAGTGAGTTCCAGACCCCCACCACCCTCTGGGTGAAAAAATATTTCCTAATTTTTGCTCTAATCCTTCTACCAATCACTTTAAATCTATGCCTCCTGGTTATTGACCCCTCCGTTAAGGGAAATAGGTCCTCCCTATCCACTCTATCTAGGCGCGTCATAATTTTGTACAACTCAATCAAATCACCCCTCAGCCTCCTCTGTTCCAAGGAAAACAACCCCAGCCTATCCAATCTGTCATCTTAGCTAAAATTCTCCAGTCCTGGCAACATCCTCGTAAATCTCCTCTGCACCCTCTCCAGTGCAATTACATCCTTCCTGTAATGTGGTGACCGGAACTGTGCGCAGTACTCAAGTTGTGGCCTAACTAGTGTTCTATACAGTTCCAGCATAACAGCCCTGCTTTTATATTCAATGCCTCGGCTAGTAACGGAAAGCATTCCATATGCCTTCTTAACCACCTTATCTACCTGTCCTGCTACCTTCAGGGATCTGTAGACATGCACTCCAAGGTCCCTCACTTCCTACACCTCTCAGTATCCTCCCATTTATTGTGTATTCCCTTGCCTTGTTTGCTCTCTCCAAATGCATCACCTCACACTTCTCCGGATTGAATCCATTTGCCACCTTTCCTAACAGCACTGTGGGAGAACCTTCACCACACGGACTGCAGCGGTTCAAGAAGGCGGCTCACCACCACCTTCTCAAGGGCAATTAGGGATGGGCAATAAATGCTGGCCTCGCCAGCGATGCCCACATCCCATGAACAAATAAAAAAAACACCAATGGAATTGAACTAAAAAGTCAATTTTTGATTTTTTTTAACATATGTATATACATATCTGTATATATATATATGTATATATATATATATATATACAGATATGTATATACATATATATATATATAGAGAGAGAGAGAGAAAGCGGGCGAAATGGCCTCCCTCTGTGCCCTAACTTTCAATGATTCTATGACTATGAGGAAGCTTGACAGGGTAGATGCTGAGAGGTTATTTCCCATGGCTGGAGAGTCTAGAACTAGGGGGCATAGTCTCAAGATAAGGGTCGGCCATTTAAGACTGAGATGAGGAGGAATTTCTTCACTCAGACTGTTATGAATCTTTGGAATTCTCTACCTCAAGAGGGCTGTGGATGCTGAGTCATTGAACATATTCAAGGCTGAGATAGACAGATTTCTGGACTCTAGGGGAATCAAGGGATATGGGGATCGGGCAGGAAAGTGTTAAGGTTGAAGATCAGCCATGATCAGATTGAATGGTGGAGTAGGCTCAAGGGGCCGTGTGGCCTACTCCTGCTTCAATTCCTTATGTTCTTTAGTTCTGGGGAATGAAGTGGGGCAGGTGGAGCATGTTTCAGTGGAGGATCATTTGGGGAACAGTTATCATAAGTTTTAAAATAGTTTTGGAAAAGGACAAGAAACAATCAAATGTGAAAATGCTGTGAATTAAAAAGGGATCTTGCCCTGGTGGATTGGAATGAAAAATTGGTAGGCAAAACAATAATTGAACAATGGGAGGCCTTAAAGGAAGAGTTGGTTTGGGTACAGAGTAGACACGTCCCTATGAGGGGGAAAGGAAGGGCATCCAAAGCTAGAGCTCCCCGGATGACTAAAAATATAGGGATTAAAATAAAACAGACAAATGCCGAATGTAAGGTTTATAATACAGTAGAGAACCAGGCTGAATACAGAAAGTATGGAGGAGATCTAAACAAGGAAATAAGTGGGGCAAAGAGAGAGTATGAGAACAGATTAGTGGCTAACATAAAATGGAACCCAAAGTCTTTTATAAACAGATAAATGGTAAAAGAGTAGTCAAAGGATGGGTGGGACTGATTAGGGACAAAAAAGATCTTGTGGAGGCAGATGGCATGGCTGAGGTACTAAATTAATACAGAAGAGGATGCTGCCATTGTAGCAGTAAAGGAGGAGGTAGCAGCAATATTGGATGGGATAAAAATAAAGAGGAGGTACTTAAGGTACTTAAAAGATTGGCAGTACTCAGTAGAAAAGTCCCCAGGATCGGATGGGATGCATCCTAAGTTACTGAGAGTTGTAAGGGTGGATATTGCAGAGGTTCTGGCCACAATCTTCCAATCCTCCTTAGATATGGGGATGGTGCCGGAGGAATGGAGGATTGCAAATGTTACAGCCACTGTTCAAAAAAGGGGAGAGGGATAAACCCAGCAATTAGAGGCCAGTCAGCCTAACATCGGTGGTGGGGAAACTTTGAGAGACAATAATCCGGGAGAAAATTAATTGACACTTGGAAAAGTATGGGCTAATAAATGAAAGTCAGCACGGATTTGATAAAGGAAAATCGTGTTTCACCACTTGAGTTCTTTGATGAAGTATTGGAGAGGGTTGATGAGGGTAGTGCGGTTGATGTGTATATGGAGTTTCAAAAGACATTTGATAAAGCACAACATTTTGATACATATAAAATTCTAACAGGACTAGACAGACTAGATGCAGGGAGGATGTTCCTGATGGCTGGGGTCACAGTCTCAGGATACGGGGTATGCCATTTAGAACCAAGATGAGGAGAAATTTCTTCACTCAGAGGGTGGTGAACCTGCGGAATTCTCTACCACAGAAGGCAGTGGAGGCCAAGTCATTAGATGTATTCAAGAAGGAGATAGATATATTTCTTAATGCTAAAGGGATCAAGGGATATGGGGAAAAAGCGGGAACAGGGTACTGAGTTAGACGATCAGCCATGAGCGGGCCCAAAGGGCCGAATGGCCTGCTTTTGCTCCTATTTTCTATGTTTCTATGTTTCTGTAAACTTGTTAGCAAAATTAAAGCCCATGGGATTACAGGAACATTGGCAAAGTGGATCCAAATTGGCTAAGGGAAAGAATGCAGTGACTAGTGTTGAATGGTTGTTTTTCATACTGGAGGGAAGTATACAGTGGTGTTCCCCAGAGGTCAGTATTAGGACCACTGCTCTTTTTGATATATATTAATGACCTGGACTTGGGTATAGAGGGTATAATTTCAAAGTTTGCAGATGACACAAAACTCGGAAATGTAGTAAACAATGTGAAGGATAGTAACAGACATCAGGAGGACAGAGACAGACTGGTGAAATGGGCAGACACATGGCAAATGAAATTTAACGCAGAGAAGTGTGAAGCGATGCATTTTGGTAGGAAGAATGGGTACAGACAATATAAACTAAATGGTACAATTTTAAAGGGGGTGCAGGAACAGAGAGACCTGGGGGTGCACACATGCAAATCTTTGAAGTTGGCAGGGCACAATGAGAAGGTGGTTAAAAAAGCATATGGGATACTGGGCTATATTAATAAAGGCAGAGTACAAAAGCAAGGAAGTTATGCTGAACCTTTATAAAACACTGGTTAGGCCTCAGCTGGAATGCTGTGTTCAGTTCTGGGCACCTCACTTTAGGAAGGATGTCAAGGCCATTACAACGTGCCGCGCTGGAGGTCCCGGTGAAGGGGGGTCTCTGCATATCTAATGCTCCTTCTCCTTTTCCGCATCTCCCTCCTCCCATAATCTTTTCTGACTCACGTGCTGCACATGCTGTCAGCACACAACCCTGACTTGCTCCTCTCCCCACTCCACAACTCAACCTGTTTCCCTTTGTCATTGCAGATACCCAAGAACACGTGACGGCACCCGAGAAGGAGGACACTGAAGCCACACCGTCACTTGATCCATAGAACCATAGAAAAGATACAGCACAGAAGGGGGCCATTCGGCCCATCGTGTTCGCACCGGCTCGAAGAGCAACCAGGTGCCCATTCAAATCCCACCTTCCAGCACCCGGTCCATAACCCTGCAGCTTACAGCACTTTAGGTGCACGTCCAGGTATTTAAAAGAGTTGAGGGTCCCTGCCTCTACCACCAATTTGGGCAGTGAATTCCATACACCCACCACCCTCTGGGTAAAAAAGATTTTCCTCTTGTCCCCTCTAATCCTTCCACCAATCAGCTTAAATCTATGTCCTCTAGTTCTTGAACTTTTCGCTGGGGCAAACAGGTACTTCCTGTCTACTCTACCTGGGCCCCTCATAATTTTGTACACCTCAATCAAATCTCTCCTCAGCCTCTTCTGCTCCAAGGAATACAACCCCAGCCTATCCAATCTCTCCTCGTAGCTGCAATTTTCAAGCCCTGGCAACATTCTTGTAAACCTTCTCTGCACTCTCTCTAGGGCAATTACGTCCTTCCTGTAATGTGGTGACCAGAACTGCGCACAATACTCCAGCTGTGGCCTTACCAGCGTTTTATACAGTTCATAGGAACATAGGAACAGGAGTAGGCCATTCAGCCCCTCGTGCCTGCTCCGCCATTTGATAAGATCATGGCTGATCTGTGATCTAACTCCATATCCCTTAATACCTTTGGTTGCCAAAAAGCTATCTATCTCAGATTTAAATTTAGCAATTGAGCAAGTATCAATTGCCGTTTGCGGAAGAGAGTTCCAAACTTCTACCACCCTTCGTGTGTAGAAATGTTTTCTAATCTCGCTTCTGAAAGGTCTGGCACTAATTTTTAGACTGTGCCCCCTACTCCTAAAATCCCCAACCAGCGGAAATAGTTTCTCTCTATCCACCCTATCTGTTACCCTTAATATCTTATAAACTTCGATCAGATCACCCCTTAACCTTCTAAACTCTAGAGAATACAACCCCAATTTGTGTAATCTCTCCTCGTAACTTAACCCTTGAAGTCCGGATATCATTCTAGTAAACCTACGCTGCTCTCCCTCCAAAGCCAATATGTCCTTCCGAAGGTGCGGTGCCCAGAACTGCTCACAGTACTCCAGGTGCGGTCTAACCAGGGTTTTGTATAGCTGCAGCTTCTGCCCCCTTGTACTCCAGTCCTCTAGATATAAAGGCCAGCATTCCATTAGCCTTATTGATTATTTTCTGCACCCGTTCATGACACTTCAATGATTTATGTACCTGAACCCCTAAGTCCCTTTGGACATCCACTGTTTTTAACTTTTTACCATTTAGAAAGTACCCGGTTCTATCATTTTTTGATCCAAAGTGGATGACCTCACATTTGTCTACATTGAATTCCATTTGCCACAGTTTTGCCCATTCACCTAATCTATCAATATCGCTTTGTAATTTTATGTTTTCATCTACACTGCTTACAATGCCACCAATCTTTGTGTCATCGGCAAACTTAGATATGAGACTTTCTGTACCTTCATCTAAGTCATTAATAAATATTGTGAATAATTGAGGCCCCAAGACAGATCCCTGCGGGACTCCACTAGTCACATCCTGCCAATGTGAGTACCTACCCATCATCCCTACTTTCTGTTGCCTTTCGCTCAGCCAACTTCCTAACCAAGTCCATACTTTTCCCTCAATTCCATGTGCTTCTATCTTAGCTAACAGTCTCTTATGTGGGACCTTATCAAATGCCTTCTGGAAGTCCATATAAATAACATCCATTGACATTCCCCTGGCCACTACTTTAGTCACCTCTTCAAAAAATTCAATGAGGTTTGTCAGGCACAACCTACCTTTCACAAATCGTGCTGGCTCTCTCTGATTAACTGAAAATTTTAAGGATGTCACCCTATCCTTAATTATAGACTCCAGCATTTTCCCCACAACAGATGTTAGGCTAACTGGTCTATAATTCCCCGGTTTCCCTCTCTCTCCTTTCTTAAAAAGCGGAGTGACATGTGCAATTTTCCAATCTAGAGGGACAGTTCCTGAATCTAGAGAACGTTGAAAGATTATAGTTAGGGCATCCGCAATGTGCTCACCTACTTCCTTTAAAACCCTGGGATGGAAACCATCTGGTCCTGGGGATTTGTCACTCTTTAGTGCTATTATTTTCTTCATTACTGTTGCTTTACTTATGTTAATTTTATCAAGTCCCTGTCCCCGATTCAATATTAGTTTTCTTGGGATTTCCGGCATGCTATCCTCTCTTTCGACTGTAAATACTGATGCAAAGTAATTGTTCAACATGTCCGCCATTTCCCCATTGTCAAGGACAATATTCCCACAAATCATCATTACATCCCTGCTTTTGTATTCTATACCTCGGCTAATAACGGAGAGCATTCCGTATGCCTTCTTCACAACATTATCTACCTGTACTGCCACCTTCAGGGACCTGTGCACATGCACTTCAAGGTCTCTCACTTCCTCTACCCCTTTCAATATATTCCCGTTTACTGCGTATTCCCTTTTACTGTTTGCCCTCCCTAAGTGCATTACCTCACAATTCTCCGGGTTGAACTCCATTTGCCACTTTTCCGCCCACTCCACCAACCCATTGATATCTTCTTGGAGTCTACAGCTATCCTCTTCACTATCAACTACACTGCCAATTTTTGTGTCGTCTGCAAATTTGCCAATCATGCCCCTTACATTCAAGTCCCAAATCATTAATATATACCACAAACAGCAAGGGACCCAACACTGAGCCCTGTGGCACACCACTGGAAATGGATTTCCATTCACAAAGACATCCATTGACTTTTACCCTTTGTTTCCTTTACTGAGTCAGATGAAGACTTCGATGGATCAGGCTACAGAAGACGGCTGATGGGGGTACTCCAACAAATGCATGGGGTACTGGAAAGCCTGGCAGAAAGCCTGCGCACAATGAGAAGGGGCATGGAGGAGTCCAGCTCCAACTTGGTGCAGGGCTTTGCGCAGAGCTTGGAGCCCATCCTTTCCAACATGGAATGGGTGGTCACCTCCATCAGCACACCTGTGGAACACGCCATGATGCAACGTCTGATAACTGATGTCACAGCATCTATTGCAGCACAAACATCTGCCATCCAAGGTGTGACAGCTGCATTTGCAGCTCTGACTGCTGCCGTGGAAGCTCAGACTGCTGCTATCGTGGCTCTGGGGACCACTGTGGATCGGGGCTTCCAGGGTGTCACAGCACTCCAGCAATCCGTTCTCTAGCCGATCACCAGGATTACTGAGGCGCTGCCCCGGGAGAGTGGCAGTGGCGCCATGGCAGTCGAACTTGCTGTCCTCTCTCAGGTCCACAGCATTCCTGCTCCCACCCCTGCCACTCCACCAGTGCCCCTGTTGTTGCCTCTCGGCCAGCCAGGCCAGATTGCTGCGGCCTATCCTGAGATGGTGCAGTCTGAAGCCGGGCCCTCCAGGCCCAGAGCTGCTCGAGGTCGTCCTCCAAGGCCATCTAGACGTTCCTCCATTGAAAGCCAGCAGCCTCCCACCACCCATGTTCCAGCCTCTGGGGAAGCATCTCATAGGAGCACTAGGATAGGTAAAGGCACACGGACAACAGGCACTAAGGCAATGCACAAGGGTGAATAGTTCTGTTATGTTTGCGTAATTTCAGTTATTAATCCATAAATGAAAGTTTGATTTTGCATTTGGTGGTGGTTTTTATTTATGCAATGAGCTGGGAGGGACACCAATGTGCAATCAGATGGAGGGCAATTTGATTGTCTTGTGGGAGGGGAAAGGTGGGGAATGTAGGACTGTTGGTGAGTTGGGGGATGTAGTTCCAATTATTGATACTGGGCATGGATCAGGCGAGCACGCAGAGCCCTTGCAGACAAGGCGTATGGTTCCTGCTGCACCCTTGCGTCTTTCTCCACTTCCTCTTCCAGCTCCACCCCCTCGTCCTCCTCCTCCTTAGCCTCTTGTTCCTCCTGCTCCTCATCCTCCAACTCTAGCTCAGGATCTTCTGCAATCATTGGTGGCAAAGGCTGGGCCCTCATGTTGGCGAGGTTGTGCAGCATGCAGCAGACCATCACAAATCTGTCCACCCGCTCAGGGGAGTACTGCAGGGCTCCTCCAGACCGGTCCAGGCAGCAGAAGCGTTATTTGAGGCCTATGGTGTGCTCCACGATGTTGCGTGTGGCAGAATGGCTCTCATTATAGGCCTGCTGCGCACGTGTGCGTGGATTCCTGACCGGTGTCATGAGCCACGTCATGAGGGGATAGCCCTTGTCGCCCAGTAGCCAGCCTTTAACTTGCTGAGTCAGGTAAAAGATAGCCGGATGTTGGACTGCTGCATGACGAAGGGCATCGACCTCCATGATGCGATGCGTGTGGTCGCTCACCAGCTGCACGTTGAGGGAGTGGAAGCCCTTTCGGTTGATGAAGACAGTTGAGTTGATGTGCGGGGCACGCAGGGCAATATGTGTGCAGTCAATGGCACCCTGCACCATGGGGAAGCCAGCAATGTGGGTGAACCCCCCATGCTTGCTCATTCTGATTGTCTCTGTGGAGAGGGAAGGTGATGAACCTGTTCTTCATGTGGTACAGTGCGTCTGTGACCTCCCTTATGCAGCAGTGCACTGCATAGTGCGAGATGTTGCACGTCGCCAGCAGAGGCCTGAAATGATCCTGAGCCGTAGAAATTTAGCGCCACGGTGACCTTCACAGCCACAGGCAATGCTGTCCTCGCCCTGCTCTGAGGCTGCAGTTGACAGCTTCCTTGGTGAACCTCAGGCATCGGATGCAATCCTCCTTGATCATGTTGAGGTAAGAGAATTGATCCCTGAAGGCCCTCCTGCTCAGTGCCCAGTGCCTCCTCGTCCTCCATCTCCTCACCCCTTGACCTGCTGCACGTGGCCTCTCTGCATGCTCCCAGTTATGCTCCATGCCCAACCTAGCACACTGCCCATTGTTGGCAGGAATGTTGTTCCACCAGGGTTGTAACTTTCCGACCCATAAGGCAGTACCTGCCGAAGCATGCTCAAAAGTAGTGTAGGAACTCTCAATAATAGGGAGCTTCAAAACACTTCCTACTCCTCCAGCAGCCAGAAGCAATAATCCAGCAACTAACCTGCAACACCTGCATGGCCCCTTTAAATAGCGCTGGTGGCGGGGGTCCTTCAGGCAGTGTAAGAAACGTTTAGATGGTCGGGGATAAGACTGTGCATTGAGTTAAACATTAAGGTCGAAAATGGTGTGTATCACTTTAAATCAGCGTTGCACACTGATTGCATTTTCTCCCGAATTTATAAGCTTCCAGCGTCCGGTATTTACACATACGTTAACTCCTATGCCAAGATGGCATCTGGCGCACATCACACAGGAAACGTGCGTGCGCATCCAAGACACCATCTTGGATGTCAGAGGCCTCGTGTAGCACCGAAACAATGGGCGCTACACAGCCCAATTTAGCGCCCGAAGTGTTTAGTCGTGATGGTCTACCATCATACTGTGGAGCAGTCTTTTCCTCCCTGTTAATTTCATATGTTTGATGTCATTCTTTCCCTTTATATATTCTTTCTCTGCTGTCGCCTTTGCAAGAGAATTCCTTAAACTCAGATAGATCTCCATGTGAAGAACAACTTTTCAAATAAAAATCTCACCATCAAATAGAAACCTTTGTTACGTCAAGTAAGCAGGCTGCAAGATAACTTAGATTGTGAAGTTTTAACGATATCAGGTGTGCATTGCACAGCTGAAAGTGTAGGAAGCACGAATGAAGGTACTATAGTATTACAAGTTTTTTCTTATAAAAGGAAATCACAAAGTGGCTGGATAGATGAACTAATAAGTACAGAAAGCAAAGTTTCCAACAGAAGCAAGACCATGCGGGAGAGGCTTAACTAGGAGGCCCGAGATAGAGAGTTTGAGCAGTGGGAGGGAGGCTTAAAGATAAGGCAGAAAAGGAAAGCTTATGTTAGACACCAAGAACTCAACACTACAGAAAGCCTGGAGGAATATAGAAAGTCAGGGGTGAAATTAAAAAGGAAATTAGGAAAGAAAAGAGGGCATGAAAAAATATTGGCAAGTAAAATCAAGAAAAACCCCAAGATGTAATATAAAAACATAAAGAGCAAGAGGATAACTAGGTTAAGAGTAGGGCCTATTAGAAGTCAAAAAGGTAACCTATGTGTGGAGGTGGAAGATGTTGGTATGGTTCTCAAGGAATACTTTGCGTCTGTCCTCACAAAAGAGAGGGACGATGCAGAGATTATAGTTAAGGAGGAGGAGTGTGAAATATTGGATGGGATAAACTTAGAGACAGAGGAAGTATTAAGGGGATTAGCATCTTTGAAAGTAGATAAATCACCAGGGCCGGTTGAAATGTATCCCAGGCTGTTAAAAGAAGCAAGGGAGGAAATAGCAGAGGCTCTGACCATCATTTTCCAATTCTCTCTAGATACAGGCATGGTGCCGGAGGATTGCTAACATTGTACCATTGTTTAAAAAGGGAGCGAGGGATAGACCAAGTAATTACAGGCCAGTGTCTAACCTCGGTGGTGGGCAAATTATTGGAATCAATTCTGAGAGACTGGATAAACCATCACTTAGAAAGGCATGGAGTAATCAAGGCCAGTCAGCATGGATTTGTTAAGGAAGGTCGTATCTGACTAACTTGATTGAATTTTTTGAGGAGGTAACAAGAAGGGTCGATAAGGGTAGTGTGTTTGATGTAGTCTACATAGATTTTAGCAAGGCTTTTGACAAGGTCCCATAAGGCAGACTGGTCAAAAAAGTACAAGCCAATGGGATCCGAGGGAGAGTGGCAAGTTGGATCCAAAATTGGCTCAGTGGCAGGAAGCAAAGGATAATGGTCGACAGGTGTTTTTGTGACTGGAAGGCTGTTTCCAGGGGAGTTCTGCAAGGCTCAGTACTGGGTCCCTTGCTTTTTGTGATATATATATTAATGACTTGGACTTAAATGTATGGGGCATGATTAAGAAGTTTGCAGATGATACAAAAATTGGCTGTGTGGTTGATAGTGAGTAGGAAAGCTGTAGACTGCAGGAAGAAATCAATGGGCTGGTCAGGTGGGCAAAAAAGTGGCAAATAGAATTCAATCCAGAGAAACGTGACATAATGCATTTGGGGAGGGTAAACAAGGCAAGGGAGTACACAATAAATGGGAGGATACTGAAAGGTGTAGAGGAAGTGAGGGACCTCAGAGTGATGTCCAAAGATCCCTGAAGGTAGGACAGGTAGATAAGGTGGTTAAGAAGGCATATGGAATACCTTCCTTTATTAGCCGAGGCATAGACTTTAAGAGCAGGGAGGTTAGGCCACAGCTTGAGGACTGTGTACAGTGCTGGTCACCACATTACAGGAAAGATGTAATTGAGGGTACAGAGGAGATTTACGAGGATGGTGCCAGGGCTGGAGAATTTTTGCTATGAGGAAAGATTGGATAGGCTGCAGTTGTTCTATTTGGAACAGAGGAGGCTGAGGGGTGATTTAATTGAGGTGTATAAAATTGAGGGGCCTAGATAGAGTGGATAGTAAGGACTTATTTCCCTTAGCAGAGAGATCAATAACCAGGGGGCATCGATTTAAAATGTTTGGTAGAAGGATTAGAGCAGAAATGAGGAAATATTTTTTCACCCAGAGGGTGGTGGGGGTCTGGAACTCACTGCCTGAGAGGATGGTAGAGGTAGTAACCCTCAACTCATTTAAAAAATACCTGGATGTGTACCTGAAGAGCCATGACTTTTTTTTAAAAATTCATTCACGGGATGTGGGCATCACTGACAAGGACAACATTTATTGCCCATCCCTAATTGCCCTCGAGAAGGTGGTGAGCCTTGAACTGCTGCAGTCCATGTGGTGAAGGATCTCCCACAGTGCTGTTAGGTCAGGAGTTCCAGGATTTTGACCCAGCGACGATGAAGGAACGGTGATATATTTCCAAGTTGACCTACAAGGCTACGGACCAAGTGCTGGAAAGCTCATTTTCGGCCGGAACGGACACGATGGGCCGAATGGCCTCCTCCTGTGCCATAAATATTCTATGCATTTAATCACCTGTGTGTACACAAGATTCAGTTTTTCCTCTGACTGCAAAATCTACATTTTTCAAAACTGGAGAATTAACAGTTGGTTCAGAACCTCTAGTTTTCAAAAGGATGAAACTGCTATAGTGCATGAAAACTTTATTCATTTAATTACTGCAACAGTGATTCAGTTAATTCAGCAATACAGAACACATCTGAAGTCAAAAGTGCATTTAACTACAGAGCTCTGGCAGCCACATTTTGAGTTTCATCAGCTAGGCATCTATTTTTGGTAACAGTAAATACTGAGTTTAGAAAACTGGACAGTTCAGAGTGGCTTTGGCCCTCATTATAGCCAATTTAATACATTACTGGACGATAGTCAACATTTCCCTAGGTGCAAAGCTTGTGTCAAACTCGCATACATCCGAAACTCACTCTTCTACCCAACAGTCAAAATGGAAGAGAACATTAAAGATAATATGGGTGCTACAACTTCAGTTGCTTGAGGATTAAAAAAAAGCATTCAACAGTGCCAAGTTAATTCCAGAAGAAGCTTTACTAAATCTTGAATGTTCATGTTAATTTAATATATGTATATATATCTCCCCATTAGCCTGTTTTTAAAAGTTATTTTTAAAAGAATCCCAAAGGTTGCAATAAACAGGTTTAAAGGTCATGCACAAAAGATTTGTGGTAATAAATATTCTCAATCTTATAAATACTATACATCTAGGACCATCTGTTTAGTTGAAAGCTGCATTAACAACTGAAATGAGGGATGTAAACAAAGTTCAGAGAATCAAAGTTGTACAAGGGTTCTTCTGTCTTGTTTTTAAAGACAAGTCAAATCCTTCAAATGTGTGTGAAATACTCAAGAAAATAGTACCCATGTAAATGATTGCTTAATTCAATATACTAAATGCTGAGAGATCAAATTCCCAAAATAGCAGCCAATCTGGATTAAATGAATTACTGTAAATGAGAATCAATTTGAGGCAAATGAAAGATCTTATCTATGTGGTGCTGAAATTGCTCAACACATCTGGAATGTGTTCCATCATCTTGCAGAGACATGAAGAAATTAGACCCACACAATGAACAGGTTCAGGAAGTGAGATGATAATGTAAATTTCAAATCAAAATTCCCTCAATTGCTGAATTGCAAAATATTTTTTTAAAGAAGTATTTTTTTGGTAAATTTTTGTGCTCACCATACTGAGGACTATTTGCATGGTGATCTCAAGGGGCACACACATAGAACACTTTCCCATTGGGGTGGTAAATGTCAGCATTATATACTGCTAGGGAAAGTAAAACAAGTTATGTGCAGAATAAAGCTCCCCCACTCTGCCTCAATAACATGACTCATCCCCAACCTCATAAGGGCAGCTTTTGCCATACCAGTCCGATATTTTCCTTCACTACACCGAACATCCTTGCAGCTGGAGTGAGATTGCCTTCTTGGTGCCAAAATAGATAGTTTTCATAGGTCCACTAAGAACCATGTGGAGATTGCCCATACATTTCACACAAAAGTCTTACAACCAGAAGAGGTGAGACATTCATTCCATCTTTCCAGGTTAAATTAGGAGGCAAGGACCCAGAGGTGAAAGGAAAATGTACTAACTCACTACACCTAAAAAAAAATCCTTGTTGTACTTGAATTATATCAACTGTACTGCAAATGAGATTGTTGGATTCCCAGATATTACATAATTCCAATCCACATGATCTCTAGCTTTTACATCACCTCATTGAGCAGGTTTTACTAAGCCCTACCAGGCTGTTTGACAAACACACAGTTCCAAAGGAAAGGATGAGAAAGACAAGTAGGATTATAATTACACCAACTTTAGCAATGCCACATCAACAGAAGTTCAAAAATCCAGATTTAAACATGATATAGAAGGCAAAAGAAAAGGAAGTAGCCTTTTGGATTTATTTTTGGGTTGGGGAAAAATGAACAGAAAAATGTAATTTTAATTTGGACTTAGTCAGTAATTAATTTTAGATGTTAGTTTCTTGATATTTACCCACCCTAGAAGTAGTTAGAGAGAGTACATGGCGATGCACAAGGTCTCAAAGGGCCAGATTTTCTTTTCTCATCCCACCCTTTTCTTGTAGTCTTAAAAGGATGGGATGAGAAAAGAAGGATGTGATGATCGGGTGAGGTGAGCTAGGATGGGAGGAGGCTCGTGTGGAGCATAAACACCGGCATAAATCTGTTGGGCTGAATGGCCTGTTTCTGTGCTGTAAAATTCTACGTAACAATAAGGGCTATGTGCTAAACTTGGCATGTGGCCTTAACTGGAGCCACGGTAATGCTTATTTGCAGTATTTTCCACCATCTTTACCTAAAAGAACTATATATCACTGTGGTTTTATATTAAATTCATGACAGGAAGGTAAGGCTGTGGGGCAAGCTAATTCCAAAATGGTAGCGTGAAAATGTTAGTGAGCCTTCAGGCCAGCAGTATAAATTGATGAGACAAAGCGTGGACAATTAAAAAGTCTTACAATTTTCATTCCATGTCTCATGTCCTTTGAATATAGGTTTTTTTCTTAGTGCTATTTTTCAAAACTAAATCCTTTTTGAAAAAACAAATATTTGTCTGGAAGCGGGTTCTTAGCTTTCTCGTGTCAAGATAAAATACCTCAGTGGAATTTAAATTATCCTTGCAGTTTGATATCTGCAAAATTAAAATATACGCAATACGCATCCTTGTCCTTAGTTTACATCCCCATTGAGATCAAACTGTTTCCTGCAAGTCTCTATAAATGGTTTTATATATAATGGACAATAGAAAGAAATACCTAGAATGAACATTGGAAAGAAATATCTAAATCTCAACCTCTTCAAGTACTACAGCAGACTGCTCCAAACACCATTACTCAAAACTAGTTTTACTCATGCATTTTTGAACAGCTGTACAAGTTCTGGGTTCACAGTCAAAAAACATTTTAGAAATTTAAACACAATACATTCTTCTCACTTTCATTTGACAAAAACATAGTAAACTATTCCCTTAAAATGCAAATTGTTTGGACCCGCCTCCTTCATAGCACTCAATTTTAAACAGATCACATCCTTGACTACCTCATTCTTTTTAAAGCATTCTATTTACAGAAACTTTCCCACCTATGTACATGCAAATCTGAATCGTTCAAAGAAGTCATTACTAATACATGGTCCCATCACTGATCACACTAATGCAGTTGTAGCGGATACAAAAATGTACATTACAGTTAATCCTACATGATAAGTTTCACTGGAGGAGTTAGGTGCATCACACAAACATAACATTAACATTTGTTGTCCTATGCAGAGTTCCCCTTCTTGTTCCACCAACCTCAAAATATAATTAGCAACTCCTAATTTCTTTGGAGGTTTCTAGTGGTCTAAAGTTGGTTTAGAAATGAGGAAGGGGCAGGACAATAACTTAAGCTGAGGTCTTAAGTGTTGGATCGTGAAACCTATTTCTTGACGAGAGCACTAAATAACAAAAATAATAAATGTCAAAAATCCACAAAACCTAAGACTGTTGAGCTAAAAGCTACATTCAGGATTTAAGGTGTTTGTAACATGCATTCCGAAAAGCCTGCACTCTTTTATCCGATGTGCCTAATAAGTACTACAGTGGAAAAAAAATCTTATCACAAACTTCCTCCTTCATGTACGTGCCATAAATCCTTAAAAGGGTCAAAAATTTTGTGAGCATGCTATGCTAAGCATAACACTAAGCAACAATACTTGGGAGCTCTAGGCAATTTCCCCAACAATGCAGCTTCTACTCAGAGCACATACCATTCCCCAAGGCAATATTTCCACTTTTCAATCAGATCAAAGATCAAAACAGCACTTTTATGTTACTAACCAAATAGAAATATGCTACTGAGGGACCTTCCTTCACTTGGGTTGAATTCTAACTTAGTTTTGGAAGCAAACCCAAAGCTCTGCACATTGGTAAAAAGAACCTGTTTCTATTTGAAAAAGGCCAATTCTTTATGCTTAACAAATTTCAATAACCAAAAAGTGTTGGCTTCATTCAAGGATAAAGGCTGGTTTCCAGAATTTGTATTAAATTAGTTCCCCAAAAAGCCACTATAACTATTGCATTTAGACTCACAGTTTGCCATCGACTGTCATTCAAAACAACAGTGGCTCCTCTCCTTACACCACCCCCCCCCACCCCCAAATTTAAAAGTCTATTCACATTTTTATGTATATATGGCCTGCATAGGTCAACAAGACTGGTACATTAAAGCCATAATTTTTCCTAAATCAAATGCCATGATTCACAATTTTACAGGCTTCACATCTAGAAAGTTATTTAATTTCACTGATTTGCAAATTGTGTACGTGCAAATTGAGGTTCACGAGATTATACAGACCCAGAACTAGAATTTTGCATGTTTACAGACAAACGGATATTTTTTCTTGAGTTAGTTTAAACTCAGAAGCAAATACCTCAATTTAGAATGACCTTAATAAAGTGTCCAAGTGGTGTTTTGCAGTGTCAATCTCACTCTTCCACAAAGAAATTCCCAATTATTTTTTAAAAAATGAACTATTAGCAATTAATCTTCCAACTTTTGATTTGGAAAGATGAACCCTTAAGCTCGCTGGACTATATTAGTGGAAGGGAACATCAAATGTCTGGATAAACCTGATGCAAAAAGCAACTGAGATTGAATGCACTGATGGCCACAGTGAAGCTGTTACGTTCACATTTGCCCATCCATGCAAACATGCTTATTCACAGGATGGCATTACAACTGTACCAGTCGAAAGGATTATTCCTTAACCTAGACTACACAACAAAGGAAAGATGGCTTCAGGTTAGTTCTTCACTGCACTAGGAGCACATTTCTTCCTTGTCTGCTGACATCTCACTCTCTGGTATTCCCAATGATGGTCATGATGAACATAAAGATATTGATGATATCAGTATAAAGGTTGAGTGCTGCAAAAATGTATTCCTCTGGACTGATAACCAGCTGTTTGTTCCCCAGGATCATCTGTGTGTCAATGGCCAAAAACTACAGAAGAATAAGAAAAGAGTTAGTTTGGACAGCTCACCTCCTTTAAATGCACATTCCCTATGAAATTATTGTGTAAAATTAGCCAATGCAAGTTTCTGTTTTCCTCCCCAGACCGACTGGCTCACTGAATTGTATTCACACTATAGCTGAAAATGGTGTTTGTTCAAATTAGGAATTGCAATTGCCCAGACCTTTCTCGTTGTGCTAGGCTCTGCTGGACCTGGCAGTTGGATACAATGACAATTATTCTAAGCTGTCTTAATGAGTCATGTGACAACTTTCTCACCTACTCACGTGGAGTGCCAGAGAAAATTAACAAGCGCTGACAAAAAAAAAAGGAAAATAAAAAAGGTTTTCTATGGGCACATTAGCAGTAAGACAGTCAAGGTAGGATAGGCCTGCTACTGCATCAAGGAGGCAAGCTTGTAGTGGAGTGTGAGGGAATTGCAGAAATAAGTCCTTTGCCTCTGTTTTCACAGAAGATTGCAATACTAGAGGTGGGTATAGTACAGTGGAAGTTAATATTCAAAGAAATGACTCAAACTTAAGGTAGACAAAAATCACTGGAATCTGTTTACATCCAAGGATCCATGGGGAAGTGAGGGAAGAAACAGCAGACTTGACTGCAATTTCCAAAATTCCATGGGAAGGAAAATTACAAAAAATCTCCCTAGTAGATCTCGTTAGCAAGTGAGATTGTAAAGTGACATTTTAGTGAACAAGTCTGCTTTGTATTATATACAGGCCTGTCTAAGATAGAGGACTTAAGATTTTGAATTAAAAATATCATGTAAACTACTGAACTTTTGAATTGAAGTTTACCCTTATAACATCAGACGTTTAATTACCATTTTTTTTGTGTTAACAATCCTATGATAAACATACAACGGCTTTGGAAACGTCTAGATCCAAAGTGCCGCGAGACAGTGTGGCTGCTCCCAATCGATCAATTCTCCCAGCTTCACAGGGATACAGGAGATGTGTGACATCTTTACGATAGCTAGGTGCCATCAGGTCAAGGTGACGTGATAAACTCACAGGAAGAAATGTATTGCGTACATCCATAAACACTGCCTTGTTGTCAAATTAATTGGGAAACCATATGGTTTAGCAGTTTATAGTTTCAATTAGTTCCAGAAGCTCAGCATTTAATTGTGGGAAAAGGATATACTGCAGAATTGTTAGCTACAAAAACAAACTTACAAGGTCACCATCTTTGGGTGGAATATAATACTGGATAAGAAAAGATTCACTCCTGCAATTAGACTGAAGGTCTTTTTCAGCTCATTAGTTTACCCTGTGTAAGAATGTTTTCCATAACTTTCCGTTGGTATAATGATGTGGCTGGCAGATGTATCAAGAGTCACGTTGACCATAGTTTCATGCCTTAAATAGAGGGGCAGTTAGCAGCTTAGTTGAATTTGTGCCCCCAGGACAAAAAAAGCTGATAGTTACAGTCAAGGTGGAATTTCTTCTGGTGCCTCCCAGATTTGGCAACTACCAATCTGTTCAGTTTACAGACATAGCTTGTTACATGAAGAACTTTACTACACATATTGTCTCATTATATGAATTTTATACAAAGTTAATAATTTTTGTAGAATTTCTTGCATAGTAAATATTTTGGACTTGTTTTAACATATGAATTATATTGCTGTGGAATTACGTTTTAAAAATAAAGTCTGAACTTAGGACAAATGTGTGTGGAGTGTTCCATTGAAGATCTTGAACCAAAATCAGAAATATAAGTGGACCTTTTAAATATAGTCTAACAACCTCTAACATTTTCCACTTTTTTTTTGAAGGGAGTGTATTGTAGGTAGGGTTTCAGTGCTGGTCACATGCACTTTTCTCTACACTTCACTGACACCAGACATCTCCCTCCAGATGTATTTTTGCACCTCCTTTGGCTAAATCCTGTAATGATCGCTAAAACCAATGAGTGAATCTAGAGATCGGGAACTGCCTTTTTTAATTAATGTTTTCATCCCTCCTTGCAAGAAAGGCGCCAGCCTTGGCTGAGTGGTAACACTCGCGCCGATAAGTCAGAAGTTTGTGGGTTCAAGTCCCCCTCCAGAGACTTGAACACAAAATCTAGGCTGACACTCCAGTGAAGAACGGAGGGAGTGCTGCACTGTTGGAGGCGCAGTCTTTCAGATGAGATATTAAACAGGTGCCTTCTCAGGTGGATGTAAAAGATCACTATTTCGAAGAGCAGGGGAGTTCTCCCCGGTGTTCTGGCCAATATTTATCCCTCAACAAACATTAAAAACAGATTATCAGGTCATTATCACATTGCTGTTTGTGGGACGTTGCAGTGTGCAAATTGGCTGCCGCGTTTCCTACATTACAACAGTAACTACACTTCAAAATACTGTTGCACAGACTCGATGGGCCGAATGGCCCCCTTCCGTGCTGTAACCTTTCTATAATTCTATGCTTCATTGGCTGTAAAGCCTTTGGGACATAGAAAATAGGAGCAGGAGTAGGCCATTTGGCCCTTCGAGCCTACTCCGCCATTCAATATGATCATGGCTGATCCTTTATCTCAATACCATATTCCCGTTCTCTCCCCATACCCCTTGATGCCTTTTGTATCTAGAAATCTATCCAGCTCCTTCTTAAATATATTCAGTGACTTGGCCACCACAGCCTTCTGTGGTAGAGAATTCCACAGGTTCACCACCCTCTGAGTGAAGAAATTTCTCCTCAATCTCAGTCCTAAATGTCCTACCCCGTATCCTGAGATTGTGACCCCTCGTTCTGGACCCCCCAGCCAGGGGAAACATCCTCCCTGCATCCAGTCTGTCTAGCCCGGTCAGAATTTTATACGTTTCAATGCGATCCCCTCTCATTCTTCTAAACTCGAGTGACTAAAGGCCGAGTCCACCCAATCTCTCCTCATATGACAGTCCTGCCATCCCAGAGATCAGTCTGATGAACTTTCACTGCACTCCCTCTATGGCAAGTATATCCTTTCTTAGGTAAGGAGACCAAAACTGCACACAATACTCCAGGTGTGGTCTCACCAAGGCCCAGTATAACTGCAGTAAGACATCCTTGCTCCTATACTCAAATCCTCTTGCAATGAAGGCCAACATACCATTTGCCTTCCTAACTGCTTGTTGCACCTGCATGTTTGCTTTCAGTGACTGGTGTACAAGGACACCCAGGTCCCTTTGATCAACATTCCCCAATCTATCACTATTTAAATAATACTCTGCCTTTCTGTTTTTCCTTCCGAGGTGGAGAACTTCACATTTATCCACATTATACTGCATCTGCCATGTATTTGCCCACTCACTCAACTTGTCTAAATCGCCTTGAAGCCTCTTTGCATCCTCCTCACAACTCACGATCCCACCTAGTTTTGTGTCGTCAGCAAACTTGGAAATATTACATTTCGTTCTCAGGTTGTGAAAAGTGTTATGTAAATGCAAGTCCTTTCCTTTCTTTTTGTCAACCTGACACTAAGAATCAAGAACTCACTAAGGGAAATTGGGGTGCGAGCCTGTGTCTTACTATTTCATATCATGATGCAAAAACACAAAAAAGGACATCTTTTACTGCCTGAGTATTCCAGTATGGTGAGACACAGGCTCTTCATTCAAGCAAGTTATTCTAAAATCTAGAAACATAGAATGGTTACAGCACAGGAGGCCATTCGGCCCATTGAGCCCGTGCCGACTCTTTGTAAGAGCAATCCAGGTAGTCCTATTTCCCCGGCTCTTTCCCCGTAGACCTGCAAATTTTTTCCCTTCAACTATTTATCTAATTTCATTTTGAAAGCCACAATTGAATCTGCTCCCACCACCCTTTCAGGCAGCGCATTCCAGATCATAACTACTTGCTGCAGAACAAGGTTTTTCCTCATGTCGCCTTTGGTTCTTTTGCCTACATAAAATCTGTGTCCTCTGGTTCTTGACTCTTCGGCCAATGGGAACAGTTTCTCTTTATTTACTTTAAACCCTTCATGATTTTGTGCACTTCTATCAAATCTCATCTTAACCTTCTCTGCTCTAAGGAGAACAGCCCCAGCTTCTCCAGTCTATCCACATAATTGAAGTCCCTCGTCCCTGGGACCATTCTAGTAAATCTTTTCTGCACCCTCTCTAAGGCCTTTACATCCTTCCTAAAGTGCGGTACCCAGAATTGGACTCAATACTCCAGTTGTGGCTGAACCAGTGTTTTATGAAGGGTTCAACATAACTTCCTTGCTTTTGCACTCTATGCCTCTATTTATAAAGCCCAGGATCCCATATGCTTTTTTAAACTGCTTTCTCCACCTGTGCTACCACCCTCAACGGTTTGTACACAGGTCGCTCTGTTCCTGCACCCCCTTTAGTTTATATTGCCTCTCCTCATTCTTCCTGCCAAAACCTATCACTTTGCACTTCTCTGCCTTAAATGTCATCTGCCACGTGTCCACCCATTCCACCAGCCTGTCCATGTCCTCTTGAAGTCTATCACTATCCTCCTCACTGTTTACTACCTTTCCAAGTTTTGTGTCATCTGCAAATTTTGAAATTGTGTCCTGTACACTCAAGCCCAAGTCATTAATATGGTCAACATAAAATCAACAGGCAAGACATTGATCCTTAGAGAGGTAAAGGCAGTTACAAAAATAGAAGTTACCCATAAAACCTGGTACTGTGCCATGAAAGGTGCAACCAGCTTTAGCCTCTTCGCTCTGAAAGGTTTAGGGGGAGCACTCTCATCTACTTGTATGATTAAAGTTGTTTTTTTAAAGAAGGAAGTATTCACACTTACCACTGTGAAGATCAGGGCACCAATAGATGCATAAACAATCTGGAGAATCCGGTTCCGGATAATAATGCACAGAATTCCAAAGAAAAAGAGCACGACCACAGACACCAGCATCACACCCATACAGGAAGTAAAGTCATACTTTGTCTGTGAAGAGGGAAAATATCCATTAGCAGGGCGACAAATTAACACTACAGTCATCAGGACAGGTGACAAATTACTAATCCACAATAAAATCTACTGTGGCTGGAAGTAAATGCATTATTACGTCTGGAAGCCATTAGAAGAATTAGCTAAATGGGATTATATTAAGAGTATGCCTTGAAGTAAATTCACTAGTCCAGCCACACTCCCCTAATCTGTTCGTCTAGTGTACTATTATGAGCTTCAAAAAAGTTAATTTGTCCTTTCAAAAAAACTGATCCTTTATTCCCACATATTTCTTTGAAACTGCCGTTTCCTTTTAAGAACTCAAATGACTTAGTATCGATTTCCCCATTTTTAGTGAACAGAGAGGTGATAGGTTTGTGTACTCCTACATACTAGAACCAATTTCTTTATTCAACTGTTCTATAAACCACTATGTACTGGTGTAAATTTCTTAGGTTGCCACAGCAGCACCTACAAATGATTCACGATTTATGCAGTAGATCCTTGTCAGGATAAAGATCACCCCAACCAATTTCAAATTATAAGGACAACCTTCACTATCGGTCTTGGCTGGATTTCAGCATTGTTGAAAAGCTAGAGAAGTTGGGTTCCCTGATGGTTCAGTAGGTGCACAGGCACCAGATTAGATTGCTCTTATTGAGTAAGCTGATCTCAGCCGGGGTGACAATGAAGGAACTGGTCTCAGTGTCCCTAACAAGGATTGCTACCCCTGATCCAGTGGTCCCTGATGGAAAGTTTCACACATATACCAGGTGAGGTTCAGATCAGCCATGTGATGGCTGCCATCCTCTTGCCACCAGTAAAATAGCTGACACTCAAGGTCTAGCCTTAAGATCACTTGAGTGAGGTACTTGTAAAACCTTACCGCAGATTGAGAGTCCGGAAGGACAAAAACGCTACCTGTTAAATAATGTCACAGTTCAATTTAATGTAAATCCCGCCTCTACTTCTCCCCCTCCTCCTTCCAGTCCAATTATTCTCTCCCCCCCCACCCTCTAATCCTGCCTGACCTGAATAATGCACTTGGTCTTGACTCCCCGTGTGCAACACTATGGGAGATTGACCAGCATTCACTAAATTTAAAACCTCTTCTTCAAATCTCTCCATGGCCTTTCGCCGCCTGACTTCTGCAACCTTCTCCAAAAACAACCACAACCAACAACTTGCATTTATATAGCACCTTTAACGTAGAAAGTGTTTCAAGGCGCTCCAGAGGTGTAATCAGACAAAAATGGACACTGAGCCAAAGGAGGAGATATTAGGAGGGGTGACCAAAAGATTGTTTAAAGAGGTGGGACTTAAAGAGGAACTTAATGGAGGAGAGTGGCAGAAGGCATTAGGAAGGAAATACCCAAAGTACGGGGGCTAGGCGGCTGAAGGCACAGCTGCCAATGGTGGCGTAAAGGGTGGGAATGCACAAAACGCCACTGTGAGAGGAACGGAGAGTTCAGGGAAAGGGGTTGTAGAGCTGGGAGGAGGTTGCAGAGATAGGGAGGGACAAGACCATGAAGGGATTTAAACACTAGGATGATAATTTTAAATTGGAGGCATTAGGGGACCAGAAGCTAATGTAAGTCAGCAAGGACAGGGGTGACAGGTGAGCACGAAAGGATACGGGCAGCAGAGTTTTGGATGAGCTGATGTTTAGAGAGGGTGGAAGATGGTAAACCGGCCAGGAGAATACTGGAATAGTCCAAGGCTGGAGGTGACAAAGACCTTCAATAAGGTACCACATAGTAGACTCATGACTAAGGTCAGAGCATATGGAGTCAGGAGACAAGTAGCAGAATGAATAGCAAGCTGGCTACAAAATGAAAAAAAAGTAGGGGTTAAAAGGTAGTTACTCAAACTGGCAAAAGGTGGGACGTGTTGTTCCACAAGGATTGGTGCTGGGACCACTGTTGTTCACCACTTATATAAACAATTTTTGTTCGGGAATCGGAAGTACAATCCCAAAATTTGTGAATGACACCAAATTGTGGGGTGGGTGGGGGGGGGGGGGTGGGTGGGGAGGGTATAGTTAATACTGTGGAGGACTGCGACAAAATACAGGGGAAGACATTAATAAACTTGCAGAATGGGTGTGTAACTGGCAAATGAATTTCAATAGAGCTAAGTGTGAGATGGTACATTTTGGTTGGAAGAATAAGGGGGCCACATACTCCTTGGAAAATAAGAGTCTAAATAGGGTAGAGGAGCAGAGGGATCTGGGGGTACAGATACACAAATCACAAAGTGGTGATGCAGGTTAATACGGCCATGAGAAAAAGCAAACAAAGCATTGGGGTTCATTTCTAGAGGGGTAGAATTGAAAAGCAGAGAAGTTATCTTCAATGTGTATAGAACCTTAGTTAGAGCACACAGAGAATTGTGAACAGTTCTGGTAAGAACATAGAAATAGGAGCAGGAGCAGGAGCAGGCCATACAGCGCCTCGAGCCTGCACCACCATTCAATCAGATCATGGCTGATCTTCGACTTTCCCACCCGATCCCCATATCCCTTGATTCCCCTAGAGTCCAAAAATCTATCGATCTCAGCCTTGAATATATTCAATGACTGAGCATCCACAGCCCTCAGGGGTAAAGAATACTAAATATTGACAACCCTGAGTAAAGAAATTCCTCCTCATCTGTCTTAAATGGCCAACCTTTTATCCTGAGACTGTCCTAGTTCTAGACTCTCTAGCCAGGGGAAACATCCTCTCAGCTTCTTCCCTGTCAAGCCCTCTTAGAATCTTATATGTTTCAATGAGATCACCTCTCATTCTTCTAAATTCCAAAGAGTATAGGCCCATTCTACTCAAATCACTCCTCATAGGACATACCTCTCATCCCAGGAATCAATCTAGTGAACCTTTGTTGCACCGCCTCTAAGGCAAGTATATCCCTGCTATGGTAAGGAGACCAAAACTGTACACAGTACTCCAGGTGTGGTCTCACCAAAGCCCTGTACAATTGCAGCAAGACTTCCTTACTCTTGTACTCCAACCCCCTTGCAATAAAGGCCAACATTTATTGCCCCTCCTTAATTGCCCTTGAGAAGGTGGTGGTGAGCCACCTTCTTAAACCACTGCAGTCCGTGTGGTGAAGATTCTCCCACAGTGCTGTTAGGAAGGGAGTTCCAGGATTTTGACCCAGCGACGATGAAGGAATGGCGATATATTTCCAAGTCGGGATGGTGTGTGACTTGAAGGGGAACGTGCAGGTGGTGGTGTTCCCATGTGCCTGCTGCTCTTGTCCTTCTAGGTGGTACAGGTCGCAGGTTTGGGAGGTGCTGTCGAAGAAGCCTTGGTGAGTTGCTGCAGTGCATCCTGTGGATGGTACACACCACAGCCACGGTGCGCCACTGGTGAAAGAAGTGAATATTTAGGGTGGTGGATGGGGTGCCAATCAAGAGGGCTGCTTTGTCCTGGATGGCGTCGAGCTTCTTTGGAGCTGCACTCATCCAGGTAAGTGGACAGTATTCCATCACACTCCTGACTTGTGCCTTGTAGATGGTGGAAAGGCTTTGGGCAGTCGGGAGGTGAGTCACTCGTCGCAGAATACCCAGCCTCTGACCTGCTCATGTAGCCACAGTACTTTTGTGGCTGATCCAGTTAAATTTCTGGTCAATGGTGACCCACAGGATGATGATGGTAGGGGATTCGGCAATGGTAATGCAGTTGAATGTCAAGGGGAGGTGGTTAGACTCTCTCTTGTTGCCTGGCGCGAATGTTACTTGCCACTTATCAGCCCAAGCCTGGATGTTGTCCAGGTCTTGCTGCACTGACTGCTTCATTATCTGAGGAGTTGTGAATGGAACTGAACACTGTTCAATCATCAGCGAACATCCCCATTTCTGACCTTATGATGGATGGAAGGTGAAGATAGTTGGGCCTAGGACACTGCCCAGAGGAACTCCACAGCGATGTCCTGGGGCTGAGATGATTGGCCTCCAACAACCACTACCATCTTCCTTTGTGCTAGGTATGACTCCAGCCACTGGAGAGTTTTCCCCGATTCCCATTGACTTCAATTTTACTAGGGCTCCTTGGTGCCACACTCGGTCAAATGCTGCCTTGATGTCAAGGGCAGTCACTCTCACCTCACCTCTGGAATTCAGCTCTTTTGTCCATGTTTGGACCAAGGCTGTAATGAGGTCTGGAGCCGAGTGGTCCTCGTGGAGCCCTAACTGAGCATCGGTGAGGTTATTGGTGAGTAAGTGCTGCTTGATAGCACTGTCGACGACACCTTCCATCACTTTGCTGATGACTGAGATTAGACTGATGGGGCTGTAATTGGCCAGATTGGATTTGTCCTGCTTTTTGTGGACAGGACATACCCGAGCAATTTTCCACATTGTCGGGTAGGTGTTGTAGCTGTAATGGAACAGCTTGGCTAGAGGTACGGCTAGTTCTGGAGCACAAATCTTCAGCCAGGATGTTGTTGGGGCCCGTAGCCCTTGTTGTATCTAGTGACTCCGCCATTTCTTGATATCACGTGGAGTGATTTGAATTGGCTAAAGACTCGCTTCTGTGGTGGTGAGGATATTGGGAGGAGGCAGAGATGGATCAAGTACTTGTTTTTATTGTTTAGAATCTCAAGTAAAGTCAGATAATTTATGCACTGGTTTATGGACATCATTCCCTCCAAATCATTTTCCTTTAATAATTATCTCTAAGCGGCCAGCTCATCAAGATCACGTGTGCGCACAACATATTTTTCACACCTTTCAGGCTTACCTGCATAGAGAAGAGGACAACAGTAAAGCACACAGCTGCAGTGATCCCAATAGCCATCACTACAGAGTCCGTATTGTAGAAACTGGCAATCATTCCAACCATGTACGACATACTCAAAGTCAGCACAGACTGTGGACAGAAAAGCAACAGCAAGTAAGTAAATTGCATATACAGTGTTATGGGTTTGGATCAGACGTAAATACCTTTTTGGGTTCAATGGTGCCAGTCGCTCTCAACCGGTCTGATAGCACAACGGAACAATAGCATCCCCGTATGATTTGAACTAGATAATTGTGTCTTTTGCATGAATCATTGAGCTTTTTTTCCCCCCCACAGAAACATGAACATACTAAGCAACCGTTATGATCAGATTCACTTAGTTTAATTAGTACACCTTAACTTTGTGTATTGATACAAAACAGAGAACGTGCCACAATCCCCATTAGTGGGTCGTCTTATTTAACTCAAACAAAAAAGTCTCAAATATTCCTCCAACATTTGACTCTGAGCCTGCCTCAACTTTCTCTCAAGCTCTCAACTTTTAAAAAAGCCGAATGCTCACAAGAGTCTTTGCTCACCTCCTTCCTGTCCCCACAGGAAGTATGGCTTGGTTCCCAATCCCTCCCTCTACAGCAGTTGGCTTGAAGAGCTGATAATCAAACCTGCTGCTGTATCCGCTCCCTTTGAAACTAGCTTCATACAAAGCTGAGCAGGAGGGGACATCGCTATGAACGTCTGCTGGGACCCAGGAATGAGATAACTCCCATATTGTTTGATCGTTCTGGCGAAGCATCAATGTCTAGTTTTAATATGCATTCAGCAACTGCCTAAAATTGTGAAAATCCACCTTTAAAACCCAACATTTAAAAGTAATTTATTCCCAAATCCTTCCTATGGAAAAGTGGTTTAAAAAAATCCTTGTGTTTTTTAATTTAAAAAAATGGGGAGCAGGAAAATGGTGTTTAACTCAAGCAACAGACTGCCACTATTGACACTGCATGGCTACATCATTCATTCCCAGATCAATAAAGTTTCCTCTATCCCGAGTCTGAACAGCACTCAACTGCAGAGAGAGATTTTATTTCCCATTTCCAATACCAGCAACTATTAGAATCTATGAACCAGTGACAATTTGAGGCCAATTTGTGCAGTGACTCCGTGCTCTAAACTGGACTAAGACTGTCGCCTATAAAATCTATGCTAGATTCAAACTTTGGCCCTGGAGAAGAATGAACAGCAATTAACACTATACTCAGTGAACGATTTATCTGGCTACAGTTCACACATTTTCCCATTTCTCTCCTTCCTCCTACTTAAGTGTTTAATCTGAAGACAATTAAAATGTATTAATGGTATAATACTGCTATTTTGCTCTATATAATGTGTTGATTTTTATATTTTGTTTTTGTTCATTTCAAGGGCTGGACAAAAGGTTGAAGTATTTAAAATGTGATAGGCCACAACATTAGAAGACAAGTCTACAGCAGTTGTGCTAATGGTGTATAATGCATTGGCCAGACCACATTCGAATGCAATGTTCTAGTTTGGGCCATCACTTAAATATATAGTGGCATTCGAAAGGGTACAGAAAAGAATAAGACAATTCCGAATGCAACGGGAATGAACTCTGAAGAGTAGAGAAGCTTAAGAATTAGTGTAGAAAAGAGTTAGTTCAAGAGGAAGTCTTTAAAGTATATTAACAATATGGACATTAAACCCATGATTATTTCTCCAAAATAAGCTGAGAAACAATCAGAGGACAAGTAGAAATTAGTGAAAACATACCAGGAAAAATTTCTTCACTCGAGATAAATGTTTGTAATCTATCAAGCAAGGTAACAGAGGCAAAGACATTTCAGTTAATCAAAATACAGTAAGATGCCATGATGGGAGACTTAATGCACTAGAGGGATGAGCTTCCATTGGCCAAATTGCAAATCCACATCCTGAACCAGTTCAGAGTTTGTTTCTCTTTTCCCCCCTCTCCCATCATACAGCTCCAGTTTACTTTGGAGTAAACCTTGGCAGGGCAATATAATTAATGACACTGCTTACATACCAAAGCAATGAGGTTCCAGGGATGCTTTCGTCTGAATTCTCCACAACAGCTGAGAGCAATAAGTGAGATGAAGAATACACCGTAAGAGGCATAGTATATCCAAGGAGTGCGTCTCACAAATTTCTTGGCATCAGAAACGAACGTACAAACGCACACAAAGGTGAAAGTCACCAGTAGCTGAACAGTCAAAACCATGTAGACCTGCAAGGGAAAAAAAGCAATAATCATTCCTGTGTGTTCATCAGGGAAGAGATGGCAGTGGGCATAAATCAGCAAGTGCCAATGGTCAAACCATACCATCTTCTGAGAGAATAAAAGGATACCTGCCCATAAATCCCACTCCTTCCAACAAACATAATTATTAGGCTTGTTCATTTATTCGGCTGAGGGAGATGAACATGCAAACTTCCAAAATTAAAAAAAATTCTCCCATCCTCCCAGAGTATTTGATCATCTATATGTATTCTTATTTTCCTTTGCCTGTAGATTTGGCAGAGGAAAGGTGGGGGGTGGGGGAAGAAAGGAAAAATCCTGTAAACTGTGCGAGAACTTCCAGCCAAAAAAGACCCAGTCAAACCACTTATCCAACAGTGGAATCTCCAGTTTGAATTATTTCACCCTCTCCAGTTCAGAATGCTAAGTTCAACACAAACACAGGTTCAGAAAGACAATATGGGTCTCCAAGAAACTGAATATTTAGCTGCTAGTGCATTTTCCAGATTTAATCTGCCTAGTCCAGTGTGTTAACATCCACTGAAAGGAGTTACTGCACGATGCAGATAGATCTTCGCTTTATCATCTCGTTGCTGTTTGTGGATCTTTGCTGTGCATAAATTGCCTGCATTTGTTGACATAAAAAAAGTAATCCATTGGCTGTGAAGTGCTTTGGAAGATCTTGCAGACATGAAAGGCACTATACAGATATAAGTTCTTCCATTCTCTTTATATATCAGAACAGTTGAGGAAAAATGATTGAAAATGGCATATCTTCATTAAGTAGCAAATTAATATTTGAGAGGTCACATTTATTACTACACCTTAAAAGAGTGAGTTGAAGAATTAGTTACAACAGAAATTATAGCTCCTAGGCTCTCCTTATCCTTTAAGGTGTCACTTACTGTCATTTATCATTAAGTGCAGAGCAGTGGGCTGGGGTTGCTATTTTCAAACCAAGATTCGTTATAACCAACGTTTGCAAATTATCTGAAGTGTGAGTCAGCTAGAGATGCACACAAATCTTAATGTCTTTTTACTGTCCTATAAAGCACAAGTTCTCTGTCTTTTCATCTGAAGAACAGATTCAATTGTGGAAGTAGATGCATTTGGAACATTTACAGCAAACATATTTCATGAGATTTTACCAAGTTTTTAAAAATTCTTTAAATAATAGGAGTGCAGGCTTTTCACAGCAGAGGGTGCAAGAGGGAGACTAGCTGAGGCCCAGTGCACAGGTGAAAATCTCGAGAGATATTAAACCAGATCCTCCACACAATTCATAACCAGTTCTTTAATGTCATCAACACTCAATAAACTCCTTATCCAATCATGCCTAAATGTGACTCCAGTCCCACACAAACATTTGTAAACAATTTTACAACACCAAGTTATAGTCCAGCAATTTTATTTTAAATTCACAAGCTTTCGGAGATTTTCTCCTTCCTCAGGCAAATGTTTCAAGATCTCCTTGAAGCCTACGCATTTATACATATTGAACAATAATACATGGTGTTTACAGACTGCCCCTGCAACTGCCCGTTGCCAAGGCAATCACCGTGTTCAGACAGAGAGGTGTTACCTGCAGAACCTCCGAATACACATTCAACAAAAAAACAAACAGGGAAAAAAAACAGAGAAAAAAAAAACACAGAGAGAGGCAGAAACATCCGGAAGGCAGAGAGAGCCAGCAAATGACCCATTATATTAAAAACAGATAACATTTGTTCGCTGGTGGGGTAACGTGTAGCGTGACATGAACCCAAGATCCCGGTTGAGGCCGTCCTCATGGGTGCGGAACTTGGCTATCAATTTCTGCTCGACAATTTTGCGTTGTCGTGTGTCTCGAAGGCCGCCTTGGAGTACGCTTACCCGAAGGTCGGTGGATGAATGTCCATGACTGCTGAAGTGTTCCCCGACTGGGAGGGAACCCTCCTGTTTGGCGATTGTTGCGCGGTGTCCGTTCATCCGTTGTCGCAGCGTCTGCATGGTCTCGCCAATGTACCATGCTCTGGGGCATCCTTTCCTGCAACGTATGAGGTAGACAACGTTGGCTGAGTCACAGGAGTATGAACCATGCACCTGGTGGGTGGTGTCATCTCGTGTGATGGTGGTATCTGTGTCGATGATCTGGCATGTCTTGCAGAGGTTACCGTGGCAGGGTTGTGTGGCGTCGTGGACGCTGTTCTCTTGAAAGCTAGGTAGTTTGCTGCGAACGATGGTCTGTTTGAGGTTGGGTGGCTGTTTAAAGGCGAGTAGTGGAGGTGTGGGGATGGCCATAGCGAGGTGTTTGTCCTCATTGATGACATGTTGAAGGCTGCGGAGAACATGGCGTAGTTTCTCCGCTCCGGGGAAGTACTGGACGACAAAGGGTACTCTGTTGGTTGCGTCCCGTGTTAGTCTCCTGAGGAGGTCTATGCGATTTTTTGCTGTGGCCCGTCGGAACTGTCGATCGATGAGTCGAGCGTCATATCCCGTTCTTACTAGGGCGTCTTTCAGCGTCTGTAGGTGTCCATCGCGTTCCTCCTCGTCTGAGCAGACCCTGTGTATTCGCAGGGCCTGTCCATAGGGGATGGCCTCTTTGACGTGGTTAGGGTGGAAGCTGGAAAAGTGGAGCATCGTGAGGTTGTCCGTGGGCTTGCGGTAGAGTGAGGTGCTGAGGTGCCCGTCTTTGATGGAGATTCGTGTGTCCAAGAAAGAAACTGATTCTGAGGAGTAGTCCATGGTGAGCTTGATGGTGGGATGGAACTTGTTGATGTTATCGTGTAGTCTCTTTAGTGATTCCTTGCCGTGGGTCCATAGAAAGAAAATGTCGTCGATGTATCTGGTGTATAGTGTTGGTTGGAGGTCTTGTGCAGTGAAGAAGTCCTGCTCGAACTTGTGCATGAAAATGTTGGCGTATTGGGGTGCGAATTTGGTCCCCATGGCTGTTCCGTGTGTTTGGGTAAAGAACTGGTTATCGAAGGTGAAGACATTGTGATCCAGGATGAAGCGGATGAGTTGTAGGATGGCTTCCGGAGATTGGCTGTTGTTGGTGTTGAGTATTGATGCTGTCGCAGCGATGCCGTCATCGTGGGGGATACTGGTGTATAGTGCCGAGACGTCCATCGTGGTGAGAAGTGTTCCTGGTTCAACTGGTCCGTGGGTACTGAGTTTTTGTAGGAAGTCTGTAGTGTCACGACAGAAGCTGGGGGTTCCCTGTACGATGGGTTTCAGGATGCCCTCGATGTATCCAGAGAGGTTCTCACACAGGGTTCCGTTGCCTGATACGATGGGACGTCCGGGTGTGTTGGCTTTGTGTATCTTTGGGAGGCAGTAGAAGTCTCCCACGCGGGGATTACGTGGGATGAGAGTGCGTAGGATGCTTTGAAGGTCTGGATCGAAGGTCTTGATCAGTTTGTTGAGCTGGTGGGTGTGTTCTTTGGTCGGATCTGCGGGTAACCGTCTGTAGTGTTCCTGGTTGTCCAGTTGTCGGTATGCTTCTTTGCAATAGTCTGTTCTGTTCTGTATGACTATGGCTCCTCCTTTGTCCGCTGGTTTGATGACGATGTTGCGGTTGGTCTTGAGAGCGTTGATGGCGTTGCGTTGTGCTCGGGTGACATTCTGGACTGTCTTCTGAGTGCGGCTGATGAATCTGGCATTGACGCATTTCCTGACAGCTTGAGCATACATGTCCAGCTGAGGGCAGCGACCCTCCGGAGGAGTCCAGTTTGACTCTTTCCTCTTCGGTTGCTGTACCGCGGATCCCTCTGTCTGCTGTTCCGGATCGTCGATTGTCTCATTGGGTTCGCTGCTGAAATCTTGGGGTTTGTGGTAGAATTCCCGGAGCCTCATTCTCCTGATGAATTCCTCTGTGTCCGCCGCGAGACTAGTGGGGTCCATTTTGGTAGTGGGGCAGAAATTGAGCCCTCGGCTGAGAACTTCGATTTCGTCTGGTTGAAGGGTGTGGTCGGATAAATTGACAATAGACTTCCCTGTGGTTGCAACCGTGGTACCAGGGGAAGCTTGGTCGTTGCTGGTGGTGATGCCGAGTTTCTCAAGCTTCCTGCTCTTGGTTTTCATGTAGGCAGCGTAGTTCCGTTGCCTCGTCTGTTTGGCGGTATAACGTAGCTGGTCTGCTGTGTCCTGAGTACAGGTTGAGAGTATGGACTCTATCTTGGTTTCGAGGTTGTGGCGTCTGCTGTAGAGTTGGTGTATGAGATGGTTGCGGAGTGTGCGAGAGGTACGGCGGCAGAGTCTCTCAGCGTAATCCGAGTTGTATGTGGACTTGAGTGGGTTCGTGATCTGGACCCCACTAGTCTCGCGGCGGACACAGAGGAATTCATCAGGAGAATGAGGCTCCGGGAATTCTACCACAAACCCCAAGATTTCAGCAGCGAACCCAATGAGACAATCGACGATCCGGAACAGCAGACAGAGGGATCCGCGGTACAGCAACCGAAGAGGAAAGAGTCAAACTGGACTCCTCCGGAGGGTCGCTGCCCTCAGCTGGACATGTATGCTCAAGCTGTCAGGAAATGCGTCAATGCCAGATTCATCAGCCGCACTCAGAAGACAGTCCAGAATGTCACCCGAGCACAACGCAACGCCATCAACGCTCTCAAGACCAACCGCAACATCGTCATCAAACCAGCGGACAAAGGAGGAGCCATAGTCATACAGAACAGAACAGACTATTGCAAAGAAGCATACCGACAACTGGACAACCAGGAACACTACAGACGGTTACCCGCAGATCCGACCAAAGAACACACCCACCAGCTCAACAAACTGATCAAGACCTTCGATCCAGACCTTCAAAGCATCCTACGCACTCTCATCCCACGTAATCCCCGCGTGGGAGACTTCTACTGCCTCCCAAAGATACACAAAGCCAACACACCCGGACGTCCCATCGTATCAGGCAACGGAACCCTGTGTGAGAACCTCTCTGGATACATCGAGGGCATCCTGAAACCCATCGTACAGGGAACCCCCAGCTTCTGTCGTGACACTACAGACTTCCTACAAAAACTCAGTACCCACGGACCAGTTGAACCAGGAACACTTCTCACCACGATGGACGTCTCGGCACTATACACCAGTATCCCCCACGATGACGGCATCGCTGCGACAGCATCAATACTCAACACCAACAACAGCCAATCTCCGGAAGCCATCCTACAACTCATCCGCTTCATCCTGGATCACAATGTCTTCACCTTCGATAACCAGTTCTTTACCCAAACACACGGAACAGCCATGGGGACCAAATTCGCACCCCAATACGCCAACATTTTCATGCACAAGTTCGAGCAGGACTTCTTCACTGCACAAGACCTCCAACCAACACTATACACCAGATACATCGACGACATTTTCTTTCTATGGACCCACGGCAAGGAATCACTAAAGAGACTACACGATAACATCAACAAGTTCCATCCCACCATCAAGCTCACCATGGACTACTCCTCAGAATCAGTTTCTTTCTTGGACACACGAATCTCCATCAAAGACGGGCACCTCAGCACCTCACTCTACCGCAAGCCCACGGACAACCTCACGATGCTCCACTTTTCCAGCTTCCACCCTAACCACGTCAAAGAGGCCATCCCCTATGGACAGGCCCTGCGAATACACAGGGTCTGCTCAGACGAGGAGGAACGCGATGGACACCTACAGACGCTGAAAGACGCCCTAGTAAGAACGGGATATGACGCTCGACTCATCGATCGACAGTTCCGACGGGCCACAGCAAAAAATCGCATAGACCTCCTCAGGAGACTAACACGGGACGCAACCAACAGAGTACCCTTTGTCGTCCAGTACTTCCCCGGAGCGGAGAAACTACGCCATGTTCTCCGCAGCCTTCAACATGTCATCAATGAGGACAAACACCTCGCTATGGCCATCCCCACACCTCCACTACTCGCCTTTAAACAGCCACCCAACCTCAAACAGACCATCGTTCGCAGCAAACTACCTAGCTTTCAAGAGAACAGCGTCCACGACGCCACACAACCCTGCCACGGTAACCTCTGCAAGACATGCCAGATCATCGACACAGATACCACCATCACACGAGATGACACCACCCACCAGGTGCATGGTTCATACTCCTGTGACTCAGCCAACGTTGTCTACCTCATACGTTGCAGGAAAGGATGCCCCAGAGCATGGTACATTGGCGAGACCATGCAGACGCTGCGACAACGGATGAACGGACACCGCGCAACAATCGCCAAACAGGAGGGTTCCCTCCCAGTCGGGGAACACTTCAGCAGTCATGGACATTCATCCACCGACCTTCGGGTAAGCGTACTCCAAGGCGGCCTTCGAGACACACGACAACGCAAAATTGTCGAGCAGAAATTGATAGCCAAGTTCCGCACCCATGAGGACGGCCTCAACCGGGATCTTGGGTTCATGTCACGCTACACGTTACCCCACCAGCGAACAAATGTTATCTGTTTTTAATATAATGGGTCATTTGCTGGCTCTCTCTGCCTTCCGGATGTTTCTGCCTCTCTCTGTGTTTTTTTTTTCTCTGTTTTTTTTCCCTGTTTGTTTTTTTGTTGAATGTGTATTCGGAGGTTCTGCAGGTAACACCTCTCTGTCTGAACACGGTGATTGCCTTGGCAACGGGCAGTTGCAGGGGCAGTCTGTAAACACCATGTATTATTGTTCAATATGTATAAATGCGTAGGCTTCAAGGAGATCTTGAAACATTTGCCTGAGGAAGGAGAAAATCTCCGAAAGCTTGTGAATTTAAAATAAAATTGCTGGACTATAACTTGGTGTTGTAAAATTGTTTACAATTGTCAACCCCAGTCCATCACCGGCATCTCCACATCATGTCCACACAAACATGGCTGACTTAACTGCCCTCTGAAATGGCCGAGCACGCCACTCAGTTGTATTAAACCGCGAAGGGTTCGAGAAGGCGGCCCGCTTCCGCCTTCTCAGGGCAACTAACGCCGGCTTTGGCAGCAACGCCACATCCAGAGACTGAAAAAAGAATCTTGTTGGGAAGGGGTGAGAGAAAGAAGTCTGCAACCACCTTTCCTTTTTTAAAAAAAATACAGATTTCAAAAAATTTAAATTTAAAAAGAGTATCACAATTGCTCTTTATTTTTAATTTGCATGTTACTTACAATTATTCTGTGCACAGAGTCTTACCTTTCTAATAAATGCTCGGCGGATGTTTTTGTCTTCAAAGTTCGATGCAGTGAATTCCTCGTTGTCATAATAAGATGGAGGGACGTCATCATGATAGCCAGGGCTTCCCAAGGCAACTGCAGTAAAGCAAATAAATTCCTTACCATTAGGTGGCATGTTTTGATACATAAGATTTAGAATTTTGTGGATCACAATGCATCTAAAGTACATATTCACAATACAGTCAGAGTAACAAGAGCTGCACATGATGTGCACCAAAAAGTAGAATACTTACAGTAATATAGGATTACCTAATAAACGGCCCGTTCTTTATTGATATTAACCCTACTTTCACACCATTTTTATTCCTTCTCTCAGAAATGAATCTGGTCGTCTTTCAAACCCATTTATATTATTTGCTTTAATAATATAACTTGGTCCATATGCTTATTAAACATTTGTGCAAAACATTTTTCCTAATGCCCTATTTGGGGTCACAATCTCAAGTTACGTAAACGTAGAACTAAGTTGGATGTTAGGAGGTGGTTCTTATTGGAGATTACTGGACCTGCGGAACAGGCTACTGGCTTGTGCAGTGAACGCTGATCCACTGAATTATTACATACTCCCAAATTTTAAACAATTATTGGTGTGAATCCTCTTAATTTTGTAAAAAAGCTAATTTTTTCACCTAAGTTTCATCCTTTCCAAGAACCGACGTTTTCTTTACCTTTCTCATAATTGCAAATACTTTAAACTTGCACTGCTCCCTTCTACATGCCAGATTCGTTTGCAGATCAGATCCATCATTCCAAGAGATCTTGATCTCAACCACAAAATAGGGGAGAAAATTTATACAAAGAAATAGTTTTTCAGTATTCAACATCTCAATCATGCTTGATGTCACGTATTCACAACCATTAGATCAAGAGTTCAGTTACTGGACTGCCCATTGCTCCAATTCACTTAACTCTTAAATAGTTTACTTATAGCCAAGTACTGATGTACGGCACATATATAGGAAACCAAAAATACTTCCATCCCATCACATTTGACTTATGCCTGCTAACTGTGCTTCCACCATCCTTTCAGGCATTGCATTCCAGATCATAACACGCTGCATAAAAAAATTCTCATTTTGCCTCGGATTCTTTTGTCAACTACTTTAAATCTGTGTCCTCTGGTTACCGAGCCTTCTGCCACTGGGAACAGTTTCTCCTTATTTATTCTATCAAACCCTTCATGATTTTGAACACCTCTATTAAATCTCCTCTTAACCTTCCCTGCTCTAAGGAGAGCAACCCCAGCTTCTCTAGTCTTACGCGTAACTGAAGATCCTCATTCCTGGTACCATTCTAGTTAATCTCCTCTGCACCCTCTTCAAGGCTGTGACATCCTTCCTAAAATGTGGTGTCCAGAATTGGACACACTACTCCAGCTGAGGCCTGACCATTGATTTATAAATGTTTAGCATAGATTCCTTGATTTTGTACTCTATGCCTCTATTTACAAAGCCAAGGATCCCCTAAACTTTTTCAAAAGCCTTCTCAACTTGTCCTACCACCTTCAAAGATTTGTATACATACACCCCAGGTCTCTCAGTTCCTGCACCCCCTTTAAAATTGTACCATTTAGTTTATATTGCCTCTCCTCATTCTTCCTTCCAAAATGCATCACTTCGCACTTCATAGAATGGATACAGCACAGGAGGCCGCCATTCGGCCCATTGTGTCCATGCCAGCTCTTAGTAAGAGCATTCCAGTTAGTCCCATTCCCCCGCTATGTCCCCATAGCTCTGCAAATTTTTTCCTTTGAAGTATTTATCCAATTCCTTTTTGAAAGTCACAATTGAATCTGCTTCCACCACCCTTTCCAGCAGCGCATTCCAAATCATAACTACTCGCTGCATAAAAACGTTTTTCCTCATGTCACCTTTGGTACTTTTATTAATCGCCTTAAATCTGTATTAAATTTTAATCGGCCAAGTGTCCACCCATTTCATCAATCTGTCTACATCCTCTTGAAGTCTGCTACTATCCTCCTCACTGTTTACTATATTTCTGAGTTTCGTGTCATCTGCAAACTTCGAAATTATGCCACTGAATAATTCCCTCCAGTCTGAAAAACAACCGTTCACCGCTACCCTCCTCAATTCTTTTCGTTACTTCACCAAAGAATTCGGTCAAGTTTGTCAGACACCATTTGCCTTTAACAAATCCGTGCTCGCTGTTCATTTATCAATCCATGTCTTTCCAAGTGGCAATTAATTTTGTCCTGCACTACAGAGTCTCAAAGTTTCTCCTTCACCGACATTCGGCTGACTGGCCTGTAGTTACTGGATTTGTCCCTTTCTCCTTTTTGAGTAAGGGTGTAACATTTGCAACCCTCCAGTCCTCTGGCATCACTCCCATATCTAAGGAAAATTGAAAGATTGTGGCTAGAGCCTCCACTATTCCACCCTTACTTCCCTCAGTAACCTAGGATGCATCCCATCCAAACTGGGTGACTTTTCTACTTTGAGTGCTGCCAACCTTTTAAGTACCTCCTCTTTATTTTTATCCTATCCAATTTCTCTACTACCTCCTCCTTTACTGTGACATTGACAGCATAGTCTTGTTTTTTGAAGACAGATGCAAAGCACTTATTCAGTACCTCAGCCATGCCCTCTGCCTCCACCTCCACAAGATGATCTTTTTTGTCCCTAATCGGTCCCACCCTTCCTTTGACTACCGTTTTATTATTTATATGTTTGAGACACTTTTGGGTTCCCCTTTGTTAGCTGCTAATCTATTCACATACACTCTTTGCCCCTCTTCTATTTGTTTTGGTTCTTCACTGTACTTTCTGTATTCAGTTTGGTTCTCTACTGTATTATGAGCCTAACATTTATTATTAAATCGGCCCCATCCTTCCTTTGACTCTCCTTTTACTATTTATACGTTTATGTCTTCTGTGGACATCGACAGAGTAATTCATCCAAATGAGCCATCATGTATACATTTGCCCACAGAAAACTGGAGATTGTGCAACTGCACTCCACTTAAAAATGCAGTTCAAAGCCAAGAATCCTTGAAAGAAAGAAAAAAAAGGAAAGGAGAGATAAAATGGGTGAAGCATTTAAGAATAGCCTTACCATTTGAATGCATCATTGGAGGTGGAGGCATGGGCGGCTGCTGGAATGGACCCTGTGGATACACAGCCTGTGGTGGCTCTCCATACGATGCTGGTGGAAAGGCAGGCTGCCCATAGGCAGACTGTGGAAAAGGGGGCTGCATGTACGCAGCTGGTGGAAAAGGGGGCTGCCCATAAGCAGCCTGTGGAAAAGGGGGCTGCCCATACGGTGGAGGCTGTTGTGGGTAATTGTCATTTCCATAAGACATCTCATTATGCGGATAAGGAGGCTGCTGTGGATCCCCCGAGACCAGGTATGCCTTTTCCTGTGACATGATCAACGATACAATTCCTTATTCTTGACCTATAAAGCAAAAAAAAGTTTAATAAATAGGAATAGAGACATTAAAACAAACAGAAGATTTGCAATTTGTGTTGTATTTGGCTTGGGGATACTCAGTCATTGGTTGCAAATAAAAAAAGTCAGATCTCAAACAGAAAGTATTGGTTAAGACACTGAACGGTAACCAAATGGTCATTGGACCTTGAACTGAATTTTTATTGGTATCACAAACATCCTGGATATTGTGTTCAATTCTGGGCACCACACTTTAGGAAGAATGACTTCAATTATGTGGAGACTCTGGAGAAGCTGGGGTTGTTCTCTTTAGAACAGAAAAGGATAAGGGGAGCTAAGGTGTGCAAAATCATGAACAGTTTTGACGGAGTAAATAAGGAGAAACTGTTTCCAGTGGTAGAAGGGTCGGTAACCAGAGGACACAGATTTAAGGTGATCGGCAAAAGATCCAGAGGTGACATGAGGATTTTTTTTTAAAAATGCAGTGAGTTGTTATGATCTGGAATAAACTGCCTGAAAGGGCGGTGGAAGCAGATTGAACAATAACTTTCAAGAGGGAATTGGATAAATACTTGAAGGGAAAAAAATTTACAGGGCTACAGGGAAAGAGCAGGAAAGTGGGACTAATTAGATAGCTCTATCAAAGAGCTGGCACAGGCACGATGGGCCGAATAGCTGCCTTCTGTACTATATCATTGATATTATCCTCATTACCGCATTTCATGGTTTAAAACTGGTGGCTAGGCAGAAAGTAGAATTTTTTCTCCACTAAATTTAGGAAGTGGAAGGAGCTTTAGTTTGAGAGAACCATACACAAAATGCATGCTTTGGTAATTTATCTGTCCAAGTATAAAACAAAGGTTTGATCAAGTGTACATTACTGCCACTTATAACATTAAGGATATAGAAGTTCAACTTTCCCCTTCAATACAGTCTATTTCTCTAAACTGCTATAACATAGTTTACAGCCGACAGCTTTCCTACATTGCAGGAGTGACTACACTTCTAAAGGGTGCAGGGACAGAGAGACTTGGGGGTATATATGCACAAATCTTTGAAGGTGGCAGGGCAGGTTGAGAAAGTGGTTAAAAAAAGCATATGGTATCCTGGGCTTTATAAATATAGGCATAGAGTACAAAAGCAAGGAAGCCATGTTGCACCTTTATAAAACACTGGTTTAGCCACAACTGGAGTAGTATCCAATTCTGAGAACTGCACTTCAGGAAGGATGTGAAGGCCTTAGAGAGGGTGCAGAAGGGAGAGGAACTTCAATTATGTGGATAGATTAGAGAAGCTGGGGTTGTTCTCCTTCGAGCAGAGAAAGTTAAGAGATTTGATAGATGTTTTCAAAATCATGAAGGGTTAAAGTAAATAAAGAGAAACTGTTCCCATTGGCGGAAGGGTCGAGACCAGAGGACACAGATTTAAGGTGATTGGCAAAAGAACTAAAAGGTGACATGAGGGGAAAACGCAGCGAGTAGTTATGATCTGGAATGCACTTCCTGAGAGGGTGGTGGAAGCAGATTCAATCATGGCTTTCAAAAAGGAATTGGATAAATAATTGAAGGGAAAAAATTTGCAGGGCTATGGGGAAGAGCAGGGGAATGGGACTGAGTCGGCATGGACTCGATGGGCCGAATGACCACCTTCTGTGCTGTAACCATTCTATGATTCAAAATTATTTAATTGGCTGTAAAGCGTTTTGGGACATCCTGAGGTCATGAAAGGCGCTGTATAAAAGCATGTCTTTCTTTAGCTCACTTCTCGACCTGCATCCTCTCCACTCACAGTGACTCCTCAAATGGCATCTCTCACACTGACTTCCACTTCATAAAGTTCATGTGCAGACATAGCAAATTAAGAACTTTACGGAGCAAGAGTCAGTTAGAACTACGACTTGAAAACGGATCAGAACCTGGGGAGGAGGAGGGAGGGAGACAGCTGTGAAATTGTTCTGCCCAGAGCTCCCTCTCAAAAAAAAGTCCTGCATGCAACAACCTCTGAACTTAAGTCAGTAGGATAATGCTCTGGAGTTAGGAGTACTTCTCTACCTTCAGCACAGGCAACAAAAACAAGGGGGAACCGTTGTGATTTTCCGTTACTGAAAGCATACATGCCAACTGCCAGTGGTCCACATTTTAAGAAATTCATTCTCTGGTCATGGGTGTCACTAGCAAGGCCAGCATTTGAGATCTTGGTGCAACAGTCTGAAATAAAATGAGCTTGGGTAGGATCAATCTAGTTCCAAGTGAGTCTCTAGCACAAGACGGTCCCTAGCTAGGCACCTGTAAAATTTACTTCATCTTCTCTGCTACTCTTTTTAACCTTTGCATTGTCCTGCACAAGAGGCCTTGGTCATTTACCTGGGTTTGTTTCATTTGAGAAATATATTTTCATCTTGATTTTCTGTCTAGTTGCCAAAATTTAAGTTGACAAGTAAAATCTTTTTGCGCCTGCATCTCCTACTGCAATAATTTGCAATTCAAGGCAAGGTATGACGCATCTTATAATAAGACCATATGCCATTGTGGCACAACAGGAAAAATAACTAAGCAATGGCCCAGGAAAGTGCTTTGCTAAATATCACAAGGCAGGCCAAGTCCAGAAACCATATCAATGTGAAAAAGCAACAACATCCCTGAAATTTTTTTCCATTCCCAATGGAAAATAATCTAGAGCTATACAGAAATCAATTGAAGCAGAAAGCCAATTAAACATTCTAATCTGCAGAGTACCAGTTCATTGAGTCACATGAACAGACTGAATTTACACACCCATGGAACAATGGGTCACGTGTATGTTAAACTTTGTACATATTGTACATTGGAATTAGAGAAACAGTGGCTAAAAAGATACATTTCACATGGCCAAAGCTGTAACACAAAAGCTACGTAGGAATCATGCCACGATCGGGGCCTTGGATGGGGGGGGGGGGGGGGAAGACAGAGGGAGAGAAAAAAAAAGTCTGATGCAAGGGAGGCCCAAGGCTTCCTTGTAAAGCCTGAAGGGGCACTCCTGCTCCTTAGCCCACAAGGAAGCTTGAAAAATGAATTTTTAAACTTACCTTCTGGTCCTCTTCTGGCTCAGGATCTGGCTCCTGGCAGGTCTTGCCTGACGGGGAAAGCCAACAACGCCCCCACCCATCTCCCCCAGGCCTCTGGTTGATTATGTAGATCGGGTCCTGATGACATCATGGGACCCGCTCTGCATATTTAAAACAGGACCCCGCTTCCTTCCTGCGGGATCGGTGGGGGGGGGGGGGGGGGTCACGGACGCCCGTTATTTTAAATGTCCCCCCACCGCCCAGATTCCGCCAGGCGGCGGCAGTTAAAATCGAGGCCAATGGGTCAGAATCTGCTGCCAAAAATAATGGTGTTCAATGCGCACGCTGTTATTGTGTAAATCGTCCAGAAACTTGTGGAGAGAGACACCCTGTGAATTGCCACGAATGGCTGTACAATCTGCAGCACTCTGTTAGCCTCGCGAAAACGGCAGCTCGCCCTCAACCTCCCCGTGAGTTTCAAGAAATTGCTGCATTTGCACATCAACTGCCAATTAAACTCACCGCTGAAAGTTAGGGCTGGTATTTAACAACAAAGCTAACCTTTTAATGATGAGGTTTATGTTCCTGCAATGTCAGTCAACCTCTCCAGCCCAGAAAGGGAACAATTGAAACTGAGTGTCATTACTACAGGTAGTAAATTAAGAGATTTTTAAAATGTAATTTTTTTAAAATTTAAGAACTTGTTTCTTGCTTTTTCTTTGATTTTTTTCTCTCAATAGAAGCGTAGAAAGGTTACAGCACGGAAGGAGGCCATTTGGCCCATCGAATCTGCACCGGTTCTATGCAAGAGCAATCCAGATAGTCCCACTCCCCTGCCCTATCCCCGTGATCCAATCTTTTTTTCCTTTCTGTACCTGATTTGACTCTAATTCGCCCTATTTCCTTCTCCATCGTTCCCGTTTCTTTATCTCCTGAGATTTAAGGATTGATAAACTGTTGGTCCTGTTATTCACGAAGGACACAGACCCACATCGTTATCAACTCGCATTTCCAGCGACTCAGTGCAAAATATTTGAGCTGAAGGGTGAGAGAAAAAGTCTAACTAACGGGGCACGTCGCGAGATGCACTGCTCCAGCAAATTCATAGCCAATATCTCTCACTTGAATCTTCATTCCCCCGCTATATACTCCATACCCTCTCCATCAATTCCATCTTCCTTCCCAACCATCATCTCAGACTGAACCAGACTGTTCACAATCGTGGCATCCTATTCAGCCCGGGCTGGGCTCTCCATCACAAAGGCTGCCTACTTCCACCTCCGTATCATCACTCACTTCAGTCCACCTGTTGCTCAAAGCCTCATCCATGCCTTTGTCACCTCCATACTTAACACTCTCCTGGCTGGCCTCTCATCAACAATGCTCTAAATTTCAGCTCATCCAAAATTCTGCTGCCCATATCTTATCCCACACGAAGTCCCACTCACCCAACACCTCTGGCTTGCTGATCTACATAGGTTCCTGGTCCCCCAACACCTCCAATTTAAAATGCTCATCCTCTTGTTTAAGTCCCTTCATGGTCTGGCCCCCTTTCTCCTCCTCCCACCCCTCAAATCTCTAACCTCCTCCAGACCTACAGCCCTCCATTAACTCTGTTCCTGTCTCTAGCTTCTTGTGCATCCTCCCCTCCCTTCATCCAACCTGGGATTCCTTCCCGAAACCCCTCCACTGCTCTCTCCTAAGATCTTCTTTAAAACCCACCTCTTTGGGCAAGCTTTTGGTCACTCCTCCCAGCACCTCCTTCTTTGGCTCAGTGTCCATTTTTGCTCAATTACACCTCTGAAGCACATTGGGAAATTTTTCTACCTTAAATGTGCTATCAAAATGCAACTTCTTCTTGGTTCCCAATTGTACTCCTGCATAACATCAGTTCCCAATTCTCAGACCACTTCACCTCCAAAGAAGTCCCCCATGACCATGCAAAGACCATTGTAACCAGGAGGAACCGATCTGCACTCTTTCCTCCTGCCTCTGAAAACAGATTTCGCTCAGTTATTTTGGTTAATTTTCAACCTTGTCTCTGTGCATTCTATCCAATATCAGTCCTACGACATATTTCTTCAGTCTGGGTGTGCACAAGCATGTCCTTAAATCGATGAGTGGTTCTGATAGCAGTAACACTCGTTTATGAACCTCTGAAAGAGAGGCATTTGATTTTTTTTTAAATTCGTTCATGGGATGTGGGCAGCGTTGGCAAGGCCAGCATTTATTGCCCATCCCTAATTGCCCTTGAGAAGGTGGTGGTGAGCCACCTTCTTGAACCGCTGCAGTCCGTGTGGTGAAGGTTCTCCCACAATGCTGTTAGGTAGGGAGTTCCAGGATATTGACCCAGCAACGATGAAAGAGCTGTAATATAGTACCAAGTCGGGATGGGGTGTGACTTGGAAGGGAACGTGCAGGTGCTGGTATTCCCGAGCCTGCTGCCCTTGTTCTTCTAGGTGGTAGAGGTCGCGGGTTTGGGAAGTGCTGTCGAAGAAGCCTTGGCGAGTTGCTGCAGTGCATCCTGTGGTGAATGTTTAGGATGGTGGATGGGGTGCCAATCAAGCAGGCTGCTTTGTCCTGGATGGTGTCGAGCTTCTAGAGTGTTGTTGGAGCTGCACTCATCCAGGCAAGTGGAGAGTATTCCATCACACTCCTGACTTGTGCCTTGTAGATGGTGGAAAGGCTTTGGGGAGTCAGGAGGTGAGTCACTTGCCACAGAATACCCAGCCTCTGACCTGCTCTTGTAGCCACAGTATTTATGTGGCTGGTCTGGTTAAGTTTCTGATCATTGGTGACCCCCAGGACGTTGATGGTGGGGGATTCGGCGATGGTAATGCAGTTGAAGGTCAAGGGGAGGTGCGTAGACACTCTCTTGTTGGAGATGGTCATTGTCTGGCACGAATGTTACTTGCCACTTATCAGCCCAAGTCTGGATGCTGTCCAGGTCTTGCTGCATGCGGGCACGGACTGCTTCATTATCCGAGGGGTTGCGAATGGAACTGAACACTGTGCAATCATCAGCGAACATCCCCATTTCTGACCTTATGATGGAGGGAAGGTCATTGATGAAGCAGCTGAAGATGGTTGGGCCGAAGACACTGTCCTGAGGAACTCCTACAGCAATGTCCTGGGGCTGAGATGATTGGCCTCCAACTACCACGACCATCTTCCTTTGTGCTAGGTATGACTCCGGCCACTGGAGAGTTTTCCCCGATTCCCATTGACTTCAATTTGACTGGGGCTCCTTGGTGTCACACTCGGTCAATTGCTGCCTTGATGTCAAGGGCAGTCACTCCCACCTCATCTCCTGGACTTCAGCTCTTTTGTCCGTGTTTGGACTAAGGCTAAAATGAGGTCTGGAGCCGAGTGGTCCTGGCGGAACCCAAACTGAGCATCAGTGAGCAGGTTATTGGTGAGTAAGTGCCGCCTGATAGCACTGTCGACGACACCTTCCATCATTTTGCTGATGATTGAGTGTAGACTGATGGGGCGGTAATTGGCCAGATTGGATTTGTCCTGCTTTTTGTGGACAGGACATACCCGAGCAATTTTCCACATTGTCGGGTAGGTGTTGTAGCTGTAATGGAACAGCTTGGCTAGAGGTACGGCTAGTTCTGGAGCACAAGTCTTCAGCACTACAGCCGGGATGTTGTCGGACCCATAGCCTTTGTTTTATCCAGTGCACTCAGCCGTTTCTTGATATTACATGGAGTGAATGGAATTGGCTGAAGACTGGCTTCCGTGGTGGTGAGGATAGCAGGAGGAGGCAGAGATGGATCACCCACTCGGCACTTCTGGCTGAAGATGGTTGAAAACGCTTTAGCCTTGTCTTTTGTACTCATGTGCTGGATTCCGCCATCTTTGTGGATGAGGATGTTTACAGAGGCTCCCCCTCCCGTTAGTTGTTTAATTGTCCACCACCATTCACGACTGGATGTGGCAGGACTGCAGAGCTTTGATCTGATCCGTTGGTTGTGGAATCGCTGAGCTGTCTATAGCATATTCGTTCCGTTGTTTAGCATGCATGTAGTCCTGTGTTGTAGCTTCACCAGATTAGGACGACATTTTTAGGTACGCCTGGTGCTGCTCCTGGCATGCTCTTCTACGCTCCTCATTGAACCAGTGTTGAGCCCCTGGCTTGTTGGTAATGGTAGAGTGAGGAATATGCCAGGCCATGAGGTTACAATTGGAATTTGTTGGAATACAATTCTTCTGCTGCTGGTGGCCCACAGCGCCTCATGGTTGCCCAGTTTTGAGCTGCTAGATCTGTTCTGAATCTATCCCATTTAGCACGGTGGTAGTGCCACCCAACACGTTGGGAGGTGTTCTCAGTGCGAAGACGGGACTTCGTCTCCACAAGGATTGTGCGGTGGTCATTCCCACCAATACTGTCATGGACAGATGCATTTGTGACAGGTAGATTGGTGAGGACGAGGTCAAGTAGATTTTTCCCTCATGTTGGTTCGCTCACCACCTGCAGGCCAAGTCTGGCAGCTATGTTTTTTTTTATTCGTTCACGGGATGTGGGCGTCGCTGGCAAGGCCGGCATTTATTGCCCATCCCGAATTGCCCTCGAGAAGGTGGTGGTGAGCCGCCTTCTTGAACCGCTGCAGTCCGTGTGGTGACGGTTCTCCCACAGTGCTGTTAGGAAGGGAGTTCCAGGATTTTGACCCAGCGACAATGAAGGAACGGCGATATATTTCCAAGTCGGGATGGTGTGTGACTTGGAGGGGAACGTGCAGGTGGTGTTGTTCCCATGCGCCTGCTGCCCTTGTCCTTGAAGGTGGTAGAGGTCGCGGGTTTGGGAGGTGCTGTCGAAGAAGCTTTGGCGAGTTGCTGCAGTGCATCCTGTGGATGGTGCACACTGCAGCCACAGTGCGCCGGTGGTGAAGGGAGTGAATGTTTAGGGTGGTGGATGGGGTGCCAATCAAGCGAGCTGCTTTGTCCTGGATGGTGTCGAGCTTCTTGAGTGTTGTTGGAGCTGCACTCATCCAGGCAAGTGGAGAGTATTCCATCACACTCCTGACTTGTGCCTTGTAGATGGTGGAAAGGCTTTGGGGAGTCAGGAGGTGAGTCACTCGCCGCAGAATACCCAGCCTCTGACCTGCTCTCGTAGCCACAGTATTTATATGGCTGGTCCAGTTAAGTTTCTGGTCAATGGTGACCCCCAGGATGTTGATGGTGGGGGATTCGGCGATGGTAATGCCGTTGAATGTCAAGGGGAGGTGGTTAGACTCTCTCTTGTTGGAGATGGTCATTGCCTGGCACTTGTCTGGCGCGAATGTTACTTGCCACTTATCAGCCCAAGCCTGGATGTTGTCCAGGTCTTGCTGCATGCGGGCTCGGACTGCTTCATTATCTGAGGGGTTGCGAATGGAACTGAACACTGTGCAGTCATCAGCGAACATCCCCATTTCTGACCTTATGATGGAGGGAAGGTCATTGATGAAGCAGCTGAAGATGGTTGGGCCGAAGACACTGTCCTGAGGAACTCCTACAGTAATGTCCTGGGGCTGAGATGCTTGGCCTCCAACAACCACTACCATCTTCCTTTGTGCTAGGTATGACTCCAGCCACTGGAGAGTTTTCCCCCTGATTCCCATTGACTTCAATTTTACTTGGGCTCCTTGGTGCCACACTCGGTCAAATGCTGCCTTGATGTCAAGGGCAGTCACCCTCACCTCACCTCTGGAATTCAGCTCTTTTGTCCATGTTTGGACCAAGGCTGTAATGAGGTCTGGAGCCGAGTGGTCCTGGCAGAACCCAAACTGAGCATTGGTGAGCAGGTTATTGGTGAGCAAGTGCCGCTTGATAGCACTGTCGACGACACCTTCCATCACTTTGCTGATGATTGAGAGTAGACTGATGGGGCGGTAATTGGCCGGATTGGATTTGTCCTGCTTTTTGTGGACAGGACATACCTGGGCAATTTTCCACATTGTCGGGTGGATGTCAGTGTTGTAGCTGTACTGGAACAGCTTGGCTCGAGGCGCAGCTAGTTCTGGAGCACAAGTCTTCAGCACTACAGCTGGGATGTTGTCGGGGCCCATAGCCTTTGCTGTATCCAGTGCACTCAGCCGTTTCTTGATATCACGTGGAGTGAATCGAATTGGCCGAAGACTGGCTTCCGTGATGGTGGGGATATCGGGAGGAGGCTGAGATGGATCATCCACTCGGCACTTCTGGCTGAAGATGGTTGCAAACGCTTCAGCCTTGTCTTTTGCACTCACGTGCTGGACTCCGCCATTATTGAGAATGGGGATGTTTGCAGAGCCTCCTCCTCCCGTTAGTTGTTTAATTGTCCACCACCATTCACGACTGGATGTGGCAGGACTGCAGAGCTTTGATCTGATCCGTTGGTTGTGGAATCGCTTAGCTCTGTCTATAGCATGTTGCTTCCGCTGTTTAGCATGCATGTAAGTCCTGAGTTGTAGCTTCACTAGGTTGGCACCTCATTTTTAGGTAGGCCTGGTGCTGCTCCTGGCATGCTCTTCTACACTCCTCATTGAACCAGGGTTGATCCCCTGGCTTGTTGGTAATGGTAGAGTGAGGAATATGCCGGGCCATGAGGTTACAGATTGTGCTGGAATACAATTCTGCTGCTGCTGATGGCCCACAGCGCCTCATGGATGCCCAGTTTTGAGCTGCTGAATCTGTTCTGAATCTATCCCATTTAGCACGGTGGTAGTGCCACACAACACGTTGGATGGTGTCCTCAGTGCGAAGACGGGATTTCATCTCCACGAGGACTGTGCGGTGGTCACTCCTACCAATACTGTCATGGACAGATGCATTTGCGACAGGTGGATTGGTGAGGACGAGGTCAAGTAAGTTTTTCCCTCGTGTTAGTTCGCTCGCCACCTGCCGCAGGCCCAGTCTAGCAGCTATGTCCTTCAGGACTCGGCCAGCTCGGTCAGTTGTGGTGCTACCGAGCCACTCTTGATGGACATTGAAGTCCCCCACCCAGAGTACATTTTGTGCCCTTGCTACCCTCAGTGCTTCCTCCAAGTGGTGTTCAACATGGAGGAGGACTGATTAATCAGCTGAGGGAGGACGGTAGGTGGTAATCAGCAGGAGGTTTCCTGATGCCATGAGATTTCATGGGGTCCAGAGTCAATGTTGAGGACTCCCAGGGCCACTCCCTCCTGACTGTATATCACTGTACCGCCACCTCTGGTGGGTCTGTCCTGCCGGTGGGACAGGACATACCCAGGGATGGTGATGGAAGAGTCTGGGACGTTGGCTGAAAGATATGATTCTCTGAGTATGGCTACGTCAGGCTGTTGCTTGACTAGTCTGTGGGACAGCTCTCCCAATTTTGGCACAAGTCCCCAGATGTTAGTAAGGAGGACCTTGCAGGGTCGACTGGGCTTGGTGTTTTGCCGTTGTCGTGTCCGGTGCCGGGTGGTCCGTCCGGTTTTATTCTTATTATGACTTTTCGTAGCGAGATTTTACAACTGAGTGGCTTGCTAGGCCATTTCAGAGGGCAATTAAGAATCAACCACATTGCTGTGGGTTTGGAGTCACATCTTGGCCAGACCGGGTAAGGGCGGCAGGCTTCCTTCCCTAAAGGGCATTCGTGAACCAGATGGGTTTTTATGACAATCCGGTAGTTTCATGGCCATCATTACTGATACTAGTATTTTAATTCCAGATTTTTTTTTATTTAATTAATTGAATTTTTTAATTAATTAATTGAATTTAAATTCGCCAGCTGCCGTGGCGGGATTTGAACTCATGACTCTGGATTTTAGTCCAGGCCTCTGGATTACTAGCCCAGTAACATAACCACTATGCTACCGTCCTTCAGGATCCGGCCAGCTCGGTTAGCAGTGGTGCCACCGAGCCACTTTTGGTGATGGACATTGAAGTCCCTCACCCAGAGTACATTCTGTGCCCTTGCTACCCTCAATGCTTCCTCCAAGTGGCGCTCAACATGGAGGAGGACTGATTCATCAGCTGAGGGAGGACGGTAGGTGGTAATCAGCAGGAGGTTTCCTTGCCCATGTTTGATCTGATGCCATGAGATTTCATTGGGTCTGGAGTCAATGTTGAGGACTCCCAAGGCCACTCCCTCCTGACTGTATATATCAATGTACCGCCACCTCTGGTGGGTCTGTCCAAGGATGATAATGGAAGTGTCGGAAACTTTGGCTGAAAGATATGATTCTGAGTATGGCTATGTCAGGATGTTGTTTGACTCGTCTGTGGGGCAGCTCTCCCAATTTTGACACAAGTCCCCAGATGTTAGTGAGGACGACTTTGCAGGGTCGACTGGGCTTGGTTTGCCTTTGTCGTGTCCGGTGCCTAGTGGTCCAATGCCGGGTGGTCCGTCCGGTTTTATTCTTATGACTTTTTTTTAAAAGCGAGATTGTACAACTGAGTGGTTTGCTGGGCCTTTTCAGAGGGCGATTAAGAATCAACACATTGCTGTGGGTCTGAAGTCACATACAGGCCAGACCGGGTAAGGACTGCAGATTTCCTTCCCTAAAGGACATTAGTGAACCAGATGGGTTTTTACGACAATCCGGTAGTTTCACGGCCACCATTATTTAATTAATTGAATTTAAATTCCCCAACTGCCGTGACAGGATCTGAACTCATGATTCCAGATTATTAGTCCAGGCCTCTGGGTTACTAGTCGAGTTACATAACTACTAGGCTACCGTAACCGCATTCTAACAATGGTCTCCATTTACCAATCTCCAGAAAAAGTGAATATCAAACATGGTAAACAAACAGCTTATTCACAACTTTGCTTACAATATTGTCCTCCATATTTCACTTAATGGGTCAAATTAATCCCCCCAGATAATTCAGTTATCAGTGATAAAATGTACCTCTAGTCAGGGTAAGAATAGAACATCTTAGGCACCTATTGAATCTTGTGTTTAATCCATCTGCTGGATAACACCACAAAAATGAAAATTGCTCATGTTATTCAGTCAAATCTTCCAATTAGATAAGTAACTTATTTTCTTTCTTACTCTCCTAAATTCCATTGGCCCAGCAGCCCTCCAGTACATCACCTACACGGCTTCTTTTTTAAAAAAGAGCCTGGATAGTAAATGTTAGTAAGCTATTCAAATCACAAACACCCATTCTGTCTTTTATTTGTGCACCTTTTCCAGCAAGTTACCACATTGCAATTAAGAGTCCAAACCCTGACCAATTATAAAGCTCCAACTGCTGTCCTAGCTAAAATGAGTTAAGTCAACACAGACCAGGTATCAAACCTGGGACATTTTGCTCTGTGGGGCTTAGTACTGCACTGGTTGGTGCCTTTATTGCTCGGAGAGGGGGGAAAAAAAGGGACTTAAATGTCACAATTTAACATTGGTCTCAAATTCCCGTTAGGATGGACTTTAGACCTCAGAGGATAGTTGTGAGAGAATGGGATAGAATTTAAAACTGGCTGGTTAACCATCCTACACCTCAAATTAACTTTTCCCAGCACTGCAGTGAACACTTAGATGCAGACAGCATACTAATTAGTTCTGTATTTCTTGCAGTTTTCCAGCAGAGAATTGTGTTACTGGATGCATTATTTAAATGATGGCCCTGTTGCAGTCAGCTCAATTCATTTTTCATTCAATTCGAACAACGAGGTGATGGCAGTTTTCAATAGCCCATTAGGAGGAAACCTTTTAACAAAAAAGTTCTGTTGCTGAGTAGAAGGAAGTCTGGAACTGTTTCAGGCCATTTCAATCAAACGCTTCACACAACTAGATGAAAACACATTAAAATTATGAAGGTGCTTCACTCAGTTAGATATTGATTACACTAAATTTTATATTTCAGGAGATGATACATCTTCACATTCTCATTTATAGAACTATTTTTCTTGAACATTCTCTAATATTTCAAGTCATAAAGGTCTAACCACATTCCATAGTGTCTCGTTAAGCATTGGAGTCAAATACGCTATTAAACTCTTAAAAGAAAATGCTACTTAATTTTTTTTTTGAAGTACAAAGACTAAATTATGAAGACCCGATCCCGACATTTAAATGCCACTCACAGCACTGACCACAACTCCCTTTCCCATCAAGGCACAAGAAAAGCATGCCCAGGGAGCTTGCCCGGCAACAAACTTGGTTGGGGATTATAAAATCTGGCACGGCAGCAGTTTTTCATCTAATCCATGAGACCTCCCTCCTGCTACTTTAACCCCATTCCCAGTAAACTGCTGGTCACCCAACTTCCCTTCCTCACCCCCATGCTAGCGGACATTAAAAATGGTTCCTTCTCCTCAGGTACTATCCTCCTCCATCTCAAAACAATCATCACTCCCTTTCTCAAAATAAAACACCATCGACTTTGCAAACTAACACCCCATCTGAAACCTCCCTTTCTCTCCAAAGTGTTTGAACACGTCACCTTCTAAATTCGTGATATCAAGAAACGGCTGAGTGCACTGGATACAACAAAGACTATGGGCCCTGACAACATCCCGGCTGTAGTGCTGAAGACTTGTGTTCCAGAACTAGCTGCACCTCTAGCCAAGCTGTTCTAGTACAGCTACATCACTGGTATCTTCCAGACAATGTGGAAAATTGCCCAGGTACATCCTGTCCACAAAAAGCAGGACAAATCCAATCCAGCCAATTACCGCCCCATCAATCTACACTCAATCATCAGCAAAGTAATGGAAGTTGTCGTCGACAGTGCTATCAAGCGGCACTTACTCACCAATAACCTGTTCACCTAAGCATAGTTGGGGTTCCGCCAGGACTACTCGGCTCCAGACCTCATTACAGCCTTGGTCCAAAAGAGCTGAATTCCAGAGGTGAGGTGAGAGTGACTGCCCTTGATATCAAGGCAGCATTTGACAGAGTGTGGCACCAAGGAGCCCTAGTAAAATTGAAGTCAATGGGAATCAGGGGAAAAACTCTCCAGTGGCTGGAGTCATACCTAGCACAAAGGAAGATGGTAGTGGTTGTTGAAGGCCAATCATCTCAGCCCCAGGACATTGCTGCAGGAGTTCCTCAAGTCAGTGTCCCAGGCCCAACCATCTTCAGCTGCTTCATCAATGACCTTCCCTCCATCATAAGGTCAGAAATGGGGATGTTCGTTGATGATTGCACAGTGTTCAGCTCCATTCGCAACCCATCAGATAACGAAACATGCAGCAAGACCTGGACAACATCCAGGCTTGGGCTCATAAGTGGCAAGTAACATTTGCGCCAGCCAAGTGCCAGGTAATGGCCATCTCCAACAAGAGAGAGAATCCAACCACCTCCCCCCCCTCGGCATTACCACTGCCGAATCCCCCAACAGCCTGGGGGGTCACCATTGACCAGAAACATAACTGGAGTGGCTACAAGAGCAGGTCAGAGACTGGGTATTCGGCGGCGAATGACTCACCTCCTGACTCCCCAAAGCCTTTCCACCATCTACAAGGCACAAGTCAGGAGTGTGATGGAATACTCTCCACTTGCCTGGATGAGTGCAGCTCCAACAACACTCGAAGCTCGACACCATCCAGGACAAAGCAGCCCGCTTGATTCGCACCTCATCCACCACCCTAAACGTACACTCCCTTCACCACCGGCGCACCATGGCTGAGGTGTGTACCGTCTACAGGATGCACTGCAGCAACTCGCCAAGACTTCTTGGACAGCACCTCCCAAACCCGCGACCTCTACCACCTAGAAGGACAAGGGCAGCAGGCACATGGGAACACCAGCACCTGCACATTCCCCTCCAAGTCACACACCATCCCGACTTGGAAATATATCGCCATTCCTTCATAGCCATTGGGTCAAAATCCTGGAACTCCCCATCTAACAGCACTGTGGGAGAACCTTCACCACACGGACTGCAGCGGTTCAAGAAGGCGGCTCACCGCCACCTTCTCAAAGGCAATTAGGATTGAGCAAAAAACGCTGGCCTTGCCAGCGACGCCCACATCCCATGAACGAATAAAATAAAATCCCTGCCCATCTTTCCCACAATTCCATGTATGAATCTCCCCAACAAGATTCCATCCCTGCCACAGCAGTGAAACGGCCCTAACCAAAATCACAAATGACATCCTCTGTGACTGTGACCATGGTGCAATATCTTTCCTTGTCCTCTGACTTCTCTGTTCACCATTCTCCTCCAACACCTCTACATCATCCAGCTCAGTGGGACTACCCTAACATGTTTCAACTCAGAGCTATTCAATCGCAGCCAGATGATTTCCAGCAATAGCTTCGCTTCCTGCCCTTGCACCATTACCTCTGGAGTCCCACAGGAATCATCCTTGGACACATCTTCCTCAACTACATGATGCACCTTAGCAACATCTTCGGCAAACATCGGGTCAGGTTCCATATGTACACTGATGAAACCCAGCTGTACCTCTCCACCACCTCTCTTGACCCCTCTTGTGTCTCTGTTGTCAGACAGCTTGTCCAACAGCCAGTCTTGGATGAGCTGCCATTTCCTCCGTTAAACATTGGGAAGATCAAATACATCGTCTTAGGCCCCTGTAACAAAATCCGTATCCTTTCCATCCATTCCATCCTCCTCCCCAGCCACATCTTAGGTTGATCAAGTGTTCGCAATCATAGCGTCCAATTTGACCCCAAGCCTAGCTTCTGACCCCATATCTTCTCCATCCTAAACACAGCCTATTTCCACCTCTGCAACATCGCCCATCTGCTGCTGAAACCCTCATCCATGCCTTTGTCACCTCCAGACAGACTATTCCAATGCTCAACCTAGCCAGCCGTCGTAGGCTGTACGGATGGAGGACAGAGAGGTTTAAGAATTCCAGAGCTTAGGGCCTAGGCAGATGAAAACACAGTGAAGACACAATGGAGGAACAAAAGAATTCGGAGATGCACAAGAGGCCAGAATTGGAGGAACGCAGAGTTCTCAGAGGATTGTCGGTCTGGAGGAGGTTACAGAGATAGAGAGGTGTGAAGCTACAGAGGGAATTGAACACATTGATGAGAATTTTAAAATCAAGGCTTTGCTGGACTGGGAGCCAATGTAGGTCAGTGAGCACAAGGGTGATGGGTGAACAGGACTTGGTGCAAGTCAGGATATGGGCAGTAGAGATTTGGATGAGTTGAAGTTTAGAGGGTGGAAGATGGAAAGCCGGCCAGGATAGCATTGGAATAGTCGAATCTGGAGGTAACAAAAACGTGGACGACAGTATCAGCAGCAGATTGGCTGAGGCAAGGGCAGTGACGGTCAATATTACGTTGGTGGAAGTCGGCGGTCTTGGTGATGGAGAGGATATGGGGTCGGAAGCTCAGCTCAGGGTCAAATAGGATACCAAGGCTGGCAACAGTCTTGTTCAGCCTCAGACAATGGCCAGGGAGGGGTGGGAATCGGTGACTGAGGAATGGAGTTTGTGGCAGAGGCCGAAGACAATGCCTTCGGTCTTCCCCATCTTATACCACCATTTTATTCGTTTCACAGTACCATCGCATTGCATTTGTCCACATTAAAACATAATTTTTTAAAAAATTCGTTCATGGGCATCACTGGCGAGGTCAGCATTCATTGCCCATTCCTAATTGCCCTTGAGAAGATGGTGGTGAGCCGCCTTCTTGAACCGCTGCAGTCCGTGTGGTGAAGGTTCTCCCACAGTGCTGTTGGGGAGTTAATTTGTCAACCGAATCATCTAACCAACCCACAACCCTCTATTTGTCAACTTGTTCTGTTATTCAAGGTTATTTTTAAAAATAAAAGAAAAAGTGCACTGTGCCCATTTATGAGAAAGCCCAACCCAGATCTTATCCTTAAGGTCACAGGAGAGTCCCAAAACCAAGGAATTTTAGGGAATTGTTGCTGGAGTCAGAAGTGTGAGAAAGAAAGCCAGTTTGGTTAAAGGCTCAAATTATTCTGAAGGAATTTCTGTGCCTGGTGATTTGAAACTGCTCTAATCACAAAGAATCAATCCTCCAGTTGGCCCCTAGTATTATGGGACTTGACCCTTCCCATCACAGGTGCAAGTCATGGTTTTGCCGACCATGAACAGATCTGACTACATACATGCCTTCTGCATAGGATTGTTCCTAAAACTTTACACAGGCTTTTTTCTCCTCCCCCAGAGATGGCAACTAGAATTTGGTTCCATGGGCACCAGTCCCTCACCTCAAGTGACCTATCATGTGATAGTCTGGACTGCATGTGTCAGTAGGCTATTCGGCTACAAGCAGCACCACAGGCAAGCTGAGCACTGCCCTCATCAACATCCACATAACCAGCAGGAATAGCTAGATAGCACTGGTGAATTCTGGACAATTTTTCCCCCCTTATGTTGACTTATAGTTACTTACGTTAGAATCCTGACACAGAATCATAGCAAATTTACGGCACAGAAGGAGGCCATTTGGCCCATCGTGTCCGCACCAGCCGAAAATGAGCCACCCAGCCTATCCCGCTTTCCAGCACTTAGTCTGTAGCCCTGTAGATTACGACAGTTCAGGTGCACATCCGGGTACTTTTTAAATGAGTTGAGGTTTCTGCCTTTACCACCCTCTCAGGCAGTGAGTTCCAGACCACCACCACCCTCGGTGAAAAAATTTTTCCTCAGCTCCCCTCTAATCCTTCTACCAATCACTTCAAATCTATGCCCCCTGGTTATTGATATCTCTGCGAAGGGAAATAGGTCCTTCCCATCCACTCTATCTAGGCCCCTCAATTTTGTACACCTCAATTAAATCACCCCTCAGCTTCCTCTGTTCCAAAGAGAACAACCCCAGCCTATCCAATCTTTCCTCATAGCTAAAATTCTCCAGTCCTGGCAACATCCTTGTAAATCTCCTCTGTACCCTCTAGTGCAATTATGTCCTTCCTGTAATGTGATGACTAGAACTGTACACTGTACTGTACACAGTACTCAAGCTGGGGCCTAACCAGTGTTTTATACAGTTCCAGCCTAACCTCCCTGCTCTTATATTCTATGCCTCATCTAATAAAGGAAAGTATTCCATATGCCTTCTTAACCACCTTACCTACCTGTCCTACTACCTTCAGGGATCTGTGGATATGCACTCCAAGGTCCCTCACTTCCTCTACACTTCTCAGTATCCTCCCATTTATTGTGTATTCCCTTGCCTTGTTTGCCCTCCCCAAATGCATTACCTCACACTTCTCTAGATTGAATTCCATTTGCCACTTTTCTGCCCACCTGACCAGTCCATTGATATCTTCCTGCAGTCTAAGCTTTCCTCCTCACTATCAACCACACAGCCAATTTTTGTATCATCTGCAAACTTCTTAATCATCCCTCCTACATTCAAGTCCAATTTGTTAATATACATCACAAAAAGCAAGGGACCTAGTAGAGCCCTGCAGAACCCCACTGGAATCAGCCTTCCAGTCACAAAAACACCCGACCATTATCCTTTGCTTCCTACCACTGAGCCAATTTTGGATCAGACTTGCCACTTTCCCTTGGACTTGTACTTTTTTGACTAATCTGCCACGTGGAACCTTGCCAAAAGCCTTGCTAAAATCCATGTACACTGCAGCAAATGCACTACCCTCATCAACCCTCTTTGTTACCTCCTCAAAAAATTCAATCAAGTTAGTCAGACACGACCTTCCCTTAACAAATCCATGCTGACCGTCTTTGACCATGCCTTTCGAGGTAATGGTTTATCCTGTCCCTCAGAATTGATTCCAATAATTTGCCCACCACCGAGGTTAGACTGACTGGCCTGTAATGACTCGGTCTATCCCTCGCTACCTTTTTAAACAATGGCACAACGTTAGCAGTCCTCCAATCCTCCGGCACCACGCCTGTATCCAGGGAGGATTGGAAAATGACGGTCAGAGCCTCCGCTATTTCCTCCCTTGCTTCTTTTAACAGCCTGGGATACATCTCATCCAGGCCCGGTGATTTATCTACGTTCAAAGATGCCAATCCCCTGAATACTTCCTCTCTCACTATGTTTATCCCATCCAATATTTCACACTCCTTAACTACAATCTCTGCATCGTTCCACTCTTTTGTGAGGACAGATGCAAAGTATTCATTAAGAACCATACTCCGCCTCCACACAGCGACCAAAATGGTAACTTAATAGGCCTTACTCTTTCCTTAGTTATGCTCTTAATGTATTTATAAAGCATCTTTGGGTTTTCCTTGATTTTTCTTGCCAATATTTTTTCATGCCCTCTCTTTGCTTTCCTAATTTCCTTTCTAATTTCACCTCTGCATTTTTTATATTCCTCTGGGCTTTCTGTAGTATTGAGTTCTGTGTCTGACATGAGCTTTCCTTTTCTGCCTTATCTTACCCTGTATGCGTCTTGACATTCAGGGGGCTCTAGATTTGGCAGCCCCACCCTTTTTCTCTGCACCCCTTGAATCTCCCCCTTGATTCTGGAAAGATGGAATTCACTAGATTCTGGAAAGGTCCCAGCAGATTGGAAAACCGCAAACATAACACCCCTTTTCAAGAAGGGAGTGAGACAGAAAGCAGGTAACTATAGACCAGTTAGCCTAACATCTGTCATTGGGAAAACACTAGAATCCATTATTAAGGAAGTAGTAGCAGGACATTTGGAGACTCAATGCAATCAAGGAGAGTCAACATGGTTTCATGAAGGGGAAATCATGTCTGACAAATTTATTAGAGTTCTTTAAGGAAGTAACGGGCAGGGTGGAGTATATTTGGATTTCCAAAAGGCATTCGATAAGGTGCCACATAAAAGGTTACTGCACAAGATAAGAGCTCATGGTGTTGGAGGTAATATACTGGCATGGATAGAGGATGGGCTAACTAACAGAAAACAAAGTTGGGTTAAAAGAGTAATTTTCAAAATGGCAATCTATAACTAGTGGGGTGCCGCAGGGCTCAGTGCTGGGGCCTCAACTATTTACAATATATATCAATGACTTGGATGAAGGAACAGAGTGTCTTGTGGCCAAATTTGCTGATGATACAAAGATAGGTGGAAAAGCAAGTTGCAATGAGGACAAAGTGTCTGTAAAGGGATATTGACAGGTTAAGCAAATGGGCAAAAATTTGGCAGATGGAATATAATGTGGGAAAATGTGAAGTCATCCACTTTGGGAGGAAAAATAAAAAAGCAAAATATTATTTGAATGGAGAAATACTACAAAATGCTGCGATAGAGGGATCTGGGTGTCCTCGTACAAGCAGCACCAAAAAGTCAACATACAGGTGCAGCAGGTAATCCGGAAGGCAAACGGAATATTGGCCTTTATTTCTAGGGGGATGGAGTATAAAAGCAGGCAAGTCATGCTACAACTGTACAGGGTGCTGGTGAGACCACACCTGGAGTATTGCGTACTTTTCTGGTGCCCTTATTTAAGGAAGGACATGCTTGCATTGAAGGCAGTTCAGAGAAGGCTCACTAGGTTTAATCCAGGTATGGAAGGGTTGTCTTGTGAGGAAAGATTGAACAGGTTGGGTCTATACTCACTGGAGTTTAGAAGAATGAGAGGAGATCTTATTGAAACATATAAGATTCTGAGGGGACTCGATAGAGTAGATGGTGAGAGGATGTTACCCCTCATGGGGGAATCTAAAACTAGGGGGCATAGTCTCAGAATAAGGGGTCGCCAATTTAAGACTGAAATGAGGAGGAATTTCTTCTCCCAGAGGGTCGTGAATCTTTGGAATTCTTTACTCCAAAAAGCTGTGGAGACTGAGTCATGGAATACATTCAAGGCTGAGTTAGACAAATTTTTGATGAGCAAGGGAGTCAAAGGATATGGGGAAAGGCGGGAAAGTGGAGTTGAGGTAAAAATCAGATCAGCCATGATCTCATTGAATGGCGGAGCAGGCTCAAGGGGCCGAATGGCCTACTCCTATCTCTTATGGTCTTGAATGCCTCCCACTGCTCTAATATTGATTTTCCTTCATGTAGCTGTTTCCAGTCCACTTTTGCTAAATCACTTCTTTGCTTAATAAAATAGGCCTTTCCCCAATTGAGAACTTTAACTCCTGTTCTATCTTTGTCCTTTTCCATAACTATGCTAAAACTAACTGAATTATGATCACTACCACCAAAATGCTCTCCCACTGATTCTCCTTCCATCTGCTCAGCCTCATTTCCTAGAACTAAATCCAGAACTGCCTCCTCTCTTGTTGGGCTTTCTCCTCTCTTACTGGCAAAAAAGTTTTCCTGAATGTAATTTAAGAATTTTGGGCCCTCTATACCCTTTGTGTCCCAGTTAATATTAGGGTAGTTGAAATCCCCTATTACTGCCCTACTGCTTTTGCACCTCAAATTTGCCTACATATTTTCTCTTCTATCTCCCTGACTATTTGGGGGTCTATAGTACAGTCTCAGTAGTGTGACAGCCCCTTTTTTGTTCCTTAGCTCAACCCATATTGCTTCATTTGATGATCCTTCTAGCATATCATCCCTCCTCACAGCTGTAATTGTTTCTTTAATCAATATTACCACCCCCTCCCTTTTTTATGCCCTTCTCCAGCTCGTCTGAAAACCCTATAATCAGGAACATTGAGCTGCCATTCCTGCCTCTCTTCAAGCCATGTTTCTGTAATAGCTAAGATATGCCATGTGTCTATTTGTGCCTTCAGCTCATCTGCCTTATTGACTATACTCCTTGCATTGAAGTATATACCTTTAAGCACTGCAAAACTCCCTTGCTGTTTATTTTCTAACCTTTGTTGCCTCTGCCTTCCTAAGTCACTTACTAATTTTCTGCCTTCTATCTCCAGTTCTGATTTTGTCCCATCTGAATCGACACTCAGGTTCCCATCCCCCTGCCAAGCTCGTTTAAACCCTCCCCAACAGCACTAGCAAACCTCCCCATTGAAAACAACTAAATATATTTTTGCTTTTGTAAAATATTTACAGTATTAAGAGCTACACAGAGCTTAATTTTGGTATATTTTCATATCCACAGATAATTACATGTCTCTTTCAAGCAAAACAAATTCATCTACATTTCATAACGATGTGCTTATATCTGGACAAAATGGTAAACTATGACAATGCCAGTGCTTGCCCTGCTCCCCATTCCAAATGGAACATTCAAAGTTCATTTTGTCCTATTTTAAATGAAACTGCGATCAACTCCTAATCAAATATATTAAAATTGAAATGCAGTGTACGCAACAGCTGAGCCCAAGCAACAATTTCTAAATTTGCCATGGCCGGAGAGAGATAGTAGCTGTTTTCTGAATGATCCAATACTGTCTTTGTACCAATAGGAAGCAAGTGTCAGAATTAGAGGCACATTATACAGTGTTGCATTGACAAAAACAAACCAACAGAAAAAAGATTTAGTAAGCTACAAGGAATATTCAATCAGCTTAAGATTAAAGGGGTTTAAAGTATTTTGCTCTGGATTTCTCTCTCTCAAGCCCAGGCCTTACATTACTGAACTTTGCTTTTATACCGAGGCAACAATTACTGTAATCACTTGTTCTGCATGACCCACTTAGGTTACTTCATGTCACATGATTTTGTTCGAAATCCCTGAAAAAGCCAATGGCCTAGTGCATAAATCTGGAAAGTCAGCTGACTGAAATATAGAATTAGTTCTATAACAGAAATTCGTCCCATCGTGCCAATGCCGACTCTCAAAGAACTACCCACTTTGTCCTGTTCCCCTGATCTTTCCCCACACCCTTTTAATTTTTTTCTTCAAATATTTATCCTCTTCCCTTTTAAAAGCTATTATAGATTCTATTCCCACCACTGTTTTTGGCATTCCATGTATTAACAACCCACTGCACAAAATGTTTTCTCCTAACTCCTCCCTTTGTTCTTTTGGTGATAAATGTATGCCTTCTAGTCAAGAGACTCACTGACCAATGGAAATAGCTTTTTCCAAATTACCTGATCAAAGCTTCTCATAACTGAACAGCTCCAGCAGATCTTCTCTTAACCTCTTGTTCTACTGAAAAGAGCCAACATTCTTGCCTTATAACCGAAGCCTCTCATCCGTGGGATCATCTAAGTGAATCACTTCTGTACCGTTTCCACAGCCTTGACATCTTTCTGAAAGTAAGCTGCCCAAAATTGGCCACATAAGCCCAGATTTTCCTGGGAACTTGTGTTATTATAATGGCCCAGCTATGTTGTGGGGACTCTTGAACAGCACAAAAGAGAAAATTTATGGATTAAGTGACTCACGCCATTAATTATGCTACTCCATATTTCCTAGAACTTTTGTGCCACGCCATTTCCCTCGCCAAAAAGTTAGAAGGTAATAATATCTCCACACTATTAACGTCAACGGTGATCATGATTTTCCTGCATTTAAGCCTGTTTTTACGCCGCTACCACGGAGACTTCAAAATAATGGTGCTGGCGGCCTGGCAGCGGTTTAGTTTATTGTTCCAAGATCAAGTTTAAACTCCCAGTGGTTAAAAATGTATTACTGTTACAAAGATTAAACAACTAGGATCTTTGAGCATCCAATTTAGTGCACCAGGGATTTTCAATTGTAATATTGCCCCACCATATCTCCACAGAGCCCATTCAAGTTACAAGACTGTTTTCAGAATTTAATTGACCCCTTCTATGTTTTCCCACAACACTCAACCTTACTAATGCCCACTAACTCAATAAACATATCTTTTCTAACAACTCTAATTTTCTTATTAATCCCTATTGTTTCAGTTATGAGTAAATTGATATACATATAATCTTTCAAGCCCATCTACTCCGAGGAAAGTCAGCAAGTCATTATGTAAATATTTACTGCCCACAAGATTTGTGCTCGTCTCAAACAAAAATTGAAACTTTTCAATGTTGAAAATTCAAAGTTAGCTTTGAATTTTATGCCCGCGTAATTCATGAAAATATAAGTCAATAATTGTTCCATTAATAATTTATAATGTAGTGACTTGAAGTGGCCTGAATTCATAGATATCACAGCAGTGAAACTGACAAATCTCAAAACTTGGAAAAATAGGGACACTACAGTTTAAAATAATTGTCGATTAAATTTTACACTTCCATTCACCAGTGGCTTCAGATGGTGAATGTGTCATCTCCTCAGCTTGTAGATTGGGACCAAATGCCTGATTTGCCACTATGCTCGCTGCGGGGTATTAGAAAATAAGCAACATTTGGAACAAGTTAGAAACGGCAAGATCAGCATGCTGGAAGGCAAGATTTACAGTATACATTGCCAATCTCACTGTTGCAGGAAAATCTGGGCCGATATTCTAACTGCAGCCTAGCCAATAATTTGTAGAAGTTTAGCATTACTTCTTTGCTATTGTACTCTGTACATCCATTTATAAAACTTAGGATCAAATATACTTTTTTAGTCCTCATTTTTAAACAATTGTGTGTCTGAAACCCTAAGTTTCTGCTCCTCTACTTCTTTTAAAGATTTGTCATTTACTGGATATGTTCCCTCCTTACCTTCCAAAATGTATCACATTACACTTCTCCACTTTAAATGTCATCTGGCATATCTGCCCAAACTACTAACCTGTCAATTATAGCCCTACCCATTTTTGTGCCATCTGCTAACTTTGATATTGCACCCCACCCCAAATCTAAGTCCACATCAGTACCACACTTGTGAAAGCAAAGTACTGGTTTAATATCTCTGCCAGTCCTTTGATCTCCATAAGAATTCCATTTTTTCATTTTTAAAATCAGCCCTACTCTAATCATTCTTTTTAAGCAATGTAAACTGAACAGGACATTAGGTCCCTGAATATCAACATTTACATGACAGTTTGTTGCCAACACTCCATGGAGTGTCTCTTTCTCAGCTTATAAACATTCTACTCAATTTGAACAAAACAGGCTGAGAATTACTTATCAAAAAAAAATGACGAGGGCAAAGACATTTTGTTTAAATGTGTTTCAAACTTAAAAGAGCTGCCAAACATACACCAAATATTTGAATTGGAATAGCTTGGTCCCTCCCTTGCATACCTGGTCAGACACTGTCTAAATTCTGCAGCTATTGCATCTTTTGCTTGAATCTGATTTTCACCATCATATGTATTGCAACATAAAAAAGCCAATAGCATGATACACTACAGTGAAAAATGTTTCATTTTTCATCACATCACAAAGACCTGTGTGTTACCGGCACGTGATGTTTATATTTGCCACTATCACTTTTGGTTGCAGGCATTAAGTGTAAGCCCCATTCCAAGTAAGCTTTGCTGCCTCCAACACCTAGAGCATCAGACAGCTTATATAGGTTATCTTCACTATAGGTAGCTGCTGTTCGATAATAAATTTAGATGTTATAAACTAGAATGGAAAGGGTTAATCAGGGCAACAGTGGAATTTAATGGAATTTGCTAGTATAATATTGAAAATGCTTTGTTTTGTGTATCATAAGGTCACTAAGCATATCGTAGCTGTGTGAACCTTTAACTTTTCATTTGAGAAACGATCATACGGTTTTAGGCCACGATATTTTCAAACAACTAAATCAATGTCTGGAACAAGCAAGGTAGTGTAGAAATGCTCTTGTTTTAAGTGATGAGGTTGGATGTATTAGGGGGGGGTGTGTGTAGACCTGTGGAGACCCAAGGTTGAATAGTTCAGAGAGGGAAAGCATGGACTAGGCCAAAGGTAGTTGATATTTACTGGTAATAATTGCAAGGATGTCAGTGTTATTTCAACAAAAAGAGCACCATCTGCTTAGACAAGTGAAATAAAGTTCAAGTAAAAAACAAAGCAATGTAGCAGTGATAAAGGGAAAGGGGCTACACCTAGGCAGGGAGCTAGTGAATCCTCCACCGAAGAAAGAATCTCCGGTTGACGTAGTTACCAGCATAGAAATAATGATTGTGGCCTGTTGGCAAGGTTGGCCCACAGTGGTATATAGTGCAATGTCTTCGTGGTCATGTTGCTGCATTGCTGGTATATTTGTCTGTCATAAATGAAGATTGAACTGATTTTAAATACATATATACATAGTAGTGTCTGCTTTGACAGGCCTGAACCCAAATTTTACTTAGAAACACGGGGCCTGATTTACTGCAGTACAAGGAGACACGTATAAACAGCAACGAGGGACTGACAGCTTCTCTGTACTCCTATAATGTTGAGTACAAAGAGGCCAGGGAAGTAGCAGAGAATCCCTCGTTACTGTTCATACTTCTGCCTTTGTATTTCTTCCTCTCCTTTCCTTCCTTCCCTCCCTCACCCCCCCAACGGAATGCAAGAACATAAGAAATAGGAGCAGGAGTAGGCCACATGGCCCCTCGAGCCTGCTCCACCATTCAATCAGATCATGACTGATCTTCAGCCTCAACTCCACTTTCCTCCCCGATCCCCATATCCCTTGATTCCCCTAGAGTCCAGAAATATACATCCACTGGTTGCCCTTTATCTACTCTGCCAGTAACATCCTCAAAAAACTAATAAATCTGTCAAACAGGATTTCCCTTTCATAAAACCATGTTGACTCTGCCTAATCATACTATGATACTCTACGTGCTGTTACCACTTCCTTAATAATGGATTCCAGCATTTTCCCTGACGACTGATGTCAGGCTAACTGGCCTGTAGTTCCCCATTTTCTCTCTCCCTCCTTTCTTGATTAGCAGGTTTACATTTGCTACCTTCGAGTCCGCTGGGACCTTTCTGGAATTTTGGAAGATCATAACCAATGCATCAACTATCTCTGCAGCCACCTCTTTTAGAGCTCTCAGATACAGGCCATCAGGTCCAGGGGATTCAACAGCTTTTAGTCCCATTAGTTTCTCAAGTACTTTTTCTCTACTGATAATAATTACTTTAAGTTCCTCACTCTCATTAGACCCTTGGCTCCCCACTATTTCTGGTATGCTTTGTGTGTCTTCTATACTTGACCACCTAATACCATGTTGAAAGGAGGTGCAATGGACAATTCCTCCTACTTTTTAAGTACAGTCTTTTACCCACTAGCAGTCCCAAGTTGGTGTAATTCTAGGGCACCTGCTTCCCAGAGGTTGAGTTGCCAGCAACAAATCAGAAAAGATTAGAGTTGCTGGTTTTCCAGTACATAGACTGGCTGAAAGACAGAACACTCGCAGAATAAGTGGAGCACAACTGCTGCTTCATACTTAACATGCACTGGTAATGTACACATTTTCCAGGTAAAGTTTCCATTTCCCATCACAAGACCTTACTGCATCAAGAGGAGTCATAACATTGGAATCTACTCCAGCAGGTCACAGAATCCTAAACAAAACTGGTCTATAAATAGTAGCATCAGTATATTTAAAACCTGAAATGGGACAGTGGAGAAAGTAAATGGTCAGCATTTTTTATCTTAGTACACTGCATCGCCATCATGAAGGGGGCTACTCTATTTCAATTACAGCAGCTTCATGAATAAAATATTTGTATTTATACAGCGCCTTATCACCTCAATATCTCAAAGCATTTCACACAATGAAGTACAATGAGTTACATATGATATTCAATTCAGTGCCTCTGAAGTCCCCCAGCCATTCGATGATCAATTAATCTGGGGAGGGAGGGGAGGCAGAGGGGGTTGGTGGTACACAATTGTTTGGGGGGAGGAAGGTTGGCTAGAGCAATGAAAAAGCTCACTGCTTATCTTCAAATAGCACCACAGAATGTTTAACATTTTTACTTAAATTACAACACTTCCATCCTAGTGCTGAAATGCATATGGGAAGTTCAGTGCCCCCTGGGGCTTTACTAGCTGCAGTTGTCAAAATAATGCTTTTTGTGAGTTGCTTCTTTGACAAAGTGGAGAAAATCTACTCGGAATTTCAACAAATTTTATCTGTCTTTCACATACAAATAAAGTGTACAAAGTCAGCATCACATCAATACTTATAGCAGCAGTTATATGAAAAAAGCATTTTGAAAGCTAAACAGAAATTAAGTTTGGTTAGTACCAAATAATACATATCCAACTTGTGCAATTTAGGATAAGTTCCTTTGCCCCTAAAAGTATCAAAAATATAGATCAATACCAGAATGCAATTACAGTACTATTTGTTCTAAGCATTGCTACTCAGTTCTAGTTTTTAATAAAGAAGTTTGCAATACTACAAGTTCTAATGGGAACATACAAACATTAGTGTGGATACCGCATACACACATTTATGCACAAGATATACTGCCATTTATGCAACTTCTGTACTCAGACCAGATACTACACAAATGAGTACCATGCTCATCCATCACCAGTTTCGCTGCTCATACATAGGCATGTACATGTGCAAGCCACAGTACTAGTCGGAAAAAATTTAAATGTTAGAACAGCAAAACCTAATTTCCAAGCAGAGGCGTTCATAGAAAGGGCACTGATTGCAGCACTGATAATGCCAATTACTATTGTGTTAATTAATGCATATTTTAAATTTCATCTAAAACAAAGCCCCCTTATTTGCCTAATCTCCAGGTCTCAGCTGGCCAAACTCTGGTCTGCATTTTAAAATTCAGTGAAGACAGCTTGCATATTAGCCTGTTTTAAGTATGCCTCAACACAAATACCGTAACTCGCTTTCTTCCCTAAATTTGTTACCTTTATGAATTTGTCCAGAGATTTTTTTTGGAAAATTGAAATGAAACATGATTGATGGTATTGAGTATACTCTCATTAGCTATCCGTTGATATGTACCTCGCTGTAATCCCTAAAATGCCCTGCAAAATTCTATAATCTCATGTAATTAAAACAAGATTTCACTTAATCACAACAAAATAGTGGCTCAAATTCTAAACAGATAGAATCACAGAACGTGATAACCAAAGTGCCCTATAAATTCTCAGAATCCCTTGCAATAAAAATTGAATTTGATTTATTCAATTCATCAACAACAGGTGGCCTGGCTGATGACCCAGTTTTGGGCAGATCTAAAAAAAATCAGAACACTGCAATGCAAAGCAAATATTCAATAATACATTTCATGTTCAAGTTACCATTTAGCTAAATTGTTACTAGCTGAAGAAATAGATGACAGCAGGGCTGACATTTAAACTTTCTTCTACTGGAAGAATAATTTTGCTAGGGATTCGAACAAGAGAATTTTAAAAAAAAAATTCTCGTGGCATTTCTTCACATGAATCCTGAAGTTTCTGATAATCTGTAGCAGATGATATCATACACATAAATGGGCACTAGAGCTAACAGCACAAAAACAAGATCACAAAAGAATCTGTTTCTAAAGAATACATTCTGTGCTTGGTGTGTATGTACTTCTCCAACTTTTAAACTGGTATCCCTTAATTTACAACTTACTATCAAAGGGAGCTGATATAACTCCAAAGCAAGTTATATCTGCCTTTTCTAATCAGTTAATGGAAATACATAAGTAGATGCATCATAAAGTCTGATCTTTGGTCACCTTCCACTTATCAATTATAGTTCCTTACTCCAAAAGTCCAAATGAGATCATGTTACACAGCCATAAACACGATTGGATTACCAAAACCTGCTTAACAAAACAAAATGGTAAGCATAGCATGTTTGGGAGGAACACATGACTTTGGACCTATGGCTCCCAAAGCTCTCCACCACTGGGGTTTTCCTCGCACATGCACATGTAGACTAACTGATAGAGACGGATTGCAATGACTAGTCAACAACTCCATTATCGTTGTATCATGCGACTACAGGATGGTGGAAGACAAACTAGATGGACCTTGGTCTTTCTCATCCAACAATTCCTACGTTCCTAAAACACTTCCGGTAGCAAAAAAATGAGTTGGATGAAAGACAAACAGATTCTCAACCCTATTTTCCAAAATGTCATTACTGACCAAGAGATACAGTCTTAATTAAAAATGAGAATGTCAACATGATATATATGAATTATAAATAGAAAGGGAATGATTTCAAGACTAAAATCCTGGGGTTGGACTTTCCATGATCAGATAAGCATTGCTTTTTACATGATTTCAGCTCCTCAGATTAGTTTTAATTAGTTCCTGTTCCTCATTCCAATGAAACATTTGCATTATCTACATATATGTGACAACATATCTATAAGATAAGTTCTTACCAATAAGTATACAGAAAAGTCAGCTCAGCGATGTCCAACTATAGGTTTAGGTGAATGAATACAGTAACTATAAAAACAAATTCCCCAATTCCTCCTGAAGGCTCAACACGTTAATCCCACGAGTAGCTGAAACACAGAAACCAGAAAAGTCCAGGGTTCAATATCCAGTCTGTGCTGAGGTAGCTGATCTCAACCAGTGAAGCGGTGAGGGCACTACAACTGGATTGGACTCAGCACCCGTGTGTTTTGCGGAGGTGTGGGGGGTGAGAGGAGAAGAAAGAGAACTAGGGCAACCTTATTCTTCATCAGTGAATTGCACGTGAGCATCACACAAGTGCATGATCAGGTCACAGATGCAATGACAATCACAACTCATACACTAATAGTCTACTTTTAACTTAAAGGTGCTTAATTTTAATTTTTTTAAAAGCACTGAATAACCACTTTTTAAAAAAAGCTTGCTTAAAAACAAGTATCTAATATTATGAATTGAATGCAAAAATACTTTACACTGTAGTGATAGTGACCACTTGGGTGAACTACCAAAGAGGGCAATTGCTGTTTGGAATAGTACGCCAGCAAGAAAACTGGAGAAAGAAAAAAGGGAGCAAAAAAAACCAAACAATTTCCCTAAGCATCCATTAAGGAACATGGATATCTGTCCAAAAGTGAAACTTAAAACAGCTTATCCAGAAATATTGACAATCCACAACTCCCAGAGATCCTAATCTTTCCCATAGAGACTTTAGAGAAATGCTACCAATTAGGTTACATAATTACTGGGTCAATGATAGCACAACGCTGGTTTGAATAGAAGCACTGCATATGTGCTCCCCATCTTTGATATCCAAGCACTTCTTTATAGACCAGGGGAGTTCTGGACTCAAACACAATGTTTAAAACTAAGCTGCTATTATATTGGTGTCAGTGTCAGTTTGTACCGCAGATTCCTAAAACATGCAGTAAAACAAGCATTCCTGTTTCCAGTGAAAAAAAACTGAAATACTACAAAAAACATTTCAAAATAGTACAGGATTACAGAACATTTTATCCCCTATAACTAGCTTACAATTGAGCTGAGTCATAGTGTATGTAGCAGCCAGATAACAGGCAGCCTTGCCTGACAACTTTCACAGAACAAAAAAGTTGCTTTATGGCCTTTAGCTCAAATTGGGTGGGGGACTTCAATGACCAGCACCACTACTGACCGAGCTGGCTGAGTCCTGAAGGACAAGCTACCAGACTGGGCCTGCGGCAGGTGGTGAGACAACCAACACAAGGGAAAAACCTACTTGACCTCGTCGTCACCAATCTACCCGTCGCAGATGCAACTGTCCATGATGGTATTGGTAGGAGTGGCCACAGCACAGTCCTCGTGGAGACAATGTCCTGTTTTCACACTAAGGACACCGTCCATCATGTTTGGTGGCACTATCACCATGCTAAATGGGATAGATTCAGAAAAGATTCAGCAGCTCAAAACTGGGCATCCATGGAGGTGCTATGGGCCATCAGCAGCAGAATTGTATTCCAGCACAATCTGTAACCTCATGGCCCGGCATATCCCTCACTCTACCATTACCAACAAGCCAGGAGATCAACTCTGGTTCAACAAGGAGTGTAGAAGAGCATGCCAGGAGCAGCACCAGGCATACCTAAAAAATTAGGTGCCAACCTAGTGAAGCTACAACACAGAACTACATGCATGCTATAGACAGAGCCAAGCGTTCCCACAACCAACAAATCAGATCAAAGCTCTGCAGTCCTGCCACATGCAGTCATGAATGGTGGTGGACAATTAAACAACCAACAGGAAGAGGAGGCTCCTTGAATATCTCCTTCCTCAATGATGGCAGAGCCGAGCATGTGAGAGCAAAAGACAAGGCTAAAGCGTTTGCAACCGTCTACAGCCAGAAGTGCTGAGTGGATGATCCATCTTGGCTTCCTGCCGAGATCCCCATCATCACAGAAGCCAGTCTTTAGCCAATTCCATTCACTCCATGTGACATCAAGAAACGGCTGAGTGCACTGGATACAGCAAAGGCTATGGGTCCAGAGAACATCCCGGCTGTAGTGCTGAAGGCTAGTGCTTCAGAACTGGCCGCATCTCTAGCCAAGCTGTGCCAGTACAGCTACAACAGTGGCATCTACCCGAGAAAGTGGAAAATTGCCTAGGTATGTCCTGTCCACTAAAAGCAGGACAAATTCAATCCGGCCAATTACCACCCCATCCGTCTACTCTCAATCAGCAAAGTGATGGAAGGTGTCGTCGACAGTGCTATCAAGGGACACTTACTCACCAATAACCTGTTCACTGATGCTCAGTTTGGGTTCCACAAGGACCACTCGGCTCCAGACCTCATTACAGCCTTGGTCCAAACACAGACAAAAGAGCTGAATTCCAGAGGTGAGGTGAGAGTGACAGCTCTTGACATCAAGGCAGCATTTGACCGAGTGTGGCACCAAGGAGCCTTGGTAAAATTGAAGTCAATGGGAATCGGGGAAACTCTCCAGTGGCTGGAGTCATACCTAGCACAAAGGAAGATGGTAGTGGTTGTTGGAGGCCAATCATCTCAACCCCAGGACATCGCTGCAAGAGTTCCTCAGGGCAGTGTCCTAGGCCCAACCATCTTCAGCTGCTTCATCAATGACTTTCCCTCCATCATAAGGTCAGAAGTGGGGATGTTCACTGATGATTGCACAGTGTTCAGTTTCATTCGCAACCCCTCAGATAATGAAGCAGTCCGTGCCCGCAAGCAGCAAGACTTGGACAACATCCAGGCTTGAGCGGATAAGTGGCAAGTAACCTCCGTACCAGTGCCAGGCAACGACCATCTCCAACAAGAGAGAGTCTAACCATCTCCCCATGACATTCAACGGCATTACCATCAACGAATTCCCCACCATCAACATCCTAGGGGTCACCATTGATCAGAAACTTAACTGGACCAGCCACAAATACTGTGGCTACAAAAGCAGGTCAGAGGCTGGGTATTCTGCTGCAAGTGACTCCGCAAAGCCTTTCCACCATCTCGAAGGCACAAGTCAGGAGTGTGATGGAATGCTCTCCACTTGCCTGGATGAGTGCTGCTCCAACAACACTCAATAAGCTCAACACCATCCAGGACAAAGCAACCCATTTGATTGGCACACCATCCACCACCGGCACTCCGTGGCTGCAGTGTGTACCATCTGCACGATGCACTGCAGCCACAGAGCGCCGGTGAAGGGCGTGGGTGTTTGGCCGAAGCAGCATCCTGCAGACCATATTTTGTATCGCTGCACTGCAGCAACTGGCCAAGGCTTCTTCGACAGCACCTCCTAAACCCATGACCTCTACCACCTAGAAGGACAAGGGCAGCAGGCACATGGGAACACCACCACCTGCACATTTCCCTCCAAGTCACACACCATCTTGACTTGGAAATATATTGCCACTGGGTCAAAATTCTGGAACTCCCTACTTAATAGCACTGTGGCAATACCTTCAACACATGGACTGCAACGGTTCAAGAAGGCGGCTCACCATCACCTTCTCAAGGGCAATTAAAGATCGGCAATAAAAACTGGCTTTGCCAGCAACGCCCACATCCAACGAATCAATAAAAAGAGATAAGCAGAATTCAGCATACAACAGCTGAATTAGAAATTTCAGAAACTCACTGCTCTTGCCTCCCTGAAATAAACACACAAACCATACATTTCCAGTAATTGACTGATCACATGTAATTACACCATAATCATAAACCCTTCAGTTTAGGGCACACTAGCCATCAGCGATTATAAAAGAACTCACTCCATTGCTTATTACAGTAAATGGTGGAACTAGTCCAAATTAAGAGTCCAAAACAATGTCTTGGACACAAGGAGCTGGCACTGTCAAACAGCTGGCTCTTATTAATATCTGAGTGTTAATCCCATTAGGAGCTCTTAATATTCACAGCACCGTTCTAAAAAAACAGAAGTTTCAAAATGGCATCTGTGTGAATAAGGCTTTCTAAAGTTTGATGCTACTTTCTAATTCATACAAGTATGAGGTCAAGAGTTTACCTTGTTTTTTTTAAAATTTGGTTTTCCCCCCAGACACCTCTGCCCGCTTCTGTGCTACAGTAGAAGCCCTATCTGACCACCCATCCTCACTTCATGAGAAGACATAAGCGTTGCTGAGTTCTGAATTTACATTCCTGTAACTCTTTAAAAAAAACTCAAATGTTTTTCTTGTAAACGGGGTAGAGGAAAACAGGTTGATGCTGAGCACAAGAAAAAGCTTGGTTAAAAGGGGCTTTAGGAGGCTTTTGAAAGCATGAAAGGATTTAGAAAAGTACAAGTATAGTGACAAAGAACAGCCATCAATAGTGGAGCAGAAGGAATGGGGAATGATCCAGTGTTACAGCAGCAAACAATGAGAAAGCAGAAATTACAGCAGGAACATACAGCTGAAGGCAAAATTGGGAGCAACCACATCAGGATTTCAAAGTCAACTTGCTGTGGCACAGGGAGCAAGCGGCATTTGGCCAGAACAGGGGACATGGAGTCGCTTTGTGTACAAGATTTGAAGTTTGTGCAGGCGGAGAGCATTAGAGAAGTCAAACTTCAAGCGGACAATGGTGTAGATTAAGGTCCCAATGGGAAGTTTGGGATGTCCTGAAAGGTGCTATACAAATGCAAGTTCTAAGTTTCTTTCCAATAGGGTAGAGAAAGAGAGTTAGGTTGGAAGAGAACAATGTTTGACATCAAAGAAAGCAACTTTGGCAATAGATTGGAAGTAGGGAAAGAAGCGTAGCTCATTATTAAGGGTAAGGAATCTTACAACACCAGATTATAGTCCAACAAATTTATTTTAAAATCACAAGCTTTCGGAGATTATCCCCTTCGTCAGGTGAATGAGTGAAAAGGTTCTCAAATCGCATATCTTATACTCTTATAATATTCTCTCTCTCTCTGCCATTTGGGTTTCTTTCTGTCTGTGTAATTGACACAATGTATATCCAGCATACTGGGACGTGCTGTTCTCCGTGACTGGCCTGTTTGAACAACGACGACACCTTTTGATTGGTGTGATGCTGTCCCAGCCTAGTATAAGATATGCGATTTGAGAACCTTTTCACTCATTCACCTGACGAAGGGGATAATCTCCGAAAGCTTGTGATTTTAAAATAAATCTGTTGGACTATAATCTGGTGTTGTAAGATTCCTTACATTTGTCCACCCCAGTCCATCACCGGCATCTCCACATCATTATTAAGGGCACAAAGGTTCTGCACCTCCAGACTTAGCCTAAAATGGCAGCTGGGGAAGTTACTAAGAGTTGTGGTCAGAGGCGGGAGCTGAAGAGGATAGCTTTTGTTTTACCAGCTAGAGGAAAGTGCAACTCATCCAGTTGGAAAGTGCAGCAACAGCTTTGGAAATGAATGGATCTGGGAACTGTGCAAAATGAGTGCAATCAAATGCTAACTCCCACTGGGTACTGGAATTCACACACTATTTACCACATAAAAGGGACTGTGCTCCACTGCATGAATACCTCCAAAAAAACCACATGTAAATATACTTGTAGCTGATGTCTGTCTGCAAGCTAATTAACAGAACAATTATTTTGATAAAGAACTGCTTTGCCACAAAATCTTTGTTCAAGTCAGAATACCAAGTAACTGCAGACAATAGATTAAAAAGTCAGCTCATTTAATCATTGAACTAAATCAATCTGAACAAAAAAACATTTCACAGAAATAATTAGACTATTAGACTTGTAAAACATTGCTGTCTCTGGTCAACAGTTGACAGTGAGCTCACTATATTTAGTGCCATCAGCATTAACATTAAAAATAAAAGCAGAATACTGCAGATGCTGGAAATCTGAAATAAAAGCAGAAAATGCTGGAAACACTCAGTGGGTCAGGCAGCATATTCAGAGAAAGAAAGAGTTAACGTTTCAGGTCGATGACCTTCCCAACCTCCCGCACCCAGGCTCTGTACTTGCTTAAAGACTGTCAAATCTTTATTTCTCCCAGTTCTGACATAAGTTCATCAAACTGAAACATTAACTCTTTTTCTTTCTCCACCGATGCTGCCTGACCTGCTGAGTGTTTCCATTTCAGATTTCCAGTAAATGCAGTATTTTGTTTTTGAATTAATATTGGAGAGTTAGGGAACAATTTACATTTACCTCAGGAGTTCCACATGATCCAGTGTCATGGGGGGGTGAAGAGTAGTGCTACTTCAGCAGATGCCTGTGAAAACCACCTCTTTTGATGGGTCTCAGACTCCTTCAGACACACTGCTTCCTTTACTGCCCTGTCACTGGTGACAGCACAGTATGCATATTAATTATTTAAATCAGAAGCCATGCAGGAATACATCATTTTTTTGGAGGCGCAAAATCTTCAGGGGGAGAAACAGAAAGAACCATAAGGGTTTACAGCACAGACTGGGACCATTCGGCCAATCATGCCAACTCTTTTCTAGAGCAACTAAAAACTAATCCTACTGCCCTGCTCTATCCCCATAGGCCTGTATCATTTTTCCCCCCTTAAAAAAATACAGGCCTTAACTGCTTAACTACTTGCTGTGGCAAAGCATTCTATGCTCCACCACCATTCAATGGTAGTATCCTCACCTCAGTCAAAAAGTCATTGATTCAGGTCCCACAACCAACATTTGAGCACATAGTCTAGGCTGACACTTGTAGTACTGTGGGAGTGGCTGCTTTGTTGGAAATGCTGATTTTCAAATAAGCCATTAAACCAAAGGCCTGCTTGCTGGTCTGATGAATGCAAAAGAGCCCATGGCGCCATTTGCAGAGCAGGGAGTTCTGATCAACATCCATCTCTTCACCGACATTACAAAGCAAATTATCTGGCCATTTTTCTCACTGCTGTTTGTAGGACCTTGCAGTGCGCAAATTGGCTACCGCGTTTGCCTCTGGCTACGAGGTGTTTGACACATCCCAAAGATGTGAAAGGCACTTTATAAATGCAAGTTCGTCCTTTCTCTACTAAAGAATTACCTTAATTCCCACTCCTTTCTCCCAATGACAATTTTAGATTGATCACCCCTCATCAACTAACTCCCTAACCAGAGAAGAGCGATGTTTACTGCCCTGATAGATCAGAAACAAGTAGTCTTACACAACACAATGTGAAATGTCAAGTTTGTAAGAAACAAATGGCCAAGATACAAAGGTGTCAGTTAACCCTATCTCAGTTGATTTACCCAGTCACCAATGCAAAAACACCAGTTGCTGTTAAAAGCCTGGGTCTTGCGGCCCACAATGGGGCAACTGCAGAGCTTTTATTAGTGGCTCCAAAGATCTAGGCTGTGACGCTAAGGAGAGGGGTGGGTGGGGGAAGAAAGATTAAAGGAGATTAAATGGGCTACGGCAAAAGAATTATTTTGTGGGCTAATTGAAGGCAGAAATTCAGATACAAACGAGGTGAACACCCTCTACTTCAAGATCGTTTTACATAAAGAAATGCAACCACATAAATGTTCCTTCCAACCTGCAGTGAACTGATAGCTCGAAGACTCATAAAATATACATCAATAATGCTGTTTGTATAAAAACCACCTGCTCCAGGAAAGTAGAGACAGTGAACCAGTCTTAGGTATTCCAAATGCATGTTTTTCTAGATTTATGGGAATATTGAGACAGGTTCAACGCTTATCATCATGAATGTTTCTTTTCCATTTCCTTCATACACTGGCATGTTTATTTATACACCACTGGCAGGAAAAAAAGTCATTCCAAGATGACACCAGTGGCAGAATGAAGAGTGGTTCCCACAGAAACCATGTCAATATTACATTTTATGAAAGGTGGTCTATTTTGTTGATGGTGCTCAAACAGAATCTACCCATCTCAATGCAGTGTACATAAGAGACATCTGGAGATGAGTAAAGAAGGTAACAAAGCAGTTGCTATCCCAAGACATAAATTTAAAACACTAGGAACATGAGTAGGCCATTCAGCCCCTCGTGCCTGCTCCGCCATTTGATAAGATCATGGCTGATCTGTGATCTAACTCCATATACCTGCCTTTGGCCCATATCCCTTCATACCTTTGGTTGCCAAAAAGCCATCTCTCTCAGATCTAAAATTATGATGTGGAGATGCCGGTGATGGACTGGGGTTGACAATTGTAAACAATTTTACAACACCAAGTTATAGTCCAGCAATTTTATTTTAAATTCTCAAGCTTTCGGAGGCTTCCTCCTTCGTCAGGTGAACGATGTGAAATTTCACATCGTTCACCTGACGAAGGAGGAAGCCTCCGAAAGCTTGAGAATTTAAAATAAAATTGCTGGACTATAACTTGGTGTTGTAAAATTGTTTACAAGATTTAAATTTAGCAATTGAGCTAGTATCAATTGCCGTTTGCGGAAGAGAGTTCCAAACTTCTACCACCCTTTGTGTCTAGAAGTGTTTTCTAATCTCACTCCTGAAGGACCGGCTCTAATTTTTAGACTGTGCCCCCTACTCCTAGAATCCCCAACCAGCGGAAATAGTTTCTCTCGATCCACCCTATCTGTTCCCCTTAATATCTTATTAACTTTGATCAGATCACCCCTTAACCTTCTAAACTCTAGAGAATACAACCCCAATTTGTGTAATCTCTCCTCGTAACTTAACCCTTGAAGTCCGGGTATCATTCTAGTAAACCTACGCTGCACTCCCTCGAAGGCCAATATGTCCTTCCGAAGGTGCCGTGCCCAGAACTGCTCTCAGTACTCCAGGTGCGGTCTAACCAGGGTTTTGTATAGCTGCAGCATAACTTCTGCCCCCTTGTACTCTAGTCCTCTAGATATAAAGGCCAGCATTCCATTAGTCCTATTGATTATTTTCTGCACCCGTTCATGACACTTCAATGATCTATGTACCTGAACCTCTAAGTCCCTTTGGACATCCACTGTTTTTAACTTTTTCCCATTTTAGAAAGTACCCTGTTCTATCCTTTTTTGATCCAAAGTAGATGACCTCACATTTGTCTACATTGAATTCCATTTGCCACAGTTTTACCCATTCACCTAATCTATCAATATTGCTTTGTAATTTTATGTTTTCATCTACACTGCTTACAATGACACCAATCTTTGTGTCATCGGCAAACTTAGATATGATACTTTCTATACCTTCATCTAAGCCGTTAATAAATAGTGAATAATTGAGGCCCCAAGACAGATCCCTGCGGGACTCCACTAGTCACATCCTGCCAATGTGAGTACCTTCCCATTATCCCTACTCTCTGTCGCCTTTCGCTCAGCCAACTTCCTAACCAAGTCCGTACTTTTCCCTCGATTCCATGGGCTTCTATCTTAGCTAACAGTCTCTTATGTGGGACCTTATCAAATGCCTTCTGGAAGTCCATATAAATAACATCCATTGACATTCCCCTGTCCACTACTTTAGTCACTTCTTCAAAAAATTTGTCAGGCACGACCGACCTTTTTTAAACTGAAAATTCTCGAAGTGTTCAGTCACCCTATCCTTAATTATAGACTCCAGCATTTTCCCCACAACAGATGTTAGGCTAACTGGTCTATAATTCCCTGGTTTCCCTCTCTCTACTTTCTTAAAAAGCGGAGTGACATGTGCAATTTTCCAATTGAGGGGGATGGTTCCTGAATCTAGAGAACTTTGAAAGATTATAGTTAGGGCATCTGCAATGTGCTCACCTACTTCCTTTAAAACCCTGGGATGGAAACCATCTGGTCCTGGGGATTTGTCACTCTTTAGTGCTATTATTTTCATTACTGTTGCTTTACTTAGATTAATTTTATCGAGTCCCGGTCCCCGATTCAATATTAGTTTTCTTGGGATACGCAAAGTAATTGTTCAACATGTCCGCCATTTCCCCATTGTCAATGACAATATCCCCACTATCAGTTTTTAAGGGGCCAACACTGCTCCTGACCACCCTCTTTTTCCTAATATAACTATAAAAGTTCTTCGTATTGGTTTTGATATCCCTTGCAAGTTTCTTTTCATACTCTCTTTTTGTAGCCCTTACTATCTGTTTTGTGACCCTTTGTATCTTTCCCATTTGCCAGGATCTGTGCCATTTTTTGCCTTTTTGTATGCCCTTTCCTTATGTCTTATACTGTCCCTTACCTCTTTAGTTGTCCATGGCTGTTTTTTTTGGCAAGTAGAGTTCTTGCCCCTCAGGGGTATAAACCGGTACTGTATCACTTTAAATGTTTCTTTAAACATTTCCCACTGATCATCAGTCGTTTTCCCCATTAACAGATTTGCCCAGTTTACTGTGGACAGTCTCTGTCTCATCCCATTGAAGTCGGCCTTACCCAAGTCTCGAATCTTAGCGGCTGATTCACTTTTTTCCCTTTCAAACACTACATTGAACTCGATCATGTTAAGATCAATGAAAGATCCTAAGCTCAGTCCCTCTAGCTGCACAGGTAGGAGGAGAATGGTCAGCAGTAAATACTAGAAAGATATGCCTGGCAACAGGAAATTAGGCAGCATTCAACAGAAGAAAATTAATCCTTTAATACTGTTTCAGCTTTTTCCACAGTCAAGCTAAAGCTGACAACAGCAGTGAGCACTGGTCCACACCCACATTAGAAAACGTGATAATTCACATTTGTCCCATGCAGGCATATAACTCACTTGATGTACACAGCTAGAAAGGATGTCCAATTAAAGGAATGACACTAGATTGTTGATTATCCAGAGCATAAAAGCAGTCACCCTAACCAATACATCACTGACATTCTCTATTCTGGTGCATTGCATCACTTTACTGTGCAGGCCTGCAGTTGCACACTGACCAGAATGGATTATCTGGCGCAAAAGAAAAAAAGATCCTCCCCTAAGTTATCACCAAAGGGCAAAATACATTATAATCAAAAAAGGACTGCATTAAGGTGTCTTTCACCTTTGGATGAAAATGTAAGGCTAGTGGTAGGGCAATGGGATTAGTTTTGGATTGCTTTAACAAAGAGCCAGATGAAAGGCTGAATGGCCTCCTTCGGTGCTGTAATCTTCTAAGGTTCCTTCAACAGTCTCAGAATCCCCCTATGGAACAGAGAAGGTTAAGGGGGATGCAAGAGGTTTGCAGAGGGTAAATAGATTTTGCCTACCAGTGGAAACATTGGTAACCAAGGGGCAAAGATGCAGGATTACTAGAACAAAGGGAGCAAGTTAAAAAAAATCTTTTCTTGAGTTATTAGAACATGGAACACTTTACCACAAGTGGCTACCAAGGCAGACTACATAATTTAAAAGGGATTTGGATAAGTATTTGGAAAAGGAAGAACTTTGAGGGTGGGTGTAGAGGGTTGTTTTTCAAATTGGAGGCCTGTGACCAGCGGTGTGCCTCAGGGATCGGTGCTGGGTCCGCTGTTATTTGTTATTTATATTAATGATTTGGATGAGAATTTAGGAGGCATGGTTAGTAAGTTTGCAGATGACACCAAGATTGGTGGCATTGTGGACAGTGAAGAAGGTTATCTAGGATTGCAACGGGATCTTGATAAATTGGGCCAGTGGGCCGATGAATGGCAGATGGAGTTTAATTTAGATAAATGTGAGGTGATGCATTTTGGGAGATCGAATCGGGCCAGGACCTACTCCGTTAATGGTAGGGCGTTGGGGAGAGTTATAGAACAAAGAGATCTAGGAGTACAGGTTCATAGCTCCTTGAAAGTGGAGTCACAGGTGGATAGGGTGGTGAAGAAGGCATTCAGCTTGCTTGGCTTCATTGGTCAGAACATTGAATGCAGGAGTTGGGATGTCTTGTTGAAGTTGTACAAGACATTAGTTAGGCCACACTTGGAATACTGTGTACAGTTCTGGTCACCCTATTATAGAAAGGATATTATTAAACTAGAAAGAGTGCAGAAAAGATTTACTAGGATGCTACCGGGACTTGATGGTTTGACTTATAGGGAGAGGTTAGACAGACTGGGACTTTTTTCCCTGGAGAGTAGGAGGTTGAGGGGTGATCTTATACAAGTCTATAAAATAATGAGGGGCATAGATAAGGTAGATAGTCAAAATCTTTTCCCAAAGGTAGGGGAGTCTATAACGAGGGGACATAGATTTAAGGTGAGAGGGGAGAGATACAAAAGGGTCCAGAGGGGCAATTTTTTCACTCAAAGGGTGGTGAGTGTCTGGAACGAGCTGCCAGAGGCAGTAGTAGAGGCGGGTACAATTTTGTCTTTTAAAAAGCATTTGGACAGTTACATGGGTAAGATGGGTATAGAGGGATATGGGCCAAGTGCAGGCAATTGGGACTAGCTTAGTGGTATAAACTGGGCGACATGGACATGTTGGGCCGAAGGGCCTGTTTCCATGTTGTAAACTTCTATGATTCTATGAAGGGTACAGAGAAAGGGCATGGAAATGGGATTGTACCAAATGAGTAGATGGCACAAGTGCAATGAGCTAAATATCCATGCGTCCCAGCCCAAACCCTCTGTTCCACTGATTCCAGCACCGGAGGTCGATGGTTCAGCTGTTATGTCCTCTAGAACTCTTCCAAAACAATTTTAGCTTGCTTTAGCCCTCCTTTAAAAACGTCTTGAAAAAAAACGAACTTGCTTTTTGTTCCCCGACCCATCCCCAAATTAGGGATTAAAAATTCAATTGAGTTTATCAAGGACTCAAGTTAACATGGAACCCTTACAACCAGCAAAGGGAACTTTCATCCTATCCATCTGGTTTCTCTTTTACTGTTTCACTTTCACCGAGCACCATTAATAAATTGTTTCCCATTCGTATGAAACCTACCTTCTCAGCTGAATGCAGCACCACTGTTAACGCACATCAGGCCATGTGATTATGGCCAGTCGGGCTCATTGTGCCTAACTGGTGACAACAATGCTACAAAATACCTGGCCTCTGATTTATAACCATACCCCTAACCACCACCCCCTCAGCAGGATTGTGTCCTTGAATAAATAACAAGACACGAGACCAAATAGCAAGCAATGGAGCGTAACCTGAAAGCAGTGATCTGAATCTTAAATGGAAAATGCAGATAAATGATTTGTCAGCAAATGCACTAAACGTCAAACTACAGCAGTCACATAATGAGAAATTAAAGACAGCGCATTTCTACAAGTACCAATTGTAATGTTCCACGAATTAAATGCTAATGAAAAACCCGTTGCTATGAGCAGCGCTGGATCAGCAGAGTCCACTACAATCCACTGATTTCCAAAACATCAGCATTTGATAAAAGCACAGCACTGAAACGCACGGCCATAAATCCTGGCAAACATCATCTGCCCAAACACACCGAGTCAACGATGGCGTCGGCTTCAATTACAATAATGAAAGAAAACGCTGTGGCGTCGAGAATGATGCCAACCCGCGACTCCAACCCCACCATCTTGTCAATCTTCACAACTCCCCCACCCCACCACCGTAAACAAAACCACTAAATAATCTCAACCCCCCCCCCTCCTCTATTTAATCTAAAACCGACAGCTTTCCTCCTCCTTCCCCTCTCGCCCCAAGAATCTAATTATCATTTTGAGCAGCGCGTCGCAATCCTCTCTCTCCTCGCCGCCTCTGACGCACCAAGGAAAAGAAGTTATCAAAAAAACCCCCGCGTTTTATACGAGACAAATACTGATTAATTTTTTTTCCCGCATTTTCCCCGCGAGTGTCGATGGGTTTTCGGGGTTTGACTCCCTCTCTGCGGCTGCGGCCCCAGCGCCATCATTTAATTTATACAACATACATTTTTCCATGAATTAAACGAAATTGAGACAATTTTAAATATAAAATAAAAGAGAAACGTGAAATGAGGCTTTAAACCCCAAACATCAGTCTAATTTACCCAATCCCTCTCTCTCTCTCTTCCCTCCCCCCCCGAGCTCGACCAAATGCCCTTCCTCGACCCCCCGATCCCGATCCGCTGTGTGTTCACCTCAGGATACCAACGGCGTGGTTAGTTTTTAAAGTGTGGTCCTCTCTTTTTAATTCTTCCGTCTCTGTTTGCAATTTAACGCCGAACTCTTCACCAGATTCTCCTCCTCTTACTCCCCGTCTTCACCCTCAGCTCAGCTCGGATCAGAATAGCTGCGCACGCAGTCACGTGTTGACATCGTCAATTCACCGGCTGAATCACCAGCCGGCCGCTAGGGGGGGGGGGGAGAGAGGGGGAGGAGGGAGAGGATAGAGGGAGAGGATAGAGAGTAGGGAGAGAGGGAGGGAGAGGATAGAGAGTAGGGAGAGAGGGAGGGAGAGGATAGAGAGCAGGGAGAGAGGGAGGGAGAGGATAGAGAGTAGGGAGAGAGGGAGGGAGAGGATAGAGAGCAGGGAGAGAGGGAGGGAGAGGATAGAGAGCAGGGAGAGAGGGAGGGAGAGGATAGAGAGCAGGGAGAGAGGGAGGGTGAGGATAGAGAGCAGGGAGAGAGGGAGGGTGAGGATAGAGAGTAGGGAGAGAGGGGGAGGATAGAGAGTAGGGAGAGAGGGAGGGAGAGGATAGAGAGTAGGGAGAGAGGGAGGGAGAGGATAGAGAGCAGGGAGAGAGGGAGGGAGAGGATAGAGAGTAGGGAGAGAGGGAGGGAGAGGATAGAGAGTAGGGAGAGAGGGAGGGAGAGGATAGAGAGTAGGGAGAGAGGGAGGGAGAGGATAGAGAGTAGGGAGAGAGGGAGGGAGAGGATAGAGAGTAGGGAGAGAGGGAGGGAGAGGATAGAGAGCAGGGAGAGAGGGAGGGAGAGGATAGAGAGCAGGGAGAGAGGGAGGGAGAGGATAGAGGGGGAGAGGATATTATTAAGGAAGTAGTAGCAGGACACTTGGAGACTCACAACACAATCAAGGAGAGTCAACATGGTTTTACGAAGGGGAAATCATGTCTGACAAATTAATTAGAGGAATCTGACAACACCAGGTTAGAGTCCAACAACTTTATTTTAAAATCACAAGCTTTCGGAGATTATCTCCTTCGTCAGGTGAGTAGTGAATGAGAGGTTCTCAAATCACATATCTTAGATTAGGCTGGGACCCCATCACACCAATCAAAGGTGTCGTTGGTGTTCAGACAGGTTACCCACGGAAAACAGTAGGTCCCAGTATGCTGAATGCACAATGTGTCAAATTACACAGATAGAGAGAAAGAGACCCGAAAGGCAGAGAGAGAGAGAATTTCCAGTTGTATTAAAAACAGATAACTTTTTTTTCCTTGCTGGTGGGGTTACGTGTAGCGTGACATGAACCCAAGATCCGCACCCATGAGGACGGCCTCAACCGGGATCTTGGGTTCATGTCACGCTACACGTAACCCCACCAGCAAGAAAAAAAAAGTTATCTGTTTTTAATACAACTGGAAATTCTCTCTCTCTCTCTCTGCCTTTCGGGTCACTTTCTCTCTGTCTGTGTAATTTGACAAATTGTGTATTCAGCATACTGGGACCTACTGTTTTCTATGGCTAACCTGTCTGAACACCAACGACACCTTTGATTGGTGTGATGGTGTCCCAGCCTAATATAAGATATGCGATTTGAGAACCTCTCATTCACTACTCACCTGACGAAGGAGATAATCTCCGAAAGCTTGTGATTTTAAAATAAAATTGTTGGACTATAACCTGGTGCTGTAAGATTCCTTACATTTGTCCACCCCAGTCCATCACCGGCATCTCCCCATCAAATTAATTAGAGTTCTTTGAGGAAGTAACGGGCAGGGTGGATAAAGGGGAACCAATGGATGCAGTATATTTGGATTTCCAAAAGGCATTCAATAAGGTGCCACATAAAAGATTACTGCACAAGATAAAATCTCATGGTGTTGGGGGTAATACACTGGCATGGATAGAGGATTGGCTAACTAACAGAAAACAGTCAGGATGAAAGGGTCATTTTCGAATTGGCAATCTGTAACTAGTGGGGTGCCGCAGGGCTCAGTGCTAGGGTCTCAACTATTTACAATATATATCAATGACTTGGATGAAGGAACAGAGTGTCTTGTGGCCAAATTTGCTGACGATACAAAGATAAGAGTAAAAGCAAGTTGCGATGAGGACACAAAGGGCCCGATGTTAGCAGGGCTGTGGGTTCTCAGCAGGGGGGCTATCGGGCGGGTGGGTAACGCGCCCGGTGAAATTAGTCAGCTTCCCGCGCGATCGTAGCATCCAATCCACTAATTGGATCCACTTACCTGCTCCTCTGGGTTCCCCACTGCTGATCTGCGCGTTGGGCGGGCTGCGCATGCGCAGTAAGATCTGTCAGCTGGAGGCGCTCTATTTAAAGGGGCAGTCCTCCACTGACTGATGCTGCAACAAATAGCAAAAATTACAGCATGGAGCAGCCCAGGGGGAAGGCTGCTCCCAGTTTAATGATGCCTCACTCCAGGTATCAATACATGGGGTGAGGAGGAGGGGGAGGACAGAGATCTTCCTCCCGGCGGGCGGGAGGAAGCGGCCTGCCTCTGCCACCAGGAAGGCCTGGTTCGAGGTGGCAGAGGAGGTCACCAGCGCAACCAACATATCGCCCACCTGCATACAGTGCAGGAGGCGCTCCAATGACCACAGTAGGTCAGCCAAAGTGAGTACACGTAGTCTTTCCCCTACACTCCGTCTGCCACATCACTGCCCCCAACCCACATCTCCTTCGGCACTGCCAACACGACTCTGTCACATCACCCCTCATACTCACTCAAACCTCATCCTCATCTTACCTGCACCTACTCACCTCGCCAGTACTCACCCCGCCACTACCACTCAACCCAATCCTCATACAATCTCATGGCTCTATCTCATACTCACCCTCTCGTGCATCTCTTTCACGGCCAGCCTCACTCAACCTGCCACTACCTGTGCTGCAGCCACAGGGCATGCATCACATATGTGCAGTAGGCAGCATAAGGCAAATGTGTCGTGAGCATGAAGGGGATGCACAAGGGTGTTTGAGGGTTTGTCATGGGTGTTACTTATATTGAATTTCTGAACAACTCACATTACATATTATATTGGCACCACTACTGCCATGTCCTCGCGAATCCTGTCTGGTTTGTGCAATAATGCCCGCTCCCGAGGATCACTATGAGGACCCACAACTGATGCCACCCATTGGGCCCGATTTTAGCACCCGCTACCGGGTGCGTTCTCGGCGGGGGGGCCCCGAAAATCCCGAAATCCCAGAGCGGGACCGGATCGTGCCTCGATCCCGCCCACGTCCGGGTTCCGCGCTGACGTGCGGGGGTGCGTGCGCAGCCCCCGCTGGTGGGAATCCCGCAGGCAATTAAAGCCAGCGGGATGCCACTTGAGTGTATTTACTTTGGTTGTTCAGGTCATTAACTGACCTGATTAAGGGACTGTGTGTTATTTTGGATAAACATGGGACTGTTTCACACACTGGGGGAAACAGTCCCAGTTGAAATGGACGTGTTGCAGCCGTCAGCCTGTGGCAGCTGCAAAGGTCCATTTGACAGGTGGGGTGGGGGGAGACCCTCAGCCATTGCAGGAGGCCGCTCTGTCACTTGGGACAAAGTTTGGCCTGCACCACCCTCCTCCTGATGGTCGAAGTCACCAACCTGCACACTAACCCCGGGGTCCGGAGACATGTACCTACATTGCGGACCCCCTCAGATGTACATCTTGCGGAAGGGGGCCGCCGTAGCTGCAGTCATGACCTCCTCGGAGGGCGAACAGCATCACCAGCCTCACCAGCCTCGCCATCCACGCCGTCCACCTCTGACACGTGGAGCTCCACAACAGAGTGCTGTGACACACCCATCTGTACAGCAGGAGGGAGGGCTACCGCAGAGAGAGATGCGTCGCAGAGGGCACTACCCTCGCCACACGTTCCACAGACCGAGGTTCAACTCCTGGACCGCTCTGAGCAGCAGTGCACACGGAGGCTCAGAGTCACTCGACATGTAGCCGTGGACATCTGCAGCCTCTTTCATGCCGAGCTGCTCCTGGCTGGCCCGTGCACCATCTTCCTACCTGTCGCTGTCAAAGTCACCACTGCCCTCCCGAACTTCTGCTCCACAGCCTTCCAGGCTGCAACCGGGGACATCCCCGATGTCTCTCAGTCGTCTGCGCAGAAGAGCCCTGCAAATACACCTACACCCACTCTGCAGTGACACACTGGGTGGCATCAGTGGTGGGTCCTCATAGGGATACCCAGGAGCGGGCATTATTGCACAAACTGGACAGGATTCGCGAAGACATGACAGTAGTGGTGCCAAATAATGTGTGATGTGAGTTGTTCTTTAATTCAATAGAAGTAAGAACCATGACAATCCCTCAAACACCCTTGTGCATCCCCTTCATGCTCACGACACGTTTGCCTTACGCTGCCTACTGCACATATGTGATGCATGCCCTGTGGCTGCAGCACAGGTAGTGGCAGGTTGAGTGAGGCTGGCCGTGAGAGAGATGCACGAGAGGGTGACTATGGGATAGAGCCATGAGATTGTATGAGGATTGGGTTGCGTGGTAGTGGCAGGGTGAGTACTCGCGAGGTGAATAGGTGCAGGTAAGTTGAGGATGAGGTTTGAGTGGGTATGAGGGGTCATGTGACAGAGCAGTGTTGGCGGTGCCGAAGGAGATGTGGGGTGGGGGCAGTGTTGTGTCAGGCGGAGTGTAGGGGAAAGACTACATGTTCTCACTGTGGCTGACCTACTGAGGTCATTGGAGCGCCTCCTGCACTGTATGCAGGTGGGCGATATGTTGGTGGCGCAGGTGACCCCCTCTGCCACCTTGAGCCAGGCCTTCTTGGTGGCAGAGGTGGGCCGCTTCCTCCCGCCCGCCGGGGGGAAGATCTCTGTCCTCCCCCTCCTCCTCACCCCATCTAATGATGCCTGGGGTGAGGCATCATTAAACTGGGAGCAGCCTTCCCCCTGGGCTGCTCCATGCTGTAATTTTTGCTGTTTGTTGCAGCATCTGTCAGTGGAGGACTGCCCCTTTAAATAGAGCGCCTCCAGCTGACAGATCTTACTGCGCATGCGCAGCCCGCCTGACGCGCAGATCAGCAGCGGGGAACCCGGAGGAGCAGGTAAGTGGATCCAATTAGTGTGTTGCCTGCTACGATCGCGCGGGCAACCCACTAATTTCACCGGGCGCGCTGGCCCACCCGCCGAGAACCCGCACCCCTGGTAAAATCGGGCCCATTGTGTCACTGCAGAGTGGGTGTAGGTGTATTTGCAGGGCTCTTCTGCGCAGAAGACTGAGAGACATCGGCGATGTCCCCGGTTGCACCCTGGAAGGATGCGGAGGAGAAGTTGTTGAGGGCAGTGGTGACTTTGACAGCGACAGGTAAGAAGATGGTGCTCGGGCCAGCCAGGAGCAGCTCGGCATGAAAGAGGCTGCAGATGTCCACGACTACATGTCGAGTGACTCTGAGCCTCCGTGTGCACTGCTGCTCAGAGAGGTCCAGGAGGCTGAGTCTCGGTCTGTGGACCCTGTGGCGAGGGTAGTGCCCTCTGCGACGCATCTCTCTCTGCGGTAGCCCTCCCTCCTGCTGTACAGGTGGATGTGTCACAGCACTGTGTTGTGGAGCTCCAAGTGTCAGAGGTGGACAGCGAGGCTGGTGAGGCTGGTGATGCTGTTCGCCCTCCGAGGAGGTCATGACTGCAGCTACGGCGGCCCCCATCCATAAGATGTACATCTGAGGGGGTCCGCAAGGTAGGTACATGTCTCCGGACCCCGGGGTAAGTGTGCAGGTTGGGACTTTGACTGTCAGGAGGAGGGTGGTGGAGGCCAAACTTTGTCCCAAGTGACAGAGTGGCCTCCTGCAATGGGTGAGGGTCTCCCCCCGCAACCTGTCAAATGGACCTTTGCAGCTGCCACAGGCTGACAGCTGCAACACATCCATTTGACCTGGGAGTGTTTCCCCCAGTGTGGGAAACAGTCCCAGTTTGTTCTAAAATCCCACCCCTCCTCACATAATCCTTTAATCAGGTCAGTTAATGACCTGAAATACCTAAATAAATGGCTTCAAGTGGCATCCCGCTGACTTTAATTGCCTGCGGGATTCCCACCAGCGGGGGCCGCGCGCGCACGCCGGCGCGTCAGCGGGGAACCCGGAAGTGCGCGGGTTCGAGGCGGGCTCCGGTCCAGCTCCGGGATTCTCTGATTTTCGGAGCCCCCCCGCCAGGAACGCACCCGATAGCAGGTGCTAAAATAGAGCCCAAAGTGTCTGCAAAGGGATATTGACAGGTTAAGCGAATGGGCAAAAATTTGGCAGATGGAATATAATGTGGGAAAATGTGAAGTCATCCACTTTGGGGGGAAAAATAAAACAGCAAAATATTATTTGAATGGAGAAATACTACAAAATGCTGCAGTACAAAGGGATCTGGGTGTCTTCGTACATGAAACACAAAAAGTCAACATACAGGTGCAGCAGGTAATCCAGAAGGCAAATGGAATATTGGCCTTTATTTCTAGGGGGATGGAGTATAAAAGCAGGGAAGTCATGCTTTTTTTAAATTCATTCATGGGATGTGGGCGTTGCTGGCGAGGCCGGCATTTATTGCCCATCCCTAATTGCCCTTGAGAAGGTGGTGGTGAGCCACCTTCTTGAACCGCTGCAGTCCGTGTGGTGAAGGTTCTCCCACAGTGCTGTTAGGATGGGAGTTCCAGGATTTTGACCCAGCGACGATAAAGGAACGGCGATATATTTCCAAGCCGGGATGGTGCGTGACTTGGAGGGGATCATGCAGGTTGTTCCCATGTGCCTGCTGCTCTTTTCCTTACAGGTGGTAGAGGTCACGGGTTTGGGAGGTGCTGTCGAAGAAGCCTTGGCGAGTTGCTGCAGTGCATCCTGTGAATGGTACACACTGCAGCCACAGTACGCCGATGGTGAATGTTTAGGGTGGTGGATGGGGTGCCAATCAAGCAGGCTGCTTTGTCCTGGATGGTGTCGAACTTCTTGAGTGTTGTTGGAGCTGCACTCATCCAGGCAAGTGGAGAATATTCCATCACACTCCTGATTTGTGCCTTGTAGATGGTGGAAAGGCTGTACACGGTGCTGGTGAGACCACACCTGGAGTACTGCGTACAGATCTGGTGCCCTTATTTAAGGAAGGACATATTTGCATTGGAGGCAGTTCAGAGAAGGTTCACTCGGTTGATTCCAGGAATGAAAGGGTTGTCTTATGAGGAAAGATTGAACAGGTTGGGTCTATACTCATTGGAGTTCAGAAGAATGAGAGGAGATCTTATTGAAACATATAAGATTCTGAGGGGACTTGATAGGGTAGATGCTGAGAGGATGTTACCCCTCATGGGGGAATCTAAAACTAGGGGGCATAGTCTCAGAATAAGGGGTCGCCCGTTTAAGACGGAAATGAGGAGTAATTTCTTCTCCCAGAGGGTCGTGAATCTTTGGAATTCTTTACCCCAAAAAGCTGTGGAGGCTGAGTCATTGAATACATTCAAGGCTGACTTGGACAAATTTTTGATCAATGTAAGGAATCTTACAACACCAGGTTATAGTCCAACTGTTTTATTTGAAAATCACAAGCTTTCGGAGGCTTTCTCCTTCGTCAGGTGAGCAAGTGTGGGATTCCATGGAAGGTTGCCGCATTTATATTCAGAGAACAATACCTGGTGATTACAGATAATCTTTCCAACTGCCCGTTGTCAAGGCAATCAAATTGTTCAGACAGAGTGATGTTACCTACAGGACCACCGAATACACAAACGGCCAGAACAAAAAAGACAGATAGAGAGAGAGAGAGAAACATCCGAAAGGAAGAGAAAGACAGAGAATGACCTGTTGTGTTAAAAACAGATAACTTTTTTTCGCTGGTGGGGTTACGTGTAGCGTGACATGAACCCAAGATCCCGGTTGAGGCCGTCGTCATGGGTGCGGAACTTGGCTATCAATTTCTGCTCGACGATTTTGCGTTGTCGTGTGTCTCGAAGGCCGCCTTGGAGAACACTTACTTGAAAATCGGTGGCTGAATGTCCCTGACTGCTGAAGTGTTCCCCGACTGGGAGGGAACCCTCCTGTCTGGCGATTGTTGCGCGGTGTCCGTTCATCCGTTGTCGCAGTGTCTGCATGGTCTCGCCAATGTACCATGCTCCGGGGCATCCTTTCCTGCAACGTATGAGGTAGACAACGTTGGCCGAGTCACAGGAGTATGAACCATGCACCTGGTGGGTGGTGTCCTCTCGTGTGATGGTGGTATCTGTGTCGATGATCTGGCATGTCTTGCAGAGGTTGCCGTGGCAGGGTTGTGTGGTGTCATGGACGTTGTTCTCCTGAAAGCTGGGTAATTTGCTGCGAACGATGGTCTGTTTGAGGTTGGGTGGCTGTTTAAAGGCGAGTAGTGGAGGTGTGGGGATGGCCATAGCGAGGTGTTCGTCGTCATTGATGACATGTTGAAGGCTGCGGAGAACATGGCGTAGTTTCTCCGCTCCGGGGAAGTACTGGACGACGAAGGGTACTCTGTTGGTTGCGTCCCGTGTTAGTCTTCTGAGGAGGTCTATGCGATTTTTCGCTGTGGCCCGTCGGAACTGTCGATCGACGAGACGAGCGTCATATCCCGTTCTTACGAGGGCGTCTTTCAGCGTCTGTAGGTGTCCATCGCGTTCCTCCTCGTCTGAGCAGACCCTGTGTATTCGCAGGGCCTGTCCATAGGGGATGGCCTCTTTGACGTGGTTAGGGTGGGAGCTGGAAAAGTGGAGCATCGTGAAGTTGTCCGTGGGCTTGCAGTAGAGTGAGGTGCTGAGGTGCCCGCTTTGATGGAGATTTGTGTGTCCAAGAAAGAAACCGATTCTGAGGAATAGTCCATGGTGAGCTTGATGGTGGGATGGAACTTGTTGATGTTATCGTGTAGTCTCTCTCAGCAAGGGAGTCAAAGGATATGGGGAAAGGGCGGGAAAGTGGAGTTGAAGTAAAAATCAGATCAGCCACAATCTCATTAAATGGCGGAGCAGGCTCGAGGGGCTGAATGGCCCACTCCTGCATCTATTATGGGTAGGGGAGGGTTTAAAGGGGGAGAGGGTAAGGTGGGGGGTGAGGGGGCAGAGAGAGTAAGGAGGAGGTGAGAGGAGAAGGAAGGGGAGGGGAGGAGAAGGAAGGGGAGGGGAGGGGAGGGGGATGGAGGGGGAGGAGAGAGAGAGGGTGGGAATGGAGGGGAAGGAGAGAGAGGGGGAGTGGGGGGGAAGGGGAGGAGAGAGAGTCAGGGAAGGAGGGGAGAGAGAGGGAAGGGACAGCAAGAAGAGGAGGAGAATGAGGGGAGAAAAGGGGAGGGGGAGAAGAGGGGGGAATGGGGAAGGGGAAAAGGGGAGGGAGGGGGGAAGGGGAAAAGGGGAGGGAGGGGGAAGGGGAAAAGGGGAGGGGGAAGGGGAAAAGGGGAGGGAGGGGGGAAAGGGGAGGGAGGGGGAAAGGGGAGGGAGGGAGGGGGAAAGGAGAGGGATGGAGGGGGGAAAGGGGAGGGGGAAAGGGGAGGGAGGGGGGAAAAGGGGAGGGAGGGGGAAAAGGGGAGGGAGGGGGAGAGAGAAAAGGGGTGGGGGAGAGGGGAAGGGGAAGAGGGGGAGAAAAGGAGAGGGAGAGGGGAAGAAAAGGGGAGGGAGAGGGGGAGAAAAGGGGGAGAAAATGGGAGAGGGAGGGAGGGGGAGAAAATGGGAGAGGGAGGGAGAGAAAATGGGAGGGGGAGAAAATGGGAGGGGGAGGGAGGGGGAGAAAATGGGAGGGGGAGGGGGAGAAAATGGGAGGGGGAGGGAGGGGGAGAAAATGGGAGAGGAGGGAGGGGGAGAAAATGGGAGGGGGAGAAATGGGAGGGGGAGGGAGGGATGAAAATGGGAGGGGGAGGGGGAGGGAGGGGGAGAAAATGGGAGGGGGAGAAAATGGGAGGGGGAGGGAGGGGAGAAAATGGGAGCGGGAGGGATGGGGAGAAAATGGGAGGGGGAGGGAGGGGGAGAAAATGGGAGGGGGAGGGAGGGAGGGAGGGGGAGAAAATGGGAGGGAGGGGAGGGAGGGGGAGAAAATGGGAAGGAGGGGGAGAAAATGGGAGGGAGGGGGAGAAAATGGGAGGGGGAGGGAGGGAGGGAGGGGGAGAAAATGGGAGAGGGAGAAAATGGGAGGGGGTGGGAGTGGGGAAGGGAGGGGGAGAAAATGGGAGGGGGGAGGGAGGGGGAGAAAATGGGAGGGGGATGGAGGGGGAATGGAGGGAGGTAGAGAAAATGGGAGGGTGAGGGAGGGAGGGGGAGAAAATGGGAGGGGGAGGGAGGGAGGGGGAGAAAATGGGAGGGAGGGATAAAAGGGGGGAGAAAAGGGGGATAGGGGGGAGAAGAGAGAGGGGTCAGGGAGTAGAAGGGGGGAGGGGAGAGGAAGGTGGAGAAGACAGTTGGGTAGAGAGTGAGGGAAAAGGGCGACAGAGGAAAAGGAGAGCAAGGGGGGAGAAGGAGGAGGAAGACAGAGGGGAAAGAGGAGGAGGGAGGGGAGAGGCAGAGGGAGGAGGAGGAACATAGGAACAGGAGTAGGCCATTCAGCCCCTCGAGCCCGCTCCTCCATTTGATAAGATCTGTAATCTAACTCCATATACCTGCCTTTGGCCCATATCCCTTAATACCTTTTCGTTGCCAAAATGCTATCTATCTCACATTTAAAATTAGCAATTGAGCTAGTATCAATTGCCGTTTGCGGAAGAGAGTTTCAAACTTCTACCACCCTTTGTGTGTAGAAATGTTTTCTAATCTCACTCCTGAAAGGTCTGGCTCCAATTTTTAGACTGTGCCCCCTACTCCTAGAATCCCAACCAGCAGAAATAGTTTCTCTCTATCCACCCTATCTGTTCCCCTTAATACCTTATAAACTTCGATCAGATCACCCCTTAACCTTCTAAACTTGAGAGAATACAATCCCAATTTGTGTAATCTCTCCTCGTAACTTAACCCTTGACGTCCAGGTATCATTCTAGTAAACCTACGCTGTGCTCCCTCCAAGGCCAATATGTCCTTCCGAAGGTGCAGTGCCCAGAACTGCTCTCAGTACTCCAGGTGCGGTCTAGCCAGGGTTTTGTATAGCCGCAGCATAACTTCTGCCCCCTTGTACTCTAGTCCTCCAGATATAAAGGCCAGCATTCCATTAGCCTTATTGATGATTTTCTGCATCTGTTCATGACACTTCAATGATCTATGTACCTGAACCCCTAAGTCCCTTTGGACATCCACTGTTTTTAACTTTTTACCATTTAGAAAGTACCCTGTTCTATCCTTTTTTGGTCCAAAATGGATGGCCTCACATTTGTCTACATTGAATTCCATTTGCCACAGTTTTGCCACTTCACCTAATCTATCAATATCCCTTTGTAATTGTATGTTTCCATCTACACTGCTTACAATGCCACCAATCTTTGTGTCATCGGCAAACTTAGATATGAGACTTTCTATGCCTTCATCTAAGTCGTTAATAAATATTGTGAATAATTGAGGCCCCAAGACAAATCCCTGCGGGACTCCACTAGTCACATCCTGCCAATGTGAGTACCTACCCATTATCCCTACTCTCTGTAGCCTTTCGCTCAGCCAACATCCTAACCAAGTCCGTACTTTTCCCTCGATTCCATGGGCTTCTAACTTAGCTAAGTCTCTTATGTGGGACCTTATCAAATGCCTTCTGGAAGTCCATATAAATAACATCCATTGACATTCCCCTGTCCACCACTTTAGTCACCTCTTCAAAAAATTCAATCAGGTTTGTCAGGCACGACCTACCTTTCACAAATCCAAGCTGGCTCTCTCTGACTAACTGAAAATTTTAAGGATGTCACCCTATCCTTAATTATAGACTCCAGCATTTTCCCCACAACAGATGTTAGGCTTACTGGTCTATAATTCCCTGGTTTCCCTCTCCTTTCTTAAAAGCGGAGTGACATGTGCAATTTTCTAATCTCGGGGGACGGTTCCTGAAACTAGAGAACTTTGAAAGATTATAGTTAGGGCATCTGCAAATCTGCTCTCCTACTTCTTTAAAACCCTGGGATGGAAACCATCTGGTCCTGTGGATTTGTCACTCTTTAGTGCTATTATTTTCTTCATTACTGTTGTTTTACTTGTGTTAATTTTATTGAGTCCCTGTCCCCGATTCAATATTAGTTTTCTTGGGATTTCCGGCACGCTATCCTCTTTTTCTACTGTAAATACTGACGCAAAGTAATTATTCAACATGTCTGCCATTTCCCCATTGTCAATGACAATATCCCCACTATCAGTTTTTAAGGGGCCAACACTGCTCCTGATCACCCTCTTTTTCCTAATATAACTATAAAATTACTGGATAGACATCATGCCTGATGCAAGCTTGGTTAAATTCTCATAGGCAAAGGGTTGTCATTAATGGGAGTGGATCTGAATGGGGCCTTGTTACAAGTAATGTTTCACAAGCCTCTGTGTTGGGACCGTTGCTGCTTATCATTTTCATTAATGATTTGGATAAAAGAAAAATAAACACATTGGTAAATTTGCATGAAAATGTACATGGGATGAACTGCTCAGATCAAATGAATATACTCCAGGTTGATTTAAGCAGGTTGGTGGAATGGGTCCGTGTATGCCAAATGTTATTTGTCAGTCTGTGTGTATATCTCCTGGGAGTCTATGGATAGGTTGAATACATCAGTCTGTGTGTATATTTTCCTCCTAGTCTATGAATATGAGTCTGTGTGTTTATTATACATAATAACATTTTGGGATGCAGTATATGAGTAATTTGAGACATGACTTGTGGTAAGTGTGGTATGCTTGGGAGGAACTGGTGACTTGGGACTTACCAAAGCTCTCCACCGCTGGGATTTTCCCCATGTCATGTCTGGGCCCATTGTAGACAAATTAATGGAGATTGATTGCTATAATTCATCAACAACTCCATTATTATTGTACCAGGATGGTAGAAGGTGAACTGGATGGAGTTTGGTCTTTTTTCATCCAGCAATTCCTATGTTCCTATGTCCTATGTTCTTATCATTGTGTATATATAGGTCTATGCGTATATTTCGCTGGCAGTCTCTCTGTGGTGTGTGTTCATCTACTTGTAAGGGGTTCATATATCAATCTGTGTATATTTCCCTGCCAGTATACGTGTGGGGTGTGTTTATCTTCTTGTATGTGTGTGTGGTGCATACAGAGTCTGTGTATATTCCCTGGCAGTGTATGTACGAGGTGCATACATCAATTTGTGTATATTTCCCTGGCAGTTTGTGTGTGGGGTACATCCATCAATCTGTGTATCATATTATAGTAGGTATGGCACAGGTGGAGGCCATTCGGTCCATCGTGCCTGTGCCGACTCTTTGAAAGCTATCCAATAAGTCCCATTCTCCTGCTTTTTCCCCGTAGCCCTGTAAATTTTTTCCCTTCAAGTATTTATCTAATTCCCTTTTGAAAGTTACTATTGAATCTGCTTCCACCACCCTTTCAGGCAGTGCATTCCAGATCATAACAACTCGCTGAGTAAAAAAAAATGTTTCCTCTTGTCGCCTCTGGCTCTTTTGCCCATCACCTTAAATCTGTGGTTACCGACCCTTCTGCCACTGGAAACAGTTTCTCCTTATTTACGCTATAAAAATCGTTCATGAGCTGTGCCGCAGCTTGAGTATTGCGTACAGTTCTGGTCACCACATTACAGGAAAGATGTGATTGCACTAGAGAGCGTGCAGAGGAGATTTACGAGGATGTTGATTTTAGGACTGGAGATTTTAGCTATGAGAAAAGATTGGATAGGCTGGGTTTGTTTTCTTTGGAACAGAGGAGGTTGAGGGGTGATTTAATTGAGGTGTACAAAATTATGAAGGGCCGAGATAGGGTGGATAGGAAGGTCCTATTTCCCATAGTAGAAAGGTCAATGACCAGGGGGCATAGATTTAAAGTAATTGGTAGAAGGATTAGAATGGAGCTGAGGAGAAATTTTTTAACCCAGAGGGTGGTGGGGGTCTGGAACTCACTGCCTGAAAGGGTGGTAGGGGCAGAAACCCTCATCACATTTTAAAAATACTTGGATGTGCACCTGAAGTGCTGTAACCTACAGGGCTACGGACCAGGTGCTGGAAAGTGGGATTAGGCTGGGTAGCTCTTTTTCGACCGACACAGATACGATGGGCCGAATGGCCTCCTTCTGTGCCACAAATTTTCTATGCTTCTATGAATTTGAACACCTCTATTAAATCTCCCCATACCCTTCTCCAGCTTCTCCAGACTCTCCACATAACTGAAGTCCCTCATCCCTGGAACCATTCCAGTAAATCTCTTCAGCACCCTCTCTAAGGCCTTGACACCTCTCCTAAAGTGTGGTGCCCAGAACTGAACACAATACTGCAACTGAGGCCTAACCAGTGTTTTGTAACAGTTTAGCATATCTTCCTTGCTTTTATAATCTATGCCTCTATTAATAAATGTAAACAATTTTACAACACCAAGTTATAGTCCAGCAATTTTATTTTAAATTCACAAGCTTTCGGAGACTTCCTCCTTCCTCAGGTAAATGTTTCAGGAGCTCCTTGAAGCCTACGCATTTATACATATTGAACAATACATGGTGTTTACAGACTGCCCCTGCAACTGCCCGTTGCCAAGGCAATCACCGTGTTCAGACAGAGAGGTGTCACCTGCAGAACCCCCGAATACACATTCAACAAAAAAACAAACAGGGAAAAAAACAGAGAAAAAAAACAGAGAGAGGCAGAAACATCCGGAAGGCAGAGAGAGCCAGCAAATGACCCATTATATTAAAAACAGATAACATTTGTTCGCTGGTGGGGTAACGTGTAGCGTGACATGAACCCAAGATCCCGGTTGAGGCCGTCCTCATGGGTGCGGAACTTGGCTATCAATTTCTGCTCGACGATTTTGCGTTGTCGTGTGTCTCGAAGGCCGCCTTGGAGTACGCTTACCCGAAGGTCGGTGGATGAATGTCCATGACTGCTGAAGTGTTCCCCGACTGGGAGGGAACCCTCCTGTTTGGGGCTGCGCGCGCACGCTGGCGCGTCAGCGGGGAACCCGGAAGTGCGCGGGTTCGAGGCGGGCTCCGGTCCTGCTACGGGATTTCACAATTTTCGGGGCCCCCCCGCCAGGAACGCACCCGATAGCGGGTGCTAAAATGCTGCCCAAGGAGTCTGCAAAGGGGTATAGATAGGTTAAGTGAGTGGGCAAAAAATGTGGCAGATGGAGTATAATGTGGGAAAATGTGAACTTGTCCACTTTGGCAGGAATAGAAAAGCAGTATATTATTTAAATGGAGAGAGATTGCAGAACTCTGAGGTACAGAGAGATCTGGGTGTCCTAGTACACGAATCACAAAAAGTTAGTATGCAGGTACAACAAGTGATGAGGAAGGCAAATGGAATGTTATCATTTATTGCAAGGCGAATGGAATATAAAAGTAGAGATGTTTTGCTACAGTTGTACAGGGCATTGGTGAGACCACATCTAGAATACTGTGTGCAGTTTTGGTCTCCTTATTTAAGAAAGGACATAATTGCTTTGGAGGCGGTTCAGAGAAGGTTCACTCGACTGATTCCTGGGATGAGGGGATTATCTTATGAGGAAAGGTTGGACAAGTTGGGCCTGTATACACTGGAGTTTAGAAGAATGAGAGGTGATCTTATTGAAACATATAAGATCCTGAGGGGACTTGAAGGGGTAGATGCTGAGAGGATGTTTCCCCTTGTGGGAGAGACTAGAACTAGGGAACACAGTTTAAAAATAAGAGGTTTCCCATTTAAGACGGAGATGAGGAGAAATTTTTTATCTGAGGGTCGTGAGTCTGTGGAACTTCCTTCCCCAGAGAGCGGTGGAGGCAGGGTCATTGAATATTTTTAAGGCTGAGTTAGATAGATTCCTGATTAACAAGGGAGTCAAAGGTTATAGTAGGTAGATGGGAAAGTAAGGTTGAGGTCACAATCAGATCAGCTATGATCTTATCAAATGGCAGAGCAGGCTCGAGGGGCCGAATGGCCTACTCCTGCTCTTAATTCATACGTTCGTATGTATGTCCTCTTTTACAGTGGCTTTGGCCATTCCTTCTTTCTTGTTAAAGACTGCTGCAAAGTACCCATTTCGTACCTTTGCCATGCTCTCTGCCTCCATGCGTATATCTCCCTTTTGGTCCCTAATTTGGCCCCACCCCTCCTCTTACTACCCATTTACCATTTATATGCCTATAGAAGACTTTTGGATTCCCTTTTATATTGGTTGCCAGTCTATTAACATAAGAACATAAGAAATAGGAGCAGGAGTAGGCCAATCGGCCCCTCGAGCCTGCTCTGCCATTCAATAAGATTATGGCTGATCTGATCCTAACCTCAAATCTAAATTCATGTCCAATTTCCTGCCCGCTCCCCATAACCCCTAATTCCCATATTCTCATACTCTCTCTTTGCCCCTCTTATTTCCTATTTTTACTTCTGTTGTGGGAAAATCACCACTCGGAGTCGGACTTAAAGATTCAACATGCAGTTTATTGGACAAAGTACTTTGGGAGAAGAACTGGATGCTCCGCAGTGCACGCAACTAACTTCTCAACTTCAAAATGGTTGTCACGCTTTTTTATACCTTTCAAGTACAGACTTTCCGCAGCTATTACATTATTAGTCTTGATTAGTTACACATTAGCCAATTAGGCCCCCACAGCAACAATTGACCTCCAATCACATTAAAACAACTGTTATCAACTTAAGACAGTATGGTCTTTGTCTATCCAGTCTGGTTCTGTAGTTTTTATCTTTGTAACTCCAGACTGTAAGTCAGCTTTCTAAACACACAAGCTCAGCATTTTTTAATGTCTTCTCACACAGTCCATCTTGAGCAGAATCCATTTTGTTTAGTAGAGTCCATTTTGTTTCGTAGTACACTAATTTGTCATATGTTATGTTTAAGCTATTAATTATGGTTAGTCTGGTCTGCGCAAAGCGCATTTCAGTGTGGTCTCGGGGCAGTGACCGCAGCCATGCACACAATAGTCACTTCATCTTTGCCTTTAACCCAACAGCTTAAATTTTACTTTAACACTTCCCTTCTGTACTTTCTATACACAACCTGCTTCTCACTGTATTAACAACCTGACATCTGTCATACACCCACTTTTTCTGCTTCATCTTGCTCTCTATCTCTTTCGTCATCCAGGGCGGTCTGGCTTCGGTTGTCCTACCGTCCCCCCTCATGGAAATGTATCTAGACTGTACTTGAACCATCGTTTCTTTAAAGGCCACCCATAGTTCAATTACAGTTTTGCCTGCCAATCTTTGATTCCAATTTACCCGGGCCAGATCCGTTCTCAACCCACTGAAATTGGCTCTCCCCCAATTAAGTATTTTTACTGTAGATCACTCTGTGTCCTTTTCCACAGCTAATCTAAATCTCATGATACTATGATCACTGTTCCCTAAATGTTCCCCCACTGACACTTGCTCCACTTGACCCACCTCATTCCCCAGAACCAGATCCAGCAATGCCTCCTCCCTCATTGGGCTGGAAACATACTAATCAAGAAAGTTCTCCTGAACACACTTCAGAAATTCTTCCCCTTCTTTGCCCTTTACACTGTTACTATCCTCAATCTGTGTATATTTCCCCGGCAATGTGTGTATGGGGTACGTACATCAATCTGTTTATATTCATTGGCAGTGTGTGTACGGGGTGCATACATCAGTGTGTGTATACTTGCCTTAGAGGCAGTGCAATGGAGGTTCACTAGAATAACTCTCGGGATGAGAGGGTTGTCCTATGAGGAGAGATTGAGTAGAATTCGCTGGAGTTTAGAAGAATGAGAGGTGATCTCATTGAAACATGTAAGATTGTGAGGGGGCTTGACAGGGTAGATGAGGAGAGGTTGTTTCCCCTGGCCGGAGAGTCTAGAACTAGGGGGCATAGTCGCAGGATAAGGGGTCGGCCATTTAAGACTGAGATGAGGAGGAATTTCTTCACTCAGAGGGTTGTGAATCTTTGGAATTCTCTACCCCAGAGGGCTATGGGTGCTGAGTCGTTGAGTATATTCAAGGCTGAGATATATAAATTTTTGGACTCTAGGGGAATCAAGGGATATGGGGATCGGGCAGGAAAGTGGAGTTGAGGTAGATCAGCCATGATCAGACTGAACGGCGGAGCAGGCTCGAGGGGCTGTATGGCCTACTCCTATTTTTTATGTTTTAACATTTCCTGACAATGTGTGTGTGGGGTGCACATATCAATCTGTTTATAGATCTCTGGCCGTGTGTGTATGGGGTACATACATCAGTGTGTGTATATTCCCCAACAGTGCATGTATGGTGTACGCACGTCAGTCTGTGTATATTCCCTGGCAGTGTCTGTGTGTGGTGAGTGTGTATGTCAATCTGTGTATATTCCCTGGCAGTGTCTGTGTGGGGTGTGTTTACCTGCTTGTGTATGGAGGGTGTGTACATCAGTCTGTGTATATTCCCTGGCAGTGTCTGTGTGGAGTGTGTTTACCTGCTTGTGTAGGGAGGTTGTGTATATCAGTCTGTGTATATTCCCTGGCAGTGTCTGTGTGGGGTGTGTACATCATTCTGTGTATATTTCCCTGGCAGTGTCTGTGTGTGGAGGGTGTGTATGTCAATCTGTGTATATGCCCTGGCAGTGTCTGTGTGGGGTGTGTTTACCTGCTTGTGTAGGGAGGGTGTGTACATCAGTCTGTGTATATTCCCTGGCAGTGTCTGTGTGTGGAGGGTGTGTATGTCAATCTGTGTATATTCCCTGGCAGTGTCTGTGTGGGGTGTGTTTACCTGCTTGTGTAGGGAGGTTGTGTACATCAGTCTGTGTATATTCCCTGGCAGTGTCTGTGTGGGGTGTGTACATCATTCTGTGTATATTCCCCTGGCAGTGTCTGTGTGTGGAGGTTGTGTACATCATTCTGTGTATATTCCCCTGGCAGTCTGTGTGGGGCGTGTTTACCTGCTTGTGTAGGGAGGGTGTGTACATCAGTCTGTGTATATTCCCCTGGCAGTGTCTGTGTGTGGAGGGTGTGTACATCATTCTGTGTATATTCCCTGGCAGTGTCTGTGTGGGGTGTGTTTACCTGCCTGTGTGTGGAGGGTGTGTACATCAGTCTGTGTATATTTCCTGGCAGTGTCTGTGTGGGGTGTGTTTACCTGCCTGTGTAGGGAGGGTGTGTACACCAGTCTGTGTATATTCCCTGGCAGTGTCCGTGTGGGATGTGTTTACCTGCCTGTGTGTGGAGGGTGTGTACACCAGTCTGTGTATATTCCCTGGCAGTGTCTGTGTGGGGTGTGTTTACCTGCCTGTGTGTGGAGGGTGTGTACATCATTTTGTGTATATTCCCTGGCAGTGTCTGTGTGGGGTGTGTTTACCTGCCTGTGTGTGGAGGTTGTGTACACCAGTCTGTGTATATTCCCTGGCAGTGTCTGTGTGGGGTGTGTTTACCTGCCTGTGCAGGGAGGTTGTGTAGACCAGTCTGTGTATATTCCCTGGCAGTGTCTGTGTGGGGTGTGTTTACCTGCCTGTGCAGGGAGGGTGTGTACACCAGTCTGTGTATATTCCCTGGCAGTGTCTGTGTGGGGTGTGTTTACCTGCCTGTGCAGGGAGGGTGTGTACACCAGTCTGTGTATATTCCCTGGCAGTGTATGTGTGGGGTGTGTTTACCTGCCTGTGCGGGGAGGGTGTGTACACCAGTCTATGTATATTCCCTGGCAGTGTCTGTGTGGGGTGTGTTTACCTGCCTGTGCGGGGAGGGTGTGTACACCAGTCTGTATATTCCCTGGCAGTGTCTGTGTGGGGTGTGTTTACCTGCCTGTGCGGGGAGGGTGTGTACACCAGTCTGTGTATATTCCCTGGCAGTGTCTGTGTGGGGTGTGTTTACCTGCCTGTGCGGGGAGGGTGTGTACATCAGTCTGTGTATATTCCCTGGCAGTGTCTGTGTGGGGTGTGTTTACCTGCCTGTGCGGGGAGGGTGTGTACACCAGTCTGTGTATATTCCCTGGCAGTGTCTGTGTGGGGTGTGTTTACCTGCCTGTGCGGGGAGGGTGTGTACACCAGTCTGTGTATATTCCCTGGCAGTGTCTGTGTGGGGTGTGTTTACCTGCCTGTGCGGGGAGGGTGTGTACACCAGTCTGTGTATATTCCCTGGCAGTGTATGTGTGGGGTGTGTTTACCTGCCTGTGCGGGGAGGGTGTGTACACCAGTCTGTGTATATTCCCTGGCAGTGTCTGTGTGGGGTGTGTTTACCTGCCTGTGCAGGGAGGGTGTGTACACCAGTCTGTGTATATTCCCTGGCAGTGTCTGTGTGGGGTGTGTTTACCTGCCTGTGCGGGGAGGGTGTGTACACCAGTCTGTGTATATTCCCTGGCAGTGTATGTGTGGGGTGTGTTTACCTGCCTGTGCGGGGAGGGTGTGTACACCAGTCTGTGTATATTCCCTGGCAGTGTCTGTGTGGGGTGTGTTTACCTGCCTGTGCAGGGAGGGTGTGTACACCAGTCTGTGTATATTCCCTGGCAGTGTCTGTGTGGGGTGTGTTTACCTGCCTGTGCAGGGAGGGTGTGTACACCAGTCTGTGTATATTCCCTGGCAGTGTCTGTGTGGGGTGTGTTTACCTGCCTGTGCAGGGAGGGTGTGTACACCAGTCTGTGTATATTCCCTGGCAGTGTCTGTGTGGGGTGTGTTTACCTGCCTGTGCAGGGAGGGTGTGTACACCAGTCTGTGTATATTCCCTGGCAGTGTCTGTGTGGGGTGTGTTTACCTGCCTGTGCAGGGAGGGTGTGTACACCAGTCTGTGTATATTCCCTGGCAGTGTCTGTGTGGGGTGTGTTTACCTGCCTGTGTGTGGAGGGTGTGTACACCAGTCTGTGTATATTCCCTGGCAGTGTCTGTGTGGGGTGTGTTTACCTGCCTGTGCAGGGAGGGTGTGTACACCAGTCTGTGTATATTCCCTGGCAGTGTCTGTGTGGGGTGTGTTTACCTGCCTGTGCAGGGAGGGTGTGTACACCAGTCTGTGTATATTCCCTGGCAGTGTCTGTGTGGGGTGTGTTTACCTGCCTGTGCAGGGAGGGTGTGTACACCAGTCTGTGTATATTCCCTGGCAGTGTCTGTGTGGGGTGTGTTTACCTGCCTGTGTCGGGAGGGTGTGTACACCAGTCTGTGTATATTCCCTGGCAGTGTCTGTGTGGGGTGTGTTTACCTGCCTGTGTGTGGAGGGTGTGTACACCAGTCTGTGTATATTCCCTGGCAGTGTCTGTGTGGGGTGTGTTTACCTGCCTGTGCAGGGAGGGTGTGTACACCAGTCTGTGTATATTCCCTGGCAGTGTCTGTGTGGGGTGTGTTTACCTGCCTGTGTAGGGAGGGTGTGTACACCAGTCTGTGTATATTCCCTGGCAGTGTCTGTGTGGGGTGTGTTTACCTGCCTGTGTGTGGAGGGTGTGTACACCAGTCTGTGTATATTCCCTGGCAGTGTCTGTGTGGGGTGTGTTTACCTGCCTGTGTCGGGAGGGTGTGTACACCAGTCTGTGTATATTCCCTGGCAGTGTCTGTGTGGGGTGTGTTTACCTGCCTGTGCAGGGAGGGTGTGTACACCAGTCTGTGTATATTCCCTGGCAGTGTCTGTGTGGGGTGTGTTTACCTGCCTGTGCAGGGAGGGTGTGTACACCAGTCTGTGTATATTCCCTGGCAGTGTCTGTGTGGGGTGTGTTTACCTGCCTGTGCAGGGAGGGTGTGTACACCAGTCTGTGTATATTCCGCCCTGGAAATCCCCGGCTGTGGGTGCCGCCGGCCCGAGGTCGCAGCGATCGCTGAGTTTGGAGAATATTCGCGGAAGTTTGTGGCGGGTCCGGAGCGGGGGGACAGAGTCCCGGCGACAAAAAGTGACCCTGAGCCCGGGACAGGGCCGGTCAAAGTTCTTGGTTTCCGTCCACCTCCCGCCTTGGTCAACGGAAGGAAATATTAATCGAGTGAGAAGTAGCTGGGAGGTGAATTTGTGAAGTGTGGTCTTATTTGTGATCGGGTCGGGGGGGGTTTCTCATTCTTTGGACACCCCCCCCCCCCCCCCCGACCCCCTCATTTCCAGCAGTTCCTTTCGGTTCCGTTTCTCTCCTCACCGAGTCCCGGGGCGAGATTCACGATCTCACTCTGGGTTTTATGGAAGCAGCAAACGGTGAAACTGCATTTTTGGATCATTTTTTTAAAACCATTGTCAGTTCGGTTTGAAGTGAATCCCCGCTCGGTGAGTTTTTTAAATCGGAAAAGGCGGCGCCGTCATTATTTTTGGTGCGCGCGGCTCGTGGGCTCCTTGAACCCCCCGTTTACTTCCTGTTGTCGGCGACACATCTCCTGGATCCATGGCCTCCTGCGGCACAGCCCGACAACGGCTCGACTCACCGCACTGACATTCAGCTAGGGGTTGGCAACTGCGGCCGGTGCGAGTACCAGCGGCTCTCCAGAATCGGGTCAGTGCTGTCAGTCCGCTCCATTCGTCCCACCATTGTGGGCTCTGCCCTCAGCCGTCTAGGCCCTAAACACGCTCCCTCTCCCTCAACACTCTCCCTCCCCCTAAACCCCCTCCCTCAACACTCTCCCTCCCCCTCAACACTCTCCCTCCCCCTCAACACTCTCCCTCCCCCTCAACACTCTCCCTCCCCCTCAACACTCACTCTGAACCCCCTCCCTCTCCCTGAACCCCCTCCCTCTCCCTGAACCCCCTCCCCCTCCCTGAACACTCTCTCCTTTAAGACGCTGCTTAACATTTACAACAACAATAAGTTGCATTTATATAGTGCCTTTAAAGTAGTAAAACGTCCCAAGGCGCTTCCGAGAAGCGATTATCAAACAAAAAATTGACACCAAGCCACATCACGAGCTATTGGGACAGGTGACCAAAAGCTTAGTCAAAGAGGTGGGTTTTAAGGAGCGTCTTAAAGGAGGAGAGAGGTAGAGAGGCGGAGAGGTTTAGGGAGGGAATTCCAGAGCTTAGGGCCTAGGCAGCTGAAGGCACGGCCGCCAATGGTGGAGCGATTAAAATCGGGGATGAGCAAGAGGCCAGAATTGGAGGAGTGCAGAGATCTCGGAGGGTTGTAGGGCTGGAGGAGGTTACAGAGATAGGGAGGAGTGAAGCCATGGAGGGATTTGAAAACAAGGATGAGAATTTTAAAATCTTATCTTTGACCAAGCTTTTACTTACCCCATCTAATATTTCCTTCTTTGGCTCGGTGTCAGTTTTTGTCTGGCGTTCCTGTGAAGTACTTTGGTATGTTTTCCTACATTAAGGGCATTATATAAATGCAAGTTGTTGTTTATTAACCTTTGCCCAATTCCAATTTAAAGATGGCCTGGTAACCTGATTGCATCAGTCAAACCAGCAAACTTCATTCATTTACCTTTTGGTCTGTAGAAACCAGCTTTAAAAAGATTACCTCTGTACATGTAATTTGACTGTTGATACTAATGCTGTTGCTGTGTCATCAATGATCAGCAAAATATAACTGTTTCTCAAAAAAAATGTTCCCACAGGCTGGAATTCCATCGAGGGATTCAAATAACATTACAGATTGTGACACTGAGGATTAACTGGTTTGAATCCACCTCCTAAACCCTGAGGTTAGAACTGAGATTTGTCAGATTTCAGTTTTAGTTGTACATGGGTTTTAAAAAAAAATAGTTTTGTGCTGGCATGTGGCAGTTGTACATGATCAGTAAGAATTGTGATGCCAATTCTGCAGGTTTAGCCTTGGGTGATAGATAAGAAACTGTCTGATGGAGTAACGGAGCGAGGAGTTATGTTGGGGTGGGGGAGTACTCAGTGGGTTTGTCACTGCAGTTACTTTCTCATTTGCATAAATAATCGGGAATCAGATGCAAAGTGGTGAAATTTGGAGATGGCATCAAACTATGGCAATGGGATCAGAGGAAGTTAACTCAAATTAGTGAGTTGGACAAAATATGTATATAGACAGAAAAATAGCAGATTAAATTTTATCCAGACAAATGTACTGAACATGGGAAGGAAAAATGGATGATACATGTATTAATGAACATCATTGAAATAACTAAGGATGAATTGATAAAATGTCTGTACATTCGATGCTAAACTTTCAATGCAGAGCAACAATCAACAAAGCCAGTAGAATGTTGAAGGGAACGGAAAAGTTAAACGTGGACTTTTAATATACATGCTAGAATAGGACAAGGGGGGCATAGGTTTGAGCTGGTGAGCCAGTGAAAGCAAAATTTACGATTCATAACAAGAATTGTCAGCCTTGGACCAGTCCAGAGACTTGAGCATTTAATCTAAGCTGACACTCCAGTTCACTACTGAGGTAGCGCTGTGCTGTCGGAGGTGCCATTTTTCAGATGAAATGTTAAACCGAGGCCCCACCTGCCCTCTTAGGTGGACATAAAATATCCCATTGCAATATTCAAAGTAATAGAGGGGAGTTCTCCCTGGTGTCCCTCAACCGATGTTACCAAAACTGATTATCTGGTCAGTTACCTCATTGCTGTTTGTGAGACTTTGCTGTGTGCACATTGACTGCTGCATTTTCTTACATGACTACACTTCAAAAATGCTTAATTGGCTGTGAATCACTTTGGGACATCCTGAGGACATGAAAGGCCCTGTAAAAATCCAAATGTTTTCCTTCCATCTACTTCTATATACAGAGTGATCAACACAGAGACGGGACTCTGGTTAGAGTGATGGAGGTGGAAACCCTGGAATCATTTAAGGATTAATTGGATGCTGCAATGCGATGGATGAATTACGATTGGCCTTCCTCATCCATAATATTATCTTGTGATCCTCTGATTCTGGCAGAGATATTAAATAAATATTTTGAATTTTTTTAATATAAATGTTAGTGGAAGTAGGAATTGTAGGTGGAGGAGAATATAGAACTATTGTTAGAGGTAACTGTAGAAAATTAATTGGTTCTGAAAAAAAACTAACAAGTAGAATGCAAGGTGGATAAGTAACTGGACCCTGATGGATGTACCCAAGGCTGTTCAGAGAAGTCAGAGAGGTGACAGTAGAGGCGCTGGCTACAAAATTTCAATCTTTTTTAAATATGCAAATAGTGCTGAGAGTAAAACCCTTGTTCAAGAAGGGAGAGAAGGATAAACAAGGTAACAGGGCATAATAAAATTAGAAGCACTTTTTCAAACAAAAGGTAGTGGAAATCTGCAACTCGCTCCCCAAAAGGCTGTGGATGTTGGCTCATTTGAAATTTTCAAGTCTGAGATCGATAGATTTTTTTTGTTAGGTAAGGGTATTAAGGGATATGGAACAAGGGTGGGTAAATAAAGTTGAGGTACAGATCAGCCATGATCTAATTGAAAAGCAAAGCAGACTTGAGGGGCTGAATGGCCTATTCCTGTTCCTCTGTAAATATAGACCAGTTAGCCTATCTTCAGTTGTAAGCAAACTCTTAGAATCCATAATTTGAGATAAAATTAGTAAGCGTTTAGAAATGCAGGTGTTAATCAAGGACAGCGGGCATGGATTTGTTAAAAGCAAGTTGTGTTTGACAAATTCAGTAGAGTTTTTTTCAAATGAGTCACTAATTGGATAGTTAAAGGGAATGCAGTAGATGTAATGTATACTGTATCTGGATGTTTGATAAGGTATCTCACGAGACAAGAGGCATTTGATGTAAGAGGAAATGTAGCAGCCTGGATAGAAAGTTAGTTGGCAGACAGGAAAGAAGGATTTAATATACATAATATATTTTGGGTGGGAGATACAAGGAATTGGAGTATACACTTTATGGAAAGGCACTGAAGGGTGTGGATGAACAAAGAGATCTAGGGGTTCAGATACAGATTCCTTGAAAGTGTGAGTGTGGGTAAATAAAGTAATAAAAACCAACATCGTTTTAGGTTTTATAAATAGGGGCATAGAAAACAAGAGTAAAGAAGTAATGATAAATTTGTACAAAACTTTGCTAGGCCAAACTTAGATTCCTGGGGCAGGAGGGACCTGTACAGGTCGGATGGGTTGCACCTCAACCGATTTGGGACCAATGTCCTCGGGGGGAGGTTCACTAGTACTGTGGGGAAGGGTTTAATCTAATTTGGCAGGGGGATGGGTACCAGAATGAAGCATTAGAAAGCAGAAACAAGATGCACAGAGGACTGGGAGAGACAAATAGCACTAGAGTGAAGAATAGTTCAGAAATAAGAGGGATCGAACAGGGAGTGAATCCGAGGCAGTCTAAGATGAGTTTGGAATGCATGAGCGTAAATGCAAGTAGAGTGGTAAATAAGGTTGGTGAGGTGCAGGCACAAGTCGCCACATGGGACTATGATATAGTGGCAATAACCAAGACTGGCCTCAAAGAAGGGGAGGATTGGGTAACTAATATTTCTGGCTACAAGGTATTCAGGAAAGATAAAGTTAGAGATGGAAAGAAAGGAGCGGGTTGGGGGAGGATAGCAGCATTGATCAAAGAAACTATTCTAGCACTGGAAAGGCATGATATCAAAGGCATGGAGTCAAAGATAGAATTTATTTGGTTAGAATTAAGGAACAATAGAGGAGCTACTATGCTATTGGGTATATAATATGGGCCTCCATATAGTGGGAAGGAGATGGAGCAGCAAATTTGCAGGCAAATTACAGAAAGATGCAAGAAATGTAGACTAGTAATAATGGGGGACTCCAGTTATCCCAATACGGACTGGGATAATAACAGTGTAAAGGGCAAAGGGGGGGAGGAATTCCTGAAATATATACAAGGGAACTTTCTTGATCATTGCATTTCCAGCCCAACGAGGAAGGAAGCAATGCTGGATCTAGTTCTGGGGAATGAAAAGGGGCAAGTGGAGCATATTGAGAAAGTAGTTTTAAAAAAAAATACAGGATCCTGGGCTTTATAAATAGAGGCAGAGAGTACAAAAGCAAAGAAGTCATGATGAACTTTTATAAATCACTGGTTCGGCCACAACTGGAGTATTGTTTCCATTTCTGGGCACTGCACTTTAGGAATTATGCGAAGGCCTTAGAGAGAGTGCAGAAGAGATTTACTAGAATGGTTCTAGGGACCAGGGACTTTATTTACGTGGATAGACTGGAGAAGCTGGGGTTGTTCTCCTTGGAATAGAGAATTGCGAGGAGATTTGATAGAGGTATGCAAAATCATCAAGGGTCTACTAGACAGAGTAGATAGAGAGAAACTGTTCCCATTGGCAGAAAGGTCAAGAACCAGAGGATGTAGATTTAAGGTGATTAGCAAAAGAACCAAAGATGACATGAGGAAAAACTTTTTTACACAGCAAGTGGTTAGGATCTGGAATGCACTGCCTGAGGGGGTGGTGGAGGCAGATTCAGTCATGGCCTTCAAAAGGGAACTGGATAAGAAATTGAAAGGAAAAAGTTTGCAGGGCTACGGTGATAGGGCGGGGGAGTGGGACTAGTTGGATTGCTCTTGCATAGAGCCGGCACGGACTCGATCAGTCAAATGGCCTCCTTCCATGCTGTAACCTTTCTATGATTCTTCCTGTGTTTCAGTGAGGGAGCATTTGGGGATCATTGATCAGGTTTAGAATAGTTATAGAAATGGACAAGGAACAATCAAGTGTAAAAATACTGAATTGGAGGAGGGCTCTTTTCAGTGAGTTAAAGAGGGATCTTGCCCAGGGGATTGGAATCAGAAACTGTTAGGCAAAACAGTAATTGAACAATGGGAGGCCTTCAAGGAGGTGATGGTTCGGGTACAGAGTAGAGACATTCCCACAAGGGGGAAAGGAAGGGCATCCAAAGCTAGAGCTCCCAGGATGACTAAATATATAGAGATTAAAAAGAAACAGAAAAAGGAGGCTTATGATGAACGCAAGGTTTATAAAAAGGTAGAGAGCCAGGCTGAATACAGAAAGTACAGAGGAGGTTTTAAAAAAGGAAATAAAAGGGACAAAGAGAGAGTATGAGAATAGATTAGTGGCTAAAATAAAAGGGAACCCAAAAGCCTTTTATAAACTGAGAAATAGTAAAAGGGAAGTCAAAGGAAGCATGGGACCAATTAGGGACACAAAAGGAGATTGTCTTGTGCAGACAGATTTTGGCTGAGGCACTAAATGAATACTTCGCAACGGTCTCACTAGAGAAGAGGATGCTGTCAATATAGCAGTAAAGGAGGAGGTAGTAGTGATATTGGATAGGATAAAAAATAGATAAAGAGGAGGTACTTAAAAGGTTGGCAGTGCTCAAAGTAGATAAGTCACCCGGTCCAGATGGGATGCATCCTAGGTTACTGAGGGAAGTAAGGGTGGAAATTGCAGAGGCTCTGGCCACAATCTTCCAATCGTCCTTTAGATGTGGGGCGGTGCCAGAGGACTGGAGGATTGCAAATCTTACACCCCCTGTAAGATTTCATAAAAGGGGAGAGGGATAAATCCAGCAATTGTAGGCCAGTCAGCCCAACGGTGGTGTTGGGGAAACTTCGAGAGACAATAATCCAGGATAAAATTAATTGGCACTTAGAAAAGTCTGGGCGAATAAATGAAAGTCAGCAGGGATTTGTTTAAGGAAAATCATGTTTGACTAACTTGATTGAGTTCTTTGATGAAGTAACGGAGAGGGTTGATGAGGGTAGTGCGTTGATGTTGTGTATATGGACTTTCAAAAGGCATTTGATGAAGTACCACATAATAGACTTCTAAGCAAAATTAAAGCCCATGGGATTGAAGGGACAGTGGCAGCGTGGATACAAAATTGGCCAAGGGACAGAAAGCAGAGAGTAGTGGTGAACGGTTGTTTTTCAGACTGGAGGGAAGTATACAGTGGTGTTCCCCAGGGGGTCAGTATTAGGACCACTGCTCTTTTTGATATATATTAATGACCTGGACTTGGGTATACAGGGTATAATTTCAAAGTTTGTAGAGGACACAAAACTCGGAAATGTAGTAAACAATGTGGAGGATAGTAACAGACTTCAGGAGGACATAGACTGGTGAAATGGGCTGACACATGGCAGATGAAATTTAACCCAGAGAGGTGTGAAGTGATACACTTTGGTTAGAAGAATGAGAAGAGGCAATATAAACTAAATGGTATAATTTTAAAGGGGGTGCAGGAACAGAGAGACCTGGGGTTGTTTGTACACAAACCTTTGAAGGTGGCAGGACAAGTTGAGAAGGCTGTTAAAAAGCATATGGGATCCTGGGCTTTATTAATGGAGGCAGAGAGTACAAAAACAAGGAAGTTATGCTAAACCTTTATAAAACACTTGTTAGGCCTCAGCTGGATTATTCTATTCAATTCTGGGCACCACACTTTAAGAAGGATGTCAAGGCCTTAGAGAGGGTGCAGAAGAGATTTACTAGAATGGTGCCAGGAATGAGGGACTTCAGTTAAGTGGAGAGATTGAAGAAGCTGGAGTTCTCCGTAGAGCAGAGAGGGCTAATTGGAGATTTGTTAGAGGTGTTCAAAATCATGAAGGGTTTTGATAGAGTAAATAAGGAGAAACTGTTTCCAGTGGCAGAAGGGTCAGTAACCAGGGGACACAAATTTAAGTAGATCTGAAAGAGCTAGAGGCGACATGAGGAAACATCTTTTTACACAGAGTTGTTATGATCTGTAATTCAGTGCTTGAAAGGGTGTTGGAAGCAGATTCAATAATAACTTTCAATAGGGAATTGGGTAAATACTTGAAGGGAAAAAGTTTAAAGGGCTATGGGGAAAGAGCAGGGGAATGTGACTAATTGGATAGCTCTTTCACAGAGTCATCACGGCACGATGGGCTGAATGGCCACAGAGAGGGAGGTGCTGGAAGTCTTAACGCGCATCAAGGTAGATAAATCTCCGGGACCTGATGAAATGTATCCCAGGACGTTATGGGAGGTTAGGGAGGAAATTGCGGGTCCCCTAGCAAAGATATTTGAATCATCCACCGCTACAGGTGAGGTGCCTGAAGATTGGAGGGTAGCAAATGTTGTGCCTTTGTTTAAGAAGGGCGGCAGGGAAAAGCCTGGGAACTACAGACCAGTGAGCCTGACATCTGTAGTGGGTAAGTTGTTAGAGGGTATTCTGAGGGACAGGATCTACAGGCATATGGAGAGGCAGGGACTAATTAGGAACAGTCAGCATGGTTTTGTGAGAGGAAAATCATGTCTCACGAATTTGATTGAGTTTTTTGAAGGGGTAACCAAGAAGATAGATGAGGGCTGTGCAGTAGACGTGGTCTACATGGACTTCAGCAAAGCATTTGACAAGGTACCGCATGGTAGGTTGTTACATAAGGTTAAATCTCATGGGATCCAAGGTGAGGTAGCCAATTGGATACAAAATTGGCTTGACGACAGAAGACAGAGGGTGGTTGTAGAGGGTTGTTTTTCAAACTGGATGCCTGTGTCCAGCGGTGTGCCTCAGGGATCGGTGCTGGGTCCGCTGTTATTTGTTATTTATATTAATGATTTGGATGAGAATTTAGGAGGCATGGTTAGTAAGTTTGCAGATGACACCAAGATTGGTGGCATTGTGGACAGTGAAGAAGGTTATCTAGGATTGCAACGGGATCTTGATAAATTGGGCCAGTGGGCGGATGAATGGCAGATGGAGTTTAATTTAGATAAATGTGAGGTGATGCATTTTGGTAGATCGAATCGGGCCAGGACCTACTCCGTTAATGGTAGGGCGTTGGGGAGAGTTATAGAACAAAGAGATCTAGGAGTACAGATTCATAGCTCCTTGAAAGTGGAGTCACAGGTGGATAGGGTGGTGAAGAAGGCATTCAGCATGCTTGGTTTCATTGGTCAGAACATTGAATGCAGGAGTTGGGATGTCTTGTTGAAGTTGTACAGGGCATTGGTGAGGCCACACTTGGATTACTGTGTACAGTTCTGGTCACCCTATTATAGAAAGGATATTATTAAACTAGAAAGAGTGCAGAAAAGATTTACTAGGATGCGACCGGGACTTGATGGTTTGACTTACAGGGAGAGGTTAGACAGACTGGGACTTTATTCCCTGGAGAGTAGGAGGTTATGGGGTGATCTTATAGAAGTCTATAAAATAATGAGGGGCATAGATAAGGTCGATAGTCAAAATCTTTTCCCAAAGGTAGGGGAGTCTATAACGAGGGGGCACAGATTTAAGGTGAGAGGGGAGAGATACAAAAGGATCCAGAGGGGCAATTTTTTCACTCAAAGGGTGGTGAGTGTCTGGAACGAGCTGCCAGAGGCAGTAGTAGAGGCGGGTACAATTTTGTCTTTTAAAAAGCATTTGGACAGTTACATGGGTAAGATGGGTATCGAGGGATATGGGCCAAGTGCAGGCAATTGGGACTAGCTTAGTGGTATAAACTGGGCGACATGGACATGTTGGGCCGAAGGGCCTGTTTCCATGTTGTAACTTCTATGATTCTATGATTCTATGATTCATTGGGCCAGTGGGCCGATGAATGGCAGATGGAGTTTAATTTAGATAAATGTGAGGTGATGCATTTTGGTAGATCGAATCGGGCCAGGACCTACTCCGTTAATGGTAGGGCGTTGGGGAGAGTTATAGAACAAAGAGATCTGGGAGTACAGATTCATAGCTCCTTGAAAGTGGAGTCACAGGTGGATAGGGTGGTGAAGAAGGCATTCAGCATGCTTGGTTTCATTGGTCAGAACATTGAATGCAGGAGTTGGGATGTCTTGTTGAAGTTGTACAGGGCATTGGTGAGGCCACACTTGGAATACTGTGTACAGTTCTGGTCACCCTATTATAGAAAGGATATTATTAAACTAGAAAGAGTGCAGAAAAGATTTACTAGGATGCTACCGGGACTTGATGGTTTGACTTACAGGGAGAGGTTAGACAGACTGGGACTTTTTTCCCTGGAGAGTAGGAGGTTAAGGGGTGATAGAAGTCTATAAAATAATGAGGGGCATAGATAAGGTCGATAGTCAAAATCTTTTCCCAAAGGTAGGGGAGTCTATAACGAGGGGGCACAGATTTAAGGTGAGAGGGGAGAGATACAAAAGGGTCCAGAGGGGCAATTTTTTCACTCAAAGGGTGGTGAGTGTCTGGAACGAGCTGCCAGAGGCAGTAGTAGAGGCGGGTACAATTTTGTCTTTTAAAAAGCATTTGGACAGTTACATGGGTAAGATGGGTATAGAGGGATATGGGCCAAGTGCAGGCAATTGGGACTAGCATAGTGGTATAAACTGGGCGACATGGACATGTTGGGCCGAAGGGCCTGTTTCCATGTTGTAACTTCTATGATTCTATGGCCTCCTTCTGTGCAGTAACATACTATGTGCAGTATTGGGCACCCCAATATTGAAAGGGCATTGAAGCCATAGAGAGCATACAGCATAGATTCATGAGGATGAGAAACTATACTTGTGTGGGGAGACTTGAGTCGCTGGGACTATTTCCACAGGAATAGAGGAGGCCAAGAGGAGATTTAATAGAGGTTTTTAAAATTATGATAGTGAATAGGGAAAGACCATTCTCTCTGGCTGGAGAACCAATAAGGAGGGGGGTGGGGGTTATCAAATTAAAATTGTCACTTCGGAGTAGGGGGGAGGGGTCTGGAGAAATGTCTTTTCACAGCGAGTTGTTGGAGCAGAGACTATTACACCTTTTAAGGGAATAGTGCATAGATATTTGAAGGAGATGATGATGATACAGGCCTGTGGGGCAGTGGGATTAGTTTTGGATTGCGATAGCAAAGAGCTGGCATAGACATGATGGACCAAATGATCTCCTTTTGTGCTGCAATGCTTCTACAGCCTGTACCTACTTGAAACTGGATTTAATGGTGATCTTTGCTCGGTTACCACTCTCTGCTTTCAAAGGACATTTTTGTTTCCTGCTTGAATTTCAAATGTTGGCAAGGCAAGGCCTGTTTTTTTTTCACCTAAAGTTTTCCTTCTTGCCTGTCTGTCTGTCACAGAAAGCTAAGATGGAGCAACAGTGCCCCACAGATGATGCCATCCTGGAGGTGCATGGCATCACCGACGAGATGCCTATGGACATTCTAACCATGTATTTTGAGAGTAATCGCCGGTCAGGGGGAGGAGCCGTGGCGTCTGTCGAACGACACGGTGACTATGCTGTGCTCACCTTTGAGAACCCAGCAGGTAAAGTGGCAAATGGTCGGAGAGAGGGCGTGCGGGGGGGAGGGAGGAGCAGAGGGGGAGGGGTCAGAGGGAGGGGCGGAGGGGGGAGCGAGGGCAGGGGGAAGGCAGGAGGAGCGGAGCGGGGTGGGGGGAGGGGGGGGAGGGAGGGAAGGCACGCAGTGAGAACAAGTGTACGAGCCACCATTAAAGATTTATTTTTGTGGCGTTTCTGCGATCCTAAGGAAAGGGAGGGGGCTGTACTACTGCAAAATGGAACCTTTTTGCACCCAGTGCCAGCAGCACAGACTCCCAGCGCCGGTGTGGTGTACACTGATTCAATACTACGTGTCTTAACACCAACTTCAGAAGAGTGTCCCTGCTGCACTGGAGTGATGTTTTCCATCTCCCCTCCAGGTGTCACAATGGGTGCCTGGCACTTTCATATTGGTCAGTGCCAATCGTTGGAAGTGTCGGCCCACTAGAAACTGTTGACATTATCCCAATCCCGTTTTAGCATTCAGAGCCTTGCAGCCAGCAGGTTCAAAAACCCCCATCGGTTTTTCAAAAATGTGTTGGGATTCCTTCATTTTTCCAGTTCACCCCTGCTCTCTTTCCCCCACTTTTTTGCTTGAAGTTCCTCTAGCTTCAAGTGTCTGAAGTTTAGCTCTTTTTTTTGTAGTCCTGAAGCATTCTTCCCATTGTTTTTTTGTGCTGATTACAGATGCTCAGCGTGTTCTGTTGAAGCCAGCACACAAATTCCAGAATGTCGATCTTGTAGTGAGGAGGGTGCCGCCAAAGGACCCGAGGAAGATTGTGCTCCGTGGACTGAAGCCACAGATCTTGGACGATACTCTAATACTCTACCTGGAGTTCATCACTGACCTCAGCAGTGAGCAGTTCACAGTCCACTACGACCCAGACAGAATTCAGGCACTTGTTCACTTCCACGAAGCTCTATCTGCAGAAGGTGCGTGTATATGCCTGAGTGTGGGCTCCTGTTTGTGTGCGTGCAACATTCCCCTCCTCCCATGAAGGCACTTGATTATGGATCATGCTGAGACAGTGGTGTAGTGGGCTAGTAACCCAGAGGCCTGGATTAATAATTCAGAGAATGCAAGTTGAAGTCCCACCGTGCAAGTTTGAGAATTTGTGTTCAGTTTAAAAACTAATCTGGAAATAGTATTGTAGTAGGTACAGCACTGGAGGAGGCCATTTGGCCCAGCGGGCCCATGCCGGCTCTTTGAAAGAGCTATCCATTTAGTCCAATTCCCCCTGCTCTTTCCCCACAGCCCTGTAAATTTTCCCTTTTGAGTATTTCTCCAATTCCCTTTTGAAAGTTACTATTGAATCTGCTTCCACCGCCCTTTCAGGCAGTACATACTGCATACTAGATCATTAAAGCTCGCTGACTTTTTAAAAAAATATGTTTTCTCATGAAGCCGCTGGCTCTTTTGCCGATCGCCTTAAATCTGTGTCCTCTGGTTACCGACCCTTTTTCCACTGGCAGCAGTTTCTCCTTATTTACTCTGACAAAACCGTTCATGATTTTGAACACCTCGATCAAATCTCTCCTTAACCTTCTCTGTTCTAAGGAGAACATAGAATCATAGAAAATAGGAGCAAGAGTAGGCCATTTGGCCCTTCGGGCCTGCTCCGCCATTCGAAATGATCATGGCTGATTGTCTAACTCAGTACCCTGCTCCTGCTTTTTCCCCATATCCCTTGATCCCTTTACCATTAAGAAATATATCTATCTCCTTCTTGAATACATCTAATGACTTGGCCTCCACTGCCTTCTGTGGTAGAGAATTCCACAGGTTCACCTGTGAAGAAATTTCTCCTCATCTCGGTTCTAAATGGCATACCCTATATCCTGAGACTGTGACCCCTAGTTATGGATTCCCCATCCATCGGGAACATCCTCCCTGCATCTAGTCTGTCTAGTCCTGTTGGAATTTTATGTTTCGAGCTTCCAGTTCGAAACATATAAAACATCCCCAGCTTCTCCAGTCTCTCCACATAGCTGAAGTCCATCATTCTAGTAACTCTTTTCTGCACCCTCTCTTAAGGCCTTGATGTCCTTCCTAAAGTGTGGTGCCCAGAATTGGACACAATACTCCAGCTGAGGCCGAACCAGTGTTTTATAAAGGCTTAGCATAACTTACTTGTTCTTCTAATCTATGCCTATGTTAGTAAAGCCCAGGATCCCGTATGCTTTTTATCAGCCTTTTCAACTTGTCCAGCCACCTTCAAAGATTTGTGTATGTGCACCCCCAGGTCTCTCAGTTCCTGCACCCCCTTTAAAATTGTACCATTTAGTTTATATTGCCTCTCCTCATTCTTCTGACCATAATGCATCACTTCACACTTCTCTGCATTAAATTTCATCTGTCATGTGTCTGTCCATTTCATCAGTCTGTCCATGTCCTCCTGAAGTCTGTCACTATCCTTCACATTGTTTACTACATTTGAGTTTTGTTTCCTCTGCAAACTTTGAAATTATACCCTCTATACCCAAGTCCAGATCATTAATATATATCAAAAAGACTAGTGGTCCTAATACTGACCCCCTGGGGAACACCACTGTATACTTCCCTCCCGTCTGAAAAACAACCGTTCACCACTACTCTCTGCTTTCTGTCCCTTAGTCAATTGTGTATCCACACTGCCACTGTCCCTTTAATCCCATGGGCTTAACCAGTCTGTTATGTGGTACTTCATCAAATGCCTTTTGAAAGTCCATATACACAACATCAACCGCACTACCCTCATCAACCCTCTCCGTTACTTCATCAAAGAACTCAATCAAGTTAGTCAAACATGATTTTCCTTTAACAACCCGTGCTGACTTTCATTTATTAGCCCATACTTTTCCAAGTGCCAATTAATTTTGTTCCGGATTATTGTCTCTAAAAGTTTCTCCATCACAGACGTTAGTCTGACTGGCCTGTAATTGCCGGGTTTATTCCTCCCCTTTTTTGAACAGGGGTGTAACATATGCAATCCTCCATTCCTCCGGCACCGTCCCCATATCTAAGGAGGATTGGAAGATTGTGGCCAGAGCCTCTGCAATTTCCACTCTTACTTCCCTCAATAACCTGGGATGCATCCCATCTGGACCGGGTGACTTTTCTGCCTTCAGTACTGCGAATCTTTTCAGTACCTCCTCTTCATCAATTTTTTAAAATCTTATCCAATATCACTACTACCTCCTCCTTTACTGTTACAATGGCAGCATCCTCTTTTCTAGTGAAGGTGGATGAGAAGTATTCATTTAGTGCCTCAGCCGTACCCTCTGCCCCCACAAGAAGATCGCCTTTTTTGTCCCTAATCGGTCCCACTACCCTTTTACTATTTATATGTTTATAAAAGACTTTTGGGTTCCCTTTTTTTTTAGCTGCTGAGCTATTCTCTTACTCTTTGTCCCTTTTTTAGATCTCCTCTGTACTTTCTGTATTAACCTGCTTCTCCATTGTATTATGAACCTTACATTTGTCATAAGCCACCATTTTTTCTTTTTCATTTTAATCTCTATATCTTTAGTCATCCAGGGAGCTCTAGCTTTAGATGCCCTTCCTTTCCCCCTCGTGGGAATGTGTCTACTCTGTACCTGAACCAACTCCTCCTTGAAGGTCTCCCATTGTTCAATTACTGTTTTGCCTGCCAATTTTTGATTCGAATCCATCTGGGCAAGATCCTTTTTTAACTCAACGAAATTTGCCCTCCTCCAGTTAAGCATTTTCACATTTGATTGTTCCTTGTCCTTTTCCATAACTATTCTAAGCCTAATACTATGCTTACTGTTGCTCAAATGCTCCCCCACTGAAACATGCTTCATTTGCCCCATTTCATTCCCCAGAACTAGATCCAGCACTGCTTCCTTCCTGGTTGGGCTGGAAACACACTGTTGCAGAAAGTTCTCTTGAACACAGTCCAGGAATTCCTCCCTCTCTTTGCCCTTTACACGGTTACTGTCCCAGTCTATATTGGGATAATTGAAGTCCCCCATTATCACTACTCTATAGATCTTGCATCTTTCTGTAATTTGCCTGCAAGTTTGCTCTTCTATCTCCTTACCAATATTTGGTGGTCTACAGTATACATCCAGAAGTGTAATAGCTCCTCCATGATTGAATATCACTCATGATCTTATTGAATGGCGGAGCAGGCTCGAGGGGCTGTGTGGCCTAACTCCTGCTCCTATTTCTTATGTTCTGTGGTTCTTTAATTCTAACCAAATAGATTCTGTCTTTGACCCTTCAACTACATCATCCTTTTCCATTGCTATAATAGTTTCTTTGATCAATACTGCCATCCACATCCTTTCTTTCTTTCCCGAATACGTTGTAGCCAGGAATATTAAGTACCCAATCCTCCCCTTCTTTGAGCCAGGTCTCTGTTATTGGGCGATATCAGTAAAAGTGACCATGAAGCTGCCGGATTGTCGTAAAAACCCATCTGGTTCACTAATGTCCCTTTAGGGAAGGAAGCCTGCCGTCCTTACCCGGTCTGGCCTATATGTGACTCCACAGCAATGTGGTTGATTCTTAATCGCCCTCTGAAATGGCCTAGCAAGCCACTCGGTTGTAAAATCTCACTCAAGAAGGCAGCTCACCACCACCTTCTCAAGGGCAATTAGGGATGGGGCAATAAATGCTGGCCTTGCCAGTGACGCCCACATCCCATGAACGAATAAAGAAAAAATTATGATAGGATTGGGAGATGCGGCTTTGTGTTTACGTCTCGCTGCACAGTGAGATCCTTGTCTGACGTTGAGATGGGAAGAGATAGCAAGGGAAAGCCAGATGTTGCTTGTATAGAAAACGGTGGGGGGGGCAGTGAAATTGGACACCCAGTAACGTTGTTAGATACCTAGAGCACAAGTTCTCAGCTATTTGGACTCTGGGGACTGCCTTGTATGTGGAAAGCTCTTCAAGTTGTTTTTAAAAAAAATTCCAGCCCTTGAGGAAGTGAAGAAAAAGGCCGGAAACCGATGTTTGCAGGGCGCCGTCATAGAACTCGAACAGCTCCCCCGAACCGACCGCATTCTGGTGGAAAACCTCAGTCCTACAGATGATGAGGACTTCTTGACCCTTTACTTTGAGAGCCGGCGCAGCAACGGAGGGAATGTACTCAATGTTACCATGATTCCCGGAGGAAAAGCCATCGTCGTGTTCCAGGAATGGGAAGGTATTTATTAACGGATTGAATTATTCATTATGCAGGCTATGAGATAAGCTATCGTGTATGGGTACAGTAGTGTTGTGGTATTAGACTAGTAACCCAAAGGTTGAATGGCCTGGCTCTAATTTTAAGGTTATGCCCCCTTGTTCTGGTCCCCCACAAGAGGGAATAGTTTCTCTCTATCAACCCTATCAAATCCTCTAATCATCCCAAATACCTCAATTAGAATCTTTTAAAGCTTTCATAGCAGCAAGTCCCCCAAAGCCCACAGGACAATGCCTGCAGATAAGGCAGAATGGACAGTTAGCACTTGATCCCTTTCCGATCTGCGAAGAACTCCAATTCCATTCAGAAAGAACGGGGAGGGCTCTTATACGGATGATACACTAGGTGGCACATTGGGTAGCGCTCACTGTCCTTCCACCCCCTACATGTGACTCCAGTCCACACTATATGATTGACTGTCAATGTCCTCTGAAGTGACCTAGCTCAGTCACAAGCTCAGCTGTAAAACAATTGCTGGAAGGCCCCCTGATCATCCTGGGGTATTAAATGTGGCCTAAGTGCATTGCCTAGCACTGACATCACTTGCCTTAATCAGCACACAAGTTTACAATGTGCTGCCCAGAGAGTGGAATGATGCAGGTTGACCCTGTGACCCTTCCTATGTGGCGTCCCAGAACTGGGAAGTCAGGGACAGTTGGCAAGTGAAGAAGTGGCTCGGGCTCGAGCTCGAACTTTTACCAAAATATTTTGTTTGCAGCTGCAAACATCAGTATTCTGTTGAAAACTAAATTCAGCTTAATGAATGGAGAGTTAACTAAATAGCAATCCCTTACCAATAATGCACAACCCATTACTCCTGACAGGAATGAAAGAAAGAACTTGCATTTATATAGCGCCTTTCACAATCTCAGGACGTCCCAAAGAGCTTTACAGCCAATGAAGTACTTTTGACAACAAAGTCACTGTTGTAATACTCACATTGGCCAAGACACAGGACTTATCAGGACTGGCATATCTGTGGGGGGGGGGGTTAGGGGGGTGGTGTCTAGAGAGGTTTGTCTCATTCAGATCAAATTCTAATCAGGGTTTCCTTTGCATGCAAGACTCATAAGAACATAAGAAATAGGAGCAGGAGTAGGCCATACGGCCCCTCGAGCCTGCTCCGCCATTCAATCAGATCATGGCTGATCTTCGACCTCAACTCCACTTTCCTGCCCGATCCCCATATCCCTTGATTCCCCTAGAGTCCAAAAATCTATCCATCTCAGCCTTGAATATATTCAAAAACTCAGCATCCACAGTCCTCTGAGCTAGAGAATTCCAAAGATTCACAACCCATGGGGCTCATAGTGAGTAATTTTGTTTTTGGGCGATAGCGCAGGCTGATTCCTGTGATAGATTTGTCAGGGTCAGGTTTTGCAAAATCTGGAGACACGTATAATGGGTAGCTAATTCGATATTGCATGCTTTACACTATCGCCCAAAGTCAAAATGACCCCCTTGATGTGTTTGATTTGCCAGCCAAAAGGTTGAATAAACCCCTTCTCCTGTCGATGCTGATCCTGACACTCCCATTTCAAGGGTCAGTCTGCATCAACTCACCAATGAAGACTGATTTTTTTTTTTAATGTACTTTTTTAAAAATCGATTCCCACTTGTGCCCAAGGTAGTAAACACAACATGCTGCATTAATTGTTTTTTAAATCTGACCCCGGGATGTGGGCCATACTGCCTTTTATTGTCCACCTCAGCAATTATTTTCCTAACTGACTGGTTTGCTCCACCACTTCAGAAGGCATTGAGAGTCAATCACTTAGTGCGTGACTGGAGTCCCTTGTAAGGGTGACAGGGTCCTTGCCTGATTTCCTGACAATCATGGTAATTTTCTTTCCTCCTGTGCTAACTCTCAAATGTTTTCACAAAAGATTTACAAGGAGGATATCAGAACTGAGAGGTTATATCAGGAAGGACTGAACAGGTTGGGGCTCTTCTCTCTAGAAAAGAGGAGGCTGAGGGGTGACCTGATAGAGGTCTTTAAAATTATGAAAGGGTTTGATAGGGTAGATGTTTTCATTTGTGGGGGAAACCAGAACTAGGTGCCATAAATATAAGATAGACACCATCAAATCCAATAGAGAATTCAGGAGACACTTTTTTTTTTACCCAGAGAGTGGTTAGAATGTGGAACTTGCTATCACAAGTAGTAATTGAGGCGACTAGTACCGATACATTTAAAGGGAAGCTAGATAAACACATGAGGGAGAAAGAAATAGAAGGATATGCTGATAGGGTTCGATGAAGTAGAGTGGGAGGAGGCTCGCGTGGAGTATAAACATCAGTATAGTCCGAATGACCTGTTTCTGTGCTATAAATTCTGTGTAAATGACCAGATTTATTAAATTTCACAACTTGCTACGGTGGGACAACCTCTGGGTTGCTCATCCAACACCACAAACCACTATGCTACCACACCCTCTTAAAATGTCACACAGCATGTTATTGTACATCTGTTGTTTGTCTGTCATGCAGCTGTGGACCGGGTTCTCCAGAAGTGCCAGAAACTGCAGGAACGCGAGTTGGTCGTTTATCCTTATTACGATTTTCTCTGCCCGCCTGGCACCAACCCACAACATGACAGGGAGACGGCAGAAGCCAAAGCTGAGGTGCCGGTAGAACTGTCGAGCATGATAAATGTCCCTGACAAGGTGAAGCTAAATATCTTGGGTTCCAGCACGTTCCTGCAAGACCTGAGGAACGAATGTACGGAACTGTCCGTGAAGGTCGATGACGATAACAATGTCTGCGTTTGTGGAAGGGATCTCCTCCAGATTGAGAAGACAAGAAGCCGGATTCTGGAATTCCTGAGCAACATAGCCCAGGTGGATGTCCCCATCAATCAGGACCAGTCAAAATTCCTTTCCAGGGGCGACATTCGGGATTACTTGCAGAGCTTGCTGTGTGAGAAGGACTTGTCAACTTGTTATTCCATCTCGAACTGCGTGATGACGGTCACCGCCCCTTCGGTTCCTGTGGCCCACGAGGTTGCCCATCTGATCGAGCAGCAGGTGTGCCAGTTTGGCATCTCAATAACAGACCAGCTGCTCCATGTGCTCACCTCTTCTGACTGGGAGAAGCTCCTTTTGGCCTTGAAGTGCTGTGAGGCCCGGGTGTCTGATGTTGGGGACCAGGTCTACTTCGTCACCCTCAAATGTTTCCGAGCTGAAAACGAGAAACAGGTGGAAGATTATTTGAAAGAAGCTGTTCTCCAGGAGTCTGTGATAGCGATGGAACCCGGCAAATTGAGATACCTGCAGGATTATGACCAAGATCTGCTAGCTGGGACTGGACAGGTTTCGATTTTCCCATTAGAAGGCGATGTCACAGGGCTAAGGGTAGGCCTGTCCTTTATGTATGTAACTTTTTTTCTTTCTCTTCCTTTACTGAAGTAATGATGCATGTTAGGGTCCAATTTCACGATCACCAGCAGCCCAAATTGCCAGTCATGATGACCCTAGCCCAGACTCGTTTTCAAGCCATGGACCGTGAAATATGGAACCCCGCCCCCCCCCCCCCCCCCCCGCCTCCCCAACACCTCTTAAATCACAGGGAGAACCCCCCCACCCAAAAAGAAACAACTCAAACCACAGGGATCCCTCCTTTCCCCCCAGCCCCCCCCCCCCCCCCCCCCGGCCTCAATAAAAGCTGTGGACTATGAAGATGAATGGAATAAACTCCCACTGTCTATCTCTTGCACGTGTCTTTCACAGATCACCGGGGAGACGAGGTCCTGTCAAGCCGTGGACGAGCTCCTCCGCAGCGTAATCTCGACCATCAGCTCCAGGACGGTGATGCTTCTGGAACCCGGTATCTCTCGCTTCCTGTTGGACAAACGCGGGGCCAACATTTTGAAGCAACTGGAGACAAAATACAAGTGTACAATTGGGCTGGAGAGAGTGCGTTGGATAATGCTGCAGTCTGAGGTACACAGTCATTCATAGCATCATGGGGACAATTTTAACCTAACTCGCTGGGCGGGAAACTGACAGGATCGGACGCAAACAGAGAGTAATATTGGGCAGGGTGTAAAAAACCAACGTTCCACCTGATCCTGTGGGTTTCCTGCCCCATGAGTTAGGTTAAAATTATCTTACAGCACAAAAGAAGGCGATTCGGCCCATCGTGCCTGTGACAGCTCTCTGAAAGAGCTATCCAATTAGTCCCATGCCCATGCTCTTTACCCATTACCGATCATAACAACTCACTGTGTAAAAAAAAATGTTTCCTCGTGTCGCCTCTGGCTCTTTTAGCGTTCACCTTAAATCTGTGTCCTCTGGTTACCGACCCTTCTGCCACTGGAAACAGTTTCTCCTTATTTACTGTCAAAACCGTTCGTAATTTTGAACACCTCTATTAAGTTGAACACTGCGCGGTCACATGATTGCAGCTTATAAAGCCAGCACCGCGCACCAGTCACCGAGTCGCCCGCTTCTTCACTGTTCTAATGTTAATCCTTGGGATCAATGAACTAGTTTGATGTGTATTGACCATGATATATTCTATGATCAACTACAGTGGGTGCATAAAAACTATCAAACTGGGTCCACTTCAACTGTGAAAAGCACCAGCTGTATAATTAGCTTCTTTCACATTTGGGTTCATGGGTCAGCACCTCAGGTTGATGAGGCCATTAAAAAGAAAAGCTGATGGAATTCTAGGTTTTATCACAAGATATAGAATATAAAAGCTAAGAGATAACGTTGAGCCTATATAAAACCTTAACCAGACCTCAGTTGTGTGCAATATTGGGCTCCACACGAGAGGAAGGCTATACTGAGAGAGGACACAACTCGGATTCACTGGGATGCTGCCTGGCAGGAGGAAATACAAATATGAAGAAACACTTGAAAAGTTGGCTCTTTTCTCGTTAGAACAATGTGGATTATAGGGCGATATGATAGTGTGTGAAATTCTGAAAGGATGTGACAGGGTAGAATTATATAGAATGTACAGCACAGATACAGGCCATTCGGCCCAACAGGTCCATGCCGGTGTTTATGCTCCACATGAGCTTCCTCCCTCCCTACTACATCTAACCCTATCAACATATCCTTCTTTTCCTTTCTCCCTCATGTGTTTATCCAGCTTCCCCTTCAATGTATCTATACTAGTCGCCTCAACTACTCCTTGTGGTAGTGAATTCCACATTCTAACCACTCTCTGGATAAAGAAGTTTCTCTTGAATTCCCTGTTGGATTTATTAGTGACTATTTTATATTCATGGACCCTAGTTCTGGTCTCCCCAACAAGCGGAAACATTTTCTCCACGTCTAGCCTATCAAATCCTTTCATAATCTTAAAGACCTCTATCAGGTCACCCCTCAGTCTTTTTTTCTAGAGAAAAGAGCCCCAGCCTGCTCAATCCCGGTATCATCCTAGTAAATCTTTTTTGCACCTTCTCCAGTGCCTCTATATCCTTTCTATAATATGGAGACCAGAACTGTGCACAGTGCTGCAAGTGTGGTCTAACCAAGATTCTATACAAGTTCAACCTAACTTCTGCTTTTTCAATTCTGTCCCTCTAGAAATGAGTCTTAGCGCTTGGTTTGCTTTTTTCTATTTTTTTAATGGCCTTCTTAACCTGTGGTAGAACAGAAGCAGACTGTGTCCATTGATTGAGGGGTCAAGAATGAGAGGCCGTAGATAAAAGATTAAATGTAAGAGATTTAAAACTGAGGGCAAGACATTTCTTCACGGAGTGTTGTGAGGCTGCGGAATTCACTTCCAAGGTTAGTGGTTGAGGCAGAAACTGTCAACTTTAAAGATTAGATTGGATAAATGGATGAAGGGACACGGGAACAGGGTAGGTAAACGTGATTAGGAGTACTTGCATGGAGGGCAAACGCCAACACGGACTATTTGGGCAAAATGTTTGTGCTGTAAATTCTATATATTTTTGTGTGTTTGGAGCGAGTATCTTGAGCTGTATGACACTAGGGTGAAGTACTGTTTTTTGCGGGTCTGTCACTGGCAGTGTTAGTGCTGAGAGTGCTTTGAGGTCATGAATTCCAAATGTTGTGCAAGGAGTGTATTATGCAACATTGAAGCGTAATATCTCCTATTGCATATTGGTATCAGTACGCTAACTAACCGGAAATACAGCACCGATGAGTATTGGTATCATAGAAACATAGAAAATAGGAGCAGGAATAGGCCATTCAATATGATCATGGCTGATCCTCTATCTCGATACCATATTCCCGTTCTCTCCCCATACCCCTTGATGCCTTTTGTGTCGAGAAATCTATCTAGCTCCTTCTTAAATATATTCAGTGACTTGGCCTCCACAGCCTTCTGTGGTAGAGAATTCCACCGGTTCACCACCCTCTGACAAGCTTGAGGCTCCGTACTGGTGCTGTGGCTTGAGATAGGAATTCACTACACTTAGACTGGAAAAAGCTCGTGTAGCAGGGTCGCTGAGTTATGTCCCTCTCACTTTGCTATTGCTAATGCCGACTTTACCTTTTCTAATCAGCATCCCCTGGAAATACAAAGCAGCCAAGTAACACCGAGTTTTGAAAGAGATGTTTCCGTCGGCACGGAGTACCCAGCGCAGCAGCAGCAGTCGGTGAATGTTACCGATCCAAATGGGAATATCCCGGATCTTGGTAAGTGCAAGATACCTTGTTTTAATCGCTCCACCACTGGTGGCCGTGCCTTCAGCTGCCTAGGTTCTAAGCTCTGGAATACCCTCCCTAAACCTCTCCTCCTTTTAAGATGCTCCTTAAAATAAATGCAAGCTATTGTTGTTGCACCTGTTGAAACATATTATAAACATGAATATTGAGCTATGAGAATTGTGTTGCTTCTTGGCCATTCAGCTCTACGTACACTCTGCAGCGTTAATGGGTTTGAGGAAAAAATGACAATTAGATTTGGACTTGCCTCGTCATTCAATAGGGAGCATGCTGGCACGTAGTTGGTGAGTCAGTGCACAGTGGCACAGATTGGCAGCGCACGGTGTGCTCCCAACGGACGATACCGAATCGGAAGCCCGTTTTACACTCCGATAAAAGAAAATCGGGCAGAGTGCAAAACGGGCCGACCATTTTGCGCAATCCCTGCCCAAAGAGAATTTATACCCCAAGGGGTCATATTTACAAATTTGAAAATAGAAAATGCAGGAAGAACTTTTTTTTTCCTAAAAGGGTGGCAAGTATGTGGCATGGGTGGCGGAACAAGAAACCCCAATGGGTTTCAAGAAGGAATTAGACAGGTTCTTGTCAACAAATGGGATTCAGCGTTATTAGAAATTCATCAAGGGAAACACTGTGGATAAGAACATAAGAAATGGGAGCAGGAGTAGGCCCCTCGAGCCTGCTCCGCTATTCAACCAGATCATGGCTGATCTTCGACCTCAACTCCACTTTCCTGCCCTGTCCCCGTATCCCTTGATTCCCTTAGTGTCCAAAAATCTATCGATCTCTGTCATGAAGATACTCAATGACTCAGCATCCATAGCCCTTTGAGTGAAGAAATTTTTCCTAAATTGGTCCTAAATGGCCGACCTCTGATCTTGGGACTATGACCCCTAGATCTAGACTCCTCAGCCAATGGAATCTGCCTCTCAGCATCTACCCTGTCAAGCCCTCTTAAGAATTTTATATGCTTCAATGAGATCACCTCTCATTCTTCTAAACTCCAGAGAATATAGGCCCATTCTACTCAATCTCTGCTCACAGGACAACCGTCCCATCCCAGGAATTAATCTAGTGACCCTTCATTGCACCGCCTCTCAGGCAAGTCTATCCTTCCTTAGGTAAGGAGACCAAAACTGTACACAGTACTCCAGGTGTGGTCTCACCAGAGCCCCATATAATTGCAGCAAGCCCTCCTTACTCTTGTATTCCAACCCCCCTTGCAATATAGGCTAACATACCATTTGCTTTCCTAATTGCTTGCTGTACCTGCATGTTAACTTTGTGATTTGTGTACAAGGACATCCAAATCCCTCTGACTACCAACATTTCTTAGTCTCTCGCCTTTTAAAAAAATTTCTGTTTTTCTATTCTTCTTACCAAGGTGCATAATTTTAGATTTCCCCACATTATACTCCATCTGCCACCTTCTCGCCCACTCACTTAACCTGTCTATATCCCTTTGCAGAGTCTGTGTCCTCCTCACAGTTTACTTTTCCACCCAGTTTTGTATCGTCAGCAAACTTGGATACATTACACTTAGTCCCTTCATCTTAGTCATTAATATAGATTGTAAACAGCTGAGGCCCAAGCACTGATCCTTGTGGCACCCCACTAGTTACAACCTGCCAACCCACAAATGACCCGTTTATTCCTACTCTCTGGTGGGCTAGATGGATCAAAGGTCTTATCCTGCCTGAAACTGTTAACTATGTTACTGTCTTGGTGTGAAACTTATACTACTTGTTTAGTGATCCTCTTTTGGCCTTAAGCAACAGAGTGTAATTATATGGAGACTGGGGCCTGTGATGTGGAGCAAAATTAGCACAAACATAACTTTCTTGCACATTTTACATGCTGATGAAATATTTCTTTCAGATGAGATCCGGAATTTGCTCGCATCAATCGGCGAGCCTGCAGCTGCATCCGGTAAGAGAAGAAGGAGCGAAGATGGGAACGTCTTGATTTCCCATAGAGTATCTGATAACAGTGAATGTCTTTTAACTGAAGAAGATCTCTATACCGACCGCCCAGCTGCTGTGTGCTCTGGTGCTATTAATGAAGTAGACGAGGAGGAAGCTCTCGTTGACGTTGACGTTGACGTCAAGAGGCAGCAGGAAGAAAGTGGAAATAATGACGAGGCTGGTGCAGGTGATGGTAGCACTTTGGAAGGTTCTGGGATGATGGCTGTAGAGGATAAAGACCTTGAGTTAGCAACAAAACTGTCGGCGCAGACCTTCAAAGTAGAAAGCAACGTGGATGATGATGCCCAGTTTTATCTTGCCCTACAGTACTCCATGGACAGCAGACACCAGCAGACAAGGGAGGAGGAAGAGTTTCAGAAAGTCCTTCAACTTTCAAAAGAAATGGCCTCAAGCCAGCAGGAAAACCATCTGGAACTTGCCATTCAGATGTCCAATATGGAGACCTCTGAGGCCAGCCTTGAGAACGCCATCAATATGTCCATGGCAGACGCTGCACGGACCTCCAATTCTGCCCAGTTAACAATCTATGGCAATTTTGACTTGGCTATCGACCGATTAGTAGATGAATTGGAGAGGACCATCCAGTCACACCTGCGTGAAGAAGTAATGAAGCACAATTGCTTCCAAAACTTGCCCAAAGATTACAAAAGTTACCTGGAATATCTTCAACGGAAGCATGCTGTCACCATCACTTTACAAGGGATTGAGGTCAAGGTTCGCGGGTTTGCGGACTACCCTATGCACGCTAAGGAAGACATTACTCAACTCACTCACTGGGTTGTCAAAGATGAGCTGTCAAAGATTGAAGAAGCTGCGATATTCAGATCTGTCCAGTGGGTGAGGCGTAGTCGGCAGGGTGTCACGGTTCCTTATACGCCGAAAGCGACTGCTTTCATAGAGAAAGCATTTCAGCAGAAGCAGAGGAAGATCAATGTGATGTTCGACAACAAACCGTACACAATTAACTTGGAACAAATGGAGGAATACAACTTGGGAGCAGCAGAGTCCCTTCCAATTGAGAGGAAGTCTCTTAACGGTCCAATTGGTAATTATATTCTCAATGTCTATTTTTTACAAAAAAACATAGAAAATAGGAGCAAGAGTAGGCCATTCGACCCTTCGGGCCTGCTCTGCCATTCAAAATGATCATGGCTGATCGTCTAACTCAGTACCCTGTTCCCGCTTTTTCCCCATATCCCTTGATCCCTTTACCATTAAGAAATATATCTATCTCCTTCTTGAATATATTTAATGACTTGGCCTCCACTGCCTTCTGTGGTAGAGAATTCCACAGGTTCACCACCCTCTGAGTGAAGAAATTTCTCCTCATCTTGGTTCTAAATGGCATACCCCGTATCCTGAGACTGTGACCCCAGGTTCTGGACTCCCCAGCCATCGGGAACATCCTCCCTGCATCTAGTCTGTCTAGTCCTGTTTAGAATCTTATATGTTTCGATGAGATCACCTCTCATTCTTCTAAACTCTAGTGAATATAGGCCTAGTGATCCTCATACGTCAATCCTGCCAAAAGTACATTAAGTACATGACAATGCATAAAATGTGTAAACACAATTTAACCAATTACCATGCTCCTTTTGCGGCCCTATTACAAACTCCACCCCTCCCATTTGGTTGTCTGAAGGACAGCTCTGTATAAATAATTCTTGATCTCCAAAGATAATTGAACAAGGCTCTAGAATGTTCATCCACCCTGGCCTGCTCCCCCTCTCTTCCCCCCCCCCCCCCCCCCCATCCCAACAGCACAAGGACCATCCCTGGAGAGAAATCCCTGGCGGATAGTGGATTTGGTCTATGAAAAGGCTTGTTAGGCCTAATGGCCTTTTCCTGCTCCCCAAAGTTCCAGATTCTTAATATGCCCTGTGGGGTATTTTATGGAATCATAATATGAGTAATTCGAGATGTGATAAATGGTAAGTATAGCATGCTTGGGAGGAATAAGTGACTTTGGACCAAAGCTCTCCTCCAAATCTGGGTCTGTTGTACAGTAATAGACCGAGATTGATTGCTTTGATTAGTCAACAACTCCATTATTGTGTATCATGCGACTGCATGGTAGATGGCGAACTAGATGGACCTTGATCTTTTTCCGTCTAGCAATTCTTATGTTCCATTAAATATACAGCAGCGAAAAAGTCCATGTGGCCCATCACATCTGTGCTTATGTTAACTTTTTTTAATTGGAGCCATCTACTGTAATCACATTTCCTTTTATAGTGTCTTCAAATACCTATCAATTCTCTCTGAAATGCTGTTCTAGTCTCTGCCTCAAGTCTCACTTGTGGTGAAGCGTTCCATGTTATAATAACCACTGTGTGGAAAAATAAATTGCCCATTGCTTCTATTTCGTTCTTCTGGGGATAATACTCAGTTTGTGCCCCCAAGTTATCAATTTATCAACCGGTGGAAATGGTCTCTTGCTATTCATCCACTCAAATCCTTTTTAGTATGTTAACATGCAGATACAGCAGGCAGTTAGGAAGGCAAATGGTATGTTGGCCTTTATTGCAAGGGGGTTGGAGTACAAGAGTAAGGAAGTCTTACTACAGTTGTACATGGCTTCGGTGAGACCTCACCTGGAGTTTTGGTCTCCTTATCTAAGGAAGGATATACTTGCCTTAGAGAGGGTGCAACAAAGGTTCACTAGATTAATTCCTGGGATGGGAGGGTTGTCCTATGAGGAGAGGTTGGGAAGAATGGGCCGATACTCTCTGGAGTTTAGAAGAATGAGAGGTGATCTCATTGAAACATATAAGATTCTGAGGGGGCTTGACAGGGTAAATGCCGAGAGGTTGTTTTCCCTGGCTGGAGAGTCTAGAACTAGGGGGCATAATCGCAGGATAAGGGGTCGGCCATTTAAGACTGAGATGAGGAATTTCTTCACTGAGGGTTGTGAATCTTTGGAATTCTCTACCCCAGAGAGCTGTGGATGCTGAGTCGTTGAGTATATTCAAGGCTGAGAATAGATAGATTTTTGGAATCAAGGGATATGGGGATCGGGCAGGAAAGTGTAGTTGAGGTAGAAGATCAGCCATGATCTGATTGAATGGCAGAGCAGGCTCGAGGGGCCATTTGGCCCATTCCTGCTTATATTCTTATGTTCTTTTCTAATTTTGAAAGTTTCTATTATGTCCCTCCAGCCACTCTTTGTTTCAATTAAAAAATGCTAAAAAGTTGGGGCTTCCTTCATAACTAGAACCACTTGTTCCCGTTATTCTAGTGAGTCACCGCTGCATCCTTTTTACCTGGCCAGTGATTGTCAGCAAATTCTCAGCAAAGTGAAACCATGCAGCCACATTGGCCACTAGATGGAGCCAGTGTACTAATCTAAAAAGACTTGCATTTATATAGCGCCTTTCCCAACCTCAGGTTGTCCCAAAGCGCTTCACAGCCAATTAAGTACTTTTTGAAGTGTATTTTAATGTAGGAAACACGGCAGCCAATTTGTGCTCAGAAAGCTCCCACAAACAGCAATGAGATAAATGACCAGATAATCTGTTTTTTTGTGACATTAGTTGAGGGATAAATATTGGCCAGGACACCAGGGAGAACTCCCCTGCTCTTCAAATAGCGCCGTGGGATCTTCTGCGTCCACCCGGGAGGGCAGATGGGGCCTCAGTTTAACGTCTCATCCAAAAGACGGTACCTCCGACAATGCAGCACTCCCTCAGTATTGCAGTGGCGTGTCAGCCGAAGTTATGTTCTCAAATCTCTGGAGTGGGGATTGAACCCACGACCCTGCGATTCAGAGACGAGAGTGCTACAACTGAGCCAAGGCTGACATTTAATAAAATTATGCAAACCATTGGTTTGTATATATTTTTAAAAAAATGCCTGTTGGAATAGCTGGTGTGGAAAAGATGCCACTCATGCTAGAGGTTGAAGTGACACTGTGTTGTGCCTGGGTTTTTTTAGTGACATTCACCCTAGCACCGTTGGTGTATTTTCCAGAAACCATCCCTATTAGCAGAGAGAAGGTAAGACAGCAATTATTTTGATGGAACTTTGGGTGATTAGTACAACTGTATAAGAGTCTCTGACCATAATCTATCAAACATCCTTGGATGTGGAAGTAGTGCCAGAGGATAGGAGGATTGCCGATGTTACATCTCCGTTCAAACAGGAAGAATGGGGCAAATCAGAGACCAGTCAGCCTAACTCACATAGACATAAAGAAAGAAGAAAGGATGAACTTGCATTTATATAGCGCCTTTCACAACCTTAGGACATCCTAAAGGGCTTTACAGCCAATGAAGTACTTTTGAAATGTAGTCACTGCAGAAACGCGGCAGCCAGTTTGCACACAGCATGATCCCACAAACAGCAATGAGATAATGATCAGATGAACTGTTTTCAGTGATGTTGGTTGAGGGATAAATATTGGCCAGGACGTCGGAGTGGGCTCCCCTGCTCATCTTTAAAATAGTTTCATGGGATCGCTATCTATAATGATCTGGACTGGCGTATAATATCAAAATTTGCTTACAATAGAAAAATAGGTCATGTAGTTAACTGTGAAGAGGACTATAGTGACTTCGGCCGGGAGGGACGGCATAGAGAGGTTAGACGTCACATAATCAGACTCTTGTACATTTACTAATTGGGAACCCGATATCATTTTCCCAGGTACAGATGTGCCGTCTTTGGCCTCAGGCCGGATCGAGCTAGTCCCGTTGAATCAAGCGTCCGAGGAATATGCTAAAATGATCCGACATTTTTACGACACCCTGCAAGACTTGCACAATAAAATCCGCATTATAAAGGTCAGAATGAAGCACTTTCAACTCGCACTTTTTTGCCACACCTGCTCACTGCTAAAGATGATTGTCATGGGGCAATGGGCAAGGACGAACTGGGTCGTGCACGCTGTCATTTCATTTCCAGGATGTGGGCTTGAATTTGGCCCCAGTAGATGGGGTGAAAGTTCACTCATGAAGTTTGCACAGAGTGTGGGGCAGTTCAATCTTTTTCACTCACCCAGAAGACAAGTGACGCAGGTTCAGTAGCGGCTGACTGTAAATTTGCAATCTCACTGGGAACCATCGCCACCATTGGCAGAAGGGTATAATTACAGCTGACAAGTTTACATAATGTCATCGTAGCTACAGCACAGGAGGAGGCCATTCGGCCCATCGTGCCTGTGCTGGCTCTTGGAAAGAGCTATTCGATTATTCCTATTGCCCTGCTTTTTCCCCATTGCCTTGTAAATTTTTTCCCTTCAAGTATTTGTCCAATTCCCTTTTGAAAGTTACTATTGAATTAGCTTCCACCATCCAGTCAGGCAGTGCATTCCCGATCATTACAACTCACTGCTTAAAAAAAATGTTTCCTCATGTCGCCTCTGGCTCTTTTGGCGATCACCTTAAATCTGTGTCCTCTGGTTACCGACCCTTCTACCACTGGAAACAGTTTCTCCTTATTTACTCATTCAAAACTGCTCATGATTTTGAACACCTCCTATCAAATCTCCCCTTAACCTTCTCTGTTCTAAGGAGAACAATCCCAGGTTCTCTGATCTCTCCACATAACTGAAGTCCCTCATCCGTGGCACCATTCTAGTAAATCTCTTCTGCACCCTCTCTAAGGCCTTGACATCCTTCCTAAAGTGTGGTGCCCAGAATTGAATACAGTAGTCCAGCTGAGGCTAAACCAGTATTTTATAAAGGTTTAGCATAACTTCCTTGTTTTTGTATTCTATGCCTCTATTAATAAAGCCCAGGATCCCATATGCTTTTTTAACAGCCTTCTCAACTTGTCCTGCCACCTTAATAGATTTGTGTATGTGCACCCCCAGGTCTCTCTGTTCCTACATCCCCTTTAAAATTGGACCATTTAGTTTATATTGCCTCTCCTCATTCTTCCTACCAAAATGCATCACTTCACACTTCTCTGCATTAAATTTCATCTGCCATGTCTCTGCTCATTTCACCAGTCTGTCTATGTCCTCCTGAAGTCTGTTACTATCCACCATGTTGTTTACTACATTTCTGAGTTTTGTGTCATCTGCAAACTTTGAAATTATCCCTCTATACCCAAGTCTAGGTCATTAATATATATCAAAAAGAGCAGTGGTCCTAATACTGACCCTGGGGGAACACCACTGTATACTTCCCTCCAGTCTGAAAAACAACCGTTCACCACTACTCTCTGCTTTCTGTCCCTTAGCCAATTTTGTATCCATGCTGCCACTGTCCCTTTAATCCCATGGGCTTTAATTTTGCTAACATGCTTTTTATGTGGTACTTTATCAAATGCCTTTTTGAAAGTCCATATACACAACATCAACCGCACTACCCTCATCAACCCTCTCCATTTCTTCATCAAAGAACTCAATCAAGTTAGTCAAACATGATTTTCCTTAAACAAATCCCTGCTGACTTTCATTTATTAACCTATATTTTTCCAAGTACCAATTCATTTTGTCCCGGATTATTGTCTCTAAAAGTTTCCCCACCACCAACATTAGTCTGACTGGCCTGTAATTGCCGGGTTTATTCCTCTCCCCTTTTTTGAACAGGGGTGTAACATTTGCAATCCTCCAGTCCCCTGGCACCAATCCCCATATCTCAGGAGGATTGGAAGATTGTGGCCAGAGCCTCCACAATTTCCACCCTTACTTCCCTCAGTAACCTAGGATGCATCCCATCTGGACTGGGTGACTTATCTACTTTGAGTACTGCCAATTTTTTAATTACCCCCTCTATTTTTATCCTATCCAATATCGGTACTACCTCCTCCTTTACTGTTACAATGGCAGCATCCTCTTCTCTAGTGAAGACCGATGTGACATACTCATTTAGTGCCTCAGCCATGCCCTCTGCCTCCACAAGAACATTTTTTTTGTCCCTAATCGGTCCCACGCTTCCTTTGACTACCCTTTTACTATTTATACGTTTATAAAAGACTTTTGGGTTCCCTTTTATGTTAGCCGCTAATCTAGCCTCATACTCTCTCTTTGCCCCTCTTATTCCCTTTTTTAGATCTCCTCTGTACTTTCTGCATTCAGCCTGACTCTCTACTGTATTATGAACCTTACATTCACCATAAGCCTCCTTTTTCTGTTTTATTTTAATCTCTATATCTTTAGTAATCAGAGCTGGGACCAATATCCTCGCGGGGTGGTTCACTAGTGCTGTGGGGGAGGTTTTATACTCATTTGGCAGGGGGATGGGCATCAGGATTGTAGCATTAGAAAGGAGAAGCAAAGTGCACAAAGGATTGGGAAAGACAGATGGCACTTAAGTAAGAATTAGTACAGTATTAGTTGGGATCAGACTAAGAGAGAGTACAAGACGGTATAAGATAGGTTTACAATGCATGTGTGTGAATGCACAAAGTGTAGTAAATAAAGTTGGTGAGCTGCAGGCGCAATTATCCACATGGGAATATGATGTAGTGCCGATAACTGAGATCTGGCTCAAAAAAGGGCAGGATTGGGTACTAAATATTCCTGGATACAAGGTGTTCAGGAAAGATAGGGAAGGAAAGAAAGGAGGGGGGGGGGTGGCATTATTGATTATGGAGAATATTGCCCTGCTGGAGAGAGAGGATGTCCTGGAGAGGTCAAGGACAGAATCTATTTGGTTAGAGTTAAGAAACAATAGAGGTACCATTGCACTATTGGGTGTATTCTATAGGCCACCAATTAGTGGAAAGGATACAGAGGAGCAAATTTGCAGGTGCAAGAGCCATAGAGTAGTGATAATGGGGGACTACAACTATCCTAATAGAGCCTGGGGTAGTAATAGTGTAAGGGGCAAAGAGGGGGAGGAATTTTTGAAGTGTGTCCTGGAGGGACAGAATCTATTTGGTTAGAGTTAAGAATCAATAGAGATGCCATTACACTACTGGATGTATTCTATAGGCCACCAACTAGTGGGAAGGATATAGAGGAACAAATTTGCAGGGAAATTAGAAAGGTGCAAAAACCATAGAGTAGTGATAATGGGGAACTTCAATTATCCTAATATAGACTGGAATAGTAATAGTGTAAAGGGGAGAGACATGGAAGAATTTTTGAAGTGTGTTCAAGAGAACTTTCTTGATCAGTATGTTTCCAGCCCAACGAGGAAGGAGGCATTGCTGGATCCGGTTCTGGGGAATGAGGTGGGTCAACTGGAGCAAGTGTCAGTAGGGGAACATTTAGGGAACAGTGATCATAGTATCATAAGGTTTAGATTAGTTATGGAAAAGGACAAGGAGCAATCTAGAGTAAAAATACTTAATTGGAGGAGGGCCAATTTCAGCAGGTTGAGAACGGATCTGGCCCAGGTAAATTGGAATCTAAGATTGGCAGGCAAAACTGTAATCGAACAATGGGTGGCCTTTAAAGAGGAGATGGGTCGGGTACAGTCTAGGTACGTTCCCACAAGGGGGAAAGGTAGGGCAACTAAAACCAGAGCTCCCTGGATGATGAAAGAGAGAGTAAGATGAAGCAGAAACAGGGGGGGCTTTTGACAGATTTCAGGTTGATATTATAAGTGAGAACCATCAACCCCATATATAAGGGGTTGTTTTCCTTGGAATTGGGGTTGTTTTCCTTGCAACAGAGGAGGCTGAGGGGTGATTTGATTGAGGTGTACAAAATTATGAGGGGCCCAGATAGAGTGGATAGGAAGGACCTATTTTCCTTAGCGGAGGGGGTCAATAACCAGGGGGCAGAGATATAAAGTGATTGGTAGAAGGATTAGAGCAGAAATGAGGAAAAGTTTTTTTACCCAGAGGGTGGTGGGGGTCTGGAACTCACTGCCTGAAAGGGTGATAGAGGTAGAAACCCTCAACTCATTTAAAAAGTAACTGGATGTGCACCTGAAGAGCTGTGACCTGCAGGGCTACGGACCAAATGTGGGAAAGTGGGATTGGCTGGGTGGCTCGTTTCTCAGCCGACGTGGACACGATGGGCTAAATGGCCTCCTTCTGTGCCGTAAATTTTCTATGATTCTAACCAGGCTGAATACAGAAAGTACAGAGGAGAACTGAGAGAGGAAATAAGAGGGGCAAAGAGAGAGTGTGAGAATAGACTGGCAGCCAACATAAAAAGAAATCCAAAAGTCTTCTACAGGCATGTAAATAGTAAACGGGTAGTAAGAGGAGGGATGGGGTCGATTGGGAACCAAAAAGGAGATCTATGCATGGAGGCAGAGGGCATGGCTGAGACACTAAATGAGTACTTTGTATCTGTCTTTACCAAGGAAGAAGATGCTGCCAATGGCACAGTAAAAGAGGAGGTAGTTGAGATACTGGATAGGCTAAAAATTGATAGAGGAGGTACTAGAAAGGCTGGCTGTACTTAAAGTAGATAAGTCACCCAGTCCGGATGGGATGCATCCGAGGATGCTGAGTGAAGTAAGGGTGGAAATTGCAGCGGTGCTGGCCATAATCTTCCAAACATCTGTAGGTACAGGGGTGGTGCCAGAGGACTGGAGAATTGCAAATGTTACACCCTTGTTCAGAAAAGGGTGTAAGGATAAACCCAGCAACTACAGGCCAGTCAGTTTAACCTCAGTGGTGGGGAAGCTTTTAGAAACAATAATCCGGGACAAAATTAATAGTCAGTTGGATAAGTGTGGATTAATAAAGGAAAGCCAGCACGGATTTGTTAAAGGCAAATTGTGTTTACCACACGGACTGCAGCGGTTCAAGAAGGCGGCTCACCACCATCACCTTCTCGAGGGCAATTAGGGATGGGCAATAAATGCCGGCCTTGCCAGCGACGCCCACATCCCGTGAACGAATATTAAAAAAAAAACTTGATTGAGTTTTTTGATGAGGTAACAGAGAGGGTTGATGAGGGCAATGCGGTTGATGTTGTGTATATGGACTTTCAAGGGGATGTTCGCTGATGATTGCACAGCGTTCAGTTCCATTTACAACCCCTCAGATAATGAAGCAGTCCGTGCCCGCATGCAGCAAGACCTGGACAACATCCAAGCTTGGGCTGATGAGTGGCAAGTAAGATTCGTGCCAGGCAATGACCATCTCCAACAAGAGAGAATCTAACCACCTCCCCTTGACATTCAGTGGCATTACCATCGCCGAATCCCCCACCATCAACATCCTAGGGGTCACCATTGACCAGAAACTTAAGTGGACCAGCCACATAAGTACTGTGGCTACAAGAGCAGGTCAGAGGCTGGGTATTCTGCGGTGAGTGACTCACCTCCTGACTCCCCAAAGCCTTTCCACCATCTACAAGGCACAAGTCAGGAGTGTGATGGAATGCTCTCCACTTGCGTGGATGAGTGCAGCTCCAACAACACTCAAGAAGCTTGACACCATCCAGGACAAAGCAGCCCGCTTGATTGGCACCCCATCCACCACACTAAACATTCACTCCCTCCACCACCGGCGCACTGGCTGCAGTGTGTACCATCCACAGGATGCACTGCAGCAACTCACCAAGGCTTCTTCGACAGCACCTCCCAAACCCACGACCTCTACCACCTAGAAGGACAAGGGCAGCAGGCACCTGGGAACAACACCACCTGCACTCTCCCCTCCAAGTCACACACCATCCCGACTTGGAAATATATCGCCGTTCCTTCATCGTTGCTGGGTCAAAATCCTGGAACTCCCTTCCTAACAGCACTGTGGGAGAACCTTCACCCCACGGACTGCAGTGGTCCAAGAAGGAAACTCATCACCACTTTCTCAAGGGCAATTAGGGATGGGTAATAAATGCTGGCTGTGCCCACATCCCAAGAACGAATAAAAAAAAAAATTTGATAAAGTGCCACAGAATAGGCTTGTCAGCAAAATTGAAGCCCATGGAATAAAAAGGGCAGTGGCAGCATGGATACGAAATTGGTGACAGGAAACAGAGTCGTGGTGACCGGTTGTTTTTCGGACTGGAGGATGGTATACAGTGGTGTTCCCCAGGGGTCGGTACTAGGGCCACTGCTCTTTTTGATATGTATTAGTGACTTGGACTTGGATGTACAGGGTGCAATTTCAAAATTTGCAGATGACACAAGACTTGGAAATGTAGTAAACAGTGAGGAGGATAGTATTAGACTTCAAGAGGACATAGATAGGCTGGTGGAATGGGCGGACACATGGCAGATGATATTTAATGCAGAGAAGTGCGAAGTGAGACATTATGGCAGGAAGAATGAGGAGAGGCAATATAAACTAAATAGTACAATTCTAAAGGGAGGGGCAGGAACAGAGAGACCTGGGGGTATATGCACAAATCGTTGAAGGTGGCAGGGCAGGTTGAGAAAGCGGTTAAGAAAGCATATGGGATCTTGGGCTTTATAAATAGAAGCGTAGAATACAAAAGTAAGGAAGTTATGTTGAAACTTTATAAAACGCTTGTTCGGCAACAACTGGAGTATTGTGTTCAATTCTGGGCATTGCACTTTAGGAAGGATGTGAAGGCTTTAAGAGAGGGTGCAGAAGAGATTTATATGGATGGTTCCAGGGATGAGGGACTTCAATCACATGGATAGACTGGAGAAGCTGGGATTGTTCTCCTTGGAACAGAGACGGTTGAGAGGAAATTTTTGATGGAGGTATTCAAAATCATGAAGGGTTTCTCTAAAATAAATGAAGAGAAACTGTTCCCATTGGCGGAAGGGTCGAAAACCAGGACACAGATTTAAGGTAATTGGCAAAAGAACCAAAGGCGACATGAGGAAAAACCACTTCGTAGAGCAAGTCGTTATGATCAGGAATCCGGGGAAAGAGCGGGGGAGTGGGACTAATTGGATTGCTCTTACAAAGAGCCGGCATGGGCTTGACAGGCCAAATGGCCTCCTTCTGTTTTGTAACCATTCTATGATTCAGTGACCCAAGGAGCTCCAGCTTTGGGTGCCCTTCCTTTCCCCCTCATAGAGATGTGTCTACTCTGTACCCGAACCAACTCCTCCTTGAAGGCCTCCCATTGTTCAATTGCTGTTTTCCAGAATCACAGAAATTTACGGCACAGGAGGAGGCCATTCGGCCCATCGTGTCTGTGCCGGCAGAGAAAGACCTATCCAGCCGACTCCCACTTTCCTTGGTCCGTGTCCCTGTAGGTCACGGCACTTCAAGTGCTTAATCCAAGTACTTTTTAAATGAGTTGATGGTTTCTGCCTCTACCACCCTTTCAGGCAGTGAGTTCCAGACCCCCACCACCCTCTGGGTGAAAAAAATTCTCCTCAACTCCCCTCTAATCCTTCTACCAATTACTTTAAATCTATGGCCCCCGTTATTGACCTCTCTGCTAAGGGAACCAGGTCCTCCCTATCCACACTATCTAGGATGTGGAGATGCCGGTGATGGACTTGGGTGGACAAATGTAAGGAATCTTGCAACACCAGGTTATAGTCCAACAATTTTATTTTAAAATCACAAGCTTTCGGAGATTATCCCCTTCGTCAGGTGAATGAGTGAAAGGTTCTCAAATCGCATATCTTATATTAGGCTGGGACAGCATCACGCCAATCAAAAGGTGTCATTGTTATTCAAACAGGCCAGTCACGGAGAACAGCACGTCCCAGTACACTGGATATACATTGTGTCAATTACACAGACAGAAAGAAAGAGACCCAAATGGCAGAGAGAGAGAGAATATTAAAACACACAACTTTTTTTTCCCCTTTTTGCTGGTGGGGTTACGTGTAGCGTGACATGAACCCAAGATCCCGGTTGAGGCCGTCCTCGTGGGTGCGGAACTTGGCTATCAACTTCTGCTCGACGATTTTGCGTTGTCGTGTGTCTCGAAGGCCGCCTTGGAGAACGCTGACCCGAAGATCGGTGGCTGAATGTCCTTGACTGCTAAAGTGTTCCTCGACTGGGAGGGAACCCTCCTGTCTGGCGATTGTTGCGCGGTGTCCGTTCATCCGTTGTCGCAGTGTCTGCATGGTCTCGCCAATGTACCATGTTCCGGGGCATCCTTTCCTGCAACGTATGAGGTAGACAACGTTGGCCGAGTCACAGGAGTATGAACCATGTACCTGGTGGGTGGTGTCCTCTCGTGTGATGGTGGTATCCGTGTCGATGATCTGGCATGTCTTGCAGAGGTTGCCGTGGCAGGGTTGTGTGGTGTCGTGGACGCTGTTCTCCTGAAAGCTGGGTAATTTGCTGCGAACGATGGTCTGTTTGAGGTTGGGTGGCTGTTTGAAGGTGAGTAGTGGAGGCGTGGGGATGGCCTTAGCGAGGTGTTCATCGTCATCGATGACATGTTGAAGGCTGCGGAGAACATGGTGTAGTTTCTCCGCTCCGGGGAAGTACTGGACGACGAAGGGTACTCTGTTGGTTGCGTCCCGTGTTTGTCTTCTGAGGAGGTCTATGCGATTCTTCGCTGTGGCCCGTCGGAACTGTCAATCGACAAGTCGAGCGTCATATCCTGTTCTTACGAGGGCGTCTTTCAGCGTCTGTAGGTGTCCATCGCGTTCGTCCTCGTCTGAGCAGATCCTGTGTATTCGTAGGGCCTGTCCATAGGGGATGGCCTCTTTGACGTGGTTGGGGTGGAAGCTGGAAAAGTGGGGCATCATGAGGTTGTCTGTGGGCTTGCGGTAGAGTGAGGTGCTGAGGTGCCCGTCTTTGATGGAGATTTGTGTGTCCAAGAAAGAAACCGATACTGAGGAGTAGTCCATGGTGAGTTTGATGGTGGGATGGAACTTGTTGATGTTATCGTGTAGTCTCTTCAGTGATTCTTCGCCGTGGGTCCATAGGAAGAAAGTGTCGTCGATGTATCTGGTGTATAGCGTTGGTTGGAGATCCTGTGTAGTGAAGAAGTTGTGCTCGAACTTGTGCATGAAAATGTTGGCGTATTGGGGTGCGAATTTGGTCCCCATGGCTGTTCCGTGTGTTTGGGTAAAGAACTGGTTATCGAAGGTGAAGACATTGTGATCCAGGATGAAGCGGATGAGTTGTAGGATGGCGTCTGGAGATTGGCTATTGTTGATGTTGAGTACTGAGGCTGTTGCAGCGATGCCATCATCGTGGGGGATACTGGTGTAGTGCCGAGACGTCCATCGTGGTGAGAAGTGTTCCTGGTTCAACTGGTCCGTGGGTGCTGAGTTTTTGTTGGAAGTCTGTAGTGTCGCGACAGAAGCTGGGGGTTCCCTGTACGATGGGTTTCAGGATGCCCTCGATGTATCCAGAGAGGTTCTCACACAGGGTTCCGTTGCCTGATACGATGGGACGTCCGGGTGTGTTGGCTTTGTGTATCTTTGGGAGGCAGTAGAAGTCTCCCACGCGGGGATCACGTGGGATGAGAGTGCGTAGGATGCTTTGAAGGTCTGGATCGAAGGTCTTGATCAGTTTGTTGAGCTGGTGGGTGTGTTCTTTGGTCGGATCTGCGGGTAACTGTCTGTAGTGTTCCTGGTTGTCCAGTTGTCGGCATGCTTCTTTGCAATAGTCCGTTCTGTTCTGTATGACGATGGCTCCTCCTTTGTCCGCTGGTTTGATGACGATGTTACGGTTGGTCTTGAGAGTGTTGATGGTGTTGCATTGTGCTCGGGTGACATTCTGGATTGTCTTGTGAGTGCGGCCCCGGAGCATGGTACATTGGCGAGACCATGCAGTCACTGCGACGACGGATGAACGGACACCGCGCAACAATTGCCAGACAGGAGGGTTCCCTCCCAGTCGGGGAACACTTTAGCAGTCAAGGACATTCAGCCACCGATCTTCGGGTCAGCGTTCTCCAAGGCGGCCTTCGAGACACACGACAACGCAAAATCGTCGAGCAGAAGTTGATAGCCAAGTTCCGCACCCATGAGGACGGCTTCAACCGGGATCTTGGGTTCATGTCACGCTACACGTAACCCCATCAGCACAAAGGGGAAAAAAAAGTTATGTGTTTTAATATTCTCTCTCTCTCTCTCTCTCACTGCCATTTGGGTCTCTTTCTTTCTGTCTGTATAATTGACACAATGTATATCCAGTGTACTGGGACGTGCTGTTCTCCGTGACTGGCCTGTTTGAATAACGACGACACCTTTTGATTGGTGTGATGCTGTCCCAGCCTAATATAAGAGATGCGATTTGAGAACCTTTCACTCATTCACCTGACGAAGGGGATAATCTCCGAAAGCTTGTGATTTTAAAATAAAATTGTTGGACTATAACCTGGTGTTGTAACACACTATCTCGGCCCCTTGTAATTTTGTACACCTCAATTAAATCTCCCCTTAGCCTCCTCTGTTCCAAAGAGAACCCCAGCCTATCCAATTTTTTCTCACAGCTAAAATTCTCCAGTCCCGGCAACAGCCTCGTAAATCTCCTCTGTACCCTCTCTAGTGCAATGACATCTTTCCTGTACTGTGGTGACCAGAACTGTACACAGTCCTCTAACTGTGGCCTCACTAGTGTTTTGTACAGTTCTAGTATAACCTCCCTGCTCTTATGTTCTATGCCTCGGCTAATAAAGGAATGTATCCCGTATGCCTTTTTAACCACCTTATCTGCCTGTCCTGCTACCTTTAAGGGATCTGTGGACATGCACTCCAAGGTCCCTTTGTTCCTCTACATTTCTCAGTATCCTCCCATTTATTGTGTATTCCCTTGCATTATTTGCCCTCCCCAAATGCATTACCTCACACTTCTTCGAAATGAATTCCATTTGCCACTTTTCTGCCCACCTGACCAGTCCATTGGTATCTTCCTGCAGTCTACAGCTTTCCCCCTCACTATCAACCACACAGCCAATTTTTGTATCATCTGCAAACTTCTTAATCGTGCCCCCTATGTTTAAATCTAAATCATTGATATATACCACAAAAAGCAAAGGACCTAGTACCGAGCCCTGCGGAACCCCACTGGAAACAGCCTTCCAGTCACAAAAACAGCCTTTGACCATTACCCTTCGCTTGCTGCCACTAAACCAATTTTGGATCCAACTAGCCACTTTCCCTTGGATCCCATGAGCTTTTACTTTTTTGACCAGTCTGCCATGTGGGACCTTGTCAAAAGCCTTGCTAAAATCCATGTAGACTACATCAAACACGTTACCCTCATCGACCCTCCTTGTTACCTCCTCAAAAAATTCAATCAAGTTAGTGAGACACGACCTTCCCTTAACGAATCCATGCTGACTGTCCTTGATTAACCCATGCCTTTCTAAATGATGATTAATACTGTCCCTCAGAATTGTTTCCAGTAATTTGCCCACCACCAAGGTTTGGCTGACTGGCCTGTAATTACTCGGTCTATCTCTTTCTCCCTTTTTAAACAACGATATGTTTGCAGTCCTCCAGTCCTCTGGCACCATGCCTGTAGCTGGGAAGGATTGGAAAATGGTGGTCAGAGTCTCTTAACTGCCTGGGATATATTTCATCCGGGCCTGGTTATTTATCTACTTGCAAAGATGCTAAACTCTTTAATATTTCCCCTCTCACTATGTTTATCCCATCCAATATTTCACACTCCTCCTCTTTAACTTCAATCTCTGCATCGTCGCCCTCTTTCGTGAAGACAGATGCAAAGTTTTCATTAAGAACCGTACCCTCATCTAGGTTATCTTTTTGGTCTCTAATAGGCTCTACTCTTTCCTTAGTTATCCTCTTGCTCTTTATGTATTTGTAAATCATCTTTGGGTTTTTCTTGATAGTATCTTTGCTTTATTAATTTCCTTTTTAATTTCACCCCTGCACTTTCTATACTTCTATAAGCTTTCTGCAGTATTGAGCTCCTGGTATCTGACATAAGCTTCCCGTTTTTGCCTTATCCTACCCTGTATGCTCCTTGACATAGAATCATAGAATGGTTACGGCTCAGAAGGAGGCCATTCGGCCCATTGAGCTTGCGCCGGCTCTCTGCAAGAGCAATCCAGCTGGTCCCACTCCCCTGCTCTTACCCCGTAGCCCTTCAAATTTTTCTCCTTCAGGTACCTATCTGACTCCTTTTTTGAAAGCCACAATTGACCCTGCTTCCACCACCCCCTCAGGCAGTGCATTCCAGATCCTAACCACTCGCTGCGTAAAAATGTTTTTCCTCATGTCGCCTTTGGTTCTTTTGCCAATCACCTTAAATCTATGTCCTCTGGTTCACGGCCCTTCCACCAATGGGAACAGTTTTTCTTCATTTACTTTGTTTGGACCCTTCATAATTTTGAACATCTCCATCAAATCTCCTCTCAACCGTCTATGCTGTAAGGAGAACAATCCCTGCTTTTCCAGTTTATCCACGTAACTGAGGTCCCTCATCCCTGGAGCCATTCTAATAAATCTCTTCTGCACCCTCTCTAAGGCCTTCACATCTTTCCTAAAGTGCGGTGCCCAGAATTGGACACAATACTCTAATTGTGGCTGAACCAGTGTTTTAAAGATTCAACATAACATCCTTACTTTTGTATTCTATGCCTCTATTTATAAAGCCCAGGTTCCCGTATGCTTTTTTAACCGCTTTCTCAACCTGTCCTGCCACCTTCAATGACCTGTGTACATATACCCCCAGATATCTCTGTTCCTGTACCCATTTAGAATTGTAACCTTCAGTTTATATTGCCTCTCCTCGTTCTTCCTACCAAAATGTATCACTTCACACTTCATAGAATCATAGAAATTTACGGCACAGAAGGAGGCCATTCAGCCCATCGTGTCTGTACCGGTCAAAAAAGAGCTATCATGTCTAATCCCACTTTCCAACACTTAGTCCGTAGCCTTGTAGGTTACGGCACTTCAAGTGCATATCCAATTACTTTTTAAATGTGATGAGAGTTTCTGCCACTACCACCCTTCCATTCAGGCAGTGAGTTCCAGATCTCTACCACCCTCTGGGTGAAAACATTTCTCCTTAGCTCCCCTCTAATCCTTCTGCCAATTACTTTAAATTACCGTCCTAAAAATCTTTTGAGGCTTCCCCTCTATATTAAGAGCATGATGTCTGAGTTTTTCTTCGGCTTGAAGCTTGCATTCTTCATTGGTTTGCCGCCATCTGTTCTCCCAGGCCAGCTGTCTGACCACCTGATGTGGTCATTAGTTATACTGATGCAGCCACAGTCAAGATTCACATTCCTGGACTCCAACTGTGTGCCTCTCTGAAACGGCCTAATCCCAATGCTGACAAATTTCCTTCTCTTGCTCAACACCCAACATTTGTGGAAATGAATAAAAGATATACTATTTGCAGGAGCTTGAATATCCTGTGGTTCAACCCCACCAATTTCTCCCCTTTAAGAGTTGTGCCACCTATGACAATCCCATAGTATAAAAAACTGACATTTTTTGCCAGTGGAGGAACAGATGTTTGATTTGATGCCTCTGACCAAAAATTTGCATTGGGTCACCATGTCAGCTTACCCACACACCCTGTGTGTGGGTAAGCTGACATCTCGGGTCCCCCATCCTTCCCCCTTACATTACAAGCCAACACTTGAGGGTAGACAGACAATGTTAACAAATAATTTGATTATAAAGGAGATCAGAGCTAAATTCAATCCTGTACCACACATACAGATTTCCCAGCAGGAATCACTAGATAACAATCAGAATTGGGAACCCTTCTGAATTTTTTTTATACCTTTTAAAGTTTGTCTAGCTTCCTTTGCTTTAGAAATTAATTTGTTGAGATGGAACCTTACAAAATGGATGCATCTAAAGTGTTTTGACGGTCATTTTTTAATGACTTGCTGGCCAACCGCCGCCTTCTTCGTCCCCATGCATCTGGACTTCATATGATTTTTCTGATCCCATCAGAAGGCCAGGATTTACTAATCAGTCATGATCTGCAGGCTGTCAATAGTGCCCAGACATCATCAATGGCATTTTATCCTATTGTACCTCTTTGTCAAATAGCCCATTGTCTGTTGATATACTTGGATGGTATCACTTCAGTGTTAAATTTCATCTGCCACGTGTCCACCCATGCCACCAGCCTGTCTATGTCCTCTTGAAGTCTATCACTATCCTCCTCACTGTTTGCTACACTTTCAAGTTTTGTGTCATCTGCAAATTTTAAAATTGTGTCCTGTACACCTAAGCCCGAGTCATTAACATATATTAAGAAAAACAATGGTCCCAGCACTGACCCATAGAACCATAGAAAAGTTACAGCACAGAAGGGGGGGCCATTCGGCCCATCGTGTCCGCGCCAACTCGAAGAACAACCAGGTGCCCATTCTAATCCCACCTTCCAGCAACCGGTCCGTAGCCCTGCAGCTTACAGCACTTTAGGCGCAGGTCCAGGTACTTTTTAAAAGAGTTGAGGATCCCTGCCTCTACCACCAATTCGGGCAGCGAATTCCATACACCCACCACTCTCTGGGTAAGAAAGTTTTTCCTCATGTCCCCTCTAATCCTTCCGCCAATCAGCTTAAATTTATGTCTTCAAGTTCTTGAACTGTCTGCTAGGGGAAACAGGTACTTCCTGTCTACTCTATCTAGGCCCCTCATAATTTTGTATGCCTCAATCAAGTCTCCCCTCAGCCTCCTCTCCTCCAAGGAAAACAACCCCAGCCTATCCAATCTCTCCTCGTAGCTGCAGACCCCTGGGGAACACCACTGTACATCTCCCTCCAGTCCGAAAAACAACTGTTCACCGCTACTCTGTTCCCTGTTACTTAGCCAATTTCGTATCTATGCTGCCACTGCCCCTTTTATTCCGTGAGCTTAAATCTTATTGACAAGTTTATTATGTGGCACTTTATCAAATGCCTTTTCAAAGTCCATACACACATCATATATACAGAGTGTGTGTGGACAGGATCGGCTGTCATGCAGATGAATAGCATGCCAGACATGCACTGTGTGGCCCTTTGGACTGGCACCAGACAGAATGATTAATTGGTTTGCAGACATCTTTTAGGAGGGGAACCTGCCAGTCCCACTTGGACTGGCCTACATGTGTGCAGTTCCCATTATAATGCGAAGTGCAGGCAGATGTAAAAATCTTAATACATTGTAAATAATATCAAATATTACATAAATATAAAGACAGAATATATTTTTTAAAATGAAGACAGAATTAGGTCATGGTCTAATAGTCCCCCACCCTTTAATCCCACTTTACCTGAAGACTACACTTGGTCTTTACTCCCTGTGTGCAACGTCACGGGAGACCGACTAATGTATAACGTCAAAATATCTGAGAGTGCTTCACACAAGAAAGTACTTTTCGAGCGCAGGGAGCGGTATTCTGTAGAGCAACACAGCAACCATTCTGCACAAACAACGTACCACGACAAAGCAGTATGATGAATGACGAGTTAAACTGTTCTTGGAGGTACCAGTGGACATCGTGTGGGAATGGTAGCCTGGGGTCTAGAGTAGGACTGATGTTTAGCTGCTGTTATGGCCTGTGCCTTTATTTACAGTCCCTAATTGGATAAATTCAAGTCATTGCAATTGGTTGTATGCTGCTGAGGTCATTCACGGCTCACAAATTTCAGGCTCCTGGACCGTGATTGGTTTTCACTGCTTTAAGACTGTTTTCTATTTGTAACGAGGTGTGCGCCCAATTTGTGAAGGACGCTTACTACAGCAAGGTTGGTTTTTTGCTGTCTGTACCGGTGGCTTTTCCATGGTACGGTGAGTCAGAGATTTGCCATTTTATTTGCCAATTTGCGTAGAGATATTATGCCTCGTAATGTAGAATATATTATTGAGGGCTACTGGTTTATGGTGAATGAGTAAGTCAAAATTGTGTTTTAATTAAATGGCACTCTGGGATCAAACAGTGCCACTCATGTTTGTTTGGAGACCGAAACCTTCTCTGATTGAAAGATAGACTGGGGTTAACTTGAATTTGTCCCTGACTGTTGGCTCAGGTGGAGAAGGTGAATAACCCCCTGCTGTATCAACAATACATGCTGAAGAAGACCAGCATGCTGACCACACAGGCCAACGTCGAACGAGTCCTCTACCACGGGACGAATGAGGACAGCGCCAAAGAGATCTACGTGCATGGTTTCAACAGGAGCTTCTGTGGGAAGAACGGTAAGGATCGGTAAACTCGTTGGCAGGTAGGTAATACTCGGAGGAGGAGGCGCCAGGCGGCCACGCTGAGTGGAATCTGATTACTCCTTAATTTATACCCTGTCATGTAATTTTTCAAATAGATATATACAGAGTGTGCGTGGACAGGATTGGCTGTCATGCAGATGAATAGCATGCCAGACATGCACAGTGTGGCCCATTGGACTGGCACCAGACAGAATGATCGTGAAAGCTGCTGGACTGTTGTTATAAACCCAACTGATTTACTGACATCTTTCAGGGTGGGAAATCTGCCACTCCTACTTGAACTGGTCTACACGTAACTCCAGTCCCCCACAACTTAGTTGAGTCAGGGCAACTAGGGTTGCGCAATGCATGTGGCCTTTCCAGTGTTGCCCACAGCCCGAGAACAGAGTATCATTGGAACAGGAGGAGGCCATTCAGCCTGTTTCGCCATTCAATTAGATCATGGCTGATCTGTATCTCAACTCCATCTACCCGCCTTAGCTCCATATCCCTTGATACCCCTACCTAACAAAAATCTATCAACCTCAGTCTTGAAACTTTCAATTGAGCCAACATCCACAGCCTTTTTGGGGAGTGGGGAGTTGCAGATTTCCACTACCCTTTGTGTGAAAAATTGTTTCCTGATTTCCATCCTGAATGGCCTAGCTCTAATTTTAAAATAATGCCCTCTTGTTTTGGATTCCCCAACCAGAGGGATTAGTTTCTCTGTATCAATGCTATCGAATCCCTTTATGGTTTTAAAGTCTCGATTAACTGACCCCTCAAACTTCTAAACTCAAAAGGAATACAAGCAAAGTTTATGCAACCTGTCCTCCTAATTTAGTTTAACCCTTCAAGCCCCGGTATCATTCTGGTGACAGCTGCGCTGTACCCCCTACAAGGCCAAAATATCCTTCCTGAGGTATTGGAGTGGCCCTTTGTAGAACTGTACCCCAGCAAGAATTGGTGCTTTTGGGAGGGAGGGGGAGAAAAATAAAAAGACTGAAGTGTTTCATGCGATTATCTTTCAGCGACTGTCTATGGGCAGGGTGTTTATTTTGCGGTAAACGCTACCCTGTCGGTACAGAACCAGTATTCCCCACCCAACGCCAACGGACATAAATTCGTGTTTGTGACGAACGTGCTGACCGGAGCCTACACCAATGGGAAGTACGAGATGAAGACCCCGCCACTGAAGGAGAACAGTGAGATGCCGCTCAGATACGACTCCCTTGTTGACGATTGCAAGAACCCTAAAATATTTGTCATCTTCAATGACACCCAGGCATACCCTCAGTACCTCATCACCTGCCAGAGGAACTGATGCTTCGCTACAACTCTTCCTAGTGAAGATCGCTGTGCTGTAACATTCTAGTGTTTACGGATTATTCTGCTGCAGTTTTAGTCTCGTTGAACCTCTCTTTCCCCCCCCCACCCAGTATCATTTCAGTGGCAGAGTCAGGTAGTCCTTGGACCTGTTCTGTGCTGTCAACTGCATTCTGAGTGAGCTGCCGTACTGCCATGTTTCAGTTCATTTTGGGGGATTAAAGGCTGTAAATTGTATTATGTGTTTACACTTGTGTATTTTTTTTTTAAAACCCACATTTTTAGAATTAAGGCTTGGGGAACAATCTTTTTTTGGGGTGGGGCTGTTTACCTCCCACCCCCACCCCTGCCGCCCCAGAGACTGGTAAGAGTCCACAATTTTATCACAATCATGAGCCCTGAGCTTGGTTTGGCCGGGAGGGGGGGGGGGTGAAGAATGGCTGGTGTTAGGGGCTACTGTACACTCCCTCCCCTGGGTTTACTGCCCCTAACCTGATGACTCTTGCGGTCAGTCATGGTACTGGAGTTGCCTCTTAACCGCCCTCTGAAGTGACCAAGCAAGCCACCCTGTTGTATCGAACCGCTACAAAAAATAACAAGGGATTGCAGCTGTTCATGAAGATGACGGCCCACGATCACCTTCTCGGGTCAACCAGGGATGGGCAAAAAAGAAATAAATAATGAATGAACGAATTATAACATTTTTTTCTTTTAAATCAAAAATGTCATGGAACTGTTCACACTGAATCTCCTTTTCCCCTCCCTCCCCTTGGGTACAATTTTATTGCACTTGATTAACACAAGAAGTGGTGCAAGGTATAGGAGGACTTTGGTATAGGAGGACTTTGCTGCACTAATTGTCGTCAGAGCCTCTGTTATTATCTCTCTGACTTCCCTTAACATTCTGGGATATATCAAATATTTACAGTTTTATCAAATTGTCGTCCTTTTTATTTAAAAAAAAAAGTAAATGGGACCCTAGATTTTATCCAGTACAAAAGTAGAGAGATAATACTAACCCAGTACAATCATTGGTAAGGCTGCAGTTACAATATTGTGTCTCGTTTGGGAACTTTACTTTAGGAAACAGGGCAAGGCCGTAGAGGAGGAACAAAGGAAATTCATTAAGGGAATACCAGAGATGAGAAGGTTTAACGATGAGGAGAAAACTGGGTTTTTTTTCTATTTGAATAAAAGGTTAAGAAGAGATCTGATCGAGGTGTTTGTGATTAAACCAAGAACAACTAATAGGAACAGGAGGAGGCCATTCAGCCCCTCAAGCCTGTTCCTCCATTCAATTAGATTGTGGCTGATCTGTATATTAACTCCATCTACCTGCCACGGTTTCGTAACCCTTGATACCTTTGCCTAACAAAAATTTACCAATCTAAGTTTTGAAATTTTCAATTGATCTAGCCTCTTTTTAAAAAAAAACTAGACAATAATGAAATACCATGGATAACTAAAGAGATAAGGGTAAAATTGAAACTAAAGAAAGAGGCATATTCCAAGTACATAGACAATAAAGGACAGGATGACAAAAGGGAATACGAGGAGGTTAAGAAAGAAGTCAATAAAACAATTAGGGAAGCAAAGAGGAGCTACGAGATTAAATTATCAAGGAATATAAAAAGAAATAGTAAAATATTCTACCGACATATAAATAACAAAAGAAAAATCAGGATAGGAATGGGGCCCACTAAGGGAGGCACAAGATAAGCTCACAGGTAATGACAGTGAGATGGCAGAAATATTGAAGAGTTACTTTACCTCAGTATTTACCAGGGAGACTAACATGGTGGGCATGACATTAGAAGATGAGATCAAAAAAGATATAAAGACATTTAAGATAGAAAGGGGGGGAGATAATTGATAAACTAATTACATTTAGAGAGGTTAAAACCCCTGGTCCAGATGGATTGCATCCACGCATATAAAAGAAGTTAGGGAGGTGATAGCAGAGGCACTCTTACATATATATAAAAATTCATTAGAAAAGTGAATAGTGCCAGAGGACTGGCAGACAGCTAATGTGATTCCTATATTTAAAAAGGGAGAAAGAACAAGTCCAGGGAACTATAGACCAGTTAGCTTAACATCGGTGGCAGGAAAGATAATGGAATCTTTACTCAAACGTGTAATAGAAAAACATCTAGAAACTGAAAATATAATAAAGAATAATCAGCACGGATTTCAGAAGGGAAAGTCATGCTTGACCAACCTTATTGAATTCTTCTAAGAAGTAACAGAAAGAGTAGACAAGGGCAATGTAGAAGATGTAATATATTTGGATTTTCAAAAGGCCTTTGATAAGGTACTGCATTGTAGACTCATGACTAAGATCAAAGCATGTGGAGTCAGGGACCAATAGCAAAATAATTAGCAAGCTGGCTACAAAACAGAAAACAGAGAGTAGGGGTTAAGGGTAGCTACTCAAACTGGTAAAAGGTGGGAAGTGGTGTTCCACAGGGATCGGTGCTGGGACCATGTTGTTCACAATTTATATTAACGATTTGGACTCAGGAAACAGAAGTGCAATCTCAAAATTTGTGAACGACACCAAATTGTTACATCGTGTTACATCGAAATTACAACACAGTAAAAGGCCATTCGTCCCAACTGGTTTATGCTCCACACGAGTCACCTCCCTTACTTCATCTAAACCCTATCAACTTTCCCTTCTATTCCTTTCTCCCTCTTGTGCTTATCTAACTTACATTAAATTGATACATTTGAGGGATCATACATAGATGTATTTAAGGAGAAGCTAGATAAGCACACGAGGGAGAAAGGAATAGAAGGGTATACTTAGATGAAGTAGGGAGGGAGGATGCTCGTGTGGAGCATAAATGCCAGCATAGACCAGTTGGGCCGAACGGACTGTTTCTGTGCTCTAGTCTCGATGTAACTCAGCAGCTTTTTAGGGGAGAGATTTCCAGATTTCCACTCCCCTTTGTGTGAAGAAGTGCTTCCTGACATCACCCCTGAACGGCCTAGCTCTAATTTTAAGGTTCTGCCCCCTTGTTCTGGACTCCCCGATCAGAGGAATTAGTTTCTCTGTATCAATGCTATTGAATCTCTTTATGGTTTTAAAGACCTCAATTAGATCACCCCTTAATCTTTTATACTCAAGGGAAAACAAACCTAGTCTATTCAACCTGTCCTCGTAATTTAATCCTTTTAGCCCCGGTACTCCAGATGGAGTCTAACCAGAGCTCTGTACAGCTGTAACATAACTTCTACCCTCGTATTCCAGCCCCCTATGAGATAAAGGCCAACATTCCATTAGCCTTTTAAATTAATTTTTGTGCCTGTCCACTAGCTTTTAGTGAAATCTTGCCTCTCTATGTAATGTTGGTGAATGGTTTAAGCTGCCTCATGTCCAAACTCTGAATGTTCACAACAGGAGCTGAACGACTGCTTTACTGCCTTTAGTGGCTGAAATCCTTTGTTTTCAAAGCTGAGACGTCAGCGGTTACCAAGCCATGAACTGTTGGAGTCTCTCTGTGCAGTATCTGCATTCCCTTGGCTACGTGGGCCATTCTTCCACATTGAAACCAATCTAATTTGATTGATTTATTAAAGGTTTTTTTTCCAAAATAAATTGTGAATGCTTTGTGGGATATTTGCATTTTTTTCACACCTGGGTCATGTTATCTGGACTAAGATGCTTCTGCTTTGTTGTGAAAAGGCTTTCAAGGGTAACTAGGTGGCACTGGGAGCGATTCACCTCCTACTCACTCAAGCTGGTGAGTTCTTGAGCTCAGTGTGGCCTGAGGGAGAGGTGGCCTTGGAGAGGCGGAGAGGCTCCCTCCTGTAAGTCCCAGCAAGCGACTGTAAGGTGGCCCTGGGAACAGGTCAGTGGCTGTGATGGGCTTGACGGTTGGTGCTGTAATAAGCAAAAGACGACGGGAGAAAAGCAAAACGCCTTTGAACAAACTGCGCCGCGTGCTCCAGGAATCCGAGCCACGCAGACCTGGACGGCTCCAGGTTCTATCCCTAGTCTGTGCTGAGTTAGCTAATCTTGGCCGGGACACTACAGTTGGCCTTAGGGTTAGGGAGGAAAATTGCCTGGGGCTCGTGCTGTCCATCATCCAGTGACCTATGGCAGAAGTATATGAGAATAGGAATCAGGATAGACAGTGGTGGTTGAATAGTCTGCACTGCTCACTGTCGAGGCTCACACTTGGCCAGGTTATACCCATAGCATCAAGGAATCTTGTAGCACAGAAGGAGGCCATTTGGCCCATCATGCCTGCTGATTCTTTGAAAGAGCTGTCCAATTCACCCCACTCCCTCTCCTCTTTTTCCATATCCCCATAAATCCTTTTCAAGTGTATATCCAGTTCTCTTTTAGTTACTATTGTGTCTTCCTCCACCACCTTTCAGGCAGCGCATTCCAGATCGTAACAACTCGCTGTGCAAAAAAAAAATTCTCCTCGTCTCCGCCTGGTTCTTTAGCCAATTATATATATATTGTATCAAATCATATCATATTCCAGAAAGGAGTGAACCCCCTCGGGGGGGCGACTGGAGAATTGGTTAAAAAAAATGTAAAAATAAACAAACATGCAGCTGAGTATTGTGTACCTCATAAGATAGGTATCTCTTGACATTGGTCAGAAATTTACCTTTGGCCTGTTTGATCCTGTGTCCCACTTTCATGATACACTTTGATGTAGTGTTCTGGATTTATCTTTTCTGTATCATTTAATATTTTATGTACCTTTTTAAGATCCCTTCTCAGCTCCCTCTTTTCAAGGCTGAACAGTCCATGCCTTGTAACTCAGTCCTCTGATATTACTAGTCAGTCTCGTGGCTCACCTGTGTACTGGTGCCAGGACTTGAATATTTGCCATGCATCTTGGGGTCCAAAACTGACCAGAGTGTCGTCCAGTTTGAAGGCGATGGCCTGTGACTTGTACAGTACGGTTTTACTGAGATAATCAGGTAGCGTTCAATTTGCTTCTTCACAAGGACCACGTGTTTTAAGTGCGAAGGTTTAATATTCCGGGATCTCTCTCAGTTTCACTCTTGGCTAGTTTAACTCCATTCCTGCACTGCGTATGTCGCCCACCTCTTCCAGTGTACAGTATCTTACACTGATCCGTGCTGAACTTCATCTTCCACTGTTCTGCTTATTTACAGTTTGGTAGGTTCAGGAATGCCATTTGAAGCAAAATTAAACATAAGAAATAGGAGCAGTAGTAGGCCAATCGGCCCCTCGAGCCTGCTCCGCCATTCAATAAGATCATGGCTGATCTGATCCTAACCTCAAATCTAAATTCATGTCCAATTTCCTGCCCGCTCCCCGTAACCCCTAAATCCCTTTACTTCTAGGAAACTGTCGATTTCTGTTTTAAATTTATTTAATGATGTAGCTTCCACAGCTTCCTGGGGCAGCAAATTCCACAGACCTACTACCCTCTGAGTGAAGAAGTTTCTCCTCATCTCAGTTTTGAAAGAGCAGCCCCTTATTCTAAGATTATGCCCCCTCGTTCTAGTTTCACCCATCCTTGGGAACATCCTTACCACATCCACCCGATCAAGCCCCTTCACAATCTTATATGTTTCAATAAGATCGCCTCTCATTCTTCTGAACTCCAATGAGTAGAGTCCCAATCTACTCAACCTCGCCTCATACGTCCACCCCCTCATCCCCGGGATTAACCGAGTGAACCTTCTTTGTACTGCCTCGAGAGCAAGTATGTCTTTTCTTAAGTATGGAAAATTGTTCATGGAACGTTCCCAAGATCAAGTTCCGGATGTTTCTGCCTCTCTCTCTGTTTTTTTTTCTCTGTTTTTTTTCCCTGTTTGTTTTTTTTATTGAATGTGTATTCGGAGGTTCTGCAGGTAACACCTCTCTGTCTGAACACGGTGATTGCCTTGGCAACGGGCAGTTGCAGGGGCAGTCTGTAAACACCATTTATTATTGTTCAATATGTATAAATGCGTAGGCTTCAAGGAGATCTTGAAACATTTGCCTGAGGAAGGAGAAAATCTCCGAAAGCTTGTGAATTTAAAATAAAATTGCTGGACTATAACTTGGTGTTGTAAAATTGTTTACAAAGATCAGTGTAAGGATTGAATTTCAGACTCTGTGGGCTGGCCATTTTTTAATAAGCTTTCAGCTCACATCATGATGAAACAAACCCTAATATTATGGCAATAAAGATACTTAAAAGTTGCAATGGCCTTTGCAGCTGAGGTAGAGATGAGACAGTCCATCCTATTTGCCTTTTTCCTACTTGATTCTGTGTCCCTGCTGCTACTTTCATGATATACCTGGACATAACATCTTGGATTCATCTTTTCTATATCATTGGGCTTGATGCAAGTGCTTGAACTGAATGGGGAGGAGGCCATTCAGCCCTTCGAGCCTGTTCCGCCATTCAATTAGATCATGGCTGATCTGTACCTCAACTCCATTTACCCGCCTTTGTTCCACATCCCTTAATACCATTACCTAATAAAAATCTGTAGATCTCAGTCTTGAAAATTTCCTCCAGCATCCTCAGCCTTTTGGGGAAGAGAGTTCCAGATTTCCATTACCCTTTGTGTGAAAAAGTGCTTCCTCATTTCACTCCTAAATGGCCTAGCTCTAATTTTAAGATTGTGCCCTTTGCTAGAAATGTATTTTTGTAATACTATATTGCCTACATGCCAAAAATGAGTCCTTGGACACTGACATTGCTCTCCTCTGCCAAAGTTGCTCACTATTCCAGGATCATCCTGGAATGCAAAGATAACCCCCAGCTTCTCTTCACTACGAACCGTCTTCTTAAACCCCACTCCCCTGCCCCCTCCAACCTCACCTCCAACATCAAGTGCGAGAAGCTCATAGACTTCCTCGTCCCTTAGAGTGAGATCATCCATTCAGCTGCCTCTACCACTTCCCTCCCTTCCCCTAGCCCACCAATCCAAACTTCCCCTACGGTTCCCCCAGCCCTGAACTCGCATCTTTCTCTAATTTCTCTGCTATCTCCCCTCATGCCCTCTCTGAGCTCATCTTGTCCACGAGACCCACCTCCTGCTCCCTCGACCCTATTCCCACCAAACTGCTGACCACCCAACTTCCCTTCCTGGCCCCCAGGTTAGCTGATATTGTTAATGGTTCCCTCTCTTAAGGTACTGTCCCCCTCCCTTTCAAATCTGCTGTAATTACCCCCCTCCTTAAAAAAACCACCATGAGGAAGAACTTGTTTACACAGTGAGTGGTTAGGATCTGGAATGCACTGCCCGAGGGGGCGGTGGAGGCAGATTCAATCATGGCTTTCAAAAGGGAACTGGATAAGTACTTGAAAGGAAAAAATTTGCAGGGCTACGGTGATAGGGCGGGGGAGTGGGACTAGCTGGATTGCTCTTGCATAGAGCCGGCGCCAAATGGCCTCCTTCCGTGCTGTAACCTTTCTATGACCCCTCTGTCCTTGCAAACTAACGCCCCATCTCCAACCTCCCTTTCCTCTCCAAAGTCCTTGGACGTGTTGGCTCCCAAATCCGTGCCCATCTTTGCCCCAACTCTATGTTCGAATCCCTCCAATCAGTTTTCCGCCCCTCCACAGTACTGAAATGGCCCTTATCAAAGTCACAAATGACATCCTATGTGACTGTGGCCATGGTAAACGATCCCTCCTCATCCTTCTTGACCTGTCTTCAGCTTTTGACATGGTTGACCATGCCATTCTCCTCCAATACCTCCTCTGTCGTTCAGCTGGGTGGGGCTACCTTTGCCTGGTTCCATTCTTATCTATCCAGTCGTAGTCAGAGAATCACCTGAAATGGCTTCTCTTCCCACTCTCGCACCGCTACCCCTGGAGTCCCCCCAAGGATCCATCCTTGGCTCCCTCCTATTTCTCATCTACATGCTGCCCTTGGCGCCATCATCTGAAAACACGTCAGGTTCCATATGTACGCTGACGACACCTAGCTCTACCTCACCACCACCTTCCTTGACCCCTCCACTGTCTCTGATTTGTCACACTGCTTATCCGACATCTAGTACTGGATGAGCAAAAATTTTCTCCAACTAAATATTGGGAAGACCGAAGCCATTGTCTTTGGTCCCCACCACAAACTCTGTTCCCTAGCCACCAACTCCATTCACCCATCACCCCTGTGCTTGCTGACTTACATTGGTTCTCGGTCCAGGAACGTCTCAATTTTAAAATTCTCATCCTTGTTTTCAAATCCCTCCATGGCCTTGCCCCTCCCTATCTCTGTAACCTCCTCCAGCCCTACAACCCTCCGAGACCTCTGCGCTCCTCCACTTGTGGCCAGTTACGCATCCCCAATTTTAATCGCTCCACCATTGGCGGCCGTGCCTTCAGCTGCCTGGGCCCTAAGCTATGGAATTCCCTTCCTAAACCTCTCCGCCTCTCTCTCCTCCATTAAGACGCTCCTTAAAACCTATCCCTTTGACCAAGCTTTTGGTCACCTGTCCTAATACCTCATGTGGCTCGGTGTCAAATTTTGTTTGATAATCGCTCCTGTGAAGCGCCTTGGCATGTTTTACGTTAAAGGCGCTATATAAATGCAAGTTGTTGTTGTTCTGTCAAACAATTTGCTCATTTATTAAAAGTTAAGTATTACGTGCTCATGGCCAACACCAAGGTTACAAATGATGTTTTGCTCCAAAAGATACTCACATCACAGTCAGTGGAGCTCAACCCTCCAGATGTCTTCCTTCATCTCCCAACCTCACATTACTATTTCCCCATTTTTATATCTCTAACTACATTATTTCACATGATCTTGATGAACTTGGCACCAATTCTCACCATTCTTATCAAGAAGTTCCTGGCGTCCTAAACATTTATCTCTATCTGCAATTCCAAGACAAGCAGGCTGGTGTTTAGGGTTAGCATGGCATAGAATATTATTATGCTAGTTATAGAACTTAAATTAATTATAGAACTTAAGTTCTAACTGTGAACAATGTGCAGCCTGGCCCAGAACCAGGCTGCACACAACCTCTGTACAGAAGTTGTACTGTTAACCATTGTCTGTTATATTTGCTGTCTTTCAGTCGTAGACTTTCAACTATGGAGCTTAATATCAAATGGAACTTAACATAAATAAATTCTTTTTGTACAAGATGGTTTCCTTTTACTATTTCTCAATCTTAACACCTTTTTCTGGATTCCCCCACAAGAGGAAATAGTATCTAAACTATCAAATCCATTTATCGTTTTAAACACCGCAATTAGATTGCCGCTTAGCCTTTTAAACTCAAGGGAATACAAGCCGAGTTTATGCAACCTGGCCACATAATTGAACCCTTTAAGCCCTGGTGTCATTCTGGTGAATCTGCGCTGAACCCCCTCCAAGACCAATATATCCTTCCTGAGGTGCAGTGCCCAGAACTGAACGCAGTTCTCCAGATGGGGTCTGACCAAGGCTCTGTACAACTGAAGCATTACTTCCGCTCCCTTGAGATAAAGGCCAACATTCCATTATCCTTTTTGTACCTGTGCACTAGCTTTTGTACCTGGACACTCAAATCCCTTTGCTCCTCCACAGTTTCTAATCTCTTCCCCATTAAGAAAAGAGATGCTATATATCAGCACACTGTGTTATTCAGTGCCTAAATAAGTAACATGTTTTATTATAGTGACCAATTATGTAGTAGTTTTGACACTCCCATCAGACAGGACCTCTTTCCAACAACTGCTAACATTCTCATGCTGATATCATAGCCCTATTCTTAAGGAGCTGTGTGCTTTTAAAATGTTAATGTATATTTAATATGCCGTAACTCCTTATGCAGATACACCACTTTGGAGGAAGGAGGTACAGCTGATGTTATACTCCACGATAAGGAGGAATTTGGTTAATTCAAAAGGCTCCAACATTACAACAGTGACTACACTTCAAAAGACTTCATTGGCTGTAAAGTGCTTTGGGATGTCCTGAGGTCGTGAAAGCTGCTGTAGAAATGCAAGTTCTTTTTTCTACCACCCTCTGTTGTTTCCAGGCTAGCCATGGATACAAGTTTCAGCTTACGGCCTGTTTACAGAGGGCGTCCCTCTCAGGACCCCTTTGAAAGAGGGAGCCATAAGGTTTGTTTTTAAAGAGGACGTCTCACTGTCGGCATCTACACAGCAGGGCCTTAGCTTCCCCCTTTGCCAAGAGTACCAGTCTATCAAAGCTCAAAAGCCAGAATAAGAAATTGTATATGGGCAAAAGAACACATGTTTTAAATATAGGGTACGCATATGCTCACTGGTATTCAGGCTGTAAGTACAACTTGTACAAGTATCTTGAAATCTAGCCCATCAATGTGCCTTTTGACACTTCTTGTTTCCAACTATTTACTTGAAATCTGAATTGTACTCTCTAAGGCCTCTCTCATTCCCTTTTTTCCACCAGTCTCCCTACCCCAAAATACCAAACTCATTATCTCATTCATTCTTTCCACTTCTCTAATTTCCTCACTTTCCACCTCATTCCCTTTTTTCTTCATGCTCACATTTCCTCTCTTTTACACCTTTCTCCCCGATTTCATTCCTCTTTTCCCCTTTCTTAACCTTTTCTTCTGCTTTGGACCAGATTATTGCTTAAAAGGAGGCAGACTATTAATTTGTCTGCCTTTACGTTTTGTTTCAACCAGATTTCAGAAAAACAGAAAGCGAAAGGTGCCCTCCGCCCTCGTCTCTCTTATTCTTCATTTTATAAAGGTTACAGAATTAAAGCATTCAAAGAGCCACACTCCAATCACAAGAAGACTATACGCATCTCATGGAATGCCCACTGGCCAGCTCTTCACTCCTGAAGCACATTTAGCACATAGGTGCTAAATGGCTTACAGGTATTAGCCATGGCTTAGTGGGCATCACTCTCACCTCTAAATCAGAAAATCGTGGGGGGGTTCAAGTCCCACGCCAGAGATTTGAGCACAAAATCCAGGCTGACACTCCAGTGCAGTACTGAGGGAATCCTACACTGTCAGCGGTGTCTCCTTTTGGATGAGAGGTTAAACCGAGGCCCCATCCGCTCTCTCAGGTAAAAGATCTCATGGCACTATTTAGAGTTCTTCCCGCTGTCCTGGATAATATTTATCCATCAACCAACGTCACTAACACAGACTATCTGGACTACCTGAAGTGCCGTAACCTACAAGGCTACGGACCAAGTGCTGGAAAGTGGGATTCGACTGGGTGGCTCATTTTCAGCCGGCACGGAGACGATGGGCTGAATGGCCTCCTCTGTGCCGTAAATTTTCTATGATTCTATGCTGTTTGTGGGATCTTGCTGTGCACAAATTGGCTGCTGTGTTTCCCTACATTACAACAGTGACTACACTTCAAAAGTACTTCATTGCCTGTAAAGCGCTTTGGGACGTCCTGAGATCGTGAAAGGTGCTATATAAATGCAAGTTTTTTTCTTTCTTAAACTGTCCCAAATCGAAACTATGAATATGCACAGCAGGATATGACCCAGAGGAAATGGTACTTTGATGGGGGAAATTCTTGGTATTTAAAATTGTTTTAGAAAAGGCATATCAATCATGATTAATAAAGACAGGCAAGGCCAAGGGTTGTCCTATGAGGCGTGATTGAGTAGAATGGGCCTGTATTCTCTGGAGTTTAGAAGAATGAGAGGTGATCTCATTGAAACGTATAAAATTCTTAGAGGGTTTGACAGGGTAGATGCTGAGAGGCTGCTTCCCCTGGCTGGTGAGTCTAGAACTAGGGGTCATAGACTTTAGATAAGGGGTCGGCCATTTAGGACCGAGATGAGGAAAAATTTCTTCACTCAGAGGATTGTGAATCTTTGGAATTCTCTACCCCAGAGAGCTGTGGATACTCAGTCGTTGAGTATATTCAAGACTGAAATCGTTGGCTTTTTGGACAATAAGGGAATCAAGGGATATGGGGATTTGGCGAGAAAGTGGAGTTGAGGTAGAAGATCAGTCATGATCTTATTGAATGGCGGAGCAGGCTCGAGGGGCCTTATGGCTTAGTCCTGCACTTACTTCTTACGTTCTTATTTTATACCATTGTATATAAGATGTTTAAAAAATCATTATAGTGAGATGAATTTACAAATTTGGACCCACCATAGGTGGAGAGTGTGTGTGTGTGTGTGTGTGTGTGTGTACATGCACACGATGGGTTTTGACTCTCTTTAGATTGTGTGCGTGTGGGTGTTGAAGAGTGTCTCTAATCTGTATGGGGGAGGGTGTAATTGCAGCATTCCTGAGGTCAGGTTGTGTATGGTACCATTGATTTTCCTGAAACTTTCATAGAATCATAGAATCATAGAAGTTTACAACATGGAAACAGGCCCTTCGGGCCAACATGTCCATGTCGCCCAGTTTATACCACTAAGCTAGTCCCAATTGCCTGCACTTGGCCCATATCCCTCTATACCCATCTTACCCATGTAACTGTCCAAATGCTTTTTAAAAGACAAAATTGTACCCGCCTCTACTACTGCCTCTGGCAGCTCGTTCCAGACACTCACCACCCTTTGAGTGAAAAAATTGCCCCTCTGGACCCTTTTGTATCTCTCCCCTCTCACCTTAAATCTATGCCCCCTCGTTATAGACTCCCCTACCTTTGGGAAAAGATTTTGACTATTTACCTTATCTACGCCCCTCATTATTTTATAGACTTCTATAAGATCACCCCTAAACCTCCTACTCTCCAAGGAAAAAAGTCTCAGTCTATCCAACCTCTCCCTATAAGTCAAACCATCAAGTCCCGGTAGCATCCTAGTAAATCTTTTCTGCACTCTTTCTAGTTTAATAATATCCTTTCTATAATAGGGTGACCAGAACTGTACACAGTATTCCAAGTGTGGCCTTACTAATGTCTTGTACTACTTCAACAAGACATCCCAACTCCTGTATTCAATGTTCTGACCAATGAAACCAAGCATGCTGAATGCCTTCTTCACCACCCTATCCACCTGTGACTCCACTTTCAAGGAGCTATGAACCTGTACTCCTAGATCTCTTTGTTCTATAACTCTCCCCAACGCCCTACCATTAACGGAGTAGGTCCTGGCCCGATTCGATCTACCAAAATGCATCACCTCACATTTATCTAAATTAAACTCCATCTGCCATTCATCGGCCCACTGGCCCAATTTATCAAGATCCCGTTGCAATCCTAGAAACTTTGAAAAATAATCCATCGAAACACTGCTACATTCCCTCGCAATCCCCCTACTTGATTTGGAATGTGGTGCTGATGTATCATTATGATCCTCAAAGGGTTAATATACAGACTAATCGCCATTAAACTCTTTGACACTAGTACAAAACATTTCAAAACTGTCACTGCACAGCCGTCTCTCTCAGATACATTCTGTCCTTATTCGAAGAATGTTCAGTTTCCTCAGAAATGCATAACTCTTTCTTCCACACCCACTCTGTCTCATTATCACACCTTCATTTGATCATATTCAGAGTTCCCAGCAGGGAAAATAGACAAGGCCCATCACTTCCGCTCATCATTCAGCCATGTGCATTCAGACTAATAGTGGTCGCCAACAAAGAGCTGTCATAGCTGGTAGAAAGCTTGGCAGCTTTCCCAAGGCTATTCCTAGCAACCAGCTGTCCCCTTGTTATCCACAAAAGAGACTGCAGTGACTGCCATGAATGCTGAGTTATTGGACAATGTTTGTCACCTACTAAGGTGTTGAAAGCATTGAAGGGAACACATGGCTCAAGGTCGCCGGGAAATGAACAGAACAAAGCCAAATAAGTACACCATCACCGCAAAACATTGCTCACACCAAAGTCATTGAAATGTATAAACCCCATTAGATTACTTGTGATAGATGGATTTTTTAATTTGACTGCTGATATTTATGTTCCTAAATGGATTCATGGAGATAATTTTTAACAGTGGTGGCGATGATTAGTAAGGTCAACACTGAGCTCCAATTTACTTATATAGTTAAAACAATAACCTGCCGATTCTACCGATACCTGCGGCTCACAATATCTGGCTGCGTAATCTGGCCTCGGGTACTTAATGTCCCCCCTGTCTTTCGGATGAGACGTTAAACTGAGGCCCTGTCTGTCCTCTCAGGTGGATGTAAAAGATCCCATGGCACTATTTGACGAAGAAGAAGGAGGGAGTCCTCCCTGTGTCCTGGTCAATATTTGAAAGAAAGAACTTACACCTTTCACAACCTCAGGACGACTCAAAGTACTTTGCAGCCAATGAAGAACTTTTGAAGTGTAATCACTGTTGTAATGTAGGGAAACACAGCAGCCAATTTGCCCACAGAATGCTGCAAAAGAAAGGCTAGAGATCAGGTGTAGTGGCCAGCCAAGATCAGGGGGATTCAGCAGTCATGCCCAGTATGTCAGGAAAATGAGAAACACTATCATGATCGAGCAGCAAAACCTCTGAAACCTATGAGAAAAGTTGACACAGTAAGAATCCAGAGAAATAGGTGTGGAAACCTGCAATTAATATCAGAAACGCAGACAGTTACATCAGCTCTGATCATGGAGCATCATATCATCACATTGGAACATCCAGGATCGAGGTCCACCTGTTGAGATACCTCCACCAATGCTGCCAACGGGTGAAACCAAAACTTCTAGGTGGAGGGCTTAACTGGAGGAGGGAAAATTTCAGTGAGTTAAAAAGGAATCTTTCCCTGGTGGACTGGAAAAAAGATTGGCAGGCAGGATTGGAAAAAAAACATTGGCAGGCAAAACAGTAATTGAACAATGGGAGGCCTTCAAGGAGGAGTTGGTTCAGGTACAGAATAGACACATCCCTATGAGGGGGAAAGGAAGGGCATCCAAAGCTAGAGCTCCCCGGATGACTAAAGATATAGAGATTAAAATGAAACAGAAAACGGAGGCTTATGACGAATGTAAGTAGAGAACCAGGCTGAATACAGAAAGTACTGGTGAGATCTAAAGAAGGGAATAAAAGGGGCAATGAAAGAGTATGAGAATAGATTAGTGGCTAACATAAAGGGGAAACCAAAAGTCTTTTATCATAGTATCATAATAGGTACAGCATTGGAGGAGGCCATTCGTGCCTGGGCCAGCTCTTTGAAAGAGCTATCCAATTAGTCCCATTCCCCTGCACTTTCCTCATAGTCCTGTAAATTTTTTCCCTTCAAGTATTTCCAGTAGCAGAAGCGTCGGTAACCAAAGGGCATAGATTTAAAGAGCCAGATGAGGAAACATTTTTTTACGCAGCCAGTTGTGATGATCTGGAATGTGCTGCCTGAAAGGGCGGTGGAAGCAGATTCAGTAGTAACTTTCGAAAGGGAATTATAGAAATACTTGAAGGGAAAAAATTTACAGGACTACGGGAAAAGAGCAGGGGAATGGGACCATTTGGATAGCTCTTTCAAAGAGCCGGCACAGGCATGATGGGCCGAATGGCCTCCTGTGCTGCTGTACCTACTATGATGCTATGAATCAGGAAAGCAGAAATCTCAGAAATGAGAGCAGTCATGCTGCAACAACTGACCAATGGCAATGAGAATCCAGCAACAGTGCTGCAGGCATCCAAAACAACCAAGGAGTCAAGCCCAGCTCTGGGCAGATTAGACAGCGCAGAATATGCAGTATGAGGATAGACTGGTGGCCAACATAAAAGGGAATCCAAAAGTCTTCTATAGGCATGTAAACAGTAAATGGGTAGTAGGAGGAGGGGTGGGACCGATTAGGAACCATAAAGGAGATCTACTCATGGAGGCAGAGGGCATGGCCGAAGTACTAAATGAGTACTTTGCATCTGTCTTTACCAAGGAATGATGTGGAGATGCCGGTGATGGACTGGGGTTGACAATTGTAAACAATTTTACAACACCAAGTTATAGTCCAGCAATTTTATTTTAAATTCACAAGCTTTCGGAGGCTTCCTCCTTCCTCAGGTAAATGTTCAGGAGCTCCTCGAAGCCTACGCATTTATACATATAGAACAATACATGGTGTTTACAGAATGCCCCTGCAACTGCCCGTTGCCAAGGCAATCACCGTGTTCAGACAGAGAGGTGTCACCTGCAGAACCCCCGAATACACATTCAACAAAAAAAAACAAACAGGAAAGTTTTTACAGAGCTGCAAGAAAGCAGACAAGATCCCGAAAGGACTCCAGATCACGAACCCACTCAAGTCCACATACAACTCGGATTACGCTGAGAGACTCTGCCGCCGTACCTCTCGCACACTCCGCAACCATCTCATACACCAACTCTACAGCAGACGCCACAACCTCGAAACCAAGATAGAGTCCATACTCTCAACCTGTACTCAGGACACAGCAGACCAGCTACGTTATACCGCCAAACAGACGAGGCAACGGAACTACGCTGCCTACATGAAAACCAAGAGCAGGAAGCTTGAGAAACTCGGCATCACCACCAGCAACGACCAAGCTTCCCCTGGTACCACGGTTGCAACCACAGGGAAGTCTATTGTCAATTTATCCGACCACACCCTTCAACCAGACGAAATCGAAGTTCTCAGCCGAGGGCTCAATTTCTGCCCCACTACCAAAATGGACCCCATTAGTCTCGCGGCGGACACAGAGGAATTCATCAGGAGAATGAGGCTCCGGGAATTCTACCACAAACCCCAAGATTTCAGCAGCGAACCCAATGAGACAATCGACGATCCGGAACAGCAGACAGAGGGATCCGCGGTACAGCAACCGAAGAGGAAAGAGTCAAACTGGACTCCTCCGGAGGGTCGCTGCCCTCAGCTTGACATGTATGCTCAAGCTGTCAGGAAATGCGTCAATGCCAGATTCATCAGCCGCACTCAGAAGACAGTCCAGAATGTCACCCGAGCACAACGCAACGCCATCAACGCTCTCAAGACCAACCGCAACATCGTCATCAAACCAGCGGACAAAGGAGGAGCCATAGTCATACAGAACAGAACAGACTATTGCAAAGAAGCATACCGACAACTGGACAACCAGGAACACTACAGACGGTTACCCGCAGATCCGACCAAAGAACACACCCACCAGCTCAACAAACTGATCAAGACCTTCGATCCAGACCTTCAAAGCATCCTACGCACTCTCATCCCACGTAATCCCCGCGTGGGAGACTTCTACTGCCTCCCAAAGATACACAAAGCCAACACACCCGGACGTCCCATCGTATCAGGCAACGGAACCCTGTGTGAGAACCTCTCTGGATACATCGAGGGCATCCTGAAACCCATCGTACAGGGAACCCCCAGCTTCTGTCGCGACACTACAGACTTCCTACAAAAACTCAGTACCCACGGACCAGTGGAACCAGGAACACTTCTCACCACGATGGACGTCTCGGCACTATACACCAGTATCCCCCACGATGACGGCATCGCTGCGACAGCCTCAATACTCAACACCAACAACAGCCAATCTCCGGACGCCATCCTACAACTCATCCGCTTCATCCTGGATCACAATGTCTTCACCTTCGATAACCAGTTCTTTACCCAAACACATGGAACAGCCATGGGGACCAAATTCGCACCCCAATACGCCAACATTTTCATGCACAAGTTCGAGCAGGACTTCTTCACTGCACAAGACCTCCAACCAACACTATACACCAGATACATCGACAACATTTTCTTTCTATGGACCCACGGCAAGGAATCACTAAAGAGACTACACGATAACATCAACAAGTTCCATCCCACCATCAAGCTCACCATGGACTACTCCTCAGAATCAGTTTCTTTCTTGGACACACGAATCTCCATCAAAGCCGGGCACCTCAGCACCTCACTCTACCGCAAGCCCACGGACAACCTCACGATGCTCCACTTTTCCAGCTTCCACCCTAACCACGTCAAAGAGGCCATCCCCTATGGACAGGCCCTGCGAATACACAGGGTCTGCTCAGACGAGGAGGAACGCGATGGACACCTACAGACGCTGAAAGACGCCCTAGTAAGAACGGGATATGACGCTCGACTCATCGATCGACAGTTCCGACGGGCCACAGCAAAAAATCGCATAGACCTCCTCAGGAGACTAACACGGGACGCAACCAACAGAGTACCCTTTGTCGTCCAGTACTTCCCCGGAGCGGAGAAACTACGCCATGTTCTCCGCAGCCTTCAACATGTCATCAATGAGGACAAACACCTCGCTATGGCCATCCCCACACCTCCACTACTCGCCTTTAAACAGCCACCCAACCTCAAACAGACCATCGTTCGCAGCAAATTACCTAGCTTTCAAGAGAACAGCGTCCACGACACCACTCAACCCTGCCACGGTAACCTCTGCAAGACATGCCAGATCATCGACACAGATACCACCATCACACGAGAGGACACCACCCACCAGGTGCACGGTTCATACTCCTGTGACTCGGCCAACGTTGTCTACCTCATACGTTGCAGGAAAGGATGCCCCAGAGCATGGTACATTGGCGAGACCATGCAGACGCTGCGACAACGGATGAACGGACACCGCGCAACAATCGCCAAACAGGAGGGTTCCCTCCCAGTCGGGGAACACTTCAGCAGTCAAGGACATTCATCCACCGACCTTCGGGTAAGCGTACTCCAAGGCGGCCTTCGAGACACACGACAACGCAAAATCGTCGAGCAGAAATTGATAGCCAAGTTCCGCACCCATGAGGACGGCCTCAACCGGGATCTTGGGTTCATGTCACGCTACACGTTACCCCACCAGCGAACAAATGTTATCTGTTTTTAATATAATGGGTCATTTGCTGGCTTTCTCTGCCTTCCGGATATTTCTGCCTCTCTCTGTTTTTTTTCCTGTTTGTTTTTTTGTTGAATGTGTATTCGGGGGTTCTGCAGGTGACACCTCTCTGTCTGAACACGGTGATTGCCTTGGCAACGGGCAGTTGCAGGGGCATTCTGTAAACACCATGTATTGTTCTATATGTATAAATGCGTAGGCTTCGAGGAGCTCCTGAACATTTACCTGAGGAAGGAGGAAGCCTCCGAAAGCTTGTGAATTTAAAATAAAATTGCTGGACTATAACTTGGTGTTGTAAAATTGTTTACATTTACCAAGGAAGAAGATGCTACCAGAGTCTCAGTAAAGGAAGATATAGTTGAGATACTGGATGGGCTAAAAATTGATAAAGAAGAGGTACTTGAAAGGCTAGCTGTACTTAAAGTAGATAAGTCACCCGGTCTGGATGGAATGCAAGGGTGTAACATTTGCAATCCTCCAGTCCTCTGGCACCACCCCATTTAGTACCTCAGCCATCCCCTTTACCTCCATGAGTAGATCTCCTTTATAGTTCCTAATCGGTCCCACCCCTCCTCTTACTACCCGTTTACTGTCTACACGCCTACAGAAGACTTTTGGATTCCCTTTTATGTTGGCCGCCAGTTTATTCTCATACTCTCTCTTTGCCTCTCTCATTATACTAAATGTTCTATAGTATACACCAATATTTGGAATATCCAAGGTTGCTGAGGGAAGTAAGGGTGGAAATTGCGGAGGTACTGGCCATAATCTTCCAAATATCCATAGATACGGGGGGTGGTGACAGAGGACTGGAGAATTGCAAATGTTACACCCTTGTTCAAAAAAGGGTGTAAGGATAAACCCAGCAACTATAGGCCTGTCAGTTTAACTTCAGTGGTGGGGAAACTTTCAGAAACGATAATCTAAGACAGAATTAACAGTCACTTGGACGAGGATGGATTGATTAGGGAAAGCCAACCCGGATTTGTAAAGGCAAATCATGTTTAACTAACCTGATAAGAGTTTTTTGATGAGGTAGAGAGGGTAGATGAGGGCAATGCAGTTGATGTGGTGTATATGGACTTTCAAAAGGCATTTGATAAAGTGCCGCATGGTAGGCTTATCATCAAGATTGCGGCCCATGGAATAGAGGGGGCATTATGGTTAGCAATATGGATACGGAATTGGCTAAGTGACAGGAAACAGAGAATAGTGGTGAACGGTTGTTTTTCGGACTGGAGGGAGGTGTACAGTGCTGTTCCCCAGGGATCGGTACTGAGACCACTGCTTTTCTTGATTTTTATTAATGACTTGGACTTGGGTGTACAGGGCACAATTTCAAAATTTGCAGATGACACAAAACTAGGAAGGGTAGTAAACAGTGAGGAGGATAGTGAAAGACTTCAAGAGGATATAGACAGGCTGGTGGAATGGGCGGATACATGGCAGACGAAATTTAACGCAGAAAAATGCAGTGATACATTTTGGTAGGAAGAACAAGGAAAGGCAATACAAACTAGAGAGCACAATTCTTAAAGGGGTACAGGAACGGAGAGATCTGGGGGGATATGTGCACAAATCATTGAAGATGGCAGGGCAGGTTGAGAAAGCGGTTAAAAAAGCATATGGGATCCTGGGCTTTATAAATAGAGGCATAGAGTACAAAAGTATGGAAGTCATGATGAACCTTTATAAAACACTGGTTCGGCCACAACTGGAGTATTGTGTCCAGTTCTGGGTACCGCACTTTAGGAAAGATGTGAAGGTCTCAGAGAGGGTGCAGAAGAGATTTACTAGAATGATTCCAGGGATGAGGGACTTCAGTTATGTGGATAGGCTGGGGAAGCTGGGGTTGTTCTCCTTGGAACAGAGAAGATTACGAGGAGATTTGATAGAGGTATTCAAAATCATTAAGGGTCTAGACAGAGTAGATAGAGAGAAACTGTTCCCACTGGCGGAAGGGTCAAGAACCAGAGGGCACAGATTTAAGGTGATTGGCAAAAGAACCAAAGTTGACATGAGGAAAAACTTTTTTACACAGCGAGTGGTTAGGATCTGGAATGCACTGCCTGAGGGGGTGGTGGAGGCAGATTCAATCATGGCCTTCAAAAGGGAACTGGATAAGTACTTGAAAGGAAAAAATTTGCAGGGTTCTACGGGGATAGGGCGGGGGAGTGACTAGCTGGGTTGCTCTTGCATTGAGCCGGCATGGACTTGATGGGTCGAATGGCCTCCTTCTGTGCTGTAACCTTTCTAAGATTCTAACATAAGAACATAAAAATAGGAGCAAGAGTAGGCCGTATGGCCCGTCGAGCTTGCTTCGCCATTCAATACGATCACGGCTGATCTTTGACCTCAACTCCACTTTCCTGCCAGATCCCCATATCCCTTGATTCGCTTAGAGTCCAAAAATCTATTGATCTCAATCTTGATAATGCTCAGCGACTCAGCATCCACAGCCCTCTGGGGTAAAGAATTCCAGACATTCACAACCCTTGAGTGAAGAAATTCCTCTTCATCTCAATCCTAAATGTCCGACCCCTTATCCTGAGACAATGTCTCCTAGTTCTAGACTCTCCAGCCAGGGGAAACATCTTCTCAGCATCCACCCTGTCAAGCCCCCTCAGAACCTTATATGTTTCAATGAGATCACCTTTCATTCATAAGAACATAAGAAATAGGAGCAGGAGTAGGCCATACGGCCCCTCATGCCTGCATAAGGAGAACAAAACTGTACACAGTACTCCAGGTGAGGTCTCACCAAAGCCCTGTGCAATTTCAGCAAGACTTCCTTACTCTTGTACTCCAACCCTCTTGTGATAAAGGCCAACATACCATTTGCCTTCCTAATTGTTTGCTGTTCCTGCATGTTAACTTCCTGTGTTTCATGTACACGGACACACAAATCCCTCTGAACATCAACATTTAATAGTTTCTCACCATTTAAAAAATATTCTGTTTTTCTATTCTTCCTACCTAAGTGAATAACCTCACATTTCCCCACATTATACTCCATCTGTCACCTTCTTGCCCACTCACTTAACCTGTTGATATCCTTTTGCAGACTCTTTGTGTCCTCCTCACAGCTTACTTTCCCACCTAGCTTTGTATTGTCAGCAAACTTGGATACATTACACTCGGACCCTTCATCTAAGTCATTAATATAGATTGTAAATAGCTGAGGCCCAAGCACTGATCCTTGCAGCACCCCACTAGTTACAGACTGCCAACCCGAAAATGACCCGTTTATTCCTACTCTTTGTTTTCTGATCGTCAACTAATCCTCTATCCATGCTAATATATTACCCTCAATCCCATGAGCCCTAATCTTGTGTAACAACCTCTTATGTGGCATCTTACTGGGTGCTGGAAGGTGGGATTAGAATGGGCACCTGGTTGTTCTTCGAGCTGGCGCGGAAACGATGGGCCGAATGGCCCCCTTCTGTGCTTTGTCTTTTCTATGGTTCTATCTTATCGAATGCCTTTTGAAAATCCAAATATACAACATTCACTGGTTCCCCTTTATCTACCTTGCCAGTTACACTCTCAAAAAACTCTAATCGTTTTGTCAAACGCGAGCCCAGATGTTTAGACGGCTACATTACAATTTAAATGACATGGTGTTCATTTGCCGTACTACAGTGAGTGTTGGGATGTTTTATCTACATTAAAGGCGCTATATAAATGTAAGTTGTTGTCTAATATACTTCTACATCTGTAGAAGTATACTTTTGTGTTGTAGGTGTTCAGTAAGTTACATGTTTAGCAGGAAGATTGATAAATCAGATTACCTGAAAGAAATTCATAGACAGTTAATCAGTCTATTCAAACTCTGGTAAAACAGGGAGATACAAGAACAACAACAACTTGTATTTATATTGCGCCAAAAGGGAATTGGATAAATACTTAAAGGAGAGAAAATTACAGGGCTATGGGGAAAGGGCGAGGGAGTGGACTAATTGGATAGCTCTTTCAAAGAGCCGGCATAGGCACAATGGGCCGAATGGCCTCCTTCTGTGCTGCACCATTGCTTTAACAGCCATTAGGCCCCTAATTTGCATATTTAAGCAGCCTAACTCCTGTTTTAGGCATCCACCTGGGTCACATGGAACAACGAGATTCCTGTGTTCTTAGGGAAGGGAAGGTGTTGTCTCTGGGAGGCAGCAGGCCAGGTTTCAATAGAGGGGACGTATGAATATTCTGGAGTTCTGTTTGATTAGCATTTGGGTATCCGGGAGTATCTACACAGAGTTTTGCTCGGGAGATTAAATAGATGGGCTAGGGTCCACACAAGGGGCAACTGTAATGGCGGAAGGATCTTGCCTGATGGGCTGAATGGCCTTTTCTCACTCCATACTTTTGTTTAGGCTTTTCAAAATTTGGGAACGATGAGTGGGGCAAGAGTCAGGCCTGGACCGCTCAGGATTCTTCGGCAGTCTCTGCGGCCGCCATCAACAGGTAAATTTAAACATTTTTAATTAAAATACCCATCCGGCATCAATTGGTGCAGCATTAACTTGTTCCACTGTGAGTTTACTCCACACCACTTTGCAGCAGCATTTTAACTGGTGACCATTAATAGACTCCTGTCATCACATTTAAAGCTTCTGTAAGTATAATTAGACAGGACCTTTAAGGATATGTTGCAGCAGGTCAATTCAATTAGAATATAATTGTCTTTAGAGAAGAACGGAGACGATCCAAGGGGGGAGGGGCGAAATTGATCTTTGGTGGTCTCGCAAATTGGACGATAGCAAATTGGCTGCTCGATGGGAAAGAAAATAGAACCAAAGAATCAGAGACTGATACAGCACAGAAGGAGGCCATTCAGTCCGTCGTGCCTGTGCCGGCTCTTTGAAAGAGCTATCCAATTAGTCCCACTCCCCTGCCCTTTCCCCACAGCCCTGCAAATTATTCTCCTTCAAGTATTTACCCAATTCCCTTTTGAAAGTTATTATTGAATCTACTTCCACTGCCCTATCATGCAGTGCATTCCAGATTACAACAACTCGCTGCGTAGTCTATGTCCTCTTGAAGTCTGTTATTATCCTCATCACTGCTTACTACAGTTCCAAGTTTCGTGTCATCTGCAAACTTTGAAATTATATCCTGTATACCCAATATATACAAAAAGAGCAGTGGTCCTAATACTGAACCCTGGGGAACACCACTGTATACTTCCCTCCAGTCTGAAAAACAATTGTTCACAAAAAGCAGGACAAATCCAATCTGGCCAATTACCGCCCCATCAGTCTCCTCTCAATCATCAGCAAAGTGATGGAAGGTGTCGTCGACAGTGCTATCAAGCGGCACTTACTCACCAATAACCTGCTCACGATGCTCAGTTTGGGTTCCGCCAGGACCACTCGGCTCCAGACCTCATTACAGACTTGGTCCAAACATGGACAAAAGAGCTGAAGTCCAGAGGTGAGGTGAGAGTGACTGCCCTTGACATCAAGGCAGCATTTGACCGAGTGTGGCACCAAGGAGCCCTAGTAAAATTGAAGTCAATGGGAATCAGGGGAAAAACTCTCCAGTGGCTGGAGTCATAACCAGCACAAAGGAAGATGGTAGTGGTTGTTGGAGGCCTCAGGACATTGCTGCAGGAGTTCCTCAGGGCAGTGTCCTAAGCCCCACCATCTTCAGCTGCTTCATCAATGACCTTCCCTCCATCATAAGGTCAGAAATGGGGATGTTCGCTGATGATTGCACAGTGTTCAGTTCCATTCGCAACCCCTCAAATAATGAAGCAGTCTGAGCCTGCATGCAGCAAGACCTGGACAACGTCCAGGCTTGGGCTGATAAGTGGCAAGTAACATTCGCGCCAGACAAGTGCCAGGCAATGACCATCTCAAACAAGAGAGAGTCTAACCACCTCCCCTTGACATTCAAAGACATTACCATCGCCGAATCCCCCACCATCAACATTCTGGGGGTCACCATTGACCAGAAACTTAACTGGACCAGCCATATAAATACTGTGGCTACAAGAGCAGGTCAAAGGCTGGGTATTCTGCGACGAGTGACTCACCTCCTGACTCCCCAAAGCCTTTCCACCATCTACAAGGCACAAGTCAGGAGTGTGATGGAATACTCTCCACTTGCCTGGATGAGTGCAGCTCCAACAACACTCAAGAAGCTCGACACCATCCAGGACAAAGCAGCCCGCTTGATTGGCACCCCATCCACCACCCTAAACATTCACTCCCTTCACCACCGGCGCACTGTGGCTGCAGTGTGTACCATCCACAGGATGCACTGCAGCAACTCGCCAAGGCTTTTTCGACGGCACTTCCCAAACCCACGACCTCTACCACCTAGAAGGACAAGAGCAGTAGGCACATGGGAACACCACCACCTGCACATTCCCCTCCAAGTCACACACCATCCCGACTTGGAAATATATCACCGTTCCTTCATCGTCGCTGGGTCAAAATCCTGGAACTCCCTAACAGCACAGTGGGAGAACCTTCACCACACGGATTGTAGTGGTTCAAGAAGGCGGCTCACCACCACCTTCTCAAGGGCAATTGGGGATGGGCAATAAATGCCGGCCTCGCCAGCGACGCCCACATCCCATGAACAAATAAAAAAAACCTCCCTGCTTTCTGTCCCTTAGCCAATTTTGTATCCATGCTGCCATTGCCCCTTTAATCCCATGGGCTTTAATTTTGCTAACAAGTTTATTATGTGGTATTTTGAAAGTCCATTTACACAACATCAACCGCACTACCCTCATCAACCCTCTCTGTTACTTCATCAATTAACTCAATCAAGTTAGTCAAACACAATTTACTTTTTAACAAATCCGTGCTGGCTGTCATTTATTAACCCATATTTTTCCAAGTGACAATTACTTTTGTCTCGGATTATTGTCTCTAAAAGTTTCCCCACCACCAATGTTAGGCTGACTGGCCTGTGGTTTCCGGATTTATCCCTCTCCCCATTTTTGAACAGGGGTATAACATTTGCAATCCTCCAGTCCTCTGGCACTGCTCCCATATCTAAGAACAATTGGAAGATTATGGCCAGAGCCTCCACAATTTCCACCTTACTTCCCTCAGCACCTACGATGCATCCCATCCAGACCGGGTGACTCTTCTACTCTGAGAGCTGTCAATCTTTTAAGTACCTCCTCTTTATCTATTTTTATCCTATCCAATTTCTCTACTAACTCCTCCTTTACTGTGACATTGTTCTTTAGTGAAGACAGATGCAAAGTATTCATTTAGTACCTCAGCCATGCCCTCTGCCTCCAAAATTGGGCATCTTGTTAAATCGGCTGCCGGTTAGCTATCGCTGAAGACCAATTTCAAAAATAAAATAGGGTGACATCATTGGGCATAAATGTCCAATTTTAACCTTGTGCTCTTTGGCCTCCCAGTCTTCTGGTAAATGTTAAAATTGCCATTTGTCTGATTTGGGAATGTTTGTTTGTTTGTGAAACAAACTGAACCTCATACATTTAATTTTATATTTAATATGGAACATAGAAAGTTTCATAACAAAACTGCACGTTGTCACTGAATGCGCTTCAGGACAAGGCTTAAAAGTCAACTGAGATTTAATATATTAGCTCAATCTCTGAAACTTTTATTTTTTTGTTGGTTGAAGGGATGAAACTTTCTCTTATTAAAAGTTTCTTCTCTTTTCTTCTCTTTCTGGGCTGACACTCCAGTATAGTACTGATGGAATGCTGCACTGTCGCAGGAGCCGCTTTTCAGATGAGATGTTAAACTGAGGCCCTGTCTGCCCTCTCAGGTGGATATAAAGGATCCCATGGCACAATATCGAAGAAGAGCAGAGGAGTTCTCCCGGTGTCCCGGGCCAATATTTATCCCTCAACCAACATCACTAAAAAAGCAGATGATCTGGTCATTATCCTATTGCTGTTTGTGGGATCTTGCTGTGCACAAATTGGCTGCCGCTTTTCCTACATTACAACAGTGACTGCACTTCAAAGGTAGTTCATTGGCTGTAAAATACTTTGGAACGTCCTGAGGTTGTGAAAGGTGCTGTAGAAATGCAAGTTCTATCATTTTTCAAGACATCTTTTCAATCCATTCTGCTGCCTGACCCCTGACCCCACACACTCTGATCTTTGTCATGAATCTCTTATGTGGCACATTATCAAAGGCCTTTTGAAAGTCTATGTATATCACATCACATCCACTGCAATACCCTTGTCCATTCTTTCGTTACATCTTTAAAATTTAATAGGATTAGTTAAACATGACCTTCCTTTTAGAAAACCATGCTTTTTTTTCCAATATTCTCCATCTATTTTACATGGGTCTGAGTATCGATGCAGAGGTTTGAAGAGTGATGCTTTCTCTTTTACAGTGGGCTGGATATTGAGGCTCCTTCTTTCATGGGGGTCTGGATGGTGATTCTGTACTGTCACAAAGGTCTTGATGGCAATTTGCCCTTTTTTACAGGGGTCTGAAGGTAGTCGCTCCTTTAGCTACACCGGTCTTGATATTGAGGTTCCCTCTTTTACAATTGTCCGAATGATGACACTCATCTTTTCTAAGGGTCCATGAGGCAATGTCTCACAGAGGTCCAGCTGGCTCCCTTTTGAGCTGCTGTGATGTTGATTCTTGGCTCCTTTCCTTCCCTCGGGCTACATTTGTAGGGTTTGTTCTGTGCTACAAACTTTATCAAAAATAACAATGAGTCAATTGTCTTGTTGAGTTTCTATTCCCTGAATAAGCAGTGAGTCATCGGAAAGTCTTCCTTTCTCTCAATCTTGCTAATGCTTTGGGCTCTATCTACAAATAGGGACCAATAGCACAGGACCCTTTGATGTATCTGCATTTATTAGTGAGGTTCACCCCGCAGTTACATGCCTGATAATTGTATTAATTGTTGGGTCTATCAACAAGGTAAGTAGTTGATGTGTGTTCTTTACAATTTTTTTTTGATGTGCTTGTTTGTATTGCTAATTTATCCAACCGAACATCCTCCAATAGACACAGCAGTGTTACACTTCATAACACAGTGCATTATAATATATTATGTTATATCCAGTAACACAGTGGGTTATTATACAACATATATTGTAGGAGTGTTATATCCAGTGACACAGTGGGTTATTATACAACATATATTGTGGGAGTGTTATATCCAGTGACACAGTGGGTTATTATACAACATATATTGGGGGAGTGTTATATCCAGTAACACAGTGGGATGTTATACAACATATATTGTGGGAGTGTTATATCCAGTGACACAGTGGGTTATTATACAACATATATTGTGGGAGTGTTATATCCAGTAACACAGTGGGTTATTATACAACATATATTGTGGGAGTGTTATATCCAGTAACACAGTGGGTTATTATACAACATATATTGTGGGAGTGTTATATCCAGTAACACAGTGGGTTATTATACAACATATATTGTGGGAGTGTTATATCCAGTAACACAGTGGGTTATTATACAACATATATTGTGGGAGTGTTATATCCAGTAACACAGTGGGTTATTATACAACATATATTGTGGGAGTGTTATATCCAGTAACACAGTGGGTTATTATACAACATATATTGTGGGAGTGTTATATCCAGTAACACAGTGGGTTATTATACAACATATATTGGGGGAGTGTTATATCCAGTGACACAGTGGGTTATTATACAACATATATTGTGGGAGTGTTATATCCAGTAACACAGTGGGTTATTATACAACATATATTGGGGGAGTGTTATATCCAGTAACACAGTGGGTTATTATACAACATATATTGTGGGAGTGTTATATCCAGTGACACAGTGGGTTATTATACAATGTTATGGGAGTGTTATATCCAGTACACAGTGGGTTATTATACAACATATATTGTGGGAGTGTTATATCCAGAACATACGGTATAATAATTAACTATGTCATTGAAAAATTACTCTGTGGGATAATGATAACGGTTATTATACAATGTTATGGGAGTGTTATATCCAGTAACACAGTGGGTTACTCTATGATACATATTGTGGGAGTGTTATATCCAGTGACACAGTGGATTACTATATGATACATATTATGGGAGTGTTATATCCAGTAACACAGTGGGTTACTCTATGATACATATTGTGGGAGTGTTATATCCAGTGACACAGTGGATTACTATATGATACATATTATGGGAGTGTTATATCCAGTAACACAGTGGGTTACTCTATGATACATATTATGGGAGTGTTATATCGAGTAACACAGTGGGTTATATATTATGAGAATGTTAAATCCAGTGTAATATGTGCACGTTGCAGCCAGTACCTCACTGGCTTGAGATTATGCTATGTTATAGGTACAAACATTTAACATGTTATTCTGAAATTCCTCTCTGCACTATTTTAGTGGAGGTATTAACCCATTTCCCTACAATTAAATAACAGAAATTAATCTCCGATGGAGGCAATATGAGTTCTTAACGGTTATCCCACAGAGTAATTTTTCAATGACACAGTTAATTATTATACCGTATGCGAATGAGTGTGATAAGTGGAGTTTAATTTCTTCTGGATGCTACTTTTTGCATACTGTATAACACATTATGTTAAATACATTGTTGTGTTGATTTTCATCGGGGCAACAACAGTGATAAAATAACACAACCAGGAATTTAACAAGTGTATCAACTTTTACTAAAAAAAAGTGTAAGGTGAAAATTAAACCCCATAGAGTATTATTATTTTCAATATATATTTTGTACCCAATAACAGAGTGTGCTATTTACTATACACAGAAGCGTTATACCAAGTAACATAGTATATTATATGCTATATGCGAGTGTTATAACCTATAACAAAGTGTGTTATATAGTATCGCAATACAGGAGCCTTATACCCAATAACAGTGTGTGTTATATACAGCACATGAGTGTTATACCCAGTAAGAGTGTGTGTTATATACAACACATGAGTGTTATACCCAATAACAGTGTGTGTTATATACTATACGTGTTATACCCAATAACAGTGTGTGTTATATACTATATGTGAGTGTTATACCCAATAACAGTGTGTGTTATATACAACATGAGTGTTATACCTAATAACTGTGTGTTATATACAACATGAGTGTTATACCCAATAACTGTGTGTTATATACAACACGAGTGTTATACCCAATAACTGTGTGTTATATACAACACGAGTGTTATACCCAATAACTGTGTGTGTTATATACAACACGAGTGTTATACCCAATAACTGTGTGTTATATACAACACGAGTGTTATACCCAATAACTGTGTGTTATATACAACACGAGTGTTATACCCAATAACTGTGTGTGTTATATACAACACGAGTGTTATACCCAATAACTGTGTGTTATATACAACACGAGTGTTATACCCAATAACTGTGTGTTATATACAACACGAGTGTTATACCCAATAACTGTGTGTTATATACAACATGAGTGTTATACCCAATAACTGTGTGTTATATACAACACGAGTGTTATACCCAATAACTGTGTGTTATATACAACACGAGTGTTATACCCAATAACTGTGTGTTATATACAACACGAGTGTTATACCCAATAACTGTGTGTTATATACAACACGAGTGTTATACCCAATAACTGTGTGTGTTATATACAACACGAGTGTTATACCCAATAACAGTGTGTGTTATATACAACATGAGTGTTATACCCAATAACTGTGTGTTATATACAACACGAGTGTTATACCCAATAACAGTGTGTGTTATATACATGAGTGTTATACCCAATAACTGTGTGTTATATACAACACATAAATAAGTGTGTGCTATATATTATATGTGAGTGTTATACCCAATAACAGTGTGTGTTATATACTATAGCAATACGAACATACGAACATATGAATTAAGAGCAGGAGTAGGTCATTCAGCCCCTCGAGCCTGCTCTGCCATTTGATAAGATCATGGCTGATCTGTTTCTGACCTCAACCTTACTTTCCCATCTCCCTACTATAACCTTTGTCTCCCTTGTTAATCAGGAATCTATCTAACTCAGCCTTAAAAATATTCAATGACCCTGCCTCCTCCGCTCTCTGGGGAAGACAGTTCCACAGAATCACGACCCTCTGAGAGAAAAAATTTCTCCTCATCTCCGTCTTAAATGGGAGACCCCTTATTTTTAAACTGTGGCCCCTAGTTCTAGTCTCTTCCACAAGGGGAAACATCCTCTCAGCATCTACCCCTTCTAGTCCCCTCAGGATCTTATATGTTTCAATAAGATCACCTCTCATTCTTCTAAACTCCAGTGTATACAGGCCCAACTTGTCCAACCTTTCCTCATAAGATAACCCCTCATCCCAGGAATCAGTCGAGTGAACCTTCTCTGAACCGCCTCTAAAGCAATTATATCCTTTCCTAAATAAGGAGACCAAAACTGCACACAGTATTCTAGATGTGGTCTCACCAATGCCCTGTACAGCTGTAGTAAAACATCTCTACTTTTATATTCCATTCCCCTTGCAATAAATGACAACATTCCATTTGCCTTCCTAATCACTTGTTGTACCTGCATACTAACTTTTTGTGATTCGTGTACTAGGACACCCAGATCTCTCTGTACCTCAGAGTTCTGCAATCTCTCGCCATTTAAATAACATACTGCTTTTCTATTCCTGCCAAAGTGAACAAGTTCACATTTTCCCACATTTTGCCCACTCACTTAACCTATCCATACTCCTTAGCAGACTCCTTATGTCCCCTTCACAACTTATACCCAATAAGAGTGTGTTATATACTATATGTGAGTTATACCCAATAACAGAGTGTGTTACATGCTTAATTGCGGTACATGTGGACACCAGGTGAGGATGGGATGGGGCAATGACTGTGACACCATACTGTGGTAGAATAGCCCACTGACACTGACTGTCAAGGTGCCCACCCAAATAATGGCCACTTGAACAAGGTACCAGGCGGTGACGGGCACCAATGGAATTGTACCTTAGTATGAGTCATCATCCATGGCAGGAAAGGGTGAGAAATAATATTCAAATCGCCTAACCTGGAGTGTGCCAACTTTAAGCATCAGCATTGGACAGTGTCCTGACTCAGCCTAGATCACGCAACTTGTTGCACATAAACTTCAGCCGTGTAACGTAGAAATTATTTTTATTTTGTTCCGCCGTATTAATGGCATTGGCAACACGACAGACGTCACCACAATACAAACTGGGCTTTAACTCTTCAGGGGTTGCATCAGAAAGAGGGTTGCAAAGCCCTCCGATAGGGTCCAGTTGGAAATAATGAGAGGCTGTGTTCTATCCCCAATTCTCATGTCTGAATACTTCAGTACTCTTTGTACCCGTCTGACCTGCTAACCCTTTGTCCCAGTTCAGCAACGCCTTGATTTTAAAATTCTCATCCTTGTTTTCAAATCCCTCCATGGCCTCACCCCTCCCTATCTCTGTAACCTCCTCCAGCCCTACAATCCTCCAATATCTCCGCACTCCTCCAATTCTGGCCTCTTGTGCGTCCCCGATTTTAATCACACCACCATTGGCGGCCGTGCCTTCAGCTGCCTAGGCCCTAAGCTCTGGAATTCCCTCCCTAAACCTCTCCGCCTCTCTCTCCTCCTTTAAGTCGCTCCTTTACCTCTTTGACAAAGCTTTTTGTCTTCTGTCCTAATATCTCCTATCCTAATATATGTGGCTCGGTGTCAAATTTTGTTTGTTAACACTCCTGTGAAGCGCCTAGGGATGTTTTACTACGTTAAAGACGCCATATAAATGCAAGTTGATGTTGTATATGTGAGTGTTATACCCAATAACAAAGTGTGTTATATACAATATGTGACTGTTATATCTAAGAACAGTGTGTTATATACTCCATATGAGTGTTACACCCAAGAACAGAGTGTGTTATATACTATGCCCGAGTGTTATACCCAATAACAGAGTGTGGTATATACTATATGTGAGTGTTATACCCAATAACAGAGTGTGTTATAGACTATATGTGAGTGTTATACCCATTAACAGTGTGTTATAGACTATATGTGAGTGTTATACCCAATAACAGAGTGTGTTATATACTATATGAGTGTTATACCCAATAACAGAGTGTGTTATAGACTATATGTGAGTGTTATACCCATTAACAGTGTGTTATAGACTATATGTGAGTGTTATACCCATTAACAGTGTGTTATAGACTATATGTGAGTGTTATACCCATTAACAGTGTGTTATATACTATATGTGAGAGTTATACCCATTAACAGAGTGTGTTATATACTATATGTGAGAGTTATACCCAATAATAGTGTATTATATACTATATGTGAGTGTTATACCCAATAACAGAGTGTGTTATAGACTATATGTGAGAGTTATACCCAATAACAGAGTGTGTTATATACTATATGTGAGAGTTATACCCAATAACAGAGTGTCTTATATACTATACCCGAGTGTTATACCCATTAACAGAGTGTGTTATATACTATATGAGTGTTATACCCAATAATAGTGTGTTATATACTATATGTGAGTGTTATACCCAATAATAGTGTGTTATATACTATACTCGAGTGTTATACCCATTAACAGTGTGTGTTATATACAATATGTGAGTGTTATACCCAATAATAGTGTTATAGACTATATGTGAGTGTTATACCCAATAATAGTGTGTTATATACTATATGTGAGTGTTATACCCAATAATAGAGTGTGTTATATACTATATGTGAGTGTTATACCCATTAACAGTGTGTGTTATAGACTATATGTGAGTGTTATACCCAATAATAGTGTGTTATATACTATATGTGAGTGTTATACCCATTAACAGAGTGTGTTATATACTATATGTGAGTGTTATACCCAATAACAGAGTGTGTTATAGACTATATGTGAGTGTTATACCCAATAATAGTGTGTTATATACTATATGTGAGTGTTATACCCATTAACAGTGTGTGTTATATACTATATGTGAGAGTTATACCCAATAACAGAGTGTCTTATATAATATACCTGAGTGTTATACCCAATAACAGAGTGTGCTATATAATATACCCGAGTGTTATACCCAGTAACAGAGTGTGGTATATAATATACCCGAGTGTTATACCCAGTAACAGAGTGTGGTATATAATATACCTGAGTGTTATACCCAATAACAGAGTGTGTTATATACTATACCCGAGTGTTATACCCAATAACAGAGTGTGGTATATAATATACCCGAGTGTTATACCCAGTAACAGAGTGTGGTATATAATATACCTGAGTGTTATACCCAATAACAGAGTGTGTTATATACTATACCCGAGTGTTATACCCAATAACAGAGTGTGGTATATAATATACCCGAGTGTTATACCCAGTAACAGAGTGTGTTATATAATATACCCGAGTGTTATACCCAATAACAGAGTGTCTTATATAATATACCCGAGTTTTATACCCAGTAACAGAGTGTGGTATATAATATACCTGAGTGTTATAACCAATAACAGAGTGTGTTATATAATATACCCGAGTGTTATACCCAGTAACAGAGTGTGGTATATAATATACCTGAGTGTTATACCCAATAACAGAGTGTCTTATATAATATACCCGAGTGTTATACCCAGTAACAGAGTGTGGTATATAATATACCTGAGTGTTATAACCAATAACAGAGTGTGTTATATAATATACCCGAGTGTTATAACCAATAACAGAGTGTGGTATATAATATACCCGAGTGTTATACCCAGTAACAGAGTGTGGTATATAATATACCCGAGTGTTATACCCAGTAACAGAGTGTGGTATATAATATACCTGAGTGTTATACCCAATAACAGAGTGTGTTATATACTATACCCGAGTGTTATACCCAATAACAGAGTGTGGTATATAATATACCCGAGTGTTATACCCAGTAACAGAGTGTGGTATATAATATACCTGAGTGTTATACCCAATAACAGAGTGTGTTATATACTATACCCGAGTGTTATACCCAATAACAGAGTGTGGTATATAATATACCCGAGTGTTATACCCAGTAACAGAGTGTGGTATATAATATACCTGAGTGTTATACCCAATAACAGAGTGTGTTATATACTATACCCGAGTGTTATACCCAATAACAGAGTGTGGTATATAATATACCCGAGTGTTATACCCAATAACAGAGTGTGGTATATAATATACCCGAGTGTTATACCCAGTAACAGAGTGTGGTATATACTATTACATAAAGAAAGACTTACATTTATATGGCGCTGTTCATGACCTGGGGACATCTCAAAGTGCTTTACGACAAATGAAGTTCTTTTTTAAATTGCAGTCACTGTTGTAATGTAGGAAATGCGGCCCCTAGTTCTAGTCTCCCCCGCAAGTGGAAACATTTTCTCTACATCTACCCTATCAAACCCTTTCATAATCTTAAAGACCTCTATCAGGTCACTCCTCAGTCTTCTCTTTTCTAGAGAAAAGAGCCCCAGCCTGTTCAATATTTCCTGATAGGTATAACCTTTCAGTTCTGGTATCATCCTAGTAAATATTTTTTGTACATTCTCCAGTGCCTCTACATCCTTTTTAGAATATGGAGACCAGAACTGTTCACAGTACTCCAAGTGTGGTCTAACCAAGGTTCTATACAAGTTTAATATAACTTCTCTGCTTTTCAATTCTATCCCTCTAGAAATGTACCCGAGTGCTTTTTTTTTTATGGCCTTATTAACCTGAGTTGCTACTTTTAGTGATTTGTGTATCAGTACCCCGAGATCCCTCTGCCCCTCTACCCCATTTAGACTTTTATTATCCAAGCAGTTTGTGGCCTCCTTATCCTTCCTACCAAAATGTACCACCTCACACATATCTATATTGAAATTCATTTGCCAATTACACGCCCATTCTACATGTTTACTAATGTCTTCCTGTATTCTGCCCAGTCCTCCTCGGTATTAACCCCAATTTGTTGTCGTCCACAAATTGTGAAATTGTATTTCCGATTCCTGAGTCCAAATCATTTATGTATGTGGTGAACAACATGGTCACAGCAGCGATCCCTGTGGAACACCACTTCCCATCTTTTGCCAGTCTGAGTAACGACCTTTAACTCTGACTATACGTGAGTGTTATATCCAGTGTATTATACAATACTCAAGTGTTATACCCATTAACAGAGTGCGTCATATACCATAGAACATACAGCTCTACAGTATCTAATCCCAATGCCCTGCTCTCTCCCCATGGCCGAGCACCTTCCTAAACTTCAAATATTTATACACTATTGCCTTAAAAGATGAAATTGTCTCTTCCTTAACTGCTCTCCATGACAAAGCAGTGCATGCTGCACAAAAATGTTTCTCCGAACCTGTCCCCCAATCACTTAGTGTTATGGTTATTAACAGTGTGTGTTATATATACAGCACTGTAACATCATATATATAAAATCGAGCATTGTACCCAGTAATATATATTCTATATTATATTATTAATCTCCAGTGGAGTTGCTCACAGTGAGTCCGGGGCGCATTGTTTGATATCAATTGGGTTGTTCCAAACAATGTGTTGCAGGGAAAGTGTGACAGAAATGTATACAGGAAATACAGGAACAGTGTGCAGTTCCATTCACAACCCCTCAGATAATGAAGCAGTCCGAGCCCGCATGCAGCAAGACCTGGACAACATCCAGGCTTGGGCTGATAAGTGGCAAGTAACATTCGCGTCAGACAAGTGCCAGGCAATGACCATCTCCGACAAGAGAGAGTCTAACCACCTCCCCTTGACATTAACGGCATTACCAGCGCTGAATCCCCCACCATCAACATCCTGGAGGTCACCATTGACCAGAAACTTAACTGGACCAGCCATATAAATACTGTGGCTACAAGAGCAGGTCAGAGGCTGGGTATTCTGCGGCGAGTGACTCACCTCCTGACTCCCCAAAGACTTTCCACCATCTACAAGGCACAAGTCAGGAGTGTGATGGAATACTCTCCACTTGCCTGGATGAGTGCAGCTCCAACAACACTCAAAAAGCTCAACACCATCCAGACAAAGCAGCCCGCTTGATTGGCACCCCATCCACCACCCGAAACATTCACTCCCTTCCTTGTATCATAGAGTCATAGAGTCATCGAAGTTTACAACATGGAAACAGGTCCTTCGGCCCAACATGTCCATGTCGCCCAGTTTATACCACTAAGCTAGTCCCAATTGCCTGCACTTGGCCCATATCCCTCTATACCCATCTTACCCATGTAACTGTCCAAATGCTTTTTAAAAGACAAAATTGTACCCGCCTCTACTACTGCCTCTGGCAGCTCGTTCCAGACACTCACCACCCTTTGAGTGAAAAAATTGCCCCTCTGGACCCTTTTGTATCTCTCCCCTCTCACCTTAAATCTATGTCCCCTCGTTATAGACTCCTCTACCTTTGGGAAAAGATTTTGACTATCTACCTTATCTATGCCCCTCATTATTTTATAGACTTCTACAAGATCACCCCTTAACCTCCTACTCTCCAGGGAAAAAAGTCCCAGTCTATCTAACCTCTCCCTATAAGTCAAACCATCAAGTCCCGGTGGCATCCTAGTAAATCTTATCTGCACTCTTTCTAGTTTAATAATATCCTTTCTATAATAGGGTGACCAGAACTGTACACAGTATTCCAAGTGTGGCCTTACTAACGTCTTGTACAACTTCAACAAGACATCCCAACTCCTGTATTCAATGTTCTGACCAATGAAACCAAGCATGCCGAATGCCTTCTTCACCACCCTATCCACCTGTGACTCCACTTTCAAGGAGCTATGAACCTGTACTCCTAGATCTCTTTGTTCTATAACTCTCCCCAACGCCCTACCATTAACGGAGTAGGTCCTGGCCCGATTCGATCTACCAAAATGCATCACCTCACATTTATCTAAATTAAACTCCATCTGCCATTCATCGGCCCACTGGCCCAATTTATCAAGATCCCGTTGCAATCCGAGATAACCTTCTTCACTGTCCACAATGCCACCAATCTTGGTGTCATCTGCAAACTTACTAACCATGCCTCCTAAATTCTCATCCAAATCATTAATATAAATAACAAATAACAGCGGACCCAGCACCGATCCCTGAGGCACACCGCTGGTCACAGGCCTCCAGTTTGAAAAACAACCCTCTACAACCACTCTCTGTCTTCTGTCGTCAATCCAATTTTGTATCCAATTGGCTACCTCACCTTGGATCCCGTGAGATTTAACCTTATGTAACAACCTACCATGCGGTACCTTGTCAAAGGATTTGCTAAAGTCCATGTAGACCACGTCTACTGCACAGCCCTCATCTATCTTCTTGGTTACCCCTTCAAAAAACTCAATCAAATTCGTGAGACATGATTTTCCTCTCACAAAACCATGCTGACTGTTCCTAATCAGTCCCTGCCTCTCCAAATGCCTGTAGATCCTGTCGCCCTTCTTAAACAAAGGCACAACATTTGCTACCCTCCAATCTTCAGGCACCTCACCTGTAGCTGTCAATGATTCAAAAATCTCTGCTCGGGGACCTGCAATTTCCTCCCTAACCTCCCATAACGTCCTGGGATACATTTCATCAGGTCCCGGAGATTTATCTACCTTGATGCGCGTTAAGACGTCCAGCACCTCCCTCTCTGTAATATGTACACTCCTCAAGACATCACTATTTATTTCCCCAAGTTCCCTAACATCGATGCCTTTCTCAACCGTAAATACCGATGTGAAATATTCATTCAGGATCTCACCCATCTCTTGTGGTTCTGCACATAGATGACCTTGTTGATCCTTAAGAGGCCCTACTCTCTCCCCAGTTACTCTTTTGCCCTTTATGTATTTGTAGAAGCTCTTTGGATTCTCCTTTGCCTTATCTGCCAAAGCAATCTCATGTCCCCTTTTTGCCCTCCTGATTTCTCTCTGAACTCTACTCCGGCAATCTCTATACTCTTCAAGGGATCCACTTGATCCCAGCTGCCGATGCATGTCATATGCCTCCTTCTTCTTTTTGACTCGGGCCTCAATCTCCCGAGTCATCCAAGGTTCCCTACTTCTACCAGCCTTGCCCTTCACTTTATAAGGAATGTGCTTACCCTGAACCCTGGTTAACACACTTTTGAAAGCCTCCCACTTACCAGACGTCCCTTTGCCTGCCAACAGACTCTCCCAATCAACTTCTGAAAGTTCCTGTCTAATACCATCAAAATTAGCCTTTCCCCAATTTAGAATTTTAACTTTTGGGCCAGACCTATCATTCTCCATAGCTATCTTAAAACTAATGGAATTATGATCACTGGTCCCAAAGTGATCCCTCACTAACACTTCTGTCACCTGCCCTTCCTTATTTCCCAAGAGGAGGTCAAGTTTTGCCCCCTCTCTAGTCGGGCCATCCACATACTGAATGAGAAATTCCTCCTGAATACACTCAACAAATTTCTCTCCATCCAAGCCCCTAATGCTATGGCTGTCCCAGTCAATGTTGGGAAAGTTAATGTCCCCTACTATTACCACCCTATTTTTCTTGCAGCTGTCTGTAATCTCCTTACATATTTGCTCCTCAATTTCCCGTTGACTATTTGGGGGTCTGTAGTACAATCCTATCAAAGTGATCTCTCCCTTCTTATTTTTCAGTTCTACCCATATAGACTCAGTGGGCGAACCCTCGGATATATCCCCTCTCACTACTGCCGTGATGTTCTCCCTAATCAAGAACGCAACTCCCCCTCCTCTCTTACCTCCTGCTCTATCTTTCCTATAGCGTCTGTACCCTGGAACGTTGAGCTGCCAGTCCTGCCCCTCCCTTACCCATGTTTCAGTAATAGCTATAACATCCCAGTCCCATGTACCCATCCATGCCCTGAGTTCATCTGCCTTGCCCATTAGACTTCTTGCATTGAAATAAATGCAGTTTAATCTAGACTTCCCTTGGTCTTTGCCCTGCTTTCTCAGACCATCTGTCCGGTCATGTTTTGTACACTCTCCCTTACTGCCTTTTGTTTCTGTCACCACTTTACTTCCCACTGACTTCCTGCATCGGTTCCCATCCCCCTGCCACATTAGTTTAAACCCTCCCCAACAGCACAAGCAAACACTCCCCCTAGGACATTGGTTCCAGTCCTGCCCAGATGCAGACCGTCCAATTTGTACTGGTCCCACCTCCCCCAGAACCGGTTCCAATGGCCCAGGAATTTGAATCCCTCCCTCTTGCACCGTTTCTCAAGCCACGTATTCATCATCTGCAAACTTTCATACGTTACACTCGGTCCCCTCCTCCAAATCGTTAATATAGATTGTAAAGAGTTGGGGACCCAGCACCGACCCCTGCGGAACACCACTGGCTACTGGTTGCCAGTCCGAGAATGAACCATTTATCCCAACTCTCTGCTTCCTGTTAGATAACCAATCCTCCACCCATGCCAGAATATTACCCCCAATCCAGTGATTCTTTTTCTTGAGCAATAATCTTTTATGTGGTACCTTGTCGAATGCCTTCTGGAAGTCTAAATACACTACGTCCACTGGTTCCCCTTTATCCACTCTGTACGTTACCTAGCACAAAGGAAGATGGTAGTGGTTGTTGGAGGCCAATCATCTCAGACCTACGACATTGCTGCAGGAGTTCCTCAGGGCAGTGTCCAAGGCCCAACCATCTTCAGCTGTTTCATCAATGACCTTCGCTCCATCATAAGGTCAGAAATGGTCATGTTCGCTGATGATTCAACAGCGTTCAGTTGTATTCGCAACCCCTCAGATAATGAAGCAGTCCGTGCCCGCATGCCCCCATGCAGCAAGACCTGGACAATATCCAGGCTTGGGCTGATAAGTGGCAAGTAACATTCGCGCCAGAAAAGTGCCAGGCAATGACCATCTCCAACAAGAGAGGATCTAACCACCTCCCCTTGACATTCAACGGCATTACCATCACTGAATCCCCCACCATCACCTTGACCAGAAACTTAACTGGACCAGCCACATAAATACTGTGGCTACAAGAGCAGGTCAGAGGCTGGGTATTCTGTGGCGAGTGACTCACCTCCTCGGAACATAGGAACAGGAGTAGGCCATTCAGCCCCTCGTGTCTGCTCCGCCATTTGATAAGATCATGGCTGATCTGTGATCTAACTCCATATACCCGCCTTTGGCCCATATCCCTTAATACCTTTGGTTGCCAAAAAGCTATCTATCTCAGATTTAAATTTAGCAATTGAGCTAGTATCAATTGCCGTTTGTGTGCAGAAATGTTTTCTATTCTTGCTCCTGAAAGGTCTGGCTCTAATTTTTAGACTGTGCCCCCTACTCCTAGAATCCCCAACCAGTGGAAATAGTTTCTCCCTATCCACCCCATCTGTTCCCCTTAATATCTTATAAACTTCGATCAGATCACCCCTTAACCTTCGAAACTCCAGAGAATACAACCGCAATTTGTGTAATCTCTCCTTGTAACTTAACCCTTGAAGTCTGGGTATCATTCTAGTAAACCTACGCTGCACTCCCTCCAAGGCCAATATGTCCTTCCGAAGGTGCGGTGCCCAGAACTGCTCATAGTACTCCAGGTGCGGTCTAACCAGGGTTTTGTATAGCTGCAGCATAACTTCTGCCCCCTTGTACTCTCGTCCTCTAGATATAAAGGCCAGCATTCCATTAGACATATTGATTATTTTCTGCACCTGTTCATGACACTTCAATGATCGATGTACCTGAACCCCTAAGTCCCTTTGGACATCCACTGTTTTTAACTTTTTACCATTTAGAAAGTACCCTGTTCTATCCTTTTTTGATCCAAAGTGGATGACCTCACATTTGTCTACATTGAATTCCATTTGCCACAGTTTTGCCCAATCACCTAATCTATCAATATCGCTTTCCCAAAGCACCGATTCCCCAAAGCCTTTCCACCATCTACAAGGCTATAGTTGGACTATAACCTGGTGTTGTAAGATTCCTTACATTTGTCCACCCCAGTCCATCACCGGCATCTCCACATCAAGTCAGGAGTGTGATGGAATACTCTCCACTTGCCTGGATGAGTGCAGCTCCAACAACACTCAAGAAGCTCGACACCATCCAGGACAAAGCAGCCCGCTTGATTGGCACCCCATCCACCACACTAAACATTCACTCCCTTTACCACCGGCGCACTGTGGCTGCAGTGTGCACCATCCACAGGATGCACTGCAGCAACTCGCCAAGGCTTCTTCAACAGCACCTCCCAAACCCGCAACCTCTACCGCCTAGAAGGACAAGGGCAGCAGGTACATGGGAACAACACCACCTGCACATTCCCGATATATTTCCAAGTCACACACCATCCCGACTTGGAAATATATCGCCGTTCCTTCATCGTCGCTGGGTCAAAATCCTGAAACTCCCTTCCTAACAGCACACGGACTGCAGCGGTTCAAGAAGGCGGCTCACCACCACCTTCTCAAGGGCAATTAGGGATGGGCAATAAATGCTGGCCTCGCCAGCGACGCCCACATCCCATGAACCAATAAAAAAAATAAGTGTGAGACTTTTAAGAAGTGCTTCTCTATGCAATACATTCAGTACATTATTCGTGTATAGTATACATTCCCGTGGTATTGCTCATGATATGTCAGAGAATATGTGTCTGTCATTTTCTCCCCGTCGCTGTCTTCTGCTTCCATGTCTCTTTCCCCCCTTTTCTGCTGATCTGTGTATTTCCTTCCTTTCTGCTTCCCGAGATCTGTGCTTCCTATTCTTCTTTGCTGTCAGGTGGGGGTTGCTGATGGAGGTGGTGGGGAAGGAAGCCACGGGAGGTTATGTTTTCCACTGAGGTCGTTGTTTCCCACCACATCCCTTCGCAATTCAGCCCACACACGTTCCTACTATCCCTTCCAAGTAACACCCTCCTCTTCGCACCACCCTTTTGCTCCTATGACATTCTCTACCCATTCCCCTTCTCAGTAAATATTCGTGCCATGTACTGCCCCGAACCGCTCGCTGCACTGATATCTCCCCAGACACTCAGCCCTCCAATGGCTCTCCCTTCACCCACTCAGCCAACATTTGCCCACCCACTTTCCGCAGAGTCCTCATTTCCCCACAACCTCAGGTCACGTTCAAAGCCCAACACACCCCTCACCCTCTCCCTATACATCGTATCCTCACACCCCTCACCCTCTCCCTACACATCGTACCCTCACACCCCTCACCCTCTCCCGACACATCGTACCCTCACACCCCTCACCCTCTCCCTACACATCGTATCCTCACACCCCTCACCCTACACATCGTATCCTCACACCCCTCACCCTACACATTGTATCCTCACACCCCTCACCCTACACATCGTATCCTCACACCCCTCACCCTACACATTGTATCCTCACACCCCTCACCCTCTCCCTACTCATCGTACCCTCACACCCCTCACCCTCTCCCTACACATCGTATCCTCACACCCCTCACCCTCTCCCTACACATCGTACCCTCACACCCCTCACCCTCTCCCTACACATCGTACCCTCACACCCCTCACCCTCTCCCTACACATCGTATCCTCACACCCCTCACCCTCTCCCTACACATCGTACCCTCACACCCCTCACCCTCTCCCTACACATCGTATCCTCACACCCCTCACCCTCTCCCTACACATCGTATCCTCACACCCCTCACCCTCTCCCTACACATCGTATCCTCACACCCCTCACCCTCTCCCTACACATCGTACCCTCACACCCCTCACCCTCTCCCTACACATCGTATCCTCACACCCCTCACCCTCTCAATACACATCGTACCCTCACACCCCTCACCCTCTCCCTACACATCGTATCCTCACACCCCTCACCCTCACCCTACACATCGTACCCTCACACCCCTCACCCTCTCCCTACACATCGTATCCTCACACCCCTCACCCTCACCCTACACATCGTACCCTCACACCCCTCACCCTCTCCCTACACATCGTATCCTCGCACCCCTCACCCTCTCCCTACACATCGTACCCTCACACCCCTCACCCTCTCCCTACACATCGTATCCTCACACCCCTCACCCTCTCCCTACACATCCTACCCTCACACCCCTCACCCTACACATTGTATCCTCACACCCCTCACCCTCTCCCTACGCATCGTACCCTCACACCCCTCACCCTCTCCCTACACATCGTACCCTCACACCCCTCACCCTCTCCCTACGCATCGTACCCTCACACCCCTCACCCTCTCCCAACACATCGTACCCTCACACCCCTCACCCTCTCCCTACGCATCGTACCCTCACACCCCTCACCCTCTCCCTACACATCGTACCCTCACACCCCTCACCCTCTCCCTACGCATCGTACCCTCACACCCCTCACCCTCTCCCTACACATCGTACCCTCACACCCCTCACCCTCTCCCTACGCATCGTACCCTCACACCCCTCACCCTCTCCCTACGCATCGTACCCTCACACCCCTCACCCTCTCCCTACACATCGTATCCTCACACCCCTCACCCTCTCCCTACACATCGTACCCTCACACCCCTCACCCTCTCCCTACACATCGTACCCTCACACCCCTCACCCTCTCCCTACACATCGTATCCTCACACCCCTCACCCTCTCCCTACACATCGTATCCTCGCACCCCTCACCCTCACCCTACACATCGTACCCTCACACCCCTCACCCTACACATCGTACCCTCACACCCCTCACCCTCTCCCGACACATCGTATCCTCCATACCTCAGACCCTGTCAGTACACATCGTATCCTCATACCCTACACTCTCTCATTACACATTGTATCGCTCTCTCGTATCGCTGTCTCGGTGACCTCGCTCTCTCGTATCGCTGTCTCGGTGACCTCGCTCTCTCGTATCGCTGTCTCGGTGACCTCGCTCTCTCGTATCGCTGTCTCTGTGACCTCACTCTCTCGTATCGCTGTCTCGGTGACCTCGCTCTCTCGTATCGCTGTCTCGGTGACCTCGCTCTCTCGTATCGCTGTCTCGGTGACCTCGCTCTCTCGTATCGCTGTCTCGGTGACCTCACTCTCTCCTATCGCGGTCTCTGTGACCTCACTCTCTCGTATCGCCGTCTCTGTGACCTCACTCGTATCGCTGTCTCTGTGACCTCACTCTCTCCTATCGCTGTCTCTGTGACCTCACTCTCTCCTATCGCTGTCTCTGTGACCTCACTCTCTCCTATCGCTGTCTCTGTGACCTCACTCTCTCCTATCGCTGTCTCGGTGACCTCACTCTCTCCTATCGCTGTCTCTGTGACCTCACTCTCTCCTATCGCTGTCTCTGTGACCTCACTCTCTCCTATCGCTGTCTCTGTGACCTCACTCTCTCCTATCGCTGTCTCTGTGACCTCACTCTCTCCTATCGCTGTCTCGGTGACCTCACTCTCTCCTATCGCTGTCTCTGTGACCTCACTCTCTCCTATCGCTGTCTCTGTGACCTCACTCTCTCGTATCACGGTCTCTGTGACCTCACTCTCTCGTATCGCTGTCTCTGTGACCTCACTCTCTCCTATCGCTGTCTCTGTGACCTCACTCTCTCGTATCACGGTCTCTGTGACCTCACTCTCTCGTATCGCTGTCTCTGTGACCTCACTCTCTCCTATCGCTGTCTCTGTGACCTCACTCTCTCGTATCACGGTCTCTGTGACCTCACTCTCTCGTATCGCTGTCTCTGTGACCTCACTCTCTCGTATCGCTGTCTCTGTGACCTCACTCTCCCGTATCGCTGTCTCTGTGACCTCACTCTCTCGTATCGCTGTCTCTGTGACCTCACTCTCTCCTATCGCTGTCTCTGTGACCTCATTCTCTCGTATCGCTGTCTCTGTGACCTCACTCTCTCGTATCGCTGTCTCTGTGACCTCACTCTCTCGTATCGCTGTCTCTGTGACCTCCCTCTCTCGTATCGCCGTCTCTGTGACCTCACTCGTATCGCTGTCTCTGTGACCTCACTCTCTCGTATCGCTGTCTCTGTGACCTCACTCTCTCGTATCGCGGTCTCTGTGACCTCACTCTCTCGTATCGCTGTCTCTGTGACCTCACTCTCACGTATCGCTGTCTCTGTGACCTCACTCTCTCGTATCGCTGTCTCTGTGACCTCACTCTCTCGTATCGCTGTCTCTGTGACCTCACTCTCTCGTATCACGATCTCTGTGACCTCACTCTCTCGTATCGCGGTCTCTGTGACCTCACTCTCTCGTATCGCCGTCTCCGTGACCTCGCTCTCTCGTATCGCCGTCTCCGTGACCTCGCTCTCTCGTATCGCCGTCTCCGTGACCTCGCTCTCTCCTATCGCCGTCTCTGTGACCTCGCTCTCTCGTATCGCTGTCTCGGTGACCTCACTCTCTCGTATCGCTGTCTCTGTGACCTCACTCTCTCGTATCGCGGTCTCTGTGACCTCACTCTCTCGTATCGCTGTCTCTGTGACCTCACTCTCTCGTATCGCGGTCTCTGTGACCTCACTCTCTCGTATCGCTGTCTCTGTGACCTCACTCTCTAATATTGCTGTCTCCGTGACCTCACTCTCTCGTATCGCTGTCTCTGTGACCTCACTCTCTCATATCGCTGTCTCCGTGACCTCACTCTCTGCTATCGCCGTCTCCGTGACCTCGCTCTCTCGTATCGCCGTCTCCGTGACCTCGCTCTCTCGTATCGCCGTCTCCGTGACCTCGCTCTCTCGTATCGCCGTCTCCGTGACCTCGCTCTCTCGTATCGCCGTCTCCGTGACCTCGCTCTCTCGTATCGCCGTCTCCGTGACCTCGCTCTCTCGTATCGCCGTCTCCGTGACCTCGCTCTCTCGTATCGCCGTCTCCGTGACCTCGCTCTCTCGTATCGCCGTCTCCGTGAACTCGCTCTCTCGTATCGCCGTCTCCGTGACCTCGCTCTCTCGTATCGCCGTCTCCGTGAACTCGCTCTCTCGTATCGCCGTCTCTGTGACCTCGCTCTCTCGTATCGCTGTCTCTGTGACCTCACTCTCCCGTATCGCTGTCTCTGTGACCTCACTCTCTCGTATCGCGGTCTCGGTGACCTCACTCTCTCGTATCACGGTCTCGGTGACCTCACTCTCTCGTATCACGATCTCTGTGACCTCACTCTCTCGTATCACGGTCTCTGTGACCTCACTCTCTCCTATCGCTGTCTCGGTGACCTCACTCTCTCGTATCGCTGTCTCGGTGACCTCACTCTCCCGTATCGCTGTCTCTGTGACCTCACTCTCTCGTATCACAGTCTCGGTGACCTCACTCTCTCGTATCACGGTCTCTGTGACCTCACTCTCCCGTATCGCTGTCTCTGTGACCTCACTCTCTCGTATCACGGTCTCTGTGACCTCACTCTCTCGTATCGCGGTCTCGGTGACCTCACTCTCTCGTATCACGGTCTCTGTGACCTCACTCTTTCCTATCGCTGTCTCGGAGACCTCACTCTCTCGTATCGCGGTCTCGGTGACCTCACTCTCTCGTATCACGGTCTCTGTGACCTCACTCTCTCGTATCACGGTCTCTGTGACCTCACTCTCTCGTATCACGGTCTCTGTGACCTCATTCTCTCGTATCACGGTCTCGGTGAACTCACTCTCTCGTATCACGGTCTCTGTGACCTCACTCTCTCGTATCGCGGTCTCCGTGACCTCACTCTCTCATATCGCTGTCTCCGTGCCCTCACTCTCTGCTATCGCTGTCTCCGTGACCTCACTCTCTCGTATCGCGGTCTCGGTGACCTCACTCTCTCCTATCGCTGTCTCTGTGACCTCACTCTCTCGTATCGCTGTCTCTGTGACCTCACTCTCTCGTATCACGGTCTCTGTGACCTCACTCTCTCGTATCGCTGTCTCTGTGACCTCACTCTCTCGTATCGCTGTCTCTGTGACCTCACTCTCTCGTATCGCTGTCTCTGTGACCTCACTCTCTCGTATCACGGTCTCTGTGACCTCACTCTCTCCTATCGCTGTCTCTGTGACCTCACTCTCTCCTATCGCTGTCTCTGTGACCTCACTCTCTCGTATCACGGTCTCTGTGACCTCACTCTCTCGTATCGCTGTCTCTGTGACCTCACTCTCTCGTATCGCTGTCTCTGTGACCTCACTCTCTCGTATCACGGTCTCTGTGACCTCACTCTCTCCTATCGCTGTCTCTGTGACCTCACTCTCTCGTATCACGGTCTCTGTGACCTCACTCTCTCGTATCGCTGTCTCTGTGACCTCACTCTCTCGTATCGCTGTCTCTGTGACCTCACTCTCCCGTATCGCTGTCTCTGTGACCTCACTCTCTCGTATCACGGTCTCTGTGACCTCACTCTCTCCTATCGCTGTCTCTGTGACCTCATTCTCTCGTATCGCTGTCTCTGTGACCTCACTCTCTCGTATCGCTGTCTCTGTGACCTCACTCTCTCGTATCGCTGTCTCTGTGACCTCCCTCTCTCGTATCGCCGTCTCTGTGACCTCACTCGTATCGCTGTCTCTGTGACCTCACTCTCTCGTATCGCTGTCTCTGTGACCTCACTCTCTCGTATCGCGGTCTCTGTGACCTCACTCTCTCGTATCGCTGTCTCTGTGACCTCACTCTCTCGTATCGCTGTCTCTGTGACCTCACTCTCTCGTATCGCTGTCTCTGTGACCTCACTCTCTCGTATCGCTGTCTCTGTGACCTCACTCTCTCGTATCACGATCTCTGTGACCTCACTCTCTCGTATCGCGGTCTCTGTGACCTCACTCTCTCGTATCGCCGTCTCCGTGACCTCGCTCTCTCGTATCGCCGTCTCCGTGACCTCGCTCTCTCGTATCGCCGTCTCCGTGACCTCGCTCTCTCCTATCGCCGTCTCTGTGACCTCGCTCTCTCGTATCGCTGTCTCGGTGACCTCACTCTCTCGTATCGCTGTCTCTGTGACCTCACTCTCTCGTATCGCGGTCTCTGTGACCTCACTCTCTCGTATCGCTGTCTCTGTGACCTCACTCTCTCGTATCGCGGTCTCTGTGACCTCACTCTCTCGTATCGCTGTCTCTGTGACCTCACTCTCTAATATTGCTGTCTCCGTGACCTCACTCTCTCGTATCGCTGTCTCTGTGACCTCACTCTCTCATATCGCTGTCTCCGTGACCTCACTCTCTGCTATCGCCGTCTCCGTGACCTCGCTCTCTCGTATCGCCGTCTCCGTGACCTCGCTCTCTCGTATCGCCGTCTCCATGACCTCGCTCTCTCGTATCGCCGTCTCCGTGACCTCGCTCTCTCGTATCGCCGTCTCCGTGACCTCGCTCTCTCGTATCGCCGTCTCCGTGACCTCGCTCTCTCGTATCGCCGTCTCCGTGACCTCGCTCTCTCGTATCGCCGTCTCCGTGACCTCGCTCTCTCGTATCGCCGTCTCCGTGAACTCGCTCTCTCGTATCGCCGTCTCCGTGACCTCGCTCTCTCGTATCGCCGTCTCCGTGAACTCGCTCTCTCGTATCGCCGTCTCTGTGACCTCGCTCTCTCGTATCGCTGTCTCTGTGACCTCACTCTCCCGTATCGCTGTCTCTGTGACCTCACTCTCTCGTATCGCGGTCTCGGTGACCTCACTCTCTCGTATCACGGTCTCGGTGACCTCACTCTCTCGTATCACGATCTCTGTGACCTCACTCTCTCGTATCACGGTCTCTGTGACCTCACTCTCTCCTATCGCTGTCTCGGTGACCTCACTCTCTCGTATCGCTGTCTCGGTGACCTCACTCTCCCGTATCGCTGTCTCTGTGACCTCACTCTCTCGTATCACAGTCTCGGCGACCTCACTCTCTCGTATCACGGTCTCTGTGACCTCACTCTCCCGTATCGCTGTCTCTGTGACCTCACTCTCTCGTATCACGGTCTCTGTGACCTCACTCTCTCGTATCGCGGTCTCGGTGACCTCACTCTCTCGTATCACGGTCTCTGTGACCTCACTCTTTCCTATCGCTGTCTCGGAGACCTCACTCTCTCGTATCGCGGTCTCGGTGACCTCACTCTCTCGTATCACGGTCTCTGTGACCTCACTCTCTCGTATCGCTGTCTCTGTGACCTCACTCTCTCGTATCACGGTCTCTGTGACCTCATTCTCTCGTATCACGGTCTCGGTGAACTCACTCTCTCGTATCACGGTCTCTGTGACCTCACTCTCTCGTATCGCGGTCTCCGTGACCTCACTCTCTCATATCGCTGTCTCCGTGCCCTCACTCTCTGCTATCGCTGTCTCCGTGACCTCACTCTCTCGTATCGCGGTCTCGGTGACCTCACTCTCTCCTATCGCTGTCTCTGTGACCTCACTCTCTCGTATCGCTGTCTCCGTGACCTCACTCTCTCGTATCGCTGTCTCTGTGACCTCGCTCTCTCGTATCGCTGTCTCTGTGACCTCACTCTCTCGTGTCGCTGTCTCTGTGACCTCACTCTCTCGTATCGCTGTCTCTGTGACCTCACTCTCTCGTATCACGGTCTCTGTGACCTCACTCTCTCGTATCGCTGTCTCTGTGACCTCACTCTCTCGTATCGCTGTCTCTGTGACCTCACTCTCTCCTATCGCTGTCTCTGTGACCTCACTCTCTCGTATCGCTGTCTCTGTGACCTCACTCTCTCGTATCACGGTCTCTGTGACCTCACTCTCTCCTATCGCTGTCTCTGTGACCTCACTCTCTCGTATCACGGTCTCTGTGACCTCACTCTCTCGTATCGCTGTCTCTGTGACCTCACTCTCTCGTATCACGGTCTCTGTGACCTCACTCTCTCGTATCGCTGTCTCTGTGACTCACTCTCTCGTATCGCTGTCTCTGTGACCTCACTCTCTCGTATCGCTGTCTCTGTGACCTCACTCTCCCGTATCGCTGTCTCTGTGACCTCACTCTCTCGTATCGCTGTCTCTGTGACCTCACTCTCTCGTATCACGGTCTCTGTGACCTCACTCTCTCGTATCACGGTCTCGGTGACCTCGCTCTCTCGTATCGCTGTCTCTGTGACCTCACTCTCTCGTATCGCTGTCTCTGTGACCTCACTCTCTCGTATCACGGTCTCTGTGACCTCACTCTCTCGTATCACGGTCTCTGTGACCTCACTCTCTCCTATCGCTGTCTCTGTGACCTCACTCTCTCGTATCGCTGTCTCTGTGACCTCACTCTCTCGTATCACGGTCTCTGTGACCTCACTCTCTCGTATCACGGTCTCTGTGACCTCACTCTCTCGTATCGCGGTCTCGGTGACCTCACTCTCTCCTATCGCTGTCTCTGTGACCTCACTCTCTCGTATCGCTGTCTCGGTGACCTCACTCTCTCCTATCGCTGTCTCTGTGACCTCACTCTCTCGTATCACGGTCTCTGTGACCTCACTCTCTCGTATCGCTGTCTCTGTGACCTCACTCTCTCGTATCACGGTCTCTGTGACCTCACTCTCTCGTATCACGGTCTCTGTGACCTCACTCTCTCGTATCGCTGTCTCTGTGACCTCACTCTCTCGTATCGCGGTCTCTGTGACCTCACTCTCTCGTATCGCTGTCTCTGTGACCTCACTCTCTCGTATCGCGGTCTCTGTGACCTCACTCTCTCGTATCGCTGTCTCTGTGACCTCACTCTCTCGTATCGCTGTCTCTGTGACCTCCCTCTCTCGTATCGCTGTCTCTGTGACCTCACTCGTATCGCTGTCTCTGTGACCTCGCTCTCTCGTATCGCTGTCTCTGTGACCTCACTCTCTCGTATCGCTGTCTCTGTGACCTCACTCTCTCGTATCGCGGTCTCTGTGACCTCACTCTCTCGTATCGCTGTCTCTGTGACCTCACTCTCTCGTATCGCTGTCTCTGTGACCTCACTCTCTCGTATCGCTGTCTCTGTGACCTCACTCTCTCGTATCGCTGTCTCTGTGACCTCACTCTCTCGTATCGCTGTCTCTGTGACCTCACTCTCTCGTATCACGATCTCTGTGACCTCACTCTCTCGTATCGCGGTCTCTGCGACCTCACTCTCTCGTATCGCTGTCTCGGTGACCTCACTCTCTCGTATCGCTGTCTCTGTGACCTCACTCTCTCGTATCGCGGTCTCTGTGACCTCACTCTCTCGTATCGCTGTCTCTGTGACCTCACTCTCTAATATCACTGTCTCTGTGACCTCACTCTCTAATATCGCTGTCTCGGTGACCTCACTCTCTCCTATCGCTGTCTCGGTGACCTCACTCTCTCGTATCACGGTCTCTGTGACCTCACTCTCTCGTATCGCGGTCTCCGTGACCTCACTCTCTCATATCGCTGTCTCCGTGACCTCACTCTCTGCTATCGCTGTCTCCGTGACCTCACTCTCTCGTATCGCGGTCTCGGTGACCTCACTCTCTCCTATCGCTGTCTCTGTGACCTCACTCTCTCGTATCGCTGTCTCGGTGACCTCACTCTCTCGTATCGCTGTCTCTGTGACCTCACTCTCTCGTATCGCGGTCTCTGTGACCTCACTCTCTCGTATCGCTGTCTCTGTGACCTCACTCTCTAATATCGCCGTCTCCGTGACCTCGCTCTCTAATATCGCCGTCTCCGTGACCTCGCTCTCTCGTATCGCAGTCTCCGTGACCTCGCTCTCTCGTATCGCCGTCTCCGTGACCTCGCTCTCTCGTATCGCCGTCTCCGTGACCTCGCTCTCTCGTATCGCCGTCTCCGTGACCTCGCTCTCTCGTATCGCCGTCTCCGTGACCTCGCTCTCTCCTATCGCCGTCTCTGTGACCTCGCTCTCTCGTATCGCTGTCTCGGTGACCTCACTCTCTCGTATCGCTGTCTCTGTGACCTCACTCTCTCGTATCGCGGTCTCTGTGACCTCACTCTCTCGTATCGCTGTCTCTGTGACCTCACTCTCTCGTATCGCGGTCTCTGTGACCTCACTCTCTCGTATCGCTGTCTCTGTGACCTCACTCTCTAATATTGCTGTCTCCGTGACCTCACTCTCTCGTATCGCTGTCTCTGTGACCTCACTCTCTCATATCGCTGTCTCCGTGACCTCACTCTCTGCTATCGCAGTCTCCGTGACCTCGCTCTCTCGTATCGCCGTCTCCGTGACCTCGCTCTCTCGTATCGCCGTCTCCGTGACCTCGCTCTCTCGTATCGCCGTCTGCGTGACCTCGCTCTCTCGTATCGCCGTCTCCGTGACCTCGCTCTCTCGTATCGCCGTCTCCGTGACCTCGCTCTCTCGTATCGCCGTCTCCGTGACCTCGCTCTCTCGTATCGCCGTCTCCGTGACCTCGCTCTCTCGTATCGCCGTCTCCGTGACCTCGCTCTCTCGTATCGCCGTCTCCGTGACCTCGCTCTCTCGTATCGCCGTCTCCGTGACCTCGCTCTCTCGTATCGCCGTCTCCGTGAACTCGCTCTCTCGTATCGCCGTCTCCGTGACCTCGCTCTCTCGTATCGCCGTCTCCGTGAACTCGCTCTCTCGTATCGCCGTCTCTGTGACCTCGCTCTCTCGTATCGCTGTCTCTGTGACCTCACTCTCCCGTATCGCTGTCTCTGTGACCTCACTCTCTCGTATCGCGGTCTCGGTGACCTCACTCTCTCATATCGCTGTCTCTGTGACCTCACTCTCTCGTATCGCGGTCTCTGTGACCTCACTCTCTCGTATCACGGTCTCGGTGACCTCACTCTCTCGTATCACGATCTCTGTGACCTCACTCTCTCGTATCACGGTCTCTGTGACCTCACTCTCTCGTATCGCTGTCTCTGTGACCTCACTCTCCCGTATCGCTGTCTCTGTGACCTCACTCTCTCGTATCACAGTCTCGGTGACCTCACTCTCTCGTATCACGGTCTCTGTGACCTCACTCTCCCGTATCGCTGTCTCTGTGACCTCACTCTCTCGTATCACGGTCTCTGTGACCTCACTCTCTCGTATCACGGTCTCTGTGACCTCACTCTCTCGTATCACGGTCTCTGTGACCTCACTCTCTCGTATCGCTGTCTCTGTGACCTCACTCTCTCGTATCACGGTCTCTGTGACCTCATTCTCTCGTATCACGGTCTCGGTGACCTCACTCTCTCGTATCACGGTCTCTGTGACCTCACTCTCTCGTATCGCGGTCTCCGTGACCTCACTCTCTCATATCGCTGTCTCCGTGCCCTCACTCTCTGCTATCGCTGTCTCCGTGACCTCACTCTCTCGTATCGCGGTCTCGGTGACCTCACTCTCTCCTATCGCTGTCTCTGTGACCTCACTCTCTCGTATCGCTGTCTCTGTGACCTCGCTCTCTCGTATCGCTGTCTCTGTGACCTCACTCTCTCGTATCGCTGTCTCTGTGACCTCACTCTCTCCTATCGCTGTCTCTGTGACCTCACTCTCTCGTATCACGGTCTCTGTGACCTCACTCTCTCGTATCGCTGTCTCTGTGACCTCACTCTCTCCTATCGCTGTCTCTGTGACTCACTCTCTCCTATCGCTGTCTCTGTGACCTCACTCTCTCGTATCGCTGTCTCTGTGACCTCACTCTCCCGTATCACTGTCTCTGTGACCTCACTCTCTCGTATCGCTGTCTCTGTGACCTCACTCTCTCCTATCGCTGTCTCTGTGACCTCACTCTCTCGTATCGCTGTCTCTGTGACCTCACTCTCTCGTATCGCGGTCTCTGTGACCTCACTCTCTCCTATCGCTGTCTCTGTGACCTCACTCTCTCGTATCGCTGTCTCTGTGACCTCACTCTCTCGTATCGCTGTCTCTGTGACCTCACTCTCCCGTATCACTGTCTCTGTGACCTCACTCTCTCGTATCGCTGTCTCTGTGACCTCACTCTCTCCTATCGCTGTCTCTGTGACCTCACTCTCTCGTATCGCTGTCTCTGTGACCTCACTCTCTCGTATCGCTGTCTCTGTGACCTCACTCTCTCCTATCGCTGTCTCTGTGACCTCACTCTCTCGTATCGCTGTCTCTGTGACCTCACTCTCTCGTATCGCGGTCTCTGTGACCTCACTCTCTCCTATCGCTGTCTCTGTGACCTCACTCTCTCGTATCGCTGTCTCTGTGACCTCACTCTCTCGTATCACGGTCTCTGTGACCTCACTCTCTCGTATCACGGTCTCTGTGACCTCACTCTCTCGTATCGCTGTCTCTGTGACCTCACTCTCTCGTATCACGGTCTCTGTGACCTCACTCTCTCGTATCACGGTCTCTGTGACCTCACTCTCTCGTATCGCGGTCTCTGTGACCTCACTCTCTCGTATCGCTGTCTCGGTGACCTCACTCTCTCGTATCGCTGTCTCTGTGACCTCACTCTCTCGTATCGCGGTCTCTGTGACCTCACTCTCTCGTATCGCTGTCTCGGAGACCTCACTCTCTCGTATCGCTGTCTCTGTGACCTCCCTCTCTCGTATCGCGGTCTCCGTGACCTCGCTCTCTCCTATCGCCGTCTCTGTGACCTCACTCTCTCGTATCGCTGTCTCTGTGACCTCACTCTCTCGTATCGCTGTCTCTGTGACCTCACTCTCTAATATCGCTGTCTCGGTGACCTCACTCTCTCGTATCACGGTCTCTGTGACCTCACTCTCTCCTATCACGGTCTCGGTGACCTCACTCTCTCGTATCACGGTCTCTGTGACCTCACTCTCTCGTATCGCGGTCTCCGTGACCTCACTCTCTCATATCGCTGTCTCCGTGACCTCACTCTCTGCTATCGCTGTCTCCGTGACCTCACTCTCTCGTATCGCGGTCTCGGTGACCTCACTCTCTCCTATCGCTGTCTCTGTGACCTCACTCTCTCGTATCGCTGTCTCGGTGACCTCACTCTCTCGTATCGCTGTCTCTGTGACCTCACTCTCTCGTATCACGGTCTCTGTGACCTCACTCTCTCGTATCGCTGTCTCTGTGACTCACTCTCTCGTATCGCTGTCTCTGTGACCTCACTCTCTCGTATCGCGGTCTCGGTGACCTCACTCTCTCCTATCGCTGTCTCTGTGACCTCACTCTCTCGTATCGCTGTCTCGGTGACCTCACTCTCTCCTATCGCTGTCTCGGTGACCTTACTCTCTCGTATCGCTGTCTCTGTGACCTCACTCTCTCGTATCGCGGTCTCTGTGACCTCACTCTCTCGTATCGCTGTCTCTGTGACCTCACTCTCTAATATCGCCGTCTCCGTGACCTCGCTCTCTAATATCGCCGTCTCCGTGACCTCGCTCTCTCGTATCGCAGTCTCCGTGACCTCGCTCTCTCGTATCGCCGTCTCCGTGACCTCGCTCTCTCGTATCGCCGTCTCCGTGACCTCGCTCTCTCGTATCGCCGTCTCCGTGACCTCGCTCTCTCGTATCGCTGTCTCTGTGACCTCACTCTCTCGTATCACGGTCTCTGTGACCTCACTCTCTCGTATCACGGTCTCTGTGACCTCACTCTCTCGTATCGCTGTCTCTGTGACCTCACTCTCTCGTATCACGGTCTCTGTGACCTCACTCTCTCGTATCACGGTCTCTGTGACCTCACTCTCTCCTATCGCTGTCTCGGTGACCTCACTCTCTCCTATCGCTGTCTCGGTGACCTCACTCTCTCGTATCGCTGTCTCTGTGACCTCACTCTCTCGTATCACTGTCTCTGTGACCTCACTCTCTCGTATCGCTGTCTCTGTGACCTCACTCTCTCGTATCGCGGTCTCTGTGACCTCACTCTCTGCTATCGCTGTCTCTGTGACCTCACTCTCTCGTATCACGGTCTCTGTGACCTCACTCTCTCGTATCGCGGTCTCTGTGACCTCACTCTCTCGTATCGCTGTCTCGGTGACCTCACTCTCTCGTATCGCTGTCTCTGTGACCTCACTCTCTCGTATCGCGGTCTCTGTGACCTCACTCTCTCGTATCGCTGTCTCGGTGACCTCACTCTCTCGTATCGCTGTCTCTGTGACCTCCCTCTCTCGTATCGCGGTCTCCGTGACCTCGCTCTCTCCTATCGCCGTCTCTGTGACCTCACTCTCTCGTATCGCTGTCTCTGTGACCTCACTCTCTCGTATCGCTGTCTCTGTGACCTCACTCTCTAATATCGCTGTCTCGGTGACCTCACTCTCTCCTATCGCGGTCTCGGTGACCTCACTCTCTCGTATCACGGTCTCTGTGACCTCACTCTCTCCTATCACGGTCTCGGTGACCTCACTCTCTCGTATCACGGTCTCTGTGACCTCACTCTCTCGTATCGCGGTCTCCGTGACCTCACTCTCTCATATCGCTGTCTCCGTGACCTCACTCTCTGCTATCGCTGTCTCCGTGACCTCACTCTCTCGTATCGCGGTCTCGGTGACCTCACTCTCTCCTATCGCTGTCTCTGTGACCTCACTCTCTCGTATCGCTGTCTCGGTGACCTCACTCTCTCGTATCGCTGTCTCTGTGACCTCACTCTCTCGTATCACGGTCTGTGTGACCTCACTCTCTCGTATCGCTGTCTCTGTGACTCACTCTCTCGTATCGCTGTCTCTGTGACCTCACTCTCTCGTATCGCGGTCTCGGTGACCTCACTCTCTCCTATCGCTGTCTCTGTGACCTCACTCTCTCGTATCGCTGTCTCGGTGACCTCACTCTCTCCTATCGCTGTCTCGGTGACCTCACTCTCTCGTATCGCTGTCTCTGTGACCTCACTCTCTCGTATCGCGGTCTCTGTGACCTCACTCTCTCGTATCGCTGTCTCTGTGACCTCACTCTCTAATATCGCCGTCTCCGTGACCTCGCTCTCTAATATCGCCGTCTCCGTGACCTCGCTCTCTCGTATCGCAGTCTCCGTGACCTCGCTCTCTCGTATCGCCGTCTCCGTGACCTCGCTCTCTCGTATCGCCGTCTCCGTGACCTCGCTCTCTCGTATCGCCGTCTCCGTGACCTCGCTCTCTCGTATCGCCGTCTCCGTGACCTCGCTCTCTCCTATCGCCGTCTCTGTGACCTCGCTCTCTCGTATCGCTGTCTCGGTGACCTCACTCTCTCGTATCGCTGTCTCTGTGACCTCACTCTCTCGTATCGCGGTCTCTGTGACCTCACTCTCTCGTATCGCTGTCTCTGTGACCTCACTCTCTCGTATCGCGGTCTCTGTGACCTCACTCTCTCGTATCGCTGTCTCTGTGACCTCACTCTCTAATATTGCTGTCTCCGTGACCTCACTCTCTCGTATCGCTGTCTCTGTGACCTCACTCTCTCATATCGCTGTCTCCGTGACCTCACTCTCTGCTATCGCAGTCTCCGTGACCTCGCTCTCTCGTATCGCCGTCTCCGTGACCTCGCTCTCTCGTATCGCCGTCTCCGTGACCTCGCTCTCTCGTATCGCCGTCTCCGTGACCTCGCTCTCTCGTATCGCCGTCTCCGTGACCTCGCTCTCTCGTATCGCCGTCTCCGTGACCTCGCTCTCTCGTATCGCCGTCTCCGTGACCTCGCTCTCTCGTATCGCCGTCTCCGTGACCTCGCTCTCTCGTATCGCCGTCTCCGTGACCTCGCTCTCTCGTATCGCCGTCTCCGTGACCTCGCTCTCTCGTATCGCCGTCTCCGTGACCTCGCTCTCTCGTATCGCCGTCTCCGTGAACTCGCTCTCTCGTATCGCCGTCTCCGTGACCTCGCTCTCTCGTATCGCCGTCTCCGTGACCTCGCTCTCTCGTATCGCCGTCTCCGTGAACTCGCTCTCTCGTATCGCCGTCTCTGTGACCTCGCTCTCTCGTATCGCTGTCTCTGTGACCTCACTCTCCCGTATCGCTGTCTCTGTGACCTCACTCTCTCGTATCACGGTCTCGGTGACCTCACTCTCTCATATCGCTGTCTCTGTGACCTCACTCTCTCGTATCGCGGTCTCTGTGACCTCACTCTCTCGTATCACAGTCTCGGTGACCTCACTCTCTCGTATCACGGTCTCTGTGACCTCACTCTCTCCCATCGCTGTCTCGGTGACCTCACTCTCTCGTATCGCTGTCTCGGTGACCTCACTCTCCCGTATCGCTGTCTCTGTGACCTCACTCTCTCGTATCACAGTCTCGGTGACCTCACTCTCTCGTATCACGGTCTCTGTGACCTCACTCTCCCGTATCGCTGTCTCTGTGACCTCACTCTCTCGTATCACGGTCTCTGTGACCTCGCTCTCTAATATCGCCGTCTCTGTGACCTCACTCTCTCGTATCACGGTCTCTGTGACCTCGCTCTCTAATATCACGGTCTCGGTGACCTCACTCTCTCGTATCACGGTCTCTGTGACCTCACTCTTTCCTATCGCTGTCTCGGTGACCTCACTCTCTCGTATCGCGGTCTCGGTGACCTCACTCTCTCGTATCACGGTCTCTGTGACCTCACTCTCTCGTATCACGGTCTCTGTGACCTCACTCTCTCGTATCACGGTCTCTGTGACCTCACTCTCTCGTATCGCTGTCTCTGTGACCTCACTCTCTCGTATCACGGTCTCTGTGACCTCACTCTCTCGTATCACGGTCTCGGTGACCTCACTCTCTCGTATCACGGTCTCTGTGACCTCACTCTCTCGTATCGCGGTCTCCGTGACCTCACTCTCTCATATCGCTGTCTCCGTGCCCTCACTCTCTGCTATCGCTGTCTCCGTGACCTCACTCTCTCGTATCGCGGTCTCGGTGACCTCACTCTCTCCTATCGCTGTCTCTGTGACCTCACTCTCTCGTATCGCTGTCTCGGTGACCTCACTCTCTCGTATCGCTGTCTCTGTGACCTCACTCTCTCCTATCGCTGTCTCTGTGACCTCACTCTCTCCTATCGCTGTCTCTGTGACCTCACTCTCTCGTATCACGGTCTCGGTGACCTCGCTCTCTCGTATCACGGTCTCTGTGACCTCACTCTCTCCTATCGCTGTCTCGGTGACCTCACTCTCTCGTATCGCTGTCTCGGTGACCTCACTCTCTCCTATCGCTGTCTCTGTGACCTCACTCTCTGCTATCGCAGTCTCCGTGACCTCGCTCTCTCGTATCGCCGTCTCCGTGACCTCGCTCTCTCGTATCGCCGTCTCCGTGACCTCGCTCTCTCGTATCGCCGTCTCCGTGACCTCGCTCTCTCGTATCGCCGTCTCCGTGACCTCGCTCTCTCGTATCGCCGTCTCCGTGACCTCGCTCTCTCGTATCGCCGTCTCCGTGAACTCGCTCTCTCGTATCGCCGTCTCCGTGACCTCGCTCTCTCGTATCGCCGTCTCCGTGACCTCGCTCTCTCGTATCGCCGTCTCCGTGAACTCGCTCTCTCGTATCGCCGTCTCTGTGACCTCGCTCTCTCGTATCGCTGTCTCTGTGACCTCACTCTCCCGTATCGCTGTCTCTGTGACCTCACTCTCTCGTATCACGGTCTCGGTGACCTCACTCTCTCATATCGCTGTCTCTGTGACCTCACTCTCTCGTATCGCGGTCTCTGTGACCTCACTCTCTCGTATCACAGTCTCGGTGACCTCACTCTCTCGTATCACGATCTCTGTGACCTCACTCTCTCGTATCACGGTCTCTGTGACCTCACTCTCTCCCATCGCTGTCTCGGTGACCTCACTCTCTCGTATCGCTGTCTCGGTGACCTCACTCTCCCGTATCGCTGTCTCTGTGACCTCACTCTCTCGTATCACAGTCTCGGTGACCTCACTCTCTCGTATCACGGTCTCTGTGACCTCACTCTCCCGTATCGCTGTCTCTGTGACCTCACTCTCTCGTATCACGGTCTCTGTGACCTCACTCTCTCGTATCGCGGTCTCGGTGACCTCACTCTCTCGTATCACGGTCTCTGTGACCTCACTCTTTCCTATCGCTGTCTCGGTGACCTCACTCTCTCGTATCGCGGTCTCGGTGACCTCACTCTCTCGTATCACGGTCTCTGTGACCTCACTCTCTCGTATCACGGTCTCTGTGACCTCACTCTCTCGTATCACGGTCTCTGTGACCTCACTCTCTCGTATCGCTGTCTCTGTGACCTCACTCTCTCGTATCACGGTCTCTGTGACCTCACTCTCTCGTATCACGGTCTCGGTGACCTCACTCTCTCGTATCACGGTCTCTGTGACCTCACTCTCTCGTATCGCGGTCTCCGTGACCTCACTCTCTCATATCGCTGTCTCCGTGCCCTCACTCTCTGCTATCGCTGTCTCCGTGACCTCACTCTCTCGTATCGCGGTCTCGGTGACCTCACTCTCTCCTATCGCTGTCTCTGTGACCTCACTCTCTCGTATCGCTGTCTCGGTGACCTCACTCTCTCGTATCGCTGTCTCTGTGACCTCACTCTCTCCTATCGCTGTCTCTGTGACCTCACTCTCTCCTATCGCTGTCTCTGTGACCTCACTCTCTCGTATCACGGTCTCGGTGACCTCACTCTCTCGTATCACGGTCTCTGTGACCTCACTCTCTCGTATCGCTGTCTCGGTGACCTCACTCTCTCGTATCGCTGTCTCGGTGACCTCACTCTCTCGTATCGCTGTCTCGGTGACCTCACTCTCTCGTATCGCTGTCTCGGTGACCTCACTCTCTCGTATCACGGTCTCTGTGACCTCACTCTCTCCTATCGCTGTCTTGGTGACCTCACTCTCTCGTATCGCTGTCTCTGTGACCTCACTCTCTCGTTTCGCTGTCTCTGTGACCTCACTCTCTCGTATCACTGTCTCGGTGACCTCACTCTCTCGTATCACTGTCTCGGTGACCTCACTCTCTCCTATCGCTGTCTCTGTGACCTCACTCTCTCGTATCGCTGTCTCTGTGACCTCACTCTCTCGTATCGCTGTCTCTGTGACCTCACTCTCTCGTTTCGCTGTCTCTGTGACCTCACTCTCCCGTATCGCTGTCTCTGTGACCTCACTCTCTCGTATCGCGGTCTCGGTGACCTCACTCTCTCGTATCGCTGTCTCTGTGACCTCACTCTCTCGTATCGCTGTCTCTGTGACCTCACTCTCTCGTATCGCGGTCTCTGTGACCTCACTCTCTCGTATCGCTGTCTCTGTGACCTCACTCTCTCGTATCACGGTCTCTGTGACCTCACTCTCTCGTATCGCGGTCTCTGTGACCTCACTCTCTCGTATCGCTGTCTCGGTGACCTCACTCTCTCGTATCGCTGTCTCTGTGACCTCACTCTCTCGTATCGCGGTCTCTGTGACCTCACTCTCTCGTATCGCTGTCTCGGTGACCTCACTCTCTCGTATCGCTGTCTCTGTGACCTCCCTCTCTCGTATCGCGGTCTCCGTGACCTCGCTCTCTCCTATCGCCGTCTCTGTGACCTCACTCTCTCGTATCGCTGTCTCGGTGACCTCACTCTCTCGTATCGCTGTCTCTGTGACCTCACTCTCTCGTATCACGGTCTCTGTGACCTCACTCTCTCCTATCACGGTCTCGGTGACCTCACTCTCTCGTATCACGGTCTCTGTGACCTCACTCTCTCGTATCGCGGTCTCCGTGACCTCACTCTCTCATATCGCTGTCTCCGTGACCTCACTCTCTGCTATCGCTGTCTCCGTGACCTCACTCTCTCGTATCGCGGTCTCGGTGACCTCACTCTCTCCTATCGCTGTCTCTGTGACCTCACTCTCTCGTATCGCTGTCTCGGTGACCTCACTCTCTCGTATCGCTGTCTCTGTGACCTCACTCTCTCGTATCACGGTCTCTGTGACCTCACTCTCTCGTATCGCTGTCTCTGTGACTCACTCTCTCGTATCGCTGTCTCTGTGACCTCACTCTCTCGTATCGCGGTCTCGGTGACCTCACTCTCTCCTATCGCTGTCTCTGTGACCTCACTCTCTCGTATCGCTGTCTCGGTGACCTCACTCTCTCCTATCGCTGTCTCGGTGACCTCACTCTCTCGTATCGCTGTCTCTGTGACCTCACTCTCTCGTATCGCGGTCTCTGTGACCTCACTCTCTCGTATCGCTGTCTCTGTGACCTCACTCTCTAATATCGCCGTCTCCGTGACCTCGCTCTCTAATATCGCCGTCTCCGTGACCTCGCTCTCTCGTATCGCAGTCTCCGTGACCTCGCTCTCTCGTATCGCCGTCTCCGTGACCTCGCTCTCTCGTATCGCCGTCTCCGTGACCTCGCTCTCTCGTATCGCCGTCTCCGTGACCTCGCTCTCTCGTATCGCCGTCTCCGTGACCTCGCTCTCTCCTATTGCCGTCTCTGTGACCTCGCTCTCTCGTATCGCTGTCTCGGTGACCTCACTCTCTCGTATCGCTGTCTCTGTGACCTCGCTCTCTCGTATCGCGGTCTCTGTGACCTCACTCTCTCGTATCGCTGTCTCTGTGACCTCACTCTCTCGTATCGCGGTCTCTGTGACCTCACTCTCTCGTATCGCTGTCTCTGTGACCTCACTCTCTAATATTGCTGTCTCCGTGACCTCACTCTCTCGTATCGCTGTCTCTGTGACCTCACTCTCTCATATCGCTGTCTCCGTGACCTCACTCTCTGCTATCGCAGTCTCCGTGACCTCGCTCTCTCGTATCGCCGTCTCCGTGACCTCGCTCTCTCGTATCGCCGTCTCCGTGACCTCGCTCTCTCGTATCGCCGTCTCCGTGACCTCGCTCTCTCGTATCGCCGTCTCCGTGACCTCGCTCTCTCGTATCGCCGTCTCCGTGACCTCGCTCTCTCGTATCGCCGTCTCCGTGACCTCGCTCTCTCGTATCGCCGTCTCCGTGACCTCGCTCTCTCGTATCGCCGTCTCCGTGACCTCGCTCTCTCGTATCGCCGTCTCCGTGACCTCGCTCTCTCGTATCGCCGTCTCCGTGAACTCGCTCTCTCGTATCGCCGTCTCCGTGACCTCGCTCTCTCGTATCGCCGTCTCCGTGACCTCGCTCTCTCGTATCGCCGTCTCCGTGAACTCGCTCTCTCGTATCGCCGTCTCTGTGACCTCGCTCTCTCGTATCGCTGTCTCTGTGACCTCACTCTCCCGTATCGCTGTCTCTGTGACCTCACTCTCTCGTATCACGGTCTCGGTGACCTCACTCTCTCATATCGCTGTTTCTGTGACCTCACTCTCTCGTATCGCGGTCTCTGTGACCTCACTCTCTCGTATCACAGTCTCGGTGACCTCACTCTCTCGTATCACGATCTCTGTGACCTCACTCTCTCGTATCACGGTCTCTGTGACCTCACTCTCTCCCATCGCTGTCTCGGTGACCTCACTCTCTCGTATCGCTGTCTCGGTGACCTCACTCTCCCGTATCGCTGTCTCTGTGACCTCACTCTCTCGTATCGCTGTCTCGGTGACCTCACTCTCTCGTATCACGGTCTCTGTGACCTCACTCTCCCGTATCGCTGTCTCTGTGACCTCACTCTCTCCTATCACGGTCTCTGTGACCTCACTCTCTCGTATCGCGGTCTCGGTGACCTCACTCTCTCGTATCACGGTCTCTGTGACCTCACTCTTTCCTATCGCTGTCTCGGTGACCTCACTCTCTCGTATCGCGGTCTCGGTGACCTCACTCTCTCGTATCACGGTCTCTGTGACCTCACTCTCTCGTATCACGGTCTCTGTGACCTCACTCTCTCGTATCACGGTCTCTGTGACCTCACTCTCTCGTATCACGGTCTCTGTGACCTCACTCTCTCGTATCGCTGTCTCTGTGACCTCACTCTCTCGTATCACGGTCTCTGTGACCTCACTCTCTCGTATCACGGTCTCGGTGACCTCACTCTCTCGTATCACGGTCTCTGTGACCTCACTCTCTCGTATCGCGGTCTCCGTGACCTCACTCTCTCATATCGCTGTCTCCGTGCCCTCACTCTCTGCTATCGCTGTCTCCGTGACCTCACTCTCTCGTATCGCGGTCTCGGTGACCTCACTCTCTCCTATCGCTGTCTCTGTGACCTCACTCTCTCGTATCGCTGTCTCGGTGACCTCACTCTCTCGTATCGCTGTCTCTGTGACCTCACTCTCTCCTATCGCTGTCTCTGTGACCTCACTCTCTCCTATCGCTGTCTCTGTGACCTCACTCTCTCGTATCACGGTCTCGGTGACCTCACTCTCTCGTATCACGGTCTCTGTGACCTCACTCTCTCGTATCGCTGTCTCGGTGACCTCACTCTCTCGTATCGCTGTCTCGGTGACCTCACTCTCTCGTATCGCTGTCTCGGTGACCTCACTCTCTCGTATCGCTGTCTCGGTGACCTCACTCTCTCGTATCACGGTCTCTGTGACCTCACTCTCTCCTATCGCTGTCTTGGTGACCTCACTCTCTCGTATCGCTGTCTCTGTGACCTCACTCTCTCGTTTCGCTGTCTCTGTGACCTCACTCTCTCGTATCACTGTCTCGGTGACCTCACTCTCTCGTATCACGGTCTCTGTGACCTCACTCTCTCCTATCGCTGTCTCGGTGACCTCACTCTCTCCTATCGCTGTCTCTGTGACCTCACTCTCCCGTATCGCTGTCTCTGTGACCTCACTCTCTCGTATCACAGTCTCTGTGACCTCACTCTCTCGTATCACAGTCTCGGTGACCTCACTCTCTCGTATCACGATCTCTGTGACCTCACTCTCTCGTATCACGGTCTCTGTGACCTCACTCTCTCCCATCGCTGTCTCGGTGACCTCACTCTCTCGTATCGCTGTCTCGGTGACCTCACTCTCCCGTATCGCTGTCTCTGTGACCTCACTCTCTCGTATCGCTGTCTCGGTGACCTCACTCTCTCGTATCACGGTCTCTGTGACCTCACTCTCCCGTATCGCTGTCTCTGTGACCTCACTCTCTCCTATCACGGTCTCTGTGACCTCACTCTCTCGTATCGCGGTCTCGGTGACCTCACTCTCTCGTATCACGGTCTCTGTGACCTCACTCTTTCCTATCGCTGTCTCGGTGACCTCACTCTCTCGTATCGCGGTCTCGGTGACCTCACTCTCTCGTATCACGGTCTCTGTGACCTCACTCTCTCGTATCACGGTCTCTGTGACCTCACTCTCTCGTATCACGGTCTCTGTGACCTCACTCTCTCGTATCACGGTCTCTGTGACCTCACTCTCTCGTATCGCTGTCTCTGTGACCTCACTCTCTCGTATCACGGTCTCTGTGACCTCACTCTCTCGTATCACGGTCTCGGTGACCTCACTCTCTCGTATCACGGTCTCTGTGACCTCACTCTCTCGTATCGCGGTCTCCGTGACCTCACTCTCTCATATCGCTGTCTCCGTGCCCTCACTCTCTGCTATCGCTGTCTCCGTGACCTCACTCTCTCGTATCGCGGTCTCGGTGACCTCACTCTCTCCTATCGCTGTCTCTGTGACCTCACTCTCTCGTATCGCTGTCTCGGTGACCTCACTCTCTCGTATCGCTGTCTCTGTGACCTCACTCTCTCCTATCGCTGTCTCTGTGACCTCACTCTCTCCTATCGCTGTCTCTGTGACCTCACTCTCTCGTATCACGGTCTCGGTGACCTCACTCTCTCGTATCACGGTCTCTGTGACCTCACTCTCTCGTATCGCTGTCTCGGTGACCTCACTCTCTCGTATCGCTGTCTCGGTGACCTCACTCTCTCGTATCGCTGTCTCGGTGACCTCACTCTCTCGTATCGCTGTCTCGGTGACCTCACTCTCTCGTATCACGGTCTCTGTGACCTCACTCTCTCCTATCGCTGTCTTGGTGACCTCACTCTCTCGTATCGCTGTCTCTGTGACCTCACTCTCTCGTTTCGCTGTCTCTGTGACCTCACTCTCTCGTATCACTGTCTCGGTGACCTCACTCTCTCGTATCACGGTCTCTGTGACCTCACTCTCTCCTATCGCTGTCTCGGTGACCTCACTCTCTCCTATCGCTGTCTCTGTGACCTCACTCTCCCGTATCGCTGTCTCTGTGACCTCACTCTCTCGTATCGCGGTCTCGGTGACCTCACTCTCTCCTATCGCTGTCTCGGTGACCTCACTCTCTCGTATCGCGGTCTCGGTGACCTCACTCTCTCGTATCGCTGTCTCTGTGACCTCACTCTCTCGTATCGCGGTCTCTGTGACCTCACTCTCCCGTATCACTGTCTCTGTGACCTCACTCTCTCGTATCACGGTCTCTGTGACCTCACTCTCCCGTATCGCGGTCTCTGTGACCTCACTCTCCCGTATCACTGTCTCTGTGACCTCACTCTCTCGTATCACGGTCTCTGTGACCTCACTCTCCCGTATCACTGTCTCTGTGACCTCACTCTCTCGTATCACTGTCTCGGTGACCTCACTCTCTCGTATCGCTGTCTCTGTGACCTCACTCTCCCGTATCGCTGTCTCTGTGACCTCACTCTCTCGTATCACTGTCTCGGTGACCTCACTCTCCCGTATCGCTGTCTCTGTGACCTCACTCTCTCGTATCACGGTCTCAGTGACCTCACTCTCCCGTATCACGGTCTCGGTGACCTCACTCTCCCGTATCACTGTCTCGGTGACCTCACTCTCTGCTCTTGCTAACCCCATTATGCTATTCAGCAGTTTATCTTTCTGCTCACGCTGCGCCCTGAATTAACCCCCAATCACTAAATACTGAGGTCAGTTTTCAAAAAACACAGATTTGATTTGAACAATTTTTTGAAATGGAGTCGATGGCTCTGATTTTCCGCCTCCCGGATAACTTCAGTGGAAAGCGCGGGTTAAGTTGTTCGGGAGCCGTTCCGCGAGCTCCCCGCCACTTGCAGCGTTTCCCCCCGGAAATGTTGGCCGGTATTTGGGAGAATGGGTGAGAATTACACGCAAATAAAAAAAAACCCAAAATGCAGACGCCGCTGTAATTCCCGAAAATAAAAACACAGCAAAGTTGGAACCACTCAGCGGGTCAGGATACAACGGTAGGAAAAAACCCCCAGCGACCTGAAACCCTTGACTCGAGAGTTTTCCCCACAGAACCGACCTGAGCTGCTGAGAATTCCCAGCGGGATTTTCCTGTTTTTATTCAGTGACAGGAATCAGCGCTGGGCGACGGCGGGGAAGAATCAGGAATGAAATGCAGTAAAACCTTTAGTGAACGCCGGACACACACGGGCGCTTCGATTTGTTTTTTGTTTTATTAAACGTCGAGTTCCTCGCACTCCACCTCCGAGACCGCCCGCGGCCGGAGGGCGGAGACTTGGCGAGTTGCCGGGGCCACACCGGGGGGGCGGTGAGAGGCCGGCACTCGCTCCGCCGAAAACACGGCCGGATCTCCGCCGAAAACCCGGCCAGATCTCCGCCGAAAACACGGCCAGATCTCCGCCGAAAACCCGGCCAGAGATCCGCCGAAAACACGGCCAGATCTCCGCCGAAAACACGGCCAGATCTCCGCCGAAAACCCGGCCAGAGATCCGCCGAAAACACGGCCAGATCTCCGCCGAAAACACGGCCAGATCTTCGCCGAAAACACGGCCAGATCTCCGCCGAAAACACGGCCAGATCTCCGCCGAAAACCGGGCCAGCGATCCGCCAAAAACAGGGCCAGATCTCCGCCGAAAACAGGGCCAGATCTCCGCCGAAAACACGGCCAGATCTCCGCCGAAAATAGGGCCAGATCTCCGCCGAAAACACGGCCAGATCTCCGCCGATACAGAATTTAAACTGAATGAACCTTTTGTTTTTTTTTGGAGTCGGTTCTCAGTCTCCATCCCGGCAACAACATGAGGAAAAAAAAACCCAGGGGCAAGTTTCCCTTCCCTTACCGGACGGCGTGGCTCTCCGATGAAGCCCAACCTGCCGCCGCCCGTGTCGTGCGTGGGGCCGCAGGGAGCAGGTTGAACACGGGATCCCTTCACATCCCCCCTGTCGCCGGGGGGGGAAGAGTGCGATGGGCTGAAACCAGAACAAATATTATAAAGAAACTTTGAGGCACTGAACAGCACCACACAAAACAATTGTAAACAATTTTACAACACCAAGTTATAGTCCAGCAATTTTATTTTAAATTCACAAGCTTTCGGAGATTTTCTCCTTCCTCAGGTAAATGTTTCAAGATCTCCTTGAAGCCTACGCATTTATACATATAGAACAATACATGGTGTTTACAGACTGCCCCTGCAACTGCCCGTTGCCAAGGCAATCACCGTGTTCAGACAGAGAGGTGTCACCTGCAGAACCCCCGAATACACATTCAACAAAAAAACAAACAGGGAAAAAAAACAGAGAAAAAAAACACAGAGAGACACACGACAACGCAAAATCGTCGAGCAGAAATTGATAGCCAAGTTCCGCACCCATGAGGACGGCCTCAACCGGGATCTTGGGTTCATGTCACGCTACACATTACCCCACCAGCGAACAAATGTTATCTGTTTTTAATATAATGGGTCATTTGCTGGCTCTCTCTGCCTTCCGGATGTTTCTGCCTCTCTCTGTGTTTTTTTTCTCTGTTTTTTTTCCCTGTTTGTTTTTTTGTTGAATGTGTATTCGGGGGTTCTGCAGGTGACACCTCTCTGTCTGAACACGGTGATTGCCTTGGCAACGGGCAGTTGCAGGGGCAGTCTGTAAACACCATGTATTATTCAATATGTATAAATGCGTAGGCTTCAAGGAGATCTTGAAACATTTACCTGAGGAAGGAGAAAATCTCCGAAAGCTTGTGAATTTAAAATAAAATTGCTGGACTATAACTTGGTGTTGTAAAATTGTTTACAATTGTCAACCCCAGTCCATCACCGGCATCTCCACAACACAAAACAATGACATTGGAGTCAGTCCACCAGGAGTGGGGCAGATTTTCCTGTGTCTGGGTGTTTTGGGTCACTTGCTGACGGTGCATTGAGGAAATTCAGGCGGGGGCAAATCTTTATCACCCGATTTTCCTTTATGTGCTGCGATCTAATGTACCCGGGTGCATAAACAGGAAAATCAACCCGGGTATTTATTACAGGATCTATTAAGATAAGGGCCTGTTGGATGGAACAGTTGGGTTCATCTCTTGGTACGACATCAAGTTCCATGTACGTGGACCATACAAAATCCAGAGTTTGTACATTTTTGTCAGACCTTTAGGAGAATTCTGTAACATTTTTACAGCTTTCTCGGTTTCCAAAGACAGAGCTGTCAAACACCCAAGATCAAAGACATTGTACATAGGGACTATGGCTTAACCACGCTGGTGTATTGTGTATGTACTGGAGTTGGCACAGCACCAGGTGTGAGTGAGCTGCCAGCGTTCACCAAGTAGGCACTGCAGCTTTGCCTGACCGTTCCCCCCCTCCCACTTTACATCCCATGAGTGGTCACTGACAGATGCTAACTTTGTGGGCACATTGGGGTAATTTTGACTTTGTGCGATAGTGTTAAATCGGTCGCCCGTTTTATATCTCTCCTGCTTTTTATTTCCATTGACTTCAACAGAAATAAAAATCAGGAGAGATGCAAAACACGCTGCCGATTTGCTATCACCCGTTTTATACCATCGCAAAAAGTCCAAATTCCCCCCCATTACATTGTGGAGTTTCATTAACTGGGACACAAGCTGACACTGCCAGAGCCACTGTGTTAAGTTTTTTCCAGGTTTCATTGGACTTTCATTGTCAGGAGTCCAGACCCAGATCCCCCAGGTTCCACAGACGTTTCATATTTTTCACAATGTGATGCGAGGTTTTGATGGGAACATAGGAACAGGAGTAGGCCATTTAGCCCCTCGAGCCTGTTCCGCTATTCAATGAGATTAATTCTGATCTGTGACCTAACTCCATATACCCGCCTTAGCCCCATATCCCTTATTACCTTTGGTTAACAAAAATCCATCAATCTCAGATTTAAAATTAATAATTGAGCTAGCATCAACTGCCGTTTGTGGAAGAGAGTTCCAAACTCCTACTACCCTTTGTGTGTAGAAGTGTTTCCCAACTTCACTCCTGAAAGTCCTGGCTCTAATTTTTAGGCTGTGTCCCCTAGTCCCAGACTCCCCAACCAGTGGAAATAGTTTCTCTCTATCTACCCTATCAGTTCCCCTTAATATTTTGAAAACTTTGATCAAATCACCCCTTAATCTTCTAAATTCCAAGGAATACAACCCTGGTTTGTGTAATCTCTCCTTGTAGTTTAACCCTTGGAGTCCAGGTATCATTCTAGTAAATCTAAGCTGCACCCCCTCCCTCCATATCCTTCCTAAGGTGCAGTGCTCAGAGCTGAACATAACAACATAAGAACGTAAGAAATAGGAGCAGGAGTAGGCCATACGGCCCCTCGAGCCTGCTGCGCCATTCAATCAGATCATGGCTGATCTTCTGCCTTGACTCCACTTTCCTGCCCTATCCCCATATCCCTTGTACACGGTACTCCAGGTGTGATCTAACCAGGGCATTGTATATCTGTAGCATAACTTGTACCCCCTTGTGTTCTGGTCCTCGAGATATCAAGGACAGCATTCCATTAGCCTTTTTGATTATTATCTGGGGTCCATTCTTTCCCTTCGCAGAGAACTCCGTGACTGCTTTGGTCTGAGGAACTGGACAAAATGGAGGACCTGTCGATCTTTGGTGAAGCAGCTCCTTACCTGAGGAAAAGTGCAGCAGAACTGAAGGCAATTCAGAATGTTCCGTTTGACAGTAAGTTCTTTATCTGGTTCTGTGCAGACATTACCAGCTCACCCCAGGCTGTGGTCTACAAAACATAGAAACATAGAAAATAGGAGCAGGAGTAGGCCATTCGGCCCTTCAAGCCTGCTCTGTCATTCAATATGATCATGGCTGATCCTCTATCTCAATACCATATTCCCGCTCTCTCCCCATACCCCTTGATGCCTTTTGTGTCTAGAAATCTATCTAGCTCCTTCTTAAATATATTCAGTGACTTGGCCTCCACTGCCTTCTGTGGTAGAGAATTCCACAGGTTCACCACCCTCTGAGTGAAGAAATTTCTCCTCATCTCAGTCCTAAATATCCTACCCCATATCCTGAGACTGTGACCCCTCGTTCTAGACCCCCCAGCCAGGGGAAACATCCTCCCTGCATCCAGTCTGTCTAGCCCTGTCAGAATTTTATATGTTTCAATGAGATCCCCTCTCATTCTTCTAAACTCGAGTGAATACAGGCCGAGTCGACCCACTCTCTCCTCATACAACAATCCTGCCATCCCAGGAATCAGTCTGGTGAACCTTCGCTGCACTCCCTCTATGGCAAGTATATCCTTTCTTAGGTAAGGAGACCAAAACTGCACACAATATTCCAGGTGTGGTCTCACCAAGGCCCTGTATAACTGCAGTAAGACATCCTTGCTCCTGTACTCAAATCCTCTTGCAATGAAGGCCAACATACCATTTGCCTTCCTAACTGCTTGCTGCACCTGCATGTTTGCTTTCAGTGACTGGTGTACAAGGACACCCAGGTCCCTTTGTACATCAACATTTCCCAATCTATCACCATTTAAATAATACTCTGCCTTTCTGATTTTCCTTCCGAAGTGGAGAACTTCACATTTATCCACATTATACTACATCTGCCATGTATTTGCCCACTCACTCAACTTGTCTAAATCTCCTTGAAGCCTCTTTGCATCCTCCTCACAACTCACGATCCCACCTAGTTTTGTGTCGTCAGCAAACTTGGAAATATTACATTTGGTTCCCTCATCCAAATCATTGATATGTATTGTGAATAGCTGGGGCCCAAGCACTGATCCCTGTGGTACCCCACTAGTCACCACCTGCCACCCCGAAAAAGACCCATTTATTCCTACTCTCTGTTTCCTGTCTGTTAACCAATTTTCAATCCATGCCAGTATATTGCCCCCAATCCCATGTGCTTTAATTTTGCACACTAACCTCTTATGTGGGACTTTATCAAAGGCCTTCTGAAAATCCAAATAAACCACATCCACTGGTTCTCCCTTATCTATTCTACCAGTTACATCCTCAAAAAACTCCAGCAGGTTTGTTAAACATGATTTCCCTTTCATAAATCCATGTTGACTTTGTCTAATCCTGTTGATATTTTCTAAGTGTCCTGTACTCTAGCATTTTTCCCTACTACTGATGTTAGGCTAACTGGCCTGTAGTTGCCTGTTTTCTCTCTCCCTCCTTTTTTAAATAGTGGGGTTACATTTGCCACCCTCCAATCTGCAGGAACTGTTCCATAATCTATAGAATCTTGGAAGATGACAACCAATGCATCCGCTATTTCCATGGCTACCTCTTTTAGTACTCTGGGATGCTGATTATCAGGCCCTGGGGATTTATCAGCTTTCAGTCCCATTAATTTCTCCAGCACTATTTTTTTACTAATACTAATTTCCTTTAATTCCTCCTTCTCACTGGACCCTTGGTTCCCTAGCATTTCTGGGAAGTTATCTGTGTCCTCTTCCATGAAGACAGAACCAAGTATTTGTTTTAATTGCTCTGCCATTTCCTTGTTCCCCATTATAAATTCTCCTGTTTCTGACTGTAAGGGACCTACATTTGTCTTCACTAATCTTTTTCTTTTTACATACTTATAGAAGCTTTTACAGTCCGCTTTTATGTTCTTTGCAAGTTTACTCTCACACTCTATTTTTCCCCTGTTAATCAATCTCTTGGTCCTTTTTTGCTGAATTCTAAACTGCTCCCAATCCTCAGGCTTGCTACTTTTTCTGACAACTTTATAATGACTCCTCTTTGGATCTAATACTATCCTTAATTTCTTTTGTTAGCCATGGTTGGGCCACTTTTCCTTTTGTGTTTTTGCGCCAGAAACAAATGTATAACTGTTGCAATTCATGTATTCGTTCCTTAAATGTTAGCCATTGCCGATCCACCGTCATGCCTTTTAATGAAGCTTCCCAATCTATCACAGCCAACTCACTCCTCATACCTTCGTCATTTCCTTTGTTTAGATTTAGGGCCCTAGTTTCAGATTGGACTACTTCACTTTCCACCTTAATGAAGAATTCTATCATGTTATGGTCACTCTTCCCTGAAGGACCCCGCACATCAAGATTATTAATTAACCCCTTCTCATTGCACAATACCCAATCTAGGATAGCCTGTTCCCTGGTTGGCTCCTCAATGTACTGGTCTAAAGGTGCAGTAAAAGCCAAGGGTGGGGGATGGGGGGGGGGTGGTGATTTTAACCCTGCCCACCCGATGGAAACCGGTAGAGTAGACAGTTAAAATTGCCCTGGTTATTTACCCGCCTTGGAGACAGCGGGAGCTGACAGTTCTTAAAGCTGACTGCTCCGCCCGCCCCGCCAAGCCGGTGGGGTTCATTTCTTTTTAACGTAGGCATGTCAGATCTCAATGAAATTGTCAGGACCGAACTGCCATTTTAACTCCACCGCCTGAGCAGGAAGCTGCAGTGAGTTTCCAACACCCAGTAAGATGGCTGCCCCCATTGATATATGCTTTTTGTTTTTGTTTTACACCTCAGTGTGTGTATTTTAAACAAATCAGTTGTGGGTGGGAGTGGGCAGCATCCAAATCATGAATGTCAATCCTCTCTTGTTTGGGAGAGCACCATCACTATCAAGAGCAAAGAATGGGAGGAACTCAATGAAGACTGACAGAGGAGAAGTGCAGCATTGGTAGGTGATTGGAAACCAGTCAGAGAAGATACTTCAGTACAATTGTTGGTATTTCTCTTTGGATAAATCAACAGGTACAAGCATTGTTGTTTGAGTTAGGAAAAGAAAGACCTGCATTTATATAGCACCCTCTGGACCTCCCAAAGTGCTTTACAGCCAATTAAGTGTTTTCAATGTGTAGTAACTGTCCTAAAGTAGGGAAACACAGCTGCCAATTTTCACACAGGAAGATCCCACAAACAGATGTTTTAAATTTCTAAACATATAATCTTTTTTTAGTGATGTTGGTTGAGGGATAAATATTGGCCAGAATGCCAGGAGAGATCCCCTGCTCTTCTTCAAAGTAGTGCCATGGGATCTTTTACGTCCACCTGAGAGGGCAGACCGGGCTTCGGTTTAACATCTTATCCGAAAGACGGCACCTCCGACAATGCAGCACTCCCTCAGTACTGCACTGAAGTGTCAGCCTGGATTATGTGCTCAAGTCTCTGGAGTGGAACAAGTGTGTTACCACTGAGCTACAGCTGACTCTAATAGGTTAGTGTATGATACAGCTGCATTTAACCTCAGGGTAAGACTTCTCCATTTCCCAGTTTAGCGGTAAATTCGGAGCAGTTTTGTGATATGGACGTGCATTGGGCCGATTGCCCAACTCATTGCAAATCATGTGGGAGAGATTAGAGCTACAGCTCATCCGTCTGGGCTGGACTCAAACAAGATGCTTTGTGCCATTTTATTTCAACTAAACATTTTTATTGTCTCAAAGGTAAAAAGAAAATCTGGGTCCCTGACGAGAAAGAAGCTTACATTGAAGCGGAGATAAAGGAACGAAGCAAAGGGAAAGTCATCGCAGAGACCATTACTGGACGAGTAAGTATCAACCTTGTATGTTATGTTGAATGTGTTTTTATAATTTATTTTATTCCCTCCCTGGGCAATGCAACATTCCAGTTATATGCTAATTGCTGTTAGTTTTCAATTAATTTTGTGGCTGTCTGATAATTCAGCTGGCTAAGCAAATTACTCCGCTGCCCATATCCTAACTCGCACCAAGCCCATCACTCCTGTGCTCGCTGACCTATATTGGCCCCTGGTCCAGAAACGCCTTGAATTTTAAATTCTGATCCTTGTGTTCAAATCCCTCCATGGTCTCGCCCCTCCCTATCCCTGTAACCTCCTCCAGCCCTACAACCCTTCAAGATCTCTGTAACCTCCTCCAGCCCTACAACCCTCTGAGATCTCTGTAACTTCCTCCAGCCCTACAACCCTCTGAGATCTCTGTAACTTCCTCCAGCCCTACAACCCTCCGAGATCTGTTACCTCCTCCAGCCCTACAACCCTCCGAGATCTCTGTAACCTCCTCCAGCCCTACAACCCTCCGAGATTTCTGCGCTACTCCAATTCTGGCCTCTTGTGCATCCCGGTTTTAATCGCTCCACCATTGGCCGTGCTGTCGAGGCCCTAAGCTCTGGAATTCCCTCCCTAAACCTCTCCACCCCCCCACCTCTCTCTACTTCCTTAAACCCTACCTCTTTGACCAAACCTTTGGTCACCTGACCTAATATCTCTATGCGGCTTGGTGTCAAGTTTTGTCTGATATGCTCCTGGGACGTTTTGCTATGTTAAGAGCCTGTATAAATGCAAGTTGTTGTTGTTGTTAAGCTAGCCAAGATCCCGGGTTTGATCCTTGGGTTATGTTGAGTTCGCTGATTTCAACCAGGGTAGTGGTAAGGGTGCTAACAATTGACCTGAGTGCTCCTGGGTTAGGGAGAGGACAGCTGGCCACAATCCCCAATCCTGATTGCTCCGGCCAGAGGGGTGCATGTGGGATTGGGCTGGGTTGTGTTGCTGGCCTTGATCAAACCTGCCCACACTCTCTGTCTGGACTCGCTCATGGAGAGTGGCCATTTGGTGGAAGAGGGAGGGGTTACCAAAATCTGCGCTGACACCTTCTCTTCCCGTTTCTATTGGTGGCTCTGGAACCAGTCAATATGCAAGCAATCGGTGACTTCAAGGAGTGGAGAGAGAACGGGCAGGAAAAACATAAAATATCGGTGTTGATTAAAGTGAAGGATGAATGTCTTAGCATCGAGCACTCCTCAGTCAGGTGTAACTTTATGGCTGGAAATCGCATACAGCGCTTGCCTGTGTTTTTGGTGTGCGCTCCCAGAGTGCGGCGCTCCATACAGGAGCCTGTAGTCAGAAAATTACCCTATAGTATGCCACTTGTAAGGTAGCATCTCAGCCAAGAGCAGCCTGGGCTGGCACATTTTCCTATTTACACTATGCAGGAATGCCTGGTCTCTGTTTAATAGAATCATAGAATGTTCCAACACAGAGACAAGCCACTTGGCCCATCAAGCCTGTGCCAGTATCTTTCTCCACATGAGCCATCAAGTCTAATGCCACTGTCCTGCTGACTGTCCAAACACTTTAACCTAGAATGTTTAGCATAATTGGAGAGGAGGGGGACAATTGCACCCCCCCCTGCCCGCACCAAGCCCAGAGTCGACCCCACACGTTATTTTCTTTCCTGATGGTCTCATTATAGGGGGAGTTTTGTGTCTCCTACTCATTTTTCTTTCCGTATTTTGTGAGAATTGGGTGGAGAATCTGTGGATGGCAGAAATGCCTGGGACAGGCTTGTTGATCGTGCTGGGGATTGGGAAAGTTGTGTAGTGGTGACTAGCAATCCTACCTCCTGTTAGATCTTGGATTCTAACAGCACGAGTCCATTAAAATTGTCAGGTCTAATTTGCAGCATTGTGTTAAGTTTAATAATATAGACTATGAACGTAATCGGTTCAGTGATGTCATTTTGCTTCTCCCACCAAGTAGAATTCAATTCCTCACCTCTCTGTCCCTCACGACCTTGATGTAATTTTGTAAATTTGTTCATTATACACAAGCGTTATTAATATGGAGTAACATTGTATGCAATTCACACCATTTAAATCTGTACATTATACAAGGGGCTCATTACAAATAGATACTTACTAAGTGGTCTTATCTGTTAGACAATTGCACTATTGGCTAAATAGGCAATGACTCGCAATGATATATTGACAATGTGCTGACCGCTGTATTCTATTCATAGATTTCCCAATTGGAAGGGAGTAAATCCTTTCTGTAATGTCTAATTGGAATGTCAACCACCCATGATGGGATGTATGGCCAAATCGGGAATGATTGGAGAAGTCAGCCTTTCTCAAGTGCTTTCATTCCACACCATGCATTGGGCAAAAAGATCCCTTGAGCTTCCCTGATGGTTCAACCATTGTGCAACGGAGTCACACTGACCAGGAAGGTCCTATATTCAATCGGCACCCATGTCTGTGCTGATTTAGTTGATCATAGCTGGGGCAGTGGTATGGGAGGTACAGTCAGATCAACGCCCCTTCCGTAAGGGAATAAATAAGTCAGTTAGACTTTCTGCTCCTGATCATCCTCCAGTTACTCGTGTTACTAGTTATTAGTCAGATAAAGATAGGATTGAGATCGGCAGTGATGCCTCATGTTTGAATGGCTGACAACTTGGATGAGGTATGAGCAATGGATGTCAACAGGTAAGCATTCTCTTGTTACTTGTGAATTTAATTTTGTTTTCTAATGCACCTTGTTTTAAATCTCCTTGTTAGAAAGTAACTTTTAAGGAAGAGGAGGTTGAGGAGATGAACCCACCTAAGTTTGAGTTGGTTGAAGACATCGCGATGCTAACTCATCTGAGCGATGCCACTGTGCTCCACAACCTCAGGATAAGATATGCAAACTGGCTTATCTATGTGAGTACTAGCAGGATAGTGAGAGCAGAGTTGCAACCACTGTGTTTCTGAGGCATGTAGTCTAGTTAAAGACTGTCAGTAACGAGTTAATCACACGGAAGGACTGTAGATCATAGAATCATAGAATCATAGAAAGGTTACAGCACGGAAGGAGGCCATTCGGCCCATCGAGTCCACGCCAGCTCTATGCAACAGCAATCCAGCTAGTCCCACTCCCCCGCCCTATTCCCGTAGCCCTACAAATTTTTTCCTTTCAATACTTATCCAGTTCCCTTTTGAAGGCCATGATTGAATCTGCCTCCAACACCCTCTCGGGCAGTGCATTCCAGATCCTAACCACTCACTGTGTAAAAAAGTTTTTCCTCATGTCACCTTTGGTTCTTTTGCCAATCACCTTAAATCTATGCCCTCTGGTTCTTGACCCTTCCGCCAATTAGAACAGTTTCTCTCTATCTACTCTGTCTGGACCCATCATGATTTTGAATACCTCTATCAAATCTCCTCGCAACCGTCTCTGTTCTAAGGAGAACAACCGTAGGTCCTCCAGTCTATCCATGTAACTAAAGTCCCTCATCCCTGGAATCATTCTAGTAAATCTCTTCTGCACCCTCTCTAAGGCCGTCACATCTTTCCTAAAGTGCGGTGGCCAGGACTGGACACAATACTCAAATTGTGGTCAAACCAGTGTTTTATAAAGGTTCATCATGACTTCCATACTTTTGTACTCTATGCATCTATTTATAAAGCCCAGGATCCTGTATGCTTTTTTAACCGCTTTCTCAACCAGCCCTGCCACCTTCAACGATTTGTGCACATAAACCCCCAGATCTCTCTGTTCCTGTACCCCTTTTAGAATTGTGCCCTTTAGTTTATATTGCCTCTCCTCGTTTTTCCTTCCGAAATGTATCACTTCGCATTTTTCTGCGTTAAATTTCATCTGCCACGTGTCCGCCCATTCCACCAGCCTGTCCATATCCTCTTGAAGTCTATCACTATCCTCCTCAATGTTCACTACACTTCCAAGTTTTGTGTCATCTGTAAATTTTGAAATTGTGTCCTGTACACTCAAGTTCAAGTCATTAATATAAATCAAGAAAAGCAGTGGTCCCAGCACCGACCCCTGGGGAACACCACTATATACCTCCCTCCTGTCCGAAAAACAACCGTTCACCACTACTCTGTTTCCTGTCACTTAGCCAATTCTGTATCCATGTTGCTACTGCCCCCTTTATTCCTTGGGCCGCAATCTTGATCATAAAAGCCTACCATGCGGCACTTTATCAAACGCCTTTTGAAAGTCCATATACACCACATCAACTGCATCTACTCTCTCTGTTACCTCATCAAAAGTTAATCACACGGAAGGTCTGTAGATGGAAAGTTAATTGTTCTAAGGACTGTCAGTGGAGAAATAATAATATGAAAAGCCTGTAGATAGAGAAAATTCTAATTAACATTGAACTATGGGTGTGTTACCTTCCAGGTAAAATTATCAAAGTGCCTCACTTGCTTGCAGGCTGCTTCTTCCTGGAGAATTGAAGATGGGAAGACAAAGCGAAGGACTGAAGATCTCGCAGAGAAGCAATCTTTCGAGCACCTGAGGCACTTTGATTTTTATCTGGAAAGCAACACACCCTCAGTTCAATGTTGATTATAATTTTGTCATTTATATCATTCTGGCGAATGTTTAATGGGAAGAGACAGCTGAATAGCTAATTCTCTCCACAGGGAGGGGTTTGTTGGTCAGTGACTGTAAATTTGAAGAGGATGTGAAATGACCAGATTAACAGAAGCCTTATATTTCTTCGCAGACTTATTCGGGACTATTTTGCTTGACAGTGAACCCCTATAAGTGGCTTCCTGTGTACACACCGACAGTGGTGGCAGCCTATAAACGGAAACGCAAAGGCGATGCTCCCCCACATATATACTCCATCGCAGACAACGCCTATTTCGACATGTTGCGCAGTAAGTACAGAGGGACACAGTTAACGTTTACACTGAGGTCCAAATGGAACATCACCTGTGTAATAAGCATTTACTGTCATTTTATTGTCATAATCGATGAGTGTGTGGGCAGATCCCATCAGCATTAGCATTGTGGGTTTATCCCACAAAATCATTAAACTTTCCACATCACTCTGCTTCATCCAAGGATAAACGAACTGAAAGACTGAACCTAACCCTTTACCCATTCAGGCGTGGCATTGTTCTGTGGGCTACTGGCGAATATAGTCCTTTATGTCTCTCTGTTTTGACAAGTGAAAATCTTTCGGAGGTTGACCTGGCCATATCTATGTTGTGATCAAGTCAGTCATCACTCTTTTGGTTTTCAATGGATGACAAATCTGCTCTTTGAAGCTATTCAAACCTATTCAAACCCATCTTTTTCTTGGGATGGCTGCCATCTCCAAAATACGCGAAATAAGCAGGGAAGAAGAAACAAAGTAAGGCAAGGATTTAAAAGATTTCTTTTGAGAAATAAGATATAGAAAAAGTAGATTAGTTCACAAAGATTAAACTGGAGTTTAAAAATTGGGTGCAGATAGAATGCGAAAGAAGGACGAACCCTCAGGACTGTCCCTACATCCCCGTAATTGTCCCTAAATCTCCATAATTGTCCCTAGATTTACATAATCCAACAAGAGAGAGTCTATCCACCTCTCTTTGGTATTCAACGGCATTACCATCACCGAATCCCCCACCATCAACATCCTGGGGGTCACCATTGACCAGAAACTAAACTGGACCAGCCACATAAATACTGTGGCTACAAGAGCAGGTCAGAGGCTGGGTATTCTGCGGCGAGTGACTCACCTCCTGACTCCCCAAAGCCTTTCCACCATCTACAAGGCACAAGTCAGGAGTGTGATGGAATACTCTCCACTTGCCTGGATGAGTGCAGCTCCAACAACACTCAAGAAGCTCGACACCATCCAGGACAAAGCAGCCCGCTTGATTGGCACCCCATCCACCACCTTAAACAACTCCCTCCATCACCGGCGCACTGTGGCTGCAGTGTGTACCATCCACAGGATGCACTGCAGCAACTCGCCAAGGCTTCTTCGACAGTAGCTCCCAAACCCGCCTCCTCTGCCACCTAGAAGGACATGGGAACAACACCACCTGCACGTTCCCCTCCAAGTCACACACCATCCCGACTTGGAAATATATCACCGTTCCTTCATCGTCGCTGGGTCAAAATCCTGGAACTCCCTTCCTAACAGCATTGTGGGAGAACCTTCACCACACGGACTGCAGCGGTTCAAGAAGGCGGCTCACCACCACCTTCTCGAGGGCAATTAGGGATGGGCAATAAATGTTGGCCTCACCAGCGACGCCCACATCCCATGAACGAATAAAAAAAATTGTCCTTAAATCTCCAAATGGCCCTAAATCTCCCCGATTATCTCTAAATCTCCATGGCTGATCCTGAATGTCCAGGACTATCTTTGAATCTCCAGAACTGATCTGAAAATTTCCCTGATTGTCCCTTAATTTCGCACAATCTTTCATATCCAGAGCCAGTCCATTTTTGTCCCTGGATGAATCCAAGCATGGTGGGAACGCTCAAGACACCACGAGCATGTGTTCAGATGGAGAGTTTCTGATAGTAGTGGGGTTGGGGGGAGTGTTGCCATGGGTATGGCTGTTTTTAATTTGTTCTTTGGATGTAGGCGAGACTGACAAGGCCGGAATTTATTGCCCATTCCTCGGCGATGAGAAGATGGTGATGGACCTTCACCTTAAATTGCTACAATCTGTGCACTGATGGTGCTCCTACAATAGTGTTAGGTATTGAATTCCAGGATATCGACCAGCGATAAGGAAGGGGCGGTCATATATATCACAACGGCAGGTTCCACATGTACGCTGACGACACCCAGCTCTACCTCACCACCACCTCTCTCGACCCCTCCACTGTCTCTGATTTGTCACATGGCTTGTCCGACATCCAGTACTGAAGGAGCAGAAATTTCCTCCAACTAAATATTGGGAAGACCGAAGCCATTCTCTTCGGTTCCCGCCACAAACTCCGTTCCCTCTCGCCACTGACTCCATCCCTCTCTCTGGCCACTGTCTGAGGCTGAATCAGACCGTGTTCAACCTTGGCGTCCAATTTGACCCTGAGATGAGTTTCCAACATCATATCCGCTCCATCACCAAGGCCGCCTACTTCGACCTCCGTAACATCATAGAATCATAGAAAGGTTAAAGCACGGAAGGAGGGCGTTTGGCCCATCGAGTCCGTGCCGGCTCTATGCAAGAGCAATCCAGCTAGTCCAACTCCCCCGTCCTATCCCCGTAGCCCTGCAAATTTTTTACTTTCAAGTACTTATCTAGTTCCCTTTTGAAGGCCATGATTGAATCTTATGACAGAGTAAAGGCCATTGATGAAGCAGCTGAAGATGGTTGGGCCGAGGATGCTTCCCTGAGAAACTCCTGCAGCAACGTCCAGAGGCTGTAATGATTGGCCTCTGACAACCACAGCTATTTTCCTTTGTGTCTGGTACGACTCCAGCCACTGGAAAGTTTTCCATTTCACCCCTTTTGACCTCAGTATCGCTCAGATTCCTTGATGTCAAACTCTATCAAATGCTGCCTTGATGTCAGACAGGCAGTTGTTCTTCAGCTCTCCCCTGGTAAACGGCTTGACTATGTGTCTGTATCAAGGCTGTGACGAGGTCTGGGGCCGAGTGGTCCTGATGGAACCTAAACTGAGCTTCGGTGAGCAGGTTATTGGTGAGAAAGTGTCACTTGATGGCGCTATTGATGACTCCCATCATTTTGGTAATGATCGGGAGTGCGCTGATAGTAAGATAATTGGCCAGGTTAGATTTATTCCATTTTCAAAAGGCGTTTGATAAAGTGCCGCATAATCGGCTTGTCATCATAGTAGTGTTCCCCAGGGGTCGGTACTAGGACCACTGCTTTTCTTGATCTATATTAATGACCTGGACTTGGGTGTACAGGGCACAATTTCCAAATTTGCAGATGACATAAAACTTGGAAGTATAGTGAACAGTGAGGAGGATAATGATAGACTTCATGAGGATATAGACAGGCTGGTGGCATGGGCGGACACGTGGCAGATGACATTTAACACAGAAAAATGCGAGGTGATACATTTCGGTAGGAAGAACAAGGAGAGGCAATATAAACTAGAGGGTACAACTCTAACAGGGCTACAGGAACAGGGAGATCTGGGGGTATATGTACAGAAATCGTTGAAGGTGGCAGGGCAGGTTGAGAAAGCAGTTAAAAAAGCATAAGGGATCCTGGGCATTATAAATAGAGGCATAGAGTACAAAAGCAAAGAAGTTATAAAACCTTTATAAAACACTGGTTTGGCCACAACTGGAGTATTGTGTCCAGTTCTGGGCACCGCAATTTGGAAAGATGTGAAGGCCTTAGAGAGGGTGCAGAAGAGATTTACTAGAATGATTCCAGGGATGATGGATTTCAGTTACGTGGATAGACTGGAGAAGCTGGGGCTGTTCTCCTTGGAACCGTGACAGTTGCGAGGAGATTTGATAGAGGTATTCAAAATCATGAAGGGTCTAGACAGAGTAGATAGAAAGAATCTGTTCCCATTGGCAGAAGGGTCAAGAACCAGAGGGCACAGATTTAAGGTGATTGGCAAAAGAACCAAAGGTGACATGAAGAAAATCTTTTTTACACTGCGAGTGGTTAGGATCTGGAATGCACTGCCCGAGGGGGTGGTGGAGGCAGATTCAATCATGGCCTTCAAAAGGGAACTGGATAAGAACGTGAAAAGAAAAAATTTGCATGGCTACGGAGAAAGGGCGGGGGAGTGGGACTAGCTGGATTGCTCTTGCATAGAGCCGGCACGGACTCGATGGGCCGAATGGTCCCCTTCCGTGCTGTAACCTTTCTACGATTCTATGATTCTGTGGCTAGAACATACCTGGGCAATCTTTCACATTGTTCCACAGATGCCTGTGTCATAGCTGTGCTGGAACAGCTTGGCCAAGGGAGCGGCTAGCTCAGGCGCACAGATCTTCAGCACTACAGCCGGGATGTTGTCAGGGCCTGTAATCCTTTGCTGTGTCCAAGTGCACTCGGTTACTTCTTAACATCACGCGGAGTGAACCAGATTGACTGGCATCTGTGATGGTGGGGCCTCCCGGGAAGAGTTCTGTGCTGAACATCCACATATGGGCACTTCCAGCAGGAAGTACTGGATCACGGTCAAGAATGGGAATCCCTCCCTTTCTGGCTTAGCTACTGACTGGCCAAACTCAAAAACAATCGGCGGGGGGTGCAGGTGCTGTGGGGGTGGTGGGGTCAGGGGGGTGGTGTGGGGGTGGTGGGGTCAGGGGGGTGGTGTGGGGGTGGTGGGGTCAGGGGGGTGGTGGGGTTGGGGGGTGTTGTGGGGGTGGTGGGGTCGGGGGGCTGTGTGGGGGTGGTGGGGTCAGGGGGGTGGTGTGGGGGTGGTGGGGTCTGGGGTGTTGTGGGGGTGGTGGGGTCGGGGGGCTGTGTGGGGGTGGTGGGGTCTGGGGTGGTGTGGGGGTGGTGGTGTGGGGGTGGTGGGGTCAGGGGGTGGTGTGGGGGTGGTGGGGTCGGGGGGCTGTGTGGGGGTGGTGGGGTCTGGGGTGGTGTGGGGGTGGTGGGGTCGGGGGGTGGTGTGGGGGTGGTGGGGTCGGGGGGTGGTGTGGGGGTGGTGGGGTCGGGGGTGGTGTGGGGGTGGTGGGGTCGGGGGGTGGTGTGGGGGTGGTGGGGTCGGGGGGTGGTGTGGGGGTGGTGGGGTCGGGGGGTGGTGTGGGGGTGGTGGGGTCGGGGGGTGGTGTGGGGGTGGTGGGGTCGGGGGGTGGTGTGGGGGTGGTGGGGTCGGGGGTGGTGTGGGGGTGGTGGGGTCTGGGGTGGTGTGGGGGTGGTGGGGTCTGGGGTGGTGTGGGGGTGGTGGGATCTGGGGTGGTGTGGGGGTGGTGGGGTCGGGGGGTGTTGTGGGGGTGGTGGGGTCGGGGGGCTGTGTGGGGGTGGTGGGGTCGGGGGGCTGTGTGGGGGTGGTGGGGTCTGGGGTGGTGTGGGGGTGGTGGGGTCGGGGGGTGGTGTGGGGGTGGTGGGGTCGGGGGGCTGTGTGGGGGTGGTGGGGTCGGAGGGCTGTGTGGGGGTGGTGGGGTCGGGGGGCTGTGTGGGGGTGGTGGGGTCTGGGGGCTGTGTGGGGGTGGTGGGGTCTGGGGTGGTGTGGGGGTGGTGGGGTCTGGGGGTGGTGTGGGGGTGGTGGGGTCTGGGGTGTTGTGGGGGTGGTGGGGTCTGGGGGCTGTGTGGGGGTGGTGGGGTCTGGGGGGTGTTGTGGGGGTGGTGGGGTCGGGGGTGTTGTGGGGGTGGTGGGGTCGGGGGGTGGTGTGGGGGTGGTGGGGTCTGGGGGTGGTGTGGGGGTGGTGGGGTCTGGGGTGGTGTGGGGGTGGTGGGGTCTGGGGTGGTGTGGGGGTGGTGGGGTCGGGGGGTGGTGTGGGGGTGGTGGGGTCGGGGGGTGGTGTGGGGGTGGTGGGGTCGGGGGTGGTGTGGGGGTGGTGGGGTCTGGGGTGTTGTGGGGGTGGTGGGGTCGGGGGGCTGTGTGGGGGTGGTGGGGTCGGGGGGCTGTGTGGGGGTGGTGGGGTCTGGGGTGGTGTGGGGGTGGTGGGGTCGGGGGGTGGTGTGGGGGTGGTGGGGTCGGGGGGCTGTGTGGGGGTGGTGGGGTCGGGGGGCTGTGTGGGGGTGGTGGGGTCGGGGGGCTGTGTGGGGGTGGTGGGGTCGGGGGGTGGTGTGGGGGTGGTGGGGTCGGGGGGTGGTGTGGGGGTGGTGGGGTCGGGGGGCTGTGTGGGGGTGGTGGGGTCGGGGGGCTGTGTGGGGGTGGTGGGGTCTGGGGGCTGTGTGGGGGTGGTGGGGTCTGGGGTGGTGTGGGGGTGGTGGGGTCTGGGGTGGTGTGGGGGTGGTGGGGTCGGGGCGTGGTGTGGGGGTGATGGGGTCGGGGGGTGGTGTGGGGGTGGTGTGGGGGTGGTGTGGGGGTGGTGGGGTCTGGGGGCTGTGTGGGGGTGGTGGGGTCGGGGGTGGTGTGGGGGTGGTGGGGTCGGGGGTGGTGTGGGGGTGGTGGGGTCGGGGGTGGTGTGGGGGTGGTGGGGTCGGGGGGTGGTGTGGGGGTGGTGGGGTCTGGGGTGGTGTGGGGGTGGTGGGGTCTGGGGTGGTGTGGGGGTGGTGGGGTCTGGGGGTGGTGTGGGGGTGGTGTGGGGGTGGTGGGGTCTGGGGTGGTGTGGGGGTGGTGGGGTCTGGGGTGGTGTGGGGGTGGTGGGGTCGGGGGGTGGTGTGGGGGTGGTGTGGGGGTGATGGGGTCTGGGGTGTTGTGGGGGTGGTGGGGTCGGGGGGCTGTGTGGGGGTGGTGGGGTCTGGGGTGGTGTGGGGGTGGTGGGGTCTGGGGTGGTGTGGGGGTGGTGGGGTCTGGGGTGGTGTGGGGGTGGTGGGGTCGGGGGGCTGTGTGGGGGTGGTGGGGTCTGGGGTGGTGTGGGGGTGATGGGGTCTGGGGTGGTGTGGGGGTGGTGTGGGGGTGGTGTGGGGGTGGTGTGGGGGTGGTGTGGGGGTGGTGGGGTCTGGGGTGGTGTGGGGGTGGTGGGGTCTGGGGTGGTGTGGGGGTGGTGGGGTCGGGGGGTGGTGTGGGGGTGGTGTGGGGGTGATGGGGTCTGGGGTGTTGTGGGGGTGGTGGGGTCGGGGGGTGGTGTGGGGGTGGTGGGGTCGGGGGGCTGTGTGGGGGTGGTGGGGTCGGGGGGCTGTGTGGGGGTGGTGGGGTCGGGGGGCTGTGTGGGGGTGATGGGGTCTGGGGTGGTGTGGGGGTGGTGGGGTCGGGGGGCTGTGTGGGGGTGGTGGGATCGGGGGGCTGTGTGGGGGTGGTGGGGTCGGGGGGCTGTGTGGGGGTGGTGGGGTCGGGGGGTGGTGTGGGGGTGGTGTGGGGGTGTTGTGGGGGTGGTGGGGTCTGGGGTGGTGTGGGGGTGATGGGGTCGGGGGTGGTGTGGGGGTGGTGGGGTCGGGGGGTGGTGTGGGGGTGGTGTGGGGGTGTTGTGGGGGTGGTGGGGTCTGGGGTGGTGTGGGGGTGGTGGGGTCTGGGGTGGTGTGGGGGTGGTGGGGTCGGGGGGTGGTGTGGGGGTGGTGTGGGGGTGGTGTGGGGGTGGTGGGGTCTGGGGTGGTGTGGGGGTGGTGGGGTCTGGGGTGGTGTGGGGGTGGTGGGGTCGGGGGGTGGTGTGGGGGTGGTGGGGTCTGGGGTGGTGTGGGGGTGGTGGGGTCGGGGGGTGGTGTGGGGGTGGTGGGGTCTGGGGTGGTGTGGGGGTGGTGGGGTCGGGGGGTGGTGTGGGGGTGATGGGGTCTGGGGTGGTGTGGGGGTGGTGTGGGGCTGATGGCTTCAGGATGTTTACGGAGAGGATTCAAGGTTGTCTAAATCACTGTTATTCTTGATTCCAGATCGTGAGAACCAGTCCATGCTGATCACGTGAGTAACCCTTGAGATACCAGCGACAAAGATAAATTCATCTCACTCCATGTGTAATCTTATATTTGGAATAGTTGCTGGGAGCAGAGAGAGGGGCCGCATTAAATCAGATCTGCTCCTTTGTTCTAAATGTTTCTTACTGTTTGACGTCTCATCCCATTTAGTCTATTTTTTTTAACGCTGAGTGAGGATGAGTATGTGGAGCTGGTTACTCTGAGGGGCTGGGTACCCAGTAGGGAATGGTTACATTTGGTGGGGGAGGGATGGATACCCTGTGGATAACATTACTCTGTGAGAATGAGTTCAAATCCCAGCACGGTACTGTGGGAACTTGAATACAGTTTTAAAGAGCTGGAAATAAAAAGCTGGTATCAGTAAAAGTGACCATGAAGCTTTCGGATTGCTGTAAAAACCCAACTGGTTCATTAATCTCCTTTAGGGAAGGAAACCTGCCGTCTTTACCCAGTCTGGACTATATGTGAATCCAGTCCTACAACAACGTGGTTGACACTTTACTGCCCTCTGAAGTGGCCTAGTGAGACACTCAGTTGTATCAAACCATTACCAGTGAATGAGGGCCCGGTGGGAAATGAGCGCTCTGTGGGGAATGAGTGCCCTGTGGGGAATGAGTGATCTGTGGGGAATGAATACTCTGTGGGGAATGAGTGCTCTGTGGGGAATGAGTGCTCTGTGGGGAATGAGCACTCTGTGGGGAATGAGCGCTCTGTGGGGAATGAGCACTCCGTGGGGAATGAGCACTCTGTGGGGAATGAGCGCTCTGTGGGGAATGAGTGATCTGTGGGGAATGAGCACTCTGTGGGGAATGAGTGATCTGTGGGGAATGAGTGATCTGTGGGGAATGAGCGCTCCGTGGGGAATGAGTGATCTGTGGGGAATGAGCGCTCTGTGGGGAATGAGCACTCTGTGGGGAATGAGCGCTCCGTGGGGAATGAGTGATCTGTGGGGAATGAGCGCTCCGTGGGGAATGAGTGATCTGTGGGGAATGAGCGCTCTGTGGGGAATGAGCACTCCGTGGGGAATGAGCACTCTGTGGGGAATGAGCGCTCTGTGGGGAATGAGCGCTCTGTGGGGAATGAGCACTCCGTGGGGAATGAGCACTCTGTGGGGAATGAGCACTCTGTGGGGAATGAGTGATCTGTGGGGAATGAGCACTCTGTGGGGAATGAGCGCTCTGTGGGGAATGAGCACTCTGTGGGGAATGAGCACTCTGTGGGGAATGAGCGCTCCGTGGGGAATGAGCGCTCTGTGGGGAATGAGTACTCTGTGGGGAATGAGCACTCTGTGGGGAATGAGTGCTCTGTGGGGAATGAGCACTCTGTGGGGAATGAGCGCTCTGTGGGGAATGAGCGCTCCGTGGGGAATGAGTGATCTGTGGGGAATGAGCGCTCCGTGGGGAATGAGTGCTCTGTGGGGAATGAGCGCTCTGTGGGGAATGAGCACTCTGTGGGGAATGAGTACTCTGTGGGGAATGAGCACTCTGTGGGGAATGAGCGCTCTGTGGGGAATGAGCACTCTGTGGGGAATGAGTACTCTGTGGGGAATGAGCACTCTGTGGGGAATGAGCGCTCTCTGGGGAATGAGTGCTCTGTGGGGAATGAGCACTCTGTGGGGAATGAGCGCTCCGTGGGGAATGATTGCTGTCTGGGGAATGAGTGCTCTGTGGGGAATGAGCGCTCTGTGGGGAATGAGCACTCTGTGGGGAATGAGTGCTCTGTGGGGAATGAGCACTCTGTGGGGAATGAGTGCTCTGTGGGGAATGAGCGCTCTGTGGGGAATGAGCACTCTGTGGGGAATGAGCGCTCTGTGGGGAATGAGTGCTCTGTGGGGAATGAGCGCTCTGTGGGGAATGAGCGCTCTCTGGGGAATGAATACTCTGTGGGGAATGAGCACTCTGTGGGGAATGAGTGCTCTTTGGGGAATGAGCACTCTGTGGGGAATGAGTGCTCTGTGGGGAATGAGCGCTCTGTGGGGAATGAGCACTCTGTGGGGAATGAGCACTCTGTGGGGAATGAGTGCTCTGTGGGGAATGAGCGCTCTCTGGGGAATGAATACTCTGTGGGGAATGAGCGCTCTGTGGGGAATGAGTGCTCTGTGGGGAATGAGTGCTCTGTGGGGAATGAGCACTCTGTGGGGAATGAGTGCTCTGTGGGGAATGAGCGCTCTGTGGGGAATGAGCACTCTGTGGGGAATGAGCACTCTGTGGGGAATGAGTGCTCTGTGGGGAATGAGCGCTCTCTGGGGAATGAATACTCTGTGGGGAATGAGCGCTCTGTGGGGAATGAGTGCTCTGTGGGGAATGAGCACTCTGTGGGGAATGAGTGCTCTGTGGGGAATGAGCACTCTGTGGGGAATGAGCACTCTGTGGGGAATGAGTACTCTGTGGGGAATGAGCACTCTGTGGGGAATGAGCACTCTGTGGGGAATGAGTACTCTGTGGGGAATGAGTGCCCTGTGGGGAATGAGCGCTCTCTGGGGAATGAGTGCTCTGTGGGGAATGATTGCTGTCTGGGGAATGAGTGCTCTGTGGGGAATGAGCGCTCTGTGGGGAATGAGCACTCTGTGGGGAATGAGCACTCTGTGGGGAATGAGCGCTCTGTGGGGAATGAGTGCTCTGTGGGGAATGAGCACTCTGTGGGGAATGAGTGCTCTGTGGGGAATGAGCGCTCTCTGGGGAATGAGCACTCTGTGGGGAATGAGCACTCTGTGGGGAATGAATACTCTGTGGGGAATGAGCACTCTGTGGGGAATGAGTGCTCTGTGGGGAATGAGCGCTCTCTGGGGAATGAGTGCTCTGTGGGGAATGAGTACTCTGTGGGGAATGAGTGATCTGTGGGGAATGAACACTCTGTGGGGAATGATTGCTGTCTGGGGAATGAGCACTCTGTGGGGAATGAGCGCTCTGTGGGGAATGATTGCTGTCTGGGGAATGAGTGATCTGTGGGGACTGAGTGATCTGTGGGGAATGAACACTCTGTGGGGAATGAGCACTCTGTGGGGAATGATTGCTGTCTGGGGAATGAGTGCTCTGTGGGGACTGAGTGATCTGTGGGGAATGAATACTCTGTGGGGAATGAGCACTCTGTGGGGAATGAGCGCTCTGTGGGGAATGAGCACTCTGTGGGGAATGATTGCTGTCTGGGGAATGAATACTCTGTGGGGAATGAGCGCTCTGTGGGGAATGAGCACTCTGTGGGGAATGAGCGCTCTGTGGGGAATGAGCACTCTGTGGGGAATGAGCACTCTGTGGGGAATGAGCACTCTGTGGGTAAGGTAAACTGATTGGAAGGAGCCCTGTGAGAATGGAACTCCTGTGGGGAATGGTGCTCAGTGTGAGTGGCTCGAACTGCCAGTTTGTGTATGCTGCAATACCTGCATTTGTTAATCTCATTTTAGCACCTTGGAATGGAATGTAATTCAGTAAGAAGTTTACTTAAAATCAATATACAAATTAGCTAAACACTAGTTAACAAACACAGCGCTATCACTTTGATATAAATTCACCATAACCAGAACTATATTGGTCTTGGAGAGGATGCAACGCAGATTCACCAGAATGATACCAGGGCTTAGAAGGTTAAATTATGAGGACAGGTTGCATAGACCAGGCTTGCATTCCCTCGAATATCGAAGATTAAGGAGTGATCTAATTGAGGTGTTTAAAATGTTTAAAGGGTTTGATAGGGTCGATACAGAGAAAGTATTTCCTCTGATGGGGGAATCAAGAACAAAGGGGCTTAATTTGAAAATTAGACCCAGGCCATTCAGGAGTGAAATCAGGAATCACTTTATCACACAAAGGGTAGTGGAAATCTGGAACTCACTTCCCCAAAAAGCTTTGGGTACTGGGACAACTGGAGCTTTCAAGACTGAGATCGTTAGGTTTTTGTTGGGTGACGGCATCAAGGGATATGGAGCAAAGGCGGGTAAATGGAGTTAAGATACAGATCAGCCATGATCTAATTGAATGGTGGAACAGGCTCGAGGGGCTGAATGGCCTCCTCCTGTTCCTGTGAGCAGTATGTGAGGAATGAGTTGGCTGTGACTCTGTGACACCGGTGAATAGCTCCATCTTCGACTGCGTGCCTTTTAATCTAATTATTATTCCACAGGGGTGAGTCCGGTGCCGGGAAAACAGTCAACACCAAGCGGGTGATCCAGTATTTTGCTATTATTGCGGCACAGGGAGAGGTACTGGGCAAGAAGGCGGTAAGGAATTGCTTCATTTTTGTGTTAAATTAGTTACATGTTTTGTCTAACATTAACCATATCATCTCACCACTGAGACAAATAGGAAATGGCTAGATTAGGAATTGATTGTTTCATTTGTTATGAATTTCCGCCTGATTTGGTAATAACTCTCCTTTTCTATTGAACAGAGTCATGAGCCTGCCACAAAAACCGGGGTAAGTACTCTGAATATTTCACTAATTTGTAGAGGGAACTGGAAGTGAGATAGGGGCACTGTCACAGTGAACACTGAACACCCAGTGTGTGTTAGTCTTAGTGTGATCAGAGAGGCAGGGGGTCTCTTATAATTGTACCACATGAAAGGGATTAAGAAGTATGGGGCTATTTATAGATATACCCATGTGGGGTCCGAGACGTGGGGGGTATTTAGAGTTATACCCATGTGGGGTCCGAGACGTGGGGGATTATTTACAGTTGTACACATGTGGGGTCCGAGACGTGGGGGGTATTTACAGTTATACCCATGTGGGGTCTGAGATGTGGGGGGTATTTAGAGTTATACCCATGTGGGGTCTGAGATGTGGGGGGTATTTACAGTTATACCCATGTGGGGTCCGAGACGTGGGGGGTTATTTACAGTTATACCCATGTGGGGTCCGAGACGTGGGGGGTTATTTACAGTTATACCCATGTGGGGTCTGAGAAGTGGGGGGGTATTTACAGTTATACCCATGTGGGGTCAGAAGTGAGGGGGTATTTAGAGTTATACCCATGTGGGGTCAGAAGTGAGGGGGTATTTAGAGTTATACCCATGTGGGGTCTGAGATGCGGGGGGTATTTACAGTTATACCCATGTGGGGTCTGAGATGCGGGGAGTATTTAGAGTTATACCCATGTGGGGTCTGAGATGTGGGGGGTTATTTACAGTTATACCCATGTGGGGTCAGAAGTGAGGGGGTTATTTACAGTTATACCCATGTGAGGTTAGAATGAGGGGGTATTTACAGTTATACCCATGTGGGGTCTGAGATGTGGGGGGTATTTACAGTTATACCCATGTGGGGTCAGAAGTGAGGGGGTTATTTACAGTTATACCCATGTGGGGTTAGAATGAGGGGGTTATTTACAGTTATACCCATGTGGGGTTAGAATGAGGGGGTATTTACAGTTATACCCATGTGGGGTTAGAATGAGGGGGTATTTACAGTTATACCCATGTGGGGTTAGAATGAGGGGGTATTTACAGTTATACCCATGTGGGGTTAGAATGAGGGGGTATTTACAGTTATACCCATGTGGGGTTAGAATGAGGGGGTATTTACAGTTATACCCATGTGGGGTCTGAGATGTGGGGGGTATTTACAGTTATACCCATGTGGGGTCAGAAGTGAGGGGGTTATTTACAGTTATACCCATGTGGGGTTAGAATGAGGGGGTTATTTACAGTTATACCCATGTGGGGTTAGAATGAGGGGGTATTTACAGTTATACCCATGTGGGGTTAGAATGAGGGGGTATTTACAGTTATACCCATGTGGGGTTAGAATGAGGGGGTTATTTACAGTTATACCCATGTGGGGTTAGAATGAGGGGGTATTTACAGTTATACCCATGTGGGGTTAGAATGAGGGGGTATTTACAGTTATACCCATGTGGGGTTAGAATGAGGGGGTATTTACAGTTATACCCATGTGGGGTTAGAATGAGGGGGTATTTACAGTTATACCCATGTGGGGTTAGAATGAGGGGGTATTTAGAGTTATACCCATGTGGGGTCTGAGAAGTGAGGGGGGTATTTACAGTTATACTCATGTGGGGTCTGAGAAGTGAGGGGAGTATTTACAGTTATACTCATGTGGGGTCTGAGAAGTGAGGGGAGTATTTACAGTTATACCCATGTGGGGTCTGAGTAGTGAGGGGGGTATTTAGAGTTATGCCCATGTGGGGTCTGAGATGTGGGGGGTATTTAGAGTTATACCCACACTGGCTGTTAGAGATAGCACATTTTTGATAGTTATAGTTCATTTATGGGTGTGAGAAGCAATGGATTATTTACAGTTACACCATGCATCCAGGGTGAAAGGCAATGAGTATACACCCCAAATAAGGTCTAAGAGGCAGTGGGTTAAGCACCATACAATGGGGTAAAACAAGTACTAGGAAAGTATATTGAAGTACATAACAGGGATTAAATAAAATCAGTAGTGCACTAAAGTATTGGTGTTTAATGTATGTATCAATAATAACAACTTGCATTTATATAGCGCCTTTAACACAGTAAAATGTCCCAAGGCGCTTCACAGGAGCTAATCAGATAAAAATTGACACTGAATCAAAGAAGGAGATATTAAGACAGGTGACAAAAAGCTTGATTAAAAGAGGTAGTTTTTAGGGAGCGTCTTAAAGAAGGAGGGAGAGATTTAGGGATGGAATTCCAGAGATTAGGGCCTACACTGCTGAAGGAACAGCTGCCAATGGTAGGGAGAAGGAAGTGGGAGATGCACAAGAGTTGAAGGAATGCAGAGTTCTCGGAGGTTTGTAGAGCTGCTGGAGGATACAGAGATAGGGAGGGGCGATGCTGTGCAGGGATTCGAACACGAGGATGAGAATTTTAAAAGCAAGGCGTCCGGGGAACAGTAGCCAAAGTAGATCAGCGAGCACAGTGGTGGATGGGTGAATGGGACTTGGTGTGAGTTAGGGCAGCAGAGTTTTGGACGAACTCAAGTTTATGGAGGGTGGAAGATGGGAGGCTGGCCAGGAGAGCATTGGAATAGTAACAAAGGCATTGGATGAGGGTTTCAGCAGCAGGTGAACTGAGGCAGGGGTGGAGACGGGCGATGTTACAGAGGTGGAAGTAGGCAGTCTTGATGATGGGGAGGGTATGGGGCCGGCACTGAAAGTGGTTTGGGCCTCTCAACGCTGGCATCAGGTGGGCACCACGGCTGCTTCAACAACTTTGCGCCTGTCTCAAAGATGGGTCGATGCTGATGATTCTCCCATGTGGTGCCAAGTGAAGTCCAGATACTTCCTGTTGGGGAATAGGAGGGAAGGGTGGAACTTGGGCAAGTGGGAAGGAATTGGAGGAGAGGAGAATTACGGGGCTGAGGGGGTTAGATCTCAGCTCTCCCTGAGACTGGTATTGGCATGTGCCCTCGAGTACCCCCTGTCAGCTGGAGACCGGGTGTAACACAGAATGATGGAAACAAAAGGAAATGGGAGAAAAACTCTTTTAAATTTTCTTGTGAAATTTTTGCTTGGTTTATTTTTAAGTCGGGGGGGGGGGGTGGTGAAGGTGGGGGGATGGGGAAATTTGCCAAAATCTTCCTTCATGAGGTTTAAACAGAAGGGTGGATAGAATCAATGATAGGGTAGATTGTACATGGCTTGTGGGAGGAAGGGGCTCGATGGGCCCACTTCATTACACACTTTGTTACCGTCTTATTATCTTTTATTTATTCATCACACAGGGGACCCTAGAAAACCAGATCATTGAAGCTAACCCAGCCATGGAAGCCTTTGGAAACGCAAAGACTATTCGCAACGATAATTCTTCCAGATTTGTAAGTGGAAAAATTCCCCGTTTGATGTTTCTATCTCCTTTCCCTAAGTTCGTCACAATTTATTTTGCTGCCCATTGTCTCCTCCTCCTGCCCCCCACGACCACCCCCCCCCAATCCCCGTCTTAACCGACTCCCTAACCAAGGAGGCCCTCTGTCAGCCCAAAGCCAATGCTGCTTTAGGGGGCAGGAAATCTCATGAATATTCCTCTTTCCCCCGAGGAGAGGGGGGAGGGGTGGACGGTAGGGAAGTGCTTTTTTTTCCCCAATGGCTCGGGTGGGATCAAAGATCAAAGCACCACACAGGCGATGCCTCCACGTGCCTGTTCCATTATACAACACTTCATTATATATTGTGATGTGTGTTATCTCACAATGTGATGTAGCTGTATAGTCTTTGAATTACACCCCTAACAGCTTCCATAGTCACCGATGAAGTTTTCCTTGATTTCTGAAGCGACTAGTTTAATTTTTAAATCTAACATTGCACAATTACTTCACCCTTTGTGGCCTGTGACAACGCAAATGCACAAAATGAACAGACAAAAATTGCTTCCTTTGTTCCTCTAGTCTTTCAAACTTATTCCACAAGCACTTTTTAATAAGTTCATAAGAATGTCAACAAAAAATAAAGTGCCCTCTTTTAGTGATTCCTCACTCCTGCCATGCGTCATTCCCCTTCCAAAATGGCAGGTTCCTGCCACCGGGCAGTGCAAAAGAGTGGCACCTCCCTCTCAATTCTCCTCATGGTTAGGACGCAGTCTTCACAAGGTCCTGCCCTCAGATGGCACAACTGAGTGTAAACATTGGGCCTCCTCACTACACATCTGACCCTCCCCTACTTTCTAATGATTACACTACATTCCTACGAAGACCAAGTATTTTTCACTGGTAACAATCGCCGGGAGTTTCATCGGTGGGAGGGGCTCTCCCGATCGGCCGCAGTAACTTCGACAGGAGATCGGGCGCATATCCCGGATAGACACTTCCTGCCAATCTTCTGCCGAGGTTATGCCGGCTGATTGGGAGAATCCCTGAGGGTATTCCTGGCGATCCAATGTTAGCTTTGAAGACAAGAAACCGATGAAGAAAGGGTAGAAAGATAGTTCATCGTTACATACCTATCATAAAATGAAAAGCTGCCTGAAAAGATCTCTGGAATTGTTGTGGCGGGGAATTGGGGGGTGAGGGATGGGGGTCATTTCTGAGGTTGAATTATATTTCTGTTGGATTGTACGACATTAATCACTCTCTTGGACTCGATTACAGGTTGTGAATTTCATGAACTAGGAACTGGGTTCAGATTGTCACAAACTTGTTTCACTTATGACCCAGACACCCTTCAGAGGCCGTTCAGGGGGTGATGTCAGGAAGCATTTCTTCACACAAAGGGCAGTGGAAATCTGGAACTCTCTCCCCCAAAAAGCTGTTGAGGCTGGGGGTCAATTGAAAATTTCAAAACTGAGATTGATCGATTTTTGTTAGGCGAGGGAATGAAGGGTTATGGAACCAAGGCAGGTAGATGGAGTTAAGATACAGATCAGCCATGATCTAATTGAATGTTGGAACAGGCTCGAGGGGCTGAATGGCCTCCTTCTGTTTCTATGTTCCTACGAAGGCTTTTAACTCATCAGTCTGGGCTGGATTGGGACCCAAATCTCAGGGGTGAAAGGGACAGTGTGCTAACTGGCTACATTAACTCAGTCCCCACTGTACATTATTATGATGTGTTTCTTTTTGTGAACAGCATTACTTATTGTAAAATATCTACATTGATTCCAGGGCAAATTCATAAGGATCCATTTTGGTCACACGGGCAAGCTGTCATCTGCCGATATCGAGATATGTACGTATCTGAAATGAGTGGAGTCCTGAAACCGTTCTCAGTGAGTGGGGTGTGACATAGTGGGTTCTGTTGACTCCGGTCAACAAATGGATGGAGTGCTAAAGAGCAGGAAAGTCTTTGAAGGGGGGAGGTGGGTGGAAATATTCTAGGGAATCAGGAAATGGCAGATATGCTGTGTGAATTCTTCAAAGGTGAGGACTGCAAAGAAATTTTCGAGTGGGAATGTAAAGCATGGGTTATGAAGGTACTCATGAATTCAGGGACTGAAATTCGTTCTTGGGCTGTAGGACCGAACGGTTGAAGAGGGCAGGAGCTCAAAGCATTAACTGAGAGGGAATGAGGAGAGAGAGCGCCAGCATGAACTGGGAGAGGGAAGAGGACCAGCATCTTGTGATGAAGAATTTCAATGAAAACGTTTGATAAACCAAGTAAATTCTGTGCGCTGATTGGCGCTGAGTCACTAGTTTAATTGTTTCCTCAAACCATTCCATGGCTGCAGTGTGTACCGTCCACAGGATGTAATGCAGCAACTCCCCAAGGCTTCTTCAACAGCATCTCCAAAACTGCGACCTCCACCACTGAGAAGGACAAGGGCAGCAAGTACATGGGAACAACACCACCTGCACGTTCCCCTCCAAGTCACACATCATCCCGACTTGGAAATATATCGCCATTTCTTCATAGTCGCCTGGGTCAAAATCCTGGAACTCTATTCCTAACAGCACTGAGGGAGAACCGTCACCACACAGACTGCACGGTTCAAGAAGGCGGCTCACCACCACCTTCTCAAGGGCAATTAGGGATGGGCAATAAATGCCGGCCTTGCGAGTGATGCCCATATCCCGAGAATGAATTAAAAATGATGATGCAATCGGGAGCATCTGAAACCCCGCATTATCGGGCATGGAGGCCTGAGGCCTGTTCCATGCCCTTATGTGCAGTAGGCGTGGCAGCGCAGACTGGAAATGCTCTGTGCATTCAGAGCCTGCGCATGCACTATGTGTAAGGGTACATAAGGCCTCCAATTAAATAGATGCATTTAAGAGGAAGCTAGATAAACACATGAGGGAGAAAGGAATAGAAGGATATGCTGATAGGGTTCGATAAAGAGGGGGCTCTTGTGGAGCATAAACACCGGCATGGACCAATTGGGCCGAATGGCCTGTTTCTGTGCTGTACATTCTATGTAAAAATTACACATCAGTGAGGGGGAAGCCCCATAATGTAACCAGAGCACCTGGGAAGGCCAAGGAGGGGGATCTCCAGAGATCACAGTACTGGGGGGAGGATGGAAGAAGCCGTCAGCTGGAGATGAGGTGGCTTCATCCACAGAGAGATAGGAACGGAACTATGCAAGGGCAGTTCCCTGGAGCTGGACAGTGGAGGAAAGGAAGTGGAGGAGGATTTCCTGCAACATGTCAAACTCTGCAGGGAGGTTGAAGAGGACACAGAGAATGTCATTCGTGACTTTGTGACAATAAAAAAGATAGGAAAAAAGAAGCCTCCTTCGCTGTTCCTTCCCAGGCACCACGCCATCTCTTGTTCAGACTGAGGTGGACAGAAGGTTTGACGACCGGGCGGGCCCGGTACAATTGACCACAGTGAGGCAAAGGAAGCATGAGCACCTCGTGAATAGTCAGCATGAGAACGTAAGGCTGTAGGGTGAGGGAAAAACTCATTCTTATTCAACCTGATTGATTTTCCCACAGGACCTGAATCCCAGCTGCACTGTATTGAAGAGTATTGGTAACTTTCAGCCGTGACTTTAATTGTTATTTCTTCACGTTCTCAGACTTGCTGGAAAAATCCCGCGTCATATTCCAACAGCCCGGAGAGCGGAGCTACCACATTTACTATCAAATCCTGTCGGGGAAAAAAAAGGAACTTCAAGGTAAACAAAAGCATGAGTGAGGGATTAATCCAGTAAGGTATTGGAATCACATATATCTTAGTTGAATAATAAAATCGTCTGTCATCCTCGTGTTCAGATCACTCCATGGGCCTCACCCCTCCCTATCTCTGTAACCTCCTCCAGTCCTACATCCCTCACTTCCATTGCCCCACCATTGCCGGCAGTACCTTCAGCTGACTCGGCTCCAAGCTGTGCGATATTTTCCCATAACCTCTCAGCCTCTCTCTCCTTCTTTAAGACGCTCCTTAAAACCCAACTCTTTGACCAAGCTTTTGGTCACCTGTCCTAATGCCTCCTTCTTTGGAACAGTGTCAATTTTTGTCTAATAACGCTCTTGTGAAGCACCTTGGGACGTTTTACTATGTTAAAGGTGCTATATAAATGCAAGTTGTTGCTGTATTTAAAGGGGCAGGGCTGCTGACCCGGCGGGGTGGCAGTTTACTTTCCTGTCCAGGAATGGGCCGTGACACGAGTAGAAAGTAACTAAAACTAAAATAATTGAGGGACGATTACCATCATCTAAATAAGAGACTGAATCACACACATTCCACCTTCCTGTTCCAGACATCCTGATGGTTTCCACAAACCCCTTGGACTATCACTGCTGTTCACAAGGTGCAGTCACGGTGGACCAACTTGACGATGGCGCCGAGCTAATAGCGACTGATGTAAGTAAGCTTTGCTCGGATTTTACATCCCTCTTTTCTCGCCTCCTCTATCAACGTCGCACTGGTGCAAATCTAGAGCCTCCTGGATATCAAGGAGCATACAGGGTAAGATAAGGGAGAAAAGGAAAGCTTATGTCAGACACCAAGAACTCAACACTACAGAAAGCCGAGAGGAGTATAAAAAGTGCAGGGGTGAAATTAAAAAGGAAATTAGGAAAGCAAAGAGAGGGCATGAAAAAATATTGGCAAGTAAAATCAAGGAAAACCCAAAGATGTTTTATAAATACATTAAGAGAAAGAGGATAACTAAGGAAAGAGTAGGGCCTATTAGAGACCAAAAAGGTGACCAATGTGTGGAGGCGGAAGATGTGGGTATGGTTCTTAATGAATACTTTGCGTCTGGCTTCACAAAATAGAGGGACGATGCAGAGATTGTAGTTAAGGAGGAGTGTGAAATATTGGATGGGATAAACACAGTGAGAGAGGAAGTATTAAGGGGTTTGGCATCTTTGAAAGTGGATAAATCACCAGGGCCGGATGAAATGTATCCCAGGCTGTTAAAAGAAGCAAGGGAGGAAATAACGGAGGCTCTGACCATCATTTTCCAATCCTCACTGGATACAGGTGTGGTGCCGGAGGATTGGAGGACTGCTAACATTGTACTGTTGTTTAAAAAGGGAGAAAGAGATAGACCGAGTAATTACAGGCCAGTCAGTCTAACCTCGGTGGTGGGCAAATTATTGGAGTCAATTCTGAAGGATGGGATAAACTGTCACTTAGAAAGGCACGGAGTAATTAAGGACAGTCAGCATGGATTTGTTAAGGGAAGGTCGTGTCTGACTAACTTGATTGAATTTTTTGCGGAGGTAACAAGGAGGGTCAATGAGGGTAGTGCATTTGATGTAGTCTACATGGATTTTAACAAGGCTTTAGTCAAGGTCCCACATGGCAGACTGGTCAAAAAAGTAAAAGCCCATGGGATCCAAGGGAAAGTGGCAAGTTGGATCCAAAATTTGCTCAGTGGCAGGAAGCAAAAGGTAATGGTTGACGAGTGTTTTTGCAACTGGAAGGCTGTTTCCAGTGGGGTTCCGCAGGGCTCAGTACTGGGTCCCTTGCTTTTTGTGGTATATATTAATGATTTGGACTTAAATGTAGGGGGCATGATTAAGAAGTTTGCAGATGATACAAAAGTTGGCCATGTGGTTGATAGTGAGGAGGAAAGCTGTAGACTGCAGGAAGATATCAATGGACTGGTCAGGTGGGCAGAAAAGTGGCAAATGGAATTCAATCCGGAGAAGTGTGAGGTAATGCATTTGGGGAGGGCAAACAAGGCAATAGAGTACACAATAAATGGGAGGGTACTGAGAGGTGTAGAGGAACAGAGGGACCTTGGAGTGCATGTCCACAGATCCCTGAAGGTAGCAGGACAGGTAGATAAGGTGGTTAAAGAAGGCATACGGGATACTTTCCTTTATTAGCCGAGGCATAGAATATAAGAGCAGGGAGGTTATGCTGGAACTGTATAAAACACTAGTTAGACCACAGCTTGAGTACTGAGCAGTTCTGGTCACCACATTACAGGAAAGATGTGATTGCACTAGAGAGGGTACAGAGGAGATTTACGAGGATGTTGCCAGGGCTGGTGAATTTTAGCTATGAGGAAAGATTGATAGGCTGGGGTTGTTGTCTTTGGAAGAGCAGAGGCTGAGGGGTGATTTAATTGAGGTGCACAAAATTATGAGGGGCCTAGATAGAGTGGATAGGAAGGACCTATTTCCCTTAGCAGAGGGGTCAGTGACCAGGGGGCATAGATTTAAAGTGATTGGTAGAAGGATTAGAGGGGAGCAGAGGAAAACCTTTTTTCATCCAGAGGGTGGTGGGGGTCTAGAACTCACTGCCTGAAAGGGTGGTAGAGGCAGAAACCCTCATCATATTTAAAAAGTACCTGGATATGCATCTGAAGTGCCAAAACCTACAAGACTATGAACCAAGTGCTGGAAAGTGGGATTAGCCTGGGTGGCTCATTTTCAGCTGGCGCTGACACGATGGGCTGAACGGCCTCCTTCTGTGCTGTAAATTTCCTATGATTCTTTGATGGGGGAGAGCCACTGTGGCAGTTGAAATCTGCTATATACGTTTTATGTTACAGTTGCTGGTCCAGGTTCTTTAGCGAAACTTTGGACCTTTTGTTATTTCTGCGTATCCGAGGAGGTGTGAGCTAAACGTCCACACGATGTAGTTGACTCTTAATGCCCTCTGAAGTGGCCCACTACTACCTTCCCAGGGCAACTGTGGATGGCCAAAAAGTGTGGTGGTGTCTCCATCCTGAGAAGACATGAAGATTACACGGCTGCGAGGGAGGGGTAGGAATTGTCTAGTCAGGATGCTGCAGCCATCGTGGTGTCTGGGGCAGGCTTGATGGACCAGCTCGACTTTTCCTGCCCGTCAGTTTTGTATGTTTGTATGTAACAGAAATCTGATGATTTCCTGGAGCCCAGTTTTAAAGGGGGAAACTTTACTTTGCCTTTAACTGTTGGGAATGCCGGATGAGACAGGGCAGAATGATCCTTACTCTGAATTTAACCGTGCTTCCTGGTTTGAGATTGATTAATGGGACAGAGTAGAGGAAGTGTAACCCTGCATCTGATTTACACTTGATGTGGGAGCACTTATCGCTGGGTGTAAAAAGCGGTGGAGTATTCTGTCCCTCACCTTGAGCACGCACTAAAATGTAAACTAAAAGATAAATGTGGACTTAGAAATAAATGGTTGGATGACTCTTGTTTGGTTTTCTATTAGCATGCCATGGACATCTTGGGTTTTACCTCGGAGGAGAAATACAGCTGCTACAAAATGGTGGGGATAATCTTACATTTCGGGAACATGAAGTTCAAGCGGAGAGTTCGTGAGGAGCAGGCTGAGGCAGACGGGACGGAAAGTGAGTGATTTACATCATTCGAGGGTCGATCAAATAAGGGACAGGCTCGATGGGCCGCTGGCCTGCTCCTGTTACTAAAATATTCTCCTGTTCTTAGACCTGCTCGAGGGCACGTTATATAGTCCAGAGTGGCTGCCTCGGTCATCTAGTAAACACTGCAGGGTCCTGTCACACGAGCAGTACCTCCAACTAAACAGCTCTGAGTAAACAGTGCATACACAGGCACACACACACACCCGACACACTCACACACCCGACACACACACACACCCGACACACACACACACACACACACACACACCCGACACACTCACACACCCGACACACACACACACCCGACACACACACACACACACACACACACACTCCACACACACACATCTGACACACACACACACACACACATACACCCGACACACTCACACACCCGACACACTCACACACACACACCCGACACACACACACGACACGCACCCAACATACACACACACTCCACACACACACACCCGACACACTCACACACCCGACACACTCACACACCCAACACACACACACACACACACACACTCCACACACACACACCTGACACACACACTCCACACACACACACCTGACACACACACACACACACACACACCCACACATACACACCTGATACACACACACCACACACACACACTCCACACACACACATCTGACACACACACACACACACACATACACCCGACACACTCACACACACTCCACACACACCCGACACACTCACACACACTCACACACACTCCACACACACACACTCCACACACACACACTCCACACACACACACTCCACACACACACACCCGACACACTCACACACCCGACACACTCACACACCCAACACACACACACACACACACTCGACACACACACACGACACGCACCCAACACACACACACACTCCACACACACACACCTGACACACACACTCCACACACACACACCTGACACACACACACACACACACATACACACCCGATACACACACACCACACACACACACTCCACACAAACACACACCCAACACACACACACCTGACACACACACTCCACACACACACACACCCGACACACTCACACACACACACCCGACACACACGCACTCCACACACACACACCCGACACACACACACTCCACACACACACACCTGACACACACACACACACTCCACACACACACACACTCCACACACACACACACCCGACACACACACGCACTCCACACACACACACACCCGACACACACACACACTCCACACACACACACACCCGACACACACGCACTCCACACACACACACACCCGACACACACACACACTCCACACACACACACCCGACACACACACACTCCACACACACACACCCGACACACACACACACTCCACACACACACACACCCGACACACACACACACTCCACACACACACACACCCGACACACACGCACTCCACACACACACACACCCGACACACACACGCACTCCACACACACACACACCCGACACACACACGCACTCCACACACACACACCCGACACACACACACACTCCACACACACACACACCCGACACACACACGCACTCCACACACACACACCCGACACACACACGCACTCCACACACACACACACCCGACACACACACGCACTCCACACACACACACACCCGACACACACACGCACTCCACACACACACACACCCGACACACACACACACTCCACACACACACACTCCACACACACACACACTCCACACACACACACTCCACACACACACACTCCACACACACACACACTCCACACACACACACACCCGACACACACACACACTCCACACACACACACTCCACACACACACACACTCCACACACACACACACACACACACACACCCGACACACACACGCACTCCACACACACACACACCCGACACACACACACACTCCACACACACACACTCCACACACACACACACTCCACACACACACACACACCCGACACACACGCACTCCACACACACACACCTGACACACACACACACACTCCACACACACACACCCGACACACACACACTCCACACACACACACCCGACACACACACACCACACACACACACTCCACACAAACACACACCCAACACACACACACACCCAACACACACACACCCGATACACACACACCTGACACACACACACACACACACTCCACACACACACGCACCTGACACACACACACACTCCAGACACACACACCCGACACAAACACACCCCACATACACTCCACATACACACACACTTATAGGAACATAGGAACAGGAGTAGGCCATTCAGCCCCTCGTGCCTGCTCCGCCATTTGATAAGATCATGGCTGATCTGTGATCTAACTCCATATACCTGCCTTTGGCCCATATCCCTTAATACCTTTGGTTGCCAAAAAGCTATCTATCTCAGATTTAAATTTAGCAATTGAGCTAGTATCAATTGCCGTTTGCGGAAGAGAGTTCCAAACTTCTACCATCCTTTGTGTGTAGAAATGTTTTCTAATCTCACTCCTGAAAGATCTGGCTCTAAATTTTAGACTGTGCCCCCTACTCCAAGAATCCCCAACCAGCGGAAATAGTTTCTCTCTATCCACCCTATCCGTTCCCCTTAATATCTTATAAACTTCGATCAGATCACCCCTTAACCTTCGAAACTCGAGAGAATACAACCCCAATTTGTGTACTCTCTCCTCGTAACTTAACCCTTGAAGTCTGGGTATCATTCTAGTAAACCTACGCTGCACTCCCTCCAAGGCCAATATGTCCTTCCGAAGGTGCGGTGCCCAGAACTGCTCACAGTACTCCAGGTGCGGTCTAACCAGGGTTTTGTATAGCTGCAGCATAACTTCTGCCCCCTTGTACTCCAGTCCTCTAGATATAAAGGCCAGCATTCCATTAGCCTTCTTGATTATTTTCTGCACCTGTTCATGACACTTCAATGATCGATGTACCTGAACCCCTAAGTCCCTTTGGACATCCACTGTTTTTAACTTTTTACCATTTAGAAAGTACCCTGTTCTATCCTTTTTTGATCCAAAGTGGATGACCTCACATTTGTCTACAATGAATTCCATTTGCCCCAGTTTTGCCCATTCACCTAATCTATCAATATCGCTTTGTAATTTTATGTTTTTATCTACACTACTTACAATGCCACCAATCTTTGTGTCATCGGCAAACTTAGATATGAGACTTTCTATGCCTTCATCTAAGTCGTTAATAAATATTGTGAATAATTGAGGCCCCAAGACAGATCCCTGCGGGACTCCACTAGTCACATCCTGCCAATGTGAGTACCTTCCCATTATCCCTACTCTCTGTCGCCTTTCGCTCAGCCAATTTCCTAACCAAGTCCGTACTTTTCCCTCGATTCCATGGGCTTCTATCTTAGCTAACAGTCTCTTATGTGGGACCTTATCAAATGCCTTCTGGAAGTCCATATAAATAACATCCATTTTCATTCCCCTGTCCACTACTTTAGTCATCTCTTCAAAAAATTCAATCAGGTTTGTCAGGCACGACCTACCTTTCACAAATCCATGCTGGCTCTCTCTGATTAACTGAAAATTCTCGAAGTGTTCAGTCACCCTATCCTTAATTATAGACTCCAGCATTTTCCCCACAACAGATGTTAGGCTAACTGGTCTATAATTCCCCGGTTTCCCTCTCTCTCCTTTCTTAAAAAGCAGAGTGACATGTGCAATTTTCCAATCTAGAGAGACAGTTCCTGAATCTAGAGAACTTTGAAAGATTATAGTTAGGGCATCTGCAATGTGCTCACCTACTTCCTTTAAAACCCTGGTATGGAAACCATCTGGTCCTGGGGATTTGTCACTCTTTCGTGCTATTATATTCTTCATTACTGTTGCTTTACTTATGTTAATTTTATTGAGTCCCTGTCTCCGATTCAATATTAGTTTTCTTGGGATTTCCGGCATGCTATCCTCTTTACTGATGCAAACTCCACACACTCACACACACCCGACACCCACACTCACACACACCCGACACCCACACTCACACACACACACACACACACACACACCCGACACCCACACTCACACACATGCACTCGACACACACACCTGACACACACACTCCACACACATACACTCTCCACACACACATACCTGACACACACGGCACACACACGAGACACACACATGTGACACACGCACACACACACAAAGCTGACACAAATGGGAATCAGTGCACTTAAAGTAGCACACAGACAAAATTCAACCCTGTGCCATCAGGAGACAGGTTTTAATTAAAGTTTCCTGCCTGGTGCAGATAATGATCACTAAGAAATCCATGGGGTTGAGGTACGCAAGAATATCACGGTCTAGGTGGCAAACAAGGAGCAAAGGAACAGGAGGAGGCCGTTCAGCCCCTCGAGCTCGCTCCACCATTCAATCAGATCGTGGCTGATCTGTGTCTCAACTCCATTTACCTGCCTTTGCTTCATGTTCCTTCATACCCTGACGTAAGTCTATCCTAATATAGACTGGGATAACAATCATAATATAAGGGGCAAAGAGGGGAGGAATTTTTGAAGTGTGTTCAGGATAACTTCCTTGACCAGTACGTTTCCAGCCCAATGTGGAAGGAGGCATTGCTGGACTTGATTCTAGGGAATGAGGTGGGCCAAGTGTCAGTGGGGGAGCATTTAGGGAGCAGCGATCATAGTATCATTAGGGTTAGAATAGCTATGGAAAATTCACGGACTACTCTAAAGTAAAAATACTCAATTGGAGGACAGCCAATTTCGATGGGATGAGAACAGATCTGGCCCGGGTAAATTGGAATCAAAGATTGACAGGCAGAACTGTAATTGAACAGTGGGCGGCCTTTAAGCAGTAGATGGTTCGGGTACAGTCTAGGCACATTCCCACAAGGCAGAAAGGTAGGGCAATTAAAGCCAGAGCTCCCTGGATGACAAAAGAGATAGTGAGTAAGATGAAATGGAAAAAAGGGACGTATGACAGATGACAGTTTGATAACACAAGTGAGAAGCAGGCTGAATATAGAAAGTTCAGAGGGGAAGTGAAAAAGGAAATAAGAGGGGCAAAGAGAGAGTATGAGAATAGACTGGCAACTAACATAAAAGGGAATCCAAAAGTCTTCTACAGGCATGTAAACAGTAAACGGGTAGTAAGAGGGGGGGTGGGGCCGATTAGGGACCATAAAGGAGATCTACTCATGGAGGCAGAGGGCATGGCTGAGGTTCTAAATGAGTACTTTGCATCTGTCTTTACCAAGGAAGAAGATGCTGCCAGAGTCTCTGTAAAGGAAGATATAGTTGAAATACTGGATGGGCTAAAAATTGATAAAGAAGAGGTACTAGAAGGGCTACCCATACTTAAAGTAGATAAGTCGCCCTGTCTGGATGGGATGCATCCTAGGTTGCTGAGGGAAGTAAGGGTGGAAATTGCGGAGGTACTGGCCATAATCTTCCAAACATCCGTAGATACGGGGGTGGTGCCAGAGGACTGGAGAATTGCAAATGTTCTTGTTCAAGAAAGGTTGTAAGGATAAACCCAGCAACTATAGGCCAGTCAGTTTAACCTCAGTGGTGGAGAAACTTTTGGAAACGATAATCTGGGACAAAATTAACAGTCACTTGGACGAGTGTGGATTGATTAGGGAAAGCCAGCACGGATTTGTTAAAAGCAAATCATGTTTAACTAACCTGATAGAGTTTCTTGATGAGGTAACAGAGAGGGTAGATATGGGCAATGCAGTTGATGCGGTGTATATGGACTTCAAAACGCGTTTGATAAAGTGCCGCATGGTAGGCTTATCATCAAGATTGCTGCCCATGGAATAAAGGGGGCAATAGTAAACATGGATACACAATTGGCTAAGTGATAGGAAACAGACAGCAATGGTGAACAGTTGTTTATTGGACTGGAGGGAGGTGTATAGTGGTGTTCCCCAGGTTTCGGTGCTGGGACCACTGCTTTTCTTGATATATATTAATGACTTGGACTTGAGTGTACAGGACACAATGTCAAAATTTACAGATGACACAAAACTTGGAAGGGTAGTGAACAGTGAGGAGGATAGAGATAGACTTCAAGAGGATATCGAGAGGCTGGTGGAATGGGCAGACACATGGCAGATGAAATTTAACACAGAAAAATGCGAAGTGATACATTTCGATTGGAAGAACGAGGAGAGGCAATATAAACTAGAGGGCACAACTCTAAAAGAGGTGCAGGAACAGAGAGATCTGGGGGGTATATGTGCACAAATCATTGAAGGTGAAGCATACGGGATCCTGGGCTTTATAAATCATAGAATCATAGAATCATAGAAGTTACAACATGGAAACAGGCCCTTCGGCCCAACATGTCCATGTCGCCCAGTTTATACCACTAAGCTAGTCCCAATTGCCTGCACTTGGCCCATATCCCTCGATACCCATCTTCCCCATGTAACTGTCCAAATGCTTTTTAAAAGACAAAATTGTACCCGCCTCTACTACTGCCTCTGGCAGCTCGTTCCAGACACTCACCACCCTTCGAGTGAAAAAATTGCCCCTCAAATATAGGGGTAGAGTACAAAAGTAGGGAGGTTATGTTGAACCTTTATAAAACTCTGGTTTGACCACAACCGGATATTGTGTCCAGTTCTGGGCACCGCACTTTAGAAAGGATGTGAAGGCCTTAGAGAGGGTGCAGAAGAGATTTACTAGAATGATTCCAGGGATGGAGGACTTTAGTTACGTGGATAGACTGGAGAAGCTGGAGTTGTTCTCCTTGGAACAGAGAAGGTTGAGAGAAGATTTGATAGAGGTTTTCAAAATCATGAAGGGTCCAGACAGAGTAAATAGAGAGAAACTGTTCCCATTGGTGGAAGGGTCAAGGACCAGAGGACATAGATTTAAGGTGATTGGCAAAAGAACCAAAGGTGACATGAAGAAAAAAATTTTTACGCTGCGAGTGGTTATGATCTGGAATGCACTGCCCGAGGGGGTGGTGGAGGCAGATTCAATCATGGCCTTCAAAAGGGAACTGGATAAGTACTTAAAAGGAAAAAATTTGCAGGGCTGCGGAGAAAGGACGGGGGAGTGGGACTAGCTGGATTGCTCTTGCATAGAGCCGGCATGGACTTGATGGACCGAATGGCCTCCTTCCATGCTGTAACCTTTCTACAATTCTGTGTGATATAAATCTATCGATCTCATTCCTGAAAGCTCCTTTTGTCCCCAACATCCACGGCTTTTTGGGGGAGTGAGTTCCAGGTTTCCACGGCCTTTTGTGTGAAAACGTGGTCCCTGATTCCTTTCCTAAATGGCCTAGCTCTAATTTTAAGATTTTAAGGTAAGAGTCACTTAAGCATTCCTCTCAGCCAATTAGATTCCAGACTGTAACTCACTCCCGGGTACCCATTATTCTATATATAAACCACCTGAACCCCTCGATTAGATTCCAGACTGTAACTCACTCCCAGGTATCCATTATTCTATATATAAACCACCTGAACCCCTCGATTAGATTCCAGACTGTAACTCACTCCCGGGTATCCATTATTCTATATATAAACCACCCGAACCCCTCGATTAGATTCCAGACTGTAACTCACTCCCGGGTATCCATTATTCTATATATAAACCACCCGAACCCCTCGATTAGATTCCAGACTGTAACTCACTCCCGGGTATCCTTTATTCTATATATAAACCACCTGAACCCCTCGATTAGATTCCAGTCTGTAACTCACTCCCGGGTATCCATTATTCTATATATAAACCACCTGAACCCTTCGATTAGATTCCAGACTGTAACTCACTCCCGGGTATTCATTATTCTATATATAAACCACCCGAACCCCTCGATTAGATTCCAGTCTGTAACTCACTCCCGGGTATCCATTATTCTATATATAAACCACCTGAACCCCTCGATTAGATTCCAGACTGTAACTCACTCCCGGGTATCCATTATTCTATATATAAACCACCCAAACCCCTCGATTAGATTCCAGTCTGTAACTCACTCCCGGGTATCCATTATTCTATATATAAACCACCTGAACCCCTCGATTAGATTCCAGACTGTAACTCACTCCCGGGTATCCATTATTCTATATATAAACCACCCAAACCCCTCGATTAGATTCCAGTCTGTAACTCACTCCCGGGTATCCATTATTCTATATGTAAACCACCCAAACCCCTCGATTAGATTCCAGTCTGTAACTCACTCCCGGGTATCCATTATTCTATATATAAACCACCTGAACCCCTCGATTAGATTCCAGTCTGTAACTCACTCCCGGGTATCCATTATTCTACATATAAACCACCTGAACCCCTCGATTAGATTCCAGTCTGTAACTCACTCCCGGGTATCCGTTATTCTATATATAAACCATCTGAACCCTTCGATTAGATTCCAGTCTGTAACTCACTCCCGGGTATCCATTATTCTATATATAAACCACCTGAACCCCTCGATTAGATTCCAGACTGTAACTCACTCCCGGGTATCCGTTATTCTATATATAAACCACCCGAACTCCTCGATTAGATTCCAGACTGTAACTCACTCCTGGGTATCCATTATTCTATATATAAACCACCCGAACCCCTCGATTAGATTCCAGTCTGTAACTCACTCCCGGGTATCCATTATTCTATATATAAACCACCTGAACTCCTTGATTAGATTCCAGACTGTAACTCACTCCTGGGTATCCATTATTCTATATATAAACCACCTGAACTCCTCGATTAGATTCCAGACTGTAACTCACTCCTGGGTATCCATTATTCTATATATAAACCACCCGAACTCCTCGATTAGATTCCAGACTGTAACTCACTCCTGGGTATCCATTATTCTATATATAAACCACCCGAACTCCTCGATTAGATTCCAGACTGTAACTCACTCCCGGGTATCCATTATTCTATATATAAACCACCCGAACTCCTCGATTAGATTCCAGTCTGTAACTCACTCCCGGGTATCCGTTATTCTATATATAAACCATCTGAACCCTTCGATTAGATTCCAGTCTGTAACTCACTCCCGGGTATCCATTATTCTATATATAAACCACCCGAACCCCTCGATTAGATTCCAGACTGTAACTCACTCCCGGGTATCCGTTATTCTATATATAAACCACCCGAACCCCTCGATTAGATTCCAGTCTGTAACTCACTCCCGGGTATCCATTATTCTATATATAAACCACCTGAACCCCTCGATTAGATTCCAGTCTGTAACTCACTCCCGGGTATCCATTATTCTATATATAAACCACCCGAACCCCTCGATTAGATTCCAGTCTGTAACTCACTCCCGGGTATCCATTATTCTATATATAAACCACCTGAACCCCTCGATTAGATTCCAGACTGTAACTCACTCCCGGGTATCCATTATTCTATATATAAACCATCTGAACCCTTCGATTAGATTCCAGTCTGTAACTCACTCCCGGGTATCCATTATTCTATATATAAACCACCTGAACTCCTCGATTAGATTCCAGTCTGTAACTCACTCCCGGGTATCCATTATTCTATATATAAACCACCCGAACTCCTCGATTAGATTCCAGACTGTAACTCACTCCCGGGTATCCATTATTCTATATATAAACCACCCGAACCCCTCGATTAGATTCCAGACTGTAACTCACTCCTGGGTATCCATTATTCTATATATAAACCACCTGAACTCCTCGATTAGATTCCAGTCTGTAACTCACTCCTGGGTATCCATTATTCTATATATAAACCACCCGAACTCCTCGATTAGATTCCAGACTGTAACTCACTCCTGGGTATCCATTATTCTATATATAAACCACCCGAACTCCTCGATTAGATCCTAGCCTATATCTCATTCCTGGGTATCTATACCCCGTTCCTTCATGGTCGCTGGATCAAACTCCTGTAACTCCCTACCTAACAGCTCTGTGGGAGCAACTTCACCACACGGGACTGTGATTTTTCAAGAAGAAGGCCCACCACCACTTTCTCAGGGGCAACCAGAGATGGGCAATAAATGCCGGCCTTGCCAATGATGTCCACATCCTGAGAATGATTTTTAAAAACGAGTTGAGTGCGGTAGAGAGCGGGTGGTCAATGAATAGATCGGCTGCCTGACCTGTAGGTGACATGGTGCGGAATTCTGGGAGTAGGGATAAAAATACCATCAATCAGACTTTTAAACCAGTAAATTTGTTGCCTTATTCATGGAGATACTTAGTAATCCAAGAAATTTTACACGGAAATCACTGTCATCCTGCCTTCCTCAACAGGTGTTGACAAAGCCGCCTGCCTAATGGGAATCCGCGCATCAGATCTCATCTCGGGCCTACTGCATCCCCACGTGAAAATCGGCAATGAATGTGTGACCAAGGATCAAAGTGTTGGGCAGGTACATGAGTGTGAAACTTGATCGTGCTGATTACATTGTAACCAACACAAGAAACCCTTGGCTACTGGTAAACACAGGCTACAGGTAAACACAGGCTACTGGTAAACACAGGCTACAGGTAAACACAGGCTACAGGTAAACACAGGCTACAGGTAAACACAGGCTACAGGTAAACACAGGCTACAGGTAAAATGGACACCTGCTCACTACACAGATAAAGAGCAGGTCCCTATTTTACCTGTTGTCTGTGGTTGCCTCAGTATTTCCCAGGGAGATTAAGATGGTGGGCATGACATTAGAAGAAGAGATCAAAAAAGATACAAAGACATTTAAGATAGAAAGGGGGAGATAATTAATAAACTAATCAAACTTAGAGAGGATAAAATGCCAGGACCGGATGGATTGCATCCACGCATAATAAAAGAAGTTAGGGAGGTGATAGCAGAGGCACTCTTACATATATATAAAAATTCATTAGAAAAGGGAATAGTGCCAGAGGACTGGCAGACAGCTGAGGTGATTCCTATATTTAAAAAGGAAGATAGAACAAGTCCAGGGAACTATAGACCAGTTAGCTTAACATCGGTGGCAGGAAAGATAATATAATCCTTACTCAAAATTGTAATAGATAAACATCTAGAAACCAAAAATATAATCATAGAAAATTTATGGCACAGAAGGAGGCCATTCGGTCCATCGTGTCCGCGCCGACTGAAAATGAGCCACCCAGCCTAATCCCACTTTCCAGCACTTGGTCCGTAGCCTTGTAGGATACAGCACTTCAGGTGCACATTCAGATACTTTTTAAATGAGTTGAGGGTTTCTGCCTCTACCACCCTCTCAAGCAGTGAGTTCCAGACCCCCACCACCCTCTGGGTAAAAAAAAATTTCCTCAGCTCCCCTCTAATCCTTCTACCAATTACTTTAAATCTATGCCCCCTGGTTATTGACCTCTCTACTAACGGAAATAGGTCCTCGCTATCCACTCTATCTAGGCCCCTCATTATTTTGTACACCTCAATTAAATCACCCCTCAGCCTCCTCTGTTCCAAATAGAACAACCCCAGCCTATCCAATCTTTCCTCATAGCTAAAATTCTCCAGTCCTGGCAACATCCTCACAAATCTTCTCTGCACCCTCTCTAGTGCAATTACATCTTTCCTGTAATGTGGTGACCAGAACTGTACACAGTACGCAAGCTGTGGCCTAACCAATGTTTTATACAGTTCCAGCATAACATCCCTGCTCTTATATTCTATGCCTCGGCTAATAAAGGAAAGTATTCCATATGCCTTTTTAACCACCTTATCCACCTGTCCTGTTACCTTCAGGGATCTGTGGACATGCACTCCAAGATCCCTCTCTTCCTCTACACCTCTCAGTATCCTCCCATTTATTGTGTATTCCCTTGCCTTGTTTGCCCTCCCCAAATACATTACCTCACACTTCTCCAGATTGAATTCCATTTGCCACTTTTCTGCCCACCTGACCAGTCCATGGATATCTTCCTGCAGTCTACAGCTTTCCTCCTCACTATCAACCACACGACCAATTTTTGTATCATCTGCAAACTTCTTAATCATGCCCCCTACATTTAAGTCCAAATCTTTAATATATACCACAAAAAGCAAGGGACCTGATACTGAGCCCTGTGGAACCCCACTGGAAACAGCCTTCCAGTCACAAAAACACCCGTCGACCATTACCCTTTGCTTCCTGCCACTGAGCCAATTTTGGATCCAACTTGCCACTCTCCCTTGGATCCCATTGGCTTGTACTTTTTTGACCAGTCTCCCATGTGGAATAAAGAATAGTCAGCACAGATTTCAAAAGGGAAGGACATGCTTGACCAACCTTATTGAATACTTTGAAGAAGTACCAGAAAGGGTCGATAAGGGTAATGCAGTTGATGTAATATTTTTGGATTTTCAAAAAGCCTTCGATAAGGTACTGCATTGTAGACTGATGACTAAGGTCAGAGCATGTGGAGTCAGGGGACAGGTAGCAGAATGGATAGCAAACTGGCCACAAAACAGAAAACAGAGAACAGGGGCTAAAGATAGTTATCCAGACTGGCAAAAGGTAGGAAGTGGTGTTCCATAAGGATTGCTGCTGGGATCACTGTTGTTCACTATTTACAGAAACGATTTGGACTTGGGAATTTGAAGTACAATTTTAAAATTTGCGGGTGACACCAAATTAGGGGGTATAGTTAATATCGAGGAGGACTGTGACAAAATACAGGAAGACTTCAAGAAACTTGCAGAATGGGCATGTAATTGGCAAATGAATTTCAATATAGGTAAGTGTGAGGTGGTGCATTTTGGTAGGAAGAATAAAGGGGCCAGATATTGTTTGGATAAAAAGAGTCTAAATGGGGTAGAGGAAGAGAGAGGGATCTGGGGGTACAGATACACAAATCACTAAAAGTATCGAAGCAGGGTAATAAGGCCATAAAAAAAGCAAACCAATCACTAGGGTTCATTTCTCGAGGGATAGAATTGAAAAGCAGAGAAGTTATGTTGAACTTGCACAGAACCTTGGTTAGACCACACTTGGAGAACTGTGCACAGTTCTGATCTCCAGATGATAAAAAGGATATAGAGGCATTGGAGAAGGTGCAAAAAAGATTTATGAGGATGATACTGGAACTGAGAGGTTATACCTGTCAGGAAAGATTGAACAGGCTGGGGCTCTTTTCTCTCGAAAAAAAGAAGGCTGAGGGGTGACCTGATAGAGGTCTTTAAGATTATGAAAGGGTTTGACAGGGTAGACGTAGAGAAGGTGTTTCCACTTTCGGGGTAGACCAGAACTAGGGGCCATGAATATAAGATAGTCACTAATAAATCCAATAGGGAATTCAGGAGAAACTTCTTTACCCAGAGAGTGGTTAGAATGTGGAACTCGCTACCACAAGGAGTAGTTGAGGTGAATAGTGTAGATGCATTTAAGGGGAAGCTAGATAAGCACATGAGGGAGAAAGGAATAGAAGAATATGCTGATAGGGTGAGATGAAGTGGGGAGAGAGGAGGCTCATATGGAGCATAAACACCGGCATGGACCAGTTGGGCCGAATGGTCTGTTTCTATGCTGTACATTCTATGTAATTCTATGTAATTCCATGTGCACAACCATACCCTGCAGGTAAAATGGCCACCTGCTCACTGCACAACCACTGGCTACAGGTAAAATGGACACCTGCTCACTGCACAACCACAGACTACAGGTAAAATGGCCACCTGCTCACTGCACAACCACAGGTTACAGGTAAAATGGCCACCTGCTCACTACACAACCATTGGCTACAGGTAAAATGGCCACCTGCTCACTGCACAACCACAGGTTACAGGTAAAATGGCCACCTGCTCACTACACAACCATTGGCTACAGGTAAAATGGCCACCTGCTCACTGCACAACCACAGGTTACAGGTAAAATGGACGCCTGCTCACTACACAACCATTGGCTACAGGTAAAATGGCCACCTGCTCACTGCACAACCACAGGTTACAGGTAAAATGGACGCCTGCTCACTACACAACCATTGGCTACAGGTAAAATGGCCACCTGCTCACTGCACAACCACAGGTTACAGGTAAAATGGACGCCTGCTCACTACACAACCATTGGCTACAGGTAAAATGGCCACCTGCTCACTACACAACCACAAACTACAGGTAAAATGGCCACCTGCTCACTACACAACCACAGACTACAGGTAAAATGGCCACCTGCTCACTACACAATCACAGACTACAGGTAAAATGGACACCTGCTCACTGCACAACCACAGGTTACAGGTAAAATGGACGCCTGCTCACTACACAACCATTGGCTACAGGTAAAATGGCCACCTGCTCACTGCACAACCACAGACTACAGGTAAAATGGCCACCTGCTCACTACACAACCACAAACTACAGGTAAAATGGCCACCTGCTCACTACACAACCACAGACTACAGGTAAAATGGCCACCTGCTCACTACACAATCACAGACTACAGGTAAAATGGCCACCTGCTCACTACACAACCACAGACTACAGGTAAAATGGACGCCTGCTCACTACACAATCACAGACTACAGGTAAAATGGACACCTGCTCACTGCACAACCACAGGTTACAGGTAAAATGGACGCCTGCTCACTACACAACCATTGGCTACAGGTAAAATGGCCACCTGCTCACTGCACAACCACAGACTACAGGTAAAATGGACACCTGCTCACTGCACAACCACAGGTTACAGGTAAAATGGCCACCTGCTCACTACACAACCACAGACTACAGGTAAAATGGACACCTGCTCACTGCACAACCACAGGTTACAGGTAAAATGGACACCTGCTCACTACACAACCACAAACTACAGGTAAAATGGCCACCTGCTCACTACACAACCACAGACTACAGGTAAAATGGACACCTGCTCACTACACAACCACAGACTACAGGTAAAATGGCCACCTGCTCACTGCACAACACAGACTACAGGTAAAATGGCCACCTGCTCACTGCACAACACAGACTACAGGTAAAATGGACACCTGCTCACTACACAACCACAGACTACAGGTAAAATGGCCACCTGCTCACTGCACAACCACAGACTACAGGTTGAGGAAATGCTAAGTTGCTCAGAACCTAATCCTGGTGACTGTTGGGGCCCAGGTTACAGCAGCAGCAGAATTAGAGAATGATTTAGATAGGCTTTGTGATCAGGCAGGTGAAATTCAACACTGCTCATTGTAAATCATTGCATATACAGGTTAAACAAACTTACAATGGATTGGGTTGAATTATTGGGGGGTGGGGCTGATTTTCCCTCTTTGGTGTTTGGGTGGAAACGATCGCCAGAGTGAAGGGCATTGATGAACATCGGGTGGGGAAGGTTGCATGCTAATGAGATAATGACCTGACAATCTGTCTTAGTGGTGTTGATTGAAGGATAAATATTGGCCAGGTCACCTGGGAGAACTCCCCTGCTCTGCTTAGCTATGGAAAAGGACATGGACAACTCTAAACTAAAAATACTCAATTGGAGGAGGGCCAATTTCAATGGGATGAGAACGGATCTGGCCCGGGTAAATTGGAATCAAAGATTGGCAGGCAAAACTGTACTTGAACAGTGGGCGGCCTTTAAAGAGGAGATGGTTTGGGTACAGTCTAGGCACATTCCCACGAGGGAGAAAGGTAGGGCAATTAAAGCCAGAGCTCCCTGGATGATAAATGAGATAGTGAGTAAGAGGAAACGGAAAAATGGGGCATATGACAGATGTCAGGTTGATATCGCAAGTGAGAACCAGGCAGAATATAGAATGTTCAGAGGGGAAGTGAAAAAGGAAATAAGAGGGGCAAAGAGAGAGTATGAGAATAGACTGGCGGCCAACATAAAAGGGAATCCAAAAGTCTTCTACAGGCATGTAAACAGTAAATGAGTAGTAAGAGGAGAGGTGGGACCAATTAGTGACCAGAATGTAGATCTACTCATGGAGGCTGAGGTACTAAATGAGTACTTTGCATCTGTCTTTATCAAGGAAGAAGATGCTGCCAGAGTCTCAGTAAAGGAAGATGTAGTTGAGATACTGGATGGGCTAAAAATTGATAAAGAAGGGGTACTAGAAAGGCTAGCTGTACATAAAGTAGATAAAGTAGATAGCATCCAGATGGGATGCATCCTAGATTGCTGAGGGAAGTAAGGGTGGAAATTGCGAAGGTACTGGCCATAATCTTCCAATCATCCTTACATACGGGAGTAGTGCCAGAGGACTCGAGAATTGCAAATGTTACACCCTTGTTCAAAAAAGGGTGCAAGGATAAACCCAGCAACTATAGGCCAGTCAGTTTAACATTGGTGATGGGAAAACTTTTAGAAACGATAATCCGGGAAAGAATTAACAGTCACTTGGACGAGTGTGGATTGATTAGAGAAAGCAAGCACGGATTTGTTGAAGGCAAATTGTGTTTAACGAACTTGATAGAGTTTCTTGATGACGTAACAGAGAGGGGAGATGAGGGCAATGCAGTTGATGTGGTGTAAAAAGCGTCTGATAAAGTGCCGCACGGTAGGCTTATCATCAAGACTGCGACCCATGGAATAAAGGGGGCAATAGCAATATGGATACAGATTTGGCTAAGTGACAGGAAACAGAGAATCATAGAAGTTTACAACATGGAAACAGGCCCTTCGGCCCAACATGTCCATGTCGCCCAGTTTATACCACTAAGCTAGTCCCAATTGCCTGCACTTGGCCCATATCCCTCTATACCCATCTCACCCATGTAACTGTCCAAATGCTTTTTAAAAGCCTCCACTACTGCCTCTGGCAGCTCGTTCCAGACACTCACCACCCTTTGAGTGAAAAAATTGCCCCTCTGGACCCTTTTGTATCTCTCCTCTCTCACCTTAAATCTATGCCCCCTCGTTATAGACTCCCCTACCTTTGGGAAAAGATTTTGACTATCTACCTTATCTATGCCCCTCATTATTTTATAGACTTCTATAAGATCACCCCTAAACCTCCTACTCTCCAGGGAAAAAAGTCTCAGTCTGTCTAACCTCTCCCTATAAGTCAAACCATCAAGTCCCGGTAGCATCCTAGTAAATCTTTTCTGCACTCTTTTTAGTTTAATAATATCCTTTCTATAATAGGGTGACCAGAACTGTACACAGTATTCCAAGTGTGGCCTTACTAATGTCTTGTACAACTTCAACAAGACATCCCAACTCCTGTATTTAATGTTCTGACCAATGAAACCAAGCATGCCGAATGCCTTCTTCACCACCCTATCCACCTGTGACTCCACTTTCAAGGAGCTATGAACCTGTACTCCTAGATCTCTTTGTTCTATAACTCTCCCCAACGCCCTACCATTAACGGAGTAGGTCCTGGCCCGATTCGATCTCCCAAAATGCATCACCTCACATTTATCTAAATTAAACTCCATCTGCCATTCATCGGCCCACTGGCCCAAATTATCAAGATCCCGTTGCAATCCTAGATAATCTTCTTCACTGTCCACAATGCCACCAATCTTGGTGTCATCTGCAAACTTACTAACCATGCCTCCTAAATTCTCATCCAAATCATTAATATAAATAACAAATAAAAGCGGACCCAGCACCGATCCCTGAGGCACACCGCTGGTCACAGGCCTCCAGTTTGAAAAACAACCCTCTACAACCACCCTCTGTCTTCTGTCATCAAGCCAATTTTGTATCCAATTGGCTACCTCACCTTGGATCCCGTGAGATTTAACCTTATGTAACAACCTACCATGCGGTACCTTGTCAAAGGCTTTGCTGAAGTCCATGTAGACCACGTCTACTGCACAGCCCTCATCTATCTTCTTGGTTACCCCTTCAAAAAACTCAATCAAATTCGTGAGACATGATTTTCCTCTCATAAAACCATGCTGACTGTTCCTAATCAGTCCCTGTCTCTCCAAATGCCTGTAGATCCTGTCTCTCAGAATACCCTCTAACAACTTACCCACTACAGATGTCAGGCTCACCGGTCTGTAGTTCCCAGGCTTTTCCCTGCCGCCCTTCTTAAACAAAGGCACAACATTTGCTACCCTCCAATCTTCAGGCACCTCACCTGTAGCTGTCGATGATTCAAATATCTCTGCTAGGGGACCCGCAATTTCCTCCCTAACCTCCCATAACGTCCTGGGATACATTTCATCAGGTCCTGGAGATTTATCTACCTTGATGCGCGTTAAGACTTCCAGCACCTCCCTCTCTGTAATATGTACACTCCTCAAGACATCACTATTTATTTCCCCAAGTTCCCTAACATCCATGCCTTTCTCAACCGTAAATACCGGTGTGAAATATTCATTCAGGATCTCACCCATCTCTTGTGGTGAACGGTGGTTTATTGGACTGGAGGAAGAGGTCGGTGCTGGGAGCACTGCTTTTCTTGATATATATTAATGACTTGGACTAGGGTGTATAGGGCACAATTTCAAAGTTTGCAGATGACACAAAACTAGGTTAGGGTAGTGAACAGCGAGGAGGAGAGTGATAGACTTCAAGAGGACATAGACAGGCTGGTGGCTTGGACGGACACGTGGCAGATGAAATTTAATGCAGAAAAATGCGAAATTATACATTTCGATAGGAAGAACGAGGAGAGGCAATATAAACTAAAGGGCACAACTCTAAAAGGGGTAAAGGAACAGAGAGATCTGGGGGTATATATGTACAAATTGTTGAAGGTGGCAGGGCAGGTTGAGAAAGCGGTTAAAAAGCATACGGGATCCTGGGCTTTATAAATAGAGGCATAGAGTACAAAAGTATGGAAGTCATGATGAACCTTTATAAAACACTGGTTCGGCCACAACTGGAGTATTGTGTCCAGTTCTGGGCACCGCACTTTAGGAAAGATGTGAAGGCCTTAGAGAGGGTGCAGAAGAGATTTACTAGAATGATTCCAGGGATGAGGGACTTTAGTTACGTGGATAGACTGGAGAAGCTGGTGTTATTCTCCTTGGAACAGAGAAGATTGAGAGGAGATTTGATCGAGGTATTCAAAATCATGAAGGGTCTAGACAGAGTAGATAGAGAGAAACTGTTCCCTTTGGCGGAAGGGTCAAGAACCAGAGAACATAGATTTAAGGTGACCAAAGATGACATGAGGAAAAACTTTTTTACGCAGCGAGTGGTTAGGATCTGGAATGCACTGCCCGAGGGGATGGTGGAGGCAGATTCAATCATGGCCTTCAAAAGGGAACGGGATAAGAAATTGAAAGGAAAAAGTTTGCAGGGCTACGGGGATGATCGGGGGGCGGGGGAGTGGGACTAAGCTGGATTGCTCTTGCATAGAGTCAGCGCGGACTCAATGGGCCGAATGGCCTCCTTCCTTGCTGTAACCTTTCTATGATTCTATGATTCTTCGAATAGTGCGTTGGGATCTTTTACGTCCACCTGAGAGGGCAGGCGGGGTCTCCATTCAACGACTCATCCAAAAGACGGCACTTCTGACAGTGCGGCACTCCCTCAGTACTGCACTGGGAGTGTCAGCCTGGATTATGTGCTCAAGTCTCTGGAGTGGGGCTTGAACCCACAACCTTCTGACTCAGAGGCAAGAGTGCTACTGAGCCAACAGCTGACACCGATAACAAAAACAATACGAGATATATGCAATATACCTTGGAGTGCAATTGCTTTGCTGTGCTGAATCCCATCAGGAGGCATCTCGTGTTCTATTAACAATATGCAAGTCCCATTTAGTCATTGTCCTCAGACAGGGCTCCTGCCATTCACCATCGCCTTCTGCTTCCTGTTGCAAAGCCGCTTTTCATCTCAGCTCGTTTTCCTACTAACTCCATAAGTTTCTGCCTTCTTTAAAGACTCAGGTGTTTCTCTTGGAACTTTTTCTAACTGGTGACAGGTCCTCTATGCAGTCGGAGCTTTGGCGAAAGCCACGTACGACCGGATGTTTAAATGGCTCCTGATACGGATAAACAAGACTCTGGACTCGAAGCTGCCTCGAAAGTTCTTTATCGGCGTGTTGGACATCGCTGGGTTCGAGATTTTTCAAGTGAGCCTCACTTCAGTTCTTTTTATTATGGTGGCAATCCAATTTGTCGTTATTGCTCTTCCCGCGCCCTAAACTGGGTGTTCCTTGTACCATCCACAGATGTTCTCACTGGAAAAGAAAAGGATGAGAGCTGATATGATTGCTGTTTTTAGGATTCTAGATAATGTAGACCATGACCAACTATTTCATCTTCTCCATTAAAGTAGAACCAGAGGACAAAGCCTACATTTGAATTCAAAACTAATCTGCGAGAAATATTATTTCAGTGAGCGAGTGATCAATCTATGGAACAGGCTCTCGAGGGAGGCGGTGGGAGCAGCTCCTGCTGATTCATTCAAATGCAAATTAGATAGATTTCTTTCAGAAAATGTCATTTTGGGATACAGTATGTGAGTAATTTGGGACTTGTGGTTAAGTGTAACTTGCTTGGGAGGAACAGGTGACTTTGGACCTATGGTTTCCAAAGCTCTCCACCACTGGCTCATGTCTGGGTCTGTTGTAGACTAATTGATGAAGGTTGATTGCTCTGATCAGTCAACAATTCCATCATCATTGGATCATGCGACTGCCAGGATGGTAGAAAGCAAACTAGATGGACCTTGTTCTTTAGCAATTCCTATGCTTGCAACAGTGATCAAACTGTACGGTGCTCTGGTCAGATCACACCTTGAGCACTGTGACCAGTTCTAGTCACCGAGAAACCACAGCTAGAGGCAGTGCAGAGAAAAGCCTTGAGGCTGATCCCTGGTCTAGAAGGTCTGAGTTATGAGGAAAGACTGGAGAGGCTTAGGCATTCCAGCCTGGAAAGGAGGCGTCTGAGAGGTGATGGTATAGAGGTGCAGAAGATAGTTAATGGTATGGAAAAGGTTAATCCGGAATACTATTTTAAACAGTCAAAGTAAGATACAGGTTCAAACTAGTAAAACGTAACTTTAGGACTGATATCAGGAGGTTCTTCTGCATGCAGACTGAGTGATCAATACTTGGAATGGACGTCCAGAGTGGTGGAGGCGAAAACCCGAGAATCATTTAAGAAACAATAGGGTGCAGCCATGGAGGGTGTGTAGGGTTGTTCTGGATGGATATATTAGGATGGGCCGAATGGTCTTATCTGTAGGTATTTATCATGTGATCTTGTAGCTGCAGCAGTCAGAGAGCATCGAGAGGCTGAATTCCAATCATCACGATGTTTGTCTTTTGATTTTTCGTAAGGCGATATAAAAGGCAAATCAAGCACTGGGGTTCATTTCTAGAGGGATAGAATTGAAAAGCAGAGAAGTTATGTCAAACTTGTATAGAATCTTGGTTAGACCACACTTGGAGTACTGGGCACAGTTCTGGTCTCCATATTATAAAGAGGATATAGAGGCACTGGAGAGGGTGCAAAAAAGATTCACAAGAATGATGCCAGAACTGAGAAGATGTACTTATCAGGAAAGATTGAACAGCCTGTGGCTCTTTTCTCTAGAAAAGGGAAGGCTGAGGGGTGACCTGATAGAGGTCTTTAAGATAATGAAAGGGTTTGATAGGGTAGACGTAGAGAAAATGTTTCCATTTGTGGGGGAGACCAGAACTAGAGGTCATAAATATAAAATAGTCACTAATCAATCTAATAGAGAATTCAGGAGAAACTTCTTTACCCAAAGAGTGGTAAGAATGTGGAATGGGCTACCACAAGAAGTAGTTGAGGCGAATAGTTGGGCCAAATGGCCTGTTTCTGTCCTGTAGACTCGATGATAGGCTCTGTGCGCACGGCCCCTTGGCTGACGGCTGCTTCTCTTTTTCCAGCTGAACAGTTTTGAGCAGCTGTGCATTAACTTCACCAATGAGAAGCTGCAGCAGTTCTTCAACCACCACATGTTTGTATTGGAGCAGGAAGAGTACAAGATGCAGGGCATCGAGTGGACTTTCATTGACTTCGGCCTGGATCTGCAGTCCTGCATTGATCTCATCGAGAAGGTCTGTGGCTCGCTGGAAACAGGTCCAGTGCCTGGAACAGAGCATGAGAATTTGGAGACGGTCCCTAGAGATGTATTAATACTGAGATTAGGCAAGAGGTTAGATCCAGCCTTGGACAAATAAGGCAGTCTGCAAGATGGAGTTTGTGGGCTGTTGAGTGAAGGTCTCTGTAAGGTTGTTTAAAACTTAAATGAATTAATTTTTTTCCCTTGATTGAATATTAGGAACCTGAAAAACAATTCAACAGAGTCTGGATTTACTCAGAATCACAGGCAAGGAGTGTTCCTTAGGGATCACTCAGCAATGGAGAGGAAAACAGGGGGGGGGGTGGAGATCCATGATACCAGGGTCCCGATATTTACTCGGGATTGCGGGGGAGAGTGGGGTTGGGGGGGGGGAAAGATTTCTGGATGGGAAACCCGGAAGTATGGGTTTCCCGGACATCCTTACAATTTTGACGTAAGGACGTCTTTCAAATTTTTTCTGTTAGTTTCCCGTGAGACGGCCAGCCAGATTGACAGGCTCTTCCGTGGCGTGAAGCAGAAGGCCTGGGAGTCCCGGCCCCCAGGAGTTCAAAATAAAACTGCTGTTAAAATGAGTCTGTCATCCTTTCTCCCCTTCGGGGCTCAGCATCACATGTTGAGGAGATGTAACTTTTCTTCCTGTTCTGTTTAAACGCTGCAGCCAATGGGAATCCTGTCCATCCTGGAGGAGGAATGCATGTTCCCAAAAGCCACAGACATGACCATCAAAGCAAAACTCCACGACAACCTGCTGGGAAAGTCCCCGAACTTCGTTAAACCCAAGCCCGATAAGAAGAGAAAATACGAGACGCACTTTGAGATTGTGCACTATGCTGGAGTGGTGAGTACCTGTGAGGTGAGCTGTATCACAGGCCCATCACTGGGACCCCAGGAGAGAGGCCTGCTACCTGTGAGGTGAGCTGTATCACAGGCCCATCACTGGGACCCCGGGAGAGAGGCCTGCTACCTGTGAGGTGAGCTGTATCACAGGCCCATCACTGGGACCCCGGGAGAGAGGCCTGCTACCTGTGAGGTGAGCTGTATCACAGGCCCATCACTGGGACCCCGGGAGAGAGGCCTGCTACCTGTGAGGTGAGCTGTATCACAGGCCCATCACTGGGACCCCGGGAGAGAGGCCTGCTACCTGTGAGGTGAGCTGTATCACAGGCCCATCACTGGGACCCCGGGAGAGAGGCCTGCTACCTGTGAGGTGAGCTGTATCACAGGCCCATCACTGGGACCCCGGGAGAGAGGCCTGCTACCTGTGAGGTGAGCTGTGTCACAGGCCCATCACTGGGACCCCGGGAGAGAGGCCTGCTACCTGTGAGGTGAGCTGTATCACAGACCCATCACTGGGACCCCGGGAGAGAGGCCTGCTACCTGTGAGGTGAGCTGTATCACAGGCCCATCACTGGGACCCCGGGAGAGAGGCCTGCTACCTGTGAGGTGAGCTGTATCACAGGCCCATCACTGGGACCCCGGGAGAGAGGCCTGCTACCTGTGAGGTGAGCTGTGTCACAGGCCCATCACTGGGACTCCGGGAGAGAGGCCTGCTACCTGTGAGGTGAGCCGTATCACAGGCCCATCACTGGGACCCCGGGAGAGAGGCCTGCTACCTGTGAGGTGAGCCGTATCACAGGCCCATCACTGGGACCCCGGGAGAGAGGCCTGCTACCTGTGAGGTGAGCTGTATCACAGGCCCATCACTGGGACCCCGGGAGAGAGGCCTGCTACCTGTGAGGTGAGCTGTGTCACAGGCCCATCACTGGGACCCCGGGAGAGAGGCCTGCTACCTGTGAGGTGAGCCGTATCACAGGCCCATCACTGGGACCCTGGGAGAGAGGCCTGCTACCTGTGAGGTGAGCTGTATCACAGGCCCATCACTGGGACCCCGGGAGAGAGGCCTGCTACCTGTGAGGTGAGCTGTATCACAGGCCCATCACTGGGACCCCGGGAGAGAGGCCTGCTACCTGTGAGGTGAGCTGTATCACAGGCCCATCACTGGGACCCCGGGAGAGAGGCCTGCTACCTGTGAGGTGAGCTGTATCACAGACCCATCACTGGGACCCCGGGAGAGAGGCCTGCTACCTGTGAGGTGAGCTGTATCACAGGCCCATCACTGGGACCCCGGGAGAGAGGCCTGCTACCTGTGAGGTGAGCTGTATCACAGGCCCATCACTGGGACCCCGGGAGAGAGGCCTGCTACCTGTGAGGTGAGCCGTATCACAGGCCCATCACTGGGACCCCGGGAGAGAGGCCTGCTACCTGTGAGGTGAGCTGTATCACAGGCCCATCACTGGGACCCCGGGAGAGAGGCCTGCTACCTGTGAGGTGAGCTGTATCACAGGCCCATCACTGGGACCCCGGGAGAGAGGCCTGCTACCTGTGAGGTGAGCCGTATCACAGGCCCATCACTGGGACCCCGGGAGAGAGGCCTGCTACCTGTGAGGTGAGCTGTATCACAGGCCCATCACTGGGACCCCGGGAGAGAGGCCTGCTACCTGTGAGGTGAGCTGTATCACAGGCCCATCACTGGGACCCCGGGAGAGAGGCCTGCTACCTGTGAGGTGAGCCGTATCACAGGCCCATCACTGGGACCCCGGGAGAGAGGCCTGCTACCTGTGAGGTGAGCCGTATCACAGGCCCATCACTGGGACCCCGGGAGAGAGGCCTGCTACCTGTGAGGTGAGCTGTATCACAGGCCCATCACTGGGACCCCGGGAGAGAGACCTGCTACCTGTGAGGTGAGCCGTATCACAGGCCCATCACTGGGACCCCGGGAGAGAGGCCTGCTACCTGTGAGGTGAGCTGTATCACAGGCCCATCACTGGGACCCCGGGAGAGAGGCCTGCTACCTGTGAGGTGAGATGTATCACAGGCCCATCACTGGGACCCCGGGAGAGAGACCTGCTACCTGTGAGGTGAGCTGTATCACAGGCCCATCACTGGGACCCCGGGAGAGAGGCCTGCTACCTGTGAGGTGAGCTGTATCACAGGCCCATCACTAGGACCCCGGGAGAGAGGCCTGCTACCTGTGAGGTGAGCTGTATCACAGGCCCATCACTGGGACCCCGGGAGAGAGGCCTGCTACCTGTGAGGTGAGCTGTATCACAGGCCCATCACTGGGACCCCGGGAGAGAGGCCTGCTACCTGTGAGGTGAACTTTTTTTTTATTCGTTCATGGGATGTGGGTGTCGCTGGCGAGGCCGGCATTTATTGCCCATGCCTAATTGCCCTTGAGAAGGTGGTGGTGAGCCGCCTTCTTGAACCACTGCAGTCCGTGTGGTGACGGTTCTCCCACAGTGCTGTTAGGAAGGGAGTTCCAGGATTTTGACCCAGCGACGATGAAGGAACGGCGATATATTTCCAAGTCAAGATGGTGTGTGACTTGGAGGGGAACGTGCAGGTGGTGTTGTTCCCATGTGCCTGCTGCTCTTGTCCTTCTAGGTGGTAGAGGTCGCGGGTTTGGGAGGTGCTGTCGAAGAAGCCTTGGCGAGTTGCTGCAGTGCATCCTGTGGATGGTACACACTGCAGCCACAGTGCGCCGGTGGTGGAGGGAGTGAATGTTTAGGGTGGTGGATGGGGTGCCAATCAAGCGGGCTGCTTTGTCCTGGATGGTGTCGAGCTTCTTGTGTTGTTGGAGCTGCACTCATCCAGGCAAGTGGAGAGTATTCCATCACACGCCTTGTAGATGGTGGAAAGGCTTTGGGGAGTCAGGAGATGAGTCACTCGCCGCAGAATACCCAGCCTCTGACCTGCTCTCGTAGCCACAGTATTTATATGGCTGGTCCAGTTAAGTTTCTGGTCAATGGTGACCCCCAGGATGTTGATGGTGGGGGATTCGGCGATGGTAATGCCGTTGAATGTCAAGGGGAGGTGGTTAGACTCTCTCTTGTTGGAGATGGTCATTGCCTGGCACTTGTCTGGCACAAATGTTACTTGCCACTTATCAGCCCAAGCCTGGATGTTGTCCAGGTCTTGCTGCATGCGGGCACGGACTGCTTCATTATTTAAGGGGTTGTGAATGGAACTGAACATTGTGCAATCATCAGCGAACATCCCCATTTCTGACCTTATGATGGAGGGAAGGTCATTGATGCAGCAGCTGAAGATGGTTGGGCCTAGGACACTGCCCTGAGGAACTCCTGCCGCAATGTCCTGGGGCTGAGATGATTGGCCTCCAACAACCACGACCATCTTCCTTTGTGCTAGGTATGACTCCAGCCACTGGAGAGTTTTTCCCCTGATTCCCATTGACTTCAATTTTACTAGGGCTCCTTGGTGCCACACTCAGTCAAATGCTGCCTTGATGTCAAGGGCAGTCACTCTCACCTCACCTCTGGAATTCAGCTCTTTTGTCCATGTTTGGACCAAGGCTGTAATGAGGTCTGGAGCCGAGTGGTCCTGGCGGAACCCAAACTGAGCATCGGTGAGCAGGTTATTGGTGAGTAAGTGCCGCTTGATAGAACTGTCGACGACATCTTCCATCACTTTGCTGATGATTGAGAGTAGACTGATGGGGCGGTAATTGGCCGGATTGGATTTGTCCTGCTTTTTGTGGACAGGACATACCTGGGCAATTTTCCACATTGTCGGGTAGATGCCAGTGTTGTAGCTGTACTGGAACAGCTTGGATCGAGGCACAGCTAGTTCTGGAGCACAAGTCTTCAGCACTACAGCTGGGACATTGTCGGGGCCCATAGCCTTTGCTGTATCCAGTGCACTCAGCCGGAGAGAGGCCTGCTACCTGTGAGGTGAGCTGTATCACAGGCCCATCACTGGGAGCTCCCTCCCCCATTCTGACTAGCTGTAGTGGAATTGCTCCATGACACGTTGAGTGAAGCAGTTCTCGACCTTTGGTGAGTTTGACAGATACAGTCTGGCTCATCAAAATGTGATTACGGATGTAGCATACACACTCACACATATACACACACACTCACTCACACATATACACACACACTCACACACATATACACACACACTCACACACATATACACACACACACTCACACATACACACACACACTCACACATATACACACACACACTCACACATATACACACACTCACACATATACACACACACACTCACTCACACATATACACACACACTCACTCACACATATACACACACACTCACACACATATACACACACACTCACTCACACATATACACACACACTCACACACATATACACACACACACACTCACACATATACACACACACACTCACACATATACACACACACTCACTCACACATATACACACACACTCACACATATACACACACACTCACTCACACATATACACACACACTCACTCACACTCACACACTCACTCACACATATACACACACACTCACTCACACATATACACACACACTCACTCACACTCACACATACACACTCACTCACACATATACACACACACTCACTCACACATATACACACACACTCACTCACACATATACACACACACTCACTCACACTCATATACACACACACTCACTCACATATACACACACACTCACTCACACATATACACACACACTCACTCACACTCACACATATACACACACACTCACCCACTCACACATACACACACACTCACTCACACTCACACACACACTCATACAAACACTCACTCACATATACACACTCACTCACACTCACACTCACACATACACATACACATACACTCTCACTCACTCACTCACATTCACTCACTCACACTCACACATATACACACTCACTCACACTCACACATACACACACTCACTCACACTCACACACACACACACACACACATATACACACACTCACTCACACTCACACATATACACACACACTCACTCACACACACACACACTCACACATATACACACACACTCACTCACACATATACACACACTCACTCACACTCACACATATACACACACTCACTCACACGTATACTCACACTCACACACACTCGCACACACACACTCACTCACACTCACATATACACACTCACTCACACACACACACTTACACATATACACGCACACTCACACTCACACTCACACATATACACACACACACATATACACGCACTCACACATATACACGCACACTCACATATATACACACACACTCACACTCACACATATACACACTCACACACATACACACACTCACTCACTCACACTCACACTCACTCACTCACACATATACACACTCACTCACACATATACACACACTCACTCACACATATACACACACTCACTCACACTCACTCACACTCACTCACTCACATTCACACACACATATACACACACTCATACATATGCACACACATGTACACACGCATATACACAAATACACACATATACATATACTCACACACCCATATACACACACACATTTTTATAAACACACACATACACATATATTCACACACACTCACACTCACACATATCTCATGCACAGACACTCACACACACACATGCTCACACTTATCTCACAAACACACACAATTTCACATACATACACAAACACAAACACATCTCTCACACACATCTGACAAACACACACATACACACACATCTCACACACACAAACACACACATTCGCACACACGCACATCACAAAAACACACACATACGCACTCACACATGCACAATCGACACATATACAACTCACAAACATACATTCAATCACACACACACACTCCGCACACACTCGCACACATCTCACAATCTCACACACACACACACCTATAGGATTCTTCCTACGATCACCACACAATGACATCCCTATCTCAAGAGAGGACGGGTCGGGGGAGAGCACTGAGTGAAAGCGAGGGACTTCCCAGAGGAAATCAACGCATTCCATTCTGGTACTTTACTTAGGAGCATTTTAGATAATGAGCAGGAAATGTGCCATCAAGCATGGTGGAGAAGGACAAACTTTGTATTCATATAAACAAAGAAAATGTTGATGAAATTATACCAATACCTAGAAAAATAGTATTTGCATTTATATAGCACCTTTCACATCCTGAGGGCAACCACAGCATTTGACAGCCAATTAAGTACTTTTGAAATGTGGTCACTGTTATAATGTAGGGAAACGCGGCAGGCGGTAAATGAGATGAATATTGTGTTTGGGTGGTGTTGGTTGAGAGATGAATATTGACCAAGGCACTGGGTGCTCTTCTCCCAATGATGGGCCATGGGATCTTTTACATTTACCTGAACAGGCAGACGTGGCCTCAGCTTAATATCTGATCAGAGAGACGTTATTCACAAACAATCTTTAAACCATTTTAAGAGGCTTTCTCAAATGGACTGGATGGGGCTGATTTTCCTCTTCAGTGCTTGGTTCTGCTGTCGGAATACAATCCGCCACTTTCCTACATCTGTGTTCACCCGGCAATAGAAACACCATTGTGGTACATTGTCTCATCTTAATATCAGTGGGACAGACAAGACGGAATGACTACATTTTCCCTCTTGAACGATTACTGTACTAAAATGCAGCAAATATTCAAAAACTGTGGAGCAAAGGCTCTCGCACTTTGATTACTGCGGTGGTACGGGGATCAAAGGGTACGGAGCTAAGGTGAGTAAATGGAGTTGAACTACAGATCAGTCATGATCTAATTGAATGGCAGAACAAGCTTGAGGGGCTGAATGGCCTACTCCTGTTCCTATTTCGCCACAAGAACTTGTATTTATATAGTGCCTTTAATGTAGTAAAACGTCCCTAAGGTGTTTCACAGCAGCGCCATCAAACAAAATTTGACACCGGGAAATAGTGGACAGGTGAGGCAGGTTTCAGGAAGCGTCTTAAAGGAGAGACAGAGAGGCGGAGAGGCGGAGAGGTTTAGGGAGGGAATTCCAGAGCTTAGGGCTCAGACAACTGAAGCCACGGCCGCCAATGGTGGGGCAATTAAAATCGGGGATGTTGAAGGGGCCACAATTGGAGGAGCGCAGTGATCTCGAAGGGTTGTAGGGCTGGAGGAGGTTACAGAGATAGGGAGGGGCGAGGTCACGGAGGGATTTGAAAACAAGGATGTGAATTTTAAAATTGAGGCTTTGCCAGACCGGGAGCCAATGTAGGTCAGCGAGCACAGGGGCGATGGGAGAGCGGGGCTTGGTGCGAGTTAGGATACGGGCAGCAGAGTTTTAGATGAGCTCAAGTTTACGGAGGGTGGAAGGTGGGAGGCCGGCCAGGAGAGCATTGGAATAGTCCAGTCTGGAGGTAACAAAGGCATGAATGAGGATTTCAGCAGCAGATGAGCTGAGGTGGGCGGAGACGGGCGATGTTATGGAGGTGAAAGTAGGTGGGTCTTGGTGATGGAGCCAGGCTATGCTCTATGTCCAAGGGCTAGAGAGAATAATCTGTCCCAATGTCTTCTGCCTGCAAGCAATGTATATGAAATGAGGTGTCAATCCAGTCCCGAATGGGTATGAATTCATAACATAGATCTATCTGTAAGTCAGTACAAATTGGCACTATAGAGACATCTCAAGGATGGCTGTTGTGGGATTGGTGCAGTGTTGAAGTCAGAGCTCAGGTCACAGGGACTAGGCAGAGTGACAATTGTCCAGGGGGATATTTCCCTGGTCGCTAATGTGAGCAAAAAAGTCGACTTCCACATTCGCATTAGTGACTGAAGGAAACACATCCTCAGAGGTGTCCATCTGTAAATAATTGTCTGCAGTCACCTGTTTTTATTTTTGGGAGGTGGCGAATTCATTAAAGTGCAGGACCTCAGTGCTAAAATGGAATTTTTTTTTGACTCTGCACATCAAATACTATTAGGTCACGCCTGGTACAAATTGATAAAGCACTCACTATATCACCCAATGATATGCCCTAACCCTCAGTCTCAGAAGAACTCTGATCTGTCAGCCATGGCTCAGTGGGTAGCACACTCACCTCTGAGTGAGAAGGTGGTGGGTTCAAGTCCCTCTCCAGAGACTTGTGCACAAAATCCAGGCTGACACTCGTGTGCAGTAATGAGGGAGTGCTGCACTGTCAGAGGGTGCTGCCTTTCAGGTGAGACGTTAAACCAAGGTCCTATCTACTCTCTCGGGTGGATGTAAAACATCCCACAGCACTATTTGAAGAAGAGCAGGGAAGTTCTCCTGGTGTGTCGGCCAATATATATCCCTCAACCAACCTATCACTGAAACAGATGATCTGGTCATTATCACATTGCTGTTTGTGGGATCTTGCTGTGTACAAATTGGCTGCCATGTTTCCTACATTACAATACTACATTTCAAAAATACTTCATTGGGACATCCTGAGGTTGTGACAGGCGTCATATAAATACAAGTCTTAGTAATTTGCCATTTTTCATTTGCAAGCGATCTCTCTATGAGTGAGGGTTGCAGGTTGAAAACTGTGACCAGTACTTTCTTGTGGGTCTTTGCCCATTAGAAACTGGCTGAGATTAACCCAACCGCAGCCAGTGGAGAGAGGAAACTCTCAGCCCAGGGGTCACGGCTAGACAGAGCTGTAAACCCACTGTCCACTCAGAGAGAGGCTGTAGTATGAATGACTTGGATGGCTCCGATTTTAATAAATGATTACTTTCCTTTGCAGGTCCCTTACAATCTCAATGGTTGGCTGGACAAGAACAAAGACCCTTTGAATGAAACTATGGTGGAACTCTTCCAGAAATCCTCGAATGAGCTGCTGGCTGCACTGTACCAGGATTATGTCAGCACAGATACAGGTGGATAGAAGATTGCCTTCTTACCAATGGTTGGCCGAAGTATTGCTCCTCTCACTCGTCACTGAGTGATTGGAAGTAGGGGTGTTCTGTGAGGTAAAAGGGGAACTGGCCCAAAGTAACTGGGCAGAAAAGTTAGTAAACAGCTCAATGGATGAGCAGGGGTAAATCATCAAATATGGGATGCTTAGAGTACAAAACAAATCTATTCCTTTCGGGTGAAAAAGGGGGTGCATTAAAGAACAGAGATCATAGAATCATGGAATGATACAGGTCATGAGGAGGCTATCTGGCTCACCGTGACTGTGCTGGCTCTTTGAAAGAGCTATCCAATTAGTCCCATTCCCCCGCCCCTTCCCCATAACCCTGAAAATTTTTCCCTTTCAACTATTTATCTAATTCCCTTTTGAAAGTTACTATTGAATCTGCTTCCACCGCCCTTTCAGGCAGTGCATTCCAGATCATTACAACTCACTGCATAAAAAAATTCTCCTCACCTCGCCTCTGGCTCTTTTGCCGATCACCTTAAATCCGTGTCCTCTGGTTACCGATCCTTCTGCCACTGGAAACAGTTTCTCCTTATTTACTCTATTAAAACCCCTCATGATTTTGAACACCTCTATTAAATCTACCCTTAACCTTCTCTGCTCTAAGGAGAACAACCCCAGCTTCTCCAGTCTCTCCACATAACTAAAGTCCCTCACCCCTAGTTCCAGCTAGTAAATCTCCTATGTACCCTCTCTGAGGCCTTGATATCGTTCCTAAAGTGAGGTGCCCAGAATTGAACACAATACTCCAGCTGGGGCAGAACCAGTGTTTTATAAAGGTTTAGCATAACTTCCTTGCTTTTGCACTCTATGCCTCTGTTTATAAAGCCAAGGATCCTATATGCTTTCTCAATTGTCCTATCGCCATCAAAGATTTGTGTATGTGCACCCCCATGTCTCTGTTCCTGCACCCCCTTTAAAATTGTACCATTTAGTTTATATTGTCTCTCCTCATTCTTCCTACCAAAATGCATCACTTCACACTTCTCTGCATTAAATTTCATCTGCCATGTGTCTGCCCATTTCACCAGTCTGTCTCTGTCCTTCTGAAGTCTGTTACTATCCTCCACATTGTTTACTACATTTCCAAGTTTCGTGTCATCTGCAAACTTTGAAATTATACCCTCTATACCCAAGTCCAGGTCATTAATATATATCAAAAAAGAGCAGTGATCCCAATACTGACCCCTGGGGAACATCACTGTATATTTCCCTCCAGTCTGAAAAACCACCATTCACCACTACTCTCTGCTTTCTGTCCCTTAGCTATTTTCATATCAATGCAGCCACTGTCCCTTTAATCCAATGGGCTTTAATTTTGCTAACAAGCTTATTATGTGGTACTTCATCAAATGCCTTTTGAAAGTCCATATACACAACATCAACCACACTACCTCCATCAACCCACATTGGACGGGTCACATTGTATCCTATGTGATGGTTGCACCTTACTGCTTTTAACTATATTGATGTTTTTAGTGCCTCAGCTATTGACTGACTGAAAATGCCTCAGATACAATTCACCTAGTGTCCATAGTTAATTTTTTGAAAATTGTGAGACTATTTAATTATGAAAAAGTTTGTTTTTCCAGAACAAGAACATCCAAAGCCTGGAGTGAAGATCAGGAGGAAGAAGGCTGCCTCATTCCAGACTGTGTCACAGCTGTACAAAGTAGGTATAGCGCCAAAAAACATTGTGTAATAAACACAGCCACTGTAAAATGACACTAATACAACCACTGTCACACTAACACAACCATTGACCAATAATACAGCCATTGTAACATTAACATGGCCATTGTAACACTAACGCGGCCATTGTAACTTTAACGGCCATTGTAACACTAACATGGCCATTGTAACATTAACACGGCCATTGTAACATTAACACGGTCATTGTAACACTAACATGGCCATTGTAACATTAACACGGCCATTGTAACATTAACACGGTCATTGTAACACTAACGCGGCCATTGTAACTTTAACGGCCATTGTAACACTAACATGGCCATTGTAACATTAACATGGCCATTGTAACACTAACGCGGCCATTGTAACTTTAACGGCCATTGTAACACTAACATGGCCATTGTAACACTAACATGGCCATTGTAACACTAACATGGCCATTGTAACATTAACATGGCCATTGTAACACTAACACGGTCATTGTAACATTAACATGGCCATTGTAACACTAACACGGTCATTGTAACACTAACACGGCCATTGTAACACTAACGCGGCCATTGTAACTTTAACGGCCATTGTAACATTAACACGGTCATTGTAACATTAACATGGCCATTGTAACATTAACACGGTCATTGTAACACTAACATGGCCATTGTAACATTAACATGGCCATTGTAACATTAACACGGCCATTGTAACACTAACATGGCCATTGTAACATTAACATGGCCATTGTAACACTAACACGGTCATTGTAACATTAACACGGCCATTGTAACACTAACACGGTCATTGTAACATTAACACGGCCATTGTAACACTAACACGGTCATTGTAACATTAACACGGTCATTGTAACATTAACACAGCCATTGTAACACTAACATGGCCATTGTAACACTAACACGGTCATTGTAACATTAACACGGTCATTGTAACATTAACACGGCCATTGTAACATTAACACGGTCATTGTAACATTAACACGGCCATTGTAACACTAACACGGTCATTGTAACACTAACACGGTCATTGTAACATTAACACAGCCATTGTAACACTAACACGGCCATTGTAACACTAACACGGTCATTGTAACATTAACACGGTCATTGTAACATTAACACGGCCATTGTAACACTAACACGGTCATTGTAACACTAACACGGCCATTGTAACATTAACACGGTCATTGTAACATTAACACGGCCATTGTAACACTAACACGGTCATTGTAACATTAACACGGTCATTGTAACATTAACACGGCCATTGTAACACTAACACGGTCATTGTAACACTAACACGGCCATTGTAACATTAACACGGTCATTGTAACATTAACACGGTCATTGTAACATTAACACGGTCATTGTAACACTAACACGGTCATTGTAACACTAACATGGCCATTGTAACATTAACACGGTCATTGTAACACTAACACGGCCATTGTAACATTAACACGGTCATTGTAACATTAACACGGTCATTGTAACACTAACACGGCCATTGTAACATTAACACGGTCATTGTAACACTAACATGGCCATTGTAACACTAACACGGCCATTGTAACATTAACACGGTCATTGTAACATTAACACGGTCATTGTAACACTAACACGGCCATTGTAACATTAACACGGCCATTGTAACACTAACACGGTCATTGTAACACTAACACGGTCATTGTAACACTAACACGGTCATTGTAACACTAACACAGCCATTATCCAGTTAAAAAGGGACTTTGTTACGGAAACAACCCAGAGTACGATCTGCTGGATGTAAAAGATGTGGAAGAGATGTGTTGCTTCGTGTGCCATTAGGCATAAAAGAGAAATGGAAGAGATAACTTATTAAAATAAGCTCTATGCTGTGCCTTTGCTTTAGTTGCTAGTTTCCATCCTTTACAACCAGACAGGTATTGCCAGGCTAATTTACAAATGGCAGCTGACACATTGCCCACAGTTAAGCGTGTGTTACGTTTGATTAATTTCATCTAACTCCCTGCTGGATGGTTGAAACATAATGGCCGGAATAAGCTAACGACAGTAGCTCCGAATGGTGCTTTGCTGGCAGCTTCACGTTAACTGAATGTGATTAATGCCTAATTAGAACCATAGACGTTTACAACACAGAAGGAGGCCGTTCGGCCCGTAGTGGCTGTGCCTGCTCTTTGCAAGAGCAATCCAAAACTAATCGCACTGCCCTGCTCTTGCACTAGGCTTCTCTATCTTCCTCTTCAAATATTTATCCAACTGTCCCTTAAAAGAAGCAGTGATTTCTGCCTCAACCAATCTCTGTGGCAAAGCATTCCATACTCCAATAACCTCCCATGTAAAGAGGTTTCTCCTAATCTCTCTCCTCATCCTCTTAGTGACAATTTTAAATTGATGATCCCTTTGTCTCTGACCCCCCCCAACCAGAGAAAATAGATTTTCCCTACTGTCACACTATCAAAACTCTTCATAATTTTAAAAACTTCTACTAAATCTCCTCTTAGGCTTCTGTGCTCCAGTGGAAATAGTTCTAATATCTCCAAGACTCTCCTCTTAACTATAGTTTCCCATCATTGGCATCATCCTGGTCAATCTATGCTCTCCAAGGCTTTAGTGTCCATTCTATAATTGGACACCCAAAATTTCACCTAACCAACATTTTGCATAATTTCACCAAAACCTCTTCACTCTTGTACTCTATGGCCTTATTTATAAAACCTGCAATTCTGTGGGCCTTTTTTTATAGCTTTACCTACCTGCACTCACACTTTCAGTGAATGAAGCATTTGAATCCCAGGTCTCTGTTCATGCACACCTTCAGTGTCTTTCCTGTAAGTGCATACTCCCATTCTTCATTTTTTTCTCCCAAAACATATACTTATCCACATTAAATTACATCTTCTGTCCATCTGGCTAAACTTGCCTTTTTTTTTTGTTTTTGGGGATGTGCAGGGGTCCTGACTTTGAACAGTTCGATTTCCCTGAAACCATCAACCTACAAATTTGTTCTTCCGCTTTTCAGGAAAACTTGAATAAGCTGATGACGAACCTCCGCTTGACACAGCCCCACTTTGTCCGTTGCATCATTCCCAACGAGACCAAGACCCCAGGTACAGTTAACAGGAACAGGAGACTTTTCACTGGGCAAGGAGATTGTACAGAGTTACAGATATGACACTGCACGAGGGTTTTAATTCATTAGTATGAAGATCTGGAAACCAACTTAGTCGCTTCACATCTGTTGTCTCTCTTGACCTCTATTTCGATCATTTTTTTCCCTCTTTCTCTGCACCATTTTCCTCTGCTGCGGTTCAGAATCTGGGATGTCTTGCAGGAACATTTTGGACATCAGTGTCGCTCCATTCCAGCCGACCAGTGTGAGACTCGACCTGTCTGCAGCCTTTGACACGGTTGACCACGCCATCCTCCTCCAGTGCCTCTCCTCCATCGTCCAGCTGGGTGGGACTGCGCTCCCCTGGTTCCATTCCTATCTATCCAGTCGTGGCCAGAGAATCAACTGCAATGGCTTCTCTTCCCACTCCCGCACCGTTACCTCTGGAGTCCAACCAAGGATCTATCCTTGGCCCCCTCCTATTTCTCATCTACGTGCTGCCCCTTGGCGGCATCATCTGAAAACACAACGTCAGATTAAAAAATGTACACAGACGACACCCAGCTCTACCTCACCACCACCTCTCTCGGCCCCTCCACTGTCTCTCACTTGTCACACTGCTTGTCTGACATCCAGTACTGGATGAGCAAAAATTTCTTCCAACTAAATATTGGGAAGACTGATGCCATTGCCTTTGGTCCCCACTGCAAACTCCATTCCTTAGCCGCCGACTCCATCCCCCTCCCTGGCCACTGTCTGAGGCTGAACCAGACCGTTCGCAACCTCAGTGCCCTATTTGACCCCGAGATGAGCTTCCGACCACATATCCACTCCATCACCAAGACCACCTACTTCCACCTCCGTAGCATCGCCCATCTCCGCCCCACCTCAGCTCACCTGTTGCTGAAACCCTCATCCATGCATTTGTTACCTCTAGACTGGACTATTCCAATGCTCTCCTGGCCGGCCTCCCATCTTCCACCCTCCATAAACTTGAGCTCATCCAAAACTCTGCTGCCCGTATCCTAACTCGCACCAAGTCCCGTTCTCCCATCACCCCTGTGCTCGCTGACCTATTTTGGCTCCCGGTCTGGGACCGCCTCGATTTTAAAATTCTCATCCTTGTTTTCAAATCCCGCCATGGCCTCACCCCTCTCTATCTCTGTAACCTCCTCCAGCCCTACAACCCTCCGAGATCTCTGCGCTCCTCCAAATTTTGCCTCTTGCGCATCCTTGATTTTAATCGCTCCACCATTGGCGGCCGTGCCTAAGCTCAGGAATTCCCTCCCTAAACCTCTCCAACTCTCGACCTCTCTCTCCTCCTTTAAGACACTCCTTAAAACCTACCTGTGCTAATATCTCCTTTATGTGGTTCGGTGTCAAATTTTTTTTGATAACGCTCCAGTGAAACTCCTTGGGATGTTTTACCACATTAAAGGTGCTATATAAATGCAAGTTGTTATTGTTGTTGTTGTCATCATCAACTCAGCAGAGGGTAGCACTGTCACCTCTGAGTAAGAAGGTTTTGGGTTCAAGTCCCACTCCAGAGACTTGAGCACATAATCTAGGCTGACACTACAGAGTAGTACCGAGGGAGTGCTGCACTGTCGGAGGTGCCATCTTTCAGATGAGACGTTTAACCGAGGCCCCGTCTGCTCTCTCAGGTGGACATAAAAGATCCCATGACACTATTTCGAAGAAGAGCAGGGGAGTTCTCCCCAGTGTCCTGGCCAATATTTATCGCTCAATCAACAGCACTTAATCATGTTATCTGGTCATTTATCTCATTGCTGTTTGTGGGATCTTGCTGTACGAAAATTGGCTGTCACATTTCCCTACATTACATCAGTGACTACACTTCGGAAAGTACTTAATTGGCTGTAAAGCATTTTGGAATGTCCTTAGTTCTTGAAAGGCGCTGTATAAATGCAAGTTCTTATCCTTCCTTCCTCCCTCCCTCCCTCCATCCCTCCCTCACTTCCTTCCTCCCTCATTTTCTTCCTTCCATCCTTCCTTCCTTCATTTCCTCTCTTTCTTCCTCCCTTCCTCAATTCCTTCCTCACTTCCTTCCTTCCCTCCTCACTTCCTTCCTAATTTCTTTCCTTCCTTAATTCATTTCCTTCCTTCCCTCCCTCTCCACTTCCTCCTTCCCTCCATCCCAAACTTGACTGTCTATGCTCACATGTGAAGATTAGTCACAGGAGGGCTCTTGTGGAGCCGATGTAACTATCTCCCATTAAGGAGTCAAGTGACTTTCAGAGAGGAGGCAGAAATTGTGGGGGAGGGGAGGGTTGTGTGTGGAGGTGAGGGATTGCGATCACTTCATGATGGGCAATGGCTGAGATGTAATCGAAGAGTGTTTATTTTTAAGGTGTGATCGAGCCTCACCTGGTCCTCCACCAGCTGCGGTGTAACGGTGTGCTGGAAGGAATCCGAATTTGCCGAAAAGGTTTTCCCAACCGGGTCTTCTACGGTGACTTCAAGCAGAGGTAAAAAAAAACCTTAAACCTTTGTTGAAATAACCTTAAAAATTTCCATTTGTTTTCCTCCTTGACCCCGACCCAAAATGAATCCTCCCACGTCAGTCATACGCAGACACCACTGCCTGATAAAGGGGGAGAAATTGGTCATCATTGAGCCCGTTATCCAGATGGAAAACCTTGAGCAAAAAGGACCAATTTCCCTGGGCTCTGTCCTGAGCCCCAAGTACACAGTCACTGAACGGGAGTGTCCTGAACATCACTCGGAGTCACTGAACGGGACTCTCATGAACATCACTCGGAGTCACTGAACGGGAGTGTCCTGAACATCACTCGGAGTCACTGAACGGGAGTCTCCTGAACATCACTCGGAGTCACTGAACGGGAGTGTCCTGAACATCACTCGGAGTCACTGAACGGGAGTCTCCTGAACATCACTCGGAGTCACTGAACGGGAGTGTCCTGAACATCACTCGGGGTCACTGAACGGGAGTCTCCTGAACATCACTCGGAGTCACTGAACGGGAGTCTCCTGAACATCACTCGGGGTCACTGAACGGGAGTCTCCTGAACATCACTCGGAGTCACTGAACGGGAGTGTCCTGAACATCACTCGGAGTCACTGAACGGGAGTCTCCTGAACATCACTCGGAGTCACTGAACGGGAGTGTCCTGAACATCACTCGGAGTCACTGAACGGGAGTCTCCTGAACATCACTCGGAGTCACTGAACGGGAGTGTCCTGAACATCACTCGGGGTCACTGAACGGGAGTGTCCTGAACATCACTCGGAGTCACTGAACGGGAGTCTCCTGAACATCACTCGGAGTCACTGAACGGGAGTGTCCTGAACATCACTCGGAGTCACTGAACGGGAGTCTCCTGAACATCACTCGGAGTCACTGAACGGGAGTGTCCTGAACATCACTCGGAGTCACTGAATGGGAGTCTCCTGAACATCACTCGGAGTCACTGAACGGGAGTCTCCTGAACATCACTCGGGGTCACTGAACGGGAGTCTCCTGAACATCACTCGGAGTCACTGAACGGGAGTGTCCTGAACATCACTCGGAGTCACTGAACGGGAGTCTCCTGAACATCACTCGGAGTCACTGAACGGGAGTCTCCTGAACATCACTCGGAGTCACTGAACGGGAGTGTCCTGAACATCACTCGGAGTCACTGAATGGGAGCCTCAAACCCGAACCCTCTGACTCCAATGGGCTGTAGCCATTGGCCTTGTCCATGCCAACAATGAGAAGTCATTAGGTAGAGGCCAGATACTGTCCTCACTTCAGAAATGGAGAAAAGCTTATGGAAAGTTCACCCCCAAAGACCATTCTACATAGGGATCAATTACAGAGCAATATTGGTAGAGGGACCAGGTCACCCTCCTGTACAGGGGTCCCAAAGTGGACAGCAAGATTTTAAAAAAATGTAATTTGTTATCGGGATGTTGGAGACACTGAGAAGGCCACATTTACTGCTCCTCATTGGTTGCCTTGAGAAGATGGTGGAGGCAACTTTACAGGGCATTAAGAGTCAACCACATAGTGTGGGTCTGGAGTCACAAGTCGACCAGAGGACTTGGGGTTGCAGGTTCCCTTCCCTGAAGGACATGAGTGAGCCGTGGGTTTTTATGACAATCCGGCAACTTTCCAAGGCCATTCTTCTGATGTCAGCCCACAAACCTGTCATGGAATCATTGAAAGGTTACAGCACAGAAGGAGGCCATTCGGCCCATCGAGTCCATGGCGGCTCTATGCAAGAGCAATCCAGCTAGTCCCACTCCCCCCGCCCTGTCACTGTAGCCCTGCAATTTTTTTCCTTTCAAGTACTTATCCAGTTCCCTTTTGGAGGCCACAATTGAATCTGCCTCCACCACCCCCTCGGGCAGTGCATTCCAGATCTTAACCACTCGCTGTATAATAAAGCTTTTCCTCATGTCACCTTTGGTTCTTTTGCCAATCACCTTAAATTTATGTCCTCTGGTCCTCGACCCTTCCACCAATGGGCACAGTTTCTCTCTATCTATTCTGTCTAGACCCTTCATGATTTTGAATACCTCTATCAAATCTCCTCGCAACCTTCACTGTTCCAAGGAGAACAACCCCAGCTTCTCCAGTCTATCCACGTAACTATAGTCCCCCATCCCTGGAATCATTCTAGTAAATCTTTTCTGCACCCTCTCTAAGGCCTTCAGATCTTTCCTAAAGTGCGGTGCCCAGAACTGGACACAATACTCCAGTTGTGGTCGAACCAGTGTTTTATAAAGGTTCATCATGACTTCCTTGCTTTTGTACTCTATGCCTCTATTTATAAAGCCCAGGATCCCCTATGCTTTTTTAACCGCTTTCTCAACCTGCTCTACACTTTCAACAATTTGTGCACATAAACCCCCAGATCTCTCTGTTCCTGTACCCCTCTAGTTTATATTGCCTCTTCTCGTTCTTCCTACCAAAATGTATCACTTTGCATTTTTCTGCATTAAATTTCATCTGCCATGTGTCCGCCCATTCCACCAGCCTGTCTGTATCCTCATGAAGTCTATCACTATCCTCCTCACTGTTCACTACACTTCCAAGTTTTGTGTCATCTGCAAATTTTGAAATTGTGCCCTGTACACCCAAGTCCAAGTCATTAATATATATCAAGAAAATCAGTGGTCCCAGCACCGACCCCTGGGGAACACCAATGTACACCTCCCTCCAGTCCGAAAAACAACCGTTCACCACTACTCTCTGCTTCCTGTCACTTAGCTAATTCTGTATCCATGCTGCTACTGCCCCCTTTATTCCATGGGCTTCAATCTTGATGATAAGCCTATTATATGGCACTTTATCAAACGCCTTTTGAAAGTCCATATACACAGTGTCAACCGCATTGCCCTCATCAACCCTCTCTGTTACCTCATCAAAAAACTCTGGGTGGGATTTGAACTCTCTCTGGTCCACTGCCAAAACCACTGGCCTGCCATACCCTGATACCCAAATCCTGATAAAACATAACATTACCTTTACAATTAAGTGAATGTGATTGTTGCAGATACTGGATCTTGAATCCTAACATCATACCGGAGGAAACGTACGTGGACAGCAGAACGGCGGCAGAAGCTCTTCTGGCTTCACTGGACATTGATCACAATCAGTATTGCTTTGGGCACACAAAGGTGAGAGAAGACTGCGGGCGTCAGTCCAGTTGAACCGCGGAGGTGGCGCTCACAGACCTTACAGCATGACATGGCCTCAAGGCCCCACAAATCCAACCACGTACCAACGTGGGTAAAAGGACAGGAGAAAGACCCAGCTGGTCCAGCGAGACTGTCGCATCCTGGCGCAGTGTAACTTCTGCATACCGTCACCCCCATCTCATCCTCCCTCCCACACCCAGCCACGCAATCTCCTGGGAGAGGACAAAAAAAAGTAGTCAAACACTTTAAAGTTCTTCTGACCCTTGTAGGTGGTCATGCTCCAGGAGATCATGGTGGCTGGTGACACAACCCCCAGTAACCCACCAACCTTCTAGATGTAGATATGTTTGCCACTCCCAAGGAGCTTGTCTGGCTCCCTTTTGCGGGAATCTGCACTCACTGCATGTGCCGGCAACTTACTCCAACAGTCAATGACTCTCTGCGAATAACAGTAGTTCCAAAATGACACTAACACAGCCATTGCAACACTAATACAGTCACTGTAACACTAATACAGTCACTGTAACACTAACACAGCCATTATAACACTAATACAGTTACTGTGACACTAATACAGTCACTGTGACACTAACACAGCCATTATAACACCAATACAGTCACTGTGACACTAACACAGTCACTGTGACACTAACACAGTCACTGTAACACTAACACAACAACAACTTGCATTTATATAGCGCCTTTAATGTAATAAAATTTTCCAAAGTGCTTCACAGGAGTGGAATCAGACAAACACTGACAATGAACCAGAGATATTAGGACAGGTGACCAAAAACTTGGTCATAGAGGTAGGTTTTACAGAGCATCTTAAAGGAGGAGAGAGAGGTGAAGAGGTGGAGAGGTTTAGCGAGAGAATTCCAGAGCGTAGGGCCTAGATGACTGAAGGCACGGCCGCCAGTGGTGGGGTGAAGGGAGTGGGTGATATGGAGAGTTGTAGGGCTGGAGGAGATTACAGAGTTAGGGAGGAGTGAGACCACTGAAGGATTTGAACATGATGATGAGAATTCTAAAATCAAGGCGTTGCCGGACCGGGAGTCAGTGTAGATCAGTGAGCACAGGGGTGATGTGTGAAGGTGACTTGGTGCAAGTTAGGATATGGGCAGCAAAATTTTGGATGAGTTCAAGTTTATGGACGGTGGAAGATAGGCGAGTGACTCACCTCCTGACTCCCCAAAGCCTTTCAACCATCTACAAGGCACAAGTCAGGAGTGTGATGGAATACTCTCCACTTGCCTGGATGAGTGCAGCTCCAACAACACCCAAGAAGCTCGACACCATGCAGGACAAAGCAGCCCGCTTGATTGGCACCCCATCCACCACCCTAAACATTCACTCCCTTCACCACCGGCGCACAGTGGCTGCAGTGTGCACCATCCACAGGATGCACTGCAGCGACTCGCCAAGGCTTCTTCGACAGCACCTCCCAAACCCGCGACCTCTACCACCAAGAAGGACAAGAGCAGCAGGTACATGGGAACAACACCACCTGCACGTTCCCCTCCAAGTCACACACCATCCCGACTTGGAAATATATCGCCGTTCCTTCATCGTCGCTGGGTCAAAATCCTGAAACTCCCTTCCTAACAGCACTGTGGGAGAACCTTCACCACACGGACTGCAGCGGTTCAAGAAGGCGGCTCACCACCACCTTCTCAAGGGCAATTAGGGATGGGCAATAAATGCTGGCCTTGCCAGTGACACCCATAGAATCATATAGAAGTTACAACATGGAAACAGGCCCTTCGGCCCAACATATCCATGTCGCCCAGTTCATACCACTAAGCTAGTCCTAATTGCCTGCACTTGGCCCATATCCCTCTATACCCATCTTACCCATGTAACTGTCCAAATGCTTTTTAAAAGACAAAATTGTACCCGCCTCTACTACTGCCTCTGGCAGCTCGTTCCAGACACTCACCACCCTTTGAGTGAAAAAATTGCCCCTCTGGACCCTTTTGTATCTCTCCCCTCTCACCTTAAATCTATGCCCCCTCGTTATAGACTCCCCTACCTTTGGGAAAAGATTTTGACTATCTACCTTCTCTATGCCCCTCATTATTTTATAGACTTCTATAAGATCACCCCGAAACCTCCTACTCTCCAGGGAAAAAAGTCTCAGCCTATCCAACCTCTCCCAATAAGTCAAACCATCAAGTCCCGGTAGCATCCTAGTAAATATTTTCTGCACTCTTTCTAGTTTAATAATATCCTTTCTATAATAGGGTGACCAGAACTGTACACAGTATTCCAAGTGTGGCCTCACCAATGCCCTGTACAATTTCAACAAGACATCCCAACTCCTGTATTCAATGTTCTGACCAATGAAACCAAGCATGCCGAATGCCTTCTTCACCACCCTATCCACCTGTGACTCCACTTTCAAGGAGCTATGAACCTGTACTCCTAGATCTCTTTGTTCTATAACTCTCCCCAACGCCCTACCATTAACGGAGTAGGTCCTGGCCCGATTCGATCTACCAAAATGCATCACCTCACATTTATCTAAATTAAACTCCATCTGCCATTCATCGGCCCACTGGCCCAATTTATCAAGATCCCGTTGCAATCCTAGATAACCTTCTTCACTGTCCACAATGCCACCAATCTTGGTGTCATCTGCAAACTTACTAACCATGCCTCCTAAATTCTCATCCAAATCATTAATATAAATAACAAATAAAAACGGACCCAGCACCGATCCCTGAGGCACACCGCTGGACACAGGCATCCAGTTTGAAAAACAACCCTCTACAACCACCGTCTGTCTTCTGTCGTCAAGCCAATTTTGTATCCAATTGGCTACCTCACCTTGGATCCCATGAGATTTAACCTTATGTAACAACCTACCATGCGGTACCTTGTCAAATGCTTTGCTGAAGTCCATGTAGACCACGTCTACTGCACAGCCCTCATCTATCTTCTTGGTTACCCCTTCAAAAAACTCAATCAAATTCGTGAGACATGATTTTCCTCTCACAAATACATGCTGACTGTTCCTAATTAATCCCTGTCTCTCCAAATGCCTGTAGATCCTGTCCCTCAGAATACCCTCTAACAACTTACCCACGACAGATGTCAGGCTCACCGATCTGTAGTTCCCAGGCTTTTCCCTGCCGCCCTTCTTAAACGAAGGCACAACATTTGCTACCCTCCAATCTTCAGGCACCTCACCTGTAGCGGTGGATGATTCAAATATCTCTGCTAGGGGACCCGCAATTTCCTCCCTAACCTCCCATAACGTCCTGGGATACATTTCATCAGGTCCCGGAGATTTATCTACCTTGATGCGCGTTAAGACTTCCAGCACCTCCCTCTCTGTAATATGTACACTTCTCAAGACATCACTATTTATTTCCCCAAGTTCCCTAACATCCATGCCTTTCTCAACCGTAAATACCGATGTGAAATATTCATTCAGGATCTCACCCATCTCTTGTGGTTCCGCACATAGATGACCTTGTTGATCCTTAAGAGGCCCTACTCTCTCCCTAGTTACTCTTTTGCCCTTTATGTATTTGTATAAGCTCTTTGGATTCTCCTTTGCCTTATCTGCCAAAGCAATCTCATGTCCCCTTTTTGCCCTCCTGATTTCTCTCTTAACTCTACTCCGGCAATCTTGATACTCATCAAGGGATCCACTTGATCCCAGCTGCCTATGCATGTCATATGCCTCCTTCTTCTTTTTGACTAGGGCCTCAATCTCCCGAGTCATCCAAGGTTCCCTACTTCTACCAGCCTTGCCCTTCACTTTATAAGGAATGTGCTTACCCTGAACCCTGGTTAACACACTTTTGAAAGCCTCCCACTTATCAGACATCCCTTTGCCTGCCAACAGACTCTCCCAATCAACTTCTGAAAGTTCCTGTCTAATACCATCAAAATTGGCCTTTCCCCAATTTAGAATTTTAACTTTTGGGCCAGACCTATCCTTCTCCATAGCTATCTTAAAACTAATGGAATTATGATCACTGGTCCCAAAGTGATCCCTCACTAACACTTCTGTCACCTGCCCTTCCTTATTTCCCAAGAGGAGGTCAAGTTTTGCCCCCTCTCTAGTCGGGCCATCCACATACTGAATGAGAAATTCCTCCTGAATACACTCAACAAATTTCTCTCCATCCAAGCCCCTAATGCTATGGCTGTTCCAGTCAATGTTGGGAAAGTTAAAGTCCCCTACTATTACCACCCTATTTTTCTTGCAGCTGTCTGTAATCTCCTTACATATTTGCTCCTCAATTTCCCGTTGACTATTTGGGGGTCTGTAGTACAATCCTATCAAAGTGATCTCTCCCTTCTTATTTTTCAGTTCTACCCATATAGACTCAGTGGGCGAACCCTCAGATATATCCCCTCTCACTACTGCCGTGATGTTCTCCCTAATCAAGAACGCAACTCCCCCTCCTCTCTTACCTCCTGCTCTATCTTTCCTATAGCATCTGTACCCTGGAACATTGAGCTGCCAGTCCTGCCCCTCCCTTAGCCATGTTTCAGTAATAGCTATAACATCCCAGTCCCATGTACCCATCCATGCCCTGAGTTCATCTGCCTTGCCCATCAGACTTCTTGCATTGAAATAAATGCAGTTTAATCTAGACTTCCCTTGGTCTTTGCCCTGCTTTCTCAGACCATCTGTCCGGTCATGTTCTGTACACTCTCCCTTACTGCCTTTTGTTTCTGTCACCACTTTATTTCCCACTGACTTCCTGCATCGGTTCCCATCCCCCTGCCACGTTAGTTTAAACCCTCCCCAACAGCACTAGCAAACACTCCCCCCAGGACATTGGTTCCAGTCCTGCCCAGATGCAGACCGTCCAATTTGTACTGGTCCCACCTCCCCCAGAACCGGTTCCAATGTCCCAGGAATTTGAATCCCTCCCTCTTGCACCATCTCTCAAGCCACGTATTCATCCTAGCTATCCTGTCATTCCTACTCTGACTAGCCCGTGGCACTGGTAGCAATCCTGAGATTACTACCTTTGAGGTCCTACTTTTTAGTTTAACTCCTAACTCCCTAAATTCAGCTTGTAGGACCTCATCCCGTTTTTTACCTATATCGTTGGTGCCTATATGCACCACGACAACTGGCTGTTCACCCTCCCCCTCCAGAATGTCCTGCAGCCGCTCCGATACATGCCTGACCCTTGCACCAGGGAGGCAACATACCATCCTGGAGTCTCGGTTGCGTCCGCAGAAACGCCTGTCTATTCCCCTTACAATCGAGTCCCCTATCACTATAGCTCTGCCACTCTTTTTCCTGCCCTCCTGTGCAGCAGAGCCAGCCACGGTGCCATGAACCTGGCCACTGCCACCTTCCCCTGGTGAGCCATCTCCCCCAACAGTATCCAAAACGGTATACCTGTTTTGGAGGGAGATGTCCGCAGGTGACCCCTGCACTGCCTTCCTACTCTTCCTCTGTCTGTTGGTCACCCATTCACTATCTCCCTCAGTAATTTTTATCTGCGGTGTGACCAACTCACTGAACGTGCTATCCACGACTTTCTCAGCATCGCGGATGCTCCAAAGTGAGTCCATCCGCAGCTCCAGAGCCGTCAAGCGGTCAAACAATAGCTGCAGCTGGACACACTTCCCGCAGGTGAAGGAATCAGGGATACAGGAAGGATCCCTGAATTCCCACATCCCACAAGAGGAACATGACACGGCTGTGGGATCTCCTGCCATGACTTAACCCTTAAGTTAGCTTAACAACAACTGCAATGTCAAGAGAAAAAAAAAGAAAAACTGCTTACCACTCCCTTTAAGGAGTTTACTCCTTTAAATTGTTCTTAATTTAGAGAATGTTAACTACACTAGGGACCTTGATTCACTAAAAAAAAAACGCTACTTCCTATAAGACCTGCAGACCTTCCCTTTCTTTTTACTTTAGTTACTGTATAAAAGTAGAAATACTCACCTGAACCTACTCACCAATCAGGTGCCTCCCCTGTGTCGCGTCCCGATCTGGTTCCTGACGTCACTTCGAACTCAGTCGCAGCTCCCTCTGAAATCCCGCCTTTTATCGGACACTCCCTCCGCTCCGCTCGGCTCCTCTCATTCATCCCATGAATGAATAAAAAAAGGAGGCCAGCCAATAGAGCAGTGGAGTAGTCGAGTCTTGAGGTAACAAAAGCATGAATGGATTTTTCCTCTCCTTTGCGCCTATAAACTGAACATTTCCCGGGCAGGTAGGAGAGAAATATTGGGCCATTATGTTGGTCATTGCATACTGCTCCAGTATAATATGTACATGGCATGAAATCAATGTCTGCTTCAATGAGGCATCCTCTTTAGAAGCAAATGTATCAGTCACTACCAGACATTGTTCTCTACTTACTGACTTATATTCTTCCTCACTTTAGAAACCCCAGTGTCACACACTATTCCCTGAACAAGTGTGCAAGGGAAGTCTTGCACCTCCTAGGAGGCAGGTCAAGAGCAACTCTGGCAGAGGCTTAGGAGGACGTAGGTAGAAGTGGTGAATGGTTGAAGCAAAGCTAGAGAGAGGGGAGAAGATAAAATAACCAGAGACCATGTTAAATCTTTGTAACTGAAAGTAAATCCCTGCACTACAGGTATTCTTCCGAGCTGGACTGCTGGGTCTACTGGAGGAAATGAGAGATGAACGATTGGCCAAGATTCTGACCCTTATCCAAGCCAGATGTCGCAGCAGATTGGCACGCTTGGAATTTGGGAACATGGTCAAGATAAGGTAAGAAAAGAGGGAGAAAACAGAGGCGATCTGATAGCATCTTTTCTTCCTGACAGAATCTATGGGATGTGACAGGCTGCTTGGGTTTCAACAATATTAAGAGGATCTGACAGACTACTTTGTGCTGATAGGATCCCTGGATCCTGAAAAGAATTTTGTGATATGAAAAAATCCTTTACGGTAAAAAAAGAACAAGTGAAAATCTGGGCCAGAAAACTGTCATCCAACCTGTCATGGGAGTCTAATGAATTTATGCAAATCAGGGTCTTATTGCATCAATAGAATGCCGAAGACATCTTAACCGGGGTCTGAGCGGGAGTGGTAACAATCTTACATTGATGAAACTTCCTCAACCAGAGAAAGTGGTCTTTTCCTATGCAGCCTATCAAAACTCTTCAAAATTTAAGGTCTACAGGGCAATAGTTATAAAATCCATACCGTATGTGTGTGAAAGATGCATCACTTACAGTCACCACATCAGAAAACCACCTGGGTTACCTCAGAAAGATCATAAAAATTCGATGGTGCCACAAGATTCCAGACACTCCTTAGAAGAGCAAATATGCCAAGGCACAGAGGCAGTGATAGTAAAGGCGTAGCTAAGGTGGACTGGTCACTTAGTCCGAATGCCTGATACTAGACCACCCAAGAAGGTATCCTACAGTGAGCTGAAGATGGGTAATTGCGCTCGTGATGGTCAGTTAATAAGATATAAGGATTGCCTATAGACCAATCTAAACAAATGTAGCATCTCAACTGACTTGGTGTTTGTGACAGGAAAAAATGGCAAAAGTTGATACATGATGGCACAACAAAGCTTGAAGCAAGTTGTGTAACATATTAGCATGGATAGAGGATTGGTTAAAGGACAGAAAACAGAGAGTAGAAATAAACGGGTCATTTTCAGGTTGGCAGGCTGTAACTAGTGGGGTACCACAAGGATCGGTGCTTGGGCCTCAGCTATTCACAATCTATATTAATGACTTAGATGAAGGGACCGAGTGTAATGTATCCAAGTTTGCTGACGATACAAAGCTAAGTGGGAAAGTAAGCTGTGAGGAGGACACAAAGAGTCTGCAAAGGGATAAAGACAGGTTAAGTGAGTGGGCAAGAAGATGGCAGATGGAGTATAATGTGGGGAAATGTGAGGTTATTCACTTTGGTAGGAAGAATAGAAAAACAGAATATTTTTTAAATGGTGAGAAACTATTAAATGTTGGTGTTCAGAGAGATTTGGGTGTCCTCGTACAAGAAACACAAAAAGTTAGTATGCAGGTACAGCAAGCAATTAGGAAAGCAAATGGCATGTTGGCCTTTATTGCGAGGGGGTTGGTGTACAAGAGTAAGAAAGTCTCACTACAGTTGTACAGGGCTTTAGTGAGACCTCACCTGGAGTACTGCATACAGTTTTGGTCTCCTTATCTAAGGAAAGATACATTTGCCTTGGAGGCAGTGCAACGAAGGTTCACTAGATTTATTCCTGGGATTAGACGGTTGTCCTACGAGGAGAGGTTGAGTAGAATGTGCCTATTCTCTCTGGAGTTTAGAAGAATGAGAGGTGATCTCATTGAAACATATAAGATTATTAGGGGGCTTGACAGGGTAGATGCTGAGAGGTTGTTTCCCCTGTCTAGAGAGTCTAGATCTAGGGGACATAGTCGCAGGATAAGGGGCCATTCAAGACTGAGATGAGGAGGAATTTCTTCATGCAGAGGGTTGTGAATCTTTGGAATTCTCTACCCCAGAGGGCTGTGGTTGCTGAGTCACTGAATATATTCAAGGCTGAGATGGATAGATTTTTGGACTCTAGGGGAATCAAGGGAAATGGGGATCAGACAGGAAGGAGGAGTTGAGGTCGAAGATCAGCCATGATCTTATTGAATGGTGGAGCAGGCTCGAGGGAATGAATGGCCTACTCCTGCTTCTAATTCTTATGCTCTTATGCATCCAGCTAGCCGATAAAAAGAGAGCCCGAAGGAAATCAAGGAAAAATTAGCCCTCTGACATTTGATGTCCTGTGTGTGAACTTACATTTACACAGCGCTTTTCGAGACCTCAGGACGTCCCAAAGCGCTTTACAACCAATTAAGTACTTTTTTAAGCGTAGTCACTGTTGTATCGTAGGAAACGGGCAATCAATTTGTGGAGAGCAAGGTCCCACAAACAGCAATGAAATAACTGACCAGATAATCTGTTTTTCGGTGTTGGTTGAGGGATAAATATTGACCAGGACACTGGGAGAATTCCCCTCCACTTCTTCAAACAGTGCCGTGGGATCTTTAACGTCCACTTGAGAGGGCAGACGGGACCTCGGTTTAATTTCTCATCTAAAAGACGGCACCTCCGACAGTGCAGCATTCCCTCAGTACTGCACTGGAGTGTCAGTCTGGATTATGTGCTCAAAAACCGTCCTCGCGAAAATCGGACTTTCCAGTCATATGAGAACCCACAACCTGTATTAATTGGAGATGAATCATAGGCTGTCACCATCAGCAACAATGGACAGATCATCATCATCGCCATACTCCCATTCCCGGTTTTTCCTCCCAGAATACAGTACCCCTCGTATCTTTGCATCATATTGCATCTGCCCTCTGCCAGCCCATTTCACTAATTGGTCCACGTTCTCCTGAAGTCTTGTACAGTATTTCTCACTATTTTCCAATTCCCCTACTTCTGTGGGACATAGGAACAGCAGTAGGCTATTCAGCCCCTCGAGTCTGTTCTGCCATTCAATCAGATCATGGCTGATCTGTAGCTCAACTCCATTTACCCGCCTTTGCTCCATATCCCTCGATACTCTTACCCCCAACAAAAATCTATCGATCTCAGTCTTGAAACTTTCGATTGACCCCAGAGACCCCGGGACTGTCTGATCTTGACACCGGGTACCGGTACTGGAAAGGTGTTCTTTCCTCATCATGGACTCTTCTCATCTTGTTATTTGTTGTTTATTGTTTTTGCTCAGGAATGCTGCCCAGATAATCCAGAGAAACTTCCGTGCATTCCGGATGGTCAAGAACTGGTGTTGGATGAAGCTGTTTTTCAAAATCAAGCCCCTGCTCAAGTGCGCTGAGACTGAGAAGGAGCTTCTGCGGCTGAAGGAATCATTTGAGAAATCGGAGTACATGAGGAAGGAGATTGAGGAGAAACATCAGAAGCTTATTTATGAAAAAGATGATCTACTCCAGCAAATGCAGACCGTAAGCTTGACATCGTTACTATATGTTTCCTCATCAATTTTTTGTGAATTTTTGGGATAAGATAGACTAATGCTGGAGGATTTTGCACTGTGTCAACTAGTAAAGAAAGAACTTACATTTACACAGCGCTTTTCAAGACCTCAGGACGTCCCAAAGCGATTTACAACCAATTAAGTACTTTTTCAAGTGTAGTCACTGTTGCATTGTAGGAAACGGGCAATCAATTTGTGCACAGCAAGGTCCCACAAACAGCAATGAAATAACTGACCAGATAATCTGTTTTTAGGTGTTGGTTGAGGGATAAATATTGACCAGGACACTGGGAGAATTCCCCTCCTCTTCTTCAAACAGTGCCGTGGGATCTTTAACGTCCACTTGAGAGGGCAGACGGGACCTCGGTTTAACTTCTCATCTAAAAGACGGCACCTCCCTCAGTACTGCACTGGAGTGTCAGTCTGGATTATGTGCTCAAGTCCCTGGAGTGTGACATGAACCCACAACCCTCTGACTCAGAGGCGAGAGTGCTACCACTGAGCCAAGGTGTGCCATGAAACTTAGGTACAAGTGTGCAAAAGTGCAGTGGTTGTGCACAGTGCTTCAAATGGTACCTCCTGAAGGGAGAGGCAGTTCTCAACTTGGGTTTGTGCCATGCTTGATAGGCCGCTACAAGAAATGAAGTGCACACAATCTGCTCCTGATATTTGCCACTAGTTATAAGGGGGTTAGGTGGCTGCATTGACTCGGTTGTTGGCCTTCCTCCAGACACCTGTGCTTTTACTGGAGGGTGGACTTAAGTCCCAAATAGGGCCACCTTCCTTCTGCAGCTGGATCGCCAGCTCCTCAGTTTCAATGTACCTTGTGTGGCACTGTGAACGAGTAGCCCACATTTCTGCCACCACCATAACTTCCCATTTTATGGTGAGCCGCTGCTGCCTTTCCCCGCACACCAGCCCCCCAATTCCCCCACACCCTCCACCTCCCCCAACCTGCCCCTCACCCCCCCACAATCCCACCCCCGCACCCACCCCATACCCTACGCAGCCCCACCCCCCACACCCAGTACTAAGGGAGTGCTGCACTGTCGGAGGTGCCGTCTTTTGGATGAGAAGTTAAACCAAGGCCGCGTCTGCCCTCTCAAGTGGACGTTAAAGATCCCACGGCCACTATTTGAAGAAGAACAGTCGCTTTCTCCTGATGTCCTGGACAATATTTCTCCCTCAGCCAATACCTAAAATCCAATCTGCCTTATACACTTCTTAAGACAACCTCGGCTGAGTTACATCTGAGCTACTAGGAGAATATTTAGCGTTTCAAAATAGATTCCACTGGCAGTTCAACGTTCTTCACCCTAAGGACTCACATGAGATTTGGGACTCTTGTTCTGTCGCTCATTTTACAAATTTTAGGGTAGAATCTTTTCCCGCCGAATCTTTTATTTTCTTGCTATCCCTTTTTCTCGAAATGTTTTCAGGATCAGGAAAACCTGGCTGACGCTGAGGAGAGGTGTGAGCTGCTGATGAAGACAAAGCGACAACTGGATTCCAAAATCCAAGAGCTCCTGGAAGGGCTGGACAGTCAGGCGGAAATGAGCCAAGAGCTGGGGATGAGAAAGAGGAAATTGGAGGCGGAATGCGGGGAGCTGAAGTCCAACGTTGACCTCCTGGAAACCGCGCTGAATAAAGTGGGCAAGGAGAAACATGCTGTAGAAAACAAGGTACTGCCTGAGGAAAGGAGCCCCTTGGTGGCTGGCGAGCTGCTTTGTCCGCCGGCAGCTCCTAAATTTGGCACCTGCTGTCTCCAGGGACAGACTGATTTTTTTGAAAAATCATTCTTGGGATGTGGGCGTCACTGGCAAGGCCGGCATTTACCCTATGATGACATAGGCGGCATTGGAAATTTTAGGAAGAGGTCATTTGACCCAATGAGCTTTCCCATTTTTGCCACGATAATCACCTCTCTGGAAAAATATCGAATTGTCTCTGGGACCAATTTATACAATATATTTTAATGTTCTTCCCTGGTAATTCATTCTAAATGTTGATTACTTTATGTGTTAAATATTTAATCCCAATTTCTTAATTGTTTCCCCTGATTTCTGTATTCTTTGTCAGTGGGAATAATTTAGATTGATTTTGCCCATTTCCTTCATAATCTGGAAAACTTCGATTTGGTCTTTTCAACGTCTCTTTACCAATGAATACAAGCCTAACACTTTCTGATATATTCCTGGGCGCTCATATTATAGGAACATAAGGAGAAGGAGCCATTTGCCCATCAGTTCTTCCACCGACCTATATAACAATCCTTACTCTCATGATTTCTGCTCCCCACGCACTTAATCCTCTGCTCTGTTTAAATATTCGCTGATCCCCAAAGGTACTCCACAGAATCCATCTATCCAAGGTTCTCATTACAACTCATACTGTCAGTCCTGGGCAGCTGAAAACATCTCCACTTTGTTAGCAATCAGCACGGTCAAGTCAGGTTAAAAAAAAAACACCCGGATGTAGAGTAAAGCACAGAATCGTAGAAGTTACAGTACAGAAGGAGACCGCTCGGCCCATCGTGCCTGTGCTGGGGTCAGATCCCATCTTTCTGATCTGTTCCCCCTTTAATGCCAAGATTGATTCAGCTTCAATGGCAAAGCTCCAACCAACTCTGTCCCAACAATGTGGCTTAAGCAGAGCAACAGCTACTGCATCAATATGACACTTCCATTTCCAAACCAACCATCTCTGAGTGAATTTGCCAATTTAATACCAGGTTGCAGAACATTATGCGACATGAGCCCACATCTACTGGGAACTGGGCTGAGTTTGCCCAAACTCGTTTCACACAGGATCCTTGCATTCAACGGAGGGGAGATCTTAATCCCATCGGTTTGGGCTCAATTTGGACCTAGGAAGGACAATGTTCTAACCTCGTCACAGATATTTAAGCACGGAAGGAAGCCACTTCTGCCCATCATTCCTGGGTCACTGCCAGCTCCATAGCAGAGCATCTACTCTGGGACCAATTCACTACTTTTTCCCTAGACCCTTTAACATTTTTCTTCTTTCACATGCTTATCAGTTCCCTCTTAAACATTCCGTTTGATCGACTTCAGTTGCCACTTGTGGTAATTTAGTCCACATTCACCTTTCATCTTTCACCATTTACCCTCTCAATTCCTTTCATAGTTTTGATCACTTCTAGTTGATCTCCTCTTAATCTTCTCAGGGACTTAATCAGGGCCGACCAGTGCCCTCAGCACTGACTCTGCCTGAGCTTGTGGGGTTGAGAACATAAGAACATCCTAGTCAATCTATATTACTCTTTCCATGACTGCAATATCCTTTCTATAATGTGGTGCCCAAAGCTGTACACATTACTCCAACTATAGCCCAACCAGCATCTTGTGCAGGTTACTTCACCTTCTTGTTTTTGTATCCAATATACAAAACCCAGATTTGTACTTTAAAGATCTGTGTATCTCTATCTCTCTGTTCCTCCATTCCATTGAGAATTTTACCATTTAGGGTACATATTTGTTCTCTGTTCTTTTTCCTAAATGTACCACTTCACATTGATCTTCACTGCATTTGCCATATGTCTATCAGATGGTCATCTTCATCCCTTGGGGGTCCTAGCCTTCCTTTGGCTACCTATTGTGCCATTAAGTCCTGGACACACTTCTTACATACCCAATCCAGGCATGAACTACTTCCTGATTGCTGTCTGATTTTCGTCGCTCACCACATGCAGTGAGCATGATCAGTTCATCCGCAAATATCACTTGGAAGTCTAACTTGTGGTGGAGTCTCATCACTTCTCCCCTCCTCTCCTGAAAGTGCTGACTGTTGCTGGGGTACGATTCAATGAGTGCGAGCCACCCTCCAGTACCTTAGCAAAGAGGCTTTTTGCAAGTGTCAACCTAGGCAGTGAATAATGGGAAGATATTCAACTATGGGGCAACATCACAGTGGAGCCTGCCGCTGCCCTCACCACATGTCCATAAACACACCCACCTCCCATCAGAAATCATTGGACAGTGATGAGGAGCAGGAACCATGGGACCCTCAGGTCTCATGTCTCAGTTCCATAATCAGAGACACATTTACCCACTGGGCTATTGAGAAGCATAGAATCATACAGCGCAGGAGGAGGCCATTCGGCCCATCGTGCCTTTGCCGGCTCTTTGAAAGAGCTATCCAATTAGTCCTGCTCTTTCCTCATAGCCTTTCAACTTTCTCCTTTTTAAGTATTTATCCAATTCTCCTTTGAAAGTTATTACTGAATCTGCTTCCACCACCCTTTCAGGCAGCGCATTCCGGATCAGAACAACTCGCTGCGTAAAAAAATTTCTCCTCCTCTCCCCCCTGGCTTTTTAGCCAATTATTTCAAATCTGTGTCCTCTGGTTACCGACCCTCCTGCCTGCGGAAACAGTTTCTCCTTATTCACTCTATAAAATCCCCTCAGAATTTTGAACACCTCTATTAAATCTCCCCTTAACCTTCTCTGCTCTAAGGAGAACAATCCCAGCTTCTCCAGTCTCTCCACATAACTGAAGTCCCTCATCCCTGGCACCACTCTAGTAAATCTCCTCTGCACCCTCTCCATTGCCTTCACATCCTTCCTAAAGTGCGGTGCCCAGAATTGGACACAATATTGCAGCTGGGGCCTAACCAGTGATTGAGGGAACTGCAATGGTTCCTTTTTCTCCGTGGTATAAGGATTTTGCAACTGGCTGGAATATTTCTGCATTTTGTAGCAGCCGTCAAATGTTTGAGTAGCTTTGTGTTCATGGGGGCACTCTCAACTCAAGCTCCATCTTTGGTTGAAGGTAAGAAACCTAACGGAGGAAATGGCGGCGATGGCTGAACTGATTGCAAAGCTGAATAAGGAGAAGAAGTTTCTGCAGGAGGCCCATCAGAACATTATGGATGATCTGCAAATGGAGGAGGAGAAGGTCAACACTTTAAGCAAGGCCAAAGCCAAACTTGAGCAGCAGGCTGACGATGTAAGTGCATCAAAGGTGTTAAAGGGGAAGGCGGGGGGGGGGGGGGGGAGCGGGGGAGGGTCGATCACTGCCCAGAGGGAAAATAAACTTTCTTCAAGACAATTTGACCTGTTTAGAAACAACAACTTGCATTTATATGGCATCTTTAACATAGTAAAACGTCCCAGGGCGCTCCACAGGAACGTTATCAGATAAAATTTGACACCAAGCCATATAAAGAGATATTAGGACAGGTGACCAAAAGCTTGGTCAAAGTGGTAGATTTTAAGGAGCGTCTTAAAGGAGGAGAGAGAGGGGGAGAGGTTTAGGGAGGGAATTCCAGAGCTTAGGGCCTAGGCAGCTGAAGGCACGGCCGCCAATGGTGGAGTGATAAAAATCGGGGATCTGCAAGTGGTCAGAATTGGAGGAGCGCAGAGATCTGAGGGCTGTAGGGCTGGAGGAGGTTACAGAGATAGGGAGGGGCGAGACCATGGAGGGATTTGAAAACAAGGATGAGAATTTTAAAACAGATGCTGAGGTGACCTCACTGGGTTCATGACTTCTCTTGCCAAGGTTTTTCCGGCAATTTCTCTCCTGAAGGCCTTGCTGGGAGCAGTTCCACAAATACTGGCTGTCCTCTGTACCTCACACAAGAGGCCATTCTTCACGCCTGTGCCTAGACAGTGAGTGTCAGCGGAATATTTGACCAACGGGTGGGGAGGGGCACCAGAATTGAGCCCGATTCTTTTCTCACCCAATGTTCACTCTTTGCAGCAGGAGTGGAAAGTGAGCAGGAGTGGCTAAAACAGTGTGCTGAGATCAAGTGCAGCTCACCTGCTGCTCATCAGATAGCTGACTACGTACCGGCATCGATCCTAAGATTGTCTATCTCTGCGTGACTCGATTCCACACTGAGTATTGCACTGAGGCTATGGGGGAGCTCGATATTTTTTAATGTTAGAGTTGCTGCAGTGGGGAGTTTCCAGGCAGGATAAACAACTGGAAATGGCCTGGAGAAACACTGAGCTCTGATGATGTCACATTGACCGCTGAGGTACATGGGCCAGCAGCAGACTTTTACTTAAAGGGGAAACGTCAGCTGGTAAACTGCCAGGTTAGTCAGCAGAGGAGGAGACAATCACATGGCCAAAAACACGATGGTGTCTTCACACACCACGACTGTTTTTTGATCCTTTTAAAAACAAATTGATGGCCATAAAAAAAGCAAACCAAGCACTGGGGTTCATTTCCAGAGGGATAGAATTGAAAAGCAGAGCAGTTATGTCAAACTTGTATAGAACCTTGGTTAGACTTGGAGTACTGGGCACAGATCTGATCTCCATATTATAAAAAGGATGGAGATGCACTGAAGAAGGTGCAAAAAAGATTTACGAGGCTGATACCAGAACTGAGAGGTCATACCTATCAGGAAAGATTGAGCAGGCTGGGACTCTTTTCTCTGGAAAAGAGATGGCTGAGGGGTGAGGTGATAGAGGTCTTTAAAATTATGAAGGGGTTTGATAGGGTAGACGTAGAGAAGATGTTTCCACTTGCGGGGGAGTCCAAAACTAGGGGCCATAAATATAAGATAGTCACTAATAAATCCAATAGGGAATTCAGGAGAACCTTCTTTACCCAAAGAGTGGTTAGAATGTGGAAATTGCTACCGCAAGGAGAGTTGAGGCGACTAGCATAGATGCATTTTCGGGGAAGCTAGATAAACACATCAGGGAGAAAGGAATAGAAGGATATGTTGATGGGGTTAGATGAAGAAGGGCAGGAGGAGGCTCATGTGGAGCACAAACACCGGCATGAACCTGTTGGGCTGAATGGCCTGTTTCTGTGCTGTGCATTCTATGTATTCTATGTCCTTTCTCCAAGGCAGTGACTACTGCTGGGATGAGGGGAGAAATTACATGCCTGCTCCGATTATCAGAGGTGCCCCAACACTGCTAGATTGAAAAACTCCTACATCAACAAAGCACCCCTCGTGGAGTGAGTTACGCAGAGAATAATGGATATCTAGGATTGAAATACACAGGGAATAATGGATATCTAGGATTGAAATACACAGGAATAATGGATATCTAGGATTGAAATACACGGGAATAATGGATATCTAGGATTGAAATACACAGGAATAATGGATATCTAGGATTGAAATACACAGGAATAATGGATATCTAGGATTGAAATACACAGGAATAATGGATATCTAGGATTGAAATACACAGGAATAATGGATATCTAGGATTGAAATACACGGGAATAATGGATATCTAGGATTGAAATACACAGGGAATAATGGATATCTAGGATTGAAATATACAGAGAATAATGGATATCTAGGATTGAAATACACAGGAATAATGGATATCTAGGATTGAAATACACGGGAATAATGGATATCTAGGATTGAAATACACAGGGAATAATGGATATCTAGGATTGAAATACACGGGAATAATGGATATCTAGGATTGAAATACACAGGGAATAATGGATATCTAGGATTGAAATACATGGGAATAATGGATATCTAGGATTGAAATACACAGGGAATAATGGATATCTAGGATTGAAATACACGGGAATAATGGATATCTAGGATTGAAATACACAGGAATAATGGATATCTAGGATTGAAATACACGGGAATAATGGATATCTAGGATTGAAATACACGGGAATAATGGATATCTAGGATTGAAATACACAGGGAATAATGGATATCTAGGATTGAAATACACGGGAATAATGGATATCTAGGATTGAAATACACAGGGAATAATGGATATCTAGGATTGAAATACACAGGGAATAATGGATATCTAGGATTGAAATACATGGGAATAATGGATATCTAGGATTGAAATACACAGGGAATAATGGATATCTAGGATTGAAATACACGGGAATAATGGATATCTAGGATTGAAATACACAGGGAATAATGGATATCTAGGATTGAAATACACGGGAATAATGGATATCTAGGATTGAAATACATGGGAATAATGGATATCTAGGATTGAAATACACAGGGAATAATGGATATCTAGGATTGAAATACATGGGAATAATGGATATCTAGGATTGAAATATTCAGAGAATAATGATAGAAGCCCATGGAATCGAGGGAAAAGTATGGACTTGGTTAGGAAGTTGGCTGAGCGAAAGGCGACAGAGAGTAGGGATAATGGGAAGGTATTCACATTGGCAGGATGTGACTAGTGGAGTCCCGCAGAGATCTGTCTTGGGGCCTCAATTATTCACAATATTTATTAACGACTTAGATGAAGGCATAGAAAGTCTCATATCTAAGTTTGCCGATGACACAAAGATTGGTGGCATTGTAAGCAGTGTAGATGAAAACATAAAATTACAAAGCGATATTGATAGATTAGGTGAATGGGCAAAACTGTGGCAAATGGAATTCAATGTAGACAACTGTGAGGTCATCCACTTTGGATCAAAAAAGGATAGAACAGGGTACTTACTAAATGGTAAAAAGTTAAGAACAGTGGATGTCCAAAGGGACTTAGGGGTTCAGGTACATAGATCATTGAAGTGTCATGAACAGATGCAGAAAATCATCAGAAGGCTAATGGAATGCTGGCCTTTATCTCTAGAGGACTGGAGTACAAGGGGGCAGAAGTTATGCTGCAGCTATACAAAACCCTGGTTAGACCGCACCTGGAGTACTGTGAGCAGTTCTGGGCACCGCACCTTCGGAAGGACATATTGGCCTTGGAGGGAGTGCAGCGTCGGTTTACTAGAATGATACCCAGACTTCAAGGGTTAAGTTACGAGGAGAGATTACACAAATTGGGGTTGTATTCTCTAGAGTTTAGAAGGTTAAGAGGTGATCTGATCGAAGTTCATAAGATATTAAGGGGAACGGATAGGGTGGATGGAGAGAAACTATTTCCGCTGGTTGGGGATTCTAGGAGTAGGGGGCACAGTCTAAAAATTAGAGCCAGACCTTTCCGGAGTGAGATTAGAAAACATTTCTACACACAAAGGGTGGTAGAAGTTTGGAACTCTCTTCCGCAAACGGCAATTGATACTAGCTCAATTGCTAAATTTAAATCTGAGATAGATAGCTTTTTGGCAACCAAAGGTATTAAAGGATATGGGCCAAAGGCAGGTATATGGAGTTAGATCACAGATCAGCCATGATCTTATCAAATGGCGGAGCAGGCACGAGGGGCTGAATGGCCTACTCCTGTTCCTGTGTTCCTAATGGATATTTAGGATTGAAATACACAGGGAATAATGGATATCTAGGATTGAAATACACAGGGAATAATGGATATCTAGGATTGAAATACACAAGGAATAATGGATATCTAGGATTGAAATACATGGGAATAATGGATATCTAGGATTGAAATACACAGGGAACAATGGATATCTAGGATTGAAATACATGGGAATAATGGATATCTAGGATTGAAATACACGGGAATAATGGATATCTAGGATTGAAATACACGGGAATAATGGATATCTAGGATTGAAATACATGGGAATAATGGATATCTAGGATTGAAATACACGGGAATAATGGATAGCAAAAGCAAAATATGTGGATGTTGGAAATCTGAACTAAAAACAGAAAATGCTGGAAATACTCAGCTGGTCAGGCAGCACCTGTGGAGAGAGAAACAGAGATAACATTTCAGGTCAATGATCTTTCGTGAGGCAGGATTGAAATACGCAGGAAATGATAGATATCCAGAATTGAAATACACGGGAATAATGGATTGGCTGGCTTGAAATATACAGGGAATTTCTAAAATCTTTGGATCAATTTCTAAAAGATTTCTTTTCTCTGAAGTTGGGAGTATCGCTCGAGGAGGAGAAGAAGATCAGGATGGAACTTGATCGAACCAGGAAGAAGCTGGAGGAAAATCTGAAACAGACACTTGAAACAGTGATCGACCTGGAAGGTGACAAGGTGCAAATGGAGGAAAGACTGAAAAGGTAAATGGAGTAAGATCTGAAGCTGCAGGGTGGGTGAGTTTGGGTGGCAGGGAGTGGAGGTGGGACTGGCAGCCCTGACCCTGTTATATACAAATATTGTCTTGAATTAGCTCCTGCTTATGAGCAGACATGGCGCGGACACGATGGGCCGAATGGCCACCTTCTGTGCTGTTAATTTTCTATGATTTCTATGATTTATGAACTATTCCTGCTGTCCACTTTACCCACCGGGAACAATTCGGCACAGGCCTGGTTTACTTTTCAGGGCAAGCAAAACTTCTGAAAACTTTCTCTTTGGAGATTAAATGGGTGCTGAGTCCGTGGTAGAGTGGATTGTACAATGGATTGTAGAAGGAACAGACTGGATTGGGCTTTCCTTGTTTCATATTTCTTACATTGTATTCAGTTGGCACTAAATTGGAAAACTCGCTCACGGGATCACAAGGATGGGTGGCGGGGGAATGGGAAATATCACACTGGTACAATGCAGCTAGTCTTCTGAGGCGGGGATTAAAACACTTTGGTGCAAAGAAGAAGAAGCTTTACTCTGCAACTAACCGATGGTACACATGCCCTGAGAGTGCCTCAGACCGACACTGGGCATAAGCAGTGGACAACCCAACAACAAAACCCTTAACTTGAAGGCAGAGTAGATGGTCCAATAGATGGAACTTTGGGACCAGCCAGAAGGCCGTAGTGATCGTTCCTAATCCCATGCATTCTAAACAAGTGGACAGAGGGATATAGGAATTGCTAGACGAGAAAAGACCAAAGTCCATCTAGTTTGCCTTCTACCATCCTGGTAGTCGCATGACATGACGATAATGGAGTTGTTGACTAATCATGGCAATCAATCTCTATCAGTTAGTCTACTAACGATCCAGACATGAGGCGAGGAAAACCATAAGACCATAAGAGATAGGAGCAGGAGTAGGCCACTCGGCCCTTCGAGCCTGCTCCACATTTAATGAGATCATGGCTGATCTGATTTTTACCTCAACTCCACTTTCCCGCCCTTTCCCCATATCCTTTGACTTCCTTGCTGATCATAAATTTGTCTAACTCAGCCTTGAATGTATTCAATGACTCAGTCTCCACAGCTGTTTGGGGTAAAGAATTCCAAAGGTTCACGACCCTCTGGGAGAAGAAATTCCTCCTTATTTCCGTCTTAAACGGGTGACCCCTTATTCTGAGACTACGTCCCCTAGTTTTAGATTCCCCCATGAGGGGTAACATCCTCTCAGCATCTACCCTATCGAGTCCCCTCAGAATCTTGTATGTTTCAATAAGATCTCCTCTCATTCTTCTAAACTCCAATGAGTATAGACCCAACCTGTTCAATCTTTCCTCATAAGACAACCCTTCCATACCCAGAATCAACCTAGTGAACCTTCTCTGAACTGCCTCCAATGCAAGTATGTCCTTCCTTAAATAAGGGCACCAGAACTGTACGCAGTACTCCAGGTGTGGTCTCACCAGCACCCTGTACAGTTGTAGCATGACTTCCCTGCTTTTGTACTCTATCCCCCTAGAAATAAAGGCCAATATTCCGTTTGCCTTCCGGATTACCTGCTGCACCTGTATGCTTGCTTTTTGTGTTTCATGAACGAGGAAACCCAGGTCCCTCTGTACCGCAGCATTTTGCAGTATTTCTCCATTCAAATAATATTTTGCTTTTTTGTTTTTCCTCCCAAAGTGGATGACTTCACATTTTCCCACATTATATTCCATCTGGAAATTTTTGCCCATTCGCTTAACCTGTCACTATCCCTTTGCAGACACTTTGTGTCCTCATTGCAACTTGCTTTTCCACCTATCTTTGTATCATCAGCAAATTTGGCCACAAGACACTCTGTTCCTTCATCCAAGTCATTGATATATATTGTAAATAGTTGAGGCCCCAGCACTGATCCCTGCAGCACCCCACTAGTTACAGATTGCCATTTTGAAAATTACCCTTTTATCCCGACTCTTTGTTTTCTGTTAGTTAGCCAATCCTCTATCCATGCCAGTATATTATCCCCAACACCATGAGCTCTTATCTTGTGCAGTAATCTTTTATGTGGCACCTTATCGAATGCCTTTTGGAAATCCAAATATACTGCATCCATTGGTTCCCCTTTATCCACCCTGCCTGTTACTTCCTCAAAGAACTCTAATAAATTTGTCAGACATGATTTCCCTTTCATAAAACCATGTTGACTCTCCTTGATTGTATTATGAGTCTCCAAATGTCCTGCAACTACTTCCTTAATAATGGTTTCTAGCATTTTCCCAATGACAGATGTTAGGCTAACTGGTCTATAGTTCCCTGCTTTCTGTCTCACTCCCTTCTTGAATAGGGGTGTTACGTTTGCAGTTTTCTAATCCGCTGGGACCTTTCCAGAATCTAGTGAATTTTGGAAGATTACAACCAATGCATCCACTATCTCTGTAGCCACTTCCTTTAAGACCCTCGGATGCAAGCCATCAGGTCCAGGGGACTTGTCAGCCTTTAGACCCATTAGTTTACCTAGTACTTTTTCTCTAGTCATAGTGATTGTTTTTAGTTCCTCCCTCCCCTTTGCCCCTTGATTTTCTACTATTATTGGTATGTTATTAGTGTCTTCTACTGTGAAGACAGATACAAAATATCTGTTCAATTCCTCTGCCATTTCCTTGTTTTCCATTATTATTTCCCCAGTCTCATCCTCTAAGGGACCAATGTTTACTTTAACTACCCTCTTCCTTTTTAAATACTTGTGGAAGCTTTTACTGTCAGTTTTTATATTTCTTGCTGGTTTACTCTCATAATTTATTTTCTCCCTCTTTCTTATTCTTTTAGTCCTTTGCTGGTTTTTAAAGTTTTCCCAATCTTCGGGCTTACCAGTAATCTTTGCCATGTTGTATACTTTTTCTATTAACCTGATACCATGCTAGACTTCCTTAGTTAGCCATGGTTGGTTCACCCTTTTTGTGGAGTCTTTCCTCCTCACAGGGATATATTTTTGTTGAGTCATAAAATATCTTTTTAAATGTTTGCTACTGCTTATCCACCATCATACCATCTAATCTGTTTACCCAGTCCACTTTAGCCAATTCTGCCCTCATTCCTTTATAATTGCCCTTATTTAAACCCCCAGTGGCGGAGAGCTTTGGGAACCATAGTCCAAAGTCACCTGTTCCTCCCAAGCAAGTATGGACACAATGGCTTTTTCTTGTTCTATAACTTCTTACGAGAACAACACTGCACTTCCCCCCCAAAAAATAACTATATATAAACAACTTTAATTTTAGAAAATGAGTGTGACACTGGCTTTTTAAATCGAAGGACAGTGGATTCTCAGTGACAGACATTCTGTGCCTGTGGATATGGGACGTGGATGTACACAGTGCATGTGACCTCTTAACTGGTGCTTACATCAATGATCACCCTTCCCACGAATGAATGGTGTCGTTTTATTTCTACGATATGTCAGCATCACATGATGCAGTTGTCAAACATATCAAAAGCATTGACATGAAAATCAGTCAGTGTACTCAAAAATGGCGGAAAAAAATGCTATTTAGGGCAGCAAGTGAATATACCTCTCAATCCTGGGAGAGTTCACCTAATTGATTTGTTACTTTACTCCATATACCAGCTATGTGGTTACAGGTGAGACAATCAACCAGATTTGACTGGATTCACAGGTTATGAAAAATAGCCCAATGTAGAAAAACTCTCCATCTTCATCAAGACAAATTCCAGCAGACTCTTTTCTGGAACACTTTGTTGCAGCTTAGTCCCATTCACATGTGGCTTCCGTACTGGGAGTGCAGGATCAGGGAATTAACCCTGCTATGAGCAACACATGCATTCAGGACACTCTTAGATCCATCAGGCCTCTCAGGCACACCCATGGGGCACCGGGACTGAGGAGTGAAAGGATTTTTCGCACTGTAAAGCTCTATTGTCTCTCCCTTCCCCTTACCCTAAGAGAGATGTCAACACCTCCTTGTATTCCCCCCCTGATTGATTCTGCTATAAAAACTTCGCCACTGGGAATTGGGAGCGGTTTGTACCTCCCTCTACAGAGCATGTTGCCATAACCCTTGGAGAGACCTAACTCTTGTAATCAACTTGGCCTCAAGAGCCCTGCCGTTGTATATGAGTGCAGTATTGCCAACACTTGCGGTTTTCAAACGGAGGCCCGACCCCAAAAAGCAGTGAAGTTATCTGCTTTGTTTCAGCTCCAGCAGTACCTCAACGCACCCATTTAAATGTTGCGTTGGGACTTCTGGAGTTTTGGCAATGCTGTAAGTGTCCAGCCTCCAGCCAGAGGGGACCTCTTTCACCCAATGCAGGTATTTTTGATGTCTCATTTAGTCAGCGTCCACTCTCATGTTACACTCTTCCTGCTACTAGAGTTTCTAATTTCACTGTTATTCTTGTGAGTCCATGCTGTTTATTGAAAGGTAAAAAAAAAATAAAGTTTTAAAAAGGGAATTAAACTAATGAAAGTACCTCAGAAACTTCTTAAAATAGTGTAAATGTAAGGAATCTTACAACACCAGGTTATAGTCCAACAATTTTATTTTAAAATCACAAGTTTTCCGAGATTATCCCCTTCGTCAGGTGTCAGATTATCCCCTTCGTCACCTGACGAAGGAGATAATCTCCGAAAGCTTGTGATTTTAAAATAAAATTGTTGGACTATAACCTGGTGTTGTAAGATTCCTTACATTTGTCCACCCCAGTCCATCACCGGCATCTCCACATCATGGCTAAAATAGTGTAGGTAGGTTTAACACGATACAGCATGTTCCAGTGCCGGGGTTTGCTGAACTGAAAGCACTGGGGACAGGACTCACCGTTACTTGTGATGTTTGAGACTCACGTGGCCAGTGCTGCTTTGTGACTATTTTCAGGAGCATCCCAGATCTCCATCAGGTGTCCTGTACGTGTTTAATGGTTTCCATCTGCTGCTTTCCAGGAAAGAGTTTGAGATCAGTGAGCTGCAATCAAAGATCAACGAGGAACAGAATTTAATTTCAAAACTGCAGAAAAGGCTGAAAGAAGCACAGGTATTTGTTTTATGTACTCCTACCCCCTCCTCATTATCTTCCCAGTCTTACTCTGGTTCCGCTCCCATATACCACTCCCATTTGACAATATCCCTCATGCACCAAAGTCATGGTAGTGTAGTGGTCATATTACTGGACTAATGATCTAGATGAACATTGAGTTCAAATCCCACCACAGCACTTTGAGAATTTGAATTCAGTTAAAATAAATCTGGAAATAAAAAGTGACCATTGTGACCAAGCTGTTTGATTGTTGTAAAAACCCAACTGATTCATTGATGGGAAGGAAACCTACTGTCCTTACCTGGTCTGTCCCATTTGTGACTCCAGTCCTCCACCAAAATGATTGATTCTTAATTGTCCTCTGAAGTGGCTGAGTAAGCTACTTGATTATATCAAACTGCTACAGTGGTTCAAGAATCTTCTCAGGGTAACCAGGGATGGGCAATAAAAAATGAAAATCACATTTTACAGAAAGTACCAAATAATTACAACAGAACACTTTTTTCAAAAATATACAAAAGGAGCGAGAGACCCAATTACTGCCTGTTATGTTTTTATGACTTTGAGATAACCTGGAGAGAATGTTGAGTTAATAATATCCAGGAATTCCCCATCAAACACCATTGTGGGTGCACTACCACCACAAGGACTGCAGCCGTGTACGGAGAAGGCCCATCTTCAACACCTTAGGGTAACTAGGGACGGGCAATAAATGCAGCCCTGCCAGCATCACCCACATCCTGAGAACAAGTTTTAAAAGGGGAGCAGCCAAACAGCTGCCAATCTGGAGAAACTCCCAACGACAATAATTAACCTCCAGTTGACCTCAGTATCTACGTTGACCACTTCCCCACAGGCAGTACCTGACCATAGTCTTAAAGGAACAGTGCAGGTTGGCAGATAAATATTAGCTGATCCCAGACTACCCGTGAACAATACCACTGAGCGATCAGCCAGTTTTAATTATGGTTTTGAGCTATTTTAAAGATCTTTCACCAGAACAGACCACAGCAGCACAAACTGACACAGGGCGATATGAAAATCTGTAAATGCAGAAACTATAAAATCTTTAGGATAACGTCGGTGAGTATTTGTAATTTCTTTTCTCGTTTTAGCTGCCCCTAGTCTTGAATCATCTCCTTACTCAGAAGGCAGGGAGCTGTCATGCCCCCAGTTTGCAAGCCATGCTAGTTTTGAGTTGGAAGTTAGTTGGGAGGCAGAGGATGGCAAGAGTGCTGAAGTTGACTCCTTCTGTGTTTTCTTTCCCTCCTCCACATAGAACTCTCTAATTTAGGAGACAACGCAAGCCCGATCATGCTGAGCACTAAAGCTCCGTGCGTCTGGGCACTCTCCCTTCACGCAGCCACCTGGTCTGTTTGATTGAGTGGCTCAATTAGCTGACGGGCCTTTTTATGTTCCATATGTTCTTATGTTCCCATTTTACGAGGAGCTTTTTCTACAGATGGGAGTTTGCCTGTGCTTCTATCTTTAACCCGACAAAGGCAAACACTGTCTCAACTCACCCTTACGACATGGGTTGCTAATTGGTTGGGAGGTAGGAGACAGAGAGTAAGGATAAAGGGTTCGTTCTTTGATTCGCGAGATGTGGCAGGTGGTGTTCCCCAGGGATCTGTACTGGGGCCTCAGCTTTTCACCATATATATTAATGACTTGGATGAAGGAATGGAGAGTTGTATATCCAAGTTTTCAGATGACACTAAATTAGGAGGCACAGTAAGTTGTCTGGATGGGAAGAGAAAGTTACAAAGGGACATTGACATTATGCTTCAGTTGTACAGAACCTTCTTCAGACCCCATCTGGAGTATTGCAGTTAGTTTTGGGCACTGAACCTTGGGAGAGATATATTGGCCTTGGAAGGGCTCCAGCGCACATTCACCAGAATGATACTAGGGCTTAAAGGATTAAATCATGAGGACAGGTTGCATAAACTTGGCTTATATTCCCTTGAATTTAGAAGGTCGAGGGGCAATCTAATTGAGGTTTTTAAAATCATAGTATCATAGCAGATACAGCACAGGAGGAGGCCATTTAGCCCATCGTACCTGTGCCGGCTCTTTGAAAGAGCGATCCAATTAGTCCCATTCTCCTGTTTTTTCCCCATAACCCTGTAAAGTTTTTCCCTTCAAGTATTTATCCAATTCCCTTTTGAAAGTTACTATTGAATCTGCTTCCATCACCCTTTCAGGCAGTGCATTCCAGATCATTACAACTCACTGCGTAAAAAAGTGTTTCCTCATGTCTCCTCTGGCTCTTTTGCCGATCACCTTAAATCCGTGTCCTCTCGTTACCCACCCTTCTGCCACTGGAAACAGCTTCTCCTTATTTACTGTCAAAACCGTTCATGATTTTGAACACCTCTATCAAATCTCCTCTTAACCTCCTCTGTTCTAAGGAGAACAACTCCGGCTTCTCCAGTCTCTCCACATAATTGAAGTCCCTCATCCCTGGTATCATTGCAGTAAATCTCTTCTGCACCCTCTCTAAGGCTTTCACATCCTTCCTAAACTATGGTGCCCAGAATTGAACACAATACTCCAGCTGAGGCCTAACCAGTGTTTTATAAAGGTTTAGTCTAACTTCCTTGCTTTTGTACTCTATGCCTCTATTAATAAAGCCCAGAATCCCGTATGCTTTTTTAACAGCCTTCTCAACTTGTCCTGCCACCTTCAAAGATTTGTGTACATACATCCCCAGATCTCTCTGTTCCTGCACCCCCTTTAAAATTGTACCATTTAGTTTATATTGCCCCTCCTCATTCTTCCTACCAAAATGTATCACATCATACTTCTCTGCGTTAAACTTCATCTGCCACATGCAATACCTGCCCTTTCACCTCCTCCCTTCTCACCATCGAGGGCCCCAAACACTCCTTCCAGGTGAAACAGCGATTTACTTGTACTTCTTTCAATTTAGTTCCCCTTAGAGCAGAGAAGGTTGAGAGGAGATTTGATAGAGGTATTCAAAATCATGAAGGGTTCAGATAAAGTAAATAAAGAGAAACTGTTCCCATTGGTGGAAGGGTCGAGAACCAGAGGACACAGATTTAAGGTGATTGGCAAAAGAACCAAACACAACTTGAGGAAAAACTTTTTTACGCAGCGAGTGTGATCTGGAATGCGCTGTCAGGGGTGGGGGGGTGGAAACAGATTCAATCATGGCTTTCAGAAAGGAACTGGATAAATATTTGATGGGAAAAAACTTGCAGGGCTAAGGGGAAAGAGCAGGGGAATGGGACTAACTGGATTGCTCTTACCAAGAACTGGCACAGATTCGATGGGCCGAATCGTAATAAAATGGACGAGTTAACGGCACAAATAACTACGTATGGGTATGATCTTGTGGCCATTACAGAAACATGGCTGCAGGGTGACAACGACTGGGAATTAAATATGCCAGGGTATTTAACAATCAGGAAGGACAGGCAGGAAGGAAGGGGAGGTGGGGTGGCTATGTTAATAAAGGAAGGAATCACTGTAATACAGAGAAATGATATTGGGACAAAGCATCAAGATAATGAAACAGTTTGGGTGGAGATAAGGAATAATAAGGGAAAAAAAACATTAGTGGGCGTAGTATATAGGCCTCCTAATAGTTGCAACTCTGCTGGAAGAAGTATTAATCAGGAGATAGTCGGGGCATGTAATAAGGGAACAGCCATAATTATGGGGGATTTTAATTATCATATTAACTGGACAAATCAAATTGGGCAGAGCAGCCTTGAGAACGAGTTCATTGAATGCATCAGGGATGGATTTCTTGAGCAGTATGTAACTGATCCTACAAGGGGGCAGGCAACCTTGGACCTGGTCCTGTGTAATGAGTCAGGATTAATTAATAATGTCCTAGTTAAGGATCCCCTTGGAACGAGCGACCACAACATGGTTGAATTCCATATCCAATTAGAGGGTGAGAAGGTTGATTCTCAAACAAGCGTACTGAGCTTGAATAAAGGAGACTATGATGGTATGAGAGCGGAATTGATTAAAGTGGACTGGGAAAATAGATTAAAGTGTAAGACGGTACATGAGCAGTGGTGTTCATTTAGGGAGTTATTTTACAACTTTCAAAATAAATATATTCCACTGAGGAAAAAAGGGTGTAAAAGAAATGACAGCCACCCGTGGCTAAGTAAAGAAATCAAGGATAGTATCCGACTAAAAACAAAGACATATAAGGTAGCCAAACTTAGTGGGAAGATAGAAGATTGGGAATTCTTCAAAAGACAGCAAAAAGTAACTAAAGGATTGATTAAGAAAGGGAAGTTAGATTATGAAAAGAAATTAGCAAAAAATATAAAAACAGATAGCAAGAGTTTCTATAGTTATATAAAAAGAAAAAGGGTGGCTAAGGCAAACATAGGTCCCTTAGAGGATGAGACCGGGAAATTAATGGTGGGAAACATGGAGATGGCAAAAATGCTGAACAAATATTTTGTTTCAGTCTTTACAGTAGAGGACACTAAGAATATCCCAACACTGGACAAACAGGGGACTCTCGGGGGGGAGGAGCTAAATACGATTAAAATCACTCAAGAGATGGTACTCAGTAAAATAATGGGACTCAAGGCGGATAAATCCCCTGGACCTGATGGCTTCCATCCTAGGGTCTTGAGGGAAGTGGCAGTAGGGATTGTGGATGCTTTGGTGATAGTTTTCCAAAATTCCCTGGACTCAGGAGAGGTCCCGGCAGATTGGAAAACTGCTAATGTAACACCGTTATTTAAAAAGGGTAGTAGGCAGAAGGCTGGAAATTATAGGCCAGTTAGCTTAACATCTGTGGTGGGTAAAATTTTGGAGTCTATTATTAAGGAGACAGTAACGGAACATTTAGATAAGCATAATTTAATAGGACAAAGTCAGCATGGCTTTATGAAGGGGAAGTCATGTCTGACAAATTTGCTTGAGTTCTTCGAGGATATAACGTATAGGGTGGATAAAGGGGAACCAGTGGACGTAGTGTATTTAGACTTCCAGAAGGCATTCGACAAGGTGCCACATAAAAGATTATTACTTAAGATAAAAAATCACGGGATTGGGGGTAATATTCTGGCATGGGTGGAGGATTGGTTATCAAACAGGAAGCAGAGAGTTGGGATAAATGGTTCATTTTCGGACTGGCAACCAGTAACCAGTGGTGTTCCACAGGGGTCGGTGCTGGGTCCCCAACTCTTTACAATCTATATTAACGATTTGGAGGAGGGGACCGAGTGCAACATATCAAAATTTGCAGATGATACAAAGATGGGAGGGAAAGTAGAGAGTGAGGAGGACATAAAAAACCTGCAAGGGGATATAGACAGGCTGGGTGAGTGGGCGGAGATTTGGCAGATGCAATATAATATTGGAAAATGTGAGGTTATGCACTTTGGCAGGAAAAATCAGAGAGCAAGTTATTTTCTTAATGGCGAGAGACTGGAAAGTACTGCAGTACAAAGGGATCTGGGGGTCCTAGTGCAAGAAAATCAAAAAGTTGGTATGCAGGTGCAGCAGGTGATCAAGAAAGCCAACGGAATGTTGGCTTTTATTGCTAGGGGGATAGAATATAAAAACAAGGAGGTATTGCTGCAGTTATATAAGGTATTGGTGAGACCGCACCTGGAATACTGCATACAGTTTTGGTCTCCATACTTAAGAAAAGACATACTTGCTCTCGAGGCAGTACAAAGAAGGTTCACTCGGTTAATCCCGGGGATGAGGGGGCGGACATATGAGGAGAGGTTGAGTAGATTGGGACTCTACTCATTGGAGTTCAGAAGAATGAGAGGCGATCTTATTGAAACATATAAGATTGTGAAGGGTCTTGATCGGGTGGATGCAGTAAGGATGTTCCCAAAGATGGGTGAAACTAGAACTAGGGGGCATAATCTTAGAATAAGGGGCTGCTCTTTCAAAACTGAGATGAGGAGAAACTTCTTCACTCAGAGGGTGGTAGGTCTGTGGAATTTGCTGCCCCAGGAAGCTGTGGAAGCTACATCATTAGATAAATTTAAAACAGAAATAGACAGTTTCCTAGAAGTAAAGGGAATTAGGGGTTATGGGGAGCGGGCAGGAAATTGGACATGAAGCTGAGTTCGGATCGGTCAATGCCCTGTGGGTGGCGGAGAGGGCCCAGGGGCTATGTGGCCGGGTCCTGCTCCGACTTCTTGTGTTCTTTAGATTTGTGGTTGGGATCAGATCAGCCATGATCTTATTGAATGGCGGAGCAGGCTCGAGGGGCCGATTGGCCTACTCCTGCTCCAATTTCTTATGTTCTTATGTTCTTATGACCTCCTACTGTGCTATAACCATTCTATGATTCCATGTGTCTGTCCATTTCACCAGTCTGTCTATGTCCTCCTGAAGCCTGTTACTATCCTCCACATTGTTTACTACATTTCCGAGTTTCGTGTCATCTGCAAACTTTGAAATTATACCCTCTATACCCAAGTCCAGGTCATTAATATATATCAAAAAGAGCCGTGGTCCTAATACTGACCCCTTGGGAACATCACTGTATACCTCCCTCCAGTCTGAAAAACAACCATTCACCACTACTCTCTGCTTTCTATCCCTTAGCCAATTTTGTATCCACGCTGCCACTGTCCCTTTAATCCCATGGGCTTTAATTTTGCTAACAAGTCTATAATGTATTACTTTATCAAATGCCTTTTGAAAGTCCATATACACAACATCAATCGCACTACCCTCATCAACGCTCTCCGTTTCTTCATCAAAGAACTCAATCAAGTTAGTCAAACATGATTTTCCTTTAACAAATCCGTGCTGACTTTCATTTATTAGCCTCTATTTTTCCAAGTGCCAATTAATTTTATCCTGGATTATTGTCTCTCAAAGTTTCCCCACCAATGATGTTAGGCTGACTGGCCTGTAATTGCCGGGTGTATCCCTCTCCCTTTTTTGGACAGGGGTGTAACATTTCCAATTCTCCAGTCCTGCGGCACCACCCCCATATCTAAGCAGGATTGGAAGATTGTGGCCAGAGCCTCCTCAATTTCCACTCTTATAGAATCATAGAATCATAGAAGTTTACAACATGGAAACAGGCCCTTCGGCCCAACATGTCCATGTCGCCCAGTTTATACCACTAAGCTAATCCCAATTGCCTGCACTTGGCCCATATCCCTCTATACCCATCTCACCCATGTAACTGTCCAAATGCTTTTTAAAAGACAAAATTGTACCCGCCTCTACTACTGCCTCTGGCAGCTCGTTCCAGACACTCACCACCCTTTGAGTGAAAAAATTGCCCCTCTGGACCCTTTTGTATCTCTCCCCTCTCACCTTAAATCGATGTCCTCTCGTTATAGACTCCCCTACCTTTGGGAAAAGATTTTGACTATCGACCTTATCTATGCCCCTCATTATTTTATAGACTTGTATAAGATCACCCCTCAACCTCCTACTCTCCAGGGAAAAAAGTCCCAGTCTATCCAACCTCTCCCTGTAAGTCAAACCATCAAGTCCCGGCAGCATCCTAGTAAATCTTTTCTGCACTCTTTCTAGTTTAATAATATCCTTTCTATAATAGGGTGACCAGAACTGTACACAGTATTCCAAGTGTGGCCTTACTAATGTCTTGTACAACTTCAACAAGACATCCCAACTCCTGTATTCAATGTTCTGACCAATGAAACCAAGCATGCTGAATGCCTTCTTCACCACCCTATCCACCTGTGACTCCACTTTCAAGGAGCTATGAACCTGTACTCCTAGATCTCTTTGTTCTATAACTCTCCCCAACGCCCTACCATTAACGGAGTAGGTCCTGGCCCGATTCGATCTACCAAAATGCATCACCTCACATTTATCTAAATTAAACTCCATCTGCCATTCATCGGCCCACTGGCCCAATTTATCAAGATCCCGTTGCAATCCTAGATAACCTTCTTCACTGTCCACAATGCCACCAATCTTGGTGTCATCTGCAAACTTACTAACCATGCCTCCTAAATTCTCATCCAAATCATTAATATAAATAACAAATAACAGCGGACCCAGCACCGATCCCTGAGGCACATCGCTGGTCACAGGCCTCCAATTTGAAAAACAACCCTCTACACCCACCCTCTGTCTTCTGTCGTCAAGCCAATGTTGTATCCAATTGGCTACCTCACCTTGGATCCCGTGAGATTTAACCTTATGTAACAACCTACCATGCGGTACCTTGTCAAAGGCTTTGCTAAAGTCCATGTAGACCACGTCTACTGCACAGCCCTCATCTATCTTCTTGGTTACCCCTTCAAAAAACTCAATCAAATTCGTGAGACATGATTTTCCTCTCACAAAACCATGCTGACTGTTCCTAATCAGTCCCTGCCTCTCCAAATGCCTGTAGATCCTGTCCCTCAGAATACCCTCTGACAACTTACCCACTACAGATGTCAGGCTCACCGGTCTGTAGTTCCCAGGCTTTTCCCTGCCGCCCTTCTTAAACAAAGGCACAACATTTGCTACCCTCCAATCTTCAGGCACCTCACCTGTAGCGGTGGATGATTCAAATATCTCTGCTAGGGGACCCGCAAATTCCTCCCTAACCTCCCATAACGTCCTGGGATACATTTCATCAGGTCCCGGAGATTTATCTACCTTGATGCGCATTAAGACTTCCAGCACCTCCCTCTCTGTAATATGTACACTCCTCAAGACATCACTATTTATTTCCCCAAGTTCCCTAACATCCATGCCTTTCTCAACCGTAAATACCGATGCGAAATATTCATTTAGGATCTCACCCATCTCTTGTGGTTCCGCACATAGATGACCTTGTTGATCCTTAAGAGTGATGTGGAGATGCCGGTGATGGACTGGGGTTGACAATTGTAAACAATTTTACAACACCAAGTTATAGTCCAGCAATTTTATTTTAAATTCACAAGCTTTCGGAGGCTTCCTCCTTCGTCAGGTGAACGATGTGAAAACGATTGTGAGAGGAAAATCATGTCTCACGAATTTTCACATCGTTCACCTGACGAAGGAGGAAGCCTCCGAAAGCTTGTGAATTTAAAATAAAATTGCTGGACTATAACTTGGTGTTGCAAAATTGTTTACGATCCTTAAGAGGCCCTACTTTCTCCCTGGTTACTCTTTTGCCCTTTATGTATTTGTAGAAGCTCTTTGGATTCTCCTTTGCCTTATCTGCCAAAGCAATCTCATGTCCCCTTTTTGCCCTCCTGATTTCTCTCTTAACTCTACTCCGGCAATCTCTATACTCTTCAAGGGATCCACTTGATCCCAGCTGCCTATGCATGTCATATGCCTCCTTCTTCTTTCTGACTAGGGCCTCAATCTCCCGAGTCATCCAAGGTTCCCTACTTCTACCAGCCTTGCCCTTTACTTTATAAGGAATGTGCTTACCCTGAACCCTGGTTAACACATTTTTGAAGGACTCCCACTTACCAGACGTCCCATTTGCCTGCCAACAGACTCTCCCAATCAACTTCTGAAAGTTCCTGTCTAATACCATCAAAATTGGCCTTTCCCCAATTTAGAATTTTAACTTTTGGGCCAGACCTATCCTTCTCCATAGCTATCTTAAAACTAATGGAATTATGATCACTGGTCCCAAAGTGATCCCTCACTAACACTTCTGTCACCTGCCCTTCCTTATTTCCCAAGAGGAGGTCAAGTTTTGCCCCCTCTCTAGTCGGGCCATCCACATACTGAATGAGAAATTCCTCCTGAATACACTCAACAAATTTCTCTCCATCCAAGCCCCTAATGCTATGGCTGTCCCAGTCAATGTTGGGAAAGTTAAAGTCCCCTACTATTACCACCCTATTTTTCTTGCAGCTGTCTGTAATCTCCTTACATATTTGCTCCTCAATTTCCCGTTGACTATTTGGGGGTCTGTAGTACAATCCTATCAACGTGATCTCTCCCTTCTTATTTTTCAGTTCTACCCATATCGACTCCGTGGGCGAACCCTCGGATATATCCCCTCTCACTACTGCCGTGATGTTCTCCCTAATCAAGAACGCAACTCCCCCTCCTCTCTTACCTCCTGCTCTATCTTTCCTATAGCGTCTGTACCCTGGAACATTGAGCTGCCAGTCCTGCCCCTCCCTTAGCCATGTTTCAGTAATAGCTATAACATCCCAGCCCCATGTACCCATCTGCCTTGCCCATCAGACTTCTTGCATTGAAATAAATGCAGTTTAATCTAGACTTCCCTTGGTCTTTGCCCTGCTTTCTCAGACCATTTGTCCGGTCATGTTTTGTACACTCTCCCTTACTGCCTTTTGTTTCTGTCACCACTTTACTTCCCACTGACTTCCTGCATCGATTCCCATCCCCCTGCTACTTTAGTTTAAACCCTCCCCAACAGCACTAGCAAACACTCCCCCCAGGACATTGGTTCCAGTCCTGCCTAGATGCAGACCGTCCAATTTGTACTGGTCCCACCTCCCCCAGAACCGGTTCCAATGTCCCAGGAATTTGAATCCCTCCCTCTTGCACCATCTCTCAAGCCACGTATTCATCCTAGCTATCCTGTCATTCCTACTCTGACTAGCCCGTGGCACTGGTAGCAATCCTGAGATTACTACCTTTGAGGTCCTACTTTTTAGTTTAACTGCTAACTCCCTAAATTCAGCTTGTAGGACCTCATCCCGTTTTTTGCCTATATCGTTGGTACCTATATGCACCAGGACAACTGGCTGTTCACCCTCCCCCTCCAGAATGTTCTGCAGCCGCTCCGATACATCCCTGACCCTTGCACCAGGGAGGCAACATACCATCCTGGAGTCTCGGTTGCGTCCGCAGAAACGCCTGTCTATTCCCCTTACAATCGAGTCCCATATCACTATAGCTCTGCCACACTTTCTCCTGCCCTCCTGTGCAGCAGAGCCAGCCACGGTGCCATGAACCTGGCCGCTGCCACCTTCCCCTGGTGAGCCATCTCCCCCAACAGTATCCAAAACGGTATACCTGTTTGAGAGTGGGATGGCCACAGGGGACCCCTGCACTACCTGCCTGCACCTCTTACTCTTCCTGGTGGTCACCCATTCACTTCCTGCCTGTACTGCCTTTACCTGCGGTGTGACCAACTCGCTAAACGTGCTATCCACGAGTTTCTCTGCATCGGGGATGCTCCACAGTGAGTCCACCCGCAACTCCAGCTCCGAGATACGATCGGTCAGTCGCTGCAGGTGGACACACTTCCTGCACACATGGTCGGCAGGGACACTGGTAGTGTCCATGACTTCCCACATCTTGCAGGAGGAGCATATCACGGGTGCGAGGTCTGCTGCCATGACTTGCCTTAGCTTAGTTACCCCTTTTAAATTACGTTGAAATTTGAAAATGTTAACTATACCAGGGACCTAGGTTCACTAAAAAAAAACTACCTGCTATAAAAGCTGCTTAGTTTCCCAGCTCTTAGTTTAAACCAATGCCCTAATTTAGAGAAGAAAAACAAAACAGTAATACTCACCAACCAATCACTTACCTGCTGTCCTGTGACGTCACTCCTTGGTTTTCTGTTGTTGTTTTTGATCCGATCAGGTCCCCCACCGCTCTGGTCTCGGGCCTGGGTCCGCCGCTCTTTTATCCCCGCTCTCGGTCTCTCTCCTCTGCTCCCGATCAGGTCCCCCACCGCTCTGGTCTCGGGCCTGGGTCCGCCGCTCTTTTATCCCCGCTCTCGGTCTCTCTCCTCTGCTCCCGATCAGGTCCGCTGCCGCTCTGGTCTCGGGCCTCGGTCCGCCGCTCTTTTATCCCCGCTCTCGGTCTCTCTCCTCTGCTCCCGATCAGGTCCCCCACCGCTCTGGTCTCGGGCCTGGGTCCGCCGCTCTTTTATCCCCGCTCTCGGTCTCTCTCCTCTGCTCCCGATCAGGTCCGCTGCCGCTCTGGTCTCGGGCCTCGGTCCGCCGCTCTTTTATCCCCGCTCTCGGTCTCTCTCCTCTGCTCCCGATCAGGTCCCCCACCGCTCTGGTCTCGGGCCTCGGTCCGCCGCTCTTTTATCCCCGCTCTCGGTCTCTCTCCTCTGCTCCCGATCAGGTCCCCCACCGCTCTGGTCTCGGGCCTCGGTCCGCCGCTCTTTTATCCCCGCTCTCGGTCTCTCTCCTCTGCTCCCGATCAGGTCCCCCACCGCTCTGGTCTCGGGCCTGGGTCCGCCGCTCTTTTATCCCCGCTCTCGGTCTCTCTCCTCTGCTCCCGATCAGGTCCGCCGCCGCTCTGGTCTCGGGCCTGGGGCCGCCGCTCTTTTATCCCCGCTCTCGGTCTCTCTCCTCTGCTCCCGATCAGGTCTGCCGCCGCTCTGTAACCTAGGATGCATCCCATCTGGACCGGGTGACTTTGAGTACTGCCAATTTTTTAAGCACCTCCTCTTTATCTATTTTTATCCTATCCAATATCGTTACTACCTCCTCCTTTACTGTTACAATGGCAACATCCTCTTCTCTAGAAGACAGATGTGAAGTACTCATTTAGTGCCTCAGCCGTACCCTCTGCCTCCAAAATAAGATCTTTTTTGTCCCTAATCAGTCCCAAGCTTCCTTTGACTACCCTTTTACTATTTACATGTTTATAAAAGACTCATATCCCTTTTATGTTAGTCGCTAATCTATTCTCATACTCTCTCTTTGCCCCTCTTATTCCCTTTTTTAGATCTCCTCTGTACTTTCTGTACTCAGCCTGGTTCTCTACTGTATTATGAACCTTACATTTGTCATAAGTCTCCTTTTCTGTTTCACTTTAATCTCTCTATTTTTAGGCATCCAGGGAGCTCTTCCTGTCCCACACCCCCTCCTCTCAAAGGGATGTGTCTACTCTGTACCTGAACCAACTCCCCCTTGAAGGCCTCCCATTGTTCAACTACTGTTTTGCCTAACAGTTAAATATTTTCACATTTGATTGTTCCTTGACCTTTTCCATAACTATTGTAAAGCCAATGATATTATGATCACTGTTCCCAAAATACTCCCCCATTGAAACATGCTGTACCTGCTCCACTTCATTCTCAAAATGATTAAGGGATTCACAGAGAAACTATTTCCTCTGGTGAGGGCATAATCTGAAAATGATAGCTAGGCTACTTCGGAGTGACATCAGGAAACACTTTTTCACACAAAGAGTAGTGGAAATCTGGACTTTCTCCATCTAAAGGCTGTTGAGGCCGGGGAACAATTGAAATTTTCCAGATTTCCTGATTTCCAGGTTGAAGATTGAACGATCTTTGTTAGGTAAGGGTATCAAGGGATATGGAACAAAGTCTGGTAAATGGAGTTGAGGTACAGGTCAGCCATGTTCTACTTCAATGGTGAAACATGTTCAAGGGGCTGAATGGCCTCCTTCGGTTCGTATCAATGGGACTCAACTATGACAAACTGTGATTAGACCTTAAGTCCCATCTGAATGTTTACTCATAGGATTTTCTTGTTTTCGTTTAACCTCATTCTGTCCTCCAAGCTCACACACACCCACACACATACTCAAACACACACACACACACACCTACACACACCCACACCCACATCTACACACACCCACACCCACACACACATCTACACACACACACACATACTCACACACCTACACACCCACATACCCACACATACACCTACACACCCACACACACAAACCCATACCCACACACACATACATACCCACACACACACACACACACACACCTACACATACCCACACACACACCCACACACACACCGACACATACCCACCCACATACCCACACACACACCCACACACACACCGACACATACCCACCCACATACCCACACACACACCTACACACCCACACACACAAACCCATACCCACACACACAAACCCATACCCACACACACACCCACACACACACCCACACACACACCGACACATACCCACCCACATACCCACACACACACCTACACACCCACACACACAAACCCATACCCACACACACATACATACCCACACACACACCCACACACACAAACCCATACCCACACACACAAACCCATACCCACACACACACCCACACACACACCCACACACACACCCACACACACCGACACATACCCACCCACATACCCACACACACACCCACACACACACCTACACATACCCACACACACACCCACACACACACCGACACATACCCACACACACACCCACACACACACCGACACACACCCACCCACATACCCACACACACACCTACACACCCACACACACAAACCCATACCCACACACACAAACCCATACCCACACACACATACATACCCACACACACACCCACACACACACACCTACACATACCCACACACATACCCACATATACACCTACACACCCACACACACACATGCCCACACACCCGCACACACACACCAACACGCATGCCTACACACACACACACACACACACAAACCCATTCCCACACATACATACCCACACACACACCACATACCCACACACACACACACATACACAGCCACACACACACATACACACCCACGCATACACCCATACACACCCACACACACACATACACACCCACACATACACACACACACCTACACACACATACCCACCCACACACACACCTACACACACCCACCCACACACACATACACAAACCCACACACACCTACACACACACACCTAAACACACACACACAGACCCACACACAGACACCCGCACACACATACCCACACCCACACACACACATACACCTACACATACCTACACACACATACACATACCCACATACACACACACCCCCACACAAACACCCACACACATACCCACACCCACACACACACACCCACGTACACCCACACGTACTCACTTGTAACCACACACGCATTGCTGTGACAATAGGAGGCATTAATTGTTGGATTCTTTCCTCAGTCTCACAACGAGGAGTTGACGCAGGAGCTGGAGGCGGAGCGAAGTGCTCGAGCAAGAGCTGAAAAGCAGCGAGCCGAGTTGGACCTGCGGATGCAGGAGCTCTCCGAGCGGCTTCAGGAGGCGGGAGGGGCGACCAGCGTCCAGGCCGAGCTCAACAAGAGGCAGGAGACTGAATGCCAACGCCTGCGGAGAGAGCTGGAACAAACCCGCCTCGACCATGAGAAGGCGGCTGATGAGCTGCGGAGGAAGCAGGTGGGCACGGCGGGCGAGCTGGAGGAGCAGGTGGACTTGCTGCAGCATGTGAAGCAAAAACTGGAGAAAGACAAGCAGGCCATGAAAATGGACATGGATATGATGGTTTCAAACATCGATCAGCTTTCCAAGGCGAAGGTACATCTACTAGGAGTTTAACTTAGTTTGGGGACTTAAGCCCTAATTTTAACCCAACTTGCCCAGTGGGTTCAGGTCAGACGCCCGTTTTAAGTCCCGCCCCATTTTACCCTCTACTGACTTCATTGGAGAGTAAAATTGGACGGGGTGTAAAATGGGCGTCAGATCCGAACAGGCCCCGTTCCCACCGGGCGGGTTAGGTTAAAATCGGGGCTTTAGAATTCAAAGGATGACAGGACCAGGGAAATAAACTTGGAAATCTCTTCCTCCTTATTCTTTCTTCTTTTCCCAAAGGCACTTAACCTGGCTGGAGTATGGGTCCATGGGCACTGGCAGTCCCCTTGTACTTTGCCCAAGTGGACATATTTTACATGTGAGCCTGAACAGTGAATACTGGCGGGTTACTGGACTGCAGGAGCCATCACTGTTAGCTTTAGTGCTGCTTTACCTGGTGCTGTGAGCACACACACACAGACACACACACACACACAGACACACACACACACACAGACACACACACACACACACACACAGACACACACACACAGACACACACACACACACACACACACACACACATACACACATGCACGCACACAGACACACGTGCACAGACACAAACACACAGGCATGCATGCGCATAGACTCTCACTCAGACACACAAGCGCACAGACATACACGCACACAGACATGCACACAAACAGGCATTCACATACACACAGACATGCAGCATACAGACACGCATGCACACAAACACGCACGTGCACAGACACACATGCACACAGAGATGAATGCGCACAGACACGCACGCACACAGGCATACACACGCGCACAGAGAAGCATGCGCAAAGACATGCAAGCACACAGACAGACACGCACATAGACAGACACGCACACAGACAGACAGGCACGGAGACAGACACGCACACAGACAGACAGGCATGGAGACAGACAAGCATGCGCATAGACATAAGTGGATAGACACACACACACACACAGACACACACGTGCACACACAGGTATGCATAGTGACACGCACGCGCACACACAGGCACGCACGTGCACAGGCTGCACACAGGCATGCATAGACAAGACGCGTACAGACATGCACGCACACACATACAGACATACACATGCACAGACACGCACGCGCAACTGACACATGCACAACCGACACATGCGCACCGGCATGCACACGCACAGACACACACGGACACACACGGACAAGTACACAAGCACACGCATACCGATGCACATGCACACAGACACACACTCATACAGACAGGCACACAGACACACACAGGCATGTACAGACACACACACTGTGTCTCTTTCCAGCAGGAATCATGAGCTAGAAATTGGGAATCTGATTTAATTTTTCATGTCCCTACCCCAGGGTGCTGAGGGTAATTGTCCTGCTCCAACTGCTGCCTGCGTGAGGTCACAGCCAACTCAGGCAGGGATTGAACCTGGTCCATCTGGTCAGGATGGGCTCGATTATCCCGGGAAATTGCTGGTGCGTTGGGGGCAGGGAGGCTCCGAAAATCGGGGAAATCCTGTTCGGGTTCGGAGCCCGGCTCCCCGATCTTCCCCTCTCCCCCCCGATCTTCCCCTCTCCCCCCCGATCTTCCACTCTCCCCCCCGATCTTCCACTCTCCCCCCCCCGATCTTCCACTCCCCTCCCCGATCTTCCACTCTCCCCCCCCCGATCTTCCACTCTCCCCCCCCGATCTTCCACTCTCCCCCCCGATCTTCCCCTCACTCCCCCGATCTTCCACTCTCCCCCCCCCGATCTTCCCCTCACTCCCGCGATCTTCCACTCTCCCCCCCCCGATCTTCCCCTCACTCCCGCGATCTTCCACTCTCCCCTCCCCGATCTTCCACTCTCCCCCCCGATCTTCCACTCTCCCCCCCCCGATCTTCCACTCTCCCCCCCCCGATCTTCCACTCTCCCCCCCCCGATCTTCCACTTCCCTCCCGCGATCTTCCACTCTCCAACCCCAATCTTCCACTCCCCTCCCCGATCTTCCACTCCCCCCCCGATCTTCCACTCTCCCCCCCCGATCTTCCACTCCCCTCCCCGATCTTCCACTCTCCCCCCCCCGATCTTCCACTCCCCTCCCCGATCTTCCACTCTCCCCCCCAATCTTCCACTCTCCCCCCCCCCAATCTTCCACTCTCCCCCCCCCCCGATCTTCCCCTCACTCCCCGATCTTCCACTATCCACCCCGATCTTCCACTCTCCCCCCCGATCTTCCACTCCCCCCCCGATCTTCCACTCTCCCCCCCCCGATCTTCCACTCTCCCCCCCGATCTTCCACTCTCCCCCCCCCGATCTTCCACTCTCCCCCCCCCGATCTTCCACTCCCCTCCCCGATCTTCCACTCTCCCCCCCGATCTTCCACTCTCCCCCCCCCGATCTTCCCCTCTCCCCCCGATCTTCCACTCCCCCCCCGATCTTCCACTCTCCCCCCCCCGATCTTCCACTCCCCCCCCGATCTTCCACTCCCCCCCCCGATCTTCCCCTCTCCCCCCGATCTTCCACTCCCCCCCCGATCTTCCACTCTCCCCCCCCCCGATCTTCCACTCCCCTCCCCGATCTTCCCCTCTCCCCCCGATCTTCCACTCCCCCCCCGATCTTCCACTCCCCCCCCGATCTTCCACTCCCCCCCCCGATCTTCCACTCTCCCCCCCCGATCTTCCACTTCCCTCCCCGATCTTCCACTCCCCCCCCGATCTTCCACTCTCCCCCCCCCGATCTTCCACTCTCCCCCCCGATCTTCCACTCTCCCCCCCCCGATCTTCCACTCCCCCCCCCCGATCTTCCACTCCCCCCCCCCGATCTTCCCCTCTCCCCCCGATCTTCCACTCCCCCCCCCGATCTTCCCCTCTCCCCCCGATCTTCCACTCTCCCCCCCCCCCGATCTTCCACTCCCCCCCCCGATCTTCCACTCTCCCCCCCGATCTTCCACTCTCCCCCCCCCGATCTTCCACTCCCCTCCCCGATCTTCCCCTCTCCCCCCCCCCGATCTTCCCCTCTCCCCCCGATCTTCCACTACCCCCCCCGATCTTCCCCTCTCCCCCCGATCTTCCACTCCCCCCCCGATCTTCCACTCCCCCCGATCTTCCACTCCCCCCCCGATCTTCCACTCTCCCCCCCCCGATCTTCCACTCCCCTCCCCGATCTTCCCCTCTCCCCCCGATCTTCCACTCCCCCCCCGATCTTCCACTCCCCCCGATCTTCCACTCCCCCCCCGATCTTCCACTCTCCCCCCCCCGATCTTCCACTCCCCCCCCGATCTTCCACTCCCCCCCCGATCTTCCACTCTCCCCCCCCGATCTTCCACTCCCCCCCCGATCTTCCACTCTCCCCCCCCCCGATCTTCCACTCCCCTCCCCGATCTTCCACTCTCCCCCCCCCGATCTTCCACTCCCCCCCCGATCTTCCACTCCCCCCCCGATCTTCCCCTCTCCCCCCGATCTTCCACTCCCCCCCCGATCTTCCACTCCCCCCCCCGATCTTCCACTCCCCCCCCGATCTTCCACTCTCCCCCCCCCCGATCTTCCACTCCCCTCCCCGATCTTCCACTCTCCCCCCCCCGATCTTCCACTCTCCCCCCCCAATCTTCCACTCCCCTCCCCGATCTTCCACTCCCCCCCCCGATCTTCCACTCCCCCCCCCGATCTTCCACTCCCCTCCCCGATCTTCCACTCTCCCCCCCCCCGATCTTCCACTCCCCTCCCCGATCTTCCACTCTCCCCCCCCCCGATCTTCCACTCCCCTCCCCGCTCTTCCACTCTCCCCCCCCCGATCTTCCACTCTCCCCCCCCGATCTTCCACTCCCCTCCCCGATCTTCCACTCTCCCCCCCCCGATCTTCCACTCCCCTCCCCGATCTTCCACTCCCCCCCCCGATCTTCCACTCTCCCCCCCCCGATCTTCCACTCCCCTCCCCGATCTTCCACTCCCCCCCCCGATCTTCCACTCTCCCCCCCCCGATCTTCCACTCCCCTCCCCGATCTTCCACTCCCCCCGCCGATCTTCCACTCTCCCCCCCCCGATCTTCCACTCTCCCCCCACGATCTTCCACTCCCCTCCCCGATCTTCCCCTCACTCCCCGATCTTCCACTCTCCCCCCCCCCCGATCTTCCACTCTCCCCCCCCGATCTTCCACTCTCCCCCCCCGATCTTCCACTCTCCCCCCCCGATCTTCCACTCTCCCCCCCCGATCTTCCACTCTCCCCCTCCCCGATCTTCCACTCTCCCCCCCCCCAATCTTCCACTCTCCCCCCCCCCCGATCTTCCACTCTCCCCCCCCGATCTTCCACTCTCCCCCCCCGATCTTCCACTCTCCCCCTCCCCGATCTTCCACTCTCCCCCCCCCCGATCTTCCACTCTCCCCCCCCCCCGATCTTCCACTCTCCCCCCCCGATCTTCCACTCTCCCCCCCCGATCTTCCACTCCCCCCCCCACTATCTTCCACTCTCCACCCCCCGATCTTCCACTCTCCCCCCCCCGATCTTCCACTCTCCCCCCCGATCTTCCACTCTCCCCCCCGATCTTCCACTCTCCCCCCCGATCTTCCACTCTCCCCCCCGATCTTCCACTCTCCCCCCCGATCTTCCACTCTCCCCCCCCCGATCTTCCACTCTGCCCCCCGATCTTCCACTCTCCCCCCCCCGATCTTCCACTCTCCCCCCCCGATCTTCCACTCCCCCCCCCGATCTTCCACTCCCCCCCCCGATCTTCCACTCCCCCCCCCGATCTTCCCCTCTCCCCCCCCCGATCTTCCACTCTCCCCTCCCCGATCTTCCACTCCCCCCCCCGATCTTCCACTCCCCCCCCCGATCTTCCACTCCCCCCCCCGATCTTCCACTCTCCCCCCCCGATCTTCCACTCCCCCCCCCGATCTTCCACTCCCCTCCCCGATCTTCCACTCCCCCCCCCGATCTTCCACTTCCCTCCCGATCTTCCTCTCCCCCCCCCCGATCTTCCACTCTCCCCCCGATCTTCCCCTCTCCTCCCCGATCTTCCCCTCTCCCCCCCCCGATCTTCCACTCTCCCCTCCCCGATCTTCCACTCCCCCCCCCGATCTTCCACTCCCCCCCCCGATCTTCCACTCCCCCCCCCGATCTTCCCCTCCCCCCCCCGATCTTCCACTCCCCCCCCCGATCTTCCACTCCCCCCCCGATCTTCCACTCTCCCCCCCCCCGATCTTCCACTCCCCTCCCCGATCTTCCCCTCTCCCCCCGATCTTCCACTCCCCCCCCGATCTTCCACTCCCCCCCCGATCTTCCACTCTCCCCCCCCAATCTTCCACTCCCCTCCCCAATCTTCCACTCCCCTCCCCGATCTTCCACTCTCCCCCCCCAATCTTCCACTCCCCTCCCCGATCTTCCACTCTCCCCCCCCGATCTTCCACTCTCCCCCCCGATCTTCCACTCTCCCCCCCCAATCTTCCACTCTCCCCCCCCGATCTTCCACTCTCCCCCCCCAATCTTCCACTCCCCTCCCCGATCTTCCACTCTCCCCCCCCGATCTTCCACTCTCCCCCCCCAATCTTCCACTCTCCCCCCCCGATCTTCCACTCTCCCCCCCCAATCTTCCACTCTCCCCCCCCGATCTTCCACTCTCCCCCCCCAATCTTCCACTCCCCTCCCCAATCTTCCACTCCCCTCCCCGATCTTCCACTCTCCCCCCCCAATCTTCCACTCCCCTCCCCGATCTTCCACTCTCCCCCCCCCGATCTTCCACTTCCCTCCCGCGATCTTCCACTCTCCCCCCCCCGATCTTCCTCTCCCCCCCCCCGATCTTCCACTCTCCCCCCCCGATCTTCCACTCTCCCCCCCCAATCTTCCACTCCCCTCCCCAATCTTCCACTCTCCCCCCCCGATCTACCACTCCCCCCCCCGATCTTCCCCTCTCCCCCCGATCTTCCACTCTCCCCCCCCCCCGATCTACCACTCCCCCCCCCGATCTTCCCCTCTCCCCCCGATCTTCCACTCTCTCCCCCCCCCGATCTTCCACTCTCCCCCCCCCGATCTTCCACTCTCCCCCCCCCGATCTTCCCCTCTCCCCCCGATCTTCCACTCTCCCCCCCCGATCTTCCCCTCTCCCCCCCGATCTTCCACTCCCCTCCCCCGATCTTCCACTCTCCCCCCCCCGATCTTCCACTCTCCCCCCCCCGATCTTCCACTCTCCCCCCCCGATCTTCCACTCTCCCCCCCACTGTCTTCCACTCTCCCCCCACCCGATCTTCCATTCCCCCCCCCGATCTTCCACTCCCCCCCCCGATCTTCCACTCTCCCCCCCCGATCTTCCCCTCTCCCCCCCCCGATCTTCCACTCCCCTCCCCCGATCTTCCACTCTCCCCCCCCCGATCTTCCACTCTCCCCCCCCCGATCTTCCACTCTCCCCCCCCGATCTTCCACTCTCCCCCCCACTGTCTTCCACTCTCCCCCCCCCGATCTTCCACTCCCCTCCCCGATCTTCCATTCCCCCCCCCGATCTTCCACTCCCCCCCCCGATCTTCCACTCTCCCCCCCCGATCTTCCACTCTCCCCCACCGATCTTCCCCTCTACCCCCGATCTTCCACTCCCCCCCCCCGATCTTCCACTCTACCCCCAATCTTCCACTCTCCCCCCCCCGATCTTCCACTCTCCCCCCCGATCTTCCACTCTCCCCCACCCCGCTCTTCCACTCTCCCTCCCCCCAATCTTCCACTCCCCCCCCCGATCTTCCACTCCCCTCCCCGATCTTCCACTCCCCTCCCCGATCTTCCACTCTCCCCCCCCCGATCTTCCACTCTCCCCCCGATCTTCCACTCTCCCCCCCCCGATCTTCCACTCTCCCCCCGATCTTCCACTCTCCCCCCCCGATCTTCAACTCTCCCCCCCCCGATCTTCCACTCTCCCCCCGATCTTCCACTCTCCCCCCCCCGATCTTCCACTCTCCCCCCGATCTTCCACTCTCCCCCCCCGATCTTCAACTCTCCCCCCCCCGATCTTCCACTCTCCCCCCCCCGATCTTCCCCTCTCCCCCCTGATCTTCCACTCCCATCGCCCGATCTTCCACTCTCCCCCCCCCGATCTTCCACTCTCCCCCCCGATCTTCCCCTCTCCCCCCCGATCTTCCACTCTCCCCCCCCCGATCTTCCACTCTCCCCCCCGATCTTCCACTCTCCCCCCCCCCGATCTTCCACTCCCCCCCCGATCTTCCCCTCTCCCCCCCGATCTTCCACTCTCCCCCCCCCGATCTTCCCCCTCCCCCCCGATCTTCCCCTCTCCCCCCCCCGATCTTCCACTCTCCCTCCCCGATCTTCCACTCTCCCTCCCCGATCTTCCACTCTCCCCCCCCCGATCTTCCACTCTCCCCCCCCCGATCTTCCCCTCTCCCCCAACATCTTCCACTCTCCCCCACGATCTTCCCTTCTCCCCCCCCCGATCTTCCACTCTCCCCCCGACTATCTTCCACTCTCCCCCCCCGATCTTCCACTCTCCCCCCCCCGATCTTCCACTCTCCCCCACGATCTTCCCTTCTCCCCCCCCCGATCTTCCACTCTCCCCCCGACTATCTTCCACTCTCCCCCCCCCGATCTTCCACTCTCCCCCCCCGATCTTCCACTCTCCCCCCCCCGATCTTCCACTTCCCTCCCGCGATCTTCCACTCTCCCCCCCCCAATCTTCCACTCCCCTCCCCGATCTTCCACTCTCCCCCCCCGATCTTCCACTCTCCCCCCCAATCTTCCACTCCCCTCCCCGATCTTCCACTCTCCCCCCCGATCTTCCACTCCCCTCCCCGATCTTCCACTCCCCCCCCCGATCTTCCACTCCCCCCCCCGATCTTCCCCTCACTCCCCCGATCTTCCACTCTCCCCCCCCCGATCTTCCCCTCACTCCCCCGATCTTCCACTCTCCCCCCCCCGATCTTCCCCTCACTCCCGCGATCTTCCACTCTCCCCCCCCCGATCTTCCACTCCCCTCCCCGATCTTCCACTCTCCCCCCCCGATCTTCCACTCTCCCCCCCGATCTTCCACTCTCCCCCCCCCCGATCTTCCACTTCCCTCCCGCGATCTTCCACTCTCCCCCCCCCAATCTTCCACTCCCCCCCCCGATCTTCCACTCCCCTCCCCGATCTTCCACTCCCCCCCCGATCTTCCACTCCCCTCCCCGATCTTCCACTCTCCCCCCCGATCTTCCACTCCCCCCCCGATCTTCCACTTCCCCCCCCCAATCTTCCACTCCCCTCCCCGATCTTCCACTCTCCCCCCCCCCAATCTTCCACTCCCCTCCCCGATCTTCCACTCCCCTCCCCGATCTTCCACTCTCCCCCCCCCGATCTTCCACTCCCCTCCCCGATCTTCCACTCTCCCCCCCAATCTTCCACTCTCCCCCCCCCCAATCTTCCACTCTCCCCCCCCCCAATCTTCCACTCTCCCCCCCCCCAATCTTCCACTCTCCCCCCCCCAATCTTCCACTCCCCCCCCGATCTTCCACTCCCCTCCCCGATCTTCCACTCCCCCCCCGATCTTCCACTCCCCTCCCCGATCTTCCACTCCCCCCCCCGATCTTCCACTCCCCCCCCGATCTTCCACTCCCCTCCCCGATCTTCCACTCCCCCCCCCGATCTTCCACTCTCCCCCCCCGATCTTCCACTCCCCCCCCCGATCTTCCACTCTCCCCCCCCCCGATCTTCCACTCCCCTCCCCGATCTTCCACTCTCCCCCCCCCGATCTTCCACTCTCCCCCCCCAATCTTCCACTCCCCTCCCCGATCTTCCACTCCCCTCCCCGATCTTCCACTCTCCCCCCCCGATCTTCCACTCTCCCCCCCCCGATCTTCCACTCTCCCCCCCCAATCTTCCACTCCCCTCCCCGATCTTCCACTCCCCTCCCCGATCTTCCACTCCCCTCCCCGATCTTCCACTCTCCCCCACCCCGCTCTTCCACTCTCCCCCCCCCGATCTTCCACTCTCCCCCCCCGATCTTCCACTCCCCTCCCCGATCTTCCACTCTCCCCCCCCCGATCTTCCACTCCCCTCCCCGATCTTCCACTCCCCCCCCCGATCTTCCACTCTCCCCTCCCCGATCTTCCACTCTCCCCCCCCCGATCTTCCACTCTCCCCCCACGATCTTCCACTCCCCTCCCCGATCTTCCCCTCACTCCCCGATCTTCCACTCTCCCCCCCCCCCGATCTTCCACTCTCCCCCCCCGATCTTCCACTCTCCCCCCCCGATCTTCCACTCTCCCCCTCCCCGATCTTCCACTCTCCCCCCCCAATCTTCCACTCTCCCCTCCCCGATCTTCCCCTCACTCCCCGATCTTCCACTCTCCCCCCCCCCCCGATCTTCCACTCTCCCCCCCCGATCTTCCACTCTCCCCCCCCGATCATCCACTCTCCCCCCCCGATCTTCCACTCTCCCCCCCCCGATCTTCCACTCTCCCCCCCCGATCTTCCACTCTCCCCCCCCCCCGATCTTCCACTCTCCCCCCCCGATCTTCCACTCTCCCCCCCCGATCATCCACTCTCCCCCCCCGATCTTCCACTCTCCCCCCCCGATCTTCCACTCTCCCCCCCCCGATCTTCCACTCTCCCCCCCGATCTTCCACTCTCCCCCCCCCGATCTTCCACTCCCCTCCCCGATCTTCCACTCTCCCCCCCCCCGATCTTCCACTCCCCTCCCCGATCTTCCACTCCCCCCCCCACTATCTTCCACTCTCCCCCCCCCGATCTTCCCCTCTCCCCCCGATCTTCCACACTCCCCCCCCCCCCGATCTTCCACTCTCCCCCCCCGATCTTCCACTCTCCCCCCCGATCTTCCACTCTCCCCCCCCGATCTTCCACTCTCCCCCCCGATTTTCCACTCTCCCCCCCACTATCTTCCACTCTCCCCCCCCCCGATCTTCCCTCTCCCCCCCGATCATCCACTCTCCCCCCCCGATCTTCCACTCTCCCCCCCCCCGATCTTCCACTCCCCTCCCCGATCTTCCACTCTCCCCCCCCGATCTTCCACTCTCCCCCCCCGATCTTTCACTCTCCCCCCCGATCTTCCACTCTCCCCCCCCCGATCTTCCCCTCTCCCCCCGATCTTCCACACTCCCCCCCCCCCGATCTTCCACTCTCCCCCCCCGATCTTCCACTCTCCCCCCCGATCTTCCACTCTCCCCCCCGATCTTCCACTCTCCCCCCCCCGATCTTCCACTCCCCCCCCCGATCTTCCACTCTCCCCCCCCGATCTTCCACTCTCCCCCCCGATCTTCCACTCTCCCCCCCGATCTTCCACTCTCCCCCCCCCGATCTTCCACTCCCCCCCCCGATCTTCCACTCCCCTCCCCGATCTTCCACTCTCCCCCCCCCCGATCTTCCACTCCCCTCCCCGATCTTCCACTCCCCCCCCCACTATCTTCCACTCTCCCCCCCACTATCTTCCACTCTCCCCCCCCCCGATCTTCCCCCTCCCCCCCGAACTTCCCCTCTCCCCCCCGATCTTCCCCCTCCCCCGCCGAGCTTCCACTCTCCCTCCCCGATCTTCCCCTCTCCCCCCCCGATCTTCCACTCTCCCCCCCACTATCTTCCACTCTCCCCCCCCCCGATCTTCCCCCTCGCCCCCGATCTTCCACTCTCCCCCCCGATCTTCCCCCTCCCCCGCCGAGCTTCCACTCTCCCTCCCCGATCTTCCACTCTCCCTCCCCGATCTTCCACTCTCCCCCCCCGATCTTCCACTCCCCTCCCCAATCTTCCACTTCCCCCCCCCCCCGATCTTCCCCTCTCCCCCAACATCTTCCACTCTCCCCCGCCGATCTTCCACTCTCCCCCCCGATCTTCCACTCTCCCCCCCGATCTTCCCCTCTCCCCCCGGATCTTCCCCCTCCCCCGCCGATCTTCCACTCTCCCTCCCCGATCTTCCACTCTCCCCCCCCGATCTTCCACTCCCCCCCCCAATCTTCCACTTTCCCACCCCCCCCGATCTTCCCCTCTCCCCCAACAACTTCCACTCTCCCCCATGATCTTCCCTTCTCTCCCCCCTACTATCTTCCACTCTCCCCCCCCGATCTTCCACTCCCCCCCCCGATCTTCCACTCTCCCCCCGATCTTCCCCCTCCCCCGCCGATCTTCCACTCTCCCCCCCGATCTTCCACTCCCCCCCCCGATCTTCCTCCTCCCCCGCCGATCTACCACTCTCCCCCCCGATCTTCCACTCCCCCCCCCCGATCTTCCACTTCCCCCCCCCCCCGATCTTCCCCTCTCCCCCAACATCTTCCACTCCCCCCCCCGATCTTCCTCCTCCCCCGCCGATCTACCACTCCCCCCCCCGATCTTCCACTCTCCCCCCCCCGATCTTCCCCTCTCCCCCAACATCTTCCACTCTCCCCCACGATCTTCCCTTCTCCCCCCCCCGATCTTCCACTCTCCCCCCCCCGATCTTCCACTCTCCCCCCCCCCGATCTTCCACTCTCCCCCCCCGATCTTCCCCTCTCCCCCCCGATCTTCCACTCTCCCCCCCCCGATCTTCCACTCTCCCCCACGATCTTCCCTTCTCCCCCCCCCGATCTTCCACTCTCCCCCCCCCCGATCTTCCACTCTCCCCCCCCCCGATCTTCCACTCTCCCCCCCGATCTTCCCCTCTCCCCCGCCGATCTTCCCCCCCCCCGATCTTCCCCTCTCCCCCCCCGATCTTCCCCTCTCCCCCGCCGATCTTCCACTCTCCCCCCCGAACTTCCCCCTCCCCCCCGATCTTCCCCTCTCCCCCCCGATCTTCCACTCCCCCCCCCGATCTTCCACTCTCCTCCCCGATCTTCCACTCTCCCCCCCCCGATCTTCCACTCCCCCCCCGATCTTCCACTCTCTCCCCCCCGATCTTCCACTCTCCCCCCACCCGATCTTCCACTCTCCCCCCACTATCTTCCACTCTCCCCCCCCCGATCTTCCCCTCTCCCCACCGATCTTCCACTCTCCCCCCCCCGATCTTCCACTTTCCCCCCCCGATCTTCCCCTCTCCCCCCCGATCTTCCACTCTCCCCCCCCGATCTTCCACTTTCCCCCCCCGATCTTCCACTCTCCCCCCCACTATCTTCCACTCTCCCCCCCCCGATCTTCCACTCTCCCCCCCCGATCTTCCCCCTCCCCCCCGATCTTCCCCTCTCCCCCCCGATCTTCCACTCTCCCCCCCCCGATCTTCCACTCTCCCCCCCCGATCTTCCACTCTCCCCCCCGATCTTCCCCCTCCCCCGCCGATCTTCCACTCTCCCCCCCGATCTTCCACTCTCCCCCCCGATCTTCCACTCTCCCCCCCCGATCTTCCCCTCTCCCCCCCCCGATCTTCCACTCTCCCCCCCGATCTTCCACTCTCCCCCCCACTATCTTCCACTCTCCCCCCCCCCGATCTTCCCCCTCCCCCCCGATCTTCCCCTCTCCCCCCCGATCTTCCCCCTCCCCCGCCGAGCTTCCACTCTCCCTCCCCGATCTTCCCCTCTCCCCCCCCCGATCTTCCACTCTCCCCCCCCCCCGATCTTCCACTCCACTCTCCCCCCCGATCTTCCACTCTCCCCCCCACTATCTTCCACTCTCCCCCCCCCCCGATCTTCCACTCTCCCCCCCGATCTTCCCCCTCCCCCGCCGAGCTTCCACCCTCCCTCCCCGATCTTCCACTCTCCCTCCCCGATCTTCCACTCTCCCCCCCCGATCTTCCACTCCCCTCCCCAATCTTCCACTTCCCCCCCCCCCCGATCTTCCCCTCTCCCCCAACATCTTCCACTCTCCCCCCCGATCTTCCACTCTCCCCCCCGATCTTCCACTCTCCCCCCCCCGATCTTCCCCTCTCCCCCCGATCTTCCCCTCTCCCCCCCCCCGATCTTCCCCTCTCCCCCCCGATCTTCCACTCTCCCCCCCACTATCTTCCACTCTCCCCCCCCCGATCTTCCACTCTCCCCCCCGATCTTCCACTCTCCCCCCCACTATCTTCCACTCTCCCCCCCCCCGATCTTCCCCTCTCCCCCCCCCCGATCTTCCACTCTCCCCCCGGATCTTCCCCCTCCCCCGCCGATCTTCCACTCTCCCTCCCCGATCTTCCACTCTCCCTCCCCGATCTTCCACTCTCCCCCCCCGATCTTCCACTCCCCCCCCCAATCTTCCACTTTCCCACCCCCCCCGATCTTCCCCTCTCCCCCAACAACTTCCACTCTCCCCCATGATCTTCCCTTCTCTCCCCCCTACTATCTTCCACTCTCCCCCCGACTATCTTCCACTCTCCCCCCCCCGATCTTCCACTCCACCCCCGATCTTCCACTCCCCCCCCCAATCTTCCACTTTCCCACCCCCCCCGATCTTCCCCTCTCCCCCAACAACTTCCACTCTCCCCCATGATCTTCCCTTCTCTCCCCCCTACTATCTTCCACTCTCCCCCCTACTATCTTCCACTCTCCCCCCCCGATCTTCCACTCCCCCCCCGATCTTCCACTCTCCCCCCCCGATCTTCCACTCTCCCCCCCGATCTTCCACTCCCCTCCCCGATCTTCCACTCTCCCCCCCCCGATCTTCCACTCTCCCCCCCCGATCTTCCACTCTCCCCCCCCCGATCTTCCACTCTCCCCCCCGATCTTCCACTCCCCCCACCGATCTTCCACTCTCCCCCCCCGATCTTCCACTCTCCCCCCCCCCGATCTTCCACTCTCCCCCCCCCGATCTTCCACTCTCCCCCCCGATCTTCCACTCCCCTCCCCGATCTTCCACTCTCCCCCCCCCGATCTTCCACTCTCCCCCCCCCGATCTTCCCCTCTCCCCCCCCCGATCTTCCACTCCCCTCCCCGATCTTCCCCTCACTCCCCCCCCCGATCTTCCACTCTCCCCCCCGATCTTCCACTCTCCCCCCCGATCTTCCCCCTCCCCCGCCGATCTTCCACTCCCCCCCCGATCTTCCACTCTCCCCCCCGATCTTCCCCTCTCTCCCCCCCGATCTTCCACTCTCCCCCCCCGATCTTCCACTCCCCCCCCGATCTTCCACTCTCCCCCCCGATCTTCCACTCCCCCCCCCGATCTTCCACTCCCCCCCCCGATCTTCCACTTTCCCCCCCCCCGATCTTCCCCTCTCCCCCAACATCTTCCACTCTCCCCCACGATCTTCCCTTCTCCCCCCCCCGATCTTCCACTCTCCCCCCCGATCTTCCACTCTCCCCCCCCGATCTTCCCCCTCCCCCGCCGATCTTCCACTCTCCCCCCCCGATCTTCCACTTTCCCCCCCCCCGATCTTCCCCTCTCCCCCAACATCTTCCACTCTCCCCCATGATCTTCCCTTCTCCCCCCCCCCGATCTTCCACTCTCCCCCCCCCGATCTTCCACTCTCCCCCAACATCTTCCACTCTCCCCCCCCGATCTTCCACTCTCCCCCCTACTATCTTCCACTCTCCCCCCTGATCTTCCACTCTCCCCCCCCGATCTTCCACTTTCCCCCCCCCCGATCTTCCACTCTCCCCCCCGATCTTCCACTCTCCCCCCACCCGATCTTCCACTCTCCCCCCACCCGATCTTCCACTCTCCCCCCCCGATCTTCCACTTTCCCCCCCCCCGATCTTCCACTCTCCCCCCCGATCTTCCACTCTCCCCCCACCCGATCTTCCACTCTCCCCCCCGATCTTCCACTCTCCCCCCACCCGATCTTCCACTCTCCCCCCACCCGATCTTCCACTCTCCCCCCACATCTTCCACTCTCCCCCCCCCGATCTTCCACTCTCCCCCCCCCGATCTTCCACTCTCCCCCCCCCCGATCTTCCACTCTCCCCCCCCCGATCTTCCACTCTCCCCCCCCCACTATCTTCCACTCTCCCCCACTATCTTCCACTCTCCCCCCCCCCGATCTTCCACTCTCCCCCCCACCCGATCTTCCACTCTCCCCCCCCCGATCTTCCACTCTCCCCCCCCCACTATCTTCCACTCTCCCCCCCGATCTTCCACTCTCCCCCCCGATCTTCCACTCTCCCCCCCGATCTTCCACTCTCCCCCCCGATCTTCCACTCTCCCCCCCCGATCTTCCCCTCTCCCCCCCGATCTTCCACTCCCCCCCCCGATCTTCCACTCGCCCCCCCGATCTTCCCCCTCCCCCCCCGATTTTCCACTCCCCCCCCCCCGATCTTCCACTCCCCACCCCGATCTTCCACTCTCCCCCCACCCGATCTTCCACTCTCCCCCCCGATCTTCCACTCTCCCCCCACCCGATCTTCCACTCTCCCCCCACCCGATCTTCCACTCTCCCCCCACATCTTCCACTCTCCCCCCCCCGATCTTCCACTCTCCCCCCCCCCGATCTTCCACTCTCCCCCCCCCCCCGATCTTCCACTCTCCCCCCCCCGATCTTCCACTCTCCCCCCCCCACTATCTTCCACTCTCCCCCACTATCTTCCACTCTCCCCCCCCCCGATCTTCCACTCCCCCCCCCCGATCTTCCACTCCCCACCCCGATCTTCCACTCCCCCCCCCAATCTTCCACTTTCCCCCCCCCCCCGATCTTCCCCTCTCCCCCAACATCTTCCACTCTCCCCCATGATCTTCCCTTCTCCCCCCCCCGATCTTCCACTCTCCCCCCCCGATCTTCCACTCTACCCCCCCCGATCTTCCACTCTCCCCCAACATCTTCCACTCTCCCCCATGATCTTCCCTTCTCCCCCCCCCCGATCTTCCACTCTCCCCCCACGATCTTCCCTTCTCCCCCCCCGATCTTCCACTCTCCCCCCCCGATCTTCCACTTTCCCCCCCCCCGATCTTCCACTCTCCCCCACTATCTTCCACTCTCCCCCCCCCGATCTTCCACTCTCCCCCCACGATCTTCCCTTCTCCCCCCCCCGATCTTCCACTCTCCCCCACTATCTTCCACTCCCCCCCCCGATCTTCCACTCTCCCCCCCCCGATCTTCCACTCTCCCCCCCCCGATCTTCCACTCTCCCCCCACCCGATCTTCCACTCTCCCCCCACCCGATCTTCCACTCTCCCCCCACATCTTCCACTCTCCCCCCCCCGATCTTCCACTCTCCCCCCCCCGATCTTCCACTCTCCCCCCCCCCCGATCTTCCACTCTCCCCCCTCCGATCTTCCACTCTCCCCCCCCCACTATCTTCCACTCTCCCCCCCGATCTTCCACTCTCCCCCCCGATCTTCCACTCTCCCCCCCCGATCTTCCCCTCTCCCCCCCGATCTTCCACTCCCCCCCCCGATCTTCCACTCTCCCCCCCGATCTTCCCCCTCCCCCCCCGATTTTCCACTCCCCCACCCGATCTTCCACTCTCCCCCCCGATCTTCCCCTCTCCCCCACCGATCTTCCCCTCCCCCCCGATCTTCCACTCTCCCCCCCGATCTTCCCCTCTCCCCCACCGATCTTCCCCTCCCCCCCGATCTTCCACTCTCCCCCCCCGATCTTCCACTCTCCCCCCCCCCCCCGATCTTCCACTCCCCCCCCCGATCTTCCACTCTCCCCCCCGATCTTCCACTCCCCCCCCACCGATCTTCCCCTCCCCCCCGATCTTCCACTCTCCCCCCCGATCTTCCCCTCTCCCCCACCGATCTTCCCCTCCCCCCCGATCTTCCACTCTCCCCCCCGATCTTCCACTCTCCCCCCCCAATCTTCCCCTCACTCCCCCGATCTTCCACTCTCCCCCCCCCCCGATCTTCCACTCTCCCCCCCCCGCCGATCTTCCACTCCCCCCCCCGATCTTCCACTCCCCCCCCCGATCTTCCACTCTCCCCCCGATCTTCCACTCCCCCCCCCGATCTTCCACTCTCCCCCCCGATCTTCCCCTCTCCCCCCCGATCTTCCACTCTCCCCCCCCGATCTTCCACTCCCCTCCCCGATCTTCCACTCCCCCCCCCGATCTTCCACTCTCCCCCCCGATCTTCCACTTCCCCCCCCCGATCTTCCACTCCCCCCCCACTATCTTCCACTCTCCCCCCCCCCGATCTTCCACTCTCCCCCCCGATCTTCCCCCTCCCCCGCCGATCTTCCACTCTCCCCCCGCCGATCTTCCACTCTCCCCCCCGATCTTCCACTCCCCCCCCCGATCTTCCACTCTCCCCCCCCCCGATCTTCCCCTCTCCCCCCCGATCTTCCACTCTCCCCCCCGATCTTCCACTCTCCCCCCCGATCTTCCTCTCTCCCCCCCGATCTTCCACTCTCCCCCCCCCGATCTTCCCCTCTCCCCCCCCGATCTTCCCCTCTCCCCCCCGATCTTCCCCTCTCCCCCCCGATCTTCCACTCTCCCCCCCCCGATCTTCCACTTTCCCCCCCCGATCTTCCACTCTCCCCCCCCCCGATCTTCCACTCTCCCCCCCCCGATCTTCCACTCTCCCCCCCCGATCTTCCACTCTCCCCCCCGATCTTCCCCCTCCCCCCCGATCTTCCCCTCTCCCCCACTATCTTCCACTCTCCCCCCCGATCTTCCCCCTCCCCCGCCGATCTTCCACTCTCCCCCCCGATCTTCCCCTCTCCCCCACTATCTTCCACTCTCCCCCCCGATCTTCCCCCTCCCCCGCCGATCTTCCCCCTCCCCCGCCGATCTTCCACTCTCCCCCGCCGATCTTCCCCTCTCCCCCCCGATCTTCCCCTCTCCCCCCCCGATCTTCCCCTCTCCCCCCCGATCTTCCACTCTCCCCCCCCGATCTTCCACTTTCCCCCCCCGATCTTCCACTCTCCCCCCCAATATCTTCCACTCTCCCCCCCCCGATCTTCCACTCTCCCCCCCCCGATCTTCCACTCTCCCCCCCAATATCTTCCACTCTCCCCCCCCCCCCGATCTTCCACTCTCCCCCCCAATATCTTCCACTCTCCCCCCCCCCGATCTTCCACTCTCCCCCCCACTATCTTCCACTCTCCCCCCCCCGATCTTCCACTTTCCCCCCCCGATCTTCCACTCTCCCCCCCACTATCTTCCACTCTCCCCCCCCCCCGATCTTCCACTCTCCCCCCACATCTTCCACTCTCCCCCCCGATCTTCCACTCTCCCCCCCGATCTTCCACTCTCCCCCCCGATCTTCCACTCTCCCCCCCCGATCTTCCCCTCTCCCCCCGATCTTCCCCTCTCCCCCCCCACGATCTTCCACTCTCCCCCCCACTATCTTCCACTCTCCCCCCCCCGATCTTCCCCCTCCCCCCCCGATCTTCCCCTCTCCCCCCCCCCGATCTTCCACTCTCCCCCCGGATCTTCCCCCTCCCCCGCCGATCTTCCCCCTCCCTCCCCGATCTTCCACTCTCCCTCCCCGATCTTCCACTCTCCCCCCCCCGATCTTCCACTCCCCCCCCCAATCTTCCACTTTCCCACCCCCCCCGATCTTCCCCTCTCCCCCAACAACTTCCACTCTCCCCCATGATCTTCCCTTCTCTCCCCCCTACTATCTTCCACTCTCCCCCCTACTATCTTCCACTCTCCCCCCCCCGATCTTCCACTCCACCCCCGATCTTCCACTCTCCCCCAACATCTTCCACTCTCCCCCCCAATCTTCCACTCTCCCCCCCCAATCTTCCCCTCACTCCCCGATCTTCCACTCTCCCCCCCCCGATCTTCCACTCTCCCCCCCCCGATCTTCCACTCTCCCCCGCCGATCTTCCCCTCTCCCCCCCCCCGATCTTCCACTCCCCCCACCGATCTTCCCCTCACTCCCCCCCCCGATCTTCCACTCTCACTCCCCGATCTTCCACTCTCCCCCCCCCGATCTTCCACTCTCCCCCCCCCGATCTTCCACTCTCCCCCGCCGATCTTCCCCTCTCCCCCCCCCCGATCTTCCACTCCCCCCACCGATCTTCCCCTCACTGCCCCCCCCGATCTTCCACTCTCCCCCCCCCGATCTTCCACTCTCCCCCGCCGATCTTCCCCTCTCCCCCCCCCCGATCTTCCACTCCCCCCACCGATCTTCCCCTCACTCCCCCCCCCGATCTTCCACTCTCCCCCCCGATCTTCCACTCTCCCCCCCGATCTTCCACTCTCCCCCCCCGATCTTCCCCTCTCCCCCCCCCGATCTTCCCCTCTCCCCCCCCGATCTTCCACTCTCCCCCCCACTATCTTCCACTCTCCCCCCCCCCGATCTTCCCCCTCGCCCCCGATCTTCCACTCTCCCCCCCGATCTTCCCCCTCCCCCGCCGAGCTTCCACTCTCCCTCCCCGATCTTCCACTCTCCCTCCCCGATCTTCCACTCTCCCCCCCCGATCTTCCACTCCCCTCCCCAATCTTCCACTTCCCCCCCCCCCCGATCTTCCCCTCTCCCCCAACATCTTCCACTCTCCCCCGCCGATCTTCCACTCTCCCCCCCGATCTTCCACTCTCCCCCCCGATCTTCCACTCTCCCCCCCCCCCGATCTTCCCCTCTCCCCCCGGATCTTCCCCCTCCCCCGCCGATCTTCCACTCTCCCTCCCCGATCTTCCACTCTCCCCCCCCGATCTTCCACTCCCCCCCCCAATCTTCCACTTTCCCACCCCCCCCGATCTTCCCCTCTCCCCCACATCTTCCACTCTCCCCCCACCCGATCTTCCACTCTCCCCCCCCGATCTTCCACTCTCCCCCCCGATCTTCCCCCTCCCCCCCCGATTTTCCACTCCCCCCCCCGATCTTCCACTCCCCCCCCCGATCTTCCACTCTCCCCCCGATCTTCCCCCTCCCCCGCCGATCTTCCACTCTCCCCCCCGATCTTCCACTCCCCCCCCCGATCTTCCTCCTCCCCCGCCGATCTACCACTCTCCCCCCCGATCTTCCACTCCCCCCCCCCGATCTTCCACTTCCCCCCCCCCCGATCTTCCCCTCTCCCCCAACATCTTCCACTCCCCCCCCCGATCTTCCTCCTCCCCCGCCGATCTACCACTCCCCCCCCCGATCTTCCACTCTCCCCCCCCCGATCTTCCCCTCTCCCCCAACATCTTCCACTCTCCCCCACGATCTTCCCTTCTCCCCCCCCCGATCTTCCACTCTCCCCCCCCCGATCTTCCACTCTCCCCCCCGATCTTCCCCTCTCCCCCGCCGATCTTCCCCTCTCCCCCCCCGATCTTCCCCTCTCCCCCCCCGATCTTCCCCTCTCCCCCGCCGATCTTCCACTCTCCCCCCCGATCTTCCCCCTCCCCCCCGATCTTCCCCTCTCCCCCCCGATCTTCCACTCCCCCGCCGATCTTCCACTCTCCCCCCCGATCTTCCCCCTCCCCCCCGATCTTCCCCTCCCCCCCCCGATCTTCCACTCTCCTCCCCGATCTTCCACTCTCCCCCCCGATCTTCCACTCCCCCCCCCGATCTTCCACTCTCTCCCCCCCGATCTTCCCCTCTCCCCCCCGATCTTCCACTCCCCCCCCCGATCTTCCACTCTCCCCCCCGATCTTCCACTCTCCCCCCCGATCTTCCACTCTCCCCCCCGATCTTCCACTCTCCCCCCCGATCTTCCCCTCCCCCCCCCGATCTTCCACTCTCCTCCCCGATCTTCCACTCTCCCCCCCGATCTTCCACTCCCCCCCCCGATCTTCCACTCTCCCCCCCCCGATCTTCCACTCTCCCCCCCGATCTTCCACTCTCCCCCGCCGATCTTCCACTCCCCCCCCCCGATCTTCCACTCCCCCCCCCGATCTTCCACTCTCCCCCCCGATCTTCCACTCCCCCCCCCGATCTTCCACTCTCTCCCCCCCGATCTTCCACTCCCCCCCCCGATCTTCCACTCCCCCCCCCGATCTTCCACTCTCCCCCCCCCCGATCTTCCACTCCCCCCCCCGATCTTCCACTCTCCCCCGCCGATCTTCCCCTCCCCGATCTTCCACTCTCCCCCCCCCGATCTTCCCCTCCCCGATCTTCCACTCTCCCCCGCCGATCTTCCACTCTCCCCCCCCGATCTTCCCCTCCCCGATCTTCCACTCTCCCCCGCCGATCTTCCACTCTCCCCCCCCCGATCTTCCCCTCCCCGATCTTCCACTCTCCCCCTCCCCCGCCCTTCATGTTGCAGCTCCTGACAGCAGCCAGGCTGTCAATCAGGCTGGCTGCCGGGCGCGAAACCCGGAGAGGCCGTTAATCACCATCAATTACGATGCGATCGAGTCGGAAACAGTAAGTTTTATTCATTCGGGTTTGCCACACGCACCTTCACCGCCCTCCCCCCGCTGCCAACCCGCCACTATTTCCACATTGAGCCTTGTGTCTCAGTACTGCATCCTGTGAGACAGATCCTCACCAAGTCAGCCTCCTCCTTCATACCCTGAGTATTACACACTCCACTGGGTCAGAGAGCTTCTACCCAACAATGACACAGCGTTTAATCAGCTGACAAACCTCGTTAAATTAAACTATTTAAAATGATTAAGGGATTCACAGAGAAACTATTTCCTCTGGTGAGGGAATCCAGAACAAGAACGAGGGACATAATCTTAAAATTAGAGCCAGACCATTTAGGAGTGAAATCAGGAAGCACTTCCTCACACGAAGGGTGGTGGAAATAATATCCGCCTCGCCCAAATTTCTTCTGCGAAGTTTCTTTTTTGGTATTCGGTGTCAGACCAAAAAAAACCCAGATTCATTCCCCAGTTTGTGTTGGGTTAGCAGCTGATAGAAGCCAGGGAGGTGAAAGAGGGTGTAGAATGGACCTCGGTGCTTTAGAGAGGGTAAAATCAGTCAGGCCTGCAACTCCTGTTTGCTAGTCAGCAATCCCTGCTGGGGAAGGTATGTTTGGGCATTGGGTAAGGGCAGGATTGGGCTTGTGTGTGATGCACCTCACTGTCGGATAACATGGCCAATTCTCATAGCCCAGACTCCAGATAGGGCCGTTTGTGGCCAGGTTCCAGAGGCCACCTCATACTCCCAGAACCAATGTTTTCAGGAGAGATGGGAAGAATGTGGGAGGGAGGGAAATCTCTGCATTATAAAGAAAAAAAAGAACTTGCATTTATATAGCGCCTTTCATGACCTCAGGACGACCCTAAGCACTTTACAGCCAATTAAGTACTTTTGAAGTTTAGTCACTATTGTAAAGTAGGAAACGCGGCAGCCAATTTATGCACAGCAAGGTCCCACAAACAGCAATGTGATAAGGACCAGATAATCTGTTTTTTAGTGATGTTGATTGAGGGATAAATATTGGCCCAGGACACAGGGGTGGGGTACTCCCCTGCTCTTCTTTGAAATAATGCCATGGGATCTTTTACATTCACCTGAAGGGGGCAGACAGAGCCTCAGTTTAACATCTCATCAGACAGACGGCACCTCTGACAGTGCAGCACTCCCTCAGCACTGCTCTGGGAGCATCAGCCTGGATTTTGTGCTCAAGCCTCTGGAGTGAGACTGTGAACCCACTGACCTTCTGACTCAGAGGCGAGAGTACTGCCCGCTGAGCCCCGGCGAGGATAGCGTCACACGGCAGTGACACACCTTGTGCTTTAATACAAGTTTTCTGTGTAATTTAGGTTAATTTTGAGAGACTCTGTCGAGTGCATGAAGTTGAAGTGAGCGACACAAAGAACAAAGTCGAGGAGCTTCAACGGCAACTGAGCGATATGAGAACTCAGATGACCGGGGCGAAATTGGAGCAGGGTAAGGAGACACAGGCCTCGATTTTAACTCGGCGGTGGGGACGGTGCATGCGGGGGGATGCCTAGGGCGAGCAACAAACTCATACGTCAAGGCCCGGAGAGATTCAAACTCGTTTCCAGATCCAGGTCTTGACTCCCGCCCAAACCCAGCAGGCCTGGCCGATGACGTCATCGGAGCCCGATCTGCATATTTGGAGAGGACCCCAGTGGCTTGGGGGCGGGCGATCATGTCGCCTGCAATTTAAAATTGCAGTGGGTCAGATCCGGGCAGGAAAGGCGTGGGTCAGGCTCCACAATACAAAATAAGAACCAAAAAAAACACAACCAAAGCAAAAACAATGATTGGAATTTTCAGTCTCCTCCTCTTCTGTTTCTGGGAGGAGGGGAGACAATAACTCCAGACTGAAGGGATGCATGAAAGTGAGTATTCTGTGGGTAAGGTCATTGCCTTGTTTGGGTTTTTCTTACGATCAGTGTTTGAACATCTCTGGCTGTAGGAAACCTGTCGCACCAGTTGGAGGAGCAGGATGCACTAATCGCACGCTTCACACGGATGAAAGTGGCCTTCACCCAACAAATAGAGGAGCTGAAGAATCAGCTGGAGGAGGAATCGAGGGTTTGTGTCTGTGTTTGGCCTCCTGTGGCCCTTCCTCAAAAGCAGCCCGGGAACCCGGAGTGAAATTTCCAATTTAAAAAAAAAATTCATTCTCACACTCGGAGTACTGAGCGCAATTCTGGTCTCCATATTATAAAAAGAATATAGGTGTATTGGAGAGGGTGCAAATAAGATTCACAAGGATGATACCGGAACTGAGAGGATATACTTATCAGGAAAGGATGAACAGGCTGGGGCTCTTCTCTCTACAAAAGAGAAGACTGAGGGGTGACCTGATAGAGGTCTTTAAGATAATGAAAGTGTTTGATAGGGTAGACGTAGAGAAAATGGGGGGAAAATTGGTTAAGGGTCCATTCTGGGCGATATTAGCGCGAAACACCCTGCGTCCGATGGGCCCTGGGCAGGCAAGACACAGGTTTGGTCCCAAGGGAGCACTTACCTGCAATCGAGTTCCATTCCAGGCCCCACATACCAATAAACTCTTTCCATCAGTACACAACTCTTCCAATCAGATGCTTCTTCCCACCCTTACACATTACCACTGTTTCAAGCCGCCCACCCACAATTCACAGGCCACACACACTGGCAGCTGTTCAACCATGACAGGCACATCACCCAGGCACACGCCTCGCTTTCTTGCAGGAGAAGGTGGCGCATATCAAGAGGCAGCAAGTGGCAGTGGCATTTAGCCCCTCGAGCCTGTTCCACCATTCAGTGAGATCATGGTGGACCTGTGACCTAGCTCCATATACCCGCCTTAGCCCCATATCCCTTAATATCCTTGGTTCACAGAAATCTATCAATCTCAGATTTAACATTCACAAGTGAGCTAGCATCAACTGCTGTCTGCAGAAGAGCGTTCCAAACCTCTCCCACCCTTTGCGTGTAGAAGCATTTCCTAACTTCACTTCTGCACGTCCTGACTCTAAATGTTGGACTATGTCCCCACGTCCTAGTATTCAAGTCCAGGAGAGCTCCAAAAACAGTTACAAATGTCTCGGCAGCCAGAGGCAATAATCCAGCCACTAACCTGTAAATCCTGCATGGTCCCATTAAATAGCGCTGTTGGGGGGTCCTCCAGGCACTCTAAGACACATTCAGATGGTCGGGATTAAGACTGTACGTGAGTTGAGCGTTAAGACCCAAAATGGTATCTATCACTTTAAATCAGCGTTGTACACTGATTGAAGCCATTTTCTCCCTACTTTACATGATTCCAGCGTTCGTTATCTGCGCCTGCGCAAACTCCTATACCAAGATGGCATCTGGCGCACGTCACGCAGGAAACATGCTTGCGCATCCAAGACGCCATCTTGGATATCGGAGAGGCTGTGTAGCGCCAAAACAACAGGCGCGACACGGCCCAATTTAGCGCCCAATGTTTCCGCTTGTGGGGAAGTCCAAAACTAGGGGCCATGAATATAAGATAGTCACTAATAAATCCAACAGGGAATTCAGGAGAAACTTCTTTACCCAAAGAGTGGTAAGAATGTGGAACTCGCTACTACAAGGAGTAGTTGAGGTGAACAGCATAAATACATTTAAGGGGAAGCTAGATAAACACATGAAGGAGAAAGGAATAGAAGGATGAGCTGATAGGGTTAGATGAAGTAGGGAGGGAGGAGGCTCGAGTGCAGCATAGACACCAACATGAACCTTTTGAGCCGAATGACCTGTTCCTGTGCTGTAGACTCGAGGGAACTCAGTTAGATGTGGGCATCATTGGCGAGGCCGGCATTTATTGCCCATCGCTAGTTGCCCTTGAGAAGGTGGTGGTGAGCCGCCTTCTTGAACCGCTGCAGTCCGTGTGGTGAAGGTTCTCCTGAGATATATTTGCTGCAGTCCTGCTGTGGCCTAAACACAACAGCACTTCACCGATCGCTGTCATACATGACTGATGTGAAGTAAAAGTAGTTATATACCTTACTGATACTGATATACCACACAGATTTTGCATTACTATTTACAAACCGCTCCACTTATTTGCTTTAGATGTTCTTTATCCTGAAAACTCATATTCTCAGTTTTTTACATTAGTAATTTTTTTGGCCCTAACTCCCAATGTAGAATTGCAATGTTTGCTTAAAATGTAAGTGCTTAATCTCATGGAATCATAGAGCGCAGAAGGAGGTCATTCAACCCATTGTGTCTTTGAAAGAAATAAAAACAGAAAATGCTGGAAATACTCAGCAAGTCAGGCAGCATCTGTAGAGAAAGAAACAGAGCTAACGTTTCAGGTCGATGACCTTTCGTCAGTCAGAGTATTGTCTGCTTTTATTTCAGATTTCCAGCATCCGCAGTATTTTGCTTTTGATTTAGTGTCTGTGAAAGAGTTATCCAATTAGCCCCACTCCCCCACTCTTTCCCCATAGCCCTGAGAATTGTTCCTTTTCAAGTATGTATCTAATTCATTTATTATTCTACTCTCCCCCCTGCCCAAAACCTCTCTTTTCTCAGTTATTTACATGGTTATAAAAAATAGCGTTCGTCTCCTTAATTCCCGTGGGGAATTTGCAATTTTTGCACCAGTTGTCCTTGGTGCACCAATTAGCATCTGGAAATTCTTCACACTCAAGGACCAGGCGAAATTTCCAACTCAGGCTCTGCCGCCCATCCCCATCCCCCACCCCTCCCTTCCTCATACAGAAGGACAGGCCTGTGGAGGGAACTTCTTAAAGGTATATCTAGCATTAAATAATAACAGTAGGCAGAACTTTTTTGATTATTTTCAGAATTGTGAAATTCTTTATGTATTTGTTTTGCTAGCGATGTTATTTTTAGTTGTGTACCCTGATCTGAGTGAAAAAGTATTACCCTGCACAATGTTTTTAAATAAACATAATAGTGATTGTACTTTTCAAAAATATGGTGACAATTATGTACAGTGACAGACACAAACATTTTAAGTGAATCTGCCTCAGCCCATCTGCTGCTGAAACCCTCAACCATGCTTTTGTTACCTTGAGACTCAACCATTCCAATGCTCCCCTGGCCAGCATCCCATTTTCCATCCTCCATAAACTTAAGCTCATCCAAAATTCTGCTGCCTGTATCCTAACTCGCACCAAGCCCCGTTCACCCATCACCTCTGTGCTCGCTGACCTACGTTGGCTCCCGGTCCAGGAACGCCTCGATTTAAAATTCTCATCCTTGTGTTCAAATCCCTCCGTGGCCTCGCCCCCTCCCTATCTCTGTAACCTCCTCCAGCCCTAAAACCCTCAGGGAACTTTGCGTTCCTCCAATTCTTGCCTCTTGTCCATCCTCCGCTTCCTTCACCCCATCATTGGCGGCCGTGCCTTCAGCTATCTAGGCCCCAAGCCCTGGAATTCCCTCCCTAAACCTCTCCACCTCTTTCTCCTCCTTTAAGATGCTCTGTAAAACCTACCTCTTTGACCAAACTTTTAATTACCCTCCTTCTTTGGCTCGGTGTCAATTTTTGTCTGAAGTGCCTTGGGAGGTTTTACTACGTTAAAGGCGCTATATAAATGCAAGCTGTTGTTGTTGTATTTGATTGTTAGCGTTTTCCCCTCTGTCCACAGGCAAAGATGGGATTATCTCACAATCTGCAGGATGCGCGCAATGACTGCGATGTCCTTCGGGGGCAGGTCGAGGAAGAACAGGAGGAAAGATTGAACCTTCAGAAGTCTCTCTGCAAAGCCAACGCGGACGGGTTACTGTGGAAAGCTAAATACGAGACGGACGGCATTCAGAAGCTGATGGAATTGGAGGAGGCCAAGTATGATCTTTGAATTTAAACCGCACACATTTCCACGGGCAGGGGGTACAGGTTCAGAATGCAAACATGGAATTCAAATAACATGAGCAGGAGCTCGTTCTGAAGGTCTCTCACCTGGCTGTAAGAACACTGGGAACACGTGGCTGTCACAGCGATATTCTGCATAAAGACAAACAAAACTGTATCTCCCCAACAAGTAGCTTGTGCCATTGGTCGAGGAGGAGGCTTAGCACAGCAATAGTCAAAGCAAAAATAAGAGGCACCAATTGGAGGGAGTCTTTTGAATTGGGTTGGAAATTGGATGGGAGTTAGGAGCCAGCGAGTGGGGATAAAGGGTTCGTTCTCTGATTGGCAGAATGTGACAGGTGGTGTTCCCCAGGGACCTGTTCTGGGGCCTCAATTTTTCACCATATTTATTAATAACGTGGATGAAGGAATGGGGAGTTGTATATCCGAGTTTGCAGATGACACTAAGTTAGGAGGCACAGTAAGTTGTGTAGATGGGAGCAGGAAGTTGCAAAGGGGCATTGATAGATTAAGTGAGTGAAAGAGATCTGCACAGAGGGAAAGAGAGAAGGGGATGAAAGATGAAGAGAAGGAGAGATAGGAGCGATGGACAGTGAGTACTTCCACCTTCGGGAGAGGGGGCGGGGCGTATAACGGGCGAGATCGGATCGGATCGGCCATTATACACCCCGGCCGATTGTCCTTTGCATTGAACCCCTGCTGAAGTTGAAAGTTCCAGCCACAAAATGACAGAGACAACCTCTCATTTTTTGTACAGGAGCCAGACATATACCATTAGTGATGTGTGCTCTGTCCATCCGAAGCGCTGAGTAAATGAACGTTCTATGCTCAGCACAGCTTGTCTCCCAGGGAGGGGTGATCTCACGATGTTAAATCACCTTTTTTTCACCCTCCCCCTGCATGCTATCTTATGGTCAAATTTCAGCTACTCTGATGTGTTAAAGAAAGAAAAGACTTGCATTTATATAGCGCCTTTCACGACCTCGGAATGTCCCAAAGCGTTTTACAGCCAATTAAGTACTTTTTGATGTGTAGTTATTGTTGTAATGTAGGAAACATGACAGCCAATTTGTGCACAGCAAGATCCCACAAACAGCAATGAGATAAATGACCAGATAATCTCGTGATGTTGGTTGGGGGATAAATATTGGCCAGGACACTGGGGAGAACTCCCCTGCCGTTCTTTAAATAGTGCCGGGGGATCTTTTGCATCCACCTGAGAGGGCAGACGGGGCTTCGGTTTAATGTGTCATCTGAAAGACGGCACTTCCGACAGTGCAGCACTCCCTCAGTACTGCACTGGGAGTGTCGGCCTAGATTAAGAGCTCGAGTCTCTGGAGTGGGACTTGAACCCAGTCATTCAACTAACTCACAGCACGGCACAATGTACAGGAGGCGGCCCTGAGACATGCAAGTGTTGTACAGCACAAGCCAGGAGTGAACTGTGTCCCTCTTTGTGGGGACTGTACCGTCCCTTCACATTATTGCGTGTTCCTCCCTCAGGAAGAAGCTGCTGGCACGTCTTCAAGAGGCGGAGGAGCGCATCGAGACGGTGAACAGCAAGTGCTCTTCCATGGAGAAGGCGAGGAACCGACTTCAGGCGGAGGTGGAGGACCTGAACTTTGAAATCGAAAGGTCGCAGGCTGCCGCGGCCGCCCTTGACAGGAAACAGCAGAGCTTCGACAAGATCCTAAACGAATGGAAACTGAAGTCCGAGCTGTCACAGGCGGACCTGGAAACTGCGCAGAGAGAGGCGAGGGAGATCAGCACGCAGCTGCTCAAGCTCAAAAACGCCTTTGACGAGGCAGTGGAAAGCACAGAGGGGCTGAAGAGGGACAATAAACACCTACTGGGTATGAGGCAGCCACACGGCACTGACAGCAGAGATCAGAGCATAAGAGAGAGGTGCATTGTCAGAAATTGCCAATATAATCCCGGGTATTGTAAAGGGAGACATCATATACTGAATGTTGACTCAGCCCTCTCCCTTGGGGAGATAGGAACACGGGGACAGGAGTAGGCCATTCTGCCCCCCCCCATTCAATTAGATCATGGCTCATTTATATCTTAACTCCATGTGCCTGCTTTGGTTCCACGTCCGTTACTACCTTTGCCTTACAAAAATCTACCAATCTCAGTTTTCAAATTTTCAATTGACCCCCAGCCTCAACAGGGTTTTGGGGGAGAGTTTTCCAGATTTCCACTCCCCTTTGTGTGAAGAAGTGCTTCCTGACATCACCCCTGAACGGCCTATCTCTAATTTTAAGGTTATGCCCCCTTGTTCTGGACTCCCCCACTATCTACACAGATATCTGTTGTCTCTTAGTTGCCTCTCTTAGGGAGATCACTGTACACAGTTCAAGGAGATGGGAAAATTTCCCCCATGGTTGTTATGATCTGGAATGCACTGCCTGAAAGGGCGGTGGGAGAACCTTCACCACACGGACTGCAGCGGTTCAAGAAGGCGGCTCACCACCACCTTCTCAAGGGCAATTAGGGATGGGCAATAAATGCCGGCCTCGCCAGCGACACCCACATCCCATGAAAGAATGAAAAAAAAGCAGATTCAATAGTAACTTTCAAAAGGGAATTGAATAAATACTTGAAAAGGAAAAATTTGCAGGGCTACCAGGAAAGAGCAGGGGATTGTGGTACTAATTGGATAGCTTTTTCAAAGAGCCAGCACAGGCACGAAGGGCCGAATGGTCTCCTTCTGTGTTGTAAGATTCTATGAATTTGCTCTTTGTGACATGTAGGTAAGCAGGTTGGAGGTCCCTCCCCAAAGGGCTTTGAGATGAACTTGTTGCTGTACCAACTTTGTGTTTGTTTATTCCACGTTTTCTCTCTCAAAACAGAGGAGATAGCTTCATTGACAGATCAGCTGACCGAAGGCACTCAGAGCTACAACGAGCTTGACAAAATTAAGAGACAACTCCAGGAGGAAGAGGTTCAGCTGCAAGCAACGGTGGAAGATCTTCAGGTATATTTTTTTAACCTTGGTCTGGTGGTCAAACCGGATGTGGTTGTGAATGACCAGACCAGTCGTGTGCGGGATATGCCCGAGTCTGTGGCCCTAAGACTTGAGGGACAGAGATGGAAACAATCCCAGGGGAATGGCAGGGTGGAAGACAGTGTGAAGGACCTGGTGGGACCAGGGCATCTGTCACAATTGTTTGGGATCTTGCACCAGATATTTTCTCCAGTGTCACTGGTCGTTCCCAGATCTTGTACCACGATCCAGAGATCAGCTTTTACTGTCCAATATCCAAGCCAAAACCATGGCAATACCCAGTGATTATACAGAACCCTTGCTGTGTACACTGGCCATTGTAATATTGCATGTGCCGCATGTGTGTTCCCCGGTCTTTAGGGAACACAGACTGAGAAGCACTTCATCAAGATGAGACAGGGCAACAAATTGGTTTATTTTACATGAAATATATGAATTTTCACAGTGAAATTGGTCAACTTTCTATGCTCCTCGTTTCATGAAAAATAACAAAGATGCAACCTTACTGATGGTCTAGGTGTAAGCCCACTTTCGGGCTAGCTATTCCAAATCTAATTGGCTCTGATTTACAGGCTGCTTGGGTTCATTTGCCCATCCTGTGTTTCAGAGATGATGTGGAGATGCTGGTGATGGACTGGGGTGGACAAATGTAAGGAATCTTACAACACCAGGTTATAGTCCAACTGTTTTATTTGAAAATCACAAGGTTTCGGAGACACTCACCTGACGAAGGAGAAAGCCTCCGAAAGCTTGTGATTTTCAAATAAAACTGTTGGACTATAACCTGGTGTTGTAAGATTCCTTACAAGTGTTTCAGAGAGAGTGACAGAGAAAGGAAGGGTCTGTCTTTGTAAGACTGTGAGATCAGGGGTCAACCAAGCTGCCAATCACCGAGGGCTCCAAACTGGACTCACCCATAGAAACGTGGGGAACAACACATTTGCCATTGTTTAATTAACCCCATGTAGGTGTGCTATCAACATTGAAATAGAAACCACTTAGTTGACTGCCTGAGAATCTTGTCAATGTTGGGAGGTCTATCCATTGTTTCAAAACTACATAAATAAGCAGTTTTGATGCCAGCCTGCCTCTTTGTGAAGCTAATTAAAATTTCAAATTACCAGGGCAGCCAACCGAGTTCCATGTCTGCAGGCTTAACGCTAAGACGACCAGCTGAATTAAGGTTACAGAAATATTATAAAGCAATTCAAGCAATGAGGGTAATGATCAAAATGCTACAGAATCAAAGGTCAACAGTTCACTGGTCAACAGATGCGAGGAGTAAATGGAATTTAGATTCAGATCGGCCATGATCTAATTAAATGGCGGAACAGCCTTGAGGGGCTGAATGGCCTCCTCCTGTTCCTATGTTCCTAGAAGAGGGAGTTAGGAGTCACAGGGTGTTAGTGAGGGAGCTCAATTACCTTTTGAAAATATAAGTAAATTATATACGCTGGATAGCCTCAAAGAATTGTATCAGATTAATGAGGCTATTGCTTCTAGGTCTATGTCGATTACACCCTGTGGCCTCTTGTGCTCTTTAGATGAACATTGATTGTATTCTCCAGGATCTTTCCATCAGCGATGCAGTCAACCTGAAACAAGTAACCGTCTATTTCCTTATGTGTTAGAATGTGCTCGAGACTGCAGAGAACAAGAACAGTCGACTTCAGCTGGACCTGACTCAGCTTCAAAGCCAGAACGAGAGGCAGCTGAAAGAGAAGGATGAAGAGATTGCCACCATGAGGTACCGAGGAATGCGTACAGTACAGAGCTGGGCAATCTGTAGACTGCAAATGTGCATGGAGGAATGTGAATCTTATACGGAGGGGAAAATGGTTGGAGCACAATTACTCTGTTCAATGTGGCCACTAACATAGGACACTATCTGGAGTGGGTTTGGGGGGGGGGGGTGTTATTGAGCCAATAAAGTGAGGGATTTGGATACCAATGAGGATGCAGCCACTGGGGCATTAAAGGAAGTCTAAGAGAGCTGGATTAACATCAGCGGATGGACAGGGGTAACATTTCTGTTCCACCCAGTGTCTGACATTTGTGGGAACCCATCGCTGTGCTTAAGAGTCTCCAAACTAACCGACCAAAACATCCACACAAGCAGAAATTCCATTTGTTTGATATGGAGTGGATACCCTCTCCCAACAGGGAGGAAAAATAGAAAAACTGAATATTTTCAAGCAATTCGGAAAGCAAATGGTATGTCAGCCTTTATTGCAAGGGGGCTGGAGTACAAGAGTAAGGAAGTCTTGCTGCAATTCTACAGGGCTTTGGTGAGACCACACCTGGCATGTTGTGTGCATTTTTGGTCTCCTTACCTAAGGAAGGATGTACTTGCCTTGGAGGTGATGCAACAAAGGTTCATTAGATTGATTCCTAGGATGAGAGGGTTGTCCTATGAGGAGAGATTGAGTAAAACGGGCCTATATTCCCTGGAGTTTAGAAGAATGAGAGGTGATCTCATTGAAATATATAAGATTCCATGGGGGCTTGACAGGGTAGATGCTGAGAGGATGTTTTCCCTGGCTGGAGAGTCTGGAACTAGGGGACATAGTCTCAGGTTAAGGGGTCGGCCATTTAGGACTGAGATGAGGAGGAATTGCTTCACTCAGAGGATTGTGAATCTTTGGAATTCTCTACCCCAGAGGGCTGTGGATGTTCAGTCGTTGAGTATATTCAAGACTGAGATTGATAGATTTTTGGATTCTAAGGGGATCAAGGGATATGGGGATCGGGCGGGAAAGACGAGTTGAGGTCGAAGATCAGCCATGATCAGATTGAATGGCGGAGCAGGCTCGAGGGGCCGAATGGCCTACTCCTGCTCCTATTTCTTATGTTATGTTCTTATGTAAGGAAAAATTTGCAGGGCTATGGGGAAAGAGCAGGGGAGTGGGACTAATTGGACAGCTCTTCCAAAGAGCCGACACAGGCACGATGGGCCAAATGGCCTCCTTCTGTGCTGTGTGATTCTATGAAATACCTCAGTTAACTTTACACCTATGATCTCCTGGGGCAGTGTGTTCTACATTCTCACATTCCCTTGTGTGACGAAGGCTTTTTCTGGATTCACTATTAACTGGCTTATCTCTGTAGCACCTTTCAAAAGGGAATTAGATATATACTTGAAAAGGAAAAATTTGCAGGGCTATGGGGAAAGAGCAGGGGGAATGGGGCTAATTACATCGAGTTACATTGAAACTACAGCACAGAAACAGGCCCTTCGGCCCAACTGGTCTCTGCTGGTGTTTATGTTCCGCACGAGTCTCCTCCCTCTCTACTTCATCTAACCCTATCAGCATATCCTCTAGTCCTTTCTCCCTCATGTGTTTATCTAGCTTCCCCTTAAATGCATCAATGCTATTTGCCTCAACTATTCCCTGTGGTAGCGAGTTCCACATTCTAACCACTCTTTGGGTAAAGAAGTTTCTCCTGAATTTCCTGTTGGATTTACTAGTGACTATTTTATATTTACGACCTCTGGTTTTGGACTCCCCCATAAGTGGAAACATTTTCTCTACGTCTACCCTATCAAACCGTATCATTATCTTAAAGCCCTCCATCAGGTCACTCCTCAGCTTTCTCTTTTCTAGAGAAAAGAGCCCCAGCCTATTCAGCCTTTCCTGATAAGTATATCCTCTCAGTTCCAGTATCATCCTTGTGCATCTTTTTTGCACCCTCTCCAATGCCTCTATATCCTTTTTATAATATGGAGACCAGAACTGTGCACGATACTCCAAGTGTGAGAATGAATTTTTAAAAAAACATCGGAAATACACTCCTTCAGTCTCAACTTATTTTCTCTCCTCCCCCCAGAAACAGAAGAGGTGGAGACAGAAAGTTCCAACCATTGTGTTTGCTTTGGTTGTGTTTGAGTCTCTGAGACCAGAACTGTGCACAATACTACAAGTGTGGTCTAGCCAAGGTTCTTTACAAGTTTAACATAACTGGATAGCTCTTCCAAAAAGCCAGCAGGCACAATGGGCCAAATGGCCTCTTTCTGTGCTGTAAGATTCTATTGTAACATTCTAAGATTACATCTCTTTGTTCTGGATCCCCACCACTGGGCTGTGTCATTTCTCAGCTGTCATCAGCTTTCATTATTTTAAATACCTCGATCTAATTGTCTCTCAACCTCATCTCCAGGGAACATAACCCAAGGTTACTCAGTACTCAGTCTCCTCAAAGGGGCATCATTGTGGTGAGTGTTGCTGGACACACTCAAATACTTGAAGGTATAGCTTGCCTGGTAGAATGCACAATACAGGCTAGGGATTCCCTCGGAGCTGCTCCCGCTCCGCTGCCGTAACTTCACCGTAAGTGCGGTGGAAGACCCGTTTATGCACGTACATGGGGTTACCGTCTTCCGGCGAGGTTACGGCAACGGAGCGGGAGCAGCTCCGTGGAAATTCCCGGCCACTGGGGCAATTTTAACTTAACCCGCCTGTCGGGAAGCCCACGGGATTGGGTGCATCGCTGGTTTCACACCCTGCCCAGCTTTACTCTCCAATGAAGTCAGTGGAAAGTAATATTGGGCGGAGTGTAAAACCGGTGTTCCACCCCATCCCTTGGGTTTCCCGCTCGGCGAGTTAGGTAAACTCTAACCCCCCCACATTGTGACTCTAACCAACTCAATCTAAATGGTGTCCCTTTCAGACGGAACCACCAGCGTGCCGTCGAGTTCCTGGAAACAGACCTGGAGAGGGAAACAAAGTGTAAAAACGAAGCTCTCCGAATCCAGAAGAAAATGGAGAACGACCTCAATGAGATGGAGCAACAAATGAACCAAGCGATCCGACGAGCCAGCGAGGCTCAGAGAGCCATTCGTAATTTACTTTTGCAAACAAAAGTGAGTTTCCTTCCTTTCAAAAAAAAATCTCGGCACTCCTTCATTCACTGTCACTTCTCCATCCCCGTTCCTCGGGTACCTTCAGAAATACCCCCTGGCTACTCCTTGCTCACTCCCACCGGTGAGAAAGAATTGAACTGCTTCATTGGGCCAGTGTGTTATTGCAGTAATATCAGTCTCAATAACAGGCACTCAATAAGTCAAGGTTGTTTCTTACATACAACCTTGGAACGGAAGAAAGAGAGTTAACCCATCAAGCTTCTCCTACGTAGGTGCATTCAAGGGGGAAGCTAGATAAACACATGAGGGAGAAAGGAATAGAAGGATATGCTGATAGGGTTAGACGGAGAGGGGTGGAAGGAGGCTCATGTGGAGCATAAACACCATCACAGACCAGTTGGGCCGAATGGCCTGTTTCTGTGCTGTACATTCTATGTAATTCATGAGTGGGACTAATTGGATAGCTCTTTCAAAGACCCAGTACAGGCACGATGGGCCGAATGGCCTTCTTCTGTGCTATATGATCCTACAATTTATTCATTTTTAACAATCTGTGAGTAATGATGAGACATAATTTCAGGTCACTGGACCTGTGCCTTGAAACAACAATTTTTTAAAGCCATTTTTAACAATACAAATAGAATGGCGGACTTAGGAAAATGGGGGCATGTGGGGAAATAATTTAACCAGTTGGATTGGGAAGTGTGCGACCCATTGGGTGGTGTGACCTTTCTGTTTCGGTGGGTGAATCATGTCCAGCGTATTGCACTGAGCTTCCACTCGTACCTTCGATTTAACCGTTCCCAGTGTTAACGCCGCTGGGTTTTTTCTTTCCCGCGTGTCCAGGAATTACAGGCTCAGCTCGAGTCCAGTACTCAGCAAAACGAGGAACTGAAGGATGAGCTGAGCGTCTCTGATCGACGAGGGGCCATGCTGAGCGCTGAGCTCGAGGAGCTGCGTAGCGCTCTGGAGAACGCAGAACGTGACTGGAAAGCGGCAGAACACGAACTGCACGACAGCAGGGAAAGATCGGAGCTGCTTCTCTCTCAGGTATCCCGTCGGCCTGGTGTCAGGGGGAAAGTGCTCACGTCATAAAGCATTAGGCGGCCAGGACTGCAATTGCCTTTAGATTTGCAGCGCGTGTGTGTAAGTGATCAACACTGGAGTAGATTAAAGAACGAGGTGTAGAAAGTTAGGGGAAATTCATCAATCCCAAGATCCCCAGGAGGGAGGAAATGAGTGAAGGGAGTGTGGATCAGAGAATTGGGGTGACAGTGCTGTAGCCTCATCTCTGACCTGTGCTCCCTTCGAACGTGGTTGACCTTCTGGGAGCCTGGAAATTTCTTTTTAATGTTTATTAAGTCTCCTATCCTTTATTCCTATAAAATTTGATCTGCAAACTTAGGAAGAGTTGCTGCTAAATTAAAGGATTTTAAACTGTGCTTCTTTTCCTTTCATTATCTGCTCTTAATGAACAAGATGTGGAGATGCCGGTGATGGACTGGGGTTGACAATTGTAAACAATTTTACAACACCAAGTTATAGTCCAACAATTTTATTTTAAATTTCATTTCCACACCATTCACCTGAGGAAGGAGGAAGCCTCCGAAAGCTTGTGGAATTTAAAATAAATTTGTTGGACTATAACTTAATGAACAACCCCTCGAACAACCCCGTGGATGCGGTAAGGATGTTCCCAAGGATGGGTGAAACTAGAACGAGGGGGCATAATCTTAGAATAAGGGGCTGCTCTTTCAAAACTGAGATGAAGAGAAACTTCTTCACTCAGAGGGTAGTAGGTCTGTGGAATTTGCTGCCCCAGGAAGCTGTGGAAGCTACATCATTAAATAAATTTAAAACAGAAATAGACAGTTTCCTAGAAGTAAAGGGAATTAGGGGTTACGGGGAGCGGGCAGGAAATTGGACATGAAGCTGAGTTCGGATCGGTCAATGCCCTGTGGGTGGCGGAGAGGGCCCAGGGGCTGAGTGGCCGGGTCCTGCTCCTACTTCTTGTGTTCTTTAGATTTGAGGTTAGGATCAGATCAGCCATGATCTTATTGAATGGCGGAGCAGGCTCGAGGGGCCGATTGGCCTACTCCTGCTCCTATTTCTTATGTTCTTATGTTCCTGAAAATGTTGATGTTTTTCCCAAGGCGCCAGCCTCTCTTGACCTCTCTGGGCCAGTTCTTTACTGGAACAATCCAGAACTAATCCTACTCCTATTCACATCAGACTAAACTGAAGACTATCGTTTGGAATTTCCACAGTGGGTTCTCCCGTTCTCCCGCTGTAAATGATGCGGGAGATTGACTGAAACCCTGGAGAATACGTCGGAAACGGCCGTCTCCACCATTTCTCCAGGGTTTCCGCTGATGTTCTGCCAAAGTTACGGCGCGAGGTCGGAGGGACCTCGCAGACACCCCGATGTTATTTTTATCCTGAATGTAATCTGGGTTAGTGGGAGTTGCCCACAGCCCAATCTGGGGGTAGCATTGCAGCATTTTGTGTTTGAATTTGATTGTAAGTTTCTTCGAAACATCGAGTTATTCCCCTCTCCCACCCACGTTTTGCTCGCTTGGTGCCAGCATTGGCTTAGTGGGTTGCACTCTCACCTCTGGCTCAGAAGGTCATGGGTTCAAGCCACACTCCAGAGACTCGAGCACATAATCCAGGCTGACACTTCAGTGTAGTACTGAGGGAGTGCTGCACTGTCGGAGGGTCAGTACTGAGGGAGCGCTGTATTGTCGGAGGGTCAGTACTGAGGGAGTGCTGTACTGTCGGAGGGTCAGTACTGAGGGAGTGCTGTACTGTCGGAGGGTCAGTACTGAGGGAGTGATGCACTGTCGAAGGGTCAGTACTGAGGGAGTGCTGTACTGTCGGAGGGTCAGTACTGAGGGAGTGCTGCACTGTCGGAGGGTCAGTACTGAGGGAGCGCTGTATTGTCGGAGGGTCAGTACTGAGGGAGTGCTGTACTGTCGGAGGGGCAGTACTGAGGGAGCGCTGTACTGTCGGAGGGTCAGTACTGAGGGAGCGCTGCACTGTCGGAGGGTCAGTACTGAGGGAGCGCTGTATTGTCGGAGGGTCAGTACTGAGGGAGTGCTGTACTGTCGGAGGGTCAGTACTGAGGGAGTGATGCACTGTCGGAGGGTCAGTACTGAGGGAGTGCTGTACTGTCGGAGGGTCAGTACTGAGGGAGTGCTGCACTGTCGGAGGGTCAGTACTGAGGGAGTGCTGCACTGTCGGAGGGTCAGTACTGAGGGAGTGCTGCACTGTCGGATGGGCAGTACTGAGGGAGTGCTGCACTGTCGGAGGGTCAGTACTGAGGGAGTGCTGCACTGTCGGAGGGGCAGTACTGAGGGAGCGCTGCACTGTCGGATGGGCAGTACTGAGGGAGTGCTGCACTGTCGGAGGGGCAGTACTGAGGGAGCGCTGCACTGTCGGATGGGCAGTACTGAGGGAGTGCTCCACTGTCGGAGGGTCAGTACTGAGGGAGTGCTGCACTGTCGGAGGGGCAGTACTGAGGGAGCGCTGCACTGTCGGATGGGCAGTACTGAGGGAGTGCTGCACTGTCGGAGGGTCAGTACTGAGGGAGTGCTGTACTGTCGGAGGGTCAGTACTGAGGGAGTGCTCCACTGTCGGAGGGTCAGTACCGAGGGAGCGCTGTACTGTCGGAGGGTCAGTACTGAGGGAGCGCAGTACTGTCGGAGGGGCAGTACTGAGGGAGCGCTGTACTGTCGGAGGGGCAGTACTGAGGGAGCGCTGCACTGTCGGAGGGGCAGTACTGAGGGAGCGCTGTACTGTCGGAGGGTCAGTACTGAGGGAGCGCTGTACTGTCGGAGGGTCAGTACTGAGGGAGCGCTGTACTGTCGGAGGGTCAGTACTGAGGGAGTGCTGCACTGTCGGATGGGCAGTACTGAGGGAGTGCTCCACTGTCGGAGGGTCAGTACTGAGGGAGTGCTGCACTGTCGGAGGGGCAGTACTGAGGGAGCGCTGCACTGTCGGATGGGCAGTACTGAGGGAGTGCTGCACTGTCGGAGGGTCAGTACTGAGGGAGTGCTGTACTGTCGGAGGGTCAGTACTGAGGGAGTGCTCCACTGTCGGAGGGTCAGTACCGAGGGAGCGCTGTACTGTCGGAGGGTCAGTACTGAGGGAGCGCAGTACTGTCGGAGGGGCAGTACTGAGGGAGCGCTGTACTGTCGGAGGGGCAGTACTGAGGGAGCGCTGCACTGTCGGAGGGGCAGTACTGAGGGAGCGCTGTACTGTCGGAGGGTCAGTACTGAGGGAGCGCTGTACTGTCGGAGGGTCAGTACTGAGGGAGCGCTGTACTGTCGGAGGGTCAGTACTGAGGGAGTGCTGCACTGTCGGAGGGGCAGTACTGAGGGAGCGCTGTACTGTCGGAGGGTCAGTACTGAGGGAGTGCTGCACTGTCGGAGGGGCAGTACTGAGGGAGCGCTGCACTGTCGGATGGGCTGTACTGAGGGAGCGCTGTACTGTCGGAGGGTCAGTACTGAGGGAGCGCTGTACTGTTGGAGGGTCAGTACTGAGGGAGCGCTGTACTGTCGGAGGGTCAGTACTGAGGGAGTGCTCCACTGTCGGAGGGTCAGTACTGAGGGAGTGCTGCACTGTCGGAGGGGCAGTACTGAGGGAGCGCTGCACTGTCGGATGGGCAGTACTGAGGGAGCGCTGTACTGTTGGAGGGGCAGTACTGAGGGAACGCTGTACTGTCGGAGGGGCAGTACTGAGGGAGTGCTGCACTGTCGGAGGGTCAGTACTGAGGGAGCACTGTACTGTCGGAGGGGCAGTACTGAGGGAGTGCTGCACTGTCGGAGGGCAGTACTGAGGGAGCGCTGTACTGTCGGAGGGTCAGTACTGAGGGAGCGCTGTACTGTCGGAGGGTCAGTACTGAGGGAGCGCTGTACTGTCGGAGGGTCAGTACTGAGGGAGTGCTCCACTGTCGGAGGGGCAGTACTGAGGGAGTGCTGCACTGTCGGAGGGTCAGTACTGAGGGAGCGCTGTACTGTCGGAGGGTCAGTACTGAGGGAGCGCTGTACTGTCGGAGGGTCAGTACTGAGGGAGTGCTCCACTGTCGGAGGGGCAGAACTGAGGGAGTGCTGCACTGTTGGAGGGGCAATACTCAGGGAGTGCTGCACTGTCGGAGGGGCAATACTCAGGGAGTGCTGTACTGTCGGAGGGGCAATACTCAGGGAGTGCTGTACTGTCGGAGGGGCAATACTCAGGGAGTGCTGTACTGTCGGAGGGGCAATACTCAGGGAGTGCTGCACTGTCGGAGGGGCAATACTCAGGGAGTGCTGTACTGTCGGAGGGGCAATACTCAGGGAGTGCTGTACTGTCGGAGGGGCAATACTCAGGGAGTGCTGTACTGTCGGAGGGGCAATACTCAGGGAGTGCTGTACTGTCGGAGGGGCAATACTCAGGGAGTGCTGCACTGTCGGAGGGGCAATACTCAGGGAGTTCTGCACTGTTGGAGGGGCAATACTCAGGGAGTGCTGTACTGTTGGAGGGGCAATACTCAGGGAGTGCTGCACTGTTGGAGGGGCAATACTCAGGGAGTGCTGCACTGTTGGAGGGGCAATACTCAGGGAGTGCTGCACTGTTGGAGGGGCAATACTCAGGGAGTGCTGAACTGTCGGAGGTGCCGTCTGTCCTCTCAGGTGCATATAAGAAATCCTATGACACTATTTTGAAGAAGAGCAAGCGAGTTCTCCCGGTGTCTTGGCCAATATTTATCCCTCAACAAACATCGCTAAAACAGATTAATCAGTCATTATCTCATTGCTGTTTGTGGGTCCTTGCTGTGTGCAAATTGGCTGCTGTGTTTCCCTACATTACAACAGTGACGACACTTCAAAGATGCTTTGGGACATCCTGAGGGATGTTACAGGCGCTATATAAATACAAGTTCTTTCCTTTCCATTCACAGAACATAGGCCTTATCAACCAGAAGAAAAAGTATGAATGTGACATTGAGGAACTGAACCAGCAAGTTGAGAAATTGGTGCAGGAATTCAGGACTGAAGCAGAAAACTTCAGGAAGGCCAAGTGCGAGGTAAATCCAATATCCTTTTCTTAGTAAGTTCACACATTGCTTGACTGGTCTGTCACTAGTCCTGCACAGCACTCCCTGCACCACTGCTCCACTCCCCATTAAAATTTAAAGGCTTCAGTTGTGTATCCACAGTACGGAGAATTGTTCTTAATTGCAATTGTACAGATGGTGAGTCTCTGGAGTCCCACAGAAGTGTTCTGGAGTGGACGTGCCAATGCTCCCCGTCTCCTTGTGTTTCCTTGATGGTTTAATACACAAGTGAGAATGTGCCAAGTGATGTTACTGCCGAGGCTCCCTTCACATACATCACTGAAAGCAAAGTGTCTCAGCCCCACCCTCATAGACCATCATAGAATCATAGAAAGGTTACAGCATGGAAGGAGGCCATTCGGCCCATCGAGTCCATGGCGGCTCTATGCAAGAGCAATCCAGCTAGTCCCACTCCCCCGCCCTATTCTCGTAGCCCTGTAATTTTTTTCCTTTCAAGTACTTATCCAGTTCCCTTTTGAAGGCCATGATTGAATTTTCCTCCACCACCCCCTCAGGCAGTGCATTCCAGATCCTAACCACTCGCTGTGTAAAATGTTTTTCCTCATGTCACCTTTGGTTCTTTTGCCAATCACCTTAAATCTATGCCCTCTGGTTCTTGACCCTTCCGCCAATGGGAACAGTTTCTCTCTCTAGACCCTGCATGATTTTGAATACCACGAACAAATCTCCTCTCAACCTTCTCTGTTCCAAGGAGAACAATCCCAGCTTCTCCAGTCTATCCACGAAACTGAAGTCCCTCATCCCTGGAATCATTCTAGTAAATCTCTTCTGCACCCTCTCTAAGGCCTTCACATCTTTCCTGAAGTGCGGTGCCCAGAACTGGACACAATACTTCAGTTGTGGCCGAACCAGAGTTTTATAAAGGTTCATCAAGACTTCCATACTTTTGTACTCTATGTTTTTATTTATAAAGCCCAGGATCCCGTATGCTTTTTTAACTGCTTTCTCAACCTGCCCTGCCACTTTCAACGATTTGTATACATATACCCCCAGATCTCTCTGTTTCTTTACCCTTTTTAGAGTTGTGCCTCTAGTTTATATTGCCTCTCCTCGTTCTTCCTACCGAAATGTATCACTTCGCACTTTTCTGCGTTAAATTTCATCTGCCATGTGTCCGTCCATTCCACCAGCCTGTCTATAGCCTCTTGAAGTCTATCACTATCCTCCTCACTGTTCACTACACTTCCAAGTTTTGTGTCAACTGCAAATTTTGAAATTGTGCCCTGTACTCCCAAGTCCAAGTCATTAATATATATCAAGAAAAGCAGTGGTGCCAGCACCGACCCCTGGGGAACACCACTGTACACCTCCCTCCAGTCCGAAAAACAACTGTTCACTACTACTCTCTATTTCCTGTCACTTAGCCAATTCTGTATCCATGTTGCTACTGCCCCCTTTATTCCATGGGCCGCAATCTCGATGATAAGCCTACCATGCAGCACTTTATCAAACGCCTTTTGAAAATCCATATACATCACATCAACTGCATTGCCCTTATCTACCCTCTCCGTTACCTCATCAAAAAATTCTATCAGGTTAGTTAATCATGATTTGTCTTTAACAAATCCATGCTGGCTTTCCTTAATCCACACTGTTAATTCTGTCCCGGATTATCGTTCTAAAAGTTTCCCCACCACCGAGGTTAAACTGACTGGCCTGTAGTTGCTGGGTTTATCCTTAAACCCTTTTTTGAACAAGGATGTAACATTTGCAATTTTCCAGTCCTCTGGCACCATCCCCGTATCTACGGATGTTTGGAAGATTATGGCCAGTACCTCCGCAATTTCCACCCTTACTTCCCTCAGCAAACTAGGGTGCATCCCATCCGGACCAAGTGACTTATCTACTTTAAGTACAGCTAGCCTTTCAAGTACCTCTTCTTTATCAATTTTTAGCTCATCCAATATCTCAACTGTATCTTGGTAACATTTTTCCATTTGTTACCTCTAGACTCGACTATTCCAATGCTCTGCTGGCCGGCCTCCCATCTTCCACCCTCCAAAAACTTGAGCTCATCCAAAACTCTGCTGCCTGTATCCTAACTCACACCAAGTCCCGTTCACCCATCACCTCGCTATATTGGCTTCCAGTCCGGGAACGCCTTGATTTTAAAATTCTCATCCTTGTGTTCAAATCCCTCCATGGCCTCGCCCCTCCCTATCTCTGTAACCTCCTCCAGCCCTACAACCCTCCGAGATCTCTGCACTCCTCCAATTCTGGCCTCTTGCTCATCCCCGATTTTAATCGCTCCACCATTGGTGGCCGTGCCTTCAGCTGCCTGGGCCCTAAGCTCTGGAATTCCCTCCTTAAACCTCTCTACCTCTCTCTCCTCCTTTAAGACGCTCCTTAAAACCTACCTCTTTGGCCAAGCTTTTCGTCACCTGTGCTAATATCTCCTTAAGTGGCTCGGTGTCAAATTCTATTTGACAATCGCTCCTGTGAAGTGCCTTGGGACATTAAAGGCGCTATATAAATGCAAGTTGTTGTTGTTGTGGTGACATTCTCTGTGAATGAGATGGCCAGTTCGGTGAGAGCGGAATGAAAGTGTTTTTCATTATTTAGGTTACGGCACTGACGGAGAAGCTTCAGAAGGAACAGCAAATCAACTCAAGTCTGAATCACGCCAAAAAGAACTTGGAGCTGACGGCCAAAGACTTGCAGCATCGCCTGGACGAGGCTGAGACGGTGGCGCTGAAGAGCGGCAAGAAGCAACTGTACAAGATGGAGACCCGGGTGAGAGCTCCAGAGCAGAGTAACCCCCCACTGCACGGTGTACATGGAACACAGACTCCCACTGCTCAGTGTACATGGAACACAGACTCCCACTGCTCGGTGTACATGGAACACAGACTCCCACTGCACGGTGTACATGGAACACAGACTCCCACTGCTCAGTGTACATGGAACACAGACTCCCACTGCACGGTGTACATGGAACACAGACTCCCACTGCACGGTGTACATGGAACACAGACTCCCACTGCACGGTGTACATGGAACACAGACTCCCACTGCTCGGTGTACATGGAACACAGACTCCCACTGCACAGTGTACATGGAACACAGACTCCCACTGCACAGTGTACATGGAACACAGACTCCCACTGCACAGTGTACATGGAACACAGACTCCCACTGCACGGTGTACATGGAACACAGACACCCACTGCACGGTGTACATGGAACACAGACTCCCACTGCACAGTGTACATGGAAAACAGATTCCCACTGCACAGTGTATATGGAAAACAGATTCCCACTGCACAGTGTACATGGAAAACAGACCCCCACTGCACAGTGTACATGGAACACAGATTCCCACTGCACAGTGTACATGGAAAACAGATTCCCACTGCACAGTGTACATGGAACACAGACTCCCACTGCACACTGTACAGACTGTGTAAATGGAAAAGAGACTCCCACTGCACAGTGTACAGACTGTGTATGTGGAAAACTGTCCTTACTCCCTAAAAACTTTACATCTAATACTGCACTCACTGCACCAAACTGTGGGTCCCTGTAAAACTGCTCACCCTCCATAGTACTAGGCTTTATATGTGTCAAATTGCCACTCTTAATACCACACCTAGACTTGGCACATGTAAAACTGCGCCAAGCACAGGCTCGCATTCACTGCACTAAATGCAAACATGGTACATGCCCCTGGGCCAGGTGAAACCTCTCTGGCAACTTCCACTAATTCATACAAATCATATGAATTAAAAGCAGGAGTAGGCCATTCGGCCCCTCGAGCCTGCTCTGCCATTTGATAAGATCATGGCTGATCTGTTTCTGACCTCAACCCTACTTTCCCGTCTACCTACTATAACCTTTGTCCCCCTTGTTAATCAGGAATCTATCTAACTCAGCCTTAAAAATATTCAATGACCCTGCCTCCACCGCTCTCTGGGGAAGGGAGTTCCACAGACTCATGACCCTCTGAGAGAAAACATTTCTCCTCATCTCCATCTTAAATGGGAGACCCCTTATTTTTAAACTGTGTCCCCTGGTTCTAGTCTCTCCCACAAGGGGAAACATCCTCTCAGCATCTACCCCTTCTAGTCCCCTAACGATCTTATATGTTTCAATATGATCACCTCTCATTCTTCTAAACTCCAATGTATACAGGCCCAACTTGTCCAACCTTTCATCATAAGATAACCCCCTCATCCCAGGAATCAGTTGAGTGAACCTTCTCTGAACCGTCTCCAGAGCAATTAAGTCCTTTCTTAAATAAGGAGATCAAAACTGCACACAGTATTCTAGATGTGGTCTCACCAATGCCCTGTACAACTGTCGCAAAACATCTTTACTTTTATATTCCATTCCCCTTGCAATAAATGACAACATTCCACTTGCCTTCCTAATCACTTGCAGTACCTGCATACTAACTTTTTGTGATTCATGTACTAGGACACCCAGATCTCTCTGTACCTCAGAGTTCTGCAATCTCTCTCCATTTAAATAATATACTGCTTTTCTATTCCTCCTGCCAAAGTGGACAAGTTCACATTTTCCCACATTATACTCCATCTGCTAAATTTTTGCCCACTCACTTAACCTAACTATAGCCCTTTGCAGACTCCTTATGTCCTCTTCACAACTTACTTTCCTACCTACCTTTGTGTCATCAGCAGATTTAGCAACCATACATTCGGACCCTTCATCCAAGTCATTGATATAGATTGTAAATAGTTGAGGCCCCAGCATTGATCCCTGTGGCACTCCACTCGTTACATCTTGCCAACCTGAAAATGACCCATTTATGCCTACTCTGTTTCCTGTTCGCTAATCAATCCTTTATCCATGCTAATATGTTACCCCCGACACCATGAGCTCTTACTTTGTGCAGTAGCCTTTGACATGGCACTTTGTCAAAAACCTTCTGGAAATCCAAGTACACCACATCCACAGGATCCCCTTGATCCAGGCTGCTTGTTACTTCATCAAAGAACTCTAATAAATTAGTCAAACACGATTTCCCTTTCACAAAGCCGTGTTGACTCTGACTGATTGCACACTTGGAAGATCTTATACTTCATGACTGTAAAGTCGGGCTCTATCCTTTTTATTAAATTGCCAGTTCAAGTGAGTGATCTGCCTTCAAAGAATGTTGTAATGTTTTTTTTGAACTGCAGATTCGGGAGCTGGATCAGGACATTTCCATCGAAAAGAAGAAAAATGCAGAGTTACAGAGAGGAATAAGAAAGCAAGAACGTTCTGTTAAAGAACTCACCTTCCAGGTAACTGACTGTATCTTCACACTACAAGCTGCTGTGAAGGTAACACAATCTGGCCCACGGTACAGCTACTCCACAGCCCAGGCCTCATTCCCCTTCAGACCCCGGCTGCCTCTTCCAACTCTCTCCGTCGTACCCGGGAAGGGATTTGTGCAGCTATCACAGGATTGGAGGCCAAGGTGTGGCTCCGGATCACTGGGGGAGGGGAGAGGAAATGGAGGGAGTCGGAGAAATAAAGAGAAAGAGAGAGAAGGGGAGACAAAGTGTGGTAGAGGAGAGACAAAGAGGAGCATCTTAAGAGGGAGAAAAATAATCAGAGACTTCAGCGAAAGGAAGAGTGACATTGCCATACAGAGAGAGAGAGAGAGAGAGAAAATACAGAACAATAGAGGAAGGGGATGAGGAGGATAATTGGAGGATTAGAGACACAATCCTTTTGTCTGTAAACACCATGGGAGATGAAAGCTGAACTATGTAGCCAAAGCAGTAGAGTACAAACTGTGGCCAGACCACACCATGTGTACATGGTGCACTTGTATTCACTGAGTTGTCCCACTTGGTATCAGAGGACTGAATTGTGAGAAACGGCTGAAGAATCTTGGACTTTTCAGTCTTGGAAAGACTGAGAGGTGACCTCATAGAGTTAGATACGATGGTAAACAGTATACAATAGATAAACCCAGAGCACTACTCCAAACTAAACCATCATATTAGGACCAGTGGGCATGGTTTTAAACTAGTAAAAAGAAAATTGAGGACTGATGTCAGAAAATTGTTCACACAGAGTGATCGACACTTGGAATGAACTAGGTAGGATAGGGTAACAGAGGAAAAGAATGAAATCGTTTAAGAAACAGTGATGGGAGAGTTGTACAGTCTCTTTGATTGGATGAGCTAAAATAGCCAAATGGCCTTCCTTACCGGCATTTATCCCGTGAACTAGTCCCAGCCACTTCCTTAGGCTGAAGAGAATTGTGTGTAACTTCAGTGTCATGTTCGATCCTGAGCTAAGCATCATACCTCACATCCTCTCCATCACCGAATCTCCTTACTTCCATCTCCATAACATGGCCTATCTCTGCCCCCACCCCCCACCCCGGAACTACTAAAACATGATTATCCACGCTATGCTCACTTCCAGACTCAATTACTCCAACAGTATCCTTGGCCTTCCACTGTCCACCCTCCATAAGTTCGATGTCATAAGTTCCATAGGTTTTTGTGCTAGATATTCTCTGAAGTTCAGCATTACCGGTCACTCCTGTAAGTGGACCTCACATCCCTTACGATCCAGAGTGCACTTTTCTTGGCCCGAATCTAGGTAAATGATAGAATGGCCCAGGGATTGTAACAGAGAACCCTTACTCTGTATCTCGGAAACTGAAAGGTATCTCGTGCTGCCACTTGAATTTTCCTCTCTTCACGGAAGGAGGACTGAAATAGCACTTCACCGAGATGGGGCAGAGATTCAGCTCATCAACCGAGTTGTTTACATAAAATACATGAATGAACAATATACTATTTTCACAGTGAGAACAATCACTATTTCTATGCTTCTCAGTTATGGAAAACAATAAAGGCACAAATTACTAACTCTCTAAATGTGGGCTCAGCTTCTCTAGCTTAAGCTTTGAATCTAAGTTGGTCCAGACTTTTAAAACACACATAGCTTCATGCTGCAGACTACTGTATCAGGGCGAAATTACTCTCTGTTAGTCCTCCCAACCCCCTCGCCTTAAGTCAATGCAACGGAAACTCAGTCCACCGTGCTTTCAATCAGTTACTATCCTGAGGTGAATGTCAACCCTTTGACGTGGGAATAGAATGCTTGTTAGCTTCTATCTAGTTAAGCTCTATCCCCCTCCCCATTATGAAAATCCAATTGGGTGTTTTAACAAGCCATCTTTTCACAATAGGCCGAAATGTTTGTGATTGTACATAACGATCTTCCTTTTAATTAATGCTTCAAATCACCGTTGTAGCCTGGCTCCAGGCTGCTAGATTATTATTGAGAAGTTATGCTGAATTTAGCATTGCAGAAATATGTAAAAAAAAATCAACTCACGCAAAATCCAAATTGTCACACCCCAGCGCTCCACAATGCACCGGCTTGTATTGTGTTCCACGTTAAGTCCCACTCTGTCATCCCCCCTGCCCTTGCTGGCCAACACTGGCTCCCCATCCTCAATACATCCAATTTAAAATCCTTGACTATGTCTTCAAATTCCTCTATGGCCTCACACCTCCTTACCTCTGCAACCTTCTCCAGTTATACATTTGTCCTCTGACTCTGGCTTCGTTTGCTTCTCCTCGCTTTGCCCCACCATTGGTGATAGAGCTTTCAGTCACCTTGGCCCGACTCGCTGAAACCCCCTCCCTAAATCCCTTTGTTTCTCAACTTCTCTGTTCTCCTTTAAAACCCTCCCCGAAGGCCATCTTTTCAGCTTAGTCTTCATTCCCCTCTCAAAACCTGTCTCCCTTGGCTCAGCATCCATCCCTCTTACTATTTCTCTGTAAGATGTCTTGTCTTGTGCATTAAGGCTCTATAGAAGTGCAATTTGCTGTTGTAGTCATTCATAACATACACTGACTGTGCTACACATAGATATTTATTTTATGGTTTGTATAGTACGTACTCCCCATATAATTTATAATGTATTATGGGGCAGATTTTCCTGTTCCTACACTAAGCTGCATTAGATTAACACATAGAGGATTCAGTCCATAAGATAGATTGTAGAATCTCTGATAGTTTCAGTCCATGATAAGATAGATTGTAGAATCTCTGATAGTTTCAGTCCATGATAAGATAGATTGTAGAATCTCTGATAGTTTCAGTCCATGATAAGATAGATTGTAGAATCTCTGATGGTTTCAGTCCATGATAAGATAGATTGTAGAATCTCTGATAGTTTCAGTCTATATTAGGATAGATTGTAGAATCTCTGATAGTTTCAGTCCATGATAAGATAGATTGTAGAATCTCTGATGGTTTCAGTCCATGATAAGATAGATTGTAGATCTGATGGTTTCAGTTCATGATAAGATAGATTGTAGAATCTCTGATGGTTTCAGTCCATGATAAGATAGATTGTAGATCTGATGGTTTCAGTTCATGATAAGATAGATTGTAGAATCTCTGATGGTTTCAGTCCATGATAAGATAGATTGTAGAATCTCTGATGGTTTCAGTCCATGATAAGATAGATTGTAGAATCTCTGATGGTTTCAGTTCATGATAAGATAGATTGTAGAATCTCTGATGGTTTCAGTCCATGATAAGATAGATTGTAGAATCTCTGATGGTTTCAGTCCATGATAAGATAGATTGTAGAATCTCTGATGGTTTCAGTCCATGATAAGATAGATTGTAGAATCTCTGATGGTTTCAGTCCATGATAAGATAGATTGTAGATCTGATGGTTTCAGTCCATGATAAGATAGATTGTAGATCTGATAGTTTCAGTTGTAAGTGGTTTTCCCGGGCGTACCGAAGACACACCTCTTACTATAAGTTCTGGAATTATAGGGATTATAAGGACCGATCAGTCTTGGACACAAGCTTTCGGGCTCAACTGTATTGTGTTTAATAAGATTAACAATGACACCAGTAAACAGTACAAACAGTACAACCCTGGCTTGTCCAATAAACCCTACCGTGCTAAATTACTACGGCCTAATAAGAGAAAACCCCCTCCCCCGTGAAATAAACTAACACAGGACCCCCCAGCACTAAGACCCTCTAAGGTTTGGTTAGGACTTACATTCACCTCCTCACACAGCTAAGTGGTCTTGTGGATGTGTAGGCGCAGGCAATATGCTCACCCCGATTGCTCGTTGTTGCTTGCAGTTTCTTCCTGCACGTTTCGCTCCTGGTTCCGTACTTCCGACGCAGTATCCAAGTTCCAGTTTGAATCGAGGTCCGTTAATGAGGGATGAAGAGCAGCGCTCAGCTTCTGGTGGTGTTCCGTTGAATTGAGCCGAGCCCCACTCGGGGGACTCGTTGTAGATTGATGCCGAGGAGAAGAGAGCAGAGAGCAGAGAGCAGAGCAGAGAGCAGAGCCAAGCCAGGAACCGTTGCCAAACGGCTCCTTATATCCCCAAAACCCATCACCTTTTCTCCCGCCAATACTGATCAATGTATTGACTCAGGTGATCTGTCTGGACCCCCCCCCCCGTGACCTGGAGTGACTCATAACCTTTGAAATCTTTGTGAAAAATGCTATTTAATTTTCCCGCTCCCAGGCCTTGCACCTGGAGAGACAATGGGTGCTGATTACTGGGTGTCTGTTGTTTCCTGAGTTGTTGGCCCCCATTAGCAGGTCATGGGTTTCGATCTCAAACCGATCTTGCTTAACTGGCTTTTCTCCTGGAAGACAATGGCCCGGCCATCTCCTGCCTTCCACCAGTTTGGGTTGGGACTGAGTGTCTGTGAGTTACCTCTCGGGTTACTGCTCCCAGTGCTCATGTTAAATGGTGATGACGTCAATTGGCCTGGGTTCCCTTCCACCCAAGCTGTCAGTGTGAAATGTCCGTTTGCATATGAATGCACCTTAGTCAGGTTAGCCTGGCTCGAAACTCCTGCCAGTCAATCCTGTTCTCTAAGCCACTCCCACAAGCTTGCCAAACCGTACAGTCTTTCTTGGGGGTATTGGAATTAAAATATGATTCATAAAAATGGCCAGAACGCTGGTGCTACACAGTCCTTGATTGTAGAATGTCTGATGGTTTCAGTCCATTTTTTTTTATTTGTTCATAAGATGTGGGCGTCACTGGCGAGGCCAGCATTTATTGCCCATCCCTAAATGCCCTTGAGAAGGTGGTGGTGAGCCGCCTTCTTGAACCGCTGCAGTCCGTGTGGTGAAGGTTCTCCCACAGTGCTGTTAGGAAGAGAGTTCCAGGATTTTGACCCTGCGACGATGAAGGAATGGTGATATATTTCCAAGTCGGGATGGTGTGTGACTTGGAGGGGAACGTGCAGGTGGTGTTGTTCCCATGTGCCTGCTGCCCTTGTCCTTCTAGGTGGTAGAGGTCGGGGGTTTGGGAGGTGCTGTCGAAGAAGCCTTGGCGAGTTGCTGCAGTGCATCCTGTGGATGGTACACACTGCAGCCACAGTGCGCCGGTGGTGAAGGGAGTGAATGTTTAGGGTGGTGGATGGGGTGCCAATCAAGTGGGCTGCTTTGTCCTGGATGGTGTCGAGCTTCTTGAGTGTTGTTGGAGCTGCACTCATCCAGGCAAGTGGAGAGTATTCCATCACACTCCTGACTTGTGCCTTCAAGATGGTGGAAAGACTTTGGGGAGTCAGGAGGTGAGTCACTCGCCGTAGAATACCCAGCCTCTGACCTGCTCTTGTAGCCACAGTATTTATATGGCTGGTCCAGTTAAGTTTCTGGTCAATGGTGACCCACAGGAGGTTGATGGTGGGGGATTCGGCGATGGTAATGCCGTTGAATGTCAAGGGGAGGTGGTTAGACTCTCTCTTGTTTGAGATGGTCATTGCCTGGCACTTGTCTGGCGCGAATGTTACTTGCCACTTATGAGCCCAAGCCTGGATGTTGTCCAGGTCTTGCTGCATGCGGGCACGGACTGCTTCATTATCTGAGGGGTTGCGAATGGAAACGAACACTGTGCAATCATCAGCGAACATCCCCATTTCTGACCTTATTGATGAAGCAGCTGAAGATGGTTGAGCCTGGACACTGACCTGAGGAATTCCTGCAGCAATGTCCTGGGGCTGAGATGATTGGCCTCCAACAACCACTACCATCTTCCTTTGTGCTAGGTATGACTCCAGCCACTGGAGAGTTTTCCCCTGATTCCCATTCCCATTCAATTTTACTAGGGCTCCTTGGTGCCACACTCGGTCAAATGCTGCCTTGATGTCAAGGGCAGTCACTCTCACCTCACCTCTGGAATTCAGCTCTTTTGTCCATGTTTGGACCAAGGCTGTAATGAGGTCTGGAGCCGAGTGGTCCTGGCGGAACCCAAACTGAGCATCGGTGAGCAGGTTATTGGTGAGTAAGTGCTGCTTGATAGCACTGTCGACGACACCTTCCATCATTTTGCTGATGATTGAGAGTAGGCTGATGGGGCGGTAATTGGCCGGATTGGATTTGTCCAGCATTTTTGTGGACAGGACATACCTGGGCAATTTTCCACATAGATGCCAGTGTTGTAGCTGTACTGGAACAGCTTGGCTAGGGGCGCGGCTAGTTCTGGAACTGCAATTAGGATAGATTGTAGATCTGGTGGTTTCAGTCCATATCAGGATAGATTGTAGATCTGGTGGTTTCAGTCCATGTTAGGATAGATTGTAGATCTGGTGGTTTCAGTCCATGTTAGGATAGATTGTAGATCTGGTGGTTTCAGTCCATGTTAGGATAGATTGTAGATCTGGTGGTTTCAGTCCATGTTAGGATAGATTGTAGATCTGGTGGTTTCAGTCCATGTTAGGATAGATTGTAGATCTGGTGGTTTCAGTCCATGTTAGGATAGATTGTAGATCTGGTGGTTTCAGTCCATGTTAGGATAGATTGTAGATCTGGTGGTTTCAGTCCATGTTAGGATAGATTGTAGATCTGGTGGTTTCAGTCCATGTTAGGATAGATTGTACAGGGTCTTTGTGAGCTTGATGGGCCGAACGACCTTCTTCCATTCCATAATACCTAATATCCTTATCGTCTCTAGGTGTGCATCCTCTGTTAGTGAGAATACCTGGCATTCTGAGCATTTACTTTTGTTATAATGTATACTGTAGAAAGTTCAATAGAAAGGAATTTTTAAAAGGAGAACATGCCGATTTATTCAGACCAACAGTGCTATTGATCCCAAAGTTGTCGTCCCACCTGTGTATTGACTGAACTTTGGGATGAGGAGCATTCTTCAATAAAGTGCTGTGTATTTTCACAGCAAAAAAAATCACAATTATGAGCTGAGGCTATTCTTCAACTGCTTTTGATTTTTTATATATTTTATTTAATTATATTTTAAAACAGTCTGAAGAAGATCAAAAAAATCTGAAAAAGCTGCAGGATATCATCGACCAGCTCCAGTTGAAGATAAAGAGTTACAAGCTGCAAACTGAGCAGGCGGTGAGTAAAGCGCGTTACTGATGGGCTGAGCAGATGTTGAACAACTGGGCCTCTGTTACATGCAGGTTGACCGAGCGATGAGTAGCTGTTGTGACTCACCGTACAGGAGTGATTATCAAAATGAGGGGTCTTATAGTCGGGCAATATAACATTTTGCGACCATCTGCTCCTGGTATCAGTGTCAAACACTCCTGGGTCAGATATCATAGAATGGTTACAGCATGGAAGGAGGCTCTTCGGCCCATTGAGTCCGTGCTGGCTCTATGCAAGAGCAATCCAGCCGGTCCCACTGCCTTGCCGTATCCCTGTTGCCCTGCACATTTTTTCATTTCATGTACTTATCCAGTTCCCTTTTGAAGGCCATGATTGAATCTGCCTCCGCCAACCCCTCGGGCAGTGCGTTCCAGATCCTAACCACCCGCTGTGTAAAAAAGTTTTTCCTCATATCACCTATGGTTCTTTTGCCAATCACCTTAAATCTGTGCCCTCTGGTCCTTGACCCTTCCACCAATCCACTGGTTCCCCTTTATCTGCCACCTTCTTGCCCACTCACTTAATCTGTCTAAATTCCTTTGCAGACTCTTTCATAGAATCATAGAATCATAGAAGTTTACAACATGGAAACAGGCCCTTCGGCCCAACATGTCCATGTCGCCCAGTTTATACCACTAAGCTAGTCCCAATTGCCTGCACTTGGCCCATATCCCTCTATACCCATCTTACCCATGTAACTGTCCAAATGCTTTTTAAAAGACAAAATTGTACCCGCCTCTACTACTGCCTCTGGCAGCTCGTTCCAGACACTCACCACCCTTTGAGTGAAAAAAAATTGTCCCTCTGGACCCTTTTGTATCTCTCCCCTCTCACCTTAACTCTATGTCCCCTCGTTATAGACTCCCCTACCTTTGGGAAAAGATTTTGACTATCTACCTTATCTATGCCTCTCATTATTTTATAGACTTGTATAAGATCACCCCTCAACCTCCTACTCTCCAGGGAAAAAAGTCCCAGTCTGTCTAACCTCTCCCTATAAGTCAAACCATCAAGTCCCGGTAGCATCCTAGTAAATCTTTTCTCCACTCTTTCTAGTTTAATAATATCCTTTCTATAATAGGGTGACCAGAACTGTACACAGTATTCCAAGTGTGGCCTAACTAATGTCTTGTACAACTTCAACAAGACATCCCAACTCCTGTATTCAATGTTCTGACCAATGAAACCAAGCAAGCTGAATGCCTTCTTCACCACCCTATCCACCTGTGACTCCACTTTCAAGGAGCTATGAACCTGTACTCCCAGATCTCTTTGTTCTATAACTCTCCCCAACGCCCTACCATTAACGGAGTAGGTCCTGGCCCGATTCGATCTCCCAAAATGCATCACCTTACATTTATCTAAATTGAACTCCATCTGCCATTCATCGGCCCACTGGCCCAATTTATCAAGATCCCGTTGCAATCCGAGATAACCTTCTTCACTGTCCACAATGCCACCAATCTTGGTGTCATCTGCAAACTTACTAACCATGCCTCCTAAATTCTCATCCAAATCATTAATATAAATAACAAATAACAGCGGACCCAGCACCGATCCCTGAGGCACACCGCTGGTCACAGGCCTCCAATTTGAAAAACAACCCTCTACAACCACCCTCTGTCTTCTGTCGTCAAGCCAATGTTGTATCCAATTGGCTACCTCACCTTGGATCCCGTGAGATTTAACCTTATGTAACAACCTACCATGCGGTACCTTGTCAAAGGCTTTGCTAAAGTCCATGTAGACCACGTCTACTGCACAGCCCTCATCTATCTTCTTGGTTACCCCTTCAAAAAACTCAATCAAATTCGTGAGACATGATTTTCCTCTCACAAAACCATGCTGACTGTTCCTAATCAGTCCCTGTCTCTCCAAATGCCTGTAGATCCTGTCTCTCAGAATACCCTCTAACAACTTACCCACGACAGATGTCAGGCTCACCGGTCTGTAGTTCCCAGGCTTTTCCCTGCCGCCCTTCTTAAACAAAGGCACAACATTTGCTACCCTCCAATCTTCAGGCACCTCACCTGTAGCGGTGGATGATTCAAATATCTCTGCTAGGGGACCCGCAATTTCCTCCCTAACCTCCCATAACGTCCTAGGATACATTTCATCAGGTCCCAGAGATTTATCTACCTTGATGCGCGTTAAGACTTCCAGCACCTCCCTCTCTGTAATATGTACACTCCTCAAGACATCACTATTTATTTCCCCAAGTTCCCTGACATCCATGCCTTTCTCAACGGTAAATACCGATGCGAAATATTCTTTGCATCCTCCTCACAGCTTACTTTCCCACCTAGCTTTGTATCGTCAGCATACTTAGATACATTACACTCAGTCCCTTCATCTAAGTCATTAAAATAGATTGTAAATAGCTGAGGCCCAAGCACTGGTATTTGCAGCACCCCACTAGTTACAACCTGCCAACCTGAGAATTTATTTATTCCTACTCCCTGTTTTCTGTCCTTTAACCAATCCTTTATCCATGTTAATATATTACCCCCAATCCCATGAGCCCTTATCTTGTGTAACCACCTTTTGTGTGGCACCTTATCGAATGCCTTTTGAAAATTCAAATATACGACATCCACTGGTTCCCCTTTATCTACCCTGCTAGTTACATCCTCAAAAAAACTCTAATAAATTTGCCAAACATGATTTCCCTTTCATAAAACCATGTTGACTCTGCCTAATCATATTATGATTTTCTAAGTGCACTGTTATTACGTCTTTAATAATGGATTCTAGCATTTTCCCGATGACTGATGTCAGGCTAACTGGCCTGTAGTTCCCTGTTTTCTCTCTCCCTCCTTTCTTGAATAGTGGGGTTACATTTGCTACCTTCCAATCCACAGGGACCATTCTAGAATCTAGGGAATTCTGGAAGATCAAAACCAATGCGTCCACTATCTCTGCAGCCACCTCTTTTAGAACCCTGGGATGTAGGCCATCGGGTCCAGGGGATTTATCAGCGTTTAGTCCCATTAATTTCTCCAGTACATTTTCTTTACTAATCTTAATTACTTTAAGTTCCTCACTCTCATTAGACCCTTGGTTCCCCACTATTTCCGGTGTGTTTTTTATATCATCTAATGTGAAGACAGACACAAAATATTTGTTTAACGTCTCTGCCATTTCCTTATTCCTCATTATAATTTCTCCTGTCTCAGCCTCTAAGTGATCCACATTTACTTTTCCTAATCTCTTTCTTCTTACATACTTTTTACAATCTGTTTTTATATTTCTTGCTGGTTTACTCTCATTCAATTTTCTCCCACTACCAATTTTTTGATGTGGAGATGCCGGTGATGGACTGGGGTTGACAATTGTAAACAATTTTACAACACCAAGTTATAGTCCAGCAATTTTATTTTAAATTCACAAGCTTTCGGAGGCTTCCTCCTTCCTCAGGTGAACGATGTGAAAATGAAATCCTCGAGTTGTTGGTTTTTTTTGGTGATTTGTATATTCTGTGAGACCTGGCAGGTAACACCTGTCTGTCTGCACACTGATTGCCTTGGCAACGGGCAGTTGAAAAAACTGTCTGTACTCACCAAGCATTGTTCTGTGAATTATAAATGCGATTTCATCTCGAGGATTTCATTTTCACATCGTTCACCTGATGAAGGAGGAAGCCTCCGAAAGCTTGTGAATTTAAAATAAAATTGCTGGACTATAACTTGGTGTTGTAAAATTGTTTACAATTACCAATTTTTTGGTCATCCTTTGCTGATTTCTAAAACCTTCCCAATCCTCAGCCTTACTACTCTTCTTGGCAACATTATAGAATCATAGAAAATTTACGGCACAGAAGGAGGCCATTCGGCCCATTTTTTCCGCGTCGGCTGATAAATGAGCCACCCAGCCTAATCCCACTTTCCCACATTTGGTCCGTAGCCCTGCAGGTCTCGGCTCTTCAGGTGCACATCCAGGTATTTTTTAAATGAGTTGAGGGTTTCTGCCTCTACCACCCTCTCAGGCAGTGAGTTCCAGACCCCCACCACCCTCTGGATGTAAAAATATTTCCTCGTTTCCGCTCTAATCTTTCCACCAATCACTTTAAATCTATGCCCCCTGATTATTGACCCCTCCACTAAGAGAAATAGGTCCTCCCTATCCACTCTATCTAGGCCCCTCATAATTTTGTACACCTCAATCAAATCACCCCTCAACCTCCTTTGTTCCAAGGAAAACAACCCCAGCCTATCCAATCCGTCATCATAGCTAAAATTCTCCAGTCCTGGCAACATCCTCGTAAATCTCCTCTGCACCCTCTCTAGTGCAATTACATCCTTCCTGTAATGTGGTGACCAGAACTGTATGTAGTACTCAAGCTGTGGCCTAACTAGTGTTTTATACAGTTCCAGCATAACAGCCCTGCTTTTATATTCTATGCCTCGGCTAATAAAGGAAAGCATTCCATATGCCTTCTTAACCATTTTATCTACCTGTCCTGCTACCTTCAGGGAACTGTGGACATGCACTCCAAGGTCCCTCACTTCCTCTACACCTCTCAGTATCCTCCCATTTATTGTGTATTCCCTTGCCTTGTTTGCTCTCCCCAAATGCATTACCTCACACTTCTCCGGATTGAACTCCATTTGCCACTTTTCTGCCCATCTGATTAGTCCATTGATATCTTCCTGCTGTCTACAGCTTTCCTCCTCACTATGAACCACACGGCCTATCTTTGTATCATCCGCAAATTTCTTAATCATGCCCCCTACGTTTAAGTCCAAATCGTTAATATATACCACAAAAAGCAAAGGACCTAGTACCGAGCCCTGCGGAACCCCACTGGAATCAGCCTTCCAGTCGCAAAAACACCCATCGACCATTACCCTTTGCTTCCTGCAACTGAGCTAATTTTGGATCCAATTTGCCACATTCCCTTGGATCTCATGGACTTTTACTTTTTTGACCAATCAGCCATGTGGGACCTTGTCAAAAGCCTTGCTAAAATCCATGTAGACTACATCAATTGCACTACCCTCATCGATCCTCCTTGTCACCTCCTCGAAAAATTATTCAAGTTAGTCAGACACGACCTCCCCTTAACAAATCCACGCTGACTGTCCGTGATTACTCCGTGCCTTTCTAAGTGACGGTTTATCCTGTCCCTCAGAATTGATTCCAATAATTTGCCCACCACCGAGGTTAGACTGACTGGCCTGTGTTAACTCAGACTATCCTTCACTCCCTTTTTAAACAACGGTAGAACGTTAGCAGTCCTCCAATCCTCCGGCACCATGCCTGTATCCTGTGAAGTTTGGAAAATGGTTGTTAAAGCCTCCGCTATTTCCTCCCTTGCTTCTTTTAATATCCTGGGATACATTTCATCCGGCCCTGATGATTTATCCACTTTCAAAGATGCTAATCCCCTTAATACTTCCTCTCTCACTATGTTTATCCCATCCAATATTCACACTCCTCCTCCTTAACTTCAATCCCTGTATCATCCCTCTGCTTTGTGAAGACAGATGCAAAGTATTCATTAAGAACCATACCCACATCTTCCATCTCCACACATAGTTTACCTCTTTGGTCTCTGATGGGCCCTACTCTTTCCTTAGTTATCCTCTTACTCTTAATGTATTTATAAAACATCTTTGGGTTTCTTTGATTTTACCTGCTAATATTTTTTCATGCCCGCTCTTTGCTTTCCTAATTTCCTTTTTAACTTCACCCCTGCACTTTGTATACTTCTCTAAGCTTTCAGTAGTATTGAGTTCCCGGTGTCTATCATAGGCTTTCTTTTTCTGCCTTATCTTACCCTGAATGCTTCTTGTCATCCAGGGGGCTCTAGATTTGACAGTCCCTCCCTTTTTCTTTGTGGGAACATGTTTACTCTAAACCCCTTGAATCACCCCCTTGAATGCCTCCCACTGCTCTGACACTGATTTACCTTCAAGTAGCTGTTTCCGGTTTACTTCTGCTAAATCACTTCTCAGTTTAGTAAAATTGGCCTTTCCCCAATTGAAAACTTTATCTCCTGCCCTGTCTTTGTCCTTTTCTTAGGCCTCTTCTTTTAATCTTATACTATCCTTAACTTCCCTAGTTAACCACGGTTGGGATAATTTTTCCCGTGGAGTTTTTATTCCTCAAGGGAATGTATATTCGTTGAGAATTATGAATTATTTCTTTAAATGTGTGCCATTGCTTATCTACTGTCATATCTTTTAATTTCCCAATCTACCTTAGCCAACTCGCCCCTCATACCTACGGAATTGGCTTTATTTAAATTTAAGACCCAATTTTGGACCATTAATATATATGTATTCAGTAAGCACACAGCATATGTGTGCAGCAGATGGTGTAATGTGTACACGAGGTGTGTTCAGTGAGGTGTAGCCAGTGTGAATGTCATATATTGAGTGTGCACATATTGAGAGTGCAGTATACCAGCACGGATCTGGTGACCATGTCCTGAGTGTGCAGCGAGCTGTATGGCTAATCAACGTGAATAGATCACTACATGAGTTGTGTGTTTTCCTGACTGCAGGAGGAACAGGCCAACACCAACCTTTCAAAGTTCCGGAAGATACGGCATGAACTGCAAGATGCAGAGGAGCGAGCGGATGCAGCAGAAACTCAAGTGACCAAACTGCGGCCAACTTCAAAGCAGCTCTGTGGATAGATGAAGAATTGACAGGTGGACATCAGATTCCTCATTTATAAAACAGCCTTTTGCTCTATAGTGGCATAACACTCTTATAAATATTACACAGAGAGTAACACCCAGATAGGAGCATATTATAAGGTAACAATAGATACAGGAGGCTAGAAATTCCCGTGCTTTTATAGCACAAATTTTGCAATCCAAGGGAGGAATTTGGTGGAACCAGGTTCCGCCTGGTCTCTTGCCCCTCCCCACCCCACCCCACCCCCGAGTCAAAACTCTGATGGGAGAGGGGAGACCTTCACCCCTCCCATGGTGACGGCACCAGTAGAGGGAGGAGGGATGGAATGATGTCAGGGAAGTTCCGTCTGATCCACCCAACAAGGTGGTGCCAGGTCGAAATCTCTGGCAGAAGTGGGTCCAGCAGGCCTTCGAATGGGTTTTATCCACGTGGAAATTGATTTCCTGCTACGCTCCCGCTGGGGTCAGAAATTCCGGGGATGAGGTTTACACTCCCCCGTAGCATCCACTGAAATAAATGGGAGTCTGACAAATCATCAGCAAAAACAAAATCTCAGTAAAGAACAATATAGAACCAATCAAATTTCCCTGGATACTTTACATAGAACAACTATTCTTGAAAGACATTACCAGCATTTTAGAAATCATTTCATGAGGTTAGGAACACAGGAACAGGAGTAGGCCATTCAGCCCCTCAAACCTGCTCCGCCATTCAATCAGATCATGGCTGATCTGTATCTTAACTCCATTTACTTGCCTTGGTTCCATATCCCTTAATACCCTTGCCTGACAAAAATTTATCAATCTCAGTTGTGTGAAGAAGTGCTTCCTGAAATCACCCCTGAATGGCCTAGCTCTAATTTTAAGACGATGCCCCCTCGTTCTGGACTCCCCCACCAGAGGAAATATTTTCTATCTACCCTATCAAATCCTTTAATCATCTTAAACACCTCAATTAGATCACCCCTTAATCTTCTAAACTTGAGGGAATGTAAGACTAGTCTATGGAACCTGTTCTTCTAGTTTAACCCATTTAGCCCCGGTATCATAGTTACTGATCACCAATATGGAACAAAGGTAAGAAGTTTCAAAATAGTGGGATAAAAAATTGACTGAGCAGAGTGTAGCGAAAAATGGGAACTTTTCAGACTGGAATGAGGTTATGTAAGAACACTGGAACCAGCACCCTGGCACGAATATTTATTACGGGCACCGGACAAATCCTTAACCCCCTCATCAAGGAATCATCTGGGGTTTACCGTCTAAGAGAGAATGATGTCCAAATTTAGCTCGTCAAACTGTCTTACATCAACCAGTTCAGATTATGTTATATTTGTACTGCTGTTATCTTTTTAAAACCAAGGATACAAAGCAAGATGATAGATAACACGTACCAGGTTTGAAGTATTAAGTGGCATTTAGCAGAACTGAGTAAGGACTGTACGGTTTAGCGACACTGCATAAGTCCTGGGGTTTGGCAGCATGGGGAAAGGTTGGTCAGTTGATGAATAGAAGCTTTTTTTAAAATTTCTAAGTTGGCAACAGAGTTGGGAGACTTCAGAAACTCACTCCACAGAACCACCTAATGGTCAGAGCCTGCCACTAAATTGTGACAGTTGACATAGAAAATTTGAATGGGAAATGTTGCCATAGCAAATTACAGTGGTAAATGTTGACAAAAGTATAACTAAAAATCGTGACAACAGGAAGTAAGGTTTGTGGACAGGAAGTTTGTATCCTATGCAACATTTTAAAATAAAAGTAGCTTTAATGACTTGGATATTGGCTTCCACTTGATACCAAAATAGGAAGCAGCGCAAACATTGAGGAACTATGCAGCCAGAATATTTAAGGATTATAGGTTGCTGGGCCAAAATGGTGGCAGATAGCGAATAATTTTTTTTTGCTATTCATTTTCTTATCATCACTTCTAGGGCAGCGACCGACGGGAACGCAAGATGACCCGACTGGTTAGGAGCTGCCGTGAAATTTCCCCGCTTGCCCTGACCCACTGGCTTAGACTGCAACAGTCATGGACACATTGCTGAAGAGGTTATTCCCACGCTTAGAATCATAGATTATGGGAGAGGAGTGGGGCCCAGGTTTTTGCCATTATATTGAAAGAGTTATTTTATGTAATTGAACAATTAAACAGAAAATCTTTATTAGAGTTGAAAGAGATGAAGAAAATGTTGGCTCTTTTGACACTTGTAACACTGTATGCTGATATCAACTCCCGGGGGAAAGGAGAATGTCATTGCTTCTCTTCCCTGCTGTGTGCTCTCAGTAGTGTAAAACCCCCACTCCATCACTGCACCATTTTAATATTTCATGGATCTCTGCTCAATCAAGAAAACACAGAAACATACACGTGTCAACTGTGACTCAGTAGTAGCTCTCTCCTCTCTGAGTCTAAAGGTTGTGGGTTCAAGTCCCGCTGGAGGACTTGAGCTCATAGCCCAGACTGACACTTCAGTGCACTACCAAGGGAGCCCTGCATTGTCGCAGATGCTGTCTTTCAGATAAGATGTTTAATCAAGGTCCCCATCTGCCAGCTGAGGTAGATATAAAAGATGGCACTGTTTGAAGAGCAGCAGGAGAGTTCTCTCAGTATCCTGGTCAATATTTACCACTCAACCAGCATCACCAAACAGATTAACTGATCACTTCCAGATTGACTGCAGTATTTACCTACATTAACAACAGTGATTGCGCTTCAAAGTGATTCATTGTCTGTGAAGTAGTTTGGGACGTCCTGAGGACAAGAAAGCCACTTTATAAATGCAAGTTCCTCCTTGCACATCGTTGACTATATGTGCTCGCAGAATGTTGCTGGAAATGTGCACAGCATCCGAAACAAAACTGTGAATTATTGCCTCCAGTTCCCCTGAGAGGGGCCAGATGTGGCAGGGATAACTGAAACATGGTGACATAAGGAACAGGACTGGCAGTTAAATATTGCAGGATATAATGGGCCCGAACTTGCTCTGACCGGTGTGGCAAGGCTCTCTGCACAGCCTGCGGATAAAAAGTACGAATGTACTCACTCCGTAGGCCACGACGTCCATTTGGTGAATTTTGAAATCTTCTCCAGTGGTGTGCTCCGAGATCAGCGCAGGCCACGCCCGCTCCGAGATCAGCGCAGGCCACGCCCGCTCCGAGATCAGCGCAGGCCACGCCCGCTCCGAGATCAGCGCAGGCCACGCCCGCTCCGAGATCAGCGCAGGCCACGCCCGCTCCGAGATCAGCGCAGGCCACGCCCGCTCCGAGATCAGCGCAGGCCACGCCCGCTCCAGGATCAGCGCAGGCCACGCCCGTTCAGAGATCAGCGCAGGCCACGCCCGCTCCGAGATCTGCGCAGGCCACGCCCGCTCCGAGATCAGCGCAGGCCACGCCCGCTCAGAGATCAGCGCAGGCCACGCCCGCTCAGAGATCAGCGCATGCAAAGACTGTGGGAACGCAAGCCCCGCCCACAGGCAGGCAAGTAATACTCATTCATTTAAAGTGGTCGTCCCTATGTTAGTCTAAATAAAAATTTAACATAACATACCTTATTATAAAAAGGCAAGGAAATGATTTATAATGTACTGAAACATACATAAATTAAAAGTTAGGTTTTTTTAATAAATTTTTTTAATGATCAAAAAAATTAAAATAATATTTCGACATTCCACATTTTTAAAATTTAATTTTTTGATGTTTTACAGTCATTATAAATCATCGCGCTTTTAAAAAGTAGTGTAGGGCTGGTATTTTCACGCGTACCTTCTTGTGGTGTAAGTATTTTCATTCCAGATGGGCAGAGGGATAAGTTTATGATTGTTTGGTGATTGTATTAATTGTAGCGTAGGTGGCCCTTTAATTCGTAACTGTCAATGGGCCGGTGAACCAATCAGAGCACGTTCGCGACTTCAGGGTTTTAATGTGCACGTGCGCATTCGCGAACTTGCTCCGATGGATTTCACGGCGGTTGGACAGGACGTCACTGAGGAACGGCACGCAAGCTGAGTAAGTTCTGCCCCAATGTATTTAGAAATGAAAGGGAAGGAAGGGGGGTGGAGTAGCTGTACTAATTAGAAACAACGTAATGGCCATAGAAAAAAGGGACATAAGTAACATTAAGGTACAAACAGTATCCATATGGATTGAGACAAAGGATAGAATCATAGAATCATAGAAGTTTACAACATGGAAACAGGCCCTTCGGCCCAACATGTCCATGTCGCCCAGTTTATACCACTAAGCTAGTCCCAATTGCCTGCACTTGGCCCATATCCCTCTATACCCATCTTACCCATGTAACTGTCCAAATACTTTTTAAAAGACAAAATTGTACCCGCCTCTACTACTGCCTCTGGCAGCTCGTTCCAGACACTCACCACCCTTTGAGTGAAAAAATTGCCCCTCTGGACCCTTTTGTATCTCTCCCCTCTCACCTTAAATCTATGCCCCCTCGTTATAGACTCTCCTACCTTTGGGAAAAGATTTTGACTATCTACCTTATCTATGCCCCTCATTATTTTATAGACTTCTATAAGATCACCCCTAAACCTCCTACTCTCCAGGGAAAAAAGTCTCAGTCAATCCAACCTCTCCCTATAAGTCAAACCAACAAGTCCCGGTAGCATCCTAGTAAATCTTTTCTGCACTCTTTCTAGTTTAATAATATCCTTTCTATAATAGGGTGACCAGAACTGTACACAGTATTCCAAGTGTGGCCTAACTAATGTCTTGTACAACTTCAACAAGACATCCCAACTCCTGTATTCAGTGTTCTGACCAATGAAACTAAGCATGCTGAATGCCTTCTTCACCACCCTATCCACCTGTGACTCCACTTTCAAGGAGCTATGAACCTGTACTCCGAGATCTCTTTGTTCTATAACTCTCCCCAACGCCCTACCATTAACGGAGTAGGTCCTAGCCCGATTCGATCTACCAAAATGCATCACCTCACATTTATCTAAATTAAACTCCATCTGCCATTCATTGGCCCACTGGCCCAATTGATCAAGATCCAGTTGCAATCCTAGATAACCTTCTTCACTGTCCACAATGCCACCAATCTTGGTGTCATCTGCAAACTTACTAACCATGCCTCCTAAATTCTCATCCAAATCATTAATATAAATAACAAATAACAGCGGACCCAGCACCGATCCCTGAGGCACACCGCTGGTCACAGGCCTCCAGTTTGAAAAACAACCCTCTACAACCACCCTCTGTCTTCTGTCGTCAATCCAATTTTGTATCCAATTGGCTACCTCACCTTGGATCCCGTGAGATTTAACCTTATGTAACAACCTACCATGCGGTACCTTGTCAAAGGCTTTGCTAAAGTGCATGTAGACCACGTCTACTGCACAGCCCTCATCTATCTTCTTGGTTACCCCTTCATAAAACTCAATCAAATTCGTGAGACATGATTTTCCTCTCACAAAACTATGCTGACTGTTCCTAATCAGTCCCTGCCTCTCCAAATGCCTGTAGATCCTGTCCCTCAGAATACCCTCTAACAACTTACCCACTACAGATGTCAGGCTCATGGGTCTGTAGTTCCCAGGCTTTTCCCTGCCGCCCTTCTTAAACAAAGGCACAACATTTGCTACCCTCCAATCTTCAAGCACCTCACCTGTAGCTGTCGATGATTCAAATATCTCTGCTAGGGGACCCGCAATTTCCTCCCTAACCTCCCATAACATCCTGGGATACATTTCATCAGGTCCCGGAGATTTATCCACCTTGATGCGCGTTAAGACTTCCAGCACCTCCCTCTCTGTAATATGTACACTCCTCAAGACATCACTATTTATTTCCCCAAGTTCCCTAACATCCATGCCTTTCTCAACCGTAAATACCGATGTGAAATATTCATTTAGGATCTCACCCATCTCTTGTGGTTCCGCACATAGATGACCTTGTTGATCCTTAAGAGGCCCTACTCTCTCCCTAGTTACTCTTTTGCCCTTTATGTATTTGTAGAAGCTCTTTGGATTCTCCTTTGCCTTATCTGCCAAAGCAATCTCATGTCCCCTTTTTGCCCTCCTGATTTCTCTCTTAACTCTACTCCGGCAATCTCTATACTCTTCAAGGGATCCACTTGATCCCAGCTGCCAATGCATGTCATATGCCTCCTTCTTCTTTTTGACTAGGGCCTCAATCTCCCGAGTCATCCAAGGTTCCCTACTTCTACCAGCCTTGCCCTTCACTTTATAAGGAATGTGCTTACCCTGAACCCTGGTTAACACACTTTTGAAAGCCTCCCACTTATCAGACGTCCCTTTGCCTGCCAACAGACTCTCCCAATCAACTTCTGAAAGTTCCTGTCTAATACCATCAAATTTGGCCTTTCCCCAATTTAGAATTTTAACTTTTGGGCCAGACCTATCATTCTCCATAGCTATCTTAAAACTAATGGAATTATGATCACTGGTCCCAAAGTGATCCCTCACTAACACTTCTGTCACCTGCCCTTCCTTATTTCCCAAGAGGAGGTCAAGTTTTGCCCCCTCTCTAGTCGGGCCATCCACATACTGAATGAGAAATTCCTCCTGAATACACTCAACAAATTTCTCTCCATCCAAGCCCCTAATGCTATGGCTGTCCCAGTCAATGTTGGGAAAGTTAAAGTCCCCTACTATTACCACCCTATTTTTCTTGCAGCTGTCTGTAATCTCCTTACATATTTGCTCCTCAATTTCCCGTTGACTATTTGGGGGTCTGTAGTACAATCCTATCAAAGTGATCTCTCCCTTCTTATTTTTCAGTTCTACCCATATAGACTTAGTGGGCGACCCCTCGGATATATCCCCTCTCACGACTGCCGTGATGTTCTCCCTAATCAAGAACGCAACTCCCCCTCCTCTCTTACTTCCTGCTCTATCTTTCCTATAGCGTCTGTACCCTGGAACATTGAGCTGCCAGTCCTGCCCCTCCCTTAGCCATGTTTCAGTAATAGCTATAACATCCCAGTCCCATGTACCCATCCATGCCCTGAGTTCATCTGCCTTGCCCATCAGACTTCTTGCATTGAAATAAATGCAGTTTAATCTAGACTTCCCTTGGTCTTTGCCCTGCTTTCTCAGACCATCTGTCCGGTCATGTTTTGTACACTCTCCCTTACTGCCTTTTGTTTCTGTCACCACTTTACTTCCCACTGACTTCCTGCATCGGTTCCCATCCCCCTGCCACATTAGTTTAAACCCTCCCCAACAGCACTAGCAAACACTCCCCCCAGGACATTGGTTCCAGTCCTGCCCAGATGCAGACCGTCCAATTTGTACTGGTCCCACCTCCCCCAGAACCGGTTCCAATGGCCCAGGAATTTGAATCCCTCCCTCTTGCACCATCTCTCAAGCCACGTATTCATCCTAGCTATCCTGTCATTCCTTCTCTGACTCGCCCGTGGCACTGGTAGCAATCCTGAGATTACTACCTTTGAGGTCCTACTTTTTAGTTTAACTCCTAACTCCCTAAATTCAGCTTGTAGGACCTCATCCCGTTTTTTACCTATATCGTTGGTACCTATATGCACCACGACAACTGGCTGTTCACCCTCCCCCTCCAGAATGTCCTGCAGCCGCTCCGATACATCCCTGACCCTTGCACCAGGGAGGCAACATACCATCCTGGAGTCTCGGTTGCGTCCGCAGAAACACCTGTCTATTCCCCTTACAATCGAGTCCCCTATCACTATAGCTCTGATAAGAGCTATAGGATAAGAAGGGATCAATCACATTACTAGGTATATTCTACAGACCACCTAATAGTGGAAGGGAAGTGGAGGATGTAATATGTAGATAAATCTATGAAATGAGTAAAAAACATCAAATAATAACCATGGGCGATTTCAACTACCCCCAGGTAAATGGGCAAGAGGTACGGAAAGGAGAAAAGGGAATGGAGTTTTTACAGTGTGTTCAGGACTCCTTTCTCACCCAGTATGTTAGAAGCCCGACAAGAGAGGAATCACTGCTGGATCTAGTAGTAAGATAGGAGCCAGGAGTAGGCCACTTCGCCCCTCGAGCCTGTTCCGCCATTCAATGAGATCATGGCTGATCTCTGACCTAACTCCATATACCTGCCTTAGCCCCATATCCCTTAATACCTTTGGTTAACAAAAATCTATCAATCTCTGATTTAAAATTAACAATTGAGCTAGCATCAACTGCTGTTTCGGAAGAGCGTTCCAAACTTCTACCATCCTTTGCGTGTAGTAGCATTTCCTAACTTTACTTCTGAAAGTCCTGACTCTAATTTTTGGGCTGTGTCCCCTTGTCCTAGACTCCTCAACCAGCAGAAATAGTTTCTCTCTATCTACCCTATCAGTTCCCCTTAATATCTTGAAAACTTTGATCAAATCACCCATTAATCTTCTAAATTCCAGGGAATACAATCCTAGTTTGTGTAATCTTACCTTGTAATTTAACCCTTGGAGTCCAGGTATCATTCTAGTAATCCTATGATGCACTCCCTCCTAGGCCAATATATCCTTCCTAAGATGCGGTGCCTAGAACTGAACACTGTACTCCAGGGCTTTGTATAGCTGTAGCATATCTTCTAACCCCTTGTATTCTATCCTCTAGATATAAAGGCCAGCATTCCATTTAGCCTTTTTGATTATTTTCTTTACCTGTCCATGACATTTTAATGATCTATGTACATATACCCCAAAGTCTCTTTGGACCTCCACTGTTTTGAGCTTTTCACCATTCAGATAGTACTCTGATCTATCCTTTTTAGGTCCAAAGCAGATGACCTCACACTTCCCTACATTGAAATCCATTTACCACAGTTTTGCCCATTCACTTAATCTATTAATAGCTCTCTGTAATTTTATGCTTCCATCTACACTGTTTACAATGCTGCCTATCTTTGTGTCATTGGCAAACTTGGATATGTAGCTCTCTATCCCGTCATGTAAGTCGTTAATAAATACAGTGAATAGTTGAGGCCCCAACACAGATCCCTGTGAGACACCACTAGTCACATCCTGTCAATTTGAATACCTGCCCATTATCCCTACTCTCTGTCTCCTGCTGCTCAGCCAATTTCCTAACCAGGTCAATAATTTGCCCTCAACTCCATGAGCTTCAACTTTAGCTAGCAGTCTCTTATGAGGGACTTTATTGAATGCCTTCTGGAAGTCCATATAAACAACATCCATAGACATTCCCCTGTTCACTACTTTAGTCATCCCTTCAAAAAATTCAATCAGGTTCGTCAGGCATGACCTACCCTTTACAATCCATGCTGGCTCTCTGATCAGCTGAAAATTTTCAAGGTGTTCAGTCACTCTATCCTTAATTATTGAATCTAATAATTTCTGGACAACAGATGTTAGACTAACTGATCTATAATTCCTTGGTTTCCTCCTCTCACCTTAAATAGCGGAGTGACGTGCAATTTTCCAATCTAAAGGAAGAGTTCCCAAATTGAGAGAACTTTGAAGGATTATAGTTAGGGCTTCGGCAATGTTCTCACCTATTTCCTTTAAAACCCTGGGATGGAAACCATCTGGTCCCGGGGATTTGTCACTCTTTAGTGCCATTATTTTCTTCATTACTGTTAATTTGCTTACGTTAATTATGGTGAGGCCCGGCCCTGATTCAAAATTACTATGCTGTAGTTTCAATGTAACTCGATGTAAAATGCACTGCAGGAAAGAGAAGCAACTGCACTCCCCTAGTGATACAAGTTCCACCTACACATCCCCACGTGATTCAGAATCCTTGGTAAAGGGAATGGAAGATGATGACTTTCGGTTGGTATAGCAGCACCTGGGAGCAGAAATGGGAAAATGTTGTGTCCCTCAAGCAATGAGACACCTTATTTTAATGAGCACAAAATCACATGATGACTACAGTTGACTACATTCTGCTTAATAGAGGTAAAGAAAAAAAAATGGAAATGCTGCAATTGTATTAAGTTCTAATGGAAAGTCACACCCAAAATGTTAATCTCGTTTTCAGATGATGTTTAACCTGTTCCACATTTCCAGCAATGACCATTTTTGATACATTCTGTTTACTGCTTTATTTTAAAAAAAAGTTTACCACATGCTGCTCAACAATGTAATGGGGAATGGTCTTGGACCCTGGCCACACTTTTGTAGCCTGTTGGGCCCACTGAACCTTCAGTGATTGGAATATTATCCTCAAAATTGAAAACTGTACTATGAAATTAAGGGGTTGTAAATTCTGCCAGAGGGCCCCCAAATGGTTCAGTAAATTCAGTCAATAGCTGAACCATACAGAGAGGGATAGTCATCAGTTCAGTCCCGGGGTGCCAGCCTTGGCTCAGTGGGTTGCACTCTTGCCTCTGAGTCAGTAGGTCATGGGTTCAAGCCCCACTCCAGAGACGTGAGCACAAAATCTAGGCTGACACTTCCAGTGCAGTACTGAGGGAGTGCTGCACTGTCGGAGATGCAGCCTTTCGGTTGCGATGTTAAAAAACGAAGCCCTGCCTGCCCCCTCAGGTGGATGTAAAAGATCCCACAGCACTATTCAATGAGCAGGGGAGTTCTCCTCAGTGTCCTGGCCAATATTTATCTCTCAACCAACATCACAGATTACCTGGTCAATATCTCATTGCTGTTAGTGGGACCTTGCTGTGCACAAATTGGCTGCCAAGTTTCCTATATTACAACAGTGACTACATTACAAAAATATTTGGGATGTCCTGAGGTCGTAAAAGGCGCTATAGGAATGCAAGTTCTTTCTTTCTTTCAATCTGTGCCAACTTAGCTAATCTCAGCTGAAGCAGTGGTAATTCTGCTGCAAATGGTGTCGGCCTAAGAAAAACTGTCCAAAGCTCCCAATCCTGATCACTATCCACTCGAGGTTCATGTGTGCTCACATCAGGTAAGGATTGTGCTTGGCTACGATGTCCTCTGTGGTTTGTTACCTGGCCAACACTTGCTGTCAAAGTTCACACGTTGAGCAACGTACTGGAGCATGGCTAGCGCTTATAAAACGGTACCGCACCAATGAATCAACGCCTTTGACCGAGGAAGGGTGTGGAGAGAAGACTAGCAACGCAAAAAGTAAAAATCCAGTCAAATTTTGGGACCAGTGACCAAGAGCTGGAATACGCGGCTCAGTTATTCTCTGCCCCAGCTCCACTCGTAAACCCTCAGGCCAATTACAGCACCCTTACCACCACTCTGGCTGAGATCAGCTAATTAAACATAGGCCAGGGATTAGACCTTGGGTCTCCCTGATTCGTGTACAAGCCGGTGCATTTACCCATTAAGCCATCAAGGTATCTTAGCTTCTGATATTCTAATCCGGCACTGACTGCTTTTGCTACTTTAAAAAAAAATTATCACTTGCTGCTTTGTTGTGTAATGGTCCTGGACCCTGCTCGGTGGTGTAATGGTCCTGGACCCTGCTCGGTGGTGTAATGGTCCTGGACCCTGCTCGGTGGTGTAATGGTCCTGGACCCTGCTCGGTGGTGTAATGGTCCTGGACCCTGCTCGGTGGTGTAATGGTCCTGGACCCTGCTCGGTGGTGTAATGGTCCTGGACCCTGCTCGGTGGTGTAATGGTCCTGGACCCTGCTCGGTGGTGTAATGGTCCTGGACCCTGCTCGGTGGTGTAATGGTCCTGGACCCTGCTCGGTGGTGTAATGGTCCTGGACCCTGCTCGGTGGTGTAATGGTCCTGGACCCTGCTCGGTGGTGTAATGGTCCTGGACCCTGCTCGGTGGTGTAATGGTCCTGGACCCTGCTCGGTGGTGTAATGGTCCTGGACCCTGCTCGGTGGTGTAATGGTCCTGGACCCTGCTCGGTGGTGTAATGGTCCTGGACCCTGCTCGGTGGTGTAATGGTCCTGGACCCTGCTCGGTGGTGTAATGGTCCTGGACCCTGCTCGGTGGTGTAATGGTCCTGGACCCTGCTCGGTGGTGTAATGGTCCTGGACCCTGCTCGGTGGTGTAATGGTCCTGGACCCTGCTCGGTGGTGTAATGGTCCTGGACCCTGCTCGGTGGTGTAATGGTCCTGGACCCTGCTCGGTGGTGTAATGGTCCTGGACCCTGCTCGGTGGTGTAATGGTCCTGGACCCTGCTCGGTGGTGCAATGGTCCTGGACCCTGCTCGGTGGTGCAATGGTCCTGGACCCTGGCCAGACTCATGGAGCCTGCTTGGGTTCATTGAACCTTCAGTGATTTGAATAATATCCTTGTGACGAGACCAGCTCAAAATTAAAAACTGTATTGTACAAAAGTTCTCTGCAATAACAACCCAATCACACCACATCCCACCCCTACTCCCACACGTCATCCCGTGGAACTTTCAGTAATACAGGTTTACGCTACTGAGCCAGACACTGGTGTGACCGTACGCTGCCAGACACTGGCGTGACCGTACACTGCCAGACACTGGCGTGACCGTACGCTGCCAGACACTGGCGTGACCGTACGCTGCATAGGATGGTTCCCAGGGTAGTCTGAAATGGTGCAACAGCTATCCCTGTGAGCCAAAAAGTTTGGAATTGCATGATTGTTGTTGCATTGCTGTCCCCTCCCATTTTGAATACTGCTTTGATGTGCACAATGCTGATGTAGTGCAAGAACAATAAAAGGATGAGTGATCAATCTTTCTCTTTCTGGTGGTTTTTCATAGCAAAATTTATTTGGAAAAAACATCTATTTAAAAAAAAGGTACAAAACAGTTACTTTGTGGAGGTTAGTTTCCCAGTGGCCACTAAAGCTTTGTGAGTTCAACAAAAATATTTTTAAATTTAAGGTATAAATGAACATGAGACACAAGACAGTGCCCAGTTACAGTGTAAATCAAAGAGCTGTGAACACTGTCACACCTCTGGAATGTTCCTCTTGATTACAGGAAGCATCATTCAATAACCACTGTGGCACACAGCCTCTGTGCAGCCATTACAGCAGTGAAGATGGCAGCAGTGAAGGCTGATTTGAAGGAGGTAACTGAATTAACATCCACAGCAGGAAGACATGGTTGCTGAATCACTGTTAGCTCGCTGACCATCATTCATTTACTCTTGCATAACATTGTGCTCAAAAGGGGTATTAAAATTAATAAATTACCTCCACGTCCCCACTAAAAACATTGTTGTTGCAACTCTGCTTTAAAGACTTTAAATTGCCAGCCTGTCATAGGTTAAATGGCCACCCTGTCATAGATTTATAAAAAGGGGAAAATGCAAAAGCTGAAAACCCAAAATAATAAATAGAAAATGCCAGAAACACACAGCCGGTCCATGAAGAACTATAAAGAGAAAAGACAGATTAATGTTCTGTGCGTACACCCTTCATAGCAACACTTTTGACAAAGGGTCGAGCACAATGGAATTACCATATCCTCCTTCACAGATGTTGAGGATCTCGCTGTGCTTCAGCATTTTGTTTTTATTATTCTAGATTTGTTTAGTGGCTCCTGCACAGCACGAACCAGTGAAAAGAAATAGTTACCAAAGCAGCTGACTAGTGAGGCAGATGAGTATCAGTTGCGCCTCAAGTGCTTCATTACTGATTAATGTTTTGTCGAGGGCCACAATCCAAACCAATGTCTTGTTTGAGGGTTCCCCTACACCCTGCACCAAAGTGATGGGATTCGAACCTTCACCTGTGAGCTCCTGATTTTAATCGTACCACTGTGGGCAGTTGTCCAGTGGAAGCCAGGCACTTCTTGTTACATGGAAGCTGGGATAGCTCTGCTTCCTAATAGCATTACCCTGCCTTCTTGTTTTGGCTGGAAGGCAAGAAGAGAATAGGAAACAGTCCTGAAATCCCAATGTCCCTCATCCAAGCAGGCCCTGAGTGGCACCTGAAGAATCATGGTCTGCCGAGGGTCAGAGGCGAAGAGGTGAGCCCATAGTACCAAAGACATGCTGTAGCAATGCAACACTAAGAGTATTGCCTCCGAAATCCTTAATTTCTGGACCACAGAATTTGTGGAATATTTAGAAGCAGCTAGAACACTGATGGTACCACTAACAGTGTCAGGTGACGCACAGTCCACCCCCAGAATCCTGCTGCCACAGGCTCGTCTCACACAGCACTTTACTTCATTCTGATGATTTCCTCCGTCGCAATCCGGATTATTTCGTTGAAGTCAAATTTGAGGTACTTCCGCCAGAACCTTCGATCCCTTCCGTAAACCTGAGCTGGGTAACATGGGCTTTCTAGGTCAGGAAAAGATCAGGACAGTGTTATTCTATTCATACAAAATATCGAACAGCAGTTTGGTTTCCATGTTCCTATTTGACAACGAACCAAACTTCAGCTACGAATGCGCCATTTCAATAGAAAGCACCCCCCGCCTGCTATCTCATCTCCAGATTCTATTCTCAAACTCCATCTACGAGAACAAGGCAGGTGTGAGGGAGAGGTCCCATTGGGAATGGATGTGGTTTGGACACACACACAAAATCCTCAACCCCTGGTCTGTACGGAGGTAGTTGATTGCAGCCCGTGCAGGTAGGTGTGCTACAAAAGGTGTCCATGCCTTGTGGTTCTGGTACTGGACCAGTCACCCAGAGGTACAGAGATCCCACAGTGAAAAGTTGTGAAAATGAATGAATTAAATTTGGTCAATTGTGGGCTAGCATCAGAAAATGACCACAGAAGCTGCCAGATTGTGATTATAAACCCAACTGGTTCACTAATGTCCTTCAGGGAAGGGAACCTGCTGACTTTACCCGGTCTAGCCCACAAATGACTCCAGTCCCACACTTTGTGATTAATATTAATGCCATCGAGACAACCAGGGATAGCAAACGAAAACAAAAATTAGCCAGAATTCCCACTCCTGATCACATTCCAGTAACCCTGTTGGAAGACTGGGTGTTTGTCAGTCGGGGTGGATGAGTTTGGGCTCACACATACTCACTGCTGACACTCTCTCAAAGCTCACACGTGAATAATGGGCACTTGGATGAGCTGCCAGAGGCTAACTTGTACCCCTGGTACCATAATCCAGGAAGGGATGGGAGAAAATTGGCAAGAAAAAAATGACATTAACAATTCACTCCTTTTTCACTAGGCCTCAAAGCTGAAACAATGGAAACAAATTTTCAAAAAAGTTTTTAAAAAAATAAAAAGAGGTTAAATCCAGTGCCTCACCGATCCCGTGAAATATTCTTGCGATAGCTCTGCCTGAGAATTTTTCATCAAGATGAATGGACAAGAACTGTCGGATGTCAGCTTGGATCTGATTCTCCCAGTCTTTGAACTAAAACAGAGATAAAACACAGGTGAAGTCTTTCAACACCTTCCATCCCTCTCGAGAAGTATTTTTCAAAGGCTGCACCACAAATCCTGGCCGGAATGGAGATGTTTGGGTAATCACCCAGTCAGTCACGCCTGGAGACCGCACTGCTGTACGTGACTGGGATTGATTTTACGCACATAATTTGTATTATGTAACTATCCTCCATTCACTGCGTTTTCCTGTTTTTTATTGGGAGACGTTGCTGTAATTTCAGTCATGCGTTCTGTTTGCTGCAGTTCATAGAGGCTCTGTTTAAATGTTGCAAGTCCCGTCGTAAGTCCCGCCCAGCCTCCGGCGCGCTGCCCGACACAGCGCGGCGCACTGCGATTTTTAAATCCTGCCCATTGTCACCACAAGGTTGGTAAGCTGTCACATTCGTTTTAGTTAAAAAGTGACTGGACCTCGGCTCCTAAAGTTTTTTAAATTACATGGTCAGACATACACTGTTCACCTAGCTCATCGTAATAGACCCTCTCTCCAAGCTTTCCGACCAACATCTATAAATGCCATGAGTGTGCACGAACCTTCACTCGGTTCAGATCATCCTCCTCTTGCTCTAGGTAATTCGTGCTTTGATCTGGGTCGATGTTCTGGTCAAAATAGTCCTTCAGCAACTGCTTTAAGCACGAGCTCTTCTCCAAATCAACAGCAACTGCACAGGTGCTGCAATTCTTAAAGGCCACACTGGAACATGGAGACACACACACACGGACAGATAGAGCTGCAGTCGTTAATTAAACCACTTCACAGAATGTCATACTTTTACCATCAACAGAGGGTACAACAACAACAACTTGCATTTATATAGTGCCTATAGCATATTAAAACATCCCAAGGCGCTTCACAGGAGTGTCATCAAACAAAATTTGACACCGAGCCACAATGGACCCTCGTGGACTCACTCCAACTCGAATTAATAGAATTACTGGTATGCAACTCAGTGTGGAGCAAGGTTAACTACCCAATTACTTACTGCAGGATGATGCCCATCTGCTTCATCACTCATTGTTATTACAGATTACCGACTACTACCTCCCTTAATGCAGGAGGTCACCCATTTGCACAACTGAGTCATTACTGTAGAATGACACCAACTTACTGGACACCTAAAGACTAGCGCCCCCCACCGTCCAGCACCGCCTCCCCCTTCCCCCAACCTACTGCAAGATGGTGCTCACCTACTTCGGGTGCGCACCCTGCCTTTTACAGGAGGATGATGCCTACCTGTGAAATGACTTGAAGGAAGCTTTGAGGCGGTACAGCGCAGTCTTCTCATGGGCCAACACCCGCTGGTGCAGGTATTCGCAGAGCGTGTCTAGTTCCTGGTGGCTGAGATCTCCATACGATCGAAAGTGGAAGGACAGGTTACTGAATTCCACCAGCACGCCACTCTTCCCTGTGCCCTGAAATCCTACCAATCACAAAAAGGGGGGAAAGAAAAGTAAAAACACAAGATAACTGAGTGAATACAACTAGAAACCTAAGTTGGAGCTGTGCGAGGCTGATGGAGCGAGCTTTTGCCACGAGAAGGTAGAAAGCAAGTTTGGCCGGAACAGGAGTTGGTGACAGTGTTATAAGTGCGCTGGCGTAACCCCATCTGTGTGAGGAGTTTGAAATTAAGATCAGCCGAAAAATTAATTAACTGGAATGTGCGATCGGAATGGCTAAGAATGCGGAGTGAATTCCTGAGTGAATTATTAGTTAAGATTCTTGTAGGCATATAGTAAGGTTATAAGAGGCTGACGGAGCAAGTTTTGCTGAGAGAAGATAACCAAGTGATTTTGGCTAAGACAGAGTGGGCCTGATGCTGCACGACTAGGCAGGTAAGTGAAAATTTATTCTAATTAATTAAGTCTAGAATAGCATAGAACTTAGGAGCATAGTCACATAGGTAACAGAGAGGGTCGATGAGGGCTATGCGATTGATGTGGTGTATATGGACTTCCAAAAGGCGTTTGATAAAGTGCCACATAATAGGCTTGTCATCAAAGTTGAAGCCCATAGAATAAAAGGGGCAGTGGCAGCATGGATACAAAATTGGCTGAGTGACAGGAAACAGAGAGTAGTGGTGAACGGTTGTTTTTCAGATTGGAGGGAGGTATACAGTGGTGTTCCCCATGGGTCGGGACCAGGGCCACTGCTTTTCTTGATATATATTAATCATTTGGGCTTGGGTGTACAGAATTTGCAGATGACACAAAACTTGGAAGTGTAGTGAACAGTGAGGAGGATAATGATAGATTTCAAGAGGACATAGACAGGCTGGTGGAATGGGCAGACTCATGGCAGATGACATTTAACACAGAAAAGCGTGAAGTGATACATTTTGGTAGGAAGAATGAGGAGAGGCAATATAAAATAAAGGGCACATTCTAAAACGGGTGCAGGAAAAGAGGGATCTGGGGGTACATGTGCATAAATCTTTGAAAGTGGCAGGGCAGGTTGAGAAAGCAGTTAAAAAAGCATATGGGATCCTGGGCTTTATAAATAGAGGCATAGAGTACAAAAGCAAGGAAGTTATGACGAACCTTTATAAAATAATGGTTTGGCCACAGCTGGAGTATTGTGTCCAGTTCTGGGCACCGCACTTTAGGAAAGATGTGAAGGCCTTAGAGAGGGTGCAGAAGAGATTTACTAGAATGATTCTAGGGATGAGGAACTTCAGTTACGTGGATAGACTGGAGAAGCTGGGGTTGTTCTCCTTGGAACAGAGAAGGTTGAGAGGAGATTTGATAGAGGTATTCAAAATCATGAAGGGTCTAGACAGAGTAGATAGAGAGAAACTGTTCCCATTGGTGGAAGCGTCAAGAACCAGAAGACATAGATTTAAGATGATTGGCAAAAGAACCAAAGGTGACATGAGGAAAAACTCTTTTACACAGCGAGTGGTTATGATCGGGAATGTACTGCCTGAGGGGGTGGTGGAGGCAGATTCATTTGTGGCTTTCAAAAGGGAATTAGATAAATACTTGAAAGGAAAAAATATGCAGGGCTACGAGGTTAGGGCGGGGGAGTGGGACTAGCTGGATTGCTCTTGCAGAGAGCCAGCATGGACTCGACGGGCCGGATGGCCTCCTTCCGTCTTGTAACCATTCTATGATTCTAATAGCAGGATAAGGAGCTGGGTTCGTGCAAAGTGGATGTTCTGGATCTGCAAAGTATCCAGGAGGAGTACATTTCATGAAGTGCCAGAAATCTGTGTTGCTCAAGTAGCCATTCTGGCTACATTCTGCAACATACCTGGAGAGGAAAGGTTTCTGGAAGTCATATTCTAGAAGGTGCAACCCAAATATTGAGAGAAATAGTGATGCAGAGGAAAGGAAATCAGTGACCACCCACAGGAGAAGACAGGGATAACCAATACAGGAAAACCTTATGGGACTCGGCTTGTCCAACAGGTACACAATTCTCATCTTACGTCTATGATGAAGACAAGGAAGGTGGCATAAACAAGGATAACCAAGAACAGATCATGGCACTATGTAGCAAATATTTACCTCACGGCAAAAAGAGAGACACTAGCCACGGGAACAGGAGAATGGTAGTGGTGGGGAATTCTATAATTGGTGAATAGACATCTTTTGCAGCCATGAATGGGAATCCCAAATGGTATAGTGCCTCCCAGCTCCCAAGGTAAAGGACTTAATGGAGCTGGTGGAAAACCTTGTCAAAAGGAGAGAAAACAAGACTGAAGTGGTGCATGTAGGAACTAATGACATAGGAAAGATCAGAACAGAAGTTGGCAGAGAGAATCTAAGGAGTTATTTCCTAGACTGAGTACAAGACCTGGAGGGTAGAAGTCTCAGGATTATACCAGATTCTTTACAGATGGACCAAGCTTAACTTCCGAAGGTAATGTAGGAGTCCCGAGAGCATCTCGCTCTCTAACCAGTATTCAGTTCTGGGGTGGAGGTGGGCGGGGGGGGTGAGGAGAAAGGTCAAGAGATTGATAGTGATAGGGGATTCTTTAGTTAGGGGAGCAGACAGGCGTTTCTGCGGCCGCAGACGTGATTTCAGGATGGTGTGTTGCCTCCCTGGTGCCAGGGTCAAGGATGTCACTGAGCGGCTGCAGAACATTCTGGAGGGAGAGGGGGAGCAGCCAGAAGTTGTGGTCCATATCGGTACCAATGACATAGGTAGAAAGAGGAACGAGGTCCTGCAGGCAGATTTTAAGGAGTTTGGAAAGAGATTGAGAAGCTGGACCTCAAAGGTAGTAATCTCCGGATTACTCCCGGTGCCATGCACTCGCGAGAATAGAAACAGGAGGTTAGAGCAGATGAAAACGTGGCTGGAGAGATGGTGCAGGAAGGAGGACTTTAGTTTCCTCGGGCAATGGGGCCAGTTCTGGGGGAGGTGGGACCTGTACAAGCTGGACGGGTTGCACCTCAACAGGGCCGGGACCAATATTCTCGTGGGGAGGTTTGCTAGTGCTGTTGGGGAAGGTTTAAACTAGCTTGGCAGGGGGGTGGGTACCTGAGTGTAGATTCAGAAGGGAGAGAAGCAGAACTGGAAATGGAAGGCAGAAAATTAGTAAGTGAGTTTGGAAGGCAGAGGAAACAAAAGTTAGAAACGAGACGACAAACGAGTTTGGAAGTGCTTAACGGGATATACCTCAATGCAAGGAGTGTAGTGATTAAGGCAGATGAGCTAAGGGCACAGATAGACACGTGAAAGTACGATATCTTAGCTATTACTGAAACATGGCTTAAACAGAGGCAGGAATGGCAGCTCAATGTTCCTGGTTACAGGGTTTTCAGACGATATAGAGAGGGGGATTAAAAAAAAGAGGGAGGTGGCAATATTGGTGAAAGAAACAATTACAGCTGTGAGGAGGGATGATGTGTTAGAAGGATCATCAAATGAGGCCATATGGGTTGAGCTAAAGAACAAAAAAAGGGGCAGTCACACTACTGGGAGTGTACCCCAAACAGTCAGAGGGAGATAGAAGAACAAATATGTAGGCAAATTTCTGAGAAATGCAAAAATAGGGCAGTAATAGTAGGGGATTTCAACTATCCTAATAACAACTGGGATACTAACAGTGTGAATGGTATAGAGGGCGCAGAATTCTTCAATTGCATTCAGGAGAACATTTTTTTAAAGCCAGTACATAGCAAGCCCAACAAGAGAGGGGGCAGTTCTGGATTAGGTTTTAGGGAATGAAGCTGGGCAGGTGGAAGGAGTATCAGTGGGAGAGCATTTTGCTGGTAGTGATCATAATTCAGTTAGATTTAGCATAGTTATGGAAAAGGACAAAGATAGAACAGGAGTAAAAGTTCTAAATTAGAGAAATGCCAATTTTACTAAGCTGAGAAGTGATTTAGCAAAAGTGGACTGGAAACAGCTACTTGAAGGTAAATCAATGTCAGAGCAGTGGGAGGCGTTCAAAGGGAAGATTCAAGGGGTTCAGAGTAAACATGTTCCCACAAAGAAAAAGGGTGGGACTGCCAAATCTAGAGCCCCCTGGATGACAAGAAGCATACAGGGTAAGATAAGGCAAAAAAAGGAAAGCTTATGTCAGACACCGAGAGCTCAATACTGCAGAAAGCCTAGAGGAGAATAGAAAGTGCAGGGATGAAATTAAAAAGGAAATTAGGAAAGCAAAGAGAGGGCATGAAAAAATACTGGCAAGTAAAATTAAGGAAAACCCAAAAATGTTTTATAAATACATAAAGAGCGAGAGGATAACTAAGGAAAGAGTAGGGCCCATTAGAGACCAAAAAGTAACCTATGTGTGGAGGCAGAAGACGTGGGTATGGTTCTTAATGAATACTTTGCGTCTGTCTTCACAAAAGAAGGGGACGATGCAGAGATCGTAGTCGAGGAGGAGGAGTGTGAAATATTGGATGGGATAAACATAGTGAGAGAGGAAGTATTAGGGGTTTAGCATCTTTGAAAGTAGATAAATCGCCAGGCCCATATGAAATGTATCCCAGGCTTTTAAGAGAAGCAAGGGAGGAAATAGCGGAGGCTCTGACCATCATTTTCCAATCCTCCCTGGCTCCAGGAGTGGTGCCGGAGGATTGGAGGACTGCTAACATTGTAACATTGTTTAAAAAGTAGTAATTACAGGCCAGTCAGTCTAACCTCGATGGTGGGCAAATTATTGGAATCAATTCTGAGGGATAGCATAAATCGTCATTTAGAAAGGCACGGGTTAATCAAGGACAGTCAGCATGGATTTGTTAAGGGAAGGTCGCATCTGACTAACTTGAGTGAATTTTTTGAGGAGGTAACAAGGAGGGTCGATGAGGGTGACACGTTCTATGTAGTGTACATGGATTTTAGCAAGGCTTTTGACAAGGTCCAACATGGCAGACTGGTCAAAAAAGTAAAAGCCAATGGGATCCAAGGGAAAGTGGTTAGTTGGATCCAAAATTGGCTCAGTGGCAGGAAGCAAAGGGTAATGGTTGACGGGTGTTTTTGCGACTGGAAGGCTGTTTCCAGTGGGGTTCTGCAAGGCTCAGTACTAGGTCCCTTGCTTTTTGTGGTATATATTAATGATTTGGACTTGAATATGGGGGGCTTGATCAACAAGTTTGCAGATGATACAAAGATTGGCTGTGTGGTTGATGGTGAGGAGGAAAGCTGTAGACTGCAGGAAGGTATCAATGGACTGGTCAGGTGGACAGAAAAGTGGCAAATGTAATTCAATCCAGAGAAGTGTGAGGTAATGCATTTGGGGAGGGCAAACAAAGCAAGGGAGTACACAATAAATGGGAGGATACGGAGAGGCGTACAGGGACAAAGGGACCGTGGAGTGCATGTTCATAGATATCTGAAGGTAGCAGAACAAGTAGATAAAGTGGTTAAAAAGGCATATGGGATACCACCTTTATTAGCCGAGGCATAGAATACAAGAGCAGGGAGGTTATGCTAGAACTGTATAAAACATTGGTTAGGCCACAGCTTGAGTACTGCGTACAGTTCTGGTCACCACATTAAAGATGTGATTGCACTAGAGAGGAGATTTACGAGGATGTTGCCAGGGCTGAAGAATTTTAGCTATGAGAAAAGTTTGGATAGGCTGGGGTTGCTTTTTTTGGAACAAAGGAGGCTAAGGGGAGATTTAATTGAGGTATATAAAATTATGACGGGACTAGATAGAGTAGATAGGGAGGACCTATTTCCCTTAGCAGAGGGGTCAGTGACTGGGGGCATAGATTTAAAATAAATGGTAGAAGGATTAGAGGGGAGCTGAGGAGAAATTTTTTCACCCAGAGGGTGGTGGGGGTCTAGAACTCACTGCCTGAAAAAGAGGGTGAGATTTTTCCACACCACCTGAGGAAGGGGGAAGCCTCCGAAAGCTTGTGGGATTAAAAATAAAATTGTTGGACTATAACTTGGTGTTGTAAAATTGTTTACAATTGTCAACCCCAGTCCATCACCGGCATCTCCACATCATGCCTGAAAGGGGGTAGAGGCAGAAACCCTCAACTCATTTAAAAAGTACTTGTATGTGCACTTGAAGTGCCGTGACCTAGAAGGCTACGGACTAAGTGCTGGAAAGTGGGATTAAGCTGGATAGCACTTTTTTGGCCGGCACGGACACGATGGGCCAAATGGTCTCCTTCTGTGCCGTAACTTTCTATGATTCTATTCCCTTGACGCTCACCTTGCTTGGACTGAGTCATCGTCCACTGTAGTTGCCTTAGTTCTCGTTTGACTGGGAGCAGCTCCCATCCCATTGAATCTGCCAGTTCCACCACGTCAAACTCTACTGAACTGGAATTGGTGTGATCCACACCAGACAAGCGCTCTTTGGCAAGGGCCACGGCCACAGGAGGACATCTTCAAACAAAGGAAGATGGAGATTAAACACCACCAGCCTCCTAGGATACCAAAGTTTCAACATGCTAAATTATTTGACAAATGGCAAGACAGACACATCACATATAATTCACAGCACAGAAACAGGCCATTCGGCCCAACTGGTCTATCCTGGACGTACCTAACTTTATGGGACTGAAATTCCTGGGGAGTGAAAGGGTGTAAAGCAGACGGATCACCTGAGGTGAGGGCAGGGGCGGGGGGGCTGGAATTTGCAGTGGAACCTGGATCTAACTTGCTTCCACATCAATTAGCGATTGGCAGAGGACGAACAAGTGTTCTGCCTACTCCTCCTTTGTCTACATGGCTTGTCTTGGGTATTCCTGGGCTACCTCGAGAATTACACCCATTACAGCAGAAGCCATGTCTTCTAAAGACTGGCCCCAAAAGGCTGAGGGAGGACCAGTATCGATTCTCAGGGAGATTGATTACCTAATTATGGCCACAGGTTTTGTCTTTGGGATGAAACAACATTGGTTTGAAAATCTCCTCTTTGGCCTGTAAATGGACTCTGGCTCCCCCAGTCGGGAGCTGCAGAGCGACATTCCGATTTCCGGGGCTTCTTCAGGGTATGTGCTGTTGCAGGCAGGGGTCACCGGCCCCTAGTACTTAAACGACCCCACTGCTGGGACTTGAGATGGGGGACGATGTCATCTGGTGAAGTGGTCAGGAGTCACATTTACGGCAGTGTAGCGGGGACCCTGGAATCTTGGGGCCTATAATCATGAAAATTATTACTCCAGCTTCAACTAAAAGAATGAAATAAAATGGCCTTGGTGCAGCAAGAAAGCAGAGAAGTAAACCGTGGACACCTTGGGACGATTTACTATGTTAAAGGTGCTATATAAATGCAAGTTGTTGTTGAAACAGTTACGGATTGAAGTGAGAAGGATACTTTTCCCCCCAACATCACAAGTTAGGTATGGCATGGACTAGAGCAGAGTAAAACTTTCTCTACACTGCCCCATCAAGCTTGTGTTACTCATGAGATGGCAAGTTGCTTTATATTTTCCTGCCTCACAAAGCTGAAGAGTAATTACTTCCAGCCGTAACATGGCATTGAATTTGTGGCAATCCAATTGTAACAAGTCATCCTCATCACAACTCTGTCATACGTGAGACTCCTAAATGCACCTGGATTATATGTTTGCAGCCATAATTCGCCTTTTATTGTGACATACTCTCATTTGTTCCTTTCTCAACTGATGACAAAACTCTGCATTGAAAGCCTTTCTGCTGAGGATTACAGCGCAGAGGCCAGGCCATCACCTCCAACCACAGTTACCAGTAAGGACAACGCTCACCTTCTAGCCGTGATTCTTAGTTGCATGGGTCCACCGTAACACATGAGGCGACAGGTTGAAAAGGTTGGATGAATCAACTGGACCCAGTGCTGGAGGTGGAGCTCCAGGTAACAAAGCAAAGTCTCAATTCCTGCAAGAAAAAGGAAGTGTGCAGGAGTCACCAATGCACTAGAGCCAGCAGTACAGAACCAACATCCCACTAAACACCACTAACAAAGCCTGGATCACAAGTGAGAAGTACTGCTCTTTTTTGTTCAGTTCAGTTTCTTTTTATATTAAATATAAAACATTTGAACGATTTTAACGCAGATATCCGACCCCCAGGAAAATTGGCACTGAAACAATAAGTATGGCCGCTTACCTTCCTCTCGGATATCCAACATTTCTACGGTTGTCTGGATAGGCAGCGCCCTCTCGTGCCTGTGGCAGGTCCTCGGAGAACTCTCATTGACTTCTTCGAGGGGCTGAGCCTCCTCAGGGGGCGTTTCCTCAGACGGGTCAGGGATCGCCATCATCTCGTCATCCGCTATGGCCCCACACTGTCAGTGGGAGAAATAATCAGGACTCTTACTTTCTACCACTGTAAACATTTAGCAGCACACAATTCCAGGAAATCAGGACACAAAACAAAGCACATCCCCCCATATCTCGAGCTTCCACATCGTCTCTCCATCACAACCCTTTTTTGGTCTCTATTTTATCAATTCCACTACGGTCTTTGTTCCGGTGAATATTTTGTTGCTCCTAGACTTCATATACTCCATCCTACACACTCGCTGCTGTCTCCCACTTTAACACATTCTTTTTCAGGACCTCAAACCTGTGGCGTTCCTCACCTCCCTCAGCCCTACAATCTATTGATATTAAAACTCAAAGGTTAGTATCACCTAACCACTACTTCCTGATTTACCAGGTTTTCTCCACTATAATCTATAAGCCTTAACCCTTCACCTGGGTGTCTCAATAAAAAAAACAGTAACTGGCTGTGCCATCAGTATTTGATTGGCCTCCCTGAGCTTTGGGCCTATTATTCAGGGGATGGGGAGGTGGAAGGGGTGGGGGAGAAGTGATGGAAACGGGGAGGAGCATCTCAGTCTAGGGCGTTCGAATAGGATTTGAGTGTAAGGAGGAGCAAATTAGAAACCAAGAATAACCCCATGCAGTGAACTTGAAGGCTGATGTGAAAAATGTTTTGTAAGTGCGGTTGCCATCCTTCTCATCAGGGCTGCCATACTCGTCCCATTTCTGAGGCTTGTTGCTGTAATGTGACTCCAGGGCAGCACTGAGGGAGTGCTGCATTGTCGGAGGTGCCGTCTTTCTGATAAGACGTTAAACTGAGGCCCCATCTGCCCACTCAGGTAGACGTATAAGATCCTATGGCACTATTCGAAGAAGAGCAGTTCTCCCTGGTGTCCTGGCCAATATTTATTCCTCAGCCAACATCACAAAGACATTATCACATTGCCGTTTGTGGGGCCTTGCTGTGCGTAAATTGGCTGCCGCGTTTCCTACATCACAACTGTGTCTACACTTCACAAGTACGTCATTGGCTGTAGAGTGCTTTGGTATGTCCTGAGGTTGTGAAAAGCGCTATATAAATGCAAGTCTTTTTCTTTCTACACTTCACTTCTGTTCCCAGTGTTCCTCGTTGCCCCAGTAATGGCAATGAACAGCAGGGAATGGTGGGAGTAGAAGCGCAGCTAATAAAAATCACATCTCAGTGCCCTCATCCTCAGAACCCCACACAGACTGCATCCCAAACCAGGAGGCCATTCATCGCAGGAAAAGTATTTACACTTAAGCAGTAATTTTAAAAAAAAATTAGCTATGGGAATATTTTCACTTGACCACTCAGATATAAAGTCACTATAGGACATCATCATAGTAAGTACAGCACAGGAGGAGGCCATTTGGCCCATCGTGTCTGTGACAGCTCTTTGAAAGAGCTATCCAATTAGTCCCATTCCCCTGCAAATTTTTTCCCTTCAAGCATTTATCCAATTCCCTTTTGAAAGTTACTATTGAATCTGCTTCCTTTCAGGCAGTGCATTCCAGATCATTACAACTCACAGGATAAAAGATGTTTCTTCATGTCGCCTCCAGCTCTTTTGCCGATCACCTTAAATCTGTGTCCTCTGGTTACCGACCCTTCTGCCACTGGGAACAGTTTCTCCTTGTTTACTCTATCAAAACCGTTCATGACTTTGAACACCTCCAATCAAATCTCCTCTTAACCGTCTCTGTTCTAAGGAGAACAACTCCGGCTTCTCCACCTAACTGAAGTCCCTCATCCCTGGAACCATTCTAGTAAATCTTTTCTGTACCCTCTCTAAGGCCTTGACATCTTTCCTAAAGTGTGGTGCCCAGAATTGAACACAATAGCTGACGCCTAACCAGTGTTTTATAAAGGTTTAGCATAATTTTCTTGCTTTTGTACTCTATGCCTCTATTAATAAAGCCCAGGATCCCATAATCTTTTTTAACAGCCTTCTCAACTTGTCCTGCTACCTTCAAAGATTTGTGTATGTTCACCCCCAGGTCTCTCTGTTCCTGCAACCCCTTTAAAATTGTAGCATTTTGTTTATATTGCCTCCCCTCATTCTTCCTACCAAAATGCATCACTTCACACTTCTCTGCGTTAAATTTCATCTGCCATGTGTCTGTCCATTTCACCAGTCTATGTCCTCCTGAAGTCTGTTACTATCCCCCACATCGTTTACTACATTTCTCGAGTTTCGTGTCATCTGCAAACCTTGAAATTATACCCTCTGTGCCCAAGGTCATTAATATATATCAACGAGAACAGTGGTCCCAATACTGACCACTGGAGAACACCACTGTATACTTCCCTCCAGTCTGAAAAACAACCGTTCACCACTACTCTCTGCTTTCTGCCCCTTAGCCAATTTTGTATCCATGGGCTTCAATTTTTTTAACAAGTCTATTATATGGTACTTTATCAAATGCCTTTTGAAAGTCCATATACACAACAATCAACTGCACTACCCTCATCAACGCTCTCCACTACTTCAAAGAACTCAATCAAGTTAGTCAAACACGATTTTCTTTTAACAAATCCTTGCTGACTTTCATTTATTGGCCCGCACTTTTCCAAGTGCCAATTTATTTTGTCCAGGATTGTTGTCTCCAGAAGTTTCCCCACCACCGACATTAGGCTGACTGGCCTGTAATTGCCGGGTTTATCCCTCCCCTCTTTTTTGAACGGGGATGTAACATTTGCAATCCTCCAGTCCTCCGGCACCATCTCCACATCTAAGGACGACTGGAAGATTGTGGCCAGAGTCTCCGCAATTTCCACCCTTACTTCCCTCAATAACCTAGGATGCATCCCATCTGGACCGGGTGACTTTTCTACTTTGAGTACTGCCACTCTTTTAAGTACCTCCTCTTTATCTATTTTTATCCTATCCAATATCGTTACTACCTCCTCCTTTACTGTTACAATGGCAGAATCCTCTTCTCTAGAAGACAGATGTGAAGTATTCATTTAGTGCCTCAGCCATGCCCTCTGCCTCCACAAGATCGCCTTTTTTGTCCCTTATCGGTCCCAAGCTTCCTTTGACTACCCTTTTACTATTTACATGTTTATAAAAGACTCATATCCCTTTTATGTTAGCCGCTAATCTATTCTCATACTCTCTCTTTGCCCCTCTTATTCCCTTTTTTAGATCTCCACTGTACTTTCTGTACTCAGCCTGGTTCTCTACTGTATTATGAACCTTACATTCGTCATAAACCTCCTTTTTCTGTTTCATTTTAATCCCTATATCTTTAGTCATCCAGGGAGCTCTAACTTCGGATGCCCTTCCTTTCCCCCTCATAGGGATGTGTCCACTCTGTACCTGAACCAACTCCTCCTTGAAGGCCTTCCATTGTTCAATTACTGTTTTGCCTACCAATTTTTGATTTCAATCCACCAGGGCAAGATCCCTTTTTAACTCACTGAAATTTGCCCTCCTTTGATATTCATTCCTTTGATATATTACATAATAGGAACTGAAAAAGTTATTCAACACAGCAAGTAGGACTGGACTCATTTACAATAAATTTTCACTGAATTAAAAAAAGAATTGCTACTCGATCTGCAATGAAACAGAGCTGTTAGCCCCTGTATAATAATGTCCTCACTGTAACTCATTATTCTATATTATATTACACTTTTCAGCAGAGGTCACGGATGTTTTCCTTTCCATTGCCCAGAGCTGCTGCCCCAAGTAAGATCAGCCAACTCAACAAAGAGCAGGAGTTGAAGCTGGGACCTCCTGTTCTGTCTACATAGCAACTGGTAAAATCGTTTTTTTTAATACCAATTTGCGATGATAAATTACCATTTTTTTTGGGTGGTGAAATAGTGAAATATTTCCTCCCGAATTTGAGAAAAAAAAGCCCTGAGGTTTCCCATTGTCTTGTTATGAAAAATCAGGTGTCGAGGTGCCTGCGGATCACAATAGTAACACTAGGACCACACTGAAGGGTCTGGAAAAGGACTGCAGCCATGTTAGCCGTTAACAATCTGGATGCACTACATACAATGATCACAATAGGCTGCAAAAGTTAGATTTTAGCATCAACTATTACATTTAAAAATATTTGGACACTATGGTGGTGATGTGACATTTTAAACAGGTCTAGCAGTCAATATTTTGCAGCTTTCGGTCCATTCACAGATATTACTAAAAATATTTTACTGCTAAAATAGCTTGACAGTGTTTGGTGATCATAGAAACTTGTATTACATTACTTTTGGAACAGCCATTGACACCACAAAAGTGGTGTCCATAAACTGCGCAAATTGTGGGCTGCTCCATCACTTAACCATGTTTTTTTGGTCGCTTGCTTGTTTTCTTGAGGTTCAGTGATGCTCAAAATAACAGATTTTTACCAATTTTCTCCAAATTTACTCAAGTCTTTTTGGGCTCTCATCTTTTCCCTAATATTTCATGATAAAAATAAAAACTGAAAAACACCCAAAATAATCCAGATTTTTAAACTGGAGATTAAAACTTATACATGACTTAATGTTGCACTGGGCAATACATCAAAGCCATCTATTATTGCTCATAGCATCATAGTAGGTACGGCACAGGAGGAGGCCATTCGGCCCATTGTGCCTATGCCGGCTCTTTGATAGAGCTATCCAATTAGTCCCATTCCCCTGCTCTTTCCCCATAGCCCTGTAAATTGTTTTCTTTTCAAGTATTTACCCAATTCTCTTTTGAAAGTTACGATTGAATCTGCTTCCATCACCCTTTCAGGCAGTACATTCCGGATCATTATAACTCGCTGCATAAAAAATTGTTTCCTCATGTTGCCTCTGGCTCTTTTACCGATCACCTTAAATCTGTGACCTCTGGTTACCGACCCTTCTGCCACTGGAAACAGTTTCTCCTTATTTACTCTATCAAAACCGGTCATGATTTTAAACACCTCTATCATGATTAAAACGAAAAGGAATAATCATCCTATTTTTTGCAAAGCGCAAGTTTTGTGACTTACACTGATTATGTCCTGCTGTTTCTGATGAATTTCACGGCACTTACAGGACAGGAATACTTTCTGTACCAGTTTCTTGATGGTGTAATAATCCACAGTGTCAGCGTAGATATGCCGTCGCAGCTCGCTCATATCTCCACCCTGAGAAAAAAACAGAACCAAACAGATAACGAAGGATGCAGCTCACTACTTTTAAAACTTAAATTGCAAAAAAAGCATTTGTGCAGGCTGAGCGAACCCAAACCTTTTAGAATGTTCTACATGTAAACGATTAGAACAAATTTTACTTACACACACACAGAAACACATGTGGTTAAGGTTGCCAACTTTGGTTGGGCATATTCCTGGAGGTTTCATTAGGTGACCTCCCGCCTCCAACCTTCCCACCCTCACACTTCCACCATCGATCGCCTAAAACGTCCATCCTGGCGACTTATTCCCCCGCCATTCAGAAGGCAAACGAACAGAGACTTCATTTACCCGATTGACAGACTGTCAAGAATCATCCAAACAGCTGCATTTTTTTCCAATCTCGAATATTTTTTTTAACTAATAAGTGTTCAAAGAAAATTTTAAAAAAAGCACTTTTTAAAAAAAACAGCCCTGGGATTTTTCTCCTGGGTTGCTTGGAGCAGGGTCTTTAATTACTGGAGACTCCAGGGCAATCCGGGAGGGTTGGCAACATTACGTCACGTGGCAGTTGTTGCTCTGTGGAAGGCGGAGGATGTCGTCGGGTCCGGGCTCTCACCGGGACCGGGACTGGTTCTGGCGGCAGGAGGTGGCGGACGGGCTACACCTGGTCCGAGAGCGCTTCTTCGAGTCAGGGAACCGCGCCAACATTTGGTTGCTGCAGGGCTCGCACCGAGACCTGGTGGTGGACGCCGGCCTCGGCCTCAGGAGCCTGCCGGACTACCTGGACGCGGCCGGCCTCACCGGCTCCAAGCCGGTTCTGGCCGTCGCCACTCACGTCCACTTCGACCACTCGGGCGGATTGCACCACTTCGAGAGGGTGGCCGTGCACAGGGCCGAGGCTGGCGCCTTGTCGCGGGGAGACAACTTCGAAACGGTGACTTGGCTGTCTGACGATGAGATTACAAGGGCTCCTGAGCCGGGCTGGAGAGCAGGCGGTTACAGAGTGCAAGCCGTGCAGCCTGCCCAGATACTGGACGATGGTGACATTATTAACCTTGGAGACCGTCAGCTCACTGTTCTACACATGCCCGGTCACTCCAGAGGTAGCATCTGCCTGCACGACCGGGAGCACGGCATTCTTTTTAGTGGGGACGTAGCATACGATGGATCTATGATTGACTGGCTCCCTTACAGCAACATTAGTGACTATACCCAGACTTGCAACCATCTAATGAAGCTAGTAGACAACGACCTTGTGAACAAAGTGCTGCCGGGTCATTTTGACTCCTTTGATGCCGAAAGACTTTACAGTCTGGCTTCTAGTTACATTGCTAATGCCGGGGCGTGCCACAAAATGTCATCGAGTGCTATAGGATGCATTGCAAACCTAGCCCTTCGGGTGAAGAATTTTGGAAGATGAAGAAGGGTGGTACAAAATTGAACACAGTTTAGGCTTACAGGTTTCTTCTAAGTAAGATTGATGTGATAGGAAAAGCTGTACTTCTAAATCAAATGATGCTCTGTTAGAGAGTTAAGCTTAATACTTGATAATCGGAGGAGGCAGTTTTGTAACCATGCTTCAGTAGGAGCAATGTCATGAAACAAAAATTCCACAAAACAATAATTTGGTTAAGTACAGTGATTGTATCACAGTTACAAGAGAACAGAAATTAAACTTGATTCACAAATTAGCTTTTATTAAAGACAGACTGCAAAATTCATACGGTAAATCAATTTTGTATTTTATGAAAGGCTGCCCAGAAAATTAGAGATTACCATATTCTTTCAGTGCCATCCCTTTTTTTTTAAATTTTAGAACATAAGGTTGATGTAACATTTAGTTCCCTGCTAGGAACTCAATTTAAGTGTGCCATACCTGCTTTTGCAGATAAGTGAGCATAATTACAAAAAGGGTCTGTATAAATTTCATTAATGTTTCTTTCTACTCCCACCAACCATGTAAAGATGTTGATTTCCTGTGTGTAATGGGCAGGTGATAATTGGATCAGGGCAATCAGGCATAATTCATTCCCTATTGTAAAGTCATACCGTTAGGATTTTTAATAGAAATATAAAAATAAAGACCATGTCCACACATAATGAAGCTGCCTATGTATACTGTATTACACCCTCCCACCATTACCAGCATGACAAGCTTACATAGGTAGTTTCCATTTTAAAGTAGGAAGTGCACATAGACACAAGATTTTTAATATACTGAAATAGATATAATAACAGGTATAAAAATCACATTATCTAAAGCCTTTGATTAAACCCTAGCCTCATTAGGTCTAGTTGTCCAGTTACCTTTAGGGATCTAGTGTGTCTCTGTGAATGCCAGATTAAGTCAGGATGCTCAACTTTGATACCCCGACTGTGAAATAACCTGAAACACTTACTGGATAAGGTCACACATGAAGAACAGTCACTTGGGTGAGATATCTGAGGGCTGGCAGTACTGTGGAAGTGCTGCATCAAATAGCATCTTCAAAATCACGGAGCGAGAAAATTGGAAAAAGTTTTTCAAATATTTTTTGAACAGAGATGTTTGACTCCCCATACAACTTACAGTTAGGCACCAGCTCTGAGGTTTGATTCCTTTTATGTGCTGACTTAGTTGATCTCAGTTGGGGTAGAAATAGAGGTATTACAATTGGCCTGGGTGCCCCAGTGTTCTCGAAGGGGGAGGGGGGGGAAAGGAAAAAAAAAAGTAGAGTTCTTGCCTCTGATCGTCATCAAGTTTTAACTGTTGGACGTATCCTCGTGTGATTTCAGATTACAATAGGATCAGACTTGGTTGCAATGTCCTCTGCTGTGAAATAGTCTACCTGCACTGTTAAGGCTTACCTGTGAATAGAATCATAACATCATACAGCACAAAAGGAGGCCATTCGGCCCTTGCTTTGAAAGAGCTATCCAATTAGTCCTTCTCCTCTGCTGTTTCCCCATAGCCCTGCAAATTTCTCCTTTTCAAGTATAGATCCAATTACCTTTTGAGAGTTACTACTGAATCTGCTTTTCAGGCAGTGCATTCCAGATCATAACAATTCGCTGTAAAAAAAAATTCTCAATTTCCCCTGGATTTTTTGCCAATTATCTTAAATCTGTGTCCTCTGGTTATCGACCCTCCTGCTAGTGGAAACAATTTCTCCTTTACTCGATCAAAACAGTCATAATTTTGAACATCTCTATTAAATCTCCTCATAACCATCTCTGCCGTAAGGAGAACAATCTCAGCTTCTCCAGTCTTTCCATGTAACAGAAGTCCCTCATCCCTGGTACTATTCTAGTAAATCTAAATAGTGGCCACTTGAGATTACAGCCACCCAGGGGAGCATGGCCCAGCAAGACAGTGACTATTATTTACTTCATTTTCTGAAAGCAAACAAGTTTACCCTCACCTCTGGGTCAAGGAAGAGATGGCAATGGGCTGGCTTCCCATCTCTCCCAGCACGACCGATCTCTTGCACGTAGCTCTCAAAGCCCTTTGGCATATTGTAGTGCACGATTCCTCGGACATCTGACTTATCCAATCCCATGCCAAATGCTACCGTTGCCACGACAATACGCAGCTGACCACTCATGAAGTTGTTCTGGACTCTCCTTCGCTCACCAGCTGACATTCCAGCGTGGTAACAATCAGCAATCCACTTTAAAGGCCGCCTCACCTTCTTCTTAGCTGTTTTTATGAAAAAAAGATTGAAAGAAGAAAATTGTTTTGTGTAGAACCTACGTCCCTTCCCCCAATCAAAAAAAAAATCACGTGTGAACATACTTTTCAAATGTCATGAAAGGCAACTTCTATTAAAAAACACTAAATTGAGCCTCAATTGTTCAGTTGTTGACTACACTGCCAAGGGTGGCATTGAGCCAAACAGACCAGGAAGTGGCAAAGTTCACTCCCCAGCTGGTACTGGTTTAGCTGCCCTCAGGAAGAGAGGCAGCATGAGTGCTACACTCAGCCTCAAGACCAAGGAGGGAATGATTACAGTTGAGTGATCTTTGCTATATCTTTGCGTCCAGTTGATCCTATTCTCCTCCCCGCCCCCCCCTCATTACAATACCAAACTGTCTCTTCAATCATTCCAGAGTTTTTGCTTCCACTACTGTAACCAGTTATTTCTCACTCTTGTGTGTCGTGCTTCCCAACATCATTGTTGAACTTGTCTATTGTGAGTTTATCCCTGTGTCCCCTTGTCCGACAGTCAAAGTTTAACTTTGGAATAGTGCTCCAGATGAATTGATTCCACTTGGTATCGTACATACCTATGTACAATCCCTTCTCGTTCTCTCCTTTCCAGGTTGAAAAGTCTTGAGTTTTTCTACCCAATCCTCATAACTCAGTCCTCTGACATTGGAGATGAACCTTGAGACCTTTCTATGCCCCACCCATTGCCAATAAATTTCTCAATGTGGTCTTTCAACAGGCATTAGGCCACTAATTTACATATTTAAGGGGACCAACGCCTGTTTTAGGTGTCCATCTAAGAAGTCTAAAAAAGGCCCCCACAAATTTAACAGTGGGACCAACACTTGCGCAGATTGGGTGCAGGCCATCCCACTGCTAAATTGGTATGCTTTATGCCCATTTTACACCCAAATACCGGGCACAAACAATTTCTACCCCATGAGCATAATTTCAAAATCTAGGTTTATGCCATTTTCCTCAGCATAGAATCTTACAGCACAGAAGGTGGCCATTCGGCTCGTTGTGCCTGTGCTGGCTCTTTGAAAGAGCTGTCCAATTTAGTCCCACACCTCAGCTTTTTCCCCATAACCCTGCAAATTAGTCCTCTTCAAGTACCATGTTCAATTGCCTTTTGAAAGTTCCTATGGAATCAGCTTCAACCACCCATCTCCCACTCCTGCGACATAGCAGCCTTACCCATTGCTTTCTTTTTTTTTGCTAGGACTTCTTCAGGTGTCTCCCCCTCCTTGTTCGGTTCTAAGGGTGGCTCCTTCAGCATTACTCCCTGAAGGCACGTCCGAAGGAGGGCTGCAATGCGGGTAGTCTCCTCACGCCGGGTGCAGTAGACAATAATGGAATCTAAGGTGGCAAACCGGTCGCCTCGGATCAAAGCTACAAGGGCCTAGGGTGAGAACACAGTAAAAGAATTTATTGAAACCAGTATAGATATAAAACACAACACAAAGAGGTGACATTCTGATAGACATCTTTTTCAGAGGAAAGTATCAGTTGTATGTCCTGGCCTATAGGACCAGTTTTTATTTTAGAATGGGGTTGTTGTTCTGCAGCCAACCAAATTGTTCTCATTCTCGTGTGCTCTTGTTCGTTGTCCCCTCTCTCCTCCCCTCCTGTGGTGTGTTATTAACAGCTTGTACAGGTCTTCACCTGGTCTCTGTCTCGATCTGTAGACACACTGAGGAATAAATTGGCTGGCACATCCGCAGAACGTACGGCTATTCCTTCTACCTCCTGGATCCCGAGGTGATGTGCAACGTTCTGGGCTGTTGCTAGTGTGGCAGTGGCCGTCAATCCCAGCAGGCACTTCACTCCCAAACGTTCCTTCAGCACCTGTATATCAGACACAAAATACATCCACTAAAGAACGAAAATATTAAAAAGCTAAAGATTGCTTTCTTGGGTAATTGATGTTCATAACTTAAACTGAATTTGTTAATCGACTGGTTGAAGACATGTCATAACTGAGAAAGGACACAATTTTAATTAGCCTACTGGCTAACAGACAATAGCAGGCAATAAATAGTCTTCCTTGAGTGACTTTAGCACACATCTTTAGTTTTCTTCGACCTCCAATAATCTTTCCTTGTGTCCTGAAGCTGCTGGTTTAGGCTGGGATATAGTTCCGTTGGCACTGGCTAGTCTCTGATACTTCACCCAGGTGTCCATTCTTTTTATGTCTCCAGACTCTGAGGGGTCGATTTTTGGGGGGAGGTAGAGGGGATCATCCAGGGTTTCTACTGCTTATTGCTAGCCAGTGAGTCCTTCTGGGAAGTGTATTTGGGTGGACATTGGGCAAGGGCTACATTGTGATACCCACCGTGGTCAACACTCATCACGCTTGATGAACAAGTCAAGGGTTCTACACCACAACAAGCATTTTCAGCCGAGGAGGGCAGAAAACTGAACAAAAGGTGGTCAGATGACTAATTTGACTTCAGAATTTTTCCCTTTGAAGTTAATTCTGATCATACCTGCACTAGATAGCTGCACTAAGCTGCTCCTCCCTTACCTTGCACAGACGGAGGTAGCACGGTCTGAAGTTGTGTGACCATTCCGAGACACAGTGTGCCTCATCAATACAAGCAAAGGCCACCGGGGGCAGCTCATGTGCCGGCGGGAGACAGCTCGACCCGGCCCGGCCACCACCAACGAGGGCTTCTGGAGACAGCAGCAGCACATGGACCTTTCCCTCCTTCACCTGTGGACTCAAAGGTGAACGCATGAATGGGAGGAAATCTGAAATGACGTCCCATTAAATTCAAAACAAAAGTTTTTTTTAAACTGCCATTCGCTTTGTTTTAATTCACCTGCTGTCTTTGGGGGTGCATTTTAAGAACACAAGAAATAGGAGCAGGAGTAGGCCATGTGGTCCCTCCAGCCTGCTCCGTCATTTTGTGCTCATCAAGGTGAAAGAATTCAGCACTGTGGCACCCAGTGTCAGCACTGAGCATTCTCAAGTAAGAGAAAGCCTCCTCTACTCTGCAGCAACCTGGTCACGCACCTCAGAATACCACACCACCCTTTCTCACCAACCATCCAGGTGCTGTCAAAGAAGCCTGGGCAAGTTGCTGCAGTGCATACTCTAGATAGTGCACACTGCAACCACACTGCGCTGGTGGTGGAGGGAGTGGATGTTTAACATTATAACATAAGAAATGAGATCAGCAGTAAGCCATACGGCCCCTCGAGCCTGCTCCGCCATTCAATCAGATCATGGTTGATCTTCGACCTCAACTCCACTTTCCTGCCCGATCCCCATATCTCTTGTTTCCCTTAGAGTCCAAAAATCTATTGATCTCAGCCTTGAATATAGTTAATGAGTGAACATCCGGAGCCCTCTGGGGTAGAGAATTCCAAAGATTCACAACCCTGAGTGAAGAAATTCTTCCTCATCTCAGTCCTAAATGGCCGACCCCTTATCCTGAGACTATTCCCTAGTTCTATACTCTCCAGCCAGGGGAAACAGCCTTTCAGCATCTACCCTGTCAAGCCCTCTTAGAATCTTATATGTTTCAATGAGATCACCTCTAATTCTTCTAAACTCCAGAGAGTATCGGCCCACTCTACTTAATCTCTCCTCAAAGGACAACCCTCTCATCCCAAGAATCAGTCTTGTGAATCTTTATTGCACCGCCTCTAAAGGTGAGTATATCCTTCCTTAGGTAAGGAGACCAAAACTGTACACAGTACTCCAGGTGTGGTCTCATCAAAGCCCTGTACAATTGCAGCAAGACTTCCTTACTCTCGTACTCCAACCCCCTTGCAATAAAGGCTAACATACCATTTGCCTTCCTAATTGCTTGCTGTATCTGCATGTTAACTTTAAAGTGGTGAATGGGCAGCCGATCAAGTGGACTGCTTTGTCCTAGATGGTGTTGAGCTTCTTGTGTGTTATTGCAGCTGCACCCATCCAGGCAAGTATTCCATCACACTCCTGACTTGAACCTTGTACGTAGTGCAGAGGCTCTGGTGAGTCAGGAGGTGAGCCACTCACCGCAGAATACCCAGCCTCTGACCTGCTCTAGTAGCCACGGCATTTATGTGGCTGGTCCAGTTGAGTTTCTGATCAATGGTGACCCCCCGGATGTTGATTGTGGGGGATTCGGCGATGGTAATGTTATTGAATGTCTTGGGGTGGTGGTTAGATTCTCTCATTGAAGATGGTCATTGCCTGGCACTTGTGTGGCACGAATGTTACTTACCACTTATCAGCCCAAGCCTGGATGTTGTCCAGGTCTTACTGAATGTGGGCATGGACTGCTTCATTACTGGGGCAGAGGGAAGGAGGTGCCAAGCAGTGGTCAGCCACATAACCCGGAGGAGAGGGCTGAGAACTTAGAAGACAAGAAATGCCATGGCCAACATTCTATCTGAACTGTCCTCCCTCCAGGAAGATGCCTTAACACAGCCGAGGTCAGGAGCTATGCTCATGGAGCACGACCAGGATAAACCAATCGAGGTTTAACAAAAAAGTGTTTTTTTTAAGGCAGTGAGTTAACCTTTACTTATCTCCCTCCCACCTTCATATTTACTGTAGATCAAAGGGGAAACTGAAATTTCTGCCACAAAAATTTCAGAGGTATGAGGCAGTAAAATGTAAAAAAATTAGAAGTTTTTGGACTGGTTCTGAGATGTGATCATTTGTGCAGAAAGCTCGCAAGGGGTTGCATCATTTGAAATTACCTAGCTGTAAGCTTAAAAAAACTCTAGAGACTCAAACCACCTTCTTAGTGTATTCTAACACCATGCATTTTTTTGAATAAACATATTTTCTAACAAGTACTTTTGAAGTACTGATAATAAAATCTCTCTCTTCAGAATGCCTTAACGACAGTATTCAGAAGGATTGCAGTGAAGTCACCATTTGCCACTATGCTGATGACAGCATTGCCACTGATCTAAATGTTTTCAGTTCTAAATGGCACTGGTTGGCATCTGTACCAAAAAAATTAACATTTTCTCCAGGCTGCAATGTAAAACTGACATCCACGTATACAACAGAGTGACAGACTTTATAGGAATTCTTTCCATACAAGATGCTGAATCTTTCTATACAAGATGAAATAAAATCACTTGGATTCTGTCTGAAATGGTGGTGGAAGCAGATTCAATAGTAACTTTCTAAAGGGAATTGGATAAATACTTGAAGGGGAAAAATTTGCAGGTCTATGGGGAAAAAGCAGGGGAGTGGGACTGATTGGTAGCTCTTTTAAAGAGCCGGCACAGGCACGATGGGCGGAATGGCCTCCTTCTGTGCTACATGATTCAATAAACAGCTCAAAGAACATCTGCAATGAGATCAGCTTGTCATCCCCCATATTCAACGGCCACAATTAACCATTAAATCTCCTGCTAACCTTTACAAGAGCTGCTTCTCTCTGTGTCCTGGTCATACTGGAGTGGATACAAACAGCCTTTAGATTGGAAGGGAGTCCGGACACCTGTAGAAAAGGTACAAAGTAAGTATACAAAGTAAGGTGGCTTCACTTCAGTAACCTGACATAACACGAACACTTTTATGGATCCTTCCTAGAAAAATATGAAATATCCTCTTTATATCTGACACATGGTAAAGAAAACAAAAACATGTATTTATATAGCGCTATTCATTACCTCAGGACATCTCAAAACCAATTGAGTACTTTTGAAGTTTTAGTCATTGTTGTAATGTAGGGAAATGTGGCAGCCAATTTGCGTACAGCAAGATCCCACAAACAGCAATGAGATAAACGACCAGATAATCCGTTTTAGTGATGTTGGTTGAGGGATAAATATTGGCAGTAACACTACCTCATACAGAAGGCACACAGCTTAGGTCAGTAACAGAGAAGCAACTGAAAGTGGACTGGTACATCATCTGGCCGTGGGGGTGAAATGTACTTCATGGTATCATTTTGTAAGTCATGGGACTGAACAGAACTGGAGACTCAGATGACTCGTTTGGGTTCCTAATAGATGCTGTTTATTTTAATTTGAGAATGCAGCCAGGACTACTCTTTTAAAGAAAAACAAACATGGGCATAGAAAACTAAAAAGGAACTGAAAACCTCACCTGGTCATCCATCAACGAGACGAGAGGTGAAACCACCAAGGTGATGCACTTTGATCTTTTGGCGTACAGGTACGCAGGCAACTGGTAGCAAAATGATTTCCCCATTCCAGTGGAGAGCACAACCAAGGTGGAAAGTCCTAGTTTGGGGCAGAGAACAGAACCTACACTGTAACAGAGCATCAAGAATCCTAACAGCAACCCTGTATTTAACAGTGATTTTGACTTTTAATTAATTGATCGAGCTGAAGTAGGTTTACATGCTGAAGCATGTAAGAGATGTAGCTCATTTTAAAAAACAAAGCATTCAGGAATTGAGAATTCAGGACGGACTGGAACCTGGGCACTGGTAGATTTCCCTTTCCTTCCTTCCCGCCCCTTGCAGCTCCCAAATTCCACACTCAGTGCCTCTCCCTCTTCCCATAAGGTGTGTTAAAGAACTTAAAAGTCTGTTCCCAGTCAGGAACATGGCGCTGTAGTGCTTTCTTTGAGTGTGGGTTTCCACATGCTGTCGACAAATACATTATAAGCAGACTTCCCAGCTCAGTGCTCTTGTAAAACTTCCAGGGGGAGGGAATTCATGAAGGTTTACAGCCTTCATTCTCATTCACCACCTCCCATAATATTATAAGACCCCAATCCTCTCAAACAATAGTAATTCTAGTCACCCCAAAACAGTTCCCCACTCTACCCCTCCTGTCCTCCTGGACCTCAGCATCTCTCTCCAAAATTATTCCATACCTTTACTCCTCCTTCCCCCCACTCCCACTCTGAGTAGATCCACACCGTGCAACCATCATATTCTACTCTCACATCTAATGACCACCCCTCAGCCAATGGTCCCCCAGCCCACTAATCCCACACTTCCTTTCCTGAATACCCTCTGAGCCCAGCAGCCAATTGCTCCCAAACGCTTGACACATTGCTCCTGGACCCCACATTCCATTCTCGGTATGCTCACAGCCAGAATCCATCACCATGCTCCCATAACCCTCTATCACCATCCCAATTCTCCCACACCCTAAGACCACCCTCCCACTCTCAGTACTCCCAGACCTTGGAACTTCCCTCCCATTCTCTAGTCTGAAACCCAAGGATTCCCTCCCAATGCTCCAACACCCCCTATCCATTCCCACTGACCCCTGAATCAGTTTCCCAAGGGGTTAACCTCGGCATTCTCCGCTCACTTTTATCAGGTTCTATTGCAGCCTAACCAGCGGTCCTCAAAGGGAGGTGGGTCAACAAATAAGATAAGTGAAATAACAAAACTTACCTTAATGTGGAGCAGGAGTGCCTTCTCCTGACACCACAGCAGTATCATGGGCTGCTATGGGCCTGCACTCGACCACCTCCCGTTTGCCGCCCCCCCCAGACCTACCTGAGGGCTATGGCAAGCCCAAAGTAGTCATCTCCTAACCGAAGAGCTGCATTGGGACGCCTGATCCGCAGCTGACCAGATCCGTACAGATGAGGCTTAAGGCCCAATTTTGATCAGGCCTTGGGCCGATCTCTTTGGGAGCAGGGATCATTCCTGGCAACCAGCACTTCTCCAATTTCTCCCCCATGATCTTCCTCTTCCCCCTTGTGCCAAATGCCTCCTCTGTATCCTACACTTTGAAAAAGGCAAGACCTGAAATTGAGTACTCAATATGTACTCAAACATATAATAATAATTCTTCCATGATATTTTGTAATAAAATTTTACTTATTCAATCAACATAAATCAGTGACACTCAATCAATGCAAGCACTAGCAAAGGAGATATGCTAGCATTTATAATTTTAAAAAAGATGTGCATTTAAGAAATTAAAAAGAATTTTTTTTGGATAAGATGACTGATATATGCTGAAATCCTAAAAATCTCCAAATCATACACTCACGGTTCGCAACTGCTCCTCACAGCTTTATGTTTATCAAACAGTTCGATAAGTTTCTATAACTTCAGTTTCCTGTGAACTGAAATCTGCATCTTTATTCTCTGCTGTATTGAGATTAGCGTAGCACATGTCCAACAATTAGCCCTGATCGTGGTAATCTGCTTACTGGACAAATTTGCAGATGTCGACAACTTTTAATGGCGAATCGGATGATGGAGAATATCCTACCTTCACACCACTTTGTACAAATTAAAAATTATAAATATACTGGATAGTTGTTTATTAGCCATTTTCTGGTGGTACATATGTAAGCACTATGTATGGAGCTTTATAAGAAATAGGAGCAGGAGTAGGCCAATCGGCCCCTCGAGCCTGCTCCGCATACACCTCCCATACATATTAACAGCAAAAATGAATAAAACTCAAAAAAGCACTAGAAGGTTCCTAAATTATAAGGATGTACTCTTTTTGAAGTAATGCAGGTGGCTGCAGAGATAGCGGATGCATTGGTTGTGATCTTCCAGAATTCCCTAGATTCTAGAATGGTCCCAGCGGATTGGAAGGTAGCAAATGTAACACTGTTCAAGAAAGGAGGCCATGATGTGGAGATGCCGGTGATGGACTGGGGTTGACAAATGTAAAGAATCTTACAACACCAGGTTATAGTCCAACAAAAAATGACACGTAACCCCACCAGCGAATAGACGTTATCTGTTTCTAATACAACGGGTCATTTTCTGTCTTTCTCTTCCTATCGGATGTTTCTCCCTCTCTCTCTCTGTTTTGTGTTCTGGCCGTTTGTATATTCGGTGGTCCTGTAGGTAACACATCTCTGTCTGAACACTTTGATTGCCTTGACAACGGGCAGTTGGAAAGATTATCTGTAATCACCAGGTATTGTTCTCTGAATATAAATGCGAAAGGTTCAAGGATTTCCACATTCACCTGACGAAGGAGAAAGCCTCCGAAAGCTTGTGATTTTCAAATAAAATTGTTGGACTATAACCTTTCGGGGTATTCGGGGGTTCTGTAGGTGACACCTCTCTGTCTGAACACGGTGATTGCCTTGGCAACGGGCAGTTGCAGGGGCAGTCTGTAAACACCATGTATTGTTCTATGATGTATAAATGCGTAGGCTTCAAGGAGCTCCTGACATTTACCTGAGGAAGGAGGAAGCCTCCGAAAGCTTGTAGATTTCAAATAAAAATCGTTGGACTATAACTTGGTGTTGTAAAATTGTTTACGAATATAATCAAGGCTGAGATAGGTAGATTTTTGGGATATGGGGATCGAGTGGGAAAGTGGAGTTGAGGTTGAAGATCAGCCATGATCTTATTGAATGGCGGAGCAGGCTCGAGGGGCCGTAAGGCCTACTCCAGCTCCTATTTCTTATGTTCTAATCAGGCAATCCAAATGCTTACCATCTTCACACCTCAATAGATATTAGATGTGGCGGCAACAATTATATTTCCTTTCAGCATTTTCCACCAATCTAATTCACACGTGACCATAAATGGACATGACACATCCGTTTTAACAAATGCTGCATTCACGAACATTTCAAATGTTTTGCCTCCCCCTCCCACTGGCTTAGACAAAGGGAATCCTTTATCAGCCAATTCATGGACAATAACCTGCCTGGTTTATGCAAATGGAATGTCCCTGGTTCACCGTTTTTTTTGTTAAGTGAAAAGAGTAGCCTCCACTTTAAAACCGACTGATGTGAACTGTATGAATTCCAGGGAGACAGAAATTCCAATTTTTGCCACACGACTGATTGAAAGATCTACACAAGTAGCCGGATATAGATTACACATCCTCTCATTGTAGAGACACATCCCCTTACCTAAATCAAAAGAACTGAGGCATATGTTGGCAATAGGCAAAGTTTAGGGGCTCCCAAGTGAACACAAGGATACTATTGGGAGATTAATTGGCTATAACCTCACACCTTACCACCAATCTTCTCATGGGTAGTCTTAGTTGCACAACCAATTAGAGCATTGGCCAAATGGGAAGAATCCCACTTAGTGTACTGCTTATGCTCCTGGACTAGCAACCAAGATTTGAGAGTCCCACCATGGCAAAATGAGAATCAAATTCAATTAATAAAGTAATTTGTGGTCGAGCACCAAAGAAAATGAAAGTTGCCGGACTGTCACAAAAATCTAACTGGTTCACCAATGTCCTTCAGGGAAGGGAACCTGCCAGCCCTTCACGGTCTAGTCTGCACATGACCCAAATCCCATACGATGTCCTCCAAAGTGGCCCAGCAACCCACTCAGTTGTACAAACAATGCTATGAAGCAGAAGCCCCACCACAATCTTCACCATTAGAAGGTCTTCTCAGGGCAACTGGGGATGGGAAATAAATATGGCCTTGCCAGCATCACCTACATCCTGGAGAACAAACTAAAAAAAACACTACCTCCAGACAAGCCAGTCCATTTACAAAGCCCTAAACATATCTCTGTTGCCAAAAGAATCAGTCCACAAGCCACCAACTTTTTCAATCAGCAGGGAAGTGATTACAAGGTATAAATTGGCTCCCTGATGTTAAGGGAGAGTTGAAGATAGCACCCAGCCTAAATGCAATCTACACAAGGTGTACACAAAGTAATTTCTTATCAAGCTGGAGTTATTCTCCTTAGAGCAGAGTAGGTTAAGGGGAGATTTAATAGAGGTGTTCAAAATTATGAGGGGGTTTTGTTGGAGTAGATAGGGAGAAACTGTTTCCATTGGCAGGAGGGTCGGTAACCAAAGAGGACAGATTTAAGGTGACTGGCAAAAGAACCAGAGGTGATATGAGGAAACATGTTTTTTACGCAGCGGGTTGTTATGATCTGGAATGCACTGCCTGGAAGGGTGGTGGAAGCAGATTCAATAGTAACTTTCAAAAGGGAACTGGCCTCCTTCTGTGCTGTATGATTCCAAGTAATTGAAGAGATAGGAGGGACTGCACATACTACCACCATTAGTAAGTACGATGCTGAAATGTGAACCCGTGGCCTGAAAAATTCCTTTACTCACGTACCTGATAAAATCCTCATTATGGTCAATTCCTGCCCCGGTCTGAATGAACGGTATCCAAGCTCCGACAGAGCTTCATGCACTTCTGTTGGAGTAGCTGATAAAGAGGGTAAGAAACTACATTACTAAATGAAGCATAACCCAAATCCTTACTTTTACCTCATATTATTCCACAAATAAGAGCCTCACTTGACCCTATCCATTATTTACTCTGTCCTTGGTTCAATGGGAAAGGGCTATCAACTCACAGGATCAAAACTCAGCCATGATTGTTTGTGTTTCGTAATAAAAATTTATTTTTCATCTGGAATGCACTGACTGAAAGGGCGGTGGAAGCGGATTCAATAATAACTTTCAAAAGGGAACTGGATAAATACTAGAGGGGAAAAATTTGCAGGGCTATGGGGAAAGAGCAGGGGAGTGGGACTAATTGGATAGCTCTTTCAAAGAGCCGGCACAGGCACGATGGGCTGAATGGCCTCCTGTGCTGTATCATTTTATGATTTTTATTATGTGTACTGCGTGTAGTTCAACAATCCAGATTTCTAAACAAGTTGTCACTGCATTACCTGAATGTTCTCATATATAAAGTGCAAGTTAATGCTTTTGCTTTGATTCAATTGTTCAAGACATAATAAATGTTTCCCTAACAAACGCTGCATAAATTACATTGTTACAAGAGGATAAAATAAACCGGGAATCAGCAGAGATTATCCTGCACTCCTACTCCTGATGCAGAGCAAAGAGAATTGACGGGGAACAGCTGGCACTGCATGTATTCTGATCTTAATGGATCCTCAAACATTTCAAAATGCTGTGTCATTTATAAAAAAAACAATTAAAGGGAAGGTAAAGGGGCAGGGGACGCGATGGGACCGAGGTGGGGAAGTGGGACGATGGACTAGTGGGGATGGGAAAGGAAACTGCAGCTTCCACTGGAAAATGCAGCCTGCTGCCATTGGCAGATCCTTTCTCCACCAGACCTCACCACTGTTTGAGGAACCGAGTCCAATTGTAGTGCCCCAACTACTGGCTGTGGCTGAGATCAGCCGTGTCAGCACAGGCTGGTGTCCAACTTGGGACCCTCCTGCACAGCAACTTGAGCTCACTGAAGCAATGAAGAAGTCAGGATTTGATTTTTGAGCTACGACAATCATTCCTCGACCTCAATTTCTTCTCAGGGAAAAAAAAATTGAGATGGGAATTGATTTAAGTGTTTAAAAAATTGAGAACTAATGTGATGGAAGCAAAGTGTCTGAAACAATAAATGTTAATTTTGGACTTTATATCCATCCATGGGCTCACTAAAATCCACAAAAAATGTGTGTTACTGTAGCTTCTCCTTATTTTTTGTGGCTGGGAGGGGCGGGGAGGGGGGAAGGACATTAGTTCATTCAGAAACTATAACAAATTTCTTAAATTATATTACATTGCAATAGCTTCAACCAGTCGGTGGCTATGTACAGGAACAGCAGCATGACAGTTGTGAAACAGCCAGAATATGCTTTAAATTAGCACTACCCAGTAACAAGAATAAGCTAAGACAGCCTGGCACTACACAATGTAAAGCATCAGCTGCATATTAACGGCAAATGTGAAGACTACAATCCTTTTTTCTGTGTTTATACAAGCTTCATATGCACTGTCTGGTGCGGAAAGCTTACATAGACCACAGGGGGTGTTGAAACTCAATTAGATGTTGTACCTATGACCTTCCCATCCTCCCCAAGGCTGTACAGAGGCTCCATGGGCGGTGGAGCAGCCGGCTGCTCATACGTAGGACGAGTGGTGTTCAGGAGGACCTCAGCATCAGGCATCGGTTCAAGCCCCCTCCCTGTATCTTCTGGGGCTGAGATACCTGCAATAAACGTGGGATACCTCAGAACATTCTCCTGATTTAGGACTAGTTTACATAAAGAAATATTGGTCATGATTTTGAAATCACCAGCCTTAAACCGTAATTATAAAACCAATTGGATTGATTTTAACTGCTTCTGTCTGGTGGGAAACGGGCACCGGATTTACACCCCACCCAACTTTCCTTTCCACTGAAGTCAGAACAGTTAAAATTGACCCCAATGTTTTTTTTTGGTCACTTCCTAGATTACAGGCTTAAAAGAGAAACTCCAAGAAAATGACCCAAACAGGGGTGGACTGACCATAGATTTCCAGAGTGCCCCTGTGAATGGTTCCAGTGCGCTGTATTATCAACACCCTCCTTTGCCGGGAAAAATCCCGTGCCCTTTCAGGGGAGTCAGTCCGCCCATGGAACCTGAAGAACATTACTACTGTTTACCTGTCCTCTCCAAATCTGAAATGTGCCTTGAAATCCATTAACATTTTAAATAGGAAAGTTAATCATATGGTGGTGAGCGAAGGGAAAAACTTACTTGACCTCGTCCTCACCAATCTACCTGTCGCAAATGCATCTGTCCATGACAGTATTGGTAGGAGTGACCACCGCACAGTCCTCGTGGAGACGAAGTCCCGTCTTTGCACTGAGGACACCATCCAACGTGTTGTGTGGCACTACCACCGTGCTAAATGGGATAGATTTAGAACAGATCCAGCAGCTCAAAACTGGGCATCCATGAGGCGCTGTGGGCCATCAGCAGCAGCAGAATTGTATTCCAGCACAATCTGTAACCTCATGGCCCGGCATATTCCTCACTCTACCACTACCAACAAGTCAGGGGATCAACCCTGGTTCAATGAGGAGTGTAGAAGAGCATGCCAGGAGCAGCACCAGGCGTACCTAAAAATGAGGTGCCAACCTGGTGAAGCTACAACTCAGGACTACATGCATGCTAAACAGCGGAAGCAGTATGCTATAGACAGAGCTAAGCGATTCCATAACCAACGGATCAGATCAAAGCTCTGCAGTCCTGCCACATCCAGTCGTGAATGGTGGTGGACAATTAAACAACTAACGGGAGGAGGAGGCTCTGCAAACATTCCCATCCTCAATGATGGCGGAGTCCAGCGCGTGAGGGCAAAAGACAAGGCTGAAGCGTTTGCAACCATCTTCAGCCAGAAGTGCCGAGTGGATGATCCATCTCGGCCTCCTCCCGATATCCCCACCATCACAGAAGCCAGTCTTCAGCCATTCGATTCACTCCACGTGATATCAAGAAACGGCTGAGTGCACTGGATACCGCAAAGGCTATGGACCCTGACAACATCCCAGCTGTAGTGCTGAAGACTTATGCTCCAGAACTAGCTGCGCCTCTAGCCAAGCTGTTCCAGTACAGCTACAACTCTGGCATCTACCCGACAATGTGGAAAATTGCCCAGGTATGTCCTGTCCACAAAAAGCAGGACAAATCCAATACGGCCAATTACCGCCCCATCAGTCTACTCTCAATCATCAGCAGAGTGATGGAAGGTGTCGTCGACAGTGCTATCAAGCGGCTCTTACTCACCAATAACCTGCTCACCGATGCTCAGTTTGGGTTCCGCCAGGACCACTCGGCTCCAGACCTCATTACAGCCTTGGTCCAAACATGGACAAAAGAGCTGAATTCCAGAGGTGAGGTGACATCAAGGCAGCATTTGACCGAGTGTGGCACCAAGGAGCCCTAGTAAAACTGAAGTCCATGGGAATCAGGGGGAAAACTCTCCAGTGGCTGAAGTCATACCTAGCACAAAGAAAGATGGTAGTGGTTGTTGGAGGCCAATCATCTCAGCCCCAGGACATTGCTGCAGGAGTTCCTCAGGGCAGTATCCTAGGCCCAACCATCTTCAGCTGCTTCATCAATGACCTTCCCTCCATCATAAGGTCAGAAATGGGGATGTTCGTTGATGATTGTACAGTGTTCAGTTCCATTCGCAACCCCTCAAATAATGAAGCAGTCCGAGCCCGCATGCAGCAAGACCTGGACAACATCCAGGCTTGGGCTCATAAGTGGCAAGTAACATTCGCACCAGATAAGTGCCAGGCAATGACCATCTCCAACAAGAGAGAGTCTAACCACCTCCCCTTGACATTCAATGGCATTACCATCACCAAATCCCCCACCATCAACATCCTGGGGGCCACCATTGACCAGAAACTTAACTGGACCAGCCATATAAATACTGTGGCTATGAGAGCAGGTCAGAGGCTGGGTATTCTGTGGCGAGTGACTCAACTCCAAATCCTTTCCACCATTTACAAGGCACAAGTCAGGAGTGTGATGGAATACTCTCCACTTGCTTGGATGAGTGCAGCTCCAACAACACTCAAGAAGCTCAACACCATCCAAGATAAGATAAAGCAGCCCGCATTATTGGCACCCCATCCACCACCCTAAACATTCACTCCCTTCACCACCGGCGCACAGTGGCTGCAGTGTGTACCATCCACAGGATGCACTGCAGCAACTCGCCAAGGCTTCTTCGACAGCACCTCCCAAACCCACGACCTCTACCACCTAGAAGGACAAGAGCAGCAGGCACATGGGAACAACACCACCTGCACGTTCCCCTCCAAGTCACACACCATCCCGACTTGGAAATATATCGCCGTTCCTTCATTGTCGCTGGGTCAAAATCCTGGAACTCCCTTCCTAACAGCACTGTGGGAGAACCGTCACCACACGGACTGCAGCGGTTCAAGAAGGCGGCTCACCACTACCTTCTCAAGGGCAATTAGGGATGGCAATAAATGCTGGCCTTGCCAGTGACACCCACATCCCTTGAATGAATAAAAAAAAATCGCTACAAGCCTTGCTACGGGTTTGGGAGGTGCTGCAAGTGACCAATTGTGAACAATTAACGTGTGACTTTGTTAGTATTGATATCACTGAATTAGGTCACCAGGAGTATCTTTTCCCTCCACCCCATTTAAAATGCAGTTTCACAAAGCCTTTTCTTTTCTTTTTCTCCACCCCCTCCATATACTTATTACGATTTAAAAATGGACAGTTCATTGAAAAATAAATGACTTTGTCTTGCTCAGCTGTCTCTCTTCAGTGTCCTCTTACCCCTTGCAGTGCTGCACATGGATGTCAAACGTGCCACTTCCTCCAGGGTTGGTAATGGAGAAATGTCATTATCCATCATCTCAGAAGTTTCCACTTTCTCCTCAGATACTGCTTTAAGCCCAGTGTTAAATCCTGAGGGAAGGAATGACGTAACCAAGGTTACTGCATTGTCCAGGGATAAGAAGTGATGTTAAGCATCATTACTGCATTGTAAAATCTTCAGTCCAGATACAAGTTACATTAGCTAGGGTTGCTATACGATAAAGTGTTTATTCTAGCGATAAGGATTGATGCTAATTAAGGTGGTTTACTGCACACTGAGTCCCGAGAAAAGGAGTTTCATGTATTGTGACTGGAGAGCGGGTAAGGCAGCTCTTTGGTATTATTGGCTGTGGACCAACGTCAGAACGCCTCCTGCCTCACTTTCTTGGGTCTCCACCAGGCAGAGATCCAAATAGTGAAAGGCCACTGAAAGTGGGCCTCACAAGTTATATCCAGTCCCCATAGATTGGAGGATCTGAAAAAAGGATTTCCAGCAACCGTCGCCCACCTCCAAACAAGGAAGTTTTTTTAAAAATTAGTTCAGGGCCATCAAGGAGCATCACTGAGATGGGAGGCCAGTTAACTGCTGTTTCTGGACAGTGGCCAGAAAGCCCTAAAACCACTGGTCATCACTGTCAAGTTTCCTTCCCATTTTGGGCGCACACCCATTCCAAGGAGAGATTCTGCACAGGGCATGGTAATAACCTGAACCTTGAAATATGGGTGGGTTGACGTCCATTCAGGCTAAACACATTTCTACAGCACACTGTCTGAGTTACATTCGGTGTGGGGGTGGCTGGGGGGGGGTGGTGGTCTGGGGAACAGAGACGCTGATAAGTGGTCAGGAAAAATATCGGCCCCATAACGTTTGGACCAAGTGTAGTGACTTCCTTCATAGATTTTCCTGCATTATATATCTTCAGATTTGAGTTTTTTCTTGCTCAGTAGGTCACAGAGGCTATTTGTGTCTATATTTCTCCCCTCGGTCTGTAAACCACAGAAACTGGGACTGCATCTATGAAAAGTATCCCGCCGCTAGGACAAGATTTGTTTGTGACATGTTCCAGCATCCCTATCTCGGTGACAAGCTGCAAAAGCAGTCGGAGTTCTCACATTCCCATTTTTCAAAGTGAAAAAAAAAAATCAGAAGTACAGGCACCACCTGCTTCCACATCTAGCTGCCAAATAAAATCCTTACCCCCACCTCCTCAGCTCCAGCCAAAATAAATGAAAGACATTAAATCCACAGATAAATTTCTATAAAATCTGGTATACGGGTCACATCTTAAGTCCTCTAAATATAAGCAAATAGCTTCTGGAGACTTGGATAACACATCTCCAGTTTGATTCCAGCCCAGGTTTATAGGATGAAGATCTCCTTTTTCTGCTGGCTTCAGTGGTTCTAAGTGACATAAGCTGAGGCAGTCTCTACCCAGTCGCTAGCAGGCACAGAATAAAAACGTGCACAAATTACTACTGAATTCACAATCATAGAATAGAATTATAGAAAGGTTACAGCACGGAAGGAGGCCATTTGGCCCATTGAGTCCACGCCAGCTCTATGCAAGAGCAATCCAGCTAGTTCCACTCCCCGCCCTATCCCTGCAGCCCTGCAAATTTTTGCCTTTCAACTATTTATCCAGTTCCCTTTTGAAGGCCATGATTGAATCTGCCTCCACCACCCCCTCAGGCAGTGCATTCCAGATCCTAACCACTCACTGTGTAAAAAAGTTTTTCCTCATGTCACCTTTGGTTCTTTTGCCAATCACCTTAAATCTATGTCCTCTGGTTCTTGACCCTTCCACCAATGGGAACAGTTTCTTTCTATCTACTTTGTCTAGACCCTTCATGATTTTGAATATCTCTATCAAATCTCCTTGCAACCACCTCTGTTCCAACGAGAACAACCCCAGCTTCTCCAGTCTATCCACGTAACTAAAGTCCCTCATTCCTGGAATCATTCTAGTAAATCACTTTTGCACCCTCTCTAAGGCCTTCACATCTTTCCTGAAGTGTGATGCCCAGAAATGGACACAATACTCCAGTTGTGGCCAAACCAGTGTTTTATAAAGGTTCATCATGACTTACATATTTTTGTACTCTATGCCTCTATTTATAAAGCCCAGGATCCCATATGCTTTTTTAACCGCTTTCTCAACCTGCCCTGCCACCTTCAACGATTTGTGCCCATATACCCCCAGATCTCTCTGTTCCTGTACCCTTTTTAGAGTTGTGCCCTCTAGTTTATATTGCCTCTCCTCGCTCTTCCTACTGAAATGTATCACTTTGCATTTTTCTGCGTTAAATTTCATCTGCCACGTGTCCACCCATGCCACAGCCTGACTATATCCTCTTGAAGTCAATCACTATCTTCCTCACTGTTTACTACCCTTCCAAGTTTTGTCTTATCTGCAAATTTTGAAATTGTGCCCTGTACACCCAAGTTCAAGTCATTAATACATATCAAGAAAAGCAATGGTCCTAGTTAAAATAACAGGTGTCAGTTACCTCCACCGATTCCGCTTCCTTCCCAGCGTGTCCCCATATTAAGCTCCTCTTTTGAGCAAGTACGCAGGAACACGTGCAGGAAGGAAGTGAGGTCCTGTTTTAAATATGCAGATCGGGTCCAATAATGTAATCAGGACCCGATCTGCAATATCAACCAGAGGCCTGATCAGGGGTGGGGGTGAATAGTGTCAGCTCCTCCATCAAGCAAAACCTGCCCACGGTCCCCAGCTACGGCCTCCAGCTGTTTGCTCGCACTCCCATACGCCGCCGATGTGGCCGGCTGTCGGGCGGCAGACCGCATCATTTTATTTAAACGAAGCTCTGCCGTTGAGATAAGCAGAGCCTCCACGTCCCCGGTCTTGCCAAGTTTTTCGGCCAATTGCGGCCTCCCCGCATCCTCGTCTTTTTAAAAAAATTATGTCAAACCTCTGAAGCGGAAGAACTTAATCGCTATGTGTGTATTTACCTTGACCCCTGCAGTTCTTTGCCCAGTGACCTGTTCCTCCACAGCGGAAACACGTGTCTCCATTCCTATGAAATCGGCCACCACCACCACCACCAAAACGTTCCCCTTTCATCTGCAGTTTCTGCTTCCAGGCCTTTGGAAATGTGGAACACCAGAAAAATGTACATTAGTGAACTATGGCAGAACACAAAACGCTCTGACACATCATGTTAAACACTACTTGAGACTGATTTTTTTACTAGCAAACAAGCAGAAGTTTAATGTTGTTCATTTACATCACAAAGTAATAGTTAGTTCCCTATGTGAAACATTTCAGTGATGTGATTGCGTTATGTGAATGTTGTCTGGAGATTTACTCAAAGAAGTTTTTTTGGTAGACAGACCACATCACTGCCTGACAGTAAAAACATTCAGGTCCTTGGCCATTTTACAAGCATCTTTCTAGCACTGTAATCCTGCAGCGCTGCAAAGAAAATAATACAGCTGCAGTCTCGAGAGACAGAGTAAAATGCGGAGCATAATTTGCATGGTTTCCAAATTTCCGTATCAGCATAAACAAAGGGAGAAGGGAGAAGTTTATAGAGAGGACATCAAAAAAGTGATATGACTTATACACAGCAAAAGTCCATTCAAATACAGTACCTGGTTGCGAAGATATGCTCCTCTTAACACACCACCTCGGACATGTGATTTCTTCTTTAGGTTGATCCTCACAAAGTTTCCATCCTTTTTAGGAGGTGCGACCCTAAAAGATATTATAAGCAAAGACAAATTGGCAATGCCAGAGTAGACTGATCAAGCAGCCAGGGCTGAATCCGACTGTACTGTAAATCTCTAGTAATCAACAGAAATTATTTCTCAGTGAGCTTGCAGTAATAATGTCAATTATTAGTTAATGCATTGCGATCATCATGCGTATATGACATGAAATGTACAGGCAGTGTCTGCACTGACACCAACTTCTGGTACGTACCTGCCACAAAAGAAAGCCACTCCATACTATTAACATTATCAATCATAATAATAATAATGATAATAAAAGTAACCAATACCAGGAGTGATTGAAGCAGTATTTTAAGCAGAGCTGGGATGAATGTTATAAGTCAGTGCTCAGAATTCACTCTCATAAGTTAACATTTGAGCCAAGAGATTGGAGTTATACCCTTGTAATCACTTCCACTTACCTATTATGATCTCTAGAAGCTCATGTATTGCAAAAGCCAGGAAGATTAGGATTGGAGAAACATGGATCAAAAAGTCTACATGATATGGTATGAAATTAGTGAACACTTGGTAAGTAATGAACTACAGGTACTGTCTGCATGGATCTGTGAAAGGGCAGGTGAAGCTTGACTAATTTAACTGAATTTTTTTTTAAGGAAATCACTGTGCACATATAAAGCTAATGTTCATACAATGAGTCACAGAATGTTATAGCACATATATAGCCCATCAATTCTGTGCTGTTGTTTTTCTCCACGAGACACCAAGTTTAATTCCACTCTCCCACTAGCTCAAGTAATTATCTGATTTCTTTTTAAAAGAATTTATGGACTCTGTTTCAATAACAGTTAGTGGCAGAGAATTCCACATTCTAACCATCCTCTGTAAAGATCTTTTTTTCTAACCTCCCCTTTAATTCTTTGCGATTATCTTAAATTTGTGCACCTATTTCACTGATCATTATGAAATGTTTTGAGGAAGTAAAGAGTGAAAGACTGTTTCAACCGGCTGACATTTCAGTAAAAAGGGGCACAGACTCAGGATTATCACTAAAAGAACAAAAAACAACAACTTGCATTTATATAATGCCTTTAAAGTAGTAAAACGTTCCAAGGCACTTCACAGGAGTGTTACCAGACAAAGGGGGAAAGAAGATTTTTTTCCCCACACAGAGGTTTATTACAACATAGGATATGTTTACCACTATAAAATCATTTGAACCTAGAACTAGGTAAGTATTTGAAAAGAAGAAAATATAAAAAGGATAAAGGGAAAAGGCAGTAAAGTGGGATTAGAATAGCAAGCTCCAATTTAACTGGCAGAATGATCACCTTCTGTGTTGGTCAAAGGCAAGACTCTGTGGTCTGGTTTGGTGTCAAATACAGTATTCAAATATCACTACCTGTAGAGGAAGTTCATGATAATTTACTAATAATTTGCTGTGGAGCCAATACAAGTGGAGCAGTTAAAGTCTGATCATGTTGTATTGATAAGCTGCCCCTCAGAGACATGATCCAGAACACGGTCAGCTTCCACAAGTACAACACTCAACTGTACCTCCCCACCTGCTCCATCTGCTTGACAGACATTAGGAAGTGGATGAACTGAAATTTATTCCAGCTTAATGTAATTCTACGTAATTAATGTTGACAGCAGTGAATCCCACAGCATACCACCACAGGTTAAATTCAGAAGTGTGGAACCGTGGCGCACTTCTCGACCCCGAGCTGAGTACCAAGGCTGCTTCCTTTCACTGCTGTAACATTACCCGCCCCTGCCCCTGGATCTCCTCTCCCAAGGCTGAAGCTTCCTAATCGAGGTTCAATTCCTCATATCCTCCGAGCTGGCTTCCCCACCTCCACAAACCACAACTTATTCAGAAAGCTGCTGCCTATGCCTACACTCCAACCGCCCCAGTCTTTGCCATGCACAACTTGAATTGTTATCAGGATTTTCACCTTACTTTTAATTCAGTCTTGGCCTTTCCACTTTCTGCCTCACTGATCTGCTCCAACCATATGTCCCCGTACTGACCCTCTATTCCTCCAACACTGACTTACTCTCTATTCTCTGCTCTATCATCCACGGCTGTTTTCAACTACTAAACCCCAGTGCTCTGGAACTTCCTCTCTGAATCACTCCGCTGTTACCTGACTTAAAGAGCCACCCAAGAGAATCCTTTTCTTTTCTCCCACTTGGTCAGCGTCATTGCACAGGAACCACACCACTACATAGGAACAGGAGTAGGCCCTTCAGCCCCTCGAGCCTATTCCAACGTTCAGTTGGATTATGGCTGATCTTTACCCAACATTGCTCCATATCCCTTGATACCCTTACCTAATAAAAATCTATCGATTTCAGTCTTGAAAGCTTCAATTGTCCCAGCATCCACAGCCTTTTGGGGGAGAGAATTCCCGATTTCTACTACTTGAAATCTAACTCGCTGTTATATTTATGAAACAGAGCTCCAGACACTTGGGACCGTCTGTAAAACCTTCGACATAAAGCTGAACGGTGCTTTTTAAATAAATATAAGATGGATTATGTTACTACTGCTTTCAGTCCCACTCTTTGCTGCACTGTCTCAAAAAGTTATTTGCATTCTTTAGCAAACATTAAAAACACAATGGTTTAACGCTTCTTGGTGTTTCCTACTTGTCTCCCAGCTCTGTACCTCCCCTCTTCAGTGCTAGATCTATCTAATCCAAACATTTGTAAACAATTTTACAACACCAAGTTATAGTCCAGCAATTTTATTTTAAATTCACAAGCTTTCGGAGGCTTCCTCCTTCCTCAGGTGAACGTTGTTGGAAACCCAATTCCTCCTTCACAACCCAATTCCTCCTTCACAAGAAAATGTGGCTTATCTATGTAAAATAATTGCAAGGTTTTAATCTAATTAAGAGTTTCAGGTGCATTTTATAAGGAATAATGGATACCTGGAAGTGGTTTCAGGGTTGTTATTTGAAGTGGTTTCAGGGTTGTTATTTATCCTCCTTCCTCAGGTGAACGTTGTTGGAAAGCTTGTGAAGGAGGAATTGGGTTTAAATTCAGCTAAAGGAAAACATAGTAATCACGAACAAAATGGGGAAGGGCCAATTCAATAACCCCAGGTGGCCTTAGGTGCATTAACTTCAGATTGGTCCCAACAACGTTCACCTGAGGAAGGAGGAAGCCTCCGAAAGCTTGTGAATTTAAAATAAAATTGCTGGACTATAACTTGGTGTTGTAAAATTGTTTACAATTGTCAACCCCAGTCCATCACCGGCATCTCCACATCATAATCCAAACATAGCACTATTCAGTCCTCCTGGATTAGAATCCTTTGTTTTCTCAAGGACACTTTTTTTTAAAAAACCTTAAATAAAATAGAAAATTAAAATATGTTTGGGTTATACACTTAAGTCAGAGAAGTGAAACAAAAAGTGAGTAAAATATTTCCTTTATTTAGGTTACCCTTTAATTTAAAAGCAAAAAATGTCCAATGATGGGTAATTTGAACCCAGGCAATCTTAGGAACACTGACTTCAAATAACAACCCTGAAACCACTTCCAGGGATCCATTATTCCTTATAAAATGCACCTGAAACTCTTAATTAGATTAAAACCTTGCAATTATTTTACATAGATAAGCCACATTTTCTTGGGGTAATAAGCCTACAAGGTCTGTGCTAGTGAGTGTCCCAAACATAATATTCCATGAATATTCATTGAAATAAGATTAGATTTATAAAATAGAAACATTAGAGAGCATTGCAGTGCAATGACACACATCATTACACAAGCTTACTGTGTTGTGAAATGGTGGGTTTGCCTTTGTGATTTCCCAAATGATGGGGAAAAAGTGAGTCTGTACAAAAATTTGATTAGAGGACGCTAACACTGAGAAAGCAAGTTAACCCAAGCACCCTCTAGTGGCAGACACCATTGTACCAATGAAGGAGGAATTGGGTTTAAATTCAGCTAAAGGAAAACATAGTAATCACGAACAAAATGGGGAAGGGCCAATTCAATAACCCCAGGTGGCCTTAGGTGCATTAACTTCAGATTGGTCCCAGCAAGCATTGAAGAGACAGCCTGGATGGATTGAAACCCACATTCAAAGAACATCCTCCACCCTCCAGTATACAATGGCATTTCCCTCAACTACAGCAGGACAAGTGGCTCCATCCCAGTGCTTGACCAAGTAATAGAGATGATAAAACTACAACCAACATAGATTTTGTTCTGTTCAATTAAATATTTTAAAAAATAAAAATGCAAAGTTGTGTATACCTTTCTCATGCATCTGACCCTGTTGGGCCAGTATCTGTACGTACCTTAATGCACTGCTCTTTCTAGCTTGTGAATTGAGGTTCTCTTCCTCCACATCTCCATATAGATTCTCCCTCGGCACCTCAATTTTTTGATTCTTCTTGCCTTCATTCACAGTGGGACTGCTTTCATCTCCCAAAGATTTGGAACCAGCTTTGAGCGTTTGCTTCTTTTGTTTCGGAGCTGAAGAACTGTCTGAAGATTTGGCCGTCTTTCTACGTTTCTTGTTCCTGCCTTCAAGGTCTTCACAAGCTTCATCACCCTCTTTGACGTCTGCTCTTGGTTCTCTCGCTCTCTTTTTGCTGCTTGTTTCTATATCTCGTGATCCTTTCCCAGGATTCAGTATTTCAACATAATTCTCACAGCCAGTCTTTAAGCCTTTCAACTCTGTGCCCAAGTCTGCTTTCACTTTGCCACAAGTCTCCTCTGAAGACTCTCGGAAACAGGAACTTCTCTCTTCCATGGTCACTGGATCTGTATTTAATTGGCATTCCAGTCTACTTTCTATTATGTTTTGTATTTTCCCTGTACCAAGCTTTGTTTGGCAAGTATGAGCATCCTGGAAATAATCATTCTCCAATTCTGAAGGTTTTCCATGACTGGTTACAAAAGGAATATTAGAAACCAATGGCTCATCACAATTGGCTTTTAACGAGACATCGCCCAATAATGATGGTGCATCGTCAGCTGAAGTAGAAGGGCTACTCGCTGGACAGGACCTTCTACTGATTGTAGGAAAAACATCACTTTGATGCCGAAGCCTCTCACTGGCCCCCTGTGTACTGTCATTTGAGGTTAGAGGCTTCTCATTGGCTTCTGACGTAGAGTCACTGACAGACAGAGGCTTCCCTTTAGGTGAACGATTAGAATTAAGATTACATGCCCCACTATTTCTCCCACTGGTTAGTAGTGAACAGCTGCCTGAAATGGGCAGCTCTGCATCTGGTTGTATTTTCCCCTGGCATCTGTCCAACCAGCCAAGGTCAATCGAGGACATTCTTCTTCCTACATTTTGCTGCAATTGTTGAAATTTATTTACAGATCCGGGAGTCCGTGCCTGAGCTAGGAGCATTTTTGATGGAGTAATACCCTTCATGGTCGGGTGCAGTAATTCCAGTTGGTCAGGCTCATCGTGAAGCTCTTTGGTTGTAGTCTGCAGATTCTGAGACGATTTGGAGGCGACTAGTTTTGTCCCAATAACTTGGTTGATTTCACTGTCCTTGATCTCTTTGGACATCTGTGGCCTTCTTGGAGTCAATGATTTACGGAGGGAAATTGGCCTTTCCTTTCAAAAAAATAATTTTTTTTTAAAAAAGTTGAATTTGTAAAACATACCTGCTGTTTGCTTTGATTTTTTATTTGTACAGCTGTTACAGGTTCAAATCATTTAACAACCAAACTGATAAAACTGCGAAGTATCAATTTTAAAAATTCACTGATGTTGCAGCTGCTATGCATCATGGAGCAGGAGCACATCCTGCTTTCACTTCCATGATTCGTAGAATGTACAAGACAGAAACAGGCCAAATGGCCCATCAAGTCTGTGCTGGTGTTTTTCTCTGCATGAGTCACCCAGTCTAACCCCATTCTCTTGCTCCCTCCCCATCCTCCTCAATTCCTCTTTTTCAAGCAACTATTTCATCCCTTTTTGAAGAATTTATGGACTCTGCTTCAACAATGGTTTGAGACAGAATTTCACATTCCAACCACCCTCTGTGTAAAGATATTTTTTCAAACCTCCCCTTTAATTCTTTACAATGAGGCCCTAATCTCAGCCATGGTACCAGGAAAGCAGTGCATCTGTGGAGGAGGAAAAAAGCACACACACGCACGCACACACACACTCACACACTAGGCAAGTCACCAGCATGTTCTACAGAAAAACCGTGACTGTAAAGTAGTAGGTAACCTGCTTGGTCGGGTGGGATGTGTGGCATGATGAGGTGCCCCTAATCTCTGTTGAGTAATCCACAATAAAAGTGTGCAAGCGTGGACATTAAACAAGGTCAGATTTGGGCTTGGCTACAACAAGCTATCAACATCAAGGCTTACGTAATGACCACTGAGGTGAAGTAAGAGGGGGAGACTGGTACCCATGGAGTCACATCTCAGCAAGAAGTCAACACCTTCAAGTTGGGTGGTGGGAAGAGGAAAAAAAACACTTGCCTTTCCTGATGTTCCTAGTTTCTCCTTCAGTTTCATTCCATAATACTGGGCCGATGCTTTGAGGGCACTGTGCTCTTTTAACGTGAGCTTCTGAACAATTTTGTTCCGACGATTTAGATGCGATCCCCAAATATCACAATCAGGAGTCTGGAAACAGAAATCAACTGGTTATATTGTTTTCCAAACTGGACGCACTCCTCACCTCCAGCCTGTCCCAAAGGATGACAGTAGGTGGTTGGCAAAATATATGGAAGGTTCTATTTGCCAACCAGTCACAGGTGAGAACATTTCCAGTTTGTAATTACTGTAATACCTAGTGTATAAGTTATACCTTAACTAAGATTTTATAAAATGTGATTCACGCATCAGCCAGTCAAGTGTAAAAGTTGCAGTGTGACTGACAGACTGAATCTTATGGTAACTGTACTGTGTTTGTTCACCTCCTTATTCAATGCCTGTTTGATTTTTACTGGTTGGAACACCTGAATTATTCTACCAACCCCAGCCCCCTGAAAAATAAGTGGTTTATTTTTCAAAATCTCTATTCCTAGCATTTTCTCAGTTTACACAAAATCCTTGAATTTGAAAACTAGAACTTTTTTTTGCAGATTCCAAATGACTTTAGATAATGTCAAATGCATCACTCTGCAGTCTCCTATTACATAGTATTTACAGCCTAGAAACAGGGCACTCGGCCCAACAGGTCTATGCCGGTGTTTATGCTCCACACGAGCTGCCTTCCTTCCTACTTCATCTAACCCTATCAAGATACCCTTCTATTCCTTTCTCTCTCTCATGTGCTTATCTAGCTTCCCCTTAAATGCATCTATGCTATTCACCTCAACTACTCCACGTGGTAGCGAGTTCCACATTCTAATCACTCTCTGGGTAAACAAGTTTCTCCTGAATTCCCTATTGGATTTATTAGTGACTATCTAATATTTATGGCCCCTTGTTTTGGACTCCCCCGCAAGTGGAAACATCTTCTCTACGTCTACCCTATCAAACCCCTTCATAATTTTAAATACCTCTATTCAGACACCACCCCCCTCCAGCCTTTTTTCTAGAGAAAAGAGCCCCAGCCTGTTCAATCTTTCCTGACAGGTATAACTTCTCAGTTCTGGTATCACCCTTGTAAATATTTTTTGTACCTTCTCCAGTGCCTCTATATCCTTTTTATAATATGGAGACCAGAACTATGCACAGTACTCCAATTGTGTCTAACCAAGGTTCTATACAAGGTGTGTCTGCACTGTTAATTCAGCACCAAAGTATGAAGTGAGAATTACTGTACAAAAATTCAAATGTATTGTATTATCAGAACATGCTGGTAAAAATCAACCACTCTTATTGTGGACACCATTAACTCACAGGAGATGTGGGTGCAAGCCATATTTGCAATCCACCACTCAATGATTTTTCTGAAACCATTTTTCCCTGACTTGCATCTTCTGCTTATCCAATTTTTAATTTTCTTTCTCTGCTGGTCCTGTGTCCTGGTGCAGTTTACATCCTCTGAACCAAAGGTGTATTTTTACTCCTTTTAACGATTCATTTCCCGTGATTGAGGTTCACATTATAGACCTCAGCCAATTCAGAAGAAAGTCTAACTTGGCAAGGAACTTTTAAAACCTTATAATGTTTTTTTTTTGTGCCTTTGCATCACTATCTACATGCACATGTAAGGTCGCCTCGTGTGTCAGTCTAGCTCAGCTGGCACCACCCTCACTTCAGGGTCAGAAGATTCTGGGTTCAACTCTACAATTGAGGCTAACACTCCAGTGTGGAACAGAGGGACTGCTGCAATGTTGACAGTGCTGTCCTGCAGATGAGATATTAAACTGAGGTCACATCTGCCTGTTCCAGTTGTGCCCAATATTATTCAAAGAGCAGGAAGTTGTCTAGGTATGCCTTGGCCAACATTCCTCCCTCAACCAGTACCAAGAAAAGATTGAATGGTCATTCATCATATTGGACATTCATGGGACTTTGCCAATGGAGAAGGGTTGCCGCTTGTATTATAAGAGTCATTAACTTTAAAAGTGTTTTAAGACATCCCAATGTAATTTGGTACTATAAAAAATACATTCTAATCTTGCGGGCTGGGGATCACGATCAATTGGTTCACTTCAACCAGTCTCATTTTGTCAGATGTCACAGCCCTTCCTACTACTTGGTCACAATATTCTGCTACTCTTTAACTGATCACTTGGAGACACACAATTCCAGGAAAATTATAAAAGGGAGAAAAATTATGGAATAAGATCGAGAGAAAACAAGCATGATCTAGAAAACTAGACTTACCTTCTCTTTATCCTCCTCTTGGCTAGTGTCCTGTGAGGGCCTCCTTGCAGAATCTGAATATGCACTTTGACCATTCTCTGTAGCATGTCCCTCTCTAGTTTGCTTAATAGCTCTGTACTCTCTGTACAATTCTGTGAATTCAGAAAATACAAATTATCAGTATGGCCTGGTGTATAAGTGGTTTGTCTATCACACAATTACTATACAACAACAACTTGCATTTAAATAGAGCCTTTAACGTAGAAAAACGTCTCAACGCGCTTCACAGGAGCGATTATCAAACAAAATTTGACACCGAGCCACAGAAAGAGATATTCTGCACACTCTCTAAGGCCTTCACATCTTTTCTAAAGTGCGGTGCCCAGAACTGGACACAATACTCCAGTTGTTGACGAACCAGTGTTTTATAAAGGTTCATCATAACCTCCTTGCTTTTGTACTCTATGCCACTATTTATAAAGCCCAGGATCCCGTATGCTTTTTTAACCGCTTTCTCAACCTACCCTGCTACCTACAACGATTTGTCACATATACACCCAGATCTCTCTGTTCCTGCACCCTTTTAGAATTGTACCCTTTAGTTTATATTGCTTCTCCTCATTCTTCCTACCAAAATGTATCGCTTCACACTTTTCTATGTTAAATTTCATCTGCCACATGTCCGCCCATTCCACCAGCCTGTCTACATCCTCTTGAAGTCTATCATTATCCTCCTCACTGTTCACTGCCCTTCCAAGTTTTGTGTCATCTGCAAATTTTGAAATTATGCCCTGTACACCCAAGTCATTAATACATATCAAGAAGAGCAATGGTCTTAGTACCGAACCTTGGGGAACACCACTGTACACCTCCCTCCAGTCCGAAAAACAACCGTTCAACACAACTCTCTATTTCCTGTTACTTAGCTAATTTCGTACCATGCTGCCGCTGCCCCTTTTATTCCATGGGCGTCAACTTTGATGACAAGCCTTTTATGCGGCATTTTATCAAACGCCTTTTGGAAGTGTATATGCACCACATCAACTGCAATGCCCTCATTAACCCTCTCAGTTATCTCATCAAAATACTCAGTTCAAATTTAGTTCAACATGATTTGCTTTTAACAAATCCATGCTGGCTTTCCTCAATTAATCCACACTTGTTCAAGTGACTGTTAATTTTGTCCTGGATTATCATTTCTAAAAGTTTCCCCACCACTGAGGTTAAACTGATTGGCCTGTAGTTGCTGGGTTTAACCTTACACCCTTTTTTGAACAAGGGTGTAACATTTGCAGTTCTCCAGTCCTCTGGCATCACCCCCGTATCTAAGAATGATTGGAAGATTATGGCCAGTACCTCCACAATTTCCACCCGTACTTCCCTCAGCAACCTAGGATGCATCACATCTGGAATGGGTGACTTATCTACTTTAAGTACAGCCAGCCTTTCTAGTATCTCCTCCTTATCAATTTTTTGCCCATCCAGTATCTCAACTACCTCCTCTTTTACTGTGACTTTGGCAGCATCTTCTTCCTTGGTAAAGACAGATGCCCTTTGCCTCCAAGCAGATCTCCTTTTTGGTCCCTAATCAGTCCCACCCCTCCTCTTACTACCTGTTTACATGGCCTACAGAAGACTTTTGGATTCCCTTTTATGTTAGAGCCCAATCTATTCTCATACTCTCTTTTCCCCTCTTATTTCCTTTTTCACTTCCCCTCTGTACTTTCTACATTCAGCCTGGTTCTCACTTGTATTATCAACCTGACATCTATCATACGCCCCTTTTTTCTGCTTCATCTTACTCTCTATCTCTTTTGTCATCCAGGGAGCTCTAGCTTTCGTTGCCCTACCTTTATCTCTCGTGGGAATGTACCTAGACTGTACCCGAGCCATCTCCTCTTTAAAGGCCACCCATTGTTCAATCACAGTTTTGCCTGCCAATCTTTGATTCCAATTTACCCGGGCCAGATCCGTTCTCATCCCACTGAAATTGGCCCTCCTTTTTTGCATTTAGAATGGTCCTTGTCCTTTTCCACAGCTAATCTAAACCTTATGATACTATGATCGCTGTTCCCTAAATATTCCCCCACTGACACTTGCTCCACTTGGCCCACCTCATTCCCCAGAACCAGATCCAGCAATGCCTCCTTCCTCATTGGGCTGGAAATGTACTGGTCAAGAAAGTTCTCCTGAACACACTTCAAAAATTCCTCCCCCTTTTTGCCCCTTACACTATTACTATCCCAGTCTATATTAGGATAATTGAAGTCCCCATTATCAATATCCTATGGCTCTTGCACATCGCTGTAATTTCCCTGCAGATTTGGTCCTCTATATCCTTCCCACTAGATGGTGGCCTATGGAATACACCCAGTAATGTAATAGCACCTCTATTGTTTCTTAACTCTAACCATATAGATTCTGTCCTTGGCCCCTCCAGGACATCTTCTCTCTCCAGCACTGCAATACTCTCCTTAATCAATACTGCCACTGCCCCTCCTTTCTTTCCTTCCCTATCATTCTTCCCTGTCCCCCAGATTCTGTAGATAAAAAAGGAGATTCCATTCATTCCCCCCCAAAAAAACCTCTGTGTGTATACATATATATATTCTGGAAAAGTCTTTCATTCATCGCTTACTTTGGGTCTCCTCCGAAGCACCAGCCACATCTACCTGAATGAAAGGAAAATTGGGGAACTTTAAGTTTTGTGTGTAGACACACATGTACACTGTACAGAAGCACCCTCTTCACACACACCCCATCACAAAGTAAAAAGACTATTATGGAATCGTACTTTATAATCTGTGGCTACCTGAAGCCATGGCAACAATACACAGCATTAGCTAAACCGGTCACTTCATCACTCTGTGCCGTCACATATTGCTTTCCCTTCACAGTAACCAGTACAGACAATCACACGTATGAAGTAGTAGTTTTAAAATATTGTGCAACTTTTGTAAGTTTGCAGAAGACACCAAATTGGATGCAGTAGCCAGTGATGCTAACCAAGATGTAATAATCCAGAAAGATCTTGACAGGCTAGGACAGTGGACAGAGGGACAGCAAATGGAGTTGAACACAAGTGTAAAAACTTAGGTTTAGGTAAAAGCATATGGAATTCGTGTTAGATAGTAATGCACTTGAGGTAACAGAGCAGAAAAGGTCTGGGGATTTTGATGTACAGGTCACTAAAACAGACAGTTCAATGCTCATGGGCAGTCCAAAGGAGTAATTTTTGAAGTAGTATCTGGTCTTGGTGGAATCGCATGTGGAGTACAGTACTCAGTTTTGGTCTCCATATTACAGGATGATTTGGAGTTATTCAAGGGAGTCCCAATGAGGGCTACAAGACTGACTCCTCAACGTAAGAGGACCGAGTTATATCTACCCTGGAACTTCACTTTCTTGAAAAGAGGAGAATAATGAGGAGGAGTATTTGATAAAGACCTTTAAAGTTTTTAGTGGCTTAGATGAATTAGATCCAGCAAATTTCTGTTGGGCACAGAGTTGAAGGACTAGGGGAATACGTTTAGTCCTAAGGATTTCAAAAGAAAAGAAAGCCGGGCAACATTAAGAACTAGTAGAATAGATAGGGGAGAACCAGTGGATGTGGTGTATTTGGATTTTCAGAAGGCTTTTGATAAGGTCCCACATAAGAGGTTAGTGTGCAAAATTAAAGCACATGGGATTGGGGGGAATATACTGGCATGGATTGAGAATTGGTTGACAGACAGGAAACAGAGAGTAGGAATAAACGCGTCTTTTTCTGGGTGGCAGGTAGTGACTAGTGGGGTACCGCAGGGATCATAATCTTAGAATAAGGGGCTGCTCTTTCAAAACTGAGATGAGGAGAAACTTCTTCACTCAGAGGGTAGTAGGTCTGTGGAATTTGCTGCCCCAGGAAGCTGTGGAAGCTACATCATTAAATAAATTTAAAACAGAAATAGACAGTTTCCTAGAAGTAAAGGGAATTAGAGGTTACGGGGAGCGGGCAGGAAATTGGACATGAATTTAGATTTGAGGTTAGGATCAGATCAGCCATGATCTTATTGAATGGTGGAGCAGGCTCGAGGGGCCGATTGGCCTACTCCTGCTCCTATTTCTTATGTTCTTATGTTCTTATCAGTGCTTGGGCTCCAGCTATTCACAATTTATATCAATGATTTGGATGAGGGAACTAAATGTAACATTTCCAAGTTTGTAGACGACACAAAGCTGGGGTGGAATGTGAGCTGTGAGGAGGATGCAAAGAGGCTCCAATGTGATTTAGACAAGTTGGGTGAGTGAGCAAGAACAGGGCAGATGCAGTATAATGTGGATAAATGTGAGGTTATCCACTTTGGTTGTAAGAACAGAAAGGCAGATTATTATCTGAATGATGATAGATTGGGAAAAGGGGAGGTGCAACGAGACCTGGGTGTCCTTGTAACCAGTCGCTGAAAGTGTGCATTCAGGTGCAGCAAGCAGTTAGGAAGGCGAATGGTATGTTGGCCTTCATTGCAAGAGGATTTGAGTGCAGGAGCAGGGATGTCTTACTGCAGTTATACAGGGCCTTGGTAAGGCCACATTTGGAATATCGTGTGCAGTTTCGGTCTCCTTATCTGAGGAAGGATGTCCTTGCCATGGAGAAAGTGCAATGAAGGTTTACCAGACTGATTCCTGGGATGGCAGGACTGAGGTATGAGGAGAGATTGGGTCGATTAGGCCTATATTCACTAGAGTTTAGAAGAATGAGAGGTGATCTCATCAAAACATATAAAATTCTAACAGGACTAGACAGACTTTTTTTTTTATTCGTTCACGGGATGTGGGCGTCGCTGGTGAGGCCAGCATTTATTGCCCATCCCTAATTGCCCTCGAGAAGGTGGTGGTGAGCCGCCTTCTTGAACCGCTGCAGTCCGTGTGGTGACGGTTCTCCCACAGTGCTGTTAGGAAGGGAGTTCCAGGATTTTGACCCAGCGACAATGAAGGAACGGCGATATATTTCCAAGTCGGGATGGTGTGTGACTTGGAGGGGAACGTGCAGGTGGTGTTGTTCCCATGCGCCTGCTGCCCTTGTTCTTCTAGGTGGTAGAGGTCGCGGGTTTGGGAGGTGCTGTCGAAGAAGCCTTGGCGAGTTGCTGCAGTGCATCCTGTGGATGGTGCACACTGCAGCCACTGTGCGCCGGTGGTGAAGGGAGTGAATGTTTAGGGTGGTGGATGGGGTGCCAATCAAGTGGGCTGCTTTATCTTGGATGGTGTTGAGCTTCTTGAGTGTTGTTGGAGCTGCACTCATCCAGGCAAGTGGAGAGTATTCCATCACACTCCTGACTTGTGCCTTGTAGATGGTGGAAAGGCTTTGGGGAGTCAGGAGGTGAGTCACTCGCCGCAGAATACCCAGCCTCTGACCTGCTCTCGTAGCCACAGTATTTATATGGCTGGTCCAGTCAATGGTGACCCCCAGGATGTTGATGGTGGGGGATTCGGCGATGGTAATGCCGTTGAATGTCAAGGGGAGGTGGTTGGACTCTCTCTTGTTGGAGATGGTCATTGCCTGGCACTTATCTGGCGCGAATGTTACTTGCCACTTATGAGCCCAAGCCTGGATGTTGTCCAGGTCTTGCTGCATGCGGGCACGGACTGCTTCATTATCTGAGGGGTTGCGAATGGAACTGAACACTGTGCAATCATCAGTGAACATTCCCACGTCTGACCTTATGATGGAGGGAAGGTCATTGATGAAGCAGCTGAAGATGGTTGGGCCAAGGACACTGCCCTGAGGAACTCCTGCAGCAATGCCTGGGGCTGAGATGATTGGCCTCCAACAACCACTACCATCTTCCTTTGTGCCAGGTATGACTCCAGCCACTGGAGAGTTTTCTAGATGCAGAGAGGATGTTCCCGATGGCTGGGGAGTCCAGAACCAGGGGTCACAGTCTCAGAATACGGGGTATGCCATTTAGAACCGAGATGAGGAGAAATTTCTTCACTCAGAGGGTGGTGAACCTGTGGAATTCTCTACCACAGAAGGCAGTGGAGGCCAAGTCATTAGATGTATTCAAGAAGGAGATAGATATATTTCTTAATGCTAAAGGGATATGGGGAAAAAGCGGGAACAGGGTACTGAGTTAGACGATCAGCCATGATCATTTTGAATGGTGGAGCAGGCCCAAAGGGCCGAATGGCCGACTCTTGCTCCTATTTTCTAAGTTTCTATGTGAAGGACATGTGGAAAACTAGCTGGGGTGGGAACAGAAACTATGGCAGGTTTTAAAATCAGATTGCATGAGTTCCTGTAAATAAATAGGATAAAGGATTATTATTTCTAGAATCACAGTAAGGAACCTGATGCGTGAGTTAGAAGTGTTGGCTGAATGGACCAATGATTTTCTACCCAAAAATAATCTATCAGTTATTTGTGCACTAAAAAAAGGAATTATCCAGTAATTTGAATTAAGCAACTTTCCCCCATTAAGTTACTTCTCCTGTGTTAACCCTCAACATTAAACCAACTCTTGAAACACTGTCACTTACTTCTTAAGTTCACTCTGGCGCCAGAGAGAGAGTCTATGATTTGCCTCATACCCCTGAGGGCCTCAGATTGACTGCTGTCATCGTGCAATACGATACAAGATATCGCTCCAAATTCGTTGGAAGATATTCCAGAACAAAAGGACATAAAAAAAAACTTTGTGCCTCTCATAAATTGATTAGGTGATCAGCCATTTACAGGTTTCAAAACAGTAACCGCCCTCATTAACACAGCTATTAAATAAACATGTATGGTGAACAGCCCTACAGATTAACTGGTCATTCATTTAATTTAATGTTTATGAGCCCTTGCTGTGCCTACATAACAATAGTGACTATATTTCAAAAAAATACTTCATTGGTTGTGAAGCACTACGGGAAGTCCTGAGGATGTGAAAGGTGCAATATAAATGCAAATTCTATCTTTCTTAAAACCTTGAATGCCCCACAAGCTAAGGGCTCCTTCATAAGTCAGTTTATATTTGTTGGCTGCGTGCCTAGGACTAATGCTTCCTGGAAACTGTCGGGCCTGCCCCTCGGTTGATCAGCCAGCGTTTCTGATGGATTTTCAAACTGTTGACACTTTGTACTCAGGGCACAGCACCTACCTTATTTGGCTTCCGCTTGTGTTCCTGAAAGAACGAAGTCTCCCACTTCTTCAGCAGAAGTTTTAACTCATTGTATCGGTCCATTTCCCAAAAGCAGTCTGCATTGGTTTCTCTCAGTATTTCATGTGTCTCTACAGGGGAGGAGAAAAAAACATAAAACTCCATTTGAGTTGTAATGATCTGGAACGTGCTGCCTGAAAGGGCGGTGGAAGCAGATTCAATAGTAACTTTCAAAAGGGAATTGGATAAATACTTGAAAAGGAAAAATTTGCAGGGCTATGGGAAAGAGCAGGGGCGTGGGACTAATTGGATAGCTCTTTCAGACAGCCGACACAGGCACAATGGGCCAAATGGCCTCCCTCTGTGCTGTATGATTTTATGACTTTCTGGAAGATCTTTTGGGAAACTCAGATATGGGAAATTGCAAATTTATCATAAGTTGATTAAAAAAGTCATATTTTCTGAATATTTAACTAGCAGTCAAATAGCCGCCCCAGTGAATTAGTGGGTAGATGCACTGCCCAGTCTGCTGTTAATCTATTTACACCAGAAGGATTTGCTGAGTTAACTTATCTCAGCCAGGGTGACAGTACTGGCTCTGCAGTTGGATTCAGCAACCTTAAACGGGGGAGAAAAATTAGCCAGAATTCCCGCTCCTGATCGCTGTCGTGTTGGAAACTGTACGTGTCCCAACCCCCTCCAAAATATCTTTTAGTCCATCTCCCACGAATGGCCCATTCAATCCTTTATCCTCCCCTCCACCATCACTCATCTCCCCCCATTACCCACCATCCAGTCGCTCTGCTAAAGGGTGGGTGTCGAAAGGCCAGAACCCCACCCACCTTCAACTAGTTTTCCTCCCCACCAGCTCATCCGACCCTCTCATCCCATCAGGTTCCTTCAAAAAGGCTTGGTTTTGTTTAAAAGAAGAAATCAAATTACAATAAGTGTCTACAATCAGATGTGCCTATAATTGCCCCATAACTGAAAAGCATCCCAGAAAACTGCATGTGTCAATCCATACCCCCAGCACGAGTCAGTGTCTTAAGAGGAAAAAATTGAAATGAGTTTTAAAAAAAATTAGATTACGAGTTACTCCTGGGCAGAGGCTAAAGGGAATTGTGAGAGGTTTTTTTTACTTCATTCATGGGATGTGGGCATCGCTGGCAAGGCCAGCATTTATTGCCCATCCCTAATTGCCATTGAGAAGGTGGTGGTGAGCTGCCTTCTTGAACCGCTGCAGTCCGTGTGGTGAAGATACTCCCACAGTGCTGTTAGGAAGGGAGTTCCAGGATTTTGACCCAGCGACGATGAAGGAATGGCGATATATTTCCAAGTCAGGAGGGTGTGTGACTTGGAGGAGAACGTGCAGGTGGTGGTGTTCCCGTGTGCCTGCTGCCCTTATCCTTCTAGGTGGTAGAGGTCGTGGGTTTGGGAGGTGCTGTCGAAGAAGCCTTGGCGAGTTGCTGCAGTGCATCTTGTGGATGGTACACACTGCAGCCACAGTGCACCGGTGGTGCAGGGAGTGACTTTTTAAGGTGGTGGATGGGCTGCTTTGTCCTGGTGCTGCTCCTGGCATGCTACACTCCTCGTTGAACCAGGGTTGATCCCCTGGCTTGTTGGTAATGGTAGAGTGAGGGATATGCCAGGTCATGAGGTTACAGATTGTGCTGGAATACAATTCTGTTGCTGATGGTCCACAGCGCCTCATGGATGCTCAGTTTTAAGCTGCTAGATCTGTTCTGAATCTATCCCATTTAGCACAGTGGTAGTGCCACACAACACGTTGGACGGTGTCCTCAGTGTGAAGACAGGACTTCGTCTCTACAAGGACCATGCGGTGGTCACTCCTACCAATACTGTCATGGACAGATGCATCTGCGACAGGTAGATTGGTGAGGACGTGGTCAAGTAGGTTTTACCCTCATGTTGGTTCTCTCACCACCTGCCGCAGGTCCAGTCTGGCAGCATGTCCTTCAGGATTCAGCCAGCTCGGTCAGTAGTGGTGCTACCGAGCCACTCTTGGTGATGGACATTGAAGTCCCCCACCCAGAGTACATTCTGTGCCCTTGTTACCCTCAGTGCTTCCTTGAAGTGGTGCTGAACATGGAGGAGGCCTGATTCATCAGCTGAGGGAGGGTGGTAGGTGGTAATCAGCAGGAGGTTTCCTTGCCCATGTTTGACTTGATGACATGAGATTTCATTGGGTCCAGAGTCAATGTTGAGGACTCCCAGGGCCACTCCCTCCTGACTGTATACCACTGTGCTGCCACCTCTGGTGGGTCTGTCCTGCCGGTGGGACAGGACATACCCAGGGATGGTGATGGAGGAGTCTGGGACATCAGCTGAAAGGTATGATTCTACGAGTATGGCTATGTCAGGCTGTTGCTTGACTAGTCTGTGGGACAGCTCTCCGAATTTTAGCACAAGTCCCCGGATGTTAGTGAGGAGGACCTTGCAGGGTCGACTGGGCTTGGTTTGCCTTTGTCGTGTACGGTGCCTAGTGGTCCGTCCGGTTTTATTGTTATTATGACTTTTTGCAGTGGGATTGTGCGACCGAGTGGCTTGCTAGGCCATTTCAGAGGGCAGTTAAGAATCAACTGCATTGCTGTGGGTCTGGAGTCACATATAGGCCAGACCTGTTAACGACGGCCGGTTTCCTTCCCTAAAGGACATTAGTGAACCAGATGGGTTTTTACGACAATCGGTAGTTTCATAGTCACCATGACTGATACTAGCTTTTAATTCCAGATTTTATTTAATTAATTGAATTTAAATTCCCTAGCAGCCGTGGTGGGATTTGAACTAATGACTTAGTCCAGGCCTCTGGATTACTAGTCCAGTAGCATAACCACTATGCTACTGTACCCGAATGCTGGTGATCAGGGAAAAGGCAGGGGTTCTGAAGAGAGTTAAACACCAGACCATATGAATTGTTTTACTGCTTCAGTTAATTTAAGTGGTTATTCCCACTTTCTTAGTGCCACTGAAATGGGCAAAAATAATCACTGGCAATGAAAAGATTAAACAACATTCCCCTCTTAGAAAGCTGCAAGCATTTGTAGAAATATTTTATTTGAAAAATTTGCCCGAGTAATTTAGAGTAAAAAATATTTCTATGCATGCTTTGGTCTAGGTGCACATGCTGAGGTTACCAATGTTAATTTGGCTTCCTTGCCTCCAGTATTTCTGCCTTTAGTCCTTCTTCTCCTGTTGGTAGCAGTGAACATTTAGGTTACAATTTCAGATGCTGGCTACCTTACACTAGAGTCATTCTTCAGGTGTGAGCTTAAACAGTCAGTGCAGGCAGGCAGTTTGGACCGTGGAGGGCATCACAGCTAACCCTTGGAGAGGGTGCAGAGCAGATTTACTAGAATGGTACCAGGGATCAGGGCCTTCAGTTATGTGAAGAGACTGGAGAAGCTGGGGTTGTTCTCCTTAGAGCAGGGAAGGTTATGGGGAGATTTAATAGAGGTGTTCAAAATTATGAAGAGGTTTTGATGGACTAAATAAAGAGAAACGGTTTCCACTGGTGACAGGGTTGGTAACCAGATTTAAGATAATTGGTAAGAGAACCAGGAGGGAGATGAGGAGAATTTTTTTTTAACGCAGCGAGTTATTATGATCTGGAGTTATTATGATCTCAGAACAATAACACATACACAAAATGAATTTACCTGGAGCATGATGTAATTTTGCTGTCTTTAAACGAGGAGTGTCACTATAAATCGGCAAGTGATGTGTAGTCACTTGGTTCTAGAAGAGAAAGCATCATGATAATACCATGTGTATGATGACAATATAATGCAGCTCTTCCAGGTATGCTGTATGCCAAAAATAGTGGCAGCTCAATCGTCTTCTCAAAATGGCACCACTGAAAAGCTGCTTGTCAAAACGTTTTAAAAGCTGTTAACAAGCACATAACAAATATAATAGCCTTGAAATACATTGTTAATTGCATGTAAATATTGGGAAGACTGAAGCCATTGTCTTCAGTCCCCGCCACAAACTCTGTTCCCTAGTCATCGACTCCATCCCTTTCCCTGGCCACTGTCTGAGACTGAACCAGACCGTTCGCAACATTGGCGTCCTATTAGACCGAAATGAGCTTCCAACCACATATCCGCACCAAGACCGTCTACTTCCACCTCTGTAACATCGCCTGTCTCCGTCCCTGCCTCAGCTCATCTGCTGCTAAAACCCTCATCCATGCCTTTGTTACCTCTAGACTGGACTATTCCAATGCTCTCCTGGCCGGCTTCCCATCCTCCACCCTCCGTAAACTGGAGCTCATCCAAAGCTCTGCTGCCCGTATCCTAACTCGCACCAAGTCCCGTTCACCCATCACCCTTGTGCTCGCTGATTTGCATTGGCTCCCAATCCGGGAATGCTTTGATTTTAAAATTCTTATCCTAGTTTTCAAATCCCTCAGCAGCCACACCTCCTCCAACTCTACAGCCCGCCAAGATCTCTGGACTCTTATAATTCTTGCCTCTTCCACATCGTTGATTTTTTTTAATCGCTTCATCATTGGCGACCGTGCCTTCAGCTGCTTAGGCCCTAAGCTCTGGAATTCCCTCCCCAAACCTCTCCGTCTCTCTACCCTCCTTTAAAACGCTCCTTAAAACCCTACTCTTTGACCAAGCTTTTTGTCACCAGTCCTGGCTGCACCTCTAGCCAAGGTGTTCCAGTACAGCTACAACACTGGCATCTACCTGACAATGTGGAAAATTGCCCAGGTATGTCCTGTCCACAAAAAGCAGGACAGATCCAATACGGCCAATTACCGCCCCATCAGTCTACTCTCAATCATCAGCAAAGTGATGGAAGGTGTCGTCGACAGTGCTATCAAGCGGCACTTACTCACCAATAACCTGCTCACCGATGCTCAGTTTGGGTTCCGCCAGGACCACTCGGCTCCAGACCTCATTACAGCCTTGGTCCAAACATGGACAAAAGAGCTGAAGTCCAGAGGTGAGGTGAGAGTGACTGCCCTTGACATTAAGGCAGCATTTGACCGAGTGTGGCACCAAGGAGACCTAGTAAAATTGAAGTCAATGGGAATCAGGGGGAAAACTCTCCAGTGGCTGGAGTCATACCTAGCACAAAGGAAGATGGTAGTAGTTGTTGGAGGCCAATCATCTCAGCCTCAGGACAATGCTGCAGGAGTTCCTCAGGGCAGTGTCCTTGGCCCAACCATCTTCAGCTGCTTCATCAATGACCTTCCCTCCATCATAAGGTCAGAGATGGGGATGTTCGCTGATGATTGCACAGTGTTCAGTTCCATTCGCAACCCCTCAAATAATGAAGCAATCCAAGCCCACATGCAGCAAAACCTGGACAACATCCAGGCTTGGGCTCATAAGTGGCAAGTAACATTCACGCCAGATAAGTGCCAGGCAATAACCATCTCCAACAAGAGAGTCTAACCACCTCCCCTTGACATTCAACGGCATTACCATCGCCGAATCCCCCACCATTGACCAGAAACTGAACTGGACCAGCCATATAAATACTGTGGCTACGAGAGCAGGTCAGAGGCTGGGTATTCTGCTGCGAGTGACTCACCTCCTGACTCCCCAAAGCCTTTCCACCATCTACAAGGCACAAGTCAGGAGTGTGATGGAATACTCTCCACTTGCTTGGATGAGTGCAGCTCCAACAACACTCAAGAAGCTCGACACCATCCAGGGCAAAGCAGCCCACTTGATTGGCACCCCATCCACCACCCTAAACATTCACTTCCTTCACCACCGGCGCACCGTGGCTGCAGTGTGTACCATCCACAGGATGCACTGCAGCAACTCGCCAAGGCTTCTTCGACAGCTCCTCCCAAACCCACGACCTCTACCACCAGGAAGGACAAGAGCAGCAGGCACATGGGAACAACACCACCTGCACGTTCCTCTCCAAGTCACACACCATCCCGACTTGGAAATATATCGCCGTTCTTTCATCGTCGCTGGGTCAAAATCCTGGAACTCCCTTCGTAACAGCACTGGGAGAACCGTCATCACACGGACTGCAGCGGTTCAAGAAGGCGGCTCGCCACCGCCGTCTCAAGGGCAATTAGGGATGGGCAATAAATGCCGGCCTCGCCAGCGACGCCCACATCCCATGAACGAATAAAAAAGAAATTCACAAGTCTGGGGAAAGTTTACCATCCCATGCTGACTGATTGCTCCGTATTTGCAGTGGTTGGGAAGGAATGTGAACAAGATATACTGAGATTATATCAAGAAATGGACTGGGGAAGAAAACGAACTGAAATAGCCAAGGGCGAGCTCAATGGAGCCTCGTATTTCTCTGTCAGCAGCGTTCGTCAGCTGTCACTCCGTCTCCATGGTAACAGCCCCGGCCTGAGTGGCAGTGCGCCTGCGCCTCTCCCTCCCGGGTGGTGAGGCTCAGGAGGGAACGGACGACACGGCCCGAGGAACCGGTGTGAGAGCGGTAGGAAATGTGGCCGATTTATTGTCCAACGCCCTCCGCATAATTCTCTTCCCCCGCCGGGTTTTTGTAATGAAAGGCTGCAGCAGGAAGCGGTGAGCGGCCGCGGGTCCCACTTACTTGAGGCCGGTGCTGAGCGCTGCTCCCCGCCGGAAGGTTCTGGAGAAAGGCTTCCCGCCTTTAGCGTCACGTGACCGAGCCTGCCCCCGCGCGCGCAGCCGGGCGCTTTAATTAAAGAAACACACAGTCGCTTTTAAGTTTTGGGCGGCGATCCGGCCGTCAAGACCGCCAGTTCCAGGGCCGAAGATATTTTGAAGAACCGGGGGAGCTGTGAGCACCAAATGGGCATCCTAATGCAGAAAATGCCGGAAAACCTCAGCAAGTGAGGCAGCATCTGTAGAAAGAGACAGAACTAACGTTTCAGATCGAAGAACCTTTCGTTAGAACCTGATGCAGCTCGCCCTATTCAGGCCAATCCAGCCCAATATTGGGTGGCCAGGCTGGCAGCAAGGTAAATTGGCGGGGGGTGGTCGCAATCAGGCAGCAGCGGTTCGGTTTATTTCAGTGGGACCCAGTGGTGCAATCCTGGAGTCTCCCAGCATTAAAGATTAATCTCCCTGACACTCTCCCAAGCTATCCGGGTGAAAAATCAGAGCGACATTTTCTTGCGTTTCACTCCGGCCGGACTTGCAACAGAGAACTGGGCCACAACACGGCCAGGATGCAATACGGTCCTGGCATATGCCCGCGTCACTAAAATCGGGCGATGGACAGAGCGGTTTCTGGATTGCAGCGGCTTGTGCCACCGTATTGACCGATAACCACAAGGATTGATGTCTAGTGCGACCAGTGGCGGGAGCATGGGGCAGTTCAAAGCGGGAAGTCATATGATGAGACCGCCAGGAATACAGTCACAAAAAAGTCATCTTGTCATTTGTACATGAACCAGGATTGCTGGTTTCCTGGTTTCCACAAGTTAGTATAGAACCGTGTAAAATGAACATAACGATACAACCATAGAAAAGATACAGCACAGAAGGGGGCCATTCAGCCCATCATGTCCGCCCCAGCTCGAAGAACAACCAGGTGCCCATTCTAATCCCACTTTCCAGCACCTGGCCTGTAGCCCTGCAGTTTACAGCACTTTAGGTGCAGGTCCAGGTACTTTTTAAAAGAATTGAGGGTCCCTGCCTCTACCACCAATTTGGGCAGCGAATTCCATACACCCACCACCCTCTTGGTAAAAAAAAATTTCCTCATGTCCCCTCTAATCCTTCCTCCAATCAGCTTAAATCTATGTTCTCTAGTTCTTGAACTCTTCGCTAGGGGAAACAGGTACTTCCTGTCTACTCTATCTAGGCCCCTCATAATTTTATACACCTCAATCAAGTCTCCCCTCAGCCTCCACTTACTAGCTAATATTTTTTCATGCCCTCTCTTTGCTTTCCTTATTTCCTTTTTTTACATCATCCCTGTACTTTCTATACTCCTCTAGGCTTTCTGCAGTATTTAGTTTTCTGTGACAGTCATATGCTTTCTTTTTCTGCTTTATCTTGCCCCACAAGACACAATGAATTTTTTTCCATCTTGGAGCCATTCATTAAGGGGATTTCAACTGATTTATAAACTCAAAGTATTTGAATAAAGTGAATTAAGTGTGCATAGGCTCCATCTGTGTCTTTGTTGATCTCTCTAACTCTTGTGCACAAACTTATTCTCCCAAGAAGGTGCACATTTTGAAAACTGAAAATCTCTGTGTCCTTTCATAACCATAGCATTTTTTTTCCGGTTAAGCTGGACACACAGTATTCAGACTAGGCTTTTTTTTAAGTATACAGATTCTAATGTGATGCAAGAACCTATTGCTATGAAGCCAAGATTGCTTCAAAGTTGTGCTTGTACATTGTTCTTATTTCATCACCTCTAATTGCTCCCACTGCTAGCAATACCAGTTAGCTTATCTCTGGGTAGGGAGAAGGGAAATCAGCCAGTTTTCCTATTCCTGCTCTCTAGAGACCTACAGCAGGATTTGGACAACATCCAGGCTTGGGCTAACAAGTGGCAGGTAACATTCACGCCATGAGTGCCAGGCAATGACAAGTAAAAGCCCAACCATCTCTATCTGACCTTCAGTGGCACTTGCATCACTGAGTACCTCACCATCAACATCTTGGGGATCACCACTGGCTAGAAGCTTAACTGAACTGCCTTTTCAACACTGGCTGCAAAGGCAGGGCAGAGGCTAGGTACTCACCTCCTGACTTCTCAAAGCCCCTTCACCTACAAAACAACTTGCATTTATGTAGCACCATGTCCTAAGGTGCTTCACAGAACCATCAGATTTTGTCTGACAATGCTCCTGTGAAGTACCTTGGGACATTTCACTATGTTAAAAATGCTACATCATGGAACGTTACGGCGCAGAAGGAGGCCATTTGGCCCATCGTGTCCGTGCCAGCCGAAAAAGAGCTATCCAGCTTAATCCCACCTTCCAGCACTTGGTCCATAGCCCTATAGGTTATGGCACTTCAAGTGCACATCCAAGTACTTTTTAAATGAGTTGAGGGTTTCTGCCTCTACCACCCTTTCAGGCAGTGAGTTCCAGATGCCCATCACCCTCCAGGTTAAAAAATTTCTCCTTAGCTCCCCTCTAATCCTTCTACCAATTACTTTAAATCTATGCCTCCTCGTCACTGACCCCTCTGATAAGACCATAAGAGATAGGAGCAGGAGTAGGCCATTCGGCCCCTCGAGCCTGCTCTGCCATTTAATGAGATCGTGCCTGATCTGATTTTTACCTCAACTCCACTTTCCTGTGCTTTCCCCATATCCTTTGACTCCCTTGCTCATCAAAAATTTGTCTAACTCAGCCTTGAATGTATTCAATGACTCAGCCTCCACAGCTTTTTGGGGTAAAGAATTCCAAAGATTCACGACCCTCTGGGAGAAGAAATTCCTCCTCATTTCTGTCTTAAACAGGCGATCCCTTATTCTGAGACTATGCCCCCTAATTTTAGATTCCCCCATGAGGGGTAACATCCTCTCAGCATCTACCCTATCAAGTCCCCTCAGAATCTTGTATGTTTCAATAAGATCTCCTCTCATTCTTCTAAACTCCAATGAGTATAGACCCAACCTGTTCAATCTTTCCTCATAAGACAACCCTTCCATACCCAGAATCAACCTAGTGAACCTTCTCTGAACTGCCTCCAATGCAAGTATGTCCTTCCTTAAATAATTTTCAAAATGGCAATCTGCAACTAGCGAGGTGCTGGGGCCTCAACTATTTACAGTATATATCAATGACTTGGATGAAGGAACAGAGTGTCTTTAGGCCAAATTTGCTGATGATACAAAGATAGGTGGAAAAGCAAGTTGTGATGAGGACACAAAGTGTCTGCAAAGGGATATTAACAGGTTATGCCAATGGGCAAAAATTTCCAGATGGAATATAATGTGGGAAAATGTGAAGTCATCCACTTTGGGAAGAAAAATAAAAAAGCAAAATATTATTTGAATGGAGAAATACTACAAAATGCTGTGGTACAGAGGGATCTGGGTGTCCTCGTACATGGAACACAAAAAGTCAACATCAGGTGCAGCAGGTAATCCGGAAGGCAAACGGAATATTGGCCTTTATTTCTAGGGGGATGGAGTATAAAAGCAGGGAAGTCATGCTACAACTGTACAGAGTGCTGGTGAGACCACACCTGAAGAACTGCATACAGTTCCAAAGAAAACAACCCCAACCTATCCAATCTTTTCTCATAGCTAAAATTCTCCAGCCCTGGCAACATCCTCAAAAATTTCCTCTGCACCCTCTCCAGTGCAGTCACATCTTTCCTGTAATGTGACTAGAACTGTATGCAGTACTCAAGCTGTGGCCTAACCAATGTTTTATAAAGTTCTAGCATAACCTCCCTGCTCTTATATTCTTTGCCTCAGCTAATAAAGGAAAGTATCCCTTATATCTTTTTAACGACTTATCTACCTGGCCAGCTACCTTCAGGGATCTATGGATATGCACTCCAAGGTCCCTTTGTTTCTCTGCACCTCAGTATCCTACCATTTATTGTGTATTCCCCTGCCTTGTTTGCCCTCCCCAAATGCATTAGCTCACACTTCTCTGGATAGAATTTCATTTGCCACTTTTCTGCCCACCTGACTCCAGTCCATTGATATCTTCCTGCAGTCTACAGCTTTCCTCCTCACTATCAACCACAAAGCCAATTTATATAAATGCAAGTTGTTGTAAGGAAAACAAACACTGAGCCAAAAGAGGAGTGATGAGGAGTGTCCAAAAGCACGGTCAAAAAGGTGAGTTTTAAGGAGGTCGGTGAAGAGACAAAGGGGTTTAGGGAGGAACTTTGAGAGTGGGGCCTAGGCAGCTGAAGACAGCTGTCAGTGATAGAGGGATGAAGGGAAAGTGCACAAAGATGGCCACAGTCAGAGTAACAGAGAAGATGGGGCATGGTTTTAAAGCTGGATGAGGTTAAAGAGAGATTGGATGAAAATTTAAAATTTGAGACATCAGCAGACCAGGCATCAGAATAGGTCACCAAGGACATATCCTGTCCCACACCAAGTCACGCTTACCCAATCTGGTGGAGTTATGGATGAGCCAACATTTATGGAGGATAGGAGGCCAGACAGGCGAGCATTGGAGTAATCAAGTCTGAAAATGACAGGCATGAACGAGGGACAAGCCAACTACGACTTGAGTCTGGATGACTCTACGTCAGGTGGAGTTACATGTAGCGTGACATGAACCCAAGATCCCGGTTGAGGCCGTCCTCATGGGTGCGGAACTTGGCTATCAGTTTCTGCTCGACGATTTTGCGTTGTAGTGTGTCTCGAAGGCCGCCTTGGAGAACGCTTACCCGAAGATCGGAGGCTGAATGTCCTTGACTGCTGAAGTGTTCCCCGACTGGGAGGGAACCCTCCTGTCCGGCGATTGTTGTGCGGTGTCCGTTCATCCGTTGTCGCAGTGTCTGCATGGTCTCGCCGATGTACCATGCTCCGGGGCATCCTTTCCTGCAACGTATGAGGTAGACAACGTTGGCCAAGTCACAGGAGTATGAACCATGTACCTGGTGGGTGGTGTCCTCTCGTGTGATGGTGGTATCTGTGTCGATGATCTGGCACGTCTTGCAGAGGTTGCCGTGGCAGGGTTGTGTGGCGTCGTGGTCGCTGTTCTCCTGAAAGCTGGGTAATTTGCTGCGAACGATGGTCTGTTTGAGGTTAGGTGGCTGTTTGAAGGCGAGTAGTGGAGGCGTGGGGATGGCCTTAGCGAGGTGTTTGTCGTCATCGATGACATGTTGAAGGCTGCGAAGAACATGGCGTAGTTTCTCCGCTCCGGGGAAGTACTGGACGACGAAGGGTACTCTGTTGGTTGTGTCCCATGTTTGTCTTCTGAGGCCGGACCTGCTGCGATTTCCAGCAAAAAAAAAGTTATCTGTTTTCAATACAAACCCCAGCATCTGCTACATTTGACCCCTTGTGACCCCCACCTCAGTATTCTTGGATGTAATGTTTCCCTGACTAACCTGTTTGAACACCATTCACTCCTTTGATTGCTGTGATTATCTCTCTGCCGAGGTGTGAAGAAGGACAGTTAGAAAGATTATCTGTAATCACCGGGCATTGTTCTCTGACTATATGCATCTCTTCACTTCACCTGACGAAGGAGCAAAGCTCCGAAAGCTTGTGATTTCAAATAAAGCTGTTGGACTATAACTTGGTGTTGTGAGACTCCTTACATTTGTCCATCACCGGCATCTCCACATCATGAATGAGGGATTTAGTGGCAGATGGATTGAGGGAGGGATGCAGCCAATGTTAGAGGTGGAAGTAGGTGATCTTTATGATGGAGAGGATATGAGGTAGGAAGCTCCACTTCGGGTCAAACAGGACGCCAAGGTCATAAACAGACTGATTCAGCCCGAGGAAGAGAGCAGTAAGGGGATGGAGTCAGTGGGCAAGGTTACAGAATTTGTGACAGGGTCCAAAGATGATAACTTTGGTTGTCCCAATGTTTAGCTGAAGGAAGTTACAACTCATCCAAGCCTGGATATCAGACAAGCAGTCTGACAGTTGAGACACAATGGAGGGGCCGGGAGTGTTGCTGGAATGGTAGAGCTGGATGTCATTGGCATACGTGTAAGCTAACCCCATGGCTTTGGCTGATGTCAGCATCCAGATGAGGAAAAGGGGATTAAGGATTGATGCTTGGAGGAATTCTGGAGATGACTGTGGGAAGAAAAGCCATTGCCAGAGATTTTCTGGCTCTGATTGGATTGATAAGAAACCAAGCACAGAATGGAGAGATGTTAGAGTGTGTTGAAGGCTGCAGAGATGACAAGGAGGGATAATGCAGTCAGTGTCCTGACTCAAGGCACGCATGTGGTAGAATACTGGCCATTTGTCTGGATGGGTGCAGTCGTAATACTGAAGATGCTCAACACCATCCAGGACAAAGCAGTCCATTTCATATGCACCTTGCAACTGGACTCAATAGCCCCTCCTTCACAACCATCAAACTGTACCTGCAGAAGGCACTGTAAATCTTTCATCCACAGCACCATCCAGCCCTGCGACTTCTATCACCAAAATCGACAAAAGGATCAATGCCATGCGAACGCCAACACCATCAAGATCCCCTCTAGCAGAAGGTAGTGGAGTTCTGGAAAACTCTCCTCCAAAAACAACTGCTGAGGCTCAGGGTCAATTGAAAATTTCAAATCTGAGTGCTAGATTTGCTAGGCAGGGTTATTAACTGTTTCAGAACCAAGGGTAGATATAGTTAAGATACAGATCAGACATGACCTGATTGAATGGTGGAACAGGTTTGAGAGGCTGAATAGCTTACTCCTGTTTCTATAAGTCATACGCCAATGTATCGTTCTTTCATTGTCACTGGGTCAAAATCCTGGCATTCACTACATAACGCCATTGTGAAAGCATCATCATAAAGGCAGCTGCAGTTCACAGTTAGCCATCAACTTCTCCAGGCAGCTAGAGATGGGCCAAAGAAATGTGCAGCTTTGCTAGTATCACCCACAGCCCAGAAGCACATTAAAAAAATACCCAGTGAACTCTTGGATGTGTGGGTATTAATGTCTTATGAGGACAGCTTGGACTCGGCCACGACGTTTCCAAGTGGCCATTGTTGATACGCGAGTTCTGGTGACTCTGATCATAGGCTGTGGTATTTGAAGATGCCCGTAGAACTGTATTTCAGCAAGTACTTGACACCTTCAACGGGTGAGGCAGGACAATTGGTGAGGAATGGAAAAGTGTAAATCACATGGTAAAACATTTAGTCCCCAATATGAAAAATTATTTGTCAAGTTTATTAAATTGTTTAACCATAATTTCTTCAGCATGCATTAAGCATGAATTAGAGACATTCAACGTTGCAACTTTGTCACAGTTCTGATTTTATTAGAAAGTCAAACTAATGAGTATGTTTTGCCTATATACATCAGATGCTGAGAAAAGTGAAGAGAACTGTACAAGACTTCAGGGGGATACAGACAGGTTAGTGGAATGGGCAGATAGGTAGCAGGTACAATTTAATAGAGAAGTGCAGGCCAATGCATTTTGGAAAGATGTGTAGGAACCAATGGGTGCAAACCATAAATTTCTTGAAGGTGTCACTGCCAATAGGTAAAGCCATAAAAAACATTTTGGATTGTATAAGTTTGGGGCATGGAATACAAGAATAAGGAAGTAATGATAAATTATTGATTAGGCCAAAGTTACAGTACTGTGTGCAATTTTAAGCACCTATTGTACAGAATATTAAAGCCTTTGTTTGATTGTGTATATTTAATCCACTGACCGGGGTTAAAAGGTGCCGGTGCCACTCGGTGGAAGCAGAGGGGAACCCTGCAAGGAGACCCCCCCCACCGTGGAAGAGTCGACGGCACCCGTTGCGGATCCTGTGGCGGCAACCCCCACCTCACCGTTGGCGGGAGTTGTTTGCCTCTCTGGAGGGTGGGAGAGATCCTCCTGTCCAGCCCATGCCTCCCGCAGCGGTGTGTGGTTGAGGTGGGGGGGGGGGGGGGGCGGAAAGAGAGATAAGGAGGCCCTGCCTATTAGGGGGACAGCAGATCCATCACCAATTAAACATTTATCCTCAGTCGGGTTGAGTGTCCTGGGGGCTGGGGAAGGCGAGGCCAAGCTTGAAAGGTCCCAGCAGGACGTCTCCTAGGGATTACTCGATCTGGTGGAGGTAATGAACAAAAGCAGCCCTCCCACTGGGTTGGTCCACGGGGGGAGGAAACTCATACCGTTCCAGAGATGAAGCTATGTGGATCCTGGATGGCAGGGGGGGGGGGGGTCTACATCAGTCACCTCGCCACCACATCAAGCAGGGTGGCTATCTTGCTGGCCCCACATTTTAAGTTGGAGATCTTGGGGGGGGGGGGGGGGGGGGGGGGGTCAAGGACCCAGTGCCAGGCCTATTGCTCCATGTCATCGTTCGACTCAGGGATGTGTCGCTTCACCTGGTGAACATGTTCACCCCCCAGCCAGTGTTCAGCAAGTAAACCTCTTTGACAAAGTATCCACTTACCTCGGCTCCATCGATGCTGGCAAGTGTATTGTCCTCTGGGGGGATTCTAACTGCATCCACGAGGTAGCAATGGAGACCTCGAGGGACTTGGTCGGGTCCTTCGACTTGAACGTCTGGCGGAATCTCCATTCTAACTCCAGACAATTCACCTTTGTGAGGGCCGGAGGATGGAGGTCCAGAATTGACCATCTTTATATTTCGCAGGTGTACGCCACCTCCGTCCTGTCGTCCTCCATGCACCTGTTGAGGCTATGGTAGGACTTGGGCAAGACTCACATCTGTCTCTTCTGTCGAGAGTTTGTGAAGGGGTCGACAAAGAGATGGGAGTCCGAGGTCAGCGATTGGAGAAGGAGTGCTTGACCTGGAGTCCCGCCTCAGTTAAGTTATCGAGGATCTGGCCCTGTGGCAGATGTACGAAGAGCACGCTGAAGGACCTGCAACTCGTCGGGTCCCGAGGCGTGTGCTCACAGTCGCGGCTCCAGCTTCTTTGGGACCTGTTTCGTGGCTTCCCTTTATTCTGCTCGCTGGAAAAAGGCAGGAGATCCGTAAGCAGCTCCTTAGGCTGCTGGCTGACGACACATTCCCCTTCTCGGATCCGGAGGGGGATCAGTACCAGGTCCCATGCCTAATACAGGACTCTGTTTTCTCTGGATCTGTCCAGTGATGACGCATGCAGAGTTTTGTAGGAGGACCTGCCGCAGGTCAGCCCGGAAAGTGCCCAACAGCTTTATGCTCCGCTAAGCCTGGCGGAGCTGACCGGTGCCCTCCGCCAGCTCTCCAGATTATTTTGGTTGATGACACAGGGGCAACCCAGTGTCTCATTAGTTAATTAAGAGTAGAAATCTGTTTCCATAGTAACTCATGTTCTGGTGTCTGATCTGGGGGTTTATAACAATTACCAATAATTAGTCCCTACCCATGAACCTGGTCCATTTTTCCCCAGCTAGCCTCAGCTGAATGTTGGTTGTTACTGGTGTGAGTCCTGGTTGAGACTCTGTGGACCTGGAAAAGCAAGGAAGAGGAGAAAGTAAAGGGAAAGGAAAATAACTTGTCCTCTCTTCACAGCAACATCTAAGAGAAGGAGGAAAAATAAAACCATCTATCTTAAAGGAGGAAAGACATTGTCATTAGAATCAAGAAATGCAATGGGGGCAGTGCTGGTGCACCAATTTAACACCAAGAGGTAGATGTCAAGTGCACTAAAAAGAACTGTTACTTCTGCCCCGTTTTCTTGTTTGACTCCTAACTGTTATAAGACGACCTGGCAAGAGGTTGAAGAGAGGGGTGGAGGAAAGTAGAGCAGTTAATTTATAGCAGCAGTACCATCCCCCACCCTTTCACCTCTCCGTCCCTCCACTTGTTCAGAGTTTACTCTCCATATAGTACAGAAATCCCATGGAGGGCTTCCCCCCCCCCCCCCCCCATCATTCCATTGGCTGCAAGGACTGGAATGTCTTTTTTTTATAAAAAAGGGGCACATTTAAAATTGGTTTTCTGTTGATGACTCTGGGGCAAATCCATTGTATTCCTTATGTATTTAGAAAAAGGCATGTTTGAGCCTTTAGAAATCAGTTTCCAACAACTTGCATTTCTATAGCACCTTTAATGTAGTAAAACATCCCCAGGCACTTCACAGGAGCATTATTAAACAAAATTTGACACCGAGCCACATAAGGAGATATTAGGACAGGCGTCCAAAAGTTTGGTCAAAGAGTTAGGTTTTAAGGAGCATCTTACCAATATGTGAACCTACTGCAGTACCTTGGCACTCACCTTTCATCATGTCATCCACATGATCCCAGAGATCTGCCACCTTGGTCCTTGAAAGTCAAACGATTGCTCTTAACCAAGTCTTACCCCTACATGCGTGCTTTATGAAGAGTCCTTTATGAGGATTGCATGCTGCTTTTCCTGATTCCTTGGCTGTGCGCCTGACGTAGTCTTTTTGGTAATCATCTTTATTACCTTTCCCTTACCTGTGCCCTTTTCCAGAAAGCTTACGTGAACATTTGAGACTCATCAGTGTCAGTGATGTTCAACTCACTGCCTATTGAATCCTCCAAATCACAGAGGGTCAAACTGGAGAAACAGGAATCCAGAGTAGTGAAGGATCCAGTAATTTCAACGTCAGACAATAATTTGCCTTTCATCAGTGTCAGGAAGTCATCGGAATCCACCAAGTAGCACACTTGTTCAATCATGGAGGGGGAAAAAATTTATGCGGCGAGTTATGATCTGGAATGCACTGCCAGAAAGGTGGTAACAAATTCAACAACTTTCAAAAGGGAATTGGATAAATACTTGAAGTGGAAATATTTGCAGGGCTATGTGGAAAGAGCAGGGGAATGGGACTAATTGGACAGCTTTTTCAAAGAGCTGGCACAGTAGGCCAAATGGCCTCTTGTGTTTTATCATTCTATGATTATATCATTTACTGCTTCAAGCAAACAATCCCTTGCTGTAGAGACAAAACCTGAACACATTTTAAGTGAAAGCCCCACAATTCTGAAATTCAACACCATCCCTCTCCAATGTTACCTTGCACATGGAGCATACCTCACACTGTAGTGTCTCTCCCTGCCATTGGAATGCAGGGTTGGCCATCCTTGTGTAGAACATATCTGTTGGGAAAGAAAAAAGACAGGCAGAACAAATAGCATTAGGAAATTGCAAACCAACTCCCAGCTAGTGATCTTCACACTCTGTTCAAATCACACCACCACTATTAAGCCCAGACCTTTTATAACTCACCAGTAAATTCTAGCTTTCAAATCACCTGACCAGTCACGTGATCACCACATTACTGCTCTGGGTCTGAAGTGGACTGAACTAGCTGGTCTATTAACTGGGGTGTATTAGATTAGTTCAGGAATTCAGTATCCTTGATAGGGTCTAATTAGGCCCTCGGTCAGAACTATAAGATAGAGATCTCCACACTCTGCTCAAGTCAACGTCACACTCCGCTTGGAGTCTATAATACAGAAACAATTTAAGGATCTATCTGCCAGTTTTGAGGTTTTTGTTCAGATTATTAGCTGCATCTGTAGTATCTATGCCACTGGTTACCTAACCCAGTAAGTCTATTTTAGAACTGGGCAACGCAACCCCCAAGCTCAATTAGTTTAAATGCTTCCTAAGAGCAAGCTCAATGTTCTCAGCAAACCTTCTTGTCCCCCTACAGTTTAAGTGAAGGCTGTCTCTCCTAAATAGCTTACCTTGTCCCATATTACCTGCCAGTTATCTTTGAAGTACAGCTTTCCCTTCTTGCAAAGATCCTGAAGCCACGTGTTGAGTCCAGTGAAACCTACTGTTCCTTTCCAGCCTTCAGTTCCTGGTCAAAACTGGACACAGCCCTGAGACTACTGTCCTCACACCCTTAATCTGCATCCTGCAGGTATCATATGATTAAAAAAGGCTTTTTGTCAATGTCATTGGTGCCAATATGTAGAGCAACCACAGCACCCCAACACTCACCTTGCATCAGGCTGTCCACACGGACCTGGAGAGCTGCAACTCGGGCCGTACCTCTGCACGGGGTGCTGGGACCGCTCTGGATCGGGCCGTACCTCTGCACGGGGTGCTGGGACCGCTCTGGATCGGGCCGTACCTCTGCACGGGGTGCTGGGACCGCTCTGGATCGGGCCGTACCTCTGCACGGGGTGCTGGGACCGCTCTGGATGGAGATGTACCTCTGCACAGGGTGCTATCCCCATGTCACACAATGTAGTCTTCTACAAGGATTGAAAACTGTTTCTTGCACTCTTGGCTTTGCCTGTCATGGTCACCTTAGCGAATTGTCTTCTTTGCCTTACCCTCATCTTTTCTGGGTGGTTGATATGCACGATGAAGTTCATCAGTCTGGGTGGTGCTAAACTGCAGGAAGAATCCTCCAAACCAGAGAGGGGCAAATCTGTTTGGAGATGCAATGGAATCTAAAGTTGAAAAGGATCCATTAACTTCAATAGATGATAATGACTTACCTGTGACCCTATTAAGAAGTCACAATGATCTACCTGGTAGGCCAGGTTTTCAACCTGTAAGAAAATCTCAACACGTTTAGCACATGTAAATGTACCTCAATGTTTGGTCAGAACCCAATGTTACCTCGAGCTGTACATGGCTCACACCTCACAGGGAACTCGTTCTCCCTTCCTCGGAGATCTGGCAGTGACCATGTTACCAGTTTTATTCTTGTTTGAATAAAGACAACAATAGTGCCTTAAGTTAGGTGGGTGAAAAAAAAGAGTAAACCAACTCCCTTGGTCACAACTCCCAATATGCAAGAGACCTTCACCCTCAAGTCTTTCCATGCTCGACAATACCCATCTTTTATATCCTCTGCACCAATTTCAGGTCACAAGACTGTATGAGCACCCCCTTGCCAGCTCTACTCTAATTGGCTCTTACTTTGAACCCACTTGATCCATCTGATTCAGGACCTGCTCCACCTTTCTCAGAGGACTGGTCTAGGCAAACACCTTCCTTTCCCTGGATCAGGAGAAGGCACTTAACAAATCAAATGAGCACTGTAAATCAGAGATATGGCTCTAACCCCCCTCACTGGTCCTAACTCTCAGTCCAAACAGTGGAGTTTCTGATAAGCAGAGCATGCTGTCCTTCATTTAGTGTAAGTGAATGTACTGCAATGTTTCCTTTCTACTCCAACGTTGCTTTAAAAGGTTTACATGCTGCACCCCAGACCGGAGGTGTTCTCTTCCCTTTTCTGCTCAGGTGTAGCCATTCTAGTTCTGTTCCTGCAGGCCCTGTTGAGGAAAGAACCACCAAACCCACCACTTCACTGAAAAGGTATTCTGCCCCAACTCCCCTCAAGAGAAAAAGACTTCCTCACTCTAAGAAGGAAACACCTTGCTTAAAAAGAGGGCACATTCAGCAGCATTGACAGGAGAAAGATGGGTGTCTTGCACTAACCTGACCATTCCCTTTGCTGGTTATAGTGGCAAGATGGAAGACCTTGGCTGGGAGACGGGGTGGTAGGAGACTCTTAATTGAATGTCCTATGGAAGAGAGGGGTAAAGAGAAAGTGGATTTGATTGTTAAGCCCTGGCGAAGAGGATTGTATCTAGCAAATGTTACTCTTGGATTTCATATTTGAATCCAGGTAGTTCAAATACCTGGAAGATGACTTCTGTATTGTCCAGGTAGGTAGGTTGCTTGGATGAAAACCACACCACCCAACACAGTCCTTGTTTAGTGAAAAGAGGATTTGAATCTTGTCTCATCTTCCAGATTTCTCCTGGTCTCTTTCCTGGGGATAAAATCCCTGTCTCCCCCCACCTCAACTTCAGTCACATCTTGGCTAACTGATTACTAATCATTGTGAACCAGTTGGTCACAACTGCAGCCTGTGATGGAGAGGAGAACCCATTAAACAAGCACTTTAATACTTTCCCCAGTCAATTAACTTTTAGTATTGTAGTTTGACAAACCTTGCTAAAAGCTTAAGACAGCCACGAACCAGCTTCAGGGTCCGAGAGGAATGGGTTCAGGTCGCTGCTGCCACCAATCCTTTTAGGTTGATCACCTGCAACCAGGGCATCTAATGCCACAGAGAATCTAATACCAGCAGCAGGATGTACAGTTAGGCTGTGGTCAACACCATCTAGACACAGGGGGAGGCTGCGACCTGAGTGATATATCATGCTGGCTACTGTTAAGGAGGATTCAGGCAGCAAATTGTTCATCCTCAGCTACCTGGCTGTTACTGCCCAGCAGGTTGTCCTCTCCAACACGCTGCTCTTCGTGACCAGTGAGCTCATCGTGCCCCTCCTGTGACAAGTTGGGAGGCTCACATCCTTCGTTTATATTATCCTGCTTGGTTGCAAATGTAATCCTTCTACCAAGTGTACATCCAAGTTGGCACCAAAGGAGGAGAAACATACAAGCTTTGTTGTCCATCTTGGACAATATTTGTTTACCGTGTTCTTTGGACTGCTTTAGACATGCAGCGTCACATCATCTCCGAAAAGCTGCCCGTTTCCCAGGGTGCCTTGTTCCTGTTCCTCCTCCTCCTGTTCCTCCTCCTCCTGTTCCTCCTCCGCCACATTATCCAGTCAGCAGGGGCTGAGGCCAAGGTCACTCTGCCTATCTCAATAACATATAAACACCTCACAACCCTGTGCAGAGGTTCGGCTCCATCCAGAGCAGTCCCAGCATCCTGTGCAGAGGTCTCAGGCACCCTGCTCGTCTGGTTTTGAGCACAAGGCAATAAAAAATTTTTTAAAAGGTTTTCAAAACAAAGCTGGCCGTGTAGGCTTTTGCCAAGACTCAGGTTCGGATAGCAGTTAGAAATGATTTTGTTTGATAATAAGATGACCCACTGATTTAGAGGAGTACAGTATAGTCATTTTGAATTACACAAAACAAGTTATACTGATTTAATTAAGTGAGTCTGATCACAACTGTTGTTTGTACACTTGCCCTGAAATGAAGCAGCTCAATGATTCATATCTGGACTCCATGAAATGTTTTATAATTCTCCCTTCAAACCATGGCATGTGTGCTAAAGACAACATCCAGTTCAGATCTCAAAGGGGTCCTTATCACTCCCTTACACTAATAGTTAGATATTGGGCAGAATGGGCAAACCCCTAAAGACTCAAACACAGGAGTGACCAGCACCACTATACCCAAGAGAATATCTGAATTTGTCTCACTGCCTACTTCCACCTCCACCCCTATCTTGGCCCATCTGTTGTTGAAACCCTCATCAACATCTTTCTCACCTTCAGACCCAATTGCTGGGATAAGAGTCTAAATGGAGTAGAAGAGCAAAGAGATCCAGGGGTACGGATTCACAAATCATAAAAAGTAGCAACGCAGGTTAATAAGGCAGTAGATAAAGGCAAACCAAGCAGTGGGGTTCATTTCTTAGAGGGATGGAATTGAAAAGCAGAGAACGTGTATAGAACCTTGGTTAGACTACAGTTGGAGTACTGTGCAGAATTCTGGTCTTCATATTATAGAAAGGCTGTAGAGGCATTGGAGAAGGTGCAAAAAGATTCACAAGGATGATACCAGAACTGAAAGGATATACTTATCAGGAACAGCTGAAACAGGCTGGGACTCTTCTCTGGAAAAGAAGGCTGAGGGGTGACCTGATAGAGGTCTTTAATATAAGAAAGATGAGTTTGATCGGGTAGACGTAGAGAAAATGTTTCCACATGAGAGTCCAAAATTAGGAGGTTAAGTAATGTCCTACCAAACCAGAGTTAGAGATATTACACAACATCTCAAAGTACCTTGGGACGCTTCTCTATGTTAAAGACACTATAATAGACGATACCTAGCACTGCAAACCCTCAAAACATACCATTCCTGGCTCTGGCCTCTTGTGCATTCTCACTCTCCCTTCACCCCACAATTGGTAGCTATGTCTTCAGCCACACTCAAACTAAGAACATAAGAAATAGGAGCTCCACAATTCAATAAGATCATGGCTGATCTTCAACCTAAACTCCACTTTGCAGCCCTATCCCCATATCCCTTGCTTCCCTTAGAGTCCAAAAATCTCTCTCTCAGCCTTGAACATACTCAACGACTGGGGTAGAGAATTCCAAGATTCACAGCCCTGAGTGAAGAAATCCCTCATCTCAGTCTTAAATGGCTGACCCTTTATCCTGAGACTATGTCCCCTAGTTCTAGACTCTCCAGCCAAAGGAAACAACCTCTCAGCATCTACTCCGTCAAGCCCCTCAGAATCTTATGTTTCAATTAGATCACCTCTCATTCTTCTAAACTCCAGAAAGTATAGGCTCATTCTACTCAATCTCTCCTCATAGAATGCCCTCCCTAATATCCACATTTGGCATACTTTTTACAACCGGCTATTTTCAATGGAATGTCTTTTGCGTGGTAGCACATGAGTCAAGAGGTATAGAGAGTTCCATTAATATATGTTCAGCTACACAATATGTACAGCATAGAGACCTGATAGATTTGCAAGGCCTTTTCAGCTCAGGTACACATTCCCAAGCTAAATATTTGGAGTACAAAAGAGGAATGGGAAAATACAAGAATTTGTTTGAAGAATAGATATTGAATTGAAGAAGTTGATAGGCTGGTTACTGGGCCAAAATGGTAGCAGTCTTCAAAGGTTAGGATACAGAGGAGCACTCCATTACACAGCAGTCTTTCCATCACATGAAGATTACATCCTTTTAGGAATTCATTTTCCTAGCCCAAGCTGAAACTAATGAGCATTTTTATATAAACATACAACAATGACAGACAGGATAAGACCCACTGGTCAATTCAGTTTATCCAACACAACTGTGATGCCTTGTGCATCACAAATATATACACTCCCCACCCCACCCAAAAGCCTTGTGATCTCCTGGGAGAGGCATAAAATCAGATCAAAACCCAGACCAATTAAGGGGGGAAAAAAAATCTAGAAAATTTCTGATACCCTTTAGGCATTCAAAACTAGACCAGGAGACCACTCTGATCCTAATTAAGGTTATACAGTACAAGGCTATCTCTGCCCCAGCCAGAAACAGGTACAACTCTTACTTGAAGGAGTTTAGAGAATCAGCGTTCACCATACGAGCCAGCAGCCTGTTCCACAGGTCCATTATTTTTGGGGAAAAGAACCACCTTCTAACCTCTCTCCTTGCCTTGCATAGCTTGAGATTATGACCCACTCATCCTCCCTAACCTGTTTAGTTGAAACAAACTGTTTACACAAATACAATCTGTTCCAATCATCTTATAAACCTCAATCAAATCACCAAGTTTACACTTCTCTAAAGTGTAGTCTCAGCTCATTGAGCCTATCTTGGTAACTAAATGCACTCTTTCCAAAGCATCAATATCACCAATATTTTAATAATATGAACAGACAGGGCAAAATGACAGCAAAAAGGTTACATTGGACCTACTATTTTCACCAACTACAAGGTAGACCATACAATAGGAACAGGAGTAGGCCATTCAGCCCCCCAAGCCTGTTCCACCATTCAATTAGATCATAGCTGATCTGTATCTTAACTCCATCCACCTGCTTTGGTCCTGTAACCCACAACGCCCTTGCCCAACAAAAATCTATCAATCGCAATTTTGAAATAATTGAAGTTTTGCTGCTGGAAGCTCTACATTAAAAAAACATTCAGAATAAACCCCACTATAAAGGTGGGCATATTCCTTTTAATTTCATAGATTTGGTACCAGCAAACAGAACTTTATAACTGGAAGCTAGATTTAAAGCTGAACACAAACAGCTTTAGGAAAATGAAATTAAGCCACTAAATTAAACTTCCATCCCCTCCTTTTCTTCTCTAATTCTAGAGAGGCAAGTGTTTGTCAGGGCCTCTATTTATAGAGAGAGTGTAAGGCCAATGATCTCTCAGTAAGTGAAAGAAGGGTCACTCTCGTGGAGGAAAGTCTTGCAATGTTACAAAATGGCGCCATCTGCTGCACTATTTTATTTCATATATTTAGACAACAACTTAATATTTTGGAAAAGAAAATCCCTTCAGAAGTAGGTGTAATACAGATGTCGATCCAGAAAGAATGAGATTAGGAGGGATGGCTATGTTGATGAGATGGGTTTTGAGGAGGTTTTTAAAGGTGGAGAGAGGTGCAGTGGTGGAGAGGTTTAAGTAGGGAGTTCTATAGACTAGGATCAACACAGCTGAATGCTGTGTCATCGACAGTGGGTAGAAGGGAGGCCGGGGTCAGAGGAATGGAGCAATGGGGGGGAATGAAGGGCTGGAGGAAATTGCAGAGATAGATGAGGCGAGGCCAGAGAGGGATTTATAGAGGGGGGGAAAGGATTTCGAGTGGAACATACTGAGGGACAGGAAGCCAGTATAGATCAAAGAGGACTGAGGTGATGGAAGAGCAAGACTTAGTGTGGGACAGGATACATACAGCAGAGTTATAGACAAGTTGGAATTTGTGGAGAGTGGAAGATGTGAGGCCATCAGCAAGAGCATTACAGGACTTGAGTCTGGAAGTGACAAAGGCGTGTAGAAGGATTTCAGTGGCACGGAGGCTGACGTAGGGGTGAATATTGGCAGTGTTGCAGGGGTGGAGGCGAACGATCTTGGTGATGGATAGGGTGTAGAGTTCAAAGGTCAGCTCAAGATCAAACAGCATGCAAGATTACAGATTGTTCTGGTTCAGCCTGAGAAAGTGGGGAGGGGGATGGAGTTAGTGGCAAGGGCTTCCAGTGATCAGCTGGAGGAAGTTGTGACTCATCCCAGGCTTGATGTTAGACAGGTAGTCTGACAGCACAGAAGTAGTCAAGAGATTAGGAGATAGAACGGGATAACATCAGCAGACTGGGGCCTGTGATTGATGTCACTGTGTAGTTAGGACAGGAGGGGTGTGAGGATAGATCCTTGGGGACCCCAGAGTTGGGAAGAGATGGTGCCATCTGCTTTGGAATTGGTCGGAATAGAACCACGCAAGGGCTGTCTCATGAAGCTGGAAGAGAAGGAAGAATGTTGACATGGTCAACCATTGCAATAGCTACGGAAATATCAAGGAAGGCCAGGAGGGATAGTGCACCAGAGTCATAGAGGACCTCGTTCATGATTTTGACTAGGGCGTTTCAACAGTATGAGAAGGGCAGAAGCCAGACCTGAAGGATTCGCAAAGAAAGTTCCACCAAGTTAACCAGAAGTCCTATTTAGTTTCATACTATTTTTTAAAAAAGCATTCAATTTTTAATGCAAGGATCACTGGATAGTAATCAGGAGTAGCCACCCATCCCTGGTTGATTTCCCCTTCCTGGCCTGTAGTATTGAGGCCCATTGTAGTAACTCAGCTGCCACCACAGCTGAGATCAGCTGACCAAACACCTACTGGTGATTGAACCTGGGGCCTGAGGCAGTTCATTTTACCCACGCAGTGTCTGGGAGGTCTAGATTTTTTTTTAAGCGATCAGTTCACTGAGCTTCTACCTAGATGTCAAGAACAAAAAAAGTAGCAACTGTGCAATAGCTTTAAAACACTGCAAAAATTCACTTTAAAAAAAGGACCTAATTTATTCATCTAATCGGATTAGAATACAGAATTTAAAAGCACAGTATCAGATGAGGTGACAAGGTCATGGAATAAAATCCTCCAGGCAGCAGATGGCGCTGTTTCTTAGCAGTATAAAACTTTTCTTACCAAATGAGACCATTCTTTCCTGCTTTTAATTGAAGCCTCCTTGCTGCCAACCCAACTCCGCCCCTCTCCCTTCAGTATAAATACAGGCATGAGGTGGCTTTAGATAGTTTGTAGACTTGCTGGGGAGGAGGGAGGGTATGAAGAAGAAATGGAAGCTGAGATGCATAGAACTGTATAAAGGTTCTAGACTTCTTGGTCAGAATTGAGAAGGAGATAAGGAAATGCTGCTGTGCAGTTTCTAATCTCAGTATGTTTGTGTCAGATAATGAAAACCTAACTCAATTAGGATCATTTCACTATCTATGCTGAGTTTGGCTCCCAGTAGCCTTACTGCTCTTTGAAGGATGGAGGTATTAGAATTAAACTTCAGTTCAAATGCAAATCTGAAGTGCAGCTTGGAGTGGGGGGGGAGAAAAAAGCTTCTTTGAAGTTGTCAATTTAAACTATCCTGCCCTGGAATACCCTGGAGGAGAGAGCTGAACCAATCATAGAATGGTTACAGCACAGAAGGAGGCTATTTGGCCCATGGAGCCTGTGCGAGTGAAGTGAAAATGAATTGCTCAAAAGAAAATCAGCTGAACTGCTCCAGTTCTAGGCTGTTTTTAACATTGCAAAAGACAATGTGACATGAATTTTTCTAAGTATATAATGAAAAGGTGTGTCACCTAATACAAACTAGAAAAGTAGTTAACTGCTTCAGAGACATGAGGGGAAAATATTAAAGCTCTGACTGCACTTTAAAGGTAGTAGTCAAGTCAATTTTTTAAAATTGACAACACAGCTAACTAATAAACTTCTTTGTTAGTGGGAGAAGTGGAGAGGGAATGAGTACAGATGAAAGCTTGGGAGATACTTAACACAGTATTTGGCTGTGATATGATCAGGTTAACTGATCAAGGGCCTGGCCTATTATCATGGAATTACTTGGAGTAGATGAGATTATGCTTTGATGTCTTTAAGCCAAATATAAAAGTCATAGTCTTGCTTTGACTCAATTGGCTTTCCATTAAGTAATTTCAACATTAGAGGATCATAAGTTTGGATAGCCACTTGACTAAAGATATTTTCTCATGGTTCCAAGTAAAATACCATGATTTTTCTTCCCCAAACCATTGCTCACAGGCAGCCCATTGTTCCATCTCTCCTATTGTCCCTAAGCCTCCTTTGCTCCATTGACCAGTTTGGTGGTTAACTCTTAACTATATCCAACAGGTGTGCATTAGGCAGTACTTTCCTCCCTTTTTGTGGCCAGCGATTGAGGGGCAGTCCAATCCTATGCAGCAGCTTTGTGCTATAATCAGATATTTTGGAAATGAACCCCCCTTTCTAGCCTTTGTTGGTGAATACCCAGTATGGCCTGATTTTGTCAGCTTTAAAACAAAATTTAGAAGTGATGGGTAAAAATAACCTGAAACCAACCATGTGATATTTAAGTGACTAATTTGATTCTGGAGGTTGCTGGAAGTGTACTGGGAACTAATACAACATTCCAAAAAAAAGGAAAACAAACTTGCAAAAATGATGAGGCTCTGAAGAAGCAGCAGCATTGGATTGAAAGGCCTTTTCAATACACACTCACTTACTGGTCAATCCTTGAACATCTGAGAGCCCACTCTTATCCAGATGTTAGTGTCAGGGCAGCCATCCTTTATGATCAATCTCTCTAAACAACTGTCTCCAGTTGATTTTGATTCTGCTTGGCTTTCTCTAAACTTAGCTTGCTGTATAGTCAAGTACCACTGATTCAGCAAGTGATGGTTAATGCTACAAATGAGCCTTAAGAACAAAATAGGAGCAGGAGTAGGCCATACGGCCCCTCAAGCCTGCTCTGCCATTCAATAAGATCATGGCTGATCTTCAACCTAAACTCCTTTTTTCTGCCAATCCCCATATCCCTTGATTCCCCGAGAGTCCAAAAATCTCTCAGCCTTGAAAGAGTCATTGAGTACAATCAACAGCCCTCTGGGTGGAGAATGCCAAAGATTCACAACCCTTTTAATGAAAGAAATTCCTCCTCCTTCAGTCCTAAATGGCTGACCCCTTATCCTGTGACTATGCCCCTTAGTTCTAGACACTCCCAGCCAAGGGAAATAACCTCTCAGCATCTACCCTGTCAAGCCCTCTCAGAATTTTATGTTTCAATGAGATCATCCCTCATTCTTCTAAACTCCAGGGTACAGGTCCATTCTAATTAATCCCTCCTCATAGGACAACCCTCTCATCCCAAGAATCAATGTAGTGAACCTTCGTTGCACCACCTCCATTGCAAGTATATCCTTCCTTTTTGTAGGGTGTTTTGATCGGTGCAGATATCTGGTCCCCGGTCTAGCCAAGGAACACTTATACCTCACAGATCGGGGGTTCAGGAAAACAGGACTTAAGCTAATGCACCCGGTGATTGATCACGTAGCCAAATAGCACAGAACACAAACTCGGTGTTTGAATTGGAATGTTGGCTTTATTATACCGTCAACACTAAGAAAATAAAGATGAAAAACGGTCCTACATAGTACATTGAGTTACACACACCCACTACAGTACTTTATCCCGCTAAACTAAGAGGTTGGTGGGGACCCTGGAAACACCACGCACGCACGGACTCACTCACCAAACCGTTGCACTTGCAGGTCTGGCTGACTGGTGTGCGCACGTAGGGTTCGTTGGATTTGCTGGAAGCTGCTCTCCGCCCTGGAGAGCTCGGGTGAAAAAAAAAAGAAAGAGCAGGAATTAAGAGGGAGAGCGCTGGAAAAGAGATAAGAAGGAAGAACCAGAGACAGCAAAAGCAAGAGAGCAAACAGAGAGGGGGGAGTTTTGAGCTTCCACTTATATACCCCTCTCTTACAATGGTCTTCGTCGTTAAATGAGGCACTTCATGTCTGTTAAAACAGTTCTCTCAAAGTCCTTAAGAGTCCTTGATGGCTTTTGATGGTCTCATCATATTGCAATTGCTTCTCTCATAGAGTCATAGAGTTATACAGCACGGATAGAGGCCCTTCGGCCCATCGTGTCCGCGCCGGCCATCAAGCCCTGTCTAATCTAATCCCATATTCCAGCATTTGGTCCATAGCCTTGTATGCTATGACATTTCAAGTGCTCATCCAAATGCTTCTTGAATGTTGTGAGGGTTCCTGCCTCCACAACCCTTTCAGGCAGTGAGTGCCAGACTCCAACCACCCTCTGGGTGAAAAAGTTCTTTCTCAAATCCCCTCTAAACCTCCCGCCTTTTACCTTGAATCTATGTCCCCTTGTTATAGAACCCTCAACGAAGGGAAAAAGCTCCTTAGTATCCATCCTATCTGTGCGCCTCATAATTTTGTACACCTCAATCATGTCCCCCCCTCAGCCTCCTTTGCTCCAAGGAAAACAAACCCAATCTTCCCAGTCTCTCTTCATAGCTGAAGCGCTCCAGCCCTGGTGAATCTCCTCTGCACCCTCTCCAAAGCGATCACATCCTTCCTGTAGTGTGGCGACCAGAACTGCACACAGTACTCCAGCTGTGGCCTAACCAGTGTTTTATACAGCTCCATCATAACCTCCTTGCTCTTATATTCTATGCCTCGGCTAATAAAGGCAAGTATCCCATATGCCTTCTTTACCACCTTATCTACCTGTTCCGTCGCCTTCAGGGATCTGTGAACTTGCACGCCAAGATCCCTCTGTCTTGCCTAGGGTCTTCCCATTCATTGTGTATTCCCTTGCCTTGTTAGTCCCTCCAAAGTGCATCACCTCGCACTTTTCCGGGTTAAATTCTATTTGCCACTGTTCCGCCCATCTGACCAACCCATCTATATCGTCCTGCAGACTGAGGCTATCCTCCTCGCTATTTACCACCCTACCAATTTTTGTATCATCAGCGAACTTACTGGTCATACCTTTTACATTCATATCCAAGTCGTTAATGTAGACCACAAACAGCAAGGGACCCAGCACCGATCCCTGTGGTACCCCACTGGCCACAGGCTTCCAGTCACAAAAACAACCTTCGACCATCACCCTCTGCCTTCTGCCACTAAGCCAGTTTTGTATCCAAAGTGCCAAGGCACCCTGGATTCCATGGGCTCGTACCTTCTTGACCAGTCTCCTGTGGGGGACTTTATCGAAGGCCTTACTGAAATCCATGTATACCACATCCACTGCGTTACCCTCATCCACACGCCTAGTCACCCCCTCAAAAAATTCAATCAAATTAGTCAGACATGATCTTCCCTTGACAAAGCCATGTTGACTATCCCTGATTAATCCTTGCTTCTCCAAGTGGAGACTAATTTTGTCCTTCAGAATTTTTTCCAATAATTTTCCTACCACTGATGTTAGGCTCACTGGCCTGTAGTTCCCTGGTTTTTCCCTACTCCCCTTCTTGAATAATGGTATTACATTAGCGGTTCTCCAGTCCTCTGGCACATCCCCTGTGGCCAGAGAGGTTCTGAATATATGTGTCAGAGCCCCCGCAATCTACTCCTTTGCCTCACACAGTAGCTTGGGATACATTTCGTCCGGGCCTGGGGATTTATCCATTTTTAGGCCTGCTAAAACCGCCAATACCTCCTCCCGCTCGATGTTAATATGTTCGAGTATATCACAGTCCCCCTGCCGTATTTCTATGTCTACATCGTCCTTCTCCATAGTGAAAACAGATGCAAAAAATTCATTTAGAACCCCTCCTACATCTGCCGGCTCCACACACATTGCCATTTTTGTCCCTGATGGGGCCCTATTTTTTCCCTAGTCATCCTCTTACCCTTAATATACTTATAAAACATCTTAGGATTTTCCTTTATTTTGCTCGCCAGTGTTATTTCATGGCCCCTCCTTGATCTCCTAATTTCTTTTTTAAGTATCCCCCTGAACATTTTGCACTCCTCTAGGGTTTCCTCCGTCTTTAGCCTTTTGTATCTGCCAAAAGCCCTCCTTTTTTTCCGAATCCATTCTCGTATATCCCCTGACATCCAAGGTTCCCTGGAGTTCTTGGAACCACCCTTGACCTTTACGGGAACATGTTGCCATTGTATGGTCTCAATCTCCCTTCTGAAAGACTCCCATTGCTCTGATGCGGATTTTCCTACAAGCAGCTGATCCCAGTCCATTTTGGCCAGATCCTGCCTTATCCTATTAAAATCGGCCTTCCCCCAATTTAGAACCTTTATTTCCGGCCCCTCCTTGTCCTTTTCCATGCCCACCTTAAATCTCACCGAATTATGGTCATTGTCACCAAAGTGCTCACCTACTAGCACTTCTTCCACTTGGCCGGCCACATTCCCTAGAATTAGGTCCAGTACCGCCCCCTCTCTTGTAGGACTTTCTACATGCTGGCTCAAAAAGCTCTCCTGGATGCACGTTAAGAATTTTGTACCCTCTAAGCCTTTTACACTCTGAGTATCCCAGTTAATATTGGGGAAGTTGAAATCCCCCACTATTACCCTGTTATTTGCACAATTTTCTGAGATTTGCCTACATATCTGTTCCTCTATCTCCCCCTGACTGTTTGGGGGTCTATAGTACACTCCCATCAAAGTGCTTGCCCCCTTTTTGTTTTTAAGCTCCACCCATATGGCCTCATTAGAGGAGCCTGCTAATATATCATCCCTCCTTATGGCAGTAATTGATTCTTTAATTAATATTGCGACCCCCCCCTCCTTATACCTCCCCCTCTGTCTCGCCTGAAGATTCTGTACCCCGGAATATTGAGCTGCCAGTCTTGCCCCTCCCTCAACCATGTCTCTGTGACAGCAACAATATCATACTCCCATGTGTTTATCAACACCTTCAGTTCATCCACCTTATTTGCAAGACTCCTTGCATTAAAATACATGCCATCCAGCCTTGCCCTCACATATTTGCCCTGTCTTCCAAGCTGACTTGTTTTTTTTCTCTATATTTGGCTGCACATCACCCACTATTGTAGCTCCACTCTGTATCCCATCCCCCTGCCAAGTTAGTTTAAACCCCCCCCAACAGTGCTAGCAAACCTCCCCGCAAGGATATTTGTCCCGCTCTGGTTCAGGTGCAACCCGTCCGACTTGTACAAGTCCCACCTTCCCCAGAAGCAGGCCCAGTGATCCAGGAAACTGAAACCCTCCCTCCTGCACCAACTCTTTCGCCACGCATTCATCTGTTCTATCCTCCTATTTCTATACTCACTAGCCCGTGGCACTGGGAGTAATCCAGAGATTACAACCTTTGAGGTCCTGCTCTTTAATCTGCTACCTAGCTCCCTAAATTCTTGATGCAGGACCTCATCTCCCTTCCTACCTATGTCGTTGGTCCCAATGTGGACCACGACCTCTGCCTGCTCCCCCTCCCCCTTGAGAATGCCCTGAAGCCGCTCAGTGACATCCATGACCCTGGCACCAGGGAGGCAACAAACCATCCTGGCGTCACGTTTACGGCCACAGAAACGCCTGTCTGTTCCCCTTATGATAGAATCCCCTACCACTATAGCTCTTCCACTCTTTTTCCTCCCAGCCTGTACAGCAGAGCTACCCCTGGTGCCAGGAAGTTGGCTGCTGCTGCCCTCCCCTGATAAGTCATCCCCCTCAACAATATCCAAAGCGGTATATTTGTTTGAGAGGGGGACGGCCACAGGGGACCCCTGCACTGCCTGCCTGCTCCTCCTTACTCTGCCTGGTGGTCACCCAATTACTTCCTGCCTGTACAACCTTTACCTGCGGTGTGACCATCTCACTAAACGTGCTTTCCACGACGTTCTCAGCATCGTGAATGCTCCATAATGAATCCATCCGCAGCTCCAGTGCCGCAATGCGGTTTGTCAGTAGCTGCAGCTGGATACATTTCCCGCACACATGGTCGTCAGGGACACCGGAAGGGTCCCTGATTTCCCACATAGAGCAGGAAGAGCATAACACGAGGCTGGGCTGTCCTGACATGACTTACCCTTTAACTAATTAATTCAAATTAAATGAATCCCACCAATTTCACTTCAATTAAAAGGTATACTCAAGGGCCCTTGCTGAACAGCAGTCCCCCACTACACAACAGAGACCAGAGAATCCACAAACTCTAACTTTAGACAAATTCAGCAGGGAAATACTCACCAGCCAATCACTTACCTCTTCCTTGGTGACGTCCCACTTGGATTACTTTTTGCTTCTTATTTATCTTAGGTCCAGGAGTTAAGTCCCTGAAAACAAAATATAAAATCGAACCTCCCCTTTAAATTCCCTCTACCCCCCAAAAGGTTAGAGGAGGTGGGAGGGTGGGAGTCATTACTAGTGTAGTGTCTCGGGTTTAGCAACCGCTCCACCTATATATGGGTACCAATGAATTGGCCCCGCCCCCTGCCTTCGAAAAAGCCCGTGAAGCTCTTTCCCCGCTGGGGAAAATGACTCACCTCACCTCAGGCCTCCGCTGCTCCCTTTATCGACTCGCCGCCGCTCCAACCAGGTCCGCTCCTCCTTCCCCGCTGCCGACCGCTCTGTGGGGGAGAGAGAAAGAAAGGCTCCTCCTCCGCCGCTGTCGACGAGGTGGCGGGAGTGGTGAGAACGATTGCGTTTAATATGTTCATAGTGAACGACTATAAACAAAGATTACAAATTAACAGACACCCTAGTGCATTCCCTTTGTGCTTATGACGCCCATGGGTTACGTTTTCGGGAACCCCTACGTGGTGCTACCCCTGTGGCTCCAGCAGAGGTAGTGGCAGGTTGCTGCTGTTCTTGCCCTGACCGGGTAGATGCTTTCGGCCGACACCCCCTGGGTTTCGGTGCCCGTGAGGGCACCTCCACAGACTGCTCCTCCTGCACCTGTGCAGGGGCAGACTCGGCCACCTGGAGAGGGGGCAGACTCGGCCACCTGGAGAGGAGGCACCATTGCGGGTACTGGTTGAGGGGGGGCAACGGGTGGAACGTGGGGGCACCTTGTGTCGCGTCCCCGCTTCCATGTCCCCGTTCACCATCATCCCTCTCATGGCCTCGGCCCACATCACCCCTTCCACCCTGCTGGACAACAGTTTGGATGGCATGTGTGAGGCCTTGCAAGGCCACCCCTAGTGTATCCGTCAGCCTGTTTATGGCGGCGGAATATTGCTCACCCTGAATCCGTACAGCCGTTGTCAGGGCCTGCATGGACTCGATGTGGAGCTGTGCGTGACGCTCGAGGGAGGCTAGCCTGTCCTCCACCGCAGACGCTCCCGCACCTACCCGCGACACTGTGTCGCCGGTACCCTCCTGTCCCTGCGCCACCAATGCCCGCATGCAGGAGTTGGACTCCTCCATCACCTGCGCAATTGTGGACAATGCACGCAGCACCTCTCCCAGTACCTCGGCAATTAGCTGGTGGCCCTCGACGACTCTCCTTTTGACTGGTGGTCCCCAGGGTTCAGCATCTGGGTCTGGCTGAGCAGAGCCTGGAGATGAGTGCTCCCTCCATCACGGACCCTCCGCGGCTGCCCCTGCCACCAGGGTCTGCTCATGCTCACACGTGCGCGGTGAATCACCATGTGCAACCCCAACTAGTTGGCGAGGGGGACCCACCGAGGTGCGTGTCTCTGCGCTGGTGGATGGTTGGCTTATATGTGACGATGCACCCTCAGAGACCGGCATGTCCTCTGAGGAATCGCCCTCCTCACACACAGCACTCGCAGATGGCCCTGCAAGAGAACAGAGGGCACTATGAGGCATGTGCACAAACGTTGCAGTGCGGCAGATGCCAGGTGATGCTAAGGTCATACGCGATCATGAGTGGTGAATGTCAGCTTTCCCTTACCGGCCGTTTCTGCAGCGCCAGACTCGCCATCCGCCACGGAGAGGCAATGTTGCGTTCCGCTTATGTCGAGCGCCTCCACCTCTGCATCCGTAAGTTCCAGCATGTGCGGCGGGCCTCCTCCGCTGCGGGCCCTTTCTCGCGCGTTCTTGCATCTCTTCTCCTGTCAAGGCAAAACACAGATGCGTGAGTGAGTGCAGATTGCATAGTGAGACGCCTCAAGCATCGGTGTGGGTGGGTTGAAGGTGGGGCAGATGGATGGGAGGATGCGTGTGCCACATGCCCATCCCATTTCATGGGGAGTGGGGACAGGGACGGTGGGTACTTGCGGGCATGGCGAGGCTGGTGAGTGAGTGGCTGAGAGGATTGCTGCGGGAGCGCTGTGGTGGCTGTGCAGGAGGGGTTGTGATGTGTTTGGCGTGATGGTGGGGACGGGTTGTGGGAGGGTGTGTTGGTGTACTCACCTTGCCGGACCTCGTGAGGTCATTGAACCGCTTGCGGCACTGCTCCCATGTACTGGGGGTGTTGGCCCCTGCTGCTGACCGCCGCCGCCACCTCTGCCCATGCCTTCCTGGTGACGGAGCCAGGGCACTTGCGTCCGTCCACCGGGAACAGCGTGTCCCTCCTCCTCCTCACACCTTCCAGCAGCAGCTGGAGTGCGAAGTCGGAGAACCGTGGCGCAGCCTTGCCCCTGGGGTGCGCCATGCTGTGATGCCTCTTGCTTGAAGCAGGAGGGGCTTTGGGGGACTGCCCCTTTAAATAGAGCTCCACCATCGCGATAACGTTAATGCGCATACGCAGCCCGCCGGACCACCCGCTGGGAACCCGCAGGCCTGCTAAAATCGGGCCCATAGGGCTTGATTTTACCACCCGCTATCGGGTGCGTTCTCGGCGGGGCCGGATCCCGTCTCGAACCCGCCCACTTCCGGGTTCCCCACGGGCGCGCGCAGACCCCGCAGGTGGGAATCCCGCAGGCAATTAAAGCCAGCGGGATGCTACTTGTAAGTATTTATCTTGCTCGTTCAGGTCGTTTACAGACCTGATTGAGCTGTTTTATTAGGAAGGGTGGGATTTTACCTTGAACTGGGACTGTTTCCCATACTGGGAGAAACACTCTCACTTCAAACGGACATGTTGCAGCCAGCAGCCTGTGGCAGCTGCCAAGGTGCATTCCACAGGTGGAGGGGGAGACCCTTCCCCAACGCAGGAGGCCACTCCGTCACATCGGGCAACGCCTGCCCTCCACCACCCTCCTCCAAGCAAGAAGATTCACCGACGTGGAACCGCAACCCCGGTGCGAGGACACACTTACTGACCTTGCAGAACCCCTCAGACCTACACCTTCCAGATGGGGGCCGCCTTGACCTCCTCGGAGGACGAACAGCATCACCAGCCTCAGCAGCCTCGCAGTCCACGCCGTCCGCCTCAGACACGTGGAGCCCCACAACACGGTGCTGTGGCACACCCACCTGCATAGCAGGAGGGAGGGCAACCGCAGAGAGAGATGCGTCGCAGGAGGCACTACCCTCCGCACAGGGTCTACAGACCGAGGCTCAGCTTCATGGACCTCTCTGAGCAGCAGTGCATACGTAGGCTCAGAGTCACTCGCCAGGTAGTCGCCGACATCTGCAGCCTCCTTAATGACTAGCTGCTCCCGGATGGACCAAGCAGCATCTTCTTACCTGTCGCCGTCAAAGTCACCACTGCCCTCAACTTCTTCGCCTCTGGATCCTTCCGGGGTGCCACCGGGGACATCACCGGGGTCTCTGTCGTCTGCACACAAGTGCATAAGGCAGGTTACCGATGGGTTGTTCCACAGGGCCTCGACCTACATCAACTTCGCCATGGATGAGCGCAGCCAGATGGAGAGGGCGGTTGGATTCCATGCTGTGGCTGGCTTCCCACGGGTGCAGGGTGTAATCGATTGCACCCACGTAGCAATACGGGCACCTCCACATGAGCCAGGGCTGTTCATCAACAGGAAAGGGTATCACTCCATGAACGCCCAGCTCATTTGTGACCACCGCCAGAAATTCCTACACGTGTGCGCCAGATACCCTGGCAGCTGCCACGCTGCCTTCGTCCTCAGGGAGTCCACCGTCCCGCCCCTCTTCCACGCACCCAACACCAGCAACGGCTGGCTCCTCGGCGACAAGGGATGTCCCCTACACACGTGGCTTATGACACCTCTGAGGAACCACATCACCGAGCTGCAGCGTCGATATAATGACAGCCACATTGCTACCAGGTCTACAATTGAGCAGGCTATAGGGGTGCTCAAGATGCGCTTCAGGTGCCTTGATCGTTCTGGGGGAGCGCTCCAATACACGCCACTCCGAGTGGGACGAATTATAGTTGTCTGCTGTGCCCTGCACAACATGGCACAACAGAGAGGGGTTCTGCTGGAGGAGGCCCCATGCACACCTGCCACCCACATTGCGGAGGACGAGGACGAACCCATGGGCCGAACACCGGCCCACCTGGATGCTCGTCAGGCCAGGGAGGCACCCATATGCCAACGGTTCTCCTAACATCACACTGTCTGAGGCGTTCACATGTCATAACGTGCGCAGACGAGGGTCCATACAGGCTCCCTCCACAGAAGAGTGGTGCCTGTACTCCTGCACCCACTGTATTATGCCCAATGGGTGGGACCAGGTGTTCGTCGTCATGATGAGGCACACGGAAGGGACCTATTGCACAAGCCGCTGAAGAATGGACAAGAGGTGGCAGCAGTGGTGAGAACAATTGTGTTTATTGTGTATGTGCATTCAAGGACTAAATAGAGTTCTGCAATCTCTCTTCATTTTAAATAATTTACTGCTTTGCTATTCCTCCTGTCAGTGGACAAGTTCACATTTTCCCACATTATACTCCATCTGCCAAATTTTTGCCCACTCACTTAACCTACCTATAACCCTTTGCAGACTCCTTGGGGCCGATTTTCAGATGGCCGAGCAGGTGCGTTGGGGGCGGGGGGGGGCCTTGTAAAATGGGGGAATCCTGGAGTGGGTCCGGAGCCCGGCTCCAACCCGCCCACTTCCTGGTTCCCCAATGAAGCATTAGGGTGCACGCGTGACGAACCGGATTCTTTCCCCTCAGTCTGGTTCAGCAAGAACTGAGTCGAATACACCTTTAAATTTCAACACGACTTTAATAGCAGATCTTAGTCCGTAGCTTCAATTCAGATTCCTGAGGGAGTCCGGACGATTCTAACAGAATAAGGAGACAAAGACATATGCAAAAACTCATACCTTTATACAGATCGATAGGGGTTGGAACATCATTAACACAAGAGTCAACACCAATCATAAGCCGGGCACAGGTTGCCATGTGAGGTTACATTATTTCCGGCCAATCACAGATAGTCCATGTGCTGATCATGCTGCTGTTAGACATCAAAGGGGATACTTCCTCACCTTCCAACTTGGAATGTTCTTCCCTGTTCCTTCTGTTCCTTATCTCCTAACCTGGAATATCTTTCAACTTTGGCTAAGCTCGTTACCTATATTGATCTTCCATAAACATGGAGACATTCAGACCAGTCCTTGAATCACATCAAAGACTTTTCATTGATAAGACAATGCAGGCCTGCTGACTAAGCAAACATATGGCCCAGCAGGAGGGGGCCTTTACCAACCCCAGCTATCAACTTATTAACCCTTTCCTAACCATTTTGCATTCTGCTATTTTGCCACATAGGCATTTTAATATTTTACTGGACACTGACCACACAGGGATTCTCACGCGCAGCTCCTGCATGAGGGAATCCCGCCAGCAATTAAAGCCGGCGGGATGCAATTCATATACTTGGATAATTGAGGTCCTTGACAGACCTCATTGACTGGAGATTTTGGCAGGGGTGCAATTTTGAAGGATCCTTAGCATGTTTCCCGTGCTGTGGGAAACACTCCCTGTTGGAGCAGACGTGTTTCAGCCAGCAGCCAGTGGGAGATGCAAAGGATTCTTTGACAGGTGGGGGAGAAAACCTCATTTATTGCAGCAGGGCACTCCGTCACTTCAGACAAAGTTTTGGCTGCAATACCTTTGTCTTTCCACTCAATTATTAATTTAAACCCTAAACTCTGCTGTGCAAACATATTTACCTACTTTGCAGACCCCCTCAAACTCTCACCGTCAGAATGGGGAGGGCGCCAAAGCTGTATTCATCACTTCATCCGAGGGCGAGCAACATCACCAGCCTCGCCAGGCACGCCGTCCACCTCCGCCATGTGGACCTCCACAACACAGTGCTGCACCACACGCACCTGCACAACAGCACTGAGGGCAACAACAGAGAGAGCGGCGTCGCAGGAGGCACTACCCTCGCCACAGGGTCTACAGACCGAGGCTCTACTTCCTGGACCTCCTGAGGAGCAGTGCATATGGAGGCTCAGTCAGTCGCCAGGTAATCGCGGACATCTGCTGCCTCCTTCATGCCGAGCTGCTCCCAGCTGGCCCGAGCAGCAGCATCTTACCTGTGCTGTCAGTCACCACTGCCCTCAACTTACTCGCCTCCGAATCCTTCCAGGGGACATCACTCGGGTCTCTGTCGTCTGCGCACAAGTGCGTAAGGCAGGTCACCGACTGCTTGTTTCGCAGGGCCTCGCACTATGTCAACTTCCCCATGGGCGACCCCACCCAGACGGAGAGGGCATTCGGATTCCATGCTGTGGCTGGCTTCCCACAGGTGCAGGGTGTAATCGATTGCACCCATATAGCAATACGAGCACCTCCACACGAGCCAGGACTGTTCAATCACTCCAACACTCAGCTCATCTGTGACCACCACAAGAGATTCCTTCACGTGTGCGCCAGATACCCTGGCAGCTGCCACGATTCCTTCATCCTCCAGGAGTTCAACACCCTGCCCCTCTTCCACGCACCGAACACCCGCAAGGGCTGGCTCCTCGGGGACAAGGTTATACCCCCTGCACACGTGGCTCATGACATCTGAGGAACCCCACCACCGAGCAACAGCGTCAATATAACGACAGCCACGTTGCTACCAGGTCGACAATTGAGCAGGCTATAGGGCTGCTCAAGATGCGCTTCAGGTGCCTTGATCGTTTTGGGGGAACGTTTCAATACGCGCCAGAGTGGGACGCATTATAGTTGTCTGTGCCCTGCACAAAAGAGAGGGGTGCCGCTGGAGGAGGCCCCATCCACATCTGCCACCCATATTGAGAAGGAGCAACCCATAGGCAGAACAGTGGCTCACCTGGCTGCTCGTGAGGCCAGGGAGTCACTGATGTGAATGGTTCTCCTAACATCAGACAGTGTGAAGAATCCAGTCCTCACCACCTGGACAGAGGAGCGGCCACACCAGCCTCCTCCCCCTGCCCCCTGCACAAAATAATCGTGCAACTACACCTACACCCAATGGGTGGCATCAAGTGTGGGTGTTCATGGTGAACCTCATGAAAGGGGACTTATTGCACAAGCCTGTCAAGAATGGGCAAGACGTGGCAATAGTGGTGGTGGTAAGATTTATTGTGAGTGGGGGGAAAAAAATCAAGTATGAATTTAAAAAAAACATGACAAAGCGTCATCCCGTTGTGCTCACAAAACCTTTGCCTTACATTTCCGGCTACTCCAACGTGGTGCTTCCCCTGTGGCTGCAGCAGAGGTAGTGGCAGGTTACTGAAGATCGAACCTTCCCTCCATCACAGACCTTCCCACACTTAGCCGCGACATTGGGCATCATTTCAGCACCCGCTATCGGGTGCGTTCCTGGCGGGGGGGGGGCTCCGAAAATCGGGGAATCCCGGAGCGGGACCGGAGCCCGGCTCCAACCCAACCACTTCCGGATTCCCCACTGACGCGCCGGCGTGCGCGCGCAGCCCCCGCAGGTGGGAATTCCGCAGGCAATTAAAGGCAGCGGGATGCCACTTGAAAGTATTTATCTTGCTCGTTCAGGTCGTTTACAGACCTGATTGAGCTGTTTTATTAGGAGGGGTGGGATTTGACACTGAACTGAGACTGTTTCCCATACTGGGGGAAACACTCCCAGCTCAAACGGAGGTGTTACAGCCAGCAGCCTGTGGCAGCTGCAAAGGTGCATTCGACAGGTGGGGGGGGGAGACCCTTTGTCACAGGAGGCCACTCCATCACATTGGACAAAGGTTGTCCTCCACCACCCTCCTCCTAACAAGAAAATTCACCGACCTGGAACCGCAACCCCGGTGTGAGGACACACTTACCTACCTTGCAGACCCCCTCAGACCTACACCTTCCAGATGGGGGCCGCCGTAGCTGCAGTCGTGACCTCCTCGGAGGACGAACAGCCTCGCCGGCCACACCGTCCGCCCCTGACACGTGGAGCTCCACAACACAGTGCTGTGACACATCCACCTGCACAGCAGGAGGGAGGGCAACCGCAGAGAGAGACGCGTCGCAGGAGGCACTACCCTCGCCACAGGGTCGACAGACCGAGGCTCAGCTTCCTGGACCTCTCTGAGCAGCAGTGCATACAGAGGCTCAGAGTCACTCGCCAGGTAGTCGCCGACATCTGCAGCCTCCTTAATGACGAGCTGCTCCCAGATGGACCAAGCAGCATCTTCTTACCCGTCGCCGTCAAAGTCACCACTGCCCTCAACTTCTTCGCCTCCGGATCCTTCCAGGGTGCCACTGGGGACATCACCGGGGTCTGTCAGTCGTCTGCACACAAGTGCATAAGGCAGATTACCGATGGGTTGTTCCACAGGGCCTTGCACTACATCAACTTTGCCATGGATGACCGCAGCCAGATGGAGAGGGCGGTTGGATTCCATGCTGTGGCTGGCTTCCCACGGGTGCAGGGTGTAATCGATTGCACCCACATAGCAATACGGGCACCTCCACATGAGCCAGGACTGTTCATCAACAGGAAGGGGTATCACTCCATGAACGCCCAGCTCATTTGTGACCACCGCCAGAGATTCCTACACGTGTGCACCAGATACCCCGGCAGCTGCCACGATTCCTTCATCCTCAGGAAGTCCACCGTCCCGCCCCTCTTCCACGCACCGAACACTGGCAACAGCTGGCTCCTCGGCGACAAGGGATATCCCCTGCACACGTGGCTTATGACACCTCTGAGGAACCCTACCACCGAGCCACAGCGTCGATATAACGACAGACACATCGCTACCAGGTCTACAATTGAGCATGCTATAGGGCTGCTCAAGATGCGCTTCAGGTGCCTTGATCGTTCTGGGGGAGCGCTCCAATACGCGCCATGCAGAGTGGGACGCGTTATAGTTGTCTGTTGTGCCTGGCACAACAGAGAGGGGTGCCGCTGGAGGAGGCCCCATCCACATCCGCCACCCATATTGAGGAGGAGGAACGACCCATGGGCAGAACATCGGCTCACCTGGCTGCTCGTCAGGCCAGGGAGGCACTGATATGTCAACGGTTCTCCTAACATCAGACTGTCTGAAGAGTCCAGACCTCATCACCTGGACAGAGGAGCAGCCATACCAGCCCCCTCCCCTGCCCCCTGCACTGAACAGTGGTGCAATTACGCCTGAACCCACTGTAGTATGACCCAATGGGTGGGACCAGTTGTTCGTCTTCATGCTGAGCCCCACGAAAGGGACCTATTGCACAAGCCGGTCAAGAATGGACAAGACGTGGCAGTAGTGGTGATAACAATGGGGTTTATTGTGGATATGCACCAAACAAATATAAATAAAAACATGACAGATAGTCATACACCCTCGTGCATTCCCTTTGTGCTCACGACACCTTCGCCTTACGCTTCCAGGAACCCCTACGTGGTGCGACCCCTGTGGCTCCAGCAGAGATAGTGGCAGGTTGCTCTTGTTCATGCCCTGACCGATTAGGGCCCCTCCAAAGACTGCTCCACCTGCACCTGTGCAGGGGCAGACTCGGCCACCTGGAGAGGAGGCAGCATTGTGGGTACTGGTTGAGAGGGGGGCAATGGGTGAGACGTGGGGGCACGTTGAGTGGCATCCCCACTTCCATGTCCCCTTTCACCATCATCCCTCTCGTGGCCCAGGCCCACATCACTCCTTCCACCCTGCTGGACGGCAGTTTGGATGACCTGTGTGAGGCCTTGGAAGGCCACCTGTAAAGTATATGTCAGCCTGTTTAAGGCGGCAGAATGTTGCTCACCCTGAATCCGAACAGCCGTTGTCAGGGTCTGGATGGACTCAATGTTGAGCTGTGCGTGACGCTCGAGGGAGGCTAGCCTTTCCTCCATCGCAGACGTTCCCGCACCTACCCGCGACACTATCTCAGAGATGCCTTCACGTCCCTGCGACACTATCTCGCAGATACCCTCCTGTACTTGTGCCACCATTCCCCTCATGCAGGAGTTGGACTCCTCCATCCTCTGCGCGATTGTGGAGAGTGCGCGTGGCACCTGTTCCAGTACCTCAGCAATGTGCTGGTGCCCCTCGATGACTCTCCTTTTCACGGCTGGCCCCCAGGGTTCAGCATCTGGGTCTGGCTGAGCAGAGCCTGGAGAAGATTGCTCCCACCGACGCGGACTCTCCACGGCTGCCCCAACCACCAGGGTCTGCTCGTGCTCACATGTGCGTGGTGACTCACCATGTGCAAGCCCAACTAAGTGAGTACGGGGACCCACCGAGGTGTATGTATCTGCGCTGGTGGATGCATGGCTCAGATGTGACGATGGACCCTCAGAGGAATTTCCCTCCACGGTCACGGTGCTCGCAGATGGCCCTGCAAGAGAACAGAAAGCAATATTAGGCATGTGGACAGATGTTGAGGTGCGGCAGATGCCAAGTGATGCTGAGGTCATTCGCTATCATGAATGCTGAGTGTCAGCTCTTTGTTACCGGCCGTTTCTGCAGCCCCAGCCTCGCCATCCGCCACGGAAAGGCACTCCAGCGTGTGGCTGAGCTCGAAAGCCTCCTGCTCTGCATCTGTTAGAACCACCTGGTGTGGCGGGCCCCCTCCGGTCCGTGCCCTCTCCCTGGCGTTCTTGCATCTCTTCTCCTGTGAAGGCAAAACACAGAGGCGTGATTGAGTGATGCTTGCATGGTGAGACGCTGCAAGCATTGGTGTGGGTGGGTTGAGCGTGAGGGAGATAGATGGGAGGGTGCGTGTGCCACATGGCCATGACATTATAGAATCATAGAAGTTTACAACATGGAAACAGGCCCTTCGGCCCAACATGTCCATGTCGCCCAGTTTATACCACTAAGCTAGTCCCAATTGCTTGCACTTGGCCCATATCCCTCTATACCCATCTTACCCATGTAACTGTCCAAATGCTTTTTAAAAGACAAAATTGTACCCGCCTCCACTACTGCCTCTGGCAGCTCGTTCCAGACACTCACCACCCTTTGAGTGAAAAAATTGCCCCTCTGGACCCTTTTGTATCTCTCCCCTCTCACCTTAAATCTATACCCCCTCGTTATAGACTCCCCTACCTTTGGGAAAAGATTTTGACTATCTACCTTATCGATGCCCCTCATTATTTTATAGACTTCTATAACATCACCCCTAAACCTCCAACTCTCCAGGGAAAAAAGTCTCCGTCTATCCAACCTCTCCCAATAAGTCAAACCATCAAGTCCCGGTAGCATCCCAGTAAATCTTTTCTGCACTCTTTCTAGTTTAATAATATCCTTTCTATAATAGGGTGACCAGAACTGTACACAGTACTCCAAGTGTGGCCTTACTAATGTCTTGTACAACTTCAACAAGACATCCCAACTCCTGTATTCAATGTTCTGACCAATGAAACCAAGCATGCTGAATGCCTTCTTCACCACCCTATCCACCTGTGACTCCACTTTCAAGGAGCTATGAATCTGTACTCCTAGATCTCTTTGTTCTATAACTCTCCCCAACGCCCTACCATTAACGGAGTAGGTCCTGGCCCGATTTGATCTACCAAAATGCATCACCTCACATTTATCTAAATTAAACTCCATCTGCCATTCATCGGCCCACTGGCCCAATTTATCAAGATCCCGTTGCAATCCTAGATAACCTTCTTCACTGTCCACAATGCCACCAATCTTGGTGTCATCTGCAAACTTACGAACCATGCCTCCTAAATTCTCATCCAAATCATTAATATAAATAACAAACAACAGCGGACCCAGCACCGATCCCTGAGGCACACCGCTGGTCACAGGCCTCCAGTCCGAAAAACAACCCAGTCGCGGCTGTTCCCCCCCCCCCCCCCCCCCCCCACAAGCTGCCATCCCGCCTCCCTGGTAATATCGGGGCCTTGATGGACCCCTTATCTTTTGGGGAATGTAGTTTGCCTTTTTTCCAGACATGCTAGATTCTTTAATATTAATGAAACTTAAAGGATTAAAAACACATTATCACAGCTAACTCCTACACAATTGCCTTTGTTAATATACTGAATAAATGGTTAATACAAACGTGTGACTAATTTTGATGATTAGTCGTTACAGCACAGAAGGCTGCCATTCGGCCCATCGAGCCTGTGCCAGCTCTTTGTAAGAGTAATCCAGTTAGTCCCATCCCCCCCCACTCTTTCCCTGTAGCCTGCAAATTTTTCCCTTCAAATATTTATCCAATTCCTTTTCGAAAGCCACAATTGAATCCGCATCCTCCACCCTTTCAGGCAGCGCATTCCAGATCATTACTCGCTGCGTTACGTTTTTCCTCCATCACCTTTTTGTTTCTTTGCCAGTCACCTTAAATCTGTCCTCCTGGTTCTTGACCCTTCCGCCAATGGGAACAGTTTCTCTTTATTTACTTTATCTAAACCAGTCAACCTTCTCTCTCCTATGGAGAAGCTGGGGTTGTTCTTCTATCTATCCACATGACTGAAGTCCCTCATTCCTGGAACCATTCTAGTAAATCTTTTCTGCACCCTCTCTGCCTTCACATCCTTCCTAAAGTGCGGTGCCCAGAATTGGACACAATACTCAAACTTTGGCCAAACCAGTGTTTTATAAAGATTTAACATAACTGCCTTGCTTTTGTACTCTCTCTCTACTCTATACATTGCATTAAATAATTCTTTTATCTGTTTCATTTTTAATTCACAACGGCATAGTCTAACATCATCCTAGGGTGAAACCACAAACTGAGACATTTCTGGATGACATCGCATCGACATATCCATGTGCCTTTGATCCAAGTACAGCAAAATAAATCTGGTGTCACCATTCTATGCCATACCTTGGATAGTTAGTGAATTCCTTATGTATGTAAGGAGTCTTACAACACCAGGATATAGTCCAACAGCTTTATTTAAAATCACAAGCTTTCGGAGGCTTCCTCCTTCGTCAGGTGAGTGTGGGATTCCATAAAGCTACAGTATATATAGTCAGAGAACAATGCCTGGTGATTACAGATAATCTTTCCAACTGCCTGTTATCAAGGCAATCAAAGGAAAATCATGTCTCACGAATTTGATTGAGTTTTTTGAAAGGGTAACCAAGAAGATAGATGAGGGCTGTGCAGTAGACGTGGTCTACATGGACTTCAGCAAAGCATTTGACAAGGTACCGCATGGTAGGTTGTTACATAAGGTTAAATCTCATGGGATCCAAGGTGAGGTAGCCAATTGGATACAAAATTGGCTTGACGACAGAAGACAGAGGGTGGTTGTCGAGGGTTGTTTTTCAAACTGGATGCCTGTGTCCAGCGGTGTGCCTCAGGGATCGGTGCTGGGTCCGCTGTTATTTGTTATTTATATTAATGATTTGGATGAGAATTTAGGAGGCATGGTTAGTAAGTTTGCAGATGACACCAAGATTGGTGGCATTGTGGACAGTGAAGAAGGTTATCTAGGATTGCAACGGGATCTTGATAAATTGGGCCAGTGGGCCGATGAATGGCAGATGGAGTTTAATTTAGATAAATGTGAGGTGATGCATTTTGGTAGATCGAATCGGGCCAGGACCTACTCCGTTAATGGTAGGGCGTTGGGGAGAGTTATAGAACAAAGAGATCTAGGAGTACAGATTCATAGCTCCTTGAAAGTGGAGTCACAGGTGGATAGGGTGGTGAAGAAGGCATTCAGCATGCTTGGTTTCATTGGTCAGAACATTGAATGCAGGAGTTGGGATGTCTTGTTGAAGTTGTACAGGGCATTGGTGAGGCCACACTTGGAGTACTGTGTACAGTTCTGGTCACCCTATTATAGAAAGGATTTTATTAAACTAGAAAGAGTGCAGAAAAGATTTACTAGGATGCTACCGGGACTTGATGGTTTGACTTACAGGGAGAGGTTAGACAGACTGGGACTTTATTCCCTGGAGAGTAGGAGGTTAAGGGGTGATCTTATAGAAGTCTATAAAATAATGAGGGGCATAGATAAGGTCGATAGTCAAAATCTTTTCCCAAAGGTAGGGGAGTCTATAACGAGGGGGCACAGATTTAAGGTGAGAGGGGAGAGATACAAAAGGATCCAGAGGGGCAATTTTTTCACTCAAAGGGTGGTGAGTGTCTGGAACGAGCTGCCAGAGGCAGTAGTAGAGGCGGGTACAATTTTGTCTTTTAAAAAGCATTTGGACAGTTACATGGGGAAGATGGGTATCGAGGGATATGGGCCAAGTGCAGGCAATTGGGACTAGCTTAGTGGTATAAACTGGGCGACATGGACATGTTGGGCCGAAGGGCCTGTTTCCATGTTGTAACTTCTATGATTCTATGATTCTATAAAGGAGTTGAATAGTGTTCAGACAGAGAAACATTACATACAAGAATACTGAATACACAACGGTCAGAACACAAAGACAGACAGGGAGAGAGAGAAACATCCAAAAGGCAGAGAGAGAGAGAGAGAGAGAGAGAGAATGACCAGTTGTATTAAAAACAGATAACTTTTTTTCGCCGGTGGGGTTACATGTAGCGTGACATGAACCCAAGATCCCGGTTGAGGCCGTCCTCATGGGTGCGGAACTTGGCTATCAATTTCTGCTCGACGATTTTGCGTTGTCGTGTGTCTCGAAGGCCGCCTTGGAGAACGCTTACCCGAAGATTGGAGGCTGAATGTCCTTGACTGCTGAAGTGTTCCCCGACTGGGAGGGAACCCTCCTGTCCGGCGATTGTTGCGCGGTGTCCGTTCATCCGTTGTCGCAGTGTCTGCATGGTCTCGCCGATGTACCATGCTCCGGGGCATCCTTTCCTGCAACGTATGAGGTAGACAACATTGTCCGAGTCGCAGGAGTATGAACCATGTACCTGGTGGGTGGTGTCCTCTCGTGTGATGGTGGTATCTGTGTCGATGATCTGGCATGTCTTGCAGAGGTTGCCGTGGCAGGGTTGTGTGGTGTCGTGGACGCTGTTCTCCTGAAAGCTGTGTAATTTGCTGCGAACGATGGTCCGTTTGAGGTTAGGTGGCTGTTTGAAGTCGAGTAGTGGAGGCGTGGGGATGGCCTTAGCGAGGTGTTCGTTGTCATCGATGACATGTTGAAGGCTGCGAAGAACATGGCGTAGTTTCTCCGCTCCGGGGAAGTACTGGACAACGAAGGGTACTCTGTTGGTTGTGACCCGTGTTTGTCTTCTGAGGAGGTCTATGCGATTTTTTGCTGTGGCCCGTCGGAACTGTCGATCGACGAGTCGAGCGTCATATCCCGTTCTTACGAGGTCATCTTTCAGCGTCTGTAGGTGTCAATCGCGTTCCTCCTCGTCTGAGCAGATCCTGTGTATTCGCAGGGCCTGTCCATAGGGGATGGCCTCTTTGACGTGGTTAGGGTGGAAGCTGGAAAAGTGGAGCATCGTGAGGTTATCCGTGGGCTTGCGGTAGAGTGAGGTGCTGAGGTGCCCGTCTTGATGGAGATTCGTGTGTCCAAGAATGAAACTGATTCTGAGGAGTAGTCCATGGTGAGTTTGATGGTGGGATGGAACTTGTTGATGTTATCGTGTAGTCTCTTCAGTGATTCTTCGCCGTGGGTCCATAGGAAGAAAATGTCGTCGATGTATCTGGTGTATAGCGTTGGTTGGAGGTCCTGTGCAGTGAAGAAGTCGTGCTTGAACTTGTGCATGAAAATGTTGGCGTATTGGGGTGCGAATTTGGTCCCCATGGCTGTTCCGTGTGTTTGGGTAAAGAACTGGTTATCGAAGGTGAAGACATTGTGATCCAGGATGAAGCGGATGAGTTGTAGGATGGCGTCTGGAGATTGGCTGTTGTTTGTGTTGAGTACTGAGGGTGTCGCAGCGATGCCGTCATCGTGGGGGATACTGGTGTATAGTGCCGAGACGTCCATCGTGGTGAGAAGTGTTCCTGGTTCAACTGGTCCGTGGGTGCTGAGTTTTTGTAGGAAGTCTGTAGTGTCGCGACAGAAGCTGGGGGTTCCCTGTACGATGGGTTTCAGGATGACCTCGACGCATCATAGAATAGAATCATAGAAGTTTACAACATGGAAACAGGCCCTTCGGCCCAACATGTCCATGTCGCCCAGTTTACACCACTAAGCTAGTCCCAATTGCCTGCACTTGGCCCATATCCCTCTATACCCATCTTACCCATGGAACTGTCCAAATGCTTTTTAAAAGACAAAATTGTACCCGCCTCTACTACTGCCTCTGGCAGCTCGTTCCAGACACTCACCACCCTTTGAGTGAAAAAATTGCCCCTCTGGACCCTTTTGTATCTCTCCCCTCTCACCTTAAATCTATGCCCCCTTGTTATAGACTCCCCCTACCTTTGGGAAAAGCTTTTGACTATCCACCTTATCTATGCCCCTCATTATTTTATAGACTTCTATAAGAACATAAGAACATAAGAAATTGGAGCAGGAGTAGGCCAATCGGCCCCTCGAGCCTGCTCCGCCATTCAATAAGATCATGGCTGATCTGATCCCAACCACAAATCGAAAGAACACAAGAAGTCGGAGCAGGACCCGGCCACATAGCCCCTGGGCCCTCTCCGCCACCCACAGGGCATTGACCGATCCGAACTCAGCTTCATGTCCAATTTCCTGCCCGCTCCCCATAACCCCTAATTCCCTTTACTTCTAGGAAACTGTCTATTTCTGTTTTAAATTTATCTAATGATGTAGCTTCCACAGCTTCCTGGGGCAGCAAATTCCACAGACCTACCACCCTCTGAGTGAAGAAGTTTCTCCTCATCTCAGTTTTGAAAGAGCAGCCCCTTATTCTAAGATTATGCCCCCTAGTTCTAGTTTCACCCATCTTTGGGAACATCCTTACCGCATCCACCCGATCAAGACCCTTCACAATCTTATATGTTTCAATAAGATCGCCTCTCATTCTTCTGAACTCCAATGAGTAGAGTCCCAATCTACTCAACCTCTCCTCATATGTCCGCCCCCTCATCCCCGGGATTAACCGAGTGAACCTTCTTTGTACTGACTCGAGAGCAAGTATGTCTTTTCTTAAGTATGGAGACCAAAACTGTATGCAGTATTCCAGGTGCGGTCTCACCAATACCTTATATAACTGCAGCAATACCTCCTTGTTTTTATATTCTATCCCCCTAGCAATAAAAGCCAACATTCTGTTGGCTTTCTTGATCACCTGCTGCACCTGCATACCAACATTTTGATTTTCTTGCACTAGGACCCCCAGATCCCTTTGCACTGCAGTACTTTCCAGTCTCTCGCCATTAAGAAAATAACTTGCTCTCTGATTTTTCCTGCCAAAGTGCATAACCTCACATTTTCCAATATTATATTGCATCTGCCAAATCTCCGCCCACTCACCCAGCCTGTCTATATCCCCTTGCAGGTTTTTTATGTCCTCCTCACTCTCTACTTTCCCTCCCATCTTTGTATCATCTGCAAATTTTGATATGTTGCACTCGGTCCCCTCCTCCAAATCGTTAATATAGATTGTAAAGAGTTGGGGACCCAGCACCGACCCCTGTGGAACACCACTGGTTACTGGTTGCCAGTCCGAAAATGAACCATTTATCCCAACTCTCTGCTTCCTGTTCGATAACCAATCCTCCACCCATGCCAGAATATTACCCCCAATCCCGTGATTTTTTATCTTAAGTAATAATCTTTTATGTGGCACCTTGTCGAATGCCTTCTGGAAGTCTAAATACACTACGTCCACTGGTTCCCCTTTATCCACCCTATACGTTATATCCTCGAAGAACTCAAGCAAATTTGTCAGACATGACTTCCCCTTCATAAAGCCATGCTGACTTTGTCCTATTAAATTATGCTTATCTAAATGTTCCGTTACTGTCTCCTTAATAATAGACTCCAAAATTTTACCCACCACAGATGTTAAGCTAACTGGCCTATAATTTCCAGCCTTCTGCCTACTACCCTTTTTAAATAACGGTGTTACATTAGCAGTTTTCCAATCTGCCGGGACCTCTCCTGAGTCCAGGGAATTTTGGAAAACTATCACCAAAGCATCCACAATCCCTACTGCCACTTCCCTCAAGACCCTAGGATGGAAGCCATCAGGTCCAGGGGATTTATCCGCCTTGAGTCCCATTATTTTACTGAGTACCATCTCCTGAGTGATTTTAATCGTATTTAGCTCCTCCCCCCCGAGAGTCCCCTGTTTGTCCAGTGTTGGGATATTTTTAGTGTCCTCTACTAGATCACCACTAAACCTCCTCCTCTCCAGGGAAAAAAGTCTGTCTATCCAACCTCTCCCAATAAGTCAAACCATCAAGTCCCGGTAGCATCCCAGTAAATCTTTTCTGCACTCTTTCTAGTTTAATAATATCCTTTCTATAATAGGGTGACCAGAACTGTACACAGTACTCCAAGTGTGGCCTTAATAATGTCTTGTACAACTTCAACAAGACATCCCAACTCCTGTATTCAATGTTCTGACCAATGAAACCAAGCATGCTGAATGCCTTCTTCACCACCCTATCCACCTGTGACTCCACTTTCAAGGAGCTATGAACCTGTACTCCTAGATCTCTTTGTTCTATAACTCTCCCCAACGCCCTACCATTAACTGAGTAGGTCCTGGCCCGATTCGATCTACCAAAATGCATCACCTCACATTTATCTAAATTAAACTCCATCTGCCATTCATCGGCCCACTGGCCCAATTTATCAAGATCCTGTTGCAATCCTAGATAACCTTCTTCACTGTCCACAATGCCACCAAACTTACGAACCATGCCTCCTAAATTCTCATCCAAATCATTAATATAAATAACAAATAACAGCGGACCCAGCACCGATCCCTGAGGCACACCGCTGGTCACAGGCCTCCAGTTTGAAAAACAACCCTCTACAACCACCCTCTGTCTTCTGTCGTCAAGCCAATTTTGTATCCAATTGGCGACCTCACCTTGGATCCCATGAGATTTAACCTTATGTAACAACGGTACCTTGTCAAAGGCTTTGCTAAAGTCCATGTAGACCACGTCTACTGCACAGCCCTCATCTATCTTCTTGGTTACCCCTTCAAAAAACTCAATCAAATTCGTGAGACATGATTTTCCTCTCTCAAAACCATGCTGACTGTTCCTAATCAGTCCCTGCCCCTCAATGCCTGTAGATCCTGTCTCTCAGAATACCCTCTAACAACTTACCCACTACAGATGTCAGGCTCACCGGTCCGTAGTTCCCAGGCCTTTCCCTGCCGCCCTTCTTAAACAAAGGCACAACATTTTCTACCCTCCAATCTTCAGGCACCTCACCTGTAGCTGTCGATGATTCAAATATCTCTGCTAGGGGACCCGCAATTTCCTCCCATAACGTCCTGGGATACATTTCATCAGGTCCAGGAGATTTATCTACCTTGATGCGCATTAAGACTTCCAGCACCTCCCTCTCTGTAATATGTACACACCTCAAGACATCACTATTTATTTCCCCAAGTTCCCTAACATCCATGCCTTTCTCAACCATAAATACCGATGTGAAATATTCATTTAGGATCTCACCCATCTCTTGTGGTTCTGCACATAGATGACCTTGTTGATCCTTAAGAGGCCCTACTCTCTCCCTAGTTACTCTTTTGCCCTTTATGTATTTGTATAAGCTCTTTGGATTCTCCTTTGCCTTATCTGCCAAAGCAATCTCATGTCCCCTTTTTGCCCTCCTGATTTCTCTCTTAACTCTACTCCGGCAATCTCGATACTCTTCAAGGGATCCACTTGATCCCAGCTGTCTATGCATGTCATATGCCTCCTTCTTCTTTTTGACTAGGGCCACAATCTCCCGAGTCATCCAAGGTTCCCTACTTCTACCAGCCTTGCCCTTCACTTTATAAGGAATGTGCTTACCCTGAAACCTGGTTAACACACTTTTGAAAGCCTCCCACTTACCAGACATCCCTTTGCCTGCCAACAGACTCTCCCAATCAACTTCTGAAAGTTCCTGTCCAATACCATCAAAATTGGCCTTTCCCCAATTTAGAATTTTAACTTTTGGGCCAGACCTATCATTCTCCATAGCTATCTTAAAACTAATGGAATTATGATCACTGGTCCCAAAGTGATCCCTCACTAACACTTCTGTCACCTGCCCTTCCTTATTTCCCAAGAGGAGGTCAAGTTTTGCCCCCTCTCTAGTCGGGCCATCCACATACTGAATGAGAAATTTCTCTCCATCCAAGCCCCTAATGCTATGGCTGTCCCAGTCAATGTTGGGAAAGTTAAAGTCCCCTACTATTATCACCCTATTTTTCTTGCAGCTGTCTGTAATCTCCTTACATATTTGCTCCTCAATTTCCCGTTGACTATTTGGGGGTCTGTAGTACAATCCTATCAACGTGATCTCTCCCTTCTTATTTTTCAGTTCTACCCATATAGACTCAGTGGGCGACCCCTCGGATATATCCCCTCTCACTACTGCCGTGATGTTCTCCCTAATCAAGAACGCAACTCCCCCTCCTCTCTTACCTCCTGCTCTATCTTTCCTATAGCATCTGTACCCTGGAACATTGAGCTGCCAGTCCTGCCCCTCCCTTAGCCATGTTTCAGTAATAGCTATAACATCCCAGTCCCATGTACCCATCCATGCCCTGAGTTCATCTGCCTTGCCCATCAGACTTCTTGCATTGAAATAAATGCAGTTTAATCTAGACTTCCCTTGGTCTTTGCCCTGCTTTCTCAGACCATCTGTCCGGTCATGTTTTGTATACTCTCCCTTACTGCCTTTTGTTTCTGTCACCACTTTACTTCCCACTGACTTCCTGCATCGGTTCCCATCCCCCTGCCACATTAGTTTAAACCCTCCCCAACAGCACTAGCAAACACTCCCCCCAGGACATTGGTTCCAGTCCTGCCCAGATGCAGACCGTCCAATTTGTACTGGTCCCACCTCCCCCAGAACCGGTTCCAATGGCCCAGGAATTTGAATCCCTCCCTCTTGCACCATCTCTCAAGCCACGTATTCATCCTAGCTATCCTGTCATTCCTACTCTGACTAGCCCGTGGCACTGGTAGCAATCCTGAGATTACTACCTTTTGAGGTCTTATTTTTTAGTTTAACTCCTAACTCCCTGAATTCAGCTTGTAGGACCTCATCCCGTTTTTTACCCATATCGTTGGTACCTATATGCACCACGACAACTGGCTGTTCACCCTCCCCCTCCAGAATGTCCTGCAGCCGCTCCGAGACATCCCTGACCCTTGCACCAGGGAGGCAACATACCATCCTGGAGTCTCTGTTGCATCCGCAGAAACGCCTGTCTATTCCCCTTACAATCGAGTCCCCTATCACGATAGCTCTGCCACTCTTTTTCCTGCCCTTCTGTGCAGCAGAGCCAGCCACGGTGCCATGAACCTGGCCGCTGTCACCTTCCTCTGGTGAGCCATCTCCCCCAACAGTATCCAAAACAATATACCTGTTTGAGGGGGGGATGGCCACAGGGGTCCCCTGCACTACCTGCCTGCACCTCTTACTCTGCCTGGTGGTCACCCATTCACTTCCTGCCTGTACACCCTTTACCTGCAGTGTGACCAACTCGCTAAACGTGCTATCCATGAGTTTCTCCGCATCGCGGATGCTCCACAGTGAATCCACCCGCAGCTCCAGCTCCGAGATACGATCGGTCAGTAGCTGCAGGTGGGCACACATGGTTGGCAGGGACACTGGTCGTGTCCATGACTTCCCACATCTTGCAGGAGGGGCACATCACGGGTGCGAGGTCTGCTGCCATGACTTGCCTTAGCTTAGTTACCCCTTTTAAATTACGTTGAAATTAGAAAATGTTAACTATACTAGGGACCCAGGTTCACTTTTTAAAAAAAAAAACACTACCTGCTATAAAACCTGCAGATCTTCCCTTTCTTATTACTTTACTTACAGTAAAATGGTAGAAATACTCACCTGAACCTACTCACCAATCAGTTGCCTCCCCTGTGCCGCGTCACTTTCTGACTGGTGTCGTCACTCCGAACTCTGCCGTTGGTCTCAGAGTCTCGCTCTCTCCACGCTGTTTTTATCCCCGCTCTGGTCTCGCTCTTTCCCGCCGCTCACTGACTGGACTCTCGCTCTCTCCGCGCTGTTTTTATCCCCGCTCTGGTCTCGCTCTTTCCCGCCGCTCACCGACTGAACTCTCGCTCTCTCCGCGCTGTTTATATCCCCGCTCTGGTCTCGCTCTTTCCCGCCGCTCACTGACTGGACTCTCGCTCTCTCCGCGCTGTTTATATCCCCGCTCTGGTCTCGCTCTTTCCCGCCGCTCACCGACTGGACTCTCGCTATCTCCGCGCTGTTTATATCCCCGCTCTGGTCTCGCTCTTTCCTGCCGCTCACCGACTGAACTCTCGCTATCTCTGCGCTGTTTATATCCCCGCTCTGGTCTCCTATCCAGAGGTTCTCTCACAGGGTTCCATTGCCTGATACGATAGGACGTCCGGGTGTGTTGGCTTTGTGTATCTTTGGGAGGCAGTAGAAGTCTCCCACGCGGGTAGTACGTGGGATGAGAGTGCGTAGGATGTTTTGAAGGTCTGGATCGAAGGTCTTGATCAGTTTGTTGAGCTGGTGGGTGTGTTCTTTGGTCGGATCTGCGGGTAACCGTCTGTAGTGTTCCTGGTTGTCCAGTTGTCGGTATGCTTCTTTGCAATAGTCCATTCTGTTCTGTATGACGATGGCTCCTCCTTTGTCCGCTGGTTTGATGACTATGTTGCGGTTGGTCTTGAGAGCGTCGATGGCGTTGCGTTGTGCTCGGGTGACATTCTGGACTGTCTTGAGTGCGGCTGATGAATCTGGCATTGACGCATCTCCTGACAGATTGAGCATACATGTCAAGCTTGGGGCAGCGACCCTCCGGAGGGGTCCAATTTGACTCTTTCTTCTTCGGTTGCTGTACCGCGGATCCCTCTGTGCTGTTCCGGATCGTTGATTGTCTCATTGGGTTCGCTGCTGAAATCTTGGGATTTGTGGAAGAATTCCCAGAGCCTCATTCTCCTGATGAATTCCTCTGTGTCCGCCACGAGACCGATTGGGTCCATTTTGGTGGTGGGGCAGAAATTGAGCCCTCGGCTGAGAACTTCGATTTCGTCTGGTTGAAGGGTGTGGTCGGACAAATTGATGATAGACTTCCCTGTGGTTGTAACCGTGGTACCGGGGGAGGCTTGGTTGCTGCTGGTGGTGATGCCGAGTTTCTCAAGCTTCCTGCTCTTGGTTTTCATGTAGGCAGTGTAGTTCTTCCGTTACCTCGTCTGTTTGGCGGTGTCTCGTAGCTGGTCTGCTGTGTCCTGAGTACAGGCTGAGTATGGACTCTATCTTGGTTTCGAGGTTGTGGCGTCTGCTGTAGAGTTGGTGTACGAGATGGTTGTGGAGTGTGCGAGAGGTACAACGGCAGAGTCTCGCAGCGTAATCTGAGTTGTATGTCGACTTGAGTGGGTTTGTGATCTGTCGTCCTTATGAGATAAGAACATAAGAAATAGGAGCAGGAGCAGGCCAATCGGCCCCTCAAGCCTGCTCCGCCATTCAATAAGATCATGGCTGATCTTTAGATTTGAGGTTAGTATCAGAACACAAGAAGTAGGAGCAGGACCCGGCCACTCAGCCCCTGGGCCCGCTCCGCCACCCACAGGGCCTTGACCGATCTGAACTCAGCTTCATGTCCAATTTCCTGCCCACTCCCCGTAACCCCTAATTCCCTTTACTTCCAGGAAACTGTCTATTTCTGTTTTAAATTTATTTAATGATGCAGCTTCCACAGCTTCCTGGGGCAGCAAATTCCACAGACCTACTACCCTCTGAGTGAAGAAGTTTCTCCTCATCTCAGTTTTGAAAGAGCAGCCCCTTATTCTAAGATTATGCCCCCTAGTTCTAGTTTCACCCATCCTTGGGAACATCCTTACCGCATCCACCCGATCAAGCCCCTTCACAATCTTATATGTTTCAATAAGATCGCCTCTCATTCTTCTGAACTCCAATGAGTAGAGTCCCAATCTACTCAACCTCTCCTCATATGTCCACCCCCTCATCCCCGGGATTAACCGAGTGAACCTTCTTTGTACTGCCTCGAGAGCAAGTATGTCTTTTCTTCAGTTTGGAGACCAAAACTGTATGCAGTATTCCAGGTGCGGCCTCACCAATACCTTATATAACTGCAGCAATACCTCCCTGTTTTTATATTCTATCCCCCTGGCAATAAAAGCCAACATTCCGTTGGCCTTCTTGATCACCTGCTGCACCTGCAAACTAACTTTTTGATTTTCTTGCACTCGGACCCCCAGATCCCTTTGTACTGCAGTACTTTCCAGTTTCTTGCCATTAAGATAATAACTTGCTCTCTGATTTTTTTCCTGCCAAAGTGCATAACCTCACATTTTCCAACATTGTATTACATCTGCCAAATCTCCGCCCACTCACCCAGCCTGTCTGTATTCCCTTGTAGGTTTTTTATGTCCTCCTCACTCTCTACTTTCCCTCCCATCTTTGTATCATCTGCAAACTTTGATATGTTACACTCGGTCCCCTCCTCCAAATCGTTAATATAGATTGTAAAGAGTTGGGGACCCAGCACCAACCCCTGCGGAACACCACTGGCTACTGGTTGCCAGTCCGAGAATGAACCATTTATCCCAACTCTCTGCTTCCTGTTAGATAACCAATCCTCCACCCATGCCAGGATATTACCCCCAATCCAGTGATTTTTTTCATCTTGAGCAATAATCTTTTATGTGGCACCTTGTCGAATGCCTTCTGGAAGTCTGAATACACTATGTCCACTGGGTTCCCCTTTATCCACCCTGTACGTTATATCCTCAAAGAACTCAAGCAAATTTGTCAGACATGACTTCCCCTTCGTAAAGCCATGCTGACTTTGTCCTATTAAATTATGTTTATCCAAATGTTCCGCTACTGTCTCCTTAATAATAGACTCCAAAATTTTACGCACCACAGATGTTAGGCTAACCGGTCTATAATTTCCAGCCTTCTGCCTACTACCCTTTTTAAATAAGGGTGTTACATTAGCAGTTTTCCAATCTGCCAGGACCTTTGCTGAGTCCAGAGAATTTTGGAAAATTATTACCAAAGCAGCCACAATTCCTACTGCCACTTCTTTCAAGACCCTAGGATGTAAGCCATCAGGTCCAGGGGATTTATCCACCTTGAGTCCCATCAATTTACTGAGTACCAATTCCTTAGTGATTTTAATCGTATTGAGCTCCACTTCCCCCCGCCCCCCCTCGATTAGAGCCCCCTGTTTGTCCAGTGTTGGGATATTCTTAGTGTCTTCGACCGTAAAGACGGAAACAAAATATTTGTTCAGCATTTTTGCCATCTCCATGTTTCCCACCATTAATTTCCCGGTCTCATCCTCTAAAGGACCTACGTTTGCCTTAGCCACCCTTTTCTTTTTATATAACTGTAGAAACTCTTGCTATCTGTTTTTATATTTTTTGCTAATTTATTTTCATAATCTATCTTCACTTTCTTAATCAATCCTTTAGTTACTTTTTGCTGTCTTTTGAAGACTTCCCAATCTTCTATCCTGCCACTAAGTTTGGAAGATGACAACTAATGCTGCCATTATTTCTATGGCTACCTCTTTTAGTATTCTGGGTTGCTGATTATCAGGCCCTGGGGATTTATCTGCTTTCAGTCCCATTAATTTCTCCAGCACTTTTTTTACTAATACTAATTTCCTTTAATTTCTCCTTCTCACTGGACCCTTGGTTCCCCAGCATTTCTGGGAAGTCACATGTGTCCTCTTCCATGAAGACAGAACGAAAGTATTTGTTTAATTGCTCTTCCATTTCCTTGTTCCCCATTATGAATTCTCCCATTTCTGACTGTAAGGGACCTACATTTGTCGCCACTAATCTTTCTTTTTACATACTTGAAGCTTTTGCAGTCCACTTTTATGTTCCTTGAAAGTTTACTCTCATACTCTCTCTTTCCCCTCTTAATCAATCTCTTGGTCCTTTTTTGCTGAATTCTAAATTGCTCCCAATCCTCAGGCTTGCAACTTTTTTGGGCAACTTTGACTCCTCTTTGGATCTAATACGATCCTTAATTTCTTTTGTTAGCCATGGTTGGACCACTTTTCCTTTTTGTGTTTTTGCACCAGAAAGGAATGTATAATTGTTGCTATTCATGTATTCGTTCCTTAAATGTTAGCCATTGCCTATCCACTGTCATGCCTTTTAATGAAGCTTCCCAATCTATCATAGGAACATAGGAACAGGAGTAGGCCATTCAGCCCCTTGTGCCTGCTCCGCCATTTGATAAGATCATGGCTGATCTGTGATCTCACTCCATATACCTGCCTTTGGCCCATATCCCTTAATACCTTTGGTTGCCAAAAAGCTATCTATCTCAGACTTAAATTTAGCAATTGAGCTAGTATCAATTGCCGTTTGTGGAAGAGAGTTCCAAACTTCTACCACCCTTTGTGTGTAGAAATATTTTCTAATCTCGCTCCTGAAAGGTCTGGCTCTAATTTTTAGACTGTGCCCCCGACTCCTAAAATTCCCAACCAGCGGAAATAGTTTCTCTCTATCCACCCTATCTGTTCCCCTTAATATCTTAAACTTCGATCAGATCACCCCTTAACCTTCGAAACTCCAGAGAATACAACCCCAATTTGTGTAATCTCTCCTCGTAACTTAACCCTTGAAGTCCGAGTATCATTCTAGTAAACCTACGCTGCACTCCCTCCAAGGCCAAGATGTCCTTCCGAAGGTGCGGTGCCCAGAACTGCTCACAGTACTCCAGGTGCAGTCTAACCAGGGTTTTGTATAGCTGCAGCATAACTTCTGCCCCCTTGTAGTCTAGTCCTCTAGATAAAAAGGCCAGCATTCCATTAGCCGCCTTGATTATTTTCTGCACCTGTTCATGACACTTCAATGATCTATGCACCTGAATCCCTAAGTCCCTTTGGACATCCACTTTTTTTAACTTTTTACCATTTAGAATGTACCCTGTTCTATCCTTTTTTGATCCAAAGTGGATGACCTCACATTTGTCGACATTGAATTCCATTTGCCACAGTTTTGCCCATTCACCTAATCTATCAATATCCCTTTGTAATTTTATGTTTTCATCTACACTGTTTTCAATGCCACCAATCTTTGTGTCATTGGCAAACTTAAATACGAGACTTTCTATGCCTTCATCTAAGTCGTTAATAAATATTGTGAATAATTGAGGCCCCAAGACAGATCCCTGCGGGACTCCACTAGTCACATCCTGCCAATGTGAGTACCTTCCCATTATCCCTACTCTCTGTCGCCTTTCGCTCAGCCAACTTCCTAACCAAGTCCGTACTTTTCCCTCGATTCCATGGGCTTCTATCTTAGCTAACAGTCTCTTATGTGGGACTTTATCAAATGCCTTCTGGATGTCCATATAAATATCATAGCCAACTCCTCATACCTTCGTCATTTCCTTTTAGATTTAGGACCCTAGTTTTGGATTGGACTACTTCACTTTCCATCTTAATGAATTCTATCATGTTATGGTCACTCTTCCCGAAAGGACCCTGCACAACAAGATTATTAATCAACCCCTTCTCATTGCGCATCTCATTGCACAGCCTTGTAGGTTTTTTATGTCCTCCTCACTCTCTACTGTCCCTCCCATCTTTGTATCATCTGCAAACTTTGATATGTTACACTCGGTCCCCTCCTCCAAATCATTAATATAGATTGTAAAGAGTTGGGGACCCAGCACCAACCCCTGCGGAACACCACTGGCTACTGGTTGCCAGTCCGAGAATGAACCATTTATCCCAACTCTCTGCTTCCTGTTAAATAACCAATCCTCCACCCATGCCAGAATATTACCCCCAATCCAGTGATTTTTTAATCTTGAGCAATAATCTTTTATGTGGCACCTTGTCGAATGCCTTCTGGAAGTCTAAATACACTACGTCCACTGGTTCCCCTTTATCCACCCTGTACGTTATGTCCTCAAAGAACTCAAACAAATTTGTCAGACATGACTTCCCCTTCATAAAGCCATGCTGACTTTGTCCTATTAAATTATGTTTATCTAAATGTTCCGCGACTGTCTCCTTAATAATAGACTCCAAAATTTTACGCACCACAGATGTTAGGCTAACCGGTCTATAATTTCCAGCCTTCTGCCTACTACCCTTTTTAAATAAGGGTGTTACATTAGCAGTTTTCCAATCTGCCAGGACCTTTGCTGAGTCCAGAGAATTTTGGAAAATTATTACCAAAGCATCCACAATCCCTACTGCCACTTCCCTCAAGACCCTAGGATGGAAGCCATCAGGTCCAGGGGATTTATCCGCCTTGAGTCCCATTATTTTACTGAGTACCAATTCCTTAGTGATTTTAATCTTATTTAGCTCCTCCCCCCCCCCCCCCCCCAGAGCCCCCTTTTCGTCCAGTGTTGGGATATTCTTAGTGTCCTCTACCGTAAAGACTGAAACAAAATATTTGTTCAGCATTTTTGCCATCCATGATTCCCACCATTAATTTCCCGGTCTCATCCTCTAAGGGACCTACGTTTGCCTTAGCCACCCTTTTTCTTTTTATATAACTGTAGAAACTCTTGCTATCTTTTTATATTTTTTGCTAATTTATTTTCACAATCTATCTTCCCTTTTCTTAATCAATCCTTTAGTTACTTTTTGCTTCCCAATCTTCTATCCTCCCACTACGTTTGGCTACCTTATATGTCCTTGTTTTTAGTCGGATACCGTCCTTAATTTCTTTACTTAGCCACGGATGGCTGTCATTTCTTTTACACCCTTTTTTCCTCAGTGGAATATATATTTTTTGAAAGTTGTAAAATAACTCCTTAAATGAACACCACTGCTCATGTACCGTCTTACTCTTTAATCTATTTTCCCAGTCCACTTTAATCAATTCCGCTCTCATACCATCATAGTCTCCTTTATTCAAGCTCAGTACGCTTGTTTGAGAACCAACCTTCTCACCCTCTAATTGGATATGGAATGTAACCATGTTATGGTCACTCATTCCAAGGCGATCCTTAACTAGGACATTATTAATTAATCCTGGCTCATTACACAGGACCAGGTCCAAGGTTGCTTGCCCCCTTGTCGGATCAGTTACATACTGCTCAAGAAATCCATCCCTAATACACTCAATAAACTCTTCCAGTTAATATGATAGTTAAAATCCCCCATAATGATAGCTGTTCCCTTATTACATGCCCTGACTATTTCCTGATTAATACTTCTTCCAGCAGAGTTGCAAATATTAGGAGGCCTATATACTATGCCCACTAGTGTTTTTTCTCCTTATTATTCCTTATCTCTACCCAAACTGTTTCATTATCCTGATCCTTTGTCCCAATATCATTTCTCTGTATTAGTGATTCCTTCCTTTATCAACATAGCCACCCCACCTCCCCTTCCTTCCTGCCTGTCCTTCCTGATTGTTAAATACCCTGGCATATTTAATTCCCAGTCGTTGTCACCCTGCAGCCATGTTTCTGTAATGGCCACATGATCATACCCATACATCGTTATTTGTGCCGTTAACTCATCCATTTTGTTACGAATGCTACGTGCATTCAGATAAATAACTTTCAAATATGTTTTGTGACACTTATTTCCTGCTTTTTCCTTTTTTAACACTTTACCTTTTACTCCATACCTTCTGTCCCTTCCTGACACGCTTTCCTCTGTCTCCCTGCTCAGGTTCCCAACCCCCTGCCACTTTAGTTTAAACCCTCCCCAATAGCACTAGCAAACACTCCCCCTAGGACAGCGGTCCCGGCCCTGCCCAGGTGCAGACCGTCTGGTTTCTACTGGTCCCACCTCCCTCAGAACCGGTTCCAATGTCCCAGGAATTTGAATCCCTCCCCCTTGCACCATTCCTCTAGCCACGTATTCATTTGAAATGTCCTCCTATTTCTACTCTGACTAGCACGTGGCACTGGTAGCAATCCTGAGATTACTACCTTTTGAGGTCCTATTTTTTAATTTACCTCCTAACACCCTATATTCTGCTTTTAGGACCTCATCCCCTTTTTTACCTATATCGTTGGTGCCTATGTGCACCACGACAGCTGGCTGCTCGCCCTCCCCCTCCAAAATGTCCTGTAGCCGCTCCGAGACGTCTTTGACCCTTGCACCAGGGAGGCAACACACCATCCTGGAGTCTCGGTTGCGGCCGCAGAAACGCCTGTCTATTCCCCTTACAATTGAGTCCCCTATCACTATAGCCCTTCCACTCTTTTTCCTCCCAGCCTGTGCAGCAGAGCCACCCATGGTGCCAGGAAGTTGGCTGCTGCTGCCTTCCCCTGATAAGTCATCCCCCCCCACAATATCCAAAGTGGTATATCTGTTTGAGAGGGGGATGGCCACAGGGGACCCCTGCACCTCTTACTCTGCCTGGTGGTCACCCATTCACTTCCTGCCTATACACCCTTTACCTGCGGTGTGACCAACTCGCTAAACGTGCTGTCCACGAGGTTCTCAGCATCACGAATGCACCAGTATGTATCCATCCGCAGCTCCAGTGCCACAAAGCAGTCTGTCAGTAGCTGCAGCTGGATACACTTCCCGCACACATGGTCGTCAGGGACACAGAAAGTGTCCTGCCGTGACTTACCCTTTAATTGATTTAAATTAAATTAAAATTAAAAGGATCCCACCGATCACACTGGAATTAAGTGATATACTCAAGGGCCCCTGCTTAACAGTCGTCCCCTCTACACAGAGACTGGAGTAACCACAAAATATAAGTTTAGAAAGATTGAGTATGAAAATTCTCACCAACCAATCACTTACCTGCTTTTTGGTGACGTCGCACTACGAATACTTTTTGCTTCCCTCTCCCGGAACCTGGATTTGTAAACGGCCCCGGGGCTCGGCTTTAGTCCCCCCGCTCGCCCCCCCCGGGGCTCGGCTTTAGTCCCCCCGCTCGCCCCCCCGGGGCTCGGCTTTGGTCCCCCCGCTCGCCCCCCCCCCGGGGCTCGGCTTTGGTCCCCCCGCTCGCCCCCCCGCGGCTCGGCTTTGGTCCCCCCGCGGCTCGCCCCCCCCCCCGGGGCTCGCGCCCCCGCTCTCGCCCCCCCCCCGGGGCTCGCGCCCCCGCTCTCGCCCCCCCCCCGGGGCTCGCGCCCCCGCTCTCGCCCCCCCCCCCGGGGCTCGCGCCCCCGCTCTCGCCCCCCCCCCCCGGGGCTCGCGCCCCCGCTCTCGCCCCCCCCCCCCCGGGGCTCGCGCCCCCCGCTCTCGCCCCCCCCCCCCCGGGGCTCGCGCCCCCGCTCTCGCCCCCCCCCCCCCGGGGCTCGCGCCCCCGCTCTCGCCCCCCCCCCCCGGGGCTCGCGCCCCCGCTCTCGCCCCCCCCCCCCGGGGCTCGCGCCCCCGCTCTCGCCCCCCCCCCCCGGGGCTCGCGCCCCCGCTCTCGCCCCCCCCCCCCCGGGGCTCGCGCCCCCGCTCTCGCCCCCCCCCCCCCGGGGCTCGCGCCCCCGCTCTCGCCCCCCCCCCCCCGGGGCTCGCGCCCCCGCTCTCGCCCCCCCCCCCCCGGGGCTCGCGCCCCCGCTCTCGCCCCCCCCCCCCCGGGGCTCGCGCCCCCGCTCTCGCCCCCCCCCCCCCGGGGCTCGCGCCCCCGCTCTCGCCCCCCCCCCCCGGGGCTCGCGCCCCCGCTCTCGCCCCCCCCCCCCCGGGGCTCGCGCCCCCGCTCTCGCCCCCCCCCCCCCCGGGGCTCGCGCCCCCGCTCTCGCCCCCCCCCCCCCCGGGGCTCGCGCCCCCGCTCTCGCCCCCCCCCCCCCCGGGGCTCGCGCCCCCGCTCTCGCCCCCCCCCCCCCCGGGGCTCGCGCCCCCGCTCTCGCCCCCCCCCCCCCGGGGCTCGCGCCCCCGCTCTCGCCCCCCCCCCCCCGGGGCTCGCGCCCCCGCTCTCGCCCCCCCCCCCCCGGGGCTCGCGCCCCCGCTCTCGCCCCCCCCCCCCCGGGGCTCGCGCCCCCGCTCTCGCCCCCCCCCCCCCGGGGCTCGCGCCCCCGCTCTCGCCCCCCCCCCCCCGGGGCTCGCGCCCCCCGCTCTCGCCCCCCCCCCCCCCCGGGGCTCGCGCCCCCGCTCTCGCCCCCCCCCCCCCGGGGCTCGCGCCCCCGCTCTCGCCCCCCCCCCCCCGGGGCTCGCGCCCCCGCTCTCGCCCCCCCCCCCCCGGGGCTCGCGCCCCCGCTCTCGCCCCCCCCCCCCCGGGGCTCGCGCCCCCGCTCTCGCCCCCCCCCCCCCGGGGCTCGCGCCCCCGCTCTCGCCCCCCCCCCCCCGGGGCTCGCGCCCCCGCTCTCGCCCCCCCCCCCCGGGGCTCGCGCCCCCGGTACCGACGCTCGCCCCCGGTACCGACGCTCGCCCCCTCGGGGCTCGCCCCCGGTACCGACGCTCGCCCCCTCGGGGCTCGCCCTTCGTAGCGCCACTCGCCGCCTCTGTTTCCTCGCAGGTCCGCCGCTCTCGGCCTCGCTGCCGCCTCGGGGCTCACCTTTATATACCCCCTGCTCTTTCCTCATAGCCCTGCAAATTTTTTCTCTTCAAATATTTATCCAATTCCTTTTTTGAAGGCCAGGATTGAATCTGCTTCCACCACCGCCCTGGCAGTGCATTCCAGATCATAACTGCTCGCTGTGTAGTTTTTCCTCATGCCGCTTTTGGTTCTTTTGCCAATCACCTTAAATCTGTGTCCTCTGGTTCTTGACCCTTCTGCCATTGGGAGCAGTTTCTCTATTTACTTTATTTAAACCCGTCCTGATTTTGAACACTTCTATCAAATCTTCTCTGCTCTAAGGAGAACAACCTCAGCTTCTCCAGTCTATTCACATATCTGAAGTCCCTCATCCCTGGAACCATTCTAGTAAATCTGCACCCTCTAAGTCCTTCACATCCTTCCTGTGCGGTGCCCAGAACTGGACACAATACTCCAGTTGTGGCTGAACCAGTGTTTTATAAAGGTTCAACATAACATCCTCACTTTTTTGTACTCTTTTTGCCTCCATTTATAAAGCCCTGGATCCCATATTCACTTTTCTCAACCTGCTCTGTCACCTTCAAAGATTTGTGCACATATACCCACTTTAGAATTGTACCATTTAGTTTATATTGCCTCTCCTCATTCTTCCTGCCAAAATGTACTTCACACTTCTCTGCATTAAATTGAAGACTGAGATGAGGAGTAATTTCTTCACGCAGAGGGTTGTGAATCTTTGGAATTCTCTCCCTCAGAGGGCTGTGGATGCTGAGTCATTGAATAGATTCAAGGCTGAGATGGATAGATTTTTGGACTCTACGGGAATCAAGGGATATGGGGATCGGGCGGGAAAGTGGAGTTAAGGTCGAAGATCAGCCAGGATCTGATCGAATGGCGGAGCAGGCTCGAGGGGCCATATGGCCTGCTCCTGCTCCCATTTCTTATGTTCTTAAATTTCATCTGCCATGTGTCCACCCATTCCACCAGCATGTCTATATCCCCTTGAAGACTATTAATATCCTTCTCACTGTTTGCTACACTTCCAGGCTTTGTGTCATCTGCAAATTTGGAAATTGTGCCCTATACGTCCAAGTCATATATCTATCAAATGCGGTGGTCCTAGTACCGACCCCTGGGGAACACCACTGTATACCTTCCAGTTCAAAAAAACAACTGTTCATCACTATTCTGTTTCCTGTCACTTAGCGAATTTTGTATCCATGTTGCCACTGCCCCTTTTATTCCACGGGCTTCAATTTCGCCAACAAGCCTATTATGTGGCACTTTACCAAACGCCTTTTGAAAGTCCATATGCACATCAACTGGATTGCCTTCATCAACCCTCTCTGTTGCCTCATCAAAAAACTCAATCATGTTAGTTAAAAACAATTTTGCCTTTAACAAATCCTGCTGGCTTTCCTTTATTATTCCACACTTATCCAAGACTATTAATTTTGTCCTAGATTATTTCTAAAAGCTTCCCCACCACCGAGGTTAAACTGACTGGCCTGTAATTGTTGGGTTTATCCTTACACCCTTTTTTGAGCAAGGGTGTAACATTTGCAATTCTCCAGTTGTCTGGCACCAACCCAGTATCTGAAGATTGGAAGATTATTGGAAGATTATGCAATTTCCACCCTTACTTCTATCAGCAACCTAGGATGCATCCCATCCGGACCAGTCCTTTTATCAATTTTCACCCCATCCAGCATCTCAACTGTGATTTCGGCAGCAACTTCTTCCTTGGCAAAGACAGATGCAAAGTATTAATTTAGTGCCTCAGCCATGCCCTTTGCCTCCATGCATAGATCTCCTTTTTGGTCCCTATTTGGCCCCACCCCTCCTCTTACTACCTGTTTACTTTTTAAAAAATTCGTTCCTGGGATGTGACCATCGCTGGCGAGGCCAACGTTTATTGCCCATCCCTAATGCCCTTGAGAAGGTGGTGGTGAGCCGCCTTCATGGACCGCTGCAGTCCATGTGGTGAAGGTTCTCCCACAGTGCTGTTAAGAAGGGAGTTCCAGGATTTTGACCCAGCGATGATTAAGGAATGGTGATATATTTCCAAATTGGGATGATATGTGACTTGGAGGGGAACGTGCAGGTGGTGTTGTTCCCATGTGCCTGCTGCCCTTGTCCTTCTAGGTGGTAAAGGTCGTGGGTTTGGGAGGTGCTGTTGAAGAAGCCTTGGCAAGTTGCTGCAGAGCATCCTGTGGATGGTACACACTGCAGCCAGAGTGCACTGGTGGTGAAGGGAGTGAATGTTTAGGGTGATGGATGAGGTACCAATCAAGCAGGCTGTTTTGTCCTGGATGGTGTCGCGCTTCTTGAGTGGTGTTGGAGTTGCACGCATCCAGGCAAGTGGAGAGTATTCAATCACACTCCTGATTTGTGCCTTGTAGATGGTAGAAAGTCTTTGGGGAGTCAGGAGGTGAGCCACTCACCACAGAATACCCAGCCTCTGACCTGCTCTTGTAGCCACAGTATTTGTATGGCTGGTCCAGTTAAGTTTCTGGTCAATGGTGATCCCCAGGATGATAATGGTGGGGGATTTGGCGATGGTAATGCCATTGAAGGTCAAGGGGAGGTGGTCATTGTCTGGCACTCGTCTGACGCGAATGTTACTTGCCACTTATCAGCCCAAGCCTGGATGTTATCCAGGTCTTGCTGCATGCGGGCTCGGACTGCTTCATTACCTGAGGGGTTGTGAATGGAACTGAACACTGTGCAATCATCAGCGAACGTCCCCATTCCTGACCTTAAGATGGAGGGAAGGTCATTGATGAAGCAGCTGAAGATGGTGGGGCCTCGGACACTGCCTTGAGGAACTCCTGCAGCAATGTCCTGGGGCTGAGATGATTGGCCTCCAACAACCACGACCATCTTCCTTTATGCTAGGTATGACTCCAGCCACCGGAGAGTTTTCTCCCTGATTCCCATTGATTTCAATTTTACTAGGGCTCCTTGGTGCCACACTCGGTCAAATGCTGCCTTGATGTCAAGGGCAGTTAATCTCACTTCCCCTCTGGAATTCAGCTCTTTTGTCCATGTTTGGACCAAGGCTGTAATGAGGTCTGGAGCCGAGTGGTCCTGGCGGAACCCAAACTGAGCATCGGTGAGCAGGTTATTGGTGAGTAAGTGCCACTTGATTGCACTGTCGTCGACACCTTCCATCACTTTGCTGATGATTGAGAGTAGACTGGTGGGGCGGTAATTGGCCGGATTGGATTTGTCCTGCTTTTTGTGGACAGGACATACCTGGGCAATTTTCCACATTGTCGGGTAGCTGCCAGTGTTGTAGCTGTACTGGAACAGTTTGGCTAGAGGCGTGGCTAGTTCCGGAGCACAAGCTTTCAGCACTATATCCGGGATGTTGTCTGGGCCCGTAGCCTTTGTTGTATCCAGTGCACTCAGCCGTTGATATCGTGGAGTGAATCAAATTGGCTGAAGACAGGCTTCTGCGATGGTGGGGATATCGGGAGGAGGCCGCGATGCATAATCTGCTCAGCACTTCTGGCTGAAGATGGTTGCAAATGCTTCAGCCTTGTATTTTGCACGCACGTGCTGGACTCTGCCATCATTGAGGATGGGGATGTTTACAGAGCCTCCTCCTCCCGTTAGTTGTTTAATTGTCCACCACCATTCACGACTGGGTGTGGCAGGACTGCAGAGCTTTGATCTGATCCGTTGATTGTGGAATCGCTTAGCTCTGTCTTTAGCATGTTGCTTCAGCTGTTTAGCATGCATGTAGTCCTGTGTTGCAGCTTCACCAGGTTGGCACCTCATTTTTAGGTACGCCTGGTGCTGCTCCTGGCATGCTCTTCTGCACTCCTCATTGAACCAGGGTTGATCCCCTGGCTTGTTGGTAATGGTAGAGTGAGGAATATGCCGGGCCATGAGGTTACAGATTGTGCTGGAATACAATTCTGCTGCTGCTGCTGCTGATGGCGCACAGCACCTCATGGATGCCCAGTTTTGAGCTGCCACACAACACGTTGGATGGTGTCCTCAGTGTGAAGACAGGACTCTGTCTCCACAAGGACTGTGCAGCGGTCATTTCTACCAATACTGTCATGGACAGATGCATCTGCGACAGGTAGAATGGTGAGGATGAGGACGAGTTGGTTTTTCCCTCGTTCGTTCACCACCTGCCGCAGGCCCAGTCGAGCAGTTAAAGGACATAGGAACAGGAGTAGGCCATTCAGCCCCTCGTGCCTGCTCCGCCATTTGATAAGATCATGGCTGATCTATGATCTAACTCCATATCCTGCCTTTGGCCCACATCCCTTAATACCTTTGGTTGCCAAAAAGCTATCTATCTCAGATTTAAATTTAGCAATTGAGCTAGCATCAATTGCCATTTGCGGAACATAAGAACATAAGAACATAAGAAATTGGAGCAGGAGTAGGCCAATCGGCCCCTCGAGCCTGCTCCGCCATTCAATAAGATCATGGCTGATCTGATCCCAACCACAAATCTAAAGAACACAAGAAGTCGGAGCAGGACCCGGCCACATAGCCCCTGGGCCCTCTCCGCCACCCACAGGGCATTGACCGATCCGAACTCAGCTTCATGTCCAATTTCCTGCCCGCTCCCCATAACCCCTAATTCCCTTTACTTCTAGGAAACTGTCTATTTCTGTTTTAAATTTATCTAATGATGTAGCTTCCACAGCTTCCTGGGGCAGCAAATTCCACAGATCTACTACCCTCTGAGTGAAGAAGTTTCTCCTCATCTCAGTTTTGAAAGAGCAGCCCCTTATTCTAAGATTATGCCCCCTAGTTCTAGTTTCACCCATCTTTGGGAACATCCTTACTGCATCCACCCGATCAAGCCCCTTCACAATCTTATATGTTTCAATAAGATCGCCTCTCATTCTTCTGAACTCCAATGAGTAGAGTCCCAATCTACTCAACCTCTCCTCATATGTCCGCCCCCTCATCCCCGGGATTAACCGAGTGAACCTTCTTTGTACTGCCTCGAGAGCAAGTATGTCTTTTCTTAAGTATGGAGACCAAAACTGTATGCAGTATTCCAGGTGCGGTCTCACCAATACCCTATATAACTGCAGCAATACCTCCCTGTTTTTATATTCTATCCCCCTAGCAATAAAAGCCAACATTCCGTTGGCTTTCTTGATCACCTGCTGCACCTGCATACCAACTTTTTGATTTTCTTGCACTAGGACCCCCAGATCCCTTTGTACTGCAGTACTTTCCAGTCTCTCGCCATTAAGAAAATAACTTGCTCTCTGATTTTTCCTGCCAAAGTGCATAACCTCACATTTTCCAATATTATATTGCATCTGCCAAATCTCCGCCCACTCACCCAGCCTGTCTATATCCCCTTGCAGGTTTTTTATGTCCTCCTCACTCTCTACTTTCCCTCCCATCTTTGTATCATCTGCAAATTTTGATATGTTGCACTCGGTCCCCTCCTCCAAATCGTTAATATAGATTGTAAAGAGTTGGGGACCCAGCACCGACCCCTGTGGAACACCACTGGTTACTGGTTGCCAGTCCGAAAATGAACCATTTATCCCAACTCTCTGCTTCCTGTTCGATAACCAATCCTCCACCCATGCCAGAATATTACCCCCAATCCTGTGATTTTTTATCTTAAGTAATAATCTTTTATGTGGCACCTTGTCGAATGCCTTCTGGAAGTCTAAATACACTATGTCCACTGGTTCCCCTTTATCCACCCTATACGTTATATCCTCAAAGAACTCAAGCAAATTTGTCAGACATGACTTCCCCTTCATAAAGCCATGCTGACTTTGTCCTATTAAATTATGCTTATCTAAATGTTCCGTTACTGTCTCCTTAATAATAGACTCCAAAATTTTACCCACCACAGATGTTAGGCTAACTGGCCTATAATTTCCAGCCTTCTGCCTACTACCCTTTTTAAATAACGGTGTTACATTAGCAGTTTTCCAATCTGCCGGGACTTCTCCTGAGTCCAGGGAATTTTGGAAAACTATCACCAAAGCATCCACAATCCCTACTGCCACTTCCCTCAAGACCCTAGGATGGAAGCCATCAGGTCCAGGGGATTTATCCGCCTTGAGTCCCATTATTTTACTGAGTACCATCTCCTGAGTGATTTTAATCGTATTTAGCTCCTCCCCCCCGAGAGTCCCCTGTTTGTCCAGTGTTGGGATATTCTTAGTGTCCTCTACTGTAAAGACTGAAACAAAATATTTGTTCAGCATTTTTGCCATCTCCATGTTTCCCACCATTAATTTCCCGGTCTCATCCTCTAAGGGACCTATGTTTGCCTTAGCCACCCTTTTTCTTTTTATATAACTATAGAAACTCTTGCTATCTGTTTTTATATTTTTTGCTAATTTCTTTTCATAATCTAACTTCCCTTTCTTAATCAATCCTTTAGTTACTTTTTGCTGTCTTTTGAAGAATTCCCAATCTTCTATCCTCCCACTAAGTTTGGCTACCTTATATGTCCTTGTTTTTAGTCGGATACTATCCTTGATTTCTTTACTTAGCCACGGATGGCTGTCATTTCTTTTACACCCTTTTTTCCTCAGTGGAATATATTTATTTTGAAAGTTGTAAAATAACTCCCTAAATGAACACCACTCCTCATGTACCGTCTTACCCTTTAATCTATTTTCCCAGTCCACTTTAATCAATTCCGCTCTCATACCATCATAGTCTCCTTTATTCAAGCTCAGTACGCTTGTTTGAGAATCAACCTTCTCACCCTCTAATTGGATATGGAATTCAACCATGTTGTGGTCGCTCGTTCCAAGGGGATCCTTAACTAGGACATTATTAATTAATCCTGACTCATTACACAGGACCAGGTCCAAGGTTGCCTGCCCCCTTGTAGGATCAGTTACATACTGCTCAAGAAATCCATCCCTGATGCACTCAATGAACTCGTCCTCAAGGCTGCTCTGCCCAATTTGATTTGTCCAGTTAATATGATAATTAAAATCCCCCATAATTATGGCTGTTCCCTTATTACATGCCCCGACTATCTCCTGATTAATACTTCTTCCAGCAGAGTTGCAACTATTAGGAGGCCTATATACTACGCCCACTAATGTTTTTTTTCCCTTATTATTCCTTATCTCCACCCAAACTGTTTCATTATCTTGATGCTTTGTCCCAATATCATTTCTCTGTATTAGTGATTCCTTCCTTTATTAACATAGCCACCCCACCTCCCCTTCCTTCCTGCCTGTCCTTCCTGATTGTTAAATACCCTGGCATATTTAATTCCCAGTCGTCGTCACCCTGCAGCCATGTTTCTGTAATGGCCACAAGATCATACCCATACGTAGTTATTTGTGCCGTTAACTCGTCCATTTTATTACGAATGCTACGTGCATTCAGATAAAGAACTTTCAAATCTGTTTTGTGACGCTTAGTTCCTGCTTTTTCCTTTTTTAACACTTTACCTATTACTCCATACCTTCTGTCCCTTCCTGTTACGCTTTCCTCTCTCTCCCTGCTCAGGTTCCCAACCCCCTGCCACTTTAGTTTAAACCCTCCCCAACAGCACTAGCAAACACTCCTCCTAGGACAGCAGTCCCGGCCCTGCCCAGGTGCAGACCATCCGGTTTGTACTGGTCCCACCTCCCCCAGAACCGTTTCCAGTGTCCCAGGAATTTGAATCCCTCCCCCTTGCACCATTCCTCTAGCCACGTATTCATTTGAAATATCCTCCTATTTCTACTCTGACTAGCACGTGGCACTGGCAGCAATCCTGAGATTACTACCTTTGAGGTCCTATTTTTTAATTTACCTCCTAACTCCCTATATTCTGCTTTTAGGACCTCATCCCCTTTTTTACCTATATCGTTGGTGCCTATGTGCACCACGACAGCTGGCTGTTCGCCCTCCCCCTCCAAAATGTTCTGTAGCCGCTCCGAGACATCCTTGATCCTTGCACCAGGGAGGCAACACACCATCCTGGAGTCTCGGTTGCGGCCGCAGAAACGCCTGTCTATTCCCCTTACAATTGAGTCCCCTATCACTATAGCTCTGCCACTCTTTTTCCTCCCAGCCTGTGCAGCAGAGCTACCCGTGGTGCCAGGAAGTTGGCTGCTGCTGCCTTCCCCTGATAAGTCATCCCCCCCAACAGCATCCAAAGTGGCATATCTGTTTGAGAGGGGGATGGCCACAGGGGACCCCTACACTACCTGCCTGCATCTCTTACTCTTCCTGGTGGTCACCCATTCACTTCCTGCCTGTATACCATTTACCTGCGGTGTGACCAACTCGCTAAACGTGCTATCCACGAGTTTCTCTGCATCGCGGATGCTCCACAGTGAGTCCACCCGCAGCTCCAGCTCCGAGATACGATCGGTCAGTAGCTGCAGGTGGACACACTTCCCGCACACATGGTCGGCAGGGACACTGGTAGTGTCCATGACTTCCCACATCTTGCAGGAGGAGCATATCACGGGTGCGAGGTCTGCTGCCATGACTTGCCTTAGCTTAGTTACCCCTTTTAAATTACGTTGAAATTAGAAAATGTTAACTATACTAGGGACCTAGGTTCACTAAAAAAAAACACTATCTGCTATAAAACCTGCAGATCTTCCCTTTCTTATTACTTTACTTACAGTAAAATGGTAGAAATACTCACCTGAACCTACTCACCAATCAGCTGCCTCCCCTGTGCCGCGTCACTTTCTGACTGGTGACGTCACCCCGAACTCTGCCGCTGGTCTCAGAGTCTCGCTCTCAGAGTAAGCTCTGGTCTCGCTCTCTCCGCGCTGTTTATATCTCCGCTCTGGTCTCGCTCTCTCCCGCCGCTCACCGACTGGACTCTCGCTCTCTCCGCACTGTTTATATCTCCGCTCTGGTCTCGCTCTCTCCGCGCTGTTTATATCTCCGCTCTGGTCTCGCTCTCTCCGCGCTGTTTATATCCCCGCTCTGGTCTCGCTCTCTCCCGCCGCTCACCGCTCTCAGGTCCACTACCGCTCTGCAGGAAAAGCAAGGCAAAGCAGCACCTCCTTCCCCCACTTTACCAAACTCCCACACGTACCGAACTCTCAGCACACTGTGTTGTCCTCACACCGTGCTGTCCGCACTGACAGGCCCCTGTATTTCTACAGTTGAGACTCAGATGAATCAGGCCTGCCCCACCTTCAGGGACCAATTGAATCTAGCGAACCAATTAACTTGCTACAGCAGCTCTCTGCTGAAGTCAGACAGAAACTTAGAAATTTAAACTTTTAAATTGACCTTAAACAGTTGAAGCAATATGCACTAGATTTAAAGAGATTAACCCTTAAAGAGATTAACCCTTCAACTCCCACACGTACCGAACTCTCAGCACACTATGTTGTCCTCACACCGTGCTGTCCGCACTGACAGGCCCCTGTATTTCTACAGGAAGAGCGTTCCAAACTTCTACCACCCTTTGTGTGTAGAAGTGTTTTCTAATCTCGCTCCTGAAAGGTCTGGCTCTAATTTTTAGACTGTGCCCTCTACTCCTAGAATCCCCAACCAGCGGAAATAGTTTCTCTCTATCCACCCTATCTGTTCCCCTTAATATCTTAAACTTCGATCAGATCACCCCTTAACCTTCTAAACTCCAGAGAATACAACCCCAATTTGTGTAATCTCTCCTCTTAACTTAACCCTAGAAGTCTAGGTAACATTCTAGTAAACCTACGCTGCACTCCCTCCAAGGCCAATATGTCCTTCCGAAGGTGCGGTGCCCAGAACTGCTCACAGTACTCCAGGTGCAGTCTAACCAGGGTTTGGATAGCTGCAGCATAACTTCTGCCCCCTTGTACTCTAGTCCTCTAGATATAAAGGCCAGCATTTCATTAGCTTTATTGATGATTTTCTGCACCTGTTCATGACACTTCAATGATCGATGTACCTGAACCCCTAAGTCCCTTTGGACATCCACTGTTTTTAACTTTTTACCATTTAGAAAGTACCCTGTTCTATCCTTTTTTTTGATCCAAAGTGGATGACCTCATATTTGTCTACATTGAATTCCATTTGCCACAGTTTTGCCCATTCACCTAATCTATCAATATCGCTTTGTAATTTTATGTTTTCATCCACACTGCTTACAATGCCACCAATCTTTGTGTCATCGGCAAACTTAGATATGAGACTTTCTATGCCTTCATCTAAGTCGTTAATAAATATTGTGAATAATTGAGGCACCAAGACAGATCCCTGCGGGACTCCACTAGTCACATCCTGCCAATGTGAGTACCTACCCATTATCCCTACTCTTTCGCTCAGCCAACTTCCTAACCAAGTCCGGACTTTTCCCTCGATTCCATGGGCTTCTATCTTAGCTAAAAGTCTCTTATGTGGGACCTTATCAAATGCCTTCTGGAAGTCCATATAAATAACATTCCGTGTCCACTACTTTAGTCACCTCTTCAAAAAAATTCAATCAGGTTTGTCAGGCACGACCTACCTTTCACAAATCCACGCTGGCTCTCTCTGATAAACTGAAAAATCTCGGTGTTCAGTCACCCTATCCTTAATTATAGACTCCAGCATTTTCCCCACAACAGATGTTAGGCTAACTGGTCTATAATTCCCTGGTTTCCCCCTCTCCCTTCTTAAAAAGCAGAGTGACATGTGCAATTTTCCAATCCAGAGGGACAGTTCCTGAATCTAGAGAACTTTGAAAGATTATAGTTAGGGCATCTGCAATGTGCTCACCTACTTCCTTTAAAACCCTGGGATGGAAACCATCTGGTCTTGGGGATTTGTCACTCTTTAGTGCTATTATATTCTTCATTACTGTTGCTTTACTTAATTTTATCGAGTCCCTGTCCCTGATTCAATATTAGTTTTCTTGGGATTTCCGGCATGCTATCCTCTTTTTCTACTGTAAATACTGACGCAAAGTAATCGTTCAACATGTCCGCCATTTCCCCATTGTCAATGATAATATCCCCACTTTCAGTTTTTAAGGGGCCAACACTGCTCCTGACCACCCTCTTTTTCCTAATGTAACTATAAAAGTTCTTCGTATTGGTTTTGATATCCCTTGCAAGTTTCTTTTCTAAGGAGACGCACAACACCCGGTTTTAGTCCAACAGCTTTATTTGAAATCACAAGCTTTCGGAGATTGGCTCCTTCGTCAGGTGAAGTGAAGAGATGCATATAGGCCCAGCATATATAGTCAGAGAACAATGCCTGATGATTACAGATAATCTTTCTAACTGCCCTTTATCACACCTCGGCAGAGAGATAATCACAGCAACCAAAGGAGTGAATGGTGTTCAAACAGGTTAGTCAGGGAAACATTACATCCAAGAATACTGAGGTGGGGTCACAAGGGGTCAAATGTAGCAGATGCTGGGGTTTGTATTAAAAACAGAACTTTATTTTGCTGGAAATCACAGCAGGTCCGGCCGCATCTGTGTATGGAGAACAAGCTAACTACGACTTGAGTCTGGATGACTTCTACGTCAGGTGGGGTTACATGTAGCGTGACATGAACCCAAGATCCCGGTTGAGGCCGTCCTCATGGGTGCGGAACTTGGCTATCAATTTCTGCTCGACGATTTTGCGTTGTCGTGTGTCTCGAAGGCCGCCTTGGAGAACGCTTACCCGAAGATCGGTGGCTGAATGTCCTTGACTGCTGAAGTGTTCCCCGACTGGGAGGGAACCCTCCTGCCTGGCGATTGTTGCGCGGTGTCCGTTCATCCGTTGTCGCAGTGTCTGCATGGTCTCACCGATGTACCATGCTCCGGGGCATCCTTTCCTGCAACGTATGAGGTAGACAACATTGGCCGAGTCACAGGAGTATGAACCATGTACCTGGTGGGTGGTGTCCTCTCTTGTGATGGTGGTGTCTGTCGATGATCTGGCATGTCTTGCAGAGGTTGCCGTGGCAGGGTTGTGTGGTGTTGTGGACGCTGTTCTCCTGAAAGCTGGGTAATTTGCTGCGAACGATGGTCTGTTTGAGGTTGGGTGGCTGTTTGAAGGCGAGTAGTGGAGGCGTGGGGATGGCCTTAGCGAGGTGTTCGTCATCATCGATGACATGCTGAAGGCTGCGAAGGACATGGTGTAGTTTCTCCGCTCCGGGGAAGTACTGGACGACGAAGGGTACTCTGTTGGTTGTGTCCCGTGTTTGTCTTCTGAGGAGGTCCATGCGATTTTTCGCTGTGGCCCGTCGGAACTGTCGATCGACGAGTCGAGCGTCATATCCCGTTCTTACGAGGTCATCTTTCAGCGTCTGTAGGTGTCAATCGCGTTCCTCCTCGTCTGAGCAGATCCTGTGTATTCGCAGGGCCTGTCCATAGGGGATGGCCTCTTTGACGTGGTTAGGGTGGAAGCTAGAGAAGTAGAGCATCGTGAGGTTGTCCGTGGGCTTGCGGTAGAGTGAGGTGCTGAGGTGCCCGTCTTTGATGGAGATTCGTGTGTCCAAGAATGAAACTGATTCTGAGGAGTAGTCCATGGTGAGTTTGATGGTGGGATGGAACTTGTTGATGTTATCGTGTAGTCTCTTCAGTGATTCTTCGCCATGGGTCCATAGGAAGAAAATGTCGTCGATGTATCTGGTGTATAGTCTTGGTTGGAGGTCCTGTGCAGTGAAGAAGTCGCGCTCGAACTTGTGCATGAAAATGTTGGCGTATTGGGGTGCGAATTTGGTCCCCATGGCTGTTCCGTGTGTTTGGGTAAAGAACTGTTTGTCGAAGGTGAAGACATTGTGATCCAGGATGAAGCGGATGAGTTGTAGGATGGCGTCTGGAGATTGGCGGCTGTTGGTGTTGAGTACTGAGGCTGTTGCAGCGATGCCGTCATCGTGGAGGATACTGGTGTAGAGTGCCGAGACGTCCATCGTGGTGAGAAGTGTTCCTGGTTCAACTGGTCCGTGGGTGCTGAGTTTTTGTAGGACGTCTGTAGTATCGCGACAGAAGCTGGGAGTTCCCTGTACGATGGGTTTCAGGATGCCCTCGATGTATCCAGAGAGGTTCTCACACAGGGTTCCGTTGCCTGATACGATAGGACGTCTGGGTGTGTTGGCTTTGTGTATCTCTCATAGATTTAAGGTGAGAGGGGAGAGATACAAAAGGGTCCAGAGGGGCAATTTTTTCACTCAAAGGGTGGTGAGTGTCTGGAACGAGCTGCCAGATGCAGTAGTAGAGGCGGGTACAATTTTGTCTTTTAAAAAGCATTTGGACAGTTACATGGGTAAGATGGGTATAGAGGGATATGGGCCAAATGCAGGCAATTGGGACCAGCTTAGTGGTATAAACTGGGCGACATGGACATGTTGGGCCGAAGGGCCTGTTTCCATGTTGTAAGTTCTATGATTCTATCTTTGTGTATCTTTGGGAGGCAGTAGAAGTCTCCCACGCGGGGAGTACGTGGGATGAGAGCACGTAGGATGCTTTGAAGGTCTGGATCGAAGGTCTTGATCAGTTTGTTGAGCTGGCGGGTGTGTTCTTTGGTCGGATCTGCAGGTAACCGTCTGTAGTGTTCCTGGTTGTCCAGTTGTCTGTATGCTTCTTTGCAATAGTCCGTTCTGTTCTGTATGACGATGGCTTCTCCTTTGTCCGCTGGTTTGATGACGATGTTGCGGTTGGTCTTGAGAGCGTCGATGGCGTTGCGTTGTGCTCGGGTGACATTCTGGACTGTCTTGTGAGTGCGGCTGATGAATCTGGCGTTGACTCATCTCCTGACAGCTTTGAGCATACATGTCAAGCTTAGGGCAGCGACCCTCCGGAGGGGTCCAATTTGACTCTCTCCTTCATTTGCTGTACTGCGGAGCTCTCTGTCTGCTGTTCCGGAACGTTGATTGTCTCATTGGGTTCGCTGCTGACATCTTGGGATTTGTGGAAGAATTCCCGGAGCCTCGTTCTCCAGATGAATTCCTCTGTGTCTGCCGCTAGACCGATGGGGTCCATTTTGGTGTTTGGGCAGAAATTGAGCCCTCGGCTGAGAACTTCGATTTTGTCTGGTTGAAGGGTGTGATCGGACAAGTTGATGTACTTCCCTGTGGTTGCAACCGTGGTACCGGGGGAGGCTTGGTCGATGCTGGTGGTGATGCCGAGTTTCTCGAGCTTCCTGCTCTTGGTTTTCATGTAGGCAGCGTAGTTCTGTTGCCTCCTCTGTTTGGCGGTGTTTCATAGCTAGTCTGCTGTGTCCTGAGCACAGGTTGAGAGTATGGACTCTATCTTGGTTTCGAGGTTACGGCGTCTGCTGTAGAGCTGGTGTACGAGATGGTTGCGGAGTGTGCGAGAGGTACGGCGGCAGAGTCTCTCAGCGTAATCCGAGTTGTATGTTGACTTGAGTGGGTTCGTGATCTGTAGTCCTTCCGGGATCTTGTCTGCTTTCTTGCAGCTTTGTAGAAACGTGACGTGGCAGTAGTGTTGACAATAATATTTAATGTGCGATTAGCAGAAAGCAAATATAAATAAAGGACAAACCGTCAAACACCCTTGTGCATCCGCTTTGTGCTCACAAAACCTTCGCCTTTCACTTCCGACTACTCCTACGTGGTGCCTCCCCTGTGGCTGCCGCAGAGGTAGTGGCAGGTTGCTCTTGTTCATGTCCTGACCGATGAGATGCTTTGGGCGGACGCCCTCTGGGTTTCGGTGCCTGTGAGGGCCCCTCCAAAGACTTCTCCACCTGCACCTGTGCAGGGGCAGACTCGGCTACCTGGAGAGGAGGCAGCATTGCGCGTACTGGTTGAGAGAGGGGCACTTTGAGTGGCGTCCACACTTCAATGTCCCCTTTCGCCATCTTCCCTCCCCTGGGCCAGGCCCACATCACTCCTACCACTCTGCTGGACGACAGTTTGGAGGACATGTGTGAAGCCTTGTAAGGCCAGTGCCAGAGTATCTGCCGCCTTGTTTAAGGCGGCAGAATGTTGTTCACCCTGAGTCCGAAGGGCCGTTGTCAGGGCCTCAATGGACTCATCTGTGAGCCTTGCTTGAATCTCAATGGTGGCTAGCCTTCCCTCCATCGCAGACATTCCCGCACTTACCTGCGACACTATCTCAGAGATGCCCTCACGTCCCTGTGACAGTGTCCGAGATTCGCTCCCGTACCTGTGCCACCATTCCACTCATGCAGGAATTGGACTCCTCCATCCTCTGCGCTATTATGGAGAGTGCGCGTGACACCTGTTCCAGTACCTCACAAATATTCTGCTGCCCCTCAATAATTCTCCTTTTCCTGGATGGCCCCCAGGGTTCAGCATCTTTGTCCAGCTGAGCAGAGCCTGGAGAAGAGTGCTCCCACCGACGCACACTCTCCACAGCTGCCCCTACCACCAATGTCTGCTCGTGCTCACGTGTGTGTTGACTCACCATGTGTGACCCCACCGAAGTGCGTGTATCTGCGCTGGTGGATGGCTCGCTCAGATGTGACGGTGCCCCCTTAGAGGCCAAATGTAAGGAGACTCACAACACCAGGTTATACTCCAACAGCTTTATTTGAAATCACAAGCTTTCGGAGCTTTGCTCCTTCGTCAGGTGAAGTGAAGAGATGCATATAGGCCCAGCATATATAGTCAGAGAACAATGCCTGGTGATTACAGATAATCTTTCTAACTGCCCTTTATCACACCTCGGCAGAGAGATAATCACAGCAACCAAAGGAGTGAATGGTGTTCAAACAGGTTAATCAGGGAAACATTACATCCAAGAATCCTGAGGTGGGGTCACAAGGGGTCAAATGTAGCAGATGCTGGGGTTTGTATTAAAAACAGAACTTTATTTTGCTGGAAATCACAGCAGGTCCGGCCGCATCTGTGTATGGAGAACAAGCCAACTACGACTTGAGTCTGGATGACTTCTACGTCAGGTGGGGTTACATGTAGCGTGACATGAACCCAAGATCCCGGTTGAGGCCGTCCTCATGGGTGCGGAACTTGGCTATCAATTTCTGCTCAACGATTTTGCGTTGTGTGTCTCGAAGGCCGCCTTGGAGAACGCTTACCCGAAGATCGGAGGCTGAATGTCCTTGACTGCTGAAGTGTTCCCCGACTGGGAGGGAACCCTCCTGTCTGGCGATTGTTGTGCGGCGTCCGTTCATCCGTTGTCGCAGTGTCTGCATGGTCTCGTCGATGTACCATGCTCCGGGGCATCCTTTCCTGCAACGTATGAGGTAGACAACGTTGGCCAAGTCACAGGAGTATGAACCATGTACCTGGTGGGTGGTGTCCTCTCATGTGATGGTGGTATCTGTGTCGATGATCTGGCATGTCTTGCAGAGGTCGCCGTGGCAGGGTTGTGTGGTGTCGTGGACGCTGTTCTCCTGAAAGCTGGGTAATTTGCTGCGAACGATTGTCTGTTTGAGGTTGGGTGGCTGTTTGAAGGCGAGTAGTGGAGGCGTGGGGATGGCCTTAGCGAGGTGTTCGTCGTCATCGATGACATGTTGAAGGCTGCGAAGAACATGGCGTAGTTTCTCCGCTCCGGGGAAGTACTGGACGACGAAGGGTACTCTGTTGGTTGTGTCCCGTGTTTGTCTTCTGAGGAGGTCCATGCGATTTTTCGCTGTGGCCCGTTGGAACTGTCGATTGACGAGTCGAGCGTCATATCCCGTTCTTACGAGGGCGTCCTTCAGCATCTGTAGGTGTCCATCGCGTTCCTCCTCGTCTGAGCAGATCCTGTGTATTCGCACTGCCTGTCCATAGGGGATGGCCTCTTTGACGTGGTTAGGTTGGAAGCTGGAGAAGTGGAGCATCGTGAGGTTGTCTGTGGGCTTGTGGTAGAGTGAGGTGCTGAGGTGCCTGTCTTTGATGGAGATTCGTGTGTCCAAGAATGAAACCGATTCTGAGGAGTAGTCCACGGTGAGTTTGATGGTGGGGTGGAACTTGTTGATGTTATCGTGTAGTCTCTTCAGTGATTCTTCGCCGTGGGTCCATGGGAAGAAAATGTCGTCGATGTATCTGGTGTATAGTGTTGGTTGGAGGTCCTGTGCAGTGAAGAAGTCGTGCTCGAACTTGTGCATGAAAATGTTGGCGTATTGGGGTGCGAATTTGGTCCCCATGTCTGTTCCGTGTGTTTGGGTAAAGAACTGGTTATCGAAGGTGAAGACATTGTGATCCAGGATGAAGCGGATGAGTTGTAGGATGGCTTCTGGAGATTGGCTGTTGTTGGTGTTGAGTATTGAGGCTGTCGCAGTGATGCCGTCATCGTGGGGGATACTGGTGTAGAGTGCCGAGACGTCCATCATGGTGAGGAATGTTCCTGGTTCAACTGGTCCGTGAGCTCTGAGTTTTTGTAGGAAGTCTGTAGTGTCGTGACAAGCTGGGGGTTCCCTGTACGATGGGTTTCAGGATGCCCTTAACGTAACCGGAGAGGTTCTCACACAGGGTTCTGTTGCCTGTTACGATAGGACGTCCGGGTGTGTTGGCTTTGTGTATCTTTGGGTTTCCCCTGGGCTGCTCCATTGTATAATTTTGGCTGTTTGCTCCAGGAGCCCTTTAAATAGGGCTCCTCCAGCTGACAGCCCGTGATGCGGGTGCGCAGTCTGCCCGCTGCGCAGGTTTATAACAGGAAACCCAGAAGCCATGTTATGTGGCTCCAATTTACCCGCGATCGCGTGGGGAACGGACTGATTTTACTGGGTGGGTTACACACGGGCCCAGTCGCCCCCAGCTGCCATCCCGCCTCCCTGTAAATATCTGGGCCAAAGTCTTTAGTGCTGTCTTTTTACTATTTGCAATCTCTAGTTTTATCTGCTGGCGCACTCTTAAGTTTGCATGCCCTGTTCCTTCCTGCCACACTCTGATTCTCATTTCCTTTATTGCTACCTTGCTCTCTTGCCTTGCCTTTTTTCTTTAATTTATCACATCTTCTTCTCTTACTTGATCACTCTCCCCCATTATTTAGTTTAAAGCCCTCTCCACCGCCCTAGTTATACGATTTGCCAGAACACTGGCCCCAAGACCTCGTGTTGGTGTTCTCACCACCTGCCGCAGGCCCAGTCTGGCAGCTATGTCCTTCAGGACTCGGCCAGCTCGGTCAGTAGTGGTGCTACCGAGCCACTCTTGGTGATGGGTATTAAAGTCCCCCACCCAGAGTACATTCTGTGCCCTTGCTACCCTCAGTGCTTCCTCCAAGTGGTGCTCAACATGGAGGAGGACTGATTCATCAACTGACGGAGGGTGTTGGTGGTAATCAGCAGGAGGTTTCCTTGCCCATGTTTGACCTGATGCCATGAGATTTCATGGGTCCTGAGTCAACGTTGAGGACTCCCAGGGCCACTCCCTCCTGACTGTATATCACTGTACCGCCACCTCCAGTGGGTCTGTCCTGCCGGTGGGACAAAAGATACCCAGAGATGGTAATGGAAGAGTCTAGGACGTTGGCTGAAAGGTATAATTCTGAGTATGACTGTCAGGCTGTTGCTTGACGAGTCTGTTGGACAGCTCTCCCAATTTTGGCACAAGTGTCCAGATTTTAGTGACTAGGCCTTTGCAGGGTCAACTGGGCTTGGTTTGCCTGTCGTGTCCGGTGGTCCGTCCAGTTTTATTCTTCTTATGACTTTTTTTTAAGTGAGATTTGCAACTGAGTGGCTTATTAGGCCATTTCAGAGGGCAATTAAGAATCAACCACATTACTGTGGGTCTGGAGTCACATATCGGCCAGACCAGGTAAGGACGGCAGGTTCCTTCCCTAAAGGACATTCGTGAACCAGATGGGTTTTCACGACAATCCGGTAGTTTCATGGCCACTATTACTGTTTCTTTTGGTTCCAGATTTTGTTTAATTAAATTTTAATTCCCCCAGCTGCCGTAGCGGGATTTGAACTCATTAATTCTGAGATATTAGTCCAGGCTGCTGGATTACTAGTCCAGTAACATAACCACTATGCTAGCATAGCCAGTACCGTACTCAGCACCCACAGCCCTCTGGGGTAGAGAATTCCAAAGATTCACAACCCTCTGTGAAGAAATTCCTCCAGTTTCTTCCTTCCTCCGAGCTGTTGAAGCTTGTGGTCCTTGACACCTGAAAGGAAAAAGTTTTTTTTTGTTAAATCGCCGGAGGAGGCGATGGATGAAATGGAGCGGCGGACCAGGACAGCTCTAGAGAAAGTGAGTCGGTGCTGCTGGAGAGAGGCCGAGAGCATGCATGTGGCGGTGCATGGCGTTGATTATGGATCTCGGGAAGCAGCAAGAGCAGTGGTTCGAGGAACGCTGACTATCATGGAGATATCTGTAATTACGGGTGGATCCGAAACATGAAGGGTGGAACTTGAGTCGGAGCTGGAGACAGTTGCTGAGGAAATAGATGTGGCTGTGAAAGCGAGTTTTAGAAGAAACCTGATCAAACACGAGAAGGGAAACAAAGTAATGAAGGTGAACAAGGTAAAAGAGACAAACAGAAATCCCGTCTGAGAGAAGAGCAGAACTTCAAGGTGGCAGTGAATTAAATGCTAAAAGCAAAATACTGCGGATGCTGGAAATCTGAAATAAAAACCAAGTGCTGGAGTAGCTCAGCGAGTCAGGCAGCATCTGTGGAGAAAGAGTTAACGTTTCAGGTCGAAGACCTTTCATCAGAACTGGAAGATGTTAAGAGTTAACAGTCTTTTTAAGCAAGTTCAGAGCCAGGGGAAGGTGGGGGAGGGGGAAGGGGAGGAGAGGAAAGAAAAAAAGGGGAAGGTCTGTGATAGGGTGGAGGGCAGGAGTGATTAAATGACAAAAGGGATGATGGTGCAAGGCAAGGAGGGTGGGAATGGGACAGGTTAAGAAAGAAAAGATGGGTCTGGAGGAGATGTAAATGGCAACAGCAGAACCATTAGTAGCACCTGCAGTCCCACAAAAAAAAACGTGGGAGCCATGGTTCTGATCTGAAGTTATTGAAATCAATGAGTCCAGAAGTTGTAAAGTGCCTAATCGAAAGATGAGGTGCAAACAGTGTAAGAGGCCAAACACAGAGCTCGGAGTGGGACAGTGAATTAAAATGGCAAGTGATCGGTAGGTCAGGGTTACACTTGCGGACTGAGCAGAGGTGTTCAGCAAAGCGATCACCCAATCTGCGTTTAGTCTCCCCAGTGTAGAGGAGATCGCATTGTGAGCAGCGAATACAGTATCCTAAATTGAAAGAAGTACATGTAAATCGTTTTCATTTGGAAGGGGTGTTTAGGGCCCTGGACGGTGGGAACGGAGGTGGTGAAGGGGCAGGTGTTGTAATCTCCTGCGCTCACACAGGGAGGTGCCGTGGGGAGGAGAGCAGGTGTTGGGGGTGATGGAAGAGTGGACCAGGGTGTCGCGGAGAGAGTGGTCCCGTCGGAATGCTGGAAGGGAAGGGGAAGGTGTGTTTGGTGGAGGGATCGCGCTGGAGGTAGGGGAAATACAATTAACATATACAATAAGGCAAACAAAATGAGACTATTCACCCTTATGCATTCCCTTAGTGCCTGTCGTTCATGTGCCATGTCTATCCTAGTGCTCCTATTTGGTGCATCCCCAGTGGCTGGAGCATAGGTGGTGGAAGGCTGCTGACCTTCAATGGAGGATCGTGCAGATAGCCTTGGAGGACGACCTCGAGCAGCTCTGGGCTGGGAGGGCCCGGCTGTAAACTGCACCATCTCTGCCTGGGCTGACAGGCATAGAAACAAAGAAAATAGGAGCAGGAATAGGCCATTCGGCCCTTCGAGTCTGCTCCGCCATTCAATATGACCATGGCTGATCCTCTATCTCAATACCATATTCCCGCTCTCTCCCCATACCCCTTGATGCCTTTTGTGTCCAGAAATCTATCTAGCTCCTTCTTAAATATATTCAGTGACTTGGCCTCCACAGCCTTCTGTGGTAGAGAATTCCACAGGTTCACCACCCTCTGAGTGAAGAAATTTCTCCTCATCTCAGTCCTAAATGTCCTACCCCGTATCCTGAGACTGTGACCCCTCATTCTAGACCCCCCAGCCAGGGGAAACATCCTCCCTGCATCCAGTCTGTCTAGCCCTGTCAGAATTTTATGTTTCAATGAGATCACCTCTCATTCTTCTAAATCCTAGAGAATACAGGCCGAGTCGACCCAATCTCTCCTCATACAACAATCCTGCCATCTCAGGAATCAGTCTGGTGAACCTTTGTTGCACTCCCTCTATGGCAAGTATATCCTTAGGTAAGGAGACCAAAACTGCACCCAATACTCCAGGTGTGGTCTCACCAAGGCCCTGTATAACTGCAGTAAGACATCCTTGCTCCTGTACTCAAATCCTCTTGCAATGATGCCCAACATACCATTTGCCTTCCTAACTGCTTGCTGCACCTGCATGTTTGCTTTCAGTGACTGGTGTACAAGGACACCCAGATCCCTTTGTACATCAACATTTCCCAATCTATCACCATTTAAATAATACTCTGCCTTTCTGTGTTTCCTTCTGAAGTGGGAACTTCACATTTATCCACGTTATACTGCATCTGCCATGTATTTGCCCACTCACTCAACTTGTCTAAATCGTCTTGAAGCCTCTTTGCATCCTCCTCACAACTCACGATCCCACCTAGTTTTGTGTCGTCAGCAAACTTGGAAATATTACGTTTGGTTCCCTCATCCAAATCATTGATATGTATTGTGAATAGCTGGGGCCCAAGCACTGATCCCTGCGGTACCCCACTAGTCACTGCCTGCCACCCCGAAAAAGACCCATTTATTCCTACTCTCTGTTTCCTGCCTGTTAACCAATTTTCAATCCATGCCAGTATATTACCCCCAATCCCATGTGCTTTAATTTTGCACATTAACCTCTTATGTGGGACTTTATCAAAGACCTTCTGAAAATCCAAATAAACCACATCCACTGGTTCTCCCTTATCTATTCTACCAGTTACATCCTCAAAAAAAAAAAACTCCAGTAGGTTTGTCAAACATGATTTCCCTTTCATAAATCCATGTTGACTTTGTCTAATCCCATTGATATTTTCTAAGTGTCCTGTTATCACATCCTTTATAATAGACTTTAGCATTTTCCCTACTACTGAGGTTAAGCTAACTGGTCTGCAGTTCCCTATTTTCTCTCTCTCTCCCTTTTTAAATAGCGGGGTTACATTTGCCACCCTCCAATCTCCAGCACTGTGGGAGAACAGTCACCACACAGACTGCAGCGGTTCAAGAAGGCGGCTCACCACCACCTTCTCGAGGGCAATTAGGGATGGGCAATAAATGCCGGCCTCGCCAGCGACACCCACATCCCATGAACGAATAAAAATAAAATCTGCAAGAACTGTTCCGTAATCTATAGAATTTTGGAAGATGACAACTAATGCTGCCATTATTTCTATGGCTACCTCTTTTAGTATTCTGGGTTGCAGATTATCAGGCCCTGGGGATTTATCTGCTTTCAGTCCCAGTAATTTCTCCAGCACTTTTTTTACTAATACTAATTTCCTTTAATTTCTCCTTCTCACTGGACCCTTGGTTCCCTAGCATTTCTGGGAAGTCACATGTGTCCTCTTCCATGAAGACAGAACGAAAGTATTTGTTTAATTGCTCTTCCATTTCCTTGTTCCCCATTATGAATTCTCCCATTTCTGACTGTAAGGGACCTACATTTGTCGCCACTAATCTTTCTTTTTACATACTTGAAGCTTTTGCAGTCCACTTTTATGTTCCTTGCAAGTTTACTCTCATACTCTCTCTTTCCCCTCTTAATCAATCTCTTGGTCCTTTTTTGCTGAATTCTAAATTGTTCCCAATCCTCAGGCTTGCAACTTTTTTGAGCAACTTTGACTCCTCTTTGGATCTAATACGATCCTTAATTTCTTTTGTTAGCCATGGTTGGGCCATTTTTCCTTTTTGTGTTTTTGCACCAGAAAGGAATGTATAATTGTTGCTATTCATGTATTCGTTCCTTAAATGTTAGCCATTGCCTATCCACTGTCATGCCTTTTAATGAAGCTTCCCAATCTATCATAGGAACAGGAGTAGGCCATTCAGCCCCTTGTGCCTGCTCTGCCATTTGATAAGATCATGGCTGATCTGTGATCTAACTCCATGGGCTCGATTTTAGGGTCGGGTTACCTGCGGGTTTCCAGCGGGGGGGCCCCGAAAATCCCGATCTCCGATCACGTGACCGGATTCGGACGAAATCCCGGCCACTTCCGGGTACCGCGCTGACGTGCGGGGCTGCGCGCGAAAGCCCCGCTGGTGGGAATCCCGCAGGCAATTAAAGCCAGCGGGGTTCCACTTGAGAGCACTTAACTTGCTCGTTGTGGTCAGTTAATGAGCTGAAGCAGCTGTCAAAAGAGGAAGTGTGGGATTTTAGGTTCAACGCAGTCAGTTTCCCACACTGGGGGAAACAGTACCCTTCAAACCAGGCGTGTTGCAGCCAGCAGCCTATGGCAGGTGCCAAGGTGCGCTCCACGGGGGAGAGCCCTCACCCACGCAGGAGGCCACCGCGTCACATAGGGCAACCCCTGCCCTCCACCAACCCCCGCCAAGCCAGAGGACAGACCGACACGAAACCGCAGCCCCAGTCCGAGGACCCACCCACCTACCCTGCACAACCCCTCACACCAACACCTGCCAGATGGGTGGTGCGTTGACATCGTCGGAGGACGAACAGGATGACCAGCCTCGCAGTCCACGCCGTCCGCCTCGGAGAGGTGGGGCCCCCCAACACGGTGCTGCGGCATACCCACCTGCACAGCAGGAGGGAGGGCAACCGCAGAGAGAGATGCGTCGCAGGAGGCACTACCCTCCGCACAGGATGTACAGAGCGAGGCTCAGCTTCATGGACCTCTCCGAGGAGCAGTGCATACGGAGGCTCAGAGTCAATCGCCAGGTAGTCGCCGACATCTGCAGCCTCCTTAACGACGAGCTGCTCCCTGATGGACCAAGCAGCATCTTCTTACCTGTCGCCGTCAAAGTCACCACTGCCCTCAACTTCTTCGCATCCGGTTCCTTCCAGGGTGCCACCGGGGACATCACCGGGGTCTGTCAGTCCTCTGCACACAAGTGCATAAGGCAGGTCACCGATGGGTTGTTCCGCAGGGCCTCCCACTACATCAACTTCGCCATGGACGAGGGCGGTTGGATTCCATGCCATGGCCGGCTTCCCACGGGTGCAGGGTGTAATCGACTGCACCCACATCGCAATACGGGCACCTCCGCATGAGCCAGGGCTGTTCATCAACAGGAAGGGGTATCACTCCATGAACGCCCAGCTCATCTGTGACCACCGCCAGAGATTCCTACACGTGTGCGCCAGATACCCCGGCAGCTGCCACGATGCCTTCGTCCTCAGGGAGTCCGCCGTCCCGCCCATCCTGCAGGCACCCAACGCCGGCAACGGCTGGCTCCTCGGCGACAAGGGGTATCCCCTCCACACGTGGCTCATGACACCTCTGAGGAACCCCATCACCGAGCCGGAGCGTCGGTACAATGACAGCCACACTGCTACCAGGTCTACAATTGAGCAGACCATAGGGCTTCTCAAGATGCGCTTCAGGTGCCTTGATCGTTCTGGGGGAGCGCTCCAATACACACCATTCAGAGTGGGACGAATCATAGTTGTCTGCTGTGCCCTGCACAACATGGCCCAACAGAGAGGGGTGCCGCTGGAGGAGGCCCCATCCACACCCGCCACCCACATTGAGGAAGGCGAGGGCGAGGAGGAGGAGGAGGAGGAGGACGACGCGCCAGAGGATGTTGGACGACCCATGCGCCGAGCCGCGACTCACCGTGATGGTCGCCGGGCCAGGGACGCACTCATACGTCAACGGTTCTCCTAGAGTCAGACACTGCGAGGTGCTCGCATCTCCTCACCTGCACATGCGAGCGGCCATACCAGCCCCCTCCACTGAAGAGTGCTGCCAGTAATCCTGCACCCACAGCAGTGTGCCCAATGGGTGGCAGCAGGTGTTCGCCGTCATGATGGCCTCCACGGAACGCAACTATTGCACAAGCCGCGGAAGAATGGACGAGAGGTGGCAGGAGTGGTGAGAATAGACTATTTAATATCTGGAATGTGACATTATATAAGAAACAAAGTACAAAATAATAAACACCCTGGTGTATTCCCTTTGTGATTATAAGGCCTTTGGAATTCTTCTCCGGGAACCCCTACGTGGTGCTACCCCTGTGGCTCCAGCAGAGGTAGTGGCAGGTTGCTCGTCTTCTTGCCTTGACCGGGTAGATGCTTTTGGCGGACGGCCCCTGGGTTTCGGTGCCCGTGAGGGCACCTCCACAGACTGCTCCTCCTGCACCGGGGCAGGGGCAGACTCGGCCACCTGGAGAGGAGGCACCATTGCGGGTACTGGTTGAGAGGTGGGCGACGGGTGGGACGTGGGGACGCCTTGAGAGGCGTCCCCGCTTCCATGTCCCCGGTCACCATCATCCCTCTCTTGGCCTCGGCCCACATCACCCCTTCCACCCTGCTGGACGGCAGTTTGGATGGCATGTGTGAGGCCTTGCAAGGCCACCCCTAGTGTATCCCTCAGCCTGTTGGTGGCGTCGGAATGTTGCTCACCCTGAATCCGTACAGACGTTGTCAGGGCCTGCAAGGACTCGAAGTGGAGCTGTGCGTGACGCTCGAGGGAGGCCAGCCTGTCCTCCACCGCAGACAGTCCCGCACCTACCCGCGACACTGTGTCGCCGGTACCCTCCTGTGCCTGCGCCACCAATGCCCACATGCAGGAGGTGGACTCCTCCATCGCCTGCGCTATTGTGGACAATGCGCGCGGCACCTCTGCCAGTACCTCAGCAATTAGCTGGTGGCCCTCGACGACTCTCCTTTTCACTGGTGGCCCCCTGGGTTCAGCATCTGGGTCCGGCTGAGCAGAGCCTGGAGATGAGTGCTCCCTCCGTCGCGGACCCTCCGCGGCTGCCCCTGCCACCAGGGTCTGCTCATGCTCACTCGTGCGCAGTGACTCACCAAGTGCTACCCCAACTAGTTGGCGAGGGGGACCCACCGAGGTGCGTGTCTCTGCGCTGGTGGATGGTTGGCTCTGATGTGACGATGCACCCTCAGAGACCGCCATGTCCTCTGAGGAATCGCCCTCCACGCTCGCTTGACCCAAAGACGGACCTGCAAGAGAACAGAGGGCACTTTGAGGCATGTGGACCAACTTGACAGTGCGCCTGATGGCAGGTGATGAGACGGTAACTCGCGATCATGGGTGTTGAGTGTCAGTTTTCCCTTACCGCCCGTTTCGGCAGGGACACACTCGCCATCGGCCACCGACAGGCAATGTCGCGTGCGGGCGAGGTCGAGCGCCTCCACCTCTGCGTCGGTGAGCTCCACCACTTGCGGCGGCCCACCTCCGGTGCGTGCCCTTTCCCTATTGTTCTTGCTTCTCTTCTCCTGTGAAGGCAAAACACAGATGTGTGAGTGGGTGCGTCTTGCATCGTGAGATGCATCGAGCATCGGTGTGGTTGGGTTGAGCGTGGCGCGGAACGGATGGGAGGAAGCGTGGGCCACGTGCCCATCCCATTGCATGGGGATTGGGGTGTGTGGTAGTGTTCGGGTGGGGTCAGGGATGGTGGGTACTTGCGTGCACGGCGAGGATGGTGAATGAGTGGCTGTGAGGATTGCTGATGGAGCGCAGTGGTGGCTGTGCAGGAGGGGGTTGTGATCTGCTTGGCGTGATGGTGGGGACGGGATGTGGGAGGGTGCGTTGGTGTACTCACCTTGCCAGACCTAGTCAGGTCATTGAAGCGCTTGCGGCACTGCTCCCAAGTCCTTGGGGTGTTGCCCCTGCTGCTCACCTCCGCCGCCACCTCTGCCCATGCCTTCCTGGTTGCGGCGGCAGGGAACTTGCGCCCATCTTCTGGGAAGAGTGTTTCCCTCCTCCTCCTCACGCCCTCCAGCATCAGCTGCAGTGCCAGATCTGAAAAACGGGGCGCAGCCTTTCCCCTTTGTTGAGCCATTCTCCCAGACCTCTTGCTTGCAGCAGGAGGGGCTTTGGGAGACTGCCCCTTTAACTGGAGCTCCTATATCGCGTCGACGGTACTGCGCATGCGCAGCCGGCCGGCACGCAGCTGGGGAGCGCAGAACCCGGAAGCAGGGCTTAATGGGTCCAATTATCCCGCGATCGCGTGGGGGACGCACACAATTAGCCGTCCGCGTTTTCCACGCTCCCGGAGGACAACCCGCTGGGAACCCGCAGGCCTGCTAAATTCGAGCCCCATATACCTGCCTTTGGCCCATATCCCTTAATACCTTTGGTTGCCAAAAAGCTATCTATCTCACATTTAAATTTAGCAATTGAGCTAGTATCAATTGCCATTTGTGGAAGAGAGTTCCAAACTTCTACCACCCTTTGTGTGTAGAAATATTTTCTAATCTCGCTCCTGAAAGGTCTGGCTCTAATTTTTAGACTCTGCCCCCTACTCCTAAAATTCCCAACCAGCAGAAATAGTTTCTCTCTATCCACCCTATCTGTTCCCCTTAATATCTTATAAACTTTGATCAGATCACCCCTTAACCTTCAAAACTCTAGAGAATACAACCCCAATTTGTGTAATCTCTCCTCGTAACTTAACCCTTGAAGTCCGGGTATCATTCTAGTAAACCTACGCTGCACTCCCTCCAAGGCCAATATGTCCTTCCGAAGGTGCGGTGCCCAGAACTGCTCACAGTACTCCAGGTGCAGTCCAACCAGGGTTTTGTATAGCTGCAGCATAACTTCTGCCCCCTTGCACTCTAGTCCTCCAGATAAAAAGGCCAGCATTCCATTAGCCTTCTTGATTATTTTCTGCACCTGTTCATGACACTTCAATGATCTATGTACCTGAACCACTAAGTCCCTTTGGACATCCACTGTTTTTAACTTTTTACCATTTAGAATGTACCCTGTTCTATCCTTTTTTGATCCAAAGTGGATGACCTCACATTTGTCTACATTGAATTCCATTTGCCACAGTTTTGCCCATTCACCTAATCAATCAATATCCCTTTGTAATTTTATGTTTTCATCTACACTGTTTTCAATGCCACCAATCTTTGTGTCATTGGCAAACTTAAATACGAGACTTTCTATGCCTTCATCTAAGTCGTTAATAAATATTGTGAATAATTGAGGCCCCAAGACACATCCCTGCGGGACTCCACTAGTCACATCCTGCCAATGTGAGTACCTTCCCATTATCCCTACTCTCTGTCGCCTTTCGCTCAGCCAACTTCCTAACCAAGTCCGTACTTTTCCCTCGATTCCATGGGATTCTATCTTGGCTAACAGTCACTTATGTGGGACCTTATCAAATGCCTTCTGGATGTCCATATAAATATCATAGCCAACTCCTCATACCTTCGTCATTTCCTTTTAGATTTAGGACCCTAGTTTCGGATTGGACTACTTCACTTTCCATCTTAATGAATTCTATCATGTTATGGTCACTCTTCCCGAAAGGACCCTGCACAACAAGATTATTAATCAACCCCTTCTCATTGCGCATCTCATTGCACAGCCTGTCTATATCCCCTTGTAGGTTTTTTATGTCCTCCTCACTCTCTACTGTCCCTCCCATCTTTGTATCATCTGCAAACTTTGATATGTTACACTCGGTCCCCTCCTCCAAATCGTTAATATAGATTGTAAAGAGTTGGGGACCCAGCACCAACCCCTGCGGAACACCACTGGCTACTGGTTGCCAGTCCGAGAATGAACCATTTATCCCAACTCTCTGCTTCCTGTTAGATAACCAATCCTCCACCCATGCCAGAATATTACCCCCAATCCAGTGATTTTTTTATCTTGAGCAATAATCTTTTATGTGGCACCTTGTCGAATGCCTTCTGGAAGTCTAAATACACTACGTCCACTGGTTCCCCTTTATCCACCCTGTACGTTATGTCCTCAAAGAACTCAAGCAAATTTGTCAGACATGACTTCCCCTTCGTAAAGCCATGCTGACTTTGTCCTATTAAATTATGTTTATCTAAATGTTCCGCGACTGTCTCCTTAATAATAGACTCCAAAATTTTACCCACCACAGATGTTAGGCTAACCGGTCTATAATTTCCAGCCTTCTACCTACTACCCTTTTTAAATAAGGGTGTTACATTAGCAGTTTTCCAATCTGCCAGGACCTTTGCTGAGTCCAGAGAATTTTGGAAAATTATTACCAAAGCATCCACAATCCCTACTGCCACTTCCCTCAAGACCCTAGGATGGAAGCCATCAGGTCCAGGGGATTTATCCGCCTTGAGTCCCATTATTTTACTGAGTACCAATTCCTTAGTGATTTTAATCTTATTTAGCTCCTCCCCCCCCCCCCCCCCAGAGCCCCCTGTTTGTCCAGTGTTGGGATATTCTTAGTGTCCTCTACCGTAAAGACTGAAACAAAATATTTGTTCAGCATTTTTGCCATCTCCATGTTTCCCACCATTAATTTCCCGGTCTCATCCTCTAAGGGACCTACGTTTGCCTTAGCCACCCTTTTTCTTTTTATATAACTGTAGAAACTCTTGCGATCTGTTTTTATATTTTTTGCTAATTTATTTTCAGAATCTATCTTCCCTTTTCTTAATCGATCCTTTAGTTACTTTTTGCTGTCTTTTGAAGACTTCCCAATCTTCTATCCTCCCACTAAGTTTGGCTACCTTATATGTCCTTGTTTTTAGTCGGATACTGTCCTTAATTTCTTTACTTAGCCACGGATGGCTGTCATTTCTTTTACACCCTTTTTTCCTCAGTGGAATATATATTTTTTGAAAGTTGTAAAATAACTCCTTAAATGAACACCACTGCTCAAGTACCGTCTTACCCTTTAATCTATTTTCCCAGTCCACTTTAATCAATTCCGCTCTCATACCATCATAGTCTCCTTTATTCAAGCTCAGTACGCTTGTTTGAGAACCAACCTTCTCACCCTCTAATTGGATATGGAATTTAACCATGTTATGGTCACTCATTCCAAGGGGATCCTTAACTGGACATTATTAATTAATCCTGGCTCATTACACAGGACCAGGTCCAAGGTTGCTTGCCCCCTTGTCGGATCAGTTACATACTGCTCAAGAAATCCATCCCTAATACACTCAATAAACTCTTCCTCAAGGCTGCCCTGCCCAATTTGATTTGTCCAGTTAATATGATAGTTAAAATCCCCCATAATTATAGCTGTTCCCTTATTACATGCCCTGACTATTTCCTGATTAATACTTCTTCCAGCAGAGTTGCAACTATTAGGAGGCCTATATACTACGCCCACTAGTGTTTTTTTCCCCTTATTATTCCTTATCTCTACCCAAACTGTTTCATTATCCTGATCCTTTGTCCCAATATCATTTATCTGTATTACAGTGATTCCTTCCTTTATTAACATAGCCACCCCACCTCCCCTTCCTTCCTGCCTGTCCTTCCTGATTGTTAAATACCCTGACATATTTATTTCCCAGTCATTGTCACCCTGCAGCCATGTTTCTGTCATAACCACAAGATCATACCCATACGTAGTTATTTGTGCTGTTAACTCGTCCATTTTGTTACGGATGCTACGTGCATTTTCTGAGCCAATATCCTCTCTCTCTCTTGCTCTGATTTCATCCTTTACTAACAACTCCACCCCACCTCCTTTTCCTTTTTGCCTGTCCTTCCTAAATATCGAATACCTTTTGGATATTCAGCTCCCAGCCTTGGTCACCCTGCAGCCATGTCTCTGTAATTGCAATTATATCATATCCGTTTACATCTATTTGCGCTGTTAATTCATCTACCTGATTACGAATGCTTCGTGCATTCAGATACAGTGCCTTTAGATTTGTCTTTTTAACATTTTTAGACATCTTAACATTTTTTTGTACTATGGCCCTATTTGTCTTATTACCATTTTTTCTTACCCAGACCCTTTTTGTTTGTACGCTCTGTCCCTTCCTGACACAATCTGGTTATCCTTACCCCAATCACTTTCCTGCACTGCTTCCTTGTCTTTTCTCGTTCGCATTCCAGATTTCTCTCCACCGGGACCCCCGCCCACCCCCCTTAGTTTAAAGCCATATCTACCTCCCTAGTGTAGTCTGTCCCAAGTCCCAACGGAACAGCTCTCTCTTTCCCCAGTACTAGTGCCAGTGCTCCATGAATCAAAACCCACTTCTCCCACACCAATCTTTAAGCCACGCATTCATCTCTCTGATCTGATTTACCCTGTGCCAATTTGCTTGTGGCTCAGGAAATAATCCAGAGATTATTACCTTTTGTGGTTCTGCTTTTTAATTTAGTCCCTAGCTGCTCAAACTCTCAGCAGAACCTTTTTCTTATCCCTACCTATATCGTTGGTACCTTCGTGGGCCACGACAACTGCATCCTCCCACTCCAAGTTCTTCTCCAGCCCGAAGGAGATGTCCTTAACCCTGGCACCGGGGTCGGCAACATAGCCTTCGGGACTCGTGCTCCTGGCTGCAAAGAACAGTATTTCCATCCCCCTAACTATTCTGTCGCCTACAACAACCACCTTCCTTTTTACTCCACCGCCCCCCCCCCCCCCCCGTGGGTCCATGGGAAGAAAATGTCGTCGATGTATCTGGTGTATAGTGTTGGTTGGAGGTCCTGTGCAGTGAAGAAGTCGTGCTCGAACTTGTGCATGAAAATGTTGGCGTATTGGGGTGCGAATTTGGTCCCCATGTCTGTTCCGTGTGTTTGGGTAAAGAACTGGTTATCGAAGGTGAAGACATTGTGATCCAGGATGAAGCGGATGAGTTGTCGGATGGCGTCTGGAGATTGGCTGTTGTTGATGTTGAGTACTGAGGCTGTCGCAGTGATGCCGTCATCGTGGGGGATACTGGTGTATAGTGCCGAGACGTCCATCATGGTGAGGAATGTTCCTGGTTCAACTGGTCCGTGGGCTCTGAGTTTTTGTAGGAAGTCTGTAGTGTCGTGACAAGCTGGGGGTTCCCTGTACGATGGGTTTCAGGATGCCCTTAACGTAACCAGAGAGGTTCTCACACAGGGTTCTGTTGCCTGTTACGATAGGACGTCCGGGTGTGTTGGCTTTGTGTATCTTTGGGTTTCCCCTGGGCTGCTCCATTGTATAATTTTGGCTGTTTGCTCCAGGAGCCCTTTAAATAGGGCTCCTCCAGCTGACAGCCCGTGATGCGGGTGCGCAGTCTGCCCGCTGCGCAGGTTTATAACAGGAAACCCAGAAGCCATGTTATGTGGCTCCAATTTACCCGCGATCGCGTGGGGAACGGACTGATTTTACTGGGTGGGTTACACACGGACCCAGTCGCCCCCAGCTGCCATCCCGCCTCCCTGTAAATATCTGGGCCAAAGTCTTTAGTGCTGTCTTTTTACTATTTGCAATCTCTAGTTTTATCTGCTGGCGCACTCTTAAGTTTGCATGCCCTGTTCCTTCCTGCCACACTCTGATTCTCATTTCCTTTATTGCTACCTTGCGCTCTTGCCTTGCCTTTTTACTTTAATTTATCACATCTTCTCTTACTTGATCACTCTCCCCCATTATTTAGTTTAAAGCCCTCTCCACCGCCCTAGTTATACGATTTGCCAGAACACTGGCCCCAAGACCTCGTGTTGGTGTTCTCACCACCTGCCGCAGGCCCAGTCTGGCAGCTATGTCCTTCAGGACTCGGCCAGCTCGGTCAGTAGTGGTGCTACCAAGCCACTCTTGGTGATGGGTATTAAAGTCCCCCACCCAGAGTACATTCTGTGCCCTTGCTACCCTCAGTGCTTCCTCCAAGTGGTGCTCAACATGGAGGAGGACTGATTCATCAGCTGACGGAGGGTGTTGGTGGTAATCAGCAGGAGGTTTCCTTGCCCATGTTTGACCTGATGCCATGAGATTTCATGGGTCCTGAGTCAACGTTGAGGACTCCCAGGGCCACTCCCTCCTGACTGTATATCACTGTACCGCCACCTCCAGTGGGTCTGTCCTGCCGGTGGGACAAAAGATACCCAGAGATGGTAATGGAAGAGTCTAGGACGTTGGCTGAAAGGTATAATTCTGAGTATGACTGTCAGGCTGTTGCTTGACGAGTCTGTTGGACAGCTCTCCCAATTTTGGCACAAGTGTCCAGATTTTAGTGACTAGGCCTTTGCAGGGTCAACTGGGCTTGGTTTGCCTTTGTCGTGTCCGGTGGTCCGTCCAGTTTTATTCTTCTTATGACTTTTTTTTAAGTGAGATTTGCAACTGAGTGGCTTATTAGGCCATTTCAGAGGGCAATTAAGAATCAACCACATTACTGTGGGTCTGGAGTCACATATCGGCCAGACCAGGTAAGGACGGCAGGTTCCTTCCCTAAAGGACATTCGTGAACCAGATGGGTTTTCACGACAATCCGGTAGTTTCATGGCCACTATTACTGTTTCTTTTGGTTCCAGATTTTGTTTAATTAAATTTTAATTCCCCCAGCTGCCGTAGCGGGATTTGAACTCATTAATTCTGAGATATTAGTCCAGGCTGCTGGATTACTAGTCCAGTAACATAACCACTATGCTAGCATAGCCAGTACCGTACTCAGCACCCACAGCCCTCTGGGGTAGAGAATTCCAAAGATTCACAACCCTCTGTGAAGAAATTCCTCCAGTTTCTTCCTTCCTCCGAGCTGTTGAAGCTTGTGGTCCTTGACACCTGAAAGGAAAAAGTTTTTTTTTGTTAAATCGCCGGAGGAGGCGATGGATGAAATGGAGCGGCGGACCAGGACAGCTCTAGAGAAAGTGAGTCGGTGCTGCTGGAGAGAGGCCGAGAGCATGCATGTGGCGGTGCATGGCGTTGATTATGGATCTCAGGAAGCAGCAAGAGCAGTGGTTCGAGGAACGCTGACTATCATGGAGATATCTGTAATTACGGGTGGATCCGAAACATGAAGGGTGGAACTTGAGTCGGAGCTGGAGACAATTGCTGAGGAAATAGATGTGGCTGTGAAAGCGAGTTTTAGAAGAAACCTGATCAAACACGAGAAGGGAAACAAAGTAATGAAGGTGAACAAGGTAAAAGAGACAAACAGAAATCCCGTCTGAGAGAAGAGCAGAACTTCAAGGTGGCAGTGAATTAAATGCTAAAAGCAAAATACTGTGGATGCTGGAAATCTGAAATAAAAACCAAGTGCTGGAGTAGCTCAGCGAGTCAGGCAGCATCTGTGGAGAAAGAGTTAACGTTTCAGGTCGAAGACCTTTCATCAGAACTGGAAGATGTTAAGAGTTAACAGTCTTTTTAAGCAAGTTCAGAGCCAGGGGAGGGGGAAGGGGAGGAGAGGAAAGAAAAAAAGGGGAAGGTCTGTGATAGGGTGGAGGGCAGGAGTGATTAAATGACAAAAGGGATGATGGTGCAAGGCAAGGAGGGTGGGAATGGGACAGGTTAAGAAAGAAAAGATGGGTCTGGAGGAGCTGTAAATGGCAACAGCAGAACCATTAGTAGCACCTGCAGTCCCACAAAAAAAAACGTGGGAGCCATGGTTCTGATCTGAAGTTATTGAAATCAATGAGTCCAGAAGTTGTAAAGTGCCTAATCGAAAGATGAGGTGCAAACAGTGTAAGAGGCCAAACACAGAGCTCGGAGTGGGACAGTGAATTAAAATGGCAAGTGATCGGTAGGTCAGGGTTACACTTGCGGACTGAGCAGAGGTGTTCAGCAAAGCGATCACCCAATCTGCGTTTAGTCTCCCCAGTGTAGAGGAGATCGCATTGTGAGCAGCGAATACAGTATCCTAAATTGAAAGAAGTACATGTAAATCGTTTTCATTTGGAAGGGGTGTTTAGGGCCCTGGACGGTGGGAACGGAGGTGGTGAAGGGGCAGGTGTTGTAATCTCCTGCGCTCACACAGGGAGGTGCCGTGGGGAGGAGAGCAGGTGTTGGGGGTGATGGAAGAGTGGACCAGGGTGTCGCGGAGAGAGTGGTCCCGTCGGAATGCTGGAAGGGAAGGGGAAGGTGTGTTTGGTGGAGGGATCGCGCTGGAGGTAGGGGAAATACAATTAACATATACAATAAGGCAAACAAAATGAGACTATTCACCCTTATGCATTCCCTTAGTGCCTGTCGTTCATGTGCCATGTCTATCCTAGTGCTCCTATTTGGTGCATCCCCAGTGGCTGGAGCATAGGTGGTGGAAGGCTGCTGACCTTCAATGGAGGATCGTGCAGATAGCCTTGGAGGACGACCTCGAGCAGCTCTGGGCTGGGAGGGCCCGGCTGTGAACTGCACCATCTCTGCCTGGGCTGACAGGCATAGAAACATAGAAAATAGGAGCAGGAATAGGCCATTCGGCCCTTCGAGTCTGCTCCGCCATTCAATATGACCATGGCTGATCCTCTATCTAAATACCATATTCCCGCTCTCTCCCCATACCCCTTGATGCCTTTTGTGTCTAGAAATCTATCTAGCTCCTTCTTAAATATATTCAGTGACTTGGCCTCCACAGCCTTCTGTGGTAGAGAATTCCACAGGTTCACCACCCTCTGAGTGAAGAAATTTCTCCTCATCTCAGTCCTAAATGTCCTACCCCGTATCCTGAGACTGTGACCCCTCATTCTAGACCCCCCAGCCAGGGGAAACATCCTCCCTGCATCCAGTCTGTCTAGCCCTGTCAGAATTTTATGTTTCAATGAGATCACCTCTCATTCTTCTAAATCCTAGAGAATACAGGCCTAGTCTACTCAATCTCTCCTCATACAACAATCCTGCCATCTCAGGAATCAGTCTGGTGAACCTTCGCTGCACTCCCTCTATGGCAAGTATATCCTTAGGTAAGGAGACCAAAACTGCACACAATACTCCAGGTGTGGTCTCACCAAGGCTCTGTATAACTGCAGTAAGACATCCTTGCTCCTGTACTCAAATCCTCTTGCAATGATGCCCAACATACCATTTGCCTTCCTAACTGCTTGCTGCACCTGCATGTTTGCTTTCAGTGACTGGTGTACAAGGACACCCAGGTCCCTTTGTACATCAACATTTCCCAATCTATCACCATTTAAATAATACTCTGCCTTTCTGTGTTTCCTTCCGAGGTGGAGAACTTCACATTTATCCACATTATATTGCATCTGCCATGTATTTGCCCACTCACTCAACTTGTCTAAATCGCCTTGAAGCCTCTTTGCATCCTCCTCACAACTCACGATCCCACCTAGTTTTGTGTCGTCAGCAAACTTGGAAATATTACGTTTGGTTCCCTCATCCAAATCATTGATATGTATTGTGAATAGCTGGGGCCCAAGCACTGATCCCTGCGGTACCCCACTAGTCACCGCCTGCCACCCCGAAAAAGACCCATTTATTCCTACCCTCTGTTTCCTGTCTGTTAACCAATTTTCAATCCATGCCAGTATATTACCGCCAATCCCATGTGCTTTAATTTTGCACATTAACCTCTTATGTGGGACTTTATCAAAGACCTTCTGAAAATCCAAACAAACCACATCCACTGGTTCTCCCTTATCTATTCTACCAGTTACATCCTCAAAAAACTCCAGTAGGTTTGTTAAACATGATTTCCCTTTCATAAATCCATGTTGACTTTGTCTAATCCCATTGATATTTTCTAAGTGTCCTGTTATCACATCCTTTATAATAGACTTTAGCATTTTCCCTACTACTGAGGTTAAGCTAACTGGTCTGCAGTTCCCTATTTTCTCTCTCTCTCCCTTTTTAAATAGCGGGGTTACATTTGCCACCCTCCAATCTCCAGCACTGTGGGAGAACAGTCACCACACAGACTGCAGCGGTTCAAGAAGGCGGCTCACCACCACCTTCTCGAGGGCAATTAGGGATGGGCAATAAATGCCGGCCTTGCCAGCAACGCCCACATCCCATGAACGAATAAAAATAAAATCTGCAAGAACTGTTCCATAATCTATAGAATTTTGGAAGATGACAACTAATGCTGCCATTATTTCTATGGCTACCTCTTTTAGTATTCTGGGTTGCTGATTATCAGGCCCTGGGGATTTATCTGCTTTCAGTCCCAGTAATTTCTCCAGCAATTTTTTTACTAATACTAATTTCCTTCAATTTCTCCTTCTCACTGGACCCTTGGTTCCCCAGCATTTCTGGGAAGTCACATGTGTCCCCTTCCATGAAGACAGAACGAAAGTATTTGTTTAATTGCTCTTCCATTTCCTTGTTCCCCATTATGAATTCTCCCATTTCTGACTGTAAGGGACCTACATTTGTCGTCACTAATCTTTCTTTTTACATACTTGAAGCTTTTGCAGTCCACTTTTATGTTCCTTGCAAGTTTACTCTCATACTCTCTCTTTCCCCTCTTAATCAATCTCTTGGTCCTTTTTTGCTGAATTCTAAATTGCTCCCAATCCTCAGGCTTGCAACTTTTTTGAGCAACTTTGACTCCTCTTTGGATCTAATACGATCCTTAATTTCTTTTGTTAGCCATGGTTGGGCCATTTTTCCTTTTTGTGTTTTTGCGCCAGAAAGGAATGTATAATTGTTGCTATTCATGTATTCGTTCCTTAAATGTTAGCCATTGCCTATCCACTGTCATGCCTTTTAATGAAGCTTCCCAATCTATCATAGGAACAGGAGTAGGCCATTCAGCCCCTTGTGCCTGCTCTGCCATTTGATAAGATCATGGCTGATCTGTGATCTAACTCCATATACCTGCCTTTGGCCCATATCCCTTAATACCTTTGGTTGCCAAAAAGCTATCTATCTCACATTTAAATTTAGCAATTGAGCTAGTATCAATTGCCGTTTGTGGAAGAGAGTTCCAAACTTCTACCACCCTTTGTGTGTAGAAATATTTTCTAATCTCGCTCCTGAAAGGTCTGGCTCTAATTTTTAGACTGTGCCCCCTACTCCTAAAATTCCCAACCAGCAGAAATAGTTTCTCTCTATCCACCCTATCTGTTCCCCTTAATATCTTATAAACTTTGATCAGATCACCCCTTAACCTTCAAAACTCTCGAGAATACAACCCCAATTTGTGTAATCTCTCCTCGTAACTTAACCCTTGAAGTCCGGGTATCATTCTAGTAAACCTACGCTGCACTCCCTCCAAGGCCAATATGTCCTTCCGAAGGTGCGGTGCCCAGAACTGCTCACAGTACTCCAGGTGCGGTCTAACCAGGCTTTTGTACAGCTGCAGCATAACTTCTGCCCCCTTGTAGTCTAGTCCTCTAGATAAAAAGGCCAGCATTCCATTAGCCTTCTTGATTATTTTCTGCACCTGTTCATGACACTTCAATGATCGATGTACCTGAACCCCTAAGTCCCTTTGGACATCCACTGTTTTTAACTTTTTACCATTTAGAATGTACCCTGTTCTATCCTTTTTTGATCCAAAGTGGATGACCTCACATTTGTCTACATTGAATTCCATTTGCCACAGTTTTGCCCATTCACCTAATCTATCAATATCCCTTTGTAATTTTATGTTTTCATCTACACTGTTTTCAATGCCACCAATCTTTGTGTCATTGGCAAACTTAAATACGAGACTTTCTATGCCTTCATCTAAGTCGTTAATAAATATTGTGAATAATTGAGGCCCCAAGACACATCCCTGCAGGACTCCACTAGTCACATCCTGCCAATGTGAGTACCTTCCCATTATCCCTACTCTCTGTCGCCTTTCGCTCAGCCAACTTCCTAACCAAGTCCGTACTTTTCCCTCGATTCCATGGGATTCTATCTTGGCTAACAGTCACTTATGTGGGACCTTATCAAATGCCTTCTGGATGTCCATATAAATATCATAGCCAACTCCTCATACCTTCGTCATTTCCTTTTAGATTTAGGACCCTAGTTTTGGATTGGACTACTTCACTTTCCATCTTAATGAATTCTATCATGTTATGGTCACTCTTCCCGAAAGGACCCTGCACAACAAGATTATTAATCAACCCCTTCTCATTGCGCATCTCATTGCACAGCCTGTCTATATCCCCTTGTAGGTTTTTTATGTCCTCCTCACTCTCTACTTTCCCTCCCATCTTTGTATCATCTGCAAACTTTGATATGTTACACTCGGTCCCCTCCTCCAAATCGTTAATATAGATTGTAAAGAGTTGGGGACCCAGCACCAACCCCTGCGGAACACCACTGGCTACTGGTTGCCAGTCCGAGAATGAACCATTTATCCCAACTCTCTGCTTCCTGTTAAATAACCAATCCTCCACCCATGCCAGAATATTACCCCCAATCCAGTGATTTTTTTATCTTGAGCAATAATCTTTTATGTGGCACCTTGTCGAATGCCTTCTGGAAGTCTAAATACACTACGTCCACTGGTTCCCCTTTATCCACCCTGTACGTTATGTCCTCAAAGAACTCAAGCAAATTTGTCAGACATGACTTCCCCTTCGTAAAGCCGTGCTGACTTTGTCCTATTAAATTATGTTTATCTAAATGTTCCGCGACTGTCTCCTTAATAATAGACTCCAAAATTTTACCCACCACAGATGTTAGGCTAACCGGTCTATAATTTCCAGCCTTCTGCCTACTACCCTTTTTAAATAAGGGTGTTACATTAGCAGTTTTCCAATCTGCCAGGACCTTTGCTGAGTCCAGAGAATTTTGGAAAATTATTACCAAAGCATCCACAATCCCTACTGCCACTTCCCTCAAGACCCTAGGATGGAAGCCATCAGGTCCAGGGGATTTATCCGCCTTGAGTCCCATTATTTTACTGAGTACCAATTCCTTAGTGATTTTAATCTTATTTAGCTCCTCCCCCCCCCCCCCAGAGCCCCCTGTTTGTCCAGTGTTGGGATATTCTTAGTGTCCTCTACCGTAAAGACTGAAACAAAATATTTGTTCAGCATTTTTGCCATCTCCATGTTTCCCACCATTAATTTCCCGGTCTCATCCTCTAAGGGACCTACGTTTGCCTTAGCCACCCTTTTTCTTTTTATATAACTGTAGAAACTCTTGCGATCTGTTTTTATATTTTTTGCTAATTTATTTTCAGAATCTATCTTCCCTTTTCTTAATCGATCCTTTAGTTACTTTTTGCTGTCTTTTGAAGACTTCCCAATCTTCTATCCTCCCACTAAGTTTGGCTACCTTATATGTCCTTGTTTTTAGTCGGATACTGTCCTTAATTTCTTTACTTAGCCACGGATGGCTGTCATTTCTTTTACACCCTTTTTTCCTCAGTGGAATATATATTTTTTGAAAGTTGTAAAATAACTCCTTAAATGAACACCACTGCTCAAGTACCGTCTTACCCTTTAATCTATTTTCCCAGTCCACTTTAATCAATTCCGCTCTCATACCATCATAGTCTCCTTTATGCAAGCTCAGTACGCTTGTTTGAGAACCAACCTTCTCACCCTCTAATTGGATATGGAATTTAACCATGTTATGGTCACTCATTCCAAGGGGATCCTTAACTGGACATTATTAATTAATCCTGGCTCATTACACAGGACCAGGTCCAAGGTTGCTTGCCCCCTTGTAGGATCAGTTACATACTGCTCAAGAAATCCATCCCTAATACACTCAATAAACTCTTCCTCAAGGCTGCCCTGCCCAATTTGATTTGTCCAGTTAATATGATAGTTAAAATCCCCCATAATTATAGCTGTTCCCTTATTACATGCCCTGACTATTTCCTGATTAATACTTCTTCCAGCAGAGTTGCAACTATTAGGAGGCCTATATACTATGCCCACTAGTGTTTTTTTCCCCTTATTATTCCTTATCTCTACCCAAACTGTTTCATTATCCTGATCCTTTGTCCCAATATCATTTCTCTGTATTACAGTGATTCCTTCCTTTATTAACATAGCCACCCCACCTCCCCTTCCTTCCTGCCTGTCCTTCCTGATTGTTAAATACCCTGACATATTTATTTCCCAGTCATTGTCACCCTGCAGCCATGTTTCTGTCATAACCACAAGATCATACCCATACGTAGTTATTTGTGCTGTTAACTCGTCCATTTTGTTACGGATGCTACGTGCATTTTCTGAGCCAATATCCTCTCTCTCTCTTGCTCTGATTTCATTCTTTACTAACAACTCCACCCCACCTCCTTTTCCTTTTTGCCTGTCCTTCCTAAATATCGAATACCTTTTGGATATTCAGCTCCCAGCCTTGGTCACCCTGCAGCCATGTCTCTGTAATTGCAATTATATCATATCCGTTTACATCTATTTGCGCTGTTAATTCATCTACCTGATTACGAATGCTTAGTGCATTCAGATACAGTGCCTTTAGATTTGTCTTTTTAACATTTTTAGACATCTTAACATTTTTTTGTACTATGGCCCTATTTGTCTTATTACCATTTTTTCTTACCCAGACCCTTTTTGTTTGTATGCTCTGTCCCTTCCTGACACAATCTGGTTATCCTTACCCCAATCACTTTCCTGCCCTGCTTCCTTGTCTTTTCTCGTTCGCATTCTAGATTTCTCTCCACCGGGACCCCCGCCCACCCCCCTTAGTTTAAAGCCATATCTACCTCCCTAGTGTAGTCTGTCCCAAGTCCCAACGGAACAGCTCTCTCTTTCCCCAGTACTAGTGCCAGTGCTCCATGAATCAAAACCCACTTCTCCCACACCAATCTTTGAGCCACGCATTCATCTCTCTGATCTGATTTACCCTGTGCCAATTTGCTTGTGGCTCAGGTAATAATCCAGAGATTATTACCTTTTGTGGTTCTGCTTTTTAATTTAGTCCCTAGCTGCTCAAACTCTCAGCAGAAACTTTTTCTCATCCCTTCCTATATCGTTGGTACCTTCGTGGGCCACGACAACTGCATCCTCCCCCTCCCACTCCAAGTTCTTCTCCAGCCCGAAGGAGATGTCCTTAACCCTGGCACTGGGGTCGGCAACATAGCCTTCGGGACTCGTGCTCCTGGCTGCAAAGAACAGTATCTCCATCCCCCTAACTATTCTGTCGCCTACAACAACCACCTTCCCTTTTACTCCCCCCCCCCCCCCCCCCCCAACTTGAACCGCTTCCTGTACTATGGTGCCATGGTCAGTTTGCTCGTCCTCCCCGCACTTGTCCACAAGGGTTGCAAGAACCTCGAATCTGCAACAGCAAGGACGCTGGCGGAGCGGCAGTGGTGGGAGCAGGAACGCTGTCATCCTGAGAGGACAGCAGGTTCGTCTTCCATGGAGCCACTGCCACTCTTCCGGGGCGGCGCCTCAGCACTGCTGGTGGTCTGCTGGAGAACAGATTGCTGGAGTGCTGAGATGCCCTGGGTGCCCCATTCCCCAAGTGTTATCCACAGCCACGATGGCAGCTGTCTCACCTCCAAATGCAGCACACAGACCTGTTTCAGCAGCAATGGAAGCTGAGATGTCGGTCATCAGATGCTGCATCATGGTGGGGTCCACAGGTGTGCTGATGGAGGTGACCACCTGTTCCACGTGAGAGGGGATGGGCTCCAAGCTCTATGCAAAGCCGGAGCTGAACAACTCCATGCCTCTTGACATTGTGCACAGGCTTTCTAGTGCACCAAGCATTTGGTGGCGTACACCCGTTAGCCGCCTGCTGTAGCCTGGCACGTCGAAGTCGTCATCTGACTCCTTTGCAGCAGAAATAGTGAGCGAGATCTCCCTCCGAGCTGGCACCGGTGGTATCCGTTCCCCGCCCCGGCTCCTGAGACTTGTGCCCAGTGTGTCTCCACGTTCGGATCACTCCTCTATCCTTGTCTCTAAACTACACGCAGTGTTAGTATCTGAGCTAGTGGCTGCGAGTGTAAGATCGAGTGACAGTGTGTCTGTATCTTCACTGTCGTCGTCTTCCTCTGTCTCCTCCGAGACTGCCGGTTCCAGGTCTTGGGGTATCTGCAATGACAAAGGGAGGTGGGTTGAGTTGTGGTGAGGGGAGAGGAGAAAGTAAGACATGCTGACACCATCTGTAGCACGTGAGTCAGAAAACATTATGGAATGAGGGAGAAGTGGGAAGCGAGGAGGAGAATTAGGTATGCAGAGACCCTAATCATCGATAGGTTCAACACCGCCAGTGGCCATGGCTGTAGCGACGGCCCGCCCAATGATCCCCAGCACTGTGTCCTCCATGAAACTCTTGCCACAGTCCGGGCATTGGAACACCCTCACTTGGGCATGTCTCCTGGTGCTTCTCCGACCACTGTGGCGTCTTAAACCCTTTCCCACAGACTGAGCAGATAAAGGGCTTCCCTGCAACTCCCACAGGCTGCTGTTCTGCAGGCCTAGGCCTGATCAGGGATGGGGAGCCGCTGGGTTCAAGCTTCCTGTTTTCAAATCTTCGATCTCCAATACGCGCAGGCCCCGGTGTCTCTGCCCTCCTCTGCAGGCCTAGTCCTTCTCCTGAGCTGGAGCTCCTAATCCTACTCTCCACTGGAAAGGGGGTACTGGGGAACCAGCCGAGAGTTCCAGTCCCTTTCAGTGTTCACTTTCTAGAACTTCTATGACTGCCTCTCTCCCTTCTGTTCTTTTATCCTTTAACATGCTTTGGGTTTGCTTAAATGTGTCATTGACTTCTGTGGCTTACATTTCACATTCTTCTAAGCCTTCACAATCTACTTTTTATAGTGGTACTGTTATAATTGGATCGCCTTGTGGTGAAGTATAGAATACTAGAGCCTGGTCTTTAGTTGTTTCCAAACCTTTTTTCATAGAGATTCCCCTTACACACACATGCGCGCGCACGCACACGCACACACACGCACACACCTCCTATATTAGGGATACAAGAGAATCCACATTTGATACCCACCGCCTGAATATAATTAACACGCATTAATATAATTCATAAAGTTAAAGGTACCACTACTTCAGGAACTGTGTCACAGCACCAATCTAAGAAGATTATTTCTATCCATTCCCTATCAAATTCAATCTGTAGGGACCACCGATTTACAGAGGGATAAACGTACATTATTTTGTCAATTCATTAACGTTATGCATGGAATGAATAATACAGCCTTAACTTGGAGAGTTGCATTCCAAGACCTCCAGGTGATCAGATCCTCAGTCTTTGGAGCCGTCCAAACTCGTCATCGACCATTCCTTCTTTATCGGTGTTTGCCAGACGTCCTGACGTCTCCTCTTCAGAATCTCTTGATTCTGGCTGCACATCTTGGCGTAGGTGTCTGCCTTCTTTATACCTCATCTCTGCTTTCATATCTACATCAAACAAGCTCCAATTAAGAAAAGGATAGATTAAAATCTTCTGTAGTCATTGTTTTGTCCAATCTATTTGGTGTCAATTTAAGACATTACTTCACCACAGCCATGGCTTTCTTGACATGATGGGCCGAAGGGCCTCTATCCGTGCTGTATAACTCTATGACTCTATGACTAAATGTAAGGCGTCGTCCAACACCCGGTTATAGTCCAACAGCTTTATTTGAAATCACAAGCTTTCGGAGCTTTGCTCCTTCGTCAGGTGAAGTGAAGAGATGCATATAGGCACAGCATTTATAGTCAGAGAACAATGCCTGGTGATTACAGATAATCTTTCTAACTGCCCTTTATCACACCTCGGCAGAGAGATAATCACAGCAATCAAAGGAGTGAATGGTGTTCAAACAGGTTAGTCAGGGAAACATTACATCCAAGAATACAGAGGTGGAGTCACAAGGGGTCAAATGTAGCAGATGCTGGGGTTTGTATTAAAAACAGAACTTTTTTTTGCTGGAAATCGCAGCAGGTCCGGCCGCATCTGTGTATGGAGAACAAGCCAACTACGACTTGAGTCTGGATGACTACGTCAGGTGGGGTTACGTGTAGCGTGACATGAACCCAAGATCCCGGTTGAGGCCGTCTTCATGGGTGAGGAACTTGGCTATCAATTTCTGCTCGACGATTTTGCGTTGTCGTGTGTCTCGAAGGCTGCCTTGGAGAACGCTTACCCGAAGATCAGAGGCTGAATGTCCTTGACTGCTGAAGTGTTCCCCGACTGGGAGGGAACCCTCCTGTCTGACGATTGTTGCGCGGTGTCCGTTCATCCGTTGTCGCAGTGTCTGCATGGTCTCGCCAATGTACCATGCTCCGGGGCATCCTTTCCTGCAACGTATGAGGTAGACAACATTGGCTGAGTCACAGGGGTATGAACCATGTACCTGGTGGGTGGTGTCCTCTCGTGTGATGGTGGTATCTGTGTCGATGATCTGGCATGTCTTGCAGAGGTTGCCGTGGCAGGGTTGTGTGGTGTTGTGGACGCTGTTCTCCTGAAAGCTGGGTAATTTGCTGCGAACGATGGTCTGAGGTTAGGTGGCTGTTTGAAGGCGAGTAGTGGAGGCATGGGGATGGCCTTAGTGAGGTGTTCGTCGTCATCGATGACATGTTGAAGGCTGCGAAGAACATGGCGTAGTTTCTCCGCTCCGGGGAAGTACTGGACGACGAAGGGTACTCTGTTAGTTGTGTCCTGTGTTTGTCTTCTGAGGAGGTCCATGCGATTTTTCGCTGTGGCCCGTTGGAATGGTCGATCGACGAGTCAAGCGTCATATCCTGTTCTTACGAGGTCATCTTTCAGCGTCTGTAGGTGTCCATCGCGTTCCTCCTCGTCTGAGCAGATCCTGTGTATTCGCAGGGCCTGTCCATAGGGGATGGCCTCTTTGACGTGGTTAGGGTGGAAGCTGGAGAAGTGGAGCATCGTGAGGTTGTCCGTGGGCTTGCGGTCGAGTGAAGTGCTGAGGTGCCCGTCTTTGATGGAGATTCGTGTGTCCAAGAATGAAACCGATTCTGAGGAGTAGTCCATGGTGATTTTGATGGTGGGATGGAACTTGTTGACGTTATCGTGTAGTCTCTTCAGTGATTCTTCGCCATGGGTCCATAGGAAGAAAATGTCGTCAATGTATCTGGTGTATAGTGTTGGTTGGAGGTCCTGTGCAGTGAAGAAGTCGTGCTCGAACTTGTGCATGAAAATATTGGCGTATTGGGGTGCAAATTTGGTCCCCTTGGCTGTTCCGTGTGTTTGGGTAAAGAACTGGTTATCGAAGGTGAAGACATTGTGATCCAGGATGAAGCAGATGAGTTGTAGGATGGCGTCTGGAGATTGGCTGTTGTTGGTGTTGAGTACTGAGGCTGTTGCAGCGATGCCGTCATCGTGGGGGATACTGGTGTAGAGTGCTGAGACGTCCATCGTGGTGAGTGTTCCTGGTTCAACTGGTGCGTGGGTGCTGAGTTTTTGTAGGAAGTCTGTAGTATCGCGTCAGAAGCTGGGGGTTCCCTGTACGATGGGTTTCAGGATGCCCTCGACATATCCAGAGAGGTTCTCACACAGGTGACCGTTGCCTGATACGATAGGACGTCCAGGTGTGTTGGCTTTGTGTATCTTTGGGAGGCAGTAGAAGTCTCCCACGCGGGGAGTACGTGGGATGAGAGCGCGTAGGATGCTTTGAAGGTCTGGATCAAAGGTCTTGATCAGTTTGTTGAGCTGGCGGGTGTGTTCTTTGGTCGGATCTGCGGGTAACCGTCTGTAGTGTTCCTGGTTGTCCAGTTGTCGGTATGCTTCTTTGCAATAGTCCGTTCTGTTCTGTATGACGATGGCTCCTCCTTTGTCCGCTGGTTTGATGACTATGTTGCGGTTGGTCTTGAGAGCGTTGATGGCGTTGCGTTGCGCTCGGGTGACATTCTGGACTGTCTTGAGTGTGGCTGATGAATCTGGCGTTGACGCATCTCCTGACAGATTGAGCATACATGTCAAGCTTAGGGCAGCGCGGAGGAGTCCAATTTGACTCTTCTTCGGTTGCGGGGGAGGCTTGGTTGCTGCTGGTGGTGATGCCGAGTTTCTCAAGCTTCCTGCTCTTGGTTTGCATGTAGGCAGTGTAGTTCTTCCGTTACCTCGTCTGTTTGGCGGTGTCTCGTAGCTGGTCTGCTGTGTCCTGAGCACAAGTTGAGAGTATGGACTCTATCTTGGTTTCGAGGTTGCGGCGTCTGCTGTAGAGCTGGTGTACGAGATGGTTGCGGAGTGTGCGAGAGGTACGACGGCAGAGTCTCTCGGCGTAATCTGTGTATGTCGACTTGAGTGGGTTCGTGATCTGTAGTCCTTTCGGGATCTTGTCTGCTTTCTTGCAGCTCTGTAGAAACTTGATGTCTGTGTCGATATGCGCGATCTTCTTGGAGATCCTCTCCACTTTGAGCCAGCAGTTTGTGGTGTCGATAGTGGCCATGATGTGGAGATGCTGGTGATGGACTGGGGTGGACAAATGTAAGGAGTCTCACAACACCAGGTTATAGTCCAACAGCTTTATTTGAAATCACAAGCTTTCGGAGCTTTGCTCCTTCATCAGGTGAAGTGAAGAGATGCATATAGGCACAGCATATATAGTCAGAGAACAATGCCTGGTGATTACAGATAATCTTTCTAACAACCCTTTATCACACCTCGGCAGAGAGATAATCACAGCAATCAAAGGAGTGAATGGTGTTCAAACAGGTTAGTCAGGGAAACATTCCATCCAAGAATACAGAGGTGGGGTCACAAGGGGTCAAATGTAGCAGATGTTGGGGTTTGTATTAAAAACAGAACTTTTTTTTGCTGGAAATCGCAGCAGGTCCGGCCACATCTGTGTATGGAGAACAAGCCAACTACGATTTTTGACACAGTTCTTTCTAATCGTCTGGGTCATTGTGGCTTTGACATCTATTTACTTCGAAGTCTCAGCTTTGTCTTGTGATGAAGCTTCTGCATATAAGAACAGGAATAGGCCATACGTCCCCTCAAGCCTGCACTGCCATTCAATCAGATGATGGCTGATCTTCGACTTCGACTCCACTTTCCTCCCCGATCCCCAAACCCCTTGATTTCCCTTTGAGTCCAAAAATCTATCTATCTTGGCCTTAATTATAATCAATGACTCAGCATTCACAGCTGTCTGGGGTAGAGAATTCCTAAGATTCACAACCCTCTGAGTGAAGAAATTCCTCCCCATCTCAGTCTTGAATGGCTGACCCCTTATCCTGCGACTATCCTAGTTCTTGACACTCCGGCCAGGGAAACAACCTCTCAGCATCTAGGAACGTAGGAACAGGAGTAGGCCATTCAGCCCCTCATGCCTGCTCCGCCATTTGATAAAGATCATGGCTGATCTGTGATCTAACTCCATATACCTGCCTTTGGCCCATATCCCTTAATATCTTTGGTTGCCAAAATGCCATCTCTCTCAGGTTTAAATTTAGCAATTGAGCTGGTATCAATTGCCATTTGCGGAAGAGAGTTCCAAACTTCTACCACCCTTTGTGTGTAGAAATGTTTTCTAATCTCACTCCTGAAAGGTCTGGCTCTAATTTTTAGACTGTGCCCCCTACTCCTAGAATCCCCAACCAGTGGAAATAGTTTCTCTCTATCCACCCTATCTGTTCCCCTTAATATCTTATAAACTTCGATCAGATCACCCCTTATCTTTCTAAACTCCAGAGAATACAACCCCAATTTGTGCAATCTCTCCTCGTAACTTAACCCTTGAAGTCCGGGTATCATTCTAGTAAACCTACGTTGCACACCCTCCAAGGCCAATATGTCCTTCCGAAGGTGCGGTGCCCAGAACTGCTCTCAGTACTCCAGGTGCGGTCTAACCAGGGTTTTGTATAGCTGCAGCATAACTTCTGTCCCCTTGTACTCTAGTCCTCCAGATATAAAGGCCAGCGTTCTATTAGCCTTATTGATTATTTTCTGCACCTGTTCATGACACTTCAATGATCTATGTACCTGAACCCCTAAGTCCCTTTGGACATCCACTGTCTTTAACTTTTTACCATTTAGAAAATACCCTGTTCTATCCTTTTTTGATCCAAAGTGGATGACCTCATATTTGTCTACATTGAATTCCATTTGCTACAATTTTGCCCATTCATCTAATCTATCAATATTGCTTTGTAATTTTATGTTTTTATCTACACTGCTTACAATGACACCAATCTTTGTGTCATCGGCAAACTTAGATATGAGACTTTCTATGCCTTCATCTAAGTCGTTAATAAATATTGTGAATAATTGAGGCCCCAAGACAGATCCCTGCGGGACTCCACTAGTCACATCCTGCCAATGTGAGTACCTTCCCATTATCCCTACTCTCTGTCGTCTTTCGCTCAACCAACTTCCTAACCAAGTCCATACTTTTCCCTCGATTCCATTGGCTTCTATCTTAGCTAACAGTCTCTTATGTGGGACCTTATCAAATGCCTTCTGGAAGTCCATATAAATAACATCCATTGACATTCCCCTGTCCACTACTTTAGTCACCTCTTCAAAAAATTCAATCAGGTTTGTCAGGCACGACCTACCTTTCACAAATCCATGCTGGCTCTCTCTGATTAACTGAAAATTCTCGAGGTGTTCAGTCACCCAATCCTTAATTATAGATTCCAGCATTTTTCCCACTACAGATGTTAGGCTAACTGGTCTGTAATTCCCTGGTTTCCCCCTCCTTTCTTACAAAGTGGAGTGACGTGCAATTTTCCAATCTAGAGGGACAGTTCCTGAATCTGGAGAACTTTGGAAGATTATAGTTAGGGCATCTGCAATCTGCTCACCTACTTCCTTTAAAACCCTGGGATGGAAACCATCTGGTCTTGGGGATTTGTCACTGTTTAGTGCTATTATTTTCTTCGTTACTGTTTTACTTATGTTCATTTTATTGAGTCCCTGTCCCCGATTCAATATTAGTTTTCTTGGGATTTCCGGCATGCTATCCTCTTTTTCTACTGTAAATACTGACGCAAAGTAATTAATCAACATGTCCGCCATTTCCCCATTGTCAATGACAATATCCCCACTTTCAGGTTTTAAGGGGCCAACACTGCTCCTGACCACCCTCTTTTTCCTAATATAACTATAATAGTTCTTCGTATTGGTTTTGATATCCCTTGCAAGTTTCTTTTCATACTCTCTTTGTAGTGCTTATTGTCTGTTTTGTGACCCTTTATTGATCTTTGTATCTGTGCCATTTTTTGCCTTTTTGTATGCCCTTTCCTTCTGTCTTATACTGTCCCTTACCTCTTTAGTTGTCCATGGCTGTTTTTGTTGGCAAGTAGAGTTCTTGCCCCTCGGGTATAAACCGGTTCTGTATCACGTTAAATGTTTCTTTAAACATTTCCCACTGATCATCAGTTGTTTTACCCATTAACAGATTTGCCCAGTTTACTGTGGACAGTCTCTGTCTCATCCCATTGAAGTCGGCCTTACCCAAGTCTAGAATCTTAGCAGCTGATTCACCTTTTTCCCTTTCAAACACTACATTGAACTCGATCATGTTATGATCGCTATTGGATAGATATTCACGCACAGTGAAGCTGTTAACTAGATCTGGTTCATTACTCATTACTAAATCTAGTATGGCTTGCCTCCTTGTTGCCTCTAGGACATACTGCTGTAGAAAACTATCCCGGACACACTCAAAAAATTCACTACCTTTCTGACAGTTGCTAGTCTGCTTTCCCCAATCTATGTGAAGGTTAAAATCCCCCATTAAGACCACTATGCCTTTTGTAACACACTTGTCTTATCTCTGCATTTATACAATCGAGCACTTCAGAGCTGCTGCCAGGGGTCCTATACACAACTCCCACTATAGTCTTAGATCCTTTCCTATTTCTCAATTCAACCCATAAGGTTTCTGTTGGCTGCTAACCTCTCGTTATATTCTCCTTTATCATTGAAGTGATTTCATCTCTAATCACTAAGGCTACTCCTCCCCCTCTTCCATTTTCCCTATCTCTCCTGTAGACCTTATAACCCGGTATATTTAATTCCCAATCCTGACCATCCTGCAGCCATGTCTCAGTAATAACTATCATGTCATACCCTCCAATTTGAATTTGTGCCTGTAGTTCATTTAATTTATTGCTTATACTCAGTGTGTTTGTATATAGAACTCTTAGTTGGGCCACACACCCTAGCCTGACCTTCAGCTTTGATGCTGGATTAATCGCTTTGCACCTTCTAGTTTTCACTTTATCTGTAGTGCCTAAAGTACATTCTCTGCTGCTCTATGTTTTTCCCTTTCACTTGTTCTTGAACAACTATTTGTATTGTAAATTTCCCCTGGGTCCTCCCCTCTCGTGCTGCTTTCAACTTTACTCTCTTCTGACTCCCCGCTCAAGTTCCCATCCCCCTGCCACTCAAGTTTAAACCCCAACAGCAGCAGCAAACCCCCCTGCGAGGATGTTAGTCCCAGATCTGTTGAGCTGCAACCTGTCCGGCTTGTACAGATCGCACCTTCCCCAGAGGTGAGGAAGTGCAGGTTAGTTGAGGATGAGGTTTGAGGAGTGATGTGATAGAGTAGTGTTGGAAGTGCAGAAGGAGTTGTGGATTGGGGGCAGTGATGTGTAAGATGGAGTGTAGGAGAATGAGTAAGTGTACTCACTTTGGCTGACCTACTTAGGTCATTGAAGCACTTCCTGCACTGGATCCAGGTGTGGGAGATGTTGCTGCTGTTGGTGACCTCCTCTGTCACCTCAAGCCAGGCCTTCTTGGCCATTTACTCCTGTCTGCCAGGTAGACTATATCCCTCCTCCTCTTCATCCCATCCAGTAGGACCTGGAGTGAGGCATCAGTAAATCTGGGCACAGCCTTTCCCATGGGCTGCTCCATTCTATAATTTTGGGTTTTTGCTCCAGGAGCAGCATTGGAGGACTGCCCCTTTAAATAGGGCTCCTCCAGCTGACAGCCTGTGATGCGGGTGCGCAGTCCGCCCGCTGCGCAGGTTGACGACGGGAAACCCGGAAGCCACGGTAAGTGGCTCCAACTTACCCGTGATCACGTGGGGAACGGATGGATTTTACTGGGCGGATTACCCATGCGCCCAGTCTCTTTTTCCCGCCCCCCCCCCTCCCTGGTAATATCGGGGCCCAAGTGTTTGAACAATGGGTTGTAAAAGGCTCCTCACATTTCTATACCCAGACATTCTTAATGGTCCTTGCGTCTCCAATTTTGATTGCTTCAATGGCGTCAAATCCATTCCTTCCACCATTTGACCATGTGCTGGGTGCAACACTGTTTGATGTTTTACAAATCCCAGTTCTTTTGAACAGATTACCAGATAGGAATGAAGCCCCTGCTTTTTTCACACCTATCATTGCCCTCCTGATCCGAAGCCTTTGATGTATGTCCTTGTTGCCTTTTCTTACATTACCCCCTGTTGTGTTGAAAAGCATGTGTTCCCAAAAGCCTTTGTGTTTTGAAAACCTGACAATGCTTTAAGCTCAATATTATCCACCTAGCTTATTTATTTAATAATCTAGATATCTATCCGCAGTACAATGTCTTCGATCCTGACACTCAGACTTCTCCAATACCATTAGCGTCAGTGAGGGAAAAACAGGGTTTGCAAGAATACAGTTTACCCCTGTGTGTGCGGGTTTTCAAATGTCTTTGTTTTAAAGGGGTTCAGTTAACCCCCTTTCCTTCAAATATCTTTTGTTAAAGCGGTTTTGACCCCAAAGCAGATCCACAAAAACGATGGCAAGTTGCTTTCTTATTGTTCTTGGCTACTTTCATGATATTCTGGAGAATTGCGATATTTTCATTACAACTGGGAGGTGCCGCTATAAAACCCTATTGCCTTGGATTTAGAGTGATGACGTCGGCTAATCTTTTAGTGAATTTGTTGAACAACCGAAGCAACATTGGACCGATTGTAATTGGTCTCCAGTTATCAATATTTTTAAGAAGTTCAATCTCTTCAGTTTTCGGTATCAATACTGTTCTGCCCATTTTTAATGTGTCTGGAACAGTAGCTGTTTTTAACCAGAGCAAGAAGAGCCTAGGAATTAGTGTGGAGTCACCTCCATCTAACTCAAGATTCTGAACAGCAAATCTGTCGGGACCATAAGAACATAAGAACATAAGAAATTGGAGCAGGAGTAGGCCAATCGGCCCCTCGAGCCTGCTCCGCCATTCAATAAGATCATGGCTGATCTGATCCCAACCACAAATCTAAAGAACACAAGAAGTCGGAGCAGGACCCGGCCACATAGCCCCTGGGCCCTCTCCGCCACTCACAGGGCATTGACCGATCCGAACTCAGCTTCATGTCCAATTTCCTGCCCGCTCCCCATAACCCCTAATTCCCTTTACTTCTAGGAAACTGTCTATTTCTGTTTTAAATTTATCTATTGATGTAGCTTCCACAGCTTCCTGGGGCAGCAAATTCCACAGACCGACCACCCTCTGAGTGAAGAAGTTTCTCCTCATCTCAGTTTTGAAAGAGCAGCCCCTTATTCTAAGATTATGCCCCCTAGTTCTAGTTTCACCCATCTTTGGGAACATCCTTACTGCATCCACCCGATCAAGACCCTTCACAATCTTATATGTTTCAATAAGATCGCCTCTCATTCTTCTGAACTCCAATGAGTAGAGTCCCAATCTACTCAACCTCTCCTCATATGTCCGCCCCCTCATCCCCGGGATTAACCGAGTGAACCTTCTTTGTACTGCCTCGAGAGCAAGTATGTCTTTTCTTAAGTATGGAGACCAAAACTGTATGCAGTATTCCAGGTGCGGTCTCACCAATACCTTATATAACTGCAGCAATACCTCCTTGTTTTTATATTCTATCCCCCTAGCAATAAAAGCCAACATTCCGTTGGCTTTCTTGATCACCTGCTGCACCTGCATACCAACTTTTTGATTTTCTTGCACTAGGACCCCCAGATCCCTTTGTACTGCAGTACTTTCCAGTCTCTCGCCATTAAGAAAATAACTTGCTCTCTGATTTTTCCTGCCAAAGTGCATAACCTCACATTTTCCAATATTATATTGCATCTGCCAAATCTCCGCCCACTCACCCAGCCTGTCTATATCCCCTTGCAGGTTTTTTATGTCCTCCTCACTCTCTACTTTCCCTCCCATCTTTGTATCATCTGCAAATTTTGATATGTTGCACTCGGTCCCCTCCTCCAAATCGTTAATATAGATTGTAAAGAGTTGGGGACCCAGCACCGACCCCTGTGGAACACCACTGGTTACTGGTTGCCAGTCCGAAAATGAACCATTTATCCCAACTCTCTGCTTCCTGTTCGATAACCAATCCTCCACCCACGCCAGAATATTACCCCCAATCCTGTGATTTTTTATCTTAAGTAATAATCTTTTATGTGGTACCTTGTCGAATGCCTTCTGGAAGTCTAAATACACTATGTCCACTGGTTCCCCTTTATCCACCCTGTACGTTATATCCTCAAAGAACTCAAGCAAATTTGTCAGACATGACTTCCCCTTCATAAAGCCATGCTGACTTTGTCCTATTAAATTATGCTTATCTAAATGTTCCGTTACTGTCTCCATAATAATAGACTCCAAAATTTTACCCACCACAGATGTTAAGCTAACTGGCCTATAATTTCCAGCCTTCTGCCTACTACCCTTTTTAAATAACAGTGTTACATTAGCAGTTTTCCAATCTGCCGGGACTTCTCCTGAGTCCAGGGAATTTTGGAAAACTATCACCAAAGCATCCACAATCCCTACTGCCACTTCCCTCAAGACCCTAGGATGGAAGCCATCAGGTCCAGGGGATTTATCCGCCTTGAGTCCCATTATTTTACTGAGTACCCCCGAGAGTCCCCTGTTTGTCCAGTGTTGGGATATTCTTAGTGTCCTCTACTGTAAAGACTGAAACAAAATATTTGTTCAGCATTTTTGCCATCTCCATGTTTCCCACCATTAATTTCCCGGTCTCATCCTCTAAAGGACCTACGTTTGCCTTAGCCACCCTTTTTCTTTTTATATAACTATAGAAACTCTTGCTATCTGTTTTTATATTTTTTGCTAATTTATTTTCATAATCTAACTTCCCTTTCTTAATCAATCCTTTAGTTACTTTTTGCTGTCTTTTGAAGAATTCCCAATCTTCTATCCTCCCACTAAGTTTGGCTACCTTATATGTCCTTGTTTTTAGTCGGATACTATCCTTGATTTCTTTACTTAGCCATGGATGGCTGTCATTTCTTTTACACCCTTTTTTCCTCAGTGGAATATATTTATTTTGAAAGTTGTAAAATAACTCCCTAAATGAACACCACTGCTCATGTACCGTCTTACCCTTTAATCTATTTTCCCAGTCCACTTTAATCAATTCCGCTCTCATACCATCATAGTCTCCTTTATTCAAGCTCAGTACGCTTGTTTGAGAATCAACCTTCTCACCCTCTAATTGGATATGGAATTCAACCATGTTGTGGTCGCTCGTTCCAAGGGGATCCTTAACTAGGACATTATTAATTAATCCTGACTCATTACACAGGACCAGGTCCAAGGTTGCCTGCCCCCTTGTAGGATCAGTTACATACTGCTCAAGAAATCCATCCCTGATGCACTCAATGAACTCGTCCTCAAGGCTGCTCTGCCCAATTTGATTTGTCCAGTTAATATGATAATTAAAATCCCCCATAATTATGGCTGTTCCCTTATTACATGCCCCGACTATCTCCTGATTAATACTTCTTCCAGCAGAGTTGCAACTATTAGGAGGCCTATATACTACGCCCACTAATGTTTTTTTTCCCTTATTATTCCTTATCTCCACCCAAACTGTTTCATTATCTTGATGCTTTGTCCCAATATCATTTCTCTGTATTACAGTGATTCCTTCCTTTATTAACATAGCCACCCCACCTCCCCTTCCTTCCTGCCTGTCCTTCCTGATTGTTAAATACCCTGGCATATTTAATTCCCAGTCGTCGTCACCCTGCAGCCATGTTTCTGTAATGGCCACAAGATCATACCCATACGTAGTTATTTGTGCCGTTAACTCGTCCATTTTATTACGAATGCTACGTGCATTCAGATAAAGAACTTTCAAATCTGTTTTGTGACGCTTAGTTCCTGCTTTTTCCTTTTTTAACACTTTACCTATTACTCCATACCTTCTGTCCCTTCCTGTTACGCTTTCCTCTCTCTCCCTGCTCAGGTTCCCAACCCCCTGCCACTTTAGTTTAAACCCTCCCCAACAGCACTAGCAAACACTCCTCCTAGGACAGCAGTCCCGGCCCTGCCCAGGTGCAGACCATCCGGTTTGTACTGGTCCCACCTCCCCCAGAACCGTTTCCAGTGTCCCAGGAATTTGAATCCCTCCCCCTTGCACCATTCCTCTAGCCACGTATTCATTTGAAATATCCTCCTATTTCTACTCTGACTAGCACGTGGCACTGGCAGCAATCCTGAGATTACTACCTTTGAGGTCCTATTTTTTAATTTACCTCCTAACTCCCTATATTCTGCTTTTAGGACCTCATCCCCTTTTTTACCTATATCGTTGGTGCCTATGTGCACCACGACAGCTGGCTGTTCGCCCTCCCCCTCCAAAATGTTCTGTAGCCGCTCCGAGACATCCTTGATCCTTGCACCAGGGAGGCAACACACCATCCTGGAGTCTCGGTTGCGGCCGCAGAAACGCCTGTCTATTCCCCTTACAATTGAGTCCCCTATCACTATAGCTCTGCCACTCTTTTTCCTCCCAGCCTGTGCAGCAGAGCTACCCGTGGTGCCAGGAAGTTGGCTGCTGCTGCCTTCCCCTGACCAGGTGCAGTTCTGAATTTCATTTTGTCCCAGGCTGATTTAATCTCATTCTCGCTTATGGCTCCCATCAAATTCATATTGGCCATCTGAATGCAACCTGCAAACTTGCCAATCCTCATCTTCCTCTAAAACATCATCGCCAATCGGTTTAACCGCCAAAGATGGAATTCCACTGGACATTCTGATTGGTCTTATTTCAATAAAATCATCCTCATGAGTTTGTGTATATGAGGTCGTTGTCGCGACTGGACTGGAGACTGGGGGAGATTCAGAAATTTTGCAACTGTTGCATTTTATGCCAGGTGGCACTGGAAACACCACGGCGGGGAGGCTGTTCACTTGGACCATGTCCCATCCGGAAATGATAAACCCCACAGGGTTAGAATCATAGAAGTTTACAACATGGAAACAGGCTCTTCGGCCCAACATGTTCATGTCACCCAGTTTATACCACTAAGCGAGTCCCAATTGCCTGCACTTGGCCCATATCCCTCTATACCCATCTTACCCATGTAACTGTCCAAATGCTTTTTAAAAGACAAAATTGTACCCGCCTCTACTACTGCCTCTGGCAGCTCGTTCCAGATGCTCACCACCCTTTGAGTGAAAAAATTGCCCCTCTGGACCCTTTTGTATCTCTCCCCTCTCACCTTAAATCTATGCCCCCTCGTTATAGACTCCCCTACCTTTGGGAAAAGATTTTGACTATCTACCTTATCGATGCCCCTCATTATTTTATAGACTTCTATAAGATCACCCCTAAACCTCCAACTCTCCAGGGAAAAAAGTCTCAGTCTATCCAACCTTTCCCTATAAGTCAAACCATCAAGTCCCGGTAGCATCCTAGTAAATCTTTTCTGCACTCTTTCTAGTTTAATAATATCCTTTCTATAATAGGATGACCAGAACTGGACACAGTACTCCAAGTGTGGCCTTACACTTAATGTCTTGTACAACTTCAACAAGACATCCCAACTCCTGTATTCAATGTTCTGACCAATGAAACCAAGCATGCTGAATGCCTTCTTCACCACCCTATCCACCTGTGACTCCACTTTCAAGGAGCTATGAACCTGTACTCCCAGATCTCTTTGTACTATAACTCTCCCCAACGCCCTACCATTAACTGAGTAGGTCCTGGCCCGATTCGATCTACCAAAATGCATCACCTCACATTTATCTAAATTAAACTCCATCTGCCATTCATCGGCCCACTGGCCCAATTTATCAAGATCCCGTTGCAATCCTAGATAACCTTCTTCACTGTCCACAATGCCACCAATCTTGGTGTCATCTGCAAACTTACTAACCATGCCTCCTAAATTCTCATCCAAATCATTAATATAAATAACAAATAACAGCGGACCCAGCACCGATCCCTGAGGCACACCGCTGGTCACAGGCCTCCAGTTTGAAAAACAACCCTCCACAATCACCCTCTGTCTTCTGTCGTCAATGTTGTATCCAATTGGCTACCTCACTTTGGATCCCGTGAGATTTAACCTTATGTAACAACCTACCATGCGGTACCTTGTCAAAGGCTTTGCTAAAGTCCATGTAGACCACGTCTACTGCACAGCCCTCATCTATCTTCTTGGTTACCCCTTCAAAAAACTCAATCAAATTCGTGAGACATGATTTTCCTCTCACAAAACCATGCTGACTGTTCCTAATCAGTCCCTGCCTCTCCAAATGCCTGTAGATCCTGTCTCTCAGAATACCCTCTAACAACTTACCCACGACAGATGTCAGGCTCACCGGTCTGTAGTTCCCAGGCTTTTCCCTGCCGCCCTTCTTAAACAAAGGCACAACATTTGCTACCCTCCAATCTTCAGGCACCTCACCTGTAGCTGTCGATGATTCAAATATCTCTGCTAGGGGACCCGCAATTTCCTCCCTAACCTCCCATAACGTCCTGGGATACATTTCATCAGGTCCCGGAGATTTATCTACCTTGATGCGCGTTAAGACTTCCAGCACCTCCCTCTCTGTAATATGTACACTCCTCAAGACATCACTATTTATTTCCCCAAGTTCCCTAACATCCATGGCTTTCTCAGCCGTAAATACCGATGTGAAATATTCATTTAGGATCTCACCTATCTCTTGTGGTTCCGTGCATAGGTGACCTTGTTGATCCTTAAGAGGCCCTACTCTCTCCCTAGTTACCCTTTTGCCCTTTATGTATTTGTAGAAGCTCTTTGAATTCTCCTTTGCCTTATCTGCCAAAGCAATCTCATGTCCCCTTTTTGCCCTCCTGATTTCTCTCTTAACTCTACTCCGGCAATCTCTATACTCTTCAAGGGATCCACTTGATCCCAGCTGCCAATGCATGTCATATGCCTCCTTCTTCTTTTTGACTAGGGCCTCAATCTCCCGAGTCATCCAAGGTTCCCTACTTCTACCAGCCTTGCCCTTCACTTTATAAGGAATGTGCTTACCCTGAACCCTGGTTAACACACTTTTGAAAGCCTCCCACATCCCTTTGCCTGCCAACAGACTCTCCCAATCAACTTCTGAAAGTTCCTGTCTAATACCATCAAAATTGGCCTTTCCCCAATTTAGAATTTTAACTTTTGGGCCAGACCTATCCTTCTCCATAGCTATCTTAAAACTAATGGAATTATGATCACTTGTCCCAAAGTGATCCCTCACTAACACTTCTGTCACCTGCCCTTCCTTATTTCCCAAGAGGAGGTCAAGTTTTGCTCCCTCTCTAGTCAGGCCATCCACATACTGAATGAGAAATTCCTCCTGAATACACTCAACAAATTTCTCCCCATCCAAGCCCCTAATGCTATGGCTGTCCCAGTCAATGTTGGGAAAGTTAAAGTCCCCTACTATTACCACCCTATTTTTCCTGCAGCTGTCTGTAATCTCCTTACATATTTGCTCCTCAATTTCCCGTTGACTATTTGGGGGTCTGTAGTACAATCCTATCAACGTGATCTCTCCCTTCTTATTTTTCAGTTCTACCCATATAGACTCAGTGGGCGAACCCTCGGATATATCCCCTCTCACTACTGCCGTGATGTTCTCCCTAATCAAGAATGCAACTCCCCCATCTCTCTTACCTCCTGCTCTATCTTTCCTATAGCATCTGTACCCTGGAACATTGAGCTGCCAGTCCTGCCCCTCCCTTAGCCATGTTTCAGTAATAGCTATAACATCCCAGTCCCATGTACCCATCCATGCCCTGAGTTCATCTGCCTTGCCCATCAGACTTCTTGCATTGAAATAAATGCAGTTTAATCTAGACTTCCCTTGGTCTTTGCCCTGCTTTCTCAGATCATCTGTCCGGTCATGTTCTGTACACTCTCCCTTACTGCCTTTTGTTTCTGTCACCACTTTACTTCCCACTGACTTCCTGCATCGGTTCCCATCCCCCTGCCACATTAGTTTAAACCCTCCCCAACAGCACTGGCAAACACTCCCCCCAGGACATTGGTTCCAGTCCTGCCCAGATGCAGACCGTCCAATTTGTACTGGTCCCACCTCCCCCAGAACCGGTTCCAATGGCCCAGGAATTTGAATCCCTCCCTCTTGCACCATCTCTCAAGCCACGTATTCATCCTAGCTATCCTGTCATTCCTACTCTGACTAGCCCGTGGCACTGGTAGCAATCCTGAGATTACTACCTTTGAGGTCCTACTTTTTAGTTTAACTCCTAACTCCCTAAATTCAGCTTGTAGGACCTCATCCTGTTTTTTACCTATATCGTTGGTACCTATATGCACCACGACAACTGGCTGTTCACCCTCCCCCTCCAGAATGTCCTGCAGCCGCTCCGAGACATCCCTGACCCTTGCACCAGGGAGGCAACATACCATCCTGGAGTCTCGGTTGCGTCCGCAGAAACGCCTGTCTATTCCCCTTACAATCGAGTCCCCTATCACTATAGCTCTGCCACTCTTTTTCCTGCCCTCCTGTGCAGCAGAGCCAGCCACGGTGCCATGAACCTGGCCGCTGTCACCTTCCCCTGGTGAGCCATCTCCCCCAACAGTATCCAAAACGGTATACCTGTTTTGGAGGGAGATGACTGCAGGGGACCCCTGCACTGCCTTCCTACTCTTCCTCTGTCTGTTGGTCACCCATTCACTATCTCCCTCAGTAATTTTTATCTGCGGTGTGACCAACTCACTGAACGTGCTATCCACGACTTTCTCAGCATCGCGGATGCTCCAAAGTGAGTCCATCCGCAGCTCCAGAGCCGTCAAGCGGTCAAACAATAGCTGCAGCTGGACACACTTCCCGCAGGTGAAGGAATCAGGGATACAGGAAGGATCCCTGAATTCCCACATCCCACAAGAGGAACATGACACGGCGCTGGGATCTCCTGCCATGACTTAACCCTTAAATTAGCTTAAGAACAACTGCAATGTCAAGAGAAAAAAAAGGAAAGAAAAACTACTTACCAGTCACCAGCCAATCACTTACCTGTTGGCTGTGACTTCGTGCCTCCAGCAGCTGCAGCTCAAATAAACTAAAGACTGAAAAAAAAGACGGTAAAAGAAACCCTCACTCGCTAGCAGCCAATCAGCTCCTCCCCCTGTGCTGACGTCACTTTTGATTGTCTTACCTCGCTCCTTGAAGCCCTGAACTCTTTATCGCTGATCCGGCGCTCCGGCACACCGCCCCCGACTCCGTCGCACCGCCCCCGACTCCGTCGCACCGCCCCCGACTCCGTCGCACCGCCCCCGACTCCGTCGCACCGCCCCCGACTCCGTCGCACCGCCCCCGACTCCGTCGCACCGCCCCCGACTCCGTCGCACCGCCCCCGACTCCGTCGCACCGCCCCCGACTCCGTCGCACCGCCCCCGACTCCGTCGCACCGCCCCCGACTCCGTCGCACCGCCCCCGACTCCGTCGCACCGCCCCCGACTCCGTCGCACCGCCCCCGACTCCGTCGCACCGCCCCCGACTCCGTCGCACCGCCCCCGACTCCGTCGCACCGCCCCCGACTCCGTCGCACCGCCCCCGACTCCGTCGCACCGCCCCCGACTCAGAACAAGTCCGCTCCTTACCTCAGGCACTCCGATTGAGGCCTACTCCCCGGGCCTTGCTCTTTATTTAGTCCGGCGCTCCGACGCACTGCCCCCGACTCCGACGCACTGCCCCCGACTCCGACGCACTGCCCCCGACTCCGACGCACTGCCCCCGACTCCGACGCACTGCCCCCGACTCCGACGCACTGCCCCCGACTCCGACGCACTGCCCCCGACTCCGACGCACTGCCCCCGACTCCGACTCTGACCAAGTCCGCTCCTTACCTCAGGCGCTCCGAGGTAATCAGTTATCAGATTGTTTTTCTTAACATATTTCCCCTCTCCAGTAGGGTATTTGATCTCCGCATATCACTTTGAATTCACTTTGAATTCTCTTTGAACTGTCAGTTTAGCCAACATAAAAATGTTGTTGCCCGGCAGGACCACGAGGAGATACGATAAGGTAACTGAGAATTCTAGAGTGTCACCATTAATGTAACGAGGGCTACGACTACCGATGTGGTCATAGTTACTTATATTTACATAAGGCCCTGAGTGCTGGTCTCCCCTGCAAGTGGAAACCCTTTCATAATCTTCAAGTCACCCCTTAGTCTTTTTTCTAGGAAAAAGAGCCCCAGCCTGTTCAACCTTTCCTGGTTAGTTACAACCTCTCAGTTCAAGTATCATCCTTGTAAATCTTTTTTGCACCTTCTCCAGTGCCTCTATCCTTTTTATAATATGGTGTGGTCTAACCAAGGTTCTATACAAGTTTAACATAACTTCTCTGCTTAAGAACATAAGAAATAGGAGCAGCAGTAGGCCACATGGCCCCTTGAGCCTGCTCCGCCATTCAATACGATCATGACTGATCTTCGACCTCAACTCCACTTTCCCACCTGATCCCCATATCCCTTGATTCCCCTGGATTCCAAAAATCTAGTGATCTCAGCCTTGAATATACTCAACGACTCAGCATCCACAGCCCTCTGGGATAGAGAATTCCAAAGATTCACAACCCTCTAAGTGAAGAAATTACTCCTCATCTCAGTCTTGAATGGCCGACCCCTTATCCTGCGACTATGCCCTCTCGTTCTAGACTCCCCAGCAAGGGGAAACAGCCTCTCAGCATCTACCCTGTCAAGCCCCCTCAATCTTATCTTTCAATGAGATCACTTCTCATTCTTCTAAACTCCAGAGAGTATCGGCCCATTCTACTCAATCTCTCCTCAAAGGACAACCCTCTCATCCCAGGAATCAATCTAGTGATCATTTATTGCACTGCCTCTAAGGCAAGTATATCCTTTTTAGATAAGCAGACCAAAATTGTACACAGTACTCCAGGCGTGGTCTCACTTAGGCCCTATATAATTGTAGCAAGATTTCCTTACTCTTGTACTCCAACCCCCTGCCTTCCTAATTGTTTGCTGTACCTGCATGTTAGCTTTGTGTTTCTTGTACAAATCTCTCAACACCAACATTTAATAGTTTCTCATCATTTAAAGAATATTCTGTTTTTCTATTCTTCCTACCAAAGTGAATGGGCATCATTTTAGCACCCGCTATCGGGTGCGTTCCTGGCGGGGGGGCCCGAAAATCGGGGAATCCCAGAGAGGGACCGGAGCCCGGCTCCAACCCGCCCACTTCCGGGTTCCCCACTGACGCGGCAGCCCCCGCAGGTGGGAATCCCGCAGGCAATTAAAGCCAGCGGGATGCCACTTGAAAGTATTTATCTTGCTCGTTCAGGTCGTTTACAGACCTGATTGAGCTGTTTTATTAGGAGGGGTGGGATTTTACACTGAACTGAGACTGTTTCCCATACTGGGGGAAACACTCCCAGCTCAAACGGAGGTGTTGCAGCCAGCAGCCTGTGGCAGCTGCAAAGGTGCATTCGACAGGTGGGGGGGGGAGACCCTTCGTTGCAGGAGGCCACTCCATCACATTGGACAAAGGTTGTCCTCCACCACCCTCCTCCTAACAAGAAAATTCACCGACCTGGAACCGCAACCCCGGTGTGAGGACACACTTACCTACCTTGCAGACCCCCTCAGACCTACACCTTCCAGATGGGGGCCGCCGTAGCTGCAGTCGTGACCTCCTCGGAGGACGAACAGCCTCGCCGGCCACGCCATCCGCCCCTGACACGTAGAGCCCCACAACACGGTGCTGTGACACATCCACCTGCACAGCAGGAGGGAGGGCAACCGCAGAGAGAGATGCGTCGCAGGAGGCACTACCCTCGCCACAGGGTCGACAGACCGAGGCTCAGCTTCCTGGACCTCTCTGAGGAGCAGTGCCTACGGAGGCTCAGAGTCAGTCGCCAGGTAGTCGCCGACATCTGCAGCCTCCTTAATGACGAGCTGCTCCCGGATGGACCAAGCAGCATCTTCTTACCCGTCGCAGTCAAAATCACCACTGCCCTCAACTTCTTCGCCTCCGGATCCTTCCAGGGTGCCACTGGGGACATCACCGGGGTCTGTCAGTCGTCTGCACACAAGTGCATAAGGCAGATTACCGATGGGTTGTTTCACAGGGCCTCGCACGACATCAACTTCGCCATGGATGACCGCAGCCAGATGGAGAGGGCGGTTGGATTCCATGCTGTGGCTGGCTTCCCACGGGTGCAGGGTGTAATCGATTGCACCCACATCGCAATACGGGCACCTCCACATGAGCCAGGACTGTTCATCAACAGGAAGGGGTATCACTCCATGAACGCCCAGCTCATCTGTGACCACCGCAAGAGATTCCTACACGTGTGCACCAGATACCCCGGCAGCTGCCACAATTCCTTCATCCTCAGGGAGTCCACCGTCCCGCCCCTCTTCCATGCACCCAACGCCGGCAACGGCTGGCTCCTCGGTGACAAGGGATATCCCCTGCACACGTGGCTTATGACACCTCTGAGGAACCCCATCACTGAGCCGCAGTGTCGATATAATGACAGCCACATTGCTACCAGGTCTACAATTGAGCAGGCTATAGGGCTGTTCAAGATGCGCTTCAGGTGCCTTGATCGTTCTGGGGGAGCGCTCCAATACGCGCCATGCAGAGTGGGACGCGTTATAGTTGTCTGTTGTGCCCTGCACAACATGGCACAACAGAGAGGGGTGCCGCTGGAGGAGGCCCCATCCACATCCGCCACCCATATTGAGGACGATGAGGAGGAGGAGGAGGAGGAGGAACGACCCATGGGCCGAACATCGGCTCACCTGGCTGCTCGTCAGACCAGGGAGGCACTAATATATCAACGGTTCTCCTAACATCAGACTGTCTGAAGAGTCCAGACCTCATCACCTGGACAGAGGAGCGGCCATACCAGCCCCCTCCCCTGCCCCCTGCACTGAACAATGGTGCAATTACGCCTGCACCCACTGTAGTATGACCCAATGGGTGGGACCAGGTGTTCATCTTCATGCTGAGCCCCACGAAAGGGACCTATTGCACAAGCCGGTCAAGAATGGACAAGACGTGGCAGTAGTGGTTATAACAATGGGGTTTATTGTGGATGTGCACCAAACAAATATAAATAAAAACATGACAGATAGTCATACACCCTCGTGCATTCCCTTTGTGCTCACAACACCTTCGCCTTACGCTTCCAGGAACCCCTACGTGGTGCGACCCCTGTGGCTTCAGCAGAGGTAGTGGCAGGTTGCTCTTAGAGTCATAGAGTCATTGTTCGTGCCCTGACCGGGTAGATGCTTTGGGCCGACGCCCTCTGGGTTTCGGTGCCCGTGAGGGCCCCTCCAAAGACTGCTCCACCTGCACCTGTGCAGGGGCAGACTCGGCCACCTGGAGAGGGGGCAGCATTGCGTGTACTGGTTGAGAGGGGGGCAACGGGTGAGACGTGGGAGCGCTTTGAGTGGTGTCCCCACTTCCATGTCCCCTTTCACCATCATCCCTCTCGTGGCCCAGGCCCACATCACTCCTTCCACCCTGCTGGACGGCAGTTTGGATGACCTGTGTGAGGCCTTGGAAGGCCACTTGTAAAGTATCTGTCAGCCTGTTCAAGGCGGCAGAATGTTGCTCACCCTGAATCTGAACAGCCATTGTCAGGGCCTGGATGGACTCAATGTTCAGCTGTGCGTGACGCTCAAGGGAGGCTAGCCTTTCCTCCGTCGCAGACGTTCCCGCACCTACCCGCGACACTATCTCAGAGATGCCTTCACGTCCCTGCGACACTATCTCGGAGATACCCTCCTGTACTTGTGCCACCATTCCCCATATGCAGGAGTTGGACTCCTCCATCACCTGCGCGATTGTGGAGAGTGCGCGTGGCACCTGTTCCAGTACCTCGGCAATGTGCTGCTGCCCCTCGATGACTCTCCTTTTCATGGCTGGCCCCCAGGGTTCAGCATCTGGGTCCAGCTGAGCAGAGCCTGGAGAAGATTGCTCCCACCGACGTGGACTCTCCACGGCTGCCCCTACCACCAGGGTCTGCTCGTGCTCACGTGTGCGTGGTGACTCACCATGTGCAAGCCCAACTAAGTGAGGACGGGGACCCACTGAGGTGTCTGTATCTGCGCTGGTGGATGCATGGCTCAGATGTGACGATGGACCCTCAGAGGCCGCAGGTCCTCTGAGGAATCGCCCTCCACGGTCACGGCGCTCGCAGATGGCCCTGCAAGAGAACAGAAAGCAATATTAGGCATGTGGACAGATGTTGAGGTGCGGCAGATGCCAAGTGATGCTAAGATCATTCGCTATCATGATGCTGAGTGTTAGCTTTCTGTCACCGGCCGCTTGTGCAATCCCAGCCTCGGCATCCGCCACGGACAGGCACTCCAGCGTGCGGCTGAGCTCTAAAGCCTCCTGCTCCGTGGCGTTCTTGCATCTCTTCTCCTATCAAGGCAAAACACAGAGGCGTGATTGAGTGATGCTTGCATGGTGAGATGCTGCATGCATTGGTGTGGGTGGGTTGAGCGTGGGGGAGATGGATGGGAGGATGCGTGTGCCACATGGCCATGCCATTGTATGGGGATTGGGATGTGTGGTAGTGTTCGAATGGGGACAGGGGCGGTGAGTACGTGCAGGCAAGGTGAGGATGATAATTGAGTGGATGTGAGGAGTGATGCGAGAGCATTGTGGTGGCAGTGCAGAAGGGGTTGTGTGGTGGTGGAGGTGATGTGGAAGACGGAGTGTGGGAGAATGCGTAAGTATACTCACTTTGCCTGACCTGGTTAGGTCATTAAATCTCTTCCTGCACTGGACCCAGGTTCGTGTGATGTTGCCGCTGCTGCTGACCTCTGCTGCCACCTCTGACCATGCCTTCCTGGTGATGGAGGGAGGGCACTTCCTGCCTTCTCCTCCTCACCCCATCCAGCAGCAGCTGGAGTGAGGAGTCTGAAAATCTTGGGGCAGCCTTCCCCTTGGGGTGCTCCATGGTATCCAAGTCCTTATTTGCAGCAGGAGGAGCATTGGTGGACTGCCCCTTTAAATAGAGCTCCACCAGCTCTCAGACGTCACTGCGCAGTCCACCGGTGCGCAGCTGAGCAGCGGCAAACCCGGAACCAAAGGTAAGTGGCTTCAATTAGCCCATAATTGTGCAAGGAGCACACTGATTTCACCGGGCGCGGGGCCCCCCCCCACACACACACCGCGAACCCGCAGCCCTGGTAACATCGGGCCCAATAACCTCACATTTCCCCACATTATTGCCCACTCACTTAACTAACCTGTCTATATCCCTGTGCAGACTCTTTGGGGCCGATTTTCGGATGGCCGAGCCTGGCTCCAACCCGCTCACTTCCAGGTTCCCCAATGACGCGTTCGGGTGCGCGCGCAGCTCCCGCATGCGGGACTCCCACCGGCAATTAAAGCCGGCGGGATGATAATTACCATTGTTATTTAGATAGTTGAGATACTTGACAGACCTCATTGACTGGCGATTTTGGCAGGGGTGCAATTTTGAAGGATCCTCAGCGTGTTTCCCGTGCTGTGGGAAACACTCCCTGTTGGAGCAGACGTGTTTCAGCCAGCAGCCAGTGGGAGATGCAAAGGATTCTTTGACAGTTGGGGAGAAAACCTCATTTATTGCAGCAGGGCACTCCGTCACTTCAGACAAAGTTTTGGCTGCAACACCTTTTGCCTTTCCACTCAAAATTATTAATTTATACCCTAAACTCTGCAGTGCAAACATATTTACCTACTTTGCAGACCCCCTCAAACTCACACTGTCAGGATTGGGGGGAGCGCCATAGCTGCATTCAACTTCACACGAGGACGAGCAACATCACCAGCCTCGCCAGGCATGCCGTCCACCTCCGCCACATGGAGCTCCACAACACAGTGCTGCGCCACAGGCAGCTGCACAAAATAGTCGTGCAACTACACATACACCCAGTGTAGAGTGATCCAATGGGTGGTATCAAGTGTGGGTGTTTATAGTGAACCTCATGAAAGGCACTTATTACACAATCCAGTCAGGAATGGCCACAAGGTGGCAATAGTGGTGACAATAATATTTACTGTGCCTTTAACAAAAATCAAATATAAATTTAAAAAAACATGCCAAACCGTCAAACACCCTTGTGCATTCCCTTTGTGCTCACAAAACCTTTGTCTCACACTTCCGACTACTACTTGGTGCTTCCCCTGTGGCTGCAGCAGAGGTGGTGGTAGGTTGCTGAAGATCTAGCCTTCCCTCCATTGCAGACATTCCCACACTTACCCGTGACACTATCCCAGAGATTCCCTCCCGTACCTGTGCCACCATTCCACTTATGCAGGAGTTGGACTTTTTTTATTCGTTCATGGGATGTGGGCGTCGCTGGCGAGGCCGGCATTTATTGCCCGTCCCTAATTGCCCTTGAGAAGGTGGTGGTGAGCCGCCTTCTTGAACCACTGCAGTCCGTGTGGTGACGGTTCTCCCACAGTGCTGTTAGGATGGGAGTTCCAGGATTTTGACCCAGCGACGATGAAGGAACGGCGATATATTTCCAAGTCGGGATGGTGTGTGACTTGGAGGGGAACGTGCAGGTGGTGTTGTTCCCATGTACCTGCTGCTCTTGTCCTTCCAGGTGGTAGAGGTCGCGGGTTTGGGAGGTGCTGTCAAAGAAGCCTTGGCGAGTTGCTGCAGTGCATCCTGTGGATGGTGCACACTGCAGCCACAGTGCGCCGGTGGTGGATGGGGTGCCAATCAAGCGGGCTGCTTTGTCCTGGATGGTGTCGAGCTTCTTGAGTGTTGTTGGAGCTGCACTCATCCAGGCAAGTGGAGAGTATTCTATCACACTCCTGACTTGTGCCTTGTAGATGGTGGAAAGGCTTTGGGGAGTCAGGAGGTGAGTCACTCGCCGCAGAATACCCAGTCTCTGACCTGCTCTCGTAGCCACAGTATTTATATGGCTGGTCCAGTTAAGTTTCTGGTCAATGGTGACCCCCAGGATGTTGATGGTGGGGGATTCGGCGATGGTAATGCCGTTGAATGTCAAGGGGAGGTGGTTAGACTCTCTCTTGTTGGAGATGGTCATTGCCTGGCACTTTTCTGGCGCGAATGTTACTTGCCACTTATGACTCCTCCATCCTCTGCGCTATTGTGGAGAGTGCGCGTGGCACCTGTTCCAGCACCTCGCAAATGTGCTGCTGCCCCTCGATCATTCTCCTTTTCATGGATGGCCCCTAGGGTTCAGCATCTGCGTCCAGCTGAGCAAAGCCTCCCACTGACGCGGACTCTCCACAGTTGCCCCTGCCACCAGTGTCTGCTCGTGCTCACGTGTGTGGGGACTCACCATGTGCGACCCCAACTAAGTGAGGACGGGGACCTACCGAGGTGTGTGTATCTGCGCTGGTGGATGGCTCGCTCAGATGTGACGGTGCTCCCTCAGAGGCCGGCAGGTCCTCTGAGGAATCGCCCTCCACCGTCATGGCGGTCGCTGAAGGCCCTGTAAGAGAACAGAAGGCAATATTAAGCATGGTGACAGGTGTTGAAGTGCTGAAGATGACAAGGCATGTTAATATCATTTGCTATTGTGTGTGCTGAAAGTTCTGTCACCAGCCATTTGTCGGGTGGCAGTCTCGGCCTCCCCGACGGACAGGCACTCGAGGGTGCGGCTCAGTTCCAGAGCTTCCTGCTCCTCGTGTTTGAGGATGATGAGATGTTGCGGCCCCCTGCCCCCCCCCCCCCCCCCACTCTGGTCTTCGCCCTCTCCCGTGCATTCTGGGCTCTCTTCTATAAGGGGAGAAAGTAGAGAGGTGTCAGTGATGGTGACATGGCTAACTGCTGAATCCATTGGTTTGGGTGAGGCTGGCCGTGAAAGAGATGCATCAGAGGGTGAGTATGTGACAGAGCCATGACATTGTATGAGGATTGGGTTGAGTGGTAGTGGTGGGCTGAGTGCTGGGGAGGTGAGTAAGTGCAGGTAAGTTGAGGATGAGGTTTGAGTGGGTGTGAGGAGTGATGTGATAGAGTAGTGTTGGAAGTGCAGAAGGCGTTGTGGGGTGGGGGCGGTGATGTGGAAGACGGAATGTAGGAGAATGAGTAAGTGTACTCACTTTGGTTGACCTAGTTAGGTCATTGAAGCGCTTCCTGCACTGTATCCAGGTGCGGGAGACGTTGCTGCTGCTGCTGACCTCCTCTACCACCTCGAGCCGCGCCTTCTTGGTGGCAGAGGCTTCCTCCTGTCCGCCGGGTAGAAGATCTCCCTCCTCCTCCTCACCCCATCCAGTAGGACCTGGAGTGAGGCATCATTAAACCTAGGGGCAGCCTTTCCCCTGGGCTGCTCCATTGTGCTGTGTGGTTGTTTGCTGCAGGAGCAGCCATTGGAGGACTGCCCCTTTAAATAGGGCTCCTCCAGCTGACAGCCTGTGATGCGGGTGCGCAGTCCGCCCGCTGCGCAGGTTGATGACGGGAAACCCGGAAGCCGCGGTAAGTGCCTTCAATTTACCCGCGATTGCATGGGGAACGGACAGATTTTACTGGGCGGGTTACCCACCGCCCAATTGCCCTCCTGCTGCCATCCTGCCTCCCTGGTAAAATTGGGGCATTTGCATCCTTCTCACAGCTTACTTTCCCACCTATCTTTGTATCGTCAGCAAACTTCGATATATTACACTTAGTCCCTTCATCTAAGTCATTTAATATAGATTGTAAACAGCTGAGGCCCAAGTACCGATCCTTGCTGTACCCACTAGTTACAGCCTGCCAACCTGAAAAAGACCCGTTTATTCCTTCTCTTTTCTATCCGTTAACCAATCCTTTTTTTAATTCATGCATGGGATGTGGGCGTCACTACCAAGGCCAGCATTTATTGCCCATCCCGAATTGCCATTGAAGGTGGTGGTGAGCCGCCTTCTTGAACTGCTGCCGTCCGTGTGGTGACGGTTCTCCCACAGTGCTGTTAGGAAGGGAGTTCCAGGATTTTGACCCAGCGACGATGAAGGAACGGCGATATATTTCCAAGTCGAGATGGTGTGTGACTTGGAGGGGAAGGTGCAGGTGGTGTTGTTCCCATGTACCTGCTGCCCTTGTCCTTCTAGGTGGTAGAGGTTGCGGGTTTGGGAGGTGCTTTTGAAGAAGCCTTGGCGAGTTGCTGCAGTGCATCCTGTGGATGGTACACACTGCAGCCACAGTGCGGCGGTGGTGAAGGGAGTGAATGTTTAGGGTGGTGGATGGGGTGCCAATCAAGCGAGCTGCTTTGTCCTGGATGGTGTCGAGCTTCTTGAGTGTTGTTGGAGCTGCACTCATCCAGGCAAGTGGAGAGTATTCCATCACACTCCTGACTTGTGCCTTGTAGATGGTGGAAAGGCTTTGGGGAGTCAGGAGGTGAGTCACTCGCCGCAGAATACCCAGCCTCTGACCTGCTCTTGTCGCCACAGTATTTATATGGCTGGTCCAGTTAATTTTCTGGTCAATGGTGACTCCCAAGATGTTGATGGTGGGGGATTCGGCGATGGTAATGCTGTTGAATGTCATGGGGAGGTGGTTAGATTCTTGTTGGAGACGGGCATTGCCTCGCAGTTGTCTGACGTAAACGTTACTTTCCACTTATCAGCCCAAGCCTGGATGTTATCCAGGCCTTGCTGCATGCGGGCTCGGACTGCTTCATTATTTGAGGGGTTGTGAATGGAACTGAACACTGCAATCATCAGCGAAGATCCCCATTTCTGACCTTATGATGGAGGGAAGGTCATTGATGAAGCAGCTGTGGATGGTTGGGCTTAGGACACTGCCCTGAGGAACTCCTACAACAATGTCCTGGGGCTGAGATGATTGGCCTCCAACAACCACTACCATCTTCCTTTGTGCTAGGTATGACTCCAGCCACTGGAGAGTTTTCCCCCTGATTCCCATTGACTTCAATTTTACTAGGGCTCCTTGGTGCCACAATCTGTCAAATGCTGCCTTGATGTCAAGGGCAGTCACTCTCACTTCACCTCTGGAATTCAGCTCTTTTGTCCATGTTTGGACCAAGGCTATAATGAGGTCTGGAGCTGATGTGGTCCTGGCAGAACCCAAACTGAGCATCGGTGAGTAAGTGCTGCTTGATAGCACTGTCGACTACACCTTCCATCACTTTGCTGATGATTGAGAGTAGACTGATGGGGCGGTAATTGGCCGGATTGGATTTGTCCTGCTTTTTGTGGACAGGACATACCTGGGCAATTTTCCACATTGTCAGGTAGATGCCAGTGTTGTAGCTGTACTGGAACAGCTTGGCTAGAGGCGTGGCTAGTTCTGGAGCACAAGTCTTCAGCACTACAGCCGGGATGTTGTCAGGGCCCATAGCCTTTGCTGTATCCAGTGCACTCAGCTGTTTCTTGATATCACGTGGAGTGAGTTGAATTAGCTGAAGACTGGCTTCTGTGATGGTGGGGATATCGGGAGGAGGCCGAGATGGATCATCTAATCGGCACTTCTGGCTGAAGATGGTTGCAAACGCTTCAGCCTTGTCTTTTGCACTCACGTGCTGGACTCCGCCATCCTTGAGGATGGGGATGTTTACGGAGCCTCCTCCTCCCGTTAGTTGTTTAATTGTCCACCACCATTCACGACTGGATGTGGCAGGACTGCAGAGCATTGATCTGATCCGTTGGTTGTCAATGTTGAGGACTCCCAGGGCCACTCCCTCCTGACTGTATATCACTGTACCGCCACCTCTGGTGGGTCTGTCCTGCCGGTGGGACAGGACATACCCAGGGATGGTGATGGAAGAGTCTGGGACGTTGGCTGTAAGGTATGATTCTGTGAGTATGGCTATGTCAGGCTGTTGCTTGACTAGTCTGTGGGACAGCTCTCCCAATTTTGGCACAAGTTCTCAGATGTGAGTGAGGAGGACTTTTCAGGGTCGACTTGGTTTGGTTTTCCCGTTGTCGTGTCCGGTGCCTAGTGGTCCGTCCGGTTTTATTCTTATTATGACTTTTTTTAGCGAGGTTTTACAACTGAGTGTCTTGCTAGGCCATTTCAGAGGGTAATTAAGAATCAACCCACATTGCTGTGGGTCTGGAGTCACATATAGGCCAGACCGGGTAAGGGCGGCAGGTTTCCTTCCCTAAAGGGCATTAGTGAACCAGATGGGTTTTTACGACAATCCGGTGGTTTCATGGCCATCATTACTGATACTAGTATTTTAATTTTAATTTTAATTAATTGAATTTAAATTCCCCAGCTGCCGTGGCCTCCGGATTATTAGCCCGGGCCTCTGGATTACTAGTCCAGTAACACAACCACTATGCTACCGTACCCGTACTCCTGAACACACTTCAAAAATTCCTCCCCCTCTTTGCCCCTTATTATTATCCCAGTCTATATTTGGATAGTTGAAGTCCCCCGTTATCATTACTCTATGACTTTTGCACCTTTCTGTCATTTCCCCGTAAATTTGCTCCTCTATATCCTGCCCACTAGAATACACCCAGTAGTGTAATGGCACCTCTGTTGTTTCTTAACTCGAACCAAATAGATTCTGTCCTTGACCCCTCCAGGACATCCTCTCTCTCCAGCAGTGTAATATTCTCCTTAATCAATATTGCCACCCCCCCTCCTTTCTTTCCTTCCCTCTCTTTCCTGAACACCTTGTATCCAGGAATATTTAGTACCCAATCCTGTCCTTTTTTGAGCCAGGTCTCAGTTATCACCACAACATCATATTCCCATGTGGCTATTTGCACTTGCAGCTCACCAACCTTGTTTACCACACTTCGTGCGTTTACACACTAGCACTGTAAACCTATCTTAGACTTGTACTCTCTCTTAGTCTGATCCCACCTAATACTGTACTATTTCTTCGAGTGCTATCTTTCTCTCCCAATCCTTTGTGCCCCTTGTTTCTCCTTTCCAATGCTACATCCTGGTGCCCATCCCCCTGCCAAATTAGTTTAAACCCCCCCACCCAGCACTTCCTTCTCCAGTCGCACCAGAATCGACAGAACAAGTCCCGGAACCGCATGTCCCCCAGCAGCAGGCTGTTAAAGAGCCAGTACGCAGACCCCGCCCGAGCGTGGAGTAGTGTAAGTCTCATCCCCACCTGCCGTTGAATTGGCTGGAGTTAGGATGGAGATTTTGCCAGATGTCCACCAAGTCCAAGGACCCAACCATGTCCCTCAACAACACCATCGCCAACGGGCACCCCGGGAGACCCGAGTGGTCCCTCGCCTTGGGAGGTGCAGTTAAAATCCCCCCCGAGGACAATGCACTCACCAGCGATGATGGAGTCGAGGTAAGTGGACACTTTGTCAAAGAAGCTCATTTGCTGAGCACCAACCTGAAAGACAAACGTGTTCACCAGGTGAAACAACTTGTCCCCGAGGCGAATGGTGAGATGAAGCAAGCAGCCTGGCATCGGCTCCTTGACCCCCAAGATAGAGTCATAGAGTTATACAGCACGGATAGAGGCCCTTCGGCCCATCGTGTCCGCGCCGGCCATCAGCCCTGTCTACTCTAATCCCATATTCCAGCATTTGGTCCGTAGCCTTGTATGCTATGGCATTTCAAGTGCTCATCCAAATGCTTCTTGAATGTTGTGAGGGTTCCTGCCTCCACAACCCTTTCAGACAGTGAGTTCCAGACTCCAACCACCCTCTGGGTGAAAAAGTTCTTTCTCAAATCCCCTCTAAACCTCCCGCCTTTTACCTTGAACCTATGTCCCCTTGTTATAGAACCCTCAACGAAGGGAAAAAGCTCCTTAGTATCCATCCTATCTGTGCCCCTCATAATTTTGTACACCTCAATCATGTCCCCCCTCAGCCTCCTCTGCTCCAAGGAAAACAAACCCAATCTTCCCAGTCTCTCTTCATAGCTGAAGCGCTCCAGCCCTGGTAACATCCTGGTGAATCTCCTCTGCACCCTCTCCAAAGCGATCACATCCTTCCTGTAGTGTGGCGACCAGAACTGCACACAGTACTCCAGCTGTGGCCTAACCAGTGTTTTATACAGCTCCATCATAACCTCCTTGCTCTTATATTCTATGCCTCGGCTAATAAAGGCAAGTATCCCATATGCCTTCTTTACCACCTTATCTACCTGTTCCGCCGCCTTCAGGGATCTGTGAACTTGCACACCAAGATCCCTCTGACCCTCTGTCTTGCCTAGGGTCCTCCCATTCATTGTGTATTCCCTTGCCTTGTTAGTCCCTCCAAAGTGCATCACCTCGCACTTTTCCGGGTTAAATTCCATTTGCCACTGTTCCGCCCATCTGACCAACCCATCTATATCGTCCTGCAGACTGAGGCTATCCTCCTCGCTATTTACCACCCTACCAATTTTTGTATCATCAGCGAACTTACTGATCATACCATTTACATTCATATCCAAGTCATTAATGTAGACCACAAACAGCAAGGGACCCAGCACCGATCCCTGTGGTACCCCACTGGCCACAGGCTTCCAGTCACAAAAACAACCTTCGACCATCACCCTCTGCCTTCTGCCACTAAGCCAGTTTTGTATCCAAAGTGCCAAGGCACCCTGGATTCCATGGGCTCGTACCTTCTTGACCAGTCTCCTGTGGGGGACTTTATCGAAGGCCTTACTGAAATCCATGTATACCACATCCACTGCGTTACCCTCATCCACACGCCTAGTCACCCCCTCAAAAAATTCAATCAAATTAGTCAGACATGATCTTCCCTTGACAAAGCCATGTTGACTATCCCTGATTAATCCTTGCTTCTCCAAGTGGAGACTAATTTTGTCCTTCAGAATTTTTTCCAATAATTTTCCTACCACTGATGTTAGGCTCACTGGCCTGTAGTTCCCCGGTTTTTCCCTACTCCCCTTCTTGAATAATGGTATTACATTAGCGGTTCTCCAGTCCTCTGGCACATCCCCTGTGGCCAGAGAGGTTCTGAATATATGTGTCAGAGCCCCCGCAATCTACTCCTTTGCCTCACACAGTAGCCTGGGATACATTTCGTCCGGGCCTGGGGATTTATCCATTTTTAGGCCTGCTAAAACCGCCAATACCTCCTCCCGCTCGATGTTAATATGTTCGAGTATATCACAGTCCCCCTGCCGTATTTCTATGTCTACATCGTCCTTCTCCATAGTGAAAACAGATGCAAAAAATTCATTTAGAACCCCTCCTACATCTTCCGGCTCCACACACAGATTGCCATTTTTGTCCCTTATGGGCCCTATTTTTTCCCTAGTCATCCTCTTACCCTTAATATACTTATAAAACATCTTAGGATTTTCCTTTATTTTGCTCGCCAGTGTTTTTTCATGGCCCCTCCTTGATCTCCTAATTTCCTTTTTAAGTATCCCCCTGCACTTTTTGTACTCCTCTAGGGCTTCCTCCGTCCTTAGCCTTTTGTATCTGCCAAAAGCCCTCCTTTTTTTCCTAATCCATTCTCGTATATCCCCTGACATCCAAGGTTCCCTGGAGTTCTTGGAACCACCCTTGACCTTTACGGGAACATGTTGCCATTGTATGGTCTCAATCTCCCTTCTGAAAGACTCCCATTGCTCCGATGCGGATTTTCCTACAAGCAGCTGATCCCAGTCCATTTTGGCCAGATCCTGCCTTATCCTATTAAAATCGGCCTTCCCCCAATTTAGAACCTTTATTTAGATCTGCTGAAAAGTCGGGGCGAACCAGATAAGGAGGCTGCAGGGGCGGGTTACTACAGAAGTGTGGTAAGATGTTTGCTGGTGGTCGTCTTGTTGGGGAATGGAGATGTCTTCACCCAGACAGCTGAAACTGCCTCGGTTCAGTCCTCCACAGAATGTCGTTGCAGGGAAAAAGAAACTTCACCCAGGCAGCTCCAGCTGTCCTGGGCCAGGCAATGAGGGTGTTTCTACAGTGCAACAGTGCACCCCCTAGTTCTGGCCTTGGTCTTCTTTCCTCCCCCCACCCCCCCCACTCCACCAAACCCCCTTTCTTCAACCTCTTTGTTGGTCTTTTTAAAGGCTGACACAATTGATAGTCCCCAAAAGAAAAACAGTGCAGCAACAACCTCCTCTTCCTCTGAACCACACCGCTGAAAACAACGTTATCCTCCTTTGTTCTCTTTCCTTTCCAGGTCCAGTTAGTAATAGCAGCAGGACACCAACACCAGACAGCTGAGGCTATAGATTCTTACAGCTCTCAACAAGCTGTGTTAATGCATTTTCTATTTGTTTTGGCGTTTCCTCATTGGTTTTGTTAGTGTAGTGCTTTGTATTATTGAGTTGTCTGTGCGCTTCAAAGAGGTACTGCCACCTGTCCATGGTCACTGCACTGCTGCCTGCCCTTAACCTGCTGGTTTTATGATGTCTGGGTGGATTGTTTTAATTCTATCAGGGCCCCTCTTCCTTTTCGGGTGAGGTTTTGTTTCTCTTCAGGTATAGGAATTTTTCTATTTTTGCCTGATTTTCTTTGATAAGATTTCAGGGTCCACCTGGTTATTCTGTGGAGTCCGTCCTGACAGGTTGGGCAGGGGTTAAAACCGTTGAACATTGTGATTTTAAAATCTGCTGGATTTTAATGCTACACAGGTAAAGGTTAACTGTGCCCCTTTTGGACATTTGAAAGAAAGGGTTAACTCGGCCCTCGACATTACATTTGGACAGTATAAATTCAAGACAGCAAGTCAATTTAAAACTGGACATTCGGACATCAGTTTAAAACTGCAAAAGCAGCAATACACAAAAATTCAAGCTTCGCTTTTCAGTAACAACTGATAAGAACAAAAGACAGAAGCCTTAAAGAAACTTCTGGAAGGTTTGAACAATTCAGTTCTTACAACATTGAAAACAACTGAACTGGAAAAGCATTTGGGAGAAATACTCCTGGATTGACACAGCTAAGAAGATACTGCACGTTCCCCTCCAAGTCACACACCATCCCGACTTGGAAATATATTGCCGTTCCTTCATCGTCGCTGGGTCAAAATCCTGGAACTCCCTTCCTAACAGCACTGTGGGAGAACCTTCACCACACGGACTGCAGCGGTTCAAGAAGGCGGCTCACCACCACCTTCTCAAGGGCAATTAGGGATGGGCAATAAATGCTGGCCTTGCCAGCGATGCCCACATCCCATGAACGAATAAATAAATACAGTGGGTTCACAAGATTGTTAAGTGCTCCAACCTTCCATCATTAATGCAACGATGGGTGAGTGGCCAAAATGGGACTTCTCTTATCTGTGTTCACACCCTAACTGCCAAAAATAATATAAAGATAGGACATCGTAGCAGCTTCAACAGACAACAGTTGGAGGAGCTGCAGACAGAGAAGCTTGATGAAGCAACTTCAACAGGAAGACAAAGAACCTCAAGAAGCTGATCACTTCTGAACTGCCTTGATGATACAACCTTTTATAAACCAAGGGTTTATGTATTGCTTGCTTGCTTTGTGCATGTTTAATCATTAATTACATTGCAAACCACCAAGTCTATAATCGATAGAGTAAGAGCACATGTATTGATTGATTTGTGCTTCATGTTTGTGTGTACTTTTTAACGTTTAAATAATCACTTTTGATTAACAAAACTACCGTGTAAGGGTGACTTTCTTTGAGTGAACTATTGTCCAGGTTCACGAAACACTGGGAAAGCAGGTATTGTATTTCCCCACAGACGGTACGAGGGGTTGTTTTTCCAAGTGTGGAACGAAAGTAATCTCTCTTTTCATTTCCTGTAAAAGCCGGTTGTATTCCTGAATTTGCCCTTTACACTCTTGGCAGGTGCAAATGAGGCCTTTGCTTAAAATACTTTCCTGTGATTCTGTGGGGGTGGTGAGCTGGGAAATATTGATGGTTTTTGCTAGGTTTAGGTCCTGCTGTTGGGTTGATGTCTTGAGTTTAAAAATGTCCTCCTGTGATTTATTATGTGCTGTGTTTTCTGCCCATTGTATTGGGGGTAATGTATTAGCATAGCTCAAGGATTGGTTAACGGCTAGAAAAGAGAGTAGGCATAAACTGGTCGTTTTCAGGTTGGCAGTGGGGTGCCGTAAGGATCGGTATTGGGCCTCAGCTATTTACAATCTATATTAATGACTTAGATTAAGGGACTGAGTGTAACGTATCCAAGTTTGCTACCGATACAAAGTGGGAAAGTAAGCTGTGAGGAGGACGCAAAGGGATTATAGACAGGTTAAATGAGGGGAAATGTGCAATTATCCATTTTGGTAGGAAAAATAGCAGAAAATTTCTTAAGAGGTGAGAGACTAAGAAATGGCAGGAAAGTGAGTTGAAGTAGAAGATCAGCCATGATCTTATTGAATGGCAGAGCAGGCTTGAGAGACTGAGAGACCTCCTCCTGCTCCTATTTCTTATGTTAGGGCCCCACTCAGAAGGATGTGGCAGTTATATAGGTCTGGGTTTTTATGTACTGCTTTAACTCCTGGTTTGTGCCTGTGATTGGGGGAGCTCTGCCTGCCTCAACTCCAGGGTCACATACCCCCAACAGGTTCTTTCATCAGGCTCTGAGGGTCAAACAAGGTTTGATAGCGGCTCAGAGAGGATTTGTTACTATACTTTCTTCCCAGTAGTATAGCCATAGATCTCACTGATCTGGGAGGTTGGTGAATGGGCTGGTAATTCTGGCTCAGCTAGACTAACCACATAGGAAGTGTTGGAGCTGCAGATTTGGCTGAGGTGGATTTGCGCTCAAAACCAACAAAGGTTTAATGTCGCCATTCTAATTTATGCATCTTAAGAATCAGGAGTCGGCCATTCAGCTCCTTGAGCCTGTTCCGCCATTCAGTTAGATCATGGCTTTACCCGCTTTTCCTCCATATCCCGATACTCTTATCTGTCTCGGAGATTATCCCTTATTCTAGATTCCTCCACCATCTACTGCATCATTTTAAGGCCCTTGATTAGATCACCACTAAACCTTCTATACTCAAGGGGATACAAACTAAGTTTATAAAACCTGTCCTCATGTTTCAGCCTTTTAAGCCAAATCTGTACCTTACACCTTCCACTAACTGCCTCACTTTTGAATTCCAACCCTTTTGAGATACAGGCCATTAGCCTTTTTGATTACTGTTTGTACCTGTGCACTAGGGGTAATGCAATTGGTGTCCATGTACATAAATCTCTCAAAGCTAGTTTCTCAGTTGGTTGGGGAAAAACTGAGGTAGATCGGGTTCAGTCTTCTGATATATCTGCCTCTGTTCCTTTACAACTTCCTACTCCTATCTGTACAAGCAGGCCCCAGTACAGAGCCTGAGGGAACACCACTTATCACATTCCAGCAATCAGCATGTATCATTTATCCCTACTCTGTCTCCTACCTCCCAACCAATTACCGACCCAGGTCACAAGGTTTCCAATTCCGTGCACTCGTGCGACAATCCCATGGCTCGTGACCTACCCTTCAGTCAAACTCTATAAAGCTTTTAATTTTTTTTCTTTTTAAAATATTATCTGCTTCCTTTTGAAAAGGGTATTGGGAAAGGGCCAACAGCTTATCCAGATGCATCTTTGGAGGAGGTTTTTAAAAGGAAAGGGTGGAGAGATTTAGGGAAAGAATTCCAGAAAGTTGTGCCCAGACACCTGAAGATGCTAACAGAAGGAGGGAGGGGGGGGGAGCAAATATACAAGTGGGACTTGTCCCACTCCAGACTGTCCTGTTTGTGGCGGAGGTTGAAGACTTTCCCTATATTCAGACTAGCAGTCTGAACGCACAAAGCCAGCGGAGTCGAGCACAGGAGGGAATGGAGGTGGCGATCTGTCCTCGAGCCAGAGCAGGTATAATGGGCAAGACTCCCCAATTTTTTTTGTGGAGGGGGAAAGAAAACAGAAGAAAGAACAGTAAAGAGGGCCAGGGGTTGGTTCTGGCAAATGTTAACTTGCCTTGTCTGTCTTTTGCTGAACCAGCTGTTTATTTCTTGCATTTTCTCAATTTCTGTTTTGCAATCAGTCAATTGCCAAATTTCCCAATGGTTGTGAAGCTATTGTTGGGTCCATTAACCTGTTGTACAAACAATCACACATCGATGACCGAGCACACTATGTACCTTTGCTCCACACCTTTACATTTTTCCTCTTGCAGCAAATACTGAAGTCATTCTGTCTCGCCTGTCCCACAAGCCACTTGTATGCTGGTTTGAGTTCTATTAAATCACTGAAGAAACTTAGTTCTGTGAGACCTTGGATTATTTCGCCTTGAAGGGATAAGATGGTGAATGCGTGGACATCGGAACTGATCAGTCTGCGACATCACTGTCTCATCTCGTAATAGCAGTCCCAAACCCCCATACAGAGTTACTGACCCTGCGATTCAAGAAAAGAGGGAGAGAAAACAGGGAACTACAGGCCAGTTAGGCTGACAGTAGTAGGGAAAATACTAGAATCTATTATTAAGGAAGTGGTAACAGGGCACTTCGAACATCCTAATATGATTGATTAGGCAGAGTCAGCATGGTTTATGAAAGGGAAATAGTGTTTGACAAATCCATTAGAGTTTTTTGAGGGTGTAACTAGCAGGGTAGATAAAGGGGAACCAGTGGATGTTGTATATTTGGTTTTAAAAAGGCATTCAATAAGATGCCACACAAGAGGTTGTTACACAAGATTAGGGCTCATGGGATTGGTTAACGGACAGAAAACAGAGTGTAGGATTAAACGGGTCATTTGCGGGTTGGCAGGTTGTAACTCGTGGGGTACCGCAAGGATCAGTGCTTGGGCCTTAGCTATTTACAATCTATGTTAACGACTTAGCTGAAGGGACTGAGTGTAATGTATCCAAGTTTGCTGATAATACAAAGCTAAGTGGGAAAGTAAGCTGCGAGAAGGACGCAAAGGGATATAGACAGGTTAAGGTGGCAGATGGAGTATAATGTGGGGCAATGTGAGGTTATTCACTTTGGAAAGAAAAACAGAATATTTTTAAATGGTGAGAAACTATTAAATGTTGATGTTCAGAGGGAATTGGGTGTCCTAGTACAAGAAACACAAAGTTAACATGCAGGTATAGCAAGCAATTAGGAAGGCAAATGATATGTTGTACTCCAACCCCCTTGCAATAAGGCCAAGAGTAAGGAAGTCTTGCTGCAATTGTACAGGGCTTTGGTGAGACCACATCTGGAGTACTGTGTACAGTTTTGGTCTCCTTACCTAAGGAAGGATATACTTGCCTTAGAGACGGTGCAACAAAGGTTCACTAGATTGATTCCTGGGATGAAGGGGTTGCCCTATAAGGATAGGTTGAGTAAAATGGGCTTATACACTCTGGAGTTTAGAAGAATGAGAGGTGATCTCATTGAAACATATAAGATTCTTAGAGGGCTTGACAGGGTAGATGCTGAGAGGATATTTCCCCTGGCTGGAGAGTCTAGAACTAGGGGACAGTCTCAGGATAAGGGGTTGGACATTTAGGACTGAGATGAGGAGGGATTTCTTCACTGAGGATCATGAATATTTGGAATTCTCTACCCCAGAGGGCTGAGGATGCTCAGTCGTTGAATATATTGAAGACTGAGAGCAACAGATTTTTGGGCTCAGAGGGAATCACAGGATATGGGGATCGGGCGGGAAAGGGGAGTTGAGGTCGAAGTCCAGCCATGATCTTACTGAATGGCAGCGCAGGCATGAGGGGCCTTTTGGCCTACTCCTGCTCCTATTTCTTATGTTCTGATATATCCGATACATCAAACAGCTCAATGCTTCCGTACAAGCTCCCAGATAGAGCAATGATCTGTTAATCTGTTTGTGTGGTTGGTTGAATCATACAGCACAGAAGGCAGCCATTCAGCCCATCATGCTTGTGCTAGCTCTTTGGTCTCTCTCCCCTTTCCTCATGGCTATTCCCCTGCTCTTTAGCCAAGTATAATGCACTTCCACGCATTTATTCCAGTGATGTACCACTACAGCAAGGTATACAGGAACTAAATGGAATAATAGTGCATTCATTTTAAAAGAAAAAAATAGTTGAATTTTAATATATACATCTCTAAAGAAGTACAATGATGGTGAGTTAAGTAAGAACACTTAGGGCATTGGGCTCAATTCTAACCCACATTTCTATAGAGCAGTTACTCTTCCTCTTATATGCACTTTATACAAAGACAGTAGTAAATCAAATGGGGCTGGGCTGCCCCACGAACTTCAATAATGTAATTCAAGATGGCAGTGCGCACCACTGGAGGTTTTATTCTGCAGTTTGGTGTCCTAATTTTCAGAACTCCAATGAGACAAGCTGGAGAAAAAGTTACTATGACGTCACCCCCGTTGCCAATTATACTCATGAGACAGGTGGTCAAGTACATCCCATTGGTGCTAGCGACATCTAATGGCACTGCACCTGACTTTCTTTTTAATGCACAGGCTGTCTGATTTGGGCTGTCTGGTTGCTTTCTATGGTGTATTCTTTTCTGGGAGGAGTGTAATATTGCACATAAGCTGTTCTTGTTAGTGGACAGAAGGATAAATAAATGCTAGCTAATCGGCTTTTTAAAACAAAATGATCCTGGTTACAGGCTCATTTATGAAGTCTGCATTCAACCATTTCAGAGCAGCAGCAGTGTGGAGCAAAGCAAAGGGAGAGCAGTCTCTAGCACTAGGTTGTAGTCGGGGCCCCCTGGTGCTCTGCAATTCCATGACCAGGCACGGCACTGCATAATTTCTCCTACGTGCTGCTGTTCTCCTTCGCAAATTGTGATTGTATTAAATACCCGGGCCCAGAACTTCTGGCAGAGCAGCAGCATCTCCGGGGAAACTCTGGGCCAGGCCTGGTGTCCTCAATCTGCTGGGTCAGCTAACACTGATCATCTAATCTCCATACTTCACCTGTGAGGTAGGACACTCAATAACCTCACTGCTTTCAGCTCCTCCACCAGCTCGCTCAGTTCTGAGTCCAGCCTCTGATGCTCTACTCAGCCCCTATGTTCTAAATGTGCCAGGATTTACAAGTTACACATTCCACAATGGTGGATACAGCCTCAGCATTAAGTTTCTCCCCCGCCCCTTCGCTCTGTTTTCAATTATAACACTGTACCTCCTGGTTTGTTTAATGTGACAATGAGCTGAACACAAGTTGTCGGTAACACCAGCTGGTTATTGCATCCATCTGTCCACAAGGGCTGACACTCACCAGTACTTCAAACACACTATAAGCCATAAGATGTTTCACTGTAACCTCTAATTTGACACAAACACTCAATTTAACAATTCTGTTGATTCCCGGGCTCTGCTCACTATTCTACACTTGAAAACACAAATGCCTAAAAGAATAAAGGCACCAATTTGGCGAGCTGCCACTTAACTCACCTGGCTAGGTGAAAAGCAGTGTACAGCTAGCAGTTCGATGGCTGCTGTTACTATAAACAGCTGATCAGCACCTGGGTGAACGGAGTCAGAGCACAGTAACTATTTTTAAAGCATTATATACATTAGCATGGGATAGACTTCTCTCGGTAATTACAATCTCGCGATCCACAAGTTGGTCAGGCTTGCTGCAAATCTTGGCCTGGAGGTGCAGCAGAATTCTCCAGTCCCTGACTACAGTTTCTTCTTTATCACTTCAGTATCCACTCAAAGCTGAACAGACTACAGGAAACCAGCGGGACTCTGACTCTATCAAAATGCACCGTTGCTCACTCAGCCCTTCGATGTTCGAGGGGTATTTGGTCAATTCATTTCACAGAAAGAAAACTGTAAAATGCATCCTACCCCTTCCCCAATCTGCAAACCACCATCTCAAGGTTCCTTTTCAGGCTACAATACATCCAATTCCTCCTGCAACAAACACCTTTCATTTCAAACTGAACCATTGGCTAATGGACTGATTGCAGTGGTGGAGGGGGTGGGAAAGAAAGGGAAAAGGGAGAGAGTATCGATTCTACTTTTCCATAGGCTTTGTGCATCCTATATATGAGCAGGAGAAGACATTGAATAAAATGGTTTATCTTATTGCTTCCTTGAAAAGATAACAGTAAAATTTATTACAACTGCACCAATGTTTTTAAACTATATAAAAGAGATATATATATCTATCTATCTATCTAACCAGGCAAAATTGAACATATAAAAACAATTCATATAAATTGCATCTGTGTCTCAAACGCATTTAATACAAGCTGTTCCTGTTGTTAAAAAAAAAACGAAGGGTTTTGCTTCAGTACAACTGCAACATATCAAGCGAGAAATCACTGTATAGCTCAACTGTTGTAACAATATCTGTTCTCACTGCCTTTAACCGGATCTCGTTCAGTTCTGCATCAACCCTACTGAGCTTTTCTTGGTTGATACTGTAGTCAATAAGGTCATATGTCGATGGGGGCCAGGGAAGTCCTTCTTCGTAGCAGTCAACCGGGATAGGGTGCACAACGATTTTAAGGGCCGCCAGCTGCACTGCGGTGTGAAGCAAGGCCTTGAGGCCCTGGCTGGAGATAGGGTTACAGAAACAGCTGAAGTACTGGAGCTGAGAGCAGTGCCTGAGGGCGGGCAGGAAGGAGGTGAGTTGTCTGTCCATCACCCTGCACTCCATGATGTCCAGGTAGACCAGCGAGTTGGAGGCCTGCTGCAGGATCTGGCAGAAGGGGCCAAGGAGGACATCGGACAAGTTGTTGCCGCTCAAATCCAGCTTCCTCAGGAAAGGGGCATGATGGCTGTTGGCCAGGTAGGTAGCATCAGTTGGTAGAAGGTAGCAGTAGGCGAGCTCCAAACTTTCCAAGGGCTTCTGCAAGACACTGTTTGAAACAAATCTGTTACACTCCACACAAGCACTGCCACAGGGCTAATCTGCAACACAGCCAGAGAATCAAATCGTTTACTGGAGTTTGTGGGCTGAGCTGGTCAGAGGCAGCATGGAAGCAGATGTTTTTTTGTAAGGAACGGACTCTCGGTGAGACAAAGACAGACGAGAACTTGCGTTCGTATGGCGTCTCTCAGAACATCCCATAGCACTTCATAGAATCATACAGCAGAGGACGTCATTCGGCCCATCGTGCCTCTACCGGCTCTTTGAAAGAACTATCCAATTAGTTCCACTCCCCTGCTCTTTCCCCATAGCCCTGCAAATGTTTTCCCTTTCAAGTATTTATCCAATTCCCTTTTGAAAGTTACTACTAAATCTGCTTCCACCGCCCTTTCAGGCAGTGCATTCCAGATCATAACTCGCTGCATAAAAAAAATTCTCCTCATCTCGCCTCTGGTTCTTTTGCCAATTACCTTCACAAAGAATGAATTTCCTTTTTGAAGTGCAGTCCCTTCTGTGGGTAAACCAATTGTGACCAATTTATGCACAGCAGGTCAATCTGTTATTTGGTGATGTTGGCTGAAGGAGGAATGTTGAGTAGAACACTGGGAGGACTTCTTGCTTTTTTTAGGGGATCTTTTATCTCTAGTTGAACCATCAAGCTCTGGAATTCCCTCCCTAAACCTCTTCACCTCTCTCCCCCTATAAAATGCTCCTTAAAACCTACCTCTTTGATCAAGCTTTTGGTCCCTGTCCTAATTTCTCATGTGGTTTGGCGTCAAATTTTATTTGATAATCTCTCCTGTGAAGTGCCTTGGAACGTTTTACTACGTTAAAGGCGCTATAGCAATGCGAATTGTTGATGTTGTTGTTCATCATTTGCCAGTACTTTGGGAGAGGAAAGCAGATCCTACTTGATTCCTGCAGAATCCATTAACCCTACATTTCATGGATACAATCAATGGTGGAAATTTTCCAAATTCAGACCCAACTCAATCTTTTGTGAACAGTTGACCTCCAAATAGACAGTAAAATACAGAAACAAGGAACACAAACCCTAGTGGCTGTACACAGCTTTCCCCTCCCAATGCCATCTCCTCATATGAAAGAACAAACTTGCATTTATATTGTGCCTTTCATATCCTCAGGACGTCCCGAAGTGTAGTCACTGATGTAATGTAGGGAAACGCAGCAGGCAATTTACACATAGCAAGGACCCACAAACAGCAATGAGATATATGACCAGTTAATCTGTTTTTCGTGATGTTGGTTGAAGGATAAATGTTGGCCGAAGGATAAATGTTGGCCAGGAGACCAGAACTATCCACCCTGAACAGGCAAACTGGGCCTCATCCAAAAGATGGCACCTCCAACAGTGCAGCACTCCCTCAGTACTGCACTGGAATGTCAGCCTAGGTTATGTGTTCAAATCTCTGTAGTGATACTTGATCCCACAACCTTTGGACTCGAGGCGAAAGTGCTACTACTGAACCACTGCTGATACAGGACCCCACAATGAAAGCACCGGTTTCTTACTAAGGTACAGTTCCATGAGTCCTCCAGTATCGCACCCATGTGGGCATTATTCAGGTGCACATTTAGACAGTTATTCAACTGGAAGGCATCACAACCCAGCCTGATCCCCATCCTTAGCTATAAGCACCACTGGAATGACTAATCACTGATGGAGACTGCAGGGCAGTGAGAACATAGCTGATGAATCACACAGCAAACAATTGTCTGCTAGAAACTGGGCAATAATCTGGTCATTGTTCACTGGGATTAAACCAGTTGTTCGACTACCAACAACTTGCATTTATATAGCGCCTTTAACATAGTAAAACGCCCCAAGATGCTTCACAGCAGCGATTATCAAACAAAATTTGACACTAAAAGCTTGGTCAAAGAGTTAGGTTTTAAGGAGCGTTTTAAAGGAGAGAGAGGTAGAGAGGCGAAGAGGTTTAGCGGGAAATTCCAGACTTAGGGCCTCAACAACTGAAGGCACAGCTGCCAATGGCGGAGCAATTAAACTCAGGGGTGCACAAATTGGAGGAGTGCGGAGATCTCAGAGGGTTGTAGGGCTGGAGGAGGTTACAGAGATAGGGAGGGGCAAGGCCACGGAGGGATTTGAAAACAAGGATGAGAATTTTAAAATCGAGGCAGCAGTTAAGCACAGAGGGCCAGACACTACATTACACACCATTTAAGAGGAGTTAACTAGATCACGAGCCTTTCGATGAACAAGTTAATTGGAATATTTTAAATAAAACAAAGACAGGCTGCTTCACCATGGCTGATTGGGTAAATGCACCATATGGCACGAAGGAAGGTCCCGCGGTCGATCCCCTGTCTCTACCCAATGTTCTCCACTGCAATGATTCTGGGGGGAGTACAGTTGGTCTAAGTGGGCTAACGGGGATCCTATAAAAGTTGAGGCAGTTTTTACAAAGGAGATCAAGGGGTGATTTGATAAAGGTGTTTAAAATGAAGGAGGATGGAGGGCATATAGAATCATAGAAAAGTTACAGCACGGAAGGAGGCCATTCTGCCCATCGAGTCCGCACCGAAACAAACTGTTTCCAGTGATTGAGATAGAACAATGTTCAAAAGGTACAAGATTAACTGTAGGCGATGTACTAAAACAACTTGCATTTATATAGCACTTAGCGCTTCACAGGAGCTTAATCAGACAAAAACTGACACTGAGCCAAAGGAGGAGATATAAGGACAGATGATTAAAAGTTTGGTCAAAGAAGTAGGTCTTAAGGAGCATATTCGAGGAGAGAGGGGCGGAGAGGTTTAGGGTGGGAATTCCAGAGCAGAGGGCCTAGACAGCTGAAGGCACATAAGAACATAAGAAACAGGAATGGGGGTAGGCCATATGGCCCCTCGAGCCTGCTCCGCCATTCAATAAGATCATGGCTGATCTTCAACCTCAATTCCACTTTTGCACCCTATCCCCATATCCCTTGATTCGCTTAGTGTCCAAAAATCTATCAATTTCAGTCTTGAATAAAATCAATGACTGGACATCCACTGCCCTCTGGGGTAGAGGATTCCAAAGATTCACAATCCTCTGAGTGAAGACATTTCTCATCTCTGTCCCAAGGTGAGTTGAGATGGAGGTTGAAATCACCGAGGATGAGAAGTCACTAGGTGCAGAGGTTGAGGGAGGAACGCAGTGAGGATATCTTGGTGAGAAACTTGGGGTGGGGCTTGGGTGGGTGGCGTGGACTCGATGAACCGAATGGCCTCCTTCCGTGCTGTAACCTTTCTATGATTCCAGAGAACGAGGATTTTAAGGGAGAGATGAGAGGGGTGGAACAAGGTGAGATGCTCAAAGGAGGAGTGAGGGAACAGAGCAAGGTGAGATTTGGTGATAAGGGCCACAGCACCACCATGAGGGTTTGGGCAGGGCAGGTGGTGGTGGAAGGTATAACCAGGCAGGGAATAAGGGGCAAGGTATCATCACCCATGAGCCAAGTTTCCCTCTATCCTAAATGGACGACCCCTAGTTCTAGACTCTCCAACCAGGGGAAACAGCCTCTCAGCATCTACCCTGTCAAGCCCTCTAGAAGAATGAGAAGTGATCTCATCGAAAAATTCTTAAACTCCAGAGAATATAGGCCCATTCTACACAATCTCTCCTCACTGATTCCTGGAATGAGAGGATTGTCCAATCTAGTGAGCCTTCATTGCACCCCCTCTAAGGCAAGTATATCCTTCCTTAGGTAAGTACTCCAGTCACCAGTGGTGGAACGAATGAAATTGGGGACGCACAAGTGGTTAGAGATGGAAGAATGTAGAGTTCTTGGATGGTTGTCGGGCTGGAGGAGGTCACAGAAATTGGGAGGGGCGAGGCCATGGAGGGATTTGAACATGAGGATGAAAATTTTATAATCGAGGCATTGGTTGACTGGGAGCCAGAGTAGCTCAATAAGCACAAGGGTATTGGGTGAGCGAGACTTGATGCGAGTTAGGATACAGGCAGCAGAGTTTTGGATGAGCTCAAGTTTATGGAGGGTGGAAGATGGGCGGCCGGCCAGGAGAGCATTGGAATAGTCGAGCTTGGAGGTAACAAAAGCATGAGTGAAGGTTTGAGCAGCAGATAAGTTGAGGCAGGGGGATGTTAGGAGAGGTGAAAGCAGGCAGTCTTGGTGATGGAGAGGATATGGTGTTCAAAGCTTAACTCAGGGTCAAATAGGACAAAATGTCTGGTACAAGATTGTAAAGTCTGGTTAGTCTGTGAAAGTAGCCAGGGAGGGGATGGAATCGGTGGTGAGAGAACAGAGTTTGTGGCCGAGTCCAAGGAGAGGCAATGAAGGAGGAAGTGTGGTCATCCACGTCAAAGGTTCCAGACAGTTCAAGAAGAATGAGAAGGGATAGTGCACCATGGTTACAGTCACAGAGAATGTCATTTGTGACTCTGATTTCAGCCATTTCAGTGCTGTGGCAGGGGTGTAAACTTAATTGGAGAGGTTCAAACATGGAGTTGCGGGAAAGATAGGCACAGATTTGGGAGGCGACAACACATTCAAGAACTTTGGAGAGGAAAGGGAGTTTGGAGACAGGGCAGTAGCTTGTAAGCTCAAAGGGTTGACAGGTGGATTTTTTGAAGAGGAGAAGTAATGCTGGCAGATTTGAAAGGAAGGAGCCAGTACCCAAGGAGAGGGAACCGTTTACAATATCAGCTAACACGGGGCCAAGGATGTGAAGATGGGTAGTCAGTAGTTTAATAAACTCAGAAGAGAGAGACCAAGGTGAGTCGAGATGGAGGTTGAAATCACCGAGGATGAGAAGTCACTAGGTGCAGAGGTTGAGGGAGGAACGCAGTGAGGATATCTTGGTGAGAAACTTGGGGTGGGGCTTGGTGGGCGACTCGGACTTGATGGGCCAAATACCCTCCCTTCCATGCTGTAACCTTTCTATGATTCTAGAGAATGAGGATTTTAAGGGAGAGAGAGGGATGGAACAAGGTGAGATGCTTAGAGGAGTGAGGGACAGAGCAAGGTGAGATTTGGTGATAAGGGCCACACCATCGCCATGACGGTGGAAGGTATAACCAGGCAGGGAATAAGGGGCAAGGTTCATCACCCATGAGCCAAGTTTCCCTCAAGGCCATATCGTCAATGCAATCATCCAAATTAAGGTCATGGATGACAAGGGCCTTGTTCACAAGTGAACAGACATTCTGGAGAGAGATACAAAAAGGGGCAGTGATTGTTGATCCACTGACAGAGTCCACAGGGGTAGTGTGGGTGAGCTGAGCAGGATGGTAAGGAGGCGGGTGAGATTAGCTCCCAGTGGACCCGCTGGGTGGGAAGTTCGGCAAGAGAAGAGGATGGGTCAGTTGGAGTTGCTGCTCGTAAGAAGGAAGCAACGAGTGCCTCGATGGGCCTTTCGGAGAATACAGAAAGGCACAAAGGAAAGCAAAGGGCTTTATCCAAGGGGGTGTCAAGCCTGGACGGTGGTAGGAGAGTAGGAAGGTTGAGGAATATGGAAGGATTGGGGAGCAAAGTATCCGAGAGGGGAGAAATGAAAGGAGACATGACTGGGTAACAGGAAGAGGAGGAGGCAGGAGAGTAGGGCCCAAGAGATATAAAGAGATGCGAAATGAAAAGTGGCAGCTAAGATATAGGACAAAGAGCTGGAGAAACTTTTTTTTTTAAAACACTTAGGGTAGTGAGGCTGTGGAGTGATTGAAGCAGAGACCATGTCAACATTCAAGAATAGATTAGATAGGTGGCTGAAGGAAAGGGCCATAAAAGGGTTAAGGAAATAGGGCAGACACATGGGACTACTGCTCATGTGGAAGATGAACACCAACAAGGATCGGATGGGCTGAACAGCCGGTTTCCATGCTGTGATTCCTCAAAGTCGGTCAGGATTCTTGCTCCTGATCGCTAACCAGCGACCCTATTGAAAAGTGCATGTGTGGACAGGATCAATATTCCTATATGCTCCTCCCACCCCCAATCAAATTGCCTGTTGGCACAGACTATCTATGCTTGCATATGTAGAATGGCTATTTGGGCAAGGTACAAAAGCATTGGCAGTGCCCATAGAACTGTACTACAGCGAATGGACAAAAAGCTGCAGGAAACGTACTGAGCACTTACCTCAGAAGTTCTCGGATCCGTCCAGACAGTCTGGAGGATGCCAGGTTTAACTCCTTCACGTTGGGCAGCTGACTGAACATGGACACCATGTTCTGGAAGGACTCTTCCATCTCCGCAGTCATGTGCCTCACATCGATATTACTGTAGGGCAGCTTGAGGCTGATCAGGTTCACAAACATCGGTAAGTAAGGGAACACTGTGTTGAGCCCGCAGAGACCGAGATTGTTGTAACGCAGCTCAATCTTCCTGAGAACCACAGTGTCCAAGAGCTCCAGAATACTGACTGTCTTTTTTGCAGATAATTCTTCTGCTCGAAGGTCCCGGCATTTCAGGCAAAGAGGTGACGTTTTGCCCACTTGCAGTGCGTCTTTTACTGTCCCGTAAGAGTTACCCGTGACAAAGAGATTGGCGTGTATCTCCACGCACATCTGGCTATCGCAGGCTCCCTCCACCGGGGCACCACTCTTCCCCTTCCTCCGTTTGGATGAATTGTACTCGTCCCTCCTGCTAGTCCGAGATATTTCAATGCAGGCCTTGGCCAAAGCCACAGTCCGGGACCACTGGCCAATGGTATCTGCATCTTGCCGGTCTCCGTCATCCTGGAGTCCCGTGAGATCCACAACGCGGAGCGATCGGTGTTTCCTATGGACCAAGGATGGAAACCAATGGGATCACCATTACACATTCAGACTTAAAAATCCCGAACACGGTCCAATCGTGAGGACTCAACTATCTAATTAGGCATGAAGGCGACATTCACATCCAAGAATGAAGATCAAAAAAAAACATGGTGGTGTGTGACAGCTTTTAATATTGAACAGGCTGCAGCTCTTTTCTCTGGAAAACGGAAGGCTGATGGGTAACCTGATAAGAGGTCTTTAAGATTATGAATGGGTTTTATAGGGTAGGCATGGGGAAGGTATTTCCACTTGTGGGAGGGGGTGTCTAAAACTAGTGGCCATAGATATAAGATAATCATTAATAAATCCAATAGGGAATTCAGGAGAAATTTCTTTACCCAGAGAGTGGGTAGAATGTGGAACTCGATACAACATGTAGTTGAGGCGAATAGCATAAGATGCATTTAAGGCAAAGCTAGATAAACACGAGGGAGAAAGGAATAGAAGGATATGCTGATGGGGTTAGATGAAGAGAGCAGGGAGGCGACTCCTGTGGAGCATAAACACCGGCATGTTGAGCTGAATGACCTGTTTCTGTGGTACATTCTATGTAATTAGGAATTCTATGCAATTCCATGTAATTTTAATTCATAAGAGTGAAAGGAAATCAATTTATTTTCCAAACTGCAGCCTCCAGCTGTGAATTCAAACCAGTATTTGCCCAGCGTGATACTTTGCCAGTGACAGTGCTCTTTAAACACACAATATAAAAGTACAGCAGGTCAGTCGACATCTGAAAAGACCCCCTGGTCTACAACCGAAATGATTATCTATTTTCAGCTCATCCAAAACTATGCTGCATGTATCCTATCCCGCATCAAGCCTGACTCACCCAATCCCCCTGTCCTTGCTGACCTACACTGGCTCCCGGTCCCCCGACACCTTAAATTCAAACTGCTCATCCTCGTGTTTAAACCTCTCCACGGCTTTGCTACTCCCTATCTCTAACCTCCTCCAGCCCTACAATTCCCCACAAACTTTCCATTCCTCTTACTCCGGCCTCTGGCACATCCTCCCCCACCATTGGTGGCTGTGCCTTCAGCCACCTAGGTCCCATCCTGTGTAATTCCCTCCATCTCCTGAAAACACATCTCCTCTTTGACTAAGTTTTTGGTCAGCCTTCCCAATATCTCCTCCTTCTCAGCGCCTATTCTTTCAATTACGCCTTTGTGAAGACTTTTTTAATGTTGAAAGCGCTATTATATTGATTTTTCTTGACAGATACCGACAGACCTCCAATGCAGGTTTTCTGCCCTTCCATTTTGATCAGAGGGAACTGACTTTTTAGTGGCCACTTGTGTTTTACCACGTGGAAAATGTCCAGCCAATTATTCAGATTAGAATCCCAATTTACAAAATAACTACCGCACTGTGCCATCCAGTCTGCCAGTGGTTTGAATAACAGGTCGCAGGAATGATATTTCCATTGTACTGGGGTCCATTTCACATCGGATCCTTGCAGAGATAGAAGACTGGATTCAACCCTAGGCCAGGTTTATCGGACAGTCTCCTCTCTGGTGGCTACAAGGCTCCTATGTCAAACGGTCCACATTACAACTGAAATCTGATGTAGAGATCAAAATGCAATAATTGAGCAGCATTATTTTGCATCTAACACTACAACTGACCCAGGTGCAGTTGACATAGGAATTGGAAAGTGTCTCATGCCCCAGGACTGATATCCCTGACAATGATAAGCACAAATTTCAATTAAAGTGAGAATGGAGTAAAAAAAACACAACTTGAAGTAAACCCCGAGGATTAAAGGAATTTAATTTTGCAGAATGGATTTCCAGGTTAAAAACAGCATAACTGAAAAGGATTTAGGAGGTAAGCCAACGCTGTCATCTAGCAGTCGATGTCAATACTGCACCCAGGTCCAACTGATGTGAATATGGTTAAAATTCTGGAACACAAGAGTCAATGTACAGAGATTAATGGCTATCTGGAGCAATTACAAGTCTGGAATCTCTTGCGGTTCAGTTCCGATGACTTATGCAGTCACCTCAACTACTTATTTTGAACTGCAGACTGAAATCGTTCCCAAGCATCCACTATTGTGCAAAACCTCAGTCACCCCAAACTGTTCACAACACATCTGCAACAGTTGTGGCATCTCCTTAAAGGAGCGTACAGGACTTAAAAAGATCTCTGCAATCCATCGTATCTTATCAGTCAATCACTTCCCTTGTCAAATATCCACCAAGCTCTCAAACTTACCAACATAACCCAGTTCCAAGACCTCGCCTGGCAGTCTGTTCCACACATTCACCAGCCTGTGTAAAATAATTATATCTAAACTGTCTGTGCACTTTTCCTCTTCTGAGCTTGAGTCTGTGCGCCTCCTTCAGTATGAGAGCTCTTTACCCCTACAAGCTTGCATCCTTTTAATAAGCTCTCCCCATGACTTCTAACTTCTCAAGAATAAACATTTCCAGTTTCTGTAACCTCTCAATTTCTACCTCCAGTCCCACCCTCATCTATTTTCACCTCTTTCACTCTCCCCCCTTGTACTTTCTACACCAACCCACAGTACAACGGAGGCGCACATGCTCATGTTAGTTCTGACGTCCCTGCTTCTCACTTTAACTCCCTTCACTCGGCTGGCGAATCTCTCCCCCTCGCCTGAGTGAGTTCATCCATTTTTTTTATTACTCTCCCACACTTCATAACTAGAACTTTTCACATTTTTGCCAAGCAAAATCCAGTCTATCCACTCTAACTTCCCCTCTGCTGAAATCCTCATTCTTGGTGACTCCAGCACAGGCTCGGCTTCTCCTCTGCTACTGATCAGGCAGCACTGATCGTTTGCAATCCGAATGGCCTCAATTCCCCAATCAGCCAGGCTATAACCCAAGATTGGTTTATCTCCTTTAGGCAATCTCATCTGACACTGAACTCACTCCTTCCATCAAAGTTTAAGATACTGCTCCCATATCTAAGCAACCTCATCTGACACCAAACTCACACCTTTCCATCGAAGATTGGGAAGCTGCTCGCATAACTGCAGGAGTTTAGAAGAATGAGAGGTGATCTCATTGAAATATATAAGGGGTCTTGACAGGGTAGATGCTGAGAGGATGTTTCCCCTGGCTGGAGAGTCTAGAACTAGGGGGCATAGTCTCAGGATAAGGGGTTGGCCATTTAATACAGAGATGAGGAAGAATTTCTTCACTCAGAGGGCTGTGAATCTTTGGAATTCTCTACCCTAGAGGGCTGTGGATGCTGAGTCGTTGAGTATATTCAAGACTGAGATCGATAGATTTTTGGACTCTAGGGGAATCAAGGGATATGGGGATCGGGCGGGAAAGTGGAGTTGAGGTTGAAGATCAGCCATGATCTTACTGAATGATGGAGCAGGCTCGAGGGGCCGTATGGCCTACTCCTCCTATTTCTTATGTTCTTCTATCTAGGGAGGCTCTGCTCACATTCCTAGGCAGGATAAAAGCAGCAGCTAACCTGATAGACAACCTTTCACCTCTAATAGAATCATAGAATCATAGAATCATAGAAGTTACAACATGGAAACAGGCCCTTCGGCCCAACATGTCCATGTCGCCCAGTTTATACCACTAAGCTAGTCCCAATTGCCTGCACTTGGCCCATATCCCTCGATACCCATCTTCCCCATGTAACTGTCCAAATGCTTTTTAAAAGACAAAATTGTACCCGCCTCTACTACTGCCTCTGGCAGCTCGTTCCAGACACTCACCACCCTTTGAGTGAAAAAATTGCCCCTCTGGATCCTTTTGTATCTCTCCCCTCTCACCTTAAATCTGTGCCCCCTCGTTATAGACTCCCCTACCTTTGGGAAAAGATTTTGACTATCGACCTTATCTATGCCCCTCATTATTTTATAGACTTCTATAAGATCACCCCTTAACCTCCTACTCTCCAGGGAATAAAGTCCCAGTCTGTCTAACCTCTCCCTGTAAGTCAAACCATCAAGTCCCGGTAGCATCCTAGTAAATCTTTTCTGCACTCTTTCTAGTTTAATAATATCCTTTCTATAATAGGGTGACCAGAACTGTACACAGTACTCCAAGTGTGGCCTCACCAATGCCCTGTACAACTTCAACAAGACATCCCAACTCCTGCATTCAATGTTCTGACCAATGAAACCAAGCATGCTGAATGCCTTCTTCACCACCCTATCCACCTGTGACTCCACTTTCAAGGAGCTATGAATCTGTACTCCTAGATCTCTTTGTTCTATAACTCTCCCCAACGCCCTACCATTAACGGAGTAGGTCCTGGCCCGATTCGATCTACCAAAATGCATCACCTCACATTTATCTAAATTAAACTCCATCTGCCATTCATCGGCCCACTGGCCCAATTTATCAAGATCCCGTTGCAATCCTAGATAACCTTCTTCACTGTCCACAATGCCACCAATCTTGGTGTCATCTGCAAACTTACTAACCATGCCTCCTAAATTCTCATCCAAATCATTAATATAAATAACAAATAACAGCGGACCCAGCACCGATCCCTGAGGCACACCGCTGGACACAGGCATCCAGTTTGAAAAACAACCCTCGACAACCACCCTCTGTCTTCTGTCGTCAAGCCAATTTTGTATCCAATTGGCTACCTCACCTTGGATCCCATGAGATTTAACCTTATGTAACAACCTACCATGCGGTACCTTGTCAAATGCTTTGCTGAAGTCCATGTAGACCACGTCTACTGCACAGCCCTCATCTATCTTCTTGGTTACCCCTTCAAAAAACTCAATCAAATTCGTGAGACATGATTTTCCTCTCACAAAACCATGCTGACTGTTCCTAATTAGTCCCTGCCTCTCCAAATGCCTGTAGATTCTGTCCCTCAGAATACCCTCTAACAACTTACCCACTACAGATGTCAGGCTCACTGGTCTGTAGTTCCCAGGCTTTTCCCTGCCGCCCTTCTTAAACAAAGGCACAACATTTGCTACCCTCCAATCTTCAGGCACCTCACCTGTAGCGGTGGATGATTCAAATATCTCTGCTAGGGGACCCGCAATTTCCTCCCTAACCTCCCATAACGTCCTGGGATACATTTCATCAGGTCCCGGAGATTTATCTACCTTGATGCGCGTTAAGACTTCCAGCACCTCCCTCTCTGTAATATGTACACTCCTCAAGACATCACTATTTATTTCCCCAAGTTCCCTAACATCCATGCCTTTCTCAACCGTAAATACCGATGTGAAATATTCATTCAGGATCTCACCCATCTCTTGTGGTTCCGCACATAGATGACCTTGTTGATCCTTAAGAGGCCCTACTCTCTCCCTAGTTACCCTTTTGCCCTTTATGTATTTGTAGAAGCTCTTTGGATTCACCTTTGCCTGATCTGCCAAAGCAATCTCATATCCCCTTTTTGCCCTCCTGATTTCTCTCTTAACTCTACTCCGGCAATCTCTATACTCTTCAAGGGATCCACTTGATCCCAGCTGCCTATGCATGTCATATGCCTCCTTCTTATTTTTGACTAGTGCCTCAATCTCCCGAGTCATCCAAGGTTCCCTACTTCTACCAGCCTTGCCCTTCTCCAACTCCTGGCCCAATCACAACCTTTCTTGTTTCTATCTTATCAGTATTGTGATCCATGCTTCTCTGAAATTTCCTGTCATTCTTTTAAAGCACCAGATACACCATCCTACTCATTATTTCTCCTTTCTGCATCTTCACTGTGTTAAAAACCAAGACTCATCACATCACCCTGGTCTACATGGACTTTAGCAAAGCCTTTGACAAGGTACCGCATAGTAGGTTGTTACATAAGGTTAGATCTCATGGGATCCAAGGTGAGGTAGCCAACTGGATACAAAATTGGATTGACGACAGAAGACAGAGGGTGGTTGTAGAGGGTTGTTTTTCAAACTGGAGGCCTGTGACCAGCGGTGTGCCTCAGGGATCGGTGCTGGGTCCGCTGTTATTTGTTATTTATATTAATGATTTGGATGAGAATTTAGGAGGCATTTAAGTTTGCAGATGACACCAAGATTGGTGGCATTGTGGACAGTGAAGAAGGTTATCTAGGATTGCAACGGGATCTTGATAAATTGGGCCAGTGGGCCGATGAATGGCAGATGGAGTTTAATTTAGATAAATGTGAGGTGATGCATTTTGGTAGATCGAATCGGGCCAGGACCTACTCCGTTAATGGTAGGGCGTTGGGGAGAGTTATAGAACAAAGAGGTCTGGGAGTACAGATTCATAGCTCCTTGAAAGTGGAGTCACAGGTGGATAGGGTGGTGAAGAAGGCATTCAGCATGCTTGGTTTCATTGGTCAGAACATTGAATACAGGAGTTGGGATGTCTTGTTGAAGTTGTACAAGACATTAAGTGTAAGGCCACACTTGGAATACTGTGTACAGTTCTGGTCACCCTATTATAGAAAGGATATTATTAAACTAGAAAGAGTGCAGAAAAGATTTACTAGGATGCTACCGGGACTTGATGGTTTGACTTATTGGGAGAGGTTGGATAGACTGAGACTTTTTTCCCTGGAGAGTAGGAGGTTAAGGGGTGATCTTATAGAAGTCTATAAAATAATGAGGGGCATAGATAAGGTCGATAGTCAAAATCTTTTCCCAAAGGTAGGGGAGTCTATAACGAGGGGGCATAGATTTAAGGTGAGAGGGGAGAGATACAAAAGGGTCCAGAGGGGCAATTTTTTCACTCAAAGGGTGGTGAGTGTCTGGAACGAGCTGCCAGAGGCAGTAGTAGAGGCGGGTACAATTTTGTCCTTTAAAAAGCTTTTGGACAGTTCCATGGGTAAGATGGGTATAGAGGGATATGGGCCAAGTGCAGGCAATTGGGACTAGCTTAGTGGTATAAACTGGGCGACATGGACATGTTGGGCCGAAGGGCCTGTTTCCATGTTGTAAACTTCTATGATTCTATGATCTCCTAAACTCAACCTTTTACAGGACCGTAAAACTGTAGAGCTTCTCGCCTCTCTTTTTCCTTCCTCCTACAATCTTCAGTCTTTTAGAATCCAGGCTTGGTGTTACTTAATAGCCAATTCCTGAACCAACTTATCTTTTCTTTTGCTCCTTTCAACATTAAATTCAATTATGGGCCATGGCCTTTCCCAATTAAATGAAGTATCTTCGATTATAGCTTTGTAATTGCTCCTGTAGGTTGTTCTATGGAAACACTCTCGGCCCCTCAATTGGATTCCAGTTTGTAAGCCACTCCCACTTGTCCGCCACCTAAATGCAGCAATAAATTAGGGAAACAAATCCTTTTGTTTTTCACAGCTATGTGCATTTTTTTTTGCTATCTGAAGTCTCCCCATGCCTTATACCATTCTCTTACTGAGGGTGCCAGCAAGGAAAAATCTGCTCCAAGTCCACTAATGGCAGTGAGGAAGTGCATGAGGAATGGGGAGGTGATTATCTTCAGACTCCCCCCACCCACCCGAGAGGAAGTAGCTAGGTGTTCCTTTGTGATTCCAGACCAGAGATGAGGAATCTTAGTCGCTATGTCCTACCACCCTGGGTTGGACAACCAAAACACCACACCCTCCTCAAACTAAAAATAATCTATACAGCAATTCTTCCAGCAAAGCTTACCTTTAGGCAACTGGAGGGGTTGGGATGGGCAGAGTACTTTCAATGTAAGGTCTTTTCTCATCCCTTTTTGCATCATAGAACCACAAGTCTTTTGAAAGCACTCCTCTGCAGACCCTGGCTGCCCAACATGGGGCAGTTGGATGCATTTCAACAGCATCTGGCATATAGAGGGAAAACTGATGGGGCACATACACGAGCCACCAACGAATGCATGGTTCAGCAAACAGAGGAGCCACATTTCCCATCAAGTCTTTTGCAGTTGCCTGCTGTGTGGCAGTGAGAGGATAGATTATCAAGACAATATTCCAGCAGGTCATCAATTCTAACAGGGCATAAAGAAGCCTCCTCTCCCTCCCCCTCCCACCACAGGTCATTACAGAGCATGTCAGAGAAGGGAAGGTTTATGACTCTCTCAGGGCACTACAGAGGACCCTGGGATGGAAAGGGGTCTACGACTCCATGATGAATGTATAGAGGACCCTGCGATGGAGGGAAGGGTCTAAGACCCTTCCACAGGGCTGTTGAGGACCCTGGGATGGAGAGGGAAAGTGCTATGGCTCCCACAGGGCTGTAGAGGACCCTGGGACACAGGGGGAAGGGACTATCACTCTCCCACAGGACATTACAGACAGGTTGAGTACAGGCCTATAAACCTCCTCCAGTCTAATAGATGAGCCTGACAGGGAGAGGACAAGGTCAAAGACTCTTGCCCAGAGCACTACAGGCAGGCATAGGGCTCCTTCCCAAATTATTCTGAGTGGGAGGGAGTTGTTTTCTTTTAAAAAAGACTTGCTGTGAGACACAAAGGGGAAGCACTACACATGACAAGTACCCTCATTCTTTCTGCACTTTCTCTCTCATACAGATTAATAGCATTTGCTGTACCTAAGCTTGTAAATGTCCTGAGATGTTGACGCTTTTGTTTTTCTGTAAAATAACAAAAATCAAGTTAACAAATCCAGCTCATCTAGGAACATAGGAACATAGGAACAGGAGTAGGACATTCAGCCCCTCGTGCCTGCTCCGCCATTTGATAAGATCATGGCTGATCTGTGATCTAACTCCATATACCTGCCTTTGGCCCATATCCCTTAATACCTTTGGTTGCCAAAAAGCTATCTATCTCAGATTTAAATTCAGCAATTGAGCTAGTATCAATTGCCATTTGCGGAAGAGAGTTCCAAACTTCTACAACCCTTTGTGTGTAGAAATGTTTTCTAATCTCGCTCCTGAAAGGTCTGGCTCTAATCTCTCCTTTTCCCCCACCCTCACTTCCCTATAAGTGAAGGAACATTCCCAGACCTCTGCTGAACTCACCGACAATCCCCTAGCTCCATCTCCCATACTTCCTGCAGTGTGCCAGATCGCTTGAGAGAAGCCTCGCAGGAAAAGGATATGGATTCACACCACGCCAGGTCAATACAGAGAAACCTGTCAGACAGGACTGGGGTTACACTATGCCAGGCCCTACAGCAGAGCATGACAGGAAGGCAAAAGGGGTCATGCTGTATCTGACCACGAAAGAGCAGCCCGGTAGGGACAGGACAGGGGTCACGCTGTGCCCGACCACGGACTGGGACAGGACAGGGGTCACGCTGTGCCCGACCACGGACTGGGACAGGACAGGGGTCACGCTGTGCCCGACCACGGACTGGGACAGGACAGGGGTCACGCTGTGCCCGACCACGGACTGGGACAGGACAGGGGTCACGCTGTGCCCGACCACGGACTGGGACAGGACAGGGGTCACGCTGTGCCCGACCACGGACTGGGACAGGACAGGGGTCACGCTGTGCCCGACCACGGACTGGGACAGGACAGGGGTCACGCTGTGCCCGACCACGGACTGGGACAGGACAGGGGTCACGCTGTGCCCGACCACGGACTGGGACAGGACAGGGGTCACGCTGTGCCCGACCACGGACTGGGACAGGACAGGGGTCACGCTGTGCCCGACCACGGACTGGGACAGGACAGGGGTCACGCTGTGCCCGACCACGGACTGGGACAGGACAGGGGTCACGCTGTGCCCGACCACGGACTGGGACAGGACAGGGGTCACGCTGTGCCCGACCACGGACTGGGACAGGACAGGGGTCACGCTGTGCCCGACCACGGACTGGGACAGGACAGGGGTCACGCTGTGCCCGACCACGGACTGGGACAGGACAGGGGTCACGCTGTGCCCGACCACGGACTGGGACAGGACAGGGGTCACGCTGTGCCCGACCACGGACTGGGACAGGACAGGGGTCACGCTGTGCCCGACCACGGACTGGGACAGGACAGGGGTCACGCTGTGCCCGACCACGGACTGGGACAGGACAGGGGTCACGCTGTGCCCGACCACGGACTGGGACAGGACAGGGGTCACGCTGTGCCCGACCACGGACTGGGACAGGACAGGGGTCACGCTGTGCCCGACCACGGACTGGGACAGGACAGGGGTCACGCTGTGCCCGACCACGGACTGGGACAGGACAGGGGTCACGCTGTGCCCGACCACGGACTGGGACAGGACAGGGGTCACGCTGTGCCCGACCACGGACTGGGACAGGACAGGGGTCACGCTGTGCCCGACCACGGACTGGGACAGGACAGGGGTCACGCTGTGCCCGACCACGGACTGGGACAGGACAGGGGTCACGCTGTGCCCGACCACGGACTGGGACAGGACAGGGGTCACGCTGTGCCCGACCACGGACTGGGACAGGACAGGGGTCACGCTGTGCCCGACCACGGACTGGGACAGGACAGGGGTCACGCTGTGCCCGACCACGGACTGGGACAGGACAGGGGTCACGCTGTGCCCGACCACGGACTGGGACAGGACAGGGGTCACGCTGTGCCCGACCACGGACTGGGACAGGACAGGGGTCACGCTGTGCCCGACCACGGACTGGGACAGGACAGGGGTCACGCTGTGCCCGACCACGGACTGGGACAGGACAGGGGTCACGCTGTGCCCGACCACGGACTGGGACAGGACAGGGGTCACGCTGTGCCCGACCACGGACTGGGACAGGACAGGGGTCACGCTGTGCCCGACCACGGACTGGGACAGGACAGGGGTCACGCTGTGCCCGACCACGGACTGGGACAGGACAGGGGTCACGCTGTGCCCGACCACGGACTGGGACAGGACAGGGGTCACGCTGTGCCCGACCACGGACTGGGACAGGACAGGGGTCACGCTGTGCCCGACCACGGACTGGGACAGGACAGGGGTCACGCTGTGCCCGACCACGGACTGGGACAGGACAGGGGTCACGCTGTGCCCGACCACGGACTGGGACAGGACAGGGGTCACGCTGTGCCCGACCACGGACTGGGACAGGACAGGGGTCACGCTGTGCCCGACCACGGACTGGGACAGGACAGGGGTCACGCTGTGCCCGACCACGGACTGGGACAGGACAGGGGTCACGCTGTGCCCGACCACGGACTGGGACAGGACAGGGGTCACGCTGTGCCCGACCACGGACTGGGACAGGACAGGGGTCACGCTGTGCCCGACCACGGACTGGGACAGGACAGGGGTCACGCTGTGCCCGACCACGGACTGGGACAGGACAGGGGTCACGCTGTGCCCGACCACGGACTGGGACAGGACAGGGGTCACGCTGTGCCCGACCACGGACTGGGACAGGACAGGGGTCACGCTGTGCCCGACCACGGACTGGGACAGGACAGGGGTCACGCTGTGCCCGACCACGGACTGGGACAGGACAGGGGTCACGCTGTGCCCGACCACGGTCTGGGAAAGGACAGGGGTCACGCTGTGCCCGACCACGGTCTGGGAAAGGACAGGGGTCACGGTGTGTCTGACCACAGACTGGGAAAGGACAGAAGTCACATGTCTTCCCACGGTCTGGGAAAGGACAGAGATCACGAGAAACTTCCTGTGACCCAGCCTCTTCTACCTCCCTCCAGATCAGTTGTATAATTTGCAGTTCCCACCCACATTCCAAATTTCAGTCCAAATCTGGTTGAAATTTTTTCCCCCTTCTCCTGCCAGTTCTCCTCTTTGCTCCTCTCCTAAGGCATCCACTCCTTGCCGGGGTACGGGTTCACAGGACTGCGGGCGCCGGGGCACCTCAGCTAAGAGGCCATTCTTCATGTGTGAGCCGGCAGGCTATTCAACCATAGAAAGGGGTTGTTCACAGCTGACCTGGATTAAGCTCTCGCCCAACTTCCACATGTGCACTTTCAGCAGGTGGGGGGGGGGGGGGTCACTGGATAACGATCATGAGTGGGGAACCCTGGCTGATTAGTCCTTCCCTTGTCTAGGGAAGGAGGCAAATTTCTACCACTGAGATTAGAAAGCTCTGCAGAGAGCGGTGTTGGAACTTCCTGGTCTGAGTCACTCATCTGGTTAAGGCATCAGTTGAGCAACCAAAACTGTTTTAATTTTTGTATTAAAAATATATTTATTTATACATACCGATCGTCAAATCATTAATAGATCCCAATATTAATAAATGCCGACAACACTGATAACCAGTTCACTCCCGGTGGAACCACCCCAGTTAGTACCTGTTGGTGAGGACGCGGTTCTGTCGCAGCTCGTTTAATAGGTAGTCCTTCACTCCCATTATCACCGCCTGCAAGCACTGCTTGTTGGGCTTCTCCCGGATCACGTCGCGGTCGCAGTGCTTGCACCTCTTCAGGATGGTGGAGAAGTTGAGAACGCTGAAGGGCCACCTCTGCACCACATCACGCAGCACCAGTGTCCGCAGGTCGAGGAAGGCGGCTTTAAACAACACTGGGTAGATCTCGTGGGGGATGTAGTCCAGGGCTTTGCGGGTCGAAGCGTGGTCCGAGATTACTTTCTGAGCGCAGAAGAAGACCAGAGAATTCATCCTTCCAAACAAGCAGCCCAGATCAAGTTGATGTTGCAGTCAATGGATGGCTGCAGCGGGGGAGAGAGAAAGACAGTCAGACCTGAGAAATACAACTTATTTTTGTACCATTGGTGTCTGGAGATCGGTGTCTATGATCTGACTCAGCAGTTTACACCAATCCTTGGCAAAGAGGACAAAAGCAAGGAAGTTATGCTAAACCCTTATAAATCTTCTGGTTCGGCCCCAGCTGGAGTATTGTGCCCAATTCTGGGCACCACACTTTAGAAAGGACATCAAGGCCTTGGAGAGCATGCAGAGGAGGTTTACCAGATTGATACCAGGGATGAGGAATTTCAGTTATGTGGAGAGACTGGAGAAGCTGGGGCTGTTCTCCTTAGAGCAGAGAAGGTTATGGGGAGATTAGATAGGGGCGTTCAAAATCATGAAGAGTTTTGATAGAGTAAATAAGGAGAAACCGTTTCCAGTGGCAGAAGGGTCGGTAACCAGAGGACACAGATTTAAGGTAATTGGCAAAAGAACTAGGGGGGAGATGAGGAGACATGTTTTTTTTAACGCAGTGAGTTATTACGATCTGGAATGCACTGTCTGAAAGGACGGTGGAAGCAGATTCAACAGTAACTTTCAAAAGGGAATTAGATAAATACTTGAAGGGGAAAAATTTGCAGGGCTATGGGGAAAGGGCAGGGGAGGTGGGATTAATTAGATAGCACTTTCAAAGAGCCGGCACATGCACGATAGGCCGAATAGCCTCCTGTGCTGTATGATTCTATGCTCCACTGACTTTCTGTGTCAGATGTAAGGAATCTTACAGCACCAGGTTATAGTCCAACAATTTTATTTAAAAATCACAAGCTTTCGGAGGCTTTCTCCTTCGTCAGGTGAACATTCACCTGACGAAGGAGGAAGCCTCCGAAAGCTTGTGATTTTTAAATAAAATTGTTGGACTATAACCTGGTGCTGTAAGATTGTTTACATTTGTCAACCCCAGTCCATCACCGGCATCTCCACATCATTTCTGTGTCAGCACCTTGTACAGGCACAGATAGTTACCATACCAGAGTACCCGATCCCAGCTGAACCGTGGTCAACTGCTCAGTAGAACCAAGCAGGAGATTAACACGGCCCATTAATGGGCATCATTAATTCTACATCACTCTCTGTTTCAAATAGTTCATTTTTGCTCCACTTTTTCTGTATTTCTTGACCAAGGGAACGATTGGACACCTGCTCCCAAGCTGCAGCAAATGCGTGGCTGGCCATTAAAAGATAATTTTGAAAAATCATTGATTTCTATTTCTTCCTTTGGAGAAGCATTTCATCTCCTCAATGGCCCACCAAGATCAAGGAGTCAACTGCTACTGGGTAGTTGCTTTGTTGCACTTAGTAGTCTACCTAAAACATAATATTTTTACTACAAGAAGTTTCATGTAAACCTCCTGCATTGTGTTTAGTTTTTCTGCACTAAATAATGCTGATTAATAATAAAAATGTTATATTGTCTGCATACCATCTTTTGGATAAGATGTTAAACAGTGCCTACACTTCACTGGCTGTTAAGTGCTTTGGGAAGTCCTGAGATTATGAAAGGCACTATATAAACGCAAGCTCTTTCTTTCACTGATATTTTTCACCCCCTCTCCTGAAGGTGCTGGCTCACACCACGGGTCTAGTTCCACAGGCACTGTACATGCAGGATCAATTACAACCAGTGCAGGAGATAATTCAACAAACTTGGCTGTTGCTGTGTATTCAGTGCAGGCTGCCGTTCGCTCAGCTTCTCTCGTTGTTTGCCAGTATTAGGTCCATAGCACCTTCTGGCCCTACAGCCTCTGCCAGCAAAAAGGACAAGAGCAGCAACGTCACCTCCAAATAACACACCATCCTGTCACAGACATTACCATTCCTATTTCACCACTGGGTCATATTCCTGGAATTCCCTACCTAACACCATTTTGTTAACATTATTGGCACTGTCAGCAGTTCAAGGAGAATTCCCACCACCATCTTCTTGCAGCAACTAGGGGTGGGCAATAAACGCGGCTTTGCTCGCGTCACCCATAACCTGAAAACAATTATTTTTTTAAAGATCGGATCATCGAATTCGTTGTTAGAATAGCTGACATTACAATCAGTAATGTTATGATGTAGTACAGCACTGAATTTTTCAATTCTGTTGACAGGAAGACACGGCTGTTGTACTGCAACAAGACTTGTGTGGCACTGAACAGGTGAAAGAAACCACTGCAACGTTGTCACTAAGCTTATTTTGCATTTTGGTACCAATACACTGGGGGGTGATTTTTTTTTTAAGCTAACATGTGTAGCAGTGACACAGAAACACGGAAAAGTACGGGTGCGAAAAGTACTCCGGCCAGTCCCGAAACCTAATGCTCCTCAATTGCACCACTCCATCAAATATTTATCCAGTTCCTCCTTAAATTTCTCCACACTATCTTTGCCAAAGTGCAGTCTGAGAGACCTGTATTCACCAGTAGTTTACCCTAATGTTATACACCCAAAAATGTTCACAACCAGAGTTTGGACAAGTGTTTAAAATTATGAACGGATGGAACAGGATAGATAGAAGCAGATTGTTTCCAGTAATTGGGCAATCAAGAAAAAGGGCCCACAGATAAAGGTACAATGTACGATATTTAGAAGAAGGCAGGAGCAACCTCTTTACACGGAGTTGTGAGGCTGTGGAATTAAATTCCAGGGTTAGTGGTTGAGGCAGATTGTGCAACAATCTAATCTTTTATGCTAGCAGTTGCTCACAGTAAGTCAGAGGATATACTGTTTTATAACAATAGACTGGCAAGTGTGATACTTGCAGCAAGTGTGCATTACATATAAAATTTAAAAATAGAGGTTCATAATAAAGATTTTTTTTAAAAAAGGCCTTCTGATGAATTTGTCAAGCATACTTTTTTTTTATAAATAACAGATGGCATGAACTCTGAAATGTAGTAAACAATGTGGAGGATAGTAACAGACTTCAGGAGGATGTAGACAGATTGGTGAAATGGGCAGGCTCATGGCAGATGAGTGTGAAGTGATGCATTTTGGTAGGAAGAATAAGGAGAGGCAATATAAACTAAATGGTATAATTTTAAAGAGGGTGCAGGAACAGAGAGACCTGGGGTTGTAAGTATACAATTCTTTGAAGGTGGCAGGACAAGTTAAGATGGCTGTTTAAAAAAGCATATCAGATCCTGGGTTTTATTAATAGAGGCATAGAGTACAAAAGCAAGGAAGTTATGCTAAACCTTTATAAAACACTGGTTAGGCCTCAGCTGGAGTATTGTGTTCAATTCTGGGCACCACACTTTAGGAAAGATATCAAGGCCTTGGAGAGGGTGCAGAAGAGATTTACTAGAATGATGCCATGGATGAGGGACTTTAGTTATGTAGAGAGACTGGAGAAGCTGGAGTTGTTCTCCTTAGAACAGAGAAGGTTAAGAGGAGATTTGATAGAGGTGTTCAAAATCATGAACTGTTTTAATAGAATAAATAAGGAGAAACTGTTTCCAGTGGCAGAAGAGACAGATTTAAGGTGATCAGCAAAAGAGCCAGAGGCGACATGAGGAAACATTTTTTTACGCAGTGAGTTGTTATGATCTGGAATGCACTGCCTGAAAGGGTGATGGAAGCAGATTCAATAGTAACTTTCAAAAGGGAATTGGATAAATACTTGAAGGGAAAAACTTTACAGGGTTATGGGGGAAGAGCGGGAGAATGGGACTAATTGGATAGCTCTTTCAAAGAGCCGGCACAGGTACGATGGGCTGAATGGCCTCCTCCTGTGCTATACCTACTACGATATTATGAACATTCCTTAATATTACACTTATTTTTGATGAAACATTGATGTTTTGGGGAGGGAGAGAATGATTGTGTCTGGCGGCAAGACAGACAGCTGGGCCCTCGATTGAAATTATCATTTCTACTTAATTTCTGAGCCATGATGTTTCAGCACCCTTGCTGCTCAGTTTAATTACTCTATGCTTTAAAGATGGCTCCCCTCTGTAATTATCATTACATTAGTCGTACTGATTGAAACAGTTGCATCTTCTCCCAGACAGGAAACATTCTCCACAATTTGTGTCTTTCTAGGAAAGGGCACTTTATCTTTCTCTACAGCTGTATGGGGAACCCCTGCAAATATTAACATACTCTCATCACAGGGACGCCCTGTCCTAACTTACAAAGACAGTGCCAACTATTCAAAGTAAAAGAGTGTCATTGTATGGCTTGAAACATTCTATTGGTATACAACAGAAATAATGCATTAAAGGCAATACAGGGAGGAGATAACAGACAGAGGCATCTGACCTGACTGATCTGTTAGAGTCTCGGGACCCAGTTTCAAAACGTATGCTCTACCTATTTTCTTATATAAAACAGGTAAGACAGCTGTATAAAAATACATAAACCAGCTGTAAAATGTACCCAAGCAGTGTTTTACACAGTAGCTGTCAGGTGCGCTCATTATCCTGAGCTGTGGGGGTGGGAATGGATAGTGCGAGTCCGGGACTAAACACTGAAATGTCACATCTTAGTGCTGTAGCCTCACAAACAGTACTTTCCGTATTATCCTAGTGGTGGGAGAGAGAGGAAAGGGGGATTAGAGATTCGGGCAATGTTCGTCAGGACGATGGATCCAGGGCAGGCATTTTGAGGTGGTGATGTGGCTTCATGGCGTTGAAGCCACGGGCACTGCTTCCAGATCTGCACAGAAGCGTGGGCTAAGAACTTTTGCTAACTTAGTTCTCCTGGTGATGCATGCGCTTGTGACCAGCGATCAAGATGTAAATTCTACATCACAATCTGACACTTCTGCCCAAGCAGATCTTGCAACCTAGGAGTCCACTTGTGGTCCCAATTATAAATGTAATTACTTCCCTTTTTTAAATCTGGACTGCAATCACCTTGGATTTATCCGGTGGAGAGAGGGTCAGAATGACCTACTTATTGATTTTGGAGATTTACACGGGTACTTAATAATCGTCAAATTGAGGGATTCCAAAAGAGTAAAACCGAAACTTTGGAGTTTTCCTGCTTTCATCAAATAGGCAGGAAAGTTTAGTGGGAAGAATTCTTTTTTTTTAAATAGAAGAGGATGATAAAATCGGTATTAATTTCTTTGCTGTTTCAGTAAAAATGTTAATTTTACACCCAGCATGTAGACTGACAAATCAAGTTCCTCTGCACTAGAACGTACTGGAAATGTCACCAACAGTGAGCATCCCATGTGTCCTGGAACACTTCCACAGGAACAGTGAGTTCCAACTGATCTGAGCATTACTGAGCTAGCCATAAAATCAACATTTCTACTAAAACCCTAAGAGAATTTATGTTGAGTATTTTATCCTCCCATGAAAAGGAGGGCCTACTTTGAACTAGGCTTTCCTTTCTCTTTAAGGACCCGGCAAAGGTACCTGAATCTGCTACCGCTGGCAAGAGGATGTGGCTAGAGCATGACAAGTTCATAGAGGCGGCTTCTGTTATAATTTATTTCCATTATAGGTGTCAGTCTTGGCTCAGTGGTAGCACTCTTGCCACTCGAGTCCCATCCAACCAGAGATGAAGTTGCAGCCTGATATCAGGTTTAGGGTGCATACGAATATGAATTAAGAGGAGTAGGCCATTTAGCCCCTCGAGCCTGCTCTGCCATTTGATAAGATCATGGCTGATCTGATTGTGACCTCAAACCTACTTTCCCATCTACCAACTATAACCTTTGACTCCCTTGTTAATCAGGAATCTATCTAACTCAGCCTTAAAAATATTCAATGACCCTGCCTCCTCCGCTCTCCGGGGAAGGGAGTTCCACAGACTCATACCCTCTGAGAAAAAAATTTCTCCTCATCGCCGTCTTAAATGGGAGACCCCTTATTTTTAAACTGTGGCCCCTAGTTCTAGTCTCTCCCACAAGGGGAAACATCCTCTCAGCATTTATTCCTTCAAGTCCCCTCAGAATCTTATATGTTTCAATAAGATCACCTCTCATTCTTCTAAACTCCAGTGTATACAGGCCCAACTTGTCCAAACTATCCTCATAAGATAACCCCTCATCCCAGGAATCAGTCGAGTGAACCTTCTCTGAACCGCCTCCAAAGCAATTATGTCCTTTCTTAAATAAGGAGACCAAAACTGCACACAGTATTCTAGATGTGGCCTCACCAATGCCCTGTACAACTGTACCAAAACATCTTTACTTTTATATTCCATTCCCTTTGCCTTCCTGATCACTTGCTGTACCTGCATACTAACTTTTTGTGATTCATGTACTAGGACACCCAGGTCCCTCTGTACCTCAGAGTTCTTCAATCTCTCTCCATTTAAATAATATACTGCTTTGCTATTCCTCCTGCCAAAGTGGACAAGTTCACATTTTCCCACATTATACTCCATCTGTCAAATTTTTGCCCACTCACTTAACCTATCTATACCCCTTTGCAGACTCCTTATGTCCTCTTCACAACTTACTTTCCTACCTACCTTTGTGTCATCAGCAAATTTAGCAACCATACATTCAGACGCTTCATCTAAGTCATTGATATAGATTGTAAATAGTTGAGGCCCAAGCACTGATCCCTGTGGCACTCCACTCGTTACATCTTGCCAACCTGAAAATGACCCATCTATGTCTACTCTCTGTTTCCTGTTAGCTAACCAATCCTTTATCCATGCTAATATGTTACACCCTACACCATGAGCTCTTATTTTGTGTAGTAGCCTTTGATGTGGCACCTTGTCAAATGTCTTCTGGAAATCCAAGTACACCACATCCACAGGATCCCCTTGATCCACATCCATTGATATCTTCCTGCAGTCTACAGCTTTCCTCCTCACTATCAACCACACAGCCAATTTTTGTATCATCTGCAAACTTCTTAATCATTTACATTTAAGTCCAAATCATTAACATATATCACAAAAAGCAAGGGGCCTAGTACCGAGCTCTGCGGAACCCCACTGGTAACAGCCTTCAAGTCACAAAAACACCTGTCGACCATTACCCTTTGCTTCCTGCCACTGAGCCAATTTTGGATCCAACTAGCCACTTTCCCTTGGACCCCATGGGCTTGTACTTTTTTGACCAGTCTGCCAAGCTTGTACGTTTTTGACCAGTCTAACGGCATTACCATCGCCGAATCCCCCACCATCAACATCCTGGGGGTCACCACTGACCAGAAACTTAACTGGACCAGCCATATAAATACTGTGGCTACGAGAGCAGGTCAGAGGCTGGGTATTCTGCGGCGAGTGACTCACCTCCTGACTCCCCAAAGCCTTTCCACCATCTACAAGGCACAAGTCAGGAGTGTATTGGAATACTCTCCACTTGCCTGGATTAGTGCAGCTCCAACAACACTCAAGAAGCTCGACACCATCCAAGATAAAGCAGCCCGCTTGATTGGCACCCCATCCACCACCCTAAACATTCACTCCCTTCACCACCGGCGCACTGTGGCTGCAGTGTGCACCATCCACAGGATGCACTGCAGCAACTCGCCAAGGCTTCTTCGACAGCACCTCCCAAACCCACGACCTCTACCACCTAGAAGGACAAGGGCAGCAGGCGCATGGGAACAACACCACCTGCACGTTCCCCTCCAAGTCACACACCATCCCGACTTGGAAATATATCGCCGTTCCTTCATTGTCGCTGGGTCAAAATCCTGGAACTCCCTTCCTAACAGCACTGTGGGAGAACCGTCACCACACGGACTGCAGCGGTTCAAGAAGGCGGCTCACCACCACCTTCTCAAGGGCAATTAGGGATGGGGCAATAAATGCCGGCCTTGCCAGCGACGCCCACATCCCGTGAACGAATAAAAAAAATTTTTAAAAGCAGGACCTTGTCAAAAGCCTTGCAAAAATCCATGTACACTACATCAAACTCACTACCCTCATCAATCCTCCTTGTTACCTCCTCAAAAAATTCAATCAAGTTCGTCAGACACGACCTTCCCTTAACAAATCCATGCTGACTGTCCTTGATTACTCCGTGCCTTTCTAAGTGACGGTTTAATCCTGTCCCTCAGAATTGATTCCAATAATTTGCCCACCACCGAGGTTAGACTGACTGGCCTGTAATTACTCGGTCTATCCCTCGCTACCTTTTTAAACAATGGTACAATGTTAGCAGTCCTCCAATCCTCCGGCACCACGCCTGTACACAGCGAGGATTGGAAAATGATGGTCAGAACCTCTGCTATTTCCTCCTTTGCTTCTTTTAACAGCCTGGGATACAAGGGTACGGTGGCCATGGGGTTACTGGACCAACCTAGAGGTCGTAAATTCAAATCCCACCATAACAAGTTGGGGGGGAAAAATGGCCAGGTTATTTTAAAAACCCAACTGGTTCACTAATATCCTTCAGGAAAGGGATCTGCCCTCAGAGCAACTAAGAATGGGCAATAAATGCTTCCTTACCAACGACATCCACATGCCAGAACAAATCAAAATAAAAAAAAGCTCTCTCTAAGTTCACATCTAAATAGTGGGCACTTGGACAAGGTACCAGAAAATAAATATATATAAAAAAATAAAAGCATGGAATGCTTTGCGATAGGCACCATTGCTTCTTTTAAGTGAAAACTGGATAACTATTTGAAGCTGAGGAAGATACAGAGCTGTAGGGGGAGTGGGACAATGGGATTGGTTTGGATTGCTCTAGCAAAGAGCCAACACAGACACAACGGGCCAGCTGAACAGCCTCCTTCTGTGGTATTAATTTGTCTGGTTGTAAGTGAGCCTAATTGGAATTCTGTCACCAAACCTAGGCCAAATTTAAACCCCTTCAGTGCAGAGCAGACCGTGACCACCTGAAGCCTGACCCCATTGCCTCGACACTGTGCAGTAGATACAGAAAGGTTAGCTTCTCTTTGACATCTGTCCTTACAGCTGGTGGGCAAAGACAACAACACAGGCACAGCTGCCAATGGTGCAATGACAAAAATCGGGGTTAGATTCACAGAAAGGTTACAGCACGGAAGGAGGCCATTTGGCCCATCGAGTCCATGCCGGCTCTACGCAAGAGCGATCCAGCTAGTCCCACTCCCCCCGCCCTATCCCTGTAGCCCTGCAAATTTTTTCTTTCAAGTACTTATCCAGTTCCCTTTTGAAAGTAGTGATTGAATCTGCCTCCACCACCCCCTCGGGCAGTGCATTCCAGATCATAACCACTCGCTGTGTGAAAAAAGTTTTTCCTCACTTGTTTCTTTCGCCAATCACCTTAAATCTACGCCCTCTGGTCCTTGACCCTTCCGCCAACATCAAGTGTGAGTTTTTTTGACCATTTCTCACACCAGCCTGTCTCAGGAGCTGGGCTGAGACCGACCCGAATTCTCACCGCACCCTGGAATCCCCGCAGTCAGAGGAAACTTGAGACTGGCTCCACTGGGGCACTGCCGCCCGGCGGCTCGGTGTCAGGGTGCCTGCCTGCCTGCCTGTCCGTCCGTCTGCCTTTCATCCCTCCCCTCAGGGCCTCTTCCCTCAAGCCGAAATACACAGTACAGGCCCCGCGGCCCGAGCTCTGGGCCCCGGGGTCGGGAGGGGGGGGCCCGCCTCCCTCTCCCTCTCAGGCCGCACCTTGCCTGTTGTTGGGTCGCGGTTGAGACTCTGAGACGGGCGGGCCAGCTGCTCCTTCAGCGCTGAGACTCCATGGATACGGGCCGTTGCCATGTCCTTGCGGGGGAGCCGGCTGCGCTCAGCATTTCCTTCCCGTCCTGCTCTCCGGATTGTGGCGTCACGGGCTCGTAGACAAGATGGGCGCTCCGGGAAGCCCTGTCGCGTCGGCGGCGCCCTCAGAGGGGGCGGGGCCGGAGTGGTGGGGGGCGGGGCGCCAAGCATCGCGGCCGCTGACAGCGCCGTCTACCGGTGGGAGGTCACAAGTGCAGCCCGTTCGTTGCGCCCGCTTCAGGCGACTGGTGGGAACTGCAGCTCCAGACGAAAGGGAGTTTTGGAGCACGACTGGGGAAATCCATATATTTAGAGAGGGACAATGCTGAAAGTACAGCAAGGTCCCCCAGTACTTGAAAGAGCAAAGACAGGTTAATATTTTCAGGCGGGACAGCTTCAGAACTGGGTTTAGAACAGCAGAACCCCTTTATAAGACTGACTAAATAGAGAGGGAAGGGAAAGAGTGCAGATGTGCTAACTACTTTTACAAAGAGGCTGACTGACAAAGAGGGTGTAATATCCTGTTAACATTTTTTAAAAATCTATAATGAGATGGAAAGTGGTGTGTGATGTACACAGGTCCTCTCAATCAGGTCGTAAGAATGTAAGGAATCTTACAACACCAGGTTATAGTCCAACTGCCCGTTGTCAAGGCAATCAAATTGTTCAGACAGAGAGACATTACATACAGGACCACTGAATATACAAACGGTCAGAACCCAAAAACAGAGAGAGAGAGAGAAACATCCGAAAGGAAGAGAAAGAGAGAGAATGACCAGTTGTATTAAAAACAGATAACTTTTTTCACTGGTGGGGTTACGTGTAGCGTGACATGAACCCAAGATCCCAGTTGAGGCCGTCCTCATGGGTGCAGAACTTGGCTATCAATTTCTGCTCGACGATTTTGCGTTGTGTGTCTCGAAGGCTGCCTTGGAGAACGCTTACCCGAAGATTGGAGGCTGAATGTCCTTGACTGCTGAAGTGTTCCCCGACTGGGAATACAACTGGTCATTCTCTCTCTCTCTTCCTTTCGGATGTTTCTCTCTCTCTCTCTGTCTTTGGGTTCTGACCGTTTGTATATTCAGTAGTCCTGTATGTAATGTCTCTCTGTCTGAACACTTTGATTGCCTTGACAACGGGCAGTTGGAAAGATTATCTGTAATCACCAGGCATTGTTCTCTGACTATATATGCGGTTACCTTCATGGAATCCCACACTCACCTGACGAAGGAGAAAGCCTCCGAAAGCTTGTGATTTTCAAATAAAACTGTTGGACTATAACCTGGTGTTGTAAGATTCCTTACATTTGTCCACCCCAGTCCATCACCGGCATCTCCACATCACAGGTCGTAAGAAGGCATTGGAAAGACAAAAGGAAATAGTTAATCAGTCTGTCCTTAAGTCTGCAAATGTTATAGTACTATTGATTTCTCTTCATACTGTAGTAATAGCAACCTTTAGCTTTTGCCTGTTAAGCGGGGAAGTTGAAGTCAAGTTAAAGTTCCACTGGGCTATTGAGGCAGGGCTGACCGTAAAGCACTGGTCAGTTTAGTCACTTCAGTAAATATAATTGAAAGACATGCCAGTGCATACTGATTCATATATTTGAATGAACTTTAATCAGTTGGTAACAAATGCAGGAAAAACAGTTCTGTACCAGTAAAACATCTGGGTACATGTCATCCTTTTTAATTGGGATTTACATAGAAGCAGGAGATTGGTATGGAATGGAACTGAATCAAAGACAGGCTTATTATTAAAAGTTTCACATGGTGGAATAGCAATTATATGTAACGAGAGTAAAACTGTCGATAAGATAATGAAGTGAGGGAGTTGTACCGGTCCACGGAAAAAGAACTTGTTAAAGCTAAAATTATTGATAAATGACATGTAGGAACATAGGAACAGGAGTAGGCCATTCAGCCCCTCGAGCCTGCTCCGCCATTTGACTAGATCATGGCTGATCTGTGATCTAACTCCATATACCTGCCTTTGGCCCATATCCCTGAATACCTTTGGTTGCCAAAAAGCTATCTATCTCAGATTTAAATTTAGCAATTGAGCTAGTATCAATTGCCATTTGCGGAAGAGAGTTCCAACCTTCTACCACCCTTTATGTGTAGAAGTGTTTTCTAATCTCACTCCTGAAAGGTCTGGCTCTAATTTTTAGACTGTGCCCCCTACTCCTAGAATCCCCAACCAGCAGAAATAGTTTCTCTCTATCCACCCTATCTGTTCCCCTTAATATCTTATAAACTTCGATCAGATCACCCCTTAACCTTCTAAACTCCAGAGAATACAACCCCAATTTGTGTAATTTCTCCTCGTAACTTAACCCTTGAAGTCCGGGTATCATTCTAGTAAACCTACGCTGCACTCCCTCCAAGGCCAATATGTCCTTCCGAAGGTGCGGTGCCCAGAATTGCTCACAGTACTCCAGGTGCGGTCTAACCAGGGTTTTGTATAGCTGCAGCATAACTTCTGCCCCCTTGTACTCTAGTCCAAATTAAATTCTCCTTATATGGAGTGGTATTTTAACTTTTTTATAATTATGTAATGCAGAATTGTGTGGATTGTCACATGGAAGGAGTAAGAGAAATGTATAAAAATTGGGTGTTTGTAATGAGTGTTAGGATTCGTAAAGGCCTAAGATACTGAGCTCAGAGCTGTAATACATTTGAATGCCCAACCAACCATCATTCAGCCTGGTTGTATTAGCTTTTAAGTGTATGTTTAAGTACTATTACATGTACTGTATACTTAGTAAATCTGTGATACCTGATATTCAGTGTGTAAGAACCTTATTGATTTGAGGAGTAAATTATAAATAAGAACCCCCTCCTCTAACAGAATGGAAAACAGCAAAGTGGAAAGTAATATCGATGAATGTGGAGGAGGCAGCTAAGGCCTGAAGTTGCCAAAGACTGTGTTCACACTAGTGGTTTGCAGAGAGTCTAAGAGGATTATGAGATACTGTTCCTGAGGTTTGCACTGTGATTAAGAACAGAAGTAAAAAGTCAAGGATCAGGAAAGGCCATTTGGCCTATCGATGAACCTGAAGGAGGCAGCTCCAACTAACCCAGCCCAGCATCCAAACGTACTTTCAGTGTCCCCAATGTCTCTTTGACTCTAATAACTGAAGTCAAAGTTTCGTGGATACGAAATTGGCTAAGAGACAGAAAGCAGAGAGTAGTGGTGAATGGTTGTTTATCAGACAGGAGTGAAATGTGCAGTGGTGTCCCCCAGTATTCTTTTTGAAGTTGTTAACTAATTCACTCAATAGTGTACTGCACCCCAAAAGGGGTTAGTTTGGTTTGTGTGATTGTAAATATACTCTGAACTGGTTTGGAGGTGAGCCAAAATTTTAGGCACCTAATAACGCTTAGAAGAAGCAGTACATCATCAGCCAGCTCTCTAATGTGGAAGTGGCAAAGAAAGAATTCTTCTGACAGTCTTTGATTGATATTCCTTACATGGTTTATGGATTTACCAACCCCATTGTTGATACCTTACCTTATAGATTAATTCCAAACATTATCCACCCTTTGAGCAAAGTTTCTAGGATCCGTTTTGAGTTTATATTAGTCTAATTTAAATATATTTCCTCTGCTCCTAGTTGCCTTGAAGTGGTATTCTGGGTTCATCTTATTCATTTAATATCTTGCATACCTCAGCGAAGTTCCCTTCTTAACGTTCTTTCGAGACTGTAGAACTTAAGTTTCTCTTTTGTCCCTTGCTGCTCATTGTTTGATTGTCCCCGTTGTTCTTCTCTACACCTTCTCCAACACATGCATGTCCCTCTCTTGAAGTGTGGGATTCAAAACTTGGGGTCGTGAAAGGCACTATATAAATTTCTTTCTTCCTTCTACAATAGTATAACTGCATCCTCTGTTCCTATAGCACTCCCCGTTTTATTGTTCTCTGGAGATTTAACAACCCTGCATCTAGGTCATTTCTGTAAATCAGAAACAAGGGTCCAATCCCTGACCCCTGCAGTACTCCACTCAGCACCTCTACATCTCTCTCACTGGTACTCTCTGCTTCTTATTACTTTTATCCAATTTGTTATCCACTCTGACATCATATGGATTTTACTTTAACGATTACTTTCATCAGAATCTGTGTAGGTGTGAACAATGGAAAGGTTAGAGTGGGAAAAGGGTTGAGGGATGGAGTTGAAGTGATCCCAGATGTTTGGATCATGCCTGTAGATAAAACAGATGTGTTGGGCGAAGCAGTCGCCCAATCTGCAATTGACCTTCCCACAGCAGGGGACACTAATCTGTAAGGACCAAATACTAGAAGACAAAGTACAAATGTATTACATTGAACGAGTGTTTGCGGCCTTGGGCGATGGTGTGAGAAGTGAGTGGACATATGATGCATTTGGAAGGAGCAGCCCATGGTGGAGGTGACGATAAAATGAACAAGGGCATCATGGAGGCTGTAGTTCGTATGGAGAGCAATGAGTAGAGGGGAGGATATGATGATGCTGCAATTAGGATGTAGATTATGGTAGAAGTGGAGACTAGTGAGATAGAAGAGGAGGAGAAGAAGGAGCCTGTTTCACAGTAGGGAGAGAGAAGGGGTGAGAACACAGACTTGGGAAATGGAGTGGAGCTGGTCGAGCAACTTTTCAACCACCGATAAGGCGAAAGCTTGGCAATGGGAAAAGCAGCACATTTCAGAAGCTTTGGTGGAAGCCATCAGAGCAGCTACAATGCAGACAGAAACTGAAAGGGATGGAGTTTTTAGGTGGGAAGAAAGAGTAAATGTAGTCCTGGGAGTTTGTGGGCTTGTAATTGGCCTCTGTGAAAGGAAGGGCCAGAATTTGTAGTCCATACAATTCTCTCTCTCAACTGGAGGGTGAACCTGCAGCGCCAGGCAGCATCCTCCACTGGTGGGAGGTCAGAACTGCAACTCCTGCTTTGCAGCACTCTGAGCAAAGGGACACAAGTGAAAGTCAGTCTTCAATAAGCCACAACATCACTAGCCTCTGTGTGGAAGTGACCTTGAGAAATCTTCACAAACATTCAGCAAAGGTGAGATTATGTATTGATGCAGAATGGTGATCATAATCAATTACCGAAGAAATGTTACCTTTTAAATATCTAAACAAAAAAATCTTCTGGGATGGTACCCTCCCTCTTCATCGAATAAGTCCAAAATATTTTCCTCCTATCTCCATCTAGAGTCTTAATGGACTGCAGGCCTGCTCCCACCTCCACTGAGACCCTCAATGGGGAACAAGCCTGCTCCCACCTCCACTGAGACCCTCAATGGGGAACAAGCCTGCTCCCACCTCCACTGAGACCCTCAATGGGGAACAGGCCTGCTCCCACCTCCACTGAGACCCTCAATGGGGAACAAGCCTGCTCCCACCTCCACTGAGACCCTCAATAGGGTACAAATCTGCTCCCACCTCCACTGAGACCCTCAATGGGGTACAAGCCTGCTACCACCTCCACTGAGACCCTCAATGGGGAACAGGCCTGCTCCCACCTCCACTGAGACCCTCAATGGGGAACAAGCCTGCTCCCACCTCCACTGAGACCCTCAATAGGGTACAAATCTGCTCCCACCTCCACTGAGACCCTCAATGGGGTACAAGCCTGCTACCACCTCCATTGAGACCCTCAATGGGGAACAAGCCTGCTCCCACCTCCACTGAGACCCTCGATGGGGTACAAATCTGCTCCCACCTCCACTGAGACCCTCGATGGGGTACAAATCTGCTCCCACCTCCACTGAGACCCTCGATGGGGTACAAGCCTGTTCCCATCTCCACTGAGACCCTCAATGAGATACATCATCTAGTTACATCAAGTCTACAACACAGAAACAGGCCATTCGGCCCAACTGGTCTATGCCGGCATTTATGCTCCACTAGCCTCCTCCCTCCCTACTTCATTTAACTCTATCAGCATACCCTTCTATTCCTTTCTCTCTCGTGTTTATTTAGCTTCCCCTTAAATGCATCTATGCTATTTGCCTCATCTACTCTTTATGGTAGTGAGTTCCGCATTCCTACCACTCTCGAGGTAAAGAAGTTTCTCCTGAATTCCCTATTGGATTTATTAGTGACTCTCTTATAATTACCACCTCTAGTTTTGGATTCCCCCACAAGTGGAAACTTTTTCTCTACGTCTACCCTATCAAACCCTTTTATCTTAAAGACCTCTATCAGGTGACCCCTCAGCCTTCTCTTATCTAGAGAAAAGAGCCCCAGCCTGTTCAGTCTTTTCTGATAAGTATATCCTCTCAGTTCTGGTATCATCCTTGTGAATCTTTTTTGCACCCTCTCCAGTGCCTCTATATCCTTTCTATAATATGGAGACCAGAACTGTGCACAGTACTCCAAGTGTGGTCTAACCAAGGTTCGATACAAGTTTAATATAACTTCTCTGCTTTTCAATTCTATCCCTTTAGAAATGAACCCGTGCTTGATTTACCTTTTTTATGGCCTTAATAACCTGCGTCACTACTTTTAGTGATTTGTGGATCTGTACCCCGGATCCCTTTGTTCCTTTAACCCATTTAGACTCTTATTATCCAAGCAGTATGTGGCCTCCTCATTCTTCCTACCAAAATGCTCCACCTCACACTTATCTATATTGAAATTCATTTGCGAATTATACCCCATTCTGCACGTTTATTAAAGACCTCTTGCATTTTGACGCATTCTTCCTTTGTATTAACTACACTCCCCAATTTGGTGTCGTCTGCAAATTTTGAAATTGTACTTCCAATTCCCGAGTTCAAATCGTTAATGTAAATTGTGAACAACATGGTCCCAGCACCGATCCCTGTGGAACACCACTTCCCACCTTTTGCCAGTTTGAGTAACTACCCTTAACCCCTACTCTCTGTTTTCTGTTCTGTAGCCAACTTGCTATCCATTCTGCTACCTGTCCCCTGACTCCACATGCTCTGACCTTAGTCATGAGTCTACAATGTGATACCATATTGAAAGCATTTTGAAAATCCAAATATATTACATCTATTACATTACCCTTGTCTACTCTTTCTGTTACTGCTTCAAAGAATTCAATAAGGTTGGTCAAGCATAACCCTCCCTTCTGAAATCCGTGCTGACTATTTATTATATTTTCGGTTTCTAGATGTTTTTCTATTACATCTTTGAGTAAAGATTCCATTATCTTTCCTACCACCGATGTTAAACTAATTGGTCTATAGTTCCCTGGACTTGTTCTATCTCCCTTTTTAAATATAGGAATCACATTAGTTCTCCACCAATCCTCTGGCACTATATGTTTTTCTAGTGAATTTTTATATATATGTAATAGTGCCTCTGCTATCTCTTCCCTAACTTTATTTAATATTCACGGATGCAATCCATCCGGACTTGGTGTTTTATCCTCTCTTAAGTTTGATTATTTTATCAATTATCTCCCCCCCCCCCACTTTCTATCTTAAATGTCTTTATATCTTTTCTGATCTCTTCTTCTAATGTCATGCCCACCATGTTAGTCTCCCTGGTAAATACTGAGGCAAAGTAACTTCAATATTTCTGCCATTTTGCTGTCATTACCTGTGAGTTTATCGGGTGTATCCCTTAGTGGTTCTATCCCTATCCTGATTTTTCTTTTGTTATTTATATATCGGTAGAATACTTTACTATTTCTTTTTATATTCTTTGATAATTTAATTTCGTAGCTCCTCTTTGTATTCCCTTTTGTCATCCTCTCCTTTATTGTCTTTGTACTCAGTGTCTGCCTTTTTCTTCAGTTTCAATTTTACACTTATCTCTTTATTCATTCATGGTGTATCATTTCTGGCTGGTTTGTTCTTTTTTTTTAAGAGGAATACATTTCTCCTGAACTCTACTGATCACCGTTTTAAATATTTCCCACTGCTGTTCTATTTCTTTGGTACAAGCCTGCTCCATCCTCCACTGAGACCCTTGATGAACTGGAGCCCTGCTCCTAGGTCCACCGAGATGAGCTGAGCAAGGCTCCCATCTGCACTTCGAATGTTAATGGGCTGGAGCCTCGCAGTTACCTTCACCAGTGCTCGTGGATGGGGCGAGGTTGTGCTGTTCACAGTTGGAAGGGGTGTGTGTGTGTCTGTCTTGGGAATCTTAGAATCATACAAAGGTTACAGCATGGAAGGAGGCCAGTTGGTCCATTGAGTCCGTGCCGGCTCCATACAAGAGCAATCCAGCTAGTCCCACTCCCCCGCCCTATCTCCATAGCCCTGCACATTTTTTCATTTTAAGTATTTATCCAGTTCCCTTTTGAAGGCCATGATTGAATCTGCCTCCACCACCCCCTCGGGCAGTGCATTCCAGATCCTAACCACTCGCAGTGTAAAAAAGTTTTTCCTCATGTCACCTTTGGTTCTTTTGCCAATCACCTTAAATCTACGTCCTCTGGTCCTTGACCCTTCCGCCAATGGGAACAGTTTCTCTCTATCTACTCTGTCTAGACCCTTCATGATTTTGAACACCTCTGTTGTACCGCAGAACTCCCATTAGATCTCAGCCACATTACACCTGGTTCTAGGGTTTCTTTTTCTGTCTCATCCTTACTGAATCCGAATTTAAACCACATCAAACAGACAATGACTGTCAGTCCGGTAGCGCCGAAAGACACAGTGCCATCTCTGGCACTCAATGCCCCCAGTACAACGCGGGCCCCTTAACACTGCGACAGCCCATTACACGGGCTTAGCAGCAACCTGAGGGAGAGGGAGAGAGAGGACTCTAACTCGCAGTGGTAAATTTATTGTCAAAAATAATTCTCATAAACACAGAGGAGCCCGGTCTAAATGTTACAGAATTAAAACTTGTAATTTCTGCTGACACATGGCTACTGAGGAAATCGAGTAGTCCCTTTGACAGATTTCCTGTGTTTACATTACAGATCCTGATGGACTATCTACAGGCGGAACTGGTGTGTTGCTGCTGAAGGCACCTGACCTGGGTTCACAAGCTGAACCAGTTTAAAGATCAATTTATTGATGTATTTTTCTGTGTTCACCGAAGTGAGAGATGTCAGTGCTGGGGAATAGAACACTATTCCACTTCTCTCACCCAGTGTCAGCATCAAATACACCCAGGGCAGGTTAGATACAGAGTAAAGCTCCCTCTACACCGTCCCATCAAACACTCCCAGGGCAGGTACAGCACAGGTTAGATACAGAGAAAAGCTCCCTCTACACTGCCCATCAAACACTCCCAGGGCAGGTACAGCATGGGTTAGATACAGAGTAAAGCTCCCTCTACACCGTCCCATCAAACACACCCAGGGCAGGTACAGCACGGGTTAGATACAGAGTAAAGCTCCCTTTACACTGTCCATCAAACACTCCCAGGGCAGGTACAGCACGGGTTAGATACAGAGTAAAGCTCCCTCTACACCGTCCCATCAAACACTCCCAGGGCAGGTACAGCACGGGTTAGATACAGAGTAAAGCTCCCTTTACGCCGTCCCATCAAACACTCCCAGGGCAGGTACAGCACGGGTTAGATACAGAGTAAAGCTCCCTCTACACCGTCCCATCAAACACACCCAGGGCAGGTACAGCACGGGTTAGATACAGAGTAAAGCTCCCTCTACACTGTCCCATCAAACACTCCCAGGGCAGGTCCAGCACGGGTTAGATACAGAGTAAAGCTCCCTCTACACCGTCCCATCAAACACACCCAGGGCAGGTACAGCACGGGTTAGATACAGAGTAAAGCTCCCTCTACACTGTCCCATCAAACACTCGCAGGGCAGGTACAGCACGGGTTAGATACAGAGTAAAGCTCCCTCTACACTGTCCCATCAAACACTCCAAGGGCAGGTCCAGCACGGGTTAGATACAGAGTAAAGCTCCCTCTACACCGTCCCATCAAACACACCCAGGGCAGGTACAGCACGGGTTAGATACAGAGTAAAGCTCCCTCTACACTGTCCCATCAAACACTCGCAGGGCAGGTACAGCACGGGTTAGATACAGAGTAAAGCTCCCTCTACACCGTCCCATCAAACACTCCCAGGGCAGGTACAGCACGGGTTAGATACAGAGTAAAGCTCCCTCTACACTGTCCCATCAAACACTCCCAGGGCAGGTCCAGCACGGGTTACATACAGAGTAAAGCTCCCTCTACACCGTCCCATCAAACACTCCCAGGGCAGGTACAGCACGGGTTAGATACAGAGTAAAGCTCCCTCTACACTGTCCCATCAAACACTCCCAGGGCAGGTACAGCATGGGTTAGATACAGAGTAAAGCTCCCTCTACACCTCCTGCTCCTCCTCCTGCTCCTTCTCCACCTCCTGCTCCTTCTCCACCTCCTCCCAGGGCAGGTACAGCACGGGTTAGATACAGAGTAAAGCTCCCTCTACACTGTCCATCAAACACTCCCAGGGCAGGTACAGCACGGGTTAGGTACAGAGTAAAGCTCCCTCTACACTGTCCCATCAAACACTCCCAGGACAGGTACAGCACGGGTTAGATACAGAGTAAAGCTCCCTCTACACTGTCCCATCAAACACTCCCAGGGCAGGTACAGCACGGGTTAGATACAGAGTAAAGCTCCCTCTACACCGTCCCATCAAACACTCCCAGGACAGGTACAGCACGGGTTAGATACAGAGTAAAGCTCCCTCTACACCGTCCCATCAAACACTCCCAGGGCAGGTACAGCACGGGTTAGATACAGAGTAAAGCTCCCTCTACACTGTCCCATCAAACACACCCAGGGCAGGTACAGCACGGGTTAGATACAGAGTAAAGCTCCCTCTACACTGTCCATCAAACACTCCCAGGGCAGGTACAGCACGGGTTAGATACAGAGTAAAGCTCCCTCTACACTGTCCATCAAACACACCCAGGGCAGGTACAGGGTTAGATACAGAGTAAAGCTCCCTCTACACCGTCCCATCAAACACTCCCAGGGCAGGTACAGCACGGGTTAGATACAGAGTAAAGCTCCCTCTACACTGTCCCATCAAACACACCCAGGGCAGGTACAGCACAGAACAGTGTCCACTACTGCACCAGTACAAATGGTTGAGCAAGCCACTCAATTTAACACAATTGCTTCAAGATGGCAGGCCGACACCACCTTCTCAGAGCAACTAGGGATGGGTGATAAACGTGGTCTAGCCAGCGTCCCAAAGACAAATAAAAAGACAGCTTGCCATCTTTTCACACACCGGCCTCTCTGAGTGCGATTCAGCCAAATTAAGGATAGTTTTGCGTTGTGAGTTTATGGCCACAGGGAACTTGATTGGAGCTGTGCAAACTCATTTCACATGAGACCATTACAATCGGCAGACGGGAGAGACTTTCACTCCCATCAATCCCGGCCGGCCCTATTCCCAGATGTGTCTCACCCACTGCGCTACCCAGTCCCTTCCTGCCCTCTTCACTTTCCCAATTTGGGATTTTTGAACACACACACACACGGGGCACAGAGAAAGGTCAAATCCGTCAGGAGGCTTAACTGCTAAATACTGAACCACGGCTGGGTTAGGGTTGCCAACCCTCCAGGATTGCCCTGGAGTCTCCAGCAATTAAAGATTAATCACCCAGACACTGATGTGAGCAGAAAATCACAGGGGCAATAAAAAAAATGGTGTGTTTTTTTGTAATATTCTTTGAACACTTTTGTTTATTAGTTATAGAAATATTGGAAATGGCGGTGGGGGGAGGGGGTGGAGAAAGGCGGTTTGATTGGGCGAGGTGGTTGGAATCGGTAGGTCATGTGATGAAACCTCCAGGAGTACGTCCAACCAGAGTTGGCAACCCCTTGGATCAGCACGATGGCAAGTTTCAGAGAGTATGCAAACCAGCGAAACTTTATTTAAAATGCTGACGTCGTAAACTTTGATGGCTCAAGAGAGAGGGAGGGAGCGAGAGAGGGAGGCAGCGAGAGAGGGAGGCAGCGAGAGAGGGAGGCAGCGAGAGAGGGAGGCAGCGAGAGAGAGGGAGTAAGAGAGAGGCAGAGAGGGAGGCAGAGAGGGAGGCAGAGAGGGAGGCAGAGAGGGAGGCAGAGAGGGAGGCAGAGAGGGAGGCAGCGAGAGAGAAGGAAATCTAAATCCTCCCATAAAAATAAAAAGGAACAAATTCTGGGCCAGCTCCCACAGTCCCAGTCTGGAGGGTGTGGTTTGAGTTGTGGAGGGTCAGAGCAGCCAGGTGTCGGAGTGTTGCACACAGTAACACGACTGTGCCAACACCTCGGTCAGTTGGCTGTAGGCCTGTTGGCGCCAGGACGGGAGCAGCTGGTGGCGGTTCAGTGTCCGGAGCTTGGGCGCCCCCTCCTGGAGAAGGCTGTAGAGGCAGGGCCAGCGGCTCTGGACGGCCAGCTGTGTCCGGCGGTTGAGGATGATCCCCCTGATTGTCTTCTTGACCTTCATCTCCTTCAGCCGAGGCAGGTTCAACAGGCTGAAGACCAGGCCCCGGCTCTGGGAGACATCCAGGAACTCCAAGGAGGCGGACTCCAAGGGGTAGGTGACTTCCAGGTCTTTGACGGGGATCAGGACGTGGAGGGTAAGGCTCTCGAGGTTGGGCAGGGCTCGGGTCAACTCTTGCATGGTGTTGGGACAGACTCCCTTGAAGACCCAGAAGTACTTCAGCTCCAACGTCTTCAGCTGCTGGAAGCCGGTCAGCAGCTTGACCGAGAGCTCTGACCAGTCGAAGGGCACGTTGGCCTGGCACAGGCCCGGCGAGACGCGGCTCAACTTCTCCAGCAGGGTCTGAAAGTTGTTGACCTGCTCCGCCTTGGTCAAGCTCACCTGGGTCATGCTGGGCGGCCGGTGGGCCGGAGGGGGCTCCAGTGGGGTGAGCGTCCAGTTCAGCTCCAGCTCCCGCAGGTCCCTGCAGTTCACCTGGTCCAGGAACCGCAGGAGGAACTGGGTCCAGCTGCTCCGGGGGTCCCCCAGGTCGAAGCTGGCACGCAGGACCAGGACGCTGGCGCCCCGGGAGGTCAGGTGGTAGGCGTAGTCCTCAACCCGTTCCCTCCAGCGCTCGCGGTCCCCGGCGACGGGCAGCGACGCCCCCTCTGCCTCCCGGCAAGCGCCCAGCCGCGCAAAGTCCGCCTGGCGCCACAGCCTGGACGTCCTCATCAGCCGGCTCCAGTCACGGCAAACCAGTGCCGCCCGGCACTTCTCCACCTCCGAGAGGAACGAGAAACAGTGCAGTTGGCACTCCGGCGGCAAGGCGTCGAACGGGAAGAAGCAGCGTCCGGCCAGCTCGCGGCCCCCTCCGGCCGGCCCGTCGCGCCCAGCGGTCAGGCGGGCAGAGCGCGTCTCCCCCCGCGTCCTCCCTGTGCCGGCGGGTCCCAGGGTTCCGGGGGCGCTCCCTCGTTTCTTCTTCCGTGGCATCGGCAGATGGTCCCAAGAGCGGCGGTCGGAGGCATGGCGGTCTTAATCCGGCCGAGCCATGGATCGGTCTCTAGGATGGGGGAGGCTTCCTTCGAACATCGATCCCCGTCCAACCGGATGGGTGGTTAAAATTCAGCGGCTTCAGTTCTTCCTGATGGGTGTAAATTCCTAAAAGGGGGAAGGGAACACGGAAAGAAAATTATTCAACCGAGCGTCAGTCTTCTGCCTCTACGGCTCCTCCCCACCCCTCTCCTGAAGTGGTTAACTCCAAACCCATTGTCAGCAGGTGCCCTCCAATACCTAAGTGACCTCTACCCTGGGGGAGGAGGGGGCTTTTTAACAGGGGAGGATCACTGAGATTTTTTTTTAAAATGTACCTTTTGCCTTTGTTGAATTTTTAACCTTAAATCTTTTTAACCTTATCTTACTAGAAACATTGCACACGACAACAATTTGCATTTAATATGGCGCCTTTAACGTTGTAAAACGTCCCAAGGCGCTTCACAGGAACGATTATCAAACAGAATTTGACACCGAGCCATGTAAGGAGATATTGGGACAGGCGACCAAAAGCTTGGTTTTAAGGAGGAGAGAGGCAGCTGAAGGCACGGCCGCCCGTGGTGAAGCGATTAAAATCAGGGATACGCAAGAGGCCAGACAGGCGTTAATTGTGATTATCTGTGAGCTGGATTCTGCTTACCACATGAAATGCATGTTATTGCAGACAAGGGCAATTAATCTGCATCGGACTATTAGTCTCTGTGAAACAGTAGTGTTCTCATGTGTTATTGCTGGTTGAGTGCAAAGACATTTAGTTCCAGTTATCACAGATAGATCAAATAAGGGGACATTGTCAAAGATTGGACAATAAGGGAAATGCAGCCTTTTACTTCAGCATAACTTCAAAGGTGTCCTATCCCACCTTGATGCAAGTTCCAGCCTGGAGTAATGGGTTTGATTGTATGAAATCTTTGAGAAGTGTGCAGGGTAAGTGATTGGCTATGGTCCTCTTCGACCGACAGCTTGGTGACCTGAGGTCTCCCATTGCAGAATTATTGGGCACTTTGAGTCAATGCACAGTCAGTGTTTCCAATTGTACAGCCAGCAGCCTGAGGGTTATTTTTTCTTTAAGTTTTGGGCTAGCCAACAGAATAGCTGAGTTAGCTTTCAAATATTATGCTGCACAGTGTAAGAGGTTAAGGGAGCTTAAGGGGAGATTTAATAGAGGTGTTCAAAATTATGAAGGGTTTTGATAAGAATAAATAAGAAAAAACTGTTTCCACAGGCAGGAGGGTCGGTAACCGGAGGACACAGATTTAAAATAATTGGGGAGATGAGGAGAATTTTCTTTACGCAGCGAGTTGTTATGATCTGGAATGCATTGCCTGAAAGTTACATTGAGACTACAGCACTGAAACAGGCCATACGGCCCATCTGGTCCATGCCAGTGAAGTAAAGGGAATTAGGGGTTATGGGGAGCGGGCAGGAAATTGGACATGAATTTAGATTTGAGGTTAGGATCAGATCAGCCATGATCTTATTGAATGGCGGAGCAGGCTCGAGGGGCCGATTGGCCTACTCCTGCTCCTATTTCTTATGTTCTTATGTTCTATACTACACACGAGCCTCTTCCCTTCCAACTTCATCTAACCCTATCAGCATATCCTTCCATTCCTTTCTCCCTCATGTGTTTATCTAGCTTCCCCTTAAATGCATCTGTGCCATTCGCCTCGACTATTCCTTGTGGGAGCGAGTTCCACATTCTCACTACTCTCTGGGTAAAGAAGTTTCTCCTGAATTCCCTATTGGATTTATGAGTGACTATCTTATATTTATGACCTCCAGCTTTGGACTCTCCACAAGTGGAAACATTTTCTCCACATCTACCCTATCAAACCCTTTCATTATCTTTAAAGACCTCAATCCGGTCACTTCTCAGTCTTCTCTTTTCTCGGGACAACAGCCCAGCCTGTTCGGCTTTTCCTGATTGGTAGAACCTCTCAGTTCTGGTATCATCCTTGTGAATCTTTTTTGCACCCTCTCCAGTGCCTCTACATCATTTTATAATATGGAGACCAGAACTGTTCACAGTTCTCCAAGTGTGGCCTAACCAAGGTTCTATACAAGTTTAAGACAACTTCTCTGCTTTTCAATTCTATCCCTCTAGAAATGAACCCTAGTGCTGGTTTACTTTTTTGTGGTCTTATTAACCTGCGTGGCTACTTTTACTGATTTGTGTATCTGTAACCCTGGATCCCTTTGCTCCTTTACCCCGTTGAGACTGTTATTATCCAAACAATATCTGGCCCCTTTATTCTTCCTACCAAAATGCAGCACCTCACACTTAACTATATTGAAATTCATTTGCCATTTACGTGCCCATTCTACAAGTTTATTAATGTTTTCTTGCATTTTGACACATTGTTCCTTTGTATTAACTACACCCCCCAATCTAGTGTCGTCTGCAAATTTTGAAATCGTACTTCTGATTCCCGAATCCAAATCATTAATGTAAATTGTGAACAACATGGTCCCAGCACCGATCCCTGTAGAACACCACTTCCCACCTTTTGCCAGTCAGAGTAACTACCCTTAACCCAGACTCTCTGTTTTCTGTTTTGTAGCCAGCCTTGCTATCCATTCTGCTACCTGTCCCCTGACTCCACATGCTTTAACCTTAGTCATGAGTCTACAGTGTGGTACCTTATTGAAGGCCTTTTGAAAATCCAAATATATTACATCTACTACATTACCCTTGTCTACTCTTTCTGTTACTTCTTCAAAGAATTTAATAAGGTTGGTAAAATATGACTTTCCCTTCTGAAATCAATGCTGACTATTCTTATTATATTTTCATTTTCTAGATGTTTTTCCAATTCATCTTTTACTAAAGATTCTATTATCTTTCCTACCACCAACATTAAGCTAACTGGTCTATAGTTCCCTGGACTGGTTCTTTCTCCCTTTTTAAATATAGGAATCACATTCTCTGTCTGCCAGTCCTCTGGCACTATTCCCGTTTCCAATGAATTCAATAGTAACTTTTAAAAAGGAATTGGATCTCTACTTAAAAAGGGAAAATTTGCTTCTGCGATTCTATCACAGTATCATAGTCGGTACACCACAGGAGGCCATTCAGCCCATCATGCCTGTGCCGGCTCTTTGAAAGCGCTATTAATTAGTCCCATTCCCCTGCTCTTTCCCCATAGCACTGTAATTTTTTTCTTTCGAGTATTTATCCAATTCCCTTTTGAAAGTTACTATTGAATCTGCTTCCACCGCCCTTTCAGGCAGTGCATTCCAGATCACTAAACGTTTCCTCATCTCCCCGCTGGTTCCTTTGCCGATCACCTTAAATCTGTGTCCTCTGGTTACCGACCCTTCTGCCACTGGGAATAGTTTCTCCTTATTTACTCAGTCAAAACCGTTCATGATTTTGAACCTCTATCAAATCTCTTCTTAACCTTCTCTGTTCTAAGGAGAACAATCCCAGCTTCTCCAATCTCTCCACATAACTGAAGTCCTTCATCCCTGGTACCATTCTAGTAAATCTCTTCTGCACCCTCTCTAAGGCCTAAAGTGTGGTGCCCAGAATTGAACACAATACTCCAGCTGAGGCCTAACCAGTGTTTTATAAAGGTTTAGCATAACTTCCTTGCTTTTGTACTCTATGCCTCTATTAATAAAGCCCAGGATCCCACATGCTTTTTTAACAGCCTTCTCAACTTGTCCTGCTACCTTCAAAGATTTGTGTATGTTCACCCCCAGGTCTCTCCGTTCCTGCACCCCCTTCAAAATTGTACCATTTAGTTTATATTGCCTCTCCTCATTCTTCCTACCTAAATGTATCACTTCACACTTCTCTGTGTTAAATTTCATCTGCCATGTGTCTGCCCATTTCACCAATCTGTCTCTGTCCTCCTGAAGTCTGTTACTATCCTCCACATTGTTTACTACATTTCCGAGTTTTGTGGCATCTGCAAACTTTGAAATTATTCCCTGTATTCCCAAGTCCAGGTCATTAATATATATCAAAAATAGCGGTGGTCCTAATACTGACCCTTGGGGAACATCACTGTATACTTCCCTCCAGTCTGAAAAACAACCATTCACCACTACTCTCTGCTTTCTGTCTCCTTGGCAATTCTGTATCCATGCTGCCACTATCTCTTTAATTTATGTGTTACTTTATCAAATGCCTTTTGAAAGTCCATATACACAACATCAACCGCACTACCCTCATCAACCCTCTCCGTTACTTCATCAAAGAACTCAATCAAGTTAGTCAAACATGATTTTCCTTTAACAAATCCATGATGACTTTCATTTATTAGCCCATACTTTTCCAAGTGTTTTATTATGTGTTGAAGAGACTACAGAAATGATATTGAAGGAGACTATCCCGTTTACTGTTTCAGTCACCTGTCTTATGTAAATAAAACCTTTTATTAATCCAGAGCCTGAATCTTGGTCTGGTAGAAGTGTGTATTCAGTCTGCTTTTCGAGGCGAGAAGCACATGGTGGAACGGGATACATTCCAGCAGCCTGTGTACAGATAAGGGTTCTCGGGATCTTGCTACGTTTACCTAGACATAGGGTGCACTCTTGATCGTAGGGGACTTGGGATCCACTTATAGTTGTGATTCGTGATCCTGTAGCCGAGCAAATATCTAGTGTAAAATCCCCTGAAACTTGACATTGCCTATGCATCCTTAATGCATCGTCACAGTGCCTTTAATGAATTGTTAGGTCCAGGTCCTTGTTTAGATCACTTATCTTTAACAGGTACCCCTGCACTGTATAAAAATGCCTGAAGTTTCCTAAACCCAATGTGCTTGTCCACATTAAAGAACATCTGCCACATACAGACCCATTCCCCAAACTTATCCAAATCAACCTGCAACCTGCTGAATCGCTAGCCACTGCACACATTTTAGTGACGCCCGTGAACTTACTATCAGGTTCCATTTATGACTTAATCAAAATCATCAATGAAAACAATGAATAGCAATGGTCTCAACACAGGACGTAAAATCATACAGCACAGAAGGACATTCAGCCCATCGTGCCTGTGCCAGCTATTTGCAAGGGCTATCAAATTAGTCTCACTCCCCTGCTCTTTTCCCACAGTGCTGTAAATTTTTCCCCTTCAATTCTCTTTTCAAAGTTACTATTGAATCTGCTTCCACCACCCTTTCAGGCAGTGAATTCCAGATCATTACAACTCGCTGCGTTAAAAAAAAATCTCATCTCCCCTCTGGTCCTTTTGTCAATTATCTTAAATCTGTGTCCTCTGGTTACCGACCCTCCTGCCACTGGAAACAGTTTCTCCGTATCTACTCCATCAAAACGCTTCATGATTTCGAACACCTCGATTAAATCTCCCCTTAACCTTCTCTGTTCTAAAGGAGAACAACCCCAGCTTCTCCAGTCTCTCCACATAACTGAAGTCCCTCATCCCTGGTCCCATTCTAGTAAATCTCTTCTGCACCCTCTCCAAGGCCTTGACATCCTTCCTGAAGTGTGGTGCCCAGAATTGAACACAATACTCCAGCTGAGGCCTAAATAGTGTTTTATAAAGGTTTAGCATAACTTCCTTGCTTTTGTACTCTATGCCTCTATTTATAAAGCCAAGGATCCCATATGCTTTTTCAACAGCTTTATCAACTTGTCCTGCCACCTTCAAAGATTTGTATGTGTGAACCCCCCAGGTCTCTCTGTTCCCGCACCATTTAGTTTATATTGCCTCTCTTCATTTTTCTGGGTCTGTTGTTGACTAATTACAGAGAATTTACAGCACAGAAATAGGCCATTCAGCCCAACTGGTCTATGTGTTTATTCTCCACACGAGCCTTCTCCCACCTCTCTTCATCTAACCCTATCAGCATATCCTTCTATTCCTTTCTCCTTCATGTGTTTATTTCGCTTCCCTTTAAATGCATCTACGCTATTCGCCTCAACTATTCCTTATGGTAGCGAGTTCCACATTCTCACCACTGTCTTGTTAAGAGATTCATTGCTATGATCAGTCAACAACTCCATTATTGTTGTACCATGCGACTACCAGGATGGTAGAAGGTGAACCAGATGGGCCTTGATCTTTTATCGTCCAGCAATTCCTATGTGAAAAAAAAAGTATTTAAGAAGCTGAAAGAAGATGCCTCGCCACTCTTCACTCGAGGCCTCCCCGTGTGGTGTGATGTCTCCTTTCTGGCCGATAGGCAGTCTACCTCCATTAAAGTCCATCTTTGGTCCCCACACCCAGTCGTGTCCAGACTCTGCGGGGTCAAGTCTCTGGGGTCACCTCTGGTCAAAGGGGTCACCCAGGGAGTGACTGGAGAGCAGCGCGGAGAGACCCAATGGAGTTAAGTTAGAATCAGCCCCAGGACCAGAATTAAACCAACAACCAGGGTCCAAACAGGTCAGAACCCGGGTCACTGGCAGCGCATCAGTTGCACTCGGTTGTAATCGACTTGTTGTGTGTTTGTTTATTGAGTTCAGGCTCGATTCAGAAGCGTCCATGGGAAGGGGTGGGGTGGAGGGGATAGAAGAGCAAGAGAAAAAAACAAGTCAAGGGAGGGGGGAGGGGGGGGGAGGAGGAATTTCCTGCAAACCCTGACTTGCGGGGAGGGGGCGAAGGAATCCTGAATAAAGAGACAAAGAAATTCTGCTGCTGTCGAGAAATCTGAGCAGCTTTCACTCACCAGGCCCTCCCTGCAAACTGCACGCGTTGCATTTTTTGTGCCTCAGTAACTCGGGCCTCGGTCTTGCTGCAGATTTTCTCTCCCGGTTGCGATGCACTGAGTCACCCCGGGGGCAGCGCCGAGCTCCCGAGCTCCGGTTCACCGGAGCTGCAACCGGGATCGGTGGAGTGACAGCGCCCCCGCGTGGACCAGGGGGGCATTACACCCGGGGGTTACCGGCGCCCCCGCGTGGACCAGGGGGGCATTACACCCGGGGGTTACCGGCGCCCCCGCGTGGACCAGGGGGGCATTACACCCGGGGGTTACCGGCGCCCCCGCGTGGACCAGGGGGGCATTACACCCGGGGGTTACCGGCGCCCCCGCGTGGACCAGGGGGGCATTACACCCGGGGGTTACCGGCGCCCCCGCGTGGACCAGGGGGGCATTACACCCGGGGGTTACCGGCGCCCCCGCGTGGACCAGGGGGGCATTACACCCGGGGGTTACCAGCGCCCCCGCGTGGACCAGGGGGGCATTACACCCAGGGGTTACCGGCGCCCCCGCGTGGACCAGGGGGGCATTACACCCAGGGGTTACCGGCGCCCCCGCGTGGACCAGGGGGGCATTACACCCGGGGGTTACCGGCGCCCCCGCGTGGACCAGGGGGGCATTACACCCGGGGGGTTACCGGCGCCCCCGCGTGGACCAGGGGGGCATTGCACCCAGGGGTTACCGGCGCCCCCGCGTGGACCAGGGGGGCATTACACCCGGGGGTTACCGGCGCCCCCGTGTGGACCAGGGGGGCATTACACCCGGGGGTTACCGGCGCCCCCACGTGGACCAGGGGGGCATTACACCCGGGGGTTACCAGCGCCCCCGCGTGGACCAGGGGGGCATTACACCCAGGGGTTACCGGCGCCCCCGCGTGGACCAGGGGGGCATTACACCCGGGGGTTACCGGCGCCCCCGTGTGGACCAGGGGGGCATTACACCCGGGGGTTACCGGCGCCCCCGTGTGGACCAGGGGGGCATTACACTCGGGGGTTACCGGCGCCCCCGTGTGGACCAGGGGGGCATTACACCCGGGGGTTACCGGCGCCCCCGTGTGGACCAGGGGGGCATTACACCCGGGGGTTACCGGCGCCCCCGTGTGGACCAGGGGGGCATTACACCCGGGGGTTACCGGCGCCCCCGTGTGGACCAGGGGGGCATTACACCCGGGGGTTACCGGCGCCCCCGCGTGGACCAGGGGGGCAATACACCCGGGGGTTACCGGCGCCCCCGTGTGGACCAGAGGGGCATTTCGCCCGGGGGTTACCGGCGCCCCCGTGTGGACCAGAGGGGCATTTCGCCCGGGGGTTACCGGCGCCCCCGTGTGGACCAGGGGGGCATTACACCCGGGGGTTACCGGCGCCCCCGTGTGGACCAGGGGGGCATTACACCCGGGGGTTACCAGCGCCCCCGCGTGGACCAGGGGGGCACTACACCCGGGGGTTACCAGCGCCCCCGCGTGGACCAGGGGGGCATTACACCCGGGGGTTACCAGCGCCCCCGCGTGGACCAGGGGGGCATTACACCCAGGGGTTACCGGCGCCCCCGCGTGGACCAGGGGGGCATTACACCCGGGGGTTACCGGCGCCCCCGTGTGGACCAGGGGGGCATTACACCCGGGGGTTACCAGCGCCCCCGCGTGGACCAGGGGGGCATTACGCCCAGGGGTTACCGGCGCCCCCGCGTGGACCAGGGGGGCATTACACCCGGGGGTTACCGGCGCCCCCGTGTGGACCAGGGGGGCATTACACCCGGGGGTTACCGGCGCCCCCGTGTGGACCAGGGGGGCATTACACCCGGGGGTTACCGGCGCCCCCGTGTGGACCAGGGGGGCATTACACCCGGGGGTTACCGGCGCCCCCGTGTGGACCAGGGGGGCATTACACCCGGGGGTTACCAGCGCCCCCACGTGGACCAGGGGGGGCATTACACGCGGGGGTTACCGGCGCCCCCACGTGGACCAGGGGGGTATTTCACCCGGGAGTTACCAGCGCCCCCACGTGGACCAGGGGGGTATTTCACCCGGGAGTTACCAGCGCCCCCGTGTGGACCAGGGGGGCATTTCACCCAGGGGGTACCGGCGCCCCCACGTGGACCAGGGGGGTATTTCACCCAGGGGTTACCGGCGCCCCCACGTGGACCAGGGGGGTATTTCACCCGGGAGTTACCAGCGCCCCCGTGTGGACCAGGGGGGCATTTCACCCAGGGGTTACCGGCGCCCCCACGTGGACCAGGGGGGTATTTCACCCGGGGGTTACCGGCGCCCCCACGTGGACCAGGGGGGCATTACACCCGGGGGTTACCGGCGCCCCCACGTGGACCAGGGGGGCATTACACCCAGGGGTTACCGGCGCCCCCGCGTGGACCAGGGGGGCATTACACCCGGGGGTTACCAGCGCCCCCGCGTGGACCAGGGGGGCATTACACCCAGGGGTTACCGGCGCCCCCGCGTGGACCAGGGGGGCATTACACCCGGGGGTTACCGGCGCCCCCGTGTGGACCAGGGGGGCATTACACCCGGGGGTTACCGGCGCCCCCGTGTGGACCAGGGGGGCATTACACCCGGGGGTTACCGGCGCCCCCGTGTGGACCAGGGGGGCATTACACCCGGGAGTTACCAGCGCCCCCGTGTGGACCAGGGGGGTATTTCACCGAGGGGTTACCGGCGCCCCCACGTGGACCAGGGGGGTATTTCACCCGGGAGTTACCAGCGCCCCCGTGTGGACCAGGGGGGCATTTCACCCAGGGGTTACCGGCGCCCCCACGTGGACCAGGGGGGTATTTCACCCAGGGGTTACCGGCGCCCCCACGTGGACCAGGGGGGTATTTCACCCAGGGGTTACCGGCGCCCCCACGTGGACCAGGGGGGTATTTCACCCGGGGGTTACCAGCGCCCCCGTGTGGACCAGGGGTGTATTTCACCCGATGGTTACCGGCGTCCCCGTGTGGACCAGGGGGGCATTTCACCGGCGGGTTACTGGCGCCCCCTTGTGGACCTGGAGGGGGGTGCATTTCACCAGTGGGTTACCGGCGCCCCCGCGTGGACCAGGGGGGCATTACACCCGGGGGTTACCGGCGCCCCCGTGTGGACCAGGGGGGCATTATACCCAGGGGTTACCAGCGCCCCCGCGTGGACCAGGGGGGCATTACACCCAGGGGTTACCGGCGCCCCCGCGTGGACCAGGGGGGCATTACACCCGGGGGTTACCGGCGCCCCCGTGTGGACCAGGGGGCATTACACCCGGGGGTTACCGGCGCCCCCGTGTGGACCAGGGGGGCATTACACCCGGGGGTTACCGGCGCCCCCGTGTGGACCAGGGGGGCATTACACCCGGGGGTTACCGGCGCCCCCGTGTGGACCAGGGGGGCAGTACACCCGGGGGTTACCGGCGCCCCCGTGTGGACCAGGGGGGCATTACACCCGGGGGTTACCAGCGCCCCCACGTGGACCAGGGGGGGCATTACACCCGGGGGTTACCGGCGCCCCCGTGTGGACCAGGGGGGTATTTCACCCGGGAGTTACCAGCGCCCCCACGTGGACCAGGGGGGTATTTCACCCAGGGGTTACCGGCGCCCCCACGTGGACCAGGGGGGTATTTCACCCGGGAGTTACCAGCGCCCCCGTGTGGACCAGGGGGGTATTTCACCGAGGGGTTACCGGCGCCCCCACGTGGACCAGGGGGGTATTTCACCCGGGAGTTACCAGCGCCCCCGTGTGGACCAGGGGGGCATTTCACCCAGGGGTTACCGGCGCCCCCACGTGGACCAGGGGGGTATTTCACCCAGCGGTTACCGGCGCCCCCACGTGGACCAGGGGGGTATTTCACCCAGGGGTTACCGGCGCCCCCACGTGGACCAGGGGGGTATTTCACCCAGGGGTTACCAGCGCCCCCGTGTGGACCAGGGGTGTATTTCACCCGATGGTTACCGGCGTCCCCGTGTGGACCAGGGGGGCATTTCACCGGCGGGTTACTGGCGCCCCCTTGTGGACCTGGAGGGGGGTGCATTTCACCAGTGGGTTACTGGCGCCCCTGCGTGGACCGGGGGGCATTTCACCCAGGGGTTAATAGCACCCCCGTGTGGACCAGGGGGGCATTTCACCAGTGGGTAACCGGCGCCCCCGCCTGGACCAGGGGGGCATTTCACCCGGGGGTTACCGGCGCCCCTGCGTGGACCAGGGGCACATTTCACCAGTGGGTTACCGGCGCCCCCGTGTGGACCAGTGGGGCATTTCACCCGGGGGTTACCGACGCCCCCGCGTGGACCAGAGGGGCATTTCACCCGGGGGTTACCGACGCCCCCGCGTGGACCAGAGGGGCATTTCACCCGGGGGTTACCGGCGCCCCCGTGTGGACCAGTGTTGCATTTCGCCCGGGGGTTACCGGCGCCCCCGTGTGGACCAGAGGGGCATTTCGCCCGGGGGTTACCGGCGCCCCCGTGTGGACCAGAGGGGCATTTCGCCCGGGGGTTACCGGCGCCCCCGTGTGGACCAGAGGGGCATTTCGCCCGGGGGTTACCGGCGCCCCCGCGTGGACCAGAGGGGCATTTCGCCCGGGGGTTACCGGCGCCCCCGCGTGGACCAGAGGGGCATTACACCCGGGGCGTTACCGGTGCCCCCGTGTGGACCAGAGGGGCATTTCACCCGGGGGTTACCGGTGCCCCCGCGTTGACCAGAGGGGCATTACACCCGGGGGTTACCGGCGCCCCCGTGTGGACCAGGGGGGCATTACACTCGGGGGTTACCGGCGCCCCCGTGTGGACCAGGGGGGCATTACACCCGGGGGTTACCGGCGCCCCCGTGTGGACCAGGGGGGCATTACACCCGGGGGTTACCAGCGCCCCCGCGTGGACCAGGGGGGCATTACACCCGGGGGTTACCGGCGCCCCCGCGTGGACCAGGGGGGCATTACACCCGGGGGTTACCGGCGCCCCCGCGTGGACCAGGGGGGCATTACACCCGGGGGTTACCGGCGCCCCCGCGTGGACCAGGGGGGCATTACACCCGGGGGATACCGGCGACCCCGCGTGGACCAGGGGGGCATTACACCCGGGGGTTACCGGCGCCCCCGCGTGGACCAGGGGGGCATTACACCCAGGGGTTACCGGCGCCCCCGCGTGGACCAGGGGGGCATTACACCCGGGGGTTACCGGCGCCCCCGTGTGGACCAGGGGGGCATTACACCCGGGGGTTACCGGCGCCCCCGTGTGGACCAGGGGGGCATTACACCCGGGGGTTACCGGCGCCCCCGTGTGGACCAGGGGGGCATTACACCCGGGGGTTACCGGCGCCCCCGTGTGGACCAGGGGGGCATTACACCCGGGGGTTACCGGCGCCCCCGTGTGGACCAGGGGGGCATTACACCCGGGGGTTACCGGCGCCCCCGTGTGGACCAGGGGGGCATTACACCCGGGGGTTACCGGCGCCCCCGTGTGGACCAGGGGGGCATTACACCCGGGGGTTACCGGCGCCCCCGCGTGGACCAGGGGGGCAATACACCCGGGGGTTACCGGCGCCCCCGTGTGGACCAGAGGGGCATTTCGCCCGGGGGTTACCGGCGCCCCCGTGTGGACCAGAGGGGCATTTCGCCCGGGGGTTACCGGCGCCCCCGTGTGGACCAGGGGGGCATTACACCCGGGGGTTACCGGCGCCCCCGTGTGGACCAGGGGGGCATTACACCCGGGGGTTACCAGCGCCCCCGCGTGGACCAGGGGGGCATTACACCCGGGGGTTACCAGCGCCCCCGCGTGGACCAGGGGGGCATTACACCCGGGGGTTACCAGCGCCCCCGCGTGGACCAGGGGGGCATTACACCCAGGGGTTACCGGCGCCCCCGCGTGGACCAGGGGGGCATTACACCCGGGGGTTACCGGCGCCCCCGTGTGGACCAGGGGGGCATTACACCCGGGGGTTACCAGCGCCCCCGCGTGGACCAGGGGGGCATTACGCCCGGGGGTTACCGGCGCCCCCGCGTGGACCAGGGGGGCATTACAACCGGGGGTTACCGGCGCCCCCGTGTGGACCAGGGGGGCATTACACCCGGGGGTTACCGGCGCCCCCGTGTGGACCAGGGGGGCATTACACCCGGGGGTTACCGGCGCCCCCGTGTGGACCAGGGGGGCATTACACCCGGGGGTTACCGGCGCCCCCGTGTGGACCAGGGGGGCATTACACCCGGGGGTTACCGGCGCCCCCACGTGGACCAGGGGGGCATTACACCCGGGGGTTACCAGCGCCCCCACGTGGACCAGGGGGGGCATTACACCCGGGGGTTACCGGCGCCCCCGTGTGGACCAGGGGGGTATTTCACCCGGGAGTTACCAGCGCCCCCACGTGGACCAGGGGGGTATTTCACCCGGGAGTTACCAGCGCCCCCGTGTGGACCAGGGGGGCATTTCACCCAGGGGGTACCGGCGCCCCCACGTGGACCAGGGGGGTATTTCACCCAGGGGCTACCGGCGCCCCCACGTGGACCAGGGGGGTATTTCACCCAGGGGTTACCGGCGCCCCCACGTGGACCAGGGGGGTATTTCACCCGGGAGTTACCAGCGTCCCCGTGTGGACCAGGGGGGCATTTCACCCAGGGGTTACCGGCGCCCCCACGTGGACCAGGGGGGTATTTCACCCGGGGGTTACCGGCGCCCCCACGTGGACCAGGGGGGCATTACACCCGGGGGTTACCGGCGCCCCCACGTGGACCAGGGGGGCATTACACCCAGGGGTTACCGGCGCCCCCGTGTGGACCAGGGGGGCATTACACCCGGGGGTTACCGGCGCCCCCGTGTGGACCAGGGGGGCATTACACCCGGGGGTTACCGGCGCCCCCGTGTGGACCAGGGGGGCATTACACCCGGGAGTTACCAGCGCCCCCGTGTGGACCAGGGGGGTATTTCACCGAGGGGTTACCGGCGCCCCCACGTGGACCAGGGGGGTATTTCACCCGGGAGTTACCAGCGCCCCCGTGTGGACCAGGGGGGCATTTCACCCAGGGGTTACCGGCGCCCCCACGTGGACCAGGGGGGTATTTCACCCAGGGGTTACCGGCGCCCCCACGTGGACCAGGGGGGTATTTCACCCAGGGGTTACCGGCGCCCCCACGTGGACCAGGGGGGTATTTCACCCGGGGGTTACCAGCGCCCCCGTGTGGACCAGGGGTGTATTTCACCCGATGGTTACCGGCGTCCCCGTGTGGACCAGGGGGGCATTTCACCGGCGGGTTACTGGCGCCCCCTTGTGGACCTGGAGGGGGGTGCATTTCACCAGTGGGTTACCGGCGCCCCCGCGTGGACCAGGGGGGCATTACACCCGGGGGTTACTGGCGCCCCCGTGTGGACCAGGGGGGCATTACACCCGGGGGTTACCGGCGCCCCCACGTGGACCAGGGGGGTATTTCACCCGGGAGTTACCAGCGCCCCCGTGTGGACCAGGGGGGCATTTCACCCAGGGGTTACCGGCGCCCCCACGTGGACCAGGGCGGTATTTCACCCGGGAGTTACCAGCGCCCCCGTGTGGACCAGGGGGGCATTTCACCCAGGGGTTACCGGCGCCCCCACGTGGACCAGGGGGGTATTTCACCCAGGGGCTACCGGCGCCCCCACGTGGACCAGGGGGGCATTTCACCCAGGGGTTACCGGCGCCCCCACGTGGACCAGGGGGGTATTTCACCCAGGGGTTACCGGCGCCCCCACGTGGACCAGGGGGGCATTACACCCGGGGGTTACCGGCGCCCCCGTGTGGACCAGGGGGGCATTACACCCGGGGGTTACCGGCGCCCCCGTGTGGACCAGGGGGGCATTACACCCGGGGGTTACCAGCGCCCCCACGTGGACCAGGGGGGGCATTACACCCGGGGGTTACCGGCGCCCCCGTGTGGACCAGGGGGGTATTTCACCCGGGAGTTACCAGCGCCCCCACGTGGACCAGGGGGGTATTTCACCCAGGGGTTACCGGCGCCCCCACGTGGACCAGGGGGGTATTTCACCCGGGAGTTACCAGCGCCCCCGTGTGGACCAGGGGGGTATTTCACCGAGGGGTTACCGGCGCCCCCACGTGGACCAGGGGGGTATTTCACCCGGGAGTTACCAGCGCCCCCGTGTGGACCAGGGGGGCATTTCACCCAGGGGTTACCGGCGCCCCCACGTGGACCAGGGGGGTATTTCACCCAGGGGTTACCGGCGCCCCCACGTGGACCAGGGGGGTATTTCACCCAGGGGTTACCGGCGCCCCCACGTGGACCAGGGGGGTATTTCACCCAGGGGTTACCAGCGCCCCCGTGTGGACCAGGGGTGTATTTCACCCGATGGTTACCGGCGTCCCCGTGTGGACCAGGGGGGCATTTCACCGGCGGGTTACTGGCGCCCCCTTGTGGACCTGGAGGGGGGTGCATTTCACCAGTGGGTTACTGGCGCCCCTGCGTGGACCGGGGGGCATTTCACCCAGGGGTTAATAGCACCCCCGTGTGGACCAGGGGGGCATTTCACCAGTGGGTAACCGGCGCCCCCGCCTGGACCAGGGGGGCATTTCACCCGGGGGTTACCGGCGCCCCTGTGTGGACCAGGGGGGCATTTCACCCGATGGTTACCGGCGCCCCTGCGTGGACCAGGGGCACATTTCACCAGTGGGTTACCGGCGCCCCCGTGTGGACCAGTGGGGCATTTCACCCGGGGGTTACCGACGCCCCCGCGTGGACCAGAGGGGCATTTCACCCGGGGGTTACCGACGCACCCGCGTGGACCAGAGGGGCATTTCACCCGGGGGTTACCGGCGCCCCCGTGTGGACCAGTGTGGCATTTCGCCCGGGGGTTACCGGCGCCCCCGTGTGGACCAGAGGGGCATTTCACCCGGGGGTTACCGGCGCCCCCGTGTGGACCAGAGGGGCATTTCGCCCGGGGGTTACCGGCGCCCCCGTGTGGACCAGAGGGGCATTTCGCCCGGGGGTTACCGGCGCCCCCGCGTGGACCAGAGGGGCATTTCGCCCGGGGGTTACCGGCGCCCCCGCGTGGACCAGAGGGGCATTACACCCGGGGCGTTACCGGTGCCCCCGTGTGGACCAGAGGGGCATTTCACCCGGGGGTTACCGGTGCCCCCGCGTTGACCAGAGGGGCATTACACCCGGGGGTTACCGGTGCCCCCGCGTTGACCAGAGGGGCATTACACCCGGGGGTTACCGGTGCCCCCGCGTTGACCAGAGGGGCATTTCATCTGAAATTAGAACAGAAAATGCTGGAAAAGCTGGAAAAGTGAGGCAGCATTTGTGGAGGAAAAAACAGAGTTAACGTTTCAGGTCGAAGACCTTGTGTCAGTTCTGTTTCTTTCTCCACAGATGCTGCCTCACTTCCTGAGCTTTTCCAGCATTTTCTGTTTTTATTTCAGATTTCCAGCATCTGCAGTATTTTGCTTTTGATTGGGCATTTCATCCGTCGGGCCACAGCGCCCCAGTGTGGACACTACAGCGATTCACCTGTGGGGTCACAGAGCCCCCCCCCCCACCCCACACACACACCCTGTGCACACTACAGCACCCCACCTCTTCGAACCAAACAAGCAGCATCTCACCAGCGGGGTCACTGCACAACCCCACATGGCTCTGAGCTGAGAGTCATCGCCCCACGTGGATCAGAGCACCCTCTCATTTATGGAATCACCACGTCCTTGTTTGGGCTCCAAGATCCATAGGGGTGTCGAGGGAAATAATCGCTTACCTCTCTGCAAGAAGGAGTGAGGTATGGTTGACCGTGATTTAATGCCCTTTGTTATTGATGTACTGAATGGCATCCTCTGTTCTGGGTATTCGACAAGAACTGTGGCTCTCCTTTTCAAAGATGGCGGACTCACACGGGGATTCACCCTCTTCAACAACGGACCAACAGCGGGTTATGCTGACAAGTGTTCCATGTGTGGTATATGGCTTTTTACAGCTCGAGAAGAGACCATGACAATATTGACTGGAGGGTAACAAGGGGAGGGCTCAAGTCCCACTTGTTGGTTGTGCCTGGGATTCCTGTGGGTGCCCTGGGCCCGTCCAAAACGAAACCTGGTGGAGTCACAGCACCCCTGTGTGGTTCAGAGTGATCTCTCCCACAGGCAATTTCTGAGACAGAGGCTGGGACCTGGACACCCCTCCCCCCCCCCCATCCCAGCTTTGAATGGTCAGTGAATGATGAAACACAAGAAAACATCTCAAAGAAAAACAATCTTAGAGAACGAAGGGGTCTCACTCTCAAAATACATATTGAATACAAAGGCCTTTTATTTATTCCCAGGATGGGGGCAACATTTGTTACCCATCCCCAGTTCTTGAACCGCTGCAGGTGAGGTGAGAGTGACTGCCCTTGACATCAAGGCAGCATTTGACCGAGTGTGGCACGAAGGAGCCCTAGTGAAATTGAAGTCAATGAAAATCAGGGGTAAAACGCTCCAGTGGCTGGAGTCATACCTAGCACAAAGGAAGATGGTAGTGGTTGTTGGAGACCAATCATCTCAGCATCAGGGCATTGCTGCAGGAGTTCCTCAGGGCAGTGTCCTAGGCCCAACCATCTTCAGCTGCTTCATCAATGACCTTCCCTCCATCAAAAGGTCAGAAATGGGGATGTTCCCTGATGATTGCACAGTGTTCAGTTCCATTCACAACCCCTCAGATAATGAAGCAGTCCGTGCCCGCATGCAGCAAGACCTGGACAACATCCAGGCTTAGGCTGATAAGTGGCAAGTAACATTCGTACCAAACAAATGCCAGGCAATGATCATCTCCAACAAGAGAGTGTCTAAACACCTCCCCTTGACAGTCAATGGCATGACCATTGTCGAATCCCCCACCATCAACATCCTGGGGGTCACCATTGACCAGAAAATTAACTGGACCAGCCATATAAATACTGTGGCTATAAGAGCAGGTCAGAGGCTGGGTATTCTGCGGTGAGTGACTCACCTCCTGACTCCCCAAAGTCTTTCCACCATCTACAAGGCACAAGTCAGAAGTGTGATGGAATACTCTCCACTTGCCTGGATGAGTGTAGCTCCAACAACACTCAAGAAGCTCGACACCATCCTGGACAAAGCAGCTCGCTTGATTGGCACCCCATCCACCCCCCTAAACATTCACTCCCTTCACCACCGGCGCACTGTGGCTGCAGTGTGTACCATTCAAAGGATGCACTGCAGCAACTCGCCAAGGCTTCTTCGACAACACCTCCCAAACCCGTGACCTCTACCACCTAGAAGGACAAGAGCAGCAGGCACATGGGAACAACACCACCCGCACGTTCCCCTCCAAGACACACACCATCCCGACTTAGAAATATATCGCCGTTCCTTCATTGTCGCTGGGTCAAAATCCTGGAACTCCCTTCCTAACAGCACTGTGGGAGAACCGTCACCACACGGACTGCAGTGGTTCAAGAAGGCGGCTCACCACCACCTTCTCAAGGGCAATTAGGGATGGGCAATAAATGCTGGCCTCGCCAGCGACGCCCACATCCCATGAACGAATATAAAAAAAGTCTGTGTAGTGAAGGTGCTCCCACACTACTGTTAGGTAGGGAATTCCAGGATTTTGACACAGTGACAATGAAGGAATGGCTGATATATCTCCACGTCAGGATGGGAGCGAGTGTAATGTATCCAAGTTTGCTGATGATACAAAGCTAGGTGGGAAAGTAAGTTTTTAGGGGGACGCAAAGAGACCGCAAAGGGATATAGACAGGTCAAGTGAATGGGAAAGAAGGAGGCAGATGGAGTATAATGTGGGGAAATGTGAAATTACCCACTTTGGTAGGAAGAATAGAAAAGCAGAATATTTTTTTAGAAGATGAGAGACTAAGAGATGTTGATGTTCAGAGGGATTTGGGTGTCCTTGCACATGAATCACAGAGTTAGCATGGGTACAGCAAGCATATTTGCTCCTCAATTTCCCGTTGACTATTTGGGGGTCTGTAGTACAATCCTATCAGAGTGATCTCTCCCTTCTTATTTTTCAGTTCTACCCATATAGACTCAGTGGGCGAACCCTCGGATATATCCCCTCTCACTACTGCCGTGATGTTCTCCCTAATCAAGAACGCAACTCCCCCTCCTCTCTTACCTCCTGCTCTATCTTTCCTATAGCATCTGTACCCTGGAACATTGAGCTGCCAGTCCTACCCCTCCCTTAGCCATGTTTCAGTAATAGCTATAACATCCCAGTCCCATGTACCCATCCATGCCCTGAGTTCATCTGCCTTGCCCATCAGACTTCTTGCATTGAAATAAATGCAGTTTAATCTAGACTTCCCTTAGTCTTTGCCCTGCTTTGTCAGACCATCTGTCCGGTCATGTTTTGTACACTCTCCCTTACTGCCTTTTGTTTCTGTCACCACTTTACTTCCCACTGACTTCCTGCATCGGTTCCCATCCCCCTGCCACATTAGTTTAAACCCTCCCCAACAGCACTAGCAAACACTCCCCCTAGGACATTGGTTCCAGTCCTGCCCAGATGCAGACCGTCCAATTTGTACTGGTCCCACCTCCCCCAGAACCGGTTCCAATGGCCCAGGAATTTGAATCCCTCCCTCTTGCACCATCTCTCAAGCCACGTATTCATCTTAGCTATCCTGTCATTCCTACTCTGACTAGCCTGTGGCACTGGTAGCAATCCTGAGATTACTACCTTTGAGGTCCTACTTTTTAGTTTAACTCCTAACTCCCTCAATTCAGCTTGTAGGACCTCATCCCGTTTTTTACCTATATCGTTGGTACCTATATGCACTACGACAACTGGCTGTTCACCCTCCCCCTCCAGAATGTCCTGCAGCCGCTCCGAGACATCCCTGACCCTTGCACCAGGGAGGCAACATACCATCCTGGAGTCTCGGTTGCGTCCGCAGAAACGCCTGTCTATTCCCCTTACAATCGAGTCCCCTATCACTATAGCTCTGCCACTCTTTCTCCTGCCCTCCTGTGCAGCAGAGCCAGCCACGGTGTCATGAACCTGGCCGCTGTCACCTTCCCCTGGTGAGCCATCTCCCCCAACAGTATCCAAAACGGTATACCTGTTTGAGAGGGGGATGGCCACAGGGGATCCCTGCACTACCTGCCTGCACCTCTTACTCTGCCTGGTGGTCACCCATTCACTTCCTGCCTGTACACCCTTTACCTGCGGTGTGACCAACTCGCTAAACGTGCTATCCATGAGTTTCTCCGCATAGCGGATGCTCCACAGTGAATCCACAGACAGCTCCAGCTCCGAGATACGATCGGTCAGTCGCTGCAGGTGGACACACTTCCTGCACACATGGTCGGCAGGGACACTGGTAGTGTCCATGACTTCCCACATCTTGCAGGAGGGGCATATCACGGGTGCGAGGTCTGCTGCCATGACTTGCCTTAGCTTAGTTACCCCTTTTAAATTACGTTGAAATTAGAAAATGTTAACGATACTAGGGACCTCGGTTCACTGAAAAAAAACACTACCTGCTATAAAACCTGCAGATCTTCCCTTTCTTATTACTTTACTTACAGTAAAATGGTAGAAATACTCACCTGAACCTACTCACCAATCAGCTGCCTCCCCTGTGCCGCGTCACTTTCTGACTGGTGACGTCACCCCGAACTCTGCCGTTGGTCTCAGAGTCTCACTCTCTCCGCGCTGTTTATATCCCCGCTCTGGTCTCGCTCTTTCCCGCCGCTCACCGACTGAACTCCCGCTCTCTCCGCGCTGTTTATATCCCCGCTCTGGTCTTGCTCTTTCCCGCCGCTCACCGACTGAACTCTCGCTATCTCCGCGCTGTTTATATCCCCGCTCTGGTCTCGCTCTCTCCCGCCGCTCACCGACTGAACTCTCGCTCTCTCCGCGCTGTTTATATCCCCGCTCTGGTCTCGCTCTTTCCCGCCGCTCACCGACTGAACTCTCGCTCTCTCCGCGCTGTTTATATCCCCGCTCTGGTCTCGCTCTTTCCCGCCGCTCACCGACTGAACTCTTGCTATCTCCGCGCTGTTTATATCCCCGCTCTGGTCTCGCTCTTTCCCGCCGCTCACCGACTGAACTCTCGCTATCTCCGCGCTGTTTATATCCCCGCTCTGGTCTCGCTCTTTCCCGCCGCTCACCGACTGAACTCCCGCTCTCTCCGCGCTGTTTATATCCCCGCTCTGGTCTCGCTCTTTCCCACCGCTCACCGACTGAACTCTCGCTCTCTCCGCGCTGTTTATATCCCCGCTCTGGTCTCGCTCTCTCCCGCCGCTCACCGACTGAACTCTCGCTCTCTCCGCGCTGTTTATATCCCCGCTCTGGTCTCGCTCTTTCCCGCCGCTCACCGACTGAACTCTCGCTATCTCCGCGCTGTTTATATCCCCGCTCTGGTCTCGCTCTTTCCCGCCGCTCACCGTCTGAACTCTCGCTATCTCCACGCTGTTTATATCCCCGCTCTGGTCTCGCTCTTTCCCGCCGCTCACCGACTGAACTCTCGCTATCTCCGCGCTGTTTATATCCCCGCTCTGGTCTCGCTCTCTCCCGCCGCTCACCGACTGAACTCTCGCTCTCTCCGCGCTGTTTATATCCCCGCTCTGGTCTCGCTCTTTCCCGCCGCTCACCGACTGAACTCTCGCTATCTCCACGCTGTTTATATCCCCGCTCTGGTCTCGCTCTTTCCCGCCGCTCACCGACTGAACTCTCGCTCTCTCCGCGCTGTTTATATCCCCGCTCTGGTCTCGCTCTTTCCCACCGCTCACCGACTGAACTCTCGCTATCTCCGCGCTGTTTATATCCCCGCTCTGGTCTCGCTCTTTCCCACCGCTCACCGACTGTCTGGAGTTTAGAAGAATGAGAGGTGATCTCATTGAAATGTATAAAATTCTTCAAGGGCTTGACAGGGTAGATGCTGAGAGGCCGTTTCCCCTGGCTGGAGAGTCTAGAACTGGAGGGCATAATCTCAAGATAAGGGGTCGGCCGTTTAGGACAGAGATGAGGAAAAATTTCTTCACTCAAAGGGTTGAGAATATTTGGAATTCTCTACCCCAGAGGGCTGTGGATGCTCAGTTGTTGAGTATATTCAAGACTGAGATCGATGGATATTTGGACTCTAAGGGAATCAAGGGATATAGGGATAGGATGCGAAAGTGGTGTTGAGGTAGAAGTTCAGCCATGATCTTATTGAACGGCGGAGCAGGCTTAAGGGCCCGTATGGCCTACTCCTGCTCCTATTTCTTATGGTGTGAGACTTGGAGGGGAACTTGACATTGTTCCCATGTGCCTGCTGCCCTTGTCCTTCTAGGTGGTAGAGGTCGCGGGTTTGGGAGATACTGTCGAAGCAGCCTTGGCGACTTGCTGCAGTGCATCCTGTGGATGGTACACACTGCAGCCACGGTGCACCGGTGGTAGAGGGAGTGAATGTTCATGCTAGTAGATGGGCTGCCAATCAAGCGGGCTGCTTTGTCCTGGATGGCGTCAAGCTTCTTGAGTGTGCACTCATCCAGGCAAGTTGAGAGTATTCCATCACACTCCTGACTTGTACCTTGTCGATGGTGGAAAGGCTTTGGGGAGTCAGGAGGTGAGTCACTCGCCGCAGAATACCCAGCCTCTGACCTGCTCTGGTTGTCACAGTATTTATATGGCTGGTTCAGTTCAGTTTCTGATCAATGGTGACCCCCAGGATGTCGATGGTGGGGGACTCGGATATGGATGTTATCTATATGGACTTCCAAAAGGCATTCAATAAAGGTTCCACACAAAAGATTTGCGAAAATGAAAACGCACAGAATTGGACATAGCCTTTTGACTTGGGTTGAAGATTGGTTGAGAGTTAGGAGAGTTTGGAGAGTGGGGATAAAGGGTGTACAGATTTGCGGGATATGACTCGTGGTGTCCCCCAGGGATCTGTTCCGGAGTCTCAACTTTTTTTTTTATTATTCGTTCACGGGATGTGGGCGTTGCTGGCAAGGCCGGCATTTATTGCCCATCCCTAATTGCCCTCGAGAAGGTGGTGGTGAGCCGCCGCCTTGAACTGCTGCAGTCCGAAGTGAAGGTTTTCCCACAGTGCTGTCATATTTATGATTTGGATGAAGGAATAGAGAGCCATATATCGAAGTTTGCAGATGACACTAAATTAGGAGGGATAGTAAATAGTGTAGATGGGAGCGGGCAGTAGCAACGGGACATAGACAATTAAGTGAAGGACAAAACGATGGCAGATGGAGTTCAATGTGGGCAAGTGTGAGGTCATCCACTTTCGACACAAGAAAGATAAATCAGTATTTTCTAAATTGTGAGAAACTAGTAACTGTAGAGGAGCAGAGAGATTTGGGAGTCCAAGCACACAAATGATTGAAAGCTAGTAGATTGTTTATTGCACCTGTCAAAAAAGCTAATTGAATGTTGGCCTTTATCTCAAGGGGGCTGGATTACAAATTGGAAGAAGTGATGGCTCAGGTGGATAAAGCTTTGGTCAGACCCATCTGGAGTAATGCGTTCATTTTTGGGCACCGTGCCTCAGGAAGGATATATTGGCCTTGGAGGGGGTGCAGTGCAGATTCACCAAATTGATAGCAGGGCTAAAAGGGTTAAATTATGAAGACAGGTTGCATAGACTTGGCTCGGATTCCCTTGAGTATAGAAGATTGAGAGGTGTTTAAAAAGTTAAAAGGATTCAAGAGGGTAGATACAGAGAAACTATTTCCTCTGGTGGGACATAACCTTAAAAGTAGAGCCAGGCCGTTCAGGGGTGATGGCAGGAACCACTTTATCACACGAAGGGTAGTAGAAATCTGGAACTCGCTACCCCAAAAGACTGTGGATGCTGGGGGTCAATTGGAGCTTTCAAGACTGAGGTCTATAGATTTTTTTGTTAGGTAAGAATATCAAGGGAGCAAAGGTCTAATTGAATGGCAGAGCAGGCCCGAGGGGCTGAATGGCCTCCTCCTGTCCCTATGAGTGTTGAGCTGAGAGAGTACTGGGGGCTCGACACGGTGTGCAGCAGAGAGGTACCGACTCTATTCCTTGCCTGTGATTCCCTGTGTAGGTGAACTCCAAGTTTCGTCCATGCCATCGGGTTGAAGTGACCACAATCCTGCAGGGAGTGGAGGACAACCAACCAATCGGATGAGTCGTTCCTCAGAAGCTGGCTCGTCGCTAAGCGGCCAATCACAGAGCCAGATTGGCAGAAGCATCAGGAATTGCCCACTGCAGAATGGCAATGGGAGGAGAGGAAGAGAGAGGCAGGAGGAGGAATCATTTAAATATCAGAATACCAAATAATACTTCTTCATTGTGCATGAGTACTGTACCAGGACTCTCTGACACTTGGTTAGTCCATCTTATATAGAATTACATAGAATGTACAGCACAGAAACAGGCCATTCAGCCCAACTGGTCAATACCGGTGTTTATGCTCCACACGAGCCTCCTTCCTCCCCACTTCATCTAACCCTATCAGCATATCCTTCTATTCCTTTCTCCCTCGTGTGTTTATCGAGCTTCCCCTTAAATGTATCTATGCTAGTCACCTCAACTACTCCTTGTGGGAGCGAGTTCCACATTCTAACCACTCTCTGGGTAAAGAAGTTTCTCCTGAATTCCTTATTGGATTGTTACAGCATTTTTAGCCATTGAGAGCGATATATAACAGACAATAAGTTTAAGAAATCCATTGCTTTTATTCGCAAGTGAAGTAATGCAGACATTGTACGAGAAGAGTGGGCCTTTCACAGTCCATTCAACGAGAACACCTTCTGGTACCTGTGCCTAGCGTTGCCACCCATTTAGTTTTGGGGCGGACGGTCGTTTTTGATTGTGGTGTTTCACCCAAAGGAGAAGAGAGCAGAGGGAGGAATACATCGAGTTTACAGCACAGAAACAGGTCATTCGGCCCAACCAGTCCATGCCAGCCTCCTCCCTCCCCACTTCATCGAACCCTATCAGCATATCCTTCTATTCCTTTCTCCCTCATGTACTTATTTAGCTTCCCTTTAAATGCATCTATACTATTCGCCGCAACTACTCCACGCAGTAGCGAGTTCCACATTCTCACCACACTCTGGGTAAAGAAGTTTCTCCTGAATTCCCCATTGGATTTATTAGTACATCAATGGCATTTGGCTATCCCTGTGGCCCAGATGGCCATTTTTAGCCTGGTCTACATTTATCCCTCCAGTTGGCCTCACACCTGGGACTCGGTGGCTGCTGATGCTCTTCCCTGTCTGTCTCTCGTCTTACACTCCTGAAAGTCTAAAGCTGCCCGTATAACTCACTGCTCTGCAGCCCCTCAGAACCAGAGCACGTCACAGGGAGAGGATATCGACCGACTCCCCTCAGAACCAGAGCACGTCACAGGGACGGGATATCAACCGACTCCCCTCAGAACCAGAGCACGTCACAGGGACGGGATAGCGACCGACTCCCCTCGGATCCAGAGCACGTCACAGGGAGAGGATATCGACCGACTCCCCTCGGATCCAGAGCACGTCACAGGGAGAGGATATCGACCGACTCCCCTCGGATCCAGAGCACGTCACAGGGAGAGGATATCGACCGACTCCCCTCGGATCCAGAGCACGTCACAGGGAGAGGATATCGACCGACTCCCCTCGGATCCAGAGCACGTCACAGGGAGAGGATATCGACCCACTCCCCTCGGATCCAGAGCACGTCTCAGGACGGGATATCGACCGACTCCCCTCGGAACAAGAGCACGTCTCAGGGAGAGGATATCGACCGACTCCCCTCGGATCCAGAGCACGTCACAGGGACGGGATATCGACCCACTCCCCTCGGAACAAGAGCACGTCACAGGGAGAGGATATCGACCCACTCCCCTCGGATCCAGAGCACGTCACAGGGAGAGGATATCGACCCACTCCCCTCGGAACAAGAGCACGTCACAGGGAGAGGATATCGACCCACTCCCCTCGGAACAAGAGCACGTCACAGGGAGAGGATATCGACCCACTCCCCTCGGAACAAGAGCACGTCACAGGGAGAGGATATCGACCCACTCCCCTCGGATCCAGAGCACGTCACAGGGACGGGATATCGACCCACTCCCCTCGGAACAAGAGCACGTCTCAGGGACGGGATATCGACCCACTCCCCTCGGAACAAGAGCACGTCTCAGGGACGGGATATCGACCCACTCCCCTCGGAACAAGAGCACGTCACAGGGACGGGATATCGACCGACTCCCCTCGGATCCAGAGCACGTCACAGGGACGGGATATCGACCCACTCCCCTCGGAACAAGAGCACGTCACAGGGACGGGATATCGACCCACTCCCCTCGGATCCAGAGCACGTCACAGGGACGGGATATCAACCGACTCCCCTCGGAACAAGAGCACGTCACAGGGACGGGATATCAACCGACTCCCCTCGGATCCAGAGCACGTCACAGGGACGGGATATCAACCGACTCCCCTCGGAACAAGAGCACGTCACAGGGACGGGATATCAACCGACTCCCCTCGGAACAAGAGCACGTCACAGGGACGGGATATCAACCGACTCCCCTCGGAACAAGAGCACGTCACAGGGAGAGGATATCGACCGACTCCCCTCGGAACAAGAGCACGTCACAGGGACGGGATATCGACCCACTCCCCTCGGATCCAGAGCACGTCTCAGGGACGGGATATCGACCGTCTCTGTGACTATCGATAAAAATACAACAGGGTGAACCGAGGTCACCCCTGTTATCAATCAGTTCATTATGAACCTGCTCTCGTTGCTGCACATCCTCAGTGATAAGTAATCGCGCCCAGAAACCCACGGTCAGTGCTCCTGGGTCTCCGGTCTGCCCTTGGACGTTGCCTTGTCTGCAGTTGTTTCCCAGTTGTGATAGGACAGCAGGAATCTAGTGGATCCCCTGTTCTGTTCCCTCCGAACCTTCAGAAACAGTTAAAACCAAACCTCTGGGTATCACTAAGCGGGGGCAGGGGGTGGAGGGGTAATATTTTATTAAATAATCTCTCCTACTTTTATTTTGCTGTGGTTTGGGGATGGGGTGGAAGAGATCGAGAGAGTTTAATATTCATCTCCCTGACTGTCCTGACAGTCGGTTAAAAATATATGTTTGTTATTTATATCCTCGTAATGATGCTCAAAGTGTACGTCGCTATCTCTGGCTGTTGACACCCAGTAACGCTGAATTAATCACCTCCACATTTGGCAGAGCTGTAAATACTGATTGTGATTTTCTCTTTTCATGTTACATTTCCCGGACAAGCTTATTTTGGGTGTGTAGGGATGGGCTTCCCTGGGAAACCTCCGCCCTTGTGTCATTAAACACCCGCCAGCTCAGTCTCTTTCTTATCCCTCATTTTCTCCCCTCCCCTCCTGACTGACTGTCCCACAGACCCTGACGGCAATCCCGCTCAATTCGACCCTTCTCCGTGGACATGATTTTAGCCCTCAAGATCGGGTGGGTCGGGGAAGCAGAGGAAATCGACGTTTTTGGGAGTGGGCAGAAACTCCGCCTCCAACCCGCCCATTTTGGGGTTTAACCCAGGCAGATCTGTCTGCGTGTGCATAGCAGTCACCAGGAATTCCCGCCCCCGCTTAAAGCTGGCGGGCTGATACTTAAAGGGGCAATGTACCTCACTGAGATACATTAAAAGGTACTTTATATTTTGTGTATTGGACACTTAGAATAAATTTAACCTTAATAGTTCTGGTTTCCCATCGCTTCCGATTAACGTCAGGTGTAATTGGCGGGAAGGGCTGGATCCATGAGGTGAGTGCGGGCCCGGAGGAGCAGGAGTGCTCCATCCAGGCCCAACAAGCTCACCTGGCGTGATCGGCCGGCCCCCTCCCAATGTCCGACCCCCGATGACCCCTCTCCGATGTCCAACTCACAATGTGATCTCCAACTCCCCGATGTCCAACTCCCCCATGCCTGACTCCCTGATGACCCCCCCCCCCCCCCCCGCCAACGTCATCCACGTTCCCCCCTCCGATTTTTTCCAATCCCCATGAGCTCTCTCTCTTTCTCCCGCCACCCTCTCTGATTTGCAGTTCCTTTCACTGCCGACAGGCGGCTAGCCTGTCAATCTGTCTGCCTGGCACATGGGAAACCCGGAAACCACATTAAGGGCCTCCAATTAAATCGCGATCGCGTGGAGGGAGGTAAGAATTTTTTTTGCTGGGTTTCCCACGTGCCCATTGACCCTCCTCCCCCTCCCACCATGATAAAATCATGTCCTGTGTGTCAGGCCAGACTGTGATGGGTCAGTAGTCTGCTTGGCTGTTGTGGAGGAGGTGGCCTGGAGCCCTGATCCTCTCCCCACCCACGCTCACACTTTCTGGTAAGGCCCAGGGACCCTGCCGAATTTTACCCCCCCTACACCAAGCGAACCAAGGTCAACTGTAGCACCCTTAGCACACACACCGGCTGAGGCCAGTTAACTCAGTGTAGACCTGGGATCTTCCTGCCCTCCACACCGGGGAATTAGTTCACCAATTTGAAGTATTGTGCAAGAATTCGATCCTGTTTCTACACTAATCTCCTTTAGCCGTCCTTACCCAGTCGGGCCTACACGTGACTCCAGTCCCACACCAACACGGTTGACTTAACTGCCCTCTGAAGTGTCCTGGTGAGACACTTTGTTGTTTCAAACCACTTAGCAGTTCAAGAAAGTCTACTTTCACGTTCTCAAGGGAAACTAGGGATGGGCAATAAATGCCGGCTTTTCCTGTGATGCCCACATCCCGAGAATTAATTTTTAAAAACTGGAACACAGACGCATGTGCACACACAGAGGAATATATACACATACATTTTCTCTCATTGTCACACTGTTCCTTTCAATCACTCGTTCCCTTTCTAGCTGTTTGTCTCTCACTCTTTCTACTTTATTCCAACACTTCATCTCTACTTCTCTCTCTCTACCTCCTGCATTCTCTCATATAATCTCTCTCTCTCCCCCTCATATTATTACCTGTAAACTCTTGCTTTCCTTTTTTCCACTCTCTCTCTCTCTCCCCCCCCGTATATTCTCTTAATGTTCTCTACGCCTAACTGTGGACTATTGGTAGGTGGGGGTCCGAGAGCTGTTCAGATTCTGCTGGAGGGGTAATGTGAGTGATTCCCCTCTGTGGCCCTTGTAGAAAGACAAGGCCTCAACTGCCCCAAACACACAATAAAGAAAAAGACTTGCATTTATATAGCGTCTTTCACGACCTCAGGACGTCCCAAAGCGCTTTATAGTCAATGAAGTACTTTCGAAGTGTAGTCACTGTTGAAATGTAGGAAAAGCAGCAGCCAACTAGCGCACAGCAAGATCCCACAAACAGCAATGTGATAATGACCAGATAATCTGTTTTTAGTAATGTTGATTGAAGGATAATTATTGGCCAGGACACCAGGGAGAACTCCGCTGCTCTTCTTCGAAATAGTGCAGGTGGGATCTTTTACGTCCACCCGAGAGGGCAGATGGGGCCTCGGTTCAACATCTCACCCAAAAGACGGCTCCACCAACAGTGCAGCACTCCCTCAGTACGGGAGTGTCAACCTGGATTATGTTTGCTCAATCCCAATGGAATTAAGGTTGATCTAGAACTTTCCATCCTCCCCCTGCCCCTCTCAGCAGTGGATTTCATACTCGATCTCCTGCTTGAACACCAGGCCGCGGTTCTCAAAAACCTCCCCGTCGTCTGGCCTGCGCAGCCTGTCCTCCTCGGCCTCTGCCGTCTGGGTGGCCTGGTCCTGCAGGGGCCCTGGCTGGAGCAGTTTGCCCAGCTCGGCCGTGTCCTTGTAGGTGCGGAAGTCCCTCTTGCTCCGGTCGATGACGAACATCTCGCGGCCTGTGCCGTCGCGGTACTCCTCCAGCTGGGCGAAGGTGGTGGGCCCGTCCGAGTAGTCGTTGAGATAAAGGCCGCTCTCCTCCTCCTCCTCCTCCCGGTCCCCGTCCTCCTCCTCCTCCCGCTCGGCCTTCCTCCGTCGGCAGATTACCGCCACCAGCAGCAGGGCGGTGAGGGCCAGCAGCGAGATCCCCACGGCGATGCCGGTCTGGGTGGCGGTGCCCAGGGCAGCGAAGTCCATGCGGTCCACGCTCTCGTACAGCGGCTCCTGGCTCAGGCCCGGCTCGGGCCGCCTCAGGCTCGACAGGTTGACCGACAGGTAAAAGGCCGCAGCTGCCATCCCGCCGGGGTTGCGGGCCTCGCACTCGTACTTCCCCGCCTGGGACGCCGTCACGTTGCGGAGGGACAGCGTCCCGCCGGCGCCCCCGGCCTCCGGGGAGGACTGCGGCAGCTCCGCGGCCTCCGACCGGGGGCCCAAGGATCTGGCGGCTGCCTGGGCCGGGCCTCCTCCTCCTCCTCCTCCTCCCACCGCCGCCCCCGCTCTGGCCTGGCTCACCTTCCTCCAGCCCACCGCCGGCTGCGGGTAACCCGAGGCCCGGCAGGTGATCCGCAGGTCATCCCCCAGCCGTGCCGCCAGCTCGCTGCGGTCCACCTGCACCACCGGCGGGATACAGATCAGGCTGTTGCCGGGGACATCCGGCAGGCTCTGGCCGGCCAGGCGCGGCGGCTCCGCGCACACGACCCTCTTGCCCAGCAGGAGCCGGCGGCCTCCTTGGATTATCCAGGCCCTCAGCCAGTGCAGCGCACAGTCACATCGCCACGGGTTACCTGCAACGGGGCAGAGAAACAAGGGAAGCCATTAAACACCGTCTCCATCGCCCTGTGACTGTCTTTTCTTCAGAACAAGGCGACTAAACTAAACTAAAGTCAAAGTGAACTTCTGATGTGGAGATGCCGGTGATGGACTGGGGTTGACAATTGTAAACAATTTTACAACACCAAGTTATAGTCCAGCAATTTTATTTTAAATTCACAAGCTTTCGGAGACTTCCTCCTTCCTCAGGTGAACCTGACGAAGGAGGAAGCCTCCGAAAGCTTGTGAATTTAAAATAAAATTGCTGGACTATAACTTGGTGTTGTAAAATTGTTTACAAAAGTGAACTTCAATATAGATAAGTGTGAGGTATTACATTTTGGTAGAAAGAATAAGGGGGCCAAATGTTGCTTGGATAATAAGAATTAAATGGGGTCGAGGAGCAGAGAGATCTGGGGGTACAGATACACAAATCACTAAAAATAGCGATCCAGGATAATAAGACCATTAAAAAAAAGCAAAATCAAGCACTGGAGTTCATTTCTAGAGAATTGAAAAGCAGAGAAGTTATGTTAAACTTGTATAGAACCTTGGTTAGACCACATTAAGCGTACTGTGCACAGTTTTGGTCTCCATATTATAAAAAGGATATAGAAGCACTGGAGAAGGTGCAAAAAAAATTTACTAGGATACCAGAAATGAGAGTTTATATCTATCAGAAAAGATTGAATAGGCTGGGGCTCTTTTCTCTAGAAAAGAGAAGGCTGTGGGGTGACCTGATTGAGGTTAAGATTATGAAAGGGTTTAATAGGGTAGATGTAGAGAAAATGTTTCCACCTGCGGGGGAGTCTAAAACTAGGGGCCACAAATACAAGATCATCACTAATAAATCCAATAGGGAATTCAGGAGAAACTTCTTTAACCAGAGAGTGGTTAGAATGTGGAACTCGCTATCACAATGAGTGGTTAAGGTGAACAGCAGAGATGCATTTAAGGGCAAGCTGGATAAACACAATGGAGAAAGGCATAGAAGGATATGCTGATAAGGTTAAATGAAGTAGGGAGGGAGGAAGCTCGTATGGAGCATAAACTCCGGCATGGACTAGTTGGGCCGAATGGCCTGTTTCTGTGCTGAATGTTCTACGTATTTCCATCTAAGTCTTCACAATTAGGGAGTGAATGACTCACAAATTACAGCATGGAAACAGGTCCCTTTGCCCCGACCAGTCCCTGTTTGTGCCTTTTCATAATAAACTATAAGGAGATACTGGGGTTTCCCTCCCATGTTATCAAACGAAACAAACCTTGACAAAAGTTCCCCCTTTTAAAAGTAGCACAACTAATAGAAAACTAAACTGTAAAACAAAGGAAACTTATAAAATTAAATAATAATACTGTAACCCATGCCCAGGACGCCCTCAGTCCCTGCGGAGACCGTGTGCTCCTTCTCCAGGCCCACTCCCTGTTGGTGATTATTCTCCACACCAGCGGTTAGTCCTAATCCCCCACTATGCCCGCCACATTAAGGTATGGTAGTGTCGTGGTTGTTGTTCCTGGACTGGTAATCCAGGGAATGTGAGTTCAAATCCCACCAAGGCAGTTTGAATTCAGTTTAAAAAATTTTTAAAAACGGTTATCAGTAAAAGTGACCATGAATCATAGAAGTTACAACATGGAAACAGGCCCTTCGGCCCAACATGTCCATGTCGCCCAGTTTATACCACTAAGCTAGTCCCAATTGCCTGCACTTGGCCCATCTTACCCATGTAACTGTCCAAATGCTTTTTAAAAGACAAAATTGTACCCGCCTCTACGACTGCCTCTGGCAGCTCGTTCCAGACACTCACCACCCTTTGAGTGAAAAAATTGCCCCTCTGGACCCTTTTGTATCTCTCCCCTCTCACCTTAAATCTATGTCCCCTTGTTATAGACTCCCCTACCTTTGGGAAAAGATTTTGACTATCTACCTTATCTATGTCCCTCATTATTTTATAGACTTCTATAAGATCACCCCTTAACCTCCTACTCTCCAGGGAAAAAAGTCCCAGTCTATCTAACCTCTCCCTATAAGTCAAACCATCAAGTCCCGGTAGCATCCTAGTAAATCTTTTTTGCTGTTGGATTGTCAATAAAAGCCCAACTGATTCACCAATTTCCTTAGGGAAGGAAACCTGCCGTCCTTACCCGGTCTGGGCATATATGTGACTCCTGTCCCACACCAGGGTGGTTGACTCTTAACTGCCCTCTGAAGCGGTTTAGCAACTAAAATAGGAACAGGAGGAGGCCATTCAGCCCCTTGAGCCTGTTCCACCATTCAATTAGATCATGGCTGATCTGTATCTTAACTCAATTTACCTGCCTTGGTTCCGTAACCCATAATACCCTTACCTAACAAAAATCTATCGATCTCAGTTCTGAAATTTTTAATTGACCCCCAGCCTCAACAGCTTTGTGAGGGGGAGAGTTCCAGATTTCCACTACCCTATGTGTGAAAAAGAGCTTTCTGACATCACCCCTGAACGGCCTAGCTCTAATTTTAAGGTTCTGCCCCCTTGTTCTGGACTCTCCCACCAGAGGGAATAGTTTCTTTCTATCTACCCTGTCAAATCCTTTAATCATCTTAAACACCTCAATTAGATCACCCCTTAATCGTCTATACTCTAGGGAAATCAAGCCTAGTCTATGCAACCTGTCCTCATAATTTAACCCTTTTAGCCCCGGTATCATTCTGGTGAATCTGTGCTGCACCCACTCCAAGGCCAATATATCCTTCCTGGAGTGCAGTGTCCAGAACTGAACAAAGTTCTCCAGATGCGTATCAAACCTCTGCGCCACACAGACTCAGCGGATAAGAAAGCACACCACCACCTCTCAGAACAACTAGGGATGGGCGATAAATGCCGGCCTCGTCAGCGACACCCACATTTCCTGTCCCTGCACCGCCTGAAACCCCGTTTACCTGCGTAAATGTCTGACAAAGTGGATCCAGTCAAATTGTTCACTGTAGTGAAGGGATGGAGGAGGTTACAGAAATAGGGAGGGGCAAGTCCATGGAGGGGACACAAGTTAAATATTACGAAGTTAGGAATAAGAAGAGAAATCAAGAAGGAACTTTTCCAATCCAAGAGAATTTGAATTGGGAATTAGTTGCTGGGGCAGGGCATTGAAGTGGGCAGTGTAAATGGGTTTAGGAGACAATCGATGTATTTCCAGAATCGAGAGGGGGGTTAATTTCCTCGGAACATCTCCCATTCGATCGCCTTTATCTCGCCAGAGGTGGGGCGGAGCGGAAATAGCACAGAGGAAATTCCCGGCCGCAGATTTTTCTCTGGGTCCTGGAGATTAGTCAATAAACATCCATGTTGTGTGTAGGGGACAGGAATTGGAGGTTCACATCACCATGTGAAAACATTATGCACCAATAAAAGCTCTACATCTTCATCAAAAGACTATTCTACTCAGTCAATATCCTGCTGAAGAAAGAGTTTATAAAGTGAACGTCCCTTGTTAGACATTATTGAAGCATCTGTCTATTAGCTTATACTTACTGCCTTTTTCCTAAACTCCAGTATATTTGATTTAAATGTAAAGAAATACTGCAGTAATTTTTAGCCTGGAACAGTTTGGTCCTGATATTTCCAGAGTGGAAATCCTTTGCAAGTTCCCCTGGAGAATGTTAGTATTGGGGCTTTAATTGTAAATAACCCACTGTCCTTCAGACCCTGTGTAGGGTATAACTGTAAATAACCCACTGTCCTTCAGACCCTGTGTGGTATAACTGTAAATAACCTATTGCCTCTCAGTCCCCATGTGTGGTATAACTGTAAATAACCCATTGCCTCAGTCCCTGTGGGGTAAAACTGTAAAGAACCCACTACCTCAGTCCCTGTGTGTGGTATAACTGTAAATAACCTACTACCTCAGTCCCTGTAAATAACCCACATACCCCACACAGGGACTGAGGGGCAAACTGTAAATAACCCACTACCTCTCAGTCTCTGTATAGGGTATAACTAAATAACCCACTGCCTCAGTCCCTGTGGGGTAAAACTGTAAATAACCCACATACCCCACACAGGGACTGAGGGGCAAACTGTAAATAACCCACCACCTCTCAGTCCCCATGTGTGGTATAACTGTAAATAACCCACTGCCTCAGTCCCTGTGGGGTAAAACTGTAAATAACCCACTACCTCAGTCCGTGTGTGTGGTATAACTGTAAATAACCTACTACCTCAGTCCCTGTAAATAACCCACATACCCCACACAGGGACTGAGGGGCAAACTGTAAATAACCCACTACCTCTCAGTCTCTGTATAGGGTATAACTGTAAATAACCCACTGCCTCAGTCCCTGTGTAGTATAACCCTCTGTCCCATATGGTACAACTGTAAAGAGCCCCTCAAACCCCACATGGAGTATAACTGGAAATACCCACAACTCATTGTAATTTGAGGCACAGACGCCATTTTCTCACCGTTTAGTCTGAGCTCCTGGAGGCTCCTCAGGGGTTGGATGGATGCCTGGTTGAGAGTGCGCAGGCGATTCCTGCTCAGATCCAGCAAGGCCAGCGAGGAGAGCCCCACGAAAGCACGATCGTCCAAGGACTCCAAATTATTCTCCTGGAGATGCAGTTCCTGTAACCTCTGAAAGCGAAAGGTATTATCATTGAAAAAAATACTTGGTCCTTATGTTCACTTGAGATAATCTCCCCCTCCTGTCACCATTTTGACTTTATCCCACAAGGACAGCGGTACCAGGAGAGTTGGAGGCCAATCCGCTACATCACAGCGAGTGGGGTGTGGGTTCCTGCCCATTATTCCCCCACTCCCAGTCGTCAAGTTTACAAACTGAGTCCTTGCTGATGTGAGAAGGCGCTAATGGAGGACAGAAAGAAGAATGAACGAACTTGCATTTATATAATGGTTTTCACCACCTCGGGACTTCCCAAAGCACTTAACAGCCAATGAAGTACTTTTTGAAGCGTAGTCACTGTTGTAAATTTAGGCAACGCAGCAGCCAATTTGCCACAAACAGCAATGTCGTAATGGCCAGATAATCTAATATTTAGTGATGTTGGTTGAGTGATAAATATTGGCCAGGGCACTGGGGAGAACTCCCCTGCTCTTCTTTGAAATAGTGGCCGTGGGATCTTTTCCGTCCACCTGAGGGGACAGACGGGGCCTCGGTTTAACATCTCGTCCGAAATACAGCACCTCCGACAGTGCAGCGCTCCCTCGGTACTGCACTGGGAGTGTCGGCCTGGATTGCATGCTCAAGTCTCTGGAGTGGGACTACGAACCCACCACCTTCTGACTCTGGGGCGAGAGGGCTACCCACTGAGCTACAGCTGACACCTCAGAAATGAAGGCTCGGAACAGGTGCCCAGAACTGAAAAGAATGCAGGTCCACCTGCTGAGGGAGCGATCTCCTGCTGTCCGTCAGGCCCAAGAATCAGCACCAAATCTTGAAGCAGTGCTTTGAGGAGGGGGTTGGGGGCTGGGAGCAGGTCACCTGTGCAAGGAGAATGAGAAGGAATCGGGGAGGAACCATCTTCGACAGTATGGCTTTAACCAGGGCTCAATAATATTGAGCCGTACTGACCAGGAAGGTCCCAGGTTTTTTTAAAAATTGATTCTCGGGACGTGCGCTTCACTGGCAAGGCCGGCATTTATTGCCCATCCCTTGTTGCCCCGAGAAGGTGGTGAGACAACTGAGTGGCTTGCTTGGCCACTTCAGAGGCTAGCTAAGAGTCAACCAAGTTGGTGCGGGACTGGAGTCACATATAGGCCAGACCGGGTAACGATGATAGATTTCCTTCCCTAAAAGGACATTATTGAACCAGTTGGGCTTTTACGAAAATCTGACAGCTCCAGAGTCACTTTTTTTTTTAAACTAATATTTACTTTCAGATTTTTTGTTTAAAACTGAATTCAAATTCTCAAACTGCCATGGTGGGATTTGGACTCACGATATCTGCAATATTAGTTCAGTAACATAACCGCTACGCTACCGTACCCTTAAGGTTGTATCCCTCGTCTGCTCTGAGGAGGCTGGTTCACAGCTGAAGGACGGGGGGAGCGTGTGGGAGAGCTATAACTGGCTTCAGGAAGGGAGAACATCCACCAAGACACCCAGGCCAGAGAAGCCTCAGAGGCCCAATATTCCGGGTCTAATGGTCAGAAGACCGCTCCCTCGGATTTCTTTTCAGTTTGGTGTATCGGTTCTGAGTGGTCAGTGATTTGGTATTGGATAAAAGTAGTGGCTGATCCAGACCGAATCCGGGAGCCAGGCGTTGGGTTAAACAAACACTCAAACAACTTGCATTTATATAGCGCCTTCACAACCTCAGAACATCCTAAAATGCTTTACAGCCAATTAAGTACTTTCTTGAAATGTAGTTACTGTTGTAATGTAGAAATCGCGGCAGTCAATGCGCTCACAGCAAGGTCCCACAATGAGATAATCAGTTTTTTTTTTATTGAAGTTGGTTGAGGGATAAATATTAGCCAGGATACAAGAAACCCCCCCCATCTCTCCTTCGAAATAGTGCCATGGGATCTTTTACGTCCACCGGAAAGGGCAGATGGGGCCTTGATTTAACGTCTCATCTGAAAGACGGGTTAACATGCTGACCTTTCACCTTTGAGAGGTGCATTTAATTCTATCCCAGACCAGCAGGATGAAAGTCACCTGTCAAACGTGAAATGAACGTGAGGTGGCCTCCACCCAGTTCCTTGTGGGTGTGAGCCCATATCACAAAAAACTATCCTCCCCCCATTTCAGGGCAGGTTCAGCGCTGATGGCACTCTCACTCAAGAGGCCACAGGGTGAAGAACAGTCTACTCATAATTCAAAGTCACTTCATTTAAATGATCTGATAATTCAATTTTTTTTAGCACTACATTCAGAGTTTGCTGTGTTATTTACTTTGCTTAATTAAAATTATTGGATAATTGAAAAATCTCTCAGCACAAAAAACAATTTCAAATTATTTGGAAATTGTCCAGGTAATGGAGCAATGTCACACTGGTACATATGCGGGTAGGGGCAGAATACATAGAAATACACTGAAGTTACAACAAAGAAACAGGCCATTCAGCCCAATCAATCCTTTCCTTTATTAGCCGAGGCATGGAATATAAGAGCAAGGAGGTTATGCTGGAACTGTATAAAACACTGGTTAGGCCACAACTTGAGTACTGTGTACAGTTCTGGTCACCACATTACAGGAAAGATGTAATTGCACTAGAGAAGGTACAGAGGAGATTTATGAGAATGTTGCCAGGACTGGAGAATTTTAGCGATGAGGAAAGATTGGATAGGCTGGGGTTGTTCGATTTGGAACATAGGAGGCTGAGGGGTGATTTAATTGAGGTGTACAAAATTATGAAGGGCCTAGATAGAGTGGGTAGGGAAGACCTATTTCCCTTAGCAGAGCTGTCAATAACCAGGGGGCACAGATTAAAAGTAATTGGTAGAAGGATTAGAGGGGAGCCGAGGAAAAATTTTTTCACCCAGACAGCAGTGGCGGTCTGGAACTCACTGCCTGAAAGGGTGGTGGAGGCAGAAACCCTCATCATCTTTAAAAAGTACCTGGATGTGCACCTGAAGAGCAGTGACCTACAAGGCTACGGACCAAGTGCTGGAAAGCGGGATTAGGCTGGGTGGCTCATTTTCGGCCGGCGTGGACATGATGGGCTGAGTGGCCTCCTTCTGTGCCGTAAATTTTCTGTGATTCTATTCCATGATTCAGTCCATGTTGCAGTTTACCCTCGATATGATCAAATAGTCCTAATCACGTTTACCCGCCCTGTTCCCATATCCCTTTATCTCTTTTTCCTTCGTCCACCTCTCCAATCTAATCTTGAACGTTGACGTAGTTTCTGCCTCAACCACTAACCCTGGAAGTGAATTCCGCAGCCTCACAACTCTCTGTGTGAAGAGGTTACGCCGGGCCTCTGTTGTAAATCTCGTACATTTAATCTTGTATCTATGAACGCTTGTTCTTGACCCCTCAACTACTGGAAACAGTCTGTTCCTACCCACCCTGACCCATCCTTCCATAATTCTCTCATACGATCACCTCAGGAGATTGTCCAGGAAATGGAGCAATGTCACACTGGTCCATTACGGGGCGCTCGTGTGGTTGTAGCTAAGGCACATGGGTAAGTTGTAAAACCGATGCGTAGATTTTCAAGTCTTTCTACGTATTTGTATGTCCTCATACCAGGCAGCATCCTCAGGATGCCTTGTACTCTTTCTAAAGCCTCAATACCCTTTCCATAGTTTAGAGCCTAATACTGTACACACTACTAATAAATTAGCAAAAAATATAAAAACAGATAGCAAGAGATTCTATAGTTATATAAAAAGAAAAAGGGTGGCTAAGGCAAAAGTAGGTCCCTTAGAGGATGAGACCAGGAAATTAATGGTGGGAAACATGGAGATGGCAAAAATGCTGAACAAATATTTTGTTTCAGTCTTTACGGTAGAGGACACTAAGAATATCCCAACACTGGACAAACAGGGGCTCTGGGGGGGGGGGGGGGGGGGAGGAGCTAAATACGATTAAAATCACTAAGGAATTGGTACTCAGTAAATTAATGGGACTCAAGGTGGATAAATCCCCTGGACCTGATGGCTTACATCCGAGGGTCTTGAGGGAAGTGGCAGTGGGGATTGTGGATGCTTTGGTAATAATTTTCCAAAATTCTCTGGACTCGGCAAAGGTCCCGACAGATTGGAAAACTGCTAATGTAACACCCTTATTTTAAAAGGGTAGTAGGCAGAAGGCTGGAAATTATAGACCAGTTAGCCTAACATCTGTGGTGGGTAAAATTTGGGAGTCTATTATTAAGGAGACAGTAGCAGAACATTTGGATAAACATAATTTAATAGGACAAAGTCAGCATGGCTTTACGAGGGGGAAGTCATGTCTGACAAATTTGCTTGAGTTCTTTGAGGACATAACGTACAGGGTGGATAAAGGGGAACCAGTGGACATAGTGTATTCAGACTTCCAGAAGGCATTCGACAAGGTGCCACATAAAAGATTATTGCTCAAGATAAAGAATCACTGGATTGGGGGTAATATTCTGGCATGGGTGGAGGATTGGTTATCTAACAGGAAGCAGAGAGTTGGGATAAATGGTACATTCTCGGACTGGCAACCAGTAGCCAGTGGTGTTCCGCAGGGGTTGGTGCTGGGTCCCCAACTCTTTACAATCTATATTAATGATTTGGAGGAGGGGACCGAGTGTAACATATCAGAGTTTGCAGATGACACAAAGATGGGAGGGAAAGTAGAGAGTGAGGAGGACATAAAAAACCTACAAGGGGATATAGACAGGCTGGGTGAGTGGGCAGAGATTTGGCAGATGCAATACAATATTGGAAAATGTGAGGTTATGCACTTTGGCAGGAAAATCAGAGAACAAGTTATTATCTTAATGGCAAGAGACTGGAAAGTACTGCAGTACAAAGGGATCTGGGGGTCCTAGTGCAAGAAAATTAAAAAGTTAGTTTGCAGGTGCAGCAGGTGATCAAGAAGGCCAACGAAATGTTGGCTTTTATTGCCAGGGGGATAGAGTATAAAAACAGGGAGGTATTGCTGCAGTTATATAAGGTATTGGTGAGACCGCACCTGGAATACTGCATACAGTTTTGGTCTCCAAACTTAAGAAAAGACATACTTGCTCTCGAGGCAGTACAAAGAAGGTTCACTCGGTTAATCCCGGATGAGGGGGCAGACATATGAGGAGAGCTTGATTAGATTGGGACTCTACTCATTGGAGTTCAGAAGAATGAGAGGCGATCTTATTGAAACATATAAGATTGTGAAGGGGCTTGATCGGGTGGATGCGGTGAGGATGTTCCCAAGGATGGGTGAAACTAGAACTAGGGGGCATAATCTTAGAATAAGGGGCTGCTCCTTCAAAACTGAGATGAAGGGAAACTTCTTCACTCAGAGGGTAGTAGGTCTGTGGAATTTGCTGCCCCAGGAAGCTGTGGAAGCTACATCATTAAATAAATTTAAAACAGCAATAGACAGTTTCCTAGAAGTGAAGGGAATTAGGGGTTACGGGGAGCGGGCAGGAAATTGGACATGAATTTAGATTTGAGGTTAGGATCAGATCAGCCATGATCTTATTGAATGGCGGAGCAGGCTCGAGGGACCGATTGGCCTACTCCTGCTCCTATTTCTTATGTTCTTATGTACTCTAACTGAGGTCTCATTAAAGTTCTACAGAGGCTAACTTTACCTCTTGGCTTTTATATTCCATACCTTTACAAGGAGCTTTACGGTGCTTGCCTGATCTGGAAGTGCTTGATGCTGACATGGGGTGGGAGGGCAGGGGGTACAAAAACTTGGAAAATGTTTCATCCTCCAGCACCGACACTCCTATTTTTCACGGCCACTAAAATTCTCCTCCTCCCCCCCCTCCCAATTTAAGAGAGGCCGGAGCAGTCGCTGCTGTGAAACCGGTGCTCCCGTTTCCTGAGGGGTTCAGTGCCTCAAGTGACTCCATCTGGTGAACATGCTTCTTTGTTTCAGCCGTGGTTCAGTGGGCAGCACTCTCGCCCCGAAGTCAGAAGGTTGTGGGTTTGAGTCCCACTCCAGAGACTTGAGCACATAATCCAGGCTGACACTCCCTGAAGGGAGAACTGCACTGTCGGAGGTGCCATCTTTCAGATGAGATGTTAAAACGAGGCCCCTGAAAGATCCCACGGCACTATTCGAAGAAGAAGAGCAGGAGAGTTCTCCCCAGTGTCCTGGGCCAATATTTATTCCTCAACTAACATCACTAAAAAAAACACATTATCTGGTCATTATCAAATTACTGTTTGTGGGATCTTGCTGTGCGCAAATTGGCTGCAGCGTTTCCTACATTATAACAGTGACTACTCTTCCTGAGGTCGTGAAAGGCACTATCTTTCTTTCTCTCTTAAGCGGTAACTACCGCCCTATGGCTAATGACTTGGGACCATGGGCCATGGCAGAATGGTTACTTTGTCGGCTCAGCAAGTACCGTCTGGCACTGTGTAATGGTAGGATATGAACTCAAAGCTGCCTGGTCCCACAGGGGCCTGTTCCTGGCCACGGCCAATCTTTTGGGGAGGGGCAAATCATAATTTTATTGATATTACTGTAGTCCACGGGTGCTCTGAATATTTTCTCTTCCTCCTATGATCGTCAGGCTCTTAAAAACCCGAGCTTAGTGTCATCAACCACTGCTTCTTCATTTACTCCAATGTCCCTTTTACTCTTCTCGGTAGCTGTGGTGTTCTGCACCGCTGGCCTCCGCCCTTCTCCCCCCTCTCCCCCCCGTCCTTCCCCTCTTCGCCCAGGTTTCTCAACCAAAAAAGGTCATGAAACAAAAGGTCCCGACACCAAAACATTTACCGTGCTCCCAGTCTCTGGCAGGTATCCCTCCCGCTGATTTTCCTACTCTTCCTGGGGAAGTTGCTGATCATCCCTCCATACAATGCCCAGTCTCCCCATAGCTCAGTGCCAGGCGCCCACACTCCCCGCCGCTCTGCGCGCACACTCCCCACCGCTCTGCGCCCTTTGTACCTGAAGTCCATGAAAGGTGAAGTCTGCCAGGTGGGTGATGGGGTTGCCTGCCAAGTACAAGACCCGTAGGTGCTCCAACCCTTCGAAGATGCTGCGATTGAGCTGTCTGATGTGATTGCCATTCAGCGCTAGCTCCACCAGTGATCGTTGACTGGACAGGGCGCCAGGCTCGATGGTGGTGAGGCTGTTGTTTTGAATGTAGAGGTTCTGTAGTTTGGAGAGATGGGAAAAGTCTTGCTGGCTGATGTGAGTGATGTCATTGTCTTGCAGGAATATCGTCTGAGGGAATCGAACAAAAACCCTATGAGGCTACTGAGGCAGACAAAGAATCATAGAATCGGAGAAAGTTATGGCATAGAAGGAGGCCACTCGGCCCATTGTGTCCGAGCCGGCCGAAAAGAGCTATCCAGCTTAATCCCACTTTCCAGCACTTGGTCCGTAGCCCCGTAGGTTACAGCACTTCAAGTGCACATCCAAGTACTTTCTAAATGAGTTGAGGGTTTCTGCCTCGACCACCCTTTCAAGGCAGTGAGTTCCAGACCCCCACCACCCCCTGGGTGAAAAAATTCCTCCTCAGCTCCCCTCTAATCCTTCTACCAATTACTTTAAACCTATGCCCCCTGGTCACTGACCCCTCTGCTAAGGGAAATAGGTCCTCCCTATCCACTCTATCTGGTCCCCTCATAATTTTATATACCTCAATTAAATCACCCCTCAGCCTCCTTTGTTCCAAAGAAAACAACCCCAGCCTACCCAATCTTTTCTCATAACTAAAATTCTCCAGCCCTGGCAACATCCTCATAAATCTCCTCTGTACCCTCTCTGGTGCAATCACATCTTTCCTGTAATGTGGTGACCAGAACTGCACGCAGTACGCAAGCTGTGGACTAGCCAATATTTCATACAGTTCCAGCATAACCTCCCTGCTCTTATATTCTATGCCTCGGCTAATAAAGGAAAGCATTCCGTATGCCTTTTTAACGACCTTATCTGCCTGTCCTGCTACCTTCAGGGATCTGTGGACTTGTACTCTTCTTCTACATCCCTCAGTATCCTCCCATTTATTGTGTACTCCCTTGCCTTGTTTGCCCTCCCTTACCTCACACTTCTCCGGATTGAATTCCATTTGGCACTTTTCTGCCCACCTGACCAGTCCATTGATATCTTCCTGCAGTCTACAGTTTTCCTCTTCAAAAGAAGGAGCAGACAGCACAAAACAAACAGTGAAAGAGAACGGAACAAACAAGAAAACACCATGAACTAGCAGACAAAGAGGACAGAAGAAACAGGAACAGAGCACTCAGATCAAAACAAGCAGGGACAGAGCGTGGAACACGCAGAGAAAGAACACGCACAGAACAAAAAGGGAAAGAGAACAGAACCAGCAGAGAAACAGCATGAAACAGGGAGAGACTGAGCGTAGGACAAGCAGGGAAAGAGCACGAGGTACGAAACATTGCATCAACATCAAATCTATATTCAGAGGCTATTTTTTGTATTCAGTGTCAGTGTGGAACTGGAATATGCTCAATCTTTTTGCACCAAGCACCCTCAGTACAGGTACAGTTTGAATTAGATGCACGGCACAATATCCTGGGAGCACCACCATCACAAGAGGGTCTACAGTGCTTCAAGTAGAAGGCCCACCACCACCTTAGGAACATAGGAAAAGGAGGACGCCATGTAGCCCCTTGAGCCTGTTCCGCCATTCAATGAGATCATGGCTGATCTGTGACCTAACTCCATATACCCGCCATAGCCCCATATCTCTTAATACCTTTGGTTAACCGAAATCTATCAGTCTCTGATTTAAAATTAACAATTGAGCTAGCATCGAGTGCCGTTTGCAGAAGAGCAGTGGTGGAAGAGTTGCCTTCTCAGGACAACTAAGAATTGATGATAAATGCGGCCTTGACAGCATCACCCACATCCCAAGGAGAAATAAAAATAAATAAAGTTTCTTCTACTCCGTTCTAACAATGTGACTTATCTGCACCCTCATCACAACCTTTGGGTTTTGGCGCTAGATATTCACTCGGGTTCAGCCTCACTGGCCACTCCCATAAGCTGACCTCAAGTCCTCCACAATCTGGAGTGCACCCTTTTCTTCCCAATATCCAGTTAAACAACAGCATAACCCAGGGATTGTAACAGGGAACCCATACTCCTTATATTGGCTACTAAAATGTATTACATGCCACCACGTGAATTCTCCTCTCGTAACGGAAGGAGGACTGAAACAGCACTTCACCGAGATGAGGCACCTTCAGCTCGTCAACTGGTTTCATAGCAAAGAAGGAGGCCATTCAGCCCATCATGCCTCTGCCAGCTTTCTGACAGAGCTATCCACTTAATCCCATTCCCCTGCCCACATTTTTGTTTTTCAAATATTTATCCACTACCATTTCTCAGCTGTGGTTCAGTCAGTAGCACTCTCGCCTCTGAGTCAGAAGGCTGTGAATTCAAGCCCCAGTCCAGAGACTTGAGCACATAATCTAGGTTGACATTCCAGTGCAGTACTGAGGGAGTGCTGCACTGTTGGAGGTGGAGTCTTTCAGGTGAGACGTTAAACCAAGGCCCTGTCTGCCCTCTCAGGTGGACGTAAAAGATCCAATGGCACTAATTCAAAGAAAAGTAGGGAAGTTCTCCTCGGTGTCCTGGCCAATATTTATCTCTCAAGCAACAGCACTAAAAACAGATTATCTGGTCATTTATGTATTTGCTGTTGGTGGGACCTTGCTGTGTGCAGATTGACTGCTGCGTTTTCTCCATTACAATAGTGACTACACTTAAAAAAAAAAAGTTTCATTGGCTGTAAAGGGCTTTGAGACGTCCTGAGGTTGTGAAAGGCGCTATATAAATGCAAGTTTTTTTTTTATATAAGGTACTATAGATTCTGCTTCCACCACTGTTTCTGGTCAGGCAATCCAGGTCGTAACCGCACTGCATTAAAATAATTCTCCTAACCCCTCCCTTTGTTTTTTTTAAATTGTGGTGATGAATTTAAATTTATAGCCCCTAGTTACTGACTCATTAAAAATGACCTTCTACATCACGTACCACGAGCAAGAGGCTGCTCTTTCAAAACTGAGATGAGGAGAAACTTCTTCACTCAGAGGGTGGTAGGTCTGTGGAATTTGCTGCCCCAAGAAGCTGTGGAAGCTACATCATTAGATAAATTTAAAACAGAAATAGACAGTTTCCTAGAAGTAAAGGAATTAGGGGTTACGGGGAGTGGGCAGGAAATTGGACATGAATTTAGATTTGAGGTTAGGATCAGATCAGCCATGATCTTATTGAATGGCGGAGCAGGCTCGAGGGGCCGATTGGCCTACTCCTGCTCCTATTTCTTATGTTCTTATGTTCACATGGTACAGTACTGCTGGAATTTCTGCACCAATAGAAATCAGCTTATGACATTACCTGGGTGAAAGTAGGGATGTTGGACGGTACACTTGTCAATCCCAGAGATCCACATTCCACCGTTGTACTGTAGCATCGACATCCAGCCAGACAGCCCTGGGACATAAGCACCTGGACGCTGAGTATTACAAATGTGGCGATGAAGTCCATCAGGTCAGAGTGGACAACCTGTGCGTAAATAAATAGACCAAATAACACCTCGATCGGGGCCATAAATATAAGATAGTCACCAATAAATCCAATAGGGAATTCAGGAGGAATTTCTTTACACAGAGAACTCACTACCACAAGGTTGAGGAGAATAGCATAGATGCATTTAAGGGGAAGCTAGATAAAAACATGAGGGAGAAAGGAATAGAAGGATATGCTGATAGGGTGGGATGAGGCTCATGTGGAGCATAAACACCGGCATAGACCTGTTGGGCCGAATGGCCTGATTCTGTGCTGTGAATTCTATGTAACACATTGAGTCCTCACTTAAAGGGTCTTTCTAACATGAGGGTAACACTGTTAGTATCAATGTCATTTTAATTTCTCTGAGGGCCTAAGTTGCTCTTGTTCCATCCCATGCTCATCCTACCTAGTGCACACATCAGTCTTATTCTGCCACTTTCATCCCACCAAGTCCAGAGGTGAGGTGAGAGTGACTGCCCTTGGCATCAAGGCAGCATTCAACTGAGTGTGGCACCAAGGAACCCTAGTAAAACTGAAGCCAATGGAGATCAGTGGGGGGGGGGGGGGGGGAATTCTCCAGTGGCTGGAATCATACCTAGCACAAAGGAAGATGGTTGTCCTTGTTGGAGGCCAATCATCTCAGCCCCAGGACATGGCTACAGGGGTTCCTCTGGCCAAACTATCTTCAGCTGCTTCATCTATGACCTTCACTCCATCTTAAGGTCAGAAGTAGAGGCTGTTAAAAAAGCATACGGGATCACTGGCTTCATAAATAGAGGCACAGGGTACAAAAGTAAAGAAGTTACGCTAAACCTTTTTACAAATCGCTGGTTAGGCCTCAGCTCGAGTATTGTGTCCAAGTCTGGGCACCACGCTTTAGGAAGGATGTCAAGGCCTTGGAAAGGGCGCAGAAGAGATTTACTAGAAAACAAGCTTTCCATAGGCAGGAGACAGATTTAAGGTAATTGGCACAAGAAGCAGAGGGGAGATGAGGAGAATTTTTTTAATACAGCGAGTTATGATCTGGAATGCACTCCCTGAAAGGGCAGTGGAAGCAGATTCAATAGTAACTTTCAAAAGGGAATTGGATAAATACATGAAAAGGAAAAAATTGGGGAATTGGGGGCTATGGGGAGAGAGCAGGGGAGTGGGAATATTTGGATAGCTCCACCAAAGAGCCAGCACAGACACAACGGGACGAATGGCCTCCTTCTGTGCTGTATGATTCTATGTTCGCTGATGATTGCAGTTTTCAGCTCTTCAGTCCATGCCCACACGCAGCAAGACCTGAACAACATCCTGGCTTAGGCTGATAAGTGGCAAGTAATATTCGTGCCACACAGGGCCAGGCAATAACCACCTCCCCATGACATTCAATGGCATTACAATTAACGAGTCCCCACCAACAACATTCTGGGGGTCACCACTGACCAAAAGCTCAACTGGACCAGCCACATAAATGGCATGGCTGTTGAGCAGGTCAGAGGCTGAGTATTCTGCAGTGAATGGCTCACCTCCTGACTCCCCAAATCCTCTGCAATGCCTACAAGGCACAAGTCAGGAGTGTGATGGAATACTCTCCACTTGCCTGGATGGGTGCAGAAGTTCGATACCATCCAGGACAAAGCAGTCTGCTTTATTCTGCGTCCCATCCGCCACCCTAATCATTCACTTCCTCCACCATTGGTACACAGTGGCTGCAGTGCGTAGCATCCACAGGATGCACTGCAGCAACTCGCCAAGGCTTCTTCTACCACCTAGAAGGACAAGGACAGCAGGCGCATGGCAACACCATCACCTCCAAGTTCCCCTCCAACTCACACACCATCCTGACTTGGAGGCATATCACCGTTCCTTCATTGTCGCTGGGTCAAAATCCTGGAACTCTCTACCAAACAGCACTGTGGGAGCACCTTCACCACACGGACTGCAGCAGTTCATGGAAAAGGTTCACCACCAGCATCTCAAGGGCAACTAGGGGTGCCAGTGACCCCCATTGACCCAAGAATGAATTTTTAAAAACATTTGAACTCTTCACCATGGCAAACAACATGCCTGGATCAAGTTTGTCAATTCCCATCATAATCATGAAAGCTTCCGTTAAATCTCACCTAAGTCTCCTTTTTCAATGAAAACAAGTCCAACTTAATTAATCTTTCCTCATAATTGATTTTTTGTGTACCCAGGATCATCTTTGTTCAGTGTGATTTAAGATTACAAAATGGATTTACCAAATTGAGGCAAGCAAATTATTCACTGCTGTGAAGGGTTTGAGAACAGAAAACGCAAGGGTAATAAAAGATCCTCCCTACAATCAGGTGACCCGAACTGTATTCTTTGGGAGGGAGGAGAAGGGATTCTTCTCTTACGGGTCGGTGTTCCAGTGGGGCGGGACTTCTGTCTGCCCCTCCTTATTTCCCTCCCTCCCCATAACCGTGGCTCACATTCCTGGGATTGGGCGGGTTCACTGCACGTACACAGCAGGATCTGAGTCGCATTCCTACCATCAAGAGGGAGCTCACCAGTGCAAGCAAGGAAATTTCAGTGGTGATTCATCACCAGATGGGGCAGCAAGGGATCTGAAGCCCGCTGATTCAAGGCTCCCACTGCAGGCCTCGACTGAGACTGAGGCCTTCAGCAGGTAAGTGCGTGGGGCTGAGTGGAGGGAGGGGAGGGCTCCGCAAGGCCCTCTTGCTCCATAGCGGGGAATCCAGGTCCTTTGCCATCACTTCCCGGGGCCTACTGTCACCTTCCACATGGGAGCCTAGGGTTGCCAACACTAATTGGATGTACTCCTGGAGGTTTCATCACAGGACCTCCTGTCCCCAACCGCCCCACACCCACACTCCTGCCATTGGTCGCCCAACACATCCATCCTCTTGGCGCACCGCCTTCCCCACGCCAATTGGAAAGTGAAAAAACTCTTCATTACCCAATGACTGGACTGGCAGTTAAAAAGCCTTTTTAACCCATCTTCAATATTTTTATAACTAATAAACAGAAGTGTTCAAAGAAAACCAAAAAAACCTCACAATTTTTGTTTTCTATCACTGGTTTTTCTGGGTGTTGCTTGTAGCAGTGTCCTGGAGATTACTCTTCAATTCCTGGAGATTCCAGGGACAATCTTGGAGGGTTAGCAACGCTCTGGCAGCCCCGGGAAACAGAAGTAAGAGCGGGGGCGGGGAAGGAGAGAAAATTACTGGGACCCAGCATCAGTCCCAGCGGAGGGGGTGGTGAAGGAAAGGAAATTACTGGGACCCAGCATCAGTCCCAGCGGAGGGGGTGGTGAAGGAGAGGAAATTACTGGGACCCAGCATCAGTCCCAGCGGAGGGGGTTGGGGGGGGGGGGGTTGAGGAAAGAGAAGGAGAGGAAATTACTGGGACCCAGCATCAGTCCCAGCGGAGGGGGTGGGGAAGGAGAGGAAATTACTGGGACCCAGCATCAGTCCCAGCGGAGGGGGTGGGGAAGGAGAGGAAATTACTGGGACCCAGCATCAGTCCCAGCGGAGGGGGTTGGGGGGGGGGGGGGGGGTTGAGGAAAGAGAAGGAGAGGAAATTACTGGGACCCAGCATCAGTCCCAGCGGAGGGGGTGGGGAAGGAGAGGAAATTACTGGGACCCAGCATCAGTCCCAGCGGAGGGGGTGGGGAAGGAGAGGAAATTACTGGGACCCAGCATCAGTCCCAGCGGAGGGGGTGGGGAAGGAGAGGAAATTACTGGGACCCAGCATCAGTCCCAGCGGAAGGGGTTGGGGGGGGGGGGGTGAGGAAAGAGAAGGAGAGAAAATTACTGGGACCCAGCATCAGTCCCAGCGGAAGGTGGGGGGGGGGGGGATCCTCATTGGGGCTCTTGGGTGCGGTGAAATTTATCATTCTCCATCTCAATCCCATCTGGTGACGGGCGGCATCGTGGAGGAGAATTCCCGCAGTGTCTCAGAGGGAATCTGACAAGGCAACAGTCTAACCCCTCCAGTAAGGTAAAAATCGCTACATTATTTGAGCCTTCTTTTCGAAATGCTGACAGTATTGTCTCTCTAAAGTTCAGACAGACATTGTCATAATCAAAGAGTGAGGATTCATCCTGTCGTGCCTGGTTCATATTCTTCCCTCAACCAATGCCATCAAGAAACACATTAACTGCGAGTGGAAACTTGCTGTGTACATTTTTGTTGTTGTTAGTTGGCTTAGATAACACCAGGTACTTCAAAGTAACTCACTATGTTGCGATATTGCTGAATGACATGATGTTGCCATGACTTCCATTCATGCACAAGAGGTGGCACTGAGTTAATCGTGAGTCAGGCAGGAGCAAACTGACCTTTTACCTGATGTGTACCATTTGTGTACAGGAGCTGAGGCTGAGACACACACACATATCATAGTAGATACAGCACAGGAAGAGGCCATTCGGCCCATCATGCCTGTGCCGGCTCATTGAAAGAGCTATCCAATTAGTCCCACTCTCCTGCTCTTTCCCCATAGCCCTGTAAATTTTTTCCCTTTCAAGAGTTTATCCAATTCCCTTTTGAAAGTTATTATTGAATCAGTTTCCACCGCCCTTTCAGGCAGTGCATTCCAGATCATAGCAACTCACTGCATAAAAAAAAAAATCTTTCCTCATGTCGCCTCTGGCCTCATTACCTTAAATCTGTGTCCTCTGGTTACCAACCCTCCTGCCACTGGAAGCAGTTTCTCCTTATTTACTCTGTCAAAACCGTTCATGATTTTGAACACCTCTATCAAATCTCCCCTTAACCTTTTCTGTTCTAAGGAGAACAACTCCGGCTTCTCCAGATAACTGAAGTCCCTCATCCCTGGCCATTCTAGTAAATCCCTTCTGCACCCTCTCTAAAGCCTTGACATCCTTCCTAAAGTGTGGTGCCCAGAATTGAACACAATACTCCAGCTGAGGCCGAACCAGTGTTTTATAAAGGTTTAGCATAACTTCCTTGCTTTTGTACTCTCTGCCTCTATTAATAAAGCCCAGGATCCCATATGCTTTTTTAACAGCCATCTCAACTTGTCCTGCTACCTTCAAAGATTTGTGTATGTGCACCCCCAGGTCTCTCTGTTCCTGCACCCCCTTTAAAATTGTACCATTTACTTTATATTGCCTCTCCTCATTCTTCCTACCAAAATGCATCACTTCACACTTCTCTGCTTTAAATTTCATCTGCCATGTGTCTGCCCATTTCACCAATCTGTCTATGTCCTCCTGAAGCCTGTTACTATCCTCCACATTGTTTACTACATTTCCAAGTTTTGTGTCAACTGCAAATCTTGAAATTATACCCTCTATACCCAAGTCCAAGTCATTAATATATCAAAAAGAGTAGTGGTTCTAATACTGACCCCGGGGGAACACCACTGTATACTTCCCTCCAGTCTGAAAAACAACCGTTCACCACTACTCTCTGCTTTCTGTCCCCTAGGCAATTTTGTATCCACGCTGCCACTGTCCCTTTAATCCCATGGGTTTTAATTTTGCTAACAAGTCTATTATGTGGTATTTTATCAACCGCACTACCCCCATCAACCATTTCCGTTACTTCAAAAAACTCAAGCAAGTTGGTCAAACACGATTTTCCTTTAACAAATCCGTGCTGACTTTCATTTATTAGCCCATATTTTTCCAATTTTGTCCCCCGATTAGTGTACAGTGAATTGGTTCCTTTTTTTAAAATCTCGAGATATGGGTGACGCTGACAAGACCACATTCATTGCCCATTGCTTGTTGGCCTCAGAAGGTGGTCCTTCTTGGAGTGTGGAGTTACATGTAGACAGGATCAACAAGTTGGGTTTTTTCGACAATCAATTGGCTTTTATAATCATTTTTCTGGTGCCTGCCCACAAATAAACAGTTTTACTGAATTCCATTTCACAGTTTACCACAGTGGGATCTTGAACTCAGTCTCTGAGTTGCTAGTCCAGCACCATAACCATGGCTCAGTGGGTTGCACTCTCATCTCCGAGTCAGAACAGGATGGGTTCGAGCCGCACTCCAGAGACTGGAGCACAAAATCTAGGCCGACACTCCAGTGCAGTACTGAGGGAGTGCTGCACTGTCGGAGATGCCGTCTTTTGGATGAGACGTTAAATTGAGGCTCCATCTGCCCACTCAGGTGGATGTAAAAGATCCCATGGCACTATTCAAAGAAGAGCAGGGGAGTTCTCCCCAGTGTCCTGGCCAATATTTATCCCTCAATCAACATCACTAAAACAGATCGTTTGTTCGTACGACCTTGCTGTGAGCAATTTGGTTGTTGCGCTTCCTACATTACAACAGTGATTACACTTTACAAGTACTTCATTGGCTGTGAAGCACTTTGGGATGTCCTGAGGTCACGAAAGACACTATATAAATGCAAGTTCTTTCTTTCACTCAGTGTATATCGGATACATTTTTCGGGGCTTCACTCTTCACACAGAATCTCACTTACTGGGAGCACAGATTGTAAAACCATTCACTGAGGTTAGCAGGCCCAATCCCCCATGTCCCAATTTTCCAAGGATTGATTTTAATCTGTGCTCCCATTGTGCGTGGCTCCTGCTGGAAGCAGAGCTTTGCAAAGTTCACCCTTGTCCGCGGAAGTGGGAAATTTGAATGGCGAAGATCTCCCGGGCTGTGAGCAGCAACACCTGGGAGATCCATGACCCATTCCGGGCCTCCCTGGTCTGCACTGATCGCTGGATCAAAATCCTGGAACTCCCAACAAAATTCTCTGGAGTTTAGAAGGAGGTGATCTTATTGAAATGTATAAAATTCTTAGAGGGCTTGACAGGATAGATGCACCTTGCTGGAGAGTCTAGAACTAGGGGTCATAGTCTCAGGATAAGGGGTCGGCCATTTAGGACTGAGATGAGGAAAAATTTCTTCATTCAGAGAGTTGTGAATCTTTGGAATTCTCTACCCCAGAGGGCTGTGGATGCTCAGGTGTGGAGTATATTTACGATTGAGATCGATAGATTTTTGGACACTAAGGGAATCAAGGGATATGGGGATCGGGCAGGAAGGTGGAGTGAGGTAGAAGATCAGCCATGATCTTATTGAATGGTGGAGCAGGCTCGAGGGGCTGTATGGTCCACTCCTGCTCCTATTTCTCATGTTCTAATGTGCCTAACAGCACTGTGGGAGCCTCTTCACCACACATGTGGCAGCTAAAACTCTTTCAGCTCTGGTATCATTCTGGTGAATCTTTGCTACGCCCCCTCCATGGTCAATATATCCTTTCTGAGGTGCAGTTTCCAGAACTGAATGCACTACACCAGACGAACGGCAGTGGATCAAGAAGACGACCCACCACCACCTCTCAAGTGCAACTAGCGACGGGCAATAAATGCCAGCCTTGCCAGCGACACCCACATCCCAAGAATGAATTCTTTAAAAAGAGCTGACACTGAGGTCTACGTTACTAGGCAGGAGTCAATCATTCCTTGGTGCATACCGTACATGTAGACTTGACTATTCCAATGCTCTCCTGGCCAGCCTCCCATCTTCCACCCTCCATAAACTTGAGCTCATCCAAAACTCTGCTGCCTGTACCCTAACTCGCACCAAGTCCTGTTCACCCATCAACCCTGAGCTCACTGACCGACATTGGCTCCCGGTCCGGGAACACCTTGATTTTAAAATTCTCATTCTTTTTTCAAATTCATCCATGGCCTCGCCCCTCCCTATCTATCTCTGTAACCTCCTCCAGCCCTACAACCCTCAGAGATCTCTGCGCTCCTCCAATTCTTGCCTCTTGCACATCCCTGATTTTAATCGTCCCACCATTGGCAGCTGTACCTTCAGCAGCCTGGGCCCTAAGCTCTGGAATTCCTCCCTAACTCTCTCCTCTTTTAAGAGCCTCCTGAAAACCTACCCCTTCGACCAAGCTTTTGGTCACCTGTCCTAATATCTGCTTATGTGGCTCATGTCAAATTTTGTTTGATAATCGCTCCTGTGAAGTGCCTTGGGACATTTTACTACGTTAAAGGCACTATATAAATGCAAGTTGTTGTTCTACAGAAACTGAGACTGGGTCACACGTGAGTCGTACAGTACCAGGCAGGAGTGAATCATTCCCCATTGTACATTATACCTTCAGTCCATAGCAGTCCTGAGGGTTCAGCATTAAATAAAGACCTTTCACCTGTTCCCAGCTGTAGTCACTTTCTCTTCAAATCCAGTACAAGTACCGATAGAAGATGTGATAACCGATCAGGATCTTACCTTTCTGCTCTTAATGAATCCACGTCTTGGTGAGAACTGAAAGTGTACAGACCTCACCTCCCGTACCAGCACTCCCTGATATAACCTGACCTTCAATATCAGGTTGTACTTTATTGTTTCCTCATTGTGAAACTGCAGTAAGTAGCTAACAAGTACCCTGCCCTTTACCTTATACCATAAAACTGTCCTTATGTCGCACCTTTTTGCACATTTGCTCTATTCTAAGTGCAGGAGAATAAAATACATCTTCTCAATACAAGTCCTTGTTTAGAAATAGAGAGAGACAGACAGATGGACAATTGGGGAGTCACATGTATCAGTTATTATCCAATATACTCATGTATAAGTCACTATTGGAGGGGTTGAAAGTGGAGGGGTTATCTGAAATATTCACCACTCTCCACCTTACAGCTTTCCTCTATCAGCCATCATAGAATCATAGGATAGAAAGTTACGGCACAGAAGGAGGCCATTTGGCCCATTGTGTGCGTGCCGGCCAAAAAAGCTCTATCCAGCTTAACCCCACTTTCCAGCACTTGATCCATAGCCCTGAAGGTTACGGCATTTCAACTGCACTTTCAAGTACTTTTTAAATGAGTTGAGGGTTTCTGCCTCGACCACCCTTTCAGGCAGTGAGTTCCAGACCCCCATCACTCTCTGGGTGAAAATATTTCTCCTCAGCTCCCCTCTCTTCCTTCTACCAATTACTTTAAATCTATGCCCCCTGGTCACTGACCCCTCTGCTAAGGGAAATAGGTCCTCCCTATCCACTCTATCTAGGCCCCTCATAATTTTATATACCTCAATTAAATCTCCCCTCAGCCTCCTTTGTGCCAAAGAAAACAACCCCAGCCTATCCAATCTTTTCTCATAGCTAAAATTCTCCAGCCCTGGCAACATCCTCGTAAATCTCCTCTGTACCCTCTCCAGTGCAATCACATCTTTCCTATAATGTGGTGACCAGAACTGTACGCAGTACTCAAGCTGTGGCCTAAACTATGTTTTATACAGTTCTAGCATAACCTCCCAGCTCTTATATTCCATGCCTTGGTTAATAAAGGAAAGTATCCCGTATGCCTTTTTAACCACCATATCTACCTATCCTGCTACCTTCCAGGATCTGTGGACATGCACTCCAAGGTCCCTCACTTCCTCTAAACCTCCCAATTATTGTGTATTCCCTTTCCTTGTTTGCCCTCCCAAAATGCATTACCTCACACTTCTCTGGATTGAATTCCATTTGCCACTTTTCTGCCCACCTGACCAGTCCATTGATATCTTCCTGCAGTCTACAGCTTTCCTCCTCACTATCAACCACATGGCCAATTTTTGTATCATCTGCAAACTTCTTAATCATGCCCCCCATTCAAGTCCAAATCATTAATATATACACCACAAAAAGCAAGGGACCTACTACTGAGCCTTGAGGGACCCCACTGGAAACAGCCTTCCAGTCCCAAAAACACCTGTCAACCATTCCCTTTTGCTTCCTGTCACTGAGCCAATTTTGGATCCAACTAGCCACTTTCCCTTGGATCCTATGGGCTTTTACTTTTTTGACCAGTTTGCCATGTGGGACCTTGTCAAAAGCCTTGCTAAAATCCATGTACGCTACATCAAACACATTGCCTTCGTCGACCCTCCTTGTTACCTGCTCAAAAAATTCAATCAAGTTAGTCTTACCGTAACAAATCAAGCCTTACCGTAACAAATCCATGCTGACTGTCCTTGATTAACCTGTGCCTTTCTAAATGACGATTTATGCTTTCCCTTAGAACTGATTCCAATAATTTGCCCACCTTCGAGGTGAGACTGACTGGTCTATAATTACACAGTCTATCTCTTTCTCCCTTTTTAAACAACGGTACAACGTTAGCAGTCCTCCAGCACCATGCATGTAGCCAGGAAGGATTGGAAAATGAGGGTCAGAGCCTCCACTATTTCCTCCCTTGCTTCTCTTAACAGCCTGGGATACATTTCATCCGAACCTGGTGATTTATCTACTTTCAAAGATGCTAATTTATTTTTTTAAAATTCGTTCATGGGATGTGGGCGTCGCTGGCAAGGCCTGCATTTATTGCCCTTGAGAAGGTGGTGGTGAGCCACCTTCTTGAACCGCTGCAGTCCGTGTGGTGAAGGTTCTCCCACAGTGCTGTTAGGAAGGGAGTTCCAGGATTTTGACCCAGCGACGATGAAGGAACGGCGATATATTTTTAAGTCGGGATGGTGTGTGACTTGGAGGGGAACGTGCAGGTGGTGTTGTTCCCATGTGCCTGCTGCTCTTGTCCTTTTAGGTGGTAGAGGTCGCAGGTTTGGGAGGTGCTGTCAAAGAAGCCTTGCGGAGTTGCTGCAGCGCATCCTGTGGATGGTACACACTGCAGCCATGGTGTGCCGGTGAAGGGAGTGAATGTTTAGGGTGGTGGATGGGGTGCCAGTCAAGCGGGCTGCTTTGTCCTGGATGGTGTCGAGCTTCTTGAGTGTTGCCTGGATGAGTGCAGCTCCAACAAGTGGAGAGTATTCCATCACACTCCAGACTTGTGCCTTGTAGATAGTGGAAAGGCTTTGGGGAGTCAGGAGGTGAGTCAATCGCTGCAGAATACCCAGCCTCTGACCTACTCTTGTAGCCACAGTATTTATATGGCTGGTCCAGTTAAGTTTCTGGTTAATGGTGGGGAATTCGACGATGGTAATGCCGTTGAATGTCAAGGGGAGGTGGTTAGACTCTCTCTTGATGGAGATGGTCATTGCCTGGCACTTGTCTGGCACGAATGTTACTTGCCACTTATGAGCCCAAGCCTGGATATAGTCCAGGTCTTGCTGCATGCGGGCTCGGACTGCTTCATTATTTGAGGGGTTGCGAATGGTACTGAACATCCCCATTTCTGACCTTATGATGGAGGGAAGGTCATTGATGAAGCAGCTGAAGATGGTTGGGCCTAGGACACTGCCCCGAGGAACTCCTGTAGCAATGCCCTGGGGCTGAGATGATTGGCCTCCAACAACCACTACCATCTTCCTTTGTGCTCGGTATGACTCCAGCCACTGGAGAGTTTTCCCCGATTCCCATTGACTTCGATTTTACTAGGGCTCCTTGGTACCACGCTCGGTCAAATGCTGCCTTGATGTCAAGGGCAGTCACTCTCACCTCACCTCTGGAATTCAGCTCTTTTGTCCATGTTTGGACCAAGGCTGTAATGAGGTCTGGAGCCGAGTGGTCCTGGCGGAACCCAAACTGAGCATCGGTGAGCATTGGTGAGCAAGTGCCGCTTGATAGCACTGTCGACGACACCTTCCATCACTTTGCTGATGATTAAGAGTAGACTGATGGGGTGGTAATTGGCCGGATTGGATTTGTCCTGCTTTTTGTGGACAGGACATACCTGGGCAATTTTCCAAATTGTCGGGTAGATGCCAGTGTTGTAGCTGTACTGGAACAGCTTGGCTGGAGGCGCAGCTAGTTCTGGAGCACAAGTCTTCAGTCCCACAGCCGGGATGTTTTCGGGGCCCATAGCCTTTGTTGTATCCAGTTGAGGGGATTTGAGAAAGAACTTTTTCACCCAGAGGGTGGTTGGAGTCTGGAACTCACTGTCTGAAAGGGTTGTGGAGGCAGGAACCCTCACAACATTCAAGAAGCATTTGGATGAGCACTTGAAATGCCATAGCATACAAGGCTACGGACCAAATGCTGGAATATGGGATTAGAGTAGACAGGGCTGATGGCCGGCGCGGACACGATGGGCCGAAGGGCTGTATAACTATGACTCCATGACTCTATGACACTCAGCCGTTTCTTGATATCATGTGGAGTGAATCGAATCGGCTGAAGACTGGCTTCTGTGATGGTGGGGATATCGGGAGGAGGCCGAGATGGATCATCCACTCGGCACTTCTGGCTGAAGATGGTTGCAAACGCTTCAGCCTTGTCTTTTGCACTCATGCGCTGGACTCCGCCATCATTGAGGATGGGGATGTTTGCAGAGCCTCTCCCTCCCGTTAGTTGTTAAATTGTCCACTACCAATCCCCTGAATACTTCCTTTCTCACTATGTTTATCCCATCTAACATTTCACTCTCCACCTCCTTAACTACAATCTCTGCATCGTCCCCCTCTTTTGAAGACAGATGCAAAGTATTCATTAAGAACCATACCCACATCTTCTGCCTCCACACATAGGTTACCTTTTTGGTCTCTAATAAGCCCTACTCTTTCCTTAGTTATCCTCTTGCTCTGTGTGTTAATAAAACATTTTGGATTTTCCTTAATTTTACTTGCCAGTATTTTTTCATGCCCTCTCTTTGCTTTCCTTATTTCCTTTTTAATTTCACCCCTACACTTTCTATACTCCGAGGCTTTCTGCATATTGAGCTCTCTGTGTCTGATATAAGCTTCCCTTTTTTGCCTTATCTCACCCTGTATGCTCCTAGTCATCCAGGGGGCTCTAGATTTGGCAGTCTCACCCTTTTCCTTTGTGGGAACATGTTTACTCTGAACCCCTTGAATGCCTTCCACTGTTCTGACACTGATTTACCATCAAGTAGCTGTTTCCAGTCCACTTTTGTGAAATCATCTTAGCTTAGTAAAATTGGCCTTTCCCCAATTTAGAACTTTAACTCCTGTTCTATCTTTGTCCTTTTCCATAACTATGCTAAATCTAACTGAATTATGATCATTACCACCAAAATGCTCTTCCACTGATACTTATTCCACCTGCCCAGCTTCATTCCCTAAAACTAAATCCAGAACTGCCCCCCACCCCCCCCCCCCTCTTGTTGGGCTTGCTACATACTGGCTAAAAATGTTCTCCTGAATGCAATGTAAGAATTCTGCGCCCTCTATATCTTTTGCACTGTTTGTATCCCAGTTAATATTAGGGTAGTTGAAATCCCCTACGATTACTGCCCTATTGTTTTTGCACCTCAGAAATTTGCCGACATATTTGCTTTTCTATCTCCCTGTGACTGTTTGGGGGTCTATAGTACACTCCCAGCAGTGTGACTGCCCCTTTTTTGTTCTTTAGCTCAACCCATATGGCCTCATTTGATGATCCTTCTAACACATCATCCCTCCTCACAGCTGTAATTGTTTCTTTAACCAATATTGCCACCCTCCTTTTTTGTAATCCCCTTCTCTATCTCGTCTGAAAACCCAGGAACGTTGAGTTGCCATTCCTGCCCCTTTTTAAGCCATGTTTCAGTAATAGCTAAAATATCATACTTCCACATGTCTATCTGTGCCCTCAGCTCATCTGCCTTATTCACTATACTCCTTGCATTGAGGTATATACCATTTGTTGTCAAGTTTCTAATCTGTGTTTCCTCTGCCTTCCAAACTCACTTACTAATTTTCTGCCTTCCATTTCCAGCTCTCCTCCTCTCCCTTCTGAATCTACACTCAGGTTCCCATCCCCCTGCCAGGCTGCTTTAAACCCTCCCCAACAGCACCAGCAAACCTCCCCGCAAAGATATTGGTCCCGGCCCTGTTGAGGTGCAACCCGTCCGGCTTGTACAGTTCCCACCTCCCCCAGTACCAGTCCCAATACCCCAGGAATCTAAAGCCCTCCCTCCTGCGCCATCTCTCCAGCCACGCATTCATCTTCTCTATCCTCCTATTCCTATACTCGCTAGCGCGTGGCACCGGGAGTAATCCGTAGATTACTACCTTTGATGTCCTGCTTATTAATCTCTTTCCTAATTCCTTAAAATCTGCTTGCAGGACCTCATCCCTCTTTCATCCTCTGGCTCCCAGTTTCCCACTTTCCCCTCTCTGGCTTCATTCCATCTAGTTACATCAGCGCAGAAACAGGCCATTCGGCCCAAATGGTCTATGCCGGCGTTCATGCTCCACACGCGCCTCCTCCTCCCTACTTCATCTAACCCTATCGGGATACTCTTCTATTCCCTTCTCCTTCGTGAGCTTATCTAGTTTCCCCTTCAATGCCTCTACACTGTTTGTCTCAACTAAATCTTGTGGCAGCAAGTTCCACATTCTCATCACTCTTTGGGTAAAGAAGTTTCTTCTGAATTCCCTATTGGATTTATTAGTGACTCTTTTATATTTATGACCTCTAGTTTTGGACTCCCCCAAGAATGGAAACATTTTCTCTACGTCGACCCTATCAAACCCTTTCCTAATCTTAAAGACCTCTATCAGGTCACCCCTCAGCTTTCTCTTTTCCAGGGAAAAGAGCCCCAGCTTGTTCTGCCTTTACTGATAAGTATATCCTCTCAGTTCTGATGCAGCCTCTCATACATAGGACAGTTTTTTTTTCCAGAGTCACCTTATGCATGGCTCACCTTATTTGCAGGTGTTAGTACGCAGTCGCTGAACCATACATACCAGTTTGATTCCCAGTCCATGTAGAGCTATTGGATCGCTGGGGCAGCAGAAAGGAGGAATGCTATTAAGGAAGTGGTAACATGGCACTTGGAAAGTCATAATATGATTATGATGTGGAGATGCCGGTGATGGACTGGGGTTGACAATTGTAAACAATTTTACAACACCAAGTTATAGTCCAGCAATTTTATTTTAAATTCACAAGCTTTCGGAGGCTTCCTCCTTCGTCAGGTAAATGTTCAGGAGCTCCTTGAAGTCTACGCATTTATACATATAGAACAATACATGGTGTTTACAGACTGCCCCTGCAACTGCCCGTTGCCAAGGCAATCACCGTGTTCAGACAGAGAGGTGTCACCTGCAGAACCCCCGAATACACATTCAACAAAAAAACAAACAGGAAAAAAAAAAGAGAGAGGCAGAGACATCCGGAAGGCAGAGAAAGCCAGCAAATGACCCATTATATTAAAAACAGATAACATTTGTTCGCTGGTGGGGTAACGTGTAGCGTGACATGAACCCAAGATCCCGGTTGAGGCCGTCCTCATGGGTGCGGAACTTGGCTATCAATTTCTGCTCGACGATTTTGCGTTGTCGTGTGTCTCGAAGGCCGCCTTGGAGTACGCTTACCCGAAGGTCGGTGGATGAATGTCCATGACTGCTGAAGTGTTCCCCGACTGGGAGGGAACCCTCCTGTTTGGCGATTGTTGCGCGGTGTCCGTTCATCCGTTGTCGCAGCGTCTGCATGGTCTCGCCAATGTACCATGCTCTGGGGCATCCTTTCCTGCAACGTATGAGGTAGACAACGTTGGCCGAGTTACAGGAGTATGAACCATGCACCTGGTGGGTGGTGTCCTCTCGTGTGATGGTGGTATCTGTGTCGATGATCTGGCATGTCTTGCAGAGGTTACCGTGGCAGGGTTGTGTGGTGTCGTGGACGCTGTTCTCTTGAAAGCTAGGTAATTTGCTGCGAACGATGGTCTGTTTGAGGTTGGGTGGCTGTTTAAAGGCGAGTAGTGGAGGTGTGGGGATGGCCATAGCGAGGTGTTTGTCCTCATTGATGACATGTTGAAGGCTGCGGAGAACATGGCGTAGTTTCTCCGCTCCGGGGAAGTACTGGACGACAAAGGGTACTCTGTTGGTTGCGTCCCGTGTTGGTCTCCTGAGGAGGTCTATGCGATTTTTTGCTGTGGCCCGTCGGAACTGTCGATCGATGAGTCGAGCGTCATATCCCGTTCTTACTAGGGCGTCTTTCAGCGTCTGTAGGTGTCCATCGCGTTCCTCCTCGTCTGAGCAGACCCTGTGTATTCGCAGGGCCTGTCCATAGGGGATGGCCTCTTTGACGTGGTTAGGGTGGAAGCTGGAAAAGTGGAGCATCGTGAGGTTGTCCGTGGGCTTGCGGTAGAGTGAGGTGCTGAGGTGCCCGTCTTTGATGGAGATTCGTGTGTCCAAGAAAGAAACTGATTCTGAGGAGTAGTCCATGGTGAGCTTGATGGTGGGATGGAACTTGTTGATGTTATCGTGTAGTCTCTTTAGTGATTCCTTGCCGTGGGTCCATAGAAAGAAAATGTCGTCGATGTATCTGGTGTATAGTGTTGGTTGGAGGTCTTGTGCAGTGAAGAAGTCCTGCTCGAACTTGTGCATGAGAATGTTGGCGTATTGGGGTGCGAATTTGGTCCCCATGGCTGTTCCGTGTGTTTGGGTAAAGAACTGGTTATCAAAGGTGAAGACATTGTGATCCAGGATGAAGCGGATGAGTTGTAGGATGGTTTCCGGAGATTGGCTGTTGTTGGTGTTGAGTATTGATGCTGTCGCAGCGATGCCGTCATCGTGGGGGATACTGGTGTATAGTGCCGAGACGTCCATCGTGGTGAGAAGTGTTCCTGGTTCAACTGGTCCGTGGGTACTGAAACTCAGTTTTTTTCCTACAAAAACTCAGTACCCACGGACAAGTTCCATCCCACCATCAAGCTCACCATGGACTACTCCTCAGAATCAGTTTCTTTCTTGGACACACGAATCTCCATCAAAGACGGGCACCTCAGCACCTCACTCTACCGCAAGCCCACGGACAACCTCACGATGCTCCACTTTTCCAGCTTCCACCCTAACCACGTCAAAGAGGCCATCCCCTATGGACAGGCCCTGCGAATACACAGGGTCTGCTCAGACGAGGAGGAACGCGATGGACACCTACAGACGCTGAAAGACGCCCTAGTAAGAACGGGATATGACGCTCGACTCATCGATTGACAGTTCCGACGGGCCACAGCAAAAAATCGCATAGACCTCCTCAGGAGACCAACACGGGACGCAACCAACAGAGTACCCTTTGTCGTCCAGTACTTCCCCGGAGCGGAGAAACTACGCCATGTTCTCCGCAGCCTTCAACATGTCATCAATGAGGACAAACACCTCGCTATGGCCATCCCCACACCTCCACTACTCGCCTTTAAACAGCCACCCAACCTCAAATAGACCATCGTTCGCAGCAAATTACCTAGCTTTCAAGAGAACAGCGTCCACGACACCACACAACCCTGCCACGGTAACCTCTGCAAGACATGCCAGATCATCGACACAGATACCACCATCACACGAGAGGACACCACCCACCAGGTGCATGGTTCATACTCCTGTGACTCGGCCAACGTTGTCTACCTCATACGTTGCAGGAAAGGATGCCCCAGAGCATGGTACATTGGCGAGACCATGCAGACGCTGCGACAACGGATGAACGGACACCGCGCAACAATCGCCAAACAGGAGGGTTCCCTCCCAGTCGGGGAACACTTCAGCAATCATGGACATTCATCCACCGACCTTCGGGTAAGCGTACTCCAAGGCGGCCTTCGAGACACACGACAACGCAAAATCGTCGAGCAGAAATTGATAGCCAAGTTCCGCACCCATGAGGACGGCCTCAACCGGGATCTTGGGTTCATGTCACGCTACACGTTACCCCACCAGCGAACAAATGTTATCTGTTTTTAATATAATGGGTCATTTGCTGGCTTTCTCTGCCTTCCGGATGTCTCTGCTTCTCTCTGTTTTTTTTTCCTGTTTGTTTTTTTATTGAATGTGTATTCGGGGGTTCTGCAGGTGACACCTCTCTGTCTGAACACGGTGATTGCCTTGGCAACGGGCAGTTGCAGGGGCAGTCTGTAAACACCATGTATTGTTCTATATGTATAAATGCGTAGGCTTCAAGGAGCTCCTGAACATTTACCTGACGAAGGAGGAAGCCTCCGAAAGCTTGTGAATTTAAAATAAAATTGCTGGACTATAACTTGGTGTTGTAAAATTGTTTACAATAATATGATTAGGCAGAGTCCACATGGTTTTATGAAAGGTAAATCTCGTTTGGAAAATTTATTAGTTTTTTGAGGATGTAACTAGCAGGGTAGATATTCACGCCAGACAAGTACCAGACAATGACTATCTCCAACAAGAGAGAGTCGAACCACCTCCCCTTGACATTCAACGGCATTACCATCGTCGAATCCCCCACCATCAACATCCTGGGGATCACCATTGACCAGAAACTTAACTGGACCAGCCACAAATACTGTGGCTACAAGAGCAGGTCAGAGGCTGGGTATTTTGTGGCGAGTGACTCACCTCCTGACTCCCCAAAGCCTTTCCACCATCTACAAGGCACAAGTCAGGAGTGTGATGGAATACTCTCCACTTGCCTGGATGAGTGCAGCTCCAACAACACTCAAGAAGCTCGACACCATCCAGGACAAAGCAGCCCGCTTGATTGGCACCCCATCCACCACCCTAAACATTCACTCTCTTCACCACCAGTGCACTCTGGCTGCAGTGTGTACCATCCACAGGATGCACTGCAGCAACTCGCCAAGGCTTCTTCGACAGCACCTCCCAAACCCACGACCTCTACCATCTAGAAGGACGAGAGCAGCAGGCACATGGGAACATCACCACCTGCTCGTTCCCCTCCAAGTCACACACCATCCTGACTTGGAAATATATCGCCGTTCCTTCATCATCGCTGGATCAAAATCCTGGAACTCCCTTCCTAACAGCACTGTGGGAGAACCTTCACCACCACGGACTGCAGCGGTTCAAGGCGGCGGCTCACCACCACCTTCTCGAGGGCAATTAGGGATGGGCAATAAATGCTGGCCTCACCAGCGACACCCACGTCCCATGAACAAATAAAAAAAAGGGGAACCAGTGGATATAGTATATTTGGATTTTCAAAAGGCATTCAATAAGGTGCCACATAAAAGGTTGTTACACAAGGTAAGGGCTCATGGGGTTGGGAGTAATATATTAGCATGATAGAGGATTGGTTAAAGGACAGAAAACAGAGAGTAGGGATAAACTGGTCATTCTCAAGTTGGCAGGCTGTAACTGGTGAGATGCTGCAAGGATCAGTGCTGGGGCCTCAGCTATTTACAATCTATATTCATGACTTAGATGAAGGGACTGAGTGTAATGTATCCAAGTTTGCTGACGATAGAAAGCTAGGTGGGAAAGTAAGCTGTGAGGAGGACACAAAGAGCCTGCAAAGGGATATAGACAGATTAAGTGAGTGGGCAAGCAGGTGGCAGATGGAGTATAATGTGGGGAAATGTGAGGTTATTCACTTTGGTAGGAAGAACAGAAAAGCAGAATATTTTTTAAATGGTGAGAAATTATTAAATGTTGGTGTTCAGAGAGACTTGGGTGTCCTCGTACAAGAAACAAAAGTTAGTATGCAGGTACAGCAAGCAATTAGGAAAGCAAATGTCATGTTGGCCTTTATTGCAAGGGGGTTGGTGTACAAGAGTAAGGAAACCTTACCACAGTTGTAAAGGGCTTTAGTGAGACCTCACCTGGAGTACAGCATACAGTTTTGGTTTCCTTATCTAAGGAAGGATATACTTGCCTTGGAGGTGGTACAGCGAAGGTTCACTAGATTAATTCTTGGGATGAGAGGGTTGTCCTATGAAGCAAGGTTGAGTAGAATGGGCCTATGCTCTGGAGTTTAGAAGAATGAGAGGTGATCTCATTGAAGCATAAGATTATGAGGGGGCTTGACAGGGTAGATCCTGACAGAGTCTAGAACTAGAGGGCATAGTTGCAGGATAAGGGGTCGGCCATTCAAGACTGAGATGAGGAGTAATTTCTTCACGCAGAGGGTTGTGAATCTTTGGAATTCTCTATCCCAGAGGGCTGTGGATGCTGAGTCATTGAATATATTCAAGGCTGAGATGGATAGATTTTTGGACTGTGGGGGAATCAAGGGATATAGGGATCGGGCAGGAAAGTGGAGTTGAGGTCAAAGATCAACCATGATCTTATTAAATGGCGGAGCAAGCTTGAGGTGCCATATTGCCTACGCCTGCTCGTATTTTTTATGTTCTTAAGCTCGGCACCCCGGGATAGGGAGCATTAAAAAAAAAATCATTCCGGGTTCCTGCTCCTGGATGAGACCCCGCGATCACTGCTGGAAGTCCGTGTGAGTGGTCATTGGGTGATGACAGGGTTGGGGCCACATTTGAAACCCGTGCCAATCTCCAAAATCAAGGATCACATCTGAAGAGAGGCCACCTACGGCCAAGGTGATTAATCCCTTGGTGTTTTCAGTGTTTGAAGCTTTATGGAGGCAGAACTCGCTTTGAATGTATAAATATATATAAATTTGTTGTTGGCTGTATAAATGTAAAGCTGAGGCTGGGGAAGGTCTGAGATGGCTGCCTGGCTCCAGTGTGTCTGGCTTCTGTCTTCAATCCTCATACAGCATTAATTAATGTGTTAATAAAACCAGGAAAACATCTCATGCATACTTCCCTGCCCTTCTTCACAATTGTGCCGTGGGATCTTCTACATGCACCTGAGAGGGCAGACAGGGCCTCGGTTTAACATCTCATCCAAAACACGGCACCTCCAGCAGTGCAGCACTCCCTCAGTACTGCGCTGGGAGTGTCAGCCTAGATTATGTGCTGGAGTCTCTGGAGGAGGCAAGAGTGCGACCCAATGAGGCACAACTGACACCTTTGGTCATGTCAGTTTACAGTAGCAACCCTACTCTCTTCCCCTTACAGTTTTTAAACTTTCAGTTGATGAGACAGACTGGGCTGCAGCTTAATTTCTCATTTGAAGGGCAGCACCTCCGACAATGCAACACTCCTTCAGTCCTTCAGTGGAGTATCCACTTGATTACGAGCTCAAGTCCTAACACTACCTTCCTACTCAGAGCCAAGAGTGCTACCCACTGAGCCAACCCACGGAGTGCGGCAGGACAGAGTGAAGCAGCTGCGAGTTTGGCAAGTGTGGGAGTTCGGTGAAGTGGGAGAAGGAGGTGCTGCTTTGCCTTGCTTTTCCTAAATGTTTCCAGAGCGGCGACGGACCTGAGCGGCAGAAGACTGAGAGTGGGGAACAAAAGCAGCAGCAGACCTGCAACAAGAGAAAACTACTGTGCGACGTCACAGGTGAGGCAGGAGAGTCCAAGAGGTGAACGCAGTATAAAAGGAGACCCCGAGAGCTGGAGGAGAGTCTGAGAGGTGAACGCAGGGTAAATCTAAGGCAAGTCATGGCAGCACAGCTCGCACCCGTGATATGCTCCTCCTGCACTATGTGGGAAGTCATGGACACTACCAGTGTCCCTGGCGACCATGTGTGCAGGAAGTGTGTCCAGCTGCAGCTACTGGCTAACCGCATTTCGGAGCTGGAGCTGCGGGTGGATTCGCTGTGGAGCATCCGTGATGCTGAGACTATCGTGGATAGCACGTTCAGTGAGGTGGTCACACCGCAGGTAAAGATTACACAGACAGAAAGGAAATGGGTGACCGCCAGACAGAGTAAAAGGACTAGGCAGGTAGAGCAGGAGTCCCCTGGGGCCATCTCCCTCTCCCTCTCAAAACAGATATTCTGCTTTGGATACTGTTGGGGGAGATGGCTTATCAGGGGCAAGCAGCAAGAGCCAAGTTCGTAAAACCACGGGTGGCTCAGCTGCACAGGAGGGGAGGAAGAAGAGTGGCAGGGCTATAGCGATAGGGGATTCAATTGTAAGGGGAACAGATAGGCGTTTCTGTGGCCGCAAACGTGACTCCAGGATGGTATGTTGCCTCCCTGGTGCTCGGGTCAAGGATGTTGTGGAGCGGCTGCAGGACATTCTGGAGGGGGAGGATGAACAGCCAGTAGACGCGGTCCATATCGGTACCAACGATATAGGTTAAAAAAAGGGATGAGGTCCTGCAAGGTGAATTCAAGGAGTTAGGAGATAAATTAAAAAAGCAGGACTTCAGAAGGTAGTGATCTCAGGATTACTACCGGTGCCACGTGCTAGTGAGTATAGGAACAGGAAAATAGACCGGATGAATGCGTGGCTGCAGGGATGGTGTAGGAGGGAGGGATTTAGATTCTTGGGACATTGGGACCGGTTCTGGGGAAGGTGGGACCTGTACAAGCGGGACGGGTTACACCCGAGCAGGACCGGGACCAATGTCCTTGCGGGGGTGTTTGCTAGTGCTGTTGGGGAAGGTTTAAACTAGAGTGGCAGGGGGATGGGAACCTGAGCGGGGAGTCAGAAGGGAGTAAAGTTGAGAGAAGCATGAGAGAGGGGAAGACCCAGGGGGACTTGACAATACAGATAGTACAAACAGTTGTTCAAGAACAAGTGAAAGGGAAAAGCATGGAGCAGCAAAAAGAAAGTGTACTTCAGACACTGCAGATAAAGTGAAAACTAGAAGGTGTAAGGCGATTAACCCAGCATCAAAGCTGAAGGTCAGGCTAGGGTGTGTGGCCCAACTAAGAGTTCTATACACAAATGCAGGGAGTATAAGGAATAAATTAAATGAACTACAGGTTCAAATTCAAATTGGAGGGTATGACATGATAGCTATTACTGAGACATGGCTGCAGGATGGTCAGGATTGGGATCTCAATATACCAGGTTATAAGATCTACAGGAGAGATAGGGAAAATGGAAGAGGGGGAGGAGTAGCCTTAGTGATTCGAGATGAAATCAATTCAATGATAAAGGAGGATATAACGAGAGGTAAGCAGACAACAAAGACCTTATGGGTTGAATTGAGAAATAGGAAAGGATCTAAGACTATAGTGGGAGTTGTGTATAGGAGCCCTGGCAGCAGCTCTGAAGTGCTAGATTGTAAAAATGCAGAGATTAGACAAGCGTGTAAGAAAGGCATAGTGGTCTTAATGGGGGACTTTAACCTTCACATAGATTGGGAAAAGCAGACGAGCAACTGTCAGAAAGGTAGTGAATTTCTTGAGTGTGTCCGGGATAGTTTTCTACAGCAGTATGTCCTAGAGGCAACAAGGGGGCAAGCCGTACTAGATTTAGTAATGAGTAATGAACCAGATTTAGTTAACGGCTTAACCATACGCGAACATCTATCCAATAGTGATCATAACATGATCGAGTGCAAGGTAGTGTTTGAAAGGGAAAAGAGTGAGTCAGCTGCGAAGATTCGAGACTTGGGCAAGGCCGACTTCAATGGGATGAGACAGAGACTGTCCACAGTAAACTGGGCAAATCTGTTAATGGGTAAAACGATTGATGATCAGTGGGAAATGTTTAAAGAAACATTTAACGAGATACAGAATCGGTTTATACCCCTGAGGGGCAAGAACTCTACTTGCCAAAAAAAACCAGCCATGGACAACTAAAGAGGTAAGGGACAGTATAAGACAGAAGGAAAGGGCACACAAAGGCAAAAAATGGCACAGATCCTGGCGAATGGGAAAGATACAAAGATCAACAAAAGGGTCACAAAGCAGATAGTAAGAGCTACAAAAAGAGAGTATGAAAAGAAACTTGCAAAGGATATCAAAACCAATACGAAGAACTTTTACAGTTATATTAGGAAAAAGAGGGTGGTCAGGAGCAGTGTTGGCCCCTTAAAAACTGAAAGTGGGGATATTGTCATTGACAATAGGGAAATGGCGGACATGTTGAACAATTACTTTGCGTCAGTATTTACAGTAGAAAGAGGATAGCATGCCGGAAATTCCAAGAAAACTAATATTGAGTCGGGGACAGGGACTCGATAAAATTAATATAAGTAAAGCAACAGTAATGAAGAAAATAATAGCACTAAAGCGTGACAAATCCCCAGGATCAGATGGTTTCCATCCCAGGGTTTTAAAGGAAGTAGGTGAGCACATTGCAGATGCCCTAACTATAATCTTTCAAAGTTCTCTAAATTCAGGAACTGTCCCTCTGGATTGGAAAATTGCACATGTCACTCTGCTTTTTAAGAAAGGAGAGGGAAACCAGGGAATTATGGACCAGTTAGCCTAACATCTGTTGTGGGGAAAATGCTGGAGTCTATAATTAAGGATAGGGTGACTGAACACCTCGAGAATTTTCAGTTAATCAGAGAGAGCCAGCATGGATTTGTGAAAGGTAGGTCGTGCCTGACAAACCTGATTGAATTTTTTGAAGAGGTGACTAAAGTAGTGGACAGGGGAATGTCAATGGATGTTATTTATATGGACTTCCAGAAGGCATTTGATAAGGTCCCACATAAGAGACCGTTAGCTAAGACAGAAGCCCATGGAATAGAGGGAAAAGTACGGACTTGGTTAGGAAATTGGCTGAGCGAAAGGCGACAGAGAGTAGGGTTAATGGGTAGGTACTCATACTGGCAGGATGTGACTAGTGGAGTCCCGCAGGGATCTGTCTTGGGGCCTCAATTATTCACAATATTTATTAATGACTTAGATGAAGGCATAGAAAGTCTCATATCTAAGTTTGCCGATGACACAAAGATTGGTGGCATTGTAAGCAGTGTAGATGAAAACATAAAATTACAAAGTGATATTGATGGATTAGGTGAATAGGCAAAACTGTGGCAAATGGAATTCAATGTAGACAAATGTGAGGTCATCCACTTTGGATCAAAAAAGGATAGAACAGGGTACTTTCTAAATGGTAAAAAGTTGAAAACAGTGGATGTCCAAAGGGACTTAGGGGTTCAGGTACATCGATCATTGAAGTGTCATGAACAGGTGCAGAAAATAATCAAGAAGGCTAATGGAATGCTGGCCTTTATATCGAGAGGACTGGAGTACAAGGGGGCAGAAGTTATGCTGCAGCTATACAAAACCCTGGTTAGACCGCACCTGGAGTACTGTGAGCAGTTCTGGGCACCGCACCTTCGGAAGGACATATTGGCCTTGGAGGGAGTGCAGTGTAGGTTTACTAGAATGATACCCGGACTTCAAGGGTTAAGTTACAAGGAGAGATTACACAAATTGGGGTTGTATTCTCTAGAGTTTCGAAGGTTAAGGTGTGATCTGATCAAAGTTTATAAGATATTAAGGGGAACAGATAGGGTGGATAGAGACAAACTATTTCCGCTGGTTGGGGATTTTAGGAGTTGGGGGCACCGTCTAAAAATTAGAGCCAGACCTTTCAGGAGCGAGATTAGAAAACATTTCTACACACAAAGGGTGGTAGAAATTTGGAACTCTCTTCCGCAAACGGCAATTGATACTAGATCAATTGCTAAATTTAAATCTGAGATAGATAGCATTTTGGCAATCAAAGGTATTAAGGGATATGGGCCAAAGGCAGGTATATGGAGTTAGATCACAGATCAGCCATGACCTTATCAAATGGCAGAGCAGGCACGAGGGGATGAACGGCCTACTCCTGTTCCTATGTTCCTAAGCCGACATGCACACGAAAATGTGCAACGTAGCTCATACGGATTTGGATTTACTGTCTTAAATCCAGGGGGCAGCCCTCTGGTGGTGTTTGTGTTCTATAAAGAACGATAGAGTTTTTCTTTGTAAATGACAGTTTCTTACTTATGCTCTCAATATTTCCAACACTATGGGTGGGCTCAGGTAATATCAGGGCTATTTTCTTATTTTTTACAGCGGACGGGGCACTCACTGAGAGTACATGTTGGGAATAAATAGCAAGCAGCAGAATCGGCAGCACTGCCAGATACTCATGACTCCCAGCTGTTTTGATAGAGCAGCCTAGCAAGTCGATTGTACCATTGGGACAAGAGGAGGAGATTTCAGTGTCTCATCATACTCTGACAGCGATTGTTTAGTGCTCACGGTGCCTATTATTTAAAGCAAAAAACAATCCAATAGCACTTTCAAACTGCCCAAAACCCCCCTTACGCCCAGTCCTTGGAGCCCACGTGTATAAATTAAGCAGCGGTTACAGACTCCGGGCGTCTCTGCCTCTGGAGGGAAATATTTTGACCGTACGCAGAGGGCAGATTACAAGTTACTGAAGCACAAAGGACGTGGGATGGGGAAACAATCCGATGAAGCTGCTGCTCCCTCCCTCCCTCCCTCTGAAAGTGGGGTTGCCAACCCTCCAGGATTGTCATGGAGTCTTCAGGAATGAAATATTAATCTCCTGGATACTGCCATAAGCAACACCTGGGGAAAAAAAATCATAGGGGCATTAAAAGAAATGGTGTTTCTTTTTCATTTTTCTTTGAACACTTTCATTTAACAGTTATAAAAATATTGGAGATGGGGAAAAAAAAAAGGCTGTTTGGCTGGGCAGAGCAGATGGAGGCAGGAGATATTGTAATGAGACCTCCAGGAATACATCCTATCAGAATTGGCAACCCTTTTTCTTGATATATATTAATGACTTGGACTTGGGTGTACAGGGAACAATTTCAAAATTTGCGGATGACAAAACTTGGAAGGGTAGTAAACAGTGAGGAGGAGAGTGATAGACTTCAAGGGGATATAGGCAGGCTGGTGGAATGGGCGGACATGTGGCAGATGAAGTTTAACGCGGAAAAATGAGAGGTGATGCATTTCGGTAGGAAAAATGAGGAGAGGCAATATAAACTATAAGAACATAAGAAATAGGAGCAGGAGTAGGCCAATCGGCCCCTCGAGCCTGCTCCGCCATTCAATAAGATCATGGCTGATCTGATCCTAACCTCAAATCTAAATTCATGTCCAATTTCCTGCCCGCTCCCCGTAACCCCTAATTCCCTTTACTTCCAGGAAACTGTCGATTTCTGTTTTAAATTTATTTAATGATGTAGCTTCCATAGCTTCCTGGGGCAGCAAATTCCACAGACCTACCACCCTCTGAGTGAAGAAGTTTCTCCTCATCTCAGTTTTGAAAGAGCAGCCCCTTATTCTAAGATTATGCCCCCTCGTTCTAGTTTCACCCATCCTTGGGAACATCCTTACCGCATCCACCCGATCAAGCCCCTTCACAATCTTATATGTTTCAATAAGATCGCCTCTCATTCTTCTGAACTCCAATGAGTAGAGTCCCAATCTACTCAACCTCTCCTCATATGTCCGCCCCCTCATCCTCGGGATTAACCGAGTGAACCTTCTTTGTACTGCCTCGAGAGCAAGTATGTCTTTTCTTAAGTATGGACACCAAAACTGTATGCAGTATTCCAGGTGCGGTCTCACCAATACCTTATATAACTGCATCAATACCTCCCTGTTTTTATATTCTATCCCCCTAGCAATAAAAGCCAACATTCCGTTGGCCTTCTTGATCACCTGCTGCACCTGCAAACTAACTTTTTGATTTTCTTGCACTAGGACCCCCAGATCCCTTTGTACTACAGTACTTTCCAGTTTCTCGCCATTAAGATAATAACTTGCTCTCTGATTTTTCCTGCCAAAGTGCATAACCTCACATTTTCCAATATTGTATTGAATCTGCCAAATCTCCGCCCACTCACCCAGCCTGTCTATATCCCCTTGTAGGTTTTTTATGTCCTCCTCACTCTCTACTTTCCCTCCCATCTTTGTGTCATCTGCAAACTCTGATATGTTACACTCGGTCCCCTCCTCCAAATCGTTAATATAGATTGTAAAGAGTTGGGGACCCAGCACCGACCCCTGCGGAACACCACTGGCTACAGGTTGCCAGTCCGAGAATGTACCATTTAGCCCAACTCTCTGCTTCCTGTTAGATAACCAATCCTCCACCCATGCCAGAATATTACCCCCAATCCAGTGATTCTTTATCTTGAGCAATAATCTTTTATGTGGCACCTTGTCGAATGCCTTCTGGAAGTCCAAATACACTACGTCCACTGGTTCCCCTTTATCCACCCTGTACGTTATATCCTCAAAGAACTCAAGCAAATTTGTCAGACATGACTTCCCCTTCGTAAAGCCATGCTGACTTTGTCCTATTAAATTATGTTTATCCAAATGTTCCGCTACTGTCTCCTTAATAATAGACTCCAAAATTTTACCCACCACAGATGTTAGGCTAACTGGTCTATAATTTCCAGCCTTCTGCCTACTACCCTTTTTAAATAAGGGTGTTACATTAGCGGGCACAATTCTAAAAGGGGTACAGGAACAGAGAGATCTGGGGGTTTATGTGCACAAATCGTTGAAGGTGGCAGGGCAGGTTGAGAAAGCAGTTAAAAAAGATTACGGGGTCCTGGGCTTTATAAATAGAGGCATAGGGTACAAAAGTATGGAAGTCATGATGAACTTTTATAAATCACTGATTTGACCACAACTCTGTCCAGTTCTGGGCACTGCACTTTAGAAAAGATGTGAAGGCCTGAGAGAGGATGCAGAGGAGATTTACTGGAATGATTCCAGGGATGAGGGACTTAAATTACGTGGATAGATTGGAGAAGCTGGGGTTGTTCTCCATGGAACAGAGAAAGTTGAGAGGAGATTTGATAGAGGTGTTCAAAATCATGAAGGGTCTAGACAGAGTGGATAGAGAGAAACTGTTCCCATTGGCGGAAGGGTTGAGAACCAGAGGATACAGATTTAAGGTGATTGGCAAAAGAACCAAAGGTGATATATGAGGGAAAACTTTCTTTTTCCACACAGTGAGTGGTTAGGATCTGGAATGCACTGCCTGAGGGGGTGGCGGAGGCAGATTCAATCATGGCCTTCAAAAGGAAACTGGATAGGAAAAAATGTGCAGGGCTGCGGGGATAGGGCGGGGGAGTGGGACTTGCTGGATTGTTTGTGATTGAGCCGGCGCGGACTCAATGGGCCGAATGGCCTCCTTCCGTGCTGGAACTTTTCAATGTTTCTATGGTTCTATCTGAAAGCAATACTGTGCCTGCTTTCTGTTAGAGAAGCAAGGCAGATCTGTCACTATCTGCAAAAAGGTGGAGGCAGATCTCAGGAGCTCTGGTACTCTTCGTGAAACGTTAACCTGTCTGTTCAGGTGCTGACAGATTCGCTGTTCATTTCGGTCTCCACTAATTGATAGGCTTTCCTGCTTATCTTTTATTTTCGGTTTTATTTATTTTAACTCTTCTTTTCCTTTTGTTCTTGTTTTGTCAGCCGTGGCTCAGTGGGTGCCACTCTCGTCTCTGAGTCAGAAGGTCGTGGGTTCAAGTCCCACTCCAGCGATTGGAGCACAAAATCTGGGCTGACATTCCCAGTGCAGTACTGAGCGAGTGCCACACTGTCAGAGGTGCCATCTTTCGGCTGAGACATTAAACTAAGGCCCCGACTGCTCTCTCAGGTGGACGTTAAAGATCCCATGGCACCATTTCAAAGAAGAACAGCGGCGTTCTCCCCATTTCCTGGCCAATATTTATCCCTCAACCAATATCGCATTAGCTGCTGTGTTTCCTACATTACAACAGTGACTGCACTGCAAAGGTATTTTATTGGCTGTAAAGTGCTTTGGGGCTACCTGAGGTGGTGAAAGGTGCTATATAAATGCAAGTTCTTTCTTTCAAGCAAGTGATTCACAGGTGAGGTGCAGAATAAAAGCACCTTCAGCAGATAATCCGAGAGGTGGATTGAGTGCCCGCTCCCCATGTTGTTGGGTGCCCGCTCCCTGTGCTGTTGGGTGTGGAGACCCGATGCTTGCAACGTGGCCTAATGCAGATGGTCAGCGGAAGGGCACTGGGACCTCGCACAAAGAAAAACGTGTGCAAGGCTCACTAAAATCCGCAAAACAAATAATGATTGTTGGGAAAGACCCCCCCCCCCCCCCCCCACCCAATGTGGCTAAAGTACTCGGGCATCTCTCCGGTCACAATGCAGGCACTGAAGGGGAGGCCCCAGTGAAGAAAGAAAATCACCTGGTAACCCTCTACGACTTCCGCAACACCTGTCTGAGGGCCCCCCCCCCCCCCCCCCCACCCCACCCCACCACCCACGCCCGTGTCACCTCCATCCTTCTGCCTCATGCCGGTGCTCAATAGGCAGTCAGCAGCTCTTGACCGGCTGCTGGTGCCCAAAATTCTAGATCTTGCCTCTCTTCCCCTCCCCCCCCACCCCCCCGAGCACCCGTGACATTGTGCGCTACGCAACAGCAACAACTTGCATTTATATAGCGCCTTTAACATCGTAAAACGTCCCAAGGCGCTTCACAGGAGCGTTATCAAACAAAATTTGACACCGAGTCGCATGAAAGAGATATTAGGACAGGAAAGCTTTGTCAAGGAGGTAGGTTTTAAGGAGCGTCTTAAAAGGAGGAGAGAGGGGTGTGGAGGTTTGGGGAGGAAATTCCAGGGCTTGGGGCCCAGGCAGCTGAAAGCACGGCTGCCAATGGTGGGGCTATGATGGCAGTAACATAACATTATGTAAATTAGCTGTGCTCACCTTATTGGGCAAGTCCATCTCACTCCTGTACAGACGCACGGAATGCCTGTACATTGCCCGTCCAGCGCACCGAGCAGCCAGCCGGAGTATCGACCCCCACGTTCCAACAGTAACCATTCCCGTCTCCTTTCTGAGATTCCCAATTTAATACTCATGTCTACATAGCGCCGTGGATCCAAGCTCACTAGAAACTGGGCTGATGTTTCACATTGGACCCTTACAGACAGCGGGGACTCCTACCTCCCTGCTCTGGGCTGCAATTAAACCCATGTCCCAAAAGGTCAATGGTCCCCCCCAGTCTCCAACATCTGCAGATTCAGAGGCAAATCTGACGTGATTTTCCTCCCCCTCCCTGTCTCTTCCTCTGCCTCTCTCTTCCCATCTCCTTCCTCCTCATCCTCCGATCCCCTCCTCTCCTTCCTCCCATTCCCCTCCTTCTCCACCCCTCACCTTCCTATCTCCTCTCCCACCCTCTCAATCTCAGCATACTCCCACTTCGCACCACTAGGGCAGACATTGTGGAGCGACAGAAGGATACTGATTAAATGTAGTGAGCTGCACCATAGTCAAACAATTGAGATACTGTCTCTCCCTCTCTACATTTTGATGCAAATATTGACACTGATTCTCCCAATGAACCCTCTACCGAGACAAAGCGAACAAAGATGGTTATTTGTCTTTAACAAGCAGCTCACAGCATGGGCACCTCTAATGGGTAGTCTTGTGACACTGTGAATGTCCCCTGTGTCAACACTGAACTGTACCCTTCACTGAGTGACAATCTAATCAGGAGAGCATTTGTCAAGAATGAGGAATTACAGCTTCCTCTGTTTACACATGGCCATGTTTGTCAAAGCATTCGATCCCCACCAGGATCAATCACCTTTCACTAGTCTAGTCCTGGGGCATCAAACTGGGCGCTCAATGAATCTCACGTCAGCTCCCAGCTGGCAAGAGTTCCATTGGGCCAAACGAGGGCATAATGGAGGGGATTTCCAGGATAGCTGCGAACTCCCCCAGACACACCCTGAAATGTAGGCATGACAGGGGAAGACTCAACCCCAACCCCATCCCCCACCCCAACTGCAATCACAGAATCATAGAAAGTTACGGCACAGAAGGAGGCCATTCGGCCCATTGTGTCCTTGCCGTCCAATGAAGAGCTATCCAGCTTAATCCCACTTTCCAGCACTTGGTCCATAGCCCTGCAAGTTACGGCACTTCAAGTACTTTTTAAATGAGTTGAGGGTTTCTTTCTTTACCACCCTTTCAGGCAGTGAGTTCCAGACCCCCACCACCCTCTGGGTGAAAAAATATATCCTCAGTTCCCCTCTCTTCCTTCTACCAATTACTTTAAATCTATGCCCCATGGTCACTGACCCCTCTGCTAAGGGAAATAGAGTGGATAGGAAGGACCTATCTAGTCCCATCATAATTTTATATACCTTAATTAAGACTCCCCTCAGCCTCCTTTGTTCCAAAGAAAACAACCCCAGCCTATCCAATCTTTTCTCATAGCTAAAATTCTCCAGCCCCGGCAACATCCTTGTAAATCTCCTCTGTACCCTCTCTAGTGCAATCATATCTTTCCTGTAATGTGGTGACCAGAACTGTACACAGTACTCAAGCTGTGGCCTAACCAATGTTTTATGCAGTTCTAGAATAACCTCCCTGCTCTTATATTCCATGCCTCGGCTAATAAAGGAAAGTATCCTGTATGCCTTTTTAACCACCTTATCTACCTGTCCTGCTACCTTCAGGGATCTGTGGACATGCACTCCAAGGACCCTCACTTCCTCTACATCTCTCAGTATCCTCCCGTTTATTGTGTATTCCCTTGCCTTGTTTGCCCTCCCCAAATGCATCACCTCACACTTCTCTGGATTGAATTCCATTTGCTATTTTTCTGCCCACCTGACAGTCCACTGATATCTTCCTGCAGTCTACAGCTTTCCTCCTCACTATCAACGACATGGTTCATTTTTGTATCATTTACAAACTGCTAGATCAAGCCCCCCACATTCAAGTCCAATCATTAATATATACCACAAAAAGCAAGGGACTAATTCTGAGCCTTGCGTGACCCCACTGGAAGCAGCCTTCCAGTCACAAAAACACCCGTCAACCATTACCCTTTGCGTCCTGCCACTGAGCAAATTTTGGATCCAACTAACCACTTTCCCTTGGATCCCATGGGCTTTTACTTTTTTGACCAGTCTGCCATGTGGGACCTTGTCAAAAGCCTTGCTAAAATCCATGTACACTACAACAAACGCATTGCCCTCATCGATCCTCCTTGTCTGATAACTTGATTGAATTTTTTGAGCAAGTAACATGACCTTCCTTTAAGAAATCCATGGTGACCTGTCCTTGATTACTCCGTGCCTTTCTAAACGATGTTTTATGCTGTCCCTCAGCATCGATTCCAATAATTTACAATTTATAGGCTGAAGGTGGTTGGCAAAAGAACCAAAGGTGACATGAGGAAAAACATTTTTACACGGCGAGTGTTTAGGATCTGGAATGCACTGCCCGAGGGGGTGGTGGAGGCAGATGTAATCATGGCCTTCAGAAGGGAACTGGATAAGTATTTGAAAGGAAAAAATTTGCAGGGCTATGGGGAAAAGGCGGGGGAGTGGGACAAGCTGGATTGTTCTTGCATAGAGCCGGCACGGACTCGATGGGCTGAATAGCCTCCTTCTGTGCTGTAACCTATGATTCTATGATTTGTCCACCACCGAGGTTAGACTGACTGGCCTATAATTACTCGGTATATCTCTTTCTCCCTTTTTAAGCAACGGTACAACGTTAGCAGTCCTCCAATCCTCCGGCACCACAGCTGTAGCCAGGGAAGATTGGAAAATGATGGTCAGAGCCTCTGCTATTTCCTCCCTTGCTTCTCTTAACAGCCTGGGATACATTTCATCCGGGCCTGGCGATTTATCTATTTTCAAAGATGCTAACTCCTTTAATACTTCCTTTCTCACTATGTTTATCCCATCCAATATTTCACACTCCTCCTCCTCAACTACAATGACTGCATCATCCCCCTCTTTTGTGAAGACAGATGCAAAGTATTCATTAAGAACCATACCCACATCTTCCGCCTCCACACATAGGTCACCTTTTTGGTCTCCAATAGGCCCTACTCTTTCCTTAGTTATCCTTTTGCTCTTTACATAATTATAAAACATCTTTGGGTTTTCCTTAATTTTACTTGCCAGTATTTTTTCACACCCTCTATTTCCTTTTTAATTTCACCCCTGCACTTTCTATACTCCTCTAGGCTTTCTGCAGTATTGAGCTCTTAGTGTCTGACATAAGCTTCCCTTTTTCTGCCTTATCTTACCCTGTATGCTCCTTGTCATCCAGGGGGCTCTAGATTTGGCAGTCCCACCCTTTTTCTTTGTGGGAACATGTTTACTCTGAACCCCTTGAATGCCTCCCACTGCTCTGACACTGATTTACCTTCAAGTAGCTGTTTCCAGTCCACTTTTGCTAAATCACTTCTCAGCTTAGTAAAATTGGCCTTTCCCCAATTTAGAACTCTTACTCCTGTTCTATCTTTGTCCTTTTCCATAACTATGCTAAATCTAACTGAATTGTGATCACTACCACCAAAATGCTCTCCCACTGATACTCCTTCCACCTGCCCAGCTTCATTTCCTAAAACCAAATCCAGAACTGCACCCCCCCACCCCTCTTGTTGGGCTTGCTACGTGCTGGCTAAAAAAGTTCTCCTGAATGCAACTGAACAATTCTGCGCCTTCTATGCCTTTTGTACTTGGAATGTAAACGGGGTGCAAGTCCGATGGATCCTGGATTGGCCTGAAATTCTACCCTCCCCACTGTCAGACAATCCACCTACTGTCCTCCCTCTGACTGCTGGAGCTTTGCCCCCAGTGCCTTTCTCTATTTTATAATGCTACCTTTCTGTCTTGCTCCTTATAAAGTTCTAGGTATGGCAGTGTATTGGTTATGGGACTAGGCTAGCAACCACAATGTCGTGAGTTCAAATCCCAACCGAGCAAGTTATCAAATTGAATTTATAAAAATTAGTGGGCTAGCATTAGGATGTGAAAATGGCCATGAAAGCAGCTGGATTGTTGTCAAAAAACCCAACTTAATGTCCTCCTGGGAAGGGAACCTGTCACCCCTACCTGGTCTGGCCGACATATAACTCCAATCCCACACTATGTGGTTGACTTCGGGATGGGCAATAAATGCTGCCTTGCCAGTCCGACACACATCCCAAGAACAAATTAACAATATGGTTCCCCACACTGGACTCTCTACTCTCGACAGAGTAGATCGAGAGAAACTGTTCCCATTGCCGGAAGGGTAAAGAACCAGAGGACAAAGATTTAAGGTGATTGGCAAAAAAAACAAAAGGTGACACGAGGAAAAACTTCTTTTTTTTTTATAAACACAGCGAGTGGTTGGGATCTGGAATGCACTGCCTGAGGGGGTGGTGGAGGCAGATTCAATCATGGCCTTCAAAAGGGAACTGGATAAGTACTTGAGAGGAAAATATCTGCAGGGCTAGGGGGGATAGGGTGGGGGAGTGGGACTAGCTGGATTGCTCTTGCATAGAGCCAGCACGGACTCGATGGGTCGAATGGCCTCCTTCCGTGCTGTTACCTTTCTATGATTCTATGATTTAACATACTCTTCAATCCCCTTCATCCTCACTGTTCTGATCAAGACTCACCTCACTGTTTCCCAGTCTAGCCCATTGACTCCCAGCCCCTAAAAACTCGAACTCCCTCAGTCTTTTCTCACCTCCCCAAACAAGATACATAGGAACAGGAGTAGGCCATTCAACCCCTCGAGCCTGTTCCGCCATTCAATTAGATCGTGGCTGATCTGTATCTTTACTTCATCTTACCAGCCATGGTTCCATAACCACTAATACCCTTGCCTAACAAAAAACGATCAATCTCAGTTTTGAAACTGTCAACTGACCCCCAGCCTTAACAGATTTTTGGGGGAACAGTTTTCAGATTTCCACTACCCTCTGTGTGAAGAATTGCTTCCTGACATCACCCCCAAACGGCCCAGCTCTAATTTTAATGGCGGGGTGAGACTGCTCGCTATTAGCACCAACCTTGAATTTACTTTCTCTTTGGCCTCCTTCTCTTTGCCACATCCCTGTACATATTTTAGTTCAGAGCAACCAATTCAGAAAAGTGCTTAATGTTGACTGGGAAGCTGGTGACAGATAATGTGTGAGAAGAACCAAAGTATAAATCTCAGCAGAGCACAGGCCCCAGTGGAGTCTGTCAAAGGAAACATACACAGATTTGACTTGACAGGCTGTGACATTGTTCAAAGTGGCTCTTAAAAAAAACAGTTGGCTTTTTTCAGACGGTCTCCAGTGGAGAGTTGAACAATATGAACAGCAGCTGGTTTGAGTCCCCAGACTGTTAATACTGCAATAGACAAAGCATAAGAACACATAAAAGAAAAATCAGTCCTCCCTCTCCTTTGCTGTTTTTTCATCCTCTCTTCCTTGCCTCTGGAGTCCTTTTTTCATAGAATAGAATGGTTACGGCACAGAAGGAGGCCATTTGGCCCATCAAGCCTGTGCCGGCTCTTTCAAGAGCAATCCAGCTAGTCCCACTCCCCCGCCCTTTCCCCATAGTCCTACAAATTTTTTCCCTTCAAGTACTTATCCAATTCCCTTTCGGGCAGCGCATTCCAGATCATAACCACTCGCTGCGTAAAAACTCGCTGAGATTTTCCTCATGTCACCTTTGGTTCTTTTGCCAATTACCTTACTTCACTTACCTCACTTTCCCATCTTTGTTGTTATCTGTCTTTCTTTTTATCTCCTCTCCCCATTCTCTTTATCTTGTCTGTTCCTTCTTTCTTTCTTCCTCTCCCCACCTCTTCTTTCCATTGCTAGTTTTTCTAAGTTGACACGCATGTCCGTAATGCAGCAAGGCCTGAGAAAGGTTAAGTAGGACTTCATTGATCAAAAAGTTAACAGGTTCCCCTGCTGGGTCATTGGATTAGCTACACACTGCATAAACTCAATCAGGAAGGTTCCAGCTTCAATCCCTGGCCTGTCTTTTATTTCACAGAACAGAATCATAGAAAGTTATGGCACAGATGGAGGCCATTCAGCCCATTGCATCCACGCCAGCCAAAAGAGAGCTATCCAGCTTAATCCCACTTTCCAGCACTTGGTCCGTAGCCCTGTAGGTTACGGCACTTATCCAAGTACTTTTTAAATGAGTTGAGGGTTTCTGCCTCTACCACCCTTTCAGGCAGTGAGATGCAGACACCCACTGCACTCTGGGTAAAAAAAATTCTCCTCAGCTCCCCTCCAATCCTTCTACCAATTACTTTAAATCTATGCCCTCTGGTCACTGATCCCTCTGCTAAGAGAAATAGGTCCTCCCTATCCACTCTATCTAGGCCCCTCATATTTTAATACACCTCAATTAAATCTCCCCTCAGCCTCCTTTGTCCAAAGAGAACAACCCCAGCCTACCCAATCTTTTCTCATAGCTAAAATTCTCCAGCCCTGGCAACATCCTCGTAAATCTCCTCTGTACCCTCTCTAGTGCAATCACGTCTTTCCTGTAATGTGGTGACCAGAGTTGTGCACAGTACTCAAGCTGTGGCCGAACCAATGTTTTATACAGTTCCAGCATAACCACACAGCTCTTATATTCTATGCCTCAGCTAATAAAGGAAAATATCCTGTATGCCTTTTTGACCACCTTATCTACCTGTCCTGCTACCTTCAGGGATCTGTGGACATGCACTCCAAGGTCCCTCACTTCCTCTACACATCTCAGCATCCTCCCATTTCTTGTGTATTCCCTTGCCTTGTTTGCCCTCCCCAAATGCATTACCTCACACTTCTCTGGATTGAATTCCATTTGCTACTTTTCTGCCCACCTGACCAGTCCATTGATATCTTCCTGCAGTCCACAGCTTTCCTCCTCACTATCAACCACACGGACAATTTTTGTATCATCTGCAAACTTCTTAATCATGCCCCCTACATTTAAGTCTAAATCATTAATATATACCACAAAAAGCAAGGGACCTAGTACTGAGCCTTGCGGGACCCCACTGGAAACAGCCTTCCAGTCGCATAAACACCCGTCAACCGTTACCCTTTGCTTCCTGCCACCGAGCCAATTTTGGATCCAACTAGCCACTTTCCCTTGGATCCCATGGGCTTTTACTTTTTTGACTAGTCTGCCATGTGGGACCTTGTCAAAAGCCCTGCTAAAATCCAAGTACACTACATCAAACATGTTACCTTCATCGACCCTCCTTATTACCTCAAAAAATTCAATCAAGTCAGTCAGACATGACCTTCCCTTAAGAAATCTGACTGTCCTTGATTGGTCCGTGCCTTTCTAAATGACGACTTATGCTGGCCCTCAAAATTAATTCCAATAATTTGCCCACCACCGAGGTTAGACTGACTAACCTATAATTACTCGGTCTATCTCTTTCTCCCTATTTAAACAACTGTACAATGTTTATTAAACTATTAAATCTTCTCTTAACCTTCTGCTCTCAGGAGAACAACCCCAGTTTTTCAATTCTCTCCACGTAACTTAAGTTTTTCATCCCTGGAATCACTCTAGTAAATCTCTTCTGCATCCTCTCCAAGGCCTTGACATCCTTCCTAAAGTGTGGTGCCCAGAATTGGACACAATACTCCAGCTGGGGCTCAACCAGTGTTTAATAAAGGTTTAGCATAACTTCCTTGCTTTTGAATTCTGTGCCTCTATTTATAAAGCCCAGGATCCCATATGCCCTTTTAACAGCCTTCTCAACTTGTCCTGCCACCAAAATTTGTGTACGTACAGCCCCTTTAAAATTGTATCATTTAGTTTATATTCCCTCTCCTCATTCTTCCAACCAAAATAAATTACTTCTCGCCGTTAAATTTCATCTGCCATTTGTCTGCCCATTTCACCAATCTATCTATGTCCTCCTGAAGTCTGTTACTATCCTCCACATTGTGAACTACATTCCCGAGTTTTGTGTCATCTGCAAACTTTGAAATTATACCCTCTACACCCAAGTCCAGGTCATTAATATATATCAAAAAGAGCAGTGGTCCTAATACTGACCCCTGGGGAACACACTGTATATTTCCCTCCAGTCTGAAAAGCAACCGTTCACCACTACTCTCTGCTTTCTGTCCCTTAGTCAATTTCGTATCCATGCAGCCACTGCCCCTTTAATTCCATGGGCCTCAATTCGCTCTACCAGTTTGTACACAGTTCACTAATCCATTTCTGAGTCTCTATCTGGTTCGTATTTTTACTTTTCCTCTTCTGAAGGTACTGGGTTCCGGTCCCATGTGCCAGCCATTATCTCATTCAACTGGCGATTCCTCACTGCCCAACTCGACACACTACGTGCTGGATACAAAAAAGATTTGTATTTATATAGCTTCTTTCACGACTTCAGGATGTCCTAAAGTGCTTTATAGCCAATGGAGTACTTTTGAAATGTAGTCAATGTTGTAATGTAGGAAACGCTGCAGCCACTTTCACAAAGCAAGGTTCCAAAAACAGCAATGTAATAATGACCAGATAATCTGTATTTTTAGTGATGTTGGTTGAGGGATAAATATTGGCCAGGACACCGGGGAGAACTCCCCTGCTCTTCTTTGAAATAGTGCCATGGGATCTTTTACGTCCAACCTGAAAGAGCAGACAGGGCCCTTGGTTTAACTTCTCATTCAATGGACAGCACCTCTGACAGTGCAGCACTCCCTCAGTACAGCTTTGAAGTAGTAGCCTGGATTTTGTGCTCAAGTCTCTGAAGTGGGACTTGAACCCACAACCTTCTGACTCAGAGGAAAAAATGCTACTCACCAAGCCACAGCTGACTCTAATACAGACACTTACTTTGTGACTGTAGTAAAGTCCACCTTTGTTAATCCTTACCTCATCCAAGTACACGCGAGGATAATAAATAGCAATGCGATCACTTGTCTAACAGGATGTATGATCAGGCATTTGAAGCATTAGACATGTTCGCCTAACGTTGATTCTGAAGTGACAAGATTACAAGCAAAATACAATGAAGTACAATCCAAGTCTCCTGGAATCTGCTATGGTAAATTCAGCTACCACGAATGTACTGCTCCTCTCCGATGTGGCCCACTCTGCTCACTCCTCTCACACATTCCAAGGGCCTTTCATTATCACACATTCCCTGCCTACATTCTCAGGTCCTTCCAGCTGGATCATTCTTCCTACTCTGTACCACATGCTCTCAGGGCCTGGTGTTAGACCTCACCGTCCTAACCTTATCACGAACTCCGGGGGCTTACTGTTGGATTCTCCTGCCTTTCCCCTACCACAAGTTCCTGGGCTTTGCTCCCCTGCTCTTTCCTTATCACACTCCCTGCCCACATTCTGAGGTCCTGTCAGTGTCTACTCCATATCCAATATTCATAGAATCATAGAATCATAGAAGTTACAACATGGAAACAGGCCCTTCGGCCCAACATGTCCATGTCGCCCAGTTTATACCACTAAGCTAGTCCCAATTGCCTGCACTTGGCCCATATCCCTCGATACCCATCTTCCCCATGTAACTGTCCAAATGCTTTTTAAAAGACAAAATTGTACCCGCCTCTACTACTGCCTCTGGCAGCTCGTTCCAGACACTCACCACCCTTTGAGTGAAAAAATTGCCCCTCTGGATCCTTTTGTATCTCTCCCCTCTCACCTTAAATCTGTGCCCCCTCGTTATAGACTCCCCTACCTTTGGGAAAAGATTTTGACTATCGACCTTATCTATGCCCCTCATTATTTTATAGACTTCTATAAGATCACCCCTTAACCTCCTACTCTCCAGGGAATAAAGTCCCAGTCTGTCTAACCTCTCCCTGTAAGTCAAACCATCAAGTCCCGGTAGCATCCTAGGAAATCTTTTCTGCACTCTTTCTAGTTTAATAATATCCTTTCTATAATAGGGTGACCAGAACTGTACACAGTACTCCAAGTGTGGCCTCACCAATGCCCTGTACAACTTCAACAAGACATCCCAACTCCTGCATTCAATGTTCTGACCAATGAAACCAAGCATGCTGAATGCCTTCTTCACCACCCTATCCACCTGTGACTCCACTTTCAAGGAGCTATGAATCTGTACTCCTAGATCTCTTTGTTCTATAACTCTCCCCAACGCCCTACCATTAACGGAGTAGGTCCTGGCCCGATTCGATCTACCAAAATGCATCACCTCACATTTATCTAAATTAAACTCCATCTGCCATTCATCGGCCCACTGGCCCAATTTATCAAGATCCCGTTGCAATCCTAGATAACCTTCTTCACTGTCCACAATGCCACCAATCTTGGTGTCATCTGCAAACTTACTAACCATGCCTCCTAAATTCTCATCCAAATCATTAATATAAATAACAAATAACAGCGGACCCAGCACCGATCCCTGAGGCACACCGCTGGACACAGGCATCCAGTTTGAAAAACAACCCTCGACAACCACCCTCTGTCTTCTGTCGTCAAGCCAATTTTGTATCCAATTGGCTACCTCACCTTGGATCCCATGAGATTTAACCTTATGTAACAACCTACCATGCGGTACCTTGTCAAATGCTTTGCTGAAGTCCATGTAGACCACGTCTACTGCACAGCCCTCATCTATCTTCTTGGTTACCCCTTCAAAAAACTCAATCAAATTCGTGAGACATGATTTTCCTCTCACAAAACCATGCTGACTGTTCCTAATTAGTCCCTGCCTCTCCAAATGCCTGTAGATCCTGTCCCTCAGAATACCCTCTAACAACTTACCCACTACAGATGTCAGGCTCACCGGTCTGTAGTTCCCAGGCTTTTCCCTGCCGCCCTTCTTAAACAAAGGCACAACATTTGCTACCCTCCAATCTTCAGGCACCTCACCTGTAGCGGTGGATGATTCAAATATCTCTGCTAGGGGACCCGCAATTTCCTCCCTAACCTCCCATAACGTCCTGGGATACATTTCATCAGGTCCCGGAGATTTATCTACCTTGATGCGCGTTAAGACTTCCAGCACCTCCCTCTCTGTAATATGTACACTCCTCAAGACATCACTATTTATTTCCCCAAGTTCCCTAACATCCATGCCTTTCTCAACCGTAAATACCGATGTGAAATATTCATTCAGGATCTCACCCATCTCTTGTGGTTCCGCACTTAGATGACCTTGTTGATCCTTAAGAGGCCCTACTCTCTCCCTAGTTACCCTTTTGCCCTTTATGTATTTGTAGAAGCTCTTTGGATTCACCTTTGCCTGATCTGCCAAAGCAATCTCATATCCCCTTTTTGCCCTCCTGATTTCTCTCTTAACTCTACTCCGGCAATCTCTATACTCTTCAAGGGATCCACTTGATCCCAGCTGCCTATGCATGTCATATGCCTCCTTCTTATTTTTGACTAGTGCCTCAATCTCCCGAGTCATCCAAGGTTCCCTACTTCTACCAGCCTTGCCCTTCACTTTATAAGGAATGTGCTTACCCTGAACCCTGGTTAACACACTTTTGAAAGCCTCCCACTTACCAGACGTCCCTTTGCCTGCCAACAGACTCTCCCAATCAACTTCTGAAAGTTCCTGTCTAATACCATCAAAATTGGCCTTTCCCCAATTTAGAATTTTAACTTTTGGGCCAGACCTATCCTTCTCCATAGCTATCTTAAAACTAATGGAATTATGATCACTGGTCCCAAAGTGATCCCTCACTAACACTTCTGTCACCTGCCCTTCCTTATTTCCCAAGAGGAGGTCAAGTTTTGCCCCCTCTCCAGTCGGGCCATCCACATACTGAATGAGAAATTCCTCCTGAATACACTCAACAAATTTCTCTCCATCCAAGCCCCTAATGCTATGGCTGTCCCAGTCAATGTTGGGAAAGTTAAAGTCCCCTACTATTACCACCCTATTTTTCTTGCAGCTGTCTGTAATCTCCTTACATATTTGCTCCTCAATTTCCCGTTGACTATTTGGGGGTCTGTAGTACAATCCTATCAAAGTGATCTCTCCCTTCTTATTTTTCAGTTCTACCCATATGGACTCAGTGGGCGAACCCTCGGATATATCCCCTCTCACTACTGCCGTGATGTTCTCCCTAATCAAGAACGCAACTCCCCCTCCTCTCTTACCTCCTGCTCTATCTTTCCTATAGCATCTGTACCCTGGAACATTGAGCTGCCAGTCCTGCCCCTCCCTTAGCCATGTTTCAGTAATAGCTATAACATCCCAGTCCCATGTACCCATCCATGCCCTGAGTTCATCTGCCTTGCCCATCAGACTTCTTGCATTGAAATAAATGCAGTTTAATCTAGACTTCCCTTGGTCTTTGCCCTGCTTTCTCAGACCATCTGTCCGGTCATGTTCTGTACACTCTCCCTTACTGCCTTTTGTTTCTGTCACCACTTTATTTCCCACTGACTTCCTGCATCGGTTCCCATCCCCCTGCCACATTAGTTTAAACCCTCCCCAACAGCACTGGCAAACACTCCCCCTAGGACATTGGTTCCAGTCCTGCCCAGATGCAGACCGTCCAATTTGTACTGGTCCCACCTCCCCCAGAACCGGTTCCAATGGCCCAGGAATTTGAATCCCTCCAGCTTGCACCATCTCTCAAGCCACGTATTCATCTTAGCTATCCTGTCATTCCTACTCTGACTAACCCGTGGCACTGGTAGCAATCCTGGGATTACTACCTTTGAGGTCCTACTCTTTAGTTTAACTCCTAACTCCCTAAATTCAGCTTGTAGGACCTCATCCTGTTTTTTACCTATATCGTTGGTGCCTATATGCACCACGACAACTGGCTGTTCACCCTCCCCCTCCAGAATGTCCTGCAGCCGCTCCGAGACATCCTTGACCCTTGCACCAGGGAGGCAACATACCATCCTGGAGTCTCGGTTGCGTCCGCAGAAACGCCTGTCTATTCCCCTTACAATCGAGTCCCCTATCACTATAGCTCTGCCAATCTTTTTCCTGCCCTCCTGTGCAGCAGAGCCAGCCACGGTGCCATGAACCTGGCCACTGCCACCTTCCCCTGGTGAGTCATCTCCGCCAACAGTATCCAAAACGGTATACCTGTTTTGGAGGGAGATGACCGCAGGGGACCCCTGCACTGCCTTCCTACTCTTCCTCTGTCTGTTGGTCACCCATTCACTATCTCCCTCAGTAATTTTTATCTGCGGTGTGACCAACTCACTGAACGTGCTATCCACGACTTTCTCAGCATCGCGGATGCTCCAAAGTGAGTCCATCCGCAGCTCCAGAGCCGTCAAGCGGTCAAACAATAGCTGCAGCTGGACACACTTCCCGCAGGTGAAGGAATCAGGGATACTGGAAGGAGCCCTGAATTCCCACATCCCACAAGAGGAACATGACACGGCGCTGGGATCTCCTGCCATGACTTAACCCTTAAATTAGCTTAAGAACAACTACAATGTCAAGAGAAAAAAAAAGGAAAGAAAAACTACTTACCACTCCCTTTAAGGAGTTTACTCCTTTAAATTGTTCTCAATTTAGAGAATGTTAACTACACTGGGGACCTTGATTCACTAAAAAATAAACGCTACTTCCTATAAGACCTGCAGACCTTCCCTTTCCTTTTACTTCAGTTACTGCAGATAAGGAGAAATACTCACCTGAACCTACTCACCAATCAGGTGCCTCCCCTGTGTCGCGTCCCGATCTGATTCCTGACGTCACTTCGAACTCGGTCGCAGCTCCGCTCGGCTCCTCTCAGCGCTCTGAAATCCCGCCTTTTATCGGACGCTCCCTCCGCTCGGCTCGGCTCCTCTCAGCTGTTCTCAGCGCTCTGAAATCCCGCCTTTTATCGGACGCTCCCTCCGCTCGGCTCGGCTCCTCTCAGCGCTCTGAAATCCCGCCTTTTATCGGATGCTCCCTCCGCTCGGCTCGGCTCCTCTCAGCTGTTCTCAGCGCTCTGAAATCCCGCCTTTTATCGGACGCTCCCTCCGCTCGGCTCGACTCCTCTCAGCGCTCTGAAATCCCGCCTTTTATCGGACGCTCCCTCCGCTCGGCTCGGCTCCTCTCAGCTGCACTCAGCGCTCTGAAATCCCGCCTTTTATCGGACGCTCCCTCCACTCGGCTCGGCTCCTCTCAGCTGTTCTCAGCGCTCTGAAATCCCGCCTTTTATCGGACGCTCCCTCCGCTCGGCTCGGCTCCTCTCAGCGCTCTGAAATCATCACACATTCCCTGGGATCTATTACTGGATCCCACTGCATTTTCTCCATCACACATTCCCTGGGATCTATTACTTATTTTTTTTATTAATTCATGGGATGTGGGCATCGCTGGCAAGGCCAGCATTTATTGCCCATCCCTAATTGCACTTCAGAAGGTGATGGTGAACCGCTGCAGTCCGTGTGGTGACGGTTCTCCCACAGTGCTATTAGGTAGGGAGTTCCAGGATTTTGACCCAGCGACAACGAAGGAACGACGATATATTACCATGTTGGGATGGTGTGTGACTTGGAGGGGAACGTGCAGGTAATGTTGATCCCATGTGCCTGCTGCCCTTGTCCGAGAAGGCAGCGGATTTGGGAAGTGCTGTCGAAGAAGCCTTGGCGAGTTGCTGCAGTGCATCTTGTGGATGGCACACACTGCAGCCACTGTGCAGCGGAGGTGAAAGAGTGAACGTTTAGGGTGGTGGATGGGGTGCCAATCAAGCAGGCTGCTTTGTCCTGGATGGTGTCGAGCTTCTGGAGTGTTGTTGGAGCTGCACTCATCCAGGCAAGTGGGGAGTATTCCATCACAATCCTGACTTGTGCCTTGTAGATGGTGGAAAGGCTTTGGGGAGTCAGGTGGTGAGTCACTCGCCGCAAAATACCCAGCCTCTGACCTGCTCTTGTAGCCACAGTATTTATATGGCTGGTCCAGTTAAGTTTCTGGTCAATGGTGACCTCCAGGATGTTGATGGTGGCTGATTCGGCGATGGTAATGCCATCGAATGTCAAGGGGAGGTGGATAGTCTCTCTCTTGTTGGAGATGGTCATTGCTTGGCACTTGTCTGGCGTGAATGTTACTTGCCACTTATCAGCCCAAGCCTGGATGTTGTCCAGGTTTTGCTGCATGCAGGCACGGACTGCTTCATTATCTGAAGGCTTGCGAATGGAACTGAACACTGTGCAATAATCAGCAAACATCCCCATTTCTGACCTTATGATGGAGGGAAGGTCATTGATGAAGCAGCTGAAGATGGTTGGACCTAGGACACTGCCCTGAGGAACTGCCTGTAGCAATGTCCTGGGGCTGAGATGATTGTCTTCCTTTGTGCTCGGTTTGACTCCAGCCATGGGAGAGTTTTCCCACCGATTTTCACTGACTTCAATTTTACTAGGGCTCCTTGGTGCCACACTCGGTCAAATGCTGTCTTGATGTCAAGAACAGTCACTCTCACCTCACCTCTGGAATTCAGCTCTTTTGTCCATGTTTGGACCAAGGCTGCAATGAGGTCTGGAGCCGAGTGGTCCTGGTGGAACCCAAACTGAGCATCGGTGAGCAGGTTATTGGTGAGTAAGTGCCGCTTGATAGCACTGTCAACGACACCTTCCATCACTTTGCTGATGATTGAGAGTAGACTGATAGGGCGGTAATTGACTGGATTGGATTTGTCCTGCTTTTTGTGGACAGGACGTACCTGGGTAATTTTCCCACATAGTCGGTTAGATGCCAGTGTTGTAGGCACGGCTAGTTCTGGAGCACAAGTCTTCAGCACTACAGCCGGGATGTTGTCGGGGCCCATAGCCTTTGCTGTATCCAGTGCACTCAGCCGTTTCTTGATATCACGTGGAGTGAATCAAATTGGCTGAAGACTGGCTTCTGTGACGGTGGGGATATCGGGTGGAGGCAGAGATGGAACATCCACTCGGCACTTCTGGCTGAAGATGGTTGCAAACGCTTAAGCCTCGTCTCTTGCACTCGTGCTGGGCTCTGCCATCATTGAAGAAGGGGATGTTCACAGAGCCTCCTCCTCCCGTTAGTCGTTTAATTATCCACCACCATTCACGACTGGATGTGGCAGGACTGCAGAGCTTTGATCTGATACCGGATCCCACTGCTCTTTTCCCATCACACATTTCCCAGGATCTATTATTGGATCCCACTGCTCTTTCCCCATCACACATTTCCCAGGGTCTATTACTGGATCCCATTGCTCTTTCCCCAGGGTCTATTACTGGATCCCATTGCTCTTTCCCCAGGGTCTATTACTGGATACTGTTGCTCTTTCCCCAGGATCTTTTACTGGATCCCACTGCTCTTTCCTCATCACAGATATCCTCTTTGACCAAAATGAAATATCCATTACCTGGGCATTGCTAACATAACACCTTGTGGATGAAAGGGAGCCAGCAAAGACAGAACACGGAGATAGTGATGGAATGGGCCAAGATATTATTGGCCTGATTTCATCAGCCTGATGTGACTGTAGACTCTCTGAGCTCATTCCTCAGGGAGTCCATACTCTGTGTCAATCTCCCTGCACATCAGGAGCTGACAATCTAAATTAATTCCACTCCAGTATAATCAGATAATGAGGCTGAATCAAAAATTGCAGGAGCAGGCAGAGATTCCAAGCTCAAATCTTCAAATGTTGGCAATGGTACAACATATTCACAGAATCATTCAGCACAGAAGGGGGCCATTTGGCCCGTCTTGCTTCTGCCAGCTCTTTGAAAGAGCTATCCAATTAGTCCCACGCCCCTGCTCTTTCCTCATGGCTCCGCAAATTTTTCCTTTTTAAGTGTTTATCCAACTCCCTATTGAAATCTATTGAATCTGCTTCCACCACCCTTTCAGGCAGAGCATTCCAGATCATAACAACTCGACGTGTAAAAAAATTTCTCCTCATCTCCCCAATGGTTTTTTTGCCAATTACCTTAAATCTGTGTCCTCTGGTTACCAATCCCCCTCCCAGTGGAAACAGTTTGTCCGTATCTAGTTTATCAAAACTCTTCATGATTTTGAACATCTCGATTAAATCTCCCCTTAACCTTCCCTGCTCTAAGAAGAACAACCCCAGCTTAGAACATAAAAACATAAGAGATAAGAGCAGGAGTAGGCCATTTGGCCCTTCGAACCTGCTCCGCCATTCAATGAGATCATGACCGATCTGATTCTGGCCTCAACTCCACTTTCCCGCCTGTTCCCCATATCCTTTGACTCCCTTGCTGATCAAAAATTTGTCTAACTCAGCCTTGAATATACTCAATGACTCAGCCTCCACTGCTCTTTGGGGCAAAGAATTCCAAAGGTTCACAACCCTCAGAATAAATTTCTTCTCATCTCTGTCTTAAATGGGTGACTCCTTATTCTGAGACTATTCCCCCTAGTTCTAGATTCCCCTAGGGGGGGAAACATCCTCTCAGCATTTACCCTGTCAAGCCCCATCAGAATCTTATGTTTGAATAAGATCTCCTCTCATTCTTCTAATCGCGAGTGAGTATAGACCCAACCTGTTCAATCTTTCCTCATAAGACAACCCTTCCATACCCGGAATCAACCGAGTGAACCTTCTCTGAACCACCTCCAATACAAGTATATCCTTCCTTAAATAAGGGGATCAAAACTATACGCAGTACTCCAGGTGTGGTCTCACCAGCACCCTGTACAGTTGTAGCGTGACTTCCCTGCTTTTATACTCCATCCCCATAGAAATAAAGGCCAATATTCCTTTTGCCTTCCCAATTACCTGCTGCACCTGTATGCTAACTTTTTGTGTTTCGTGTACGAGGACACCCAGATCCCTCTGTACCGCAGCATTCTGTAGTCTTCATTTATGTAATATTTTGCTTTTTTATTCTTCCTACCAAAGTGGACAAGTTCACATTTTCCCACCTTATAGTCCATCTGCCTAATTTTTGCCCACTTGCTTAACCTGACTATATCCCTTAGCAGACATTGTGTCTTCCTCACATCTTACTTCTCCACCTATCTTTGTATCATCAGCAAATTTGGCCACGGTACAGTCGCTTCCTTCATCCAAGTCATTGATATAGATTGTAAATAGTCGAGGCCCCAGCTTCTCCAGTCTCTCCACATAACTGAAACCCCTCATCACTGGTACCGTTCTAGTAAATTGGACCTATTAGATCATTTCAATTTTTACTCAGAACGTAATTTTGAATTTATTTCTCCACTGATGGGCTCTTCGAGTTGATTTGGCTTTGGCTGAAGCTTCACTTACTGATAGGCATCTTGGCCCTTACTACGGATTCCGGGCACTCCCTATCTCCAGGCCAGCTTGATGACATTTTGGCAATCAACGTTTCCATGTGCCAGAGAGAGCGTTTAATGCTAAATGTAATCCTGGGAGTGGGGGATGGGGGTCGAAGGATATTTAGAAATTCTTTAAGCTTCATCCTTGATATAATCTGAACCCCTCTTAGATTCCAGTCTGTAATTCACGCCCAGGTATCCATTATTCTATTTATAAAATTCCTGAAGCCCTCGATTAGATTCTAGTCGATAAATCACTCCCGGCTATCCAATATGCTATATATAAACCAGGTCAGATGCTGAGAGGTTGTTTCCCCGGCTGGAGAGTCTCGAACTAGAGGGCATAGTCGCAGGACATGGGGTTGGCCATTTAAGACTGAGGTGAGGAGGAATTTCTTCACTCAGAGGGTTGTGAATATTTGGAATTCTCTACCCCAGAGGGCTGTGGGTACTCATTGAGTATATTCAAGGCCGAGATAGATAGTTCTTTGGACTCTAGGGGAATCAAGGGATATGGGGATCGGGCAGGAAAGTGGAGTTGAGGTTGAAGATCAGCCATGATCTTACTGAATGGCGGAGCAGGCTTGAGGGGCCGTATGGCCTACTCCTATATTCCTCTCTATGTTCCTATGTAAATGACAATGTTTTACAAACACCCTTCCAACCTCCCGACAGTCACTTGCCAAAGATAATGTAAATTGATGGGTGTGTAGAAGGAGGATTAACCCTCCTCCCCTCCCCCGCACTGCTCACTGTGGATGGTGGGTTGCTGTGAGGGGCCAGACCGCTCATTTACATCAGGAGCTCTTTTCAAATCACTTCTACTTTGTTCTCTTGGAAGTGGGAGGATCATCTCCTGTTTAAGATTAATCAGACTTCATCTACCTCGGCCCGAAGCTCTGGATTTCCCTTCCTAAGCCTCTCTGTCTCTCCACCTCCTTTCAGACCCTCCTTAAAACCTCTTTGACAAGCTTTTGGTCACCTGTCCTAATATCTCCTTACACGGCTCAGTGTCAAATGCTGTCTGATTTCACTCCTGTGATGCGCCTTGGGACGTTTTACTACATTAAAAAGGTGCTATATAAATGCAAGTTGTTGTTGGTGTTGTAGGTAGGTCCTGGGGAGAGGGGGAGGGGGCAGGGAATCAGAGGGAGGGAGGCAAGCCTGGGCCAGCAGCAGCCCACAGTATCATTGTGGACACAGGGGGAGCACTCTACACAACAACAACGTTGGAAATGTTTTGTGGCCGTTTTTTTTTGAGCAACCTCACGAAGTGCCTTTAAGCGCCCACGATCTGGGACAAGGCGGAGCCTCCACTGTGCAAGCTCCGATTTGCTCGCCCATTTACAGGTCCGCCTGAATATGGCATTAGGTGGGCCTTGGCCATCGATGGGGTCCCAAGTGCCCACCACCCCACCCCAACCACGACCCTGATGTACAACTCACGGCTGTCCGTTTTTCAGGTGCAAAATGTCAGGCTGTAACTAAACTCTCCTCACAGAGATAGTCCTCCACTGAGGGGAGGGGGGATATTTTTTAAATTTAATCTCGGGCCGCGAGCATTTATTGTTCATCCTGATTGGACGGGCGGACACATACACGCAAATATATATGGGTACGGTAGCAGAGTGGTTATGTTACTGGACTAGTAATCCAGAGGCCTGGACTAATGATCATGAGTTCAAATCCCGCCATGGCAGCTGGGGAATTTAAATTCAATTAATTAAATAAAATCTGGAATAAAAAAAGCTAGTATCAATAATGGTGGCCATGAAACCATTGGATTGTCATAAAAACCCATCTGGTTCACTAATGTCCTTTAGGGAAGGAAACCTGCCTTCCATACCCGGTCTGGCCTATTTGACTCCAGACCCACAGCAATGTAGTTGATTCTTAACTGCCCTCTGAAATGGCCTAGCAAGCCACTCAGTTGTACAATTTCACTACAGAAAGTCACAATAAGAATAAAACCGGACAGACCACCCAGCATCAGACACGACAGAGGCAAACCAAGCCCAGTCAACCCTGCAAAGTCCTCCTCACTAACATCTGGGGATTTGCCCCAAAATTGGGAGAGCTGTCCCAAAGACTTTCCCAAATTTAAAACTTCTACTCCTGTTCTATCTTTGTCCCTTTCCTTAGCTATGCTAAATCTAACTATTGATCTTAGTCTTGAATATATTCAACGACTGAGAATCCACAGTCTTCTGGGGTAGAGAATTCCAAATATTTACAACCCTCTGAGTGAAGAAATTCCTCCTCATCTCAGTCCTAAATGTCCGAACCCTTACCCTGAGACTATGTCCCCTAGTTCTAGACTCTCCAGTCAGGGGAAACAGCATCTCAGCATCTACCCTGCAAAGTCCTCCTCACTAACATCTGGGGACTTGTGCCAAAACTGGGAGAGCTGTCCCACAGACTCGTCCAGCAACAGCCTGACAGCCATACTCACAGAATCATACCTTTCAGCCAAAGTCCCAGACTCTTCCATCACCATCCCTGGGTATGTCCTGTCCCACCGACAGGACAGACCGACCAGAGGTGGTGGTACAGTGGTACACAGTCAGGAGGAGTGGCCCTGGGAGTCCTCAACATTAGAAGTCTATAAAATAATGAGGGGCATAGATAAGGTCGATAGTCAAAATCTTTTCCCAAAGGTAGGGGAGTCTATAACGAGGGGGCATAGATTTAAGGTGAGAGGGGAGAGATACAAAAGGGTCCAGAGGGGCAATTTTTTCACTCAAAGGGTGGTGAGTGTCTGGAACGAGCTGCCAGAGGCAGTAGTAGAGGCGGGTACAATTTTGTCTTTTAAAAAGCATTTGGACAGTTACATGGGTAAGATGGGTATAGAGGGATATGGGCCAAGTGCAGGCAATTGGGACTAGCTTAGTGGTATAAACTGGGCGACATGGACATGTTGGGCCGAAGGGCCTGTTTCCATGTTGTAACTTCTATGATTCTATGATTCTATGACTCCGGACTCCATGAAATCTCATGGCATCAGGTCAAACATGGGCAAGGAAACCTCCTGCTGATTACCACCTACCGCCCTCCCTCAGCTGATGAATCAGTCCTCCGCCATATTAAGCACCACTTGGAGGAAGCATTGAGGGTAGCAAGGGCACAGAATGTACTCTGGTGGGGGACTTCAATGTCCATCACCAAGAGTGGCTCGGTAGCACCACTACTGAGCGAGCTGGCTGAGTCCTGAAGGACATAGCTGCCAGACTGGGCTTGTGGCAGGTGGTGAGCGAACCAACACGAGGGAAAAATCTGCTTGACCTCGTCCTCACCAATCTGCCTGTCGCAGATGCATCTGTCCATGATGGTATTGGTAGGAGTGACCACCACACAGTCCTTGTGGAGACAAAGTCCCGTTTTCGCACTGAGGACACCATCCAACATGTGTGGCATGACCACCGTGCTAAATGGGATAGATTCAGAACAGATCTAGAAGCTCAAAACTGGGAATCCATGACGCTGTGGGCCATCAGCAGCAGCAGAATTGTATTCCAGCACAATCTGTGACTTCATGGCCTGGCATATTCCTCACTCTACCATTACCAACAAGCCAGGGGATCAACCCTGGTTCAATGAGAGTGTAAAAGAGCATGCCAGGAGCAGCACCAGGCGTATCTAAAAATGAGGTGCCAACCTGGTAAGCAACAACACAGGACTACATGCATGCTAAACAGCGGAAGCAATATGCTACAGACAGAGCTAAGCGATTCCACAACCAACGGATCAGATCAAAGCTCTGCAGTCCTGCCACACCCAGTCGTGATTGGTGGTGGACAATTAAAAACTAACGAGAGGAGGAGACTCCATGAACATCCCCATCCTCAATGATGGCACAGCCCAGCACGTGAGTACAAAAGACAAGCTGAAGCGTTTGCAACCATCTTCAGCCAGAAGTGCCGAGTGGATGATCCATCTCGACCTCCTCCCAATATCCCCATCACAGAAGCCAGTCTTCAGTCAATTCGATTCACTCCACGTAATATCAAGAAATGGCTGAGTACACTGGATACAGCAACGGCTATGGGTCCCGACAACATCCCGGCTGTAGTGCTGAAAACTTGTGCTCCAGAACTAGGCATGCCTCCAGCCAAACTGTTCCAGTACAGCTACAACACTGGCATCTACCCAACAATGTGGAAAATTGCCCAGGTATGTCCTGTCCACAAAAAGCAGGACAAATCCAATCCGGCCAATTACCGCCCCATCAGTCTACTCTCAAGCATCAGCAAAGTGATGGAAGGTGTCGTTGACAGTGCTATCAAGCGGCACTTACTCACCAATAACATGCTCACCGATGCTCAGTTTGGGTCCCGCCAGGACCACTCGGCTCCAGACCTCATTACAGCCTTGGTCCAAACATGGACAAAAGAGCTGAATTCCAGAGGTGAGGTGAGAGTGACTGCCCTTGACATCAAGGCAGCATTTGACCGAGTATGGCACCAAGGAGCCCTAGCAAAATTGAAGTCAATGGGAATCAGGGGGAAAACTCTCCAGTGGCTGGAGTCATACCAAGCCCAAAAGTAAGATGGCAGTGGTTGTTAGAGGCCAATCATCTTAGCCCCAGGACCTTGCTGCAGGTGTTCCCCAGGGCCCAACCATCTTCAGCTGTTTCATCAATGACCTTCCCTCCATCATAAAGGTCAGAAATGGGGATGTTCGCTGATGATTGCACAGTGTTCAGTTCCACTCGCAAGCCCTCAGATAATGAAGCAGTCCGTGCCCGCATGCAGGAAGACCTGGACAACATACAGGTTTGGGCTGATAAGTGACAAGTAACATTCGCGCCAAATAAGTGCCAGGCAATGACCATCTCCAATAAGAGGGTGTCTAATCACCTCCCCTTGACATTCAACGGCATTACCATCGCCAAATCCTCCACAGTCAATAATCCTGGGGGTCACCATTGACCAGAAACTTAACTGGACCAGCCATATAAATACTGTGGCTACAAGAGCAGGTCAGAGGCTGGGTATTCTGCAGCGAGTGACTCACCTCCTGACTCCCCAAAGCCTTTCCACCATCTACAAGGCACAAGTCAGGAGTGTGATGGAATACTCTCCACTTGCTTGGATGAGTGCAGCTCCAACAACACTCAAGAAGTTCGACACCATCCAGGACAAAGCAGCCTGCTTGATTGGCACCCCATCCACCACCTTAAACATTCACTCCCTTCACCACCGGCGCACTGTGGCTGCAGTGTGTACCATCTACAGGATGCACTGCAGCAACTCACCAAGGCTTCTTCGACAGCACCTCCCAAACCTGCGACCTCTACCACCTAGAAGGACAAGGCAGCAAGCACATGGGAACAACACCACCTGCACGTTCCCCTCCAAGTCACACACCATCCCGACTTGGAAATATATCACCGTTCCTTCATCATCGTTGGATCAAAATCCTGGAACTCCCTACCTAACAGCAGTATGGCAGAACCTTCACCACACAGACTGCAGCGGTTCAAGAAGGCGGTTCACCACTGGATGCCCACATCCCATCAACAAATTTTTAAAAATGACACACACACACACACACACACACACACACACAGTAGGTTTTGAATATTCCTTTCATTTAACATGAGCTGAAGACACTTAAGGTGCTATATCTGCATCACCTAGTATCAGCCTGATTGCATCTGTGTTACTCCTCTGAATGTTTCCCTATTTCATCCTATGCTCCAAATACCCCGTCCCACTCCCTCCCCCTCAGTGTGCAAATCATCACACGGCCGCCTACTCTAACTCAATCTCTCACAAATCTCTAAATTGTGCAACTCCTTGCCATCCGGCCCCTCTATTAGATCACAGCCTGTATCTCAGAGAGGAAGAATAAAATTTAAAATGTTTCAACATTTATTGTTCCCTTCTTGTGGCTTTCTTTTTTAAAAAAAGCTAAATTCATCTGTTTCATCCTGTTCAGGAGGTAAACAAAACACTGATCAGAATCTCACAGGCTACTGCAGGTTTCATTTCTAGAAACAAATTGCTAATGAGAGGTTCCTCTGATGGCTCGGTGGGTAAAACGTACTCCCCGCTGAGTCACTGAGACCCTCAGTGCAGGAAGGTGGTAGGTTCAATCCTCGATCTGTGATCAGTGATCAGTTCACTGATTGCAGCCGAGGCGGTGGTTGGAGATCTACAATCGGCAACAGTGTCCCTGAGCTCGGAAAAGAAAGAACTTGCATTTATACGGCGCCTTTCACGACCTCAGGATGTCCCAAAGCGCTGTACAGCCAATGAAATACTTTTTTTTTTGAAGAGTAGTCACTGTAGTAATGTAGGAAACGCGGCAGCACAGCAAGATCCCACAAACAGCAATGAGATAAATGACCAGGTCATCTATTTCAGTGACGTTGGTTGAGGGATAAATATGGGCCAGGAGAATTTCGAAATAGTGGGATCTTTTATGTCCACCTGAGAGTTTAACGTCTCATCTGAAGATCAGCCTAGATTTTATGCTCAAGTCCCTGGAGTGAAACTTGAACCCACACCTTCTGATTCAGAGGCGAGAGTGCTACTCACTGAGCCAAGGCTGAGAAAATAAGCCAACCAAGGACACCGGTCATCCTGCTCGCTATCCAGTGACCCCTACCATGCGGATATTGCGGGGGGGGGGGGTGGGGGCAGGAATTGGGGTCAGCTGGGATACCTCCTCCCATGGTGGAATATCTTGCCATCGATCATTTCAAAGCTCACACTGGGTGAGGTGGCAAGTACCCAGAGAACAGAATCCAGACAGGAGTCAGCTCCAAGAGAGAAAAAAAAAGAACAAATTGTTTTGTACATTTTTCAAAAGGGAATTGGATATATACTCGAAGAGGATAAATTTGCAGGGTTATGAGGAAAGAGCAGGGGGGAATGGGGCTATTTGGATAGCTCTTTCAAAGAGCTGTCTTGAGCACAATGGGCTGAATGGCTTCCCTCTGTGCTGTAAGATTCTATGAGAGCTGATTGACAGCTTAGTCAAGGAGATGGTATCTGTAGGTGAAGGGAGAGATGGAGAGGCAGATAGCTGAAGGGAGGGAGTCTCAAGGACCAAGCTGGCTGGAGGCTCTGCCCCAGGGGTGGGGTGAAGAGAGAGGGGCATGCACAGGAGGCCAGAGACAGAGCAAACAGAGCGTCCGGGAGGGCATATAGAACCGGAGTAGATCTGGAATGCTCTGCCCGAAAGGGTGGTGGTGGAAGCAGATTCAATAGTAACTTTCAAAAGGGAATTGGATAAATACTTGAAGGGGGAAAAAAAAATTACAGGGCTATGGGGGAAGAGCAGGGGGAGTGGGACTAATTGGATCACTCTTTCAAAGAGCTGGCACAGGCAAAATGGGTCGAATGCCCTCCTTCTGTGCTGTGTCATTCTATGATTTTTCAGATGGCAACAGTGACTCCTTGATACCACTCACCAGATGCGGCTGCCCAGGGAGTACCCAGGACTCATCCGTGCACGGCTGATTGTCGGATCTTGCACGGTTTCAAGGCAACATGTCACCCGGACGCTGCTGTGCGCCAGTTGGAGCAGGGTCCCGGGGATACCACCCGATCTCGGGCCGGGCGCCGGTCAGAGCAGGGTCCCGGGGATACCACCCGATCTCGGGCTGGGTGCCGGATGGAGCAGGGTCCCGGGGATACCACCCGCTCTCGGGCTGGTGCAGCAGGGTCCCGGGGATACCACCCGATCTCGGGCCGGGCGCCGGTCGGAGCAGGGTCCCGGGGATACCACCCGCTCTCGGGCCGGGCGCCGGATGGAGCAGGGTCCCGGGGATACCACCCGCTCTCGGGCCGGGCGCCGGATGGAGCAGGGTCCCGGGGATACCACCCGCTCTCGGGCCGGGCGCCGGTCAGAGCAGGGTCCCGGGGATACCACCCGCTCTCGGGCTGGGTGCAGCAGGGTCCCGGGGATACCACCCGCTCTCGGGCTGGGTGCCGGATGGAGCAGGGTCCCGGGGATACCACCCGCTCTCGGGCCGGGCGCCGGTCAGAGCAGGGTCCCGGGGATACCACCCGCTCTCGGGCTGGGTGCCGGATGGAGCAGGGTCCCAGGGATACCACCCGCTCTCGGGCCGGGTGCAGCAGGGTCCCGGGGATACCACCCGCTCTCGGGCCGGGCGCCGGTCAGAGCAGGGTCCCGGGGATACCACCCGCTCTCGGGCTGGGTGCCGGATGGAGCAGGGTCCCAGGGATACCACCCGCTCTCGGGCCGGGCGCCGGTCAGAGCAGGGTCCCGGGGATACCACCCGCTCTCGGGCTGGGTGCCGGATGGAGCAGGGTCCCGGGGATACCACCCGCTCTCGGGCCGGGCGCCGGTCAGAGCAGGGTCCCGGGGATACCACCCGATCTCGGGCCGGGTGCCGGATGGAGCAGGGTCCCGGGGATACCACCCGCTCTCGGGCTGGGTGCCGGATGGAGCAGGGTCCCGGGGATACCACCCGCTCTCGGGCCGGGTGCCGGATGGAGCAGGGTCCCGGGGATACCACCCGCTCTCGGGCTGGGTGCCGGATGGAGCAGGGTCCCAGGGATACCACCCGCTCTCGGGCCGGGCGCCGAATGGAGCAGAGTCCCGGGGATACCACCCGCTCTCGGGCCGGGCGCCGGTCGGAGCAGGGTCCCGGGGATACGACCCGCTCTCGGGCTGGGTGCCGAATGGAGCAGAGTCCCGGGGATATCACCCATTCTCGGGCTGGGTGCCTCAGCATTCTGCACAGAAATCTGGATCATGTGCTCACACAGTGATGAATGCTCTTGTCTTTCATCAGCATTTCCAGCTCGTTCTGGCCTTGTAAGCAAGGAACCAATTGGGAGAAAGTGGCAGCTCAGGAAGGGCCTACTATTTTTCACAATGAGTAATGACGGGGACGAGGGGTGAGGGGTACAGAAGGGGCAACATGTTGAATTAATTGTTTCTTTCATGATAAAGCAGCAGACCTGTTCATAGGTAAATGCACATGGTGAAGGTATAAAATGCACCAAAAAGACGATATGTTAGCCTTAAAAGGAGTGCAGCGCAGATTCACCAGAATGTTACCAGGACTCCAAGGGTTAAATTATAAGAGAAGAGATTACATAAACTAGGCTTGTATTCCCTGGAATATAGAAGATTAAGGGGTGATTTGATTGAGGTTTTTAGGATTTTGGAAGGAATTGATAGGGTAGAGAGAAACTGTTTCCACTGGTGGGGCAGTCTAGGACAAGGGTCATAACCTTAAAATCAGAGCCCGGCCATTCAGGAGAGAAGTTACGAAACACTTCTTCACGCAAAGGGTGGTAGAAGCGTGGAACTCAACTACAAAAAGCAATAGATGCTAGGTCAATTAATACTTTTAAATCAGAGATTGGGAGATTTTTGTTGGGTAAGGGTATTAAGGGATACGGAGCCGAGGCAGGTGGATGGAGTTAGGATACATATCAGCCATGATCTCATTGAACAGCGGAACAGGCTCGAGGGGCTGAATGTCCTCCTCCTGTCCCTATGTTCCTATTAGGGGGTGCACTTCTGCAGGTAGTGACCCCTGTCACTTGCATCTGAGGTGACCGTGACATCAATGACAAATGGCTCCTCAAATCAGTCAAAAGGTTTGCCAAAACTCTCTCACAATGACAAAGATCGGTTAGTAGCCCCGAGTACAATTTTACTTCCATAATGACAGGGTTCACTCGAGGGCGATCTTGTCAAAGGACAGACTGATGCCGCCAATGGGAAGAGTACGGGTAGTTTGCGTTGAGTTGCTTAAAGAGCAACCCTCAAAAATTCCTCAGCTTAATGGCGGCAACATTTCCAGATCAATGGGTGAGTGGGGAACGTAATAAGTGAGAATCGGCTACTTGGACCATCAAGCCCATTCCATCCAGTCTGTACAAGACTATTCTATCATAGGTCTCCATCTGCCACCACCAGCACCTGTTGACTCCATACTTCAAGGAACCCTAAGCTCTCTCCCTTATACCGAGGAAGGGCTCCACTATCAGAGGTACCGTCTTTCAGATGAGCCGTTAAACCGAGGCTCCATCTGCTCTTTCAGGTGGATGCAAAAGATCCCACGGCACTATTTTGAAGAAGAGCAGGGGAGATCTCCCTGGTGTCTTGGCCAGTATTTATCCTTCAACTAACATCACTAAAAAAAGTCAGATTATCTGGTCATCATCACATTGCTGTTTGAGAGATCTTGCTGTGGGCAAATTGGCTGCTGTGTTTCCTATATTACAACAGTGACTACACTTCAAAAGTGCTAATTGGCTGTAAATGCTTTGGGACGTCCTGTGGTTGTGAAAAGCGCTGTATAAATGAGTGTTCTTTCTTTACACCTTTTGAAAAAACATTATCACATAGTGCTATTAATATCTCTATAACCCTCAATCTGCCTTCTCAACAGGACAGAAAGCCAGTCCCTTGACTTCATACAATGCCATTGAGTGCTTGAAGTTGGTGTTAGACTATCCAGGTCGATTCATCCTTTATTGTAGGGTGGGGGCGTTTAGTTTCTGCTCTGCTCCTTCCAGCTCAATGCTTGAGGTCAGATGTTCACCTTGCACGACGTACAGCAATGTCCTGCCAACTCAATGATGCAGCTGATATGGTGTGCTGGTGCACTATGTCACTCTTGGACATGGTCTGCACCATGGTGAGGCACACCTTGCCCCTATCTAATGGAGATGTTCAACGGCCTTAGCAACTGGCTTGAAATAATGAAAACTTCACAGTAAAAATCAATAAAAAATTCATATTATTCTTTCAGGAGATACAGGAAACTTTTTCCTGCCTTCATGCATTAAGGCTATTTCGTGGAAACCACATAGTTACCATCCAACTATTGCAATGCTACCTCTTGACTCCCGGAAGCCTCTCCACCACCTACAGGTCAGGAGTGTGATGGAATACTCTCCACTTGCCTGGATGAATGCAGCTGCAAGAACCTTAACACCATCCAGGACAAAGCAGCCCGCTTGATCGGCATCCCATCCACCAGTTTAAAAATCCACACCCTCCACCATCGTCATACTATGGCTGCAGTGTGTCCTATCTACAGGTTGCACTGCAGAAACTCCCCAAGGCTTCTTCAGCAGCACCTCCCAAACCCACGACCTCCACAACCTAAAAGGTCAAGGGCAGTAGGTGTATAGGAACACCATCACCTCCAAGTTTCCCTCCAAGTCACACACCATCCCGACCTAGAGATATATCTCCATTCCTTCGTTGTCGCTGGGTCACAATCCCAGAACTCCCTACCTTACAGCACTGTGGGAGAACCTTCACCACACGGACTGCAGTGGTTTAAGAAGGCGGCTCACCACCACCTTCTCAAGGGCAATTAGGGATGGGCAATAAATACCTGCCTTGCCAGCGATGCCCATATCCCGAGAATGAATGAAAAAAGATTTCTGCGTGGTAATTTGCCGTTGATGGCGAGTTAAGGCATGGAATGAAAGATGCATTCAGTAATTGCTTTAAGCAGCTTCAACTAAGCAGAAATTAGCCTCCTGACCCCTATAATTTATCACTGCAACAACATTGAATAAAATGGTATATTACTTAGGAAAACCAGCAAGCCTGGATTTATGGAATCAGAGATCAAACTCATTATCAACAAGGTGCTAATGAGGTGGATCTCCATCAATAAGACTACTGAGAACTGGCTGAACTCCACACCCCAAGCGACAGATTTGGAAGAGTGTCCGGGGGGCAAGGGGGCTAAAGACAATCTCAATCCACAAAACCATGTAGCAGGATATTAGGATGTGAAGTGGGCTGTCCAGGGCAGCATTCAAAAGGCTATCTTGTTGAAACAGCAGAAGAGCATCTCACACCCTGAAACGTCTAATGCCCTGTATCAGCCCCACTCCTTGTACATGAAATATTCCCACACACTTGTACATGAATCAACAACTTGCATTTATTTAGCACTTCTAATGTAGAAAAATGGCCCATGGCGCTTCACAGAAATGTAATCAGACAGGAATCGATGCTGATCCAAAAGGAGATATTAGGAGGGGTGACTACAAACTTGGTCAAAGAGGTGGGTTTTAAAGGAGAGAGGGGTGGAGAGGCAAAAGGGAATTCGAAAGCTTGGGGCTTAGGCAGCTGAAGGCATGGCCGTCAATGGTGGGGCAAAAGGAATTGGGGGATGGACAAGAGGCCAGAGTTGGAGGAACATAGTGTTCTCAAGGTTTGTAGGGCTGGAGGAAGTTACAGAGATAGGGAGAGGCGAGGTCATGGAGGGATTTAAACATCACGGATGGCAATTTTAAATTTGTGGCATTCGGGGACTGGGAGCTAATGTGGGTCAGGGCGCACAGAGTATGATGGGTGAGTGAGACGGTGTGAGTTAGGATACGGCCAGCAGAGTTTTGGATGAGCTCAAGTTCATGGAGGGTGGAGGATGGGTGGCTGGCCAGGAGAGCATTGGAATAGTTGAACATTGAATCAACAACTGCAGTTTAGTGGGAATAAGGGAGCAAGAAGTAGTTCTCATAGACAAGATAGGAGATAGGAGAGAAACTAGAGAAAAAAGCAGGTTCAGTGCAAGGACAGTGGGGAGCCTTAGGGAAGGTTTGGTCAGGCGGAAAAGGGTAAGGAGTAACATGGCAAGTCCACTCCCTGTACCTGAACCAGCCCCACTCCCTGCATCTGACCAGTTTACATCTATTATTTATTCATGGATGTGACTCGCATACTAAATAAGACTAAATATACTTTTGGCACAAGTGACATAGATTACGGTATGAATGTGTGGAACACGATTTAGTCCCTCAGAACCGTTGTTTAAAACAATGTGTGTGGTGAATGGGAAAAGGGACACGAACACAATTCGTACAGACTGCGCCGATGGATGTGTTGAACACTGTTTGGATGAGATGTAAGTTGCCTCAATGTCGGGATTATTAAACTACAGCAGCATCGACAAGGCTCTCCGAATCAGGCTTAGACTGTGCAACATAAAATCAGACTGCAGGCTGTGTCCTTACCTGAATAACTCGCTGGCCGTAAGGAAGCTGCTCCTCGGGACCTCCTTTAAGCACCTGTAGTTCTCATTATATTCAGGTAGTGTGGGCAGCAGTCATTAATAAAAGCGCGATCAAGCCCACTAGCACCGACCATGTCCTCTTTCTCTTTCTCTCTCTCTCTCTTCCTTCCTTTCTTCCTCCTCTCTCTCTCCCTTCCTTCTTCCTTCCTCCCTTCCTTCTCTCTCTCTCTCTCTCTTTCTTTCTTTCCTTCTCTTCTCTCCCTCTTTCCCTCTCTTCTCTCCCTCTTTCCCTCTCTCTCTCTTCTCTTCTCTTCTCCTCTCCCTCCCTCTCTTCCATTCCACTGACTCCTCTCTCCCACTATTCCAAGAAATCTCAAACAATCGCCAATCAAAGGGCTCGCCTCCCTCCCACCATGATTGGTGACACTGGCTTGCATCAGTTCTACAAGCGGCCAACCGCAGGCCCACTGGGTGATGTCACTGTATCCCGGGGCCCGTGCTTCTCTTCATTCTTATTTGCCATCTGTGACTAAAGTGATGGAAGGGGAGGGAGTGGCCCCAGGGGGGGCTGGAATTAAGGCTGCAGTTACTAGGCAACCAGGCTGCAGCTGAGGTGAAGGAGGCTGTCTCCCAACAAGCATGTTGAGATGTGGCCTTGGGTTTCACGTTTCATTAATCTTGTGTCAAAGGGGTCGTGTTCCCCTCGTTACTCAGCCCTCTAATGCCACCAGGGGTGGGGTTTAGGGCCAAAGCAGAGCAGGAAATGGAATCATGTTTGAACAGAAGGATTCCAACTATCCTTCGTGTCCCTTTAACTATCCGAGTGCTCCTACGAAGTGCAACCCCACAGTGGCTGGGGCACGGGTGGTGGAAGGCTGCTGACCTTCAATGGTAAGGCATCTCCACATCAGACCTTCGATGGAGGAGAGTGCAGATGGCCTTGAAGGACGACTTTGAGCAGCTCTGGGCCAGAAGGGCCCGACTGCAGACTGCACCATCTTGGCCTGGCCTGGCCTGGCCTAGCTGACAGGTAACGGCAAGGGCTCTGGTGGAATGGCAGGGGTGGGAGCAGGAATGCTGTCAGCCTGGGAGAGGATAGCAGGTTCGTCTCCTATGGCGCCACTGCCACTCTCCCGGGGCGGCACCTCAAGCAATCCTGGTGATCTGCTGGAGGACAGATTGCTGGAGTGCTGTGACGCCCTGGAGGCCCCGTTCCACAGTGGTACCCACAGCCACGATAGCAGCACTCTGAGCTTCCGAAGCAGCAGTCTGAGCTCCAAACGCAGCATGCAGATCTGTTTGTGCTGTAGTGGAAGCTGAGACATTGGTCATCAGACGCTGCATCATGGTGGGTTCCACAGGTGCGCTGATGGAGGTGATCACCCGTTCCATGCGGGGAACGATGGACTCCAAGCTCTGCGCAAAGCCCTGTGCCAAGTTAAGAACATCAGAAAAAAGAGCAGGAGTAGGCCATACGGCCCCTCGAGCCTGCTCCACCAGTCAATTAGATCATGGCTGATCTTCAACCCCAACTCCACTTTCCTGCCCTATCCCCATATCTCTTGATTCCCCGAGAGTCCAGAAATTTATCTTTCTCAGCCTCGAATATACTCAACGACTCAGCATCTACAGCGCTTTGGGGTAGAGAATTCCAAAGATTCCGAAGAAATGCCTCCTCACCTCAGTTTTAAATGGCCAACCCCTTAACCTGAGACTATGCCCTCTAGTTCTAGACTCTCCAGCCAGGGAAAACAACCTTTCTGCCTCTACCCTGTCAAGTCCCCTCAGAATCTTACATGTTTCAATGAGATCACCTCTCATTCTTCTAAACTCCAGTGAGGATAGGCCCATTAGAATCATAGAAAATTTATGGCACAGAAGGAAGCCATTCGGCCCATCATGTCCGCACCAGTCGAAAATGAGCCTCCCAGCCTAATCCCACTTTCCAGCACCTGGTCCGTAGCCTTGCAGGTCATGGCACTTCAGGTGCATATCCAGGTACTTTTTTAATGAGTTGAGGTTTTCTGCCTCTACCAGTCTTTCAGGCAGTGAGTTCCAGACCCCCACCACCCTCTGGGTGAAAACATTTTTCCTCAGCTCCATTCTAATCCTTCTACCAATCACTTTAAATCTATGCCCCCTGGTCACTGACCTCTCTGCTAAGGGAAATAGGTCCTTCCTGTCCGCTCTAGGCCCCTCGTAATTTTGTACACCTCAATTAAATCACCCCTCAGCCTCCTCTGTTCCAAGGAAAACAACCCCAGCCTATCCAATCTTTTCTCATAGCTAAAATTCTCCAGTCCTGGCAACATCCTCGTAAATCTCCTCTGTACCCTCTCTAGTGCAATTACATCCTTCCTGTAATGTGGTGACCAGAACTGTATGTAGTACTCAAGCTGTTGCCTAACTAGTGTTTTATACAGTTCTAGCATAACCTCCCTGCTCTTATATTCTGTGCCTCGGCTAATAAAGGAAAGTATTCCATATGCCTTCTTAACCCACCTTATCTACCTGTCCTGCTATCTTCAGGGATCTGTGGACATGCACTCCAAGCTCCCTCACTTCCTATACTCCTCTCCGTACCCTCCCTCCTATTTATTGTGTACTCCCTTGCCTTGTTTGCCCTCCCCAAATGCATTATCTCACACCTCTCTGGATTGAATTCCATTTGCTACTTTTCTGCCCACCTGACCAGTCCATTGATATCTTCCTGTAGTCTACAGCTTTCCTCCTCACTATCAACCACACAGCCAATTTTTGTAACATCTGAAAACTTCTTAATCATGCCCCTACATTTAAGTCCAAATCATCATAGAATCATACAAAGGTTACAGCACGGAAGGAGACCATTCGGCCCATCGAGTCCGCGCCGGCTCTATGCAAGAGCACTCCAGCTAGTCCCACTCCGCCGCCCTACCCCATATCCCTGCAAATTATTTCCTTTCCAGTTCCCCTTTGAAGGCCATGATTGAATCTGCCTCCACCACTCCCTTGGGCAGTGCATTCCAGATCCTAACCACTTGCTGTGTAAAAAAGTTTTTCCTCATGTCAGTCATTAATATATACCACAAAAAGTAAGGGACCTAATTCTGAGCCCTGCAGAACCCCACTAGAAACAGCCTTCCAGTCACAAAAACACCTGTCAACCATTACCCTTTGCTTCCTGCCACTGAGCCAATTTTGGATCCAACTTGCCACTTTCCCTAGGATCCCATGGGCTTGATCAGTCTGCCATGTGGAACCTTGTCAAAAGCCTTGCTAAAAATCCATGTAGACTACATCAAACGCACTACCCTCATGGACCCTCCTTGTAACCTCCTCAAAAAATTCAATCAAGTTAGTCAGACATGACCTTCCCTTAACAAATCCATGTTGACTGTCCTTGATTACTCCGTGCCTTTCTAAGTGACGGTTTATCCTGTCCCTCAGAATTGATTCCAATAATTTGCCCACCACTGAGGTTGGACTGACTGGCCTGTAATTATTCGGTCTATCCCTCGCTCCCTTTTTAAACAACGGTACAACGTTAGCGGTCCTCCAATCCTCTGGCACCACACCTGCATCCAGGGAGGATTGGAAAATGATGGTCAGAGCCTCCGTTATTTCCTCCCTTGCTTCTTTTAACAGCCTGGGATACATTTCATCCGGGCCTGGTGATTTATCCACTTTCAAAGATGCCAAACCCTTTAATACTTCCTCTCTCACTGTGTTTATCCCATCCAATATTTCACACTCCTCCTCCTTAACTACAATCTCTGCATCGTCCCTCTCTTTTGTGAAGACAGACGCAAAGTATTCGTTAAGAATTCTACTCAACCTCTCCTCATAGGACAACCCTCTCATCCCAGGAATTAATTTAGTGAACCTTTGTTGCACCGCCTCTAAGGCATGTGTATGCTTCCTTAGATCAGGAGACCAGAAATGTATGCAGTACTCCAGGTGAGGTTTCACCAAAGCCCTGTACAATTGTAGTAAGACTTTCTTACTCTTGTACTCCCTTGCAATAAAGGCCAACATGCCATTTGCCTTTCCAATTGCTTACTGTACCTGCATGCTAACTTTTTAATAGTTTCTCACCATTTAAAAATATTCTGTTTTTCTATTCTTCCTACCAAAGTGAATAACCTCACATTTCCCCACATTATACTCCAACTGCCACTTCTTGCCCACTCACTTGACCTGTCAAATCCGTTTGCAGACTCTTTGTGTCCTCCTCACAGCTTACTTTCCCACCTAGCTTTGTATCATCAGCAAACTTGGATACACTACACTCGGTCCCTTCATCCAAGTCATTAATATATAAGTTGGAGCTGGACTCCTCCATGCCCCTTGACATTATGGGCAGGTTTTCTGGTAGGCTTTCCAGTGCACCAAACATTTGGTTGTGTACGATCAATAGCCTTCTCCTGTAACCTGGGCCATCGAAGTCATCATCTGACTCCTCTGCAGCAGAACTAGTGTGTGACCTCACCCGCCAGTGAGCTGGCACCTGCGGTATCCTTTCCCCTCAGCGGCCCCCCCCCCCCAGCTCCTGTGCACATGCCCGGTGTCTCACCACGTGCAGATACCTCCTCCATCCTAACCTCTAAACTACATGCAGTGTCAGTATCTGAGCTAGTGGCTGCGAGTGTAAGATCGGGTGACGGTGTGTCTGTATCACCACTGTCATCTCCCTCTGCCTCCTCTGACGGTGCTGGTTCCAGGCTTTAAGTATCTGAAACAACAAAGGGACATGGGTTGAGTTGTGGTGAGGGGAAAGGAGAAAGTAAGACGTGCGTACTGTTAGCATCTGCAGCACGTTAGCCATAAAAGATTGTGGGATGAGGGAGAAGTAGGAAACGAAAAGAAGGATTAGGTATGCAGGTACACTCTTCATCGATACCTCCAACACTGCCAGTGGCCACAGCCTCAGTGACGGACCGCTCAATGATCGCCAGCACGGTGTCCTCCTTGGTGGTGAGGGCGTGTAGGCGCGCCTGTCCTCCCCCAGGTCTTTCCTGTTGCCTAGTGTTATGCACCACCTTCTTCTGCACGAAAGAGGGAAGTGAGTGTCCTGCAAGATGTTTGGGTGATGTTGAACGCACTCACCTTGACCACTTATGTCAAATCATTGAACTTCTTCCTGCACTGTATCCATGTGCGTGGAGTGATGCTCCTGGCATTTACCTCATCCGCCACAGCCTCCCACTGCCTTTTCAGTGCATGTCTGGAGGGTTGCCTGCACTCTCCGTGGATATAGGATGGCCTTCCGTCTGTCCGTCTCTTCCACCAAGGCCTCCAGTGCACGATCTGAGAACCTTGGTGCCGCTCTCTCGCAGGCGCAGCCATTCTTCAGTATCTTCCAGCCCAGGAATCTCTTCTCACACCACTTCCTGCAGCCACAGTGCGCCTCCCTTTAAGAGGTGCAGGCTACCTTTAAGTAGTGCTAGCCACTCCCGATATCAGGGTTCCCTGCTGGTGCGTGCAGCCACTCACAGCGCATGTTGCGCTGGCTGCACACAGCAATCATGTAGATCACCAGGCAGCACGAATGTTACGTGCTGCCTGCATCTCAACGACCGGGCGCACTGTGATCACCGCACCTGTTGTCAGGGGTTAACCAATTTAACCCTCAGTGTGTTCTCCTCATGGAATGGACTCCCAGACAGAATTGTGGAGATGAAAACCCTGGATATAGTTAAGAAACAATTGGATGCTGCAATGGGGGTCTATAGGGTGTTTCTAGATGGACCAAATGGTTTTCCTAATCCGTGATTGTCTCCCAGATAGAATGAACATAGGAACATGAGGAGGCCATTCAGCCCCTCGGTCTGTTCCACCATTCAATTAGATCACGGCTGATCTGTACCTCAACTCCATTTACACGTCTTTGCTCTATATCCCTTGATAGATTGATAGATTTTTACCTGGCAAAAAATGGCAAAAACCTATCAATCTTGAAAGTTTCAATTGACCTCCAGCATCCACAGCCTTTTAAGGGAGTGAGTTCCAGATTTCTGCTACTCTGTGTGAAGAAGTGCTTCCTGATTACACTCCTGAATGGCCTGGCTCTAATTTTCAGATTATGCCCCCTTGTTCTGGATTCTCCCACCAGAGGAAATAGTTTCTCTGTATCTACCCTATCGAATCCTTTTATAATTTTAATGACCTCAATTAGATCACTCTTGAATCTTCTATATTCAAGGGAATACAAGCCTAGTCTATGTAACCTGTCCTCATAATTTAACCCTTTAAACCCCTTTATCATTCAGGTGAACCTGTGCTGTACCCCCTCCAAGGCCAATATAGCTTTCCTGAGGTGCGGTGCCTAAAACTAAATGCAGTACTCCAGTTGGGGATGACTAAAGCTCTGTACAACTGAAGCATAACTTCCTCCCCCTTCTATTCCAGGAACTTGAGATAAAGGCCAACATTCCATTAGCCTTTTTGATTACTTTTTGTACCTGTGCACTAGCTTTTAGTGATTTATGCACATGGACAGGACACCCAAATCTTTTTACTCCTCCACAGCTGCTAGTTTCTCACCATTTAGAAAATACTCCAATTTGTCTTTCTTGGATCTAAAGTGGTCAACCTCATATTTCCCCACAGTGAACTCCATTTGTCACAGTTTTGCCCACTCACTTAATCTGTCTATGTCCATTTGTAACTTCCTGCTCCCATCTGCACGACTTACTGTGCCTCGCAACTTAGTGTCATCTGCAAACTTGGAAATACGGCTCTCTATTGCTTTATCCAAGTCATTGATGGTAAAAAGCTGAGGCCCCAGTACAGACTAGAGAACACCACTTGTCACATCCTGCCAATCTGAGTACGTATCTTTTATCCCTACTCTCTGTCTCCTACCTCCCAACCAATTACTGACACATGTCGCAAGGTTATCTCCAATTCCGTGCACTTTCATTATTGCCAATAATCTCTTGTGCCTTCTGGAAATCTATATAAATAACATCCATAGACACTCCCTTATCCATCATGTTAGTGACCTCCTCAAAAAATTCAACTACATTAGTCAGACATGCTTCACAAATCCATGCTGACTCTCTCTGATCAGCTCATATTTGACAAGCGCTCAGTTACTAATGACAGATTCTAGTAACTTCCCTACAACTGATGTTAGACTGACAGGTCTGTAGTCACCTGGTTTCTCTTTCCCACCCATCTTAATTAATGGAAGAAACATTTGCATGGGAGATGGTGGAGATGAAAACCCCGGATACATTTTAGAAACAATTGGATGTTGTGATGGGAAGACTATTGGGTGTTTCTGGAGGGATGAACTAAAATGGACCAAATGCTTCATCTGAAAGACAGTACCTCCGAAAGCAGAGCAATCCCTCGGTAGTGCATTGAAATGTCAGCCTCGATAATGTGCTTAAGTCCTGGAATGGAGCTACAACGCAGCACCTTCTGACTCAGAGTTAAGAGTGCTACCAATTAAGTCAAAATGATACCGGAATAAGTAACTAAGCCCAAGACTTTAGGAAAGACACTTTACTTTTAATATCAGTACAGATATTAATTTTCCTCATTCGAGCACCTTCTACTCCTCCCGCCTTTTCTTCTAAGTCCTTGTTACCTACTGCTGTCCCAAGCCCATGATGATTTCTTGGCCAACATCTTAGCCCTTGCACTGAGCAACTCCTCATCCTTGGTGATTTCAACCTTCATCTGAATTTTCCCTTGCCCTCTCTCCTCCAACTTTTCACCCCTTCAGTCCTCACTCAACCTCCCCCTGCGTACCCAGTCTCTTGACCTCATCCTAGTCTCCCTCAACATCCAAATCTTTTTGCCCTTCTCCACCCCTACTACCATCATCCTCCACTCCGGAAAAAAACTCCTGCTCCAATATCTTCCCAATATACTCTTTAATTCCCAATGCACCTGACTATCCATCGCAGAATCTGGCTAGACCACCTCAAGCAATACCGTGCCTTCCACTCACAGCTAAAGAGGACTGATAATGGCTGCAACGCTGCAAAAAATACAAGTACAGGACACAAGGGTGACCATTGGAAATGATGGACCTGCCAATGTTAATGTGAGAAGAGATCAGTAAAATATACACTATTGAAAGAGTTCACTGAAAAGACATTGTTCTGCCTGATGGCTCAGTGAGTTTGTCTACAGCCACACAGAGCAGAAAGATCCCAGGTTGGACCCTCAGCCTTTGTTGATTTCCCTGATCTCAGGCAGTAGGGGTGTGAGAATTACCTTCAGCATTTCTGGGTAAAAAAAGATAAAATTGCTACTGATTCCTATCTGGTGACTCCTGTGTGCATGTGGCGGAATTGGTTGGTGAGGGGATCAGCCTTGGTTTTGATGACCCCCAATGCCATTCAAATGATCTGCCAACACTCACTGTGGAAGGATTTGAACAAAGGATGAGAATTCTAAAATTATGGGGTCAGTGGACCGGGAGCACAAGGGAGATGGGTGAATGGGACTTGGTGCGAGTTAGGATACGGACAGCAGAGTTTTGGATGAAATCAAGTTTATGGAGGATGGAAGATGGGAGGCTGGCCAGGAGAGCATTGGAATAGTTGTGCCTGCAGGTAACGAAAACATGGATGAGGGTTTCAGCAGCAGATGGGCTGAGGCAGGAGCGGCGATGGCCAATGTTACGGAGGTGGCAGTAGGTGGTCTTTGTGATGGAGAGGATATGGGGTCGGAAGCTCAGCTCAGGGTCAAATAGGAAGCCGAGGATGTGAACAGTTCCATGCTCCTCGCAGGCCTCCACTCTCTCTACTTCATCTACCCCTATCAGCTCATTCTTCTATTCCTTTCTCCTTCATGTGCTTATCTAGCTTCCCCTTAAATGCATCTATGCTATTTACCTCAACTACTCCTGTGGTAGCGAGTTCCACATTCTAACCACTCTTTGGATAAAGAAGTTTCTCCTGAATTCCCCATTGGATTAATTAGTGACTATTTTATATTTATGACCTCTAGCTTTGGACTCCCCCACAAGTGTAAACATTTTCTCTTCGTCTACCCAATCAAACCCTTTCATTATCTTAAAATCTTCTATCAGGTCACTTCTCAGCCTTTTCTTTTCTAGATAAAAGAGCCCCAGCCTGTTTAGTCTTTCTTAATAAGTATATCCTTTCAGTTCTGGTATCATCCTTGTGAATCTTTTTTGCACCTTCTCCAGTGCCTCTGCATACTTTTTGTAATATGGAGACCAGAACTGTTCACAGTACTCCAAGTGTGGTCTAACCAAGGTTCGATATAAGTTTAACATAACTTTTCTGCTTTTCAATTCTATCCCTCTAGAAATGAACCCCAGTGCTTGATTTACCTTTTTTATGGCCTTATTAACCTGCGTCGCTACTTTTAGTGATTTGTGTATCTGTACCCCTGGATCCCTTTGTTCCTGTACCCCATTTAGACTCTTATTATCCAAGCAACATGTGGCCTCCTTATTCTTCGTACCAAAATGCTCCACCTCACATTTATCTATATTGAAATTCATTTGCCAATTAAACACCCATTCTACGAGAATGTCTTCTTGCATTTTAACGCATTCTTCCTTTGTATTAACTACACCCCCCCAATTTGGTGTCGTCCACAAATTTTGAAATTGTACTTCCAATTCTCGAGTCCAAATCATTGATGTAAATTGTGATCAATAGTGGTCCTAGCACCCATCCCTGTGGAACACCACTTCCCATCTTTTAGCCAGTATGAGTAGCTACCCTTAACCCCTACTCTCTGTTTTCTGTTTTGTAACCAGCTTGCTATCCATTTTGCTACTTATCCCCTGACTCCACATGCTTTGATCTTAGTCATGAGTCTACAATGTGGTACCTTATCGAAGGCCTTTTGAAAATCCAAATATATTACATCTACTACATTACCCTTGTCTACTCTTTCTGTTACTGCTTCAAAGAATTCAATAAGGTTGGTCAAGCATGACCTTCCCTTCTGAAATCTGTGCTGACTATTCTTTATTATATTTTCATTTTCTAGATGTTTTTCTATTACATCATTGCGTAAAGATGCCATTGTCTTTCCAACCACCGGCGTTAAGCTAATTGGTCCATAGTTCCTTGGACTTGTTCATCTCCCTTTTTAAATATAGGAATCGCATTAGCTGATTGACAGTCCTCTGGCACTATTCCCTTTTCTAATGAACTTTTATAAATATGCAATAGTGCCTCTGCTATCTCTTCCCTAACTTCTTTTAATATGCACAGATGCAATCCATCTAGACTGTAGAGCTGGATGTCGTCAGCATACATGTGGAACCTGATGTCGTGTCTTTGGATGATGTCGCTGAGGGGCAGCACATGTCTCACATATGAATAGAATCCACTTGGGTGAAGAACTAAATGGAGGCCAGTGCCCTTGGGACTGGATCCCAGCGAGGAGTCAGCAATTTCAGGAAAGGAGTAATATTAACGAGGTCAAAAAAGGAATGGATAGAAAATTTTCTCTGCCAGAGTTTGGAGATCAGATCCAGAAAGTTCTGGTGATTTGAATGATGGTGCAGAGCATCTGTTCAATACTTCACCAGGACTTGTATAAACCTACTTGATGAATCCCTTGGTACATTGATAACTCTTCGCTCCTGCTCGCTCATTGCAATGTTCCTATCAAAAGCTGAAGGCAACAGCAGAGGACGGGCTGATAGAATGAGGTGACTGATGCATTGTTTGCTGGAGCTAGGTACTTCATGACTTTCCCACACAGACAATTGGACTGGACTTTTCTCAAATAGTATGATTCCCCAAAGTCCAGGGTGTCATTGACTGAACCCATGTAGCCTTATGTGCTCCTGCCTAATTGATTGACCACTTAAACAATGTCACTTCCACTTCATTATCATATTGTAATCAAGCTCTGCCCTACTTTTTAATACAACTGGACATTCTCTCTCTCTCTCTCTCTCTCTGCCTTTCGTGTCTCTTTCTCTATCTGTCTGTGTAATCTGACCCATTGTGTATTCAGTATACTGGGATGTAATGTTTGCCGTGGCTAACCTGTCTGAACACCAACGACACCTTTGATTGCTGTGATCGCCTCCCAGCCTAATATATGCTATGCTTCACTCACTCACCTGACGAAGGAGGTAAGCTCCGAAAGCTTGTGATTTTCAAATAAAACTGTTGGACTATAACCTGGTGTTGTAAGATTCCTTACATTTGTCCACCCAGTCCATCAGCGGCATCTCCACATCATGGCTACTTCTGGTAGGAGCTTCCTGAGCCATTCCAAAACAGCCCCTGGAAAAGGGCGCGACGTGCAGTATGGCTGGAGATCGCGGACAACTGATCTCTGCTCGCAATTCCACTCCAGTGCATCCCGACTGCACTCATTTAGGGCTCTTAATGGCGACTAAAGGTGTGCTCATATAGTATGAGGCGTAACAGAGACTAAAATTAGAGCTAACATTTCAAACGTGGCCTTATCAAAGATCTGTAAATGGTTAAAATAAACTTGTCCTGACTTATAGTCCAATGTCCTTGAGATGTGTCCAGTATATAGTTAGCCTTATTGATAACAGCTTCGCATTGGCTTTCAGTGAATGCTCACTGGTGACTCTCAAATTCCTCTCCTTCTCACCCCTTTATTATATATACGCTTTTTGCCATTGTCTGTACCACTGTGTATATCCTCACATTTATCTGTATTAAAATCCATCTGTCATCCTTACCCCTTCTATTTAATTAATCCAGATCCTTTGGAATCCTATTAGGCTCTTTTATCCGATCATGTAGCTGTACATCAGCAGCACATTTCACAGCAGTACAGCAAGTAGCTTCTTATCATTCACAGACAGTGTGAACGGCAGGGCTCCCAGAACATGTCACTGGTCACTGCCCCCCTCCTCCACAACAGAGCTTTGCTTCCATTTACCATTATCTGCCACATTCTGTTTCAAAGCCAGTTTTAGTCCCAGCCAGCTAATTTACCATTATTTCCATGATCCTTAATCTTCCTTAAAATCCTCTATTGCCTTCTGAAGATCCAAGTTAATTGCAATCATTGGGCAACATTCATCTGCTAATTTAATCACTGCCTGAAAAATACCATGATGTGGAGATGCCGGTAATGGACTGGGGTTGACAATTGTAAACAATTTTACAACACCAAGTTATAGTCCAACAATTTTATTTGAAATTCACAAGCTTTCGGAGGCTTCCTCCTTCCTCAGGTGAATGTGGAAATGAAATCCTCGAACCCTTCGCATTTATAAATCACAGAACAATACCTGGTGATTACAGATAGTCTTTCCAACTGCCCGTTGCCAAGGCAATCACAGTGTGCAGACAGAGAGGTGTTACCTACAGGGTCACCGAATATACAAACAACCAAAAAAAAACAGAGAGAGAGAGGCAGAAACATAGAAACATCCGGAAGGAAGAGAAAGACAGCAAATGACCCGTTATATTAAAAACAGATAACTTTTGTTCGCTGGTGGGGTTACGTGTGGCGTGACATGAATCCAAGATCCCGGTTGAGGCCGTCCTCATGGGTGCGGAACTTGGGTGCGAAAAATACCAGTATCTTTCTGAGGAAGGAAGGAAAGAAGGAAAGAACTTGCATTTATATAGCACCTTTCACATCCTCAGGACTTCCCAAAGCGCTTTACAGCCAATGAAGTACTTTCGAAGTGTAGTCACTGTTGTAATATAGAATCATTGAATAATACAGCACAGAAGGAGGCCATTTGGCCCATGCCGGCTCTTTGAAAGAGCTATCCATTTAGTTCCACTCTCCTGCGCTTTCCCCATAGCCCTGCAAATTTTCCCCCTTCAAGTATTTATCTAATTCCCTTTTGAAAGTTATTACTGAATCTGCTTCCAGGCAGCGCATTCCAGTGCAAAGCATATGCACAATGAAGGGACCACAAGGAGAGGAATTTGGGAGTCACTAGTGAGCGTTCACTGAAAGCCAATGTTAATGTAGCCAATTTGTGCACAGCAAGGACCCACAAACAGCAATGTGATATTGACCAGATAATCTGTTCTTTTTTAGTGATGTTGGTTGAGGAATAAATGTTGGCCAGGACACCGGGGAGAACTCCTCTGCTCTTCTTCGAATAGTGCCATGGGATCTTTTACCTCTGCCTGAGAGGGCAGACGAGGCCTTGGGTTAACATTTCATCCGAAAGACGGCACCTCCGACAGTGCAGCGCTCTCTCGGTGCTGCGATGGGAGCATCAGCCTGGATTATGTGCTCAAGTGTCTGGAGTGTGGCTTGAATCCACAACCTTCTGACTCAGAGGTTCTAACTGCTCACCAACCATCGCCGACAGCCCTGTACTACTTACTTGCATATTGAGGGCAGATTTATTCAGGCGGCTATGTTTAACAACATCAGGAATGTGTTCAAAAAGAACGTGTTTGTGACTTTGCAGCAAGTAATAACCCCCAGCGACGTTCTCCGTTTCCTGTCCCCCACCCACCCCACGCTGACAGTTACTCTACAAAATTCTCTGAAAGAACTTTTCCCTGCTAGGAATGGTTGGCTAACTGGCCAAGAAGATTTTATTTAAACTTTACAGCTAGTCCTGGAAGTGTACTGTCTTGTTTCTTGATAGAAGTTCAGCTCAGGGTTTCTCAGCACCCTGGGTTTACGAACAGTCCGGTTCAGCCTGAGGCAGTGGCTGTGGGGGGGGGGGGGTACGGGGAACGGAGGTGACGGTGAAGGAGTGAAGTTGCGGCGGAGGCTGAAGGTGATGACTAATAGTGGATTGGTGTCGCTCGTGTTAAGTCGGTTGACAATGCTGCTTTATAAGAACAGGCGTGTTATACAACAACACCTTATACTTCTACATAACATAAAACTTGCCCCAAGGTGCTTCACAGATAAGCAAAACGGACCCTGAACCAGGAAGGGAGAATTTAGGAGTCTAGAAAAGCTGGGATTGTTCGTCTTAGAGCAGAGAAGGTTATGGGGAGATTTAATGGAGGTGTTCAAAATTCTAAGGGGTTTGATAGAGTAGATAGGGAGAAACTGTTTCCACCGGTGGGTGGGTCGGTAACCAAAGGACACTGCAAAACAGGCTTCCGATTCACTATCACCCATTTTGCATTACTGCCTAAGACGGATTTATACCCCATTAAGGCTACAAAGTCCAACTGCTGTTAAGTAAACACTGACTGAGTTCATGGTGAGGTCAATCAAGCAGCTGTAGATAGTCTGGCTCTGGTCATTTATGCTCCTGGAGAGTTCCTTTGTTTTTGCTATGGGATAGATTTTACAAATATGCTTTCTAGGCTCAGAGCTGCAGACAATGGGAACACATCGGGAGTTCAAGCACAGAGGTCAGTTTGCCACATACAATGGACAGAAGATAGTTCAGAGCACACTGAACACCCATGCCCAAACATCCAATTGCGCAAAGCTCCGGACCGGGAGCGCCAAGTCATAAAATCTACCCCAGACTTCTTTCTGAAGTGTCAGACAAAATATGAGTGCGGCAGTGAAGTGAAATTGAATTCAATAAATCCAGTTATTAGCAGGCTTTAGCATAAGAAAGAAAAATTACCATGAAAGCTGCTGGATTGTCTTAAACACCCAACGAGTTGACCAATGTTCTTCAGGGAAGGGAAGCTGTCACCCCTACCTGGTTAGGCCTACACATGACTCCAGTCCCACACTATGCAGCTGACCCTTAATGCCCTCAGGGAAGCTACAGATGGACACTGAATAACTGCCTTATTGGTGTTGCTCACATCCCATGAACAAGGAAAATAACGTGTGACTGATGTGCAATGCACAATAGTTGTTTTTATAAGATATGCAGATGGACATACAGAATGTTATACCTCTAGCACTGGTGCTATTATAGCACAGGATAAAAGCAGCAAATGAAAATAGAAATGTCAACAAAACTTCAACGGGAACTGTTTAAAAAGTTAAAAATAAGAAGGAAACACATATACTGCGTATTATTAATTGTATATTGAAGGTTGTACCTTGCTCTCAGGGAGTTTAGATGATAGCACGAACCCATTTCACTGCTGGAGGTTTATGTTGCTTTCCAAGGCCCTGGAGTGTTTTCGAGGTTAGGACAAGAGTGGGGTTGCCAATGCTGGTTGGACGTATTCCAGGAAGTTTCATCACATGACCTCCCACTGCCCCACCTCCACGCTCCCGCCACTGATCGCCCAACATGTCCATTATCACGGTGCCCCGCCTTCCCGCAGCCATTTGGAAAGTGAACGGACGCTTCATTGCCCGATTGGTAATACAGCCTTTTTCTTCCCTATCTTCAATATTTTTATACCTAATAAATGAAAATGTTGTAAGAAGAGGAAATAAACACACAATTTTTTTTAATGCCCCAGTGGTTTTTCTCCCGGGTGTTGCTCGCAGCAGCGCCCAGGAGATTAATCTTTAATTCCTGGAGACTCCAGGACAATCCTGGCAGGTTGGCGACTCCACACGAGGCTCCCAGCCGTCACCTAGTCCCGGCACTGCACATTCCAAAGTTCCATTATCCTCAGTGGACTTTTGATCTCTTCCACTTGCCTCCAATTCCTGCACAGCATTCTGATCGAGCGGTGACAACATTTCAATTTTTGGCTCTTACAGAGATGATTATAGGCCAGTCAGGGGGTTACTCTTAATTAAAGGACTTATTTTTAAGGATGATTGATTTCACAAGCTGGGTGAGTTCCAGTCCTCACTGAGCCTTGCTCATTTGCAGCCCAATTACTCCCCATCTCCTCTACAATGAAAACAAAACAAAGACAATACTGGATGTAATAAATGTTTCATTTCTTGCTGTCAGTTTCATTTTTTTATTATCCCTCTCTCTGTCTGCGTCCTTCTCTCTCTCTCTCTCTCTCTGCCTCCCAACCCTCCCCAACACCAACATGAGTGTATTACAGTGGTCACTGAGACATCACATGAACAGATGTTCTCACTGGTGCTGCAGAGCTGTTTTATAAAGAGTGCTGTTCTACATTTGAAATTGTGCTGAAGAACCACTGTTTTTTTGCACCTCAATTTTAAAGTCAGTTCTTTGCTTCATTTTTTAAAACCTCATTCTCGGGATGTGGGCGTCGCTGGTAAGGCCTGCATTTGTTGCCCATCCCTAGTTGCCCTTGAGAAGGAGGTGGTGGGCCTTCGTCTCGAACCTAGGGTTGCCAACCCTCCCGGATTGTCCGGGAGTCTCCTGGGATTGGGAGACTGATCTCCTGGGGCACTGCTGCTGGTAGCCCGGGAGAAAAGTGCTTTGCATTCACGGTTTCGAGCCTTCGTGCCAGAACTGCCAGCGCCAAATCTTTTCCGCTTCCACAGTGTGAGCAGCAAATGCAGCATGCAGGACTGGAGGGAGTGTATGTACACCGTGCAGGCGGTTTGGGTTCTCTATAATGATGTGGGAAGCTGTTGACTAAACTGCAATGAATTTGCACAATTTTCTGCTTTTATTCAAGGTTTCCAGCACATTCTTTGAAAAAAAAATTCTTTAACAAGGGTATGCTTTAACTTGATTTCTGCATATGGTAGTATTTTACTATGTGTCAGCTGTGGCTCAGTGGGTAGCACGCTCACTTCCGAGTCAGAAGGTTGTGGGTTCAAAGTCCCACTCCAGATACTTGCGTACACAATCCCAGTTAACACTCCAATGCAGTATTAAGGGGGGTGCTGCACTGTCGGAGGTGCTGCCCTCTGCTTGAGATGTTAAAGTGAAGCTCTGACTGCCCTGTTAAGTAGATGTAAAAGATCCCACAGCACTATTTGAAGACAAGCAGGGGAGTTTTCCCCAGTGCTCTAACCAACACCTAAAACAGATGATCTGGTTATTAACTCATTGCTGTCTGTGGGATCTTGCTGTGTGCAAATTGGCTGCCATGTTTCCTACATTATAACAGTGACTATACTTCAAAAGTATTTCATTGGTTGTAAAGCACTTTCGGACATCCTGAGGTCATGAAAGGTGCTGTACTAATGAAAGTTCTTTCTTTTTCCTCCTCAAGGTGCTCCCCATCACATGTGGGTCATAGGTTTCTATATATTGGTTGGTCTTGTTCCCTTGCTCTGATTCACATGCTAATTCCTAAGACTATGTGCTCCCTCTGATTAGAATGGTGATTATCACTGATGTCCCTCCAATGATGTCAGAAGGAAATTGATTGTCCTAAACTGCTACTGAATAAAAAAAAAGACTTGCATTTCTATAGCGCCTTTCACAACCTCGGGATGACCCAAAGTGCTTTACAGCCAATGAAGTACTTTTGAAGTGTAGTCACTGTTGTAATGTAATTGCAATAAGGAAGCTGTAGTGTAGAACCACCTTTATTTGCCTTTAGCTGCTGTTGTGTGTGGGGCTGACACAGAGGCCAGTAGCTATGTGCAGCCATTAGAAAGGAACTGGATATGGAACAATAGCAGGTAAATGGAGTTGAGGTATAGATCAGCTATGATCTAACAGGCTCGAGGGGCTGAATGGCCTCCTCCTGATCCAATGTTCCCGGGGAACAGAACTGCTGGAGGTTTGCATGAAATTAATTGCACAATGTGCGTTCAAACGTGTTGGTGGGTGAGATCAGTATCACGTTACAAACAAAAATAAAAGTTGTTAATTAAAAGCATACACGCAATGTGTTGTCAGACTGGGAATAAGTGAATCACGGAGGAACAGTAACAAGTTTGGATTGTCAATCTCCAATCTGACTGTCTCAGCTTGAAGCCTCCAGCCACAGATTTCATAGTTCACAGTGTGATTTATTTCCTTCCTCTTGTTTGCAGTGTTTATTTTTCCAGTTCTATACATCTTGTTCAGAACTTCTGAAGACAGTCAACTCCTTCCTTCCCAGTCCAGTGGCAGGAGGTTCAGTAACCAAAGGACACAGATCTAAGATAATTGGCAAAAGAGCCTGAGGTGAGATGAGGAGAATTTTTTTTTACTCAGTGAGTTGTAACGATCTGGAATACACTGCCTGAAAGGACGGTGGAAGCAGATTCAATAATAACTTTCAAAAGGGAATTGGATAAATACTTGAACAGGAAAAATATGCAGGGCTATGGGGAAAAGAGCAGGGGAGTGGGACTAATTGGATAGCTGTACCAAAGAGCTGGCACAGGCACGATGGGCTGAATGGCCTCCTTCTGAGCTGTATGATTCTATGATTCTATCCCGACCCAATGTGGTCTCAGCCCAACACAATGAAACTCCCATTACCCTGGGTGCCGTGCTGTGACTCTCATGTGAAAGGATGCAATTTATTCTATTAATTGAGTTTGCAGTAGGAATGCATTTTATGCAGGGCAAGCAGAGTCTGTTGAACATTTAACTAGTTCGGAAGCAGCAGCAATCCACCATCCGGGTCACAACCAAAAGTCATGGTCAGTAGGAAACTAAAAACAATTGGATTACACCTGAAAAGAATTTTCCTAAAATGTTTATCATAGTTTGAAGCAATGTCTCCTCTTCAATCCCCAGATCCCTTCTCCAATCATCAATTTAAAACAGGAAATGAATGAAGTTTCCTGGTGAAAGTGGAATGCGCAGGAGAACACGTTTTCACATCCCTCAGTCATCACATTATGTGCGTGTGAACTCGCAGTTCACTGATAGTGACAGATCTGATTAAATCAATATGTGAAAATAAAAATTTGGCTTTCAGGTATTAACACAACCTTAAAGTCATTGTAATTCACTGAACTTTAAACTGTAGAACTATTTTTAAGGTATTTACATTTTAAATTTCTTTAAACTCCAGAGACTTGAGCCCATAATCCAGGCTGACACTCCAGCACAGGATGAAGGGAGTATTGCACTGTTGGAGGTGCCGTCTTTCAGATGAGACGTTAAACCGAGGCACTGTCTGCCCTCTCAAGTGGAGGTAAAAGATCTTTGATGAAGAGCAGGGGAGTTCTCCCCAGTGTCCTGGACAATATTTATCCCTCAACCAACACTATTAAAAACAAATGATCTGGTCATTTATCTCATTGCTGTTTGTGGGACCTTGCAGTGCGCAAATTGGCTGCCGCATTTCCCTACATTACAACGGTGACTGCACGTCAAAATACTTTGTTAGCTGTGAAGTGCTTTGAGACGTCCTGAGGACATGAAAGGTGCTCTACAAATGCAAGTCTTTCTTTTCTTTATCAGCAATCCACTGATGTTGCTATCCTCTTAGTGACTGCTTTGTTGAAACCATTCCTGATCCCCTTGACAAATTGTCTTTTCTTTTCTCCTCTCCCCTCCCCCTGCAGATGCTGAACCATCCTGGGCAATGGCAGCCCTCCGGATCATCATCCAAGTCACTGACTAAACAATTGGGTTCTTTTTAATGTCACACACAAACTATCTTCTCCTTAACCTGCACACCTTGAGCTCACCTGAACACTGCCCAGAAATACTTAAAACAATATGGCCTAAATATATGACCGTGTACACCAATTCTGCCCATTCCTGTGCCTTGTCATTGAGTGAAACTAGTTCTTCCTAAACAGCTGAACCGCGGCTCACCACCACCTTCTCGAGGGCAATTAGGGATGGGCAATAAATGCTGGCCTCGCCAGCGCCGCCCACATTCCATGAACGAATAAAAAAAAATGCTGGCAAGTTCTGGCTTTCTGTTACCGGCTGTTTATAGTCATTCACCTGTGTTTGTGTGCGTGCGTGCGTGAGAGAGAGAGAGAGAGAGATGTATACTAGCTAAATGTTAAGATAACTAGATGAATTTAACATTACGACAGAGCCGACACAGATACGATGGGTCAAATGGCCTCCTTCTGTGCAGTAAATTTCTATGGTTCTATGGTTAAATCTCCTGGGTCAACAGAGTGATTGGTAGCAAGCATCCCTGAGGTAATTTTTTACCTGGCAGACAGACTCTATCCATAAGCAAAGGTTTTATTTAAAGTTGTTTCCATTTATACATAAACACAAAGGCTCTTTTAAGAGCCGCCCACAGTCTCTCTGAAGACGCTGTACCAGCACCTCTGTGTAGAATCATTTTACTGTAGATAGTTTGATACTAACTGTCTTTTTATAAGTCACGTGTTTTTGTAATTTCTACCCAATATCCACTACTCCTTTGGATGGGTGTAGCCTCAAAAAGTTCGACACCATCTAGGATGAAGCACTTTGATTTGAATGGGCTCAATATCTGCTCCTCCATCACTGGTGGACTGTGGCCGCAGTATGAACAAATTGCAGGATGCATTGCAGCAACTCACCAAGGTTACTTCAACAGACATCTCCCTCCCTCATCAACCTCTACCACCGAGAAGGACAAGAGCAGCAATTTTGAGTCACACACATTCTGACTTAGACATATAGCACCATTCCTTCATTGTTGATGAGCCTGTATCCTGGAATTCCCTACCTAACACCGTTATGGGAGCATCATCACCACAAGGACTACAGGGTTCAAAGAGAAGGCCCACCACCAACTTCTCAAAGCAACTTAGGGATGGGCAATAAATGCAATCTTGCCAGCGTCACCCAAGATCAAATATAATAAAAAAGGACTTGGTTATATCTCCTTTAATCATGAAATCACCAGCCACTGTAAGCAACCAATTTACTATGAACTCAATTTACTCTGGTGTGGAATGCACAGAATTACTTAGAATTTACTGCACAGAAACAGGCCATTCGGCCCAACTGGTCCATGCCGATGTTTATGCTCCACATGAGCCTCCTCCGACCCTACTTCAACTAAGGGTTAGATGAAGTAGGGAGGGAGGAGGCTCGTGTGGAGCATAAACACCAGCATAGACCTGTTGGGCCAAATGGCTTGTTTCTGTGCTGTAAATTCTATGTAACCCTATCAGCATATCCTTCTATTCTTTTCTCCCTCATGTGCTTATCTAGCTTCCCCTTAAATGCATCTATGCTATTCACCTCAACTACTCCTTGTGGTAGCGAGTTCCACATTCTAACCACTCTCGGGGTAAAGAAGTTTCTCCTGAATTCCCTATTGGATTTATTAGTGACTATCTTATATTTATGGCCCCTAGGTTTGGACTCCCCCGCAAGTGGAAACATCTTCTCTACGTCTACCCTATCAAACCCTTTCATAATTTTAAAGACCTCTTTTATTTCACCCCTCAGCTTTCTCTTTTCTATTGTAAACAATTTTACAACACCAAGTTATAGTCCAGCAATTTTATTTTAAATTCACAAGCTTTCGGAGGCTTCCTCCTTCCTCAGGTGAACGAAATTTCGTTCACCTGAGGAAGGAGGAAGCCTCCGAAAGCTTGTGAATTTAAAATAAAATTGCTGGACTATAACTTGGTGTTGTAAAATTGTTTACAATTGTCAACCCCAGTCCATTCTCTTTTCTAGAGTAAAGAGCCCCAGCCTGTTCAGTCTTTCCTGATACTGTAATTATAACCTCTCAGTTCTGGTTTCATCCTTGTAAATCTTTTTTTTTTGCACCTTCTCCAATGCCTCTATATCCTTTTTATAATATGGAGACCAGAGCTGTTCACGGTACAGAAATTTGCAATTTGATTTAGAATTGCACTGAGTTGAGTGTTGGTATCAGCTGTCGTGAGTGTAGCGAGGCTGAGCACTATGCACCAGCTACAACTGATCCCCTAGCGTTGGAGATTTATGATGGATGAACCCCATGGTGTAGAAGCCAGTCTGTTATAAGCAGCGAGTGCTGTACCCAGGAGAAATCCGGGAGTTCATTTACCTGGATGATTTTCTGCGGCACACAATGCTCTTTGGCTCTGATGACAGTAAAATAAATGAGCAATGGCACTGGTGAAAAATTACATTCCGGTCCTCGGCCTTTCCCCGACTCGAGGAAATCTGCTCAGAGTTCTACGCCTGCGGTTTGAAAACACAATAAAAGCCCCTCGAGTCCCCGTCGCGATCTGGAGTTCTCAGCTTCAGCCCTGTCCGTGGACAGGATCCATTCATCACAATGGAAACAAATCAGTGTGGCCTTTGAGCTAATGCAGCCCTCGCAGTAGATTAGGATGGCCAACCCCCCTGGATTGTCCTGGAGTCTCCTGGAATTAAAGATTAATCTCCAGGACACTGCAATGATCAACACCCAGGAGGAATATCGGAGGAGCGTTAAAGAAAATTATGCTTTTTTTTCCCTTTTTTCGAACACTTTCCTTTATTAGTTATAAAAATATTGAATATAAGAAAAGAGGTTACACAGATTTACATAGAAACAGACCATTCAGCCCAACTGATCTATACTGTGTTTATACTCCACATGAGCCAACTCTCACTCTAATTACCTCTTCCCACCCTGCCCCCATAACCCTCTATTCCCTTCTTCCTCATGGATGCATTAAACCTCCTCTTAAATGTGCCAATGCTCTCTGCTTCAACCACTCCTTGTGGCAGCGAGTTCCACATCCTGTGTAAAGAATCCCACTGAAGATGGGAGAAAAGAATACATGACTGACAGTCAAGAATCATCCAATTGGGTAACAAAGAGCCTGTTTGCTTTCCAATTGGGCGTAGGGAATGGCAGATTGCCGTGAGGATGGGCGTGTCGGGCGACCAACGACAGCAGCATGAGGGGGCGTGGCGGTTGCAGGCGGGAGGTCAGGTGATGGAACCTCCAGGGATACATCCAACCAGAGTTGGCAACCCTACAGTAGAGTGCTGACTTCCAGAATATTCTCACGGTTCAGGAATTAATCTTTGAGTTCAGCCTAGAAAACCTTGAGGTGATCTCTGGATTCCTGAAGGTTGGCACAGCCTGTGGAAGCTTCTTCTGTGTGTAACACCATGGTATTAGGCAACACTGTGGGCATGAGCCCAGCCGTCAAGATATTAACCCAGTGCTGGTGAAGAACTGTTGGAAAGGGCCATTTCAGCAGCCCACTGAAAAAATACATAGAATCATATAGCACAGAAGGAGGCCATTCGGCCCATCATGCCTGTGCCAGCTCCTTGAAAGAGCTACCAATTAGTCCCACTCCCCCTGCTCTTTCCCCATAGCCCTGCCAATTTCTCCTTTTCAAGTATTTATCCAATTCCCTTTTGAAAATTACTATTGAATCTGCTGCCACCACCCTTTCAGGCAGTGCATTCCAGATCATAACAACTCGCTGCATAAAAAAAATTATCTTTGTCTCCCCCCCTCCCCCGCCTGGTTCTTTTGCCAACTATCTTAAATCTCTGTCCTCTGGTTACTGACCCTCCTACCAGTGGAAACAGTTTCTCCCTATCTACTCTTTCAAAACCCTCCACAATTTTGAACACCTCTACTAAATCTCCTGTTAACTTTCTCTGCTCTAAGGAGAACAACCCCAGCTTCTTCAGTCTCTCCACACAACTGAGGTCCCTCATCCCTGGTATCATTCTAGTAAATCTCTGCACCCACTCCAAGGCCTTGACATCCTTCCTAAAGTACATAACCAGGAATTCATTTTAAGAATTTTTTTTTAGAAACATGGGAGCACAAACTGAGTACTCGTTAGACCAGTTATGTTGGGGTGTGAGGTGGGAGGGGGAGGGGGTTTACCGAGTGGGGTGTCTCGAGACTCAGTTCCAGGACCACTACTGTTTCAAATTTACCTAAATGACCTGGATTCAGAAACTCGATGCAAAGTGGTAAATTTTGCAGACTTGACCAAACTAGGAGGGGCAGTGGAATTGTTGGAGGCACCTCAGAAATTGCAGAATATGCTCATAGAATCATATAGCACAGAAGGAGGCCGTTTGACCCATTGTGCCTGTGCCAGCTCTTTGAGAGAGCTATCCAAATTAGACAAAATATGTAAGTAGACAGAGCAATGGCAAATGAAATTTAATGCAGCCAAGTGTAAAATACTTCACGTAGGAAAAGAAAATAGGCAATACACATGTAATCAATGAAATAGTGTTAGAATGGCCAAGGACGAAGCCAAAAGAGACTTTGGAGTCTTCATAGACTCAACACCCAACATGTCCAACCAATACAGCAGGGCAATCAACAAAACTATTAACTGCAGAGCCAAAACAGTAGAATATAAGTCAGAGGAAGTCATGAGCACACAGTGTTCTGGTCAGACTGCACCTTGAATACTGTGTCCAGTTCTGGTCGCTAAGAAACAAGATTAGGCTGAGGCCTAGTATCAAGGGTCTGAGTTATGAGGAATGACTGAAGAAACTTGGCCTTTTCAGCCAGGGATGTGATCTTATAGAAGTATATAAGATAGTTAGGAATGGACAAAGTAAATCCAGAATATTACTTTAAATTAAATTATGAGAATAGGATAAGGGAACAGGTTCAAACCAGTAAAAGCAAATTTAGGACTGATATCAGGAAACTGTTCTTCATTTAAAGAGTGACCAATGTATGGAATAGACTTCCAGAAGGATAGTGGAGGTGAAAACCCTGGAATCATTTAAGAACCAATTAAGTGCTGAAATGGGGGGACTTTAGTTTCGTTCTGGATGAATGAACTAAGAAGGTACGGATGGCTTTCCTCGTCAGTAACTACCTTGTGCTATGATGCTTGTTCAGTCTGGTGTCATCGGGCTGGTTTGGTTAGCCTGGTGTGGTCAATCTAGTTTGGTCACTTTGGTTTGGTCAGGCTGGTCTGGTCAAGCTGGTTTGGTCAGACTAGTTTGGTCACTTTGGTGCGGTCACATGGTTTGATCACTTTGGTGTGGTCAGACTGGTTTGGACACTTTGGTGTGGTCACTTTAATGTGGCCACTTTGGTTTGGACACTTTGGTGTAGTCATTTTGGTTTGGTCACTTTGGTTTGGTCAGGCTGGTGTGGTCACTTTGGTTTGATCAGGCTGATGGGGTCACTTTATTTTAGTCAGGCTGCTGCGGTCACTTTGGTTTGGTTTAGTCAGGCTGGTCAGGCTGGTATGGTCACTTTGGTTTGGTCAGGCTGGTATGGTCACTTTGGTTTGGCCACTTTTGTTTGGTCAGACTGGTTTGTGTGCCGGAGCCTGGCTGAGCCCTTTAGACCTGGCAGCAGTGTTGATCAAACCTGTGGATTCACAGCCTCAAAAAAAACCTCAAGTTTATAGCAGCAGCACCATGTAGGGAAGGCTGCGGTGCTGACCAAACTACAATGAAAATGGCGGAGAGAATATGCACTACATGTGTGAATCCTGGTGTCCCTCAGCACTGACATCCCGGTAAACGGTTAGCAGTTGTATCATCCAGTGCTGGATCTGGTTATAAATCAGGCTTGACATTTTTTCACTGATGACTTGCTGTCTCTGCCTATCGGTGGGATCTATGGCTTTAAGTAGGGTGGTAAATGATTTGCTGGCAGCATCCACACTGGCTTCTGATACCCTTTTATCAAGCAGAGGGAAGACCGACAGAGACCGGAACCTGGCAGAGTTTTCACTACCTGGTGACCCCTGGAGGAGCCAGGCTTGGTCAACCCCTCCCCAACCTGCTGACACTTACAGCCTGAGCTCACACATGAAGACTGGCCCAGTCAGTGGGCAGGCATCATCCGTAGGTGTAAGAAGTGAAAGCCTCGTAACAAGTACCAGGGCAGATTACCACCTTCTCAAGGGCAATTAGGGATGGGCAATGAATGCTGGCCTTGCCAGCGACGCCCACATCCCATGAACGGATAATAAAAAAAGATTGTAAAGTTCTGGAGGAAGTTAGAACAAGCGACCTACTGATCAGGCTTTGGTGAGAAGGCTTTGAGTTTAGGCCAAAGCTGATTGCTTTAAAGTTCCCAGCACATGTTATAGAGGGAGGATGGGGAATATGGCTATGGAGAGAGAGATGGTCCGAGAGCAGAAAATAAAGGGTACGGTAAAAGGAAGTTTCTTGGAATGGAAAGGTGTGAGTGTTTCTCCACAGGGTTTCGTAGGGGGTTGGGCCACTCCTATAGACTATATATGTAAATGATCTGGATTTGAAGGAATAATACTGAAATTTGCTGATGATACTAAATTGTGAGTTTGGCAAATTGTGAGGAGGATTGTGAAAGACTGAAGGAGGATGTAGATAGGTTCGCAGAATGGGAAGATAAGTGCCTCATGCAGAGAAATGTGAAGTAATACATTTTGGAAGTAAAAATAGGGAAAGGAAATACATCTTTAATGGGTAGATTTTAAAATGGGGTTGAGGAGCAGAGAGTCCTTGGTGTATAGATAAACGGGGGCACAAGTGCCTATAAGTAAGGCCATAAAAAAATAACAAATTAAATTCTTGGTTTTTGTAGCTGGAAGCATAGAATACAAAAGCAAAGAGGTATCATTTAAATTGTACAAGACCTTAGTTAGGCTGCAGTTGGAGTATTGTGAACAATTTTGGGCATCCCATTTTAGGAAGAACATAAAAGAATTGGAAAAGGTACAGTGTAGATTCACCAGGGATGTTACCAGGGATGAGAGATTACAGTTACGAAGAGATTCCTGAGAAATTGCAGCCTTTTCCCACTGGAGCTAAGAAGATTAAGGGATGACTTGCTGGAGGCCTTTAAGATTATGAAGGATTATGATGCAGTAAATAGTGATAGACTGTATCCATTGGTCAGTGAGATAGGGCACAAATTTAAGATAATCACAGAAAGAATTAAATAGGAGGTCAGGAAAAAAATCTTTACACAGAGTCCAAAAATTCTTTCAAAATTAAATTATATGGTTGCTTGAAGAAGAGGAATATTAACAGATATGGGGACCGAGCAGGCGAGTGGGATTAGAATCGGAGTCTCATTGGAGAAAATCAATGGTGCAGACTTGATGGAGCTGAATGGCCCGTTTCTGGGCTGGAACATTCGATAATTCAGTGTCACCTCCGCAGACTGCACGTGTACCCCCTCCTTCCACTGCATTAGTGCCCCTTCTCCCCTTCCCGCTGCACGTGTACCCCCTCCTTCCACTGCATTAGTTCCCCTTCTCCCCTTCCCGCTGCACGTGTACCCCCTCCTTCCACTGCACTAGTTCCCCTTCTCCCCTCCCCCCTGCACGTGTACCCCCTCCTTCCACTGCATTAGTGCCCATTCTCCCCTCCCCCCTGCACGTGTACCTCCTCCTTCCACTGCATTAGTGTCCCTTCTCCCCTCCCCCCTGCACGTGTACCCCCTCCTTCCACTGCATTAGTGTCCCTTCTCCCCTCCCCCCGCACATGTACCCCCTCCTTCCACTGCATTAGTGTCCCTTCTGCCCTCCCCACTGCACGTGTACCCCCTCCTTCCACTGCATTAGTGTCCCTTTTCCCCTCCCCACTGCACGTGTACCCCCTCCTTCCTCTGCATTAGTGCCCCTTCTCCCCTCCCCCCTGCACGTGTACCCCCTCCTTCCACTGCATTAGTGTCCCTTCTCCCCTCCCCCCTGCGTGTGTACCCCCTCCTTCCACTGCATTAGTGTCCCTTCTCCCCTCCCCCCTGCACGTGTACCCCCTCCTTCCACTGCATTAGTGTCCCTTCTCCCCTCCCCCCTGCGTGTGTACCCCCTCCTTCCACTGCATTAGTGTCCCTTCTCCCCTCCCCCCTGCACGTGTACCCCCTCCTTCCACTGCATTAGTGTCCCTTCTCCCCTCCCCCCTGCACGTGTACCCCCTCCTTCCACTGCATTAGTGCCCCTTCTCCCCTCCCCCCTGCACGTGTACCCCCTCCTTCCACTGCACCAATGTCCACTCCACCCAATCGTGCAAGGTTTCCTTTCCCCTTTGGGCCGTGCCCCTCCCCTCTGCACCAGCACGACATCCTACCAGTGAAACATGGTTCCATCCCCTTTACAAGATGCAGGATTGAGACTTGCTCATGTTCATTTTATTCAAGATCCTTTTTTTTCAAAAACTCACATTTACATTTTCAAGGATAATACATCTCCAGTTGTTTTTAAAAAAAGAAAGACTTTTGATTCTTGTATTTACGTAGCGGCTTTCACAACCTCAGGATGTCCCAAAGCGCTTTACAGCCAATTAAGTGCTTTTGAAGTGTAGTCATTGTTGTAATGTAAGAAACGCAGCAGCCAATTTGCGCACAGCAAGGTCCCACAAACAGCAATGTGCTAATGACAAGATTATCTGTTTTAGTATCATATCATAGTATCATAGTAGGTACAGCACAGGAGGAGCCCATTCAGCCCATCGTGCCTGTGCCGGCTCTTTGAAAGAGTTATCCAATTAGTCCCATTCCCCAACTCTTTCCCCATAGCCCTGTAAATTTTTTCCCTTCAAGTGTTTATCAAATTCCCTTTTAAAAGTTACAAATGAATCTGCTTCCACCACCCTTTCAGGCAGCGCATTCCAGATCATAACAACTCGCTACGTAAAAGATGTTTCCTCATGTCGCCTCTGGCTCTTTTGCCAATCACCTTAAGTCTGTGTCCTCTGGTTACTGACCCTTCTGCCAATAGAAACAGTTTCTCCTTATTTACTCTATCAAAATTGTTCATGATTTTGAACACCTCTATCAAATCTCCCCTTAACCTTCTCTGTTCTAAGGAGAACAATCCCAGCTTCTCCAACCTCTCCACATAACTGAAGTCCTTCATCCCTGGCACCATTCCAGTAAATCTCTTCTGCACCCTCTCTAAGGCCTAAAGTGTGGTGTAAGAATTGAACACAATACTCCAGCTAAGGCCTAACCAGTGTTTTATAAAGGTTTAGCATAACTTCCTTGCTTTTGTACTCTATGCCTCTATTAATAAAGCCCAGGATCCCATTTGCTTTTTTAACAGCCTTCTCAACTTGTCCTGCCACCTTCAAAGATTTGTGTATGTTCACCCCCAGGTCTCTTGATTCCTGCACCCCCTTTAAAATTGTACCATTTAGTTTATATTGCCTCTTCTCATTCTTCCTACCAAAATGCATCACTTCACACTTCTCTGCATTAAAATTTTCTGCCACGTGTCTGCCCATTTCACCAGTCTGTCCATGTCCTCCTGATGTTTGTTACTATCCTCCACATTCTTTACTACATTTCCGAGTTTCATGTCATCTGCAAACTTTGAAATTATACCCTCTATACCCGAGTCCAGGTCATTAATGTATATCAAAAAGAACATAGAATCATAGAATCATAGAAGTTTACAACATGGAAACAAGCCCTTCGGCCCAACATGTCCATGTCGCCCAGTTTATACCACTAAGCTAGTCCCAATTGCCTGCACTTGGCCCATATCCCTCTATACCCATCTTACCCATGTAACTGTCCAAATGCTTTTTAAAAGACAAAATTGTACCCGCCTCTACTACTGCCTCTGGCAGCTTGTTCCAGATACTCACCACCCTTTGAGTGAAAAAATTGCCCCTCTGGACCCTTTTGTATCTCTCCCCTCTCACCTTAAATCTATGCCCCTTAACAGTGGTCCTAATACTGACCCCTGGGGACCACCACTGTATGTTGGTTAGTTACATACAGCAAGATCCCATAAACAGCAATGTGATAATGACCAGATTATCTGTTTAGTGATGTTGGTTGCAGGATAAATATTGGCCAGGACACTGGGGAAAAATCCCCGGCTCTTCTTCGAAATAGTGCCATGGGATCTTTTACATCCACCTGAGAGGGCACACCGGGCCTTGGTTTAATGTCTCATCCGAAAGATGGCACTTCCGACAGTGCTGCACTGGGAGTGTCAGCCTAGATTTTGTGCTCAAGTCCCTGGAGTGGGACTTGAGCACAAACCCACAACCTTTTGACTCAGAGGTGAGAGTGCTACCCACTGAGCCACGGCTGACACAGAAACTACACAAAAAAAAACAACGGATGTCAAATAGAATCAATGAGTTTGAGGTCAGTACCTGAATATTGGTCTTCAGTATGCTCAGGATACTGTGTGTGCTTTATGAGTTTATCTGAATCCCTCCACGGTTGTAATTGCTTCTACCTCACGTGCCAAGTGACCCTCAATTTGACAGTTAACATATCCTCAGGTATGTAACACACACAATGGAAATCTGAAACAAAACAAAAAACACCGCAGGTCACTCTGTGAGGGAAAGGCACGTTCTGGGCCCAACTCTCCATCAGAATGAGCTTTGTTGTTCATTGGTCACATGTTACAGCCAAGGACCAACAATGGGCCAGAGTTTGTTGGAGTGGGGCATCTTGTGCTGTGTCCCGTTAGTTAGACTTGTTCGTGCACATTTAAAAAAAAGTTTTAAAACATCTTTTGCCCACAAAGTTGCTGGAAGTGCGAGCTGATAATGGCGCATGGGACCTGAGTGAACAACGGGACAAACAAGGTATCTCCTTAACCAATGAGATTTAACGATAGAGAAACAAACGGAGGAAGGAGGGTGAGTTAAAAGGGGTGAATTCAATGTCAAATCAGGTACAGAAAGAGAAACAAAGAGAGGGAAAGAAAGACTGAATTAAGAGAGAGAGAAAAAAGAGACAGAAAGGCAAAGAAAAAGAAATATTAAAAATTGACTTTTTAAAATCTCCTAAAACAATTAACAACTTGAAGGAATGAGACTCCAAACTTACAACTGTTCACTTTCTAGGCAAGAGAGGTTGATTGGCAGTCACCAACAATTATCAATTAAATGGGTCCTTACGCTGTTAATTACTAAACTTTCTGCGGCAAATTTAAGGGGCAATTAATGTGCAACTGCAGCAACTTCATGAAATTCACAGGGAGGTTGAGGGCGAGCTGCTGTTTTTGCGAAGCCAAAGGCGGAGCGACGCAAATGGCCAGTAACTTGTGACGATTCGCAATTCATGGGATATCTCTTCTTTACTACAAGTTGCTGTCCGATTTGCGCATTAATAACGGTGTGCGTCGTTCAGACACCGTTATTTTTTCAGCAAAATTTGGGTCAATGTCTCTCAAGGTCCTGCCAGCCAAAACAGCAGTGCAGTTTAGTTCTGGTGAAGCAGACAAATTATTGAGCGGGCAATGACTGTGCAATCCTTCCCACGTTCGGAATTGGGCTTGGTATTGAGATCTTCAAGTAAGATATGTCTCTCCACAGCTACCTATGCTGCAGTTTAATTACATTTGCGCCCACTCTACTGAACTCTGACTTAGTCGACCTTTGCAGAGACTCTGGCTTTTTCTTCATTACTTCAGAGCAAGACGCAAAAGTCTCGAAGGAATCGCTGTTGATAAATGTACTGGCGCAGACAGACCAGGTAGGCCCCAGATTGCTGTCTGTGCTGAGTTAGCTGGTACAGCAGTGAGGTCTCAATCGATTTAAGTGTCCACGAACCAGTGAGATGGGGAGGGCAAAATCAGCTAGGGTCCCTACTTTTGATCATCGTAAAGTGACTCCGGCTGTATGTGTATAGGAATGCGTATGCCCATGTGTATGTCTGTGCGCGTGTGTGTGCCCATGTGTGTGCACGTGTATGTCTGTGCATGTGCATAAGTCTGTGTATGTGTGCATTCACGTGTGTATGTCTGTGCATGTGTGTACGGTGCCCCCGCAGTAGAATGTCTGCTGACTGGCTGAGCTCACACGTGACGGGATTGCTGCTTAGGCTGCTCCACAGGATGGCTGTCACGAGTGTGTGCTCAGTCGTGCAACTGTTTCCTCGCTGCGGTCGATGCCCTGGATTCCCTCCCTCCATGTAAAGCTCAGTGGGTAGCACTCTTGCCTCTGAGTCAGACGGTTATGGGTTTAAGTCCCATTCTACAGACTTGAACACAAAATCTAGGCTGACACTCCCAGTGTCAGTACTGAGGGAGAGCCGCACTGTCAGAGGTGCCGTCTATGGGATGAGACGTTAAACTGAAGCCCCATCTGCCCTCTCAGGTGGACATTAAAAAAATTCCATTGTCACTATTTCGAAGAAAAGCCCAGGATGTTCTCCCCGGTGTCCTGGCCAATTCTTATCCCTCAACCTGAAACAGATCATCTGGTCATTTATCACATTGCTGTTTGTGGGATCTTGCTGTGCGCAAATTGACTGCCATGTATGCTACATTACAACAGTGACTACACTTAAAAAGTACTTCAATGGCAGTAAAGCGCTTTGGAACATCCTGGGGTAGTAAACGCAAGTCTTTCTTTCTTTCTTGAAACGGGGTAAATTCAGAGGGCAGTAACCAAAAGACACTGCTGAAACACTCTGTAAACATACCACACACTGCGGGGAGGTCATAAGAATGGCTGGTGTAAGAAATGGAAATGCTGCACTGGTGCGGAGCAAGGAGTGGGTGGGGCAGGTGACGGGGGCAAGGGGGTGGGGGGGGCAGGGAACTGAGGCACAATCCTGGGGCAAGGTAGAGAGGGATTAGCTCCGCATCTTACTCATTAGTGCAAAAATCCACCCAAGGTCTTTGAGGTTCCTTCTTCCTCTGAACCTGTTGGATCCTCTCTGCTGCACTGGCGGAGGTTACTCTTTTTGATCGAAACACTATTCAACAATAAAATGAAACGTTAATGGATGCAGTGCGATTCCATTAGACTTCTGTTATTCTCCTGCGAGTTGGGTAACAGCCTGAATCTGTGAGCAAGGCAACCTCATGGCCTCTGTGTCACATCAGTTCTGTCTCTAACTGCTCTTCATAGTGTTTTCCTCTTACTGGGATTGCAGTTTTTAATCATTAAAAAAAAAATTTCAGATCACCAAGAAAGAAGACACTAAATCAAAAGCAAAGTACTGCGGATGCTGGAAATCTGAAATAAAAACAGAAAATGCTGGAGAAGCTCAGCGAGTCAGGCAGCATCTGTGGAGAAAGAAACAGAGTTAACCTTTCAGGTCAAAGATCTTTCGTCAGAACTGGAAGATGTTAAAAGAGTTAAAGTTTTTGAACAAATACAGAGACAGGGAAAAGGAGAGGAGGGAGGGAAGGGGAGGGGAAGAAAGAACAAAAGGGAAGGTCTGTGATAGGGTAGAGGGCACGAGTGATTAAATGACAAAAGGGATAATGGTGCAAGAAAAGGAGGGTGGTAATGGGACAGGTTAAGAAACAAAAGATTGGTCAGGAGTAGCTGTAAATGGCAGCAGCAGAACCATTACCAGCAGTAGCTGACCGAAAAAAATGGGAGCAGTGGTTATGATCTGAAGTTATTGAAATCAATGTTGAGTCCGGAAGTTGTAAAGTGCCTAAACGAAAGATGAGGTGCTGTTCCTCGAGCTTATGTTGAGCTTTATTGGAACAGCGTAAAAGACCAAGGACAAAGAGGTCAGAGTGGGAGTGGGACGGGGAATTAAAATGGCAAGTGACTGGCAGGTCAGGGTCACGCTTGCAGACTGAGCTGAGGTGTTCCGCAAAGCGATCACCCAGCCTGCGTTTGGTCTCCCCAGTGTAGAGGAGACCGCATCGTGAGCAGTGAATACAGTGTACTAAATTGAAAGAAGTACATTTAAATCACTGTTTCACCTGGAAGGAGTGTTTGGGGCCCTGGACGGCGGGAAGGGAGGAGGTGAAGGGGCAGGTGTTGCATCTCCTGTGCTCGCACGGGTAGGTGTAGTGGGGAGGAGAACGGGTGTTGGGGGTGAAGGAAGAGTGGACCAAGGTGTCGCGGAGGGAGCGGTCCCTTCGCAATGCTGAAAGGGGAGGGGAGAGGAAGATGTGTTTGGTGGTGGGATCGCGCTGGAGGTGGTGGAAATGGCGGAGGTTAATACATTGAATGTGGAGGCTGGTGGGGTGGAATGTGAGGACAAGGGGGACCCAATCATGGTTCTGGGAGGGAGGGGAAAGGGTGAGGGCAGAAATGCGGGAAATAGGACGGACACGGTCGAGGGCCCTGTCAACTACAGTGGAGGGGAATCCTCAGTTGAGGAAAAAGGAAGACATATTGGAAGCACTGGTGTGGAAGGTGGCATCGTCAGAACAGATGCGACGGAGACGGAGAAACTGGGAGAAGGGAATTGAGTCCTTGCAGGAAGCGGGGTGGGAGGAAGTATAATCAAGGTAGTTGTGGGTGTCAGTGGGCTTGTAATAGATATTGGCTGACAGCCTATCTCCAGAAATGGAGATAGAGAAGTCGAGGAAGGGAAGAGTCGGAGATGAACCGTGTGAAGGCAAAGGAAGGGTGGAAATTGGAAGCAAAACTGATGAAATATTCCAGTTCGGGGCGAGAGCAGGAAACGGCACCGATACAGTTATCAATGTACTGGAAAAAGAGGTGAGGGAGGGTACCTGATTAGGACTGGAACAAGGAATGTTCCACATATCCCACAAAAAGGCAGGCGTAGCTGGGATCTATATGGGTTCTCATAGCGACACTTTTTACTTGGAGGAAATGAGTGGAGTCAAAGGAGAAGTTGTTCAACGTAAGAACAAGTTCGGCCAGGCAGAGGAGGGTGGTGGTGCATGAGGATTGGTTGGGCCTCCGTTCGAGGAAGAAGCGGAGGGCCCGCAGGCCTCCCTGGTGGGGGATGGAGGTGTAGAGGGACTGGACGTCATGACGAAAAGGAGACGGTTAGGGCCGGGGAACTGGAACCTGTTAAAGTGGTGGAGGAGGTCAGAAGAGTCGTGGATGTAGTTTGGAAGAGACTGGACAAGGGGAGAAAAAATAGAGTCAAGATAGGAGGAAATAAGCTCTATGGGGCAAGAACAGGCTGAAAGGATGGGTCTCCCCAGGCAGTCCTGTTTGTGGATGTTGGGAAGGAGGTAGAAGTGGGCTGTGCGGGGTTGGGGGACTATGAAGTTGGAGGCCGTGGAGGGAAGATCTCCAGAGGAGATGAGGTCAGTGACGGTCTCTGCTTCTGTACTTGCTCAAAAGCTTTAACACTTTTAACATCTTCCAGTTCTGACGAAAGGTCTTCGACCTGAAACGTCAACTCTGTTTCTTTCTCCACAGATGTTGCCTGACTTGCTGAGCTTCTCCAGCAAGATCTGTTTTTATTCCAAGAAAGAAGAGATGGCTATAATTTAATTTAATTTAATCTAATCTCAGGCTGCAGAAAAAGTCGCTTCACTTCCCTTGTTTACGAATGATCTGAACTGCTCGATTAAATTACCAGCAAGCAATTGTCCAGATATTTTACGTATTATGCCACCATCATTCTCTTCATTTTAACAATTTCCCTCACACTTCTCCTGACAAGCTCACATGTAGGGAATATAGACACTGTATTTACTAAAAGAGCTGGTTACTCTAGGGCCAGAACGAGTGAGTGTGTGTGTGTGTGTTAATGGATACAGTAATTCTAGGGGTCAGTGTGTGTTAAAGGATACAGTAATTCTAGGGGGCAATGTGTGTTACAGGATACAGTAATTCTAGGGGTCAGTGTGTGTTAATGGATATAGTAATTCTAGGGGGCAATGTGTGTTACAGGATACAGTAATTCTAGGGGTCAGTGTGTGTTAATGGATATAGTAATTCTAGGGGGCAATGTGTGTTACAGGATATAGTAATTCTAGGGGTCAGTGTGTATTAATGGATACAATAATTCTGGGGGGCAATGTGTGTTACAGGATACAGTAATTCTGCTGCAGCTATACAAAATGCTGATTAGACCGCACCTGGAGTACTCTGAGCAGTTCTGGGCACCGCACCTTCGGAAGGACATATTGGCCTTGGAGGGAGTGCAGCGTAGGTTTACTAGAATGGTACCTGGACTTCAAGGGTTAAGTTACGAGGAGAGATTACACAAATTGGGGTTGTATTCTCTAGAGTTTCGAAGGTTAAGGGGTGATCTGATCGAAGTTTATAAGATATTAAGTGGAACAGATAGGGTGGATTGAGAGAAACTATTTCCGCTGGTTGGGGATTTTAGGAGTAGGGGGCACAGTCTAAAAATTAGAGCCAGACCTTTCAGGAGCGAGATTAGAAAACATTTCTACACACAAAGGGTGGTAGAAGTTTGGAACTCTCTTCCGCAAACGGCAATTGATACTAGCTCAATTGCTAAATTTAAATCTGAGATAGATAGCTTTTTGGCAACCAAAGGTATTAAGGGATATGGGCCAAAGGCAGGTATATGGAGTTAGATCACAGATCAGCCATGATCTTATCAAATGGCGGAGCAGGCACGAGGGGCTGAATGGCCGACTCCTGTTCCTATGTTCCTATGATACAGTAATCCTAGGGGGCAATGTGTGTTAAAGGATACAGTAATTCCTGGGGTCAGTGTCTGTTAAAGAATACAGTAATTCTGGCGGGCAATGTATGTTAATGGATACAGCAATTCTAGGGGAGAGTGTGTGTTAAAGGATACAATAATTCTAGGGGAGAGTGTGTGTTACAGGATACAGTAATCCTAGGGGGCAATGTATATTAAAGGAGACTGTACAGTCGATTTTTGTCTTTAGCACTTTTAAATGGATGGAAAATCGGGTGAGCTCTGTTATGGACGGGCGATGCTCCTGGCTAGATTTTCCTCTCAGCTGTTCTCCCGGGCACTACGGAGAATTTCTACCGAGGGTCGGTACTATAATGGCAAACTGCAGTCTGTAACTCTTGGAAAATAAGCAATACGAATGATATTTCTCAGTTTGGACACAGACATTACAACAGGGACTTACAGAGGTCAGGGATATAGTTCATATGATCGGACTGGCTGATATCATCCAAGAGTGACCATTATCTTTTTAGTGACGCACATAGTGAGGCTCTGGGCTGAGAAGGATCTGAAAAGGATTAAAACGTAAATACATTAAAGTAACATTTTAAAAAATAACCTTATGTGGCTAACTTAACCTCTTTACATATGATGTATTAGCCCTCCATGGCCTCGCCCCTCCCTACGTCTGTAACCTCCTCCAGCCCTACAACCCTCCGAGATCTCTGCGCTCCTCCAATTCTGGCCTCTTGCGCATCCCCGATTTTAATCGTCCCACCAGTGGCGGCCGTGCCTTCAGCTGCCTTGGCCCTAAGCTCTGGAATTCCCTCCCTAAATCTCTCTACCTCTCTCTCCTCCTTTAAGATGCTCCTTAAAACCTGCCTCTATGACCAAGCTTTTGGTCACTTGACCTAATACATCCTTATGTGGCTTGGTGTCAAATTTTGTTTGCTATTCGCTCCTGTGAAACGCCTTGGGACGTTTTACTACATTAAAGGCGCTACATAAATGCAAGTTGTTGTTGTTGCAGCAGACCCTTCTCCTCCGATACTGAGGCTTATGCATGGCTCTCTGTTGACAGGTTAGTAACTCTCTTAATTGCTTATGCTCTCTTGTTCATTACTTGCAACAACTGTTCAAGTGTGTGAATTCTATCTGGTTAATGGAAGGAATGGAGGTGTTTAGATAGTCAGCAACATCACACTCTCAAAGGATCTTACAAAATAACCAGATGGCCTGGGAAGATTAGTGAGCGCACTGAGTTACTGGGGTTTATTTATTGGTGCGAAAGACCCATAAATCACGCACAGCAAGAGTCAGCCGTCTTCTGCATGGGTCAGGAAGCTCCTGGCACTCTCAGTCGCTGGCAGAAATGTATTACACAGAGGATAATGCACAGCCTGGAATGTGTTACACAGAGGATAGTGCACAGCCTGGAGTGTGTAACACAGCGGATAATGCACAGCCTGGAATGTGTTACACAGGGGATAATGCACAGCCTGGAATGTGTTACACAGGGGATAATGTACAGCCTGGAGCGTGTTACACAGAGGATAATGCACAGCCTGGAATGTGTTACACAGGGGATAATGCACAGCCTGGAATGTGTTACACAGAGGATGATGCACAGCCTGGAATGTGTTACACAGGGGATAATGCACAGCCTGGAATGTGTTACACAGAGGATAATGCACAGCCTGGAATGTGTTACACAGCAGATAATGCACAGCCTGGAATGTGTTACACAGGGGATAATGTACAGCCTGGAGCGTGTTACACAGAGGATAATGCACAGCCTGGAATGTGTTACACAGGGGATAATGCACAGCCTGGAATGTGTTACACATGGGATAATGCACAGCCTGGAATGTGTTACACAGGGGATAATGCACAGCCTGGAATGTGTTACACAGGGGATAATGCACAGCCTGGAATGTGTTACACAGGGGATAATGCACAGCCTGGAATGTGTTACACAGAGGATAATGCACAGCCTGGAATGTGTTACACAGAGGATAATGCACAGCCTGGAATGTGTTACACAGGGGATAATGCACAGCCTGGAATGTGTTACACAGGGGATAATGCACAGCCTGGAATGTGTTACACAGAGGATAATGCACAGCCTGGAGTGTGTAACACAGAGGTATGTAACTTGGAGGTGATGGTGTTCCCAAGCATCTGCTGCCCTTGACCTTCTTAAGGGTGCAGGTCGTGGGTTTGGGAGGTGCTGCCAAAGAAGCCTTGGCGAGTTACTGCAGTGCATCCTGTGGATAGTACACACTGCAAACGTGGTGCGCTGATGGTGATGTTTAAGCCAGTGGCTGGGGTGCCAATCAAATTAAACAGACTGAAATGTACCAGCTTGGATTCACTTACTTTACTGTTCTGAGGTCTATCTCTCCTTTACAAAGTGATATGAAATCTACCAACATTCTCAGATAAAGGAAAAGGTGGAAGAAAATTAATCACCGTCAAACCAGAGATAAGATCAGATATTCACTTAAAAATAAATCAAGAAAGTAAGAAAAGGAAATGGAAATGAATGAAAAGTAAATTGAGAACAGATATCTGTGAAGACTTCTTTATTCAAAGAGTGATGTTTGGAATGTGAGGCAACAGAGGCAAAAATGCCGGGGATGTTCAAAATACAATGTGATGGCCTGATGGGAGCGAGTTGACCTTCAGCAAACCAAATGCCCTGATCGATCCCTGATTTTTATGTTCTTAAATAAATGTAAAGTGGTAACAGACTCCAGTGATACATTCCTCACATTGTTGGACAGTGTACAAGGTGGTCCCTCTCTCATTTCCAGCCTCCACTCTCTTTCTCTGTCGTAATCTTTCTAATCTCTGTTCCCTCAGCACCACTTTTGGTATTTGCTCCTCTGAGCCTCTCTTCTTTCTCAAAAGCTCAAAAGGCACAGCTTTGTATGCTCTCCGCTCTCAGTGTGTTGAAATCAGAACTCCTTGTAGTCGCCTGCTCTCCCTCATGCCTTCCCAGAACCTCAAAACTGTGGAACATTTTACCTCCCTCAGTCTTTCTCCTACAATCTTTCAAAGCACAAGTTTGGTGCCGCCCGATTTACCCTTTATCTCCTGCTCTTTTTGACCCCGATGGATTCTTGCACAATGAGCTTTGCCTCTTCACTGAGTTTCGCAATGAATGAAATAAACCAGCCAACTCCAAGTCCAGCTATGTCCCAGTCACCAGGCTGAACAAGTGAAGAAAGAAGGTTGCCATTCACAATCTCAGGACATCCCAAAGAGCTTTACAACCAATGAAGTATTTTTGAAGCGTAGTCACCGTTGCAATGTAGGCAATGCGGCAGCCAATTTGTGCACAGCAAGGTGATAATGACCAGGTAATTTGTTTTAGTGCTGTTGGTTGAGGGACAAATATTGGCCAGGACTCCCCTGCTCTGCTTTGAATAGTGTCATAGTATCATAGTAGGTACACCACAGGAGGAGGCCAATCAGCCCATCGTGCCTGTGCCGTCTCTTTGAAAGAACTATCCATTTGACCCATTCCCCTGCTCTTTCCCCATAGCCCTGTAAATGTTTTCCCTTCAAGTATTTATCCAATTCCCTTTTGAAAGTTACTATTGAATCTGCTTCCATCACCCTTTCAGGCAGTGCATTCCAGATCATAACAACTCACTGCGTAAAAAAATGTTTCCTCATGTCGTCTTTGGCTCTTTTGCTGATCACCTTAAATCTGTGTCCTCTGATTACTGACCCTTTAGCCACTGGAAACAATTTCTCATTGTTTTCTCTGTCAAAACCATTTGTGACTTTGAACACTTCTATCAAATCTCCCCTTAACCTTCTCTGTTCCAAGGGGAACAACCCCAGCTTCTCCAGTCTCTCCACATAACTAAAATCCCTCATCCCTGGCACCATTTTAGTAAATCTCTTCTGCACTCTCTCTAAGGCCTTGACATCCTTCTTAAAATGTGGTGCCCAGAATTGAACACAATACTCCAGCTGAGGCCTAACCAGTGTTTTATAAAGATTTAGCATAACTTCCTTGCTTTTATACTCTATGCCTCTATTAATAATGCCCAGGATCCCATATGCTTTTTTAACAGCTTTCTCAACTTGTCCTGCCACCATCAAAGATCTGTGTATGTTCACCCCCAGGTCTCTCTGTTCATGCACCCACTTTAAGATTGTATCATTTAGTTTATATTGCCTCTCCTCATTCTTCCTACCAAAATGTATCACTTCACACTCTCTCCATTAGATTTCATCTAGGAACATAGGAACATAGGAACAGGAGTAGGCCATTCAGCCCCTCGTGCCTGCTCCGCCATTTGATAAGATCATGGCTGATCTGTGATCTAACTCCATATACCTGCCTTTGGCCCATATCCCTTAATACCTTTGGTTGCCAAAAAGCTATCTATTTCAGATTTAAATTTAGCAATTGAGCTAGTATCAATTGCCGTTTGCGGAAGAGAGTTCCAAACTTCTACCACCCTTTGTGTGTAGAAATATTTTCTAATCTCACTCCTGAAAGGTCTGGCTCTAATTTTTAGACTGTGCCCCCTACTCCTAGAATCCCCAACCAGCGGAAATAGTTTCTCTCTATCCACCCTATCTGTTCCCCTTAATACCTTATAAACTTCGATCAGATCACCCCTTAACCTTCGAAACTCCAGAGAATACAACCCCAATTTGTGTAATCTCTCCTCGTAACTTAACCCTTGAAGTCCGGATATCATTCCAGTAAACCTACGCTGCACTCCCTCCAAGGCCAATATGTCCTTCCGAAGGTGCAGTGCCCAGAACTGCTCACAGTACTCCAGGTGCGGTCTAACCAGGGTTTTGTATAGCTGCAGCATAACTTCTGCCCCCTTGTACTCCAGTCCTCTAGATATAAAGGCCAGCATTCCATTTGCCTTCTTGTTTATTTTCTGCACCTGTTCATGACACTTCAATGATCTATGTACCTGAACCCCTAAGTCCCTTTGGACATCCACTGTTTTTAACTTTTTACCATTTAGAAAATACCCTGTTCTATCCTTTTTTGATCCAAAGTGGATGACCTCACATTTGTCTACAATGAATTCCATTTGCCACAGTTTTGCCCATTCACCTAATCTATAAATATCGCTTTGTAATTTTATGTTTTCATCTACACTGCTTACAATGCCACCAATCTTTGTGTCATCGGCAAACTTAGATATGAGACTTTCTATGCCTTCATCTAAGTCGTTAATAAATATTGTGCATATTTGAGGCCCCAAGACAGATCCCTGCGGGACTCCACTAGTCACATCCTGCCAATGTGAGTACCTACCCATTATCCCTACTCTCTGTCGCCTTTCGCTCAGCCAACCTCTTAACCAAGTCCGTACTTTTCCCTCAATTCCATGGGCTTCTATCTTAGCCAACAGTCCCTTATGTGGGACCTTATCAAATGCCTTCTGGAAGTCCATATAAATAACATCCATTGACATTCCTCTGTCCACTACATTTGTCAACTCTTCAAAAAATTCAATCAGGTTTGTCAGGCACAACCTACCTTTCACAAATCCATGCTGGCTCTCTCTGATTAACTGAAAATTCTCAAGGTGTTCAGTGACCCTATCCTTAATTATAGACTCCAGCATTTTCCCCACAACAGATTTTAGGCTAACTGGTCTATAATTCCCTGGTTTCCCTCTCTCTCCTTTCTTAAAAAGCAGAGTGACATGTGCAATTTTCCAATCTAGAGGGACAGTTCCTCAATCTAGAGAACTTTGAAAGATTATAGTTAGGGCATCTGCAATGTGCTCACCTACTTCCTTTAAAACCCTGGGATGGAAACCATCTGGTCCTGGGGATTTGTCACTCTTTAGTGCTATTATTTTCTTCATTACTGTTGTTTTACTTATGTTAATTTTATTGAGTCCCTGTCCCCGATTCAATATTAGTTTTCTTAGGATTTCCGGCATGCTATCCTCTTTTTCTACTGTAAATACTGACGCAAAGTAATTATTCAACATGTCCGCCATTTCCCCATTGTCAATGACAATATCGCAACTTTCAGTTTTTAAGGGGCCAACACTGCTCCTGACCACCCTCTTTTTCCTAATATAACTGCCATGTGTCTGCCCATTTCATCAGTCTGTCTATGTCCTCCTGAAGTCTGTTACTATCCTCCACATTGTTTACTACATTTCCGAGTTTCGTGTCATCTGCAAACCTTGAAATTATACCCTGTATACCCAAGTCCAGGTCATTAATATATATCAAAAACAGTTCTCTGCTTTCTGTCCCATCGGCAATTTTTGTATCTACACTGCCACTGTCTCTTTCATCCAATGGGCTTTTGTTACGTGGTACTTTATCAAATGCCTTTTGACAGTCCATAAACACAACATCAACCGCACTACCCTCATCAACCCTCTCCGTTACTTCATCAAAGAACTCAATCAAGTTAGTCAAACACAAATTTTATTGAACAAATCCCTGCTGACTTTCATTTATTAGCCCATACTTCTCCAAGTGCCAATTAATTTTGTTCCGGATTATTGTCTCCAGAAGTTTCCCCACCAATGACGTTAGGCTGACTGGCCTGTAATTGCCCGGTTTATCCCTCTACCCTTTTTTGAACAGGGGTGTAACATTTGCAATCCTCCAGTCCTCCGGCACCATCCCCATATCTAAGGAGGATTGGAAGATTGTGGCCAGAGCCTCTGCAATTTCCACCTTTACTTCCCTCAGTAACCTAGGATGCATCCCATCTGGACCGGGTGACTTTTCCACTTTGAGTACTGCCAATCTTTTAAGTACCTCCTCTTTATCTATTTTTATCCTATCCAATATCACTACTACCTCCTCCTTTACTGCTACAATGGCAGCATCCTCTTCTTTAGTGAAGATGGATGCGAAGTATTCATTTAGTGCCTCAGCCGTACCCTCTGCCTCCAAAATAAGATCTTTTTTGTCCCCAATCGGTCCCACGCTTCCTTTGACTACCCTTTTACTACTTATATGTTTATAGAAGACTTTTGGGTTCCCTGTTATGTTAGCCACTAATTTATTCTCATATTCTATATGCCCCTCTTATTCCCTTTTTTAGATCTCCTCTGTACTTTCTATATTCAGCCATATTCTCTACTGTATTATGAACCTTACATTTGTCATAAGCCTCCTTTTTCTGTTTCATTTTAATCTCTATATCTTTAATCATCCGGGGAGCTGCAGCTTTGGATGCCCCTCCTTTCCCCCTCGCAGGGATGAGTCGACACTGTACCATGGGATCGTTTATATTCGCCTAAGAGAGCAGACAGGGCCTCAGTTTAATATCTCATCCAAAAGACAGCACTTCAGATGGTGCAGCACTCCCTCAGTGCTACATTGAGAGTGTCAGCCTCGATTATATGCTCAAATTTCAAGAATGGGCCTTGAACCCAAGACCCCCTGACTCGGAGGTGAGAGTGCTACCCATTGAGCCACAAATGGTGCCTAAGAGTTAAACAGATAGTCTGACAATCGAGCTGCCTCCCACCCTCTGACACTGGTAGATGTTACTGTGAAAGATTAATTGAACAGCTTAAGGAAGAATCACAAGGAAGTTAATGATTATCTCAGCACTGGGTTGAAGTTGCTGCAATTCACAGTCAGCATTGTTCTCCCAGCCGTTAACACCTACAATTACTCATCTGCTAATTTTTCATTGCTTGCTGTGGACAAGAATTATCAACGACGGGGAGTGCAAGAGCATTCCGAATTAAAGCTACTCTTGATGGCTTGGAGACTAAATGAACGGGTACGGTAGCATTGTGGTTATGTTACTGGGCGAGTAATCCAGAGGCCTGGACTAAAATCCAGAGTCATGAGTTCAAATCCCGCCACGGCAGCTGGCGAATTTAAATTCAATTAATTAATTAAATTCAATTAATTAAATAAAAATCTGGAATTAAAATACTAGTATCAGTAATGATGGCCATGAAACTACCGGATTGTCGTAAAAACCCATCTGGTTCACTAATGTCCTTTAGGGAAGGAAGCCTGCCGCCCTTACCCGGTCTGGCCTATATGTGACTCCAGACCCACAGCAATGTGGTTAATTCTTAATTGCCCTCTGAAATGGCCGAGCAAGCCACTCAGTTGTAAAATCTCGCTACGAAAAGTCATAATAAGAATAAAACCGGACGGACCACCCGGCATCGGACCACGAGGCACCGGACACGACAACGGCAAAACACCAAGCCCAGTCGACCCTGCAAGGTCCTCCTTACTAACATCTGGGGACTTGTGCCAAAATTGGGAGAGCTGTCCCACAGACTAGTCAAGCAACAGACTAGCCATACACACAGAATCATATCTTTCAGCCAACGTCCCAGACTCTTCCATCACCATCCCTGGGTATGTCCTGTCCCACCGGCAGGACAGACCCACCAGAGGTGGCGGTACAGTGATATACAGTCAGGAGGGAGTGGCCCTGGGAGTCCTCAACATTGACTCTGGACCCCATGAAATCTCATGGCATCAGGTCAAACATGGGCAAGGAAACCTCCTGCTGATTACCACCTACCGTCCTCCCTCAGCTGATGAATCAGTCCTCCTCCATGTTGAACACCACTTGGAGGAAGCACTGAGGGTAGCAAGGGCACAGAATGTACTCTGGGTGGGGGACTTCAATGTCCATCACCAAGGGTGGCTCGGTAGCACCACTACTGGCCGAGTCCTGAAGGACATAGCTGCCAGACTGGGCCTGCGGCAGGTGGTGAGCGAACCAACACGAGGGAAAAACTGACTTGACCTCGTCCTCACCAATCTACCTGTCGCAAATGCATCTGTCCATGACAGTATTGGTAGGAGTGACCACCGCACAGTCCTCGTGGAGATGAAATCCCGTCTTCGCACTGAGGACACCATCCAACGTGTTGTGTGGCACTACCACCGTGCTAAATGGGATAGATTCAGAACAGATCTAGCAGCTCAAAACTGGGCATCCATGAGGCACTGTGGGCCATCAGCAGCAGCAGAATTGTATTCCAGCACAATCTGTAACCTCATGGCCCGGCATATTCCTCACTCTACCATTACCAACAAGCCAGGGGATCAACCCTGGTTCAATGAGGAGTGCAGAAGAGCATGCCAGGAGCAGCACCAGGCGTACCTAAAAATGAGGTGCCAACCTGGTGAAGCTACAACTCAGGACTACATGCATGCTAAACAGCGGAAGCAACATGCTATAGACAGAGCTAAGCGATTCTACAACCAACGGATCAGATCAAAGCTCTGCAGTCCTGCCACATCCAGTCGTGAATGGTGGTGGACAATTAAACAACTAACGGGAGGAGGAGGCTCTGCAAACATCCCCATTCTCAATGATGGCGGAGTCCAGCACGTGAGTGCAAAAGACAAGGCTGAAGCGTTTGCAACCATCTTCAGCCAGAAGTGCCGAGTGGATAATCCATCTCAGCCTCCTCCCGATATCCCCACCATCACGGAAGCCAGTCTTCGGCCAATTCGATTCACTCCACGTGATATCAAGAAACGGCTGAGTGCACTGGATACAGCAAAGGCTATGGGCCCCGACAACATCCCAGCTGTAGTGCTGAAGACTTGTGCTCCAGAACTAGCTGCGCCTCTAGCCAAGCTGTTCCAGTACAGCTACAACACTGGCATCCACCCGACAATGTGGAAAATTGCCCAGGTATGTCCTGTCCACAAAAAGCAGGACAAATCCAATCCGGCCAATTACCGCCCCATCAGTCTACTCTCAATCATCAGCAAAGTGATGGAAGGTGTCGTCGACAGTGCTATCAAGCGGCACTTACTCACCAATAACCTGCTCACCGATGCTCAGTTTGGGTTCCGCCAGGACCACTCTGCTCCAGACCTCATTACAGCCTTGGTCCAAACATGGACAAAAGAGCTGAATTCCAGAGGTGAGGTGAGAGTGACTGCCCTTGACATCAAGGCAGCATTTGACCGAGTGTGGCACCAAGGAGCCCTAGTAAAATTGAAGTCAATGGGAATCAGGGGGAAAACTCTCCAGTGGCTGGAGTCATACCTAGCACAAAGGAAGATGGTAGTGGTTGTTGGAGGCCAAGCATCTCAGCCCCAGGGCATTGCTGCAGGAGTTCCTCAGGGCAGTGTCCTTGGCCCAACCATCTTCAGCTGCTTCATCAATGACCTTCCCTCCATCATAAGGTCAGAAATGGGGATGTTCGCTGATGACTGCACAGTGTTCAGTTCCATTCGCAACCCCTCAGATAATGAAGCAGTCCGTGCCCGCATGCAGCAAGACCTGGACAATATCCAGGCTTGGGCTGATAAGTGGCAAGTAACATTCGCGCCAGATAAGTGCCAGGCAATGACCATCTCCAACAAGAGAGAGTCTAACCACCTCCCCTTGACATTCAACCGCATTACCATCGCCGAATCCCCCACCATCAACATCCTGGGGGTCACCATTGACCAGAAACTTAACTGGACCAGCCATATAAATACTGTGGCTACGAGAGCAGGTCAGAGGCTGGGTATTCTGCGGCGAGTGACTCACCTCCTGACTCCCCAAAGCCTTTCCACCATCTACAAGGCACAAGTCAGGAGTGTGATGGAATACTCTCCACTTGCCTGGATGAGTGCAGCTCCAACAACACTCAAGAAGCTCGACACCATCCAAGATAAAGCAGCCCGCTTGATTGGCACCCCATCCACCACCCTAAACATTCACTCCCTTCACCACCGGCGCACTGTGGCTGCAGTGTGCACCATCCACAGGATGCACTGCAGCAACTCGCCAAGGCTTCTTCGACAGCACCTCCCAAACCCGCGACCTCTACCACCTAGAAGGACAAGGGCAGCAGGCGCATGGGAACAACACCACCTGCACGTTCCCCTCCAAGTCACACACCATCCCGACTTGGAAATATATCGCCGTTCCTTCATTGTCGCTGGGTCAAAATCCTGGAACTCCCTTCCTAACAGCACTGTGGGAGAACCGTCACCACACGGACTGCAGCGGTTCAAGAAGGCGGCTCACCACCACCTTCTCGAGGGCAATTAGGGATGGGCAATAAATGCCGGCCTTGCCAGCGACGCCCACATCCCGTGAACGAATAAAAAAAAAACATCCTGGGTTGTACTGTGCCATATAAACCATGAACATAAGAACATCAGAAATTGGAACAGGAGTAGGCCATACGGCCCCTCGAGCCTGCTCTGCCATTCAGTAAGATCATGGCTGATCTTCAACCTATACTCCACTTTCCCGCCCGATCTCCATATCCCTTGATTCCCTTAGAGTCCAAAAATCTATCATAGAAACATAGAACATAGGAAATTTACGGCACAGAAGGAGGCCATCCGGCCCATCGTGTCTGCGCCGGTCGAAAAAAAGCTATCCGGCCTGATCCCAATTTCCAGCTCTTGGCTTTGTAGGTTACAGCAATTCAAGTGCATAACCAAGTACTTTTTAAATGTGATGAGGGTTTCTGCCTCTACCATCCTTTCAGGCAGTGAGTTCCAGACCCCCACCACAACTCTGGGTGAAAAATTTTTTCCTCAGCTCCCCTCTAATCCTTCTACCAATTACTTTAAATCTATGGCCCCTGGTCACTGACCCCTCTGCTAAGGAAAATAGGTCCTTCCTATCCACTCTATCTAAGCTCCTCATAATTTTATACACCTCAGTTAAATCACCCCTCAGCCTCCCCTGTTCCAAAGAGAACAACCCCAGTCTATCCAATCTTTCCTCATAGCTAAAATTCTCCAGTCCTGGCAACACCCTTGTAAACCTCCTCTGCACCCTCTCTAGTGCAATTACATCATTTCTGCAATTGGTGAAGTGACCAGAACTGTACGCAGTACTCAAGCTGTGGCCAAATTACTGTTTTATACAGTTCTAGCATAACCTCCCTGCTCTTATACTCTATGCCTCAGCTAATAAAGGAAAGTATCCCGTATATCTTCTTAACCACCTTATCTTCCTGTCCTGATACCTTCAGGGATCTGTGGACATGCACTCCAAGGTGCCTCTCTTCCTCTATACCTCTCAGTATCCTCCCATTTATTGTGTATTCCCTTGCCTTGTTTGATTTCCCTAAATGCATTACCTCACACTTCTCCGGATTGAATTCCATTTGCCACTTTTCTGCCCACCTGATCAGTCCATTGATATCTTCCTGCAGTTCACAGCTTTCCTCCTCACTATCAACCAAACGGGCAACTTTTGTATCATCTGCAAACTTCTTAATCACGCCCCCTACATTTAAGTCGAAATCATTAATATACACCACAAAAAGCAAGGGACCTAGTACTGAGCCCTGTGGAACCCCACTGGAAACAGCCTTCCAGTCACAAAAACATCCATCGACCATTACCCTTTGCTCCCTGACACTGTGCCAATTTTGGATCCAATTTGCCACTTTTCCTTGGATCCCATGGGCTTTTACTTTTTTGACCAGTCTGCCATGTGAGACCTTGTCAAAAACCTTGCTAAAATCCATGTAGACTACATCAAACGCACTATTCTCCATCGACCCTCCTTGTTACCTCCTCAAAAAAGTCAATCAGATTAGTCAGAAACGACCTTCCCTTGACAAATCTATGTTGACTGTCCTTGATTAACCCGTGCCTTTCTAAATGACGGTTTATACTGTCCCTTAGAATTGATTCCAATAATTTGTCCACCGCTGAGGTTAGGCTGACTGGCCTGTAATTATTAGGTCTATCCTTATCTCCCCTTTTAAACAACAGTACATCGTTAGCAGTCCTCCAATCCTCCGGTACCATGTCTGTAGCCAGGGAGGATCAGAAAATGATGGTCAGAACCTCCGCTATTTCCTCCCTTGCTTCTTTGAACAGCCTGGGATACATTTCATCTGGGCCTGGCGATTTATCTATTTTCAAAGATGCTAAATCCTTTAATACTTCCTCCCTCACTATGTTTATTCCATCCAATATTTCGCACTCCTCCTCAACTACAATGTCTGCATCGTCCCCCTCTTTTGTGAAGATGTGGAGATGCCGGTGATGGACTGGGGTTGACAATTGTAAACAATTTTACAACACCAAGTTATAGTCCAGCAATTTTATTTTAAATTCACAAGCTTTCGGAGGCTTCCTCCTTCGTCAGGTGAACGATGTGAAAATGAAATCCTCGAAATGAAATCACATTTATAATTCACAGAACAATGCTTGGTGAGTACAGACAGTTTTTTCAACTGCCCGTTGCCAAGGCAATCAGTTTGCAGACAGACAGGTGTTACCTGCCAGGTCTCACAGAATATACAAATCACCAAAAAAAAACAACAAACAAAAAAAAACAGAGATAGAGAGGTAGAAACATAGAAAAGACAGCAACTGACCCGTTATATTAAAAACAGATAACATTTGTTCGCTGGTGGGGTAACGTGTAGCGTGACATGAACCCAAGATCCCGGTTGAGGCCGTCCTCATGGGTGCGGAACTTGGCTATCAATTTCTGCTCGACGATTTTGCGTTGTCGTGTGTCTCGAAGGCCGCCTTGGAGTACGCTTACCCGAAGGTCGGTGGATGAATGTCCATGACTGCTGAAGTGTTCCCCGACTGGGAGGGAACCCTCCTGTTTGGCGATTGTTGCGTGGTGTCCGTTCATCCATTGTCGCAGCGTCTGCATGGTCTCGCCAATGTACCATGCTCTGGGGCATCCTTTCCTGCAACGTATGAGGTAGACAACGTTGGCCGAGTCACAGGAGTATGAACCATGCACCTGGTGGGTGGTGTCCTCTCGTGTGATGGTGGTATCTGTGTCGATGATCTGGCATGTCTTGCAGAGGTTACCATGGCAGGGTTGTGTGGCGTCGTGGACGCTGTTCTCTTGAAAGCTAGGTAATTTGCTGCGAACGATGGTCTGTTTGAGGTTGGGTGGCTGTTTAAAGGCGAGTAGTGGAGGTGTGGGGATGGCCATAGCGAGGTGTTTGTCCTCATTGATGACATGTTGAAGGCTGCGGAGAACATGGCGTAGTTTCTCCGCTCCGGGGAAGTACTGGACGACAAAGGGTACTCTGTTGGTTGCGTCCCGTGTTAGTCTCCTGAGGAGGTCTATGCGATTTTTTGCTGTGGCCCGTCGGAACTGTCGATCGATGAGTCGAGCGTCATATCCCGTTCTTACTAGGGCGTCTTTCAGCGTCTGTAGGTGTCCATCGCGTTCCTCCTCGTCTGAGCAGACCCTGTGTATTCGCAGGGCCTGTCCATAGGGGATGGCCTCTTTGACGTGGTTAGGGTGGAAGCTGGAAAAGTGGAGCATCGTGAGGTTGTCCGTGGGCTTGCGGTAGAGTGAGGTGCTGAGGTGCCCGTCTTTGATGGAGATTCGTGTGTCCAAGAAAGAAACTGATTCTGAGGAGTAGTCCATGGTGAGCTTGATGGTGGGATGGAACTTGTTGATGTTATCGTGTAGTCTCTTTAGTGATTCCTTGCCGTGGGTCCATAGAAAGAAAATGTCGTCGATGTATCTGGTGTATAGTGTTGGTTGGAGGTCTTGTGCAGTGAAGAAGTCCTGCTCGAACTTGTGCATGAAAATGTTGGCGTATTGGGGTGCGAATTTGGTCCCCATGGCTGTTCCGTGTGTTTGACAGACACAAAGTATTCATTAAGAACCATACCCACATTGTCCACCTCCACACATAGGTTACCTTTTTGGTCTCTAACAGGCTCAACTCTTTCCTTAGATACCCTCCCGTTCTTTATGTATTCATAAAATATTTTTGCATTTTCCTTAATTTTACTTGCCAGTATTTTTTCATGCCCTCTCTTTGCTTTCCTAATTTCCTTTTTAATTTCATCCCTGCACTTTCTGTACTCATCTAGGCTTTCTGCAGTATTGAGCTGTCGGTGTCTTGACATAAGCTTCCCTTTTTTGCCTTATCTTTCCCTGTATGCCCCTTGTCATCCAGGGGGCTCTAGATTTGGCAGTCTCACCCTTTTCCTTTGTGGGAACGTGTTTACTCTGCACCCCTTAAATCTCCCCTTTGAATGCCTCCCACTGCTCTGACACTGATTTAGCTTCAAGTAGCTGTTTCTGGTACACTTTTGCTAAATCACTTCTCAGCTTAGTAAAATTGGCCTTTCCCCAATTTAGAACTTTTACTCCTGTTCTATCTTTGTCCTTTTCCTTAACTATGCTAAATCTAACTATCGATCTTAGTCTTGAATATATTCAACGACTGAGAATCCACTGTCTTCTGGGGTAGAGAATTCCAAATAGTTACGACCCTCTGAGTGAAGAAATTCCTCCTCATCTCAGTCCTAAATGTCCGAACCCTTACCCTGAGACTATGTCCCCTAGTTCTAGACTCTCCTAGTCAGGGGAAACATCCTCTCAGCATCTACCCTGTCAAGCCCTCTCAGAATCTTTTATGTTTCAATGAGATCACTTCTCATTCTTCTAAACTCCAGAGTATAGGCCCATTCTACTTAACCTCGCTTTATAGGACAACCCTCTCATCCCAGGAATCAATCTAGTGAACCTTCATTGCACCGCCTCTAAGGCAAGTATATCCTTCCTTAGGTAAAGAGACCAAAACTGTACACGGTACTCCAGATGAGGTTTCACCAAAGCTCTGTACAATTGCAGCAAGACTTCCTTACTCTTGTACTCCAATCCTCTTGCGTGCTGTACCTGCGTGTTAACTTTGTGCTTTGTGTATAAGGATACCCAAATCTCTCTGAACACTAACATTTAATAGTTTCTCACTATTAGAAAAATACTGTTTTTCTATTTTTCCTATCAAAGTGAATAACCTCACATTTCCCCACATTATACTCCATCTGCCACCTTCTTGCCCACTCATTTAACATGTCGATATCCATTTGCATCCTCCTCACAGCTTACTTTTCCACCTAGCTTTGTAAGTCAGCAAACTTGGATACATGACGCTTGGTCCCTTCATCTAAGTCATTAACATAGATTGTAAATAGCTGAGGCCCCAGCACCAATCCCTGCGGCACCCCACTCGTTTCAACCTGCCAACCCGAAAATGACCCGTTTATCCCTACTCTCTGTTTTCTGTCCATTAGCCAATCCTCAATCCATGCTAATATATTACCCCCAATCCCGTGAGCCCTAATCTTGTGTAACAACCTCTTATGTGGCACCTTATCGAAGATCTCAAGTTTGTTCCAACACTATCTTGTGAGCTGAACTCAACAGTGCAGGAATTGGGATGAGGAAGGAAATAAAAAGGCTGTGTTACATCGAGTAATATCAAAACTACAGCACAGAATCTGGCCACTTGGCCCAACTGGTCTAAGATGGTGTTAATGCTCCACACGAGCTTCCTCCCACCTCTCTTCATCTAACCCTATCAGCATATCCTTCTATTCATTTCTCCCTCATGTGTTTATCTAGCTTCCCCTTAAATGCATCTATGCTATTTGCCTCAACCACTCCATGTGGTCGCGCGTTCCACATTCTCACCACTCTGTGGGTAAAGAAGTTTCTCCTGAATTCTTTATTTGATTTATTAGTAACTATCTTATATTTACTTCCCCTAGTTTTGGTTTCCCCTACAAGTGGGAATATCATCTCTATGTCTACTCTATCAAACCCCTTCATAATTTTAAAGACCTCTATTAGTTCACCCCTGCAGCCTTCTCAGTTACCATTCTTGGTCCCTATCCAGCGATCCCTACTGGAAAGTATATACGTGTATGGGCATGGGCCAGCGGCAGGATCGGGCTGAGTTGTGATGCCTACGGTGAGTGAACAGCCCACCAACACTCATGGTCTAGGCTCACACATAAAGAATGGATACTTGCATTAGGTATGGCAGGGTTGCCAGCACTCTTGGAACTGTACTCCAGCATGAATCATCACCTTCAGGAGAGTAAGTATTTTGGTATAATATTTTTAAGATGTTCGTCTAATATTTTTAAGGCTGAGTTAGATAGATTCCTGATTAACAAGGGAGTCAAAGGTTATAGTAGGTAGACAGGAAAGCAGGGTTGAGGTCGCAATCAGATCAACCATGATCTTATCAAATGGCAGAGTGGACTCGAGGGGCCGATTGGCCTACTCCTGCTCTTAATTCGTATGTTCGTATGGGGCAAACTGGTCAAATTTAAAGAAATGCTATCATTTAAATAAAAAATAGCCTCATGTTTATTTATATGGCATCTTATCATCCTTCAGAAATGCCCAAACTGCTTCACATAAAATGCAATATTTTTTGAAAGTGCAGCTACTGTTATTAAGTGGCAAACATGAACGAATAATAAAAAACATGTCAACCATTTTGTGCATAGCAAAATCCCACGAAGAGCAATGAGCTGACTGAAGAAGGCCCACCACCACCATCACCCTCTCAGGGCAACTAGGGGTGTGACCCGTGAGCGTGCCCTAAAGTGACAGGGTGTGCATTGGTGCCTGTGACATTGCCATGGAGCTACTTCCCCATTGTCGTCAGTAGAAAGGTGACCAGCAGAGTCCTGATCTCCCTACAGGGAGGAAGCGGGTCATTGAAGTGTCATTAACAGGTGCAGAAAATAATCAATAAGGCTAATGGAATGTTGGCCTTTATATCTGGAGGACTGGAGTACAAGGGGGCAGAAGTTATGCTGCAGCTATACAAAACCCTGGTTAGACCGCACCTGGAGTACTGTGAGCAGTTCTGGGCACCGCACCTTCGGAAGGACATACTGGCCTTGGAGGGAGTGCAGCGTAGGTTTACTAGAATGATACCCGGACTTCAAGGATTAAGTTACGAGGAGAGATTACACAAATTGGGGTTGTATTCTCTGGAGTTTAGAAGGTTAAGGGGTGATCTGATCGAAGTTTATAAGATATTAAGGGGAACGGATAGGGTGGATAGAGAGAAACTATTTCTGCTGGTTGGGGATTCTAGGAGTAGGGGACACAGTCTAAAAATTAGAGCCAGACCTTTCAGAAGTGAGATTAGAAAATATTTCTACACACAAAGGGTGGTAGAAGTTTGGAACTCTCTTCCGCAAACGGCAATTGATACTAGCTGAATTGCTAAAATTAAATCTGAGATAGATAGCTTTTTGGCAACCAAAGGTATGAAGGGATATGGGCCAAAGGCAGGTATATGGAGTTAGAGCACAGATCAGCCATGATCTTATCAAATGGCGGAGCAGGCTCGAGGGGCTGAATGGCCTACTCCTGTTCCTATATTCCTAAAATAAACAACTGGGAGAGCAAGGCACCCAGAGGATGCTATCACTCAACTGCTAGAGACAGTGAGAGGTGCACTGGCAGGCGTTTGAGAGCAAGTTGCCTGCTTCTCTTCTATGCCAGTGTATGGTACCTGCTTCCCTTCTGTGCCAGTGTATGGTGAATGGCACCTGTTTCCCTTCTGTGCCAGTGTATGGTGAATGGCACCTGTTTCCCTTCTGTGCCAGTGTATGGTACCTGTTTCCCTTCTGTGCCAGTGTATGATGAATTGCACCTGCTTCCCTTCTGTGCCAGTGTATGGTGAATGGCACCTGCTTCCCTTCTGTGCCGGTGTATGGTGAATGGCACCTGCTTCCTTTCTGTGCCGGTGTATGGTAAATGGTACCTGCTTCCCTTCTGTGCCAGTGTATGGTGAATGGCACCTGTTTCCCTTCTGTGCCAGTGTATGGTGAATGGCACCTGCTTCCCTTCTGTGCCAGTGTATGGTAAATGGCACCTGCTTCCCTTCTGTGCCAGTGTATGGTGACTGGCATCTACTCTTCTGTGCCAGTGTACGGTGAATGGCACCTGCTTCTCTTCTGTGCCAGTGTATGGTGAATGGCACCGGCTTCCCTTCTGTGCCAGTGTATGGTGAATGGCACCTGCTTCCCTTCTGTGCCGGTGTATGGTGAATGGCACCGGCTTCCCTTCTGTGCCGGTGTATGGTAAATGGCACCTGCTTCCCTTCTGTGCCAGTGTATGGTGAATGGCACCTGTTTCCCTTCTGTGCCAGTGTATGGTGAATGGCACCTGCTTCCCTTCTGTGCCAGTGTATGGTAAATGGCACCTGCTTCCCTTCTGTGCCAGTGTATGGTGAATGGCACCTGCTTCCCTTCTGTGCCAGTGTATGGTGAATGGCACCTGCTTCCCTTCTGTGCCAGTGTATGGTGAATGGCACCTGCTTCCCTTCTGTGCCAGTGTATGGTAAATGGTACCTGCTTCCCTTCTGTGCCAGTGTATGGTAAATGGCACCTGCTTCCCTTCTGTGCCAGTGTATGGTGAATGGCACCTGCTTCCCTTCTGTGCCAGTGTATGGTAAATGGCACCTGCTTCCCTTCTGTGCCAGTGTATGGTGAATGGCACCTGCTTCCCTTCTGTGCCAGTGTATGGTAAATGGCACCTGCTTCCCTTCTGTGCCAGTGTATGGTGAATGGCACCTGCTGCCAGTTGGCACAGCACGAGCCTCATAGTGGCCCTAGATGTATCCCAGTTCAGCTAAGCAGAGGTATCGACCACTGACTAAGTCATCCAGAAGCAAAAAACCTCAACATTCATGTACAGCTACAGAGCACCCGAGGGATGGGAGAGAACACCTGTGTGGTGCTGGGATCGTGGGATTAAGCAAAACAACATTCAAAGAGAGAAAATATTAAACTGCAAAGGGGAAGAAAACTGGCGCCATTCATTAATAAGATGATCCTCCCAAACCCATAAAACCAAGAGCTTTGCAATGGCGAGAGAACTGGAATTAATGCAGAGTAAACAAACCACAGATTCTATTACACCAAAGCAATATTTAGTGCACTTAACTGCCACTGTGTTTATAAATTTTTTATAGCAAATATACTTCTTGTGCATCACTGAGCAAACAAATTAGCACTGCATTCAATATTAAAATGATTTCCTTTATTGTACTGATGTAATGAAGCAGCTAAACAGGTTTATCTGAACAGACAGCTACCGTGAGAAAATACTTTTCTCTCCTGTTGCTAAATGCGTGAGTAGTCATTTCAGTGACTATCGTCAACTGGCGATGGAACAGACAGCACTGCCTGCTAACAAAAAAAGTGACTTGGAATCCACAATGAGTTAGAAGATTGTCTTTCTCCCTCCAGAATTTGGGTTTGCATCTGTAAGGCTCCAACTGAAATTATTTTTGAGTCTCGGTCCAGTTCGTAGCAAGTCCACGTCTGCAGCACAAAATGCTATAGTTCTGCAGTCAATGATCAGCCAAACTCTATAGAGGTCATGAGGATGATTTGGTGTGAGGAATCAGAATGTCACACCATTGCCCAGTGTGGTACTGAGGCATACAACAGAAGGTCCCAGGTTCGATCCCTGGTCTGTGCTACATTTTAAAAAAATTTATTCTCAGGATATGGGCGTCGCTGGCAAGGCCGTCATTTATTGCCCATCCCTAGTTGGCCTGAGGTCTGAGTTTTCAGACAACTGAGTGACTTGCTCGGCCACCTCAGAGGGCAGTTAAGAGTCAACCACGTAGGTGTGGTACTGGAGTCACATATAGGCCAGACTGGGTAAGGATGGCAGATTTCCTTCCCTAAAGGACATTAGTGAACCAGTCGAGTTTTTACGACAATCCGACAGTTTCATGGTCACTTTTACTGATACCAGCTTTTTATTTCCAGACTGAAAACTGAATTCAGATTCTCAAGCTGCCATGGTGGGATTTGAACTCATGAACTCTGGATTATTACTCCAGGCCTCTGGATTACTAGTCTAGTAACATAACCATTACACTGCTCGTACCCCTAGGTGTACATTAGCCTATCTCAGCTTTAGCAGCGCTTATGAACCTATAATTGGTCTCACCATCCTGGGATAGAAGCAAACAGAACAACAGGCAGAGTTTCCACCCCTGCTCACTATCCAGTTGCCCTGTTAGCAAAAGAGCTTCTACATGGATGTCAGGTGAAGGCAGAATCACACTCACCTGTGATGCTGCCAATGATGGAATAGTCTGCCACCTTCGGTCCACTGGCAAAGTAAGGCTAGTCAGCCAAGGTACATCAGCGCTGCTGACAGCTGTGAAACCTTATCCCAACAAGAGGGGATGAAAATTGGGGAACGGTTGTGAGGTTACGACAGTTGCATAATATTATTATCCTTCAAAAAGCTCAATCCTAGGAAAGCCGGTCGGTTCGGAAGCAGCAGCCCTTGAAGCCAGGTAGACAGGGCCTGGTTTAATGCCTCATCTGAAGGGTGCCACCTCTGACATTTCAACACCGGCTTAAGTACTGTCCTGCAGTGTCAGCCTAGATTGTGTGCTCAGTTCCTGGACCCCACAACCTTCTGACCCAGAGCGCTACTAACAGCTGGGTCATGTCGACACTGGTGGCCTCAGTGCTGGATCTCAAAGCCCTATCTGTTCCCTAGCTCATCTATTTCAACCAGTGCTGTCCCATCCTCAAACCGCATGCGTATGCACAAGAATCATAGAATCATACAGCGCAGGAGGCCATTCGATCCATCATGCCTGTGCCAGCTCTTTGAAAGAGTGATCAAATTAGTCCCACTATCCTGCTCTTTCCCTATAGCCCTGCACATTTTTCCTTTTTCAGTACATATCCAATTAGAATCATAGAAGGGTTACAGCACGGAAGGAGGCCATTCGGCCCATCGAGTCCATGCCAGCTCTATGCAAGAGCAATCCAGCTCGTCCCGCTCCCCCGCCCTATCCCTGTAGCCCTGCAACTTTTCTCCTTTCAAGTATCCTATCCAGTTACCTTTCGAAAGCCAGGTTTGAATCTGCCTCCACCACCCCCTCGGGCAGTGCATTCCAGATCCCAACCACTCGCTGTGCAAAGAAGTTTTTTCTCATGTCACCTTTGGTTCTTTTGTCAATCACTTTAAATCTATGTCCTCTGGTTCTTGACCCTTCCGCCAATGGGAACAGTTTCTCTCTATCGACTCTGTCTAGACCCTTCATGATTTTGAATACCTCTATCAAATCTCCTCTCAATCTTCTCTGTTCCAAGGAGAACAAACCCAGCTTCTCCAATCTATCGTAACTAAAGTCCCTCATCCCTGGAATCATTCTGGTAAATCTTTTCTGCACCGTCTCTAAGGCCTTCACATCTTTCCTGAAATGCGGTGCCCAGAACTGGACCCAATACCTTTTGAAAGTTACTATTGAAACTGCTTCCACCACCATTTCAGACAGTGCGTTCCAGATCATTACAACTTGCTGCGTAAAAAAAATTTCTTCTCATCTCTCCTCTGATTCTTTTACCAATTATCTTAAATCTGTGTCCTCTGGTTACTGACCCTCCTGCCAGTGGAAACAGTTTCTCCCTTTGTACTCTAATAAAACCGTTCGTGATTTTGAACACCTCTGGAGATTGGAGGGTAGCAAATGTTGTGCCTTTGTTTAAGAAGGGCGGCAGGGAAAAGCCTGGGAACTACAGACCGGTGAGCCTGACATCTGTAGTGGGTAAGTTGTTAGAGGGTATTCTGAGAGACAGGATCTACAGGCATTTGGAGAGGCAGGGACTGATTAGGAACAGTCAGCATGGTTTTGTGAGAGGAAAATCATGTCTCACGAATTTGATTGAGTTTTTTGAAGGGGTAACCAAGAAGATAGATGAGGGCTGTGCAGTAGACGTGGTCTACATGGACTTCAGCAAAGCCTTTGACAAGGTACCGCATGGTAGGTTGTTACATAAGGTTAAATCTCACGGGATCCAAGGTGAGGTAGCCAATTGGATACAAAATTGGCTTGACGACAGAAGACAGAGGGTGGTTGTAGAGGGTTGTTTTTCAAACTGGAGGCCCGTGTCCAGCGGTGTGCCTCAGGGATCGGTGCTGGGTCCGCTGTTATTTGTTATTTACATTAATGATTTGGATGAGAATTTAGGAGGCATGGTTAGTATGTTTGCAGATGACACCAAGATTGGTGGCATTGTGGACAGTGAAGAAGGTTATCTGGGATTGCAACGGGATCTTGATAAATTGGGCCAGTGGGCCGATGAATGGCAGATGGAGTTTAATTTAGATAAATGTGAGGTGATGCATTTTGGTAGATCGAATCGGGCCAGGACCTACTCCGTTAATGGTAGGGCGTTGGGGAGAGTTATAGAACAAAGAGATCTAGGAGTACAGGTTCATAGCTCCTTGAAAGTGGAGTCACAGGTGGATAGGGTGGTGAAGAAGGCATTCGGCATGCTTGGTTTCATTGGTCAGAACATTGAATACAGGAGTTGGGATGTCTTGTTGAAGTTGTACAAGACATTAGTAAGGCCACACTTGGAATACTGTGTACAGTTCTGGTCACCCTATTATAGAAAGGATATTATTAAACTAGAAAGAGTGCAGAAAAGATTTACTAGGATGCTACCGGGACTTGATGGTTTGACTTATAGGGAGAGGTTAGATAGACTGGGACTTTTTTCCCTGGAGAGTAGGAGGTTAAGGGGTGATCTTATAGAAGTCTATAAAATAATGAGGGGCACAGATAAGGTAGATAGTCAAAATCTTTCCCAAAGGTAGGGGAGTCTATAACGAGGGGGCACAGATTTAAGGTGAGAGGGGAGAGATACAAAAGGGTCCAGAGGGGCAATTTTTTCACTCAAAGGGTGGTGAGTGTCTGGAACGAGCTGCCAGAGGCAGTAGTAGAGGCGGGTACAATGTTGTCTTTTAAAAAGCATTTGGACAGTTACATGAGTAAGATGGGTATAGAGGGATATGGGCCAAGTGCAGGCAATTGGGACTAGCTTAGTGGTATAAACTGGGCGACATGGACATGTTGGGCCGAAGGGCCTGTTTCCATGTTGTAACTTCTATGATTCTATCAAATCTCCCCATAACCTTCCCTGCTCCAAGGAGAACAATCCCAGCTTCTCTAGTCTCTGCACATGACTGGTACCATTCTAATAAAGATTTATAATCAGACCACCAACAACCAGATCAGCATTCCTACTCAGACCCTGTAAAAGCATTCCGAGGGAGTGAAGCCCTCCATCCCAGCAACCTTGGATCATATCACTGGTTGGGGCATCAACGTAAACCCATCAACTTGTAACACCTTGAGCTTGCGACCAAGCTACGAGACAAGAAGCGGCAGGTCTTGCCACTTCTGCAGCGTTCAGCAGGGCTTTGCAAATTAAATGTTGAATTCAGCAGCTGTGAGCACACTTGGGAGTTAGAAAGCATTTTCAGATTTCCAGTTTCTGTCACTTGCCGTGTACTCACTCTGGGTGAAATGATAGATGGCTCCAAGTACAAACAATATTGGGGGGTTTTGGGAGGGGGGGGGGTGCTGGGGAGAAATTATTTTTATGAGTGTACATTAAATAATCACTTTCCAGCTAATATACGCTACACATTTCGAGGAAGCAGCGCTTTCTTTCCACTCGAGTGGCCCGTTGGTGGCGCTCAAGGCACGGTCTGAAATACAAACAGCACCCTCTGGTGTCAACGCATCGCAGACAGCCAGGAGAAAACGCCCCATTGGGAGGTGAGGGGTCAGCAGTGTTTCTGTTCACACCAGAACGTAGAAACACACATTCCCAACTGGCAGCTTTTCTTGTTGCAGTTTCTTTCGGATAAACGTGCTTTTCTCGGGAAAAAAATAAATGACAATACATTGTATTTCCAAGATTATAATATGACCCTAATCGGATAATTGTGACCCCCCACAAATCAACAAAAAGGGCGATTCACTTCTAAGTGGGCTTTTCATTCTGGATGTACGACGAGAGCTCGTTGGTCAATTTGTGGCGCTGACCGTTCCAGTGGAAGTGTGATGGCGGCCCACTCTCAGGGCCGGCATCAGTGTATTCAAAGTGGCCGCTAAGCTCGAAGGCGAGGGAAGACTTGACCAGCCCGATGCTGCCCGACCTCTCTGGGGCCGGGTGATACACTCTCCCGTTCTCCGGCATGAATAACCTTTCAGGCTCGAACCTCACGGCCAACTTGTCGCCAGCCCCGCCGTAGGAGAGGAGCTCGCCCTCCTCCGGCCCCTCGCCTTTCATGAGGTGTGTGAACACGACCGGCAGGTCATCGCAGCGCACAAAGTTTCGCTCCCTCCCGCAGGGCGATACGTAGGGGAATTCCTGGTAGCGGCCCGTGGAGTTTTTCCTGAGTTGCTTGAAGAAGAAAACGAGGAACTGTTTATCTGTTCAGTAACCGACAGAAAGAGAAGTTTAATTAAACGGAGGGGATTGAGTAACTGGCAGCATTTCCACCAAGCAGTCAGCCACCAAAATAAAACAGCTCACGTACTTGTGTGGGGGAATCCAAAACTAGAGGCCATAAATATAAGATAGTCACTAATAAATCCAATATGGAATTCAGGAGAAACTTCTTATACCAGAGAGTGGTTAGAATGTGGAACTCGCTACCACAAGGAGTAGTTGAGGCGAATAGCATAAGGGGAAGCTAGATAAACACACGAGGGAGAAAGGAATAGATGGATACGCTGATAGCGTTAGATGAAGTAGGGAGGGAGGAGGCTCGTGTGGAGCACAAACACCGGCATGGACAAGTTGGGCTGAATGGCCTGTTTCTGTGCTATGAATTCTACGTAGCTCCCTTGGTGGTGTAGTGCAGGCCACCTGTCACCTCTGAGCCCCGGCAATCCAGCCTTCAAATGTCATGAAAGTCGGTCCTATTTGCGCTTATATTTCTTATTTGCTGATTCGTCCTGTTTGAGTTTTGTGGGCCCAGAGGTTTGGGCAGGGCTGTATTTAGCACTGTTGCCTTCTTGGTGGATCAATCCTAAATCACAACACTGAGTCCGGTTAGTGTCAGCGACTTGAGATATAGGCCCCATGTTCACATGTGACGCCAAAGCTCCATGGAATGCAAAGATACGGCCCACAAAAGATAAAAGGTTGGACTCCTTCCCTCCCCACCACCCCGCAACCCCGCCCCTTGTTCAGTGAATATACGCACTGCAAGGTGTGGAACTGACCCAGGTTTAATCCCCAATCTATGCTGAATTGATGTCAGCTATGGTTCAGTGGTTGCACTCTCACCTCTGGGTCAGAAGGTTGTGGGTTCAAGTCCCACTCCAGAGACTTGAGCCTGTAATCTAGGCTGACACTCCAGTGCAGTACTGAGGGAGTGCTGCACCGTCGGAGGTACCGTCTTTTCGGATGAGACTTTAAAATGAGGCCCTGTCTGTCCTCTCAGGTGGACATAAAAGATCCCATGACACCATTCGAAGAAAAGCAGGGGAGTTCTCCCTGGTGTCCTGGCCAATATTTATCCCTCAACCAACATCACTAAAATAGATGATCTGGTCATTATCATATTGCTGTTTGTGGGAGCTTGCTCTGCGCCAATTGGCTGCCACGTTTCCTACACTGCAACAGTGACTACACTTCAAAAGTATTTAATTGGCTGTAAAGCGCTTTGGGGCATCCTGAGGTCGTGAAAGGCGCTGTATAAATGCAAGTCTTTCTTTCTTTCTTGATCTCAGCCAGGATAGCAGTAGAGTTCTAAAAATGGATTTAGGATCCTTGAGCAAAGCACAGCTAAGAACTTTTGACACTCACTGTCTAGACTCGCCTGATGAATGGGTCACCCGGAGGAGGTGCAGGAAGGGGGGCTGGTACCTATGGAACCAAACCCCAGCACAAGGGGCAAAGAAAAATATTAATATACCAAAACATCACCTGGATCCAATTTTTCTTTTCTTGTGTCGTTTAACCTTCTTCTCACTTTCCTGTCTCTGCATCTCCCTGCAGCCATGCACAAGTAATTAGCCACTTGGAACGTGCAAGACAGATCCAGGAGCAACTCACTCTCTGATTCTCCCTTCCTGGTCTGGCCTCTGCTGGTGCTATCCCACAACAGCGTGGCTGGATTCTGAAAATGACCATGTGGGGAACTATGGAGGAGCATGAAAGTCCCTTCAATGTGTATTGTTGAATACCCAGATCCAACTGGAGTAATTTCACTCACCCGTTCTCCCAGGGGCTCGACTGCCCTTTAGTGAAGAGCATTTTATCAAGGTTACACATAACCAACATCCAAATTATGCAGGAACACTCAATATCAGACTTAACACACAGAGGCATGTTTACATGTCTGTGGTAGAGGTTGGATCAGTCACAGGGGCTGCATTTTTAAGGTTGAGTTTACAGTGAAAGACCGAAAAAAAATCAACGGTATAAAGGAAAGCAGTCCTGAATGGCACAGTTCTTTAGAATATTCACCCCTCACCTCTGTAACTGGGTTCCATCCAGCCCAGACTGACAGGGTGAAAGACCCTTCTCACCAATGACTGAATCCATTTTACTTAGGAGTCTTACAGGTCAGTGTCAACCCAGCTCCTAACTGTAATCCAGTCTTACATTGTCAGTCATGAAGTGGATTGTGGTGTGGGGAATGGAGATAGCACAGAAGGGGCTGCTTTTCTGAGGCTGGAGCTATTGTTGAGGCAGAGTTAATAAAGCTTGACTCCATAATCTAACTGGCAATACCTAACATGAGAGAGACGGATGAAGAGCCTAGGTGCTAAAAGCAGAAATGTGCTAACTCCCAAGAATTGACAATATTCGCCATAAGGGACACAAAGATTCATTGGAAAAGATTTTTTAAAATTGCTTAGAAACGTGAGACAGAGGATAATTTCCACCTTATATTTTTAGAAAGCAGTGACTGAATGCTTGTCAGAACAAGCGCAGTACTTAAGGACATATATTCACGCCTGTACTCCCAGCATAGATTCCTGATTCACGTTATCAGCAGAAGACTCTAAATAGAAGCCATGCATTTCCCCATGGGGGGAGAGAGAGGAAGAGAGATCGGAATGTATGCTCTGTTCACTCACACATCCTAGTGGCTAGCTCAGAGCAATAGAATTTGAGGAGCTCGAAGGGAGTGGGGATGGACAAAATACAACTCGCTCATAATTTTATTTTAAAAGTGAAATGTTACTATTGGAGGGGTTTAAAGTCTCTATATTCTGTAAAATTTGAGAAAATAGGGAAATTTCTGTACTTTATGACATACAGTTTAGAATTAATTAGGAATTAAAATAGAAGCCATCTTTCCTTACCCAAGGTGAAAATGGGAGCCTTGCGATGAATTGTCTACCAGACCAGGCCAGGGTAAGTGATCTGGATATTAGTCAGGATACAGGGAATTTGCTCTAGGGAGGTAATTAAATTCATAACGTTGACAGGTCCTCAGCAAACAGAAGACAGGGTTTGCACTTTTTGACAGAACTTCTGTGGACCATTTAATATGTAAATAAATCTGACTAGTAGTTTTAACCAGTATAAGGTGGTTTGTCAGGAGAATGCCGGAGGCATCCCAGGTGATTCCCACTGTTCATACTGCAATACTAGGTATGCTAACCCTTACACAGCACATATAAGGGAACAGGCTTCAGGTCACAGAAGACTTGACTTGCTTATGAAAACCCCATCTTTATTATGAACACAAGACAATAAAAGTGTGAACTGTAACAAATCTGTCCAGATTATCTGATCCTAACGTTATGTTTTTGTTTCTGAGTGTCAAATGTATTGGTTCAAGTCTAAAGTAGGGTCTAATCACTTCTGGCAGGATAACACTCACCTTTAAAGCAAGTGATGAAATTCTTCACTTTTGTGTCATCAAGGAAGAGCTGCAAGAAAATACAGGACAACGTCACCTCCACTTCTCAGACAAGCTGTGCCTATTGCACTCCAAAGTGCCCGGTTCACATTGCATCCTTTCCCTGTCATTCCACATTTGAAGAGGGCCGCCACACCCCGAGGTACTCCACATTCCAAAGGGATTCCCCTCACCCCGTCATTCCATACTCAAAGAGAACCCACCATCACCCTGAGATACTCCACATTCAAACGAGTCTCCTTTAGCACTAATACTGTGGAGGACGAATTCCTGGCATGTATACAAGATGGGTTTCTAGATCAGTATGTTGAGGAACCAACTAGGGAACAGGCTATTTTAGATCTAGTATTGTGCAATGAGAAAGGGTTAATTAATAATCTTGTTGTAAAGGAGCCCCTTAGGGAAGAGTGACTATAATATGATAGAATTCTTCATTAAGTTTGAAAGTGATGTAGTTCAATCTGAAACTAGGGTCTTAAATCTAAACAAAGGAAACTACGAAGGTATGAGGCGCAAGTTGGCTGTGGTTGATTGGGGAATTATATTAAAGAGGTATGGCGGTAGACAGGCAATGGCTAGCGTTTAAAGAATTAATACATAATTTGCAACAAATATATATTCCTTTAAGGCACAAAAACCCATCAGAAAAAGTGGTCCAACCATGGCTAAGAGAAATTAAAGATGGTATTAAATCAAAGAAAAAGGCATATAAAGTTGCCAGAAAAAGCAGTAAGCCTGAGGATTGGGAGCATTTTAGAATTCAGCAAAGGAGGACTAAGAAATTGATAAAGAAAGGGAAAATAGAATGAGAGTAAACCAGCTAGAAACATAAAAACGGACAGTAAAAGCTTCTACAGGTATGTAAAAAGGAAAAGACTGGCGAAGGCAAATGTGGGCCCCTTACAGACAGAGATGGGAGAATTTATAATGGGGAATAAGGAAATGGCAGAGAAATGAAACAAATACTTTGTGTCTGTCTTCAAGGAAGAACACACAAAAAACCTTCCAGAAATATTAGAGAATCAAGGGTCTGGCGAGAATGAGGAACTGAAAGAAATTAGTATTAGTAAAAAATATAGTACTAGAGAAATTAATGGGACTGAAAGTCGATAAATCCCAAGGACCTGATGATCTAAATCCCGGAGTTTTGAAAGAGGTGGCTATGGAGATAGTGGATGCATTGGTTGCCATCTTCCAAAATTCTATAGATTCTGGAACAGTTCCTGCAGATTGGAGGGTAGCAAATGTAACCCCACTATTTAAGAAAGGAGGGAGAGAGAGAACAAGGAACTACAGACCTGTTAGCCTGATACCAGTAGTAGGGAAAATGCTAGAATCTATTATAAAGGGTGTGATAACAGGACAATTAGAAAATAATAATAGGATTTGGCAGAGTCAACATGGATTTATGAAAGGGAAATCATGTTTGACAAATCTTTGGAGTTCTTTGAGAATGTAACTAGTAGAATAGATAAAGGGGAATTTCAGAAGGCTTTCGATAAGGTCCCACACAGGAGGTTGGTGAACAAAGTTCGAGCACATGGAATTGGGAGTAATATACTGGCATGGATTGAGAATTGGTTAACAGACAGAAATCAGAGAGTAAGAATAAACGGGTCTTTTTCAGGTTGGCAGACTGTGACTAGTGGGGTACCGCAGGGATCGGTGCTTGGGCCCCAGCTATTCACAATCTATATCAATGATTTGGATGAGGGGACCAAATGTAATATTTCTAAGTTTGCTGATGACACAAAACTAGGTGGGAATGTAAGTTGTGAGGAGGATGCAAAAAGGCTTCAAGGGAATATAGACAATCTAAGTGAGTGGGCAAGAACATGGCAGATGGAATATAATGTGAAGTTATCCACTTTGGTGAGGAAAAAACAGAAATGCAGAGTATTTTTAAAATGGTGAGAGATTGGGAAATGTTGATGTTCAAAGGGACCTGGGTGTCCTTGTACATGAGTCACTGAAAGCAAACATGCAGGTGCAGCAAGCAATTAGGAAGGCAAATGGTATGTTGGCCTTTATTACAAGAGGATTTGAGTGCAGGAGTCAACATGTCTTACTGCAATTATATAGGGCCTTGGTGAGACTGCACCTGGAGTATTGTGTACAATTTTGGTCTCCTTACCTAAGAAAGGATATACTTGCCATAGAGGGAGTGCAACGAAGGTTCACCAGACTGATTCCTGTATGTTTGTAATAAATGCAGCAAGTAGCAGCTTGAGTTCTATAGCCAGAGGAACACAGCACAAAACTCAGTCATTCGGAGATTGTTAAGAGTACTGATCCCACCACACCTGGAGTACTGTGTACAACTCTAGTTATTGCATTATTAGAAAGATTGCAGGTATTGGAAAGGGTGGATCAAAAGGCAATTAAATTGATAGCTAGGAGTAGACGGCAGAGTTTTAAGGAGTGGTTGCAGAAGATGGGGATGTTTACACTGAAGAAGAGAGGGCTCAAGGATGATTTTACAAACCTCAGGGTAGTTCTCCCCGGTGTCCTGGCCAATATTCATCCCGCAAACAACATCACTAAAACAGATTATCTGATGATTATCACATTTCTGTTTGTGGGACCTTGCTGTGCGCAAATTGGCTGCCACATTTCCTACATCACAACAGTGATTACACATCAAAGTTCATTGGCTGTAAAGCACTTTTGGACATCCTGAGGTCGTGAAAAGCGCTATATAAATGCAAATTCTTTCTTTATTCAAGATCCTAAAGGGCATAGACAAAATAAACGTCAGTATGTTTAACATACGAGGAAAGCATAGCCTTAAACATAGAAAGGGAGGGTGAATGCAAGTTTAGCTTTAACTAAAATTCTCTCCCCCTCAGCTATTCTGCTGTAACCATTTACACCTCCTCTGGACCCACCTTTTGTTTCTTGACCCATTACCAGGGAATGGGGCTAATTGGATAGCTCTTCAAAGAGCTGGCAAAGGCATGATGGGCCAAATGGCCTCCTTCTGTGCTGTAAGATTCTATGGGACAGCCCCATGTTGGTGGACACACAGGAAAACGAGAAGCATTTAATGGGCTGTTGTTTTGCACAGATCAATTTATGGTCAATTTATTAGCAATGTTTGGCCATTCAGGAAGACAAACTCTTTAGATCTCTACTAGTCTTTGAAAAAAGGCTGTTGGAGGTCAGGTCACAGAAACCCAGAAGGCAGTCAAGGCAGCAGAAAGGCTACAAAGGAGAGAGTACATCTGCTCCGTGACCAAGGATAGGATGCAGAGAGAGAGATTGCACTTTTAAGTTGAGTTAGTGGGCTAATGATCATTTGTTCTTTATTTATTTTTGCAATAGTATAGGAACAGAAGTTATACAAGTGTCTCTCATTGTGCCCAATAAGAAAGAAAAGAGCTTGCATTGTTATAGCGCCTTTCACATCCCAAAGAGCTTCACAGCCAATGAATTACTTTTGAAGTGCAGCTACTGTTGTAATGTAGAAAACGCAGCAGCCAATTTGGGCACAGCAAACTCCCACAAACAGCAATGAGATAATGGCCAGATAATCTGTCTTTTAGTGGTGCTTACGAATTGAACTGAACGCGTTTTAACTAGTTTTAGCTCGGTCCACCTTTGGAGAGATTGAGGAAGAATACGTGTGAATGGAGATCCAGTTTTAAACACTAGAGACTTTTATTGTTACACTCCCGGGCCCAGCGATCCCACTAGTAGATATAGAGTAGTGGGAGACAACTTCCGCCAAGGAGCAGGCGACCAGACCGCTTAAGGGAGCAACGGTGAACTCGAGCAGATATTTGCGACAGACCCGGATTCGTAACTCCTCCTTTGAGGGCTGAGTAAACGAGGGAAAACCAACAGCAGAAAAAATTGATGTATCCCTCAGAGTTAGACTGATGAGACAAATGGCCTCTCATGTTCAGTACTTTATCTTCTTAAAAGGGGAAGTCATCTATAATACGCCACCTGGCTTTTCCTTCTCCTTTAGGGTGTTGTGCTCCATAGAATGCACAGCACAGAAACACGTCATTCCACCCAACTGATCCAGGCCGGTGTTTATGCTCCACACGAGCCTCCTCCCAACCCTCTTCAATTAACCCTATCAGCGTATCCTCCCATTCCTTTCTCCTTCATGTGTTTATCCAGCTTCCCCTTAAATGCTTCTATGCTATTCGCCTCAACTACTCCTTGTGGTAGCGAGTTCCACATTCTAACCATTCTGCGTAAATCAGAGATATTCCTTTAAGAATAGGGTTTAATACTTTGTTTTTCCCTCCTCCTCTCCCCCCGACAGGCTGGGACCGTTTCTCCTAAGATCCAGTTGCGAGTGCAGAACGAGACTGACAGAGAACGAACAAAGAGCTGGATTAATGTTGGCAACATAAGGCAGCAGAAGCACATTTGAATTAGGTGGTGAGAAAGCCAAATTAATGACCGGTGTCGGCAACTTGAAACGCACCAAGAAAAGGGGAAGGTGGGGAGGGAAGGGCAGAAAGAAGAGATAAGGAAAGAAAAGGACGCTGTGGAGAAAGAAAACAGAATCACAAAACCTGACAAGAGCTTTTAAAAGGAGAGAGACAGCAACAGATGCCTGGAAGAGTACCAGTCGAGGCAGATAATCATTGTAGGTGGATGACAAGTTCACTATAACAGGATGGCAATGATGCTGCAAAAAGATTTGCTCCAGACGGTGCTGTATCTCTCCGTACTAAGTTATTTGGAGGGAGGAGGTGGTTAAGACTATCCCCAGCGCTGATCTCCAGCCTCTGTCCCTCCCTCTCCTTTACTGATGGCCCTGTTTGACAATCCTGCAGGTGTGATCTCTGCCTCATTTGTCCCAATTACTCATTTCCTTCTGCTGCTATAAAAAATCACGTCCATGTTCCCCCCACCCTGACCCCCCAGCACTGATTTTTTCCCGCTTTTGCTTAAGTTCTTTTTCTCCTGGCATATTGGAGTTGTTGTTCTGTAACTCGCTTTTTTTAAATTTGAGAATATCTGGAGGGTCATAAGTTACAGCAAGAAATCTGAAGTCCACTCTGTAAAAAGGAAGAAAGAAAGAAAGACTTTTATTTATATAGAGTCTTTCATGAGCTCAGGACATCCCAATGAAGTACTTTTGAAGTGTAGTCAGCGCTGTAATGTAGGAAACGTGGCAGTCAATATGCACACAGTCAGCTCCCACAAACAGCAATAACGACCAGATAATCTGTTTTTAGTGATGTTGGTTGAGGGATAAATATTGGCCAGGATACGGGGGTAAACTCCCCAGCTCTTCTTCGAAATAGTGCTGTGGGATCTTTTACATCCACCTGAGAGGGCCTTGGTTTACTGTCTCATCCGAAAGACAGTGCAGCACCCCCTCACTACTGTAATGGAGTATCAGCCTGGATTATGTGCTCAAGTCTCTGGGGTAGGACTTGAACCCATAACCTTCTGACTCAGAGGCGAGTGTGCTACCCTCTGAGCCACAGCTGAACACCTAATCCTAGAAGTTCTCCTGAGGCTTTGCTCGATGTAGGTCCAAGTATATATTGGTTTATAGGGACAGGAAGATTATACCATGTCACGCAAAATTTATTATTCTGCTCTTAAGTGTAGCTGTGCAACCTGATGTGTTGCTTTAAAAGTACAAGGTGTAATTCATATACTTTGCTTAGACGAGTTAGAGGCTAATAGATTTTAACAGATCCTCAGGTCAATTAGAGGTCAGGCTGACTTTCTATCTTTTTAAATATAGCTCCTGAAGTCCATTTAAAAATATTTACTGTGCCTACATCGGGTCAATTAGGGTAGGCTTTTTTAAAAATACTTTTTTTTACATGTAAAGCTTGACAAAGAATTTTGCATGTCTGACATTGTGACACCGAAATGTGACAGACACAAATGTGTGCTAGATAAATATCTATATTCACGACCTCAGGATGTTCCAAAGCACTTTACAGCCCATGAAATAGCTTCTGAAGTGTAGTCACTGTTGTTGGTGTTGGTTTAATGTGTCAACCAATAGATGGCACCTCTGACAGTGCAGCACGCCTCGATTATGTACTCGAGTCTCTGGATTGGGAGTTGAACCCATAACCTTCTGACTCAGAGGTGATAGTGCTAACCACTGAGCCAAGGCTGAAAACTAAAATGGCTAATGCTGGGAAGTCTGAGACACAGATGAGGAACTCGTAGTATTAGCAGGTACCAGCTTCAACTAGGCTCTGAGCAAAACTACATACCAATAGATTAGTTGATGTGTTACAATCCTTGAACAGATAAGATTAATGAGCTAGGAAGAACCTTAAAAATAATTGGTATCATAAACCTGTCTTATTTATCATGATTTAAGCGATTGAAAGAGGAAAGCTGTATAACATTTAATTGGAAGACTGTTCCTTTTCACGACTAATTAAAATTGAGCAATTATAACTTCTGACACATGCTCGTCCGCTTGCCTGACACCTTGAAAAAAGATTAATGTGACAGAATCGATCATCTTATTTGGTTCCTGATGGTTATGTCCCTTAGGGGATTTTCTTGGTAAAAAATAAAGAAGGTTTTGGGGAGGTTTGAAGACTGTTAAATCAGGTTGTAAATAGCTTTTGAATCAAGTGTTCGAAAGCCAAGAAAGTATTAAGGGTGATAGAACATTAACAAAGTGCTACAAGCTAAGGGTAGTGCATTAGTAGTTCGCTCAGGAACAGCAGTGTGAGTCATTCCCATAAGCAGTCTGAGCATCTTACACAACGACGTGTATTTATGTAGCACCTTTAACGGAGTAAAACATCCCTAGGCACTTCACAGGAGCGTTACTGGTCAAAATTTGACACCAAGCCACATAAGGAGATATTAGGGCAGTTGACCAATAGCTTGGCCAAAGAGGTAGGTTTTAAGGAGGAGAGAGAGGTAGAGAGGTGCGTGGAGCAGGAGGGGGAATGCCAGAGCTTAGAGCCTAGGCAGCTGAAGGTACGGCAGCCAACGGTGGAGCGATGAAAATCGGGATTGCGCGAGAGGCCAGAATTGGAGGATGAGTGTTTCAGCAGCGTATGGGCAGAGGCAGGGGCGGAGAAGGGCAATGTTACGGAGGAGGAAGTCGGCAGACTTGGTGATGGAGAGCTATGGGGTCAGAAGGTCATCTCAGGGACAAACAGGACGCTGAAGTTGAGAACAGTCGGGTTCAAACTCAGACAGTGCCCAGGGAGGGGGATGAAATTGGTCGTCAGTGAATGGAGTTTGTGGCGGGGGCCGAAGACAATGGCTTCAGTCTTCCCAATATTTAGTTGGAGGAAATTTCTGCTCATCCAATACTACATGTCGGACAAGCAGCGTGACAAATCAAATGCAGTGGAGCGGTCGAGAGAAGTGGTGGTGAGGCAGAACTGGGTGGTTTTTTTTTTATTCGTTCATGGGATGTGGGCGTCGCTGGCGAGGCCGGCATTTATTGCCCATCCCTAATTGCCCTTGAGAAGGTGGTGGTGAGCCACCTTCTTGAACCGCTGCAGTCCGTGTGGTGAAGGTTCTCCCACAGTGCTGTTAGGAAGGGAGTTCCAGGATTTTGACCCAGCAACGATGAAGGAACGGTGATATATTTCCAAGTCGGGATGGTGTGTGACTTGGAGGGGAACGTGCAGGTGGTGTTGTTCCCATGTGCCTGCTGATCTTGCCCTTCTAGGTGGTAGAGGTTGTGGGTTTGGGTGGTGCTGTCGAAGAAGCCTTGGCGAGTTGCTGCAGTGCATCCTGTGGATGGTACACACTGCAGCCACAGTGCGACGGTGGTGAAGGGAGTGAATGTTTAGGGTGGTGGATGGGGTGCCAATCAAGCGGGCTGCTTTGTCCTGGATGGTGTCGAGCTTCTTGAGCGATGTTGGAGCTGCACTCATCCAGGCAAGTGGACAGTATTCCATCACACTCCTGACCTGTGCCTTGTAGATGGTGGAGAGGCTTTGGGGAGTCAGGAGGTGAGTCACTCGCCGCAGAATACCCAGCCTCTGACCTGCTCTTGTAGCCACAGTATTTATATGGCTGGTCCAGTTAAGTTTCTGGTCAATGGTGACCCCCAGGATGTTGATGGTGGGGGATTCAGTGATGGTAATGCCGTTGAATGTCAAGGGGAGGTGGTTAGACTCTCTCTTGTTGGAGATAGTCATTGCCTGGCACTTGTCTGGTGCGAATGTTACTTGCCACATATCAGCCCAAGCCTGGGTGTTATCCAGATTGTGCTGCATGCAGGCTCGGACTGCTTCATTATCTGAGGGGTTGCGAATGGAACTGAACATTGTGCAATCATCAGCGAACATCCCCATTTCTGACCTTAAGATGGAGGGAAGGTCATTGATGAAGCAGCTGAAGATGGTTGAGCCTAGGACACTGCCCTGAGGAACTCCTGCAGCAATGTCCTGGGGCTGAGATGATTGGCCTCCAACAACCACTACCATCTTCCTTTGTGCTTGGTATGACTCCAGCCACTGGAGAGTTTTATCTGATTCCCATTGACTTCAATTTTACCAGGGCTCCTTGGTGCCACACTCGGTCAAATGCTGCCTTGATGTCAAGGGCAGTCACTCTCACCTCACCTCTGGAATTCAGCTCTTTTGCCCATGTTTGGACCAAGGCTGTAATGAGGTCTGGAGCCGAGTGGTCCTGGCAGAACCCAAACTGAGCATCGGTGAGCAGGTTATTGGTGAGTAAGTGCCGCTTGATAGCATTATCGACGACACATTCCATCACTTTGCTGATGATTGAGAGTAGGCTGATAGGGCGGTAATTGGCCGGATTGGATTTGTCCTGCTTTTTATGGGCAGGACATACCTGGGCAATTTTCCACATTGTCGGGTAGCTGCCAGTGTTGTAGCTGTACTGGAACAGCTTGGCTAGAGGAGTGGCTAGTTCCGGAGCGCAAGTCTTCAGCACTACAGCCGGGATGTTGTCGGGGCCCATAGCCTTTGTCATGGAATCATAGAATTATAGAATGGTTACGACACAGGAGGCCATTCCACCCATCGAGCCTGCACCGGCTCTCTGCAAGAGCAATCCAGCTAGTCCCACTCCCCTGCTCTTTCTCTGTGGTCCTGCAAATTTTTCTCCTTAAGTAACCATCTAATTCCTTTGTGAAAGCCACAATTAACTCTGATTCCACCACCCACTTCAGGCAGTGCATTCCAGATCCTAACCACTCGCTGCGTAAAATAGTTTTTCCTCATGTCGCCTTTGGTATTTTTCCAATCGCCTTAAACCTGTGTCCTCTGGTTCATGACCCTTCCGCCAATGGGATCAGTTTTTCTTTATTTACTTTGTCTCGGCCCTTCGTGATTTGAACACCTCTATCAAATCTCCTCTCAACCTTCTCTGCTCTAAGGAGACCAACCCAGCTTTTCCAGTCTATCCATTCGATTCACCAGGACACTGGTCCCAGCCCGGTTTAAATGGAGCCTGTCCCAACAGAACAGCTCCCTTTTTCCCCTGTACTGGAGTTCCTGACATTTACCTGAGGAAGGAGGAAGCCTCCGAAAGCTTGTAAATTTCAAATAAAATCGTTGGACTATAACTTGGTGTTGTAAAATTGTTTACAATTGTCAACCCCAGTCCATCACTGGCATCTCCACACCCTGTACTGGTGTCAGTGCCCCATGAATCGAAACCAATGTCTCCCACACCACCCTTTGAGCCACGCATTTAACTCTCTGATCTGTTTGTCCCTATGCTAATTTGCGTGTGGCTCAGGTAGTAATCCAGAGATTATTACCTTTGAGGTTCTGCTTATTAATTTAGACCCTAGCTCCTCAAACTGTCTCAGCAAAACCTCATTCTTAGTTCTACCTATGTCGTTGGTTCTTACATGGACCACGACAACTGGATCCTTCTCCTCATGCTCCAAGTTCTTTTCCAGCCACGAGATGTCGTCCTTCACCCTGGCACCGGGAAGGCATCACAGTCTTCGGGACTCTCGGTCGCGGCTGCAGAGAACGGTGTCTATCCCCCTGACTACACTATCCCCTACCACTACCACATTCCTTTTCACTCCCCGCTTGAATGGCCTCCTGTACTACGCTGCCGTGGTCAGTTTGCCCATCCTCCCTGCAGTCTTTGTTCTCATCTGTACAGGTAGCAAGTACGTCATACCTGTTGGACAAGGTCAAAGGCTAAGGCTCCTCCATCACTCCATACCTGCCTGACTCGCAATCACATCCTCCTGTCCCTGGCCACTGAATGAATCTAAACTACTACCTAACCTAAGGGGTGTGACTGCCTCCTGGTTCAAAGTGTCCAGATAACTCTCCCCATCCCTGATGTATTGCAATGTCAGCAGCTCGGACTCCAGCTTAACAACTCTGAGCTGAAGTTCCTCAAGTTGCAGACACTTCCTGCAGATGTGGTTGCTCGGAATCTCGCTGGTCTCCGCCAACTCCCACATGCTGCAGTTCTGACCCACCACCTGGCCTGCCATCCCTTTGTAACCTTGTTTTATTTATTTACTGTATTTGAGATATTAATCACTCGTTATTCTTAGCTTTATTAACTAATTAATTATCTACTTTAAGTTATTGATTTAAGCTGTTAATTTAACCCACGGCCCTAACTTAGAGAGAAAAAACAGTGATACTCACCAACCAATCACCAACCTGCTGTCCTGTGACATCACTCATTGATTTTATTGTTTTTGATTTTACCGAATGTGAAACAGGTCTGCACTGCCCTCCCCCAATACTCAGGTACAGAGTAAACCTCGACACTGTCCATCAAACACTCCCAGGGCAGGTACAGCACGGGTTAGATACAGAGTAAAGCTCCCTCTACACTGTCCCGTCAAACACTCCCAGGGCAGGTACAGCACGGGTTAGATACAGAGTAAAGCTTCCTCTACACTGTCCATCAAACACTCCCAGGGCAGGTACAGCATGGGTTAGATACAGAGTAAAGCTCCCTCTACACTGTCCCGTCAAACACTCCCAGGGCAGGTACAGCACGGGTTAGATACAGAGTAAAGCTCCCTCTACACTGTCCATCAAACACTCCCAGGGCAGGTACAGCACGGGTTAGATACAGAGTAAAGCTCCCTCTACACTGTCCATCAAACACTCCCAGGGCAGGTACAGCATGGGTTAGATACAGAGTAAAGCTCCCTCTACACTGTCCATCAAACACTCCCAGGGCAGGTACAGCATGGGTTAGATACAGAGTAAAGCTCCCTCTACACTGTCCATCAAACACTCCCAGGGCAGGTACAGCACGGGTTAGATACAGAGTAAAGCTCCCTCTACACTGTCCATCAAACACTCCCAGGGCAGGTACAGCATGGGTTAGATACAGAGTAAAGCTCCCTCTACACTGTCCATCAAACACTCCCAGGGCAGGTACAGCACGGGTTAGATACAGAGTAAAGCTCCCTCTACACTGTCCATCAAACACTCCCAGGGCAGGTACAGCACGGGTTAGATACAGAGTAAAGCTCCCTCTACACTGTCCATCAAACACTCCCAGGGCAGGTACAGCATGGGTTAGATACAGAGTAAAGCTCCCTCTACACTGTCCATCAAACACTCCCAGGGCAGGTACAGCATGGGTTAGATACAGAGTAAAGCTCCCTCTACACTGTCCATCAAACACTCCCAGGGCAGGTACAGCACGGGTTAGATACAGAGTAAAGCTCCCTCTACACTGTCCATCAAACACTCCCAGGGCAGGTACAGCATGGGTTAGATACAGAGTAAAGCTCCCTCTACACTGTCCATCAAACACTCCCAGGGCAGGTACAGCATGGGTTAGATACAGAGTAAAGCTCCCTCTACACTGTCCATCAAACACTCCCAGGGCAGGTACAGCACGGGTTAGATACAGAGTAAAGCTCCCTCTACACTGTCCATCAAACACTCCCAGGGCAGGTACAGCATGGGTTAGATACAGAGTAAAGCTCCCTCTGCACTGTCCATCAAACACTCCCAGGGCAGGTACAGCATGGGTTAGATACAGAGTAAAGCTCCCTCTACACTGTCCATCAAACACTCTCAGGGCAGGTACAGCATGGGTTAGATACAGAGTAAAGCTCCCTCTACACCATCCCATCAAACACTCCCAGGGCAGGTACAGCACGGGTTAGATACAGAGTAAAGCTCCCTCTACACTGTCCATCAAACACTCCCAGGGCAGGTACAGCATGGGTTAGATACAGAGTAAAGCTCCCTCTGCACTGTCCATCAAACACTCCCAGGGCAGGTACAGCATGGGTTAGATACAGAGTAAAGCTCCCTCTACACTGTCCATCAAACACTCTCAGGGCAGGTACAGCATGGGTTAGATACAGAGTAAAGCTCCCTCTACACCATCCCATCAAACACTCCCAGGGCAGGTACAGCACGGGTTAGATACAGAGTAAAGCTCCCTCTACACTGTCCCATCAAACACTCCCAGGGCAGGTACAGCACGGGTTAGATAGAGTAAAGCTCCCTCTGCACTGTCCATCAAACACTCCCAGGTCAGGTACAGCACGGGTCAGATACATAGTAAAGCTCCCTCTACACTGTCCATCAAACACTCCCAGGGCAGGTACAGCACGGGTTAGATAGAGTAAAGCTCCCTCTGCACTGTCCATCAAACACTCCCAGGTCAGGTACAGCACGGGTCAGATACATAGTAAAGCTCCCTCTACACTGTCCATCAAACACTCCCAGGGCAGGTACAGCACGGGTTAGATAGAGTAAAGCGCCCTCTACACTGTCCCATCAAACACTCCCAGGGCAGGTACAGCACAGGTTAGATACAGAGTAAAGCTCCCTCTACACTGCCCCATTAAACACTCCCAGGGCAGGTACAGCATGGGTTAGATACAGAGTAAAGCTCCCTCTACACTGCTCAATGATCTGCCTGAACCCCCAGGATCAGAAGTATGTGTGATTGTACCTGTGTGATATTGCATTGTGCACAAGTTAGATTCTGAAATAATTAAATAACAGATTAGGGGGGGTAGATACCCTCCCAACTCCTTCTCAAAGATGTTAAATGGCATAGTATTGGGATTGAAGAGTTTGTTCTCTGATGATGGCTACAGCTGTTGTCTAAAGCCAAATAAAGTTGTGAGAGAGTTTTACTGCACAGTCTATAGATTTAAAGGAGAAACACCCTCTCCAGCTGTGCCGGATATTGGTAAAGCTTGGGTTAGTTTGATTTTAATCTGGGATGGGGATAATTTGTTTTACGGTATAGACAATCATGAGACCCAGAGCACATCCATCGGGAAAAGACTTTCCAAAGCCACTCATAGATGAGTGAGGCGGAAAGCATGCTGGGTGAGATCCCAGGGCGGACCTCATTTCAATCCCCACCAAATCGATACACAAGATCCGACCTTACTACTTGGTTTTCTTTGCCTTAGGTAAATGAATGGATATTTTACAGGAACAAGAGGTCAGTATCGTCCCGATAGCTATCTGTAACCAAGGCGACTGGAACAATGGCTCGCTACCTGACCAAGTCTTATGCGCTGGATTTAAATGGGCTGGACCGGACAGATGTCAGGTATGCACTGAACACATAGAAACGAGACGTGAGAGTGTTTTGGGGAACTGGGTGGGGAGGTGGGGTTCACACAGGCCTTATACCGCTGGGACCTAGGCTCAAATCCAGCCAGATAGAGAGGATAGCCCTCTCTCTCATGGGTGGGGCAGACAATCGTTCTCCCTCTGTTTTATTGCAGACAGATAGCAGAGGCCCGCTGGTCTGTAAAGTGCTTGGAGCAGGGAGATTCTATCAACTCGGAATCACCAACTGGGGCTTGGGCTGTGGTGTCAAGGACCACCCCCGTATCTATACATCTGTCCGCAAATATATAGAGTGGAAGACATCGAAGATCGGCCAAATGCAAATGGCGGCCGACGGGGCTCGCATGGCATCACCATCACACAAGGGAAACTGCGGCATCCGTTCACAAGTTTCTGGCTTTCTCACTGCAGTCGGTCTGGTGTCTCTCTTTATCTAGACACCCGCGTGATCTGCACCCAGTCTAGGAACAGGTTTACAGAGCAGCGAACATGTGGAACTTGATATGTTTTTGGATAATGTCACCGAGGGGCAGCATGTAGATGAGAAATAGGAGGGGGGCCTTGATAGACTCCAGAGGTAACAGAAGTAATCTTATGTTTAGGGGCGTGCTGCACTATCCAAGATCTAACTATACCATAGTGTAACCCAGGGGTGTAACAATAGGACCCCTTGTGATTTTAACTGGATATTCATGTCTTTTGCACATTTGCCACTTCAATCTGTTCGAAGGTGGACCAAGAAAACACTTGGTAAGAGAAAGGCAGTTCCAGACCAATAAACTGCTTTATTTCACAGCGAGTGAACATACATAGAAACATAGAAAATAGGAGCAAGAGTAGGCCATTCGGCCCTTCGGGCCTGCTCCACCATTCAAAATGATCATGGCTGATCATCTAACTCAATGCACAGTTCCCCATATCCCTTGATCCCTTTAGCATTAAGAAATATATCTATCTCCTTCTTGAATACATCTAATTACTTGGCCTCCATTGCCTTCAATGGTAGAGAATTCCACAGGTTCACCACCCTCTGAGTGAAGAAATTTCTCCTCATCTCGGTTCTAAATGGCATACCCCGTATCCTGAGACTGTGACCCCCGGTTCTGGACTCCCCAGCTGTCCGGAACATCCTCCCTGCATCTAGTCTATCCAGTCCTGTTAGAATTTTATATGTTTCGATGAGATCACCTCTCATTCTTCTAAACTCTAGTGAATATAGGCCGAGTCGACCCAATCTCTCCTCATAAGTCAGTCCTGCCATCCCAGGAATCAGTCTGGTAAACCTTCGTTGCACTCCCTCCATGGCAAGGACATCCTTCCTCAGATAAGGAGACCAAAGCTGCACACAATACTCCAGATGTGGACTCACCGAGGCCCTGTATAACTGCAGTAAGACATCCCTGCTCCTGTACTCAAATCCTCTTGCAATGAAGGCCAACGTACCATTCGCCTTCCTAACTGCTTACAGCACCTGAATACTCGCTTTCAGCGACTGGTGTGCAAGGACACCCAGGTCTCGTTGCACCTCCCCTTTTCCCAATCAATTACCATTCAGATAATAATCTGCCTTTCTGTTTTTACAACCAAAGTGGATAACCTCACATTTATCCACGTTATACTGCATCTGCCATGTTCCTGCCCACTCACCTAACTTGTCTAAATCACATTGGAGCCTCTTTGCATCCTCCTCACATCTCACATTCCACCCCAGCTTTGTGTATTCTGCAAACTTGGAAATGTTACATTTAGTTCCCTTATCCAAATCATTAATATATATTGTGAATAGCTGGGCCCAAGCACTGATCCCTGTGGTACCCCACTAGTCACTGCCTGCCACCCGGAAAAAGACCCGTTTATTCCTACTCTCTGTTTCCTGTCTGTTAACCAATTCTCAATCCATGCCAGTATATTCCCCCCAATCCCATGTGGAACCTTATCAAAAGCCTTCTGAAAATCCAAATACACCACATCCACTGGTTCTCCCCTATCTATTCTAGTTACATCCTCAGAAAAACTCCAGTAGATTTGTTAAGCATGATTTCCCTTTCTGGTCACCCTATTATAGAAAGGATATTATTAAACTAGAAAGAGTGCAGAAAAGATTTACTAGGATGCTACCGGGACTTGATGGTTTGACTTATAGGGAGAGGTTAGATAGGCTGGGACTTTTTTCCCTGGAGAGTAGGAGGTTAAGGGGTGATCTTATAGAAGTCTATAAAATAATGAGGGGCATAGATAAGGTAGATAGTCAAAATCTTTTCCCAAAGGTAGGGGAGTCTATAACGAGGGGACATAGATTTAAGGTGAGAGGGGAGAGATACAAAAGGGTCCAGAGGGGCAATTTTTTCACTCACAGGGTGGTGAGTGTCTGGAACGAGCTGCCAGAGGCAGTAGTAGAGGCGGGTACAATTTTGTCTTTTAAAAAGCATTTGGACAGTTACATGGGTAAGATGGGTATAGAGGGATATGGGCCAAGTGCAGGCAATTGGGACTAGCTTAGTGGTATAAACTGGGTGACATGGACATGTTGGGCCGAAGGGCCTGTTTCCATGTTGTAAACTTCTATGATTATATGATTCTATAAACCCATGCTGACTTTGTCCAATCCCGTTAATGCCCTCCAAGTATTCTGTTATCACATCTTTTATAATAGACTCTAGCATTTTCCCCACTACTGATGTTAGGCTAACTGGTCTGTAATTCCCTGTTTTTTCTCTCCTTCCTTTTTTAAATAGTCGGGTTACATTTGCCACCCTCCAATCCGTAGGAACTGTTCCAGAGTCTATAGAATTTTGGAAGATGATCACCAATGCATCCACTATTTCCAGGGTCACTTCCTTTAGTACTCTGTACTAAAGGAGCCACAGTTAGAATCAGATCCACGTTGCTCAATCACTATTACCATGCTTAGTGTAATAATACAAAACAATGAGCAAGCTATGCTTCCCCACATCAGTGGGTTGTCTTACTTGACTTAAACAAAATAACTCCTAACTATCCTCCTGTGTGCTAAACTTCCGAACATGGCCAAAACTTTCCCTCGTAGTTTTTGTTTAAAACCTGACCGACTTTGCAGCCTTTGCTGGACCTGATTCACTATCTGTATCTCTGTAGTTTATCATCCTCTTTTCACTACCAGAAAGGACCAGAGACTTCCCAGCACAATGGGTGTGGGGTATTCTTTGATTGTGTCAGCCTTGGCTCAGTGGTAATAGCACTGTCTCCTCTTAATCATAAGGGCATGAGTTCAAACACAATCCAGAGATGAGCAGGCTCTAATCAGGTCACCCCTCAGCCTTCTCTTTTCTAGAGAGAAGAACCCCAGTCTGTTAAGCCTTTTTTGATAAGTATACCCTCTCAGTTCTGGTATCATCTTTGGGAATCTTTTTTGCACCTTCTCCAGTGCCTCTATATCCTTTCCATAATATGGAGACCAGAATTGTGCATAGTCTAACCAAGGTTCTATACAATTAATTAATTAATAGTAAACATCCAATTGCTTTATGCAATCTTCAAAGCTTAACCTTGTGATGGTATTAATTGTCTTACCATAGGGGTTGTTAAATAAAGTAGTTGTCATGTTTTAGGATTTTTGACTGATAATCTCGAGGAGGGATTTCTGATTGATTTGATTTTTCATTGATACTTTTAAGTTAAATTTAACTCACAAGATGTTAAATCCACAACACAGGGCTTCCAGGAATCATAAAATCTTACAGCACAGAAGGAGGCTCTTCGGCCCATCGTGCCTGTGCCGGCTCTTTGAAAGAGCTGTCCAATTAGTCCCACTCCCCTGCTCTTTCCCCGTAGCCTTGCAATTTTCTCCCCTTCAAATATTTATCCAATTCCTTTTTGAAAGTTATTATTGAATCTGATTCCACAACCCTTTCAGGCAGCACATTCCACAATAACTTGCTGCGTAAAAAAAATTCTCCTCATCGCCCCTCTTTTTTTTGCCAATTACCTTAAATCTGTGATCTCTGGTTACTGACCCTCCTGCCAGTGGAAACAGTTTATCTGTATCTACTTTATCAAATCCCTCATGGTTTTGAACACCTCCATTAAATCTCCCATTAACCTTCTCTGCACAGATTCAAATCAAGCATCTATCCAGAATGATGTTTCCTGCATATCAACTTCAGACAATTCCAGTAAACATTCAGACATAATATATTGGAATAGTTTAATTCATGTGAACTCAGTGAGGACGGGGGGCGTTGGCAGGGGTGCCCTTACCTAGGAGGGTGGTAACAGGTTTTATTGGCACCTGAAGTGGCCAGATGGGAAAGGTCAAAGGTCATGACTTTGGCACCTGTCCAGCTAAGAAAGGACAGACAGCGCAGAAATCTGAAGTGGAAGTCAAACACAGAGGGCCCGATTTTAGCAGGGCTGCGGGTTCTCGGCGGATGGGCTAGCGGGCGCGTGGGTAACGCGCCCGGTGAAATTAGTGGGATTCCCGCGCGATCGTAGCAGGCAAACCACTAATTGGATCCACTTACCTGCTCCTCCGGGTTCCCCGCTGCTGATCTGCGCGTCGGGCGGGCTGCGCATGCGCAGTAAGATCTGTCAGCTGGAGGCGCTCTATTTAAAGGGGCAGTCCTCCACTGACAGATGCTGCAACCAATAGCAAAGATGACTGCATGGAGAAGCCCAGGGGGAAGGCTGCTCCCAGTTTAATGATGCCTCACCCCAGGTATCAATACATGGGGTGAGGAGGAGGGGGAGGACAGAGATCTTCCACCCGCGGGCGGGAGGAAGCGGCCCGCCTCCGCCACCAGGAAGGCCTGGCTCGAGGTGGCAGAGGGGGTCACCTGCGCCACCAACATATCGCCCACCTGCACACAGTGCAGGAGGCGGTCCAATGACCTCAGTTGGTCAGCCACAGTGAGTACACGTAGTCTTTACCCTACACTCCGTCTGCCACATCACTGCCCCCACCCCACATCTCCTTCGGCACTGCCAACACTACTCTGTCACATCACCCCTCATACCCACTCAAACCCCATCCTCATCTTACCTGCACCTACTCACCTCGCCAGTACTCACCCCGCCACTACCACGCAACCCAATCCTCATACAATCTCATGGCTCTATCCCATACTCACCCTCTCGTGCATCTCTCTCACGGCCAGCCTCACTCAACCTGCCACTACCTGTGCTGCAGCCACAGGGCATGCATCACATATGTGCAGTAGGCAGCGTAAGGCAAACGTGTCGTGAGCATGAAGGGGATGCACAAGGGTGTTTGAGGGTTTGTCATGGTTGTTACTTATATTGAATTTCAGAACAACTCACATCACACATTATATTGGCACCACTACTGCCATGTCTTCGCGAATCCTGTCCGGTTTGTGCAATAATGCCCGCTCCTGGGTATCACTATGAGGACCCACCACTGATGCCACCCATTGTGTCACTGCAGAGTGGGTGTAGGTGTATTTGCAGGGCTCTTCTGCGCAGACGACTGAGAGACATCGGCGATGTCCCCGGTTGCACCCTGGAAGGCTGTGGAGGAGAAGTTCGGGAGGGCAGTGGTGACTTTGACAGCGACAGGTAGGAAGATGGTGCACGGGCCAGCCAGGAGCAGCTCGGCATGAAAGAGACTGTAGATGTCCACGGCTACATGTTGAGTGACTCTGAGCCTCCGTGTGCACTGCTGCTCAGAGAGGTCCAGGAGGCTGAGCCTCGGTCTGTGGAACCTGTGGCGAGGGTAGTGCCCTCTGCGATGCATCTCTCTCTGCGGTAGCCCTCCCTCCTGCTGTACAGGTGGATGTGTCACAGCTCTCTGTTGTGGAGCTCCACGTGTCAGAGGTGGACGGCGTGGATGGCGAGGCTGGTGATGCTGTTCGCCCTCCGAGGAGGTCATGACTGCAGCTACGGCGGCCCCCATCCGCAAGATGTACATCTGAGGGGGTCCGCAAGGTAGGTACATGTGTCTGGACACCGGGGTAAGTGTGCAAGTTGGTGACTTTGACCATCAGGAGGAGGGTGGTGGAGGCCAAACTTTGTCCCAAGTGACAGAGTGGCCTCCTGCAATGGGTGAGGGTCTCCCCCCCCCACCTGTCAAATGGACCTTTGCAGCTGCCACAGGCTGACAGCTGCAACACGTCCATTCGAGCTGGGAGGGTTTCCCCCAGTGTGGGAAACAGTCCCATGTTGTTCAAAAATCCCACATAGTCCCTTAATCAGGTCAGTTAATGACCTGAAATACCTAACTAAATATTGTCAAGTGGCACCCTGCTGGCTTTAATTGCCTGCGGGATTCCCACCAGCGGGGGCTGCGCGCGCACGCCGGCGCGTCATCGGGGAACCCGGAAATGGGCGGGATCGAGGTGGGATCCGGTCCCGCTCCTGGATTTCCCGATTTTCGGGGCCCCCCTGCCGAGAACGCACCCGATAGCGGGTGGTAAAATCGAGCCCAGAGAGTGAGAACTCCGTTTAAGTTTAGTGCCAATAAGTTTCAGAAAAACTGTCAGTAAAGTATCTTTAGCCTGCCAACTGGGTTATAATAGATTAAAATTCACTGTAAACATTATTCTGTTCATTCATATATTATATGTAAAAATAACTCAACTTGACAGTTTATAATTGGCCTCGTCTCCCTCGAGTTAACATCAGTCTGCCTTGCAGAAGATTGAAGAAAAGCACTCGAGGCATGTGCAAGATTACAGTATCCTGTTCCTATAATATGGCTTTCATTGTTTCTAGATTGATTCCTGAGATGAGAGGGTTATCCAATGAGGAGAGATTGAGTAGATTGGGCCTATACTCTCTGGAGTTTAGAAGAATGAGGTGATCTCATTGAAACATCGATTCTGAGAGGGCTTGACAGGGTAGATGCTGAGAGGCTGTTTCCTCTGGCTGGAGAGTCTAGAACTGGGGGGGCATAATCTCACGATAACGGGTTGGCCACTTAGGACAGAGATGAGGAGAAATTTCTTCACTTGGAGGGTTGTGAATCTTTGGAATTCTCTACCACAGAGGGCTGTGGATGCTCAGTTGTTGAGTATATTCAAGGCTGAGATCAATGGATTTTTGGACTCGAAGGGAATCACGGGATATGGGGATCGGGCGGGAGAGCGGAGTTGAGGTCGAAGATCAGCCATGGTCTTATTGAATGATGGGGCAGGCTCGAGGGCCATTTGGCCTACTCCTGCTCCTATTTCTTATGACTCCTGGATCACTAGATTGTAGGAAGTAATGGTAAACTCCTGATCGTAAGGGACATGGAGTCCACATACAGAGAGACCAGCGACACTGAACGAAGAGAATATCTACAGCAGATCCAAAATTTCTAACGCTGGTACTAGTTTTCCTACATTACAACAGTGACTACACTTCAGAAGTACTTAATTGACTATAAAGCACTTTGGGATGTACTGAAGTCATGAAAGGCGCTATATAAATGCAAGTCTTTCTTTCTTTAGTTAATGCATCTCTGTGTTCAACTTCATCTTTGGTGACTCTGACAAACAGATGTTAATTGCATTTCACTTGGTGTTGTATCGTGCTCCTGTGGTGATTGGGTTGACTATGACTCTGTTGGTTAATAGTACTTTACTGCAAACTGCAATACATAACCCTGGTTATGGCATTGAGCATTATCATAGAGGTTATTGAATAAAGTAGTGTTGGTTAAAGCATTCCTGTGTCTGACTTCATCTTTGATGACTCTGACAAATAGGAGTTAATTGCATTTCAATTGGTATTGTACTGTGGTCCTGTGGTGATTGGGTTGACTTATGACAATTTAGACTCTGTTAGTTAATAGTACTTTACAGCAATCCGCAATAATTAACAGTGGTTATGGTATTGTGTGTTATCATAGAGGTTATTGAATATAGTAGCGTTGGTTAAAGCATTCCTGCGTTTGACTTCATCTGTGATGACTCTGGCAAGTGAGATTTAATTATAATTCAACCAGCATTGTAATGCGATCCTGTTGTGATTGATTTGGCTTGGGTAGATATCGATATAATTTAGACTGGATTGTGTGCGACAGTCCAAAAGGCAAGCTAATAGAAGAAAAAAGGCTGGCAATTACATAGCGCCTTTCACAGCCTCAGGACGTCCCAAAACATTTTACAGCTAATGAAGTACTTTGGAAGTGTAGTCACTGTTGTAATGTTGGAAACACGGCAGCCAATTTGCGCACAGCAAGATCCCACAAACAGCAATGTGATAATAACTCCCCTGCTCTTCTTCGAAATAGTGTCATGGGATCTTTAACGTCGACCTGAGAGGGCAGACAGGGCCTCGGTTTAACGTCTCATCCGAAAGACGGCACCTCCGACAATGCAGCACTCACTCAGCACTGCACTGGGAGTGCCAGCCTAGATTTTGTGCTCAAGTCTCTGGAGTGGGCCCTGAACCCGCAACCTTCTGACTCTGAGGTGAGAGTGCTATCACTGAGCCACGGCTTGACACCAGACGATCTTTAATTAACGCAGATCACATTATGGAATTTTGATTTCTGTCTTGGATGCCCCCCTCCCCCATAGTTCAATAGGCTGCCAACACTCACTGTCTATGGTCGCACAGGAAGAATTGGCCACTTGAGTGAGTTTCTGTACTCTGGCAAGGAGCGAGGGGGAAAGACAGCAGATAAAGGAGGAAAGTAACATTCCAACAGCTCACACTCCCTTACAGTGTGCTTCCACTGCCAGATCCAGAATTCTAAAACTAGGAGCATGTTCAGGCTTCCCACTCCAGGAATTCAATGATGCATTTAAAGGGGGAGTTTATTCAGTGGAACTGTCACACTATTCGATAATGTTACGTAGGGAAACATCTGTACATTTACCACATTGATTAGGAACGAGAAGATCATTAATCCAAATTAGCACCTTTCAGCTGCCTCCTTGGTTTCTGTGTTTTAACAGAACAATCGAGGTTTGCAGCACAGGAGGCCATTCGACCCATGTGCCTGTGCCAGCTCTTTGCAAGCGTAACCCAAAACTAATCCCACTGTCCTGTACTCACTCCCCATGTTCCTGTAAAGGAGAAACTGCAAGTTAGAGGCAGACTGGAAGCAAGAAATGGTGCACAATGCTTCTCCCTGGTGTGTCGTTATTAGCAAGGAGTGTTCCCCACAGCTCACCATTTTATTCACGATATCACTGGAATATAACTTCATGACATCACGAGGGAGGCTTAAAGGACATTCACAGGCTGCCTCCAACCAGCAGCTTTAAACAACAAGTAAGATTGAGGAACACCGTGCAAATCTCCCTCAATAGTGTTGAGGTTAGAATCATAGAAAATTTACTGCACAGGGGGTGGCCGTTCGGCCCATCGTATCCACGCCAACGGAAAATGAGCCACCCAGCCTAATCCCACTTTCCAGAACTTGGTCCGTAGCCTTGTTGGTTATGGCACTTAATGTGCATATCCAGGTACTTTTAAAATATGATGAGGGTTTCTGTCTCTACCACTCTATCAGGCAGTGAGTTCCAGACCCCCACCACCCTCTGGGTGAAAATATTTTTCCTCAGTTCCACTCTAATTCTTCTACCAATCACTATAAATCTATGCCCCTTGGTTATTGACCTCTGCTAAGGGAAATAGGTCCTTCCTATCTCGGCCCCTCATAATTTTGTACACCTCAATTAAATCACCCCTCAGCCTCCTCTGTTCCAAAGAAAACAATCTCAACCTATCCAATCTTTCCTCATAGCTAAAATTCTCCAGTCCTGGCAATATCCTCGTAAATCTCCTCTGCACCCTCTCTAGTGCAAGTACATCCTTCCTGTAATGGGTGACCAGGACTGTGTGCAGTACTCAAGCAGTGGCTTAACTAGTGTTTTATACGGTTCTATCATAACCTCTCCTGCTCTTATATAGAAACATAGAAAATAGGAGCAGGAGTAGGCCATTCGGCCCTTCGAGCCTGCTCCGCCATTCAATATGATCATGGCTGATCCTCTATCTCAATACCATATTCCCGCTCTCGCCCCATACCCCTTGATGCCTTTTGTGTCTAGAAATCTATCTAGCTCCTTCTTCAGTTTATTCAGTGACTTGGCCTCCACAGCCTTCTGTGGTAGAGAATTCCACAGGTTCACCACCCTCTGAGTGAAGAAATTTCTCCTCATCTCAGTCCTAAATGTCCTACCCCATATCCTGAGACTGTGACCCCTCGTTCTGGACCCCCCAGCCAGGGGAAACATCCTCCCTGCATCCAATCTGTCTAGCACTGTCAGAATTTTATATGTTTCAATGGAATCCCCTCTCATTCTTCTAAACTCGAGTGAATACAGGCCGAGTCGACCCAATCTCTCCTCATACGACAGTCCTGCCGTCCCAGGAATCAGTCTGGTGAACCTTCACCGCACTCCCTCTATGGCAAGTATATCCTTTCATAGGTAAGGAGACCAAAACTGCACACAATACTCCAGGTGTGGTCTCACCAAGGCCCTGTATAACTGCAGAAAGACATCCTTGCTCCTGTACTCAAATCCTCTTGCAATGAAGGCCAACATACCATTTGCCTTCCTAACTGCTTGCTGCACCTGCATGTTTGCTTTCAGTGACTGGTGTACAAGGACACCCAGGTCCCTTTGTACATCAACATTTCCCAATCTATCACCATTTAAATAATACTCTGCCTTTCTGTGTTTCCTTCCGAAGTGGATAACTTCACATTTATCCACGTTATACTGCATCTGCCCACTCACTCAACTTGTCTAAATCGCCTTGAAGCCTCTTTGCATCCTCCTCACAACTCACGATCCCACCTAGTTTTGTGTCATCAGCAAACTTGGAAATATTACATTTGGTTCCCTCATCCAAATCATTAATATATATTGTGAATAGATGGGGCCCAAGCACTGATCCCTGCGGTACCCCACCAGTCATTGCCTGCCACCCCTAAAAAGGCCCATTTATTCCTACTCTCTGTTTCCTGCCTGTTAACCATTTTTCAATCCATGCCAATATATTACCACCAATCCCATGTGCTTTAATTTTGCACACTAACCTCTTAAGTGGGACTTTATCAAAGGCCTTCTGAACATCCAAATAAACCACATCCACTGGTTCTCCCTTATCTATTCTACCAGTTACATCCTCAAAAAAACTCCAGTAGGTTTGTCAAACATGATTTCCCTTTCATAAATCCATGTTGACTTTGTCTAATCCCGCTGATATTTTTTAAGTGTCCTGTTATCACATCCTTTTATAATAGGCTCCAGCATTTTTCTCTACTACTGATGTTAGGTTAACTGGTTTGTAGTTCCCAGTTTTCTCTCTCCCTCCTTTTTTAAAAAGTGGGGTTACATTTGCCACCCTCCAATCTGCAGGAACTATTCCATAACCTATAGAATTTTGGAAGATGACAACTAATGCATCCACTATTTCCATGGCTACCTCTTTTAGTACTCTGGGATGCAGATTATCAGGCCCTGGGGATTTATCTGCTTTCAGTCCCATTAATTTCTCCAACACTATTTTTTTACTAATACTAATTTCCTTTAACTTCCTCCTTCTCCCTAGTCCCTTGGTTCCCGAGCATTTCTGGGAAGTTATCTGCCTTGGCTAATAAAGAAAAGTATTCTGTATGCCTTCTTAACCACCATATGTACCTGTTCTGCTACCTTCAGGGATCTGTGGACATGCACTCCAAGGACCCTCACTTCCTCTACATCTCTCAGTATCCTCCCATTTATTGCGTACACCCTTGCCTTGTTTGCCCTCCCCAAATGCATTACATTACACTTCTTGGAATGAACTCCATTTGCCACTTTTCTGCCCACCTGACCAGTCCATTAACATCTTCCAGTAGTCTACAGCTTTCCTCCTTACTATCAATCACACGGCCAATTTTTGTATCATCTGCAAACTTCTTAATCACGCCCCCTACGTTTAATTCCAAACCATTAATATATACCATAAAAAGCAAGGGACTTAGTATTGAGCCCTGTAGAACCCCACTGGAAAACAGCCTTCCAGTCACAAAAATACCCGTCGACCATTACCCCTTGCTTCCTGCCACTGTGCCAATTTTGGGTCCAACTTGCCACTTTCCCGTGGATCCCATGAGCTTGTACTTTTTTGACCAGTCTGCCATGTGGGACCTTGTCAAAAGCCTTGCTAAAAACCATGTAGACATCCATTTAGCAACGCACTACCCTCATCGACCCTCCTTGTTACCTCCTCAAAAATGTTTTGTTTAGGCGACAATTCAGTAGAGTGCACTGTCCCTTTAAGGAATGAACGCTGGTGCAGTAACAATGTTCTGCTCCTGACGCCTTCTATTAGATGTAGTACTGCAGCTACCTCTAGTGGCAGAACATCAAAACCACACTAATCCTTATTGTTAGTCTGGTCGATACTCTCAACCACGTCGTCCCAACTGCCCCTTAAACACACGACTGGATCTCATCTAACGTTCCCTACTTTCCAGTGGGGATGGTGATCGGGAGCAGGAATGCTGAATGATTTTCTCCTGTCTAGTCTTGAATTAACTCAGCAAACTGGGCTTCCATCATGCTTGTATGGCTCAATCACTATGCTTTAATATTTGCATATACATATCACTATTATTTATCAGTTCCCTCTGTTTAGAACCATGCAACCGCAGACACTCACGGCACAGAAGGAGGCCATTCGGCCCATAATATCCCTGCCGGCTCTTCGCTAAAGCAATCTAAAACTAATCCCACTGTCCCGTTCTCTCTTTGTATCTCCCTCTGCTTCAAACATTTGTCCAATTTTCCCTCATCAGATGCAATGGTCTCTGCTTCAACCACTCCCTGTGCCAAATCATTCCATGCTTTAACAACAGTTGATAATTTTATATTGATGATAGTTTTCTTAGTGATAATTTTAAATTGATGACCGCTCAATTGAAGTATTTATTTCTAGTCACAGAATGTTTACTAGTTATTTTCACACTTGGAAGCCCTAAGGTATTTATATTCACACTAGTGATAACCCATTTGGTAACCTTTCTTTCCCCTACGTAACAGTTTTGTCACTCTGAAGTGTGACGGGCATTTATAGAATGGGTGAGTCTGGCACAGGTTTTGCCCATCACAACCATCTATATGCAAATTTCTCCTCTGCGTCATACTTTAAGAAAATATTGTTTGAAAAACAAAATATGTTTCTATTCTACAGGACAGGACATAAGAGGTGGATATGAACATATGAAAATGACAGGCAGGAAAAGACTTATCTGGTCCATCGCACCTGCCCCATCTGTGCAGAAGCAGCAAAGAGAGCCGACAGAATCGCTGTCTGGGTAGTCAGAGGAACACAGTGCGAGTCTCAGCAGGGACTCTGGGTTTGTACAGAGTGCGAGCCATGTCACCGTAATTTGAGAAAGACATCCAGATATTGGAGAGGGGGCACAGAAAGACAACTAGACTAATGGCTGGGATTAGGCACCCGGGTTAGGAGGAGAAGCTGCAGATGCTGAGCGCGTTGACATTAGAGAAGAGAAGGCTCAGGGGTGGTCTTATCAATGTATTCAAGATCCTAAAGGATGTAGACGAGCTAAAGATCAATATCTTCAACATAGTCACCGATTCTACCAGAAGGCACAGCCTTAAACCTAGATGAGGGAGGGTGGAAAGGCAGCGAGTGGTGAATGAATGGAATGGATTGCCAGGGGAGGCAGTTGGGGGCTGATTGTATCAGAAAATTCAAGAGGGAGTTGGATAAGTACCTGCAGGAAAATATGGTAGAAAGGTATGAGATAGGTATTTCCTAGTCACCGGGACTGGCCAAATGGACAACAACGGCCTCTTTCAGTCCTGTACATACCTATGTTAAAAAGAAAGCCAATCCTTCACAATCCACAAAGAAACTCCCCAACAACAGAAAATGCCTCACTGACATGGAGCAGTGCTTGTGGTGATGAGTTCAAATCCCATCTTGGCAAGTTGTGAAATTGAATCAATAAATGTGTTAATTTATGGGCTGGCACCAGAAAAACATTAACATGAAAATTATGCTAAAAATCCCAACTGGTTCACTAATGTCCTTGAAGGAAGGGAGGCTACCCATTCAGGCCAACGTGTAACTCAAATCCCACACTCTTAACTACCCTTGAAGTAGCCTAGTAAGCCACAGTTGTAAAAACAATGATTCCTAAATCCTCCTGTGCATCTATCCCATCGAGTTCTCCTTCAAGTTCTAAAGGAAAGGAAGCAGCGGGAACTCGTTAAGGGCGAGGAAGTACTGAGCACAGAAACCAGGGTCTGTGCTGTTACTAATCTACATTAATTGGATTCAGAAACCCAATGCAAATTGGTTGCATTCCCAGATGGTACTAATTAGGGAGCAGGGCTGTTCAGTCAGTGGAAGCAGCCAGAGATGTGCAAAAGGAGTTAGATTTGGCAGCCGTGCCTTCAGCTGCTTCGGCCCCAAGCTCTGGAATTCCCTCCCTAAATCTCTCCACCTTTAAGACGCTCATTAAAACCTACCTATTTGACCCCTAATATCACATTGACACGGTGTCAAATTTTGTGTGATAATCGCTCCTGTGGAGCACCTTGGGATGTTTTACTATGTTAAAGGTGCTGTATAAATGCGAGTTGATGTTGTCGATAACATCTGACAGAACAGTTTTGAGATATGAATGAGGGAAAGAGAAACAGTGAAGACTGATAGGGTTGAACAGCCACCCAACTAAAGACAAGTCGAGACATGTCCTTGCCTAGCAATTGACTTCCTATTGTACAGATGCAAATTGGGTATTACTCAAGCCTTGGAAAAATATACATTAATTGAACTTGCTATTTGGTGAACGACAAACAGAGACAGCCAGTCCAGGAAACAAAGATCAGTCAAATCCAGGGAAGTCACATGTCACTCTAAACAGGACTCAGTAATCTGTGCAAGATCGAGTTTGATGGGAGAAAATTCACATTAATTGAAGTCAACAAAGACAGAGCAATTCTTGTGGGGGAAATGGCTGTTCCAGAGCCAGTTGGTTTTAAGGGTGTTTGAGTGGCAGACAAAGATACCCAGTGTAGAAGTATTAGGTGGGTTTCTGTGGGCGTGCCCAAGGTACGAGCAAAGGTAGCATAAAGGGACCACGCTTTGGTTGTTAAAGGAGTACTCTCTGAAGAGCTCGTGCCTCGACTCGACTGTATCCTGCTTATCCTGTTTTAAAATTGTAATAATGAGATCATAATGTATATGATCTGCGCTGCATTGCTTTGAACTGCCTTGCTTGGAATTGTGTGTATCTTTAAATTTTATGAAATAAAGTATATTTTGAAATTTTAAAAAATCCTGCTTATCGCACTGTGACACTGAAATAAAGGCAAGACAAGAAATAAGGACCGAGTCTGCCTATCATTTTACCTGACGGATTTAACTTCAAATAGTGGTACTAAGTCAGTAGTCAGACAATAGTAAGGTACTGCAGATTGGGTATAATACATATACAGTGGTTAGCATAGAACTTGCTAAAGGTGAAGTTGAAAGTGTTCTGTGATGATAGTACATTTGGCATTTAATATCTCAAATCTCTGGAGCAGAAAACAAGCAAAACGCTGGACCACATTGCTAAATCAGCTGTGTATTAGTTGGAGGAAGCCATGCTCAAACTGTGCAATGCTCTGGTCTGCCTGACTTTGGGTATTGTGTTCAGTTTGGTCCCAAGACCAAGTTGTTGTGATCTGGAATGCACTTCCTGAAATGGAGGTGGAAGCAGATTCAATAATAACTTTCAAAAGGGAATTGGATAAATACTTAGAAAGTAAAAATTGCAGGGCTATGGGCAAAGAGTGGGACTAATCGGCTAGCTCTTTCAAAGAGCCGGCACAGGCACAATGGGCTGAATGGCCTCCTTCTGTGCTGTATGATTCTATGATTCTAAGGCATACAGGGCACATTCAAGTGCAAAGAAGATCCATGAGGCTGCTCCCTATTATCTCAAGATTGTTATCATAGGAATTACAACACAGCAGGAGGCCATTTGGGGTATATTTCCTTATACTGTTCTTTTTCCCAACATGTACTACTGCACATTTCACTGCACTGAACTGCATCTGCCGAATCCGCAATCCGAAATCTGAAGAAAACGTCCATTCAGCCTCATTCTTTGCTTGTTGTCCCCTAGCCATCCCTCTATCGACATGACTAAATTTCCTGGGATATAAATCTCAAGATTGTGGGTTCAAGACTCATGAGGGACAGTTTTAAAAAAAAAAATCCAGGCCAATCCATTTTGATCATCATTGTACATTTACACCCGTGGGAGACAGTCAAGCCTCTGATGAGCAGGGCAGGAATCATTGGGCTACCGAAGACAGGGAGACAGGTCGCCCAGCAGGTAAGAGGCCAGGGCAGAGACTGTTCAGGGCCCAGAGTGGGTGGCTGAAGGTGTGACGATAGGTAGGGAGCTAACCATGAATAGACTGCGGAAGTCTTGGAGGAGGTTTATCGAGCCCAGTTCTTTCTCTTTGCATCTTAAAAAGTAGAAAGCCAAGGACAATGGAAAAGGTAAGAGGAGAATATTAGGTATTTTTTAAGGCAGCATCAAATTAAGGCAGCTCAAAGTGTTACAGAAGTGAACAATTAGCTGGGAAATTTCTTTCACAGTGCCAACTACAGACAACTACCGGAGTTTGGAATAAAGGTAACAGGACATACTGTTGGGAGATTAAATAAAATGAACTAAAATAAAACCTGATGAAGGTAACTACTATTTGTAGGTTCACCAGGGCAACTGCAGCATCAGCAGGGATCCTGTAGCTGAATTACAGTAGGTTTAAGAAAGTCCATTAACAATTAGCTGCAAGAGTGTTTTTTAAAATTTGTTCATGGGATGTGGGCGTCGCTGGCGAGGCCGGCATTTATTGCCCATCCCTAATTGTCCTAGAGAAGGTGGTGGTGTAGTAACGCTAATTCTCAGCTCCTGCCTGTTAACATGATTGTGTAACTTCCATATAGAAGCATACTAGAACAAAGAGCCAATACTGCAATTGTGTGTGAAAGAAGAACATTTGGGTCAAGTAGCTTTCTCACCGAAGAGAAGAAGTAAGAAGAAAGAGACTTCGGCACTGCCAAGTTCCCAGTGATAGATGGCTGACTAGCTACACAAAGGTATGTGCTGGGCAATTAGAGATTAGGATAAGAGGTACTAGGAGGTGTTAGCCTGCAGGAAGAGAAACAGTAATTAAAAAAATAATAATATTTGGTTATTATTAATTAATTGTTATTATTAATAACATACTGAATCTTTTAATAATGAGATACTGGGAATAAAAAGATTACGCTGTCAGAAATTCTAGTCCCTATTAACATCTAGACATAGAATTACATAGAATTTACAGCACAGAAACAGGCCCATGGTTGAAGTAAAAATCAGATCAGCCATGATCTCATTAAATGGCGGAGCAGGCTCGAGGGGCTGAATGGCCTACTCCCGCTCCTATTTCTTATGGTCTTATGGTCATTCAGCCCAACTGGTCTACGCCAGCGTTTATGCTCCACATGAGCCTGCTCCCACCCTATTTCATCTAACCCTCTCAGCATATCCTTCTGTTCCTTTCTCCCTCATGTACTCATGGTTGTGTGCCTTTCTGCCTGTGCACACAGCAAGCAGAAGGCAGACGTAATCTCTTAATTACTTTGTAAACAAATATTGTAGTTTTTATTGGACCTCCAAAAGTACAAGTGATATATTTTAATCATCTTCTTTCCAAAGGTTTGTTCCAAGGAATGTAAGTTCTCAATTCCACTGTTTTTTGGAGAGTGGAGGAAATCGCACAGTAGGATAATTCAACCTGCTCTGTCTCCTAGAATGGGTTCAAAACAGCACTGACAAGAGGTCGATCTCGTAGCCTCCAGTGGGCCATATGGAGTGCTGAATGTACCTTTTGGGAGCACTATCAGCACAAGGACTGCAGCAGCTCAAAGAGAAGGCTCACCACCACACTCTCAGGGCAATAAACGTGACCTTACCAGTGTCACCGATATCCTGAGAAATACATCCTTGTGCTCTTCCTCAGCTGTGGCACTCTCAACTCTGAGTCAGGAGGTTGTTGGTTCAAGCCCCACTCCAGAGACTTGAGCACATAATCCAGGCTGACACGCCTAGTGCAGTACTGAGGGAGTGCTGCACTGTCGGAGATTCTGTCTTTCAATGAGACACTGACCCTCTCAGGTGGACGTAAAAGATCCCACGGAACTATTACAAAGAAGAGCAGAGGAGTTCTCCCCAGTGACCTGACCAATATTTATCCCTCAACCAACATCACTAACACAGATTACCTGGTCATTATCATTATTGTGGGACCTTGTTGTGCGAAAATTGGCTGCCGTGTTTCTGACTACAACAGTGACTACACTTCAAAAGTACTTCAATGGCTGTAAAACGCTTTGGGACGTCCCGTGGTCATGAAAGGCGCTATATATATGCAAGTCTTTCTTTTTTTCCTTCTTGGCAGGGCAGGATCGGCTAAGAAAAGTTTGAGCCATTCCTCTCGTGCAGGGCCACTGCTTGGAGCAATGTGCAGAGTGATCATCTAGGGCCATCTGCAATGCAGTGACCTTGGGACAGTGTATACCTGCTTTTGAATGTGGGATATAAGTACTTTGGCATATGCTGGCCTGAAGATAAAACTCTTCTAAACCTCATCTTCAATCCTCGCACTCCTTTGCTACACTCCTAAGTGTCAATGGAAGCAGAATAAGTAAGGAACAATATTAGATTACCTATGTAGGGATAAAATTTGGATTAAGGGATATAAAGGGGTGGGCCCCAATTCGCCGGTATAAAACGGTCTGAACGGTACCATTCAGTCTTGTTAGGCTGGAAACAAAACACAAAGCACCATGGGATACTTGACTACGTTAGCCCTTTTCAAACTAACATAGATAGGTTTAGCTGACCAAGGACATTCCAAGCTTTATTTAAGGAATGTTTAGAAGGGGTCTGTTCCTGAGAAGAGATAAGAGTACAAAGGCGTATTGATGAAACATCTGCTGATGGTCTGGAAAAGGAGTCAGTTGCTGCATAATTCAATTTGGTTTTTTTGTCAAGCAGGGCATGTTCCTGCTGAAGATACCTCACTATAGTGATAACAAGGGTAAGAGATAGCTCAAGGATGCGAAGTTAGAGTAAAGCCTCTGTAGCCCGTAAGCTTCTCACAGGGGGTACTCGAGTTCAAAGGACAGGCCTAGTAGCTGATTGATTAACCCTATAAACCAATGATGTATCAATATTACCATGTATACACCCCCATTAGTAATTAGTGGGTGTTGTCTAATAAACTAAGTTGTATTGCCAGTTTTCCTTTGAGAACAAGGTCTCCAGCTGGGGTGGCTGAGATTGTTCTCCCGTGTGCACTCGTAATAAACTATTGATCTGGGTAACACCTGAGTCTGTTAGTTCTGTTTTACCTTCCAGATTTTCATCGCTTACAACCTACCTTCAGTAGAGTGACTAAATCTTCAAAGGAAATTTAACCTCCACATACAAGACTTCCCAATCTATCCCTTATTTCCATATCTAACCTGGCATGGCTTGGGTCCATCTCCTTTTATTTGGGAGGGATTGGAAGATTCTTTCTGTCGATAAGTTTACACAAAGAGTCAGGAATCCTGTTTTGTGTTCACACTGGCTTTTGCTCCAAAATTATCGACAGGAAGAGCTTTATCCCAGTGCTTCATCGATCTCTGAAGCCTCAATGAACCAAAGAATATAATGGTGCCTCCTGGTGTGGAGCCTCTTAACCTCCAGAAGAAGGGAACATCGCACAACTGCTCAAGAGCACAATTTTCTTTAAGAAGGGAGGAACTTGCATTTATACAGCATCTTTCATGACCTCAGGATGTCCCAAAGTGCTTTATAGCCAATTAAGTGCTTTTAAAGTTCTACTGTTGTAACGCAGGAAAACGCGGTAGCCAATTTGCAATGAGATAAATGACCAATCTGTTTCAATGATGTTGGCTGAGGGCTAGATATTGGCCAGGACACCAGGGGAACTCCCCTGCTCTTTGAATACTGTCATGGGATCTTTTACAATGACCTGAGAGGGCAGACGTTTAACATCTCATCCGAAAGACGGCAGTTCCGACAATGCAGCAATCACTCGGTACTGCACTGAAGTGACAGCCTAGATTACGTGCTCAAGTCTCTGGAGTAGTAATTGAACCCACAACCTTTTAACTCAGTGGGAAAATAATCTGGGTGGGAAAGTAAGCTGTGAGGAGGACGCAAAGAGACCGCAAAGGGATATAGACAGGTTACGTGAGTGGACGAGAGGTAGCAGATGGAGTGTAATGTGGGGAAATGTGAAATTACCTACTTTGGTAGAAAGAATAGAAAAGCAGAATATTTTTTAAAAGGTGAGAGACGAAGAGATGTCAGAGGGATTTGGATGTCCTTGTACATGAATCACAGAAAGTTAACATGCAGGTACAGCAAGCAATTAGGAAGGCAAACGGTATGTTAACATTTATTGCAGAGGGATTGGAGTACAAGAGTAAGGAGGTCTTGCTGCAATTATATAGGGCTCTTTTGAGACCACACCTGGAGTACTGTGTACAGTTTCAGTCTCTTTACCTAAGGAAGGATATACTTGCCTTAGAGGGGGTGTAACAAAGGTTCACTAGATTGATTCCTGGGATGAGAGGGTTGTCCTATGAGGAGAGATTGAGTAGACTAGGCCTATATTCTCTGGAGTTTAGAAGAATGAGAAGTAATCTCATTGAAACATATAATATTCTTAGAGGGCTCGACAGGGTAGACGCTGAGAGGCTGTTTCCTCTGGCTGGAGAGTCTAGAGCTAGGGGGCATGGTCTCAAGATAAGAGGGCGGCCATTTAGGACCGAGATGAGGAAAAATTTCTTCACTCAGAGGGTTGTGAATCTTTGGAATTCTCTACCCCAGAGGGCTGTGGGTTGAGTATAAGAGTGACACTAAGGGAATCAAGGAATATGGTGGTAGGGCGCAAAAGTGGAGTTGAGGTGGAAGATCAGCCATGATCTTATTGAATGGCAGAGCAGTCTCACGGGGCTGAATGTCCTACTCCTATTTCTTATGTTCTTATGAGAGTGCTATCAATGAGACGAGGCTGACACCTTCCCAAGGGTTTTCTCCATTATTGCTGGTTTTATTGCTTTTTTTCTAGTGTGAAAATCTTGTTATTACAGGGTTAAAATAATTCGTTTCATTTTTTAAAATCACAATCAATAAACATCTCACTCATTGTAAAGTCTTGTGAGCAGCCCGAGTAGATACTTCCGATAAATGGTCAATAATCAAGCCCAAATCAATTTCCTTATCTTTTTGAATATATTTCAAATCTCCTGTACCCAGGGTCATTGAATAGAATCAGAGAATCATAGAAAGGTTACAGCACGGAAAGAGGCCATTCGACCCATCGAGTCCGTGCCGGCTCTCTGCAAGAGCAATCCAGCTGGTCCCACTCCCCCGCCCTATCCCTGCAGCCCTGCAAATTTTTTCCTTTCAAGTATTTATCCAGTTCCCTTTTGAAGGCCATGATTGAATCTGCCTCCACCACCCCCTCGGCAGTGCATTCCAGATCCTAACCACTCGCTGTGTAAAAAAGTTTTTCCTCATGTCACCTTTGGTTCTTTTGCCAATCACCTTAAATCTATGTCCTCTGCTTCTTGACCCTTCCGCCAATGGGAACAGTTTCTTTCTATCTACTCTGTAGATACCTCTAACAAATCTCCTCGCAACCACCTCTGTTCCAAGGAGAACAACCCCAGCTTCTCCAGTCTATCCATGTAACTAAAGTCCTCCATCCATGGAATCATTCTAGTAAATCTCTTCTGCGTCTTCTCTAAGGCCTTCACATCTTTCCTGAAGTGCGGCACCCAGAACTGGACATAATACTCCAGTTCTGGCCGAACTAGTGTGTTATAAAGCTTCATCATGACTTCCATACTTTTGTACTCTATGCCTCTATTTATAAAGCCCAGGATCCCGTATGCTTTTTTAACCACTTTCTCAACCTGCCCTGCCACCTTCAACGACTTGTGCACATATACCCCCAGATCTCTCTGTTCCTGTACTCCTTTTAGAGTTGTGCCCTCTAGTTTATATTGCCTCTCCTCATTCTTCCTACCGAAATGATTCACTTCGCATTTTTCTGTGTTAAATTTCATCCGCCTTGTGTCCACCCATTCCATCAGCCTGTCTGGCCCTAGCAATGACCACTGGGGAACACCCTCCAGTCCGAAAAACAACCGTTCACCACTACTCTCTGTTTCCTGTTCCTTAGCCAATTCTGTATCACGGGTCTAGCTCCTTGAACTTTATTCACAATGTAATATGTATCTGTGTCATTCCTTACAGCATCTACTTAATTTGTCCAAATCGCTTTAAGTCATACACCAGTCACCTGGCTACACAGGCTTGGTAGTAGTAAGTACAAGTACCTCCAAGTACAGTACTATCCTTCACATTAGTTCTTAAAGATTTCTTGGTGGGAATCACGGTTCAAGGGAGACATCAAAATGGGTTACAAACTACCAGTTAGAACTATTTGAGGAAAGACTGGGACTCCTTTATTGAGATCTCTGCACTTCTCCAATTCTGCCCTTTTGAGCATCCCCGATTTTCATCGCTCCACCATTGGTGGCCGTGCTTTCAGCTGCCTAGGCCCTAAGGTCTGGAATTCCCTCCCTAAACCTCTCCGCCTCTCTACCTCTCTCTCCTCCTTGAAGACACTCCTTAAAACCTACCTCTTTGACCAAGCTTTTGGTCACCTGTCCTAATATCTCTTAATGTGACTCGGTGTCAAATTTTGTCTGATTATGCTCCTGTGAAGCGCCTTGGGACATTTTACTAGGTTAAAGGCACTCTATAAATGCAAGTTGTTGTTGAAAGGAGATGACTGAGAGAGGGACCATATACAACATATTTATCAAAAACAAATCCAAATGGGTCTATAGCATTTACCATGTCCCAGAGTTTATATTAATACTTAATAGGTCTGAAAATTTCTATTCACATTTACCAGCTCCTGGAATTTACACTGACATTTTCCTGGCCCTTGGACATTTATATTAATATTTAACAGGTCCCTGAGATTTTTATACTAATAACATTTACGTGGACTTTGGATGTTTATATTAATATTTACTGAGGCCCTAGGTGTTTACATTAATATTTACCAGGTCTCTGAAATTTTTATCAATATTTACTCGGTTTCTGATCATTTATATTAATATTTACTTGTCTCTACATGTTTGTATCAGTATTATGATTTATGATGAATAGCTGCTGTTCGTTTTTATATTTACCTGAGTGTTTATCAAGCCACTAGTAGTTTGTATTAATTTTAATATTTGTGCTTATATTTTACCTGGTCTCTGAGGTTTTTATTAATAATTACCCTAATCTGGATATTTATATTAATATCTACCCAGTTTGGGGGTTTTTGTATTGATACTCACCCAATCTCTAGGTGTATATCTTGATATTTGCCCCTAGTGTTCGGGTGTTTATATTACATCAAGTTACATTGAAACTACAGCACAGATACATTCGGCCCAACTGGTCTATGCCGGTGTTTATGCTCCAAATGAGCCTCCTCCCTCCCTACTTCATCTAACCCATACAGGATACCTTTATGTTCTTTTCTCCCTCATGTGCTTATCTAGCTTCCCCTTAAATGCATCTGTGCTATTTGCCTCAACTAGCACGTTCCACATTCCACATTCGGGTAAAGAAGTTTCTCCTGAATTCCCTATTGGATTTATTAGTGACTATTTTATATTTACGACCTTTAGTTTTGGTCTCCCCCACAAGTGGAAACAGTTTCTCTACGTCTACCATATCAAACCCTTTCATTATCTAAAAGACCTCTATCAGGTCACCCCCTAGCCTGTTTAGCCTTTCCTGATACGTATATCCTCTCAGTTCTGGTATCATCCTTGTGAATCTTTTTTGCACCCTCTCCAATGCCTCTACATCCTTTCTATAATATGGAGACCAGAACTGCTCACAGTACTCCAAGTGTGGTCAAACTGAGGTTCTATACAAGTTTAACATAACTTCTTTGCTTTTCAATTGTATCCCCCTAGAAATGAACCCTAGTGCCTGATATCCCTTTTTTATGGCCTTATTAACCTGCGTCACTACTTTTAGTGATTTGTGTATCTATTCCCCTAGATCTCTTTGCTCCTTTATCCCGTTTAGACTATTATGCAAACAATATGTGGCCTCCTTATTCTTCCTGCCAAAATGTACCACCTCACACTTATCTACATTGAAATTCATTTGCCAATTACACACCCATTCTGCACGTTTATTAATGTCCTCTTTCATTTTGACGCAAACTTCCTTTGTATTAACTACACCCCCAATTTGGTGTCGTCTGCAAGTTTTGAAATTGTACTTCTGATTCCCGAATCCAAATCGTTAATGTAAATTGTGAACAACAGTGGTCCCAGCAACGATCCTTGTGGAACACCACTTCCCACCTTTTGCCAGTCTGAGTAGCTACCCTTAACCCCTACTCTCTGTTTGTAGCCAGCTTGCTATCCATTCTGCTACCTGTCCCCTGACTCCACATGCTTTAACCTTAGCCATGAGTCTATAATGCGATACCTTATTGAAGGCCTTTTGAAAATCCTAATATATTACATCTACTGCATTACCCTAGTCTACACTTTCTGTTACTTTTTCAAAGAATTTAATAAGGTTGGTCAAGCATGATTTTCCCTTTTGAAATCCGTGCTGACTATTCTTTATTATATTTTCGTTCTCTAAATGTCTTTCTATTACATCTTTGAGTAAAGATTCCATTATCTTTCCTACCACTGACATTAAGCTAACTGGTCTATAGTTCCATGGACTTGTTCTATCTCCATCCCTCTCCCCACTTCTTCTTGCCAGTTTATTTGGGAATGGAGGCTGAGGGGAGATTTAATTGAGGTATATAAAATTATGACGGGACTAGATAGAGTGGATAGGGAGGACCTATTTCCTTTAGCAGAGGGGTCAGTGACCAGGGGGCATAGATTTAAAGTAATTGGTAGAAGGATTAGAGGGGAGCTGAGGAGAAAATTTATCACCCAGAGGGTGGTAGGGATCTGGAACTCACTGCCTGAAAGGGTGGTAGAGGCAGAAACCCTCAATTCACTTAAAAAGTACTTGGATGTGCACTTGAAGTGCCGTAACCTACAGGGCTACGGACCAAGTGCTGGAAAGTGGTGTGGAAAACCATAAAGAGATGCCTGACCATATTAACTTTCTAATACACCTAAACCATAAATGTGGACTTGACCATATTAATTTTCTAATACCCTTAAACCATAAAAAGAAGAAATGCATGATGGATAAGTTGACCATGTTAACTGACCAGCTCAATATAATAGAAAGCTCATGTTTTAGTTTCTCACCAAAGACACACAGAAGCACAATTGTCTAATTACTTCAAGTTCTCTCATGCTGATAACTGTCTGACTAACAGAAATGAATGACCATATAGCCTTGAGACTGAGTACAGAACTGATAATAAAGACAGTTTCTTAGGGGAAAAGCACTTTCCCAGGCCTGTGTTTAAAAATCACGAGGCAGTCATGAGGAACCAGAGGGTGGGTTCCCTATTTTGATTGACTAACCACTTGAACCAATAAAGAATGTACATGTACGCCCATATTCTACACAGGTAGGCGTTATTGATTAAACTGTATAAATGTGAACTGTTTCCTTTGTTCAGTGAAGAGGTTGTTCTGATCATTGTTCAGAGCATAGCTTCCCTTGTATACAAGTTTCTTTTAATAAACTCTTACTTGTCTGAAAATAAGTGTTTGGAGTTAATGCATTGTATATAATAGGTAATTAAGTTTTCGACAGTGGGATTAAGCTTGATAGCTCTTTTTTGGTCGGCACGAACACGATGGGCCGAATGGCCTCCTTCTGTGCCATAACTTTCTATGATTCCAACCTCTTCTTCTAATGTCATGCCCACGTTGTTAGTTTCCCTGGTAAATACGTAGGCAAAGTAACTATTCAATATTTCTGTCATTTCACTGTCATTGCCTGTGAGTTTATCTTGTGCGCCCCTTAGTGGCCCTCTCCCTATTTTGATTTTTCTTTTGTTATTTATTTGTCTGTAGAATACTTAAGCTTTTTCTTTTTATATTCTTTGATAATTTAATCTCATAGTTCGTCTCTGATTTTCCTAATTGTTTTTTGGCTTCTTCCCTCCCCTCTTCGTATTCCCTTTTGTCATCCTCTCCTTTGTTGTCTATGTATGAAGTGTATGCCTGTTTCTTTAGTTTCAATTTTACCCTTATCTCATTATTCATCCATGGTATTTCATTTTTGGCTTTTTTGTTCTTGCTTTTTAGAGGAATATATTTCTTCTGAACTTTATTGATCACCATTTTGAATATTATCCACTGCTGTTCAATTTCTTTGTCTGTCAATTTTTTTTCCCAGTTTACCTTCCCTAGTTCCACTCTTATCCCCTTAAAATTAGCTTTTTCCAATCTATAACTTTGGTCTTTATCTTTCTTATGTCTTTCTCAATCATTATTTTAAACCTTATTATAATCTCTATTGCCTGGATGTTCCCCTACTTCTCTGATCTGTTCTGGTTCGTTTCCCATTACTAGATCCAGCAGTGATTCCCCTCTTGTCGGGCTTCTCACATACTGGGAAAGAAAGGAGTCATGTACACACTGTAAGAACTCCATTCCCTTTTCCTGCCTCTTCTTGCAAGTTTATTTGGGGATAGTTGAAATCTCCCATGATTATTATCTGATTTTTTTTACTAGTTTTATAGATTTATCGACATATTTCTTCCTCCACTTCCCTTCCACTATTAGGTGGTCTGTAAAATACGTCTATTAACGTGATCGATCCCTTCTTATCCTTTGTCTCAATCCATATGGATTCTGTTTCTATCTTAATGTTACTTATGTCCCTTTTTTCTATTGCCATTACGTTGTCTCTAATTCGTACAGCTACTCCACCCTCCTTCTTCCTTCCCTGTCCTTTCTAAATACATTATATCCTGCAATATTTAACTGCCAGTCCTATTCCTTATGTCACCATGTTTCAGTTATCCCTACTACATCTAGCTCCTCACTATGAATTATTGCCACCAGTTCTCCCGTTTTGTTTCGGATGCTGTGCCCATTGCTGTACAGGCAATTTAATTTGTTTTTAGTAATTGTTCTCCTCCCTTTGTTTTTAAACAGTCATTTTGCACTTATGTCCTATAACTGTATTTGTTCCCTGACTGTTAATGTTACTCTTATTCCTTAACTTGGTCTGACCTTTACTCTCATTTCCTATTTCTTTTTTCTTCACATTCATGTTCTCTTCCCCAGATCCCTCTGCCCATTTTATTAGTTTAAAGTCCCATGACAGCCCTATTTATCCTTTCCGCTAGGACACTGGTCCCATTCTGGTTCAGGTGGAGCCCGTCCCAACGGTACAGCTCCTTCCTGTCCAGTACTGGTGCCGGTGTCGGTGTCCGAAGAAATGGAACTCCTCCTTACCACACCAGTCTTTCAGCCACGGATTCACCTCTCAGATCTGTTTATCCCTATGCCAATTAGCATGTGGCTAATCAACATCCGTGAGGTCCTGCTTTTTAATTTAGTTCCTCGTTTCTGATATTCCCTTAGCAGGACCTTCCTCCCTTTTCTTCCCTATGTCATTGGTCCCAACATGGACCACCACAACTGGATCTTCCCCCTCCCTTTCCAAGTTCCTCTCCAGTTGCTCCAAAATGTCCTTTACCCTTGCACCAGGTAGGCAACACACACTTCTGGACTCTCGGTCGCAATTGCAGAGGATGCTATCTATCCACCAATCATAGAATCCCCTATGACTACAACTTTTCTATTCTGCCCCTCCCTTCCTTGGACTGCCTCCTGCTCCATGGTGCCATGGTTAGCATTCTGGCTGTCTACCCCGCAGCCTACGTTTTTATCCTCGAAGGTAGAAAGTACATTGTATTTGTCGGATAGGACCGAAGTCTGCAGGACCTCCTTCTCTACCTCCCCTTGGTTCCCCATTCCCCTGTTGAGCTTTGTGTCAAGAGTGTCTCTAACTCACATTCCAGCTCAAGGACTCAGTCCCAACTCAGCCTGCAGGGCCATTTCCAGTTTATATTTATTTATTTGTTAGTATTAATTTAATTCTAGAACTAATAGAAACACTTAAGGTCTAATTATATTTAGTAGATGGATTTTAGCTTGATTTTGAATCATAGTAATGAATTATTGTGAATATTTATTTATAGTTAAAGATAGTGTGTGTATAGTAAATTAAAGACTTAGTTTAATTGTCTCGGGTTCCATTGCAATCCCTTCTGTGCTGACTATGATGAGGGGTCACAGCCTCAGGATATGGGGTAGGACATTTAGGAATGAGATGAGGAGAAATCTCTTCACTCAGAGGGTGGTGAACCTGTGGAATTCTCTACCACAGAAGGCTGTGGAGGCCAAGTCACTGAACATATTTAAGAAGGAGCTGGATAGATTTCTAGACACAAAAGGCATCAAGGGGTATGGGGAGAGAGTGGGAATATGGTATTGAGAAAGAGGATCAGCCATGATCATACTGAATGGCGGAGCAGGCTCGAAGGGCCGAATGGCCTACTCCTGCTCCTATTTTCGATGTTTCTAATACACTAACCATCACTAAAGACATTAACCCAGCCCCTGGGTGTTTGTATTAATATCTACCCAGCCCCCGGGTGTTTATATTGATATTTGCCCTGTTCCTGGGTGTTTATATTGATATTTGCCCAGCCCGTGGGTGTTTATATTGATATTTACCCAGTCCCTGGGTGTTTATTTTGATATTTGCCCTGTTACTGGGTGTTTATATTGATATTTGCCCAGCCCTTGGGTGTTTATATTGATATTTACCCACTCCCTGGTTGTTTATTTTGATATTTGCCCGGTTCATGGGTGTTTATATTGATATTTACCCAGCCCCTGGGTGTTTATATTGATATTTGCCCAGCCCCTGGGTGTTTATATTGATATTTGCCCAGTTCCTGGGTGTTTATTTTGATATTTGTCCTGTTCCTGGGTGTTTATATTGATATTTGCTCAGCCCCTGGGTGTTTATATTGATATTTACCCAGTCCCTGGGTGTTTATTTTGATATTTGCCCAGCCCCTGGGTGTTTATATTGATATTTGCCCAGCCCCTGGGTGTTTATATTGATATTTACCCAGCCCCTGGGTGTTTATATTGATATTTGCCCAGTCCCTGGGTGTTCATATTGATATTTGCCCAGCCCCTGGGTGTTTATATTGATATTTACCCAGCCCCTGGGTGTTCATATTGATATTTACCCAGCCCCTGGGTGTTTATATTGATATTTGCCCAGTTCCTGGGTGTTTATTTTGATATTTGTCCTGTTCCTGGGTGTTTATATTGATATTTGCTCAGCCCCTGGGTGTTTATATTGATATTTACCCAGTCCCTGGGTGTTTATTTTGATATTTGCCCAGCCCCTGGGTGTTTATATCGATATTTGCCCAGCCCCAAGGTGTTTATATTGATATTTACCCAGCCCCTGGGTGTTTATATTGATATTTGCCCAGTCCCTGGGTGTTCATATTGATATTTGCCCAGCCCCTGGGTGTTTATATTGATATTTGCCCAGCCCCTGGGTGTTTATATTGATATTTGCCCAGCCCCTGGGTGTTCATATTGATATTTGCCCAGCCCCTGGGTGTTTATATTGATATTTGCCCAGTCCCTGGGTGTTTATATTGATATTTGCCCAGTCCCTGGGTGTTTATATTGATATTTGCCCAGTCCCTGGGTGTTTATATTGATATTTGCCCAGTCCCTGGGTGTTCATATTGATATTTGCCCAGCCCCTGGGTGTCTATATTGATATTTGCCCAGCCCCTGGGTGTTTATATTGATATTTGCCCAGTCCCTGGGTGTTTATATTGATATTTGCCCAGTCCCTGGGTGTTTATATTGATATTTGCCCAGTCCCTGGGTGTTTATATTGATATTTGCCCAATCTCTGGGTATTTACCTGTCCCTGATGGTCGATGTAGTAAAAATATTCACGGATTCTCGGTTCCGGGCTCTGGCCCTGGACGTAGCTCACATACCGGGAGAAACTCCGGGGTCTGGCGAGGAGAAAGCGGCGGCCTAAACGGAACAAGGGCAGCAACATCCCGCAGGCTCGTTCCAGCGTTCACAACAAGGCCCAAGCCCGGGTAGCAGACGCAATCTTTGACCTTTCACACACACACGCCTGTTGCCAAGGCTCCGCGTTGCTAGGGGTTGCTAGGATGCTAGTGGCTGACGCGCGGGGACGGTGCGTCGGTAACACCGCTCCGGTTGGAGTCCAAGAGCCGCTCGAGGGGTTCCTAAAAAAAATCCTGCCTACAGAGAAGGGATAACTTCACACCAAGCAGGGTAGGAGAGGCCTCTGATCCTCACTGCTCCACAACCTGTCATTTTATGGCTAGTCCAGAGAAGGAAAGCGCATTTATGTTGGCAGACTTCTTTGTGCTACCAGAGTATAGATATATACTTTAAAACCTCCAGGAATAGGTCCAACCAGAGCTGACAACCTCACTGTCAGCCTCACAGAGACTGGTCTGTTCCTTATCTCCAGCTGTGGGAATTCTGACACAGCCACACCCTTATGGCTCAGTTTCCTGCGGCTACCAGAGGCAGAGGCGGGAACAAGAGGAAAGAAATGGGTGAGAGATCGGGGAGATGGAAAGGCAGTCTTGAAATAAGCATTGTAGTGTCAGCTGTGGCTCAGACAGTAGCACTCTCGCCTCTGAGTCAGAAGGGTTCAAGTCCCACTCCAGAGACTTGAGCACAAAAGCTAGCCTGCCACTCCAGTGCAGTACTGAGGGAATATTGCACTGTCTTTCCGATGAGACGTTAAACCAATGTGCAATCTAGTCTGTCTTAGGTGGATGATAAAGATCCCAAGGCACTGTTTTGAAAAAGAGCAAGGGAGTTCTCCCCGATGTCCTGGCCAATATTTTTCCCTCAACTAACACCTAAAACAGGTTATCTGGTTATTATCACATTGCTGTTTGTGGACCTTGCTGTGTGCAAATTAGCTGCCATATTTCCTACATTACAACAGTCACTGCACTTCAAAAGTACTTAATTGGCTGTAAAGCGCTTTGGGACGTCCTGAGATTGTAAGAGGCGATACATAAATCCAAGTTCTTTTTTTACCAGTGCATCCCACTGTCGTTCATTACAACATGTCAACCACAAGGGGGCACCAGAACTCCACTGGTCAGAAGTGCCCTGTCTCGCTCTCAAGGGTTGAAGTCACTGCTAAAATTGTCCAATAATGGTAATCTGAATAATAAATAGATAGAATTGCAGCAATGCTAGTGAGCAAGTCCTCAGATAAATAGTTACAACATAACCTGTAGAAAGGAATAGGGTTGGTTGAGGGGACACTTCAATTGTCAGTAGCCTTCTTCAAACTGACTGTCCTTTGTGTGTGAGTCTAGATACCAAGGAAGGTGGTTTCACTTTGGGAGGGGAGGGGAGAGGACCACCACATCCAATCCTGCCACCCAAAATCCACACTCACAGGGGTAGGAGGGTGTCACTGGTAAAGCGATCAGGAGCGGGAACCCGAGCTGATTTTCCATGCCTTCACCCAGGGGTGCTGAGGCCAATTGCAGAGCATCCAATGCCATCACCACTGAAAAAAGGACTTGCATTTATATAGCTCCTTTCATGACCTCGGGATGTCCCAAATCGTTTTACAGCCAATAAAGTACTTTTTGAAGTGTAGTCACTGTAGTAATGTAGGAAACGATCGACCAACGGGCACAGCAAGATCCCACAAATAGCAATGAGATAATGACCAGACAATCTGTTTTTTAGTGATGTTGGTTGAGAGATAAATATTGGCCAAGACACCCTGCTCTTTTACAAAATAATGCCGTGGGATTTTACATCCACCTGAAAGGGCAGGTGGGGCCTCGATAAGATAAGCAGAGAACGGGGAGCACGGCTGTGGGTTATACTGAGGACAGTCAGCCATCACCTGCACCTCGAAACTAACTGTCAAACCGGGAGGCGGAATGGGAAATTACATTTAAAGGGACTGGACCGGATTCATCACGAGAGAGCGCGTTCTCCTTCCAGGACTAAACTACATCTTTCTTCCTGTCCGACTGTGTGGGAGACAGTTACCACAGGCAGGGGACGGATCACCTTGGAGATGCAACAGGGACTTTTGGTTGTGGGAAATAAAAAAAGCACAGATGTGTCCACAGCTGGAATTCATAGCAGCTTCTTTTAGTGTCTGGTGGGGGTATTAATGTTCGACCTCTTGCCTCCCCCCTTCCCCAGAGATTTGTTCTAAGCTGGACAACACTACAACATTTAAACCTTTCTCCTGCTGATCACCCAACATCGGGTGTACGCGGGTGATGTAAAAACGGTAAATGTACATAGAGAGAAAAACACGAGTACACAAAAACCTGAAGGGGCATCCAAATGGCTGGAGTGAGTTACAGTCTGGAATCTAATCGAGGGGTTCAGGTGGTTTATATATAGAATAATGGATACCTGGGAGTGAGTTGCAGACTGGAATCTAATCAAGGGGTTCAGGTGGTTTATATATAGAATAATGGATACCTGGGAGTGAGTTGCAGACTGGAATCTAATTGAGGGGTTTAGATGGTTTATATATAGAATAATGGGCACCTGGGAGTGAGTTACAGGCTGGAATCTAATCAAGGGATTCAGACGGTTTATATATTTTTTTTACTCGTTCATGGGATGTGGGCGTCAATGGCAAGGCCAGCATTTATTGCCCATCCCTAATTGCCCTTGAGAAGGTGGTGGTGAGCCGCCTTCTTGAACTGCTGCAGTCCGTGGGGTGAAGGTTCTCCCACAGTGCTGTTAGGTAGGGGGTTCGAGGATTTTGACCCAACGACAATGAAGGAACGGCGATATAATTCCAAGTCAGGATGGTGTGTGACTTGGAGGGGAACGTGCAGGTGGTGTTGTTCCCATGTGCCTGCTGCCCTTGTCCTTCTAGGTGGTAGAGGTCGCGGGTTTGGGAGGGGCTGTCAAAAAAGCCTTGGCGAGTTGCTGCAGTGCATCCTGTAGATGGTACACACTGCAGCCACGGTGCGACGGTGGTGAAGGGAGTTAATGTTTAGGGTGGTGGATGGGGTGCCAATCAAGTGGGCTGCTTTGTCCTGGATGGTGTCGAGCTTCTTGAGTGTTGTTGGAGCTGCACTCATCCAGGCAAGTGGAGAGTATTCCATCACACTCCTGACTTGTGCCTTGTAGATGGTGGAAAGGCTTTGGGGAGTCAGGAGGTGAGTCACTCGCCGCAGAATACCCAGCCTCTGACCTGCTCTTGTAGCCACAGTATTTACGTGGCTGGTCCTGATTAGTTTCTGGTCAATGGTGACCCTCAGAATGTTGATGGTGGGGGATTCGGCGGTGGTAATGCCATTGAATGTCAAGGGGAGGTGGTTAGACTCTCTCATGTTGGAGATGGTCATTGCCTGGCACTTGTTTGGCACGAATGTTACTTGCCACTTATCAGCCTAAACATGGATGTTGTCCAGGTTTTGCTGCATGCGGGCTCGGACTGCTTCATTATTTGAGGGGTTGCGAATGGAACTGAACACTGTGCAATCATCAGCGAACATCCCCATTTCTGACCTAATGATGGAGGGAAGGTCATTGATGAAGCAGCTGAAGATGGTTGGGCCAAGGACACTGCCCTGAGGAACTCCTGCAGCAATGTCCTGGGGCTGAGATGATTGGCCTCCAACAACCACTACCATCTTCCTTTGTGCTAGGTATGATTCCAGCCACTGGAGAGTTTTCCCCCTGATTCCCATTGACTTCAATTTTACTAGGGCTCCTTGGTGCCACACTCGGTCAAATACTGCCTTGATGTCAAGGGCAGTCACTCTCACCTCACCTCTGGAATTCAGCTCTTTTGTCCATGTTTGGACCAAGGCTGTAATGAGGTCTGGAGCCGAGTGGTCCTGGTGGAACCCAAACTGAACATCGGTGAGCAGGTTATTGGTGAGTAAGTACCACTTGATAGCACTGTCGACGACACCTTCCATCACTTTGCTGATGATTGAGAGTAGATTACTCGAGTAGACCAGGCTAGACTATAGAGAGTAGACGATAGAATAAAGGATACCCGGGAGTGAGTTACAGACTGGCATCTAATCGAAGGGTTCAGGTGGTTTATATCTAGAATAACAGATACCCGGGAGTGAGTTAGATTCCTGTCTGTGATCGAGGATTTGGGTGGTTTGCCCACTGCCGCTCGTCAACAACCTGTACTAGTGCTGAAGCTGTGGCACCGCCGAGGTTACCGCAGGTTGCCTGCACCATATTCATCGTCTTACTTCAAGCAAGGTACCGGAGAGCTACCACCTACCGCGGAACCAATCCCCAATAAGACACAACGTTTTCAGGATTTACAACCCGATGACCATGACAGCGTCAGCAAGTAGTGAATACAGAGAGAAACCCATCCCTTGTGTGGAAACCATCATTCCTATTCCAGGTTACTTCTGGATGTAGTCAGTGGATTTTGTGCGGCTCATATAACGAGCTTCGACTGTCTTTTAAATTGGTGCATCATTTAATTGGCTTTGACAGCCTGGCAGATATTTTCTTTGCAAAAGCTCACACACTTAATATTTCAGCGTGAATTCCTATTAAGCCCGTCGTTGAGACGTGAATACAATTTAGATGCAAATGAGTTTCTCGTTTAACAGGAGCAGACTGCTCAGGTGCAGCAGGCTCCTTGTCACTGAGTGAGGGGGAAACTCCAATTAAACTGGCAATTAGGTTAATTGGGACTGTGACTGACACCGGGGTGGGGCGGGGGGAATATCTTCAGTCGTTTCTCAAGGCTTTAACGTTTATAAAGGATTCCTCAATGGCGCATTGAGCTTATCCAGTGAGTAGCTGAGCCTCACAGACAGTTAGTTTGAAACCCGTTCTGTGCCGAGATAGCTGAGCTTAACTGTGGGGAGGTGGGGCCACTGCAATTGACCTCAGCGCCCCCGCGTTAAGGAGGAGCTGGGGGTTGCCACTCCTGATTGCTAGCCAGTGACCCAGGCTGGAGCGTGTGGAGTCACAGAAACATAGACATAGAAAATAGGAGCAGGAGTAGGCCATTCGGCCCTTCGAGCCTGCTCCGCCATTCAATATGATCATGGCTGATCCTCTATCTCAATACCATATTCCCGCTCTCTCCCCATACCCCTTGATGCCTTTTGTGTCTAGAAATCTATCGAGCTCCTTCTTAAATATATTCAGTGACTTAGCCTCCACAGCCTTCTGTGGTAGAGAATTCCACCCTCTGAGTGAAGAAATTTCTCCTCATCTCAGTCCTAAATGTCCTACCCCGTATCCTGAGACTGTGACCCCTCATTCTGGACCCCCCAGCTAGGGGAAGTCGAGCAAGGACGGGATGAGGCTCGGCTGTGAGCTCATTCCACGGTCAAATATCCCGCTGAAGCTCCCCGTCAAGTCTCACACGTGAATAATGGCCACTTGGTTGAGGTACTATAAGGTGACTGGAGCCCATTGATCTGTATCCCAGCGAAGAGTCATGCCCTGGGTGGTGGAGTGGGGGATGTGGGGGGGGGGGGGCGGTGGTGGTAGTCAATGAATTGCAATTGACCATATTTGAGAATGTCCGCAGGATTGAGAAGAGTCTCGTTCTTAACAAGGATCAGGAGACACCACCCCCCCCATTGCTGGCTCCCAGTCCTAATACCATTAAATCTGGTTAACCTTCCCCAGCAGTTAAAATGTACTGCGAGAAAGAAAATCCAAGACACCAAGGTTGGTGAAAGGAGAAAGAAAGAACTTGCGTTTATATAGCACCTCATGACATCCCTCAGAGAGGTCCTAAAGTGCTTCACGTCCAATGAATTACATTGTGTAGCCACTGTTGTTATGCAGGTAAGGTTTCTGTCATGGTATTAACAGAGAGGGTGTGATCTGTGGTGTCTCTATTAATAGGGGAGCAATATGATCCCCCCAAGCTTTAGTAGGTTATCACACCTCTTGGCACAGAGTCACGAAGAAAATAGGTCCCCAGTCTATCCAAGATTAGAGATGAGAAAAGATTCAACCCATCAAAATTCATCCCTCTAGTGCATTATCATGGCAACTCATCGTATTTTCAATAACACTAAAAAGTCAACCTTAGCTCATCGTTAGCACTCTTGCTTCTGATTCCTGAAGTTGTGGGTTTAAGGCCAACTCCAGAGACGCGCACATTATCTACTGTGGCACTTCAGTGCAGTACTGAGGGGGTGCTGCATTAGTGAAAGTGCCGTCTTTCAGATAAGATGATAAAACCAAGGTCCCATCTGTCTGTTCAGGTGGGCGTAATAGATCCCATGGCATTATTTAAAGAAGAACATTTCTTCCTTGATCAGCATCACTAAAACAGATTAACTGGGCATTTATCTCATTACTGTTTGTGGGACCTTGCTGTGCGCAAATTGGCTGCTATGTTTGGCTACCTTACAACAGTAGCTACACTTCCAAAGCAATGCATTGGCTGTGAAGTGCTTTGGGACAGTCTGAGGAGGTGAAAGGTGCTTTATAGATACAAATTTCTCCCTCTATTCCTTGGCTTGGAAGATTATTTCAAATATTTTACATTCTTGAGTGAAAACGCTGTTGCCAGTGTTGTCCACATCCTGAGATCAAATTTAAAAAGGCAGGGCTATGGGGAAACAGTAGGGAAGGGGGACTATTCAGGAGTGACTCTACAGTACACATTTTGTAAAAGCATTCATTCCACTTCAGTCTCAGTGTGTGTTGGTGAAGAAATTGCACAGAAAGTTTTAGGTCAGACTCAGTGCAAGGATTAGGGGGAAGCTGTGAGTTGAAAGGTGATTCAAGAATTGGCCTAGGGATTGCAAGGTTCACTGTGAATGCCTTACCATCAGTATACATCAGACACGTTCAGTCACATTGAGATGTTGCTGATAGTGAAACTTTTGACAGTGATACTTTCCCAGCGTAAACAGTTACACTATAATATATATAATTCAGGTTTTACCATAACTGGCCCTGTTTCTAGAGAAATGTTGGACCTGCATCTACAGAGCACGATGCTGACCACACCTTCCTGTTACTAGACCTGATATAATAATATACAGCAAGTGACAGACAGGTGTCAAAATAATCTCTGCAACTACAACTGCTTAATGCTGTAGTGTTTCTTATTGTTGTTGCTATGTGTTCTTTAGTGGATTTTTGAGCTCACCAGAAAGATATCAGCATTGGGGAATGGAACATTTTGTCTTTTCAGGCAAGCAGTGTCAGCACCAAGCTCTCCTCAGTCAAGTATGGCACAGCCAAATGCAATGTGAAACGCCCCTTGACATTCAATGGCATTACCATCGTCGAATCCCCCACCATCAACATCCTGGGGGGTCACCATTGACCAGAAACTTAACTGGACCAGCCACATAAATACTGTGGCTACGAGAGCAGGTCAGAGGCTGGGTATTCTGCGGCGAGTGACTCACCTCCTGACTCCCCAAAGCCTTTCCACCATCTACAAGGCACAAGTCAGGAGTGTGATGGAATACTCTCCACTTGCCTGGATGAGTGCAGCTCCAACAACACTCAAGAAGCTTGACACCATCCAGGCCAAAGCAGCCTGCTTGATTGGCACCCCATCCACCACCCTAAACATTCACTCCCTTCACCACCGGCACACTGTGGCTGCAGTGTGTACCATCCACAGGATGCACTGCAGCAACTCGCCACAGCTTCTTTGACAGCACCTCCCAAACCCGCGACCTCTACCACCTAAAAGGACAAGGGCAGCAGGCACATGGGAACAACACCACCTGCACGTTCCCCTCCAAGTCACACACCATCCCGACTTGGAGCTTTATCACCGTTCCTTCATCGATGCTGGGTCAAAATCCTGGAACTCCCTTCCTAACAGCACTGTGTGAGAACCTTCACCACACGGACTGCAGCGGTTCAAGAAGGCGGCTCACCACCACCTTCTCAAGGGCAATTAGGGATGGGCAATAAATGCTGGCCTTGCCAGCAACGCCCACATCCCACGAACGAATAAAAAAAAATCTTTGCCTTGAATAATTATGTGTTTGGACAGGTGACTTACTTATTTAGTGTATCACTCAGGTTATTTAATCAATTTTTTCAATTATTTATTTATTCCAGTCAGGAATGACCTATTCAATATCTAAAGTTTAGATATTGAAATTATCCAAGGATCAAACTGTTATTCAGCATAGCAGGGACATTATTATTTTGGGAGTTGATCAATTATTATTTGTTTATTAAAGCTGATCAATTATTGCTTATTTGTTAAAACTCTGATTATTGTATATTAAAGTTCTAATTGATTTATTTTAAAGTCAATCAATTATTCTTGCTAAAGCCAATCTAGTATTTAATGAAACCAACTGATTGTTGGGGACCCTCGTCCACACCAGACGGTAAGACCTCCCAGCAGAAGACAAACTTCAGAAAGTGTTAATGTTTCATATCAGCTTGAGTATGGAATTAGAGACGTTAACAACTAGCCACAGACTATGTATCAATTAAACAACAGACAGGAAACTGAAGATGGAATTCTTTTAGTAAAGGTTGAACATAATATTTTTAATATTATAAAATCATAGGGAATAGTACATTTACACATTTGTAAAACAATACTTAATAAATTTGACAAAATCCACAAAGGTGTACCAACACTATTTTTATTCAAACTTGGATTACAAAGAATCCTAAAATGAGTTCAATACTATTCCCATCCTATGCTGACCATATGCAGACATTCCCTCCAAGACTCCATCTAATGCTCCCTTCTCAGGCTCCAATGAGGAACAAACTCGCACTGGGTGCCAAAGTGTCTGTGAAGCCTGCCCCCAAGTGGACATTACTTCTAATATTGTAACAAGAATTTGTTCATGACTCCGAGCCATGTTGCAATTCAGCCTGCATAAGGAGGATTGAGAACACTCAAAGGGATCTGAACCAACTAAGCGAATGGGATAAGGAATGGCCGATTGATTTCAATGTTGATACTTATCGGAAACATGAAGCACGTGACACGAGGAAGGGGCATCTGTTAGCAAAGGTGGAAAAGGATTTTGATATGACCACAGATCATTGACTGAAAGTATCCGGTCAATGTGAAGCTGTTAACAAGAAAGTGAATCACAAATAGCAGGATCCATATCAAGATCCATCTCGGCCTCCTCCCGATATCCCCACCATCACAGAAGCCAGTCTTCAGCCAATTCGATTCACTCCACGTGATATCAAGAAACGGCTGAGTGCACTGGATACAGCAAAGGCTATGGGCCCCGACAACATCCCAGCTGTCGTGCTGAAGTCTTGTGCTCCAAAACTAGCCGCGCCTCTAGCCAAGCTGTTCCAGAACAGCTACAACACTGGCATCTACCCGACAATGTGGAAAATTGCCCAGGCGTGTCCTGTCCACAAAAAAAAACAGGACAAATCCAATCCGCCCAATTACCGCCCCATCAGTCTACTCTCAATCATCAGCAAAGTGATGGAAGGTGTCGTCGACAGTGCTATCACGCGGCACTTACTCATCAATAACCTGCTCACCGATGCTCAGTTTGGGTTCTGCCAGGACCACTCGGCTCCAGACCTTATTACAGCCTTGGTCCAAACATGGACAAAAGAGCTGAATTCCGGAGGTGAGGTGAGAGTGACTGCCCTTGACATCAAGGCAGCATTTGACCGAGTGTGGCACCAAGGAACCCTAGTAAAATTGAAGTCAATAGGAATCAGGGGAAAACTCTCCAGTGGCTGGAGTCATACCTAGCACAAAGGAAGATAGTAGTGGTTGTTGGAGGCAATCATCTCAGCCCCAGGACATTGCTGCAGGAGTTCCTCAGGGCAGTGTCCTTGGCCCAACCATCTTCAGCTGCTTCATCAACGACCGTCCCTCCATCATAAGGTCAGAAATGGGGATGTTCGCTGATGATTGCACAGTGTTCAGTTCCATTCGCAACCCCTCAGATAATGAAGCAGTTTGTGCCCGCAAGCAGCAAGACCTGGACAACATCCGAGCTTGGGCTGATAAGTGGCAAGTAACATTCACGCCAGACAAGTGCCAGGCAATGACCATCTCCAACAAGAGTCTAACCACCTCTGCTTGACAGTCAACGGCATTACCATCGCCGAATCCCCCACCATCAACATCCTGGGGGTCACCACTGACCAGAAACTTAACTGGACCAGCCATATAAAAACTGTGGCTACAAGAGCAGGTCAGAGGCTGGGTATTCTGTGGTGAGTGACTCACCTCCTGACTTCCCAAAGCCTTTCCACCATCTACAAGGCACAAGTCAGGAGTGAGAATGGAATACTCTCCACTTACCTGGATGAGTGCAGCTCCAACAACACTCAAGAAGCTTGACACCATCCAAGACAAAGCAGCCTGCTTGTTTGGCACCCCATCCACCACCCTAAACATTCACTCCCTTCACCACCGGCACACTGTGGCTGCAGTGTGTACCATCCACAGGATGCACTGCAGTAACTCGCCAAGGCTTCTTCAACAGCACCTCACAAACCTGCGACCTCTACCACCTAGAAGGACAAGAGCAGCAGGCACATGGGAACAACACCACCCGCACATTCCCCTCCAAGTCACACACCATCCCGACTTGGAAATATATCGCCATTCCTTCATCGTCGCTGGGTCAAAATCCTGGAACTCCCTTCCTAACAGCACTGTGGGAGAACCTTCACCACACAGACTGCAACGGTTCAAGAAGGCGTCTCACCACCACCTTTCAAGGGCAATTAGGGATGGGCGATAAATGCCGGCCTTGCCAGCGACGCCCACATCCCATGAACGAATAAAAAGAGCCCGACAACTTATTTGAACTCTGCCTCTTTGACCCCGGGCTGCACTTCCGTCCCCATATCCTCTCGATCACCAAGACCGCTTACTTTCACCTTTGTGACATCGTCTGTGTCCGCCGCTGCCTTAGTCCATCTGCTGCTGGAATCCTCATCCATGCCTTTGTCACCTCCAGTCTCGACTATTCCAATGCTCTCCTGGCGGGCCTCTCATCCCCCACTCTCCATAAACTTCAGCTCGTCTAAATTCTCAACCTATTTCAAGTCCCACTTGGGTCCCAGTCCCCCAATTTAAAATTCTCATCCTTGTGTTCAAATCTCTCCATGGCCTCGCCCTCCCTATCTCTGTTATTTCCTCCAGCCCTACAACTTTCTGAGAACTTTGTGTTCCTTCAATACTAGCCTCTTACGCATCTCCCACTCCCTTCACCTCAACCATCTCTGCCCCAACCTCTGAAATCACTTACCTAAACCCCATCCACCTCTCTCTCCTCCTTAAAATCTACCTCTGACCAAGCTTTTAGTCACCCCTCCCAATATCGCCTCCTTTGGTGTCTGATTACACTTCTGCAAAGTGTTTTGGGATGTTTTCCTACATTAAAGGAGCATTGTAGATGCAAGTTGTTGTTGTGTGCAGTTTTGGGCATCCCATCTTCAGAAGGTCAGTGACACATTGGAGGCAGTTCAGAGAGAATGACAAGGATGCCTTTGGGCTCAAAGTGAGGATGAAACTCAGAAGTGAACTTATTTTAATTGGAGAGAAGATGATTGAGAGGTTGCAGGTTTTTAAAATGCTGAGGGGAGTGGATAATATGTTGAACACATAGTCCTATTTCCAATTGGACTGTGGGCATAGCAGTAGAGGACAAAATTAAAAAGCCTCAAGCAAGACTTGAAACGAAATAGAATTTCTTCACACAGATTTGTGGATATGTGCAATGGACCCCTAGCTCGGCAGTTAATGCTGTATTAACTTCTTCAATAGTTGCATGGATATCTTGATAGGAATGATACTGATGGCTGTGAGGAATCAAGAAATCAGGATGAAGAGCCAAGTCCTACCGTGCAGGACATCGTCGCGGTTCAAAAGAGTAGCAGAGAAGATGAGGTTAAGTCCAAGACAGATAATCAAATAGCGTGTGGAACGTGAATGATGGTTCCTGAGGTGAAAATATCGTGCCAAGGAAGGCAGCTGACCTAGGATGTAAAAGGCAGATTGTAAGGTTATATAAATATTCTTGGATTTTGCTCAATTTGCCCCTTAGAGGCCAGGGAGAAACTTTGTGAACCCTTCAGTAAGGAGAATCCACGGTGGGCTGCATTTGTCTTTCGAGTTTTAACTGAATACCTCTACGGCCTCGCCCCTCTCTAGCTCTTTCACCTCCTTCCTCTGAACTCTCTGTTCCTCCGACTCTAGCCTCTCTTGTTCACCCCCTCCCCTCTCCCTTTGCTCTAACGTTGGCAGCTGTGCCTTCAACCACATAGGCCTCACTTTCTGGAATTCCCTCCCTAAACCCCATGTAAATAGGCATGTGATTAGTGAAGGTGAAGAGGAGCTCTGCTGAGGTCGGGGCTGACATTCGTTGTTGGGGCAGTGTAGTGAGCTCCAGTTTGCATTTAACCATGCTATGCCCGACCTAAGAGTACCTGGTGCTGAGAATGGGTGGCAATTGTTCTATTCCCAACATTGACATTTGGCTTCACAAACAACAAAATCTACTCTATGAGCAAGTCACAATATGGGCAAACTGGTCACTGATTTATTCTCACTGGGCTGGAGATTGAAACTTGTTCCTTGGGCAGCAGGTTGCAACTTGTGAGACAGAGCATGAAGGAACTGTGCAAATCACTGCTTGATTTTAATTATAATGTTCACAATATGCACTGCTTGCTTTCCTATTACTGGCCACAGTGCAGCAGGACTGCCCGGGTTTATCTCCTGACTTGCACGCTCTGATAACAGCTGCAGTTTTATTCTTTTGTATTTGTTTTTAGCCCCTAATTGTACAGGGACTTATTGACTCAGACTTTCCACTTTTATTGATGCTGTTTAATTTGGCTGTTTTCAGCAACTGACACACACTGATCCTAATGTATTTGAGGAGTTCAGGTGGATTCTATATAGAATGGATACCCGGGATTGAGTTACAGGTTGGAATCTAATCAAGGGGTACAGATATGTACATGAGGGGATAGGAATAGAAGGATATGGTGATAGGGCTTCATGAAGTAAGGTGGCAGGAGGTTCGTGTAGAGCAGAAACACCGGCATAGACCAGTTGAGCCGAATGGCCTGTTTCAGCGCTATAAATTCTATGCAAGATGGCTTTAAGTAGAATAATGGATACCTGGGAGTGACAATTGTAAACAATTTTACAACACCAAGTTATAGTCCAGCAATTTTATTTTAAATTCACAAGCTTTTGGAGGCTTCCTCCTTCCTCAGGTAAATGTTTACCTGAGGAAGGAGGAAGCCTCCGAAAGCTTGTGAATTTAAAATAAAATTGCTGGACTATAACTTGGTGTTGTAAAATTGTTTACAATTGTCAACCCCAGTCCATCACCGGCATCTCCACATCATGACCTGGGAGTGAGTTATAGGCTCGAATCTAATTGAGGGATTAAATTGATTTATACATAGAACGATGGATACTCAGGAACAGAATCTACAACAACTTGCATTTATATAGCGCCTTGAACGTAGTAAAACATCCCAAGGTGCTTCACAGGAGTGTTATTAAACGAAGTCTGACATCGTGGCACATCAGGAGATGTTGATCAAAAGACAGAGAGGTGGAGAGGTTTAGGAAGGGAATTCCAGAGCTTAGGGCCTAGGCATGGCCGCCAATGGTGGGGTGATTAAAACCGGGGATGCACAAGAAGCCAGAATTGGAGGAGCGCAGAGATCTCGGAGGGTTGTAGGGCTGGAGGAGGTTACAGAGATAGGGAGGGGTGAGGCCATGGAGGGATTTGAACACAAAGATGAAAATTTTTAAAATTTAATCTAGAAAATATCATAATTCTTGTCACGGGCAGCAACAGCAAACTTTAAGCAGCCTGTAATCTCAGAATGAGATTCGTGCCTTGAAATCACTCGGGTGAATCTGTTATTTTTAATCATATACAAGCTGTCAATTTTAAAAGTTGGTTTTCAGTTTGAATCGGTTTGTTTGTGCCTGTGGCTTCTGTCAGTGCAGATGTCAGCTGACAGCGCGCTCCGTGTCGCTGGAGGGTGGCGACATACACCGGAGAAGGTTAACGATTGTGACAACATCATTGAAGGTTTATCAAGAGATAATTTGCAGTTCATTACTGACAAACTCTCGTTCCAGCAATTGTTCTGACTAATCAAAATGTAAAACTGCAATCCCTAGTTGGTAGGGACTCTGAATAATTTGATATGACAGCACATACATTAAATGGGCTCCCAGTGGGTAAATGCCCTGAAATGATGTGGCATTGAGCCCAAGCAGTAAAGTGCCAGGTGCTTGCAGGGTAGCAGTGAGCATATTACGGTTGGCCTGGGTTAGGGTGGGAGGAAAATCAGTCAGTCAGGGTCCCCTAGCCACCGACACCAGCTAGCAAATTTATCCGTGCAGACGTTGGACGAGAATAGATTTGGACCTAGCTCTGATGCTCCTGCTGTCGACTAGCCTGCTAAAACTCAGTCTAGGTACTTCTGAGAAATGGCCACTTGTGGAGGTCTTGGAGGGCAACTGGTGCCGATGCAACCGCACCCCAGTGAAGAGTCACTACCTTCAGATGTAGCAGAACATAGGAACAAGAGCAGGCCATTTCCCCACTTTAGCTCCATAGCACGATACCCTTACCTAACAAAAAAAATCTATCGATCTCAGTCTTGAAAGTTCCAATTGACCCCAGCCATTTTGGGGCAGAGAATTCCAGATTTTTACTAACCTTTTTGTGTGAAAAAGTGCTTCCTGATTCCCCTCCTAAATGGCCTAGCTCTAATTTTAAGATTATTTCCCTCATTCTTGATTCTCCCACCAGAGGAAATAGTTTCTCTGTATCTACCCTATCGAATCCTTTTAACACTTTAAACTCCTTGATCAGATCACCCCACTCAGAAGGAGGAGAAATTTAAAAAGGGTAGAAATCACAATGTGGAGGGTTAAAATCACTAGTCAGCATCAAACAATGCATGCTTTCACCCTATTCCATCACCTTCTTCCAGAATTCGTTTTATAAATACATAAAAATCAAGAGGACAACTCAAGAGTAGGGCCTATTACAGACCAAAAAGGTAACCTACGTGTGGAGGCGCAAGATGTGGGTATGGTTCTTAATACTTTGCGTCTGACTTCACAAAAAAGGGGGCGATGCAGAGATTGTAGTTAAGGAGGAGGAATGTGAAATATTGGCTGGGATAAACATTGAGAGAGAGGAAGTCTTAAGGGGTTTAGCATCTTTGAAACTAGGTAAATCGCCAGGCCCAGATGAAATGTTAAGAGAAGCAAGGGAGGAAATAGTGGAGGCTCTGACCATCGTTTTCCAATCCTCCCCTGGCTACAGGCATGGTGTCGACGGATTGGAGGACTGCTAATGTTGTACCGTTGTTTAAAAAGGGAGAAAGAGATAGACCAAGTAATTAACCTCAGTGGTGAGCAGATTATTGGAATCAATTCTGAGGGACAGGATAAATCATTAAGAAAGGCATGGGTTAATCAAGGACAGTCAGCATGGATTTGTTAAGGGAAGGTTGTGTCTGACTAACACGATTGAATTTTTGAGAAGGTAACAAGGAGGGTTGATGAGGGTAAAGCGTTTGATGTAGTGTACATGGATTTTAGCAAGGCTTTTGACCACATGGCAGACTGGTCAAAAAAGTAAAAATCCATGGGATCCAAGGGAAAGTGGCGACTTGGATCCAAAATTGGCTCAGTGGCAGGAAGCAAAGGGTAATGGTCGACGGGTGTTTTTGCAACTGGAAGGCTGTTTCCAGTGGGGTTCCGCAGGGCTCAGTACTAGGTCACTTGCTTTTTGTGGTTTTTATTAATGATTTGGACGTGAATGTGGGGGGCATGATCAAGAAGTTTGCAAATGATACAAAAATTGGCCGTGTGGTTGATAGTGAGGAAGAAAGCTGTAGACTGCAGGAAGATATCAATGGACTGGTCAGGTGGGCAGAAAAGTAGCAAATGGAATTCAATCCAGAGAAATGTGAGGTATTGCATTTTGGGATGGCAAATAAGGCAAGGGAGTACACAATAAATGGGAGGATACTGGGAGGTATAGAGGAACAAAGGGACCTTGGAGTGCATGTCCACAGATCCCTGAAGGTAGCAGGACAGGCAGATAGGGTGGTTAAAAAGGCATACAGGATACTTTCCTTTATTAGCCGAGGCATAGAATATAAGAGCAAGGAGGTTATCCTAGAATTTATAAAACGTTGGTTGGGCCACAGCTTGAGTAATGTGTACAGTTCTGGTCACCACATTACAGGAGAGATGTGATTGCACTAGGAGATTTACAAGGATGTTGCCAGGGCTGGAGAATTTTAGCTTTGAGAAAAGATTGGATAGGCTGGTTTTTTTTCCTTAGGAACAAAGGAGACCGAGGGGAGATTTAATTGAGATATATAAAATGATGACGGGACTGGATAGAGTGGATAGGGAGAACCTATTTCCCTTAGCAGAGGGGTCAGTGACCAGCGCCGGGGGGGGGCGGGGAGCATAGATTTAAAGTAATTGGTATAAGGATTAGAGGGGAGCTGAGGAGAAATTTTTTCACCCAGAGAGTGATGGGAGTCTGGAACTCACTGCCTGAGAGAGTGGTAGAGGCAGAAACCCTCAACTCATTTAAAAAGTACTTGAACATGCACTTGAAGTGCCCTAACCTACAGGGCTATGGACCATGTGCTGGAAAGTGGGATTAAGCTGGATAGCTCTATCGGCTGGCACGGACACGATGGACTGAATGGCCTCCTTCTGTGCCATAACTTTCTATGAATACCAAGCCTACAATCTTCCCATTACAGCACCCAGCTACTGAAATGAGACCTCCATCCTGGCCCCAATCGTCATTCCTGGGAACTTTTCTCTGCATTAAGAAACACTTCCTGGCATCTGTACTAAATGTGCCCATCATAACGCTAACCTTGTGCCCTCTGGTCCTGCTGCTCTGGTTACATCTGAAATTATTGTTCCTGGCTCACTTCCTTTGCCCAGTTGAGTATTTTACATAATCTGTAGGTTACTGTTGCGTTGCATCTTTTTGAGCGCTACTTTATCAAGTCGTTCCTGTAACACCACATTTGAGTATCATTGCTCTCTTTTGCACTACTTCTAGGACCTGAGTGACCCACTTATGTCACAACAACCAAAAATGGAAGCTGTCCTCCAGATGAAGCAAAACACTGTACAGTTTCAGCATGACTTCCGGGCATTTGGACTTAACTGATTTGGCAATATATTCCAGCATTACAATTTTTAGCTTTGAAATAAGTGTCTCCTATTTTTCAAATATTCAGTACCTTAAATTTGTCCATACTGAACTTCATTTGCCTTTTGTCCACCCAGGTGAAACTCTCAGGTTCTCTTCGTAAGATCTTGGTTGCCTTCTCTCTTTTGCACAGTTCTGCCTAGCTTGGTGTCATTTGTGACTTTAACTGTTGTACTGAAGGAATGATGCATTGTTAGAGGTGCTGTTTTTTGGATCAAACCATCTGCCTGATGTGGATGTTGAAGACTCTGTGGCACCATTTGAAGAGTAGGGAGTTCTCCCAGTTTCCAGGTCAACATTCATTCTTCAACCAACACAATCAAAAGAAAGAAACAAACTGAATATATACTTGAAGGGGGGAAAAAATTGCAGGGTTACGGGGAAATGGGACTAACCCGGATTGTTCTCACAAAGAGCCGGCACGGGCTCGATGGGCCGAAAGGCCTCCTTCTGTGCTGTAACCAATCTATAATAATGTGTTTCTAGTCCTGCAGAGGGGGGGGGGGGGGCTCTTTCTAACCCTAGGCCCGTGCTGCTGGCACCGACACTGACAGAGACAAGGGAGGGGCACACCACAGAAAAGGCAGGCACCCTGGTACATAATTCAGCGCCAGCGTGGCGAAATATAACCACCACCCCCCGCCCCCCCGTCGCCGCTCCCGGGAGCCGATGCAATCACCTCATGCCTCACCGGACGGTTAATTGCTCTTTCGCGTACTTCTTGTCTTCCCGACACTGTGCCTGCGCCACCGGCCCGAGGAGCCGATCGATTCCCAGAGAGGCCCCCGAAAGCGATGATATCGTGATACCACACACCCCTCTCGGCGGCTCACAACTCCTCGCCCAACACACACACACACAGACAGACAGCCCGCCTTCGCCCTGATTAAACTGTCAACCGAGGCCTCGGAGATCCCCAGAATGCTTTAGGAGGAGGAGGAGGGGGCGGGCGGGCAAGGGTGTGCGCGTTGACGTCAGGCGGGGCCAGGCGCTGCGCGCTGACGTCAGGTTGTTGTAGGGACGGATAGTAAACGCGGCTCCAATATTAATGATGCTCGAGCCGGTGGCTGAGGAGAGCGCTTCGGATGGACCCGTTCCTCGGTATCGCTGAACCTTACACGAGCTGAGCCGAAGATGGCGGAGAGGTCGGTTCATTTTAATTAAAAATCAATCCTATATTTTTAAGATTTTTTTTCTTGAACGCACACATATATATTTTTCCTCCCGTTGAGGTGATTTAAATTTTTTTGTGTGTTTTCTGACTGACTTTTCCCGTTAACTCGTATTTTTTTGCAGCAGATGAGATAGCCATATGTTAAACTGTGGGGAAGGGGATGAGTGGTGGAGGGAGAAACCGAACGGGTGCCTCAGCTCGGATGCCGGTGATGCTTCGAGTCCGTGTCTTTTGCCTAATAGTGAGCTTCGACGTTGCATCCCACCCTCTCCCGTCTGACCGTGTGGGAACCCAGTACGCAGGCGCGGTCTTTGCTAAATAGTGCTCCTCCCTTCTTAGTGGCTCACTGAGCGTGCGCAGCGCTGTAACAGGTGCAATTGTTTGCGCATGCGCTAGGGAGCTCTGAACGACAATTGCTGGTATGGTTTCATAGAAGGTTATTGGGCCATTTTACCCATTAAGCTCGCGCCTTTGCTTTTTGTTCACCTGAGCTACTTGGTGTAATCTCAGTCTGCATATCCTCTTAATAATCATCTTTCAACCATCTATTTAAAATAGTTAATGGACCCTGCTCCAGGAATGGTTTGTGGCGTAGGAATTGCTAGACGAAAAAGACCAAGGTCCATCCATCCTGGTAGTCGCATGGTACAACGATAGTGGAGTTGTTGACTAATCATAGCAATCAATCTCTGTCTATTAGTCTACGACAGACCCGGACATGAGGTGAGGAACCACAGGTCCAAAGTCACCTGTTCCTCCCAAGCATGCTACACTTACCACATGCCATGTCTCAAACTAGTCATATACTGTATTCCAAAATTTTGTTTTCTGAAATAAATCTATCCAATTTACATTTGAATGAATCAATACCATCTGCTTCTACGTCTCCATAAGAAGCCTGTTCTGTAGATTGATGCTTCTGTGGATTAGTTTTGAATTTACATCCCTTCAAGTGTAGGCTGTGTCATTTGGTGCTACTATTCTGGACAAGATGAAATAGCTTGTCATGGTCTACATTATCTGATCTTTTTAGGATTCTAAAAACAGCAATCCTGTCACCTCTCAAACTTCTCTTTTCCAATGAGAGCATGCCCAGTTTACATAATTGCTCCTCATAATCCAATCCCTCCAACCCTTCAAAGAGAATTGCACATTCTTACCACCGTGCAAAGATTTTTCCCCCTACAATCTTCCTTCAATTCTTTTTGTGATTGTCTTAAATTTGTGAATTTTGGTTACCATGACACTGGTGCAAACAATCAATCACTGTTTAACTGATCATAAACCTTCATAATCTTGAAGGTTTGCCTCTAAACCTTATTTGCTCCAGTAAAGGGGGGGGCCTAATTGCTCAATAACAACATCAACAGTAGCAACTTCCATTTATATAGTGCCTTTAATGTAGTAAAATGTTCTAAAGCACATCACAGGAGCGATTATCAAACAAAATATGACACCGAGCCACATAAGGAGGTATTAGGACAGGTGATCAAAAGCTTGGTCAAAGAGGTAGGTTTTAAGGAGCGTCTTAAAGGAGGAGAGAGAGGTGGAGAGGTTTAGGAAGGGAATGCCAGAGCTTTGGGCTGAGGCAGCCGAAAGCATAGCCACCAATGGTGGAGCGATTAAAATCGGGGATGCGAAAGAGGCAAGAATTGGGTGAATGCAGAGATCTCGGGGAGTTGTAGGGCTGGAGGAGGTTACAGAGATAAGGAGGGGCGAGGCCATGGAGGATTTGAAAGCAAGGATGAGAATTTTAAAATCGAGGTGTTCCCGGACCGGGAGCCAATGTAGGTCACCGAGCACAGGGGTGATGGGTGAACGGGGCTCAAGCCCCCATAGCTGTAACCCCTCATCTCTAGTAAGATACTAGTCAATCTACACTGCACTTTTTCCAAAACTTGTATTCCCTTTCTACATTGTGATGCTAACATTAAAAAATACTCCAGCTGCAGCCTCAGTTCAATATTATCTCCTTGCTTTTGTATTCTATGCCTCCAGACACAAAGCCAAGATTCATTTAGCATTTTTATGGCCTTATGTACTTGTGCTGCTGCCTTTAATGACCTATGTGTTTGCACACCAAAGTCCCTCTGCTCCATTCATGGTGTATCTCATGTCCCTATTTTACTTCCAAAAAATATGACTTTACATAGAGTCATAGAGTTATACAGCACGGATAGAGGCCCTTCGGCCCATCTTGTCCGCGCCGGCCATCAGCCCTGTCTACTCTAATCCCATATTCCAGCATTTGGTCCGTAGCCTTGTATGCTGTGGCATTTCAAGTGCTCATCCAAATGCTTCTTGAATGTTGTGAGGGTTCCTGCCTCCACAACCCTTTCAGACAGTGAGTTCCAGACTCCAACCACCCTCTGGGTGAAAAAGTTCTTTCTCAAATCCCCTCTAAACCTCCCGCCTTTTACCTTGAATCTATGTCCCCTTGTTATAGAACCCTCAACGGAGGGAAAGAGCTCCTTAGTATCCATCCTATCTGTGCCCCTCATAATTTTGTACACCTCAATCATGTCCCCCCTCAGCCTCCTCTGCTCCAAGGAAAACAAACCCAATCTTCCCAGTCTCTCTTCATAGCTGAAGCGCTCCATACATTTTAATGGTTAAACCCTGACAAGCAAGTCTGTTTGTTCACGGTGATGGACAGTTCTAATTGTACCTTTTCATGGCTTGAGTTTTATTTTAAATCCAGTTTATTCTAGCTGGATGGAGTACTTTGTATTTTTTAATTCATTTCGTGTGGCTAATGCCATTATCTTGTGTGTATTTTAAGCATACATGTTACAATTGCAATGACATAGCTTTGCACATAAAATTCTTGTCATCATACTGCTAGCAAACCCTTTTTGTGATCTGCCTAATGAAAAAAGATAAATATTTGATGATGATTTTGCATTTATATAGTGCCTCAATGTGTCTCCATGATATCTCCAAAGTGCTTCACAAGCAATGAAGCACAGTGACAATTGTTATGTGGGCAAACATAGAAGTCACCATTCACAACGGTAATGAGATGAATGACCAGCTAATGTGTTTTTAGTGGTGTTGATTGAGGGAGGAATTTTGGTCAGGTCAGGAAGGACATCTTGCTCGTAATGTAATACCGTGGGATCCTTCAGGACCACCTGAACAGGCATGTAGGGCCTAAAAGATGCCACCTCCAATAATGCCCCCCTCTCTCAGCATTGCACCAAACAGTCAGCTGAACTTTGTGCTGTAGTTTGGACTGGGGTATGAACCCAGAACTCAAGAGGTGAGAGTGTTATCAACTGATACTATTTAGTGCAGGAGTTTTGAAATGGGATGTAAGAACATAAGAACATAAGAAATAGGAGCAGGAGTAGGCCAATCAGCCCCTCGAGCCTGCTCCGCCATTCAATAAGATCATGGCTGATCTGATCCTAACCTCAAATCTAAATTCATGTCCAATTTCCTGCCCGCTCCCCGTAACCCCTAATTCCCTTTACTTCCAGGAAACTGTCTATTTCTGTTTTAAATTTATTCAATGATGTAGCTTCCACAGCTTCCTGGGGCAGCAAATTCCACAGACCTACCACCCTCTGAGTGAAGAAGTTTCTCCTCATCTCAGTTTTGAAAGAGTAGCCCCTTATTCTAAGATTATGCCCCCTCGTTCTAGTTTCACCCATCCTTGGGAACATCCTTACCGCATCCACCCGATCAAGCCCCTTCACAATCTTATATGTTTCAATAAGATCGCCTCTCATTCTTCTGAACTCCAATGAGTAGAGTCCCAATCTACTCAACCTCTCCTCATACGTCCACCCCCTCATCCCCGGGATTAACCGAGTGAACCTTCATTGTACTGCCTCGAGAGCAAGTATGTCTTTTCTTAAGTATGGAGACCAAAACTGTATGCAGTATTCCAGGTGCGGTCTCACCAATACCTTATATAACTGCAGCAATACCTCCCTGTTTTTATATTCTATCCCCCTAGCAATAAAAGCCAACATTCCGTTGGCCTTCTTGATCACCTGCAAACTAACCTTTTGATTTTCTTGCACTAGGACCCCCAGATCCCTTTGTACTGCAGTACTTTCCAGTTTCTCGCCATTAAGATAATAACTTGCTCTCTGATTTTTCCTGCCAAAGTGCATAACCTCACATTTTCCAACATTGTATTGCATCTGCCAAATCTCCGCCCACTCACCCAGCCTGTCTATATCCCCTTGTAGGTTTTTTATGTCCTCCTCACTCTCTACTTTCCCTCCCATCTTTGTATCATCTGCAAACTTTGATATGTTACACTCGGTCCCCTCCTCCAAATCGTTAATATAGATTGTAAAGAGTTGGGGACCCAGCACCGACCCCTGCGGAACACCACTGGCTACAGGTTGCCAGTCCGAGAATGTACCATTTATCCCAACTCTCTGCTTCCTGTTAGATAACCAATCCTCCACCCATGCCAGAATATTACCCCCAATCCAGTGATTCTTTATTTTGAGCAATAATCTTTTATGTGGCACCTTGTCGAATGCCTTCTGGAAGTCCAAATACACTACGTCCACTGGTTCCCCTTTATCCACCCTGTACGTTATATCCTCAAAGAACTCAAGCAAATTTGTCAGACATGACTTCCCCTTCGTAAAGCCATGCTGACTTTGTCCTATTAAATTATGTTTATCCAAATGTTCTGCTACTGTCTCCTTAATAACAGACTCCAAAATTTTACCCACCACAGATGTTCAGCTAACTGGTCTATAATTTCCAGCCTTCTGCCTACTACCCTTTTTAAATAAGGGTGTTACATTGGCAGTTTTCCAATCTACCGGGACCTTTGCCGAGTCCAGAGAATTTTGGAAAATTATTACCAAAGCATCCACAATCCCTACTGCCACTTCCCTCAAGACCCTAGGATGTAAGCCATCAGGTCCAGGGGATTTATCCGCCTTGAGTCCCATTAATTTACTGAGTACCAATTCCTTAGTGATTTTAATCGTATTTAGCTCCTCCCCCCCCCCCCACCTCGAGCCCCCTGTTTGTCCAGTGTTGGGATATTCTTAGTGTCCTCTACCGTAAAGACTGAAACAAAATATTTGTTCAGCATTTTTGCCATCTCCATGTTTCCCACCATTAATTTCCCTGTCTCATCCTCTAAAGGACCTACGTTTGCCTTAGCCACCCTTTTTCTTTTTATATAACTGTAGAAACTCTTGCTATTTGTTTTTATATTTTTTGCTAATTTATTTTCATAATCTATCTTCCCTTTCTTAATCAATCCTTTTGTTACTTTTTGCTGTCTTTTGAAGACTTCCCAATCTTCTATCCTCCCACTAAGTTTGGTTACCTTATATGTCCTTGTTTTTAGTCGGATACTATCCTTAATTTCTTTACTTAGCCACGGATGGCTGTCATTTCTTTTACGCCCTTTTTTCCTCTGGAATATATTTGTTTTGAAAGTTGTAAAATAACTCCTTGAATGAACACCACTGCTCATGTACCGCCTTACCCTTTAATCTATTTTCCCAGTCCACTTTAATCAATTCCGCTCTCATACCATCATAGTCTCCTTTATTCAAGCTCAGTACGCTTGTTTGAGAACCAACCTTCTCACCCTCTAATTGGATATGGAATGTCACCATGTTATGGTCACTCATTCCAAGGGGATCCTTAACTAGGACATTATTAATTAATCCTGGCTCATTACACAGGACCAGGTCCAAGGTTGCTTGTCCCCTTGTTGGTTCAGTTACATACTGCTCAAGAAATCCATCCCTAATACACTCCATAAACTCTTCCTCAAGGCTACCCTGCCCAATTTGATTTGTCCAGTTTATATGATAGTTAAAATCCCCCATAATTATAGCTGTTCCCTTATTACATGCCTCGACTATTTCCTGATTAGTATTTCTTCCAGCAGAGTTGCAACTATTAGGAGGCCTATATACTACGCCCACGAGTGTTTTTTGCCCCTTATTATTCCTTATCTCTACCCAAACTGTTTCATTATCCTGATCCTTTGTCCCAATATCTTTTCTCTGTATTACAGTGATTCCTTCCCTTATTAACATAGCCACCCCACCTCCCCTTCCTTCCTGCCTGTCCTTCCTGATTGTTAAATACCCTGGCATATTTAATTCCCAGTCGTTGTCACCCTGCAGCCATGTTTCTGTAATGGCCACAAGATCATACCCATACGTCGTTATTTGTGCCGTTAACTCGTCCATTTTGTGACGAATGCTACGTGCATTCAGATAAAGAACTTTCAAATATGTTTTGTGACACTTAGTTCCTGCTTTTTCCTTTTTTTAACACTTTGAAGAGCATCGCAACTAAACATAGTGCTATTTAACTCGCTGTCCATAAGTATTGTAATGAAGCTAACTCATAAGTAGGCTTATGTATTTCACATCTGGATGTTACATATGTAGTGAAAATTAAATCTGCCACTATCATTGTAAAAGAGACTTTAAACATTGGCAAAATAAATATACTGAATATTTTATACGCACTGCATATTGTTTGTAAGACTCCCTCATGCTGCATTCTTTTCCCTGATTGCTTCTTAGTCTTGGCCTGTGCTGTAAAGCATCGCTGGTAAGATGGCTGACCTGCTCCCTGTCTCCCACCAGTGCTGCTCTTTAATTTGTTTGAACATAATTTGGTTTTAAAGCTATCACTTCAAAAAATGGTTTTGTATTCCGATGAGTTTACTGGGCAAAGGAGCACTTGTCGACTTTTCTTGCAGTCAGGGTCAGGATCAAATGCTCTGTGTCAGATATAACCGATATAACCAGTGGAGAAAGCATTTCTCTGATGGCACAGTGGATAAGACTCTGGTCTAAGACTGTTCCTGGTTCAATACCTGTTCAGTGTTCAATTTATTTGGCCAATTCCACAACTTGTAGGTCTAAATAAAATAGTGCAGTGCTCCATCCACCATACCTCAACCTCTGATCACCTCCTTTCTTGTGCTAGAGTAAATTATTCCACTTCCTACAGTAGTGACGTCTCTAAATTAGATTATTAATTTCTGTACAGTTATAGTATGCTTGTAACGTGGGCTCCCTCATGCTAAGATTGGAGTTGGGATTGCACACAGGGCTATTACACTGGTACAGGAGTGATAAATACTGTTTTCTCACAATATGTCAGTGCTCCATACGTCCAGGTCACATGTAATGAAAGTTGTGAAGCTCCCTGTATGATGCCTTCAATCATAGTGGATCGTAGTTTGAGGGTGATTTATTACCATAATCTGAATCTCTGTCCTGTTTGTCTTGTGTAGTTATGGTTTTTCTTGCATGCTGCAGGTTTATTTTGAAGACCTAGAGATTCTGACCTCATTACAGCAAGTGCATTGAACAAATCACTTACAGTGGATTATTTGGGTGAATTCTGTGGTTAGTGTGCCCAGTATATGCCTGGCAAATGATTGTTTAACAACAATAGTTAATGGTTCTTCATTGCTACTAACTTTAAAAAAAATTATAATTAACTAAAATTTTTAAGTGTAATGAATGTGATGTGAGAGTAGTGTCTTTGAGAGCTGAATACTCAGCTTTCATTGTAAGTGTCTTTTGTTCAATATAGACTCTGCAAATTTCTGAAGGTGGGTGTTGGTAAGACAATTATTGTCTGTTCTCATACTGGCTCCCGTTGACAAATGGCAGGAATACTACAGGGAAGGAAAAAATACATCTTTCAAGGAGCAGAATGACATTTGTTAATGCACTGCCATTGTTTCCAGTAGAAACTATGTGCAAACCTTGTGTAAAAACAGAAAATTTAGTGGTAATGCAGAGCACAGGTTGAAGGAAAAGAGAAGGCTGAGGGGTGACCTGATAGAGGTCTTTAAGATTATGAAAGGGTTTGATAGGGTAGACATAGGGAAGATGTTACCACTTGCGGGGGAGACTAGAACTCGGGCCATAAATATAAGATAGTCACTAATAAATCCAATAGGGAATTCAGGAGAAACTTCTTTACCCAGAGTGTAGTTAGAATGTGGAACTTCCTACCACATCGGGTAGTTGAGGCGAATGGCATTGTTGCATTTAAGGGGAAGCTAGAAAAGTACACAAGGGAGAAAGGAATAGAAGGTTACGCTGATGGGGTGGGAAAAGGCTTTTGTGGTCTACAAACACTGGCATAGACCCGTTGGGCCGAAATGACCTGTTTGTGTGCTGTACATTCTATGTAAGGAGAGTTGGGTTTACGGTTCAGGTGTGACCCTTCAGACCTCCGAGTAGGAGTTTTATATGTTGAAAAAGATTCAGAAAAAGAAAAAGCAGTTGAAAGAAAAGAGGGGGAAAAAGCAGGAAGGTTGTAGGATACGCCACTTGGATGCACCAGCCAACCTAATTGAAGAAGAAAAGGACGAGAACCTGCTGATTGACTAATGTTGTGCATGGCTTTGGTTGCTTGCTATTCATTGAAGTAGCAAGCATTTTGAGCTTGACAAATATTAACACCTGTGACTTATTTGTATATTTGTTATATTTAATGTAAGATGTTTGCACATGCAGGTAGAAAAGGCCATACAGGGGTAAATGGGATTCTGGGTTTTATACTTGGGGACATTGAATGTAAAAGTAAATAAATGATGAATTTGTACAAGATGTTAAGAAAAAAGAAAGAACTTGCATTTATTTGGCACTTTTTACTGTAAAGCACTTGGGATGTTCCAAAGTGCTTTACAGACAATGAAGTACTTTTGAAGTGTAGTCACTGTTGTAATATAGGAAATACGGCAGCCAATTTGCACAGAGTAAGGTCCCACAAACAGCAATGAGATAATGACCAGATAATTTCAGTTAGTGATGTTGACTTGAGGGATAAATATTGGCCAGAACTCCCCTGATCATCTTCAAATAGTGTCATGGGATACTTTACGTCCACCTGAGGGGGAAAAGTGGGACTCTCCTCCAAAAGACGGCACCTCCGACAGTGCAGCACTCCCTCGGTGTTGCACTGAAGTGTTCAGCCTAGATTATGTCCTCCAGTCTCCTGGAGTGGGACTTGAACCTACAACCTTTTGACTCCGATGCGAGAGCACTACCACTGAGCCCAGGCTGACGCTCACGGTGCATAGTTATGGGCATCCCATTATAGGAAGGATGTTAGAGCTATGGAAAGGATGCAACAAAGATTCACCAGAATGATACAGGAATGAGAGGGTACAGTTACAAAGAAACACTCTCAAAATTGGTGATTTTTTTGCTGAACCAGAAGGAGGAATATAATAGAGGTTTTCAAAATTTTGAGAGAATAAATAGAAAGATTGGTTGGTGAATCAGTAACAAAGGGACATCAAATTAGGATTATCACTAGGTGGATGAAGGATTAGAAGAGTTTTTTTTTAATACTGAAGATTATTAGAGCATGGAATACTTTACCACAAGTGGCTAGTGAGCCAGACACTACAGCATCATTTAAAAGGGAATTGGATAAATATTTAAGAAGGAAGAATATAAGATGATGTGACAAAGGGCAGGGGAATGACATTACAGTGGATTGCTCCAATTAAGGAGTCAACACAGTCAAAGGTCTTATTTATGTGCTGAAAATGTTATGATCCAAATTGTTTGAAAATACATAAAAGAAGTTCCTGCACTAAACATTACTAGTCATGTTTTAGTACCTCCAGTAGATTGTAGCATGCGTACATTGCTTGTGGCCTTACACATCTTCACTCTCAGAATTGCACCTCCATTGATAAATGTACTTCACTATGAATTATAAAGTGCATTGTGAGTATCTCCGATTCAATATTTGACATTCATTGGTCTGATGACTTTTTTTTCCTCTTTTGTCATTTTTTTTATGCTAAAGATTGAGCAATGTTATCAAGGGGGGGTTGGGGAAGTGGCTGTCAGCCGTGACTCAGTGGTAGCACTCTCAACTCTGAGTCAGAAGGTTGAGGGTTCAAGACTTGAGCGCATAATCTAGTCTGACGCTCCAGCGCAGTACTGAGGTTGTGAAAGGCGCCGTATAAATGCAAGTCTTCCTTTCTGCTTTGAGCACCCTGTCAGCATTAAGCTTTCCCAGGTCAGATGGAGCACAACCAGCTTTAAGTGTCCTTTAACTTTGCCCCAATAGTTTCTTACACTGGTCATATAAATGTAAGTTGTTGTTGTTCTGAGGTTGGGAATATGTTCCACCAGTGTGCAGTTCCATTGCCCACACTTGCCATTTTGTGCCCTTTCTGTGTGAGATTGCCAATTTGTGCCAAATTAGGCGCGGTTTTGTGCTGTGTACTCAACTAGGTTGGAGAAGAGACTTTCATACCACCAGCCTGAGCTGGATTCAAACCCATGTCCTGTATGTGCAGTACTGAGGGAGTGCTGCATTGTTGGAGGTGCATTCTTTTGGATGAGATGTTAAATTGCGGCCTGCCTGTTTACATTTTGCCGGGGGTTGGGGGGGGGGGTGCTGATTGTATTCGAATTTGGAATAAAGGCTTCAACAACAGCAACTTGCATTTATATAGCGCCTTTTAACATAGCAAAACGTCCCAAGGCGCTTCACAGGAGTGTTATCGAACAAAATTTGACACTGAACCACATAAGGAGATATTAGGCCAGGAACTTGGTCAAAGAGGCAGGTTTTAGAGAGTGTCTTAAAGGAGGAGGGACAGGTAGGGAGGGAATTCCAGAACTTAGGGCCTAGGCAGCTGAAGGCACGGCCGCCAATGGTGGAGCGATTTAAAATCGTTCAAACACCACTACCAAAAAAAAAGATTAACTGGTGATTCATCTGATTACTGTTTATGGGACCTGGTGTGCAAAATGGCTGTCACCAAAACGTAGCCTTAACTGCACAATGTAGTTCATTTTATGTAAATGCTTTGGGACTTGAGACGTAGGCACTGAATGAATACAAGTTCTTCTCAAAGAACAGTGTGCTAACCCGACTGTGCCTCTCAGTTTCCACTGAGGGCATCTTTGTACTGGTTTCATATGTGTAGTAGTTAAGCTCCCTAAAATAGGAACCGTCTGATGGGAAGAGTCTAGTCATTTGGATTACAAAATGGTCTGCCTGGTGATGTGAGGGAGACTTCGGGTCAGTGAAATTGTTCTGTTTTGAAACCCTTACTTATAGTAGTTTTTCTTTAAGCAGTTTATTGAGGCAAGATGTGGACTTCAAATTGCCACAGTTTCTTTTAATTATGGTGTATAGATCTTTTAATTGAACATGGTACTAGAAAGATCACTCTTTACTTAAAAACCCTTCGAGTCTAATACTAGGTTGGTACTGAGTACTTGGTGTCTAATTAAATGTCCCACCATATAGATTAAGGTAATACATGTCTGAACTTTTGTCATTACTTTAACGTCTTTGAGATATTACTTTTAGAACATCCTGTAAGGTGCCAGCTCCTCTTCTCCCAGTTGGCTTTGTAATTTGTGTAACAGTAATTCCGCTAATTAGACTGCGTGAAATTAGATTGCTAATTAAAAGTTCCGTCTCTTTTTTTAAAAAAAAACTTCAATAGAGTGGTTCTCGACTACCTTGACTGCAGTATGTTGTTAATTTCCTATATTTTTCTTATTGCTTTGAGTATCTTCCGTCTCATTAATTCACAGTCTACAAATTTCAAGGACTTTTTAAACTAAGTATGTTCTGACCTGCTGTTGTCCTAATAATACTTGCCTCTTTTTTTTGTTTTATTTTATCAAGGTGACTGGAATAACGTGCTCTGCTGTATATTCTTTGTATTTTTTTTCCTGTGCAGCTGACTGAGCAATGTGTGCACAGTAATCCTTTGAACAGAGCCTGGTGTTGTCGACAGCTGTGGCATTGCATGTAAAGTACACATACCCTTTTATAAAATTTTCAGGAGTTTAAAACAAGACCGTTGTGTGTGTTTCATGCATCCTACTGCAGAATATCCTGTGGGGTTCAACACCAGGGATACAACAACAAATGGGGAAAATTGATGCAGGGGGAATTGGAAGACTTTTTCCATTCATGCTATTCTAGAGGGCTTGGGTTTCCATTTTCGATTTTTGGCTACTGTATCCAAACAAATTGTTGCTTACATGTCAAATGGAACTGACTGTACGTACAGGTTTGATATTTTGTCAACATGGTCATCTGTTGGCTTCAGATTGAGTGAATGTTTGATGTTTAGAAAATTGGAGGATTTACTTATCCCTTGTCTGTGAACAGTGTTGTATGAAGTCTGGCAACAGTGAGTGTATATGGTCTCTTCAGTCTGATAGTGCCACCCATGCAATGGACATCGGGTACCATGTAAGAACCTGGGAGTGATGCAGGTGTACGTAGACTGCTCCAATTCCTCTGACAAAAGTTATTGATTTGAGTAAAATAACTTAATTCAAGTCGTAGATTATTATTTGTATCTTGCTGCATACAAAAGTAGCAAAACAGTTGTCCTTAATCCGATCATCCTTTGACACATTTCTCCTTGACTGGTCTTATCCCTGTGTTTTTAAAAAAATAAATAAATAAATTGAAAAGCCTGACTGAAGGGTCAGGTACAAGACACTACTAAGGTTGAGAAGATAAAGTAACTTAAGCAATGGCTAGGTGATGCCAAAGTTATGGTTTGAAAGCCTGCAGGTTGTAGGAGGAAGGGTGGTAAGGAGCTCTACAGTTTTGAAGTCCTGGGAAAATTAGACTGCGATGGCACAGTAAGTCTTGATTTCAGCACATTGATGCAGGAAGAAGGAAGAGTATATAGAATGGTGCATTTGCAGTTTAAGATGAATAAGAGACGAGTTCAGAGGAGCACCAAGCTTCAATAAAATAGTCATGATGTGGAAATGCCGGTGATTGACTGGGGTTGACAAATGTAAGGAATCTTGCAACACCAGGTTATAGTCCAACTGTTTTATTTGAAAATCACAAGCTTTCGGAGGCTTTCTCCTTCGTCACCTGACGCAGGAGAAAGCCTCCGAAAGCTTGTGATTTTCAAATAAAACAGTTGGACTTTAACCTGGTGTTGCAAGATTCCTTACAATAAAATAGTGACAAGGAAGGTTACATTGGAGAGAGACTAGATGCTAGAGATAAGAGTTGGACGATAAGCTTTTCTTTTGCATCCTGTCCATAAGTGCAAGAGGTACCAGAACAGCCTGCCCAGGAATAGCAGCAGTATTCAAGTCTTGAATGGACCGTGCAGCCAACACCTTTCTTGGATGCTGTTGTCTTTCTGTGCAAATCCTGATTGCTTTCAACACTCCCCATGACTTTTGATTTTTTTTAAAAAAGATCTGTACATACTTTTCAAAACTATAATAAATAACATGTGTGGTGAGGATCCTTGGGTGCCAGCAATTTTGCAGTACCTCATCTAACTGCTTCTCTTCACTTGTGAGCCCAGCCAAGAGGGTGTCAGCAGGCTGTGGAGCGGTGGAATCACTGCCGAGCTAGATCTTGCCCTATGATGTCTTTCTGTTCTCCACCCCCCCCCACCCCACCCAAGATCATTGAAGTCAGTTGTACCTTCACAGCTAACTAAGCACAGACTAGGAATCCACCCAGAACTCTTGCACATGGCACACTGAAACATTGGAAGCCCCGAGACAAATATGTTTAAATCCGAAAATCATTCACTGAATAAATTACTCCACAGTCTTGATTCTGATTATAGTTGAGCTAATAGTGCTGAGCTGTGCTTTGTTAAATGAAAGCCTGAATTGTGTCCTGTTTGTTCTGTATGCGCGGATATAAATATTAGCAATAGGTGTTTCACATTTAGAGGTGACAGTTGCACGTTGAGTTGGCCTTTTATTATAATGTTAGTCTTCTCATAATTTTGCTGCAAGATAATATAAATCTAGATTTCATTTTATTTTCTTTTGTTCATATCTTTAGTAAGGCTCGTAATACCGATGAAAACCAGGAGAAATACCAACATTATAGCAGAAAAGCAAAAATAGTTAGGAGGACAAAAAAGTAGGAAAAAAAAAGACTATTGGGTAACCTAATAGTAAAAGCTTTTTATAAACACATCACAAGGACACTAAGGACTGAAGATGTCAGAGATGCTTAGAAAGTGTTTCATTTCTATATTTACGAAGGAAGATGAAAGAACAACGGCAGGATAACCAGAGCAGTTAATAATAAGTATAAATAGTAAAAAAGGTTAATGGCACTTAAAGTTGATAAACCACCAGGTTGATTGTCTTGTGCAGATTGCTGTGCGAGGTTAATGATGAAATGGCAAGGGGTGAACCGTAATGTTTTCCAAAATTCTTCGAAAACTGGCATTGACCAAGGGAGTGGTGAATGTTACATCCCAGTTTTAAAAAAGGGAAAGGAGATAATCCATATACCTACAGGTAACTATCAGCTTCATATTGGTGGAGAGAAAACTGCTGGAGTCCGTGATTAAGGATAACATTAATAAATACTTGAATATGGGTTAATCGGGGATGGGCAATGTGGATTCATAGAAGGTAGGACTTGCTCCAGTAATTTAATTGAATTCTTCAAGGAAAATACCCAGCATATGTAGATATTGGGAATGCAGTGGATGTGGTACGAATGGACTTTCAAAACATAGGAACGGGGGTAGGCCATTCAGCTCCTCGAGCCCATTCCACCATTCCATTAGACCATGGCTGACCTGTATCATAACTCCATCTACCTTACCCAAAACTATTTGATAGAGTGCCATATAAGAGACTTGTGAAGTTCGAGGCTCATGGTACTAAAGGCTCACTAGTCCTGTACTGTAGACAATCTGAGCCTGGTGACTTATGAACTTTAAATGCCATAAATCCTTTTAATATTTGTATTTATTATTAACTGCTGTTGCAAGTACTGCTTCGGTTCTGCTGCACGCTTTCCTCTGTTAATACAGAGATGAAACACTTGTTAAGCATCTCTGCTATCTTCAGACCTTCGTGGCCTTCACTTGCTTCTGATGTGCTCATAAAAACCTTCTGTATTATTAAGTTACCTGACCGACTTTTTTCCACCAAGTTTTTAGTTCTCCTAAACTCTCCTTTTGCTTTTCTTCGACAATGTTGCTATTTCTTCTAGTTTTCATCTGTATTACGATGAAAGCTGGTGGCTTGGATAGAAACTAAAGAACAGAAAATAGAATAGAAGTTTCTTTGGTTGGCAAGGTGTAGGTGGTGATATAATCGGGACCAATTTGGGACCCCTTGTTCTCCATGTGCATAAATGTTTTAGACATAGGTGTAGAAGGTATGTTATCAAAATTTGCTGATGCCAAATTAGAGAACATAACCTGTAGTCACCCACAGTTTGCGATAGTGGGCAGCTCTGTGCCAAATGTAGTTCAACATAGCAAGTACTGCATCCAGCTGGTTACCCAAGTTATTAAAAAAACTATATCTCTTGTATCCCTTCTTTTGGCAAAAAATTATGCATCTCCCTCTTGAATTTGCTGACACCAGTTTGTTCCATGCATTAGTTACCCTCTGTGAAGTAGTTAAATTTAAACCGTCTGTTCACCTTCCTGCTTCTGAACTTCAGTCCGTGCTCCTGGTTTGAGTTTGAACATCTGAGAGTTTAATTCATCTGTGTCCCTCTTGAATCCTGAAAATTTCAAGATCTCCTCTGAGCCATATTTTCTCCTGTGCAAACATTCTCAGCTTCCTCTCTCCTTGTAGCTCAGGTGCAGAATCCCAAATGTTAGTTTGGTTTCCCTGCTCTGTACCCATTCTTGAAGCTAGGGTGTTTCCACTATGGAATGATGACCAGAATAATGCACGGTACACCAGATTGGGCCTAGCAGTCTATGCAGTGTCATTGTACCCTTTTGTGCTTCACTCTTGTGTGTCACATTATCACCATCATAACTGTACATTTAAGCACTTCACCTGATTGCTCAAATTTCATATTCATGAAACAATAACAAATCACCACTTGAGGTAAGGAAAGATGAATCAAACATGAGCACATCGGCTAGACGCTACCAATGAAGTAATAAGAAGATATGAAAGTGATAAATCAAACATGCACATTCAGCAAGATCTGCAAATAAAAAAAGGAAAAAGGTGAGCTTAAAATATATTTTGAAAATCTCTCTAGGCCACCATTTTGCTTTCTCCCTAAGGTGAGAAATTAGGTTTTTACCACAATAAATTGCATTGAAGTACAAAATGTACAAGAAAGCGATTAAAATTATCTGCACAGTAGCCTTTTGTATGTTTAAAATGTATCCAACAATGTTTTTTCTTGGAGGGCTTTGTCTCTATGCAAAGCCCAGGGCTTGAGTTCATGGTGTTTTCGAGAACTAGGACACTAGTTCAAACTAGTAAAAGGCAAATTTAGGACTGATATCAGGGAGGTTGTTTTTGCACAAGGAGTTGGAATGGAGTCCAGATACGATAGTCTGACGTGGAAACCCATCACCATGCCTACCAGTCTCCAAATCAAACTACTGAGATATTGTTGTTTTCATATCTTCATCCTCTCCCTGTGGAGAATAGTGTGAAAGTTTAAGAATTCATAGGCTGATTAACGATCAATGTGAACGCTCCTTCCATGACCATAACCATCTTTATGTCAGCTGATAGGGTGGTTTGTCCTGTACAGCGGTAGGGTTCTGTGGGCTCCCACATACCGTATGACGAGGGAGGGAGCTGGGATGGGGCCCACACCCACACCCACACCCACACCCACACCCACCAGATAGGAGTATCCTGCTGGATGGCAACCCAGAATTCAAAGCTGGAACTCTGGTCTCCACCGGGACTGTCTGGAGCGGGATTTGAACCCTGCACCTCCTGACTCCGAGCTGGGAATGCTACCACTAAAAGGCTCGCTCCCTAGATAGGGTAGTGGGGGTGAAAACCCTGGAAACATTTAAAAAACAATTAGATGTTGCAGTAGTACTTTAGGGTACTGATGCGCCACATGGCTTTCCTCATTTGATCTTGTGAATTATTAATGTCTGCTGAATCATCAAGATTCTAGGCTACAATTCCCAGCTTGCATCTGTATCTAGAACGACGTAGAATTTTTTTTTATATAAGAACATCTGAAATAGGAGCAGGAGTAGGCCATTCGGCCCCTCAAGCCTGTTCTGCCATTCAACAGGATCATGGCTGATTTTCTACCTCAACGCCATTTTCCTGCACCCTCCCCATATCCCTTGATGCCTTTAATATCTAGAAATCTATCGATCTCTGTTTTAAATGTACTCAATGAGCCTCCACAGCCCTCTGGGGTAGAGAATTCCAGCCTCCTCCTGATATCCCCACCATCACAGAAGCCAGTCTTCAGCCAGTTCGATTCACTCCACTTGATATCAAGAAACGGCTGAGTGCACTGGATACAGCAAAGGCTACGGGCCCCGACAACATCCCAGCTGCAGTGCTGAAGACTTGTGCTCCAGAACTAGCCGCACCTCGAGCCAAGCTGTTCCAGTACAGCTACAACACTGGCATCTACCCGACAATGTGGAAAATTGCCCAGGTATGTCCTGCCCACAAAAAACAGGACAAATCCAATCCGGCCATTTACCACCCCATCAGTCTACTCTCAATCATCAGCAAAGTGATGGAAGGTGTCGTCGACAGTGCGATCAAGCGGCACTTACTCACCAATAACCTGCTTACCGATGCTCAGTTTGGATTCCACCAGGACCACTCTGCTCCAGACCTCATTACAGCCTTGGTCCAAACATGGACAAAAGAGCTGAATTCCAGAGGTGAGGTGAGAGTGACTGCCCTTGACATCAAGGCAGCATTTGACCGAGTGTGGCACCAAGGAGCCCTAGTAAAATTGAAGTTAATGGGAATCGGGGGGAAAACTCTCCAGTGGCTGGAATCATACCTAGCACAAAGGAAGATGGTAGTGGTTGTTGGAGGCCAATCATCTCAGCCCCAGGGCATTGCTGCAGGAATTCCTCAGGGTAGTGTTCCTAGGCCCAACCATCTTCAGCTGCTTCATCAATGACCTTCCCTCCATCATAAGGTTAGAAATGGGGATGTTCGCTGATGATTGCACAGTGTTCTGTTCCATTTGCAACCCCTCAAATAATGAAGCAGTCCGAGCCCGTATGCAGCAAGACCTGGACAACATCCAGGCTTGGGCTGATAAGTGGCAAGTAACATTCGCGCCAGACAAGTGCCAGGCAATGACCATCTCCAACAAGAGAGAGTCTAACCACCTCCCCATGACATTCAACGGCATTTGCATCGCTGAATCCCCCACCATCAACATCCTGGGTGTCACCATTGACCAGAAACTTAACTGGACCAGCCATATAAATACAGTGGCTACAAGAACAGGTCAGAGGCTAGGTATTTTGCAGCGAGTGACTCACCTCCTGACTCCCCAAAGCCTTTCCACCATCTACAAGGCACAAGTCAGGAGTGTGATGGAATACTCTCCACTTGCCTGGATGAGTGCAGCTCCAACAACACTCAAGAAGCTTGACACCATCCAGGACAAAGCAGCCCGCTTGATTGGCACCCCATCCACCACCCTAAACATTCACTCCCTTCACCACCGGCACACTGGCTGCAGTGTATACCATCCACAGGATGCACTGCAGCAACTCGCCAAGGCTTCTTCGACAGCACCTCCCAAACCCGCGACCTCTACCACCTGGAAGGACAAGAGCAGCAGGTACGTGGGAACAACACCACCTGCACGTTCCCCTCCAAGTCACACACTATCCCGACTTGGAAATTTATCACTGGTCCTTCATCGTCGCTGGGTCAAAATCCTGGAACTCCCTTCCTAACAGCATTGTGGGAGAACCTTCACCACACGGACTGCAGCGGTTCAAGAAGGTGGCTCACCACCACCTTCTCAAGGGCAATTAGGGATGGGCAATAAATGCTGGCCTCGCCGTGTTCTTGCCCACTCACTTAGATTGTCTATATCCCCTTGAAGCCTGTTTGCATCCTCCTCACAACTCATCCCATCTCGTTTTGTGTCATCAGCAAACTTGGAAATATTACATATGGTCCCCTCATCCAAATCATTGATATAGATTGTGAATAGCTGGGGCCCAAGCACCGATCCATGCGGTACCCCACTAGTCACAGTCTGCCAACCTGAAAAAGACCTGTTTATTCCTACTGTCTGTTTTCTGTCTGTTAACCAATTCTCAACCCATGCCTGTATATTACCCCAATTCCATGTGCTCTAACTTTGTTCACCAACCTCTTGTGTGGGACCTTAGCGAAAGCCTTCTGAAAATCCAAATACACCACATCCATTGGTTCCCCCTTATCTATTCTACTAGTTACATCCTCAAAGAACTCAAATAGGTTTGTCAAACATGTTTTCCCTTTCATAAATCATATGATTGACAGCAAGGCTAACTATTCAGAGCGCCCCAGTATTTGCTCCCTCCCCGTCCATTCAGGGACGGAGAAACATTGACACAGCTATGGAAAACACCAAAGTACTGTGGCTGCAAGAGCAGGTCAGAGGCTGGGTATTCTGTGGCGAGTGACTCACCTCCTGACTCCCCAAAGCCTTTCCACCATCTACAAGGCACAAGTCAGGAGTGTGATGAAATACTCTCTACTTGCCTGGATGAGTGCAGTTCCAACAACGCTCAAGAAGCTCGACCCCATCCAAGACAAAGCAGCCCGCTTGATTGGCACCCCCTCCACCACCCTAAACCTTTACTCTCTTCACCACTGGCGCACCGTTGCTGCAGTGTGTACCATTTACAGGATGCACTGCAGCAACTCACCAAGGCTTCTTCGACAGCACCTCCCAAACCCGTGACCTCTACCACCTAGAAAGACAAGGGCAGCAGGCACATGGGAACAACACCACCTGCTCGTTTCCCCTCCAAGTCACACACACCATCCCGACTTGGAAATATATCGCCGTTCCTTCATCTTCGCTGGGTCAAAATCCTGGAACTCCCTACTTAACAGCACTGTGGGAGAACCTTCACCACACGGACTGCAGCGGTTCAAGAAGGCGGCTCACCACCACCTTCTCGAGGGCAATTAAGGATGGGCAATAAATGCTGGTCCTGCCAGTGACGCCCACATCCCATGAACAAATTTTTAAAAATCTTTTTTAGGGACAGTGAATAACTAAAATTTATTTTCTTTCCTATTTATATATCAAAAGCAAGATAAAGCATGAACTTTTTACCTTTTGTGACACAATTGCTTGGGGGGGAGAAAGGCAATATAAATTACTATATTCAAGGGTTGTTTATTTAGCAAATAGTGTTAGATTACATAGAATGTACAGTACAGAAACAGGCTATTTGGCCCACCAGGCCCATGCCGTTGTTTATGCCCCACACGAGCCTTCTCTCTCCTTCATCTAACCCCATCACAAATGGAATTTTGTACTTTCAAATGTTGCCATTGTTCAGTTTTTAAAATTTTAAAATACAGTTTACGATGTAATCGACATGGTTACTACAGCTGTGCTTATTTTATTTGTGTTTTGAGAGCGAAAACTTCGAAACAAGTTAATATAAGTGACCGATTCTGTAAGGACTGCATCCTTATTCACGTTTGGAGGGAAATTCCGAATAAAGGTCCTGAACTTATGGATGCTTATTTAAACAGAATCTTTTAGCAGCCCCAAGTACTGCTGTAGAAATATTTGGTAATGGAGGAGAGATACAAATTGGTTTAATTTCAAGGTTTATATATTTTTTGGTCATTGCTAACCATTCCCCACCCCAGCATCCCCCTTGTAACAGTAAAACCTCTGACTCCTGGTGCGGCCCTTTGGAAGATTCACTAGTATATGTATAATAGAATTGTTACAGCACAGAAGGAGGCCATCGAGCCTGTGCTGGCTCTATGTAAGAGCAATCCAGTTAGTCCCATCCCCCCCGCTGTTTCCCCGTAGTCCAGCAAATTTTTTCCCTTCATGTATTTATCCAATTCCTTTCTGAGAGCTAAGATTGAATCTGCTTCCACCACCCTATCAGGCAGCGCATTCCAGATCATAACTACTTGCTGCGTAAGAGAGTTTTTCCTCATGTCGCCTTTGGTTCTTTTGTCAATTATCTTAAATCTGTGTCCTCTGGTTCTCAACCCTTCCGTCAATTAAAGTTTCTCTATTTACTTTTATGTAAACCCTTCATAATTTTGAACACTTCTATCAAACCTTCTAGCAACATGGGAACGGGAGTAGGTCATGAGCCTGTTCTGCCATTTAATGAAATCATGGCTGATCTGTGACCGAAATCCACATACCTGCCGTAGCCCCATTTCCCTTAATAACTTTGGTTAACAAAAATCCATCAATCTCAGATTTAAAATGAACAATTGAGCTAGCATCAACAGTCGTTTGTGGAAGAGAGTTCCAAACTTCTATCACCCTTTGTGTGTAGAAGTGTTTCCTAACTTCACTGCTGAAAGTCCTGGCTCTAATTTTTAGGCTATGTCTCCTAGTCCTAAGACTTCCCAACTAGCAGAAATAGCTTCTCTCTATCTACCCTTTCGGTTCCTCATAATATCTTGAAAACTTTGATCAAATCACCCCTTAATCTTCTAAATTCCAGGGAATACAACCTTAGTTTGTGTAATCTCTTCTTATAATTTAACCCTTGGAGTCCAAGTATTATTCTAGTAATCCTATGATGCACTCTCTCCAATGCCATTATATCCTTCCTAAGGTGTGCTGCCCAGAACTGAACACTATACTCCAGGTGTGGTCTAACAAGGGCTTTGTATATCTGCAGCATAACTTCTAGCCCCTTGCATTCTAGTCCTCTAGATACAAAGGCCAGCATTCCATTAGCCTTTTTGATTATTTTCTGTACCTGTCCATGACATTTTAATGATCTATGTACATGGACCCCTAAGTCTCTTTGGACCTTCACTGTTTTGAGCTTTTCACCATTTAGAAATCTATCTATCTGTTTTAGGGCCAAAGTGGCCTCACACTTGCCTACATTGAAATCCATTGCCACAGTTTTGCCCATTCACTTAATCTATTAATGTGTCTCTGTAATTTTATGCATCCATTTACAATGCTGCCTATCTTTGTGTCATTGGCAAACTTGGATATGTAGCTCTCTATCCCGTCATGTAAGTCGTTAATGAATACAGTGAATAGTTGAGGCCCCAACACAGATCCCTGAGAGACACCACTAGTCACATCCTGTCAATTTGAATACCTGCCCATTATCCCTACTCTCTGTCTCCTGCTGCTCAGCCAATTTCCTAACCAGGTCAATAATTTGCCCTCCATTCCATGAGCTTCAACTTTAGCTAACAGTCTCTTATGAGGTACTTTATCGAATGCCTTCTGGAAGTCATATAAACATCATCTATAGGCATTCCCCTGTCCACTACTTTAGTCACCCCTTCAAAAAATTCAATCAGGTTTGTCAGGCATGACCTACCCTTTGCAATCCATGCTGGCTCTCTGATCAGCTGAAAATTTTCAAAGTGTTCAGTCACTTTATCTTTAATTATTGACTCTAGTAATTTATGGACAACAGATGTTAGGCTAACTGATCTATAATTCCCTGGTTTCCTTCTCTCACCTTTCTTAAATAGTGGAGTGACGTGCAATTTTCCAATCTAAAAGAATGGTTTCTGAATCGAGAGAACTTTCGAAGATTATAGTTAGGGCATCTGCAATGTTCTCACCTACTTCCTTTAAAACCCTGGGATAGAAACCATCTGGTCCTGGGGATTTGTCACTCTTTAGTGCCGTTATTTTCTTCATTACTGTTAATTTGCTCATGTTAATTATGGTGAGTCCCTGTCCCTGATTCAAAATTAGCTCTAAGGAGAACAACCCCAGCTTCTCCAGTCTATCCACGTAACTGAAGTCCCTCATCCCTGGAACCATTCTGGTAAATCTTTTCTGCACCCTCTCGAAGGCCTTCACATCCTTCTTAAAGTGCGGTGCCCAGAATTGGGCACAATACTCCAATTGTGGCTGCACCAGTGTTTTATAAAGGTTCAACATTAAATCCTTGCTTTTGTACTCTATGCCTCTATTTATAAAGCCCAGGATCCCGTATGCTTTCTTAACTTCCTCCATCTGTCCTGCCATCTTCAACGACCTATGTACATATACCCCCAGGTCTCTCTGTTCCTGCACCCCCTTAGAGTTGTACCCTTCAGTTTATACTGCCTCTCCTCGTTCTTCCTACCAAAATGTATCACCTCACACTTCTCTGCGTTAAATTTCATCTGCCACTTGTTTGCCCATTCCACCAGCCTGTCTATGTCCTCTTGAAGTCTATCACTATCTTCCTGTTTACTACACTTCCAAGTTTTGTGTCATTGGCAAATTTTGAAATTGTTCCCTGTCTACCCAAGTCCAGGTCATTGGTATATATCAAAAAAGCAGTGGCCCTAGTACCAACCCCTGGGGAACACGACTGTATACCTTCCTCCAGTCCGAAAAACAACCGCTCACCATTACTGTTCCCTGTCACTTAGCCATTTTCGTATCCATGCTACCACTACCCCTTTTGTTCCATGGGCTTCAATTTTGCTGGTAATTTATCAAACGCCTTTTGAAAGTCCATATGCACAACGTCAACCGCATTGCCCTCATAAACCCTCTCTGTTACCTCATCAAAAAAACTCAATCAAGTTAAACATGATTTACCTTTAACAAATCCGTGCTGGCTTTGCTTTATTAATCCACACTTGTGCAAGTGGCTATTAATTTTGTCCCTTATCGTTTCTAAAAGCTTCCCCTCCACCGTGGTTAAAGTGACTGGCCTGTAGTTGCTGGCTTTATCCTTACACCCTTTGTTGAACAAGGGTGTAACATTTACAATTCTCCAGTCCTCTGGCACCCCCCCCCCCCCCATCTATGGAGATTGTAAGATTATATAAAAGTCTAGTTTAATACGTGTGTCTTACCCACAGAGTGCATGTCATGCTTGTATCTGATGTTGCCTATTTCACTAGGTACATAAGTACTTTAATGTGTAGGTGCCTTGTGCTTTTTTTTACTGTTTGTTAGATACTTTATTAATTTCTAGTATTCTTAATATTTTCTTGTCCCTCCCTGGAACTTTTTGGACAAATGTGAAGTCGTGCATTTTGGGGAAAAGAACACAATCGAAATGTACCCTAAACGGTATAATTGTCAAAGGAGTGGAGGAACGGGGAGACCTAGGGGTACAGGTGAAAAAAGCCATGAAATGGGTAAATGTGATTCTGGTTTTTGTATGTAGGGGTATTTAATACAAAAGCAAGCAAGTGCAAGAGATTAGATATTGTGTGCGGTTTTGAGCACCCAATTATGAAATGTATTTTAGAGACATGGAAAAGGTGCATCGTAGATTCAGTAAGAGGGTATAGTTATAATGTGAGGTTTACTACATCCTGGAGGAAAGAATATGAAAGGGGGAATCTAGAACGAGTTCAGGATTAATCAAGGATTTGAGGGGATGAATAAAGATTAAAATATGGATCATAGGAGAAAAAAAATCACAATTAGTCTGGAAGCATAAAAGAATGTTAGAAGGCACTTTTTTCATTCTAAGGGTTATTATGTGCTCTGAATGGCTAGTCTTGCCGTCAGTCATATGGAATCCATTACTGCAAGAGGCTATTGAAATCAGATCAGTCATGATATTTTAAGAGTGAACCAGCTGCTCTCCCTTAGGGTTGTTTATGGAAGTCTGGAGCATGGTTGTGATGTTTAGCTGTGAATACAGAGCTGAACCTTTTTTGAGATGACTGCATAAGTTCTGTCTGCGATGGGCACATCCTGAGGCCAATTAACTGTGACTGTTTCTTCAGTTTGTAACTGCTGATCCATCACTGGCTCTTGACCTTTGCGAGAGGCCAGGTTATCAAGTTCAGCAAGACCAGCAGGAAATGTATGTATGCTTTTCGATCTTCTGAAGCGTAAGTATTGTGTTCTAGACGCAGGATTCTTTTATGTAAAGATAAATTAAACACTCAAAAAAGAAAAAGATATTGAAAAGTTTGGGGTTAGAGCAGCTTGTTCTGGTGGGAGAGCTAGCACCAGCACAGGCTCAGCGGAGAAAAAAGCCTCCTACTTAGAAATGTAGCAAAAATGTTTGTTTCGTTAGCTGGTATGGGAAACTGAAATGTCACAGTGGTGCCATGGAGTCTCCTGAAATTGGAATTGGGGCACACTCGACCGGACAGAGTCGAGGAAACTTTGCCCCACAACTAACCGTGCTATGACAAAAGCGAAATATTGTGGATGCTGGAAATCTGAACTAAAAACAGAAAATGCTGGAAAAGCTCAGCGAGTGAGGCAGCATCTGTGGAAAAAGAAACAGAGTTAACATTCTGACGAAAGGTCTTCGACCTGAAACGTTAACTCTTTCTTTCTCCACAGATGCTGCCTGACTTGCTGAGCTTTTCCAGCATTTTCTGTTTCTATAACCGTGCTATGAGTTGGTTACGACCGCCTGGTGGGTATGGTATCGGACTAGCGACCCAGAGGCCATGACTTCAAATTGCACCGTGGTATGCCATGAAATTTAATTTAGTCAGTTTGGCTCAGTTGATATCATATCTTGCCTCCTGAGTCAAAAGGTTGCTGGTTCAAGCCTCGCTCCAGAATTTGTGCATGTAATCTAGGCTGGCACTTCAGTGCAGTACTGAGGGAAGTGCAGCACTGCCAGAGAAGCTTATGATTTGGTTTTATTTTTATTTTATACATATTAGTTTGGACAGACCTTCTGTGTAGTGATGTATTAGCGGTGCCCTGCTCCTGAAGGGGCACATGTAGTGATTGTTTTTGTCCTGGTAGCATTGGATTAGCTCATTGCCACTCCAATGGTCAGTTCAAAATAGTCCTGACTGTGGGTGCAAAAAGTTGGAGACTACTTCATTGCCTAGCAGCCTTCCTGACCTTTTTATGAATACAAAAAATCCTCATTCCCCCTCTTGACCTCAACCCGCTCACAGTATATTCTCTGAAACTTGAGGGAAAAATTATGTGCTTTGACCATTCCTGCAAGTGCATTGTATGTTCTCTAAAGCCCTGCTGTTTACCCCACTATTTCAGACATCATCTACACAGTATAATAGTGTATGTTTAAACTGTAACATCCAGGTTGTAGAAATCAATTCTTCTAAAGGATGCTTTTTAATTTTTTTTTTTTAAAAGTACAAAGATGCGATGTATATACTGCATTTTATGGTACTTGATAAGCACACAGGTTCTCCGATAGTGCAGTTCTAACCACCTTTTGTGTGAATGCGGGCAGTGTGCGTGCCTGCTGCCTGGAAGAGCTCCGTGCTGTCACCACCCTGTAAATGAGATGTGGCATCTCAGCTGTGCACCTTGGTAAAGTATTTTCAATCTGTAAATACTGTAAATGGAAAACTGATTAGCAGTTGATGGATTTTTGTTTTTTCAAGATTGTTGTAATCAGTCTCGGGCAGATGCAGCAGATTGCAATAGTGTGGCAGCGATTTCAGTCCTGAATATTGCATAGTGATGTGACTGCCGACGCAGGTTTTTATGCTACATCGATTATTGCGAGCCTTGTATTTTTTTTAAAGAACACATTTTTAAAAAACAAATGCTGAATATATATTTTATAGTCAATGGTAAACAAAATTCATCATAGCTGTAGATCCTGAAATGTTTAATTGTTTCTTTTTCCATTAATGTATTTAGGTGAAGATTTTAGAAAATTGGGGGTGGTGGGGTCGGGGTTGGGGGGGGGGGGGGTCATGATTGATATAAAAAGGCAGTTTTGGTGTGTAGCCGCACTGGAGTGCAGTGGTAGGAGTCCGGCTCACGTTTGAGGTTCACCACATGACAAGTTCACTATCACGGTTGAAACCTGGGTGGGGAATGCTTTACCCTTCCACAAGGATAGAGGAGGAACATCTGAGGGGAAAAAGTCATCCCAGGCTAATACTACAGACAGTCCTCCCTGGTGTCCGGCTGTTTATGTATGGGGTTGACGGATGGTGAAAGAAGATTGCCCGTACAATCTAGGTCTAGAAACGCTGAGGTAGGAGGGGGTGGAAAGAAAGGGAAATTAGCCTTGCAAATGGAGTTGAAAAATAATTGCAATTTCATTATGAGAGTATTTAAATTTAATCGTAATGTTGTGACTTCTGTGCTCCAAAGTGTTCTTTATGCACATCATTCACCTACATGAGCCCCCTCTGTTCCTCACCTGAATGAAAATCCCTTGCAGGACAAATTGGCACCTCATGCTGCATGTTTCAGTCTTGTCACAAAACTGGTGTATGTGTGACAGGGGTCAGTCTTTCATGCTGTCAGGGAAGGTACAGTAAAGCCCTCCCCTCTCCACCATTTAAGTATTGCCCCGCTATATTCTCTTGTGTTTTCAGCTGCACATAGCAGACTTGCAGCAAGGATGATAAAGGAGAGCTGATCTGTTCTCTGATGAAGATTTAGCATCAAAATATTAATGTTCATATTTGTGTAGTAGCAGATAATTGTTTCCTGTATTTTAAATAGAGCGGTTTTTGTGCTCATGTAGGTGAATGATGTGCATAAAGTACAGTTTAAAATGAGCAATCTTCCAGTGAGAGTAGAGACAATAAAAGTGTACATGGTCTGTGGAAGGAGTGGGGTTGATGGGCCAAATGTGTTTTTTTTGTTCCACCTATTTTTGTGTAACCAAACTATGGAAATGGACCCCTCCTCCCCTCCCACTGCACTAGTGTTTATCCTATGCTGATGGCCGATGTGAAATACAAATTTATTGTTGGCTGGAGGCAGCTTTGTGCTGTGCATCGGCATACCTGCTAAGAATAGGGTTGAGGATGGTCAAACATGCTTTACATCAGACTCTTGAGGTTCGGTCCCAGAGATAAAATCTATTGTGCACTGCGTCATACTACGAGATAATCAGCAAAAAGAGAAGGAGGATACCGCCGGGGTGCTCGTTATTGGTGATTTGGGGCAGAGCATGAGCCTGTGGTCAATAGAGGCATGTTCAGTCAGATTCTTGAGCTGGGCACTGTTAGGACGGTTAACTAATTAAATAGCTTTATTTCATTCTTGATTGCAAGATTTGATTTCCTCCCCATCTTTGGTAAGTTTGTTTCAATGAGTAATTTTGAAATAAGATAAAGTGTTCAGAGCTTCAAATACAACTAGTTTCTCCCACTCTCTCCAAAGGTAGGCTTTTCCGTGCAAGAGCCTGAATAAGAGTATAAATTGTAGAGTGAATGGGAAATGGAATCCTTGGGTCCAGGAAGAGTTTGGAAGGCTTCAGAGCAAACCTCGGTCTTGAAGTCCATTTGGTGTCCTGGTTATAGTTCTAAGATTTGATTGGTCTTCTGTGTAAGTTCCTTTCCTTTTGCGCTCTCAGCCCCTGTGTTTAGATTTTATTAGCACTTTCACAGGAAGGGAAGGAAAGTAAATGCTCTATTTGCATTTTAATGGATCCTTGTTTCTGAACGGGACTGCAGGTATTTAAAAGGATTTATCCAAGTTAGTTGCGTAGCTTTAAAACCCGGGAGTAGGAAACCAGAGTAGAATCTAAATGAGGAGGAAGATAAATGGGCAAATACATGTCATTAAAACTGTCCGTGGGAGATGTATCTGGGTTTTGTAACACGTTTATTGACCATGGTGCAAGCTCTGCCCCTAGAGGGTCAAAACCCACTGAGAGGTGGCTTCAGCAGATAGTCCTGTTGCCTCACCACCTGCAGACTGAGTGTCTCAGGATGATGAAACAATTTGTACAAACTTTTACCCAGTCATTGAGGAGTGAACGGTTGCCAGAAATGGTCCCGGCCGCAACTTTTATAAGGCTGTGTGTGTGCAGTTGTATCTTTGTTGTTTCAACGACTGCGGAATCTACGCTGCAGTATAAACAGGTTGGTTTCCACTGGGCTGAGATGCTGAGGAGTTAGTACAGAACCACTCGATTCTGTAGTGTACAACCCGGGTGAAACAGAGACTTCTCTCAACAACTACTTGCATTTATAAAGCGTCTTTAATGTAGTAAAACATCCCAAGGCTCATCACAAGGTGCTGCATTTACATTAATTACTGTTAACATGAATACACTGCAAATACTACCTATCGCCACAAAAATAATGAGACAATTTTTATAAAAAAGTGTCACTGTAAAAGTGATGATTTAAGGATAATTTCAAGAAGCCCTAGAACCTATGGGTCTCTTGGGGTGACCACACCCGTTTACCTTTTATTTCTACTTTGCTCCACCATTTAAGGAACGATGGGTGTTCCTGTATTTTTAAAAATTTGTTCTCTGGATATAAGAACATAAGAAATAGGAGCAGGAATAGGCCATACAGCCTCTCGCGCCTGCACTGCCGTTCAATAAGATCATGGCTGATCTTAGACCTCAACTCCACTTTCCTGCCCTATCCCCATATCCCTTGATTACCTTAATGTTCAAATATCCATTGATCTCAGTCTTGAATATACTCAACAACTGAGCATCCATAGCCTTCTGGGGTAGGCAATTCCAAAGATTCACATCCCTGAGTGAAGAAGTTTCTCCTCATCTCTGTCCTAAATGGCCGACCCCTTATCCTGTGACTATGTCCCCTAGTTCTAGACTCTAGCCAGGGAAAACAGCCTCTCAGCATCTACCCTGTCAAGTCCTCTCAGAATTTTATACATTTCAATGAGATCACCTCTCATTCTTCTAAACGCCAGAGAGTATAGGCCAACTCTACTCAAACTCTCCTCGTAGGACAACCCTCTCATCCCAGAAATCAATCTAGTGAACTTTCGTTGCACCCCCTTTAAGGCAAGTATCTCCTTCCTTAGGTAAGGAGACCAAAACTGTACAGAGTACTCCAGGTGTGGTCTCACCAGAGCCCTATATAATTGCAGCAAAAACTCCTTACTCTTATACTCCAATCCCTCTGCAATAAAGGCTAATATACCATTTGCCTTCCTAATTGCTTGCTGTACCTGCATGTTAACTTTCTGTGATTCATGTACAAGGACATCCAAATCCCTCTGACTACCAACATTTCTTAGTCTTTCATCTTCTAAAAAAATTCTGCTTTTCTATTCTTTCTACTAAAGTGGATAATTTCACATTTCTCCACATTATACTCCATCTGCCACCACCTTACCCACTCACTTAACCTGTCATTGTCCCTTTGCAGCCTTTTTGCATCCTCCTCATGGCTTACTTTCCCACCTAGTTTTGTATCATCAGCAAACTTGGATACGTTACACTCGATCCCCTCATCTAAGTCATTGATATAGATTGTAAATAGCTGAGGCCCAAGCACTGATCCTTGCGGCACCCCACTAGTTACAACCTGCCAACCGGAAAATGACCCGTTTATTCCTACTCCCCTTTTTGTCCGTTAACCAATCCTCAATCCACGCTAATATATTACCCCCAATCCCATGTGAGCAATGCCGGCTAGGCTACATTTATTGCCCATCCCCAGTTGACCTGAGAAAGTGGTGGGAATCTCTCCTTGAATTTCTGCAGTCTTTGTGGTGAAGGTGCTCCCACGAAAGTGTTAGGAAAACATTTCCAAGATATTGACCCGGCAACAACGAGGATCGGCAATATATGTCCAAATCAGAATGGTGTGTGACTTGGAGGCGATGGCGCTCCAGTGAAACTGCTGCTCTCGACCTCCTTGGTGGGAGATGGAGAAGTTGAAGTACGCACAGTGAGTTGCTGAAGTGCATCCTGTAGATAGTAAATGTTACAGCCATAGTACGCCGGTGATGGAGAAGCTGGATATTGAGTCTAATGGGTGGGGTGCTGATCAAGTTGCTCTTTCCTAAATGGTGGTGAGCTTATTGAGTGTTGCAGCTGCACCAATCCAGGCGAGTGGTTGGTATTCCATCACACCCTTGCTTGAGTAACCAAATAGATAGTGATTTAAGCTTGTTGTAGGTGAGCAATCCCCTGACAGCTCAGTGGGTAAAGATACAGTACTAAAACATACAGACAGGAAAGTCTGTTCATCCCCTGGCCCATATGGACCTTGCTGAAGTCAACTGGAGTGAGGGTTGGGGCAGTTCAGCTTGCCTCTGCATTGTGAGCTATATAGGTGAACAATCGGCTTGGATTGGTATTTGTCATCGCTATCCGTTGATCCCTGCTGGGACATGTGGATAAATGTTGGTTGAGAAGAGGATCAAGCTTGGCTGTGATTTCCTCTGATTGAGTAGCCTGTCTGATCTGGCAGGTGAAGAATGGGTGTCGTCCAGGCTCTAGAATTGATTCCTGGTGCGTGCTGAGTTAGCTGATTTTAGCCGGAGCACTGATACTACAGTTAGCCTCTGCATCCCTAGAGCAGGGAAAGGTAGAGAAAAATTTGTCAGGGCTCATGCTCCAGATCGCAGTCCAGTGACCCCCGCTGGAAAGTGCACGTATGTGGATTGGGTTCAGCCATGTTAAATGTCAAAACTCGCTGTCCAAGCGACATGTGAAGAATTGCCACTTGGGTGAGGTACTGGAAGAATTGTATTTGAGGAGAATTTTCTTTTAAAATACTGAAAATTGAGCTTCCATGAGCTTTTGACCTTCCGCGTCATGGGAGCTTTCTGTGCTCCCTTGCATTATAAAATAAATGTATAGAAAATTAGCACAAGGTTGGACATCAGGGCAGAATAATGCGTCACTTTGGGAGTGTGTCCTGACAATGTATTTAAACCATCTTGCCTCTGCTGAAACCCTCATCCGTGCTTTTGTCACCTGCAGAATCAACGATTTCAATGCTTTCCTGGCCGGCCTCCCAACTTCCACCCCCCATAAACAAGCTCATCCAAAGCTTTGCTGCCCGTTTCATAACTCGCACCAAGTCCCGGTCGCCATCATCTCTGTGCTCGCTGACTTATATTGCTTCCCGGTCCGAAAACACCTCAAGTTTGAAATTCTCATCCTGGTGTTCAAATCCTTCCATGGCCTCGCCCCTCCCTACCTCCTGTAACCTCCTCCAACCCTACAACTCTCTGAGATCTCAGCGCTCCTCCAATTCTGGCCTTTTGCACATCCCCGACTTCCTTCACCCCACCATTGGTGGCCGTACTGTTAGCTGTCTAGGCCTTAAGCTCAGGAATTCTCTCTCTAAACCTCTCCTTTTAAGACGCTCCTTAAAACCTACCTGTTTGATCAAGCTTTTGGTCACGTGTCCTAATGTCTCCTTCTTTGGCTTGGTGTCAATTTATTTTTTTGTCCAATTTCGCTCTGTAAAGCGCCTTGGGATGTTTTACTACGTTAGAGACGCTATATAAATAAAAGTTGTTGTTAACTCGCAGATGCGGTATTCTGTTGTTGAATGTGAAGCACTGTGCTCTAACTTTGTAATTGAGTGTGGATGGAGTGGTCTGAGACTATTGCTTGGTGTGGTTTAAACATTGCCAACATTTTTAGGTCATTGAGTAGGAATAAGAGTCTGCACAATTGGGCACTAGTCTGGGACTTCTCTCTTGTTGGCAATTCATCAAGCTGATTGTGCTCAAGTATTGAACGCTCCTCATCTTGCTCTGATTTCAAAAGGTCCACAGATGAGCTCTGTATAAAGGTTGTAAATACATAGTTAAATACTTTCTTGCTGCGCCTTCAGGTAGCAGATCAATAATTCTTTTCCTTTCCAATGTGTGGATACTGCTGTTGTTAGGTTGGGTGAGCATGTCTGCCAGTAATGGCATTCCCACAGTGGCCCCTGTGGCACAACAGCAATGCCAGAAAGTGGTGTTTTTATACCTTAATCATCTTTTTCTCCAGTTACAGCTCATCTGTTTGTCACCCAATCCCACTAGCTGCAGAGCTAATCAAAATAGTACCCCAGTATCCATTACTGCCTTAGGAAGAGGACGGCTAAAAGGATAACAACAATGGTCTCAATTTTGCACCTAAATTCCATTAAATTTTAAACATTAAACTGAGTGTGTCTTGAAAATTATTTGCAGTCTGTTAATATTGCTTGATCGGATGCTCAGTAACGTTATCAGGCGTAGTGGTGAAATATACAGTACTTATTTAAGTGGGAAACTAGGATCTGAAATTGGCATGTGGAGTCTAATTCATTTTAATTCCAGTGCAAAAACAGCATGTAAAATGATGTTTATACAGATTGAGAGTGTTTTGCAGCAATGCTAAAAAGAAAAATTATTTACCATTACTGCTTAAAACACCCTTTTTGCTACAGATGGTGAATTAATAGGGTCAGGAAGAACTGTCTTGGTGTGGCAGATGGATAATTTGGGGGAATTAATAGAATAAAATTTGATGTCAAAATCCAATGAAAATGAAAGTGACTTGACGGGCCTGTTTTTTTACTTTCCAGTGTTTTTGCCCGTTGGGGGAGGGAGAGAGAGAGAGAGAGAGAGAGAGATGCTATTTAAGATGCTGGCTAGTTAACATTCTTTTCATGCACGTTGGAACACTGTGATTAAACTTTTTATGCTTTTTTTAAAAAAAAAAGATTTTATGCCTTGGAGAGATGCCGTTGAAAACAGTTGAAGTAGTGGTTTTCTGTGTAACCTTCGTTCAGCATTTTTTTTAAAAAAGAAGGCCTGAATCTTGTTAACTTTAGGCAGAGAAGTAATAGATGTGAGGATTGATTCATTTAATCTATTACGAGTTTGTATGCAAGATCATGGATACGATTTGAAATCTGCGTCTTTCCACTTTCTGCCCTAGCAGTGTAAGGACCTAGGGATTGTCCCAATTATGGTACTGATAAGGAGTTAAGCATGATCTTGTGCTATGCTCTCGTATTCACTTTAGATAGATGGAAAATATTAGACAGAGACCAGTGACTCAATAAGTAGAGTTATAAAATAGAGAATTAGACTAATACAAGAATACAGGACAACCAGGTTTATACCATGCAGTTCATTCCATAGAATTACATAGAATTTACAGAAACAGATCATTCGGCCCAACTGGTCTATGTCAGTGTTTATACTCCATATGAGCCTCCTCCTACCCTACTTCATCCAACCCTATCAGCATATCCTTCTATTCCTTCTCCCTCATGTACTTATCTAGCTTCCCCTTAAATGCATCTATGGTATCCAGTCGCCCTTCTCCAGTATTTAGATTAGTCTCCTGGAATTAAGACATGACTAAAAGCTGGCACATTGAAAGTTTAGTCTCTTTCAAGTCTGGTCTCCCCACTCCTCTTGGTAACAGAATATTGAACAGAACACAATCCCACACTCACCTGACGAAGGAGAAAGCCTCCGAAAGCTTGTGATTTTCAAATAAAACAGTTGGACTATCACCTGGTGTTGTAAGATTCCTTGCATTTAACAGAATATTGTTTCATATAACAAGCCAGATTCCTGAGGATCTCTTTTATGCTGAAGAACCTTCAGAATCGAGCAGCAACTTAAAAAAAATCTTTAGACAGACCCTGTTTTCATGATTCATGACACTGTCTTCATTTAATATGGTTACAATCCAACAGATATTCACAATAAATTGTGCTATATGAAATGGTAACCTTGGAAAGCGGTGGATTAGATACCATCCTGGGAAAAGACCCACATGGAAGGGCAAAGCTAAATTGGTAAGACACACCTTATTGGAACAATGACCAGCTGTGGGAACTGGCAGATGATGTGCAACGGCAGTGGCTTTTGGTGTGTATGGCTGGCCTACTTTTGGCAACTGACTGTTGTGTGGTGGTCACTGTTGTTATGGGAATTTATCCATGACTTTGTCAGTGTGAACTATTTGCTCAGTGCACCCTTCGTAAACTTGAGCTCATCCAAAACTCTGCTGCCTGTATCATAACTTGCACCAAGTCCTGTTCACCCATCATCCTTGTGCTCGCTGACCTGCATTGACTCCCGGTCCGGCAACACCTGAATTTTAAAATGATCATCCTTGTTTTAAAATATCTCCATGGCCTCGCCCCTCCCTATCTCAGGTAACCTCCTCCAGCCCTACAACCCTCCAAGATCTCCTCTAATTCTGGCCTCTTGCGCATCCCCGATTTTAATCGCTCCACCATTGGCGGCTGTGCCTTCAGAGGCCTAGGCCCTAAGCTCTGGAATTCCCTCCCTAAACCTCTCTACCTCGCTCCTTAAAATCTACCTCTTTGACCAAACTTTTGGTCACCTGTCCTAATATCTCCTTATGTGGCTGGATGTCAAATTTCATTTGATAACACTCCTGTGAAGCACCTTGGGACATTTCACTACATTAAAGGCACTATATAATTGCGAGTTGTTGTTACAGTTGGTTAGAATGCGGTAATTTTGTTGTGGAATGCTGTACAAGGTTTTGCTAGGGTTTGGAGAATGTGATTACACTGAAATATTACAACATTAACTGTGTAACGTTCAGGTTTTACACGATCTAAGCTCAGAGTAAAGGAGGCATTCCGTTTACAGAAGCTGCTTGGAGAAAATGATTGAATAGAACACAAAACAGAGGACTAAGCGATTAAAAGGAAACTCTTTAAATCAACTTCCAGTATTCATTAGATAAAACTCCAGGTGAGAGACCTAATGAATCAATCCTTGCCTCTGTCATTTGTCTGCCTAAAATTAAAAGATTCTTGACCTTTTTTTAAGCCTGAACAAAGTTTACACTGAAACTATAGTATCAACTTTTTTTTCAATAGTGTCTTCAAGCTGCGATGAAGAGTCTCTAACCAAAAACATGAACCATTCTTTTTCTTTTCAGAATCTATCGGGTACGCTTTGTATTTCCAGAACTTTCTGTTTGAATTTCTGTTGGTAAACTGAGGTCTGTTATATTTCAGAACATCACTTAGAACAATCCAAGTAATGAAAGTGATACATGTACGTTGCTGGAAGTGGATAGTAAATATTTGCGACTATTGGTTATATAAAAGGCAGTGTTTTCAGGCTACCTGAGCTTTTTTAACAAGAAAACCTGATAGGGGAGTTTTTGAGGTTCTCACCAGTGTGGCAGTTTTAGTCATTCTGTGACTCGTACAAATGAGGATCTTCCAACTTGAACCTTTGTTGCAAAATTCTTAACCTTTTGTGAGTCTAAATGTAATCGGTCAAACTTGAAGCTGTGGGGATTCAGGTTTAACCCCAAGGAACTAGCAGAAGGGTAGAAAACAACGAATACTCATTAGAGTTGTGGCTGGGGGGGGAGGGGGGAAAGGAAGTAGGTTCTGGGGGCACCCCACTCAATATCACGAAAGACTGAACAAAATGGGGCTCTTTTCTCTAGAAAAATGACTGAGGAGTGACTTGATGGAGGCCTTTAAGATTAGGAAAGGGTTTGATAGGGTAGATGTAGAGAAAATGTTTCCACCTGTGGGGGAGACCAGAACTAGGGGCCATAAATATAAGATGGACACTAATAAATCCAATAGGGAATTCAAAAGAAACATCTTTACCCAGAGAGTGCTAAGAACGTGGAACTCGCTACCACAAGGAGTAGTTGAGGCAAATAGCATAGATGCATTAAACACATGAGGAAGAAAGGAATAGAAGGATATGCTGATAGGGTTAGATGAAGTAGGGTGGGAGGAGGCTCGTATGGAGCATAAAGACCATCGTGGGCCGAATGACCTATCTCTGTGCTGTACGTTCTGTGTGATGGTACCAATACTGTTTCTTAATGACAAATGACCTGGACTCAAACTCAAAGCGAAGTAGTCATATTTGGAAATGATACAAAACTGGGAGGGACAGCAGAACTGGAGGAAGCAGCTCAGAAATTACCAAATGACTTGGGCAAAATAAATGTGTGGATAGAGCAATGACATGATATTTAATGCAGACAAGTGCAAAATACAACACATATGAAGGAAAAATGAATCAACATGTATTCCATGAATGGTGCTGAAATAGGTAAGGATAGAACTGAAAGAAACCCAGTTGAATGTTGATCCACACGGCCAAAACTAGAATATAAGTCAAAGGAAGTCATAATCACTGTAGAGTGCTCTGGTGAGACCGTATCTTGAGTACTGCATCTATTTCTGGTGACCGAGACACCAGGGAGGCATTCGAGTGTTGGAACGAGTGTAGTGAAGAGCCACGAGGCTGATCCCTTATGTTGGAGATTTGAGTTGTGAGGAATCACCAGAGAAATTTGGGCTTTCAGCCTGGAGTGGAAGTGCCTGAGAGGTGATCTTGTACAAGGAAATGGGAAAGATCGGGGATCGGGCGGGAAAGTGGTGTTGAGGTTGAAGATCAGCCGTGATCTTATTGAATGGCAGAGCAGGCTCGAGAGGCCACATGGCCTACTCCTGCTCCTATTTCTTACGTTCTAAGATAAATCCGCAATGTTACTTTAAATTAAATTGCAAGAGTCTGACAAGGAGCCCACAGGACTGCTTTCGCTTGGTTCCTCTCTTACCTATCTATTTATAGCCAGAGTATCTCCAGCAATAGCTTCTCTTCCTGCTCATGCAGTTACCTTTGGAATTCTCTAGTTCTATCCATGCTTCCCCCCCCACCACCTTCATCTACACATTGCCCCTTGGTGACATCATTTGCAGATGCGGGGTCAAATTCCACGTGTACACTGACAACACCCAGACCTACCTCCCCAATCACCTCTCTCAACCACTTCACAGCTTGTGTGTTTGTCAGACTGCTTGTTCGACATCCAGTGCTGGATGAGACCCAATTTCCTACAGTTAAATATTGGTAGATGGAGCCATTGTTTTCAACCCCTGCCACAAAGTCGGCGCTCCCGCCACCGATTTTGTCCCCCTCCTTGGACACTGTCTTAGATTGAACCAGACTGTTCGCAACCTTGGCGTCCTATTTGACCCTAAGCATACCCCCTCCATCACCAAGACTGTCTACTTCTACCTCCGTAACATCGCCCGTCTCCGCCCCTTCCTCAGTCCATCTGCTGGAACTCTCCTTTGCCTTTATAGAATCAGAGAAAATTACGGCTCATTGTGTCCGTGCCGGCCGAAAAGAGCTATCCAGCTTAATCCCAATTTCCAATGATTGGTCCGTAGCCTTGTAGGTTATGGCACTTCAAGTGCACGTCCAAGTACTTTTTAAATGAGTTGAGGGTTTCTGCCTCTACCACCCTTTCAGGCAGTGAGTTCCAGACCCCCACCACACTCTGGGTAAGAAAATTTTTCCTCCGCTCCCCTCTAATCCTTCTACCAATTACTTTAAATCCATGCCCCCTGGTCACTGACCCCTTTGCTAAGGGAAATAGATCCTCCCTATCTACTCTATCTAGGCCCCTCATAATTTTATATACCTCAATTAAATCACCCCTCAGCCAAAGAAAACAACCCCAGCCTATCCAATCTTTTCTCATAGCTAAAATTCTCCAGTCCTGGCAACATCCTCATAAATCTCCTCTGTACCCTCTCGAGTGCAATCATGTCTTTCCTGTAATGTGGTGACCAGAACTGTATGCAATACTCAAGTTGCGGCCTAACTAGTGTTTTATACAGTTCTAGCATAACCTCCCTGCTCTTATATTTATGCCTTGGCTCATAAAGGAAAGTATCCTGTTTGCCTATTTAACCACCTTATATACCTGCCCTGCTCCCTTTAGGGATTGTAAACAATTTTACAACACCAAGTTATAGTCCAGCAATTTTATTTTAAATTCACAAGCTTTCGGAGATTTTCTCCTTCCTCAGGCAAATGTTTCAAGATCTCCTTGAAGCCTACGCATTTATACATATTGAACAATAATACATGGTGTTTACAGACTGCCCCTGCAACTGCCCGTTGCCAAGGCAATCACCGTGTTCAGACAGAGAGGTGTTACCTGCAGAACCTCCGAATTCACATTCAACAAAAAAACAAACAGGGAAAAAAAACAGAGAAAAAAAACACAGAGAGAGGCAGAAACATCCGGAAGGCAGAGAGAGCCAGCAAATGACCCATTATATTAAAAACAGATAACATTTGTTCGCTGGTGGGGTAACGTGTAGCGTGACATGAACCCAAGATCCCGGTTGAGGCCGTCCTCATGGGTGCGGAACTTGGCTATCAATTTCTGCTCGACGATTTTGCGTTGTCGTGTGTCTCGAAGGCCGCCTTGGAGTACGCTTACCCGAAGGTCGGTGGATGAATGTCCATGACTGCTGAAGTGTTCCCCAACTGGGAGGGAACCCTCCTGTTTGGCGATTGTTGCGCGGTGTCCGTTCATCCGTTGTCGCAGCGTCTGCATGGTCTCGCCAATGTACCATGCTCTGGGGCATCCTTTCCTGCAACGTATGAGGTAGACAACGTTGGCCGAGTCACAGGAGTATGAACCATGCACCTGGTGGGTGGTGTCATCTCGTGTGATGGTGGTATCTGTGTCGATGATCTGGCATGTCTTGCAGAGGTTACCGTGGCAGGGTTGTGTGGCGTCGTGGACGCTGTTCTCTTGAAAGCTAGGTAATTTGCTGCGAACGATGGTCTGTTTGAGGTTGGGTGGCTGTTTAAAGGCGAGTAGTGGAGGTGTGGGGATGGCCATAGCGAGGTGTTTGTCCTCATTGATGACATGTTGAAGGCTGCGGAGAACATGGCGTAGTTTCTCCGCTCCGGGGAAGTACTGGACGACAAAGGGTACTCTGTTGGTTGCGTCCCGTGTTAGTCTCCTGAGGAGGTCTATGCGATTTTTTGCTGTGGCCCGTCGGAACTGTCGATCGATGAGTCGAGCGTCATATCCCGTTCTTACTAGGGCGTCTTTCAGCGTCTGTAGGTGTCCATCGCGTTCCTCCTCGTCTGAGCAGACCCTGTGTATTCGCAGGGCCTGTCCATAGGGGATGGCCTCTTTGACGTGGTTAGGGTGGAAGCTGGAAAAGTGGAGCATCGTGAGGTTGTCCGTGGGCTTGCGGTAGAGTGAGGTGCTGAGGTGCCCGTCTTTGATGGAGATTCGTGTGTCCAAGAAAGAAACTGATTCTGAGGAGTAGTCCATGGTGAGCTTGATGGTGGGATGGAACTTGTTGATGTTATCGTGTAGTCTCTTTAGTGATTCCTTGCCGTGGGTCCATAGAAAGAAAATGTCGTCGATGTATCTGTTGTATAGTGTTGGTTGGAGGTCTTGTGCAGTGAAGAAGTCCTGCTCGAACTTGTGCATGAAAATGTTGGCGTATTGGGGTGCGAATTTGGTCCCCATGGCTGTTCCGTGTGTTTGGGTAAAGAACTGGTTATCGAAGGTGAAGACATTGTGATCCAGGATGAAGCGGATGAGTTGTAGGATGGCTTCCGGAGATTGGCTGTTGTTGGTGTTGAGTATTGATGCTGTCGCAGCGATGCCGTCATCGTGGGGGATACTGGTGTATAGTGCCGAGACGTCCATCGTGGTGAGAAGTGTTCCTGGTTCAACTGGTCCGTGGGTACTGAGTTTTTGTAGGAAGTCTGTAGTGTCACGACAGAAGCTGGGGGTTCCCTGTACGATGGGTTTCAGGATGCCCTCGATGTATCCAGAGAGGTTCTCACACAGGGTTCCGTTGCCTGATACGATGGGACGTCCGGGTGTGTTTGCACCCGGACGTCCCATGTTCACAGATCCCTTTAGGGATCTGTGAACATGCACTCCAAGGTCCCTTTGTTTCTCTTCCTATCTTAGTCTCCTCCCATTGATTGAGTATTCCCATGTCTTGTTTGCCCTCCCCAAATGCATTACCTCACACTTCTCTGGATTGAATTCCATTTGCCACTTTTCTGCCCACCTGACCAGTCCATTGATATCTTCCTGCTATCTACAGCTTTCTTCCTCACTATCAACCACACGGCCAATTTTTGAATCTTCTGCAAACTTCTTAATCATGCCCCTTACATTTAGGTCTAATTCATTTATATATACCACAAAGAGCAAGGGGCCTAGTACTGAACCCTGCGGGACCCCACTGGAAATGGTCTTCCAGTCACAAAAGCACCCGTCGACCATTACCCTTTGCTTCCTTCCACTGAGCCGATTTTGGATCCAACTTGCCACTTTCCCTTTGATCCCATGGGCTTTTACTTTTCTGACCAGTCTGCCATGAGGGAACTTGTCAAAAGCCTTGCTAAAATCCATGTACACTACATCAAACGCACTACCCACATCGACCCTCCTTGTTACCGCCTCAAAAAATTAAATCAAGTTAATCAGATGCAACCTTCTCTTAACAAATGCATGCTGACTATCCTTGATTACTCCTTGCCTTTCTAAATGACGGTTTATCCTGTCCCTCAGAATTGATTCCAATAATTTGCCCACCACTGAGGTTAGACTGACTGGTCTGTAATTACTCGGTCTATCCTTTTCTCCCTTTTTAAACAACGGTACATTAGCAGTCCTCCAATCCTCCGGCACCATGCCTGTAGCCAGAGAAGATTTGAAAATGATGGTCAGAGCCTCCGCTACATCCTCCCTTGCTTCTTTTAACAGCATTTCATCCGTGCCTGGTGATTTATCTACTTTCAAAGATGTTAAACCCCTTAATACTTCCTCCCTCGCTATGTTTATCCCATCCAATATTTCACACTCCTCCTCCTCAACTACAATCTCTGCATCGTCCCCTTCTTTTGTGAAGACAGACGCAAAGTATTCATTAAGAACCATACCCACGTCTTCCGCCTCCACACATGGATTACCTTTTTGGTCTCGAATAGGCCCTACTCTTTCCATAGTTATCCTCTTGCTCTTTATGTATTTATAAATCATCTTTGGATTTTCCTTGATTTTAACTTGTCAGTATTTTCTCATGCCCTCTCTTTGCTTTTCTAATCTTTTTAATTTCACCCCTGCACTTTCTATACTCCTCTAGGCTTTCTGCATATTGAGCTCTCGGTGTCTGACATCAGCTTCCCTTTGCCTTATCTTACCCTGTATGCTCCTTAACATCCAGGGGGTTCTAGATTTGGGAGTCCCACCCTTTTTCTTTGTGGGAACATATTTGCTGTGAACCCTCACTATCTCCCCCTTGAACGCCGACCACTGTCCTGACATTGATTTACCTTCAAGTAGCTGTTTCCAGTCCACTTTTGCTAAATCACTTCTCAGCTTAGTAAAGTTTGCCTTTCCCCAATTAAGAACTTTTACTCCTGTTCTATATTTGTCCGTTTCCATAACTATGCTAAATCTAACTGAATTATGATCACTAGCACCAAAATGCTCTCCCACTGATGCTCCTTTTACCTGCCCAGCTTCATTCCCTAAAACTAAGTCCAGAACTGCCCCCTCTCTTGTTGGGCTTGCCACGTACTGGCTAAAAAAGCTTTCCTGAATGCATTTTAAGAATTCTGCGCCCTCTTTATCTTACACTGATTCTATCCCTGTTAATATTAGGGTAGTTGAAATCCCCTACTATTACGGCCCTATTGTTTTTGCAAACTTCTCAGAAATTTGCCTACATATTTGTTCTTCTATCTCCCTCTGACTGTTCGGGGGTCTTTAGTACACTCCCAGTAGTGTGAATGCCCCTTTTTTGTTCTTTAGCTCAACCCATATGGCCTCATTTGATGACCCTTCTCGCATCATCCCTCCTCGCAGCTGTAATTGTTTCCTTTACCAATATTGCCACCCCCCCTTTTTTTTTTACCCCCTCTCTATCTTGTCTGAAAACCCTGTAACCAGGAATGTTGAGCTGCCATTCCTGCCCCTCTTTAAGCCATGTTTCAGTAATAGTTATGATGTCATACTTGTATGTGTCTATCTGTGCCCTCAGCTCGTCTGCCTTAGACACTAGACTCCTTATCTTGAGGTATATACAATTTAGCACTGCCAAGCTCCTTTGTTGTCTATTTTCTAATCTTTGTTTCCTTTGCCTTCCAAACTCGCTTACTAATTTCCTGCTTTTCATTTCCAGCTCTGCTTCTCTCCCTTCTGAATCTACGCTCAAGTTCCCATCCCCCTGCCAACTAGTTTGAACCCTCCCCAACAGCACTAGCAAAATTCCCTGCGAGGATATTGGTCCTGGCCCTGTTGAGATGCATCCTGTCCGCCTTGTACAGGTTCAACCTCCCCCAGAAACATTCCCAATGCCCCAGGAATCTAAAGCCCTCCCTCCTGCACCATCTCTCCAGCATTCATCTGCTTTATCTTCTAATTTCTATACTCACTAGCGTGTGGCACTGGGAGTAATCTGGAGAGTACTATCTTTGGGGTCTTGCTTATTAATCTCTTTCCTAGCTCCCTAATATCTTCCTGCAGGACCTCGCCCCTCTTTCTACCTATGCCATTGGTACTGATATGGACCACCTATATCATCAAGACATATCATGTTCAGACACTATGTTGTGCTCCTGGCTGACCTTCCAGCCTCCATAAGCTTCAGCTCATCCAAAAGTCCATTCATTGTATTCTATCGCACACCAAGTCCCACTCACTCATCACCCCTGTCCTCACTGACCTACATTGGCTAACAGAACACAAACCCCAAAATTTAAAATTCTCATCCTCATGTTTAAATCCCTTCATGGCCTCACCCCCCACCCCCCATCCCCGTAACCTCCTCCAGCCCTACAACTCTCAGAGAACTGTGCGTTCCTCCAACTCTGGAACATCCCCCACTCCTATTGCCCCACCAACGGCAGCCGTGCCTTCAACCATCTCGGCCGTAAACTCTGGAATTCCCATCACCTCCCTCTCCTTTAAGACTCACCTCTTTGACCAATCTTTTGGTTACCCCACCCATCAATTTTTAATCTGATTATGCTTGGTGAAGCGCCTTAGCACGATTTTCCACGTTAAATGTGCTATATAAATACAAGTTGCCGCCGCAGGTTCAAATGAGTAAATGGCAATTTTATGACTGATATGAGAGGACTGTAGGTTGATTCTGGATGGTTAAATTAAAATGGGCTGAATAACATTCTTTATCGATAATTACCTTGTGATGTTGTGATGTAGCTCTTTAATCGAGCACTACCATATTAAAACAAAAATAGCCACAACTTTTAAAAGCTGGTGATTTTAATAGGGACAAATTTATCAGGGGCCCAGACTTGATCATTACAGAATTTATAAATTGCTTCAGAGCCCTGGAACTGCCATCAAGGATTGGGAAGGATGCCAGTATGTGTTGCTATGACGAGCAGCTACTTGCAAACTGGTCTGCCACATATTTCAGCTGCGTGTGCCTCTCTTTTGTTAATACACCACTCAAAGGATGTGGGCCTCCAGTGGGTCTGCTGGTGAGTAAGAAAAATTATCGTTTCTCCTCACTGGACAGTAGAGCAGACTAGTGTTCTGTTCCTAACGATATATTGGAGAGTGATGTGCTCTGAAATTATTTTACATCTTTCCTGCACCTGAACTCAGAATGCTGCTCTTTTTAAAGAGGAGACAAGAATAAGATCTGGTGAATTTTTGTGCTCAACGTGACGAGATGGACGGTTTCCTACTTGAGGCACCCATTATCGGGATCAACGCCACAGCATCTTTACTGAAATAGAATAGGAAGAGCTTTAATTTGCAGCTGGTCAGTTGCTGTAGTTTCTACTTCAATAGATCCACTTTTCACAACAGTCGTCCATGTGGCCCAGCTGGATGAGATTGCTAATTAATGCTAAATTAGGGCCAGTTCTCCCACTCTTATTAAAGTGATGATTCTTACTGTAGTATGATTCCGGGGCACTGCATCAAAGCTAGGTAAAGGAGCTTTGGGTGATTTTTTTTTTTAACTCTTGCCTAGCCATAGGGTTCCGTGGCCAATTCTTCTACTCTTGCCCAGCAGAGATCAGCTATCATGACACAAGACAAGGGATTGACGCTGTTACCTTCTGGTCTTTGTGGCTTAGTTCTGCACCAAATAGTGTGTCTGCCCACTGAGCCATTCAAGAAGCTATTGTGACCGGGGGGATGGGGGAAGAGAGAGAGAGAGAGAGAGAGAGAGAGAGACTTACATTTATATAGCGCCTTTTGTGACCTCAAGATGTCCCAAAGCGCTTTACAGCTAATGAAGCACTTTTGAAGTGTAGTTACTGTTGTACTGTAGGCAAACACGGCAGCCAATGAGGAGAGTTTCATCTCATTGGTCTGAGCTGGATTTGAATACAAGTCCTGTGACCGAAAGGATAGTGTGTTAACCCATTCTAACACTTCTTTCCCCTTCCTCCCGCCCCCCCCCCCCCCCCAACCCCCCCAAAAAAAAACATTTCTGCCTTGCTACATGTCATGCTTTGTTCTGTTTGAATTCCAGTGCCCTCAATTATTTCGCATTAGTCAACTGAAGTGTAATTTTATTTTTGCCTTGAGGGAAGGCGAGGTGTTACACAGTCCTGTCATTGGGATAAGGGGAATGATGTACTCCCTTATTTTGGTAGAAGACAAAATCTGAGCATTATGCAGCTATAATGATTCAAGCAAAACTGTTCATGCAATCTTAATGTTCAGAGATTTAGTTTCAGGTTTGTTCAATCCCTTTCTTCTGTATATTCTCCGAACGTATTCATTTTCGCCTCCCCGATGGCTCAGTTGGTACAAATACTGCACAGTGTAGAAATGAGGCGTACAGACGAAGGACGTCTCTGGTGAGATTCCTTGGTGGCAGTCGGGGAGCAGCAACTGAACTCAGTGGCATCGGTGTGGACGGAAGGATCAGTCAGAATTGCCTCTAGTAATTGCTCCCCAGTGACTCCTGCTGGGATTTGCACTTGTCGAAGTTGGTTGAGCATGGAGTCAGGCTCATCTGTGATGTCAGACAAAGATGGGATCAGACTCACTACAATAGCCTGCCGACGCTTGCTGACTGTGCAAATAATAGGGTAATAATAGTGGGGGATTTCAACTTCCCCAATATTAACTGGGATACTCAGTGTGTAAAAGGCTTGGAGGGTACAAAATTCTTACCGTGCATCCAGGAGAGCTTTTTGAGCCAGCATGTAGAAAGTCCTACAAGAGAGGGGGCGGTACTGGACCTAATTCTAGGGAATGTGGCCGGCCAAGTGGAAGAAGTGCTAGTAGGTGAGCACTTTGGTGACAGTGACCATAATTCGGTGAGATTTAAGGTGGTCATGGAAAAGGACAGGGAGGGGCCGGAAATAAAGGTTCTAAATTGGGGGAAGGCCGATTTTAATAGGATAAGGCAGGATCTGGCCAAAATGGACTGGGATCAGCTGCTTGTAGGAAAATCTGCATCGGAGCAATGAGAGTCTTTCAGAAGGGAGATTGAGACCATACAATGGCAACATGTTCCCGTAAAGGTCAAGGGTGGTTCCAAGAACTCCAGGGAACCTTGGATGTCAGGGGATATACGAGAATGGATTAGGAAAAAAAAGGAGGGCTATTGGCAGATACAAAAGGCTAAAGACGGAGGAAGCCCTAGAGGAGTACAAAAAGTGCAGGGGGATACTTAAAAAAGAAATTAGGAGATCAAGGAGGGGCCATGAAATAACACTCGCGAGCAAAATAAAGGAAAATCCTAAGATGTTTTATAAGTATATTAAGGGTAAGAGGATGACTAGGGAAAAAATAGGGCCCATTAGGGACAAAAATGGCAATCTGTGTGTGGAGCCGGCAGATGTAGGAGGGGTTCTAAATGAATTTTTTGCATCTGTTTTCACTATGGAGAAGGACGATGTAGACATAGAAATACGGCAGGGGGACTGTGATATACTCGAACATATTAACATCGAGCGGGAGGAGGTATTGGCGGTTTTAGCAGGCCTAAAAATGGATAAATCCCCAGGCCCGGATGAAATGTATCCCAGGCTACTGTGTGAGGCAAAGGAGGAGATTGCGGGGGCTCTAACACATATATTCAGGACCTCTCTGGCCACAGGGGATGTGCCAGAGGACTGGAGAACCGCTAATGTAGTACCATTATTCAAGAAGGGGAGTAGGGAAAAACCGGGGAACTACAGGCCAGTGAGCCTAACATCAGTGGTAGGAAAATTATTGGAAAAAATTCTGAAGGACAAAATTAGTCTCCACTTGGAGAAGCAAGGATTAATCAGGGATAGTCAACATGGCTTTGTCAAGGGAAGATCATGTCTGACTAATTTGATTGAATTTTTTGAGGGTGTGACTAGGCGTGTGGATGAGGGTAACGCAGTGGATGTGGTATACATGGATTTCAGTAAGGCCTTCGATAAAGTCCCCCACAGGAGACTGGTCAAGAAGGTACGAGCCCATGGAATCCAGGGTGCCTTGGCACTTTGGATACAAAACTGGCTTAGTGGCAGAAGGCAGAGGGTGATGGTCGAAGGTTGTTTTTGTGACTGGAAGCCTGTGGCCAGTGGGGTACCACAGGGATCGGTGCTGGGTCCCTTGCTGTTTGTGGTCTACATTAATGACTTGGATATGAATGTAAATGGTATGATCAGTAAGTTCGCTGATGATACAAAAATTGGTAGGGTGGTAAATAGCGAGGAGGATAGCCTCAGTCTGCAGGACGATATAGATGGGTTGGTCAGATGGGCGGAACAGTGGCAAATGGAATTTAACCCGGAAAAGTGCGAGGTGATGCACTTTGGAGGGACTAACAAGGCAAGGGAATACACAATGAATGGGAGGACCCTAGGCAAGACAGAGGGTCAGAGGGATCTTGGTGTGCAAGTTCACAGATCCCTGAAGGCGGCGGAACAGGTAGATAAGGTGGTAAAGAAGGCATATGGGATACTTGCCTTTATTAGCCGAGGCATAGAATATAAGAGCAAGGAGGTTATGATGGAGCTGTATAAAACACTGGTTAGGCCACAGCTGGAGTACTGTGTGCAGTTCTGGTCGCCACACTACAGGAAGGATGTGATCGCTTTGGAGAGGGTGCAGAGGAGATTCACCAGGATGTTACCAGGGCTGGAGCGCTTCAGCTATGAAGAGAGACTGGGAAGATTGGGTTTGTTTTCCTTGGAGCAGAGGAGGCTGAGGGGGGACATGATTGAGGTGTACAAAATTATGAGGGGCATAGATAGGATGGATACTAAGGAGCTTTTTCCCTTCGTTGAGGGTTCTATAACAAGGGGACATAGATTCAAGGTAAAAGGCGGGAGGTTTAGAGGGGATTTGAGAAAGAACTTTTTCACCCAGAGGGTGGTTGGAGTCTGGAACTCACTGCCTGAAAGGGTTGTGGAGGCAGGAACCCTCACAACATTCAAGAAGCATTTGGATGAGCACTTGAAATGCCATAGCATACAAGGCTACGGACCAAATGCTGGAATATGGGATTAGAGTAGACTGGGCTTGATGGCCGGCGCGGACACGATGGGCCGAAGGGCCTCTATCCGTGCCGTATAACTCTATGACTCTATGACTGGCCACTTAGATGAGGTACTGGGACTGTACCGTGAGTCCATGTCTTTGGATGATGGGGAAGTTTTGAAGGGGGGGGTGTGGGAAGAGATTGTGCTTTTTTTGTTTTTCTGAAGTTGGGGTAAGGTGAGGCTGTTCTTCTCTTCCTGTGTGTGTTCAGTCCTTGTGCTTCTTAGAAGTACTTTTCACAAGCCTGAAATACTCCCAGCCTATCTTGCATTACAGAAAGTCATCTATTTTCTGTGACACCATAGAAAGTAATAAAGGTGTTACGGTTCAGGCTTTTTAAACACTGTACTCTAATGGTTGTAATAACTTCTCCTTGAGCAAGCTGCGCCTGTTAAGAGCTGGCAATATATGGATTGAATCGCCTTAGGCTAATAATTACCCTATTTAGCAGTAACACACTGCACTGCAATTTGCATAGTATTCTCACTGTCGCTTGTCAATCTGAAAGGTAGAAAATAGCACACCGAGGACCTGAGCACTACTAATCCAATTTATTTACTAATGAAGAATCTACAGTACCAAAGGAATACAGCGAGGTACAATAAAGGTATGTGACAGCTGCAGAAACTGTCAACAAGATGTATATTTTATCCTTCTCTCATCTCCGGGTGGTTCAGTCCAGCAAAACTGCTTCCCACCTTTTCTTCTGGTTTCTTGGGTGAACCGGATGGATGAGTTCTTGTCTTGTTCCTTGATAAGGGTGAGGTGAGAGTGACTGCCCTTGACATCAAGGCAGCATTTGACCGAATGTGGCACCAAGGAGCCCGAGTAAAATTGAAGTCAATGGGAATGAGGGGGAAAACTCTCCAGTGGCTGGAGTCATACCGAGCACAAAGGAAGATGGTAGTGGTTGTTGGAGGCTAATCATCTCAGCCCCAGGACATTGCTGCAGGAGTTCCTCAGGGCAGTGTCCGAGGCCCAACCATCTTCAGCTGCTTCGTCAATGACCTTCCCTCCATCCTATGTTCCTATAAGGTCAGAAATGGGGATGTTCGCTGATGATTGCACAGTGTTCAGTTCCACTCGCAACTCCTCAAATAATGAAGCAGTCCGAGCCCGCATGCAGCAAGACCTGGACAACATCCAGGCTTGGGCTCATAAGTGGCAAGTAACATTCGTGCCAGATAAGTGCCAGGCAATGACCATCTCCAACAAGAGAGAGTTGAACCACCTCCCCTTGACATTCAACGGCATTACCATTGTCGAATCCCCCACCATCAACATCCTGAGGGTCACCATTGACCAGAAACTTAACTGGACCAGCCATATAAATACTGTGGCTACAAGAGCAGGTCAGAGGCTGGGTATTCTGCAGCGAGTGACTCACCTCCTGACTCCCCAAAGCCTTTCCACCATCTATAAGGCACAAGTCAGGAGTGTGATGGAATACTCTCCACTTGCCTGGATGAGTGCAGCTCCAACAACACTCAAGAAGCTCGACACCATCCAGGACAAAGCAGCCCGCTTGATTGGCACCCCATCCACCACCGGCGCACAGTGGCTGCAGTGTGTACCATCCACAGGATGCACTGCAGCAACTCGCCAAGGCTTCTTCGACAGCACCTCCCAAACCCGTGACCTCTACCACCTAGAAGGACAAGAGCAGCAGGCACATGGGAACACCACCTGCACGTTCCCCTCCAAGTCACACACCATCCCGACTTGGAAATATGTCGCCGTTCCTTCATCGTCGCTGGGTCAAAATCCTGGAACTCCCTTCCTAACAGCACTGTGGGAGAACCTTCACCACACAGACTGCAGCGGTTCAAGAAGGCGGCTCACCACCACCTTCTCAAGGGCAATTAGGGATGGGCAATAAATGCCGGCCTTGCCAGTGACGCCCACATCCCATGAACGAATGTTTAAAAAAATAGAACGAAGCCTTGGGGTGCGTTCTCCAGTTTGAGGTAGAACATGTTGACCCGAATTTTTACTGTCTCTGAACATTCAAAGTTCTCCAGATTCAGGAACTGTCCCTCCAGATTGGAAAATTGCACATGTCACTCCGCTTTTTAAGAAAGGAGAGAGATGGAAACCGGGGAATTATAGACCAGTTAGCCTAACATCTGTTGTGGGGAAAATGCTGGAGTCTATAATTAGGGATAGGGTGATTAACTGAAAATTCTCGAGGTGTTCAATCAGAGAGAGCCAGCTTGGATTTGTGAAAGGTAGGTCGTGCCTGACAAACCTGATTGAATTTTTTGAAGAGGTGACTAAAGTAGTGGACAGGGGAATGCCTATGGATGTTATTTATATGGACTTCCAGAAGGCATTTGGTAAGGTCCCACATAAGAGACTGTTAGCTAAGATAGAAGCCCATGGAATCGAGGGAAAAGTACGGACTTGGTTAGGAATTTGGCTGAGTAAAAGACGACAGAGAGTAGGGATAATGGGTAGGTACTCACATTGGCAGGATGTGACGGGTGGAGTCCCACTGGGATCTGTCTTGGGGCCTCAATTATTCACAATATTTATTAACGACTTAGATGAAGGCATAGAAAGTCTCATATCTAAGTTTGCCGATGACACAAAGATTGGTGGCATTGTAAGCAGTGTAGATGAGAACACAAAATTACAAAGCGATATTGATAGATTAGGTGAATGGGCCAAACTGTGGCAAATGGAATGCAATGTAGACAAATGTGAGGTCATCCACTTTGGATCAAAAAAGGATAGAACAGGGTACTTTCTAAATGGTAAAAAGTTAAAAACAGTGGATGTCCAAAGGGACTTAGGGATTCATGTACATAGGTCATTGAAGTGTCATGAACAGGTGCAGAAAATAATCAACAATACTAATGGAATGCTGGCCTTTATATCTAGAGGACTGGAGTACAAGGGGGCAGAAGTTATGCTGCAGCTATACAAAACCCTGGTTCGACCGCACCTGGAGTACTGTGAGCAGTTCTGGGCACCGCACCTTCGGAAGGACATATTGGCCTTGAAGGGAGTGCAGTATAGGTTTACTGGAATGATACCCGGACTTCAAGGGTTAAGTTACGAGGAGAGATTACACAAATTGGGGTTGTATTCTCTAGAGTTTCGAAGGTTAAGGGGTGATCTGATCAAAGTTTTTAAGATATTAAGGGGAACGGATAGGGTGGATAGAGAGAAATTATTTCCACTGGTTGGGGATTCTAGGAGTAGGGGGCACAGTCTAAAAATTAGAGCCAGACCTTTCAGGAGTGAGATTAGAAAACATTTCTGCACACAAAGGGTGGTAGAAGTTTGGAACTCTCTTCCGCAAATGGCAATTGATACTAGCTCAATTGCTAAATTTAAATCTGAGATAGATAGCTTTTTGGCAACCAAAGGTAATTAAGGGATATGGGCCAAAGGCAGGTATATGGAGCTGGATCACAGATCAGCCATGATCTTATCAGATGGCGGAGCAGGCACGAGGGGCTGAATGGCCTACTCATGTTCCTATGTTGCTATGAACGTATTTTGGGCAACTGTGCCAGAACTGCTGACCATTGAAGGATTCTCATGTTTTATACTTTTTAATTTCTTTGAAGATAGAGATGTCAATCAATCCTGATCAAAGGAACAGTAACACCAGTCCTCAATGTTAAATCACTAGTGTGAAGCCCCCATGGAATGTTAATGAGAAGATAAATGTAAATTCCTGGTACTGGCTTTGACTTTGATTCACGGTAACCTATACTACATAATCTAATTCACACCTAGGTCAAGGAATTTTCTGCCTGTAAATAAATTACCTGTCTCTGAGCAGCCATTTTAAGTTGTCAAAGCAAATAGGATTCATCTTCAAACTGGGTTACCATAACTTTTAAAAGATATATATCTATAAGATGTATGTCCTTCATGGGGTGAAAATTCTAGCTTTATCACAAAAATGCTTTTTTTGATGCAAGGGAAATGGAGAAGTCTAGGAAGGGGAAGGATGAACAAAGAATTTCATGGGTCCAGGTACATAAGTCATTAAAATCTAGCTCATGATGTAATCATAAAAGCTAAAGGAATCCAGGCTTCATCACGAGGTATAGAATATAAAAGCAAGGAAATGCGTATTCAATTATACAGTGTGCGTGTAGAATCATAGAAAGGTAACAGCACGGAAGGAGGCCATTCTGCCCATCGTGTCCGCGCGGCTCTATGCTCGAACAATCCAGCTACTCCCACTCCCCCACTCTTTCCCCATAGCCCTGCAAATTTTTTCCTTTCAAGTATTTATCCAGTTCTCCTTTTGAAGGCCATGATTGAATCTGCTTCCACCACTCTCTCGGGCAGTGCATTCCAGATCCTAACCACTCGCTGTGTAAAAAAAAAACAAGTTTTTCCTCATTTCACCTTTTGGTTCTTTTGCCAATCACCTTAAATCTATGCCCACTGGTTCTTGACCCTTCAGCCAATGGGAACAATTTCTCTCTATCTACTCTGTCTGGACCCTTCATGGTTTTGTAGATATCATTCGATACCATACTCAGTGTTGGGCACCCCATCTTAGGAAGGATTTACTGGCCTTGGTGAAAGTCCAACAATGATCCACCAGAATGATGCCAGGGATGAAGGGACTGAAGTACAATGGGTAAACTTAGGTTATATCTTACCTGGAGATGAGGTTAAGGAGTGTTTAAAATAAAATAATAAAGGGAATTGATGGGATTAGATAGGTGATGACATATGTTTTACGATTGAAGCTAAACTGATTAACAAATTGAGGAAAAACTTCTTCACACAGAGGGTTGTGAGAATGTGAAGCACGGTGCCCCTGAGTTGGGTACGAGAAAAACGTAGCCATAATTTCTACTCCAAAACACTATCCAATGACCCTGACCACCCTCCCCTGTCCCATGCATGCGGATGGGCGTTTGGTGAGGTCAGGATCAGGCTTGGCTGTGATGCCCCCCTTCTCTCTTGGCCGAATAGATTGCCGACACTTGCTGTCTAGGTTTACATGTGGAGAATGGCCACTTGCTTGGGGCACCAGAGGTTTGCCAGCATCTGTGAATCTATACTCTAGTTTGAGGCAGGGTTTCAGAAGAGGAGGGCAAACCAGGAACAGGAGTTTGACATTCAACACCTTGAGCCTGTTCCACCATTCAGTTTGATCATGGGCGATCTGTATCTTAACTCCATCGACCAGCCTTGGTTCCATAACCCTTAATACCCTTGCCTAACAAAAACTATTGAAGTAACGGAAGGCAAAGGCCAATGTAACTTTATTTTTTTTAGTACAATAAAGGTATATAAAGATAGGGCTCAAGGCTAAGACCCAGACCCATATTGCAGGATGTTATGTCAGGACTTGAGAATAGGAGAACACCACCAAAGTTTAAAGGAGTAAATGTGACAGCATCCTTGGGTTTTAAAAGATTGTAGGAGGTAAGAGTGAAGAAGATGAGTTCCACAGTTTTTAGGTCCTAGGAAATAATTCGGAGTAAGAAATGTTACATTAAGTTTTGATTTTAATAGTGATGATGTAAGAGGAGGGAGAGTGGAGTAGGATGACTTATTTGGAGTTTAGAAGGAACAAGGGGAGAAAGCTCACAGTAGGAAGAGAGCACTGTCCTGAGTATTAACGATTCAGCTGAAGTGGACGGTACAGTATGTCATAAGAGTACTGGACATGGTCTGGCTTAATATCTTGAGCTATTGATGTTGATAAACTGCATCAAAAATATAACTTTGCCCCGTTACTTAGGAGAAACATCACTGAATTGGATCCTAATTGCTTTTTTTTTACACAGCAAATAAATTACCATCTTAAAATATTGGCACGGCGCCATTTGATCCTGTCTATTTGGAAAAAATAAAGCTTTTGTTGTTGTCGTCGCCTTAATGTATTCATTTACGAAAACACTGAAAGATGGGAGAACTCTTTGTAAAATATTCCTTTCCATTCACCCAGTAAGAGAAAGTGATACAATTGATTGAGATCACCCAATGGTTGATAGGATCATAGAAATGTACAGTACCAGAAAAGACCAGTGTGACCCATCTGGCTAGTCCCAGTGTCTATAAAATATCATATCCCACAGTACCTTTCACACCCCACTATCAAATTTTTTTGCAGCTACTTATCCAACTCTCTTGAATTTGCTGACATTCCAGCCCCTGGGGATCTCGATGGCTGAATGCATTGGCCTACTGAATCATACAGTTTGCTCCCTGGCCTGAACTGAGCTAGCTGATCTCAGCTGGGTAGGGGATAGGGGTTTCTCTGTACCAATGAATTACGGAGGTGAGCTAAAATCAGCCCGAGTTCCTGCTCCTGGTCCCTACCTGTTGGGCATCAGAAGCCCATTCCTGTGTTTACCCAGCATCCATACATATTGGATGGTGTACATATGTGGATGTTGGGTGAAGATGGGATTGGGCTTGTGATGTCCTGACTCTCATTGCCAGGGCTTACATGTGAAGAATTAATACTTTGGCGGGGTCCTGTACATGTGCTGACATCTGTGGAATCATCACCACAAGAAAGGGGATGAAAGGGAGACAATCGGCAGCAAAAAAAGGTCTCCTGTTTACTGGTGTTGCTTCAACCCCTCAGAAATTTTCTTGCAATTGGAGCCAACTACCTGTCATTGTCTTGATGAAATGAAATGGAAGAGTAGCAGTGATTCTCTCCTCTTTCTCCTTCACCCATATTATTGCTGGGAGTACACCAATTTATTAGATTGAAACAGATGGCATCTCAAATATTGGATGGTGTTTGTGGAAATGGTGCAGGGCTGGTGGAGCAGATGGGAGGGGGAGGGGTGACTGTCAGCATGACATTTTTACAGACAAGAAAAATTATGATGAATAGGAAGGTATAAGCTTTTACAACAACAACTTGCATTTATATAGCACCTTTACTGTAGTAAAACACCTCAGGGTGCTTCAAGAGCAAAAATTGACACCGAGCCATAGAATCATGGAAAATTTACGACCCAGAAGGAGGCCATTGTGTCCACAACAGCCGAAAATGAGCCACCCAGCCTAATCCCACTTTCCAGCACCTGGTCTGTAGCCTTGTAGGTTACGGCACTTCAGGTGCACATCCAGGTACTTTTTAAATGAGTTGAGGGTTTCTGCCTCTACCACCCTTTCAGGCAGTGAGTTCCAGACTCCTACCATCCTCTGGGTGAAAAAATATTTCCTCAGCTCCCCTCTAATCCTTCTACCAATCACTTTAAATCTATGCCCCCTGGTTATTGACCTCTCTACTAACGGAAATAGGTCCTTCAAATCCACTCCATCTAGACCCCTCATAATTTTGTACACCTCAATTAAACCACACCTCAGCCTCCTCTGTTCCAATAAGAAATACGCCAGCCTTTCCAGTCTTTCCTCATAGCTAAAATTCTCCTGTCTTGGCAACATGCTCATAAATCACCTCTGTACCCTCTAGTGCAATTACATCCTTCCTGTAATATGACCAGAACTATACACTGTACTCAAGCTGTGGCCTAACCAGTGTTTTATACAATTCCTGATGTGGAGATGCCGGTGATGGACTGGGGTTGACAATTGTAAACAATTTTACAACACCAAGTTATAGTCCAGCAATTTTATTTTAAATTCACAAGCTTTCGGAGGCTTCCTCCTTCGTCACATCGTTCACCTGACGAAGGAGGAAGCCTCCGAAAGCTTGTGAATTTAAAATAAAATTGCTGGACTATAACTTGGTGTTGTAAAATTGTTTACAATTATACAATTCCAGCATAACCTCCCTGCTCTTATATTCTATGCCTCGGCTAATAAAGGAAAGTATTCCATCTGCCTTCTTAATCATCTTATCTACCTGTCCTGCTATCCTCGGGAATCTGTGGACATGCACTCCAAGGTCCTTCACTTCCTCTACACCTTTCAGTATCCTCCCATTTATTGTGTACTCCCTTGCCTTGTTTGCCTTTCTTAAATGCATTACCTCACTCTTCTCTGGATTGAATTCAATTTGCCACTTTTCTGCCCACCTGACCAGTCCATTGATATCTTCCTGCAGTCCATCACTTGGCCAATTTTTGTATCATCTGCAAAAGTCTTAATCATGCCCCCTACATTTAAGTCCAAATCATTAATATATATGAGCAAAAAGCACGGGACCTAGTAGTGAGCCCTGCAAAACCCCAGTGGAAACAGCCTTCCAGTCACAAAATCACCCATCGACCATTTCCCTTTGCTTCCTGCCACTTAGCCAATTATGGATCCAACTTGCCACACTCCCTTGGATCCCATGGGCTTGTACCTTTTTGACCAGTCTGCCATTTGGGACCTTGTCAAAAGCCTTGCTAAAATCCATGTAGACTACATCAAATGCACTACCCTCATCGATCCTCCTTGTTACCTCCTCAAAAAATTCAATCAAGTTAGTCAGACATGTCCTTCCCTTAACAAATCCATGCTGACTGTCCTTGATTACTCCATGCCTTTCCAAGTGACGGTTTATCCTGTCCCTCAGAATTGATTCCAATAATTTGCCCACCACTGAGGTTAGACTGATTGCCATGTAATTACTCGGTCTATCCCTCGCTCCCTTTTAAACAATGTACACCGTTAGCAGTCCTCCAATCCTCTGGCACCATGCCTGTATCCAGTGAGAATTGGAAAATGATGGTCAGAGCCTCCGCTATTTCCTCCGTTGCTTCTTTTAACAGCCTGGGATACATTTCATCTGGCCCTGGTGATTTATCTACTTTCAAAGATGCTAATCCCCTTAATACTTCCTCTCACTATGTTTGTTTATCCCATCCAATATTTCACACTGCTCCCCCTTAACCACAATGTCGTCATCGTCCCTCAAAGGGCCAAAGAAGGAGATATTAGTATAGGTGACTAAAAGCTTGGATAAAGTAGTGGGATTTTTTTTTTAGGATTTAAAGATGAAATAAAACTTTAAAAAAAGTTATTTTCCATTATTTTTTCTCCAGCACCTTTACCAAATGGGACTGGGCAGGTGACCAGTTTCCGCACCTTTCCAGTGCCTGTGTGTGAGATGTTCTTAATTTGTTTAAGTGAGTGGGCAAAACTGTGGCAGATGGAGTTCAATGTGGGCAAGTGTGAGGTCGTCCATTGTGGACCTAAGCAAAACAGATCAGAGTATTTTCTAAATGGTAACAAGCTAGGAACTGTGCAGGAGCAGAGAGATTTATGGGTCCACGTACAGAAATCACTAAAAGCTTGTGGAGAGGTACAAAACATAATTTAAAAAGCTAATGGAATGTTGGTCTTTATCTCAAGAGGGTTAGAATACAAAGGGGTGGAAGTTATTTTAGTTATATAAAGCTCCCATTTAGAGTACTGCATTCAGTTCAGAGCACCGCACCTCAGGAAGGATATATTGGCCTTTGAGGGGGTGCAGTGCAGATTCACCAGAATGCTACTGGGGCTAAAAGGGTTAAATTATGAGGACAGTTTGCATAGATTAGGATTATATTCCCTTGAATATAGAAGATTAAGAGGTGATCTAATTGAGGTGTTTAAGATGATCAAAGGATTTGACAGGGTAGATAGAGAGAAACTATTTCCCCTGGTGGGAAAGTCCAGAACAAGGGGGCAAAATCTTAAAATTAGAGCTCGGAGGTTCAGGGGTTTTGTCAGAAAGCACTTCTTCACACAAAAGGGGAGTGGAAATCTGGCACTCTCTTCCCCCAAAAAGCTGTTGAGGCTGGGGGTCAATTAAAAATTTAAAAACTGAGATCGATAGATTTTTGTTAGGTCAGGGTATTTTGGGCGACAGAACCAAAACGGGTCACTGGAGTTAAAATACAGATCAGCCATGATCTAATTGAATGGTTGAACAGACTCAAGGGGCTGAATGGCCTACCCCTGTTCCTAAGTTCCTAATTTGTATAAAAAAAGCATTGAAAATCTCTGCTGGGCTTTTATTCAAAGCTAGTGGATCTCCCATGGCATTGCTCATGGGGGAGGCCAAGGATGTGTTTTGTTAAAAGGAAGTGGAGGGACATTTTTTTTTGGCAAAGGCAGCACATCTGGAGACATGAAATGCTTAAAAATAGAGGTTGGACTGGTGAAGTCATAAACACTGTTTTTGCTCTTGTGGGACTTGAGCTCCAATCCAACCCAACTAATGGAATGAAAGCTCGCCGCTCTCTTTACAAGCTATAATGATCCTGTGCAAACCGATTCACGTTAAGAATCAATGAGAGATTTACGGTTATCTCATTAGCGCCTCATTAAGTCTCAGGAATGGCTCATAGTGGCAGCCGTTTTCTGCAAAGTAAGATTCCGCAAACAACAATGAGATGATTGACCAGTTAATCTGTTTTTGGTGATGGTGGTTGCATGGAGGGATGTTGCCTAGGATACTGAGAGAATTCATTGCTCTTCTTTGAATAATACTGTGGAACCTTTAATTTACACCTGAACCATTGGAACAGGCAGGTCAAGACTTGGGCACTGCCTCCAGTACTTGAATGCCTCCTTTTTTATTTCTTGCCGACCAGAACCAGCAGTCTGAACAGAGCACAATAAAATTTGACCACAACTTCCTATGACTTTTATTCCACCAATTTTGCTGTGCAGATCATCATACTGCCTGTCTGTCTGTCTCTCTCTTCTCACCTGCACTCGGATACTTTAAAACTTTCTAGTATATCCTTGTTTCTCCAAATTGTCTTGTTTTGCAAGTTATGATTTTTGACTTGCAAGCCAAAAATTCATGATGACTGCACTGCTTTAAAGTCCCCTATTTGCAACATGTTTGTTGAAGGTTCATCCTCTTCCTCCAGTTAATGGGAAAAGTTTAATTAATCAAAGCAACAAAAATGAATCTTTACTTAAAAAGTCGCTGGGTTAGTTATTACTATGTGTGTGTGTGTGTGTGTGTGTGTGTGTGTGTGTGTCAAATTTTTACGATAAGGTAAAGCTTGCATTTTGTTGAGCAGGCCTTTTGAGAGTTTTGATTTATGCTTGCAGAAATGTTTTAGGCGAGAAAGGACACAGTTCTCTGGTCCTCCCCTTCTAAGAACATAAGAAAAAGGAGCGGGAATAGGCCATACGGCCCCTTGAGCTTGCTCCGCCATTCAATAAGATCATGGCTGATCTTTGACCTCAACTCCACTTTCCCACCCGATCCTCATATCCCACGATTCCCCTAGAGTCCAAAAATATATCCATCTCAGCCTTGAATATATTCAATGACTCAGCATCCATGGCCCCCTGGAGTAGAGAATTCCAAAGATTCACAACCCTCTGCATGAAGAAATTCCTCCTCATCTCAGTCTTGAATGGCCGACTCCTTATCCTGCGACTATGCCCCCTAGTTCTAGACTCTCTAGCCAGGGGAAACAATCTCTCAGCATCTACCCTGTCAAGCCCCCTCATAATCTTATGTTTCAATGAGATCACCTCTCATTCTTCTAAACTCCACAGAGTATTCTACTCAACCTCTCCTCATAGGACAATCCTCTCATCCCAGAAATTATCATGTTGACTCTGCCTAATCATATTATGATTTTCTAAGTGCCCTGTTACCACTTCCTTAATGGATTCCAGCATTTTCCTGATGACTGATGTCAGGCTAACTGGCCTGTAGTTCCCTGTTTTCTCTTTTCCCTCCCTTCTTGAATAGCAGGGTAACATTTGCTACCTTCCAGCCACTGGGACCGTTCCAGAATCTGGAGAATTTTGGAAGATCATAACCAATGCGTCCACTATCTCTGCAGCCACCTCTTTTAGAACCCGAGGATGTAGGCCATCAGGTCCAGGGGATTTGTCGGCTTTTAGTCCCATTAGTTTGTCCAGTACTTTTTCTCTACTGATATTAATTGTTTTAAGTTCCTCACTCTCATTAGCCCCTTGGTTCCCCACTATTTTTGGTATGCTTTTTGTGTCTTCTACTGTGAAGGTAGATACAAAATATTTGTTTAACGCATCTGCCGTGTCCTGATTCCCCATTATAATTTCTCCTGTCTAGCCTCTAAGGGACCAATGTTTACTTTTGCTACTCTCTCTTCCTTTTTACATACTTGTAGAAGTTCTTACAATCTGTTTTTATATTACATGCTAGTTTACTTTCATATTCTATTTTCTCCCATTTAAATCAATTTTTTGGTAGTCCTTTGTTGGTTTCTAAACTCTCCCAATCCCCAGGCTTATTACTCTTCTCCAGGTTATCAACCATTCTCAGGCTGTTTTCTTTGGCAGGCAACCTGCATCGCAACCATTGTAGCATTGCTGCTGAGCACTCAATATCAACCTTCGCCTGTGTATTTATTTTTCTCTTCTCCCTCCATCCTTTTGAGGATTGGTCTGTCCTCTGGCTTAAAATTAGGAACTGATTGTGCGGGTGAATGATACAGGCACAAACCCGTGGTGTATCACTGCTATGTTTTTCTGCTGCTGGATATTTCTGCCGCTGTGCTGAGGTTTCCTGGCTTCCTTACTTCAGCCATTGCGGTTGGTTAAAATGAACTAACAGAGGGAGAGAAAGATCGATCTGCAGATCAGATTTTCTCCATGATGGAAGTCTAGTGTTTATGTTGAATGCTGGAAACGATATTCTATTCTCTTAGAGTTTGAATATCTGAAGCTCGTTGATTGGAACATCAAGCAGATTGTTCTTGTATTTTTTCGCCGCCCCCTTTTTTCACTTTTCCCAATTTGTAGATCCTGGGGCTAAAGAGGAGTTGCCCAAATTCAGTCTACGGGCACAATCTAGGTTATGGATTTTCCTCTGGGTGATAAGCTGCTGAGATTTTTTTTATTCGTTCATGGGATGTGGGCGTTGCTGGTAAGGCTAGCGTTTTATTGCCCATCCCTAATTGCCCTTGAGAAGTGGTGGTGAACTGCCACCTTGAACTGCTGCAGTCCGTGTGGTGAAGGTTCTCCCACAGTGCTGTTAGGAAGGGAGTTCCAGGATTTTGACCCAGCGACGATGAAGGAACGGCGGTACATTTCCTAGTCGGGATGATGTGTGATTTGGAGGGGAACGTGAAGGTGGTGGTGTTCCCATGTGCCTGTTGCCCTTGTCCTTCTAAGTGTAGAGGTCACGGGTTTGGGAGGTGCTGTCAAAGAAGCATTGGTGAGTTGCTGCAGTGCATCCTGTAGATGGTACATATTGCAGCCACAGTGCGCCAGTGGTGAAGGGAGTGAATGTTTAGGGTGGTGGGTGGTGGATGGTGTACCAATCAAGCGGGCTGCTTTGCCCTGGATGGTGTTGAGCTTCTTGAGTGTTGCTGGAGCTGCACTCATCCAGGCAAGTGGAGATTATTCTTGTACTGCTGTGCATTAACTTTTCTCACCTGCTGAAAATCTGTGCCGATCCAGTGCTTTAGCAGTGACCAGCCTGAGAACTGATAAATGTGTTGTATTTTCTTCTCTATTCCCTCACCACCTGCTCCTGAATCCATGCTATCTGTAGTCAGAAGGGTCTGTTGGTGAGGCTACTGCCATTTGTACAGGTGCAGAAAGATGTGCCTGCGCACTGTGATATGTACCTCATCCACCTGTCAGTGAATGGTTTTCCCACCATCTTGCTGACGTAACTTGATCTCGAATGTCGGTGTCATTTAAACCTGTGGTTTGAGCTTCAATATGCTGAGGCCGAAAACATCCATGCCACTTAGACCGCACAACAGATGTGTGAGAATAATTGCTCCCAAATAACAAATATGACTTTAAATGAATTATGAATATGCGATCCTGTACAACCCCAGTTTGTGCAATGTCGCCGTACGAAGTTGTGATTTTTGATGGTCTGGCCAAACGTTCCTTGGTGTTGGGACAGGTCCACACAGACCACGAGTGTCAAAAAGGCATTCATCGTTGGCCTGTGTGGGTGAGCTGAAGAGGTCAGCCTGTCGTGGCCAGGCACGGAATGGAGAACTAGTCCTTCACGTCATTGGTGGCTAGAATTTACATTTACTGTGTTGGCACTCAACATTTGGAGACACTCGAGAAAACTTCATCTTAAGGGAAGTCTTGATGCCCCCAATGGGGCTGGCTTTGCTTTGTTTATTTTACAGGATTGTCTCCATGGCTCCTGCTGTTGGAGTCAAACTTGTAAAGTAAATAAGGCATTAGAGTGATGTATAATACTTTCAATGATTAGAAAGTTTACGCTGTGACCACTAGCCCTTCTGCTTGTGTCAGCCATGGCTCAGTGGGAGCACTCGCACCTCTGAGTCAGAAGGTCATTTGTTCAAGACCCACTTGTGCATATATCCAGGCTGACTCTTCAATGCAGTACTGAGGGAGTGTCGTGTCGTTAGAGGTGCCGTCTTTTGGATGAGACGTTAAACCAACACCTCATCTGTCCTCTCAGTTGGATGGAAAAGGTCCCATGGTACTCCTTTTGAAAAAGCAGGAGAATTTTCCAGGTGTTCTGGCTAATATCTATACCTCAACCAACATCACTAAAACAGATTATCTGGTTATTTAGCTCATTGCTGCCAGTGGGACCTTAAGAACATAAGAAATAGGAGCAGGAGTAGGTCATACGGCCTCACGAGCCTGCTCCACCATTCAATCAGATCATGGCTGATCTTCGACCTCAACTGCACTTTCCTGCCCGATCCCCATACACCCTTGATTCCAAAAATCTATCTATCTCAGCCTTGAATATATTCAATGACTCAGCATCCACAGCCGTCTGGGGTAGAGAATTCCAAAGATTCACAACCCTCTGCTTGAAGAAATTCCTCCTCATCTCAGTCTTGAATGGCCGACCCCTTATCCTGCGACTGTGTCTCCTGGTTATCATCGAATCATAGAAAATTTATGGCACAGACGGAGGCCTTTCAACCCATCGTGTCCGTGCAGGCCGAAAATGAGCCGCCCAGCCTAATCCCACTTTCCAGCACTTGGTCCATAGCCTTGTAGGTCACGGCACTTCAGGTGCACATCCAGGTACTTCTTAAAATGAGTTGAGGGTTTCTGCCTCTACCACCCTTTCAGGCAGTGAGTTTCAGACCCCCACCACCCTCTGGGTGAAAATATTTTTCCTCCGCTCCCCTCTAATCCTTCTACCAATCACTTTAAATCTATGCCCCTGGTTATTGACCTCTCCGCTAAGGGAAAAACGTCCTCCCTATCCACTCTATCTAGGCCCCTCATAATTTTGTTCACCTCAATTAAATAACCCCTCAGCCTCCTCTGTTCCAAAGAGAACAAACCCAGCCTATCCAATCTTTCCTCATAGCTAAAATTCTCCAGTTCTGGCAACATCCTCGTCAATCCCCTCTACCTTCTCGAGTGCAATTACGTCCTTCCTGTAATGTGACCAGAACTGTACTCAGTACTCAAGCTGTGGCCTAAACAGTATTTTATACAGTTCTAGCATAACCTCCCTGCTCTTATATTCTATGCCTCGGCTAAGAAAGTGAAGCATTCCATATGCCTTCTTAACTACTTTATCGACCTGTCCTGCTACCTTCATGGATCTGTGGACATGCACTCCAAGCTCCCTCAGTTCCTCTACACCTCTCAGTACCCTCCCATTTATTGTGTACTCCCTTGCCTTGTTTGCCTTCCCCAAATGCACTAGCTCACACTTCTCTGGATTGAATTCCATTTGCCACTTTTTTGCCCACCTGACCAGTCCATTGATATCTTCCTGCAGTCCACAGCTTTCCTCCTCATTATCAACCACATGGCCAAGTTTTGTATCATCTGCAAACTTATTAATCATGTCCCCTACATTTAAGTCCAAATCATTAATATATATCACATTAAGCAATAGATCTAATAGTGAGCCCTGCGGAACCCCACTGGGAACAGCCTTCCAGTCACAAAAACACCCGTCGACCACTACCCTTTGCTTCCTGCCACTCAGCCAATTTTGGATCCAACTTGCTACATTCCCTTGGATCCCATGGGCTTGTACTTTTTTGACCAGTCTGCCATGTGGGACCTTGTTAAAAGCCTTGCAAAAATCCATGTAGACTACATCAAATGCCCTACCCTCGTTGACCCTCCTTGTTACCACCTCAAAAAATTCAATCAAGTTAGTTAGACATGACCTTCCCTTAACAAATCCATGCTGACTGTCCTTGATTACTCCGTGCCTTTCCAAGTGACGGTTTATCCTGTCCCTCAGAATTGATTCCAATAATTTGCCCACCACCGAGGTTAGACTGACTGGCCTGTAATTACTCGGTCTATCCCTCGCTCCCTTTTTAAATAATGGTACAATGTTAGCAGTTCTCCAATCCTCCGGCACCATGCCTGTATCCAGTGACGATTGGAAAATGATGGTCAGAGCCTCTGCTATTTCCTTCCTTGCTTCTTTTAACAGCCTGGGATGCATTTCATCCGGCCCTGGTGATTTATCCACTTTCAAAGATGCTAATCCCCTTAATACTTCCTCCCTCACGATGTTTATCCCATCCAATATTTCACACTCCTCCTCTTTAACTACAATCTCTGCATCGTCCCTCTCTTTTGTGAAGACAGATGCAAAGTATTCATTAAGAACCATACCAGTATTTTCCGCCTATTAGTTGTCCTCTTGGTCTTAATGTATTTATAAAACATGTTTGGGTTTTCCTTGATTTTACTTGCCAATATTTTTTCATGCTTTCTCTTTGCTTTCCTAATTTTCCTTTTTTAATTTCACACCTGCACTTTTTATACTCCTCTAGGCTTTCTGTAGTATTGAGTTCTTGGTGTCTGACATAAGCTTTCCTTTTCTCCCTTATCTTACCCTGCATGCTCCTTGACATCCAGGGGGCTTTAGATTTGGCAGCCCCACCCTTTTTTCTTTGTGGGGACATGTTTACTCTGGACCCCTTGAATCTTCCCCTTGAATGCCTCCCACGGCTCTGACATTGATTTACCTTCAAGTAGCTGTTTCCAGTCCACTTTTACTAAATCATTTCTTCGCGAAGTAAAATTAGCCTTTCCCCAATTGAGAACTTTAACTCCTGTTCTACCTTTGTCCTTTTCCATAACTATGCTAAAACTAACTGAATTATGATCACGACCACCAAAATGCTCTCCGCTGATACTCCTTCCACCTACCCAGCCTCATTTCCAATACTAAACCAAAACTGCCTCCTCTCTTGTTGGGCATACTGGCTAAAAAAAGGTTCTCCTGAATGCAATTTAAGAATTTTACACCCTCTATATCTTTTACACTGATTGTATCCCACTTAATATTAGGGTAGTTGAAATCCCCAACTGATTTTGCACTTCTCAGTAATTTGCCTACATATTTGCTCTTCTATCTCCCTCTGTTTAGGGGTCTATAGTACACCCCCAGTTGTGTGGCTGCCCCTTTTTTTGTTCCTTAGCTCAACCCATATGGCCTCATTTGATGATCCTTCTAACATATCATCCCTCCTCACAGCTGTAATTCTTTCTTTAGACTCTCTCTAGCCAGGGGAAACAATCTCTCAGCATCTAAACTGTCAAACCCCCTCATAATTTTTCATGTTTCAATGAGATCACCTCTTCTAAACTCCAGAGGGTAAAGGCCCATTCTACTCAACCTTGCTGTGTTTTCCCCAGATTGTTTTTTTTTTCTTTCCCTCCTTCCTCTCTTTCTTTCTTTCACTCTCTATGATTCTATAGGCCATTGGGACTAGCTTAGTGGTATAAACTGGGCGACATGGACATGTTGGGCCGAAGGGCCTGTTTCCATGTTGTAAACTTCTATGATTCTACTCTCTCTCTCTCTCTCTCTCTCCTTTAATGTAAGAACATAAGAAATAGGAGCAGGCATAGGCCATCCGGCCCCTCAAGCCTGCTGCACCATTCAACAAGATCATGGCTGATCTTCTACCTGAACGCCATTTTCCTGCACCATCCCCATATTCCTTGATGCCTTTAGTATGTAGAAATCTATCGATCTCTGTTTTGAATGTACTCAATGACTGAGTCTCCACATCTTAGTCCTAAATGGCCTACCCTTTATTCTGAGACTGTGACCCCTGGTTCTAGATTCCCCAGCCAGGGGAAACATCCTGCTTGCATCTAACCTGTCGAGCCCTGTAAAAATTTTGTATGTTTCAATGAGATCACCTCTCATTCTTCTAAACTCCAGAGAATACAGGCCTAGTCTATTCAATCTCTCCTCATACGACAATCCCACCACCCCAGGAATCAGTCTGGTGAACCTTCATTGCACTCCCTCTAGGGCAAGAATAAGTAAGGCGTCCAAAATTGTACACAATATTCCAGGTGCGTTCTCACCAAGGCCCTATATAATTGCAGTAAGACATCTTTACTCCTGTACTCAAATCCTCTTGTAATAAAGGCCAACATACCATTTGTCTTCCTAATTGCTTGCTGCACCTGCATGTTTGCTTTCAGTGACTCTTGTACAAGGACACCCAGGTCCCTTTGAACACCAACATTTCTCAATCTCTCACCATTTTAAAAATACTCTGCATTTCTGTTTTTTCCCAACCAAAGTGGATAACTTCACATTTTTCCACATTATATTCCATTTGCCATGTTCTTGCCCACTCACTTAGCCTGTCTATATCCCCTTGAAGCCTGTTTGCACCCTCCTCACAACTCACATTCCCACCTAGTTTTGTGTTATCAGCAAACTTGGAAATATTACATTTGGTCCCCTCATCCAAATCATTGATATAGATTGTGAATAGCTGGGGCCCAAGCACCGATCCCTGCGGTACCCCACTAGTCACGGTCTGCCAACCTGAAAAAGATCTGTTTATTCCTACTGTCTGTTAACCAATTCTCAATCCATGCCAGTATACTCCCCCCAATTCCCTGTGCTCTAATTTTGTTCACCAACCTCCTGTGTGGGATCTTATCGAAAGCCTTCTGAAAATCCAAATACACCACATCCACTGATTCCCCCTTATCAATTCTACTAGTTACATCCTCAAAGAACTCCAATAGGTTTGTCAAACATGATTTCCCTTTCATAAATCCATGTTGACTCTGCTAAATCCTATTATTATTTTCTAAGTGTCCTGTTATCACCTCCTTTGAAGTAGATTCTAACATTTTCCCTACTACGGATGTCAGGCTAACAGGTCTGTAGTTCCCTGTTTTCTCTCTCCCTCCTTTCTTAAATAGTAGGGTTATATTTGCTACCCTCCAATCTGCAGGAACCGTTCCAGAATCTATAGAATTTTGGAAGATGACAACCAATGCACCCACTATCTCCATAGCCACCTCTTTCAAAACCCCGGGTGTGGATCATCAGGTCCTTGGGTTTATCGACTTTCAGTCCCATTAATTTCTCTAGTACTATTTTTTTTTATGAATGCTAATTTTCTTCAGTTCCTCATTCTCGCCAGACCCTTGGTTCTCCAGTATTTCTGGTAGATTTTTTTTTCTTCTTCCGTGAAGACAGAGACAAAGTATTTGTTTAATTTCTCTGCCATTTTCTTATTCCCCATTATAAATTCTCCCGTCTCTGTCTGTAAGGGAACCTATATTTGCCTTCGCCAGTCATTTCCTTTTTACATACCTAAAGAAGCTTTTTCTCTCTCTCTCTCTCTCTCTCTCTTTTCTTGCTCTCTTTCCTCTCTATAGAAATAGGAGGATAGAGCAGATGAATGTGTAGCTGGAGAGATGGTGCAGGAGGGAGGGCTTTAGATTTCTGGGGACATTGGGACCTGTATAGGCCGGATGGGTTGCACCCCAACGGAGCTAGAACCAATGTCCTGGCGGGGAGGTCCATTAGTGCTGTGGGGGGGGGTGGGTGTTTGAACTAATTTGGCGGGGGATGGGAACCAGATGTAGCATTGGAAAGGAGAAACAAGGTGCACAATGGATTGGGAGAGAAAGATAGCATTAGAATAAGAAATAATATGGTATTAGGTGGGATCAGACTAAGAGAGAGTACAAGAAAGTCTAAGACTGGTTTGCAGTGCATGTGTGTAAACACACAAAGCGTTTTAAACAAGGTTGGTGAGCTGCAGGCACAAATAGCCACATGGGAATACGATGTCGTGGCGATAATGGAAACCTGGCTTAAAAAAGGGCAGGATTGGGTACTAAATATTCCTGGATACAAGGTGTTCAGGAAAGAGAGGAGGCGTGGTGGGGGGTGGCAATATTGATTAAGGAGAATATTGCAGTGCTGGAGAGAGAGGATGTCCTGGAGGGGTCAAGGACAGAATCTATTTGGTTAGAGTTAAGAAACAATAGAGGTGCCATTACACTACTGGGTGTATTCTATAGGCCACCAACTAGTGGGAAGGATGTAGAGGTGAAAATTTGCAGGGAAAATTACAGAGAGGTGCAAAAGCCAAAGAGTTGTGATAACGGGGGACTTCAACTATCCTAATATAGACTGGGATGGTAATAATATAAAGGGCAAAGAGGGGGAGGAATTTTTGTAATGTGTTCAGGAGAACTTTCTTGACCAGTACGTTTCCAGCCCAAAGAGGAAGGAGGCATTGCTGGATTTGTTTCTGGGGAATGCGACTGGCCAAGTGGAGCAAGTGTCTGTGGGGGAGCATTTAGGGAACAGCGATCATAGTATCATAAGATTTAAAATAGCTTTGGAAAAGGACACGGACCACTCTAAATACTCAATTGGATGAGGGCCAATTTCAGTGGGATGAGAACAGATCTGGTCCAGGTAAATTGGAATCAAAGATTGGCAGGCAAAACAGTAATTGAACAGTGGGTGGCCTTTAAAGAGGAGACGGTTCGGGTACAGTCTAGGTACATTCCCACGAGAGACAAATGTAGGGCAACTAAAGCCAGAGTTCCCTGGATGACAAAAGAGATAGAGAGTAAGATGAAGCAGAAAAAAGGGCGTATGACAGTTTTCCGGTTGATAACACAAGTGAGAACCAGGCTGAATATAGAAAGTTCAGAGAAGTGAAAAAGGAAATAAAAGGAGCAATGAGAGAGTGTGAGAATCTACTGGCGGCCAACATAAAAGGGAATCCAAAAGTCTTCTATAGGCATGTAAACGGGTAGTAAGGGGAGGGGTGGGGCCGATTGGGGCCCATAAAGGAGATCTGTTGATGGAGGCAGAGGGCATGGCTGAGGTACTAAATGAGTACTTTGCATCTGTCTTCACCAAGGAAGAAGATGCTGCCAGAATCTCAGTAAAGGAAGATGTAAGTGAGATACTGGAATTGCTAAAAAATGATGGCGGTACTAGAAAGGCTAGATGTACTTAAAGTAGGTAAATTACCCGGTCTGGATGGGATGCATCCTCGGTCGCTGAGGGATGCAAGGGTGGAAATTGCGGAGGTTCTGGCCATAATCTTCCAAACATCCTTAGATAAGGGATTGGTGCCAGATGACTGGAGAATTGCAAATGTTGCACCCTTCTTCAATAAACCCAGCAACTACAGGCCAGCCAGTTTAACCACGGTGGTGGGGAAGCTTTTAAGAAATGATAATCCGGGACAGAATTAGCATTCAATTGGACAAGTGTAGATTGATTAGGGAAAGCTAGCACGGATTTGTTAAAGGCAAACCTTGTTTAACTAACTTGATAGAGTTTTTTGATGAGGTAGGGTAGATGAGGGCAATGCAATTGATGTGGTGTACATGGACTTTCAAAGGGCATTTAATGAAGTGCCACATGGTAGGAAGTCATCAAGATTGTGGCCCATGGAATAAAGAGGGCAGTAGCAACATGGATACAGAATTGGCTAAGGGACAGGAAACAGAGAGTAGTGGTGAATGGTTGTTTTTTGCACTGGAGGGAGGTGTACAGTGGTGTTCCCCAGGGGTTGGTGCTGGGACCACTGCTTTTCTTGATATATATTAACAACTTGGACTTGGGTGTACAGGGCACAATTTCCAAATTTGCAGATGACACAAAACTTGGAAGGGTAGTAAACAGTGAGGATAGTGGTAGACTTCAAGGGGATATAGACAGGTTGGTGGAATGGGCGGACACGTGGCAGATGAAATTTAACGCAGAAAATGTGAGGTGATGCATTTCAGTAGGAGGAACGAGGAGCAGCAATATAAACTAGAGGGCACAATTCTAAAAGGTGTGCAGGAACAGAGAGGACTGGGGGGTATATGTACACAAATCATTAAAGGTGGCTGGGCAGGTTGAGAAAGCGGTTTTAAAAAAAGCATATGGGATCATGGGCTTTATAAATAGAGGCATAGAGTACAAAAGCAAGGATGTCATGATGAACCTTTATAAAACACTGGTTTGGCCACAACTGGAGTATTGTTTCCAGTTCTGGGCACCGCATTTTAGGAAAGATGTAAAGGCGTTAGAGAGGGTGCAGAGGAGATTTACTGGAATGATTCCAGGGATGAGGGACTTCAATTACGTGGATAGTATGGAGAAGCCGGAGTTGTTCTCCTTGGAACAGAGAAGGTTGAGAGGAGATTTGACAGAGGTGTTCAAAATCATGAAGGGTCTAGACAAAGTAGATAGAGAGAAAGTGTTCCCATTGGTGCAAGGGTCAAGAACCAGAGGGCATAGATTTAAGGTGATTGGCAAAAGAACTCAAGGTGACATGAGGAAAAGCTTTTTTACACCGCGAGTGGTTAAGATCTGGAATGCACTGCCTGAGGGGGTGTTGGAGGCAGATTCAATCATGGCCTTCAAAAGGGAACTGGATAAGTACTTGAAAGGAAAAAATTTGCAGGGCTGCGGGGATAGGGTGGGACTAGCTGGATTGCTCGTGCATAGAGCCGGCGTCGACTCGATCGGCCGAATGTACTCCTTCCGTGCTGTAACCTTTCTATGTTTCTTTCTATGATTTTCTCGCTCTCACTCTTTTTCTCTCTCACTCTTTTTTCGCGCTTGCTCTCGCTCTTTCTCTTCCTTCTGTCTCCCTCCTCTCTCACATAGAAAATAGGAGCAGGAGTAGGCCATTCGGCCCTTCGAGCCTGCTCCGCCATTCAATATAATCATGGGTGATCCTCTATCTCCATACCATATTTCTGTTCTCTCCCCATACCTCTTGATGCCTTTTGTGTCCAGAAATCTATCTAGCTCCTTCTTAAATATATTCGGTGACTTGGCCTCCACAGCCTTCTGTGGTAGAGAATTCCACAGGTTCACCATCCTCTGAGTGAAGAAATTTCTCCTCATCTCAGTCCTAAATGTCCTACCCCGTATCCTGAGACTGTGACCCCTCGTTCTGGACCCCCCCCAGCCAGGGGAAACACCCTCCCTGCATCCAGTCTGTCTAACCCTGTCAGAATTTTATATGTTTCAATGAGATCCCCTCTCATTCTTCTAAACCCGAGTCGACCCAATCTCTCCTCATATGACTGTCCTGCTATCCCAGGCATCAGTCTGGTGAACCTGTGCTGCACTCCCTCTATGGCAAGTATATCCTTTCTTGGGTAAGGAGACCAAAACTGCATGCAATACTCCAGGTGTGGTCTCACCAAGCCCCTGTATAACTGCAATAGGACATCCTTGCTGCTGTACTCAAATCCTCTTGCAATGAAGGCCAACATACCATTTGCCTTCCTAACTGTTTGCTGCACCTGCATGTTTGCTTTCAGTGACTGGTGTACAAGGACACCCAGGTCCCTGTGTACGTTGACATTTCCCAATCTATCACCATTTAAATAATACTCTGCCTTTCTGTTTTTCCTTCTGAAGTGGATAACTTCACATTTATCCACATTATATTGCATCTGCCATGTATCTGCCCACTCACTCAACTTGTCCAAATCGCCTTGAAGCCTCTTTGCATCCTCCTCACAACTCACAATCCCACCTAGTTTTGTGTCGTCAGCAAACTTGGAAATATTACATTTGGTTCCCTCATCCAAATCATTGATATATGTTGTGAAAGCTGGGGCCCAAGCACTGATCCCTGCGGTACCCCACTAACCACTGCCTGCCACCCCGAAAAAGACCCATTTATTCCTACTCTTTGTTTCCTGTCTGTTAACCAATTTTCGATCCATGCCAGTATATTGCCCCCAATCCCATGTGCTTTAATCTTGCACACTAACCTCTTATGTGGGAATTTATCAAAGACCTTCTGAAAATGCAAGTAAACCACATCCACTGGTTCTCCCTTATCTATTTTACCAGTTACATCCTCAAAAAACTCTAGTAGGTTTGTGAAACATGATTTCCCTTTCATAAACCCATGTTGACTTTGTCTGATCCCGTTGATATTTTCTAAGTGTCCTGTTATCACAGCCTTTATAATGGACTCTAGCATTTTCCCTACTACTGATGTTAGGCTAACTGGTCTGTAGTTCCCTGTTTTCTCTTTCCCTCCTTTTTTAAATAGTGGGGTTACATTTGCCACCTTCCAATCTGCAGGAACTGTTCCATAATCTATAGAATTTTCCCCCACCTTCTTTCTCATCTTTAGTTAGTTGATTTTAACCATGGAAGTGACAAATGAGACCATTGGCAGTATAATTGGGCCCTAGTCTAGGGAGCTGTTAGCTGATGTCACCCATAGCTAGTCCTATTGAAATTGTGTAATGGCGTGAAAAATTATACATTTAGGGCACTTATTGTAGGTATGAGGCATTTGCAAGTTGTTGAAATTCCCATGTGTTGTGCCACAGAGAGGTAATAAGTGAGTTTTTATTTAATAGTTCACCACGTGCGCAGTGAGTTATTGATCTCATCTCTTGGGCATCCAGGCACCTCCTCTTGAACTGAAGATTTTTTTTTAACTGAGAAACCTAGGTGAACATGCAACAGTCGTCGAACAGGACTGCACCAAGTTGTGGAGATTAGACTTGGGTTTTAAAAGACTAGATTTAGGGTGGAAAGGAAGACTGAAGGGTGATTAATTGCCGTTTTGGGATCCAGGAAAGAATGAGTTAGAGTAAAAGATTGTGTTATAAGATTTCAACAGTTTGAGGATGCAGTGATGAAAGAGACTCTGTTCACATACTTGCAGTTTAGGAGATTAAAAAAAATGTCAGCTTGACTCAGTTGGTAGCACAATCATTTCTGATTTAGAAGGTTGCGTATTCAAGCTCAGCTCCAGACCTTGAGGATATAATCTAGGCTGACAAACTGGTGCAGTACTGAGGGATTGCTGGTGATTGACAAGCGTTTTAGTCACATTTCTTGTACAAAAAGAGTCCATACATTTTTACAGTCCGGTATTTGCTGGAGACTTGTACAGAAAGAACGTGCACTTATGTGGCGCCTTTCAAGACCTCCGAGTGCCCCAAAGCGTTTTACAGCTAATGAAGTACTTTTGAAATGTCGTCACTGTTGTAATGTAGGAAACGCGGCAGCCAAAATTGCAGACAGCAAGATCCCACAAATACCGATGAGATAATGACCAGATAATCTGTTTGTGATGTTAGTTGAGGAACAAATATTGGTCAGGACACCGAGAGAGCTCCCCTGCTCTTTGTAATAGTGCCGTGGAATCTTTTATGTCCACCTGAGAGGGCAGACGTGGTTTAAGCTCTCATCCGAAAGTCAGCACTCCTGACAGTGCAGCACTCCCTCAGTCTCAGCCTAGTTTGTGTGCTGAAGTCTCTGGAGTCAGGCTACGGTTGACATCTTGCAATGGCACATCTATGTCGTAGGGCCCGTTTTATGGCGCAAAAGTCCCAGAAAATTACGGGGAAGTGACTTACACCGCTACTTATGCCACACCATAATTTCCTGGAACCTTTGCACTGCTCCACTATTTCTCTCTACCAAAAACAGCTTATTTTCATAGCTCCACCCCCTTTAAAATCAGTGGTGATTGCGACTTTCCTGAAGTAATGCCACTGTGATCGCTGCTGCCACATAAACCATCAAAGAATGGCACTGGCAGGCTTTTGAATATCAATATCTATTGCTATTTAATCTTCATTCTTAATTCTACTGTGTTTCTATAGTAGGACTACACACTACAGGAACGGAAATAGATTTTCCTGTCCAAGATTCACAAAATAGATGAACTGTGGCATGGTGCCAGGGCTAAGTGGCAGCAGATCAATTTTAGCACAAGAAAGAAAGAGAAGCAAAGAAGAAAAAGAGTGGGAAATGAAGACCGAGAGAACAAATTGTGCTGCCTAAGCTTCAACTTAGTCACTTTTTTATTCGTTCACGGGATGTGGGCGTCGCTGGCAAGGCCAGCATTTATTGCCCATCCATAATTGCCCTTGAGAAGGTGGTGGGGAGCCGCCTTCTTGAACCTCTGAAGTCCGTGTGAAGGTTCTTGCACAGTGCTGTTAGGAAGGGAGTTCCAGAATTTTGACCCAGTGACGATGAAGGAACGGCGATATATTTCCAAGTGAAGATGGTATGTGACTTGGAGGGAACGTGCAGGTGGTGTTGTTCCCATGTGCCTGCTGCCCTTGTCCTTCTAGGTTTGGGAGGTGCTGTCGAAGAAGCCTTGGCGAGTTGCTGCAGTGCGTCCTGTGGATGGCACACACTGCAGCCACGGTGCGCCAGTGGTGAAGGGAGTGAATGTTTAGGGTAGTGGATGGGGTGCCAATCAAGCGGGCTGCTTTGTCTTGGATGGTATCGAGCTTCTTGAGTGTTGTTGGAGCTGCACTCATCCAGGCAAATGGAGAGTATTCCATCACACTCCTGACTTGTGCCTTGTAGATGGTGGAAAGGCTTTGGGGAGTCAGGAGGTGAGTCACTCGCTGCAGAATACCCAGCCTTTGACCTGCTCTTGTAGCCACAGTATTTATATGGCTGGTCCAGTTAAGTTTCTGGTCAATGGTGACCCCCAGGCTGTTGATGGTGGGGGATTCGGCGATGGTAATGCCGTTGAATGTCAAGGGGAGGTGGTTGGATTCTCTCTTGTTGGAGATGGTCATTGCCTGGCACTTGTCTGGCGCAAATGTTACTTGCCACTTATGAGCTCAAGCCTGGATGTTGTCCAGGTCTTGCTGCATGCGGGCACAGACTGCTTCATTATCTGAGGGGTTGCGAATGGAACTGAACACTGCAATCATCAGCGAATATCCCATTTCTGACCTTATGATGGAGGGACAGTCATATGTCTAATGACGTATGTGAAACCAAAAGGAAACTATACTTTCACTTTAAATATTCACCATAAAAACGTAGCTCACACTTTGTCAGGATGGTTTTACCAGCTTTGATAATTCAAAATTCATTTCTGCTTTTATCTTTCAGTAATTTGCTGCCGAATATAAATAAATAAATTAGGTTGAAATTCCTGCAGAAATCGACAAGCAAACTGAATTGTAACGATCCATTATCCACACTGCTGCCAACCTCCCACTTTGCTTACTGTGTATTCCAATTACTTTCCAGCAAATTGTGGCGTAAATTTGCCATGGGGAGCACAATGGTCTAATTTATGGCATTCAAGGGATATGGGGATCGGGCAGGAAAGTGGAGTTGTGGTCGAAGATCAGCCATAATCTGATTGAATGGCAGTACAGGCTCGAGGGGCCGTATGGCCTACTCCTGCTCCTTGTTCTTATGTTTGTTGCCAATATCGCCGATGCAGTGAAATCCATGCCACTGTGTCTTGGAGTCACTTTGAACGTTGGGTCCTGCTAGCTGCTTTCTCAAACTGCAGAGAATACACGTTATAGTCTGGTATTTAAAAGGTCACTTCAAAGACATTGTTCCTAAAATGCATTTCCTGATGCCTATCTACTTCAATGTCATTCTATTCAATTTGGTCATTTTGACACCAGTCAAGTACAGACGAAGCAGGCTGAGAGATATCTTTGAATCTACTGTAAGTGGCAGCTATTTTGTGTGGGCGCATACTATTTTGATTCCATTTGATTGGTTGACCAGGGTTTTAAAAAAAAAAGTAACAGTACTGCATTAAGATACTTTAAACCAAGGCTCTATCTGTCTGGTCAGGAAAAAAAATAGCAGTCGAAAGAAAAGAGGGACAAAGAACAGGAAGGTCGTTGGATACATTTTGAGTTCGACAAATATGAACACTTGTGATGTATTTGTATAGTTAAGATGTTGTATAAGATCTTTGGCATTAAAGATGCATTTGGCATTAACGAAACCAAAATCAACTAGTCCTTCTAGTCATAACTGTTTGTGAGATCTTGTGAGTAAGAAGACTGTATTTGCTTATAACCAACAGTCACTACTTCAAAAAATAATAATTCACTGTGAGTTGCTTTGACATGTTTGACACTTATTAATAGGTACGATTTAGATGGAGAGGAAAGTTCAGCGGTGCAATGACCACAGATTATCGATCGTGGAGTGAGACAAGAAAGGTTGCAATGGAAAGAGAGGTTTAAGGTTGGAGGTGAGGATGGCTTTTGTGTACCTATTGGTGACCGGCTATTGAGCAGTCTTAGTGGACTTTAAAAAAAAAATTATTGTTGGGATCTCGGGTGTCGCTGGCAAGGCTGGCATTTAATGCTCATCCCTAGTTGCCCTGTACAACTGAGTGGCTTGCCAGGCCACTTCATAAGACAGCTAAGAGTCAACCATGTTGATGTGGGACTGGAGTCACATATAGGCCAGGCTAGATAAGGACGGCAGGTTTCCTTCCCTAAAGGGCATTAGTAAACTAGTTTAATTTTTATGACAATCCAAAAGCTTCATGGTCATTTTTACTGATACCAGCTATTTATTTCCAGATTTAAACTGAGTTCAAATTCTCAAACTACCCACGGTGAGATTTAACCTCATCCTCTGGTTTATTAGTCCAAGCCTCTGGATTACCAGTGCAGTAACATAACCACTAAACTATATGGACTTAAAAGTCTGTGTTTTTTCTCCGATACCAACAAGTATCTTTGTGATGAATTGCATCACTAATTCTCACATCTCCTCCACCCAGACAGGCCCTACTGCTGTATTCATAGACAACAGTGTAACTCAGAACGCTGCTGCTTCAGAGCTACCCATTGAACTGGGGGGATCAAGAACAACGGGACAAATTCTTAAAATTAGAGCTAGGCCATTTAGGAGGGAAATCAGGAAGCACATTCTCACTCAAAGGGTGGTGAAAATCTGGAATTCTCTTTTCCCCAAAAGGCTGTGGATGCTGGGGTCAATTGGAGCTTACAAGACTGAGATCGATAGATTTTTATTAGGTAAGGGTATCGAGATATGGAGCTAAGGCGGATAAATGGGGTTGAGGTACAGATCAGCCATGGTCTAATAGAATAGCGGAGGAGGCTCGAGGGGCTGAATTCTTAATGAATACTTAATTACTACATTAAGTATTCTTAATGAATACTTTGCGCCTGTCTTCACAAAGGAGAGGGACGATGCAGAGATTGTAGTTAAGGAGGAGGAGTGTGAAATATTGGATGGGATAAACATAGTGAGAGAGGAAGTATTAATGGGATTAGCATCTTTGAAAGAAGATAAATCACCAGGGCCGGATGAAATGTATCCCAGCCTGTTAAAAGAAACAAGGGAGGAAATAGCAGAGGCTCTGACAATCATTTTCCAATCCTCACTGGATACAGGCGTGGTGCTGTATGATTGGAGGACTGCTAACGTTGTACTGTTGTTTAAAAAGGGAGCGAGGGATAGACCGAGTAATTACAGGCCAGTCGGTCTAACCTCGGTGGTGGGCAAATTATTGGAATCAATTCTGAGGGACAGGATAAACCGTCACTTAGAAAGGCACTGATTAATCAAGGACAGTCAGCATGGATTTGTTAAGGGAAGGTCGTGTCTGACTAACTTAATTTAATTTTTTGAGGAGGTAACAAGGAGGCTAGTGCATTTGATGTAGTCTACGTGAATTTTCGCAAGGCTTTTGACAAGGTCCCACGTAGCAGACTGGTCAAAAAAGTACAAGCCCATGGGATCCAAGGAAAGTGGCTAGTTGGATCCAAAATTGGCTCAGTGGCAGGAAGCTAAGGGTAATGGTCGATGGGTGTTTTTGTGACTGGAAGGATGTTTCCAGTGGTGTTCCGCAGAGCTCAGTATCAGGTCCCTTGCTTTTTGTGGTGTATATATTAATGATTTAGACTTAAATGTAGGGGGCATGATTAAGAAGTTTGCAGATGATACAAAAATTGGCCATGTGGTTGATAGTGAGGAGGGAAGCTGTAGACTGCAGGAAGATATCCATGGACTGGGCAGAAAAGTAGCAAATGGAATTCAATCCAGAGAAGTGTGAGATAATGCATTTGGGGAGAGCAAACAAGGCAAGGAAATACACAATAAACGGGAGGATGCTGAAAGGTGTAGAGGAAGTGAGGGACCTTGGAGTGCATGTCCACAGATCCCTGAAGGTAGCAGGACAGGCAGATAAGGTGGTTAAGAAGGCATATAGAATATTTTCCTTTATTAGCCAGAGCATAGAATATAAGAGCAGGGCGGTTATGCTGGGACTGTATAAAGCAATAGTTAGGCCACAGCTTGAGTACTACGTACAGTTCTGGTCACCACATTACAGGAAAGATGTGATTGCACTAGAGAGGGTACAGAGGATACTTACGAGGATGTTGCCAGGACTGGAGAATTTTAGCTATGAGAAAAGATTGGATAGGCTGGGTTATTTTTCTTGGAACAGAGGAGGCTGAGGGCTGAGATTTAATTGAGGTATACAAATTTATGAGGGGCCTAGATAGAGTGGATAGCGAGGACCTATTTCCCGTAGTAGAGGGGTCAATAACCAGGGGGCATAGATTTAAAGTAATTGGTAGAAGGTTAGAGGGGAGCTGAGGAAAACTTTTTTCACGCAGAGGGTGATGGGGGTCAGGAACTCACTGCCTGAGAGGGTGGTAGAGGCAGAAACCCTCAACTCATTTAAAAAGTACCTGGATATGTACCTGAAGTGCTGTAACATGGCTACGGACCAAGTGCTGGAAAGTGGGATTAGGCTGGTGGCTCATTTGCGCCTGGCGCGGACACTGTATGCCGAATGGCCTCCTTCTGTGCCGTAAATTTTCTATGATTTCTATGAATGGCCTACTTCTGTTGCTATGCTCCTAGGATCAGGTGATGTTTGCATTGGTGGGGTGGGTTGGGGGTGGGGGGGGTGGGGGGAGTGACCTACGCTAAAGGAAGCCGAGAAAGTAGTCATCATGTCTAAGTGAGTTTCTCCAGTTAGTAACTGAGCCATACAATACAGAAAAGGATGATCTCCAGGTCTGCGAGATCCTCTCAGCTGGGGCAATGATAGGAGCACGAAAATTAGCCTCTGTTCCCCTAAGTTAGTGACGGGAGAAATTAGCCAGGGTTCCTGCTCCTGATGGCAATGCAGCAGCCTTTTTTAGAACATGCATGTGTATTGCCTTTCCATTAAGACGTAACTGAGTTTGCATTGATGCCCAAATGGTTAAAAGCCAGATGTCGTTCTGGGTCGATGGTGTAACATGAATTATGGTAAGGTACAACAAGATGACTCGTGCCCTTTGCATCAGCCTACGTCTGGAGAAGAGAGGCAGAAGGGGAGAAAAGTTGTTGGGAGGGCAGGAGAACAGAATGTTATTGTCCCTGCCACATCTTGCCACCCATGTATGGTTTCGAATTTTGCCTTTTTTATATATTAAAAAAAAACGAGTTTTAATTCGCTGAGTACAACCAGACTTAAACTTATTTGAGAACCTTGGTGGCCAGACATGTCTTGTGGTTGTGGGCCAGGCTCCAAGTGTTTAAGTGTTAACAGTATATCAGCAGACTGAATAGTGCTAGCTTTATGGTAGCTCGGGTAGAGCTAGAGCTTTATTCTTGAACTGAAAACTCTGCAGTGTGTGTGAGACAGATGGTCGTATTTAACATACATATGGCACTTTCGTATGTGTGGATCCTTTTTTTCTCCTTTATAAACTGGATCTAGTTTTTTTAAAAGAAAAGGAAAGATCATGCATTTATATAGCACCTTTCACGACCTCAGGACGTTCCAAAGTTCTTTACAGCCAATGAAGTACTTCTTGAAATGTGGTCACTGTTGTAATGTAGGAAACACGGCAACCAATTTGCACACAGCAAGGTCCCACAAACAGCAATGTGGTAAATGTCCAGATAATCTGTTTTTAGGTGTTGATTGAGGGATTAATATTGGCCAGGACACTGGGACAGAACTCATAGAATCATAGAAAATTTACAGCACAGAAGGAGGCCATTCGGCCCATCGTGTCTATGCTGGCTGAGAAATGAGCCACCCAACCTAATCCCACTTTCCCACGTTTGGTCCGTAGCCCTGCAGGTCTCGGCTCTTCAGGTGCACATCCAGGTATTTTTTAAATGAGTTGAAGGTTTCTGCCTCTACCACCCTCTCAGCCAGTGAGTTCCAGACCCCCACCACCCTCTGGGTGAAAAAGAAATCCTCATTTCTGCTCTAATCCTTCTACCAATCACTTTTAATCTATGCCCCCTGGTTACTGACCCCTTTGCTGAGGGAAATAGGTCCTTCCTATCCACTCTATCTAGGCCCCTCATCATTTTGTGCACCTCAATCAAATCACCCCTCAGCCTCCTCTGTTCCAAGGAAAACAACCCCAGCCTATCCAATCTGTCATCATAGCTAAAATTCTCCAGTCCTGGCGATCTCCTCTGCACCCTCTCTAGTGCAATTACAACCTTCCTGTAACATGGTGACCAGAACTGTGCGCAGTACTCAAGCTGTGGCCTGACTGGTGTTTTATATAGTTCCAGCATAACATCCCTACTTTTATATTCTGTGCCTTGGCTAATAAAGGAAAGCATTCCATATGCCTTCTTAACCACCTTATCTGCCTGTCCTGCTACCTTCAGGGATCTGTGGACACGCACTCCAAGGTCCCTCACTTCCTCTACACCTCTCAGTATCCTCCCATTTATTGTGTATTCTGTTGCCTTGTTTGCTCTCCCCAAATGCATTACCTCACACTTCTCCGGATTGAACTCCATTTGCCACTTTTCTGCCCATCTGACCAGTCCAATGATATCTTCCTGCAGTCTACAGCTTTCTTCCTCACTATCAAACTCGAGACCTATCTTTGTGTCATACGCAAATGTCTTAATCATGCCCCCTACGTTTAAGTCCAAATCGTTAACGTATACCACAAAAAGCAAAGGACCTAGTATCGAGCCCTGCGGCACCCCACTGGAAACAGCCTTCCAGTTGCAAAAACAACCGTCAACCATTACCCTTTGCTTCCTGCCACTGAGCCAATTTTGAATCCAGTTTGTCACGTTCCCTTGGATCCCATGGGCCTTTACTTTTTTGACCAATCTGCCACGTGTGTCCTTGTCAAAAGCCTTGCTAAAGTCCATGTAGACTACATCAATTGCGCTACCCTCATCGATCCTCCTTGTTACCTTCTCGAAAAATTCAATCAAGTTAGTCAGACACGACCTCCCCTTAACAAATCCGTGCTGACTGTCCTTGATTAGTCCGTGCCTTTCTAAGTGACAGTTTATCCTGTCCCTCAGAATTGATTCCAATAATTTGCCCACCACTGAGGTTAGGCTGACTGGCCTGTAATTACTCGGCCTATCCTTCACTCCCTTTTTAAACAACAGTACAACGTTAGCAGTCCTCCAATCCTCCAATCCTACAGCACCACACCTGTATCCAGTGAGGATTGGAAAATGATGGTCAGAGCCTCCGTTATTTCCTCCCTTGCTTTTTTTAACAGCCTGGGATACATTTCATCCGGCCCTGATGATTTATCCACTTTCAAAGATGCTAATCCCCTTAATACTTACTTTCTCACTGTTTATCCCATCCAATATTTCACACTTCTCCTTAACTTCAATCCCTGCATCATCCCTCTCCTTTGTGAAGACAGATGCAATGTATTCATTAAGAACCATACCCACATCTTCCGCCTCCACACATAGTTTACCTTTTTGGTCTCTAATAGGCCCTACTCTTTCCTTAGTTATCCTCTTGCTCTTAATGTATTTATAAAACATCTCCCCTGCTCTTCTTCAAAATAGTGCCTTGGATCTTTTACGTCCACCTGAGAGGGCCTTGGTTAATGGCTCATGCGAAAGACGGCACCTCTGACAGTGCAGCACTCCCTCAGTGCTGCACTGGAGTATCAGCTTAGATTTTGTGCTCAAGTCTCTGGAGTGGAACTTGAACCCACAACCTTCTGACTCAGAGGTGAGAGTGCTACCACTGAGCCAAGACTGACAGTTAAGTCATGAATTAAGTCATGAATTGAAATGATTTAAGTAAGGGGAGGAGGAACGGTGGTGTTGGATGTGAGGGGTTCTCCACTTGCCTCGTGTAAATGGCAGAGTATTCTACGATTCCAATTGGGAAGGTCCATAGTTTAATTCCTGCTCTGTACTGAGTTAGCTGATCTCAGCCAGGTTAAGAACATAAGACCCTCCTGCCAGTGGATACAGTTTCTCCCCATCTACTCTACTAAAACTCTTCATAATTTTGAACACCTCTATCAAATCTTCCTTTAACCTTCTCTGCTCTAAGGAAAACAATCCAGCTTTTCTAGTCTCTTCACATAACTTAAGTCCCTCATCCTTGGTACCATTCTAGTAAATCTCCACTGTACCCTCTCCAAGGCCTTGACATCCTTAATGAAGGCACTATATACCAGTATCCCCCACGATGACGGCATCGCTGCGACAGCATCAATACTCAACACCAACAACAGCCAATCTCCGGAAGCCATCCTACAACTCATCCGCTTCATCCTGGATCACAATGTCTTCACCTTCGATAACCAGTTCTTTACCCAAACACACTGAACAGCCATGGGGACCAAATTCGCACCCCAATACGCCAACATTTTCATGCACAAGTTCGAGCAGGACTTCTTCACTGCACAAGACCTCCAACCAACACTATACACCAGATACATCGACGACATTTTCTTTCTATGGACCCACGGCAAGGAATCACTAAAGAGACTACACGATAACATCAACAAGTTCCATCCCATCATCAAGCTCACCATGGACTACTCCTCAGAATCAGTTTCTTTCTTGGACACACGAATCTCCATCAAAGACGGGCACCTCAGCACCTCACTCTACCGCAAGCCCACGGACAACCTCACGATGCTCCACTTTTCCAGCTTCCACCCTAACCACGTTAAAGAGGCCATCCCCTATGGACAGGCCCTGCGAATACACAGGGTCTGCTCAGACGAGGAGGAACGCAATGGACACCTACAGACGCTGAAAGACGCCCTAGTAAGAACGGGATATGACGCTCGACTCATCGATCGACAGTTCCGACGGGCCACAGCAAAAAATCGCATAGACCTCCTCAGGAGACTAACACGGGACGCAACCAACAGAGTACCCTTTGTCGTCCAGTACTTCCCCGGAGCAGAGAAACTACGCCATGTTCTCCGCAGCCTTCAACATGTCATCAATGAGGACAAACACCTCGCTATGGCCATCCCCACACCTCCACTACTCGCCTTTAAACAGCCACCCAACCTCAAACAGACCATCGTTCGCAGCAAATTACCTAGCTTTCAAGAGAACAGCGTCCACGACACCACACAACCCTGACGCGGTAACCTCTGCAAGACATGCCAGATCATCGACACAGATACCACCATCACACGAGAGGACACCACCCACCAGGTGCATGGTTCATACTCCTGTGACTCGGCCAACGTTGTCTACCTCATACGTTGCAGGAAAGGATGCCCCAGAGCATGGTACATTGGCGAGACCATGCAGACGCTGCGACAACGGATGAACGGACACCGCGCAACAATCGCCAAACAGGAGGGTTCCCTCCCAGTCGGGGAACACTTCAGCAGTCATGGACATTCATCCACCGACCTTCGGGTAAGCGTACTCCAAGGCGGCCTTCGAGACACACGACAACGCAAAATCGTCGAGCAGAAATTGATAGCCAAGTTCCGCACCCATGAGGACGGCCTCAACCGGGATCTTGGGTTCATGTCACGCTACACGTTACCCCACCAGCGAACAAATGTTATCTGTTTTTAATATAATGGGTCATTTGCTGGCTTTCTCTGCCTCTCTCTTTTTTTTCCTGTTTGTTTTTTTGTTGAATGTGTATTCGGGGGTTCTGCAGGTGACACCTCTCTGTCTGAAAACGGTGATTGCCTTGGCAACGGGCAGTTGCAGGGGCATTCTGTAAACACCATGTATTGTTCTATATGTATAAATGCGTAGGCTTCGAGGAGCTCCTGAACATTTACCTGAGGAAGGAGGAAGCCTCCGAAAGCTTGTGAATTTAAAATAAAATTGCTGGACTATAACTTGGTGTTGTAAAATTGTTTACAATCCTTAATGAAGTGTGGTGTCCAATATTGGACACAATATTCTAACTGAGGCCTAACCAGTGATTTATAAAGGTTTAGCATAACTTCCTTGCTTTTGTACTGTATGCATCTATTTATAAAGCCTTGATCAAAACAAATTGCTTGATATATGAGTCAAGGGTGTAAAGCAAAGATTTATTAATCCCCAACAGGATGAAGAGCTGGCATTGAGGTAAACTCGGCGAGAGCTGATCTAAAAACTAGTGTTATTTATACTATTAGTGATTTGCACAAGCATTCCAATATATTTTTGTAACTTTGTAAATTAATTGCTGAAACCTTGAGCACCAAGGTTAGTAGTGGAGAACTACAATTTGCTGCACCGTTCACAAGCTAGGGAGATGATCAATAAGCCAGGGTTCCTACTTCTCATTACAGTTCACCGTTCCTTAGCTGGGAAGTCCCACATGTATATACATAGAATGAGGATAGGACTTAGCTCTGTTGTGATGCCACACATGGTAAAATAATCTGTTGATGCTTTCCGCCTTGGTTCATGTGTGGAAAAATGGCCACTTAGATGAGGTATGGGGTAGGCTGCTGGTGCCCGTGAAATTTTACTGCAACAAGAGGCTAAAAGGACAGAGGTGAATGTGATTGGGTGCGAAGATACTCACATTTTAGTATCAGAGATTGCGGGCTAGAAGCATGCATTTTGTATGATTATGGCCTCGATCTTGGCTCTTTCAAACGTTGCTCTATCAATGACATAGTAACCAGTTTCAGAAAGAATTGCGTTAGTAATTCTCCACCCTGCCCCATTCATAGAAAGAAGTGTAAATTCTGAGGCACCAAGGCATCAGCCCAGAGCTGAAGAACTGGGTGTTAGCTTGGACCCCTCCACAATTCTTCCACTTCCTTCACTATTTCCTTTCCTTCCCTTTTACAAGGGCACTGACTCTGATTTGCAGCCTTTAGCCATTTTGTCCAAGTGGCCAATCTTTATCAATCATCACACTCGAGGCTCACACATTGCTTGTTTTGTTTTTCTCTCAAATGCCTATTTCGACCCCTTCCCCAACCGTTTTGTATTCTAGACGTCCCTTTAGTTGGGAGTTGGGAAAGATGTTTTCATGTCCCGTCCTTCCCCATGAATGAAATTGTTGTGCACCAGCCTATAGGAGGCGCAGTTTGTAGGACAAATTTGGTGCATGTCCTGTTGGAGTGATGCTCCAGTCCACTATTGCGGATTTAGTCTCTGGTGTTCAACATGTGCAAATGGAAAGACTCACTCAGACTGAACATTGATACTCTGAAAGGTTCTAAGATATTTAACACTGAAAAGGACAAATGCAGTATTACATTTAAAAAATATATTAAGGACAGGCACCTCGACCACTTAATTTGAATAATTCATCAAACACACAGTAGGTCTGAGTTCTCATTTAGATAGCCTGGATGGGCTCTATTCAGAAACTGACAGTGAGATGGAGCATTTCTTAAACGTGCCCCATCATTTCCTTTATTCCTTTATGTGTGGGCAATATGTCATTTTTTTTTATTTCTCTGACAGTGTTTCTTTAAAATCAGTGTGAAGAATGGCAGGTGAAGTGAAAAAGACAAGGCAGTGGGCGTTTAATTACATTCTGGAGAAATCAAATTGCATTTAAATGTCTCTATTCTCTTTTTGCAATGTTTCCCTTCTCCTCTCCTCCTACTCTTCTTTTTCCTCCCCCCCCCCTCTCATTAGCTGCTGCATTTTGCTTTCTGATGCTCTTTCATTAAACTGCCATTGAAAATGAATTTAGAATTTGCTACTTTCCTATTGCCTCCCTATCTACCCCCAACCTGCACTCACCTTTGTGTCCCATTTCTGCCACTTTGGTGCAACAAAACAACCATAGGTATTGTTTTAAAAATGAAATTAGAATTGAAGATGCAGCACATTTTTCTGCTTTTTAATTTTTTGGAGGAATTGTCTCTCCACTCCATTCCTGATGCAGATATGTTTGTTTAGATACACACTGACCTTTCTGATATAATCTGGACAGTACACATTTTTGTGTCTGTCGGTGTCTCTGACTATCACGTACTCTCACTTTCACACCCTTCTCTCTTTCACGCTCTCCCTTCCTTTCACTCTTTCATGCTCTTCCTTGTTAAAAATGGTTAGCCAGACAGTGAAGGACTGAATACTTTTAGTTCCTTTATAAACTTTATTTGCTGGGATTCACATTACACCCAATGCATCCCATAACCTCTCCCCAAGCCTACTCACTTATATATGTAAGGAGTCGTACAACACCAGGTTATAGTCCAACAGCTTTATTTGATTTCAGATAAAGCTGTTGTACGACTCCTTACATTTGTCCACCCCAGTCCATCACCGGCATCTCCACATCATCACTTATATATGGGAGTCAGAGTTCCCAATTGCTCATGCACCTGAACTTAATCATTCATCAATTGATGCAATTCATTTATATACAATTAACATCCTTCCCTCTCTTTCACACTCTCTCTCTCCCTCTCTGTCCGGCTCGCTCGCTCTCTTGGTCGGACTCCCTCTCTCTCACGCTCTCCCTCGCTCTCATGCTCTCCCTCCTTTCCCCCTTTGCTCCCTTCCTGTCGTATAAAAGATTTGTTACAAAAAGTTATTTTCTACAAATTAGTTTGCAAAATGTCCGTGTTTGTACCTAATGTGATTTCAAGAGACGGTATCTCTTTATATTTCACGAGGCAATGACCCATTGGCTTTGCATTCAGGAATCTCCTGCTTCTCTTCCCCAATTCCCAATTGCAGTTCAACTAATGTGTGAATATTTCAAAATTGTTCAAGTACCTCCCTCGTGTCTCATTGGATAAATGCACTAAGCCATACAAGCCAGAGTTTGGTTCCGTGGTCTGTGCTGAGTTATCCAATCGTAATCGGGGTAGCAGAGTGGGCACGATAATTGATTTCAGTGTCCCCAAGCTAGAGAGGAGAAAATTGACCTGAGCTGTAAATATCTATGGTGAATGTTGAAGAGATGATATTGGATGAGGAGAGGGACAAACTTGGCTGTGATGGCTCTGACTCTTTCCACTTCCCAACTAAAATTGATCAGAATGCTGACGCTCACTATTTGGGCTTCCATATGAGCAATGAGCACTTATGAGATGTACCAGACTGCTGGCCCATGGAAATGTCCACTCTGCTCAAATGTGAATCATAAGAGGGGTAAAGTGAGAAAATGGGAATGTAACCGTGTGAACTGGGGGAATTATTAGGAAATAATCACAGCATACAGTAGGTAGGAAAGTTTAATGCCTTTTGATAGATTTTAATCGTCGTTTCAGGAAAAATGTAGGCTTGTTGCTGTAAACTTGAAAATTTAATAAGGAAATATCACCAGAACCTGATAATAGGGAAAGGGTTATAAGTGACCAGTGAGGCTTGGCTTGATGTTGGCAGAGTTTAACATGCTGAGACTGAGTATGCATTGTCTACATTTACAGCCTGCATAATTGAGATGTGCCCACAACTAGCTGATGTGTTTGACCTCACATTTAATGTCATGCTTTTGGCCAAGATTCATCCATTTCGACGATCCTTTTTTTTGGACTCCATCTCTTAAAACCAACACAACAAACCCCCTCGCACTTTGTTTCAGCAATTGGGGCCGAGGTGCATTAAATGGTGGCTCTAGTTCTGTCCGTGTTCTCTTGCCTTTTCTTTTACACTTGAAGCAAGAGGAAAAATGATCCTTTGTTGAACGATGGAGGGGTGTGGCGAAGGCTGTCGGGAAGAAGTAAAGAAAGGTGACTGTATTGTCACGAGAGTTTTGGAGCTTGTGAGAGATTTGTGCTATTTCCACTTGCACTGTGAAAAAGCACTCAGCAGAAGAATTTTGAATTTGTCCAATTTATACAAATTTTGAGCTGTATAATAGATTGAATAGTGATGGTTAAGAGGGCCGTCACTGGTGGTAGTTGTAGTGGTTAGAGAGCAATCTGAAGTGATGAATTGTGTGTTGCATAACATGTTGCACAGTATTAGAGTGCATTAGCTTAAGTGCGATTTTTCCCAGAACGTATTGGTACCAACAAACTAAATGGGCATCGTGACAACGCTGGATGGTTCTAAAGTTGAGCATTAAAGATTGGAAGAGAGAGTAGAGGAAAGCGGCACATTTGAATCAATTTATGTATATATATTTTAAATAATCACTTCCCCAAGGGTGCAACAGTTTGTTTGGTAGGTAGCTTTAAAATATGTCAAGTATAATTGGCTAAGGGATAGGAGGTAGAGAGAGGTGGTGAATGGATGTTTTTCTGACTGGAGAGAAGTATGCAGTGGGGTCCCCCAGGGATCGGTATCAGGACCATTGCTTTTCTTGTTTTATATAAATGACCTGGACTTGGGTATGGGGAGAACAATTTCAAAGTTTGCGGATGATTTGAAACTTGGCAACGTAGCAAATAGTGAGGAGGTTAGTAGTAGACTTCAGGAAGACATAGACAGACTGGTGAAATGGGTAGATGCAATTTAATATGGATAAGTGTGAAGTGATGCACTTTGGGAGGAACAACATGGGGAGGCAGTATAATCTAAATTATACAATTTTGAGGGGGTTGTAAGAGCAGAGTGACCTGGGGGTGCATATTGGGGAATGTTGATGTACAAAGGGACCTTGGTTTCCTTGTACACCAGTCACTGAAAGCAAACATGCAGGTGCAGCAAGCAGTTAGGAAGGCAAATGGTACGTTGGCCTTCATTGCAAGAGGATTTGAGTACAGGAGCAAGGATGTCTTACTGCAGTTATACAGGGCCTTGGTGAGACCACACCTGGAGTATTGTGTGCAGTTTTGATCTCCTTATCTAAGAAAGGATATACTTGCCATAGAGGGAGTGCAGCAAAGGTTCACCAGACTGATCCCTGGGACGGCAGGACTGTCATATGAGGAGAGATTGGGTCGACTCGGCCTGTATTCACTCGAGTTTAGAAGAATGAGAGGGTATTTCATTGAAACATATAAAATTCTGACAGGGCGAGACAGACTGGATGCAGGGAGGATGTTTCCCCTGGCTGGGGGGTCCAGAATGACGGGTCACAGTCTCAGGATATGGGGTAGGACATTTAGGACTGAGATGAGGAGAAATTTCTTCACTCAGGGTGGTGAACCTGTGGAATTCTCTACCACAGAAGGCTGTGGAGGCCAAGTCACTGAATATATTTAAGAAGGAACTAGATAGATTTCTAGACACAAAAGGCATCAAGAGGTATGGGGAGAGAGCGGGAATATGGTATTGAGATAGAGGATCAGCCATGATCATATTGAATGGCGGAGCAGGCTCGAAGGGCCGAACGGCCCACTCCTCCTATTTTCTATGTTTCTATTCACAAATCTTTGAAGGTGGCAGGGCAGGTTGACAAGGTGGTTAAGAAATTGTATGGGATACTTGGTTTTGTAAATAGGGGCATTGACTATAAAAACAAGGAAGTTATGCTAAAACTTTTTACAAATCACTGGTTAGGCCTCATCTGGAGTCTTGTGTTCACTTCTGGGCACCACACATTTGGAAGGATGTCAAGGCCCTGGAGAGGGTTCAGAGGAGGTTTGCCAGGATGATACCAGGAATGAGGGACTTCAGTTATGTAGAGAGATTGGAGAAGCTGGGATTGTTCTCAGAGCAGAGAAGGTTAAAGGGAGATCTAATAGAGGTATTCAAAATAATGAGGGGTTTTGATAGAGCAAATAGGAAGAAACTGTTTCCTCTGGCAAGTGGGTCAGTAACCAGAGGTCATAGATTTAAAATAATTAGCAAATGAACTAGATGGGAAATGAGGAGAAATGTTTTCAATGAGGATTGTTAAGATCTAAAACACACTACCTGAAAGGTTAGTGGAAACAGATTCCATAGGAACTTTCAAAAGGCAATTGGACATGTACTTGAAGAGAACTAATTTGCAGGGCTATGGTGAAAAAGCTGGGGAGTGGGACTAAATTGGACAGCTCTTTCAAAGAGCCGGCACAGGCACGACAGGCCGAATAGCCTCCTTCAGTGCTGTAAGATTCTATGATTCTAATGTATTGCCTCCTTTTTGAATGGATTTCCACCCTGGGTGCATAGAAACAGGAGTAGGCCATTCAGCCTCTTAAGCATGTTCCACATGTGCAGACGGGCCAGAGCCCTTACATCTTCTAATGTATCTGGTCCAGAAGAATCCGAGACTGTATGTCGGCTTTACCAACACAGAAGGCCACCACCGTGGCGATCCTCCTAGAGTACCAAGTGACACTCAGTGCTCACCACTGGTTAGTTTTCCCTATATTTAATCACTGCATGTGTGCAACTTGCACATTGATTCCTGATAGCTGTTCACAAAGTGGGGGCGAGGGTGAGGGGAATAATTCTGGCATTCTGCGACTCACTGCGATGGGTAAATGATTTGAAAAGCATTTGAGTGCACCTTTAGCGTAAATTACACCTTGGCTGGCTGTCTTTTTTTTAAAATAATGTCTATATGCCAACTTGCTGACTTGTGTTGTGATCAAAACTGACCGCTTGAAACATTTTTTTCCCCTGGCTTTTTATTACAGTTTTTATTTATGAAATAGGTTACAGACTTGTGGAATTTTTTAAAAATTCATTCATGGGATGTGGGCGTCGCTGGCAATGCCAGCATTTATTGCCCATCCCTAATTGCCCTAGAGATAGCTTATACTTGCCAGAACTTGGGGAAAGGAGTCATGCTATTAGGCATAGGTCCTCAAAACTTCTTTTTAAAAACTGCCATATGTTCCTTTTGCAACTTCTTTGGGTGGGTACCTGTAGAAAATAGTTACATTTATATGAAGAGTTTTTTGGTAGTGTAAGAGAATGCCACAAGAAATGTTGGGACTCCTAGTTGAACACTTCAATAAGACCCAAGTCTGTCCACGACTTGAATGCTCCTCCCATTAATAGTGGAGACTCTTCCAGTAAAATATCATGAGCTCATGAACAGAAAACAAGAAAAAAAAGTGTTTGTCTGATGGGTGATCCCTCTCTCACCTCTAGACTGCCGTGTCGTTCTGCCATTTGCACCCTTTCTTTGTCTACTGCTATCTTCATTGCTCTTTTGAACTTTTTTTCTTTTGTTTCCGCCTAAGTACACTGTTGTACACTTTTTTTTCTCGTTCCTGCAAGCTCATCTGGTATAAATTAAAACCAGGACCACTTGAATCCAGACCTTAATACAGCCTTGGTCCAATCATGGATGAAAGAGCTGAATTCCAGAGGTGAGGTGAGAGTGACTGCCCTTGACATCAAGGCAGCATTTGACCAAGTGTGGCACCAAGGAGCCCTAGTAAAATTGAAGTCAGTGGGAATCAGGGGGGAGAACTCTCCAATGGCTGCAGTCACACCTAGCTCAAAGAAAAATGGTAGTGGTTGTTGGAGGCCAATCACCCCAGCCCCAAGATATTGCTGCAGGAGTTCCTCAGGGCAGTGTCCTAGGCCCAATCATCTTCAGTTGCTTCATCAATGAGTTTCCCTCCATCATAAGGTCAGAAATGGGGATGTTCGCTGATGATTGCACAGTGTTCAGTTCCATTCGCAATTCCTCAGATAATGAAGCAGTCCATGCCCACATGCAGCAAGATCTGGACAGCATCCAGGCTTGGGCTGATAAGTGGCAAGTAATATTCGTGCCAGGCAATGACCATCTCCAACAAGAGAGAATCTAACCACCTCCCCTTGATATTCAATGGCACTGCCATCGCCGAATCCCCCACCATCAACATCCTGGGGGGGGGGTGGTCCACCATTGACCAGAAACTTAACTGGTCCAGCCACATAAATACTGTGGCAACAACAGCAGGTCAGAGGCTGGGTATTCTGTGGCAAGTGACTCACCTCCTGACTCCCCAAAGCCTTTCCACCATCTATAAGGCACAAGTCAGGAGTGTGATGGAATACTCTCCACTTGCCTGAATGAGTGCAGCTCCAACAACACTCAAGAAGCTCGACACCATCTAGGACAAAGCAGCCCGCTTGATTGGCACCCCATCCACCACCCTAAACATTCACTCCCTCCACCACCGGCGCACTGTGGCTGCAGTGTGTACCATCTACACGGACTGCAGCGGTTCAAGAAGGCGGCTGACCACCACTTTCTCAAGGGCAATTAGGGATGGGCAATAAATGCTGGCCTCGCCAGTGATGCCCACATCCCATGAATGAAATTTAAAAAAAAATTAAAATGCACTTTACTGTCCCTTACTCTGACTCATTCTTTTCCAAGACATCAAAGCTGTAGACCTCCTTACCTCCTTTACTTGGTCTTATAATATACAGATTTGCTTCTTTCCCCAATGGCTCATTGTGTCTTACAGCTCGGGTCTCCATTTCGGACCCCAGTTTGTGCTGAACTAACTGATCTCAGTTGGACTAGCAGTAGCTGTGCTGCATTTGGCCTCAGTGGCTTGGGTTGGGGAGGGGAAACGCCGTTTTAGATCCCGTTCCTTGTAAATATACAGTGAGCTTTGCTGAAGAGTTCATGTGAGGACAGGATCAGGTTGCCTTTTGATCACGTTTCCCCTCTGCCCTCCTTGATGTTGGTAATATGCTCATGGTCTAAGCTCCCACAGGAAGAGCCAATGAGTGACTTGCCAGAGGAGGATCAGTGCCCATGCACCATTGCTGATCAAAAAATCAAGACCTTCGGGGGCAGGGGGTGGTGGTGGGGGGGTGGTGAAAGAATATCCCGCACAATGGGCCTTCATCAATGTTTTTCAAAAAAAAATAATTTAAACAGTTTTTAATATTTAAATGTTACTGCAACAATGCTTTGAGGGGAAGTCCCTGGTCTCCACTGAGGGTGAAGTAATTTATGGTCACGCTCAGTGGTTGGATGTAGACAGGCATCGGTGCTGAGCTAGGAGCAGATGAGGTTGGCTTGTTCTTGACCAGGTAATGATGTGTGTCACGGAATTGGTGGGGCGGGGGGTGGAATCTATGGGAAGGGAGTGAGAAAACGCCAAATGAACTCTTCCAAAGCTTTATTTTTTCAATGTTTTTGGTATATATTTGTTTATTTGATAATTCTGTCCCAGAATAGAACTTATCAAACTATATTGGAAAGGTAGATAGCATTGCATGCTGTCACAAACCTCCAGTTCCTGCATCCTCGACTTGTGTTGCAGTGCAGTAACTTCTTGTGACCTGATGTTGATAAACTCCTCATGCACATTTGTTTGATCTAAGACCCATGTTATCTTACTGTTTCATAATCTACTCTCATGGGTGTGTTTTTATATCTAATCTAGTAATTTCCTCACCTTTTCTTTAGCTCACTGTTTTCTGTGTTTTTCTTTCTCACGACAGATGGTGACAAATGGTCGGCTCATGATTGGGTTTAAATGATGTTGCTCTGTGCGGCAGAAGTTATGTTGGAATTTATTTTGCCAGCTGACGCAGGGAATGCCATAATATCCAATGTATTATGAACAAATAACAAAGAGCTGGCAGTAAATCGAATGCAGCAATTCAGTCCTTGGCTTCTGTGGCTTGTGACTGTAGCAGAAGTGCTCAGTTTGAATCAGTGCCTTATGGCCTCAATGCCAGCTCTCTTTTTGTTTTAGGAAGACACTGAGCTGTATTTAAGAACATTAAGAATTTTTAGGGACAGGACAACATTAGGCCCAACAAGTCTGTCCTTCTCGCCATCTTCTTCAATCTCTTCAGAAATGAATTTAATCGTCTCTTGAACCAATTTATCCTTTCTGCCTCTGTGATCTTTCCTTTGTAACTTATTCCACCGTTCTATTGCCCCTTGGGTAAAAACATATCCATCTCACTTTCCTTCTTATTCCTAATTTCATAATATTTAACTTGTTCGCTGGCACTTGATCCACTCACCATAGTGAACAATTTGTCTGGATCAGTTTTGTCAATTCAGTCAGTCATTTGAAACCTACTCCTTTTAATTACTAGGTCCCATAGTAATCAGGCTGCATTTAAATTGCATCTCCCACCGATTTACCCAGTTCCCAACAAGATCTAAAGATTTTGGTTGCATTATTCCATTTTATTAAATAGTATCAGCTTGGCTCAAGTTGGTAGGACCCTAGCTTAGTGGGTTCAAGCTCCACTCTGGCACTTCAGCACATAATCTAGGCAGACACTTCAGTGCTTTGTTGAGTGAGTGCTGCTTTGTTGGTTGTGCCATCTTTTGGATGGGGAGTTATACTGAGGTCACGTCTGTTCATGTGGATGGCAAAAGATCCCATGGCACTATCTGAAGAAGGGCAGGGGAGATCTCCTGGATAATAATTATCCCTCAACCAGTACCTTCAAAACAGATGATCTGGTCATTTATCTCATTGCCGTTGGTGAGACCTTGAGAATTATCCTATGAATAGAAGGTTGAACCCTGTTTGCTTTAGCTGTAGCGTCATGGCATTGGTCATGAACTTTGAGAGTTATGCACTATAACCCTCAGATCTTTTTCTTTCACCAGTGCCTTCAATTCTGTTCCCTGCAGCGTGTATGTATGTTTAGCAATTGCCCTGCCCCCGTGCATAACACCACACTTTTCTAAGTTAAACATCATTTGCCAAACATATGCCCATTCCCCCAATACATTGAGATATGCTTGCAGTAGTTGAGCATCCTCTACAGTCCTAACACTTGCACATAGCTTGGTATCCTTCACAAACTTCCAGATCATTTCCCCAGCACCTCCATCTAGCTCGTAATGAAAATAGTAAAGAGCAAAGGTCTTAACACCGATCCCTGGGGGACACCAATTCTCAATCCATCATGTAGAGAAGCCTCTTGTGAGGTACCTTATCAAATGCTTTCTGAAAGTCCAGGTAGATAATGTCTACTGAATTACCCTCCTCCATTAACCTGTTGACCTCTTTAGAACATTCAATCAAATTTGTGAGACTCAACCTTCTTTTGGGGAAGCCTGATAAGGCCTCCTTTATCTCAGTGGTCATATATCTTGCCTATTACTAATGTCATACTAATGGACCGATGGTTACTCGGCTCTGCCTTACCACCCTATTCAAAATTGGAACTATATTAGCATCCTTCCCTTTAACTTTCTCTCTGGTGGATGTTGACTCCTTTCTGCTCTATGGTTCTAAGATCATAAACCTCTCCAGTACATGGTGCAAATGCATGTTCTTCTAGACCGCAAGCTTTTTCACTATGAAGGGTATTATGGCAGAGTCTGATCTCCACTCTGACTCCATCAAGTGGTTGATACGTGGACTTGGCTGGCTGATTACATTTTTTTCTCTCTCTCGTTTTTTTAGCCCCTAACGCAGCATAGAACCTGGGACCCTCCTGCATCTGTAATGCTCAGCTAATTACTGGATAAACAACAATAACTTGTATTTATATAGCGCCATTAGTAAAACGTCCCGAGGCGCTTCACAGGAAGGATTATCAAGCAAAATTTGACACCGAGCCACATAAGGCAATATTAGGACAGGTTGATCAAGGAGGTAGGTTTTAAGCAGCGTCTTAAAGGAGGAGAGAGAGGTAGAATGGCGGAGAGGTTTAGGGAGGAAATTCCAGAGATTAGGGCCTAGGCAGCTGAAGGCACTGCTGCCGATGGTGGAGCGATGAAAATCGGGGATGCGCAAAAGGCCAGAATTGGAGGAGCACAGAGATCTTGGAGGGTTTGCCGAAGTTAAGGAAAATCAATGTCGTACTGTAGATGAGTTCGCTGTAGTTTGATGGAAAACTCCAGACACCACATGCGTTTGTAATTATAATGGAGTGTTCAGCCAGCATCCAGTTTGAACTACGGCACTTACTGGTTCATTCAGTTAAATAGTTTTATCAGAACAATGAAAGCTGGATTCAAAGTAGACAGCATTGACTACCTATTGCTTTGACATCAGCTGGCGGGGGAATGGGAGGTGGGATTGATTTATAATCCTTTGATGCCTGTGGTTGCTGAATAAGTCTATTGTGTAACCCGTAACCTCTAGCATTGAGTGTGGGGGAGGTCCTGGAACTTCTTTGAATAGCCAGGTTTTTAAAATTTCTGGTTTGTAATTATTTTTATTTTGTTAAAATATTACGTTGCCATTTGAAATTATTTTTGCTTTTTGAATTACTTTTGCTTATTTTTAAACCTTTTTTTGGAGCTTTTCTGTACTTTGTTCGTTTTCTTTTCTCATTGTTCTCTTTTTGGTAAGCCTGAAGATTGGGAAAACTTTAAAAACCAGCAAAGGATGACAAAGAATAATAAAGAGGGAGAAAATGAATTGAGAGTAAACTGGCAAGAAAAATAAAAACTGACAGTAAAAGCTTCTACAAGTATATAAAAAGGAAGAGGGTAGCTAAAGTAAACATTGGTCCCTTAGAGGATGAGACTGGGGAAATATTAATGGAAAACAAGGAAATGGCAGAGGAATTGAACAGATATTTTGTATCTGTCTTCACAGTAGAAGACACTAATAACATACCAATAATAGTAGAAAATCAAGGGGCAAAGGGGAGGGAGGAACTAAAAACTAAAACTAAAAACCAGTTAGTTTACCTAGAACTAAAGTACTAGGTAAACTAACTGGTCGAAAGGCTGACAAGTCCCCTGGACCTGATGGCTTGCATCGGAGGGTCGAAAAGGAAGTGACTACAGAGATAGTGGATGCATTGATTGGAATGTTCCAGAATTCACTAGATTCTGGAAAGGTCCCAGCGGATTGGAAAACAGCAAACGTAATACCCCTATTCAAGAAGGGAGTGAGACAGAAAGCAGGTAACTATAGACCTGTCAGCCTAACATTTGTCATTGGGAAAATGCTACAATCCATTATTAAGGAAGTAGTAGCAGGACATTTGGACACTCAATACAATCAAGGGGAGTCCAGATGGTTTTATGAAGGGGAAATCATGTCTGACAAATTTATTAGAGTTCTTTGAGGAAGTAACGGGCAGGGTGGATAAAGGGGAACCAATGGATGCAGTATATTTGGATTCCCAAAAGGCATTCGATAAGGTGCCACATAAAAGATTACTGCACAAGATAAGAGCTCATGTTGTTGGGGGTAATATACTGGCATGAATAGAGGATTGGCTAACTAACAGAAAACAAAGAGTCGGGATAAAAGGGTCATTTTCAAAATGGCAATCTGTAACTAGTGGGGTGCTGCAGGGATCAGTGCTGGGGCCTCAACTATTTACAATATATATCAATGACTTGGATGAAGGAACAAAGTGTCTTGTGGCCAAATTTACTGATGATACAAAGATAGGTGGAAAAGCAAGTTGCAATGAGGACACAAAGTGTCTGCAAAGGGATATTGACAGGTTAAGCGAATGGGCAAAAATTTGGCAGATGGAATATAATGTGGGAAAATGTGAAGTCATCCACTTTGGGACCAAAAATAAAAAAGCAAAATATTACTTGAATGGAGAAATACTACAAAATGGTGCGGTACAGAGGGATCTGGGAGTCCTCGTACATGAAACACAGGAAGTCAACATGCAGGTGCAGCAGGTAATCCGGAAGGCAAATGGAATATTGGCCTTTATTTCGAGGGGGATGGAGTATAAAAGCAGGGAAGTCATTCTACAACTGTACAGGGTGCTGGTGAGACCACACCTGGAGTACTGCATACAGTTCTGGTGCCCTTATTTAAGGCAGTTCAGAGAAGGTTCGCTAGGTTTAATCCGGGTATGGAAGGATTGTCTTATGAGCAAAGATTGAACAAGTTGGGTCTCTACTCATTGGAGTTCAGAAGAATGAGAGGAGATTTTATTGAAACATACAAGATTCTGAGGGGACTCGATAGAATAGATGCTGAGAGGATGTTACCCCTCATGGGGGAATCTAAAACTAGGGGGGATAGTCTCAGAATAAGGGGTTGCCCGTTTAAGATGGAAATGTGGAGGAATTTCTTCTCCCAGAGGGTCGTGAATCTTTGGAATTCTTTACCCCTAAAAGCTGTGGAGGCTGAGTCATTGAATACACTCAAGGCTGAGTTAGAACAAATTTTTGATCAGCAAGGGAGTCAAAGGATATGGGGAAAGAGTGGGAAAGTCAGGGGAATGCAGCAAGAGCCAAGACCGTGGCACCACGAGTGACTCAGCTGCACTGGAGGGGAGGAAAAATAATGGGAGAGCAATAGTGATGGGGAACAGCCAGGTGCTTCTGCGGCCGCTAGGCTCAAGGATGTCACGGAGCGGCTGCAGGACATTCTGAAGGGGGAGGGTGAACAGCCAGAGCTCGTGGTCCATATCGGTACCAACGACATCGGTTTAAAAAAAGGGATGAGGTCCTGCAAGCAGAATATAGGGAGTTAGGAAATAAATTAAAAAGCAGGACCTCTAAGGTAGTAATCTCAGGATTACTCCCAGTGCCACGTGCTAGCGAGAGCAGAAATAGGAGAATAGACCAGATGAATGCGTGGCTTGAGAGATGGTGTAGGAGGGAGGGGTTTAAATTCCTGAGGCATTGGGACTGATTCTGGGAAAGGCGGGATCGGTACAAGCTGGATGGGTTGCACCCAAGCAGAACCGGGACCAATATCCTCGCGGGGGCATTTGCTAGTTCTGTTGGGGAGGGTTTAAACTAGTATAGCAGGGGGATGGGCACCAAAGGGCAGGTACAGACAGGACAAATTCAGACCTGGAAATGGGAAGTAGAAAAGCAGTTAGTGACATAGTTAGTGACTCAAAGGCAAAAGAAGCAAAGGTTAAATAGTGTTCAGCACAGGAATTTGATGGGGTTAAAGGGTATATACTTCAATGCAAGGAGTATTACAAACAAAGCAACTGAGCTAAGGGCACAGATAGACACATGGCAGCATGATATCATTGCTATAACGGAAACCTGGCTTAAGGAGGGGGATAATTGGCAGCTCAATATCCCTGGATATAGAGTTTTCGGCGGGATAGAGTGGGTGATAAAAAAAAAGGAGGGTGGGGTAGCATTATTGGTTGAAGAATCAATTATAGTTGTGAGAAGGGATGATATTTGAGGAAGTGGCAAGGAGGATTGATGAGGGTAGTGCAGAGGATGTTGTCGACATGGATTTTAATAAGGCATTTGACAAGGTCCCACATGGCAGACTGGTCAGAAAGGTAAAAGCCCGTGGGATACGGGAAATTTGGCGAATTGGATCTAAAATTGGCTCAGTAACAGGAAACAAAGGGTAAAAGTCGATGGATGTCTTTGCGAATGGTAATCCTTTTCCAGTGGTGTGCCACAGGGCTCAGTGTTGGGTCCCTTGCTGTTTGTGGTATATATTAATGATTTGGACTTGAATGTAGATGGCATGATTGGCAAATTTGCAGACGACACAAAAATTGGCCGTGTAGTTGATAGTGAAGAGGATAGCTGTAGACTCCAAGAAGATATCAATGGGTTGGTGGAGTGGGCGGAAAAGTGGCAAATGGAGTTCAACCCGGAGAAGTGTGAGGTAATGCACTTAGGGAGGGCAAACAGTAAAAGGGAATACGCAGCAAACGGGAATATATTGAGAGGGGGTAGAGGAAGTGAGAGACCTTGGAGTGCATGTGCACAGGTCCCTGAAGGTGGCAGTACAGGTCGATAAGGTTGTGAAGAAGGCATACGGAATGCTCTCCGTTATTAGCCGAGGTATAGAATACAAAAGCAGGGATGTAATGATGGAACTGCATAAAACGCTGGTAAGGCCACAGCTGGAGTATTGTGCGCAGTTCTGGTCACCACATTACAGGAAGGACGTAATTGCTCTGGAGAGAGTGCAGAGAAGATTTACAATAATGTTGCCAGGGCTTGAAAATTGCAGCTACAAGGAGAAATTGGATCGGCTGGGATTGTTTTCCTTGGAGCAGAGGAGGCTGAAGGGTGACTTGATTGAGATGTACAAAATTATGAGGGGCCCAGATAGAGTAGACAGGAAGTACCTGTTTCCCCTAGCAAGAACGAGAGGACATAGATTTAAGCTGATTGGAGGAGGATTAGGGGGGATATGAGGAAAAGCTTTTTTACCCAGAGGGTGGTGGGTGTATGGAATTCGCTGCCCGAATTGGTGGTAGAGGCAGGGACCCTCAACTCTTTTAAAAAGTACCTGGACCTGCACCTGAAGTGCGGTAAGCTGCAGGGCTATGGACCGGGTGCTGGAAGGTGGGATTGGATTGGGCACCTGGTTGTTCTTCGAGCCGGCGCAGACACCATGGGCCGAATGGCCCCCTTCTGTGCTGTATCTTTTCTATGGTTCTAAGTGGAGTTGGTGGACAATTAAACAACTAATGGGAGGAGGAGGCTCTGCAAACATCCCCATCCTCAATGATGGCAGAGTCCAGCACGTGAGTGCAAAAGACAAGACTGAAGCATTTGCAACCATCTTCAGCCAGAAGTGCCGAGTGGATGATCCATCTAGGCCTCCTCCCGATACCCCCATCACCACAGAAGCCAGTCTTCAGCCAATTCGATTCACTCCACGTGATATCAAGGAACAGCTGAGTGCACTGGATACGGCAAAGACTGTGGGCCCCGACAACGTCCCGGCTGTTGTGCTGAAGTCTTGTGCTCCAGAACAAGCTGCGCCTCTAGCCAAGCTGTTCCAGTACAGCTACAACACTGGCATCTACCCGACAATGTGGAAAATTGCCCAGGTATGTCCTGTCCACAAAAAGCAGGACAAATCCAATCCGGCCAATTACCGCCCCATCAGTCTACTCTCAATCATCAGCAAAGTGATGGAAGGTGTCGTCGACAGTGCTATCAAGCGGCACTTACTCACCAATAATCTGCTCACCGATGCTCAGTTTGGGTTCCGCCAGGACCACTCTGCTCCAGACCTCATTACAGCCTTGGTCCAAGCATGGACAAAAGAGCTGAATTCCAGAGGTGAGGTGAGATTAACTGCCCTTGACATCAAGGCAGCATTTGACCGAGTGTGGCACCAACGAGCCCTCGGAAAATTGAAGTCAATGGGAATCAGGGGGAAAACTCTCCAGTGGCTGGAGTCATACCTAGCACAAAGGAAGATGGTAGTGGTTGTTGGAGGCCAACCATCTTCAGCTGATTCATCAATAACCTTCCCTCCATTCGCAACCCCTCAGATAATGAAGCAGTCCGTGCCCGCATGCAGCAAGATCTGGACAACATCCAGGCTTGGGCTGATAAGTGGCAAATAATATTCGCGCCAGACAAGTGCCAGGCAATGACCATCTCCAACAAGAGAGAATCTAACCACCTCTCCTTGACATTCAACAGCATTACCATCGCCGAATCCCCCACCATCAACACCCTGAGGGTCACCATTGACCAGAAACTTAACTGGACCAGCCATATAAATACTGTGGCTACAAGAGCAGGTCAGAGGCTAGATATTCTGCGGCGAGTGACTCACCACCTGACTCCCCAAAGCCTTTCCACCATCCACAAGGCACAAGTCAGGAGTGTGATGGAATACTTTCCACTTGCCTGGATGAGTGCAGCTCCAATAATACTCAAGAAGCTCGACACCATCCAGGACAAAGCAGCCCGCTTGATTGGCACCCCATCCACCACCCTAAACATTCACTCCCTTCACCACCGGCGCACTGTGGCTGCAGTGTGTACCATCCACAGGATGCACTGCAGCAACCCGCCAAGGCTTCTTCGACAGCACCTCCCAAACCCGCGACCTCTACCACCTAGTAGGACAAGGGCAGCAGGCACATGGGAACACCACCACCTGCACGTTCCCCTCCAAGTCACACACCATCCCGACTTGGAAATATATCGCCGTTCCTTCATCGTCGCTGGGTCAAAATCCTGGAACTCCCTTCCTAACAGCACTGTGGGAGAACCGTCACCACATGGACTGCAGTGGTTCAAGAAGGCGGCTCACCACCACTTTCTCTAGGGCAATTAGGGATGGGCAATAAATGCCGGCCTCGCCAGCGACGCCCACATCCCATGAACGAAAAAAAAAACATTGCTCAAAATGCTCTCAAGGCACAACCAACGTTTGGAAGAACTGAATATATAATTGTACTGCTTGCAATTTTTCCACAATCAAGTGGAAAATTTGACACATTACAATGCTCTGCACTCCTAGTGAGAACATGGCTGCAGTATTGCTGGAATAGTTCCAAGTTGGATGGGTAGAGTGGGGAGTCAGGTGGGAAGTCCATGATCGAATAATTTGGATGGAGTAGGCTTAAATGCCTGAATTGCCTTTCTCTCTTGGGTCTTCCTTATGTTATCAGATTATTGGCTCGTTGAAACGATCCTTTGGCTTAGTGGCAGCATTCCTGCCACTGAGTCAGAAGGTGCAGGATTCGAACCCCGCTCCAGACAGTCCCAGTGAGTGGAGACCGGAGCTGTGGCTCTGCATTCTGGGTTGATATCTCATGAGCCTGATACTCACGTCCGGTGGATGTGGGTGGTGGTCCTTCCCCCCGCCCCCCCCCACTGAAATCGTATGGGTTGTGGGAGCTCATAGACCCCTTCCGCCGTAAAGGACAAACCACTCTATCGGCTGGTATAAAGATGGTTACCACCATGGAAGGAGCGTTCACGTCACGGCCTGCCAGACTGTTAATCAGCCTGCAAATTCTTCCACTATTTTACACCATTCTCCAAGGGAAGAGTGTGAAGACACAAAAACAACAATTGGCATGTTTTACATGCAAATTGTGAGAACAAGAAGCATCTGATTGATTTTCAAGGTTACAAGTGAGCTAACCTTATAATATGAATGTTGGACCCTCCAGAATTATGAATAACTTGTTAACCATAGGAATTATCCAGTCAAGCAACTGTACATATTCTCACGGTATATCACGTTCCTGGGTCAGTGTTTGTAACTGATGGGAGAGAGTTGCGGTTTTCAGATGACCATGGGACTAATTCTAGCGATTTTAGAATTTAGGAGTACCGCCCGCACTGGCTGTTTTTTTCGGCCACCTTGACAGTTGCCTCCTGATTCAACCATGTTTTTCAACCTGGGCAGGACTGTTTTCCATATGGTACAATGCATGTTGATCGCCTCGGTGGGCTGCAATGAGGAGGGGGAACAAGAGGGTGAAAAATCTCCACTCTGTTATACTTCAGTTATGAAGAAAGAGTTCTATCACCACCTCTTTTACAAATGAAACTTCTTAGGCTGCATTTCCTGTGTGCCGATTTCTGTTTGTGATTTTCAGCATTCTGTTGAGGCTTGATGTCGCAGTTCATAATGCACACAGACATTGCCACAATCTTCACATGTCTCATTGAGTGAACTGGTTTTGAGGCATTACCTCGCCTGACAATGTGGCTGTGATTAATTGACTGCAGTTGAAATAATAACTTCCGGATGCTTCAACTTAAAAGAACATATGTAAAGTTAATTTAGCCCCTTCATCCCGACAGACTAAGTACTTCCTCCAAACCAGCATTCGTTATTTAACCAAAAAAAGTGCCTCTCCCAAAAATAATTCTTTGCAACATATTAAAAAAAAAGCCTGATTTGATTTTTTTTTAATGCTGATTGAGGTGAGGATGATCACTGCTGGAGAAAAGCCCTTTATATTTTTATCCCAGTGTGTATCATACCAAGCCAGTTAGAGCAAAGGCTTGATGAAAATGAAGTTCCCTCTACTCTGTCCTCGCAATGAGTCTGGGATAAGCCTTAGAAGAGCAGTTCTTACTGGGCCAGCAACACCTTTCCATTTCCTATGCCAACCATCCCTGCGTGAGATTACCAGCTGCATAGGACTATTTCCTCTGGTTGGGGGAGTCCAAAACAAGGGGGGCACAATTGACATCCGGAAGCATTTTTTCACACAAAAGATAGTGGGAATCTGGAACTCACTCCCCCATAAAGGCTGTGGATTCTGGGTCAGTTGAAATGTTCAAGACTGAGATTGACAGATTTTTATTAGGTAAGGGTATCAAGCAAGGGACATAGATCAAAGGCGGTTAAACGGAGTTGAGATCCAGATCAACTAGGATCTGATTGAATGGCAGAACAGACTCGAGGGGCTGAATGTCTTACTACTTTTCCGATGCCAATTGAATATAATTTTTTTTGCTATGGACTTGGATGGCTTTCAAAAGTCATAGACACAAAACGTAACTTACTCTCTAATCTTCACATTGCTTTTTAGGCTCGAGCTGTTCAAAGTTTGTAATTATGATCTGAATCAGGCTTGGTGAAAATACACTGCTAGATATTATCTTACAGTAACTTGTCTAGCAGATAAATTATGGTGTTTAAAAGTGAACAGGATATATTGAATTAGGTTTAACTTCAGAAAGTAATGGGTAAAATACATTATTAATTTTAGAAACTGAGAGAAGAGATATTGAAGTATCGTGTAGACTGTTAATCCCTTAACTCCCCAGTATAATGAGGTGTCTGCTCTGATGCTTTCTCTGTTCTGGTTTTCTTAATCAAAAAAGTTCTTCTTGATTTACAACTGAGTTTTTGACTTTTATTTAAAAATAGTCTGTGATTACAATTCTGGAAAACTGCTTTAAAACTTCCTCACTATGTGGCTAATAGGACTTTTTTAAAATAAAAATTGTGGGAACTTACAGAAGTGTTTAAGGTTTGGTCTCCAAAACTGTTCCCTGAGTTTCTAAAAGAAAAGAACATTTTCATGGAATCATAGAAAGTTATGGCATAGAAGGAGGCCATTCGGCCCATTGTGTCCATGCCTGCCAACAAAGAGCTATCTAGCTTAATCCCACTTTCTAGCACTTGGTCCGTAGCCCTGTAGATTACAGCACTTCAAGTGCACATCCAAGTACTTTTCAAATGAGTTGAGAGTTTCTGCCTCTACCACCCTTTCAGGCAGTGAGTTCCAGACCTCCACCACCCTCTGGATGAAAAAATTTCTCCTCAACTCCCCTCTCATCCTTCTACCTATTACTTACCAATGACCCCTCTGCTAAGGGAAATAGATCCTCCCTATCCACTCTGTCCAGACCCCTCATAATATTATACACCTCAATTAAATCTCTCCTCAGTCTCCTTTGTTCCATAGAAAACAACCCCAGCCTACCCAATTTTTTCTCATAGCTAAAATTCTTCAGCCCTAGCAACATCTTCGTGCACCTCCTCTGTACCCTCTCTAGTGCAACCACATCTTTCCTGTAATGTGGTGATCAGAATTGCATGCAGTACTCAAGCAATGGCCTAACTAGTGTGTTATACAGTTCTAGCGTAACCTCCCTGCTCTTATATTCTATGCCTCGGCTAATGAAGGAAAGAATCCTGTATGCCGCCTTAACCACCGTATCTACCTGTTCTGCTACCTTCAGGGATCTGTGGACATGAACTCCAAGGTCCCTCTGTTCCTCCACACCTCTCGGTATCCTCCCATTTATTGTGTATTCCCTTGCCTTGTTTGCCCTCCCCAAATGCATTAGCTCACACTTTTCTAGATTGAATTCCATTTGCCACTTTTCTGCCCACCTGATATCTACAGCTTTCCTCCTCGCTGTCAACGACATGGCCAATTTTTGTATCATCTGCAAACTTTTTGATCATGCCCCTACATTCCAGTACAAATTATTAATATATACCACAAAAAGCAAGGGACCTAGTACTGATCCCTGCGGAACCCCACTGGTAACATCCTTCCCATCACAAAATCACTCGTCGACCATTAACCTTTGCTTCCTGCCACTGAGCCAATTTTGGATCCAACTTGCGACTTTCCCTTGGATCCCATGGGCTTTTAACTTCTTGACCAGTCTGCCATGTGGGACTTGTCAAAGCCTTGCTAAAATCCATGTACAATACATCAAACGAGTTACCCTCATTGACCCTCCTTGTTAACTCCTTTTTAAAAAAAAATTCAATCAAGTTAGTCGGATGTGACCATCCGTTAACAAATCCATGCTGACTGTCCTTGATTAACCCGTGCCTTTCTAAATGACTATTTATCCTGTCCCTCAATTGATTCCCATAATTTGCTCACCACCGAGGTTAGACTGACTGGCCTATAATTACTCGTTTTATCCCTTTCTCTCTTTTTAAACAACGTTAGCAATCCTCTAGCACCACGCCTGCAGCCAGGGAGGATTGGAAAATGATGGTCAGAACCTCTGCTATTTCCTCCCTTGCTTCTTTTAACAGCCTGGGATACATTTCATCCGGGCCTGGCCATTTATCTACTTTCAAAGATGTTAAACCCCTTAATACTTCCTCTCTCACTGTTTATCCCATCCAATATTTCACACTCCTCCTCCTTAACGAGAATCTCTGCATCGTCCCCCTCTTTTTTGTGAAGACAGATGCAAAGTATTCATTAAGAACTGTACCCACATCTTCCGCCTCCACACATAATTTACCTTTTTGGTCTCTAATAGACCCTACTCTTAGTTATTCTCTTGCTCTTTTTATGTATTTATAAAACATCTTTGGATTTTCCTTAATTTTATTTGCCAGTATTTTTTTATGCCCTCTCTTTGCTTTCCTAATTTCCTTTTTAATTTCACCCCTGCACTTTCTATACTCCTCTAAGTTTTCTGCAGTATTGAGCTCTCGGTCTGACATAAGCTTCCCTTTTTTGCTGTACCTTACCCTGTATGCTCCTTGTCATCCAGAGGGCTCTAGATTTGGCAGTCCCACCCTTTTTCTTTATGGGAACATATTTGCTGTGAACCCTCACTATCTCTCCCTTGAATGCCTCCCACTGTCCTGAGACTGATTTACCTTCAAGTAGCTGTTTCCAGTCCACTTTTGCAAAATCACTTCTCAGCTTAGTAAAATTGGCCTTTCCCCAATTGAGAACTTTTACTCCTGTTCTATCTTCGTCCTTTTCCATAACAATGCTAAATCTAACTGAATTAAAGACATCAAGGGAAATTGGAATAATGCAGGAAGTAACAGGCAGGGTGGATAAAGGGGAACCAATGAATGCAGCATATTTGGATTTCCAAAAGGCATTCGATAAGGTGCCACATAAAAGATTACTGCACAAGCTAAGAGCTCATGGTGTTGGGGGTAATATACTGGCATGGATTGAGAATTGGCTAACTAACAGAAAACAAAGAGTCAGGATCAAAGGGTCATTTTCAAAATGGCAATCTGTAACTAGTGGGGTGCCGCAGGGATCAGTGCTGGGACCTCAACTATTTACAATAGATATCAATGACTTGGATGAAGGAACAGAGTGTCTTGTGGCCAAATTTGCTGATGATACAAAGATAGGTGGAAAAGCAAGTTGCGATGAGGACACAAAATGTCTGCAAAAGGATATTGACGGGTTAAGCGAATGGGCAAAAATTTGGCAGATGGAATCTAATGTGGGAAAATGTGAAGTCATCCACTTTGGGAGGAAAAATAAAAAAGCAAAATATTATTTGAATGGAGAAATACCACAAAATGCTGCGGTACAGAGGGATCTGGGTGTCCTTGTACATGAAATACAAAAAGTCAACATACAGGTGCAGCAGAAGGCAAACGGAATATTGGCCTTTATTTCTAGGGGGAACGGAGTATAAAAGCAGGGAAGTCATGCTACAACTGTACAGTGTGCTGGTGAGACCACATCTGGAGTACTGTGTACAGTTCTGGTGCCCTTATTTAAGGAAGGACATACTTGCTTTGGAGACAGTTCAGAGAAGGTTCACTAGGTTGATTCCGGGTATGGTAGGGTTGTCTTATGAGGAAAGATTGAACAGGTTGGGTCTACACTCATTGGAGTTTAGAAGAATGAGAGGAGATCTTATTGAAACATACAAGATTCTGAGGGGACTCGATAGGGTAGATGCTGAGAGGATGTTACCCTTCATGGAGGAATCTAAAACTACGGGGCATAGTCTCAGAATAAGGGGTCGCCCGTTTAAGATTGAAATGAGGAGCAATTTCTTCTCCCAGAGGGTCGTGAATCTTTGGAATTTTTTCCCCCAAAAAGCTGTGGAGGCTGAGTCACTGAATACATTCAAGGCTGAGTTGGACAAATTTTTGATCAGCAAGGGAGTCAAAGGATATGAGGAAAAGGCGGGAAAGTGGAGTTGAGGTAAAAATCAGATCAGCCATGATCTCATTGAATGGCGGAGCAGGCTTGAGGGGCCGAATGTCCTGCTCCTATCTCTTATGGTCTTATGGAAAATGGCATTGAGGTGGATGATCCGCCGTGGCCTTGTTGAATGGCGGAGCAGTCTCGAGGGCCAGATGGCCTACTCCTGCTCCTATTTCTTACATTCTTTCTTATCATGATCACTGCTTGGTTTAGGTGAGGAATTAGTCCTAACATAAATGTTTTAGGATCAGGAAAAGGCCATTGAGCCCCATGAGCCCATTCCTTTATGATTGCTCTCAACCCCACCTATGCACATTCTCAGCTTATTCCTCAATCAAGCAATGCATTCAGTTCTTTCCTGAATCCTGGAGAAGGGCTATAAATGATGAGCTTTGTTTAAAGGTGTCTGAAATCATAGAATCATACAGCACAGAAGGAGGCCATTCAGCGAGTATGGTAACATAGTGGTTATGTTACTGGACTAGTAATCCAGAGGCCTGGACTAATAATCCGGAGTCATGAGTTCAAATCCCGCCACGGCAGCTGGGGAATTTAAATTCAATTAATTAAAAATTCAATTAATTAAATAAAATCTGGAATTAAAATACTAGTATCAGTAATGGTGGCCATGAAACTACCGGATTGTCATAAAAACCCATCTGGTTCACTAATGTCCTTTAGGGAAGGAAACCTGCCGTCCTTACCCGGTCTGGCCAGATGTGACTCCAGACCCACAGCAATGTGGTTGATTCTTAATTGCCCTCTGAAATGGCCTAGCAAGCCACTCAGTTGTAAAATCTTGCTCAAAAAAAGTCATAATAAGAATAAAACCGGACGGACCACCCGGCATCGGACCACTAGGCACCGGACACGGCAAAGGCAAACCAAGCCCAGTCGACCCTGCAAAGTCCTCCTCGCTCACATCTGGGGACTTGTGCCAAAATTGGGAGAGCTGTCCCACAGACTAGTCGAGCAACAGCCTGACACAGCCATACTCACAGAATCATACCTTTGAGCCAACGTCTCAGACTCTTCCATCACCATCCCTGGGTATGTCCTGTCCCACCGGCAGAACAGACCGACCAGAGGTGGCGGTACAGTGATATACAGTCAGGAGGGAGTGGCCCTGGGAGTCCTCAACATTGACACTGGACCCCATGAAATCTCATGGTATCAGGTCAAACATGGGCAAGGAAACCTCCTGCTGATTACCACCTACTACCTTCCCTCAGCTGATGAATCAGTCCTCCTCCATGTTGAACACCACTTGGAGGAAGCACTGAGGGTAGCAAGGGCACAAAATATACTCTGGGTGGGGGACTTCAATGTCCATCACCAAGAGTGGCTCGGTAGCACCGCTACTGACCGAGCTGGCCGAGTCCTGAAGGACATAGCTGCTAGACTGGGCCTGCGGCAGGTGGTGAGCGAACCAACACGAGGGAAAAACTGACTTGACCTCGACCTCACCAATCTACCTGCCGCAAATGCATCTGTCCATGACAGTATTGGTAGGAGTGACCACCGCACAGTCCTCGTGGAGACGAAGTCCCGTCTTCGCACTGAGGACACCATCCAACGTGTTGTGTGGCACTATCACCGTGCTAAATGGGATAGATTCAGATCAGATCTAGCAGCTCAAAACTGGGCATCCATGAGGCGCTGTGGGCCATCAGCAGCAGCAGAATTGTATTCCAGCACAATCTGTAACCTCATGGTCTGGCATATTCCTCACTCTACCATTAGCAACAAGCCAGGAGATCAACCCTGGTTCAATGAGGAGTGTAGAAGAGCATGCCAGGAGCAGCACCAGGCGTATCTAAAAATGAGGTGCCAACCTGGTGAAGCTACAACTCAGGACCACATGAACGCTAAACAGCGGAAGCAACATGCTATAGACAGAGCTAAGCAATTCCACAATGAACGGATCAGATCAAAGCTCTGCAGTCCTGCCACATCCAGTCATGAATGGTGGTGGACAATTAAACAACGAACGGGAGGAGGAGGCTCTGTAAACATCCCCATCCTCAATGATGGCAGAGTCCAGCACGTGAGCGCTTCAGCCTTGTCTTTTTTTTTATTCGTTCACGGGTTGTGGGCATCGCTGGCGAGACCAGCATTTATTGCCCATCCCTAATTGCCCTCGAGAACGTGGTGGTGAGCCGCCGCCTTGAACCGCTGCAGTCCGTGTGGTGACGGTTTTCCCACTGTGCTGTTAGCAAGGGAGTTCCATGATTTTGACCCAGCGACAATGAAGGAATGGCGATATATTTCCAAGTCGGGATGGTGTGTGACTTGGAGGGGAATGTGCAGGTAGTGTTGTTCCCATGTGCCTGCTGCTCTTGTCCTTCTAGATAGTAGAGGTCTGCTGTCGAAGAAGCCTTGGCGAGTTGCTGCAGTGCATCCTGTGGATGGTACACACTGCAGCCACAGTGCGCCGGTGGTGAAGGGAGTGAATGTTTAGGGTGGTGGATGGGGTGCCAATCAAGTGGGCTGCTTTATCTTGGATGGTGTCAACATCCAGGCTTGGGCTGATAAGTGGCAAGTAACATTCGCGCCAGACAAGTGCCAGGCAATGACCATCTTCAACAAGAGAGAGTCTAACCACCTCCCCTTAACATTCAACGGCATTACCGTCGCCGAATCCCCCACCATCAACATCCTGGGGGTCACCATTGACCAGAAACTTAACTGGACCAGCCATATAAATACTGTGGCTACAAGAGCAGGTCAGAGGCTGGGTATTCTGCGGCGAGTGACTCACCTCCTGACTCCCCAAAGCCTTTCCACCATCTACAAGGCACAAGTCAGGAGTGTGATGGAATACTCTCCACTTGCCTGGATGAGTGCAGCTCCAACAACACTCAAGAAGCTCGACACCATCCAGGACAAAGCAGCCCACTTGATTGGCACCCCATCCACCACCCTAAACATTCACTCCCTTCACCACCGGCGCACTGTGGCTGCAGTGTGTACCATCCACAGGATGCACTGCAGCAACTCGCCAAGGCTTCTTTGACAGCACCTCCCAAATCCATGACCTCTACCACCTAGAAGGACAAGAGCAGCAGGCACATGGGAACAACACCACCTGCACGTTCCCCTCCAAGTCGCACACCATCCCGACTTGGAAATATATCGCCGTTCCTTCATCGTCGCTGGGTCAAAATCCTGGAACTCCCTTCCTAACAGCACTGTGGGAGAACCTTCACCACACGGACTTCAGCGGTTCAAGAAGGCAGCTCACCACCACGTTCTCAAGGGCAATAAGGGATGGGCAATAAATGCTGGCCTCGCCAGTGACGCCCACGTCCCATGAACGAATAAAAAAAAAAGCCCATTGTGTCTGTGCTGGCTGTAAGAAAGTAGTTCCACTCCCTTGCTCTTTATTGGCTTGGTGGTAGCACCTCGTTACTGAGTCACAAGGTTGTGGATTCAAGCCCCAGTCTAGAGACTTGAGCACATAATCTAGGCTGGCACTTCAGCGCAGTACTGAGGGAGTTCTACACTGTCGGAGGTGCTGTCTTTCGGATGGGACATTAAACTGAGGCCCCGTCTGTCCTCTTGGGTGGATGTCAATGATTCGACGGCACTATTCGAAAAAGAGTAGGGAAGTTCTCCCCGGTGTCCTGGCCAACATTTATCTCTCAACCAACACCTGTAACAGATTTTCTGGTCATTTATCTCATTGCTGTTGGATCTTGCTGTGTGCAAATTGGCTACCGCGTTTCCTACATACAATTGCGACTACACTTCAAAAATATTTCATTGGCTGTAAAGCGCTTTGGGACGTTGTGAGGTTGTGAAAGGCGTTATATAAATGCAAGTCTCTTTTTTTTTAGAAGCTAGGAAATAACTCTGTATTGAGTTGTATCAAAGTACCCTGTGCTATTTTACAGGAAGAGCTGTGTGGTTACTTTATTTCTTCAAGAATTTCAAAGAAACATCTTCTTTCTCCATGGTGCTGTATATCATGTGGTTTTGATCCTTCGTGTGCTGAGTTCCCAATCTAACCCATGCTATGTGGAGGGAGGAGAAACTGGAGAGTGAGATGTCACAGAGCCACTTTTGTGATGTGATTTGACATTCTTTGGGAGTATATGGCCTGCTAATCCCCCACCATGGGCTGGCGAGTCCTAATTTGGGAGAGGAAAAGACAATCATTAAAAAATAATGAATGATGGCCCTGTAGATGTCTCACTCAGTTTGCATCAGGATGAACTAAACAGTCTGATCTCTGAGTTTGGACTCTGTTTCACAGCATCAGTTCAGGCACAATGTATATGAAGCAGAAATCTTCTCGTTGTTGCCATTTCGTCCCAGAATATCTTGAAAATTGGTGAACCAGCTGAATTATTTTTGCACCATATGAAAGAATCTATCTCAGAAGTGCTCTACTGCTCACTGAGTGGGAAAATGCTCCTTGCAGTCGAGAAGCTGAGCCATACAGGTGGACGAGGCTTCAAGGAAAGGAAAACCTTGCTTGAAAAGTTTGAATGGTGACCTGGTATTCGGTCTTTACTTGAGCTGTTGTGTGACTGGCTCACAAAAGTGTCCTGGAGTCACTTATTTTTCCTCCCTCGCTGTATGAAAATGGCTGACCTGCCCTGGGCCATTCCCTGTGACAGTGCAGCTTGGATTATGAAGTCGCTCACCCTGCTTCTTATCACCGTGCCACCAACCTCTGCTTAGTTCTTCCCCATTGCTGCCTCTTATAGTCGAACTGCCAGGTTACAGCAAAATGTAAACTACCCAGCTCGAGAGTGAACAGCATTTCGGGGCCAGTTGTTTCTCGATTTCCTACTCTTCAAAGACGTACCAGCCTGTAATAAAACTCATTTAAGACTCTCGCAGCAAATGAGTGCTCAGTTGTTCAGCTTAGTGTCTCCACATTCTTCTTAGCAATGAATGTGCAGCTCTCTGAGAACCTCTGAATGAAACTTCTCATCAGCCTGATCCTTAATGATCCATCAAAGCCTTTTCCAGGGTCAGCAGTTGGACTGTCTTAGGATAAAGCTTGCACATGTTCAGTTTTAGTAGGCTTATGGCAACATTAGCTGCTTAGGCAGGAATACTTAGCAAGAGATCAGTGTTCTGTGTGTGAGAGGGTGTGAAGGAGTCTGAAATATCTGGGGCCTGATCCCTGTATTTTAGGTACCAGGAGATCTGTCTCCATTTACAGCAATCACTTGTGTAGGCCAATGAAGCAGCGTAATGAGGCCCTGTCTGTTGCCTTGGGCCATTCCTTGAACGAGTAGGCAGCATTGGGAGACTTGTAGTTACTGTAACTAACTTTTATAAGTTTCTTTAAATGTCCAGAATTTTCATTCATGGGTGCATTTATAATGCAACCTTAGTGTCATCATAAAACAGTTTCTGCTTTGCAGCAGTTTTTAAAAATTAATTCTCTGAATGTAGACATCACTGGCAAGGCTGACATTTATTGCCCCTCCCTAGTTGCCCTTCAGAAGGTGTTGGTGGACCTTCTTTATGAATCACTGCAGTCTGTGTGGTGAAGGTGCTCCCACAATACAATTAGGTAAGGAGTTCCAGCATTTAACCCAGAGATGCCGATATATGCCTAAGTCAGGGTGGTGTGCAACTTGGAGGTGATAGTGTTCCCGTGCACCTGCTACTTTTGACCTTCTCTGAGGTGGAGATTGCAGACGTGGGAAATCTTGCCAGAGTTGCGGTGTAAATGAGTTAGGACCTGACCTGACTCTGGAGGTAAGTGGTAGGGGGAAAGGATACATGTTTGGGACTAAGTGGATAGCTCTTTCAGACAGCTGGTACAGGCAGATTTGGGCCAAATGGCCGCCTTCTATGCTGTAAAAATTCTCTGGATGAGGCAGTCTCCCTGCTTGAGTTCAATTCTGCATGAGAGATAACTCCAACATGGGTCAAACCCAGTTTATAAAATGCTCAGTTGGTCCCTTACACTTGGACATAATTCAAAGGTTTTAAAAAAACGTTCCAATGTTTAGAATACTCACAAAATTCTCTCCTGGGCAGGAGAATTGCAATTCTAGCCAGCCACTAAAAATGGATGCAGCCTGGCTGTAACTGATAGTGCAGTAGTGGTTTTAGACCGGTTGCTGCAGTATAATACAGCAGCAGAGTAGTTCATGTCTTTGTACCCAGTGTTTGTGTTAAAAATGAGTTTCATGTTGCACTGAGGCTGATGTGCGATGATTTGGAATCTTTCACCCCTTCACTAATTCCCTATCTTAAATACTTTGTACAAATTCTTCCAGATAGACACACTTTGAGAAACGATTCCTGAGCAGGTGAAGCTCGACCTCATTTTATAATTACTGCCTTTAGAATCACTTCTCAGCAATTCGTTGTAATTACTTTTTAGGGTAATTGGAGGTAAGGTCAACCAAGGCTTTAAACTTTTCTAACTAATTGGTTTTACTAACATTAAAATACAACAAGTTTTACAGATAGAGATTCATACAACCGTTAAGTCTGATTATGCTAAAGAGTAAAGAGAGAAATAAAAAAAACTCTACAATTTGTAAAATAATATTTTTTGAGCACCCCAAATGGCATGGAATGGTTGTGAGTTCCAGACACGGTAAGATCTGTGCTGAGTGGTGCGGTCTGTGCTGGAACACTATAATTAGCACAGTAGATAAAGAAGTGAAAGAACTTGGATTTATATGGCGCCTTTCACGACCTCAGGATGTCCGAAAGCACTTTACAGCCAACGAAGTACTTTTGAAGTGAAGCCACTGTTGTAATGTAGGGAGACGCGGCAGCCAATTTGCGCACAGCAAGATTCCACAAACAGCAATGTGATAATGACCGGATAATCTGTGCTTTTTAGTAATGTTGGTTGAGGGATAAGTATTGGCCAGGACACCAGTGAGAACTCCCCTGCTCCTGTTTGAAATAGTGCCGTGGGATCTTTTACGTCCACCTGAGAGGACAGATGGGACCTCGGTTTAACACCTCATCTGAATGACAGCACCTCAGTACTGCACTGAAGTGACAGCCTAAATTTTGTGAAATATTACTGTGCACCAAGAGGGAAAACGATGCTTTTCCTGGAGAGCAAATAAAGTTGATGTAGGATCTGCGATGTAGTGAATCATCAAAATTAACATAAGAATGAGCAGTCCAGGTAGCTTCTGGAAGCTGCTGACATCTCGCTTGCATTCCACACTCAACTAATGTCAATTAACAGGTCTGATTTTAATGTGCTTGGCTGTTCTATTTCTTGCACTGAGCAATCATTTTTTTATGCAGCGAGTTGTAATGATCTGGAATGCGCTGCCTGAAAGGGCGGTGGAAGCAGATTCAATAATCGCTTTCAAAACAGGATTGGATAAATACTTGAAGGAGAAAAAAATTGCAGGGTTATGGGGAAAGAGCAGGGGAGTGGGGCCAATTGGATAGCTCTTTCAAAGAGCCGGCACAGGCATGATGGGCCGAATGGTTGTCTCCTGTGCCGTATGAATTTAATCTTGTCTGAGTGGGAGCATGATGTGAGTAATGAATTGCACGAGCAGTTTTTTTTTTAAAAAACCTTCCCAATTTTCTCTGCCGATTTTTCTTTTTCTCCTCCCCTCCTCCTCTGGCAGCATTGATGCCTCGCTGGACTCTTGCCCTCTGGTACTACGCCTAAGTAGACGTTCTTCAAGTGTGAGTCTAGACAGTGTAGGCAGATTATTCGCCCACAGGGGACGCATCACAGTCGAACAGTCCTGTCCTCGCCTGCTGACCACATGCATGAACTTCCTACAGATTTGCTGAATGGTGATCAGCACTGGGCATTTTTTTTTCTTCGAATACAAAGCTAGTTGTTGACCTCCTTGCTGTTGCCTCAGTTGGTACTACTTGATCTATGTGGTTTTGCTATTCACTGGCTAAATCTCCACATCATAAATCTGCTGAACCATCAGCAGAGCAGTACTGGAGACAAACACCGTTGACATGTGTTTAATCAGAGGTTCGATAGCAGCAGAATCTGCTGGAGTTAAACACCTTTTTCAGTGGTCAAAATTACACCTGCCGAATATGAAACTAGTATCTGTTTCATACTAGTAACATTTCAGGCAGGTGCCAATGTAAGTTTGAAGGTGAATTCTTGGCCAAATTTTCTCTCTTTAATGTTCCTTCCCCCCCCCCCCCCCCAACCACCTTCGCACTTTCACCTTTTGTCTCCCTTCCTGTTTGCTCAGCTTACCAAGATCCCACTACCAGCTCCACTCCACCCAGTTGGGTCCTAGAACTCCATGTGTGGAGAATTGAGTGGCATGAAGGAAAGTTTCCATTTCTGACAACCCTGGCACTTTTTATCCTCTCTTTATTTAGTCCGTTGGCAAATCTTTGTATCACGGCCCCTTTAATTATGCTTTGTGAACAAAAGCTATGGAAAACAATTGATAATTGACACAAAAAATGAGTGACCATAGAATTACATAGAGTTTCCCCCTTGTGTACATATTTAGCTTCCCCTTAAATGCTTCTATACTATTCGCCTCAACTACTTGTGGTAGCGAGTTCCACATTCTTACCGCTCTTTGGGTAATGAGCAGGCATATGAAGGTGGAACTCAGTGGTGAATCGAATATGTTCTGTGCGGTGAACAATAAAAGGAGGACCGTTGGGAGAATATTTTTTTGTTTAAATGAGGCTTTTGTATGAACCACTGGGCCAGTAATTCTGTACAGTGAGAGTAAATGGGAAAGGATGGTCCATTTCAAATGTGGAATTGTTGTAAAATATTTTTTAAATCCAATGGAGTTGACCTGGAATTGTTTTTCCTTTTGAAAATTCATCTGAAGAGTGTTCAAAGTAGAAACATTCTAAACCCGCACTGCACAAGAGTAAACTTCATGCTCTTGCTGACTCCATTTTAATGGAAGCAGTCCCGTGGGAATGCAGTGCTCCATTAAACATCTTTTCCTACCTCTACCTAATTGGCTTTAATCCTACTTTACTGTTTTAATTTTTAATATATGGTATAAATAGGCATATTTTGATATCATTTATATCCCACTCATGGCATTGACTGGATCATGACTTCCATTACTTGTAAGTTCCCATGTCTGATTACTTTTGAGGTATAAATCAGATCACATGAATCTTCATAATGTCTCCAATTATTTTTTTCCCCTGCCAGTTTTCTGTTCTCTCCTCCTGAAGGTGATGATTCAGGCTTGAGTACAGTTCAATACTCTGTTGTCTCAGTTATCCTTCGTGTATGAGCGTAGACAGTGAGGATCGGTAAGCTTTTTGAGCATGGAAGGCGTCACAGCTGAGCATGAGCCCACCTACACGTGTGTACTCATGAGCAGAGTGACTGGAAAGCAATCAGACGTGTGGATCTTTGGCTGACTATCTATTTCCCTTCCTAGATATTGAGGCTAATTGTCTTGCTGCGATCAGCTAACTTTAAGGCCACAGATTGAAGCCGAGACCCTCTGGCTATGTATATAGCTCAGTGATGCACCACATGGCGTATTTACCCACACAATTATCGGGTGCTTTTTATACAGTAATGTATGTGACCCAGTAAAATAATTTAATTTAGTTCACACATTGTTCCCCCCCCCCATTACTGGGAAAAGTGTACAATTCAATTTTCAGCGAAGATCTTTCTGCCATGCAGCACGGATAATCTTGGCAAGTGCAAGTTGATGCTGGTGAGGCAAATTGGCAACTGCAATGGAAGAAGCAATCTCTAATGGGAAGACTCAAACGGGGAATCCCTTAAATGTGTATACATCATACTTTTAATTCATAGTCACTTAATTTGAAATATCTGTTCCTTTGTGAAAAAAATTTTAGGCACCTTGTGAACTATTTATCTAAATTGCGAACTTCCAATTACTGGATAATTTGAATTTTAAAAAAATAACTGAGTTAATGGAGTGGACTGTATATTACGGTAAAGTTGGCTGGCAGTATGTTTTGAAGTATAACATGTTCACTATGGGTTCTGTCAACATTATCCAAATCCCTTGAGAATGTTAAGCTGGTTCATATCATGCTACGACCCATGCTGATGGGTGCAGCTCACTGCAACCTGAAAGTAAAGTGGCCAGTATTCATGGTGGCTGGAAAAACCCAGTAAAGTGGAACTCCTGGCAAGTATACTTTTGGATTGCAGTTGGCCGCATGAGCAAAATGGAATTTTGGCTGTGTTGAATTTTTTAATTTGTATTTTTGTATTGCTAGAATCAGCCTGTGAGGAGTTAGAACACGATCGCACTGGGTATTTCTGAAAGGGAAACATCAGTTCAGCTCCAGACAAGCTTCTGAAATGCAAATAATATAAAGTTCTAGATATTAAGGTGGAGGGAGTGAGAGGAGGTTGGATCCAAGCCCACTGGCACATTTCATAGGTTTGATAAAGTGCTGCACGGTAGGCTTATCATCAAGATTGCGGCCCATGGAATAAAGGGGGCAGAAGCAACATGGATACAGAATTGGCTAAGGGACAGGAAACAGAGAGTAGTGGTGAACAGTTGTTTTTCAGACTGGAGGGAGGTGTGCAGTGGTGTTTCCCAGGGGTCAGTGCTGGGACCACTGCTTTTCTAGATATATATTAATGACTTGGGTGCAGAGGGCACAATTTCAAAATTTACAGATGCCACAAAACATGGAAGGGTAGTAAACAGTGAGGAGGAGAGTGATAGACTTCAAGGGGATATAGACAGGCTGTGGCATGGGTGGACACATGGCAGATGAAATTTAACATAGAAAAATGCGAAGTGATACATTTCGGTAGGAAGAATGAGGAGAGGCAATATAAACTAGAGGGCGCAACTCTAAAAGGGGTAAAGGAACAGAGAGATCTGGGGGCATATGTGCATAAATTGTTGAAGGTGGCAGGGCAGGTTTAGAAAGCGGTTAAAAAAGCATACGGGCTCCTGGGCTTTATAAATAGGGGCATAGAGTACAAAAGTATGGAAGTCACGATGAACCTTTATAAAATACTGGTTCGGCGACAACTGGAGTATTGTGTTCAGTTCTGGTCACGGCACTTTAGGAAAGATGTGAAGGCCTTAGAGAGGGTACAGAAGATATATACTCGAATAAGACCATAAACCATAAGAGATAGGAGCAGGAGTAGGCCATTCGGCCCCTCGAGCCTGCTCTGCTATTCAATGAGATCATGGCTGATCTGATTTTTACCTCAACTCCACTTTCCTGCCTTTTCCCCATATCCTTTGACTCCCTTGCTGATCAAAATTTTGTCTAACTCAGCCTTGAATGTATTCAATGACCCAGCCTCCACAGCTTTTTGGGGTAAAGAATTCCAAAGATTCACGACCCTCTGGGAGAAGTAATCCAGTAATCTTTGCCATGTTGTATGCTTTTTCTATTAACCTGATACCATCTTTGACTTCCTTAGTTAGCCATTGTTGGTTCAACCTTTTTGTGGAGTCTTTCCTCCTCACAAGGATATATTTTTGTTGCGAGTCATAAAATATCTTTTTAAATGTTTGCCACTGCTTATCCACCATCATACCATCTAATCTGTTTACCCAGTCCACTTTAGCCAATTCCACCCTCATTCCTTTATAATTGCCCTTATTTAAGTTTAATACAGCAGTTTCAGACCCAAGATCCTCACTCTCAAACTGGATGTGAAATTCATCATGTTATGATCACTGCTTCCTAAGGGATCCTTTACTTTGAGATCATTAATTAATCCTGTTTCGTTACCCATTACCAGATCCAAAATGGCCTGTTCCCTGGTTGGTTCCCCGATGTATTGAACATAAGAACATAAGAAATAGGAGCAGGAGTAGGCCAATCGGCCCCTCGAGCCTGCTCCGCCATTCAATAAGATCATGGCTGATCTGATCCTAACCTCAAATCTAAATTCATGTCCAATTTCCTGCCCGCTCCCCGTAACCCCTAATTCCCTTTACTTCTAGGAAACTGTCTATTTCTGTTTTAAATTTATTTAATGATGTAGCTTCCATAGCTTCCTGGGGCAGCAAATTCCACAGACCTACTACCCTCTGAGTGAAGAAGTTTCTCCTCATCTCAGTTTTGAAAGAGCAGCCCCTTATTCTAAGATTATGCCCCCTCGTTCTAGTTTCACCCATCCTTGGGAACATCCTTACCGCATCCACCCGATCAAGCCCCTTCACAATCTTATATGTTTCAATAAGATCGCCTCTCATTCTTCTGAACTCCAATGAGTAGAGTCCCAATCTACTCAACCTCTCCTCATATGTCTGCCCCCTCATCCCCGGGATTAACCGAGTGAACCTTCTTTGTACTGCCTCGAGAGCAAGTATGTCTTTTCTTAAGTATTGGTCTAAGAAACAGTCCTGAATACACTCTATGAACTCCTCCTCAGGGCAATTTTTGTCAATTTGATTTGTCCAATCGATGTGAAAGTTAAAATCGCCCATGATTATTGCATTACCTTTTTTACAAGCCCCCCTTATTTCCTGATTTATATTTTGCCCTACGGTGTAGCTACTGTTTAGGGGCCTATATACTACTCCCACCAGTGATTTGTTTCCCTTGCTATTTCTTACCTCCACGCAAATTGATTCAACATCTCGATCTTCTGAGCCAACATCATTTCTCACTATTATACCAATTTCATGATTCCAGGGATTACGTGGATAGACTGGAGAAGCTGGGGTTCATAGAATCAAAAAATCTTGGAAAATTTACGGCACAGAAGGAGGCCATTCAGCCCACCATGTCCGTGCCGGCCAAAAATGAGCCACCCAGCCTAATCCCACTTTCCAGCACTTGGTCCGTAGCCTTTAAGGTCACGGCACTTGAGGTGCACATCCAGGTACTTTTTAACCATGAGTTGAGGGTTTCTGCCTCTACCACTCTTTCAGGAAGTGAGTTCCAGACCCCCACCACCCTCTGGTTGAAAAACATTTTCCTCAGCTCCCCTCTAATCCTTCTACCAATCACTTTAAATCTATGCTCCCTGGTTATTGACTGCTCTGCTAAGGGAAATAGGTCCTCCCTATCCACTCTATCTGGACCCCTCATAATTTTGTACACCTCAATTAAATCACCCCTCAGCCTCCTCTGTTCCAACAAGAACAACCCCAGCCTATCCGATCTTCATAGCTAAAATTCTCCAGTCCTGGCAACATGCTCGTAAATCTCCTCTGTACCCTCTCTAGTGCAATTACATCCTTGTAATGTGGTGACCAGAACTGTACACAGTAGTCCAGCTGTGGCCTAGCCAGTGATTTATACAGTTCCAGCATAACCTCCCTGCTCTTATATTCTATGCCTCAGCTAATAAAGGAAAGTATTCCATATCCCTTCTTAACCACCTATTCTATCTGTCCTGCTACTTCAGGGATATGTGGACATGCACTCCAAGGTCCCTCACTTCCTCTACACCTTTCAGTATACTCCCATTTATTGTGTACTCCCTTGACTTGTTTGCCCTGCCCAAATGCATTACCTCACATTTCTTTGGATTGAATTCCATTTGCCACTTTTCTGCCCGCCTGACCAGTCCAATGATATCTTCCTGCAGTCTACCGCTTTCCTCCTCACTAGCAACCACACGGCCAATTTTTGTATCATTTGCAAACTTCTTAATCATGCCCCCTTCATTTAAGTCCAAATCATTAATATATATCACAAAAAAAAAAGGGACCTAGTACTGAGCCCTGTGGAACCCCACTGGAAACAGCCTTCCTGTCACAAAAATGCCTGTCAACCATTACCCTTTGCTTCCTGCCACTGAGCCAATTTTGGATTTAACTTGCCACTCTCCCTTGGAGCCCATACGCTTGTACTTTTTTGACCAGTCTGCCATGTGGGACCTTTTTTTATTCGTTCATGGGATGTGGGCGTCGCTGGCAAGGCCAGCATTTATTGCCCATCCCTAATTGCCCTTGAGAAGGTGGTGGCGAGCTGCCTTCTTGAACTGCTGCAGTCCGTGCGGTGAAGGTTCTCCCACTGCACTTTTAGGAAGGGAGTTCCAGGATTTTGACCCAGCGACAATGAAGGAACAGCGATATATTTCCAAGTTGGGATGGTGTGTGACTTGGAGGGGAACTTGCAGATGGTGTTGTTCCCAATGCCTGCTGCCCTTGTCCTTCTAGGTGGTAGAGGTCACGGGTTTGGGAGGTGCTGTCGAAGAAGCCTTGGCGAGTTGCTGCAGTGTATCCTGTGGATGGTACGCACTGCAGCCACGGTGCGCCGGTGGTGGAGGGAGTGAATGTTTAGGGTGGTGGATGGGGTGCCAATCAAGTGGGCTGCTTAGTCCTGGATGGTGTCGAGCTTCTTGAGTGTTGTTGGAGCTGCAATCATCCAGGCAAGTGGAGAGTATTCCATCACACTCCTGACTTGTGCCTGGTAGATGGTGGAAAGGCTTTGGGGAGTCAGGAGGTGAGTCACTCGCTGCAGAATACCCAGCCTCTGACCTGCTCTTGTAGCTACAGTATTTATATGGCTGGTCCAGTTAAGTTTCTGGTCAATGGTGACCCCCAGGATGTTGATGGTGGGGGATTCGGTGATGGTAATACCGTTGAATGTCAAGGGGAGGTGGTTAGACTCTCTCTTGTTGGAGATGGTCATTTCCTGGCACTTGTCTGGCACGAATGTTACTTGCCACTTATCAGCCCAAGCTTGGATATTGTCCAGGTCTTGCTGCATGCGGGCTCGGACTGCTTCATTATCTGAGGGGTTGCGAATGGAACTAAACACTGTGCAATCATCAGCGAACATCCCCACTTCTGACCTTATGTTGGAGGAAAAGTCATTGATGAAGCAGCTGAAGATGGTTGGGCCAAGGATACTGCTCTGAGGAACTCCTGCAGCAATGTCCTGAGGCTAAGATGATTGGCCTCCAACAACCATTACCATCTTCCTTTGTGCTAGGTATGACTCCAGCCACTGGAGAGTTTTCCCCTTGATTCCCATTGACTTCAGTTTTACTAGGACTCCTTGTTGCCACACTCTGTCAAATGCTGCCTTGATGTCAAGGGCAGTCACTCTCACCTTGTCAAAAGCCTTGCGAAAATACATGTAGAGTACATCAAATGCACTACCCTCATCGACCCTCCTTGTTACCACCTCAAAAAATTTAATCAAGTTTGTCAGACATGATCTTCCCTTAACAAATCCATGTTGACTGTCCTTGATTACTTCGTGCCTTTCTAAGTGATGGTTTATCCTGCCCTTCAGAATTGATTCCAATAATTTGCCCACCACTGAGGTTGGACTGACTGGCCTGTAATTACTCGGTCTATCCCTCGCTCCCTTTTTAAACAATGGTACAATGTTAGCAGTCCTCCAATCCTCCGGCACCGCACCTGTATCCAGTGAGGATTGGAAAATGTTGGCCAGAGCTTCCACTATTTCCTCCCTTGCTTCTTTTAACAGCCTGCACTTTTTAAACTCCACTCGGCTTTCTGTCGTATTGAGTTCTTGGTGTCTGACATAAGGTTTCCTTTTCTGCCTTATCTTACCCTGCATGCTCCTTGACATCCAGGAGGCTCTAGTTTTGGCAGCCCCACCCTTTTTCTTTGTGGGAACATGTTTACTTTGCACCCCTTAATTGCCTCCCACTGCTCTGACACTGATTTACCTTCAAATAGCTGTTCCCAGTCCACCTTGGCTGAATCACTTCTTAGCTTAGTAAAATTAGCCTTTCCCCAATTGAGAACTTTAACTCCTGTTCTATCTTTGTCCTTTTCCATAATTCAGATTGATTTAGCGTAGTTATGATCACTACCACCAAAATGCTCTCCCACTGATACTCCTTCCAGCTGCCCAGCCTCATTTCCTGAAACTAAATTCAGAACTGCCCCCTCTCTTGTTGGGCTTGCTACGTACTGACTAAAAAAAGTTCTCCTGAATGCAATTTAAGAATTTTGTGCCTTCGATACCCTTCACACTGTTTGTGTTCCAGTTAGTATTCGGGTGGTTGAAAACCCCTACTATTACTGCCCCACTGTTTTTGCACTTCTCAAAAATTTGCCGACGTATTTGCTCGGGCTACCGGGATGGGTCGGGGGAGTGGGACTAGCTGGGTTGCTCTTGCATAGAGCTAGCGTGGACTTGATGGGCCCAATGGCCTCCTTCTGTGCTGTAACCTTTCTATGATTCTATGAAAGATAGACCCCAACCTGGGGTTGTGAAGGCTGTTTCTGAGACCAATGGTAAATGGGCATGGCTGTGATTGGCTGGAGCTCTCTGTGATTGACAGAGACTGATTGGCAGCCCACATTCAATAAGAGCGACTGACTGACTGACTCCAAGCCAACAACCAAAAGGCCGTCCGAGTCAACTTAGCCAGAGAGAGTTAATCCAGAGGAAGTTTACCGTAAATGGTCTTCTGTTTTAAGATCCATTTTTAAAGAGAAAGGAAACCGTGTCTTTGCTTTGTATATCGCAGAGTGTAGGGAAATACATATCTTGCGAGATAAATAAAATTGCTCGTTGGTTCAACACCTATGTCTCAACTTGGAATCGTGCATATTGCGTCCACCATTTGTAGAGAAAGGAGGCGTCACATGGTGGCGTGCAATATATTCCAGCAACCAGAGTGCAGAGTAAGGGTTCTCTGTCACAATCCCTGGGTTACACTATCATTTACCTGGATGTTACGCACTCCAGCTTGTAAGGGACATGTGGTCCACTTGTAGGGATGGCTAGTGACACTGGACCAGAAATACTGTCCAGTGTGAAAACCTAAAAACCCGACCTGGTAAAATGGATCTTCCTGGCCTGCGGCCTTGGTGAATGCTGGTAAGTTTATTTTTGTGTTGCAGCCGACCGTATGAGCAAGGGTCTTAGCACAATATAAAAGCAGCTTTAACCTTGTTAACACATTTCCACCCAACTATTCTTTATTTAATATATGCGAAACAACGCACTCAGTTCATCATTTATAGATTGATACTTGTGCCATCAACCATCCCTGACGTGGGGCCTGGCTTTCCTCCACGTACCCTATAAATTAGATTTTTTTAGTGGGGAGTGTGGAGGCAGATGAAGAGTTTAATTTGTTTTAAGTTCTATAGTGATAATTGCACACCTGAGAGTTGAGAAAAAATTTTTGGCGTTGCAGTTTTCATTACTTTTTCCTAAACATTCCATCAAAACCTTAAGTAGGGAAAGGCAGTTCTGAGGCTTGTCATAGAGTCATAGAGTTATACAGCACGGATAGAGGCCCTTCGGCCCATCGTGTCCGCGCCGGCCATCAGCCCTGTCTACTCTAATCCCATATTCCAGCATTTGGTCCGTAGCCTTGTATGCTATGGCATTTCAAGTGCTCATCCAAATGCTTCTTGAATGTTGTGAGGGTTCCTGCCTCCACAACCCTTTCAGGCAGTGAGTTCCAGACTCCAACCACCCTCTGGGTGAAAAAGTTCTTTCTCAAATCCCCTCTAAACCTCCCGCCTTTTACCTTGAATCTATGTCCCCTTGTTATAGAACCCTCAACGAAGGGAAAAAGCTCCTTAGTATCCATCCTATCTGTGCCCCTCATAATTTTGTACACCTCAATCATGTCCCCCCTCAGCCTCCTCTGCTCCAAGGAAAACAAACCCAATCTTGCTAATGTTTTGGTTTGTGATCTTTCATATGTAAACTAGTTGACAAAATCGAGTTATGTGGCACTTATAGCCATTATCTCTTTAATTGGATACGTGACCCAGCCTTATCAATAATAACAATTCGTGGTCTGAACTGCAAAATATGCAAGGCAGTAGGATGGATGAATGTGTTACAGGCAATAATACATCTCTGGATACTGGTGATGTCCTGAACCTAGAGACTGGGGCAAGGAGCTTTATGAAACAATGTGAAGAGGGAGCTGCAAGATTGGTTTCAAATGTTCTATGCAGTTATTTTTTGTGCTGTGCAGCACGCATATTAAATGGACTTGATTTAAAGAGGCTACTGTGTGTGGAGTTAAGCAGTAATTCACATCTGTGCCCGTGGCTCAGACTGAAGTGATGTTTTATAATGCATACAAGATGCTGCCATTCCAAACGTCAGACTGAAATAAATTATTTGGTACTGGTATTCTGTATTTGATAAATGTATTTATATTTAGTATATACATTGTTTTTGAGGGGGGAGGAAAGCAAGAGAAGGGAAGATACTAAAAGTAATTTAAGAATATTCTCGTGCTGCTTTCTCTTACTTCCTGATTACAGTTAAATGTTTGAAAAGGGCGCTATGATGGTCAGATGGTGTGGCGTGTTGGTGTACGGTTAGTGATTGCCCCTGTAACTTTCCTGACACAACGCCTTCCATACCAACCTTGACTGGGCATAGTTGGAAGGCCAGACTGCTGCTGATACTATTGGAAGGACTAACTGGATGGGCGTACTGTTTACAGAGCGAATGGAATGAACATGAATGGAGGTAGAGTTATTAGTCCTGGGGCTTCAGCAATCTTGTCATTTCAACAGCACTGATGGAAATTCAACTGAAGCTAGAAAACTCCAGTGGCTACATGATATTCTGCACGTCTTCATAAACGGCTGTTGGTTTTTTTTCCCAGAAATTTACCATAGGGATTACATCTTTCGAACTGCTTTGAAGACATCCCTGTCCTTCTGTGGTACTGAGTTACACAGACCATATTTCTGTTATTTACTGAGTTAGCTGATCTCAGTGGGGACTGTAGTTTTGAAGGCGACAGTAGACTTCAGTGCCGGGCCCGGTCTAGGAAGGGGAAAATAATTAACCAGGGTTCCTGCCACCAGGAGTCCTGTCCACATCAGCTGAGGTCAGGATCTGGCTTAACGGTGATGCCATTCATGATCAAACGGCTTGCTGCCTGCCACTCACTCTCGCAGCTCACATTTAAAGAATGGGCACTTGGGAAAGGTATTGGAGGTTTTCTTTGCCCTGTGGAACAGTTACCTCAGCAAGAGTGAGTGTCTTCAGGAGAGGTGGGAAGGAAAATGAACAAAAGTAGAAAAAAGGCGGAAAAAAATACTTTTCTTTGTGCCGTGCAACCTTTCGTTTCCCAGCGGAAGAAGCAAGCAGAGTGTGTTGCTGCCAGGTCTAACCAAGCGCCAACTATAGTTATGCTAAATCTTTATAAATCACTGGTTAGGCCCCAGCTGGAGTATTGTGTCCAATTCTGAGCACCACACTTTAGGAAGGATGTCAAGGCCTTCGAGAGGGTGCAGAGGAGATTTACTAGAATGGTGCCAGGGATGAGGGACTTCAGTGATGTGGAGAGATTAGAGAAACTGGAGTTGTTCTCCTTAGAACAGAGAAGGTTAAGGTGAGAATGGATAGAGGTGTTCAAAATCATGAAGGTAAATAAGGGGAAACTGTTTCCCTTGGCACTCCTGCCCAAACTGGCCCACAAGCAGTGCTATAAACACAAACTCTTACCTGCTGGATCCAGCAGTTCTCTCCTCCCTTCAGCTGCCGGGTTTCCCAAACCCTGGGAAACCGGGCCCGTAGCCGGTAAACCTGAAAGGCTGCTAAAATCTGAGGCACGCAGCCTCATTAACATATTTAAATTACTGACCCGCCTCTCGAGAGCGGCTTACTCACCCGCCCCGTTAAACTGGAAGTGTGTGCGGTTGCGGCGAGTTGGGATTGGGTCTCCAATTTTAAAGAGCTTAAACCCTTTCCCCACCCATCCCGGGGGGATAAAATTCCCCCCTATGATTCTATAGGTATGAGAATTTTGTCCTTGTTGATTTGTTCTCACCCCATTTTGCCTCTCTTCGCCCTCTGCCGAAGGAAAATGGCTGGGCTGTGTTCATGTTGCTGTGGTTGAGATCGGTACCTACTGTGTGAGAGATCGCACTGTCTCAATGGGTGACATTTCACGTGCTCGCTCTGCTGACCCTTTCTTTTTTTTTTCCAATCGCAATATTGGAAAGTAATGGAAGCCGACAGAGAAATCTTAAAATAAAACCTTCTCAAAGCAACCACAGCATTGAATGTGGATGTCCTTTGAACGTGGGTGATATTGAGAACACATCAGTAGGTTGGATTCTTTGGATTTGATCGCAACACAAGAATGAAAGGAATAATTTAGTGAATGCTTTAAGCATTACAGCATCGATAAAATGCTGGTTATTACTGTGTTGGGTTATTTTCTTCAGACAATAAATGGATTCCAGGGTGCCAGCAAGTGACAATAGGTAAGTATAGTAAATGTGTGCAGTCAGCTGCGAAACAGCTTCCTTACTGTGTGTGGAACAGTGTGCGCGATGGCGGCATCTTCAGACCTAAGACCTGACAACTCTTCCAGCTGTAACCCCCACTGTCTGCTGCATGCATAGAAATTGTACAAATCTTCCAGCAAATTGCTACGGTTGAAAAAGCCATTTCGTTGTTGAGTTTGTGGATTGGTAAAATCCATATTGTTATGTGTTACATTCGACCGACTGGAAAATCTGAAATACAAGTGGTAGAAATGTATAGTCAGCGTCTAAAATGTTCAGGCAGGTTAATGCTTTGCGTGTGACCCTTGATCTGATCACAGCTTTTCTGTTTTACATTGCTTACTTAGACAAAACCTTGGGTAAGGTCATTAGTTTGCTGAATAAGGCCTTGGGTTCGGAGTCAAAATGATGCCTGGTCTGGTTTCCAGTTGCCCTTGCACATCTGCACATTCCTGATCATAGCCCCATTATTTAAACCATCAGTCCTTGTGTTTTTTTTTAAAACCTCTTTGTACCACACACTGTCCCCTGACTGCTCTTAATTCTACAAGTTTTGTAAAACCTGGATGATTTGACTCGGGTCTGTTCCATTTGTCTCTGTGATCTGGTGTCCCTTATCCACTTTGAGAGCTTGCTGTATGTAGACATCAGCTTGCTCGTCATGATTACATTGGCTGAACGGCCTGTTTCTGTGCTGTAAATTCTAACAGGTCCATACTGCTCCATTATGCTCCTCACGAACCTTCTCCCACCTCTTTCATCTAATCTTATCAGCATATCCTTCTATTCCTTTCTCCCTCGTGTACTTATCTAGATTCCCCTTAAATGCATTTATGCTATTCGCCTCAACTACTCCTTGTGGTAGCAAGTTCCACATTCTAATCACTCTTTGGGTAAAGAAGTTACTCTTGAATTCCTTATCGGATTTATTGTTGACTATCTTCTATTGATGACCCCTTGTTAAGGACTCTCCCACAAGTGAAAACATCTTCTCTACATCTACCCTATCAAACCCCTTCATAATTTTAAAGACCTCTATTAGGTAATTTATTGTCATCTGGGATCCTGTAATGTTGATCTAAATGGAAGCGTCTAATAATTTGGCAGTGCTGAGTTGTTGCTCCATCAATACTCAGCAATAAATAACCAGCTAAAGCGGACTGTTATGCAGATCGTTATCTGTCTTTGTTTGGTGTTTCCTTTCTTCTTTGAAGGATTGCTGACAAATTGTAGCAGAGATCTAACCTATTGTGGATCAAATAGTGCTGATCAGAAGTCTATCACTGGATGCAGTCCAGCGACTGATAGCAGCTTATTAATTGCAGTGCACAGGGAATAAGCTATAGTATGTTTAATTATCTTTTCCACAAGAGTAGAAATCAGCTTTGGCGCTCCCAAAGATGTACCTTTTTAAGTTTATTTTTATTGTGTGTATATTTGTGGGTTTCTGTAATATTATTATTGTCAGTACTTTGTGGCTAGCATTGAATACTCTTCTCAAGCATTTGATTATTTGGTGTTACCAGGCACAATGTAAAACCATAGGCGATGAGAGTAAGAATCAGACCAAGGATAACATAAACGGTCAGGGAACAAATACAGTTATAGAACATGAGTACAAAATGACTGTTAAAAATAAAGTGAGGGGAACAATTATTTAAAAAAAAAATTAAATTGCCTGTACAGCAACATGCACAGCATCAAGAAGCTCGACACCATCCAGGACAAAGCAGCCTGCTTGATTGGCCCATCCACCATCTTAAACATTCACTCCTTTCACCACTGGCGCACCGTGGCTGCAGTGTGTACCATCCACAGGATGCACTGCAGCAACTCGCCAAGGCTTCTTCGACAGCACCTCCCAAACCCGTGACCTCTACCACCTAAAGGGACAAGAGCAGCAGGCACATGGCAACAACACCACCTGCACGTTCCCCTCCAAGTCTCACACCATCCCGCCTTGGAAATATATCGCCGTTCCTTCATCGTCACTGGGTCAAAATCCTGGAACTCCCTTCCTAACGCCACTGTGGGAGAACCTTCACCACACGGACTGCAGTGGTTCAAGAAGGCGGCTAACCACCACCTTCTCGAGGGCAATTAGGGATGGGCAATAAATGCTGACCTCGCCAGCAACGCCCACATCTCATGAACGAATAAATAAAAAAAAATCCGAAACATAACTGGGAAACTGGACCCAATAATTCTTAGCAAGGAGCCTGATGTAGTAGGGATAACTGAAACATGGTGACATAAGGAACAGGACTGGCAGTTAAATATTGCAGGATATAATGTATTTAGAAAGGATAGGGAAGGAAGAAGGAGGGTGGAGTAGCTGTACGAATTAGAGACAACATAATGGCAATAGAAAAAAGGGACATAAGTAACATTAAGATAGAAACAGAATCCATATGGATTGAGACAAAGGTTAAGAAGGGATTGATCACGTTAACAGGCGTATTTTACAGACCACCCAATAGTGGGAGGGAAGTAGAGGAAGAAATATGTAGACAAATCTATAAAATGAGTTTTAAAAAAAAACATCGAATAATAATCATGGGAGATTTCAACTACCCCCAAATAAACCGGCAAGAAGAGGCAGGGAAAGGGGAATGGAGTTTTTTACAGTATGTACATGACTCCTTACGAAGTATGAGAGAAGCCCGACAAGAGGGGTATCACTGCTGGATCCAGTAATGGGAAATGAACCGGAGCAGACAAGAGAATTAAGCGTGGGGTAACATCTAGGCAATAGCGATCATAAGGAGCGATCATAACATGATCGAGTTCAATGTAGTGTTTGAAAGGGAAAAAAGTGAATCAGCTGCTAAGACTCTAGACTTGGGTAAGGCCGACTTCAATGGGATGAGACAGACTGTCCAAAGTAAACTGGGCAAATCTGTTAATGGGTAAAACGACTGATGATCAGTGGGAAATGTTTAAAGAAACATTTAACGTGATACAGAACCTGTTTATACCCCTGAGGGGCAAGAACTCTACTTGCCAAAAAAAAACAGCCATGGACAACTAAAGAGGTAAGGGACAGTATAAGACATAAAGAAAGGGCATACAAAAAGGCAAAAAATGGCACAGATCCTGACGAATGGGAAAGATACAAATATCAACAGAGGGTCACAAAACAGATAGTAAGAGCTACAAAAAGAGAGTATGAAAAGAAACTTACAAGGGATATCAAAACCAATACAAAGAACTTTTATAGTTATATTAGGAAAAAGAGGGTGGTCAGGAGCAGTGTTGGCCCCTTAAAAACTGAAAGTGGGGATATTGTCATTGACAATGGGGAAATGGCGGACCTGTTGAACAATTACTTTGCGTCAGTATTTACAGTAGAAAAAGAGGATAGCATGCCGGAAATCCCAAGAAAACTAATATTGAATCGGGGATAGGGACTCGATAAAATTAACATAAGTAAAGCAACAGTAATGAAGAAAATAATAGCACGAAAGAGTGACAAATCCCCAGGACGAGATGGTTTCCATCCCAGGGTTTTAAAGGAAGTAGGTGAGCACATTGCGGATGCCCTAACTATAATCTTTCAAAGTTCTCTAGATTCAGGAACTGTCCCTCTAGATTGGAAAATTGCTCATGTCACTCCGCTTTTTAAGAAAGGAGAGAGAGGGAAACCGGGGAATTATAGACCAGTTAGCCTAACATCTGTTGTGGGGAAAATGCTGGAGTCTATAATTAAGGATAGAGTGTCTGAACACCTCGAGAATTTTCAGTTAATCAGAGAGAGCCAGCATGGATTTGTGAAAGGTAGGTTGTGCCTGACAAACCTGATTGAATTTTTTGAAGAGGTGCCTAAAGTAGTGGACAGGGGAATGTCAATGGATGTTATTTATATGGACTTCCAGAAGGCATTTGATAAAGTCACACATAAGAGACTGTTAGCTAAGATAGAAGCCCATGGAATAGAGGGAAAAGTACAGACTTGGTTAGGAAGTTGGCTGAGCAAAAGGCGACAGAGAGTAGGGATAATGGGAAGGTACTCACATTGGCAGGATGTGACTAGTGGAGTCCCGCAGGGATCTGTCTTGGGGCCTCAATTATTCACAATATTTATTAACGACTTAGATGTAGGCATAGAAAGTCTCATATCTAAGTTTGCCGATGACACAAAGATTGGTGGCATTGTAAGCAGTGTAGATGGAAACATAAAATTACAAAGTGATATTGATAGATTAGGTGAATGGGCAAAACTGTGGCAAATGGAATTCAATGTCGACAAATGTGAGGTCATCCACTTTGGATCAAAAAAGGATAGAACAGGGTAGTTTCTAAATGGTAAAATGTTAAAAACAGTGGATGTCCAAAGGGACTTAGGGGTTCAGGTACATAGATCATTGAAGTGTCATGAACAGGTGCAGAAAATAATCAATAAGACTAATGGAATGCTGGCCTTTATATCTGGAGGACTAGAGGACTAGAGTGCAAGGGGGCAGAAGTTATGCTGCAGCTATACAAAAGCCTGGTTAGACCACACCTGGAGTACTGTGAGCAGTTCTGGGCACCGCACCTTCGGAAGGACATATTGGCCTTGGAGGGTGTGCAGCGTAGGTTTACTAGAATGATACCCGGACTTCAAGGGTTAAGTTACGAGGAGAGATTACACAAATTGGGGTTGTATTCTCTGGAGTTTAGAAGGTTAAGGGGTGATCTGATCGAAGTTTATAAGATATTAAGGGGAACAGATAGGGTGGATAGAGAGAAACTATTTCTGCTGGTTTGGGATTCTAGGAGTAGGGGGCACAGTCTAAAAATTAGAGCCAGACCTTTCAGGAGCGAGATTAGAAAACATTTCTGCACACAAAGGGTGGTAGAAGTTTGGAATTCTCTTCCGCAAATGGCAATTGATACTAGCTCAATTGCTAAATTTAAATCTGAGTTAGATAGCTTTTTGGCAACCAAAGGTATTAAGGTATATGGGCCAAAGGCAGGTATATGGCGTTAGATCACAGATCAGTCATGATCTTATCAAATGGCGGAGCTGGCACGAGGGGCTGAATGGCCTACTCCTGTTCCTATGTTCCTATAAGCGTTGGGTAACATCTAGGCAATAGCGATCATAACATGATAAAGTTTAAGAGAATGATTGAGAAAGACCAAAGAAAGACACTGACCAAAGTAATAGATTGGAAAAAAGCTAATTTTGAAGGGATGAGAAGGGAAGGTCAACTAGAAAAAATTTTTGACAGACAGAACAGCAGTACAAAATATTTGAAGTGGTGATCAGTAGAATTCAGGAGAAATATATTCCTCTTGTTTAAAAAAAAGATCAAACTAGCTAATAATGAAGCACCATGGATGAATAAAGAGATAAGGGTAAAATTTGAAACTTTAAAAAAAAAGGCATACTCTTAAGTACATAAACAGTAATGTAGAGGATGACAAAAGGGAATATGAAGAGGTGAGGAAGGATGTCAAAAAAACAATTAGGAAAGCGAAAAGGAACTACGAAATTAAATTATCAAGCAATATAAAAAGAAATAGTGAAGTAATCTCCAGACATACAAATAACGAAAGAAAAATCAGGATAGGGGTAGGTCCATTAAGGAATGTACAAGATGAGCAGGTCATAAGACCATAAGAGATAGGAGCAGGAGTAGGCCATTTGGCCCTTCGAGCCTGCTCCACCATTTAATGAGATCATGGCTGATCTGATTTTTACTTCAACTCCACTTTCCCATCTTTTCCCCATATCCTTTGACTCCCCTTGCTGATCAAAAATTTGTCTAACTCAGCCTTGAATGTATTGAATGACTCAGTCTCCACAGCTGTTTGGAGTAAAGAATTCCAAAGATTCATGACCCTCTGGGAGAAGAAATTCCTCCTCATTTCCGTCTTAATCGGGCGACCCCTTATTCTGAGACTACGTCCCCTAGTTTTAGATTCCCCCATGAGGGGGAACATCCTCTCAGCATCTACCCTATCGAGTCCCCTCAGAATCTTGTATGTTTCAATAAGATCTCCTCTCATTCTTCTGAACTCCAATGAGTAGAGACCCAACCTGTTCAATCTTTCCTCATAAGACAACCCTACCATACCCGGAATCAACCTAGTGAACCTTCTCTGAACTGTCTCCAAAGCAAGTATATCCTTCCTTAAATAAGGACACCAGAACTGTACACAGTCCTCTAGGTGTGGTCTCACCAGCACCCTGTACAGTTGTAGCATGACTTCCCTGCTTTTATACTCCATCCCCCGAGAAATAAAGGCCAATAGTCTGTTTGCCTTCCGGATTACCTGCTGCACCTGTATGTTTACTTTTTGTTTTTCATGTACGAGGACGCACAGATCCCTCTGCACCGCAGCATTTTGTAGTATTTCTCCATCCAAATAATATTTTGTTTTTTTATTTTTCCTTCCAAAGTGGATGACTTCACATTTTCCCACATTAGATTCCATCTGCCAAATTTTTGCCCGTTCGCTTAACCTGTCAATATCCCTTTGCAGACACTTTGGGCTCTATTTTTGGACGACAGAGCAGGCGGGTTCGTGGCGGGAGGACTCCGAAAATCGGGGAATCCTGGGGCGGGTCTGGAGCCCAGCTCCAACCCGCCCACTTCCGGGTTCCCCAGTGTCACGCTTAGATGCGCGCGCAGCCCCCACATGCACTTAAGGCAATTAATGTGATAGTTCAGGTCGTTAGCAAACCTGATTTGTAGGATATTTTAGGAGCTGTGGGATTTTCAACTAAACTGAGTGTTTCCCCTGCTGGAGGAAACACTCCCAGTTGAAATGGACGTGGTGCAGCCACTAGCCTGTGGCAGCTGCAAAGGTCCATTTGACAGTTTTTTTTTATTTGTTCATGGGATGGCGAGGCCAGCATTTATTGCCCATCCCTAATTGCCCTTGAGAAGGTGGTGGTGAGTCGCCTTCTTGAGCGAGATTGTACAACTGAGTGGCTTGCTCGGCCATTTCAGAATCAACCACATTGCTGTGGGTCGGGAGTCACATATAGGCCAGACCGGGTAAGGACGGCAGGTTTCCTTCCCTGAAGGACATTAGTGAACCAGATGGGTTTTTACGACAATCCGGTAGTTTCATGGCCACCATTACTGATACTAGTATTTTAATTCCAGTGGTGGGATTTGAATTTATGACTCCGGATTATTAGTCCAGGCCTCTGGATTACTAGTCCAGTAACATGACCACTATGCTACCGTACCCAAGTGGGCGGGAAACCCTCACTCATTGCAGGAGGCCATTCTGTCACTTTGGACAAAGTTTGGCCTCCACCACCCTCCTCCTACCAACAAAATTCACCAACTTGGAACCTCAACTCCGGTGTGCGGACACATTTACCTTCCTTGCGGACCCCCTCAAATGTACATCTTCCGGATGGGGGCCGCCATAGCTGCAGTCATGACCTCCTCAGAGGACGAACAGCATCACTAGCCTCGCCGGCCACGCCGTCCATCTCTGACACGTGGAGCTCCACAACACAGTGCTGTGACACATCCACCTGTACAGCAGGAGGGAGGGCAACCGCAGAGAGAGATGCGTTGCAGAAGGCACTACCCTGGCCACTGGGTCAACAGACAGAGGCTCAGCTTCCTGGACCTCTCTGAGCAGCAGTGCACACGGAGATTCAGAGTCACTTGACATGTAGTCGTGGACATCTGCAGCCTCCTTCATGCCGAGCTGCTCCCGGCTGGCCCGAGCACCATCTTCTTACCTGTCGCTGTCAAAAGTCACCACTGTCCTCAACAACCTCTCCTCCGCACCCTTTCAGTGTGCCACATGGCCGGCGTCTGTCAGTCATCTGTACAAAAAAGCCCTGCAAATACACCTACATCCACTCTGCAGTGACACAATGGGTGGCATCAGGTGTGGGTCTTCATGGTGATCCTCAGGAAAGGGAATTATTGCGCAAACCAGACAAGATTTTCAAAGACGTGGCAATAGTGGTGGTAATTTTTTATGATTTTTTGCAAAACAAAGGAAAATAAATAAAAAACATGACGTTTCATCTTACACCCTTGTGCATCCCCTTTGTGCTCACAAATCCTTTGCCTTAGGTTTACGATAACCCCTACGTGGTGCTCCCCCTGTGGCTTTGCAGAGGTAGTGGCAGGTTGCTCTTGTCCATGCTCTGACCGATGAGATGCTTTGCGCGGACGCCCTCTGGGTTTCGGCGCCTGTGAGGGCCCCTCAAAAGACTGCTCCACCTGCACCTGTGCAGGGGCAGACTTGGCCACCTGGAGAGGGGGCAGCATTGCGGGTACTGGTTGAGAGGGGGGCAACGGGTGAGACGTGGGAGCGCTTTGAGTGGCGTCCCCAATTCCATGTCCCCTTTCACCGTCATCCCTCTCCTGGCCCAGGCCCACATCATTCCTTCCACCCTGCTGGACGACAGTTTGGAGGACTTGTGTGAAGCCTTTGGAAGGCCAGTTGTAAGTTGTCTGTCAGCCTGTTTAAGGCGGCAGAATGTTGCTCACCCTGAATCCGAACGGCCGCTGTCAGGACCTGAATGGACTCATTGTTGAGCCATGCTTGACGCTCGATGGAAGCTAGCCTTTCCTCCATCGCAGACATTCCCGCACCTACCCGTGACACTATCTCAGAGATGCCTTCATGTCCCTGTGACAGTATTCCACTCATGCAGGAGTTGGACTCCTCCATCCTCTGCGCGATTGTGGAGAGTGCGCGTGGCAACTGTTCCAGTACCTCGGCAATGTGCTGCTGCCCCTCGATGACTCTCCTTTTCACGGCTGGCCCCCAGGGTTGAGCATCTGGGTCCAGCTGAGCAGAGCCTGGAGAAGAGTGCTCCCACCGACGCGGACTCTCCACGGCTGCCCCTGCCACCAGGGTCTGCTCGTGCTCACATGTGCGTGGTGACTCACCATGTGCAAGCCCAACTAAGTGAGGACGGGGACCCACCGAGGTGTATGTATCTGCGCTGGTGAATGGCTGGCTCAGATGTGACGATGCACCCTCAGAGGCCGACAGGTCCTCTGAGGAATCTCCCTCCGCAGTCACGGCGCTCGCAGATGGCCCTGCAAGAGAACAGAAAGCAATATTAGGCATGTGGACAGATGTTGAGGTGCTGCAGATGACTAGTGATGCTAAGATCATTCGCGATCATGAGTGCTGAGTGTTAGATTTCTGTCACCAGCCGCTTGTGCACCCCCAGTCTCAGTGTCCGCCACGGACAGGCACTCCAGCGTGTGGCTTATTTCGAGTGCCTGCTGCTCAGCATCTGATAATGCCACTAGGTGTGGCGGGCCCCCTCTGGTCCTTGACCTCTCCCAGGCATTCTGGCATCTCTTCTCCTATCAAGGCAAAACACAGAGGCGTGATTGAATGATGGCTGCATGGTGACCCGCTGCATGCATTGGTGTGGGTGGGAGTAAGCGTGAGGGAGATGCATGGGAGGGTGCGTGTGAGACATAGCCATGAGATTGTATGAGGATTGGGTTGCGTGGTAGTGTTCGAATGGGGATGGGGCGGTGAGTACGTGCAGGCAAGGTGAGGATGATAGTTGAGTGGATGTGAGGAGTGATGCGAGAGCATTGTGGTGGCAGTGCAGAAGGGGTTGTGTGGTGGTGGAGGTGATGTGGAAGACGGAGTGTGGGAGAATGCGTAAGTATACTCACTTTGGCTGACCTGGTTAGGTCATTAAATCTCTTCCTGCACTGCACCCAGGTTCTGGACACATTGCCACTGCTGGTGACCTCCTCGGCCACCTCCAGCCAGGACTTCTTGGTGGTGGAGGGTGGACACTTCCTCCCATCCGATGGGAAAAAAATTTCCCTCCTCCTCCTCACCCCATCGAGCAGCACCTGGAGTGAGGAGTCAGAGAACCTTGGAGCAGCCTTCTCTCTGGCCCGCTCCAAGGGTTGTTTGCTGCAGGAGGAGCATTGGAGGACTGCCTCTTTAAATAGGGCTCCTCCTGCTGACAGCCTGTGATGCGGGTCCGCAGTGCGCCCGCTGCGCAGGTCTAGAACGGGAAACCCGGAAGCCAAGGTAAGTGCCTTCAATTAGGCTGTGATCGTGTGCGGAGCACCCCGAATTCACTGGGCGCATTACCCACACGCCCAGTCAACCCCCTGCTGCCAACCCGCCTCCCTCCTAATATCGAGCCCTTTGTGTCCTCCTCACAACTTGCTTTTCCACCTATCTTTGTATCATCAGCAAATTTGGCCACAATACACTCTGTTCCTTCATCCAAGTCATTGATATATATTGTAAATAGTTGAGACCCCAGCACTGATCCCTGCGGGAGTCTCCAAATGTCCTGCTACTACTTCCTTAATAATGGATTCTAGCATTTTCCCAATGACAGATATTAGGCGAACTGGTCTATAGTTACCTGCTTTCTGTCTCACTCCCTTCTTGAATAGGGGTGTTACGTTTGCAGTGTTCCAATCCGCTGGGACCTTTCCAGAATCTAGTGAATTCTGGAAGATTACAACCAATGCATCCACTATCTCTGTAGCCACTTCCTTTAAGACCCTCGGATGCAAGCCATCAGGTCCAGGGGACTCGTCAGCCTTCAGACCCATTAGTTTACCTAGTACTTTTTCTCTAGTGATAGTGATTTGTTTTTAGTTCCTTCCTCCCCTTTGCCCCTTAATTTTCTACTATTATTGGTATGTTATTAGTGTCTTCTACTGTGAAGACATAATAGAAAATATCTGTTCAGTTCCTCTGCCATAGAACCACAGAAAAGATACAGCACGGAAGAGGGTCATTCGGCCCATCGTATCCACGCCGGCTCAATGAACAACCAGGCACCCATTCTAATCCCACCTTCCAGCACCCGGTCCGTAGCCCTGCAGCTTACAGCACTTTAGGTACAGGTCCAGGTACTTTCTAAAGAGTCAAGGGTCCCTGCCTCTACCCACCAATTCGGGCAGTGAATTCCATACATCCACCACCCTGTTGGTAAAAAAAGTTTTTCCTCATGTCCCCTCTACTCCTTCCGCCAATCAGCTTAAATCTATGTCCTCTAGTTTTTGAACTCTCCGCTAGGAGAAACAGGTACTTCCTGTCTGCTCTATCTGGGCCCCTCATAATTTTGTACACCTCAATCAAGTCTCCCCTCAGCCTCCTCTGCCCCAAGGAAAACAATCCCAGCCTATCCAATCTCTCCTCGTAGCTGCAATTTTCAAGCCCTGGCAACATTCCTGTAAATCTTCTCTGCACTCTCTCCAGAGCAATTACATCCTTCCTGTAATGTGGTGACCAGAACTACGCACAATACTCCAGCTGTGGCCTTACCAGGGGCCTTATACAGTTCCATCATTACATCCCTACTTTTGTATTCTATACCTCGGCTAATGTACTGCCACCTTCAGGGACCTGTGCACGTGCACTTCAAGGTCTCTCACTTCCTCTACCCCTCAATATATTCCCGTTTACTGTGTATTCCCCTTTACTGTTTGCCCTCCCTAAGTGCATTACCTCACACTTCTCCGGGTTGAACTCAGTTTGCCACTTTTCCGCCCACTCCACCAACCCATTGATATCTTCTTGACGTCTACAGCTATCCTCTTCACTGTGAACTACACGGCCAATTTTTGTGTCGTCTGCAAATTTGCCAATCATGCCCCCTACATTCAAGTCCAAATCATTAATATATACCACAAACAGCAAGGGACCCAACACTGAGCCCTGTGGCACACCACTGGAAACAGATTTCCATTCGCAAAGACATCCATCGACTTTTACCCTTTGTTTCCTGTTACTGAGCCAATTTTGGATCGAATTCGCCACATTTCTCTGTATCCCATGGGCTTTTACCTTTCTGACCAGTCTGCCATGTGGGACCTTGTCAATTGCCTTATTAAAATCCATGTAGACAACATCCACTGCACTACCCTCATCGATCCTCCTTGTCACTTCCTCAAAGAATTCAATCAGATTTGTAAGGCATGACCTTCCCTGAACAAATCCAAGCTGACTATCCCTGATTAAACCATGCCTTTCCAAGTGACAGTTTATCCTATCTCTCAGTATTGATTCTAATAGTTTGCCCACCACCGAGGTAAGACTGACCGGCCTATAATTGTTCGGCCTTTCCCTCGTACTCTTTGTAAACAATGGTACTACGTTTGCAGTCTTCCAGTCCTCCGGTACCTCCCCTGTATCTAGTGAGGATTGGAAAATGATCCTCGGAGCATCCGCTATTTCCTCCCTGGCTTCCTTCAATAGTCTAGGAAACAATCTATCCGGCCCTGGTGACTTATCAACTTTCAAGGATTCCAGTCTCTCTAGTACTTCCTCTCTCGTTATGTTTTCCTTATCCAATATTTCACACCTCTCCTCTTTAACTACTACGTCCGGATCATCCCTTTCCTTTGTGTATACAGAGACAAAATATTCATTTAAAACCCTACCCACATCCTCTGCTTCTACACACGTTACCCTGATCATCCCTGATAGGTCCCACCTTTTCCTCAGCTATCCTCTTGTTCTTAATGTACTGATAAAACATCTTTGGGTTTTATTTAATCTTACTAGCTAATATTTTTTCATGCCCTCTCTTTGCTTTCCTTATTTCCTTTTTTACGTCACCCATGTACTTTCTATACTCCTCTAGGCTTTCTGCAGTATTTAGTTTTCTATGCCATTTCCTTGTTTTCCATTATTATTTCCCCAGTCTCATCCTCTAAGGGACCAATGTTTACTTCAGCTGCCCTCCTTTTTATATACTTGTAGAAGCTTTTACCGTCAGTTTTTATATTTCTTGCTAATCAATAACCTTTGCCACGTTATATGCTTTTTCTTTTAATCTGATACCATTGTTTACTTCCTTAGTTAGCCCTGGTTGGTTCACACTTTTTGTGGGGTCTTTCCTCCTCAGAGATATATTTTTGTTGTGAGTCATAAAATATCTTTTCAAATGTTTGCCACTGCTTATCCACGATCATACCATCTAATTTTTTTCCCCAGTCCACTTTAGCCAATTCTGCCCTCATTCCTTTGTATTTGCCCTTATTTAAGTTTAATACAGTAGTTTCAGACCCAAGATCCTCGCTCTCAAACTGGATGTGAAATTCTATCATGTTATGATCACTGCTCCCCAAGGGATCCTTTACTTTGAGATCATTAATTAATCCTGTTTCGTTACCCATTCCCAGATCCGAAATGGCCTGTTCCCTGGTTGTTCCACCGACGTATTGGTCTGAGAAACAGTCCCTAATACACTCTGTGAACTCCTCCTCAGGGCTACTTTTGCCAATTTGTTTTGTCCAATCTATGTGAATGTTAAAATCGCCCATGATTATTGCGTTACCTTTTTTACAAGCCCCCCCTTATTTCCTGATTTATATTTTGCCCTACAGTGTAGCTACTGTTCGGGGGCCTATATACTACTCCCACCAGTGATTTCTTTCCCTTGCTATTTCTTACCTCCACGCAAACTGATTCGACATCTTGATCTTCTGAGCCAAGATCATTTCTCGCTATTAGACCAATTTCATCCTTTATTAACAGAGCTACCCCACCACCTTTACCTTTTTTCCTATCCTTCCGAAATGTTAAATAACCCTGAATATTTAGCTCCCAACCTTGGTCACCTTGCAACCACGTCACTGTAATGACCACGAGATCATACCCATTTGTTTCTATTTGTGCTATCAATTCATCTATCTTATTACGAATGCTGCGTGCATTCAAATAAAGAACCTTTAATTTTGTCTTTTTACCATTCTTCCCTACCCCGGCCTCATTTGCTAGTGCACTCTTATGTTAGTACACTCTGTCCCTGACACGCTCGGTTTATCATTACCCCCATCAATTTCCTGTACTACTTCCTTGTCTTTTCTCTTTATCGATCTAAGCTTCGCCCCACCTGAACCCCCCCCCCCCCCCTCACTATTTAGTTTAAAGCCTTCTCTATCGCCCTAGTTATTTGGTTCGCCAGTACACTGGTCCCAGCATGGTTCAGGTGAAGCCTGTCCCAAAGGAACAGCTCTTTCTTTTTTTAGTACTGGTGCTAGTGTCCCATAAATCAAAACCCACTTCTCCCACGTCAATCTTTGAGCCACGCATTCATCTCTCTGATCTGATTTACCCTGTGCCAATTTACTCGTGGCTCAGCTAATAATTCGGCGATTATTACCTTTGTGGTTCTGCTTTTTAATTTAGTCTCTAGCTGCTCAAACTCCCTCAGCAGAACCTCTTTCTTAATCCTACCTATGTCATTGGTACCTATGTGGACCACCTCAACAACTGGATCCTCTCCCTCCCACTTCAAGTTCCTCTCGAGCCATGAGGAGATGTCCTTAACCCTGGCACTGGGTAGGCAACACAGCCTTCGGGACTCTTGCTCTTGGCTGTAGAGAAACTGTCTGTCCCTGTAACTATACTGTCGCCTACTACAACCATATTCCTTTTTACTCCCCCCACTTGAATGGCCCCCTGAACCATGGTGCCGTGGGTAGTTTGCTCATACTCCCTGCAGTCCCTGCACTTGTCTATAAGGGCTGCAAGAAACACGTATCTATTGGACAAGTGCAGAGGCCAAGGCTCCTGCAATGCCACCTCCTGGATCCCTGTACCTGCCTCACTCGCAGTCACACCCTCCTGTCCCTGACCACGTGCCTATTCTACAGTATTTAGTCTAAGGGGTGTGACTGCCTCCTGGATCAAAGTGTTCAGGTAACTTTCCCCCTCCCTGATGCATCGCAATGTCAGCTCGGATTCCAGCTCCTCAACTCAGCTGAAGTTCCTCGAGCTGCAGACACTTACCGCAGATGTAGTTGCCCCGGACAAGACTGTCCGGTCGCTCCCACATATTGCAACTGCAGCACATCTCCTGCTCTGTCACAACTATTTTATTTATTTAATTGATTACTTCAATGCCAGTCAAATTATATTTAGGTTGAACCAAGTACCGGCCTTGTTTAATTTATTAAATTAAGTTTAGTTTTAAAAAAAAATTTAGTTTTATGCTATGTTACCGACAGGAAAATGGCAGAAATATTGAAGTTACTTTGCCTCCTTATTTACCAGGGAGGCTAACAAGGTGGATATGACATTGGAAGAGATCAAAAAAGATATAAAGACATTTATTGATAAATTAATCAAACTTAGAGAGAATCAAATCCCTGGTCCGGATGGATTGCATCCGCGCATATTAAAATAAGTTAGGCAAGAGATAGCAGATGCACTATTACGTACATACATTCGTACATACATACATACATATATAAAAATCATGAGAGAAGGGAATAGTGCCAGAGGATTGGCTAATGTTAATCCTATATTTAAAAAGGGAGATAGAACAAGTCCAGGGATCTATAGATCGGTTAGTTTAACATTGATGGTAAGAAAGATAATGGAATCTTTATTCAAAGATGTAACAGAAAGACATCTAGAGAACAAAAATACAATAAGTAGTAATCAGCACTGATTTCAGAAGGGAAGGTCATGCTTGACCAACCTTATTGAATTATTTGAAGAAGTAACAAAGAGTAGACAAGGATAATGTAATATATTTGGATTTACAAAAGGCTTTCAATACAGTATCGCACTGTAGACTCATGACTGAGGTCAGAGCACGTGGAGTCAGGGGACAGGTAGCAGAATAAATAGCAAGCTGGTTACAAAACAGAAACGAGAGTGCAGGGGTTAAGGGTAGCTACTCAGACTGGCAAAAGGTGGGAAACGGTGTTCCACAGGAATCGGTGCTGGGACCACAATTTGTTCACAATTTACATCAATGATTTGGAATCGGAAGTATGATTTCAAAATTTGCGGAGGACACAAAATTGGGGGGTGTAGTTAATATAAGGGAGGAATGCGTTAAAATGCAACATGGCATGAATAAATTTGCAGAATGGGCGTGTAATTGGCAAATCAGTTTCAATATAGATAAGTGTGAGGTGGTGCATTTTGGTAAGAAGAATAAGGAGGCCACATATTGCTTGGATAATAAGAGTCTAAATGGGATCGAGCAGCAAAGGGATCTCTGGGTACAGATGCACAAATCACTAAAAGTAGCGATGCAAGTTAATAAGGCCATGAAAAAGGTAAACCAAACACTGGGGTTCATTTCTAGAGGGATAGAATGGAAAAGCAGGAGAAGTTATGTTAAACTTGTATAGAACCTTGGCTAGACCACACGTGAGTACTGTGCACAGTTCTGGTCTTCACAATATGGAAAGGATATAGAGGCATTTGAGAGGGTGCAAAAACGTTCACAAGGATGACACCAGAACTGAGAGGATATACTTATCAGTAAAATCTGAACAGGTTGGGGTTCTTCTCTCTAGTAAAGGGAAGGTTGAGGAGTGACCTGATTGAGGTCTTTAAGAAAATGAAACGGTTTGATAGGGTAGATGTAGGGAAAATGTTTCCACTTATGTGGGAATCCAAAACTGGAGCTCTTAAATATTGGATAGTTGCTAATAAATCCAACAGAAAATTCAGGAGAAACTTCTTTACCAAAACAGTTTTTTTTTATTCGTTCATGGGATGTGGGCAAGGCCAGCATTTATTACCCATCCCTAATTGCCCTTGAGAAGGTGGCGGTGAGCCACCACCTTGAACCGCTGCAGTCCATGTGGTGAAGGTTCTCTCACAGTGATGTTAGGCAGGGAGTTCCAGGATTTTGACCCAGCGACTATGATGGAACAGCGATATATTTCCAATCAGGATGGTGTGTGACTTGGAGGGAAACGTGCAGGTGGTGTTGTTCCTATGTGTCTGCTGCCCTTGTCCTTCTAGGTGGCAGAGGCCGCGGGTTTGAGAGGTGCTGTCGAAGAAGCCTAGGTGAATTGCTGCAGTGCATCCTGTAGATGGTACACACTGCAGCCACAGTGCGCCGGAGGTGGAGGGAGTGGATGGTTAAGGTGGTGAATGGGGTGCCAATCAAGCGGGCTGCTTTGTCCTGGATGGTGTCGAGCTTCTTGAGTGTTGTTGGAGCTGCACTCATCCAGGCAAGTTGAGAGTATTCCATCACACTCCTGACTTGAGCCTTGTAGTTGGTGGAAAGGCTTTGGGGAATCAGGAGGTGAGTCACTCGCCACAAAATACCCAGCCTCTGACCTGCTCTTGTCGCCACAGTATTTATATGGCTAGTCCAGTTAAGTTTCTGGTTAATGATGACCCTCCCAGGATGTTGCAGCAAGACCTGGGGGATTCGACGATGGTAATGCCATTGAATGTCAAGGTGAGGTGGTTAGACTCTCTCTTGATGGAGATGGTCATTGCCTGGCACTTGTCTGGCGCGAATGTTACTTGCCACTTATCAGCCCAAGTCTGGATATTGCCCAGGTCTTGCTGCATGCGAGCACGGACTGCTTCATTATCTGAGGAATTGCGAATGGAGCTCCACACTGTGCAATCATCAGCGAACATCCCCATTTCCGACCTTATGATGGAGGGAAGGTCATTGATGAAGCAGCTGAAGATGGTTGGGCCTAAGACACTGCCCTGAGGAACTCCTGCAGCAATGTCCTGGGGCTGAGGTGATTGGCCTCCAAGAACCACTACCCTCTTCCTCTGTGCTTGGTATGACTCCAGCCACTGGAGAATTTTCCCCCTGATTCCCATTGACTTCAATTTTACTAGGGCTCCTTGATGCCACACTCGGTCAAATGCTGCCTTGATGTCAAGGGCAGTCACTCTCACCTCACCTCTGGAATTCAGCTCTTTTGTCCATGTTTGGACCAATGCTGTAATGTGGTCAGGAGCTGACTGGTCCTGGCGGAACCCAAACTGAGCATCGGTGAGCAGGTTATTGGTGAGTAAGTGCCGCTTGATAGCACTGTCGATGGCACCTTCCATCACCTTGCTGATGATTGAGAGTAGACTGATGGAGCGGTAATTGGCCGGATTGGATTTGTCCTGCTTTTTGTGGACAGGACATACCTGGGCAATTTTCCACATTGTTGGGTAGATGCCGGTGTTGTAGCAGTACTGGAACAGCTTGGCGAGAGGCGTGGCTAGTTCTGGAGCACAAGTCTTCAGCACGACAGTCGGGATGTTGTCGGGGCCCATAGCCTTTGCTGTATCCAGTGCACTCAGCCGTTTCTTGATATCATGTGGAGTGAATTGAATTGGCTGAAGACTGGTTTCTGTCATTGTGGGGATCTCTGGAGGAGGCCGAGATGAATCATCCTCTCGGTACTCTTGGCTGAAGATGGTTGCAAATGCTTCGCCCTTGTCTTTTGCACTCACGTGCTGGACTCTGCTATCATTGAGGATGGGGATGTTTAGAGAGCCTCCTCCTCCGGTTCGTTGTTTAATTGTCCACCACCATTCACGACTGGCTGTGGCAGGACTGCAGAGCTTTGATCTGATCCGTTGGTTGTGGGATCGCTTAGCTCTGTCTATAACGTGTTGCTTCCGCTGTTTAGCATGCATGTAATCCTGTGTTATAGCTTCACCAGGTTGGCACCTCATTTTTAGGTACGCCTGGTGCTGCCGCGGCAATTGTAAGAATGTGAAATGCGCTACCACAATGAGTAGTTGAGGCAAATAGCATTTAAGGGGAAGCTGGATAAGCACACGAGGGAGAAAGGAATAGAAGGGTATGCTGATCGGGTTAGGTGAAGTAGGGAGAGAGGAGGCTTGTGTGGAACATAAACGCCAGCATAGACCAGTTGGGCCGAATGGCCTGATTCTGTGCTGTAGACTCAATGTAAAACACTTGGTTTTGCCAATACTCTCCTTGTGTGATTTTAATTCAACACCTCCAAATTGATCTCACCACTGCTCCCACCTCCACTATCTCACTTTAGTGTTGTTCAGCTCTAAATAATATCCACAGACAAAATCCTGGTTTGGCAGAACAAAATATCTAATAGTGTCCCTGAATGTTTTTAACAGGCTAAGTGGGCGGAGTGTTAATATTTCACTTGATGCCATTGCATCTTAGTGAGGTCTTAGTGGCAACATTGGAACCTATACAATCCTGAGTGCATAATCATTTGAAGGAAAGAGATTAAGGGGTGATTTGATAGAGGTCTTTAAAAATTATGAAAAGTTGGGACAGAGTGGATAGAAACAGACTCTTTCCAGTGGTTGATGGATGTAGAATGAAGGGACATCGATGTAATAAATGTACGAGATTTAGGTGCCAAGAGTAGGAGAAACTTTTATGCAGAGGGATTTGAGGCTGTGGAATGCAATACCAGTTAGTGATTGAAGCAGACTATGTCAACATTAAAGAATAGGTTAGATCGGTGTCTGAAGGAAAGGGGAAAAGAGAACAAAGGTGGGCACATGGGATTAGGACCACTGATCACATGGAGAATAAACGCCAACACGGACAGCTTTGGGCCGAGCAGCCTGTTTCCGCGTTGTAAGTGCTTGTCATTTTTGTTTAAAAGTCTCCTTTTACATTTTATTGCCAGCATTACACTGCACCCTTCGTTCCATGTGAGCTATCTGGGTATGGTGTTTCGTTGGATAAATGGTGTAAAGAACGTGACCTGAGATTGACAACATCAGCATATCAGCCAACTGAGATTGAGAAGTAGCCTATACATGGTCACGTTTTTATAATTCAATATTTGTTAGTTATTTATTGTTAGTAATATTAATATTTGGAATTCACATCAGTTTCCCTTCCCACATGCTGCTCAGTGTGTAAGTTGTTTTTTCTTGGCCGATGAATCTGGGGCTTTGTGAGTAGCTTCAAAATTTACCATATTAGCAAACTCATCAAATTACAGATTGTCATGAAACTTCCTCTGTATTTTTTTTGTACATGGAAAAACAGGAAGCTTTACTGGGAGATGTTTGTGTGCGTGTGCGGTTTGGAGTATCACATTGAATTGCTAGAATAAAAGTCTGCTTGCTCTTCTAGCTGTGAGTTGTCCATATAAAATGCATTTGGGGAGGCTGAACAGTATCTGTTGATCAACAATGGGACATTGCTCATAATTGGCACTAAATTGTCAGTGGCTCATAGAGGTCACAATGATAGCTGGTTTGGAAAATGCAAATCTTAGTGGTGCAGTGTGGTGTGTTCTTATCATGTTGTTGAGCTAAATTGTGTACAGAAAGCTATACTCGGCAGCTAACCTGTGTGTGATGCCAACACAAGTGCCAAAAATTAGAAAAATGTTCTGTTCATAGCACCAGTGTCAGTCACTGGGACAAAAATACACTTCCAAAAATATAATTTTGTTTAAAGTAACTGTCAGCCTATACATTACCTAAGCAGGGTTAATTTGCTGAAATGCTTACAGTCCTGTTCTTTCCTTTTACAGAGATAATCCAGGGGAGGTGACACTGTTCCATTTGGGTTCCCAACCTTGTTACTGAAGGCTGGTTTTAATTAAAGTGAGTCCAGATGGATTGATGTAGGAATGGAGTCAACCGCCCTGCAGTTAAACTGTGCAAATTCCTTTAAAAACATGGGGAGAATATTGGATTATTCTAGGTTTTATTCAGATGGCTTTCGAACCCACTTCCACCCATAATTAACTTGTGTGCCAGTTTAACACCGTTGAATAATTTAGCGCTAAGGAATGCCTTTTGTACTTTGGTCCATGCGACTTCACAGGTTCATTTCTAACTGGTCCTTTTGAGACCAGAGAATGAAAATAATAATTGTAAGATCTGGTATTTAAAATAGATTTTTTTAAAAAAAACTTAACTGTGATTTACACACAGATTGTTTGGTTCATATATTGAGAACTTGCAACTTATTCATTATTAACTATTTGTTTGAGGGCACTGTAGCATCTTCTGTTGTGGCACCTTGGGTTCCTCACTCTGTTGGTGCCAGTTGGCTGTTGGGGTGGCATTTTTTTTCTGAGGAGTCAAACACTTCCTCCACGCCCGCCCCCCCCCACCAAAACGCAAGTCATTCTGTCGAGTCTTTGGTCCTTCAGTACATAAAGGGGGTAGCTTGTGCCACATTTACACAGGATCCAAGACCCATTGCCACTTTATGCTTCCATGACTATTGGAGAAAAAGTTTCTAATGGGGTTTTGCTTGCTGAAGGTGCACAAGAAATTTGATTTTTTTTTTAAAAGCTTATATTGGGATTGTTTTCAAATCCCTCCGTGGCCTCGCCCCTCCCTATCTCTGTAACCTCCTCCAGCCATACAATCTTCCGCGATCTCTGCGCTCCTCCAATTCTGGCCTCTTGCGCATCCCCGATTTTAATCACACCACCATTTGCCGTGCCTTCAACTGCCTAGGCCCTAAGCTCTGGAATTTCCTCCCTAAGGCTCTCTTCCTCTCTCTCCTCTAAGAAGCTCCTTAAAACCTACCTCTTTGACCAAACTTTTGGTCACCTGTCTTAATATCTCCTTATGTGGCTCGATGTCAGATTTTGTTTAATAATTGCTCCAGTGAAGCATCTTAGGACGTTTTACCACGTTACAGGTGCTATATAATTGCATGTTGTTGTTGTTGATGATGTAAGTGTTGGCAATCCATTGTTTCCCACTTGCTAGCCTGCATTCATCCTCCAGCAGGTCGAGTCTGGTGCTCCACAGTTACCCATCAGGATTCTGATTACAGTTATAAATTTGGCTTCAACCTTTTCGGATTTTCAGTTCCCAGTTTAAAGAAGCAAAAGCAAATCTGTGTAGCTGTAGTCTAGGTGAGTGGGGTGATAGTGAGGAACGGGGCTGGATTTTGTGTGGTAGCAATGGTCAGTCAGATCCCTCTTTTTCCATTTTGTATTTCTCCCCACCCCCCAATCTATGGGAAAGCAACATTAGGGTGAGTGAGGATAATTTTTAACACATGTGCAATGGAAAACAGCCATTGGGAGTCACTTGCCAAACCTCAACTGTATCCACCCTGATCTGGTTAAAGAGACATTATCTTCAGGGACTGATGCCTTTGAACACAGAGGTTGTTTTCCTGTAAATGTTCATATTTATTTTTAAATGATTTGAGAGATGTCATCGAAAACCTAGTTGAAATTGGAGAGCGCTGCCATTTTAAGCACCATTTAAATAGCTTGCTTACATCAAAGAGATTTTGGTTTGTGTACCACGAATTGCGGATGACTCTCTGATCGGTCAGTTTCTCCCCTCCTTTCCTCTTTGTGTTGGCTCCTTGCTAGGCTAAAGTCATAGAATCGTAGAAAGGTTACAGCACAGAAGGAGGCCATTCGGCCCATCAAGTCCGTGCCAGCTCTATGCAAGAGCAATCCAGCTAGTCCCACTCCCCCGCCCTTTCCCCGTAGCCCTGCAAATTTTTTTCCTTTCAAGTACTTATCCAGTTCCCTTTTGAAGGCCATGATTGAATCTGCCTCCACCACCCCCTCAGGCAGTGCATTCCAGATCCTAACCATTTGCTGTGTTTAAAAAAAAAAGTTTTTCCTTGTGTCACCTCTGGTTCTTTTGCTAATCACCTTAAATCTATGTCCTCTGGTCCTTGACCCTTCCACCAATGGGAACAGTTTCTCTCTATTTACTCTGTCTGGACCCTTCATGATTTTGAATACCTCTATCAAATCTCCTCTCAACCTTCTCTGTTCCAAGGAGAACAACCCCAGCTTCTCCAGTCTATCCACGTAATTTAAGTCCCTCATCCCTGGAATCATTCTAGTAAATCTCTTCTGCACCCCTTCTAAGGCCTTCACATCTTTCCTGAAGTGCAGTGCCCAGAATTGGACACAATACTGCAGTTGTGGCTGAACCAGTGTTTTATAAAGGTTTATCGTGACTTCCATACTTTTGAACTCTATGCCTCTATTTATAAAGCCCAGGATCCCGTATGCTGTTTTAACCACTTTCTCAACCTGCCCTGCCACCTTCAACGATTTGTGCACATATACCCCCAGATCTCTCTGTTCCTGTACTCCTTTTAGAGTTGTGCCTCTAGTTTATATTGTCCCTTGGTTGCATTCTCATACCTCATCCACCATTGTGTGTGAACCTAGATGGAGTATATAGTGGGCTATTCACTCTGTGGACTATCGTACTGTACAGTGCTCACTCATGATCCTTTTTAAATTTCCCCCGCCTCTTCTCCAGAATGGTTGAGGATAGATGCGCTTCTCCAAATAGTCTGCTAATGCAGTTGTATATTGTAATTCTACGGTATGTGTCAGCTTGGCTTAGTTAGCATTCTTGCCTCTTGAGTCAGAAGATTGTGGATTCAAGCCTCCGCTCTGGACTGGAGCAACAGACACTCCACTGCATTGTCGGAGGTGAGACTTTAAAACCAAGTCTGCCTCTTCAGATCGACGTTTTAAAGATTCCACCGCAGTATTTGAAGAACAATAGGGAATTCTCTTGGCCAAGGTTCCTCCCTCAACTGACACTGCCAAAATAGAGATCAACTTGTTATTCATCTCGTTGCCGTTTGTGGAATCTTGCACTATGTAAAATAGCTGCTGCATTTGCCTACATAACTGATATTGCACTTCCTGTGACGTTCTTGGGTTATTTCTGAGAGATGCAATAAGGCACAGTATAAATGCAAGGCTTTTTTTAAACTTTTACTTTTAGTTGGGTTGGGGAGGAGAGAGGTTCCATGAGTGTAGCTTTGGATGACTCCATTCTCCTCCCTCCTCCCCCCTCTCTGAGCTGGCCTAGTGCATGTCTTGTGTTTCCTACTTCTGTTTGGTGATCTTGCAACCTCAAGAGCTCTCAGTATTGTGGGGTCAGACTTCTACTACTACTTTACCTTAAAACTGCAAGCACGGGACGTTTGAAACTAAAAACAAAATGTTGGAAATGCACAACAGGCCTTTCAGTATCTCTGAGAGAAAATAGTGTTTTTAGCCCTTCATCGGAACTCACGCTGATACAAGAGGGTTTTTTTGTGAGTTTCAATCTCTGTGGATTTTTAATACCACAAAAGTAAGCTATTGAAATAGCCACTGAGGTTCTCCAAGAAAACCACAGACTTGATGTGGTCCCTTTACACATCACGCACACTCGATGAACAACCAGAAGGGCAAAATATGAGCTGTGCCGGTGTTAATGGAAGAATATTATCCTTTCTGACAGCGCATTTAGAGTGACACTATGTTATTGGATCTTTGCTTACGCCAGGTGTTAATTTTTCTTCTGAGCTGTGCATATTATACCTTTTGTAAAGACTTGATCGAACAGATCAATGTCAGTGATGTGTTTATTTATCCAATTTTAATTTAAGCGGAAGGCTTGCCAAATCCAATTTCCCTACACTTAACCAACAAAGACGGCCAAGACTTTATCTGTGCAGTGTATGTGAAGCTGCAGTTGCTTAGCTTTGTGTAGGAGGTTGTTAGGAAGAAAGTACGTGCAAATGGGTACATGCTGTTAGGATATTGGAGTAAGTGTCATTGAAAGAAGGGTATACAGCAAATTATATTTGTGATACTTGTTTTTGCAATTGTTTTGTGCTAATCAGGGCGAGGCACATTCAATGTTATAAGAACATAAGAAATAGGAGCAGGAGTAGGCCAAACAGCTCTTCGAGCCTGCTCTGCCATTCAATCAGATCATGGCTGATCTTCAACCTCAACACCACTTTCCCGCCCAATCCCCATATCCCTTGATTCCCCTACAGTCCAAAAATCTATCCATCTCAGCCTTGAATACATTCAATGACTCAGCATCCACAGCCCTTTGGGGTAGAGAATTCCAAAGATTCACAACCATCTGCATGAAGAAATTCCTCCTCATCTCAGTCTTGAATGGGCGACGCCTTATCCTGCGACTGCCCCCTAGTTCTAGACACTCTAGCCAGGGGAAACAATCTCTCAGCATCTACCCTGTCAAGCCCCCTAATAATCTTTTATGTTTCAATGAGATCACCTTTCATTCTTCTAAACTCCAGAGAGAATAGGCCCATTCTACTTAACCTCTCCTCATAGGACAACCCTCATCCCAGGAATTAATCTAGTGAACCTTTGGTGTACGGCCTCCAAGGCAAGTGTATCTTTCCTTAGATAAGGAGACCAAAACTGTACACAGTATTCTAGGAGAGGTCTCACTAAAGCCCTGTACAATTGTAATAAGACTTCCTTACTCTTGTACTCCAACCCCCTTGCAATAAAGGCCAACACGCCATTTGCTTTCCTAATTGCCTGCTGTACCTGCATACTAACTTTTTGTGTTTCTTGTATGAGGTCACTCAAGTCTCTCTGAACACCAACATTTAATAGTTTCTCATCATTTAAAAAATATTCTGTTTTTCTATTCTTCCTACCAAAGTGAATAACCTCACATTTCCCCACATTATACTCCATCTGCCACCTTCTTGCACACTCACATAACCTGTCTATATCCTTTTGCAGACTCTTTGTGTCCTCCTCACAGCTTACTTTCCCACATAGCTTTGTATCGTCAGCAAACTTGGATATATTACACTTGGTCCCTTCATCTAAGTCATTAATATTGATTGCCAAGCACTGATTAGGCCCAAGCACCGATCCTTGCGGCAGCCTGCCAACTTGAGAATGACCCGTTTATCCCTACTCTCTGTTTTCTGTCCTTTAACCAATCCTCTATCCATGCTAATATATTACCCCCAACCCCATGAGCGCTTATCTTGTGTAACAACCTTTAATGTGGCACCTTATTGAATGCATTTTTAAAATCCAAATATACTACATCCACTGGTTCCCCTTTATCTATCCTGCTAGTTAATCCTCAAAAAATTCTAATAAATTTGTTAAACATGATTTCCCTTTCATAAAACCATGTTGACTCTGCCTAATCATATTATGATTTTCTAAGTGCCCTGTTACCACTTCCTTAATAATGGATTCCAGCATTTCCCCAATGACTGATGTCAGGCTGACTGGCCTGTAGTTCCCTGTTTTCTCCCTCCCTCCCTCCCTCCCTTCCTCCCTCCCTTCTTGAATAGCGGGGTAACACTTGCTACCTTCCAGTCCACTGGGACCGTTACAGAATCTAGAGAATTTTGGAAGATCATAACCAATGCATCCGCTATCTCTGCAGCCATCTCTTTTAAAACCCTATGATGTAGGCCATCAGGTCCAAGGGATTTGTCGGCTTTTAGTCCCATTAGTTTGTCCAGTACTTTTTCTCTGGTGATATTAATTGTTTTAAGTCCCTCACTCTCATTAGCCCCTTGGTTCCCCACTATTTCTGGTATGGTTTTTGTGTTTTCTACTGTGAAGACAGATACAAAATATTTGTTTAAAGCATCTGCCATTTCCTGATTCCCCATTATAATTTCTCCTGTCTCAGAGATACACTCTAAGGTACCAATGTTTACTTTTGCTACTCTCTGCCTTTTTACATACTTGTAGAAGTTCTTACAGTTTGTTTTTATATTTCTTGCTAGTTTACTTTCATATTCTATTTTCTCCCTTTTTATCAATTTTTTGATCGTCCTTTGTTGGTTTCTAAACTCTCCCAATCCCCAGGCTCATTACTCTTCTTGGCAACATTATAGGCCTCTTCTTTCAATTTAATACTCTCCTTACCTTCTTCAGATAGCCACAGGTGGATCACTTTTCCCGTGGAGTTTTTATTTCTCAACGGAATGTATACTTGTTGAGAATATTGAAATATTTCTTTAAATGTTTGCCATTGCTTTTCAACCGTCAAAACCTTTAATTTAATTTCCCAATCTACCTTTGACAACCCCCCCCCCTCCATACCTATGTAATTGGCTTTATTTAAGTTTAAGACTTTAGTTTCGACTTAAGTACGTTACTTTCAAACTCAATGTGAAATTCTATCATATTATGATCACTCTTCCCCAGAGGTTCTTTTACTGTGAGATTACTAATTAACCCTGTCTCATTACATAATACAAGATCTAAAATAACCTGTTCCCTGGTTGGTTCCATGACGTAATGCTCTAGGAAATCGTCTCGAATACATTCCATGAACTTGTCTTCAACCTACCTTTGCCAATTTAATTTGCCCAGTCTATGTGCAGATTAAAGTCCCCCATGATGACTGTATTTCCTTGTTACAAGCTCCCATTATTTCATGATTACTCTGTCCAACGGTATAGCTATTAGGGGGCCTATAAACTACTCCCACCAGTGTTTTCTGCCCCTTGTTATTTCTAATTTCCTCCCCTATTCTACTTCCTGAACTTCCGAGCCAAGATCCTTTCTCACCACTGTCCTTATGTCATCCGTTATTATTAGGGCTACACCCCCTCCTTTTCCATTCTGCCTGTCTTTTCTAAACGTCATGTACCCTGGAATATTTAGTTCCCAACCTCGGTCATTTTGCAATCGTGTCTCTGTAATGGCTATTAGGTCAAACCCATTTATCTCTATTTGTGCTATTAATTCATCTATCTTGTTACGAATGCTCCGTGTATTCACATAAAGAGCCTTTAATTTTGACTTTTGACCATTTTTTCCTCCTTTTGACCTTGTTGCACCATTATTGGTAAACTCTGTGGCCCTTCCTGCCACACTCTGCTTATCTTTACCCAAGTCACTACACAGTTCTATTCTTTTCCCATTAGATTTCTAAATTTCCCCTCACCTGACACCCCCCCCCCCCCCCCCAACCAACCCTTTTTAGTTTAAAGCCCTATCTACAGCCCTAGTTATTCGATTCGTCAGGACGCTGGTCCCGGCCCCGGTTTTAGTGGTGCCCGTCGCGTCTGAACAGCTCCCTCTTTCCCCAGTACTGGTGCCAGTGTCCCATGAATTGAAACCCCTGTCTCCCACACCACTCTTTGAGCCACGCATTTAACTCTCTGATCTGTTTGACCCTATGCCAATTTGCTCGTAGCTCAGGTAGTAATCCACAGATTATTACCTTTGAGGTTCTGCTTATTAATTTAGGCCCTAGCTCCTCAAACTGTCTCAGCAGAACCTCATTCTTAGTTCAACCTATGTCCTTGGTGCCGACATGGACCACGACAACTGGATCCTCCCCCTCATGCTGCAAGTTCAATGTTGGGGAATGGAATCCTTTCCATTATTATTTGTCTCATCCAGTGCTCCCCGAGTCTGATATAGCACAGGTTTGATGTAAAAGTATACTTCCTTCTACTCTGCCTGAGCCCCCAGACTCAAAAGAAAAGAAAGATTTTTATTTATGTAGCGCCTTTCACGACCTCTGAATGTCCCAAAATGCTTTACAGCCAATTAAGTATTTTTGAAGTGTAGTCACTGTTGTATTAGAGGAAATCCTGCAGCCAATTTGCACAGTGAAGTCCTACAAACAGCAATGAGATAAATGACCAGCTCATCTGTGTTTTTAGCGAGGTTGGTTGAGGGATAAATATTGGCCAGGACACTGGGGAGAAGTCCCCTGCTCTTCTTCCAAATAGTGCCATGGGATCTTTTACGTCCCCCTGAAGAGGAAGACAGGGCCTCTGTTTAACGTCTCATCTGAAAGACGGCACCTCCGACAGCGCAGCATTCCTTCAGTACTTCACTGGGAGCGTCAGTCTAGAGTTTGTGCTCAAGTTTCTGGAGTGGGACTTGAACCCTCGACCTTCTGACTCAGAGGTGAGCCACGAGTGACACTGAATGCTCCTTATTGCACCAGTGTGACATTTTTCCATTTCCCACAAATGCCTGTGGCCTTTCAGAGTGAGATTTCCCATTTGGTTCTGCATTGCGTGACAGTTTTTATTCTCCCTGCTGCGAGCCTATGCCCACTGGGAACATTCTTGAGGCAGCTCAAACTTATTTTATTATCCTTACTAGCAACAGAAAGAGACTACTATCAGCCTATCAATCTGAACTGGAATTAAACCCAGGTGCCCAAGGGTAAATTTCTTTTTAATGTTGTTAAATTTAAGCAAGAAAATGAGCCTGCGATGAAGCTTCGCAACTTTGTTTTTTCCCAACAGTTTTGGGAAGTTTGGGTTGCTACTCATGATTGGGATTCATGTGTTTTGGCCTCTTCACAAGGAGAAAATCTCACCACTCGTCATCATGTGAATGGTGGGATTCAAGATTTCGTTGTGTGAAAATTCCTCCCCCCTCCCCCATCCAAACTTGAAAGGATTGCATGCTGTAAAATTTAGTGTCTGGATCACTGTCAGCAAATTGCTGTTTTGGCAAAGTCTCTACATGAAGTTCCCCACGCCCACATTAATATTGCAGAACTGCTTACATTAGAAGTGGTGTTCTGTAACCTAATCAGTCTCTCTTCATGCCACTCCCTCCACTATGTCCTGGGAGGTGAATCTAGCATTAACCGTGTGTGAGATTTATGCATGTGCGGTTGCTTCGAGGCTGCAAATGTCTTCATAGCAGCTCTGCACATGCACAAGGTTTGTGCACAGTTAATGGAAAGTTGCATTTGCCACTCTGACTGGGACCTTGCACAATGCTGGAGAGGTCTTCAAATACCAGACATACATTGCTGGCATATACAGGCATGCTGGCCCGTGACCAGACCAAAAATGACTGATGAGGCCAAACTGCTGATGTGTATGTTTCCTACTGCCAGTACGCAGCACGCGAAACCCCTTCTTGAGAAGCCCATGCTGTCTCAGACTTGGTTTTACTTCACAGGATTACCCTTGATAGTGCTGTTGCAATCCCGTAAATTAAAACTGTGACTTGGACTTAAAAAAAAAAGACAACTGGTTCTGCTTTTGTATTGAACGGTCTAATAATTATCAGATGTAATGGAATACATTTGAAGTGCCTATTGCTGTCTGTTCTTCTGGATTAAATGTTTGTTTCCAGAAAGTGCAGATGAGAACTGAAAAAGGAAACAAGAGGGGCAAAGAGAATGCATGAGAAAAGATTAGCAGGTGACATAAAAGGGAACTCTAAAGTATTTTATAAACAGAGTAAAAGGGCCATCAAAGGAAGCGTGGGACCGATTAGGGACCAAAAATGAAATCATCTTGTGGAGGCAGAGGGCTGAGGTATTAAATGAATACTTTGCATCTGTCTTTACTAAAGAAGAAGATGCTGCCAATGTCACAGTAAAGGAGGAGGGGTAGAGAAATTGGATAGGATAAAAAATAGATGAAGAGGAGGTACTTAAAAGGTTGGCAGTGCTCAAAGTAGAAAAGCCACCCGGTCCGGATGGGATGCATCCTAGGTTGCTGAAGGAAGTAAGGGTGGCAATTGAGGAAGCTTTGGCCACAATCTGTCAATTCTCCTTTGATATGAGAGTGGTGCCAGAGGACTGGAGGATTGCAAATGTTACACCCCTGATCAAACAAGGGGAGAGAGATAAACCCAGCAACTACAGGCCAGTCAGCCTAACTGTACTATAATCCTGGACAAAATTAATTGTCACTTGGAAGATCAAGACTTAATAAATGATAGCAAGCACCGATTTGTTAAAGGCAAATCGTGTCTGGCAAACTTGATTGAGCCCTTCAATTAAATAACGGAGAGGGTTGATGAAGTAGTGCAGTTGATGCTGTGTATATGGACTTTCAAAAGGTGTTTGATAAAGTACCATATAATATACTTGTCAGCAAAATTGAAGCCCATGGGATTAAAGTGGCAGTGGCTGTGTGGTGCGAAATTGGCTAAGAGACAGAAAGCAGAGAGTAGTGGTGAACTGTTGTTTTTCAGACTGGAGGGAAGTATACAGTGGTGTTCCTCAGGGGTCAGTATTAGGACCATTGTTCTTTTTGATATATTAATGACCTGGACTTGGGGATACAGGGCATCATTTCAAGCTTGCACATGACGCAAAGCTTGAAAGTGTAAACAGTTAGGAGGATCGTAGCAGAATTGAGGAAGCTGTAGGCAGACTGGTGAAATGGGCAGACGCATGGCAGAGGAAATTTAATGCAGAGAAGTGTGAAGTGATGCATTTGGAAGGAAAATTAGGAGAGGCAATATAAATTAAATGGTACAATTTTAAAGGGAGTGCAGGAACATAGACCTGGGGGTGCACATACACAAATCTTTGAAGGCGGCAGGACAAATTGATAAGGCTGTTAAAACAGAAAAAGCTGGAAAAGCTCAGCAAGTCAGGCAGCATCTGTGCAGAAAGAAACAGAGTTAACGTTTCAGGACTTTGGGTCTTTTCTGTTTTTATTTCAGATTTCCAGCATCCGTAGTATTTCGCTTTTGATTTGGTGTTAAAGCCAATGATACCATATGCTGTTTTATAAATAGAGGCCTAGAGTACAAAAGCAAGGAAGCTATGGTACACCTTTTATAAATCACTGGTTAGGCCTCAGTTAGAGTATTGTGTCCAATTCTGGGCATCACACTTTTAGGAAGGCTGTCCAGGTCTTGGAGAGGGTGCAGAGGAGATTTACCAGAATGGTGCCAGAGTTGAGGCACTTCGAGTTATGTGGAGACACTAGAGAAGCTGGAATTGTTCTCAGTGCAGAGAAGGTTGTGGTCAGATTTAATAGAATTACATAGAATGTACAGAACAGAAACAAGGCATTCGACCCTACTGGTTCATACTGGTGTTTATGCTCCACACGAGCCTCCTCCCATCCCTCTTCCTCTAACCTTATCATCCAAACCTTCTAACCCTTTCTCCCTCATGTGTTTAGCCAGCTTCCCCTTAAATGTAATGTAAATACTATTCGCCTCAACTACTCCTTGTGGTACCGAGTTCCACATTCTAACCACTCTCTGGGTAAAGAAGTTTCTCCTGAATTCCCTATTGGATTTCTAAGTGACTATCTTATATTTATGGCCCCTAGTTTTGGCCTCTCCCACAAGTGAAAACATCTTCTGCATGTCCACCCTATCAAACCCTTTCCGAATCTTAAAGACCTCTATTGGGTCATCCCTCAGTCTTGTCTTCTCAAGAGCAGTAGCAGAATTGTATTCCAGCATAATCTGTAACTCATGGCCCGGCATATTACTCACTCTACCATTACCAACAAGCCAGGGGATCAACCCTGGTTCAATGAGGAGTGTAGAAGAGCATGCCAGAAGCAGCACCAGGCAGACCTAAAAATGAGGTGCCAATCTGGTGAAGCTACAACACAGGACTACATACATGCTAAACAGCGGCAGCAACATGTTATAGACAGAGCTAAGCGATCCCACAACCAACGGATCAGATCAAAGCTCTGCAGTCCTGCCACATCCAGTCATGATGGTGGTGAACAATTAAACAACTAACGGGACAAGGAGGCTACATGTTTCCATCCTCAATGATAGCAGAGTCCAGCACGTGAGTGCAAAAGACTAGGGTGAAGCATTTGCAACTATCTTCAGCCTGAAGTGCCGAGTGGATGATCCATCTTGGCCTCCTCCTGATCTCCCCACCATCACAGAAGTCAGTCTTCAGCCAATTCGATTCACTCCATGTGATATCAAGGAACGATGAGTGCACTGGATACAGCAAAGGCTGTGGGCTCCGACAACATCCTGACTGTAGTGCTGAAGACTTGTGCTCCAGAACTAGCCGTGCCTCTAGACAAGCTGTTCCAGTACAGCTACAACACTGGCATCCACCCGACAATGTGGAAAATTGCCCAGGTATGTCCTGTCCACAAAAAGCAGGAAAAATCCAATCCGGCCAATTACCGCCCCATCAGTCTACTCTCAATCATCAGCAAAGTGATGGAAGGGGTTGTCGACAATGCTATCAAGCGGCACTGACTCACCAATAACCTGCTCACCGACACTCAGTTTGGATTCCGCCAGGACCACTCGGCTCCAGACCTCATTACAGCCTTGGTCCAAACATGGACAAAAGAACTGAATTCCAGAGGTGAGGTGAGAGTGACTGCCCTTGACATTAAGGCATAATTTGACCGAGTGTGGCACCAACGAGCCCTAGTAAAATTGAAGTCAATGGGAATCGGGGAAAACCCTCCAGTGGCTGGAGTCATACCTAGCACAAAGGAAGATGGTAGTGGTTGGAGGCGAATCATCTCAGCCCCAGGGCATTGCTGCAGGAGTTCCTCAGGGCAGTGTCCTAGGTCAACCATCTTCAGCTGCTTCATCAATGACCTACCCTCCATCATAAGGTCAGAAATGGGGATGTTCGCCGATGATTGCACAGTGTTCAGTTCCATTCACAACCCCTTAGATAATGAAGCAGTCCGAGCCCGCATGCAGCAAGACCTGGACAACATCCAGGCTTGGGCTGATAAGTGGCAAGTAACATTTGTGCCAGGCAATGACCATCTCCAACAAGAGAGAGTCTAACCACCTCCCCTTGACATTCACTGGCATTACCATCGCCGAATCCTCCACCATCGACATCCTGGGTATCACCATTGACCAGAAACTTAACTGGACCCGCCATATAAATGCTGTGGCTACAAGAATAGGTCAGAGGCTGGGTATTCTGTGGCGAGTGACTCACCTCCTGACTCCCTGGAGCCTTTCCACCATCTACAAGGCACAAGTCAGGAGTGTGATGGAATACCCTCCACTTGCTTGGATGAGTGCAGCTCCAACAACACTCAAGAAGCTCGACACCATCCAGGACAAAGCAGCCTGCTTGATTGGCATCCCATCCACCGCCCTAAACATTTACTCCCTTAACCACTGCGCACTGTCTGCAGTACCATCCACAGGATGCACTGCAGCAACTCGCCAAGGCTTCTTCGACAGCATCTCCCAAACCCGCGACCTCTTCCACCTAGAAGGGCAAGGGCAGCAGGCACATGGGAACAAGAACACCTGCACGTTCCCTTCCAAGTCACACACCATCCTGACTTGGAAATATATCGCCATTCCTTCATCGTCACTGGGTCAAAATCCTGGAACTCCCTACCTAACAGCACTGTGGGAGAACCTTCACCACACGGACTGCAGCGGTTCAAGAAAGCGGCTCATCACCGCCTTCTCAAGGGCAGTTAGAGGTGGGCAGTAAACGCTAGCGACGCCCACATGCCATGGAAAAAAAAGAAAAGAGCCCCAGCCTGTTCAATCTTTCCTGATAGGTATAACCTCTCAGTTCTGGTTTCATCCTCGTAAATCTGTTTTTGTACCTTCTCCAGTGCCTCTATATCATTTTTTAAAAATATGGAGACCAGAACTATGCACAGTATTCCTTGTGGTCTAACCGAGGTTCTATAGAAATTGGACATAACTTCTCCTGCTTTTCCATTCTATCCCTCTGGAAATGAGCCCCAATGCTTGGTTTGCCATTTTTATGGCCTTATTAACCTGCATCGCTAATTTTAATGATTTGTGCATCTGTACCCCCAGATCCCTTTGCTCCTCTACCCTACTTAGACTCTTATTTTCCAAGGAGTACGTGGCTGAATATATTTAAGAAGGAGCTAGATGGATTTCTAGACACAAAGGGCATCGAGGGTATTGGGAGAGAGCGGGAATATGGTATTGAGATCGAGGATCAGCCACGATCATATTGAATGGCGGAGCATGCTCGAAGGACCGAATGGCCTACTCCTGCTCCTATTTTCTATGTTTCTATGCTTCCTTTATCTTCCTACCAAAATGCATCATCTCACACACTTATCAATATTGAAATTAATTTGCCATTTACACAACTTGCATTTATATAGCGCCTTTAACTTAGTAAAGACGTCCCAATGCGCTTCACAGAAGTGTAATCAGACAAAATACTAAAGTAAAAGCAGGAATGCTGAGAATAAAAACTCAGTGTCTGAAAGTGTGTGGGCACCCTTTATCACAACTCATTCAGACTCTCAACCTGAAGCCGTAACCCTTTTTTTCCCAGACACTGGAGAGCCTGGTGTTTTCCTTCCTATAGTTCTCTACTCACGCCCATTCTGCAAGTTCATTTATGTCATCTTGTATTTTGTCGCATTGGAGGTGTTCAAAATTATTAAGGGTTTTGATCGAGTAAATAAAGAGAAACTGTTTCCACTGCCTGGGGCTCGGTAACCAGAGGACACAGACTTATGATATTTGGCAAAAAATCCAGGAAAGAAATGAGAATTTTTTTTACATAGTGAGTTGTTACGATTTGTAATGGACTGCCTGAGAGTGTGGTGGAAGCAGATTCAATAATAACTTTCAAAGGGGAATTGGATATATACTTGAAATGGAGAAATTTGCAGTGCTATGGGGAAAGAGCAGGGCAGTAATTGGAAAGCTCTTTCAAAGAGCCGGCACAGGCACGATGGGCTGAATGGCCTCCTCCTGTGCTGTATGATTCCTGTAGCCACTCCCAACATTTTAAGACCTCTCTGCTGTGCAATTATGTCCGAAACATCCTGGTCTGTGCTGAGTTATTGGTGTCTCAAAACTAGAATACCACCTGTCATCAGTATCCCCTGCTAGGATGCTCCCCAGTGACTCCTGTTGGAGTTACACATAGGTGGGCAGGATTGGGCTTTGCTATGTTGTCTTCAAATAGTAGACCTCTGCGCTTTGGAGCTTTACTCCAGCATGACTTGCCATCCTTCATCTTGAGCTGTATCTAGGGGTCTAAAGGAAAGATGCAGCTTACTTTCTGCTGCAGCATTGAATAGATAATCTGGTCAGAGTATTACAATGAAGGTGTTTTATTTCCTCCTTTTTAGTCCCGCCCCTCTCAATAAAACCCTCAGGGCTGTGGACTGCTGTTTTATGTAAGAAAAGACTATGGTGCTTCCCTGATTACCCACTTGGTTAAGTCAGCAAAGCAGTTGAATCGTTCAGACCAGGAAGGTTCCAGGTTTATGTAGCTCAGGTGGCACATCTCGGCCAGGGTTCCTTTCAGGCACGACAATTATCCTGCATGCACCCATGTTAATGGAGAGGGGGGAATAAGCTGGGTTTCCTATTCCAATCACTATCCAGCAACACCTGTCAGAAGTGCATTAGTTTGATCATACGGTGAGGGTACAATTGGGTTTGGCTGCGATGCGCACCCCACGGTTGAATAACCTGCTGATGTTTGCTATCTAGGATTACACATAAAGAATGATCACTTGGGCAAGGTTAATGAAGGGTGACCAGCACCTATACATAGGAACAGGAGTAGGCTGTTCCACTATACTATTAGATCATGGCTGATCTGTATCTTAACTCCATCTACCTGCCTTGGTTCCATATCCCTTAATTCACTTGCCTAACAAAAATCTCTCAATCTCAGTTTTGAATTTTTAATTGACTCCCAGCCTCAACAGCTTTTTGGGGGAGAAAGTTCCAGATTTCTACTACCCTTTGTGTGAAGAAATGCTTCCTGACTTCACACCTGAACGGCCTAGCTCTAATTTTAAGGTTATGCCCCCTTGTTCTGGACTACCCCACCAGAGGAAATAGTTTCTCTCTGTCTACCCTATCAAATCCTTTAATCATCTTAAACACCTCAATTAGATCACCCCTTAATTTTCGATACTCAAATTGAAGGGTATGATATGATAGCTATTACTGAGACATGGCTGCAGGATGGTCAGGATTGGGAACTAAATATACCGGGTTATAAGGTCTATAGGAGAGATAGGGAAAGTGGAAGAGGTGGAGGAGTAGCCTCAGTAATTAGAGATGAAATCACTTCAATAATAAAGGAGGATATAACGAGAGGTAAGCAGCCAACAGAGATCTTATGGGTTGAATTGAGAAATAGGAAAGGATCGAAGACTATAGTGGGAGTTGTGTATAGGACCCCTGGCAGCAGCTCTGAAGTGCTAGATTGTATAAATGCAGAGATTAGACAAGCGTGTTACAAAAGGCATAGTGGTCTTAATGGGGGATTTTACCTTTCTGACAGTTGCTAGTCTGCTTTTCCCAATCTATGTGAAGGTTAGTGAATTTCTTGAGTGTGTCCGGGATAGTTTTCTACAGCAGTATGTCCTAGAGGCAACAAGGGGGCAAGCCATACTAGATTTAGTAATGAGTAATGAACCAGATCTAGTTAACAGCTTAACTGTGCGTGAACATCTATCCAATAGCGATCATAACATGATCGAGTTCAAGGTAGTGTTTGAAAGGGAAAAAAGTGAATCAGCTGCTAAGATTCTAGACTTGGGTAAGGCCGACTTCAATGGGATGAGACAGAGACTGTCCACAGTAAACTGGGCAAATCTGTTAATGGGGAAAACGACTGATGATCAGTGGGAAATGTTTAAAGAAACATTTAAAGTGATACAGAACCGGTTTATACCCCTGAGGGGCAAGAACTCTACTTGCCAAAAAAAACAGCCATGGACAACTAAAGAGGTAAGGGACAGTATAAGACATAAGGAAAGGGCATACAAAAATGCAAAAAATGGCACAGATCCTGGCAAATGGGAAAGATACAAAGATCAACAAAGGGTCACAAAACAGATAATAAGAGCTACAAAGAGAGTATGAAAAGAAACTTGCAAGGGATATCAAAACCAGTACAAAGAACTTTTATAGTTATATTAGGAAAAAGAGGGTGGTCAGGAGCAGTGTTGGCCCCTTAAAAACTGAAAGTGGGGATATTGTGATTGACAATGGGGAAATGGCGGACCTGTTGAACAATTACTTTGCGTCAGTATTTACAGTCGAAAAAGAGGATAGCATGCCGGAAATCCCAAGAAAACTACTATTGAATCGGGGACAGGGACTCAATAAAATTAACATAAGTAAAGCAACAGTAATGAAGAATATAATAGCACTAAAGAATGACAAATCCCCAGGACCAGATGGTTTCCATCCCAGGGTTTTAAAGGAAGTAGGTGAGCACATTGCAGATGCCTTAACTATGATTTTTCAAAGTTCTCTAGATTCAGGAACCGTCCCTCTGGATTGGAAAATTGCACATGTCACTCTGCTTTTTAAAGAAGGGAGAGAGAGGGAAACCAGGGAATTATAGACCAGTTAGCCTAACATCTGTTGTGGAGAAAATGCTGGAGTCTATAATTAAGGATAGGGTGACTGAACACCTCGAGAATTTTCAGTTAATCAGAGAGAGCCAGCATGGATTTGTGAAAGGTAGGTCGTGCCTGACAAACCTGATTGAATTTTTTGAAGAGGTGACTAAAGTAGTGGTCAGGGGAATGTTAATGAATGTTATTTTTTGGACTTCCAGAAGGCATTTGATAAAGTCCCACATAAGAGACTGTTAGCTAAGATAGAAGCCCATGGAATCCAGGGGAAAGTACGGACTTGGTTAGGAAGTTGGCTGAGCGAATGACGACAGAGAGTAGGGATAATGGGTAGGTACTCACATTGGCAGGATGTGACTAGTGGAGTCCCACAGGGATCTGCCTTGGGGCCTCAATTATGCACGATATTTATTAACGACTTAGATGAAGGCATAGAAAGTCTCATATCTAAATTTGCCGATGACACAAAGATTGGTGGCATTGTAAGCAGTGTGGATGAAAACATAAAATTACAAAGGGATATTGATAAATTAGGTGAATGGGCAAAACTGTGGCAAATGGAATTCAACGTAGACAAATGTACGTTTCTAAATGGTAAAAAGTTAAAAACAGTGGATGTCCAAAGGGACTTAGGGGTTCAGATACATAGATCATTGAAGTGTCATGAACAGGTGCAGAAAATAATCAATAAGGCTAATGTAATGCTGGCCTTTATATCTAGAGGACTGGAGTACAAGGGGGCAGAAGTTATGCTGCAGCTATACAAAAGCCTGGTTAGACCGCACCTGGAGTACTGTGAGCAGTTCTGGGCACCGCACCTTCGGAAGGACATATTGGCCTTGGAGGGAGTGCAGCGCAGATTTACTAGAATGATACCCGGACTTCAAGGGTTAAGTTACGAGGCGAGATTACACAAATTGGGGTTGTATTCTCTAGAGTTTCGAAGGTTAAGGGGTGATCTGATCGAAGTTTATGAGATATTAAGGGGAACAGATCGGGTAGTTGTGGATTCTCGGACTAGGGGGCACTGTCTTAAAAATTAGAATTCACCTGAGGAAGGAGGTAGCCTCCGAAAGCTTGTGAATTTAAAATAAAATTGCTGGACTATAACTTGGTGTTGTAAAATTGTTTACAATTAAAAATTAGAGCCAGACCTTTCAGGAGTGAGATTAGAAAACATTTCTACACACAAAGGGTGGTAGAAGTTTGGAACTCTCTTCCGCAAAAGGCAATTGATGCTCGCTCAATTGCTAATTTTAAATCTGAAATAAATAGCTTTTTGCCAACCAAAGGCAGGTATATGGAGTTCGATCACAGATCAGCCATGATCTTATCAAATGGCGGAGTGGGCTTGAGGTGCTGAATGGCCTACTCCTGTTCCTATGTTCCTATTTGAGGGAATACAAGCCTAGTCTACAGGATTGTAGCTCAGCAAAGAGTCCGTCTTTCGGAGAGGTCGATGGAAGGAGAGAAAATTGGCTTAGAAAGGAGTCTTAAAAAGGATGGAAAAATCATTTTCTAGTGTTAAATCTGAGGTTTCCAATTGTTCCTTGTAACTTTATTGCAGCACACGCTGTGGCCATGTGAGTAGTGCATCACTCCAGATATATTTTCAGCTGAAAGTTGTGACAGCTGTTGTAACGAATGTTACTTTGAAGGTGGGAAGGGACTTTAAGGTTTTGGGATTGAAAAGTGTGAAGATTCATTTGTATTCTGTTGTGGTTTTGCAGATATGATCAGAGATGGGATTTCTCTTCCAATTTGAATTTGAAATGTTCAAATGAGCACCAAGGTAAATGATGTGGAAGGTTCGGTCTTTTGTCATGTCGAGTGAAAAAGATCCATTCTAGATTGACTGATAAGGTTTGCTGCTCTGTCCTTGACCAGTTTACGGAAAATGGGTTATCTTTGCCACCAGATTCGAATCAGTGCTTTGGGCCTTTGTGGTCATTTGAACGTGGTGTGGCTCCTTCTCAGTGCGACTGCATCGGATCTTGTTGGCTCATGTGTGATGGTACAGTTTCCCCCGCAAGCACGGATTGCTGATGTGGGGTGTTTATCTCTGTGAAGGCGACGGGTGGAATTTACTCTGCTGATCCACAAAAGCCATTTTAGTGGAAAGCATCTCCTTTATACCAGCTGGAGTTGTAGCAGTTAGTGGGGAGCATGGATTGTGGGAACCCACCCTGCTACTTCTCCCAACCTGGACCTGTTTCTAATGACCTCCATGTCTTTTTAATGTAAGGAGTCTTACAACACCAGGTTATAGTACAACAGCTTTATTTAAAATCACAAGCTTTTGAAGGCTTCCTCCTTAGTCAGGTGAGTGTGGGATTCCATAAAAGGTACAGCATATATAGTCAGAGAACAATGCCTGGTGATTACAGATAATCTTTCCAACTGCCCGTTATCAAGGCAATCAAAGGAGTTGAATAGTGTTCAGAGAGAGAAACATTTCATACAAGACTACTGAATACACAAACGGTCAGAACACAAAGACAGAGAGAGAGAGAGAGAGAGAAACATCCGAAAGGCAGAGAAAGAGAGATAATGACTTTCGGATGTTTCTCTCTCTCTCTCTCTTTTCTCTTCTCTCTCTCTCTTTTCTCTTCTCTCTCCCTCTTTTCTCTTCTCTCTCCCTCTTTTCTCTTCTCTCTCCCTCTTTTCTCTTCTCTCTCCCTCTTTTCTCTTCTCTCTCTGTCTCTCTCTCTGTCTTTCAGTGCTGAGGGGACAATGTTCCACATTTTCTGGTCATGCCCAAATACCCAACCCTGCTCGTAGAAGATGTTATGTGACACCTTATTGGTTGATATAGAATTGGGATGGTTTCATTGCCTGTTTACTGTCCGACAGCTCCAGCTTGAAAGTGTGTATGTAGATGTTGGGTTAGGGCAGAACTGAGCTTTACCTGTGATAGCTCCCATGGGTGACTAGCTCACTCAGTTCTATCTAGGCTCACGATTGAACAATGGCCAGTTGATGAGGTACTGCATTCTATGTCGCTGTTTCCCAACCTGAGTCGGTACCTTCAAGAGATTTGACTCTGCATGTTGTTGTTTTGTATTATTTTCATTTAAAAGCCACTGTTATGGAATCTGAATCTAAGGTTCATGGTATGCAAATATATTGCATTACAGAGAGATGGGATATAGGTTTGTTCTGTCAAATGTTCACAGGTTGAGTTGTTCATCTTAGCTATGCTCTTATGACCTGTGGCCAGCTCAAATAGTATTGGAAAAAGACTTGTGAGCCGATTGTCTAATGCCTTGGGAGTTGGGGAAATAAAGGATGTAGAAGAAAGGGGGAGGCACCATAAAGAAGAAATAAATTCTAGGCAACTGTTTATCAGAATTGTGTTACTGACGCAAAGAACGTAGAGTAAACAATGTCAAATAGTGAAGTCTTTCAAAAAGGAACAGTGCATTCTGTTTGTGAATAGATTCTAATTTAATTTCAATTTGTTTCTTACACTTGCATTTTATGTGCGTGTCCGTGCATGCGTATTTACACCTTCACCTTGCCCTTTCTGTTTCTACTGTCACTGCAGTACAGTATTTGACTGAAACACATGGACATGAGTGTGGTAGTGTGGTGGTTATGTTACTCGAGTAGTAATCCAGAGAACGCAAGTTCAAATCCCACCAATGCAGATTAAGAATTTGAATTCAGTTTTTTTTTAAATGTCTGGCATGAAGCTGTCAGATTGTGGTTAAAAACCCAACTGATTCACTAATGTCCTTTAGGGAAGGAAACCTGCTGTCCTTACTCAGTCCGTCCTATATGTGACTCCAGTCTCACATCAACGTGGTTGACTCAACCGCCCTCTGAAGTGGCCTAGCAAAACCACTACTAGCGGTTCAAGAAGAAGGCCCACCATCACCTTCTCAGGGCAAGTAGGGATGGGCAATAAATTGTCAGCAGTGCCCGAGAAACTTGTGTGGTAGCAAAGCCTGAGATTAAACAAATCTCTGCAGAGATTTGTTTAAACACGAAAGTGAAGCTGCCAGAGCTAGTGTCTATTCTGAACACATGCTACACAATCTTCATTTAATTCTTCAATTTCCCTATTTTGACAGCATTGGCTGGTCGTCATAAAGTATTAGAAATTGACTGAATAATCCACGGAAGAATTTAGCACAATGGGCAAATGAAGATCTCAAAGGGAATCTCTTCAATTAGCTGGGCATGTACATCTTAATCTTTCCCAGCAATTTGTAATCTCGGTGCATTCACTGGGAACTAAGTGGTTCCACTTGGAGAGAAAAGAATAATCTGTATTGCCCCAAACTCCAGAGGATGAGCAACATTTATTTTTTAATTATACAAATAGTGAACATTTTGAAGGTACAGTAATTCAGTTCAGTTCATCCATGATTTGCGCACCATCTAAAACCCTTGTACAGTGGAGTTTCTGCAATATGACTGTTACAGTTTGGCTTTTCTCCCCCAATGCCGACCTTGTGTTCATTGCCTAGATTATAGTTCGATAACCAGACCGAATATCTCATAAACTAAAGCCTCTGTCTTTATTCGCTGCCGAGTGTGAGTTGGTGTGCTCCAGCTTTAACAATGAACCGCATATTGTGATACGTCACTAACCAGAGAATATGCAGGATACCCACTACGCTTTCCTGTCGCCTTAGAGGGTGCAAAAATCGCCTTTGGGCCATAGATTGTGTAGGCCAAGACAACTTTTCCAGATTTATTTTCAAAGTATATACAAAAGATTGGCAAGATACTGACTACAGTAACCAAATTGACACTAATAGAAATTACATCGAATGTACAGCAGAGAAACTGGCTATTCGGCCCAACTGGCCTATGCCAGTGTTTATGCTCCACACCAGCCTTCTCCCACCCTACTTCATCTAACCCTATCAGTATATCCTTCTATTCCTTTCTCCCTCATGTTTATCTAGTTTCCCCTTAAATGAATCTATGCTATTGAGTTGACCCCTCATAATTCTTGTAGCTCTTCTCATCACATTTTTAGAAATACAATATCTGGTGGTAGATACACAATGCTTTATTTCTTATGGAGCTCCTATTACTTTCCCTTACACATAGAGGTGCACAGAAGACTGAATACCTGGGGAGAGTCCCTAGATTACAAGGGTGTCTCTTCCTTTGATGTAAAAGCAGTCCCATTGAAGAATGTCCTCAACAAACCATTTCTGAGAAATAAAGCCTCACAGTTAACAATGAGTTAACAGTCCAGGAATCGTGTCCCTTAGTGATGTTCATATCTGTGACACTCGATAGAAGAAATTGCATTTTGAGATAGCTATTGCCAAGAGAAATTCATATTAAGTAGCAATGTATCCAGAGAATGGATTGTGTTTTAGTTGGTCAGACAGAGATTGAAACAACATTGAAATCCCATTTAGGTCTGATGTCCTATTCAATACAATGACTAAGTCTGACTGCCTGCAGCCAATTACCTGTTTAGGTAACCCACAGTAACTTTGTCACAGAACAAATAGAGTTTTCACACACACATCTCCGTGTCCCAGCTGGCTGAGGCTATTTTTACATTGGGATTTACCCTGTCTAAAATCCTATAAAGTAAAGACAGCAGTCCCTGCATTCATCACAATCAATTTGCAAAGCAGCATGTCAGTCGCAGCCTCAGACAGCTGTTCTTATAAACGGACGTGAGCCCTTCGAATGAAGCACACCTCAATTCTTGGAGACGCGGACGGAGTCCCTTTTTTCTTTTTATATCGTAATGCCAGTCATTACAAATTCTAACAGGAAAGCAGTCAAACATTTAACTATAAACAGTCACGGTGCAAATATAATTTGAAAATTCTTCAGTGGAAAATCAGTGATTTACATATTGGTTAGTTGGACATTTTCTTCAAATGGCTTTTAAACAAAGGTACATTGATGGTGGTGCTATACATATTTGGGTAGTTGTTTTACATGCTTAAGGGTTTAGGCAGCTTTGGCGGGAGTACTTAGTCACTGGTACACAGGAGTTATCCACCTGTTCTGGGGGCATGGTAATGTTGAGTTGGTGTTCTTGTGTCCCTGGGAAAGGATGGTGTTGCTCTTCTATTTTCTGTCCGTCCCTCTGTGGGGATGGGTTGTGTTGTGTTGATGAGGGGCGATGGGCATATGTAGGCCTCCAGGAAGAAAGTTCAGACTGCTTGACACGTTCCCAGTTCTAAATTGAGGCTGCACATCACGTTCTGTGACTGTCATATATCCCACACTTGTTTAATCCATGTGTTTGTGATGGGGGCAGTGTGACTTCCCTGTAGGAGGGGAGGTGCATCTTCTCATTGATGGCAGCGAGAGTTCTTCCTTTTTAAAATGTTTTTTTTTTATTTGCTAATTTTCTCCCTTCAGGACTTCTTCAGAGGGCATCGACTTCTGCTGGGGTCCGATTTTACAGTTACTGGCCGCCCTCTGGAACCTCGCTTAAGGTACCTCAACGTTCTTGCTGTGTGAACATAGTGAGTGTCAGCAGGCCATTCCATCAAAGCGGGCATCGCTGCCAAGTCTGATCTTACCCTCACCTGATGCTCACGTGCACTTTTCAGCAGGGTGGGGGTTGCTGAATAGCAATCAGGAGTGGGAACTCTGGTAGGCTACAAGTCACCCCCTCCCAATGCATGGTCACTGAGGGCATTTGAGTGTCCCCACTGTCACCTTGGCTGAGATCAGCTAACTAAGCACAGACTTGGAATGGAACCTGGATCCTTTTTCATCTGTACGACCCAGCAACTCACTGCATAAACCTTCTGAGCTATCAGGGAAACGTGCTGATCTACAGTGGCTCCCGGTCTGGCAACGTCTTGATTTTAAAATTCTCGTCCTTGTGTTCAAATCCCTCCATGGCCTCGCCCCTCCCTATCTCTGTAACCTCCTCCAGCCCTGCAACCCTCCGAGATCTTTGCGCTCCTCCAATTCTGGCCTCTTGTGCATCCCTGATTTCCTTCGCTCCACCGTTGGTGGCCGAGCCTTCAGCTGCCCAGGCCCTAAGCTCTGCAATTCGCACCCTAAACCTCTCTGCCTCTCTACCTCTCCCCCTTTAAGATGGTCCTTAAAACCTCTTTGACCAAGCTTTTGGTCACCTGTCCTTGCGTCTCTTTATGTGGCTCGGTGTCACATGTTGTCTGATAACGCTCCTGTGAAGCGCCGTGGGACATTTTACTATGTTAAAGGCGCTATATAAATGCAAGTTGTTGTTTTGAAATTAATTACTTTTTCCCCCCACTTCAATGGTGTTGTGACATATGTGGTCAGACTTTGGTAGCATTTGTAGTCCTAGTGCATGTTGACATGGTGTCCTGGTTCAGGAGATTACAAAGCTCCTTCAAATTTCCTAACATTCTGTACTTGTGTGCACTATGACTGGTTGCCACAGATTTGCAATTTGTGGGCTTTACTGCACTTAATGTCATTCCTAGTGGCAATTCTCCTTCAACCAGGTTCTCATTCTCTGCATCGTCCATCCTGTCCTGTCCTGAATTGTTTAAAAGGTAACAATCCTAATCTGACAGAAATTGACCATCCGTCACAATATTACCTAACAGCAGAGATTTTTCAAAGGGGAAAAATGACAGAAGATTGTTCAAGTGGCTCTCCAGGGACTTAAGTACATAATCTACGCTGAAGGAGGGCTGCATTGTCGGAGGTACTGTCTTTCGGATGAGACGTTAAACCGAGGCCTCATTTGCCCTCTCAAGTAAAAGAACCCTTGACACTATTTCGAAGAAGAGCAGCGGAATTCTCCCCATTGTCCTGACCAATATTTATCCCTCAGCCATCATCTCTAAAACAGATTATCAGGCCATTGATCTCTTTGCTGTTTATGGGATCTTGCTGTCTGCAAATTGGCTGCCATGTTTCCTACATTACAATGGTGTCTACACTTCAAAAGTATTTCATTGGCTGGTAAAGCGATTTGGGGCGTCCTGAGGTCGTGAAAGGTGCTTTATAAATGCAAGTTCTTTCTTTTACAGGCAGTCACTTGGGCTTGGGGGTCAGGTGACTGACGAACCTTGTGCTCTTTATAATATAGTTTTTAACCCTTCCACTGGATTCTTGTCTGCTATATCCTACGTTTAACCTTCGTGCTACGAGAAGGTGTTCCCAGGACTTTACCAGTGCTGTTTGATTTATTTTATGCGACCTACCCTGGGCGAGTAGCCTGGCTTTTTGTTTGTTCCTTTCTTCCTCCCCCTCTCACTTCTTGTGTAGATACACCACTGTACCTCCTTCCCTCATCAACTGAGGATCACTGGTTCTGGTTATATGAAACAAGACCAAATACCTGCAATTAATGCATTCACCCCCTGATACTTCCAGGGTAACGAACAGAAATAACTTCTTAAAAATAAATAATTTGTTCCTGGGATTTGATGATGTTGGCAGGGCTGCATTTATTGTCTGCCCCATGTTGCCCTGCGGAGGTGGTGATGGACCTTCTCCTTGAACGGCTGCAGTCCTTGTGGTAGTGATGCTCCTACAATGGTGTTAGGTAGGGAATTCCAGGTTATTGAGCCAGCAAAGATGAAGGAATGGCCATATATGGTATGTAACTTGGGGAACTTTTATTCAAAAGTTATTTTTTTTTACGATGTGGAGATGCCGGTGATGGACTGGGGTTGACAATTGTAAACAATTTTACAACACCAAGTTATAGTCCAGCAATTTTATTTTAAATTCACAAGCTTTCGGAGGCTTCCTCCGAAAGCTTGTGAAGGAGGAAGCCTCCGAAAGCTTGTGAATTTAAAATAAAATTGCTGGACTATAACTTGGTGTTGTAAAATTGTTTACAATTTTTTTTTACAGTCTTTGTACTTCACATCATGCGAAAGTAAAAGGGTTAGTTGCAATATATTGGAAAAATAACATGGTAACACTGCACTTACTAAGTTTATAAAATCAATGTTCTTTCAGGTCTTACGACATGCAACTTGAAACTGAGACGGAAGGCGCTACTACATGGTAAGAGGAAAATGGCAAAGCAAATTTAGGCTATTTCTTTGTGAATCGTGGTTTGTGATGTCACTAAAATTCCATGACTAGTTTTACCATTTTGTAATGTATAGCAAGCATCGTTATTCCCTTCCAGTAATCAATAGCTCGATTTAAGCTCGCAGTGATTGGGTTTCCCTTATTGGATTAGCAGGTTATTGAACCGCCCAGTGTGGTACTGAGCTGTATAGACCAGGAATGTCCCGAGTTTGATATCTGCTCTGTGGGAGTTAGCTGATCTAGGCTGGAGTGCTGCCATTAGCCACAATGTCCATAGGCTGGAGTCAGGTCAGGTGTTAAAACCTACTGCAACAATAACTAGATTTTAAGGAGTGTCTTAAAGGAGAGAGAAAGAGGTGGAGAGGTTTAGGGAGGGAATTCCAGAGCTTATGGCCTAGGCAGCTGAAGGCTCAGCCGCCAATGGTGGAGCGATGAAAATCGGGGATGCGCAGGAGGCCAGAATTGGAGGAGCGCAGAAATCTCAGAGGGTTGTAGGGTTGGAGGAGGTTACAGAGATAGAAAGGCTATGGAGAGATTTGAAAATAAGGATGAGAATTTTAAAATCAAGGTTTTGCCGGACCAAGAGCCAATGTAGATCAACGAGCACTGGGATGATGGGTCTGTAATGACAATAGGTGATACTACCTGTGACTAGTCAATTCTGAATGCCAGGCGGTGGTTAAGTAACCTGGCCACCTCAGCTTGGGTAAGGGTATAAAAGGATATGGAGCAAAGGAGGTTAAATGGAGATGAGGTACAGATCCGCCCTGATCTAATTGAATGGCGGAGCGGGCCCGAGGGGCTGAATGGCCTCCGAAGTTCCAATGGTCCAATGTGACTTTATACACACAATACTTGGTAACATAGCACTGCCCAGACCTCAAACAGAAACCCTTGTTACTGTAATTAGCTCACTTAATTGACAAACCCTCATGTGTTCTCCTACTGTTCGGATTGTGAAATAATCATGATTGAGGTGTACAAAATTATGAGGGGCACAGATAGGATGGATACTAAGGAGCTTTTTCCCTTAGTTGAGGGTTCTATAACAAGGGGACATAGATTCAAGGTAAAAGGCGGGAGGTTTAGAGGGGATTTGAGAAAGAACTTTTTCACCCAGAGGGTGGTTGGAGTCTGGAACTCACTGCCTGAAAGGATTGTGGAGGCAGGAACCCTCACAACATTCAAGAAGCATTTGGATGAGCACTTGAAATGCCATAGCATACAAGGCTACGGACCAAATGCTGGAATATGGGATTAGAGTAGACAGGGCTGATGGCCGGTGCGGACACGATGGGCCGAAGGGCCTCTATTCGTGCTGTATAACTCTATGACTCTATAACTCTATGACTCTATGACTCTCTATAATAAACATATTTATGAGACTGCATTATTTGGGCTATAAGCTAAGAATCAGATTTATCTCAAGTAAAATTAGACAGTTGTAGGAAATCAATACTGCAGCATTCATTTGATTAAGAATGTGTAACTACGTGGAGGGAGTGCAGCCTAGATTTACTAGAATGATACCTGGACTCCAAGGGTTAAATTACAAGGTGAGATTACACAAACTAGGGTTGTATTCCGTGGAATTTAGAAGATTAAGGGATGATTTGATCGAAGATTTCAAGATATAGTGGGGAACTGATAGTTTCTCTCTACCCTATTTCCGTTGGTTGGGGAATCTAGGACGAGGGGACATAGCCTAAAAATTAGAGCCAGAACTTTCAGGAGTGAAGTTAGGAAACACTTCTTCACACACAGGGTGATAGATGTTTGGAACTGTCTTCTGCAAACAGCAATTGTTAATTTTAAATCTGAGATTGATAGATTTTTGTTAACCATGTCCCTTAATACCTTTCGTTAAGGTGGGTATATGGAGCTAGGTCACAGATCAGCCATGATCGCATTAAATGGTGGAACATTTCTTGATATGTATTAATGACTTGGACTTGGGTGTACAGGGCACAATTTCAAAATTTGCAGATGACACAAAACTTGGATGGGTAGTAAACAGTGAGGAGGATAGTGATAGACTTCATGAGGATATAGACAGACTGGTGCATGGACAGACACGTGGCAGATGAAATTTAGCATGGAAAAATGTGAAGTGATACATTGCGGTAGGAAGACCGAGGAGAGGCGATATAAACTAGAGGGCACAATTCTAAAAGGGGTACAGGAACAGAGTGATCTGGGGGTATATGTGCACAAATCATTGAAGGTGGCAGGGCAGGTTGAGACAGCGGTTAAAAAAGCATAAGGGATCCTGGACTTTATAAATAGAGGCATAGAGTACAAAAGTACGGAAGTCATGATAACCCTTTATAAAACACTGGTTCGGCCACAACTGGAGTATTGTGTCCCGTTTTGGGCACTGCACTTCAGGAAAGATGTGAAGGCCTTCGAGATGGTGCAGAAGAGATTTACTAGAATGATTCCGGGGATAACGGACTTCAGTTACGTGGATAGACTGGAGAAGCTGGGGATGTTCTCTTGGAACAGCAACGGTTGCGAGGAGATTTGCTAGAGGTATTCCAAATCATGAAGGGTCTAGACAGAGTAGATAGAGAGAAACTGTTCCCATTGGTGGAAGGGTCAACAACATAGATTTAAGGTGATTGGCAAAAGAACGAAAGGTGACATGAGGAAATATTTTTTTACACAGCGAGTGGTTAGGATCTGGAATGCACTGCCCGAGAGGGTGGTGGAGGCAGATTCAATCGTGGCCTTCAAAAGGGAACTGGATAAGTACTTGAAAGGAAATAATTTGCAGGGGTACGGGGATAGGGCGGGGAGTGGGACTAGCTGGATTGCTCTTGATAGAACCGGCGTGGACTCTATGGGCCAAATGGCCTCATTCCGTGCTGAAACCATTCTATGATTCGATGAACGGGCTCGAGGGGCTAAATGGCCTACTCCTGTTCCTATGTTCCTATCTACACCTCCTTGGGTACAAAAATAATGGATGTGACACTGTACTAACTCTCTTGGTAATGCAAACCTGTACCAATCTGTGATATGAAACTGATACGTAAAGCTTTGTCTAACCAGCTAAGAGTTTTGTGTATCCACCTCAACATGGGGTACAGTACAGAAGTACAGGAAGAGCTGGCAGCATGCTGCCTGAGACAGGTGATCTGAGAAGTATATGAGATTGGAAATAATATGGGAAAGGTTAAATTTGGAAAATTACCTTGCATTAAATGGAGAGTAAGATAGGTGGTCAAAGGTTCAAGCTGGTAAAAGGCAAATTTTGGACTGAAGTCAGGAAGTTCGTCCCACAATAAGTGACCAACACATGGAATAGATCCCAATGGAGGAAAAAGCCCTGGAATTGTTTAAGAACTAATTGGATTCTGCAATGGGGAATGAGGGGGGGGGTGGGTAGATATTACAGTATTCCTGGGTAGACGAACTGAGATGGGCCGAATGGCCTACCTCATTTGTAATATATCGTTTGTACCTTCTTGAAGTTCAAAACTGGGATACAGAGAATCAACAGGTGTCTTCTGTAGGAATTAAATTGATTTCCTGAATTCCAACCAAATACCAGACTAAAGCCCATTGAAACATGTGACTAAGCCTTTTCCTTTAACTTGATCGAATCCAGGACAAAGCAAGTGGTCTGTGTTGAGTAGTTTCCACTTGCTTTCCAATTAAAACATAATTGCAAAGGAAAAATGTCTTTGAAGTGACATTTTGCATACCAGACAGCACTGTGTGTCGTCTTCAACCAAGCAAAAACAAATCAGCTGGGAGACGGGCAGCTGGACTGTTCTCAGCAGGCAGGAATAGAATTTAAAATTACCAGCCACCCCTCATAAATTGATATTAAAAATATATAGACTACATGATTTGAAATGTGACATCTGTTATTTCCCTCCACCGCTGGCAAATTTCACGGTATCCAGTCCACTTATATTAAACACTCTGTTGTCAATTTAAGGTTGTGAATTGCTTTTGGAGTTTAGGTGTCTGCCCAACAAAAAAACATGCGCCCACTTGTGACGAAAAAATAAAAGATACGCTAGGTGAAATATCTGGTTTCAGTTCCTGCGGCTGCATTTCCTAAGCAGCTCCCTCCAGACTCAGCCTAAGACAGCGCTCCTGTTTTTCTTTTTAAAAAACGCGTTCGTTAGCTGCTTGATATTTTCCACCCCAATGCAGCCGACTGCCGCATTGTAATTTTTAAACCAGCGGCCCATTTGTTCAAAACTGTCTAATCTAGCCCCAGGTTGCTGTCTTCTAATTTTTAAACATTTCTGACGAGATGGTTTTTGTCATTAGTTAAGTGACTGGTAGACGTCACTTGTGAATGAAAGTTTAGGAAATCCTCGACATAAGTGTTACAAACGATTAATTTTCTTGCAGCGATACTGTTGTTTTCTCTTCATTTTCTTTACCCCCTTCACACACCATTCTCCTTCCAACTAAGGACAACCGTCCTCCAGGAAACTGAGCAAGAGTGACCAGGGGCTGACTTAAACCCCTGATTTGTCCCTTGACTCTAGCATCTGCAGCCCAGGCTGGGATTATAAACTTGCTGCATAGGAAATCGTGGACATGGATGTCTATTGAAGACGCTGCTGTTTATTTTTAATTCGTTGCGAATGTCCTCCTTTAGATGTTGACTCCTTTTGTTTTACACGGGTGCCAGGTGTCTTCTGGAACCTCACCTGTGGCCATTATTCAGGTGTGAGCCTTGGCAGTTAAAGGCATATGAGGCTATTTGACAGCAGAAGGCAAACCCGGCTCCCGACATCTGCACAATTACACTTCCAGCAGAGGTCGTTGGATTATGATCAGAGCGGGAGCTCTGGTTCATTATTTCCCTCCCTAACCTGGGGCACGGAGGCAAATTGCAGCATTCCTACTGCTGCCCCAGCTGAAATCAGCTAACTAGGCACAGGCAGGGATCGAACCGAGGACCTGCCTGGCCTCTATGGCTTGGCTACGTACTGGATACCCTCACCGAGCCTTCGGAGGAGACAATCTAATGATCCTTCTTTGTTTCGAAAAATTCTCTGTTCGAATTATTGTTACTCGGAAGATTGATTCCGAATTAAATAGCATTGTTGTTGTATGAGAGGTGTCCATTTAATTATGGTGATGCAGAAGGACCTGGTCTCTCTCACTTGCTCGCTGTTTTCAAAATCTTTATGCTCTTCTTCCTTTGTGTTACTGTTACAATCTGATGAGATGATTATTGGATTGCAGATGAGAGTCACTCGGGGTGACTGGCCCCTCTGATTTAAATGCGCGCACTATTTGTCTTCTATCAGGGGAGTCCCAAGGCACTGTTGTTGCTCTCCCCTGCTTCCTGCCAAAATTACCAAACTAATGTTTGACTTGCTAGCACATATGTGCTACCATGTTGCCAATAACTAGGGTTTTCCAGGTTGCATCACTTTGGAGGCTGAATTACTTTTACTTGGTGTCAGCTTTGGCTCAGTGGGTTGCACCCTTGCCGCTGAGACAGAAGGTCGTGGGTTCAAGCCCCACTCCATAGCCTTGAGCACATAATCTAGGCTGACACTTCAGTGCAGTACTGAGGGAGCCGCTCTACTGTCGGCGATACGGTCTTTCGGATGAGACATTAAACAGTCTGCCCCCTTGGATGGAAGTCTGCCTCTCGTGGTACTATTCAAAGAAGGGCAGGGGAGCCCGGGCCAATATTTATCCCTCAGCCAACATCACTAAAGAAAAATAAACAAATTGCCTGCTGCGTTTTCCTACATTACAACAGTAACTATAATTCAAGAATACTTCATTGGCTGTCAAGTGCTTTGGGATGTCCTGAGATTGTGAAAGGTGCTATGTAAATGCAAGTTCATTCTTTCTTTAGTGGGGAATGAAGATATTGCAGGTCTGGATCATAATCAGTCAGTGATGAGGTATTTTTATGATAGACATCAAAACTGAATTTCTGAAGCTGTGTTTTCCGTTGGTTGAAAATTGTGGGTGCCAGTCTATAATAAATTTGCTATGTATGTTGTGCATTCATTATTTAGGTGTTGCCACTCTGACATGTGATCACACTCACAGCTACACACTTCTACCACTGGAAGGGGCTTGATAACCTCCAGAGCTGCAGTTCCCCATACTTATACCCACAACATCACTAGTGCCCTCTGCAGGAAATTCACTGTGCCCACTTTCTCTGGGCAATGCAACAGGACATCCACTCGTGAATATTGTATTATAAAATTAAACCCTATTCTTACGGCGACTGGGATTGTGAAACATGGAGTTGTGCAGTGGCAAGAATCTTGGTGCTGCAACATTGTGGTTGGGTACAGCTCACTGGGGTTTGGGGGAGGTGGGCAAGATGCCAAGTGGTTATTGGATATTTCCCATTCACCAGAGGGTTGGAAAAACAAAGGCTAGTTCTGTGGACCAGTTAGCAGACCATTACAGAGTACAATTGGTATATAAGAGCAGATAGATTTTTTTGGGAGAATTTCACTTGATAACCTTTGAATTTCCTTTTATGCAAAGCTTTTCCCCATTAGCTGAAATAAAGAGGTAGAATTCATGATGGCTGAACATGATCAATGGAAGGATTGAGTTTAATGGACAGAATGTTTTCATGTTTCATTTTTTTAAAAAAAAGGTTAAGTCTCCTTAGAGCAGAGTAGGTTAAGAGGAGATTTAATAGAGGTCTTTCAAAATTATGAAGGTTTTGATAGAGTAAATAAGGAGAAACTGTTTCCACTGGCAGGAGGGTTGGGAACCAGAATATACAGATTTAAGATAATTGGCGAAAGAGCCAGAGGGGAGATGAGGAGAAATTGTTTTATGCCATGAGTTGTTATGATCTGGAATGCACTGCCTGAAAGGGTGGTGGAAGGAGATTCAATAGTAACTTTCAAAAGAGAATTGGATAAATTTCAAAACTTTCAAAAGAGAATTGAAAAAGGAAAACTTTGCAGAGCTGTGGGGAAAGAACAGGGAAGTGGGACTAATTGAATAGCTCTTTCAACGAGCCAGCACGATGGGCCGAATGGCCACCCTCTGTGCTGTATGATTCTATGTATTCCTATATAGGCATGTGATCGATCTGGTCTAATTATTCCACTGCACCTACCATTTTTAATAGTTTATGCTTTATTTATTAATGCTGTTGCACTGATAAGTAATGCATGTCAACCTGCTGTTCAAGTTGTCTTGTCTGGAAAAAGCCTAGAGGATTCCAAAAGTACAAGTGTTTAAATGATGTACTTTGTTCAGATAACAAAGCCCTGAGCCACAATGTATTATAAATCACCTTAAATCAAACTCAACAAAACTGGCCCCGCAAGCCCCACATATATTACTGATTATAGTATATTTTTTGAGACTATTGTCTCATCTTTCATTTCAGCTGGGAATCGCTGGGACGTCAGTCTATCCCATCCTTCACAGTACAAAGCAAAGAAGACTGAATAGACTGGGGCTGTTTTCTCTAGAAAAGAGAAGACTGAGAACTGACATGATAAAGGTCTTTAAAACTATGAAGGGGTTCAATAGGGTCGACGTAGAGAAGATGTTTCCACTTGTCCAAAAGTAGGGGTCATTAATATAAGATAGTCACTAATAAATCCAATGAAGAATTCAGGAGAAACTTCTTAGAGAGTGGTGAGAATGTGGAACTCATTACCACAAGGAGTAGTTAACGCGAATAGCATAGATGCATTTAAGGGGAAGCTGGATAAGTGCATGAGGGGAGGGAGAAAGCAATAGGTTATGTTGATCGGGTGAGATGAAGTAGGATAGGAGGAGGCTCATGTGGAGTATAAGCACTGGCATAGACCAGTTGAGCCGAATGGCCTGCTTCTGTGCTGTGAATTCTATGAAGTATATATACGTGATTATAATTGAGGACCCAACATTGGTTGTAGATATCTTGTGTTTAAATCCTAGGATTGCAGTAAAGTTTTTTTATACGGTACGTCTATCCTTTGAAAGCGTGAGGAAAGTTTTCATTTGTTATCCCCTTTCTGATCGGATGAGTCTTTGCTTAGGCGTACAAGATAAAAGTAAAAATAAATTCAGTGGAGAGAATTGCTATCGGGGACGTCTATCACTTTTGACGTACTTGAACAGCTGACTTTCAACACGTGGCTGAAGTGAACCTGCAGTGTGTTAATCTGCTATAAAACAGCTGTCTTCAGCTGCAGTGACAGCACCCCTTTGTGCTGTACAATTGCCCTTGTGTAGATAAGTGAATAATTTGGATAGCTGACAGAATATGACTTATAGTATTGTACTGTATCAAGCTATACTGATTCAGTGCGGAAGCCGCCATTCAGTGCAAGGAAATAATTATGCACAAGGGGCATTCTGGGAGGTCCAGCTGGTTCAAATAAGTGATGTTTAAATAAACGGTGCCCTGCTGTAAGCTAATCTGTATTCTGCCTTTCTAGAAGTGCACTGATGCTGAATGTTCCATATACAAACTTCAAGGAGCTTTTCAGCCAAATGGGTACTGTCCTATTCCTTTCTTTCCATAAATTCAATTCTGGCCTCTTGCACATCCCCAATTTTAATCGCTCCACCATTGGCGGCCATGCCTTCAACTGCCTAAGCTCTGGAATTCCTTCCCTAAACCTCTCTGCTTTTTCTCTCTCTCTCTCTCTCTCTCTCTCTCTCCTCCTTTTAAGACACTTCTTAAAACCCATCTCTTTGACGAAGGTTTTGGACACCTGTCCTAATATCTCCTTATGTGGCTCGGTATCAAATTTTGTTTGATAATCGTTCCTGTGAAATGCCTTGGGACGTTTTACTATATAAATTCAAGTTATTGTTGTTGTTGAAACACATGTTCCTTTTTAACATGGCTAGGGACTCCAGTAAGGCTTAAAAACGATACTGTCTGAGTGGGAAAAGGAAAAAGATTACTTACACTTTTTTAAAAACCGTTTGAGAAATAAGAAAAGGGCATTTGAGCTGCATTTTTTAAAAGTTCATTCATGGGATGTGGGCATTGCTGGCAAGGCCAGCATTTATTGCCCATCCCTAATTGCCCTTGAGAAGATGGCGGTGAGCTACCTTCTTGAACCGTTGCAGTCCGTGTGGTGAAGGTTCTCATACAGTATAATATAGTCCACATCAGTGGCTTCTATTTAGTAACTTGCCCGACAGCTGGGTGAAACATGGAAATAAGCGTGAGGATGTGTAGGAGAGTTGCAGATAAACTTAATGTCCTACAACTACCCAGCACTGTAGGGCTGATTTTCCAAATACTTGCTCCAGCCACGGAGCTTCACCCGTCGGGACAGCGTATCGGGAGATTGCAGCTGTACTTCCCATGATTTTTCATCTGTTAAAATCGATAGCTGGAGAAACATGAGGAGTGCACCAGTGACTTCATGATGTGCATTCCCAGCTAGCGAGGCACTGTGTTGGGATCGCTCATTCGAGAAATCGGCCCTCTTGAGGCTGCGCTCCAACATGATGCCCAAACACATGCCATCCTGCACAATAAAGCATGTATTCTGAACACTGTCGTCTCTTTATTGGATTGGGGGGTGGATCCACATAATTGAACAAAAAGAAAGATCCACATCATCCCAGTACAGGTGGGGTATCCCCTCCTTCATTTTGTGATTTTAATTTTAAATTGATCTCTCCTCCTCGTTAACTCCCCAATTAGAGGAAATAATTTTTCCCCTGTGTGCCCTTTCAAAATTCTTCTTCATTTTAAAAACCTCTCTTCAATCTTGTGTGCGCCTTCTCCACTAGAAATAGTCCCAGTATTTCATTTCTCTTCATAACTATCTTTCTTGAGTTTGACATTGTTTTACATCATTTGAACCCTTCAAAGAAATTAGTTTCCTGTAATCCCTTCCACTAAACCATTATTTTCCATGTAGTGTTACAAAAGCAGATTAGTAGTGTTGTTGCTGCTCTTCCCTTGTTTATAAGAGTCCGGCACATTGTGATAAGCCTCACAGCCATTGGGCTTGAAAATTGGCGGAGGTTCCAGAAACCACAACCCTGCCCTCCTTAAAAGTTCTCTCAAATCCGAAGTCCCTGCCTTAACTACCTTGCCTTAAATTAGCTGAATTCAGAAATTATTTTAAGAATATTAGTTGGTTGCTTGATTAAGGGGAATACTGAAGCCTGTGGGGAGCAAACAGGAGAGTGGGATTAGATTTAAATGGCTCATTGAGAAAAACATCTGTACAGACTTGATGGGCCTGTTTCTGTGCTGTAAATTTCTAGGATTCATGAAGATCTGTTTTATCTGAGTTCCTTCACTTGGAAATGATGGTGTGATGTGTCAGCACCATGCAATCATTCCTCTTGTCTCCAGTTGGTGGAAGCAATTGCAAGTTGCTACTTGGTCAATCAGTGGGTGTCTCGAGTGATCATCCAGGGCAGGGTCCATGTAGTGGCAGCACCCACTCCAGATGTCATCTACACCTGATGTACCTCACAAAGTAAAAGATTTTTAATGTCTCAGTCCCACTGTATGGGGAACTGTTTAGTGATAAAGTGCTGAAATTTTGAAACTACAGCCAGGAATACTCTCTTTAAAGAGCTGATGTGGTATGTCTGTATATCCATATATATTTTTATAAGCTTTTTATCTTTTTTAAAGGCTGGAATGGGTGGAGATCATTGAGCCTCGAACTCGGGAGCGTATGTACGCTAACCTTATCACTGGAGAATGCGTCTGGGATCCACCTTCTGGTGTCCGGATAAAGCGCACCAATGAAAATCAGTGGTGGGAGCTCTTCGATCCCAACACCTCTAGGTTTTATTATTACAATGCCACAACACAGCGGACGGTCTGGCATCGGCCTCAGAACTGTGACATCATCCCACTGGCCAAATTGCAGACGTTAAAACAGAACACCGACTCGCCGAGCCGAGCTTCAGCCGACAACAGTCCTGGGCGTAGTAGCAATATCAGCAGAGAAGGGAGCACCAGCTCTTCCCTGGAACAGGAACTGGAAGCTGACAGGACACAAGAACAAGCACGACCAAAACAAGCCCAGCAGATTATTGGAAAAGAGGAACCGGAGAGGTAAGGTTTAGAGCTCCTGCATGGTATATGTGCATGTAATGCGTTTGTTCTCACTTGGTCGTTCTCTTTTCCACCCCCCACCCCCACCCCCACTTCACCACCACCACCATCAAAATCATATCTGCCATCTAATGGGTGAGGCATTGGTTTCTGGTGGGTTATTGGATGGCATAATAAGGTGACAGACAATTGTTGACAGATATCATTGGTTAGACTGCGGAGAGTTAATGCTGGTTGTCAGTAGGCCTTCCTTTGGCCTAATGAATCCTTAAACGACTGTGTTCGGGAGCTAATTGCTAGCTGTGCATTTGAATTAATACACACTACGGACCAAGTCAAAGTAAGGCCTTCGATAAAGTCCCGCACAGGAGGCTGGTCAAGAAGGTACGAGCCCATGGAGTCCAGGGTGCCTTGGCACTTTGGATACAAAACTGGCTTAGTGGCAGAAGGCAGAGGGTGATGGTCGAAGGTTGTTTTTGTGACTGGAAGCCTGTGGCCAGTGGGGTACCACAGGGATCTGTGCTGGGGCCCTTGCTGTTTGTGGTCTACATTAACGACTTGGATATGAATGTAAAAGGTATGATCAGTAAGTTCGCTGATGATACAAAAATTGGTAGGGTGGTAAATAGCGAGGAGGATAGCCTCAGTCTGCAGGACGATATAGATGGGTTGGTCAGATGGGCGGAACAGTGGCAAATGGAATTTAACCCGGAAAAGTGCAAGGTGATGCACTTTGGAGGGACTAACAAGGCAAGGGAATACGCAATGAATGGGAAGACCCTAGGCAAGACAGAGGGTCAGAGGGATCTTGGTGTGCAAGTTCACAGATCCCTGAAGGCGGCGGAACAGGTAGATAATGTGGTAAAGAAGGCATATGGGATACTTGCTTTTATTAGCCAAGGCATAGAATATAAGAGCAAGGAGGTTATGATGGAGCTGTATAAAACACTGGTTAGGCCACAGCTGGAGTACTGTGTGCAGTTCTGGTCGCCGCACTACAGGAAGGATGTGATCGCTTTGGAGAGGGTGCAGAGGAGATTCACCAGGATGTTACCAGGGCTGGAGCGCTTCAGCTATGAAGAGAGACTGGGAAGATTGGGTTTGTTTTCCTTGGAGCAGAGGAGGCTGGGGGGGGGACATGATTGAGGTGTACAAAATTATGAGGGGCATAGATAGGATGGATACTAAGGAGCTTTTTCCCTTCGTTGAGGGTTCTATAACAAGGGGGCATAGATTCAAGGTAAAAGGCGGGAGGTTTAGAGGGGATTTGAGAAAGAACTTTTTCACCCAGAGGGTGGTTGGAGTCTGGAACTCACTGCCTGAGAGGGTTGTAGAGGCAGGAACCCTCACAACATTCAAGAAGGATTTAGATGAGCACTTGAAATGCCATAGCATACAAGGCTACGGACCAAATGCTGGAATATGGGATTAGATTAGACTGGGCTTGATGGCCAGCGCGGACACGATGGGCCGAAGGGCCTCTATCCGTGCTGTATAACTCTATGACTCTATAACTCTAAAGGTGATGGCACCATTTGGCAGTGGGTATCACAAGGAAGGTGACGCTTCACCACTGGGCGGATTCTTTGGAGCGATGCAGCGTGTTGAGATACGGCTCAACAAACAAGCACAGGCAACTCTTACAGTTCCAAATATAGATAGATCATTGATCTCTGAACCTGAAAGTGTAAATGTGGTAAAATAAATGCTCCACAAGGATCAATTTAGCCACCCAAGGAATAGATATTTTTTTATTTCTTAGTGCAGTAGTCTCTCCCTCTCTGCAACTGTGGATAAAGAATTTGATATTTTAAGAACAAAAGAATGGGAATCAGAAAAGTCCATGAAAGCCCAATAAGTCTTTTCCTCAGAGATCATTCCACTGTCTCATTACGTCACCCTATCACCTTTTTTTCTGTTTTTCTGTCTCTTGTTCTCTCTAGAATAGCATCTAATTACCTCTTGAACCCATTTACGCTGTACACTTCGGGGCCCTTTCCTGGAAAACTTATTACACATCTGTTACCGTTTGGATATAAAACTTCTCTCTCATTTCCCTTCTGAGTCCTAACTTTCTCATTTTAACTGGCGTACCCTGGTATATGAACCATCTTCCACAGTGCACAATTTGTCCAGATCAATTTTGTCAATTCCCTTCATAATCTTGGAAACTTTGACCTGTCTTCTAACAAAAACAAGCCTATATTCCTGAAAATTTCTTCACGGCTTAAATTCCTGACGCTTGTGTGCCTGGCCACACTACTGAATTGAACTCTGCAGCTTGCACTGAGCTATAAGGAAGGGGAGAAGTGTTAGGAATCACTGAGTTGTTTTGATTACAAATTGGTTCCAAGACTTGTATTTTATAGATGGGCAAAAACACCTGTTACTGAATTGCCTCCTGAATCTCCTGGTATTATTTGGAATTGGGTCCAAAGCTGAGACCAGGTAGTTTATCCAACTGAGGTGCAAAATCAAATGATAAATCACCAAAGCTGCTCTTGTCCGTCTCAGCAACAGGTTAAAGCGGAGTTTGCGGAACACTGGGATTATTTTGTTTCCCAGCTCTTGTAGGACTGGTGCAGTGTATTGAGGTTGGAGCGAAGGGATCTTAAAGTGCATGAAGTTGCCGTGCGATGAAGTGGTGGAACCAAATCGTTGATGGGAGGAACTCTTAAGTTGTCCAGGCCTGTAACGCAGTTTTTTTTCACTCTTACCCCTGCCCCGACCTCTATGTTAAATCCCACAATCATTGGCTGTACCATTTCGGGAGGGGAGGAGGTGGTGTTTTTCTCCCCTCCGTGAAATATTACACAATCGGTGTTTTTTTCAATTTCAGAAATAATGCTCAAGTCTTTGACATTAGTAGGAGCTGAAAGAAAAAGCTCTTTGAGAGAGAGCCTTCTGCAAGATAACGTCACAAAATTTAAAAAAACAAAACTGAAGGCCAGTACATTTAAGTGAGTGGGAGGGAGAATATTCCATTCTCATTCCATTGGTGAAAATAAAGGATTCTACAGGGGTCGGGGGGAGGGGTAGGGAGAGTGGGTGGAGTTTGTTTGCCAGACTGTGACTCCCCTCCCCCCACAAGTATAATCTCTTGATGGCAATTGGGAAGATTGTGGCCCAAGCTACATTCCCATCTTGGGACATTGGGCAAAATGCCACGGGTGGCAGGGTTTGAAGAGGAAGAAAGGAGAAAATCCATTAAAAATCAAATTAAAATGACAAGCTGGGCTCGTTGTATTTTAGTCGTCCTGATGTCCCTCCTGTGTGGGTGTTTGGTGAATTTTATTTCTAAGGACAGGCAGGTTGGAAATAAAGTGGTTTGCTGCAGGAAAGATTGTCTTGTAGCTGACTCACACAATTTCTCTGCCTATTCCTCCTATCACTGTAGCTTCAAATCTCTCACAGTCGGACTAAAGGATAGTACGGCAATGTAGGGCTCATCTTTGTGAGCAGCAGGTCATTGCTTCTTGAAGCTTTCTGTCACCCTTCCTCCAGGATTTGTTTGAGAAATTATAGAACATTACAGCCCTCTGAAAATAACATATTGCCTTCCTAAAAATCAGAAAGGTTTACCATGCAATCATATTACATCCTTTATGTGTATCGAGCCCAGTGCTCGTGGAATATGAAGAGCTGATATGTTTTGTGAGTCCACCCTTCGGTGTTTGGTGAGGATTTACCATTCTTGTATTACAACAGTGACTTGACTTCGAAAAGTACATCATTGGGACGTCCTGAGGTTGTGAAAGGCACTATATATAAATGCAAGTTCTTTTTTTCTATTTGGTGAGCTTGCAGGTGGTGCTGACCGTGAGACTAGGCCCCTGCTGAAAAGCCAACGGTGCAAGTGGTCAAAACTACACGGATAGGGAAGAGCCTGCTTTCCATCAGATGCTTCCCCCTCTTGGAAAATTCATTCTTTTTCAGAATAATCTATGGCAGCACCTTCTGAAACATTTAGTAAATCAATGTCTTTAAAATTAAGAATTGCTTCTCTAACTGTGTTGTAAGTGACGGTCTGTACTTAATCTATTAAAGATATTGGTGCAGTATATCTAACCTTTGAGGGCATATCGTAGAGACCAGTAAAAGTTAATTAGTTGTTTGACAGGACTCCTTGCCACAGAGGGCAATCCAATATTTCTACAATTTTTGTTTGTTTTCTATTTTAAAAAAATTCCACAGTAAGGGAATGAGAAACCAAGATTTTTCTTTTTAATTTACTAACTCTTGTTTGTACGGACCTTGAATCTGAACCGGATCGATCGAGGTACATTGCATTTTACCCTCAAGAGTAATCTCAGTAATTGGGCCTCTGAAGTCGCAATTTCTACATTGATATGACTCGAAGCAGAGCTGAAGAGCCAACCAAGTGTTGTTGTTTAATCTCCTGAAATAAATTGTAACTGCTTGTTTATAAATAAAATTCTGATGTGGCAGCAGTTGGTAGAAATCATTTTAAAGGTGACGGGCGTTAAAACAGTATCGCAAGTAACCTTAAAGTGCTCGTTAATTTTAAAGAATAATTACCCGGTAACACATAGCTGGCAGTTAGTTTCAGGCTGTGATTTAGTCTCTGGCGTTCTGCTGACATTATGTAGGGTGCTCAAGCTTTAGCCTCACAGCTTATGGATAATAGAGCCTCAAATTTGCTGCAGATTTACATTTATTTATTTATTCATTTCATTCATTCACTCATTCATTCACTCATTGTTTTTGTACGGTGCTTTTAAGTTCAGGGGTGATGTCAGGAAGCACTTCTTCACACAAAGGGGAGTGGAAATCTGGAACTCTTCCTCCGCCAAGACGCTGTTGAGGCTGGGGGCCAATTGAAAATTTCAAGACAGAGATTGATCGATTTTTGTCAGGCAAGGATATTAAGGGTTACGGAACCAAGGCGAGTAAATGAAGTTAAGAAACGGATCAGCCATGATCTAATTGAAAGGCGGAACAGGCTCGAGGGGCTGAATGACCTCCTCCTGTTCCTATGTTTTGCCAGCCCCCGAGGCTGTTGTATGGGCTCTGCCAGCACAGCTCTAAGTGGTGTGATCACTTTTCCATTTTTCTCTTCCTCTCTTTTTAAAAAAAATATATTTGTCCTCAGGATGTTGGCGACACAGGCGAGGCCGCATTTATTGCTCACCCCCAAGGGCATTAGGAGTCAACCATATAGTGTGGGACTGGAATCACTTGTGAACAAAACTGGATATGGGGGTGGCAGGATCCCCTCCCTGAAGGACATTGGTGAACCACTTGGGTGTTTACAACAATCCGGCAGCTTTTGTGGTTATTTTATAGAATCATAGAAAGGTTACAGCATGGAAGGGGGCCATTCGGCCCATCGAGTCCGTGCCGGCTCTATGCAAGAGCAATCCAGCTAGTCCTACTCCCCCGCCCTATCCCTGTAGCCCTGCAAATTTTTTCCTTTTATGTACTTATCTAGTTCCCTTTTGAAGGCCATGATTGAATCTGCCTCCACCACCCCCTCAGGCAGTGCATTCCAGATCCTAACTAGTCACTGTGTAAAAAAGTTTTTCCTCATGTCACCTTTGGTTCTTTTGCCAAAAACCTTAAATCTGTGTCCTCTGGTTCTCGACCCTTCTGCCAATGGGAACAGATTCTCTCTATCTATTCTGTCTAGACCCTTCATGATTTTGAAAACCTCTATCAAATCTCCTCTCAATCTTCTCTGTTCCAAGGAGAACAACCCCAGTTTCTCCAGTCCATCCATGTAACTACAATCCCTCATCCCTGGAATCATTATAGTAAATCTTTTCTGCACCCTCTAAGGCCTTCACATCCTTCCTAAAGTGCGGTGCCCAGAACTGGACACAATACTCCAGTTGTGGTCGAACCAGTGTTTTATAAAGGTTCATCATGGCTTCCTTGCTTTTGTTCTCTGCGCATCTATTTGTAAAGCCCAGGATCCGGTATGCTTTTTTTAACCGCTTTCTCAACCTGCCCTGCTGCCTTCAACGATTTGTGTACATATACCCCCAGATCTCTGTTCCTGCACCCCTTTTAGATTTGTGCCCTCTAGTTTATATTACCTCTCTTCGTTCTTTCTACCAAAATGTATTTTTCTGCGTTAAATTTTATCTGCCACGTGTCCGCCCATTTCACCAGCCCCTTGAAGTCTATCACTATCCTCCTCACTGTTCACTACCCTTCCAAGTTTTGTGTCGTCTGCAAATTTTGAAATTGCGCCCTGTACACCTAAGTGATTAGTCATTAATATAGATCAAGAAAAGCAGTGGTCCCAGCACCAACCCCTGGGGAAACCACTGTACACCTTCCTCCAGTCCGAAAAATAACCATTCACCACTACTCTCTGCTTCCTGTTGCTTAGCCAATTTTGTATCCATGCTGCTACTGCACCCCCCCCCCCCCACTTTATTCCTTGGGCTTCAATTTTGATGACAAGCCTATTATGCGGCACTTTATCAAACGCCTTTTGAAAGTCCATATACACCACATCAACTGGATTGCCCTCATCAACCTTCTCTGTTACCTCATCAAAAAACTCAATCAAGTTAGTTAAACACAATTTGCCTTTAACAAATCCATGCTGACTTTCCCTAATCAATCCACACTTGTCCAAGTGACTGCTAATTCTGTCCCGGATTATCGTTTCTAAAAGTTTCCCCACCACTGAGGTTAAACTGACTGGCTTGTAGTTGCTGGGTTTATCCTTACACCCCCTTTTGAACAAGGGTGTAACATTTGCAATTCTCCAGTCCTCTGGCAGCACCCCCGTATCTATGGATGTTTAGAATGTAATGGCCAGTACCTCCGCAATTTCCACCCTTACTTCCCACAGCAACCTAGGATGCATCCCATCCGGACTGGGTGACTTATCTACTTCAAGTACAACTAGCCTTTCTAGTACCTTCTCTATCAATTTTTAGCCCATCCAGTATCTGAACTACATCTTCCTTTACTGTGACTCTGGCAGCATCTTCTTCCTTGGTAAAGACAGATGCAAAGTACTCATTTAGTACCTCTGCCATCCCCTCTGCCTCCATGAGTAGATTTTTTTGGTCCCTGATTGGCTCCACCCCTCCTCTTACTACCCTTTTACTGTTTACATGCCTATAGAAGACTTTTGGATTCCCTTTTATGTCTGCCGCCAGTCTATTCCCAGACTCTCTCTTTGCCCCTCTTATTTCCTTTTTCACTTCCCCTCTGAACTTTCTATATTCAGCCTGGTTCTCACTTGTGTTATCAACCTGACATCTGTCATATGCCCCATTTTTCTGCTTCATCTTACTTTCTATCTCTTTTGACATCCAGGCAGCTCTGGCTTTAGTTGCCCTACCTTTCTCCCACGTGGGAATGTACCTAGACTGTACCTGAACCATCTCCTCCTTAAAGGCCGCCACTGTTCAATTATAGTTTTACCTGCCAATCTTTAATTCCAGTTTACCCGGGCCAGATCTGTTCTCATCCCATCGAAATTGGCCCTCCTCCAATTGAGTATTTTTACTTTAGAGTGGTCCATGTCCTTTTCCATAGCTATTCCAAACCTTATGATACTACGATCGCTGTTCCCCCACTGACACTTGCTCCACTTGACCCGCCTCATTCCCCAGAACCAAGTCCAGCAATGCCTCCTTCCTCGTTGGGCTGGAAACTTACTGGTCAAGCAAGTTCTCCTGAACACATTTCAAAACTTCCTCCCCCTCTGTGCCCCTTATATTATTACTATCCCAGTCTATATTAGGATAGTTGAAGTCCCCTGTTATCACAACTCTCTGTAATTTCCCTGCAAATTTGCTCCTCATCTCCTTCCCACTAGTTGGTAGTCTATAGAATACACCCAGTAGTGTCATGGCACCGCTATTGTTTCTTAACTCTGATGTGGAGATGCCGGTGATGGACTGGGGTGGACAAATGTAAGGAATCTTACAACACCAGGTTATAGTCCAACAGTGGACTATAACCTGGTGTTGTAAGATTCCTTACGTTTCTTAACTCTAACCAAATAGATTCTGTCCTTGACCCCTCCAGGACATCCTTTCTCTCCAGCACTGCAATATTCTCCTTAATCAATACTGCCACCACCCCCCCTCCTTTCTTCTCTTCCCTATCTTTCCTGAACACTTGTATCCAGGAATATTTAGTACCTAATCCTGTCCTTTTTTGAGCCAGGTCTCCATTATCGCCACATCATATTCCCATGTGGCTATTTGCACCTGCAGCTCACCAACCTTATTTACCACACTTCGTGCCTTTACACACATGCACTGTAAACCTATCTTAGACTTGTACTCTCTCTTAGTCTGGCCTCATCTACCTCTATACTGTTTCTTGCTCTAGTGCTACCTTTCTCTCCCAATCCTTTGTGCACCCCTCTTCTCCTTTCCAATGCTACATCCTGGTGCCCACCCCCCTGCCAAATTAGTTTAAACCTCCTCCTACAGCACTAGCGAACCTCCCCACGAGGACATTCGCCCCAGCTCTGTTGAGGTGCAACCCGCACGGCCTGCACAGGTCCCACCTTCCCCAGAACTGGTCCCAATGCCCCAGGAATCGGAAGCCCCCCCCCTCCTGCACAGTCTCTTCAGCCACGCATTCATCTGCTCTATCCTCCCATTTCTATACTCACTAGCGTGTGGCACCGGGTGTAATTCGTAGATTACTACCTTTTGAAGTCCAGCTTCTTGATCTCTTTCCTAATTCCTTAAAATCTGCCTGCAGGACCTCATCCCTCTTTCTACCTATGTCGTTGGTACCGATATGGACCATGACCTCTGGCTGTTCACCCTACCCCTCTAGAATGTTCTGCAGACGCTCAGTAAATCTTGACCCTGGCACCAGGGAAGCAACATACAATCCTGGAATCATGTCTGCGGCCACAGAAATGCCTGTCTGTTCCCCTAACTATAGAATCCCCTATCGCTATTGCTCTCCTGACCTTTCTCCTCCACCCTCTTTCCCCCCCGTCCTGTACAACTGTACACCCATGGTGCTATGGTCTTGACTCTGGCTGCACTCCCCAGAGGAACCGTCTCCCTCACCAGTATTCAGAACTGAATAGGTTAGGGAGTGAGATGCCCTCAGGGCACTCCTGCACTACCTGCCTGGTCCTCCTTGTCGCTCTGGCGGTCACCCATTCCCTCTCTGCCTGCACTCTCTTAAGCTGTGGAGTGACCACCTCCTGCAACGTTTTATGCACGAATCTCTCAGCCTCGCGGATGGACTGCAGTGACGCCAGCTGCTGCTCAAGGTCCGAAATCTGGAGCTCGAGCTCCTCCAGCTGACGACACTCCCTGCACCTGTGGTTGTCCAGGACACGGAAAATGTCCTGAAGTTACCACATGGCACAGGATGTGCATTCGACAGGACTGAGGTTCCCTGCCGTGCCTCGATTTATTATATTTCTAATTAAACTCAACAAAAATAAACTCAGACTTTTAAAAAAAAAAGCACTCACCAGAAAAAGAACACTCACCAGCTACTCACCAATCAGCTCCTTCCCTTGTGCTGATGCTCGCGCTCCTCCCGCTCTCGGGGCGCTCCTCCCGCTCTCGGGGCGCTCCTCCCGCTCTCGGGGACGCTCCTCCCGCTCTCGGGGACGCTCCTCCCGCTCTCGGGGCGCTCCTCCCGCTCTCGGGGCGCTCCTCCCGCTCTCGGGGCGCTCCTCCCGCCTCTCGGACTCTCCTTTTACACCGCGCCCGCCTCTCGGACTCTCCTTTTACACCGCGCCCGCCTCTCGGACTCTCCTTTTACACCGCGCCCGCCTCTCGGACTCTCCTTTTACACCGCGCCCGCCTCTCGGACTCTCCTTTTACACCGCGCCCGCCTCTCGGACTCTCCTTTTACACCGCGCCCGCCTCTCGGACTCTCCTTTTACACCGCGCCCGCCTCTCGGACTCTCCTTTTACACCGCGCCCGCCTCTCGGACTCTCCTTTTACACCGCGCCCGCCTCTCGGACTCTCCTTTTACTCTGCGCCCGCCTCTCGGACTCTCCTTTTACACCGCGCCCGCCTCTCGGACTCTCCTTTTACACCGCGCTCGCCTCTCGGACTCTCCTTTTACTCTGCGCTCACCTCTCGGACTCTCCTTTTACTCTGCGCTCACCTCTCGGACTCTCGTTTTACACTGCGCCCGCCTCTCAGGATGCTCCTCCCGCTCTCGGACTCTCCTTTTACACTGTGCCCGCCTCTCGGACTCTCCTTTTGCACTGCGCCCGCCTCTTGGACTCTCCTTTTACACTGCGCCCGCCTCTCAGGATGCTCCTCCCGCTCTCGGACTCTCCTTTTACACTGCGCCCGCCCCTCGGACTCTCTTCCCGCTCTCGGGACCTCCTTTTACACTGCGCTAACCTCTTGGACTCCTTTTTATACGATGCCAGCCTAATAATACCAGATTTACTGAATTCATTTCCCAACTTGACGTGGTGGGATTTGAACTCTGGATTGCTAGTCCAGTACCATAACCACAAGGCTACTGCCCCCAAACCCCCTCCCCCACCTCTCTCTCTTCGCCCCCCCCCCCCCATAGGCAGATCTGGTCTTTGCTTGGTGTTTGTCCACAACCGTAGGCCTGTGATTAGGAACTTAGAGTTTTGCTGTGAGGGAACCCTAGCCATGAGAGCTCCTCCTTGCCCTCTGTGGTGTACATCATGTTGGATTATATTATGTACCCAAGACCAGTTTGTTTCCACTTCCTTCCTTTTTTCTCTCTCTGGTGAATGTCCTGACGCACATGGTGGGGTAGGGTTCAACGGGCGTCGACTGCCTACTGGTATCTTACCCATTCTTTACCTGTGAGCCAAGATGATGAATTTGCCAAGCCATTCAGCTGTGGAGGGCATCACAGGTGAGCCCAAACGTGCTCACCTGATGTTCACGCATGAGCACTTACCGGAAGAAATCTCTGAACAGTGATCAGGATAGGGATCTGTGGCTGACTTTCTCTCCCCTCCCTCCCCCCCCAGCCCAGATGTGCAGGGACCAATTTTAATGGCCCCCAGTTTGTTGACCTGGTTTGAGAGCTAACTCAGCCCAGGGTAGGTGGTGGGGGATTGAAGCTGGGCCCTTGTGGTTTGTGTGACTCAGTGCCACACCAGATGTTGCCTTAACCCACTAGCTGAACTGACTGGTCAGTTTCTTTAGCCGTGCAATGGCCATGAGAATATAGGAATGAGAACAGACCGTTCAGCATGTTGTGTTTGGTTCTCCTCAGGAAATGATCTGACTTTGTGTGTTCGATGCACTGTGATCTCAGTGATGGTATCAGAGCCTCACGTGACTGAAAATGTGAAGTTCTTTCCTTGAAATGGTACATGCTGGATATTCTTATACTTATCAGGGAGGCAACAGTAAAACCCATCCATCCTCACGTTGATTCAGTTTGAGTTTCACAGATTCTGAATTGTTTGCGTTACAGAGCTGCCATGGTAACACCTAGAAATTACTCCAGCCTAGCAAGATCTAGCAGGACATTCACACGGTTAACTAGAACATCGGACCTAGTGTCATGCATGTTGGTAGGGCCAACACTGAGTACACTTATCATTTGCAGGGAACAATACTGAAAGAGGTTGAAATAGAAAAAGATCTTGGTGTTATTGTGCACAGATCACTGAAGGTTCACGACCAATGTAGAGAAGCTGTAGCTAAAGCTAACAGGGTTGTATTAAAAGAACCATTCAGTATAAATGAAAGAACACCCTCCTGTCACTATACAGGTCACTGGTTGGACCGCATCTGGCGTACTGTGCCCAGTTTTGGTTCCCCCCCACATGGTGGGTGATACTTAGGCTCAAGGACCGTGATGTATTTACTTTAGGGGACTATAGGCCAGTTAGCTTAATGTCAGTGGAAGGAAAGTTAGTGGAATCTTTAGTCAAAGATATAATAAAAAAAAATCTAGAAAACAAAAATATAATGAAGAATAGTCGGCATGGATTTCAGAAGGGAAGTTCATGCTTGACCAACCTTATTGAATTCTTTGAAGAAGTAACAGCAGATGTAATATATTTGGATTTTCAAAAGGCCTTCGATAAGGTACGGCATAGTAGACTCACGACTAAGGTCAGAGTATGTGGAGTCAGGGGACAAGTAGCAGAATGGATAGCAAGCGGACTACAAAACAGAAAACAGAGAGTAGGGGTTAAGGGTAGTTACTCAGACTGCAAAAGGTGGGAAGTGGTGTTCCACAGGGATCGGTGCTGGGACCACTGTTGTTCACCATTTCCATAAATGATTTGGACTTGGGCATCAGAAGTACAATTTCAAAATTTGTGGATGACACCAAATTGGGAGGTATAGTTAATACTGAGGAGGACTGCGACAAAATACAAGATGTTAAATTTGCAGAATGGGTGTGTAAATGGCAAATGAATTTCAGTATGGATAAGTGTGGCCACATACCCCTTGGAAAATAAGAGACTAAATGGAGTAAAGGAGCAAAGGGATCCGGGGTTACACAATCACAAATCATTAAAAGTAGCAATGCAAGTTAACAAGGTCATTAAAATTGCAAAGCAAACACACTGGTTCATTTCTAGAGGAATAGAATTGAAAAGCAGGGAATTTATGTTAAACTTGTATAGAACCTTGGTTAGACCACTCTTGGAGGACTGTACACAGTTCAAGTCTCCATATTACAAAAGGATATAAAGGCACTGGAGAAGGTGAAAATAAGATTTACAAGGATGATACCAGAACTGAGAGGTTATAACTATCAGGAAAGACTGAACAGGCTGGGGCTATTTTCTCTAGAAAAGAGAAGGCTGAGGGGTGAGCTGATGGAGGGCTTTAAAATTATGAAAGGGTTTGATAGGGTAGACGTAGAGAAAATGTTTCCACTTGTCGGGGGGAGTTTAAAACTAGGGGCCATAAATATAAGATAGTCACTAATAAATGCAATGAAGAATTCAGGAGAAACTTTTTTACCCAGAGAGTGGTTAGAATGTGGAACTTGCTACCACAAGGAGTGGTTGAGGCAAATAGCATAGATGCATTTAAGGGAAAGCTAGATAAACACAGGAGGGAGAAAGGAATAGAAGGAAATGCTGATAGGGTGAGATGAAGTCAGGTGGGAGGAGGCTCATGTGCAGCATAAACACTGGCACGGATCAGTTGGGCCAAATGGCCTGTTTCTGTACTGGAAATTCTGTGTAATTCTAGAGCAGCGTGGACTTAGAGGTGACTTTGTAGAGGTGTATAAAATAATTAAAGGACTGGATAGATTATTCCAGTTTAAAAGATTGGGGAGGACCAGGGGAAACGAGTTTAAACAACGGAAGTGTGGGAATAGACTGGATGTTGGGCGGTTCTTCTTTTCCCAGAGAGTAGTGAGCCTCTGGAATGCGTTGCTAGCTGGTGTGGTGGGTGCTGACTCTGCCTCCAAGAAGGAACTAAGAATGGGGAATGAACTGTATGACCTCTTGAATAATGTAGTTTTTGAGTACCTGCGCACTCTCCCTGACCATACTGACTGGGATACTATATTCTTCTAAAAACTTAACTTATGTTTATAACATTCGTCAAGCTGTAGAGAGAAGTACATTTAGCAACAGATTAATGAGGTCCTGTGCTGTGACTGACAAGTATGTGGAATTCTGTGCGGGCACTCACACTTGTAGCTAACGTGGGCTTTTCGTAGTCTCCAACATGGTGTTGTTACCCTTGGAGACTGCCTCAGGATGTGTCACCAAGTGTCACTACGTGCTGAGATTCTACCTGTCTAACACACTGAGAAGGCTGTGTCTGGCCACGCTGACCGAGCAGAAGCAGGACGTCCCGTTCAGCTGGACCGTACTCCACCACCTGTCCCAGTTGGAGAAGTTCCTGAGGAGGAACTCCGTTGACCACAAGGCCGTCAGGCAGTGGTTGACGTGGAATGTTCTGAGAGTCCTGGAAGGAAAGGAGAGGGCGGATCCGATCGGGCAGTTCCCTGACCAGACGGTTGATGCCATCTGGCAGAATGGCACGTCGCTAGAACTGACCAACAGGCACCAGGATGTAGCCTGGACGGTGATGAGAAGGACCCTCCCAGTGCGGTCCGTCCAACACGCACGGAATCTCAGTGCCACCGCGAGCTGTCCTTGAGGCTGTGGCGGGGTGGAGACCGTCGTCCACCTCCTGTTGGACTGCCCCTTCGCGGGGAGGGTGTGGAGAGAGATGCGTTAGTATCTGTCCTGGTTCATCCCCAACTGTTTGGTAACACAGGATGCTGAGCTCTATGGGCTGTTCCCTGGGACACACACCAAGACAGATATCAACTGCGGCTGGAAGACCATCAACTCGGTGAAGGAGGCCCTTTGGTCCATCCGAAACATGCTGGTCTTCCAGCTGAAAGAGCTGTCCACGACCGAGTGTTGCTGACTGGCTCACTCCAAGGTCCAGGAGTACGTACTGTGGGACTTAAGCGAGGTGCGACTTACGCAAAGGCTCTATGGGAAAGGCCACCATGTAAGGCCATCCCATCTTGTATTGTACAGCGTGTATTATAAGATATGTACTGTGTTTTAATTGTAACATTGGAATCGTATTGTGTATGATCTGTGTTGTATTGGTTTGAATTGTATCATCTTGGAATTGTGGGATCTTTAAATTTTATGAAATAAAGTATATTTTGCAATATAAAAAATTGGAGACTGCAGATTAATGCACTCTTTTTAGTTTTGAAAGGGTTACAGCACTGACCGCTTGTAGTCTGCTGTAATGTTAGTGTGCTGTCACGCCATACCGTGGAGTGATGGGGTGAGGTTTTATCCATTGGATGCTGATGTTTTGGTGTGGTGTTCACTCCTCCCTCTCGAAGAAAAGTTCTTGAAGACCAAATGAACTGGAATAGCTTGTTTTAAAAATGGGGCAGATTTTGCGACCGACTTCTGATGAAATACTTATGGTCTGATATATGATCTCTAATTTTCGTTTTTAGTTAGAGAATTTGTTTCTAATGAGATGCTTACTTTTCATAAGTTCACTGTGTAGATGCTGGGTGGGGCACTGTATTTTTGTGGTAATATTTTATTAAAGTCTTTTTTCTTTAACCAGTTTATTATTTAATAAAGAAAATTCCTTTCCGCAGTGTCCAAACATAAACCAGGTTCCACTGATCTAAACTACAGATAGAAGGGCAGACAACAACAGTCCAACTACATACATCCATACTAACATCATGTTTAGTAATGGGTCGGTGACTGATGCGATGGGGCAGTGAACACCTTCCATTGTATGTTTCTGACCAGCCCTGTAAATGGCCATAGTTTGTAAACGCCAAGCACTTTGTAAAATTACTTTTTGCATTAAAACTTGCAAATTAATTATAGTTGAGTTTATTTTTAAATCAAAGTAATTATCACATAGTCTTCCCAGTATTCCGCACACCTCAGTATCCCGATAGAGAGAGCTGTTGGCAGAGCGCTATCTCTGTAACCTCCTTCCACCCTACAACCCTCTGAGATCTCTGCGTTCCTCCAATTCTGGCCTCTTGTCCACCACCCATTCCCTTTGCCTCACCATTGGCGGCTGTGTCTTCAGCCGTCTAGGTAGGCACTAAGCTCTGGAATTCCCTCCCTAAACCCCTCCACCTCTCTTTCCTACTTTAAGATGCTCCTTAAAACCTACCTCTTTGACCAAGCTTTTGGTCACCTGTTCTAATATCTTATGTGGCTCAGTGTCAAATTTTATCTAATTACACTCTTGTGAAGCGTTTCGGGACATTTTACTATATTAAAGGCGCTGTATAAATGCAAGTTGTTTTGTTTAATCAGCTCGCAGTCTCCCCTCCTTCCAGCCCACTCCCCTGCCTGTTATTAAAGCACAGACATTGCACGATCAGATGCAATAATCTTTTGCGGGTACAGTGCTTCTCATGGAATAATGCGACGCTGGTCTTAAAAAATAAATAAATTTGAAATGGATTTATATTTTACAATGTGGCTGCGGCTAGCTTCAGAAATAAAATTTCTTGGGGAGCAGGTAGTTGCCTTTCTATCGGTAAGCCAGCTGGTCTGATCGCTGGATCCGAATACACTGCCTTTTAAGATCAAAGAATGGTTACAGCGCAGAAGGAGGCCATTCGGCCCATCACGCCCGTACCGGCTCTCTGCAAGAGCAATCCAGCTACTTCTACTCCCCCGCCCTTTCCCGCTAGCCTGCAAATTTTGTTCCTTCAAGTACTTATCCAATTCCCTAGTGAAAGCCACGATTGAATCTGCCTCCACCACCCCCTCAGGCAGTGCATTCAAGATGGAGAGGATAAAAAAGAATGTGCCAAGAAGCACATTCCATAATGATTTGTAGGTGCTATTCAGAGCCTCAAAATTACAAGCTTAAGAGCTAATAAAAAGAAACTGTAAATTAAATCTGTTAGAGGGGCCCCTCCCAACACATTTACTTATCGTCCGTCTGTTAGATGCTAATGGAATTGCTGTGCAGTTTTATTTCAAAACTCATCGCAAGCTTATTCTGACATCAGAGTGAGAATTTTCTTCTCCAAATGTGTGTGTGTGTGTGTGTGAGAGAACATTATGGATCAGAATCTCGGTCTTGGATGTCACACATAAAGAATGCTGCATTGTTCTGTCATGTAACTCGTGAGCAGTGATGATGGTGAGTGAGATTTGTGCAGCTCAACCTATGCAATCCACCACCTGATTTCTCTTTCCATTCCCCGTCTCTCCTGAAGGCATACCTCCTGCTGTGGGATGGTTTCGTGGGCGGTACCTTTGTCGCTACAGATATTGTACGCAAGTCTACGAAAGAGAGTTGGGGTCTTCACAGACAAGCTTGGTCTGATTCTGTCCTCCCCCAGTGTCCACACTTATAGAATAATACAGCATAGAAGGAGACCATTTGGCCCATTGTGCCTGTGCCGTCTGTCTGAAAGAGCTATCCAATTAGTCCCACTCCCCTACTCTTTCCCCAGAGCCCTGCAAATTTTTCATTTTCAAGTCTGCGTCCTGTATGTCAGCAGCAGCATTCAGAAGTGGGAACCGTGGCCATTTTTCTCCGTCCTCAATGCTGCAGAGTCCGATTGATCTGCTAACTCGCTACAGGCCGGTGATCAAACAAGTCATCCTGCTGGTAAATATTAGTTCATGCTTGGCGGTGCATTTATCCGCTGAGCTATTGGGGATTCTGTTTGTACATCTTTCAGCAAGCTGCAGAAAGTCTCCTTGTGAGCTACAAATGTCGGCTTGGCTGTGCTGTCACCAGTGAACAGCCCCTTATACTCACAGCCGCGACACCAAGATGCAACCATTGTTAATTTTTGGCTTTGAGAAGATTTTTGTAATGTAGGAATGTCACTGTGTATTGTATTGCTTTAGTACACAGGAAACCTTTTTTTAAAAAAAATCATTCTCTGGATGTAGCATTCCTGGCAGGGCCGGCATTTATTGCCCATCCTGAGTTGCCCTATACAACAGAGTGACCCGCTGGGTCACTTCAGAGGGCAGTTAAGAGTCAACCATGTTGGTGTGGGACTGGAGTCTCAAGTAGGCCAGACTGGGTAAGGGTGGCAGGTTTCCTTCCCTAAAGGACATTAGTGAACCAGTTGGGTTTTTAACAACAATCCGACAGCTTCATGGTCACTTTTACTGATACCAGCTCTTTATTTCCAGATTTAAAATGAACTCAAATTCTCAATCTGCCATGGTGGAATTTGAACTGACATTCTCCAGATTATTCTTCCAGGCCTATGGATTATTAGTCTACTAACATAACCACTACACTACTATACCCAACATAATTTGCTTTAATTTCTATTTTGCAGCCGATTCCAAATGCTAAAATATCTCTTCTAGTTTATTCCCATAGAGCAAACAGAAAACACAGCACTGAGCAGCTGGGTAAATATTACATCCAAGTGGGTGGACCTGACTTTGTACATCTGCGGCTTTGTGGCTTAGGCGTTCTTTTATGGTCCTGCTCGTTGGATGTGATAAATATTGGTCCCTGATGTCCTTGGTGTGTGTGTGTGTCTGGGTGCTCACTTCACAAGTGGAATAACCAACGTATTCTGCAAATTCATGTGCAGAGTTCTGTTTATGCATCATAGATTTACGCATTTGTTTGTTGTAGATCAGAAACTGTAACTTGGAGGGAGTGCAGCGTAGGTTTACTAGAATGATACCGGGACTCCAAGAGTTAAGTTACGAGGAGAGATTACACAAACTAAAGTTGTATTCCCTGGAATTTAGAAAATTAAATGGTGATTTGATCGAAGTTTTCAAGATATTAACTGATAGGGTAGATAGAGAGAAACTATTTCCGCTGGTTGGGGGGGGTCTAGGACTAGGGGACACAGCCTAAAAATTAGAGCCAGGACTTTCAGGAGTGAAGTTGGGAAACACTTCTACACACAAAGGGTAGTAGGAGTTTGGAACTCTCTTCTGCAAATGGCAGTTAATGCTAGCTCAATTATTAATTTTAAATCTAAGATTGATAGATTTTTGTTAACCAAAGGTAATAAGGGATATGGGGCTAAGGCGGGTATATGGAGTTAGGTCACAGATCAGCCATGATCTCATTGAATGACAGAACAGGCTTGAGGGGCTGAATGGCCTATTCCTGTTCCTATGTTCAACCCACATCACCAAAACAGATTAACTGGTCACTTGCCTCATTGCTGTGCATAAATTGACTGCCACGCTTGCCTACAAAACAACAGCGATGACACTTCACAGAGTAACTCATCAGCTTTGTAAAGAGCTTTGGAACGTCCTGAGGATGTAAAGCCACTATATAAATACAGCGCTTTCTTCTTTCTTACTACAAGTTGCTATTGACGCTGAGTGAATCGCGAAATTTAGGAGGGAATTAGATGAGCTTGAAGAAAGATATCAGGAAAGAGCAAGGAATTTGGGATTTGAGCAGATAGTCCTGATGTGAAGCTGGTGCAGAAGTGAGGCAAAGAAGCTGCCTCCTGTGCTGAAGTTTCCATGATGTTCAGTGCCATCACTTAGCTAAGGTATCTGAATGGTGGTCTCCGCTGTAGGTTTGACTTACACATAGCAAACTGTAATCAGTGTTTGTCTTATAAAATTTAAAATACCAGTGAAATGAACAAACTTGGGTTTGTTTTCCAGCTAAGTAATTTGTTCTTTTCATTTGCACCCTAGAGTAACCCCTTCAGCTCAGCCTAGTGTGTGTGGTGTTGTGTTTATTCTCCAGCCTTTAAATAAGAATTCAAGGCGTCCAGAGAAGCTTGCTTGCTTGCTTCCCTGGAGAACATCCTTTTGGAGAACTGCATTAATTTAATTAGAAAGCTGAGTAATTGATGCCTTAACTGTGATGTATGAAGCTGAGATCTCAATGGCACAATCGTGTGGAGAAATCCAGACTACAGCACTTGGAGCTTTGACCTTAAAATTGCATTAGCAGGATGGAGCAAGTGTTAGTTTTATGGGATGTGACCAGACCTGCAATTACGAATAGTTATAATAACTTTGCCATAGGTTGGAAGGGGGGAGAATTACTTTCCTAATAATATTAAAGCCAAAACCAACTACTTCTATTTCCGCAACATTCACTGCCCTCTGCCCCGTTATATCTTTATATATCCCTTTATCACCTTCAGACTTGACTATTCCAAACACGCTGCTTGCCAGTCTCCTCCAAAAACACCAATTTGTCCAAAACGCAATCACCCATACCCTCTCTCACCCGCACATCACCCTGATCCTCGTGCAGTGGCTCCCTGTCCCCCAACGCAGTGAATTTAAAATCCTCGTCCATCACTTCAAATTCTTCCTTGATCTGACTCCACCCTGCAGTTTCCACCAGGCCTGTATTTTTTTAAAATTCGTTCATGGGACGTGGACGTCATCGCTGGCGAGGCCAGCATTTATTGCCCATCTCTAATTGCCCTTGAGAAGGTGGTGGTGAGCCGCCTTCATCATCCGCTGCAGTCCATGTGGTGAAGGTTCTCCCACAGTGCTGTTAGGAAGGGAGTTCCAGGATTTTGACCCAGCGACGATGAAGGAACGGCGATATATTTCCAAGTCGGGATGGTGTGTGACTTGGAGGGGAATGTGCAGGTGGTGTTGTTCCCATGTACCTGCTGCTCTTGTCCTTCTGGGTGGTAGAGGTCGTGGGTTTGGGAGGTGCTGTCGAAGAAGCCTTGGCGAGTTGCTGCAGTGCATCCTCATGTCGCCTGTTTTTTTTTGCTAATTGCCTTAAATATGTGTCCTTTGGTTACCGACCTTTATGCCGCTGGAAACAGTGTTTCCTTATTTACTCTATCAAAACCCTTCATCTCCCCTTAACCTTCTCTGTTCTAAGAACAACTCCAGCTTCTCCAATCTCTCCACATAACTGAAGTCTCTCATCCCTGGTACCATTGTGGTAAATCTCTTCTGCACCCTCTCTAAGGCATCCTTGACATCCTTCCTAAGTGTGGTGCCCAGAATTGGTCACAGTACTCAAGCTGAGGCCTAACCAGTGTTTTATAAAGGTTTAGCATAACTTCCTTGCTTTTATATTCTGCCTCTAATATAAATCTAAGTATACCTTTTTAACAGCCTTCTCAACTTGTCCTGCCACCTTCAAACATTTGTGCACAGATACCCCCAGGTCTCTCTGTTCCTGCACCCTTTTTACAATTGTAACATTTAGTTTATATTGCCTCTCCTCATTCTTCCTACCAAAATGAATCACTTCACATTTCTCTGCATTAAATTTCATCTGCCATGTGCCTGCCCATTTCACCAGCCTGTCAATGTCCTCCTGAAGTTTTTTACTATCCTCCTAACTGTTTACTACATTTCCGAGTTTCTGCTAATATTTTCAGAACCGATTCCTTTCCTACAGTTATCTCTACCAATTGTTGCATATCCTCCGTTAGTAACCTACATTCTCACTACCGCCAACATTTTTTTTTTAACCTCCTCCATTTTCCTATGTAGCCCATTTTTTTCCCTCCCCATCCTTCCTTCCTTTCGTGAAGGAGATGGTTCCTGGATTCATGCTGGGACACAGTTCCATGGGCGAGAGGTCCTCGGGCACCGCACCCAGATGGGTATTCACACCTGAGGATGGGCAATGAATATTGGCAGGCTATTTATTTGTGAGGATCATCATAACAAAGCCCAATTCTGGGTGCCTGCTGATAGTGCGCTTATGATGCTGCAGGAATCACTGGACAGGATAGCAGTTGGGAGTGGGAGCTCTGGTTATTACCTTCCACATTGTGCTGGAGATCAGCTAATTTAGCTCAGATTAAGGATCAAACTTGGCATGTTCCTGGTCTCTGTGACTCAGTGCACACCACTGAAACATTAGGAGTGTGTGTAAGAAAGCAATAAACACAGTTTGAATCTGGATGTGATCAAAAGGCATTTGACAAAGGTGCATGCAAAAAGCTTTCGGGCAAATTCAAAGTTATGGAGAGAAGGGGTAAACCCTGGGACTGGATAAGAAACTGGCTGAAAACAAGTACATATGAAAGGAGTTATGTCCGGGTGGGGGAAATACTGAGTGGGGTACCTGAGAGTATGTTGCTGAACCCAGTATTTTTTTCTAATTTGCATAAATGACCTGGAATCAGAAACTTAATGAAAAGTGGTTCAATTTTGCAGATGATACCAAACTCAGAGGGGCAGTGGAATTAAAGGGATCAGATCAGAAATTACAGAATGAGCTAAAGTAAATATGAGGGTAGAACCATGGCAGATGGAACAATGCAGAAAGGTACTGCACATAATATGGACAAATAAGTGACACATACTCCATGAATGGTGTTGAAATAGCTAAGAATGAAACTAAAGGGACCTAGTAGTCTTAGTAGACACAGTGCTAAATATGTCCAACCAATGCAGAGCTGCAATCAACAAAACCAATAGAATGTTGAACTACAGAGCCAAAAGAGTAGATTACAAGTCAGAGGAAGTTGTGATCAAAGGTCGGTGGACATTTGATCACAACTTCCTCGAAGGCCGCCTTGGAGTACGCTTACCCGAAGGTCGGTGGACATTCATCCACCGACCTTCGGGTAAGCGTACTCCAAGGCGGCCTTCGAGACACACGACAACGCAAAATCGTCGAGCAGAAATTGATAGCCAAGTTCCGCACCCATGAGGACGGCCTCAACCGGGATCTTGGGTTCATGTCACGCTACACGTTACCCCACCAGCGAACAAATGTTATCTGTTTTTAATATAATGGGTCATTTGCTGGCTCTCTCTGCCTTCCGGATGTTTCTGCCTCTCTCTGTGTTTTTTTTTCTCTGTTTTTTTTCCCTGTTTGTTTTTTTGTTGAATGTGTATTCGGGGGTTCTGCAGGTGACACCTCTCTGTCTGAACACGGTGATTGCCTTGGCAACGGGCAGTTGCAGGGGCAGTCTGTAAACACCATGTATTGTTCAATATGTATAAATGCGTAGGCTTCAAGGAGCTCTTGAAACATTTGCCTGAGGAAGGAGAAAATCTCCGAAAGCTTGTGAATTTAAAATAAAATTGCTGGACTATAACTTGGTGTTGTAAAATTGTTTACAGTGATCAAAGTGTACAGTGCTCTGGTCAGTCTGGACCTGGAGTACTGTGACAAGTTCTGGTTGCTGAGACACAAAGGTGGCATTCAAGGGCTGGAGACCATGCAGAGCAGTGCCGTGAAGCAGATTCCCCAGTGTCAGCAGTCTGAGTTTTGAGAAAACACTGGAGAAACTTGGGCTTTTAGCATGGAAAGGAGGTAGCTGAGAGGTGATCTTATAGAGGTAAGCAAGATAGTTAAGGGAATGGAAAAGGTAAATCCAGAATAATGCTTTTAATTAAATTGAGGGACTTGGATAAGGGACACTGGTTCAGACTAGTAAAAGGTATATTTAAAACTGATAAGAAATTCTTCACACAAAGAGTGACCAAGAGTTGGGAATCACTTCAGGAACAATTGGATGCTGCAGTGGGGGAGATTGTAGGGTAATTCTGAATGGCTAAATGAAGATGGGCCGAATGGCATTCCTGAACTGTAATTATCTTGTGATCTTGTGGCTAGCTGTAGCAGCATTAGTTAGAGGGTGGAGTGAGACCACCCAATTGAAGCTTCCAGTGCAATGTTTGAGCAGGTATACTAAGTGTTTTTACAATAGCCTGTTCAGTAATCACCGTGTTAAATTTGGATCTCACTATCATATGCTTTGTATTGAGGCTCTAGACGCAGATGAAGTACAAGGACCGGTTCTCTCAGCTTTACAAAATGTGACACTAGCTTTCCCTTTATCCAAAGAAGTACTTGGGAGGATTGAAATGTCAGTAACATATGGTCCACATTTTAATTCCAAGCAGTCCACAGCCTAATCAAATTCCAGAGAAAAAAACTATAACTGAGTGCTGACCTTGTTGCTGATTGTAAATGTGCTATTCTGTAGCGTGTAGCACGAGCAGTTTATGTCTCTGTCAGCTGTTTTTTTTTCCCTGAGCACATTGTAACGGCTGCAGCTTTCCTGGGCGCTCACATCCTAGAAGTGACAGATTGTTGTCAGAATACAGCAGCAGAAGGCACAGTCTGCCCTCGGAGTCTGATTTCCCCCGACTTAATGCTGTGTTATCCTTCTCAAATGATGTTAGTGGGTGATTGTGTGATAAAGGCATTCCTTTCATGGAATCTTTTACAATAACATCTCAGAGAAGGATTGACATTTTGGCCTAATCCCTTCTGCTTTGCATTTACATAATGGCTTTAAAACTGCCTGCAGTATCCCTTTTCAAACCAGCCTTCAATTACACACATTTGAAATCAATCAGGCAGCATTCTTGGACTGTTTCCGCATATATTTATATGTGTGTATATCGTGTGTACTTATTATTTGACAGTCTCCTCTTTCTTGTTTCAGCTCCCCTCCGTTTTCACTAATCCATCTCATTCTGGTTTTCGCCTTCGTAAAATAGTTTGTTATTTTTGGCTGAATATTTGTGCCTATCTCCTTGATAAGCAGTGCTTTCCCACTTCTGCTATTATGGCACAGTTAGATGCAGAGTATATTATGCAGATTTCAGAAGAACGTTCCTACTGCACCAGTGTGACATTTCCATTTCCTGCACCAGCTACCCTTATGCTGTGAGAGAGGCTGTCAATCTAGTGGCAATTTTTTGCTGAATTAAAGACAGTTTTATGCTTAGACTCACGCTCATTAGACTTGGTTGAGAATACTGCTCATTCGTTCACTACAGATGATCACAGTTTGGCAGAGAGAGGAGAGTTGCATCCCATCAGTGTGGGCTGGATTCAAATCCAGGTAGTAGATGTAAAAGGGCATTTTAAAAAAAAACAGACTAATCTAACCAGTTCACTCTCATACTTCACTGATAAATGTCTAGTGTGTCCTACTCACTGCATGGTATTGCAGTGTTCTCAGTCTAATACCTGACTATTTTAATAAGCAGAAGGTTTTTATTCTCTCCCAAATAACCATACCAATTCCCCTGATGGCTTGGTTAGTAAATGTTCTGTGCGATGTGGTACTGAGCCATATGTACCAGGAAGACCCCACGTTCAAGACCTCAGGCTGTGCTGAGCTTGCTGATCTCATCTGAGGAGCTACAATTAGCCTCATCACCAGTCGGGTGTAGAGGAAATGCCTCAGCCAGGGATCCTGCTCTGATTGGAATGTGGATGTTGGGTGAGAACAGGTTTGTGCTTGGCTGTGATGTCCCCACATTACAGACCAAACGGCCTATTAATGCTGACCGAGCCGATGCATGACGATTGGCTACTTGGACAAAGTACCGGAGAGCGGTCACTGCCTGTGGGACTGCACCCCGCTGTGAGTCATTGTCTTCAGGAGCGGAGGGGGGAAACGAGCAATTGTACATGCATGAGGATTGAGAGTACATTTGTAGTAACGTGGCTAATGGCTACTTCTCTGGGAAGCAGTAGTTGTACTCTACTTGGGTTAAAAATTTAGCTCTGCCTCCAATCAGCCTTTAAAATGCAGCAATGTGCATTTAACTTCTTGCGAATGTTTGTTATGTCCTCCGCATCAAGCTCAGGCACCTCACTCCTAGCTAATGAATGCCGGGAGCTAAGCTTAGCACCTGTCAGATTACAGATGGCAACAATTTAAACATGGACCTAAAGCTGGCCTGATAAATCCTATTCTGGCGACATCAGGAATGGAAATTTATCCTTTGAATATGTCCAACCAATGCAGAGCTGCAATCAACAAAACCAATAGAATGTTGAACTAAATGTGGGGGTGGGGGGGGAGGATTCTGCACAAAATGTCTGCTTCCAGGCTGCTCCTGAACACCAGTCGTAAAGAGTAAAAGTTTGGGGATATCGGAAGGCTGGAAAGCTGTTATGACACAGGCAGAGGAATGCACTTATCTTAGAATCAAAGAATGATACAGCACAGGAGGAGGCCATCTTTAAAGGAGAACGAAAGTGGGAGAAAAAATAAATCTGTACAACCCTTACCTTTGCTTTTATTAATTCTCGGGTTGTGGGCGTCACTGGCAAGTCCAGCATTTATTGGCCATCCCTCTTGCCTTAGTACCAAGAGTTATTGACTTTATTTTTAAAAAAGGGCTGTATTTAGAAAGCTCATAAGTTATCGTTAATTCTTAATAGCACTTTGCATCTTCTGGCGGCATGGATCTGCTGTGGTCCTTTTTTTCTCACTGATATTATTGACATGTCATGCACACCCACCATGGGAGCTCCTCAGATCGTGGAATACAAGTACAAATAAGATTTTTGTATGTGTGTATTTTATATATATTTAATATATTAAAATCGCTGCTTAATGGCAACATTACTAAGTTAATTACAAAGGTGTTGTGACATAACGTTATGTGACAGGAACACCGAAAGCAAACATTGGCAACTTACCGTTGGAACCATGTGGAAAGAGAAATTTTAAAAAAGGATCTGTAAAAGAAAGAATGGAGGACATGTGAAAAAAAAATCTTTCAAGATGTTTGAACAGGAAAAGGAATGGTAAAGTGCATTTTAGGAAACCATAGCTGAATGTGACCTTGCGTAAGGCGGCAAAGTGAACTCATCTACAAAATGGGACAGCAGATGTTGGCAACCACCCTTCCTCCACTGAGGCAAAAATCCAACTAAGGGTGGGGGCCGGGGAATCACAGCCTCCAGCTGAAGTAGAATTAGCTCCTGCCATCACTGAGGCAAACTCCCCTAGCTTCTTGCCTCTCCCCTCCCTCTGCTCTCTCTTTCTTCCTCTCCCTTCCCTCCCCTCTCTTCTTGCCCCCCCCCCGCAACTATGGCTCAGTGGTAGCGCTCTCATCACTGTGTCAGAAGGTTGTGGGTTCAAGCTCCACTCCAGGGACATGAGCACATAATCTAGGCTGAGACTTCAATGTGGTACTGAGGGAGTGCTGCACTGTCTGAGGTGTCGTCTTTCAGATCAAACGTTAAACCTATGCCACGGCTGCCCACTAAGGTTGATTATTCAAAGAAGAGCAGGAGCGTTCTCCTGGAATCCTGGCCAACATCTATCCCTCAACCCCCTACTCCTACCTCCCACTCTTCACCCTTCCCTCCCAATCCTTCCCATCCTGCCTTCCTTGATCTCTCTGCTCATCCCCTTCCCCTCTCTTCCTTTTCTCTCCTCTCCAATCCCCCTCCAACCCTTTTCTCCTCTCCTCTCAGTGGAGTTCTGGTGCTTTGTCCAAATGCCTGTGTTGAGATTTACTTATTTCAAAGAGTACAACTTCACATAATAATAAACAATGAACACGCTACGCTTCCTCCATATTGGTGGGTTGCCTTATTTAACTTAAATAGAATAACTCCTCTGCATCTGCCCTACAGCCCAGGGCAGTACCTCGTCTCGCTGCAGTCTCCTGAGCCTGCCTTTTGCTGCTTGCTCAGCATCCTGTTTCCAAAAGCCTCTCTTCCAGCCTATGTCCCAGCTTCTATCTTCTATCTCTTGTCACAAACAGACAGAGATCAAAGTGCTTTCCAATATAATGGGCGTGAGGTGTGTTTCAATTACCCAGACAAGTTAATGAATTGCTTATTGTTTAGTCTCTGGGTAAAACAACTTTTGTTAAATATATTGGCCACTTTTTGTCCAATTGCCTTTTTTTTTATATTGTTTTTGAAAAGACCCTGGATTGAGACAGTGAGCCTCTTATATTTGATTAAATGGCTATTCTTTAGCTGAGTCTGGATGGTGATCATTGTCCATCCGCTTGACTGTAGTAGTTTAAAGGGGTCGGTGGGGGGATCGGTATAGTCCAGCCTGATTTGGCCTCACTCAGAACCCCCAGCAAGGGTCACCTGATGAATTTTCTTCACTATTTTTGTCCCCTCCCCCTATAGAAGGATGCTGCTCGCCTGGAGTTGTTGGGGAAACAGAACGCTGACTGGAAGTAGCGAGTTCCTGGCAACTTATGAATGAAAGTGCAGAAAAATGTGCACCTTATTAGTCAGGGTTTCAGTGGCAATTTATAATTTACAGCTGATAGTGCAACAAATCCATATCTAGTTACTCCTACTTATTTAGGAATAGAATAAAACTTCCTCTTTCCACATGGGTAAAAATCAGAAAACAGATGAAAACTCCCAATTCTGGTTCATCTGGCTGCCCACCGGGATCAGCACGTAAGGCCCATTGATATGGCTCCTGCCATAGACACATGATAGCAGATCACCAGGAGTCAGTGAAGATCAGTAGATGATGGGGAGGTGTTGGGGGGGGGGAGCAAAATACTGCAGATACTGGAAATCTGAAATAAAAACAGAAAATGCTGGAAACGCTCATCATGTCAGATAGCATCTCTGGAAAGAGAGAAACAAAGGGTTAATGTTTCAGGTTGCTGACCTATCATCAGAGTAAATAGATGATGGGTCCCATTTGAATCATTAACCTTTCTTTCTTTTTCGGATACTGACTTGATTTCTGTTTTAATTCTAAAGCTTTAGTGTTTCATGGTTCTGAAGCCCTGAAGTTAAAAATATCAGACTAGTCCCTGCTTTTGCATGACCTGGAAAATCATGTTCAAATCAATTCTAAAAACTGAACTGGTAAAAAGTTAAAAACATTGGATGTCCAAAGAGACTTAGGGGTTCAGGTACATAGATCATTGAAGTGTCATGAACAGGTGCAGAATATAATCAATAAGGCTAATGGAATGCTGGCCTTCATATCTACAGGACTAGAGTACAAAGGGGCAGAAGTTATGCTGCAGCTATACAAAACCCTGGTTAGACCGCACCTGGAGTACTGTGAGCAATTCTGGGCACCGCACCTTCGGAAGGACATATTGGCCTTGAAGGGAGTGCAGTGTAGGTTTACTAGAATGATACCCGGACTTCAAGGGTTAAGTTACGAGGAGAGATTACACAAATTGGGGTTGTATTCTCTGGAGTTTCGAAGGTTGAGGGGTGATCTGATCAAAGTTTATGAGATATTAAGGGGAACGGATAGGGTGGATAGAGAGAAACTATTTCCGCTGGTTTGGGATTCTAGCAGTAGGGGGCACAGTCTAAAAATTAGAGCCAGACGTTTCAGGAGCAAGATTAGAAAACACTTCTACACACAAAGGGTGGTAGAAGTTTGGAACTCTCTTCCGCAAACGGCAATTGATACTAGCTCAATTGCTAAATTTAAATCTGAGATAGATAGCTTTTTGGCAACCAAAGGTATTAAGGGATATGGGCCAAAGGCAGGTATATGGAGTTAGATCACAGATCAGCCATGATCTTATCAAATGGCGGAGTGGGGCTGAATGGCCTACTCCTGTTCCTGTGTCCCTATGAATACAGTATTTGGCGCAACCATCTACTGGCTGCAAGGATAGGGAAACCAAGTGTTTTTGAATTCTGGACCATCATAAACAAAATATCTTTATCTTTTCAAAAGATTTTTGAGTTGTATAATAATTTCAAACCACTTTTGTTTACTACCTTACAGATTATCTGGTTATTTATCTCCTTGATGTTTGTGGGATTTTGCTGTGTACAAATTGGCTCCTTTATCTTGATGTTTGTGGGATCTTGCTGTGCACAAACTGGCTCCTGTGTTCCCAAATTACAGCAGTGACCACACTTCACACTTGGCTGTAAAGCGCTTTGGGATTCCTGAGGTAATGAAAGGCGCTATATAAATCCAAGTTCTTTTTCTTTGTGTGATAAAATGTTCTCTAAGCTCCCCTTTGTTCTAATCCCAAATTTATAGAATCATAGAAGTTTACAACATGGAAACAGGCCCTTCGGCCCAACATGTCCATGTCGCCCAGTTTATACCACTAAGCTAGTCCCAATTGCCTGCACTTAGCCCATATCCCTCTATACCCATCTTACCCATGTAACTGTCCAAATGCTTTATGTTATAAAAATATGGCGTTATTTTATGGCGTTTTGTTACTGATTTACCAACTAGTGGAAATAATCTTTTGCTATCTATTTTCTCAAATCTTTCCCGAATTTTGAATATTTCTATTAGATCTCGCCTTGACTTTCTTGCTTCAATTATTTCATCATCATTATGTCCTCTCATCCCTATCGTCATGCTCGTGAGTCTACGTTACACCTTTTCTACGCTTCCAATATACTTTTTATAATGGGGTGCTCAAATCTGCACAGAGTAATCCAAGTATGGCCTTAATGTCTTGTGCAGGTTCATCATCACCTCTTTCTCTTTGAGTTCAATGCCCCGACGGCCCAGAATCCTGTTAAACTTTTTGTGGGGTTTTCCCAACCGTATCACCCTTCTCCGTTGAGAATTTTAACATTAAGGGTATATTTACAACTTTTTCCAACAATGTACCACTTCACATTATCTTTGTTGAACTACGTTTGTCACCTGTCTATGTACCTGGAGACTCCTGTGTGCTCCCTTATAATTTTCCATGCCCCCTAATTTGGTATCGGCAGCCAATTCTGATGATATTCCCTCTTGCAGTATTAATATCGCTTATGTATATGGAGAACAAGAATAATCTTGCCACAGATCCTTGTGTGACCCGAAACTGGACGTCCCGCCAGCAATTAAAGCTGGCAGGATGACAGTTAAAGAGCCAAATGCACTTCATTGAGGTACTTAAGGCACTTTACCTGTGACAGAGTATGTGATTAGAAAGATTTTTAACTTAACCTGGGCGGCTTGCCCACTGCTTCTGATTCACGCCTGGTGAAACCAGTTGTGAAGGGCCGGATCAGGGAGAAAGAAACTAAATAAATTAAATAAAAAAACATGCAATTAAGTGAAAACACTAAATTGCACCGACCTTTGAAACCTGCTCCGATGTCCGATGTCTCCCACTCCGATGTCCTCCTCTTCACCCTCCCGATGTCCCCCTAATCTCACCCCCCCCGATCTTCCCCTCTCCCCACCTCGATCTTCCCCTCCACCCCTCCCCCCCCGATCTTCCACTTTCCTCCCGATCTTCCCCTTCCCCCCCCACCCCCCGGTCTTCCAGTCCAGTGCCGGATGACATCTGGCTCTCTCTCTCTTTCCTGCCCCTCTCCACCCCCCTCCTTGCGTTGCAGCTCCTGATGGCAGCCAGCCTATTAATCAGGCTAGCTGCTGGGCGCGAAACCCGGAGAGGACATTAACCATTATCAATCAACGTGCGATCGCATTGGCAACGATAAGTTTGGTTCATGCGGGTTTGCCACGCGCCCAATCGCCACCCCGCTGCCAACCGACCTCCCCGCTAAAATCGGGGCCATAGAGTACAAAAGCAAGGAAGTCATGAACCTTTATAAAACACTGGTTCGACCACAACTGGAGTATTGTGTCCAGTTCTAGGCACCGCACTTTAGAAAAGATGTGAAGGCCTTAGAGAGGGTGCAGAAGAGATTTACTAGAATGATTCCAGGGATGAGGGACTTAAATTACGTGGATAGACTGGAGCAGCTGGGGTTGTTCTCCTTGGAACAGAGAAGGTTGAGAGGAGATTTGATGGAGGTATTCAAAATCATGAAAGGTTTAGACAGAGTAGATAGAGAGAAAGTGTCCCCATTGGCAGAAGGGTCAAGAACCAGAGGACATAGATTTAAGGTGATTGGCAAAAGAACCAAAGGTGACATGAGGAAAAACGTTTTTACGCAGTGAGTGGTTATGATCTGGAATGCACTGCCTGAGGGAGTGGAGGAGGCAGATTCAATCATGGCCTTCAAAAGGGAATTGGATAAGTACTTGAAAGGAAAAAATGTGCAGGGCTACGGGGATAGGGCGGAGAATGGGACTAGCTGGATTGCTCGTGCATAGAGCCGGTGCGGACTCGATGGGCTGAATGGCCTCCTTCCATGCTGTAACCTTTCTATGATTCTAAGCTTCTATCCATGCCACCACTTTACCCTTAATACCATTGGCTTTAATTGCCACAGCATGTGGCATTTTATCAAATGCTTTTAAAAGTCCGAAAAAAAAACATGTACTGCATTCTTTCTATTTTATTGTAGAACCATCAGTTAAGTGCTACAGTAATTACAAACTGCCATTACTCCAATGGACTGTAATCCTTACAAGGTATTATGTAGTGGAGGAATATTCTAGACTTCAGTCACATGCCATGTCTATATAACTTAGTGCATCATATATAAAAATGAAATTCAGGGCTATAATTCGTTCATAATTTTATCTTAATATTTCCAGAACCATTTTCAGTTCCTACTAGAAGCTTCTACAGCATTCCAAGACATTCTATAACAGTGCTGTCACTAGGACTTAAGTGAAGTGCATATGACATGCATAGACAGCTGGGATCAAGTGGATCCCTTGAAGAGTATAGAGATTGCCGGAGTAGAGTTAAGAGAGAAATCAGGAGGGCAAAAAGGGGACATGTGATTGCTTTGGCAGATAAGGCAAAGGAGAATCCAAAGAGCTTCTACAAATACATAAAGGGCAAAAGAGTAACTAGGGAGAGAGTAGGGCCTCTTAAGGATCAACAAGGTCATCTATGTGCGGAACCACAAGAGATGGGTGAGATCCTAAATGGATATTTCACATCGGTATTTACGGTTGAGAAAGGCATGGATGTTAGGGAACTTGGGGAAATAAATAGTGATGTGTTGAGGAGTGTACATATTACAGAGAGGGAGGTGCTGGAAGTCTTAACGCGCATCAAGGTAGATAAATCTCCGGGACCTGATGAAATGTATCCCAGGACGTTATGGGAGGTTAGGGAGGAAATTGCGGGTCCCCTAGCAGAGATATTTGAATCATCGACAGCTACAGGTGAGGTGCCTGAAGATTGGAGGGTAGCAAATGTTGTGCCTTTGTTTAAGAAGGGCAGCAGGGAAAAGCCTGGGAACTACAGACCGGTGAGCCTGACATCTGTAGTGGGTAAGTTGTTAGAGGGTGTTCTGAGAGACAGGATTTACAGGCATTTGGAGAGGCAGGGACTGATTAGGAACAGTCAGCATGGTTTTGTGAGAGGAAAATCATGTCTCACGAATTTGATTGAGTTTTTTGAAGGGGTGACCAAGAAGATAGATGAGGGCTGTGCAGTAGACGTGGTCTACATGGACTTTAGCAAAGCCTTTGACAAGGTACCGCATGGTAGGTTGTTACATAAGGTTAAATCTCACGGGATCCAAGGTGAGGTAGCCAATTGGATACAAAATTGGCTTGACGACAGAAGACAGAGGGTGGTTGTAGAGGGTTGTTTTTCAAACTGGAGGCCTGTGACCAGCGGTGTGCCTCAGGGATCGGTGCTGGGTCCGCTGTTATTTGTTATTTATATTAATGATTTGGATGAGAATTTAGGAGGCATGGTTAGTAAGTTTGCAGATGACACCAAGATTGGTGGCATTGTGGACAGTGAAGAAGGTTATCTAGGATTGCAACGGGATCTTGATAACTTGGGCTAGTGGGCCGATGAATGGCAGATGGAGTTTAATTTAGATAAATGTGAGGTGATGCATTTTGGTAGATCGAATCGGGCCAGGACCTACTCCGTTAATGGTAGGGCGTTGGGGAGAGTTATAGAACAAAGAGATCTAGGAGTACAGGTTCATAGCTCCTTGAAAGTGGAGTCACAGGTGGATAGGGTGGTGAAGAAGGCATTCGGCATGCTTGGTTTCATTGGTCAGAACATTGAATACAGGAGTTGGGATGTCTTGTTGAAGTTGTACAAGACATTAGTAAGGCCACACTTGGAATACTGTGTACAGTTCTGGTCACCCTACTATAGAAAGGATATTATTAAACTAGAAAGAGTGCAGAAAAGATTTACTAGGATGCTACCGGGACTTGATGGTTTGACTTATAGGGAGAGGCTAGATAGACTGGGACTTTTTTCCCTGGAGAGTAGGAGGTTTAGGGGTGATCTTATAGAAGTCTATAAAATAATGAGGGGCATCGATAAGGTAGATAGTCAAAATCTTTTCCCAAAGGTAGGGGAGTCTATAACGAGGGGACATAGATTTAAGGTGAGAGGGGAGAGATACAAAAGGGTCCAGAGGGGCAATTTTTTCACTCAAAGGGTGGTGAGTGTCTGGAACGAGCTGCCAGAGGCAGTAGTAGAGGCGGGTACAATTTTGTCTTTTAAAAAGCATTTGGACAGTTACATGGGTAAGATGGGTATAGAGGGATATGGGCCAAGTGCAGGAAATTGGGACTAGCTTAGTGGTATAAACTGGGCGACATGGACATGTTGGGCCGAAGGGCCTGTTTCCATGTTGTAAATTTCTATGATTCTATGATTCTATGAAGTGTAAATGTAAGAGTGCATAAATTTCATGGAATGTTCATCTAAAGTGTGCAAAAAGACCCAACACTGCAGTTATAGATTTTATTTTTCCAAACTTGGGTTGTGTCTGGAGAGAGCATTTTGAGCTGTACAATACTAGGGTGGTGTGGAGGTGGTTGATTAATTCAGAGCATCATAAAACATTAAAACATATTAACTTCAGTGTGATTTATGTTTGGTACCAGTGCATTGAATCAGCCCAGTATCAGCACTATGTAATTCCACTTGCACTTCAGTATTTCCTTTTAAATACAGTAAATGCACCATAATATAGTCTGTTGCTGTACAAACACTGGGAAGACTACCCCTCTCTTTGTTGCATTTCCTGGTGACTCTTGTCTCTTGTTGGCTCCTCTCTGCTGTTAATAGCTTGTACTTTTTTCTCAAGTGCTTATTTGAATTCCAGATTTGATTGTTCAGTCACTTTTATTGCTGTTTTTCATATGCATCTTTCCTAAAATCATATAAAATGTGGGAGTTAGATTAGGACTCGACCTGTAAGAGATTCCTGTTGGATACCTTGAATAATGAAAGAATTACGGAGTTGTTTGTAACTTGCACAAAACTCTGGTTTAGTGTTTGTTTCTGCTGAACTAAAATTGTAGTTTACAAGGATCATAATTTTTTTTAAATCCAGTTTGCTTTTTATTTATGATCCTTGTGAGAACAATAACAACCAAGTGCACACTAATTGGATCCAAACATTACATGTATTTTCTCTGTATGATGTCCTTTATATGTTTGATCTGCATTCATTATTTTATCCTGACTTTTACATAAACTGGTTTCTGGTTTAATGGATTTTTAAAAAAAATCTACTCCACAAAATAATTATGGTAATTATCGCTGACTTTTACCTCCATCTTTTATGTTAAAATCATTGACCCTTGACTCTATGATTTTTTTTAAAAACTGCTGTGGAGTAATATATAATTTAACAGCTCCTAGTAATTCTTATCCCATCCCCCCGACCATTACCAAAAAAAAGCTACTGTAAAACTCCACTTGAAATTCATTGACATAGATTGTAGCTCAGAAATCTTTCCATTATCTTGCCTGCAGATTGGATATATTTTGTAAAAGATCTTATTCCATTTTTTTTGCAAATCGTTTTCACCCCATGTTGGACTTCCTGCTGCACACAGTTTTCTCAACATGTGAAATAAATTGGGTGGAATCAATGTTCAGGATCTGTTCAAAAGTAAAGGTGGAGGAGGGGGGAAAGAGGAGAGAGGAAGAGAGAGAAAGTTGGCCGAATGGACTTTTCTCATTCCACATTGACTTGTATTCTTACCTAATTGTTTGATAATGCTCCTGTGAAGTGCCTTGAAATGTTTTACTACGTTAAAAGCACTATATAAATGCAAGTTGTTGTTGATCAGGCATCCCTTTGGCAGTGCAGCCCAGCAACAGAAACATTAGGAGGTACTTGAGAGCAATCAGGGTTGACTTTGTTCCAGCTTAATTATTCTTCCTTTTCGTGCCCCCCACTCCTTCCCTCCCGTGGCGAAGGGGGTGAGGCAGCTCACCTCTCCACAGTGCTTCCTTCGAGTTGAGGTTGGGATCTCAGAGAATGGGGGACAGTAAGGGGGGACCCACTTCCAGCAGTTCCACAGTGTAAAACATTGATATACCAAACAATATATCAATGCATCTGCATCTCGCTGATTGCGTGGATCTCCACTTTCAAGTTGATTGAATTCTAATAATTCCACACCCAGTTTATCTAGGAATCATGATTAATACGCGACATTTCTTGGCGAATTGCTAATGTAACTTGTCATAAAGGACCAATTTGGATTAAGCCCACCTTAGTTCATTGGAGTTGAATGGCCTGTGAGTCAATTGAAATTCAAGCAGTTCAATATATCAAACAAAAATTGGTCTTCACCACTGGCTGATAGTGTGTAAACTATGAGCGATGGGTACTAGACTGACACGATTCTATAGTGTGTAAACTATGAGAGATGGGTACTAGACTGACACGATTCTATAGTGTGTAAACTATGAGAGATGGGTACTAGACTGACACGATTCTATAGTGTGTAAACTATGAGAGATGGGTACTAGACTGACACGATTCTATAGTGTGTAAACTATGAGAGATGGGTACTAGACTGACACGATTCTATAGTGTGTAAACTATGAGAGATGGGTACTCGACTGACACGATTCTATAGTGTGTAAATTATGAGTGATGGGTACTAGACTGACACGATTCTATAGTGTGTAAACTATGAGAGATGGGTACTAGACTGACACGATTCTATAGTGTGTAAATTTATATAAGGTATTGGTGAGACCGCACCTGGAATACTGCATACAGTTTTGGTGTCCATACTTAAGAAAAGACATACTTGCTCTCGAGGCAGTACAAAGAAGGTTCACTCGGTTAATCCCGGGGATGAGGGGGCGGACATATGAGGAGAGGTTGAGTGGATTGGGACTCTACTCATTGGAGTTCAGAAGAATGAGAGGCGATCTTATTGAAACATATAAGATTGTGAAGGGGCTTGATCGGGTGGATGCGGTAAGGATGTTCCCAAGGATGGGTGAAACTAGAACTAGGGGGCATAATCTTAGAATAAGGGGCTGCTCTTTCAAAACTGAGATGAGGAGAAACTTCTTCACTCAGAGGGTAGTAGGTCTGTGGAATTTGCTGCCCCAGGAAGCTGTGGAAGCTACATCATTAAATAAATTGAAAACGGAAATCGACAGTTTCCTAGAAGTAAAGGGAATTAGGGGTTACGGGGAGCGGGCAGGAAATTGGACATGAATTTAGATTTGAGGTTAGGATCAGATCAGCCATGATCTTATTGAATGGCGGAGCAGGCTCGAGGGGCCGATTGGCCTACTCCTGCTCCTATTTCTTATGTTCTTATGTTCTTTCTGGGGTAAAGAATTCAAAAGATTCACGACCCTCTGGGAGAAGAAATTCCTCCTCAATTCCGTCTTGAACGGGCGACCCCTTATTCTGAGACTATGTCCCCTACTTTTAGATTCCCCCATGAAGGGTAACATCCTCTCAGCATCTACCCTATCGAGTCCCCTCAGAATCTTCTATTTTTCAATAAGATCTCCTCTCATTCTTCTAAACTCCCATGAGTATAGACCTAACTTTTTCAATCTTTCCTCATAAGACAACCGTTCCAGACCCGGAATCAACCTAGTGAACCTTCTCTGAACTGCCTCCAATGGAAGTATGTCCTTCCTTAAATAAGGGCACCAGAACTGTATGCAGTACTCCAGGTCTCACCAGCACCCTGTACAGTTGTAGCATGACTTCCCTGCTTTTATACTCCGTTCCCCCTAGAAATAAAGGCCAATATTCCATTTGCCTTCCGGATTACCTGCTGCACCTGTATGTTGACTTTTTGTATTTCATGTACGAGGATACCCAGATCCCTCTGCACCGCAGCATTTTGTAGTATTTCTCCATTCAAATAATATTTTTCTTTTTCATTTTTCCTCCCAAAATGGATAACTTCACATTTTCCCACATTAGATTCCATCTGCCAAATTTTTGCCCATTCGCTTAACCTGTCAATATCCCTTTGCAGACACTTTGTGTCCTCATCGCAACTTGCTTTTCCACCTATCTTTGTATCATCGGCAAATTTGGCCACAAGACACTCTGTTCCTTCATCCAAGTCATTGATATATATTGTAAATAGTTGAGGCCCCAGCACTGATCCCTGCAGCACCCCACTAGTTACAGATTGCCATTTTGAAAATGACTCTTTTATCCCAACTCTTTGTTTTCTGTTAGTTAGCCAATCCTCTATCCATGCCAGAATATTATGCCCAACACCATGAGCTCTTATCTTGTGCAGTAATATTTTATGTGGCACCTAATCGAATGCCTTTTGGAAATCCAAATATACTGCATCCATTGGTTCCCCTTTATCCACCCTGCCCGTTACTTCCTCAAAGAACTCTAATAAATTTGTCAGAAAATGATTTCCCCTTCATAAAACCATGTTGACTCTCCTTGATTGTATTATGAGTCTCCAAAGGTCCTGCTACTCCTTCCTTAATAATGGATTCTAGCATTTTCCCAATGACAGATGTTAGGCTAACTGGTCTATAGTTACCTGCTTTCTGTCTCACTCCCTTCTTGAATAGGGGTGTTACGTTTGCAGTTTTCCAATCCGCTGGGACTTTTCCAGAATCTAGTGAATTCTGGAAGATTACAACCAATGCATCCACTATCTCTGTAGCCATTTCCTTTAAGACCCTCGGATGCAAGCCATCAGGTCCAGGGGACTTGTCAGCCTTTAGACTCATTAGTTTACCTGGTACTTTTTCTCTAGTGATAGTGATTGCTTTTAGTTCCTCCCTCCCCTTTGCCCCTTGATTTTTACTCTTATTCGTATATTATTAGTGTCTTCTATCTGTTAAGACAGATACAAAATATCTGTTCAATTCCTCTGCCATTTCCTTGTTTTCCATTATTATTTCCCCAGTCTCATCCTCTAAGGGACCAATGTTTACTTTAGCTACCCTCTTCCTTTTTATATACTTGTAGAAGCTTTTACTGTCAGTTTTTATATTTCTTGCTAGCTTACTCTCATAAATTTATTTTCTCCCTCTTTATTATTCTTTTAGTCCTTTGCTGGTTTTTAAAGTTTTCCCAATCTTCGGGCTTACCAGTAATCTTTGCCATGTTGTATACTTTTTCTATTAACCTGATACCATGCTAGACTTCCTTAGTTAGCCATGGTTGGTTCACCCTTTTTGTGGAGTCTTTCCTCCTCACAGGGATATATTTTTGTTGCGAGTCATAAAATATCTTTTTAAATGTTTGCTACTGCTTATCCACCATCATACCATCTAATCTGTTTACCCAGTCCACTTTAGCCAATTCCACCCTCATTCCTTTATAATTGCCCTTATTTAAGTTTAATACAGTAGTTTCAGACCCAAGATCCTCGCTCTCAAACTGGATGTGAAATTCTATCATGTTATGATCATTGCTTCCCAAGGGATCCTTTACTTTGAGATCATTAATTAATCCTTTTTCGTTACCCATTACCAGATCCAAAATGGCCAGTTCCCTGGTTGGTTCCCCGACGTATTGGTCTAAGAAACAGTCCCTAATACACTCTATGAACTCCTCCTCAGGGCTATTTTTGTCAATTTGATTTGTCCAATCTATGTGAAAGTTAAAATCGCCCATGATTATTGCAATACCTTTTTTTACAAGCCTCCCTTATTTCCTGATTAATATTTTGCCCTACAGTGTCGCTACTGTTCGGGGGCCTGTATACTACTCCTACCAGTGATTTCTTTCCCTTGCTATTTCTTACCTCCTCCCAAATTGATTTGACATGAATTCTATAGTGTGTAAATTATGAATGATGGGTACCAGACTAACGTGATTCTATAGTGTGTAAATTATGAGTGATGGGTACTACACTGATGCGATTCTATAGTGTGTAAATTATGAGCGATGGGTACTAGACTGATGCGATTCTGTAGTGTGTAAATTATGAGTGATGGGTACTAGACAGATGCGATTCTGTAGTGTGTAAATTATGAGTGATGGGTACTAGACTGACGTGATTCTATAATGTGTAAATTATGAGCGATGGGTACTAGACTGACGTGATTCTATAATGTGTAAATTATGAGTGATGGGTACTAGACTGACGTGATTCTATAATGTGTAAATTATGAGTGATGGGTACTAGACTGATGTGATTCTATAATGTGTAAATTATGAGTGATGGGTACTAGACTGACGTGATTCTATTATGTGTAAATTATGAGTGATGGGTACTAGACTGACGTGATTCTATCATGTGTAAATTATGAGTGATGGGTACTAGACTGACGTGATTCTATCATGTGTAAATTATGAGTGATGGGTACTAGACTGACGTGATTCTATCATGTGTAAATTATGAGTGATGGGTACTAGACTGACGTGATTCTATCATGTGTAAATTATGAGTGATGGGTACTAGACTGACGTGATTCTATCATGTGTAAATTATGATTGATGGGTACTAGACTGACGTGATTCTATCGTGTGTAAATTATGAGCGATGGGTACTAGACTGACGTGATTCTATCATGTGTAAATTATGATTGATGGGTACTAGACTGACGTGATTCTATCGTGTGTAAATTATGATTGATGGGTACGAGACTGATGCGATTCTATAGTGTGTAAATTATGAGCGATGGGTACTAGACTGATGCGATTCTATAATGTGTAAATTATGAGCGATGGGTACTAGACTGATGCGATTCTATAATGTGTAAATTATGAGCGATGGGTACTAGACTGATGCGATTCTATAGTGTGTAAATTATGAGTGATGGGTACTAGACTGATGCGATTCTATAATGTGTAAATTATGAGCGATGGGTACTAGACTGACGTGAATATATAGTGTGTAAATTATGAGTGATGGGTACTAGACTGATGTGATTCTATAGTGTGTAAATTATGAGCGATGGGTACTAGACTGACGTGATTCTATAGTGTGTAAGTTATTAGTGATGGGTACTAGACTGATGTGAATATATAGTGTGTAAATTATGAGTGATGGGTACTAGACTGATGTGAATCTATAGTGTGTAAATTATGAGCGATGGGTACTAGACTGACGTGATTCTATAGTGTGTAAATTATAAGTGATGGGTACTAGACTGATGCGATTCTATAATGTGTAAATTATGAGCGATGGGTACTAGACTGACGTGAATATATAGTGTGTAAATTATGAGTGATGGGTACTAGACTGATGTGATTCTATAGTGTGTAAATTATGAGTGATGGGTACTAGACTGATGCGATTCTATAGTGTGTAAATTATGAGTGATGGGTACTAGACTGAAGCGATTCTATAGTGTGTAAGTTATTAGTGATGGGTACTAGACTGATGTGAATATATAGTGTGTAAATTATGAGTGATGGGTACTAGACTGATGTGAATCTATAGTGTGTAAATTATGAGTGATGGGTACTAGACTGATGTGAATCTATAGTGTGTAAGTTATTAGTGATGGGTACTAGACTGACGTGATTCTATAATGTGTAAATTATGAGTGATGGGTACTAGACTGATGTGAATCTATAGTGTGTAAATTATGAGTGATGGGTACTAGACTGATGCGATTCTATAGTGTGTAAGTTATTAGTGATGGGTACTAGACTGAAGCGATTCTATAGTGTGTAAATTATAAGTGATGGGTACTAGACTGAAGCGATTCTATAGTGTGTAAATTATAAGTGATGGGTACTAGACTGACGTGATTCTATATGCTGAGTAATGAAAACAACATGAATAACGGGAGCCTTTTCTGCTTGGTTTAGGTTATAAGCATAATGCCTGTTGTATAAAACCTGTGTGCCTGGATTGCAATTTGCCTCAAACTGATCAGATTTGTAATCTGGAGGCAGGCAAATTTGAAAAGCTGGTGAGTTGAAGGACTTTTCAGTTAGACTAAAATTACCTGGAGCAGAGGTGACGACTATCATTTCATATTTAGGAGATGCAACCTGCAGATGAATTAATTTGCAAGTTTTTTTTTCAAAGAAATATTCCCCGCTACTTGCTTACATCTTTATATATAATATAAACTGATTAAACAATAAGGGTGTCAGTTTACTAGATGGTTATAGCAGAATTGTGTCACCGTATCTCACCATGTGGTTTATAGTGTGGTTTTACACATTTCCACGTGTTATAGTACAATACATGTTACATTACATGGTACTTGCAGATATGTAGAGTGAGGAGATTATGGAATTCTTTATATTTATTAGCAGCACGTATTGATGGCTGACAGGACAGGATTGTTTCTATTACTGGGGGGAGGCTCGAGTTAGATGAGTATTGTGGGTCATAGGGCTCACTGTGCATGGGCTGAGGGTTGAGTTTGGGCATTGTGTGTGGTCTCTCATGGTACTGATCTGGGTAGTTGGAAAGGGGGGTTGCACTTGTCATATGATGGTCCTAGTATTCCTTTGGCTGGGGTGGACAAGGGTGCCCTGGACTTGCAAAAAGAAAGTCCTCACCTTATAGTGTTTCCCGAGTGTAGTTTTCTTCAAAAATGAAGTATATTCTCATTATGCTGTGATACATTGTCTGTGGCTGAAAATGCAGGTTGGATTTGAACATGGTAAGAGAAAGTGGTTTTCACGAGTTATCGTTAGAGCTGAGGTTTGTTTTATATATAATTAGGAATATGGGAATTGCCAGACGAAAAAAGACCAAGGTCCATTTAGTTTGCCTTCTACCTTCTTGGTAGTCCCACGATACAATGATAATGGAGTTGTTGTCTGATCATAGCAATCAATCTCTATCAATTAGTCTACAACAGACCCAGACATGACATGAGGAAAACCCCCAGTGGCGGAGAGCTGTGGGAATCATAGGTCCAAAGTCACCTGTTCCTCCCACGCGTGTTACACTCACCACATGACATATCTCTAATTACTCATATATTGTATCTCAAAATATTATTTTCTGATAGAAATCTGTTTAATTTGCATTTGAATGAATCATCACTATCTGCTTCCATCCTAGGGAGCCTGTTCTGTAGATTTATCACTCGCTCACTGAAGTAATGTTTCCGTAGATTAGTTTTGAATTTACCCCCCATCAAGCGCAGGCCGTGTCCTCTGGACTACGCTTGATATAATTCTGTGTTTCATTTTATTGGATATGGTTACATTTTACACTTCAGTGTATGTGAATGGAACTGACTGTAAAATGATAGCAGCCGAGTGAGTTCTAATCATATGCACCTCACGGTCACTAAAACAGTTCTACAAAAAGTGCTCCAGAGCCCATGGCCATTGTGTAATATAATCTCTTCAGGTTCACATACAACAGTATATCTGGACATTGACATCTGCTGGTGACAGGACTTAATTCCATTGGGGATATTAAACCCAAGCCAACATGGATTTATGAAAGGCAGATCGCACCGAACAAATTTATTGGAATTCTTTAAGCATGGTGGATGTAATATATAAGTATATGGCTTTCAGAAACCATTTGATAAAGATCCCTCATAGGGGATTTCCACTTTGAAATAAAAGCTCTTGGGATCCACGATGAAACTGTAAATTGGCTGGATAATCGGAAACCAAGGATAGTTCTCAGCAATAATAGTTGGGCAGCTCTGACTAGTGGTCTGCCCCAGATATCCATCTTAAGACCCCTGCTATTTGTACCAATGATCTTTATATTTAAAAAAAAGTTATAGCCAGGCCTTTACAAGGCTCGGCCAGTGGTGCCTACACGTCATGAAATGGGGCATGTCACCTCACACCCCTGTTTTGTAACGCTGTGTTTTGCAAGTTGCGATTTTTGGTGCAGAAAGGAGGCAAGTGCACCAAAATCGAGCTAGTTTTTGTACCTGTGGCTGATGACTCCAATTAGAAATCCCCACAGTAGCAGAGTGTGAATTGAATGAGGCCCATGTCTCCACCCGAGTTACTGTTGCATAGGGATGCTAACAATTCTGTTGTTTGGATCACTTGTGTCGGATGCTGCCCTACAAAGTCACCTCTGTCTGTGACACGCTGCACAACTTTGTCATGTGCTGTGGTCTCTCAGCCAGGCTAGATCTGTCTTCCTCTTCCTGTGTTTCTGCCGGCTCCACAGGGTACTGGCACCAAGGCTCCATATTCGCTCTTGCAAATCCTCGCCACAGATTCACACCGAAATAGGCCAGGGCCTTCTCTACGACATGACTGTGCCACTGCCTGTCATGGTCCCCTCTCATTGATTGTGTACTGCCTTGGCTTGTAAGTAGAACATACTTGGAAAGTTGTTGGCAAGTGCCGAGGCACCCAAATGCTATCTCGCTGAGAGTGTAGAAGATGCACATTTATTTTGACTCTACATCTTCTGTGGAGAAAGAGTAAGCACAAAGACAGCAACACTTGGCTTGGTCCTTCTCCTGGTGCCACTGAACCTTTCCTCGGGTACGATGGATGGACGAGTTCGGTATACAGCTTGTACCTTGGATTTAAAAGGTGGGTTGCCTTTGGAACTAAGCAGTGCCACTCTCCTTCACTGCAGCTCCTAGCAAGAGCTCCATGGAGTCACCACTGAATAAACTCAGCCCTCAATGCACACAAAATTACCAAAGTCTATACTTACACCCTTCCCTTCAGTGTAAGGAAGAAAACTCTCCTTTTTAATGACGAGCAGCAGCCCTATAAGAGCTGCTGGGTCAATCAATTTTGCATCTTCCAGCCAACCAAAATGCAGGCCAATCTGCCAGTGCAGCGAGTGTATCAAAATGAAGGAAGGGGCAGTTGTGTCAAAACTTCCTACAAGTCAGCAACCCCCCCACCTCCCCACCCCCCCACCACTGACGGCGCAGGTGTGTCTGCGTTATGGACTAAAACAATCCTATTTTTGCTATTCTCACAAATTGGGGCTTACCTGCCTTTAAGTTTTCAGTTGGTGCAAAGATATGTTGGTCAACAGGGCGTTCCAGGGAGAATGATGATGTTTAATGAGCGACACTTTGAAACTGGGCTGATAAAGGGTAAATGGCATTTAATATTGATGTAAGGAGTCTAACAACACCAGGTTATAGTCCAACAGCTTTATTTGAAATCACAAGCTTTCGGAGGCTTCCTCCTTCGTCAGGTGAGTCACCTGACTAAGGAGGAAGCCTCCAAAAGCTTGTGATTTCAAATAAAGCTGTTGGACTATAACCTGGTGTTGTAAGACTCCTTACATTTGTCCACCCCAGTCCATCACCGGCATCTCCACATCATTTAATATTGAGACATGTAATGCATACTGTTTTTAAAAAAAATGAACATAATTAGACAAAGAAGATTGTAAAAGTGCAGCAGGGAAAAAAATCTGAGGATGGGACTCAGCCAAACTTAAGGTATCCGTAAATTGTTTTGAACAATTTTGTCACGGTACATAAAATTTAGGCATATAAATGGATCCATAGAGTATATGGGTCTAAGGAGGTTACATTGACATTCTTGAGTTGTTGGTTAGACTACACCTGGGAGTTTTTTTCACTGCATTCATTAAAAGATTTAAAGGTATTGGGAAGGCTTCAAAGAACAAGAATAGAATTAGTTAAATCAATGAGCTATGAAGAGAGGCTAAGTAGCTCAATCTATTTCCACTGGGAAACGTTGACTAAGGGGAAGCATAATTCAAGTTTATTAAAATCCTGATATGGCATCTGTGGAGGCTGTCTTTGTGATAAGCCAGGTGATGCAATTATAAACTAACTAAACATACGATATGAAGTAACTACTTCACTGTAGAGTTAACTTAAAGAATAGGTGATCAAAACAAAATACTACGGATGCTGGAAATCTGAAATAAAAGCAGAAAATGCTGGAAAAGCTCAGCAAGTGTGGACCAGGGTGTCGGGGAAGGAACGGTCCCTTTGGAATGCTGAAAGGAGAGGGGAGGGGAAGATGTGTTTGGTGGTGGGATCGCGCTGGAGATGGCGGAGCATGATACATTGAATGTGAAGGCTGGTGTGGTGGAATGTGAGGACAAGGGGGACCCTAACATGGTTCTGGGAGGGAGGGGAAAGGGTGAGGGCAGAAGCGCAGGAAATAGGACGGACACGGTCGACGGCCCTGTCAACTACAGTGGAGGGGAATCCTCAGTTGAGGACAAAGGAAAACATATCGGAAGCACTGGTGTGAAAGGTGGCATCGTCAGAACAGATGCGACGGAGACGGAGAAACTGGGAGAAGGGAATAGAGTCCTTACAGGAAGCGGGGTGGGAGGAAATGTAATCAAGGTGGCTGTGGGTGTCGGTGGACTTGTAATAGATATTGGTTGACAGTCTATCCCCAGAAATGGAGATAGAGAAGTTGAGGAAGGGAAAAGTCGGAGATGGACCAAGTGAAGGAGAGGGAAGGGTGGAAGTTGGAAGCAAAGTTGATGAAATTTTCCAGTTCGGGGCGAGAGCAGGAAACGGCACCGATACAGTCATCATTGTACCGGAAAAAGAGGTGAGGGAGGGGACCTGAGTAGGACTGGAACAAGGAATTTTACATGTGTCTCACAAAAAGGCAGGCATAGCTAGGACCCATACGGGTTCCCATAGCAACACCTTTTATTTGAGGAAGTGAGTAGAGTCAAAGGAGAAGTTGTTCAATGTAAGAACAAGTTCGGCCAGGCGGAGGAAGGTGGTGGTGGATGGGGACTGGTTGGGCCTCCGTTCAAGGAAGAAGCGGAGGGCTCGCAGGTTATAACCACTGCTCCCATTTTTAAAAAAAATTGTTGGACTGCAACTACTGACTATGGTTCTGCTGTTGCCATTTACAGCTCCTCTAGACTGATCTTTTGTTTTTCACCTCATCCCATTGCCACCTTCCTTGCCTTGCACCATCATCACTTTTGTCCTTTAATCATTCTTGCCCTCCACCCTATCACAGACGTTCCCTTTTGTTCTTTCCATAAGACCATAAGAGATAGGAGCAGGAGTAGGCCATTCGGCCCCTCGAGTCTGCTCTGCCATTAATGAGATCATGGCTGATCTGATTTTTACCTCAACTCCACTTTCCCGCCCTTTCCCCATATCCTTTGACTCCCTTGCTGATCAAAAGTTTGTCTAACTCAGCCTTGAGTGTATTCAATGACTCAGCCTCCACAGCTTTCTGGGGTATAGAATTCCAAAGATTCACGACCCCCTGGGAGAAGAAATTCCTCCTCATTTCCGTCTTAAACGGGCGACCCCTTCTTCTGAGACTATGCCCCCAGTTTTAGATTCCCCCATGAGGGGTAACATCCTCTCAGCAACTACCCTATCGAGTCCCCTCAGAATCTTGAATGTTTCAATGAGATCTCCTCTCATCTTCTAAACTCCAATGAGTATAGACCCAACCTGTTCAATCTTCCATAGCCGGAATCAACCTAGTGAACCTTCTCTGAACTGCCTCCAATCCAAGTATGTCCTTCCTTAAATAAGGTCACCAGAATTGTACGCAGTCCTCCAGGTGTGGTCTCACCAGCACCCTGTACTGGTGAGACCACACCTGGAGGACTGCGTACAATTCCCTGCGTAGCATGACTTCCCTGCTTTTATACTCCATCCCCCTAGAAATAAAAGCCAATATTCCATTTGCCTTCCGGATTACCTGCTGCACCTGTATGTTGACTTTTTGTGTTTCATGTACAAGGACACCCAGATCCCTCTGTACCGCAGCATTTTGTAGTATTTCTCCATTCAAATAATATTTTGCTTTTTATTTTCCTCCCAAAGTGGATGACTTTGCATTTTCCCACATTAGATTCCATCTACCAAATTTTTGCCCATTCGCTTAACCTATCAATATCCCTTTACAGACACTGTGTGTCCTCATCGCAACTTGCTTTTCCACCTATCTTTGTATCATCAGCAAATTTGGCCACAAGATACTCTGTTCCTTTATCCAAGTCAATATATTGTAAATAGTTGAGGCCCCAGCACTGATCCCTGCGGCACCCCACTAGTTACAGATTGCCATTTAGAAAATGACCCTTTTTTCCCGACTCTTTGTTTTCTGTTAGTTAGCCAATCCTCTATCCATGCCAGTATATTACTCTCAACACCATGAGCTCTTATCTTGTGCAGTAATCTTTTATGTGGCACATTATCGAATGCCTTTTGGAAATCCAAATATACTGCTTCCATTGGTTCCCCGTTATCCACCCTGCCCGTTACTTCCTCAAAGAACTCTAATAAATTTGTCAGACATGATTTCCCCTTCATAAAACCATGTTGACTCTCCTTGATTGTATTATGAGTCTTCAAATGTCCTGCTACTCCTTCCTTAATAATGGATTCTAGCATTTTCCCAATGACAGATGTTAGGCTAACTGGTCTATAGTTACCTGCTTGAATAGGGGTGTTACATTTGCGGTTTTCCAATCCGCTGGGACCTTTCCAGAATCTGGTGAATTGTGGAAGATTACAACCAATGCATCCACTATCTCTGTAGCCACTTCCTTTAAGACCCTCGGATGCAAGCCGTCACGTCCAGGGGACTTGTCAGCCTTTAGACCCATTAGTTTATCTAGTACTTTTTCTCTAGTGATAGTGATTGTTTTTAGTTCCTCCCTCCCCTTTGCCCCTTGATTTTCTACTCTTATTGGTATGTTATTAGTGTCTTCTACTGTGAAGACAGATACAAAATATCTGTTCAATTCCTCTGCCATTTCCTTGTTTTCCATTATTATTTCCCCAGTCTCATCCTCTAAGGGACCAATGTTTACTTTAGCTACCCTCTTCCTTTTTATATACTTGTTGAAGCTTTTACTGTCAGTTTTTATATTTCTTGCTAGTTTACTCTCATAATTTATTTTCTCCCTCTTTATTATTCTTTTAGTCATCCTTTGCTGGTTTTTCAAGTTTTCCCAATCTTCGGGCTTACCAGTAATCTTTCCTCCCTACCCCTCCCCCACCCCTGTCCCTGTCTCTGTACTCGCTTAAAAACTTTAACTTTAACATCTTTCAGTTCTGACGAAAGGTCTTCGACCTGAAACGTTAACTCTGTTTCTTTCTCCAACGATGCTGCCTGACTTGCTGAGCTTTTCCAGCATTTTCTGATTTTATTAAAGAACAGGTGACTTGGTCAAAGCATACAAAAAAGATTTTGGATACATTCCTGGTTCAGTAGCGAGTGAAGGATATTGCCTGGTATTAAGAAGTAAGGAGACGGAAACTACCCATGTTGGTCTTGTGATAGATGGGCTGAATGGCATTTTGTGATTCCTACCCGATTCATTGTTCTGACTTTTGAATTTCTATCCTGTCCTGGGTTGGAAAGTGCTCAACGTTAACATATCTTTAACCACCAATTTGCAGATGAGTTGATTTTTAAAAGGCACTTGCATTCACACAGTGCCTTATCATGCCTCAGAAATGTCCCTAAATATACAGTGGTTTACTTTCAAATGCATTTACTGTTGTCGTGTAGGCAAATGCGGCAGCCACTTTGAATGCAGCAAGGTCCCATAAACAGGAATGGCATGAATGATGAATATTTTCGCTGGTATTTAGTTGAGGGAGGAATGTTGGACAGGAGACTGAGTCACCGAGAGAACTCCCTGTTCTCGTTCAAATAATGCCTTTGAGAACTTTTAACATACACCTAAACCACCAGAACAGGCAGACACGGCCATATCTCTCTAACCTCCTCCAGCCCTACAACCCTCCGAGATCTCTGCGCTCCTCCAATTCTGGCCTCTTCCACATCCCTGATTTTCGTCGTGCCTTCAGCTGCCTGGACCCTAAGCTCTGGAATTCCCTCCCTGAACCTCTCTACCTCCCTCTCTTCCTTTAAGATGCTCTGTAAAACCCTACCTCTTTGACCAAGCTTTTTGGTCACCAGTCCTAATATATCTGTGGTTCGGTATCAAATTTTTGTCTGATTGTGCTCCTGTGAAGTTAAAGGTGCTATATAAATGCAAGTTGTTGTTGTTTAATGCCTCATCATCTGTCAATTTAATACTCCTTCAGTACTGCACTAGAATGCCACTCTAGAATATTTGCCAAAGTCTTGCCGTTGAGAGAATCTGGTAGTCACTGTTTTTTTATTTCATGCTACAACGTGCAGCCAATACGTTCGATGAACAATAAATCTAAAGATTTAATAAAAGGTGTATGGCTCCACTGCTGGATAAGGACCTAAAGTGGTATCATACCCTTCTGTACAAAGAGGAGCAAACTCCCATTGCAACTCTCTTCCTTTTCTTCCCCCATCGTTCCCAATGGTAGAATTAAGTTTTCTATGATATTGATGCCAGTCACAGAGAAGAGCAATTGAAGGAAGATGTGTCCGTGGTCAACAACAACAACTTGCCTTTATATAGTGCCTTTAACGTAGTAAAATGACCCAAGGCACGACAGCTGTTAAGATGTGGGAAAAACTGATTGTGTGTGTGGTGTGGGTGGATGTGGATGAGTGTGTGTGGGGGTGGGGGGGGGAAGGTGGTTAATCAGAATGTAGATGATTTTGGAAGTGTTGGATGAGTTTGAGGTTGGGACAGGTTCAGTGCAGCTTGCAAGGAACGTGAGAAATGTAATCAGCAGCTCTAATGATTCAGATTGATCAGGGATGTCTGCCGGCAATGTTTTGCTGCAGTCTGAACTTCTGTGTCCATATCAGTCATTGTCATTATCTAACAACATGATCAATGAGTGTTACAGTAGGCATTGGAATTGGCTCCAAGTATAGACCGTTAAAGCTTTGATCTGGCTGCAGTCATGAACTTAAAAGTGTTCTGAGCTATGGATTATTCTAATGCCGTGTAATCATTATTGAGACAGGCAGTCCCAATAGGTATGCTGGATCGTGCATTAGAATGTTAAAGCTTTCTGTACCATGTAATTAGAAATGCAGAGAGATGGATATCACAAGAACATGCGACAGGGCATGAAGTGATATGTCTTTGGAAAATGCTTTGTAGTGGAAAATACACAGTTGAACAATTTGCAACATCTTAATGGAGCTAACTTGTTTAAATTTATTTTCAATTTGTTTATGCAAAAAGAAAGTAATACTGGCTCACTTGAGGGTGTTAATGTTTTAAATTCTATTAGAAGGTATTTAGGTTCTCTATTCGACTTGTTTGGTTGGCCTCCGAGCACGTTTCTCGGTCAGGTCGTGCGATGGGAGTCACCGCTGCCATCTTACCCAGACTGTCCATTGGGTCAATGAGGTCAGGCAGTAAATGGACTAGATCGGGGAAACTTCTGCCCGTGTACCTAATCTCTGTCCGTGCTGGGAATGTATACAAGTGGTTGGGCGAGGACAGGCTTAAACCTGGCTGTGAAACCACTTATGGCGGGCTAGCCTAATGATGCTGTTGACCAGGCTGTCATATCAAGAGTCACGACTAATGTCCCACGTACCAAAGAACTGCCAGCACCTTGGGATTGTACCCTGTTCTGTGGGTTGAGTCATTGACACTCAGGACTTAAGGGCAACTGTGTGCTATCTCCCATCAGGACATTGTTCATGGACAGTCCCTGTGCTGTTGAGGTACTTTTGAGGCATTTATTAAAAATTAATGATCACAATGGAGGAGGACATGGCTGCTTTTGACAGTTTCTTCCGCTCTGAAAATCTCTGCAATGTAAAAGTGTGTGACAACAAGATTTAGAGTAGAATTCACAGAATTGTTTCCCAGGCCTGAACAGCATTGATTTGCAATTGCCAGAATAGAATCTTGGCCCAATTGCTGTATGTCTTAAAGGAAATGGAGTTAGATCACAGATCAGCCATGATCTTATCAAATGGCGGAGCAGGCACGAGGGGCTGAATGGCCTACTCCTATTCCTATGTTCCTTCCTATGAAACCTGGACCATGCTTAAAATTACAAATTTCAGTTACTTGGCTTCCAGAACTTGTCTGAATAACTTGTGACCAATCTTACTAACCTGATCGATCAATAACATTGCCAGGGCCGGTGCTCGATGATTAAACACACACGCATCCTGAGGGAATGGTTTGTTAAAATAGTCACTGAGCAAATGTTCCGTAAAGGTCACAGGATCTTGCACCCAGAATCTCAATGTATCATTTAATCATTATATTGATAAATGTCTGCAATTCTCTTATTTTTTTCTGATGTATTTAAGTAGTATACAGTGGACTTGTGATATGTATATAGAGATTGGGATTACTATTTCATCGCAAACTTACCGTTATAATGAATATTGCATTCTTATTTCTTAATTGAAAGACTGTGCGCAGTTCCAGTCTCCATATTATAAAAAAAGGATATAGGGGCACCGGAGAAGGTACAAAAAAGATTCACAAGGACGATACCAGAACTGATACTGAGAGGATATGCTTATCATGAAAGGCTGAACAGGCTGGGGCTCTTTTCTCTAGGAAAGAGAAGACTGAGGGGTGACCTGATAGAGGTCCAAACATGGACAAAAGAGCTGTCTTCCAGAGGTGAGGTGAGAGTGACTGCTCTTGATATCAAGGCAGCATTTGACCGAGTGTTGCACCAAGGAGCCCTAGTAAAATTGAAGTCAATGGGAATCGGGGGAAAACTCTCCAGTGACTGGAGTCATACCTAGCTCAAAGGAAGATGGTAGTGGTTGTTGGATGCCAATCATCTCAGCCCCGGGACATTGTTGCAGGAGTTCCTCAGGGCAGTGTCGTCGGCCCAACCATCTTCAGCTGCTTCATCAATGACCTTCCCTCCATCATTAGGTCAGAAATGGGGCTGTTCGCTGATGATTGCACAGCGTTCAGTTCCATTCACAACCCCTCAGATAATGAAGCAGTCCGTGCCCGCATGCAGCAAGACCTGGACAACATCCAGACTTGGGCTTATGAGTGGCAAGTAACATTCGCACCAGACAAGTACCAGGCAATGACCATCTCCAACAAGAGAGAGTCTAACCACCTCCTTTTGACATTAAACAGCATTACCATTGCCGAATCCCCCACCATCAACATCCTGGGGGTCACCATTGACCAGAAACTTAACTAGACCAGCCACATAAATACTGTGGCTACAAGAGCAGGTCAGAGGCTGGGTATTCTGCGGCGAGTGATTCACCTCCTGACTCCCCAAAGCCTTTCTGCCATCTACAAGGCACAAGTCAGGAGTGTGTTGGTATACTCTCCACTTGCCTGGATGAGTGCAGCTCCAACAACACTCAAGAAGCTCGACACCATCCAGGTCAAAGCAGCCCGCCTTGATTGGTACCCCATACACCACCCTAAACATTCACTCCCTTCACCACCACCGCACTGTGGCTGCAGTGTGTACCATCCACAGCAACTCGCCAAGGCTTCTTCGACAGCACCTCCCAAACCCGCGACCTCTACCACCTAGAAGGACAAGGGCAGCAGGCACAGGGGAACAACACCACCTGCACGTTCCCCTCCAAGTCTCACACCATCCCGACTTGGAAACATATCGCCGTTCCTTCATCGTCGCTGAGTCAAAATCCTGGAACTCCCTACCTGACAACACTATGGGAGAACCTTCACCACACGGACTGCAGTGGTTCAAGAAGGCAGCTCACCACCACCTTCTCAAGGGCAATTAGGGATGGGCAATAAATGCTGGCCAATGACTTCAATTTTACTAGGGCTTCTTGGTGCCACACTCAGTCAAATGCTGCTTTGATGTCAAGGGCAGTCACTCTCACCTCACCTCTGGAATTCAGCTCTTTTGTCCATGTTTGGAACAAGGCTGTAATGAGGTCTGGAGCCGAGTGGTCCTGGCGGGACCCAAACTGAGCATCGGTGAGTAGGTTATTGGTGAGTAAGTGCTGCTTGATAGCACTGTCGACAACACCTTCCATCACTTTGCTGATGATTGAGAGTAGACTGATGGGCGGTAATTGGCCGGATTGGATTTGTCCTGCTTTTTGTGGACAGGACATACCTGGGCAATTTTCCACATTGTCGGGTACGATGCCAGTGTTGTAGCTGTACTGGAACAGCTTGGCTAGAGGCACAAGTCCCCACATGTTAGTGAGGAGGATTTTATAGGGTCAACTGGGCTTGGTTTGCCTTTGTCGTGTCCGGTTTTATTCTTATTATGACTTTTCATAGTGAGATTTTACAACTGAGTGGCTTGCTAGGCCATTTCAGAGGGCGATTAAGAATCAACCACATTACTGTGGATCTGGAGTCACATATAGGCCAGACTGGGTAAGGACGGCAGGTTTCTTTCCCTAAAGGACATTAGTGAACCAGATGGGTTTTGACGACAATTCATGGCCACCATTACTAATACTAGTTTTTTTTAATTCCAGATTTTTATTTAATTGAATTTAAATTTCCCCTGCTGCCGTAGCGGGATTTGAACTTATGACTCTGGATTATTAGTCCAGGCCTCTGGATTACTAGTTTAGTAACATAACCACTATGCTCCCGTACCCGACTACAGGCAAGTTGTTCAATATGATGTAGGGTTCAAATATCACGGAACATAGGTTTTAAGATTAAGAATTTAGGAGCTGGAAGGGAAGTCAGATGTGATTTTTTTTTTAACAAAGCCTAATAGAGTTATCAGGGAAGGTTGTTGAACTGGACAATGGGGCGACAGGGTTAGACAGTATAAGGGAAGTGAGTTGATGGGTCATTTGGCTTTTCCTGTTCCCGAAAATTCTTTGCATAAGTTTGACTTCTGGCAATTACAACTTTACTTAAAACTCACAGCTCCCAAAATTTATCTTTACTTGAATACTAAGTATTAAGCAAATATTAAGTGTTTGCTCAAACTTTGGCGTCTAAGTAAACCTTGTACTGCAGACAGCCAATACATTGTTGATACTACTTCAGTTTTTCTGCAAGATCAGGTTGAGAGATCACTCTTCTGCTCCCACCCTGTGTGTGATTTGGTTCACAGTAATTTCACTGGTTAGAGCAAATGGTGTCAGAGTAAGTGACTGGGCCTTCCCAGAAAACACAGTGAATTTGATCGTCCATGGAAAGTATTTTTAACTGAGTAAAGTAAGAAGGTGAAATTGTGTAATTATGGATGCTGAAAGCTATTCTTGAACAAATTATGTTAATTTATGTCACAACTGTTGCAGGTTGGGCTGTTTAAACATCATTTCTCTTTCAATGGTTGTATCATATTCCCCTTAAGTAAGCTTTGCTTTTCGAGAATCAGAATTGTACATCTTAGTTTGCGTAGTCCAGGGCTAACAATTACCCTATTTTACAGTAACACTGCACAGTGAAATTCTCACTATGTCTCCTGTCTTTTAAAAGATGAAAAATAAAATACTTGGGACCTGACTGTTACCGGCTAAAACTACACTTAAAACAGATTACATTGGCAAAGATATTGGGCAAATATTGTATTGTAGAGTACAATATTAACTGTATAAAAGATCTGAAACAATCCACTGAAGGTTAATTCATTAATTTACTTTTATCAGTTGAGCAAATCGTTTTCCAGCTGTTCTTAGTTTTGTGAAAGGAAGAAGTTTCTTAGACTGAAATCAAAACTCCTTCTCTTACCTCTTGAAAAACTGAATATAGCCTTGAGGTGGGTCCTTCAGATAGGTGTTACACGTGGAATCTGTGAGCGCTAAATGCTCCCTGTTCAAATCTCTCTAATCAGAACCGAAATGGCCCTAACCAAAGTCACAAATGACATCCTCTGTGACTATCGTGATCATGCACTATCCCCTCTCGTCCTCTTAGACTTCTCTGCAGCCTTTGACATGGTTGACTGTCCTTCTCCAAAGCCTCTCATCTGATGCCCAGCTGAGTGGGATTGCCCTTGCTTTGGTTCCACTTTTACCTATCCGATTGTAGCCAGGGCATCTCCCGCAATGGCTTCTCTTCCCGACCCTGCAGAATTACCTCCCGAGTCCCCGAAGGACCTATCCTTGGCTGCTCCTCTTCCTCATCTCCATGCTGCCAATATCTGCAAACATTTGTTCAGGTTCTACATGCACGCTGAGGACACCCAGCTCTGCTTCTCCATCACCTGTCTTGCCCCTTCCACTGCCCCGTATGTTGGTTGCCTCAGTTGTGGATAAGCCGGAATTTCCTCCAGCTAAATATTGGTAAGACCAGAGCCAGTGTCTTTGGCTCTTACCACAAACTCCGTACCCTTACCGTCAATTCCTCCTCGGCCACCGTCTCAGCTGAACCAAACTGTTCGCAACCTCGGCATCCTATTCGATCCTGAGCTGCGTTTCCAATCCCATATCCTTACCATCCCAATGATCACCACAGAACTGAGTGGATATCCTTATCAGGAAAGACTAAACAGGGCTGGGGCTCTTTTCTCTTGAAAAGAGCAGGCTGAAGGGTGACCTGATTGAGGTCTTTAAGATAATGAAAGGGTTTGATAGGCTGGACGTGGAGAAAATATTTCTACTTGTAGGGGAGGGAGTCCAAAACTAGAGGTGATCAGTATAAGATAATCACTAATAAATCCAATAGAGAATTCAGGAGAAACTTCTTTATCCAAAGAGTGGTAAGAATGTGGAATGCGCTACCACAAAGAGTGGTTGAGGCAAATCGCATAGATGCGTTTAAGGGGAAGCTAGATAAGCACATGAGAGAGAAAGGAATAGAATGATAGCAAGGGAGGAAATAGCGGAGGCTCTGACCATCATTTTCCGATCCTCCCTGGCTACAGGCGTGGTGCTGGAGGATTGGAGGACTGCTAACGTTGTACCGTTGTTTAAAAAGGGTGAAAGAGATGGACCGAGTAATTATAGGCCAGTCAGTGTAACCTTGGTGGTGGGCAAATTATTGGAATCAATTCTGAGGGACAGGATAAACCGTCACTTAGAAAGGCACGGAGTAATCAAGGACAGTCAGCATGGATTTGTTAAGGGAAGGTCGTGTCTGACTAACCTGATTGAATTTTTTGAGGAGTTAACAAGGAGGGTCAATGAAGGTAACATGTTTGATGTAATGTACATGGATTTTAGCAAGGCCTTTGACAAGGTCCCACATGGCAGACTGGTCAAAAAAGTAAAAGCCCATGGGATCCAAGGGAAAGAGGCTAGTTAGAAATGTCTTCACTCAGAGGGTGGTGAACCTGTGGAATTCTCTACCACAGAAGGCAGTGGAGGCCAAGTCGTTAAATATATTCAAGAAGGAGATAGATATATTTCTTAATGCTAAAGGGATCAAGTGACATGGGGGAAAAGCGGGAACAGGGTACTGAGTTAGACGATCAGCCATGATCATTTTGAATGGCGGAGCAGGCCCGAAGGGCCAAATGGCCTACTCTTGCTCCTATTTTCTATGATTCTATGTTACATCCAAAATTGGCTCAGTGGAAGAAAGTAAAGGGTAATGGTTGACTGGTGTTTTTGCGACTGGAAGGCTGTCTCCAGTGGGGTTCCACAGGGCTCAGTACTAGGTCCCTTGCTTTTTGTGGCATATATTAATGATCTGGACTTGAATGTGGGGGGTATGATCAAGAAGTTTGCAGATGATACAAAAATTGGCCGTGTGGTTGATAATGAGGAGGAAAGCTGTAGACTGCAGGAAGATATCATTGGACTGGTCAGGTGGGCAGAAAATTGGCAAATGGAATTCAGTCCAGACAAGAGTGAGGTAATGCATTTGGGGAGAGCAAACAAGGCAAGGGAATACACAATAAATAGGAGGATCCTGAGAGATGTAGAGGAACAAAGGGACCTTGGAGTGCATGTCCACAGATCCCTGAAGGTAGCAGGACAGGTAGATAAGATGGTTAAAAAGGCATACGGGATATTTTCCTTTATTAGCCGAGGCATAGAATATAAGAGCAGGGAGGTTATGCTAGAACTGTATAAAACATTGGTTAGGCCACAGCTTGTGTATTGCGTACAGTTCTGGTCACCACATTACAGGAAAGATGTGCCCTAGAGAGGGTACAGAGGAGATTTACGAGGATGTTGCCAACTGGAGAATTTTAGCTATGAGGAAAGATTGGATATCTGGGGTTGTTTTCTTTGGAAGAGAGGAGGCTGAGGGGAGATTTAATTGAGGTGTATACAATTATGAGGGGCCTAGAGAGAGTGGATAGGAAGGACCTATTTCCCTTAGTGGAGAGGTCAATAACCAGGGGGCATAGATTTAAAGTAATTGCTGGAAGGAAGAGAGGGGAGCAGAGGAGAAATTTTTTCACCCAGAGGGTGGTGGGGTCTGGAACTCACTGCCCGAAAGGGTGGTAGAGGCAGAGGCCTCATCGCATTTAAAAAGTACTCGGATGTGTATTTGAAGTGTCATATCCTACAAGGCTACGGACCAAGTGCTGGAAAGTGGGATTAGGCTGGATAGCTCTTTTTCGGCCGGCACGGACATGATGGGCTGAATGGCCTCCTTCTGTGCTGTAAATTTCTATGATTCTACATTGAATGGCATGAACCAATTGACAAAGTAGCATCCCTTTAGCATGGGCAGGATTTATACACTTAGACCTTTTTCGTCTGTCTAAATGATCTAATTTACAAGAACAAAACTATCCACCCTTCCTTTTGAAGTGTAGAAGAAATGGGCTGCTGAGCGCTGCTAGTAATTAATTTTTTTCAATTTGTGACATTTCTTTTCCCTGGAAGACTGGTACTTGTATAAAATGTGAGGAAGAACAAGCAATGGGAGTATAAACTCAGTGGAAAGGGTATGAAGGAACAGAGGGTCCTGGGGGTGCGAATACATCATTTCTTGAATGTGTGAGCGCAGGTAGATTAAGCCATAAAGACCAACAGCATTTTTTGCTTTTATAAATAGGGAATTAGAGTATAAGAGCAAAGAAGTAAGGATAAATTAGTGCAAGGCAATTGTTAGATCACAGTTAGAGCACTGTATGGTGCCCCTTTATTGATGGTAAAGCCACAGAGAGTGTACTTTTTAAGTCCAACTAACAGGTAGCTATCTAGATTTTCCAATCAGCGTTATTTTAATGCCGGCAGTAATTTTTCATTTCTCATGATTTGTGGACTGTTCGTTATCAAGCATCGTCCTTGAGAAGGAAGTGCAGGATGGTGGGAGGGGGCAATTTTTGTTGCAATTACAATCAATGTCACTGGAGTTGAATGGCAGAAAGGATAATTCAAGTAGGTTGAGGTGGGTGGCGTCAGCTTTTCTTCTCTTGAAATGGATGGTTGGCTTTCATGTAGAACCCTGTCTAGGTAATTGACTGATTGTAATTGACAAGGCTGAGATTTCAGAAGTCTTCATAAATATACCTTTAATATTTCAGATATGGATTTCAGGTCATTACGACCTGTATAGCAATTGCTGGAGACTGGAAAGAAGCTGGGAACAGATATTTACCATTGGTGTTAAGAGAAATCTTTATTGTAAAAGTGTTTGAAACTGCATGAAGCTGTGAAAAAAAACTGGCACCTGTTCTCCCTTCTGAAGTTGTGTTAAATTGCACAATGGTTAAAAGAATGTGTATTCTGAGGAAAGAATTGTGTTTTTAAAAATTAGAATAAGTATGCTCGGTACAAATATTGGCAACCTTCTTCTTTACATAATGAGCTCACCAACAGAAATATTTTGTCAAACTTTGGCAGAAAAGGCACACTCATTGAATACTGCATGCTAACATATTCCACTTCAGCTACATAATAAAAGACACTGATCTACAAACAAGCTTCATTCTGATTGTCAATGCACGTTCCTCAAATATTTTCTATACTCAAAATCTCACGACATATCAATTAGGTCTGAAAGTCTGACAAGTATCAAAGCTTCCTGCAAACCACAAAGAACACTGTGGCACCACTCAACAAATTTTATCTTCTGCCCGAAACCATAATTCTCCCATTGGTCATGAGAAATGGACCTAACATTTTGGTGACACCGGCTGTACAACAATGGAGGAAGTTATTCGTCGCCAACATGACCCTAATCTAGTAACCCATTTTATTTTAAGTGGGCTATTGCCAATATTAATGTAATGCCAATCGAAAGATCTAGGCTGTCATTCCTTACTTTTTGGCCCTACCCCTGGTCCTCCATGTATTAACATCCTTGGCCACAGCACCAGCTTCCACACTTCATTGCTAAAGCTGCATCCAAGAAGCTTGGTTTCCTTTTTCATGCAAAACACTTATTTTCTGTCAACAAGTTTTATCAGTCTATGTAAAGCAATGTCCATCTGCTCCCATATTTGTCAAAGTACTTCTGGTGCCTCTCACACTCCCGGACAAGATACAACAAAATGTTTGTCATCTGATCAGCAAAACTCTCTCATATCTGGTTTCCAACCTCTCTCCATCATAACGATAATTATCTTTATTTTATTGATGCTACTGTGGTTAGTCATAGAATCGTAGAAATTTACGGCACAGAAGGAGGCCATTCAGCCCATTGTGTCTGTGCCGTCCGAAAAAGAGCTATCCAGCCTAATCTCACTTTCCTGCAACTGGTCCGTAGCCTTGTAAGTTATGGCATTTCAAGTGTGTCTTCATGGGTAACTTCAATGTCCTGCTTGACACTGAGCTGATCTTCAAGCCCCACATCAAGTCTGTCACTAAAACAATCTATTTCGAATTCCAAAATATTGCCAACTTCCTTATCTCCGCTGCTGCTGAAACCCCCATTCAACTCAAGGCTCAACTCCTCTGATGCTCTTCTCACTGGCCTCCTGATCTCCACCCGACACAAACACCAACTCGTTCAAAACTCTGGTGATGTCATTTAGCCTTCCTCACCAAAAAACCTTTATGTCCTCTGCTCGCTTACTGCCTCCCAGCACATTGATTTAAAAAATCCTTGTCTTCGGTCAAAAATCCTCTCACGGCCTTGCTCCCCCAAACCTCTGCAACCTCCTCCAACCCTACATCCTATTGTATGATCTCTGCTTTCCTGAGTTTGGCATATTATATGTCCCCTCTGCCCTGCCCTTCTCCCCCATCAGTGGCAGAGCTTTCAGCCATCATAGTTCCTGCTATCTTCCTAAGCCTGTCTACCTTTCAAGATCTTGTTCCACCTTCAAAAACATCCACAAAACCTACATCTTCAGGCCTTTCCTTTGTCCACCCCCCCCCCCCAAAACTCTTCTAATCCCCACTCAGTCTCACCCACCCTCACCCTTTGTGAAGCACCAAGGATCATTTCACAATGTTAAAGATAATATATAAATGTAAGTTATTATTGTTGTTGCTTCCAGTCTTTGTGACGTCCTGTACTATAGACACTGACGACCACCCTGGTTTCTCAATTTAAAAAGGAATGCAGAAACTCTGTGTGATGGATTCTGCAGGCTGTTCCAATGATGTAAAAACCAGTGATCTATTACAGGCAGCTTATTGTTTCTGACAGTTCTGATTTGATTGACACTTCCAGCATATAGTGTAGCATGATTGCTGTGGGATTTATAAACAGACATTGTGATATCTGGAGATAGTGTCAAGACCAGGAGGTTAAACATTGTGATTAGAGCCTACTTGTAACGGTAGGGACAGCTTTGGCCTGGGGCTTCACAGATGTCCGGGCCTCAGTTTGCATAGGGAATTAAAGCAGTTTGTTTGCGACCTCATTTTTCCAGACAATTGGCATCTCCCAACTATGAGCCTAGTATTAAAACTGCAATCTCTTTGGGATTCAGGAGTTCTTTAGTGTTAAATGTAGTGAGGTTATTCAGTTTGTATTCCAGGGTCACGCTGATATTGTTAAAGCAGCTTAAACATTCAAGGTGTGCGTGCACTGTCTGCTCCCACTATCTATATTGACAAAAAGGTTTCTATAAGGAGGGATACTTCCAACATTAAATAACTACTCCCCACTTTTAGGTGTGACAGAATGCATTTTAAAATGCCTTTCACCTACCCCAGAATAATACCCTTTTTAAAAAAAAACTCCTCTTGTACCCCACTCCTGATACTCGAGCACAAATTCTAGGCTGACACTCTAGTACAGTATTGAGGAAATGCTGCACTATCAGAGGTGCTGTCTTTCAGATGAGACTTTAAACCAAGGCGCCCCGTCTGCCCTCTCAGTTGGACGTAAAAGATCCCATGGCACTATTTCGAAGAAGAGCAGGGGAGTTCTTCCCGGTGTCCTGGTCAATATTTATCCCTCAACCAACAACACTAAAACAGATTATCTGGTCATTATCATATTGCTGTTTGTAGGACCTTGCTGTGTGCAAATTGGCTGCCACATTTCTTACATTACAACAGTGACTACACTTCAAAAGTACTTAATTGGCTGTAAAGCGTCTGGAGGTCGTGAAAGGCGCTGTATGAATACAAGTCTTTCTTTCTTGTACCAGTGTTGCTCTTCAGTTTCATCTAAGTGGATCCTCAGTAATGTTGGGTACCTGCATCTTCTTTTCTTTTTCTCCTCCCAACATTTTTCATGGATCGCAGCTGTTCTTCAGTACATTTCCAAGCAGCCGTTCTTGCATGAGTTTGGACAATGAGAGCCAGCTGCTGTTCAAGTGTCGCATCCCATAAGAATCTTGTGATTGGCAAACCATGTAAGGAGTATTAATTAAAGGGCATCAGATGGCTCTTTAACATCTTTATCGTAGCTCCTCGTGAAAGAACTAGTTGGAGATTTACTATTCATGCTTATCATTTATTGGTTGCTTACAACAACTGGTCCAAAATACATTGATAGTTATGCAAACTAAGCCCACTTTTTAGGACACCTGATACGTTACTGAGTGAAAGAGTTTGCCAAGTCATTAAAGAAGAAATCAGGCAGCTAAATCATGAACTAACATTTCTTTATTAGCACATTTAAGATAACACAATTCACAGTATCTGAAGACTAAACATTAGAGATTACACCAGGTACTTGAGCATATGTTATTAAATAACAGAATCAGTAGTCCTACAGGTAGAAAGGCAGTCTAAATGCATCAAACTAACAAAATGCTCAACGTCCAACTGCATTGTTAAAATGGCACGGTTAATTTATGGTTAGATTTCTTGCATAGCTGGCGAGTTAACAGCTTTGAATAACAAGTCTATCAGGTATGTTTAAAGCCTAATTCAGTATGTTGCTGATAAGCTTACAGCTTTAATAATATGATTCCTTGATCTCATACAACTTCTTCCTTCCAAGTCGGTCACGGTAGTGAGTAGTGGTAACCATTCCATCATGGTCGTCTTCCTGGTAGATACAACCTGGCATGTCTGTTGCTCTTTCTGGACTAGAGCTAGTTCTAATTTTCGGTTCCATGTCCTTAGGGTAACTTAACTCCTGTATACCAGTAATACACCTAAATATATAAATGCAAGTCTTTCTGTCTTTCTTTTCTCTTTCTGTCTCTCTCTCTCTCTCTCTCTCTGTCTTTCTTTCTAGATAGTGTGTAGTAACGGTGTGGTACTTTATGGGGACAGGGAGGAAACTTTTATCCTACAATAAAAGGAGTCTTTTCAAAAGTTACTGAAAAATTAATGCAGCCGCACTTAACAGCTGAAGGGATTTGGTGACTGTGAAATTAAATATTGGCACAATAGAGCTCTGTTTCAAAAGAATATCCATTTTATTCCTTTTTTGAGAGGAGGGCACCGTATGCTCACTAGAGATTTTTATTCAACCAATGGACTATCCCTAGGATGTTTGAGGGCTGTAATATTTATACATATAATGGTTTGTTTTTGTCTCATTCTGATGCATCTGTTATATGTCCTGCCTGGGGCTTATATTGGGCAGGAGCCTGTTGTAAACGAGCCTTTAAACCTGATTGATTGGTCTTTCTGTACTAACTAACAAAATAGTTAACCATTTCTTAACTCCCCCCCCCCTCAACACACACACACACACACACACACACACACACACACAGTGTTCATGCCCTGTTTACTGTGTCTGCTGTAGAGCTGTCCTGGAATAATTTACCGGGTGTACAAGATAGATTGTTTGAGCTAACTTGCTTACTTGCCCTAGTTTATTTAATCTGGAACATCCAGTTTTGTAAATAGTACTTTGGTCAGATGGAGTTTTAATTGAAAAATTTACCAGCTCCATTTTGAAGTGATTATAATTCACTTGGCATCAACCAGCTTTGATAAGATTTATGTACAGAAGGGTTCACTTTATCCGTATTATGCTCTGGAAATGATAATATTGACTGGTTAGTGGTACTTTGTGGAAAGAAGAACTGTTGTCGAAGGTTCTACTTTTATATGGAGCTAAAATACAGTAAGTTCCTTTCATTGCAGCATTAGAAAAGGCTCTTCATCCCATTGAAGCTGGTCCATCTCGTGTCCTAACACACCTATCACAACATCCAACTTACCCTCAACGACCCCTTGCCTGGTAGACCCTTGCAAACAATTATCGTTCTTTGAGAAAATAAATTCTTCTGAATATTTGTTTTTCACTCATTTCCATTCACGTCCTCTGGTCCTATCTCATGGCTTACCCTGAAGTAATAATCTGGATTTACCCTATCGGTAGCATCTACGGGGAAATTAGATAAGTACGTTAGGGAGAAAGGAATAGAATGCTGATAGGGTTAGATGAAGTAGGGAGGGAGGAGGCTCGTATGGAGCATAAACGCTGGCATAGACCAGTTGGGCCGAATGGCCTGTTTCTGTGCTGCAAATTCTATTTAATTCTAGATACTTCAGTGAGGTCCCCCTTTCACTGCCTTCTTTCTAGTGTGTAAACCTTAAGCTTCTCTAATCTTATCTCATAGCTCACTTCCTTTACACTAGGGCTCAGTCTGTTGCCAATCTCTGTTCTCTTTCCAGTATCATTATATAATTTTTTTAAATAGCACGGTGACCAAACCTGAACACAGTATTTTAAGTCTGTAGTCTGTGAATTGTAAAGCCTTAGCATAACTCCTATAGCCTTGCTTTTTACTGCTTTATCCTAACATTCCTTCTACTCTTTCGATTTGCTTGATATTGAAAGAGAGTCTCCACAATGATTCCAAGGTTCCGTTCTACGTCTCCCTGTTTTGACACCATTCCATACATTTGTATATTTTACATTTTAGAATTTAATTTGTATAGCCAATCTCAAACCTTTTGCAAATCTTCAGCTGCACCCACTCTCTTCATTGCTCTCCCCATTTTACTGTTGTGAGTAAATTTGACAAACTTGTACTTAGTTTCGGTAACCAGGTCATTTATGTTGATTACAAACAAACAGGGTCCAACCGCTGACCCCCAAGGACTCCGCTCCCCCTCCATCCCCCTCAATCTGACATTAAACCTCTCGCGGGGAACAGGTTGACTCCTTGAGCGTCTCATTGCCCTTTGTGGATTGGCTGAATTATGTGCCTACACTGCCAACATAATTCACCAGTTGTCACAGACTCTGGGATGTCTCTTTCTAAAAGCCCGTTGCTTTGGTCAACATGCTAACCAGGCTGTCACCGAAAGAGCGTCATGTCACACTGAGACTAGAACACAATCTGCTGGAGTAGGAGGACCATTCAGCTGTACCCATTTCTCATTGAGAAACTAAGGTTAAGATCAGGAAGTAGTGATTGTATGACACAGGATTGTAGTTTGTAAGAGACAGGGAAGTCTGATGTAAGGAAAGTTCCACAGTATCAGGGTCCTGGGAAAGCATGATTTTAGCAGTGAGGATGCAGAAAGGAGGGGAAATGTTGTAAAGGATATTTACGGTTAGAAAATATTTCAAAATTACATCCATTATTAAACAATGTTGAAATTAGTATTAAATTGTCAACACAGGACAGTGTGTTTGCTGAGGCAAATAATGATACAAAATTCAGGAAAGTGAAAGTTGTTTTTGCATTGCTCTCCTGCAACAGGTATCGACGGTAAAATGGCCTCTGGAAGTAGAAGAACATTGCACTCAGCAGTTTCCTTCCTCCCCTTTTGGAAAGGTGGAATGCCCCATTAATGATCTCCCCCCCCCCCCCCCATTCTCTCTCTCCTGTGGGGAAATAAAGTATAAATGCGTAGGCTTCGAGGAGCTCCTGAACATTTACCTGAGGAAGGAGGAAGCCTCCGAAAGCTTGTGAATTTAAAATAAAATTGCTGGACTATAACTTGGTGTTGTAAAATTGTTTACAATTGTCAACCCCAGTCCATCACCGGCATCTCCACATCGGGAAATAAAGAAGTAGAGTACGCTGCAGTTTGTAAGAGATTTAACTTCCAGTTGGGTTTGATTTGTAACTGTGCAGTTTGTTTGGTTGTAGCACTGGCTGATTTCCCCCCCCCCCCACCCCCGCTCCATTTCTCACTCTGCAATTAACAAGAATCATGAAGTGAAAAATTGAAGACCTACAGTCATAATTACACCGCGCTGTCCTTTTATGTATCTGCTTCTCCTTTTGAGGGGAGGCAGAAGGACCCTCTCTTTCTTCCCCTACATTATGTAAAATGACAACCCCCTCCACCAGCAGATAACTTAAGTTTCCGACTGTAACCAGGGAAACAGTACACAGCTCAGGTTCCTGCAGCTTGAAATCCCTCCTGTTGAATCCAACAAAAGGAATGCATTCTCCATTAAGAAGATTAGTACGCTCTGTGCGACAGCAAATCTATTCTTATCTCAGAACTGAGCTGAGTGTGTGCCTGCATGCGTGTGTGGGGTGGGAGAGAACGCAGATGTCTTCCGTTTCAATTGAGTAATATTTCCTTAAATTCCCCACAGAAAAGATTTTAAACAGCGAGCAGGTTTCGAAGTATTCAGGAATGAAGGCGAAGGTTGTTCTGCCTCTGCTGTAGATTGGACGACAGCATTGTTGTGTCCTATCTGCTTTACCATTCTGTTTTCTTCTTCCTCTTTGATGGTGCTGTGATAATGATATCCACCCTGGTGTTTTAGATTCTGATTCGGTGTTACAGCAATGTGTTGCATATTTGGCAGTTTCTACAATTTTGTTTGCTCTGCCGTCAAGTGTCACAAAGCACAGATATTTTGACTCTTCTTTCCGTTTCACTGATTATGCCATCGCAATCTATGGCAGTTAATGCCATAATAAAGGTTGAAAAAATATCTAGAGTTGGAATGTTATCGGAGGAGGCAATGGGCCATATTCTTTTCTGTTGCCCCACCACACACTGAACTCGAGAGTGGGCCGCTCACTAATATTACTACTAGTACGTGACTGGTGGAGGCAACCTTTCCCTGCTGATTTCCCACTCAGGGGTGGGGTAGAATGAGAGAGTGCCCCACTACCCACTTGGAACTTCCTTTGTGTCTCTGGCGGAGGAATGTGGCTTGATGGTTTGACTTATAGGGAGAGGTTGGATAGACTGAGACTTTTTTCCCTGGAGAGTAGGAGGTTTAGGGGTGATCTTATAGAAGTCTATAAAATAATGAGGGGCATAGATAAGGTAGATAGTCAAAATATTTTCCCAATGGTAGGGGAGTCTATAATGATGGGGCATAGATTTAGGGTGAGAGGGGAGAGATACAAAAGGGTCCAGAGGGGCAATTTTTTCACTCAAAGGGCGGTGAGTGTCTGGAACGAGCTGCCAGAGGCAGTAGTAGAGGCGGGTACAATTTTGTCTTTTAAAAAGCATTTGGAATGTTACATGGGTAAGATGGGTATTGAGGGATATGGGCCAAGTGCAGGCTTAGTGGTATAAACTGGGCGACATGGACATGTTGGGCCGAAGGGCCTGTTTCCATGTTGTAAACTTCTATGATTCTATGACCCCTTCTGATTTATTTGGCCATTCCTGGATACTTGCTACCTCCTCCAATGTCTCTGGCTAAGCCGGGCTTGTTGCTTGTTGCCCCTTCTTTAGAAGTCTTCAGCTGGGTGCTTTTCGAGTTACCCCACCTTCCGTTGATTTCCTTGGCTGAACAACTCTCTGCCATTTGCCCACAATTCAATATTCCCGGCGTAGCATCTTATTGCCAGTCGTTGGAGCTTAGCGCCTCCCAAACTGTTCCTACATTCCGAGAACTGACAAATCCCAAAGCTGCACTGGTCCAGTATCTGTTTTCTGATTAGAGCTGGCCATGGTCATCCACATACCTTGCATGTGTGCTTCAGAAGAATATTGAGGTGCATTGAGTGCAGCGCTGTCTGGTGTTTTAGAAGTAGCAATGCCTGAGTAGTCTGGGTGTGGATTATCTCAACCATTTGCTGCAGGATCGGGTTGGCTGTCTGACCGAGTTTTGACCACAGACAGTTATTTCTTATACTTTCTTTTTCTACTTTATTGCATAATTTTTTCTACAACCAGCTCTCCATTCAGAATTTTTAAGAAGTTATTTTGTTCCTTCCCCTCTTGCGTTTCCGGTCACTATACCCAGGTGATCTGCTGCAAGGCCTCAGTCAGCACTAATCTACAGCCAACCCCTGGAGGTGCAGAAAAGTCAACAGATGTCTTTTACCCCATGGACCTTTCTCCTCTCTCCTTATGCTATAGTTTGTTGCCTCCCCTTCCCCTCCCCCCCCCCCCCCCCCGATAATGGTATGACTGAGATTGGGAAACGTGAGGAATTGCAGACTCAATCTTTTATCCTACTACTTTGTGGCACGGTGTGTAGGAGGTGCCCTCCTGCTATCTTTGTTCATTATATCTGTCATTTTATCCTCTTGCAGTAAGTTGGTCTTTTAATTTGTTGTTTCTTCCTTTGTCTGTTTATCTTTGCAACATGCACCCAATTGATAGTCTATATCTAGCTGGCAAATTGGGCATTGTAATAAGCATCTACTAAGATCAGAGAAATATATTATTTATAGAGGGCCCTGCTACCTCCTCCAGGAGCGTGAAACACAATTTATCTAATGGGGATTACATCCTAAGTCACAATTTATGTATTGAGATGGTAAGTAAATACCAAATCTCGCACTACTTGAGTGAGTAGGGTCCTTGTGATTTTATTTGTTGAGGGGCTAAGATTATTTCCCATATCATTGCAGTGAAGAGCATCCCTGCAGCCAAGTAGAACCATAGAAAAGATACAGCACAGAAGGGGGCCATTCGGCCTATAGTGTCCATGCCGGCTCGAAGAACAACCAGGTGCCCATTCTAATCCCACCTTCCAGCACCCGGTCCGTAGCCCTGCAGCTTACAGTATTTTAGGTGCAGGTCCAGGTACTTTTTAAAAGAGTTGAGGGTCCCTGCCTCTACCACCAATTTGGGCAGTGAATTCCATACACCCACCACCCTCTGGGTAAAAAAGTTTTTCCTCATGTTCCCTCTAAGCCTTCCGCCAATCAGCTTAAATCTATGTCCTCTAGTTCTTGAACTCTCCGCTAGGGGAAACAGGTACTTCCTGTCCACTCTATCTGGGCCCCTCATAATTTTGTACACCTCAATCAAGTCTCCCCTCAGCCTCCTCTGCTCCAAGGAAAACAACCCCAGCCTATCCAATCTCACCTCGTAGCTGCAATTTTCAAGCCCTGGCAACATTCTTTTAAGTCTTCTCTGCACTCTCTCCAGAGCAATTACGTCCTTCCTGTAATGTGGTGACCAGAACTGCACACAATACTCCAGCTGTGGCCTTACCAGCGTTTTATACAGTTCCATCATTACGTCCCTGCTTTTGTATTCTATACCTCGGCTAATAACGGAGAGCATTCCGTATGCCTTCTTCACAACCTTATCTACCTGTACTGCCACCTTCAGGGACCTGTGCACATGCACTCCAAGGTCTCTCACTTCCTCTACCCCTCTCAATATATTCCCGTTTACTGCGTTTTCCCTTTTATTGTTTGCCCTCCCTAAGTGCATTACCTCACACTTCTCCGGGTTGAACTCCATTTGCCACTTTTCCGCCCACTCCACCAACCCATTGATATCTTCTTGGAGTCTACAGCTATGCTCTTCACTATCAACTACATGGCCAATTTTTGTGTCGCCTGCAAATTTGCCAATCATGCCCCCTACATTCAAGTCCAAATCATTAACATATACCACAAACAGCAAGGGACCAACACTGAGCCCTGTGGCACACCACTGGAAATGGATTTCCATTTGCAAAGACATGCATCGACTTTTACCCTTTGTTTCCTGTTACTGAGCCAATTTTGGATCCAATTCGTCACATTTCCATGTATCCCATGGGCTTTTACCTTTCTGACCAGCCTGCCATGTGGGACCTTGTCAAATGCCTTACTAAAATCCATGTAGACAACATCCACTGCACTACCCTCAATAATCCTCCTTGTCACTTCCTCAAAGAATTCAATCAGATTTGTAAGGCATGACCTTCCCTGAACAAATCCAAGCTGACTATCCCTGATTAAACCATGCCTTTCCAAGTGACAGTTTATCCTATCTCTCAGTATTGATTCTAATAGTTTACCCACCACCGAGGTAAGACTGACCGGCCTGTAATTGTTCGGCCTTTCCCTTGTACCCTTTTTAAACAATAGCACTACGTTTGCAGTCTTCCAGTCCTCCGGTACCTCCCCTGTATCTAATGAGGATTGGAAAATGATCCTCAGAGCATCCGCTATTTCCTCCCTGGCTCCCTTCAATAGCCAAGGAAACAATCCATCCGGCCCTGGTGACTTATCAACATTCAAGGATTTCAGTCCCTCTCGTACTTCCTCTCTCGTTATGTTTACCTTATCCAATATTTCACACCTCTCCTCTTTAACTACCACGTCTGGATCATCCCTTTCTTTTGTGTATATGGAGAGAAAATATTCATTTAAAACCCTACCCACATCCTCTGCTTCTACACACAAGTTACCCTTATCATCCCTGATAGGTCCCACCTTTTCCTTAGCTATCCTCTTGTTCTTAATGTACTGATAAAACATCTTTGGGTTTTCTTCAATCTTACTAGCTAATATTTTTACATGCCCTCTGCTTTCCTTATTTCCTTTTTTACATCATCCCTGTACTTTCTATACTCCTCTAGGCTTTCTGCAGTATTTAGTTTTCTGTGACAGCCATAAGCTTTCTTTTTCTACTTTATCTTGCCCCGTATACTTCTAGACAACCAGGGGGCTCTAAATATGGCAGTGCCACCCTTTTTCTTTGAGGGGACATGTCTGTATTGTACCCTGCTGGGATTCTAGAAGGATGAAATCAAATGGGCTGAAGGATCTTTGTCCAAACCTGTCTTGTTTGATCACATATTGAAGATAAGGGCTAATATAAGGATATGTAGAGTAAAGCAGAGAGATAAGCAAGAACATTTCAAACATACAATTCAATAACATCGCTCACATACAGAGACACGTCTCAATGCTTTATACCGCACTGGATAACGAGTGCGCACAGAGCAAGAGGAAGCAAATCCTTCTCTGGTTAAAGTGGTGGGTCTTTATGAGGCTTATGAAGATGGGTAGGGAGGTGGCAAGGAGAATGTTCTGAGGGAGTAAATTTCAGTAGGTGGGGCATCGTGGCTGTTGACATGGCCGCTGATGGAGCGGAGGGAGATATCAAAAGCAGATAATTTACTTGTATAAGCAGTGATTATTACTTCAGAAAACTGATGGTGACCTTACTGCGTCCTGTTAAAAGGCCAAATCAGATGCCTTAGCACTATGTGTACAGCAATGGTCCCTGAAAACAAAGCATAAACATTTTGACCTTCCATCTACAATGGTTATGCTTACCTTCCACCACATGATGAAAAGAAAGTACTCTAAATCACATAGTCATAGTGTTCATAGAATCTCAGAAACTACAGCAACACAAACAGCCATTTGGCCCATTATTCCTGTGCCAGTGCAAGTTTTTCAACTGGAACTATCTGCTGTAATCCTTCTCCCTGTATCCTTTCATCTCTTTTTCAAAAACCTATCCAGTTCCCTTTTAAATGTTATGGAATCTGCCTTAATAGTCAATTGTGGTAAAGCATTTCAGGTCCTTATAACTCTACGTGAAAAAGTTTCTTCCTCCTTTGTTCTTCTCGGTCTACAGAAGTCTCCCACTTTTTACCAATTCACCAAACTATAGAAACTATCTTAACTCTCTTCAAACCTTTAACGATTTTGAAAACTCTGTAACCCTGTTCCAGTGAAAAGAGCCCCAATTTTTCAAGTCTTTCGTAAATGATAACCTCCAATTCTATTATCCTCTTTCAATAACTCTAATCTCCTTCCTGTGATAGGGTACCCAGGCTGCATGCAAGACTTCAGTTGTGTCCTAACCAATGTGTTGTATAAAATCCAGAATCCCATTTGCTTTCGTTACCTTTTCTACCTTAATGTCCACCTTTATAGATCAATGTACCTGCACCCCTAGATTTCTGTTTTTCCACTCCAAGAATCTTGCAGTTTAAGACATACTTTGCAATTTTTGCCCCTAAAATGTATTTTCTGCATTGAACTGCATCTGCCCACTTCATTAACTGGTCTATGGCCTAATATGGTACAAGCAAACTTCAATGGTACTCTCTTGGTCCTTGATCCAAATCATTCATATAAATGTGTGGGGGAAGAGACAGCCGAAAGCTCTGCCACCAATGGTGGGGCAAAGTGCGGGAGGTGGATGCACACAAAGCTGGAATCAGAGGATTGGTGTGTGTGGGAGGGGGTATAGAGCTGGAGGAAATTGCAGAGATAAGGTGGCTGGGCCAAGGAGGAATTAAAAATGATCTGAATATTACTAAAGTTTATGTTTGGAAACTGCAATTGGCCACTGCATAGAAACATAGGAACAGGAGTAGGCCATTCAGCCCCTCGAGCCTGTTCCACCGTTCAATTCGATCATGGCTGATCTGTATCTTAACTCCACCCACCTTCGACTCATATCCCTAAATACCCTTATCTAACAAAAATCTATCAATCTCAGTTTTGAATTTTCAGTTGACCCCCAGCCTCAATATCTTTTTGGGGGGGAGAGTTCCAGATTTCCACTATCCTTTGTGTGAAGAAGTGTTTCCTGAACAGTCTAGCTCTAATTTTAAGGTTACACCCCCTTGTTCTGGACTCCCCCACCAGAGAAAATAGTTTCTCTTTATCTACCCTATCAAACCCTTTAATCATCTTAAACACCTCAATTAGATCACCCCTTAATCTTCTATACTCAAGGGAATATAAGCCTAGTCTATGCAACCTGGACCTGATGGCTTACATCCTAGGGTCTTGAGGGAAATGGCAGTAGGGATTGTGGATGCTTTGGTAATAATTTTCCAAAATTCTCTGGACTTGGCAAAGGTCCCGGCAGATTGGAAAACTGCTAATGTAACACCCTTATTTAAAAAGGGTAGTGGCAGAAGGCTGGAAATTATAGACCAGTTAGCCTAACATCTGTGGTGGGTAAAATTTTGGAGTCTATTATTAAGGAGACAGTAGCGGAACATTTGGATAAACATAATTTAATAGGACAAAGTCAGCATGGCTTTATGAAGGGGAAGTCATGTCTGACAAATTTGCTTGAGTTCTTTGAGGACATAACATACAGGGTGGATAAAGGGGAACCAGTGGACGTAGTGTATTTAGACTTCCAGAAGGCATTCGACAAGGTGCCACATGAAAAATTATTGCTCAAGATAAAGAATCACTGGATTGGGGGTAATATTCTGGCATGGGTGGAGGATTGGTTATCTAACAGGAAGCAGAAAGTTGGGATAAATGGTTCATTCTCGGACTGGCAACCTGTAGCCAGTGGTGTTCCGCAGGGGTCGGTGCTGGGTCCCCAACTCTTTACAATCTATGTTAACGATTTGGAGGAGGGGACCGAGTGTAACATATCAAAGTTTGCAGATGATACAAAGATGGGAGGGAAAGTAGTGAGTGGGCGGAAATTTGGCAGATGCAATACAATATTGGAAAATGTGAGGTTATGCACTTTGGCAGGAAAAATAGGAGAGCAAGTTGTTATCTTAATGGCGAGAAACTGGAAAGTACTGCAGTACAAAGGGATCTGGGGGTCCCAGTGCAAGAAAATGAAAAAGTTAGTATGCAGGTGCAGCAGGTGATCAAGAAGGCCAACAGAATGTTGGCTTTTATTGCTAGGGGGATAGAATATAAAGACAGGGAGGTATTCATAGAATCATAGAAGTTTACAACATGGAAACAGGCCCTTCGGCCCAACATGTCCATGTCGCCCAGTTTATACCACTAAGCTAGTCCCAATTGCCTGCACTTGGCCCATATCCCTCTATACCCATCTTTCCCATGTAACTGTCCAAATGCTTTTTAAAAGACAAAATTGTACCCGCCTCTACCACTGCCTCTGGCAGCTCGTTCCAGACACTCCACCCTTTGAGTGAAAAAATTGCTGCAGTTATATAAGGTATTGGTGAGACCGCACCTGGAATACTGCATACAGTTTTGGTGTCCATACTTAAGAAAAGACATACTTGCTCTCGAGGCAGTACAAAGAAGGTTCACTCGGTTAATTCCGGGGATGAGGGGGTGGACATATGAGGAGAGGTTGAGTGGATTGGGACTCTACTCATTGGAGTACAGAAGAATGAGAGGCGATCTTATTGAAACATATAAGATTGTGAAGGGGCTTGATCGGGTGGATGCGGTAAGGATGTTCCCAAGGATGGGTGAAACTAGAACGAGGGGGCATAATCTTAGAATAAGGGGCTGCTCTTTCAAAACTGAGATGAGGAGAAACTTCTTCACTCAGAGGGTAGTAGGTCTGTGGAATTTGCTGCCCCAGGAAGCTGTGGAAGCTACATCATTGAATAAATTTAAAACAGAAATCGACAGTTTCCTAGAAGTAAAGGGAATTAGGGGTTACGGGGAGCGGGCAGGAAATTGGACATGAATTTAAATTTGAGGTTAGGATCAGATCAGCCATGACCTTATTGAATGGCGGAGCAGGCTCGAGGGGCCGATTGGCCTACTCCTGCTCCTATTTCTTATGTTCTTATGTTCTCATGTAACCTGTCCTCATAATTTAACCTTTTTAGCCCCGGTATCAATCTGGTGAATCTGAACTGCACCCCACTCCATGGCCAATATCTGCTTCCTGAGGTGCGGTGCCCAGAACTGAATGCAGTGCTCCAGATCCAGTCGATCCAGAGCTCTGTACAGCGGTAACATAACTTCCACCACTTTGTATTCCAGCCCCCCTTGAGATAAAGGCCAACATTCCAATTGCCTTTTAAATTATTTTTTGTACCTGTCCACTAGCTTTTAGCACCTGAAGGATGAGTTCAGTATCATATCCTGGAAGAGGCACTGTTTCAGCCATTAGATTTTCTGTCCGGTTAGGATGAGACTCGGGACAATTCCAGTCCTCAGCCAGTGGGGTGGGAGCAGATGAACTGTTTTCTGACATTCAAGAAGCTGAAAAACAAAGTGACTCATCAGACCGAGTCTATTTGCCCCGTTTGTATCCAGTCCCTTCCATGCATTGCAGCTCTGGTTAAAGCTATAAGAACACTTTTCAGTGATGGAAATGTTAATTGATGTGCTATTTTGGTGCTCATTACACAGCAACCACTTAAAGAAAAGTTTGAAAAATTCATTCAGGGAGGCAAAGAGGGAAGCAGACATGAGCAAAGCTGTAGAAACCAAATCCAAAAGTAAGAAATTCTTCCAGTATAATAACAGCCAGAGGGAATCTAAAGAATTTATGTCCTTTAAAGGATGCAAGGAGGGTTGAAATTGAGGATGAGCAAAAAATAGTTAATGTACAAGATGATTACTTTCGAGAAGTATTCGTTATGGTAGACTCTAGTTGCATTTCACCAACCATAGGAGGTTTTACAACTGTACTTAATGACTTCAACATTTCTCGCATGGGCAGCCTAGACAGGCATAAAGGGCTCAAGACTAATAAATCCCCACAGCTGGATGCTGTATACCGGAGGGTAGTAAGTGACAAAATCTGTGAAGTGCTAATAGTCATCATGAGGAAGCTATACTGGATTGGAGACAAGCCAAAATGGTACTTAAAGGCGATAAAATAAACCCAGGTAACTACAGACCCATTAATCTTACATCAGTGACTGGCACAACTACGTCATTAGGAACAACGTTGAAGAATGCGTGTATGAAAATGACCTGGTAGCCAGAATGGTCAGATGTTGCCTGACATCCCAAGTGGTCAATGGTAAACCCTATAATATAATACATCTAGACTTTGATAACCTTCACTGAATTTTCACATGAAAGGCTGTTACTTAAGCTTACGGCAGTGATTCCCCTAGGTAAAATGTAAAGGTGAATAAGGAATTGTCTGAAAGGGAAGAGGCAACAGGTTAGATGAGCAATGTCTGACTGGGGAGATGTACTGAATGGACGCTCAGGGATTGCCGCTGGGACCCCTACTATTTCTGATCTACATAAATGATCTGAATTCAGACATACAAATTAAGTTGGTCAGATTATACAGATATTAGACTGGGGGCGCAGAGGAGCGGGCAAACGACAACAACTTGCATTTATATAGCGCCAAAGCACTTCACAGAGGTGTAATAAAAAAAAGATGGATGCAGAGCCAAAGAAGGATGGCTGACCGAAAGCTTGGTCAAAGAAGTTGGGTTCTAAGGAAGGTTTTAAAGGAGGAGAGGATATTGGAGGGGTTTGGAGAGAATTCCAGACTATGAGGGCCCATACAACTGAAGACACGATGGCCAATGTTAAGGCAAAGGGAGGGTGGATGCACAAGAGGACAGGGTCAGAGTAATGGAGAATTTGGGTGGGGATTGTAGAGCTGCAGGAGTTTGTTGAGATAAGGAAGAGTGAGGCCATGAAGGGATTTAGACACAAGGATGAGAATTAAATTTGTGGCATTGAGGGACCGGGAGCCAGTGCAGGTTAGCAAGGACACTGGTGATGGGTGAGCGGGACTTGGTGCAGGTTAGGATACGGGCAGCAGAGTTTTGGATGAGCTGGAGTTTTTGGAGGCTGGAGGTTGGGTGGCTGGCCAGGAGAGCACTGGAATAGTGGAGTCTGGAGGTAACAAAAGCACGGGTGAGGGTTTCAGCAGCAGATGAGCTGAGGCAGGGGTGGAGGTGGTGATGTTACGAAGGTAGAAGTAGGCGGTCTCTGTGATGGAGAGTATATGCGGTACCAAGCTCAGCTGTGGGTTGAATAACATGCCATGGTTGTGAACAGTCTAATTCAGCCGAAACAGTGGCCAGGGCAGGGGATGGAATCGGTGGGAAGGGTACAGAGTTTAACCAGGGGAAATTGCAGCTCATCCAGGACTGGATGTTGGACAGTAGTCTCACAACACAGATAGTGGAGGGGTCGAGAGATGCGGTGGAGAAGTAGAGCCATATAAATACAAGTTGCTGCCGCTATATAAATGTTGTTATTGATTTGGTAATGTAGCTCGGTAATTCCTGCTCTGCAATGACTGGGACAGAGTCAGACATGTACAAGCTCACCCCATCTGCGGATGATATCGCCGAGGGGCAACTTGTAGGTGAGGACAGGGAAGGGTCAAGGTTAGATTCTTGGGGTACACCGGAGGTAACGGTACAGGGGCAGGAAGAGAAGCCATTGCAGGAGATACTCTGGATACGATCAGATAGGTAAGAGTGGAACCAAGCGAAGGCAGTCCTGCTGAGTTGGACATTGGAGGCAAGTTGTCGGAGGACGATGGTGCAGCCGGCTGTGTCGAAGGCTGCACAGAGGTCGAGGAAGGATAATCACAGTCTAATGAAATAGCTAAAGGATTACAGAAGGAGCTAGACAAAATTTGCAAATGGAAGAACTATGGCAGGAGAAATTCATTTCTGTTATGAGCAAAACCCTCCACATTGGAAGAAAAATGGATTCACACTTAATCAATGGTGTTGAGCTAGCTAGGAAGGAGGTTGAATGGGATCTGAGAGTGATAGTGAGCTCTACACTGATTATAATAAGAACGTAAGAAATAGGAGCAGGAGTAGGCCATACGGCCCCTCGAGCCTGTTCCATCATTCAATCAGATCATGGCTGATCTTCAACCCCAACTCCACACTCCCGCCCGATCCCCATATCCCTTGATTCCCTTAGAGTCCAAAAATCTATTTATCTCAGCCTTGAATATACTCAATGACTCAGCATCCACAGCCCTCTGGGGTAGAGAATTCCAAAGATTCACAACCCTCTGAGTGAAGAAATTCCTCCTCATCTCAGTCTTAAATGGCCGACCCCTTATCCTGAGACTATGCCCCTAGTTCTAGACTCGCCAGCCAGGGGAAACAACCTCTCAGCATCTACCTTGTCAAGCCCCCTCAGAATCTTGTATGTTTTAATGAGATCCCTGAAGGTAGCAGGACAGGTAGTCAAGGTTGTTAAGAAGGCATATGGAATACTTTCCTTTGTTAGCCGAGGCATAGAATATAAGAGCAGGGTGGTTATGCTGGAACTGTATAAAACACTGGTTAGGTCACAGCTTGAGTACTGAGTACAGTTCTGGTCACCACATTACAGCAAGGATGTAATTGCACTAGAGAGGGTGCAGAAGAGGTTTTCAAGGATGTTGCCAGGATTGGAGAATTTTAGCTATGAGGAAAGATTGGATAGGCTGGGGTTGTTCTCTTTGGAACAAAGGAGGCTGAGGGGTGATTTAATTGAGGTGTACAAAATTATGAGGGGCCGAGATAGAGTGGATAGGAAAGGCATGGATGTTAGGGAACTTGGGGAAATAAATAGTGATGTCTTGAGGAGTGTACATATTACAGAGAGGGAGGTGCTGGAAGTCTTAACGTGCATCAAGGTAGATAAATCTCCGGGACCTGATGAAATGTATCCCAGGACGTTATGGGAGGTTAGGGAGGAAATTGCGGGTCCCCTAGCAGAGATATTTGAATCATCCACCGCTACAGGTGAGGTGCCTGAAGATTGGAGGGTAGCAAATGTTGTGCCTTTGTTTAAGAAGGGCGGCAGGGAAAAGCCTGGGAACTACAGACCGGTGAGCCTGACATCTGTAGTGGGTAAGTTGTTAGAGGGTATTCTGAGGGACAGGATCTACAGGCATTTGGAGAGGCAGGGACTAATTAGGAATAGTCAGCATGGTTTTGTGAGAGGAAAATCATGTCTCACGAATTTGATTGAGTTTTTTGAAGGGGTAACCAAGAAGATAGATGAGGGCTGTGCAGTAGACGTGGTCTACATGGACTTCAGCAAAGCCTTTGACAAGGTGCCGCATGGTAGGTTGTTACATAAGGTTAAATCTCATGGGATCCAAGGTGAGGTAGCCAATTGGATACAAAATTGGCTTGACGACAGAAGACAGAGGGTGGTTGTAGAGGGTTGTTTTTCAAACTGGATGCCTGTGTCCAGCGGTGTGCCTCAGGGATCGGTGCTGGGTCCGCTGTTATTTGTTATTTATATTAATGATTTGGATGAGAATTTAGGAGGCATGGTTAGTAAGTTTGCAGATGACACCAAGATTGGTGGCATTGTGGACAGTGAAGAAGATTATCTAGGATTGCAACGGGATCTTGATAAATTGGGCCAGTGGGCCGATGAATGGCAGATGGAGTTTAATTTAGATAAATGTGAGGTGATGCATTTTGGTAGGTCGAATCGGGCCAGGACCTACTCCGTTAATGGTAGGGCGTTGGGGAGAGTTATAGAACAAAGAGATCTAGGAGTACAGGTTCATAGCTCCTTGAAAGTGGAGTCACAGGTGGATAGGGTGGTGAAGAAGGCATTCGGCATGCTTGGTTTCATTGGTCAGAACATTGAATGCAGGAGTTGGGATGTCTTGTTGAAGTTGTACAGGGCATTGGTGAGGCCACACTTGGAGTACTGTGTACAGTTCTGGTCACCCTATTATAGAAAGGATATTATTAAACTAGAAAGAGTGCAGAAAAGATTTACTAGGATGCTACCGGGACTTGATGGTTTGACTTATAGGGAGAGGTTAGACAGACTGGGACTTTTTTCCCTGGAGAGTAGGAGGTTAAGGGGTGATCTTATAGAAGTCTATAAAATAATGAGGGGCACAGATAAGGTAGATAGTCAAAATCTTTTCCCAAAGGTAGGGGAGTCTATAACGAGGGGGCATAGATTTAAGGTGAGAGGGGAGAGATACAAAAGGGTCCAGAGGGGCAATTTTTTCACTCAAAGGGTGGTGAGTGTCTGGAACGAGCTACCAGAGGCAGTAGTAGAGGCGGGTACAATTTTGTCTTTTAAAAAGCATTTGGACAGTTACATGGGTAAGATGGGTATAGAGGGATATGGACCAAGTGCAGGAAATTGGGACTAGCTTAGTGGTATAAACTGGGCGACATGAACATGTTGGGCAGAAGGGCCTGTTTCCATGTTGTAACTTCTATGATTCTATGATTCTATGATCTATTTCCCTTAGCAGAGAGGTCAATAACCAGGGGGCATAGATTTAAAGTAATTGGTAGAAGGATTAGAGGGGAGCTGAGGAAAAACTTTTTGACCCAGAGGGTGGTGGGGGTCTGGAACTCACTGCCTGAAAGGGTGGTGGAGGCAGAAACCCTCAACTCATTTAAAAAGTACCTGGATGTGCACTTGAAGTGCCGTAACCTACAAGGCTACAGACCAAGTGCTGGAAAGTGGAATTAGGCTGGGAGGCTCACTTTCTGCCGGTGCGGAGACGATGGGCCGAATGGCCTCCTACTGTGCCGTAAATTTTCTATAATTCAATGAACAACTCTCATCCTTCTAAACTCCAGAGAGTATAGACCCATTCTACTTAATCTCTCCTCATAGGACAACCCTCTCATCCCAGGTTTCAGGACTGAAACTTACCGGAACATAGGAATGTACAGGGCCATCTAGCTCGTCCTAGTGTCTAGGAAATATTGTATCCCAACATGCCTGACGTATCTCTCTGTCAAATATATTCTCCAGCTACTTTTCCAACTCTCTCTTGAATTTACCAAGACAATAACGATGACAGCAGCAACAACTTTCACCTATATAGCGCCTTTAATGTAGTAAAACATTGGGACTGAAAGCCGATAAGTCCACAGAGCCTGATAATCTGCATCCCAGAGTACTAAAAGAAGTAGCCATGGAAATGGTGGATGCATTAGTTGTCATCTTCCAAAATCCATAGATTACGGAACAGTTCCTGCAGATTAACATAAGAAACATAAGAAATAGGAGCAGGAGTAGGCCATTCGGCCCCTCGAGCCTGCTCCGCCATTCAATAAGATCATGGCTGATCTTCGACCTCAACTCCACTTATCCGCCCGATCCCCATATCCCTTGATTCCCTTAGAGTCCAAAAATCTATCGATCTCAGTCTTGAATATATTCAACGACTGAACATCCACAGCCCTCTGGGGTAGAGAATTCCAAAGATTCACATCCCCCTGAGTGAAGAAATTTCTCCTCGTCTCGGTCCTAAATGGCCGACCCTTATCCTGAGACTGTGTCCCCTAGTTCTAAAAAAGGTGAGAATGATCACAGCGAATGACTGCGGGAGTGTCAGCCCTGGAGACAGTGAGTGAGTCAGACTGCGGGAACGTCCAACCCTGGAGACAGTGAGTGAGTCAGACTGCGGGAGAGAGAAAACAGGGAACTACAGACCGGTTAGCCTAACATCAGTAGTAGGGAAAATGCTAGAGTCTATTATAAAGGATGTGATAACAGGAAACTTAGAAAATATCAACGGGATTAGACAAACTCAACATGGATTTGTGAAAGGGAATTAATGTTTGACAAACCTACTGGAGTTTTTTGAGGATGTAACTGGTAGAATAGATAAGGGAGAACCAGTGGATGTGGTTTATTTGGATTTTCAGAAGGCCTTTGATAAAGTCCCACTTAAGAGGTTAGTGTGCAAAATTAAAGCACATGGGATTCGTGGTAATATATTGACATGGATTGAAAATTGGTTAACAGACAGGAAACAGAGAGTAGGAATAAATGGGTCTTTTTCGGGGTGGCAGGCAGTGACTAGTGGGGTACCGCAGGGATCAGTGCTTGGGCCCCAGCTATTCACAATACATATCAATGATTTGGATGAAGGAACCAAATGTAATATTTCCAAGTTTGCTGATGACACAAAACTAGGTGGGATCGTGAGTTGTGAGGAGGATGCAAAGAGGCTGCAAGGTGATTTAGACAAGTTGAGTGAGTGGGCAAATACATAGCAGATGCAGTATAACGTGGATAAATGTGAAGTTCTCCACTATGGAAGGAAACACAGAAAGACAGAGTATTATTTAAATGGTGATAGATTGGGAAATGTTGATGTACAAAGGGACCTGGGTGTTCTTGTACACCAGTCACTGAAAGCAAACATGCAGGTGCAGCAAGCAGTTAGGAAGGCAAATGGTATGTTGGCCTTCATTGCAAGAGGATTTGAGTACAGGAGCAAGGATGTCTTTCTGCAGTTATACAGGGCCTTGGTGAGACCACACCTGGAGTATTGCATGCAGTTTTGATGTTCTTACCTAAGAAAGGATATACTTGCTATACAGGGAGTGCAGCGAAGGTTCACCAGACTGATTCCCGGGATGGCAGGACTGTCGTATGAGGAGAGATTAGGTCAACTCGGCCTGTATTCACTCGAGTTTAGAAGAATGAGAGGGTATCTCATTGAAACATATAAAATTCTGACAGGGCTCGACAGACTGGATGCAGGGAGGATGTTTCCCCTGGCTGGAGGGGTCTAGAACGAGGGGTCACAGTCTCAGGATATGGGGTAGGACATTTAGGACTGAGATGAGGAGAAATTTCTTCACTCAAAGGCCAATGGACACCAAGCCAAAGAAGGAGATATTAGGGGTGACCAAAAGTTCAGTTAAAGAGATTGGTTTAAAGGCAGTCTATTCCATGCATAGAATTATAGAATCATAGAATCTTAGACCATAAGACCATAAGAGATAGGAGCAGAAGTAGGCCATTAGGCCCCTTGAACCTGTTGTAATGTAGGAAATGCGGCAGCAAATTTGCGCACAGCAAGCTCCCACAAACAGAAATGTGATAATCATCAGATAATCTGTTATATGATGTTGGTTGAGGGATGAATATTGGCCAGGACACCGGGGAGAACTACCCTGAGGTTTATAAAATCATCCTTGAGCCCTCTCTTCTTCAGTGTAAACACCCCCATCTTCTGCAGCCTCTCCTTAAAATTCTGCTGTCTAATCCTAGCTATCAATTTAATTGCCTTTTTATCCACCCTTTCCAATACCTGCAATCTTTCTAATAATGCAATAATTAGAATTGTGCACAGTACTCCAGGTGTGGTGGGACTAGTACTCTTAACAAACTCCAAATCACTGAGTTTTGTGCTCTGTTCCTCTAGCTGTAGAACTCAAGCTGCTACTTGCTGCGTTTATTACAAAGATACGAACAGTGGCGGACAGGAAAAGACCCTCTGGTCCATGCAACCCGCCCCACACAACTGCGATGCACAATATATACACTTCCCCCACCCCATCCACCCATTACTGCCAAACACTGTGCTGACGACTTCAAAGATCTATTCACCAGTACCCTCCAAATCCCTCTTCTGTGTCATATCCTGTAGCTCTTAAGGAAGAGGGTCTGTCTAATGGTGGAAATGTAGTTTCTGTACGTTCTTCTTTCACTGTGTGTACCAATGCCTGCTGCTTTCAGCCTCTCTGTCAATCCATCAGAAACAGAAGGTAGCACAAACACGGGGAGTGCTTTCCACCACCTCTTGGGTGATAAGTACCAGTTAGTTTGACTTGTGATTTGTACTGCGCAAGGGTTGAAAGTATTTTCTGTGGGGATTGGTGGCCGTTTTGAGTCATTCAGACTTTTGTGTGGTAAACAGACTCTCTCCCTGTCAGTGCCTGCTAGCTCTTGAAGTAAAGTCTGTTTAGCACATGGGTGGAGCAGTCATTGTGCAGCTCTCTGTCGACTTTTGATTAACAAAAACGATCTGAAAGGGAAAACAAACAGAGAAATTGAAGAGTGAAAGTAGTGAAGGGGTGAACGAGGACTGGAGGGTAACGGTACAACAGTGCCTTTTAGACCAAACAGTTAACCTTTAATTTGGAGTCAGATGACCTTTTCTTTTACATTTCAAACTTTCGGGAATTAAATTCTTGCCTGTTGGCCTTTCCTGCCCAATCTTCAGCCCATACAAGCTTTTTGCTGTTTTTGATTCTCGCTTTCAGCTGAACACGCCTTTAAATGATCAATCCTGCGGGCTTCAATGCTTCTACAGAGACTGATGTACAGGATACAGTAGTGCAGTGGTTATGTTACTGGACTAATAACCCGGAAGCCTGGACTAATAATCCAGACTAATAACGTTAGTTCAAATCCCACTGTGGCAGTTTTAGAATTTGAATTCAGTGTAAAAAATCTGGAAGTAATAAACTGGTATCATGAAGTTGTCGGATTGTTCGTAAAAACCCAACTAGTTCACTGCTGTCCTTTAGGGAAGGAAACCTGCTGTCCTTACCGGGTCTGCCCTATATGTGAATCCAGTCCCACATCCAACGTGGTTGACTCTTAACTGGCTAATTATCACCTCTCCCATCTCCACAACCTTCCCTATCCGAGAGATTCTATTTTGAAAATATTTCTCTTAATACTCATTTACTTAGTATTTTTTTAGAACATAAGAATGTAAGAAATAGGAGCAGTAGTAGGCCATCCGGCCCCTCGACCTGCTCCGCCATTCAACAAGATCATGGCTGATCTTCTACCTCAAGGCCATTTTCCTGCACCATCCCCATATCCCTTGATGCCTTTAATATCTAGAAATCTATTGATCTCTGTTTTGAATGTACTCAATGACTGAGCCTCCACAGCCCTCTGGCGTAGAGAATTCCAAAGATTCATCACCCTCTGAGTGAAAAAAATTCTCCTCATCTCAGTCCTAAATGGCCTATCCCTTATTCTGAGACTGTGACCCCTCGTTCTAGACTCCCCAGCCAGGGGAAACATCCTCCCTGCATCTACCCTGTCGAGCCCTGTAAGAATTTTGTATGTTTCAGTGAGATCACCTCTCATTCTTCTAAACCCCAGAGAATACAGGCCTAGTCTACTCAATCTCACCTCATACGACAATCCTGCCATCCTAGGAATCAGTCTGGTGAACCTTCGTTGCACTCCCTCTATGGCAAGTATACCCTTTCTTAGATGAGGAGACCAAAATTGTACAAAATACTCCAGGTGCGGTCTCACCAAGGCCCTACATAATTGCAGTAAGACATCTTTATTCCTGTACTCAAATCCTCTTGTAATAAAGGCCAACATACCATTTGCCTTCCTAATTGCTTGCTGCACCTGCATGTTAGCTTTCAGTAACTCTTGTACAAGGACACCCAGGTCCCTTTGAACATCAACATTTCCCAATCTCACACCATTTAAAAATACTCTACATTTCTGTTCTTCCTACTAAAGTGGATAACTTCACATTTTTCCACATTATATTCCATCTGCCACTTAGCCTGTCTATATCCCCTTGAAGCCTCTTTGCACCCTCCTCACAACTCTCATTCCCACCTACTTTAGTGTCATCAGCAAACTTGGAAATATTACATTTGGTCCCCTCATCCAAATCATTGATATAGATTGTGAATAGCTGGGGCCCAAGCACCAATCCCTGCGGTACCCCGCTAGTCACAGTCTGCCAACCTGACAAAGACCTGTTTATTCCTACTGTCTGTTTTCTGTCTGTTAACCAATTCTCAATCCATGCCAGTATATTACCCCCAATTCCAAGTGCTCGAACTTTGTTCACCAACCTCATCTGTGGGACTTTATCGAAAGCCTTCTGAAAATCCAAATACACTGCATCCCACTGATTCCCCCTTATCTATTGTACTAGTTACATCCTCAAAGAACTCCAATAGGTTTGTCAAACATGATTTCCCTTTCATAAATCCATGTTGACTGCCAAATCCTTTTATTATTTTCTAAGTGTCCTGTTATCACATCCTTTATAATAGATTCAACTTTTTCCTACTACTGATGTAGTTCCCTGTTTTCTCTCTCCCTCCTTTCTTAAATAGTAGGGTTACATTTGCTACCCTCCAATCTGCAGGAACTGTTCCAGAATCTATAGAATTTTGGAAGATGACAACCCAATGCATCCACCATCTCTATGCATTGACTATCTCCTTAGTCCTCTTTTCCGATGCGCCCATTCCCCAAACAGCTTCCAAGCCATTGCCTGAACAATTCTTACACTGGGAGCAATAAAAGGATAGCATGAGTTGAATTGCTGTATGACTGTTTTATTTCTCTTTCCCCATTCCTCTTCCTCTCTGGGGATGCACCCAACTTGTAATAAAAACGAAGAAAGACTCTTGTATCATGCCTTTCACAACCTCAGGACATCCCAAAGTGCTTTCCAGCCAGTGAAGTACTTTTGAAGTACCTCACATGTTGTAATTCAGGAAATGCGGCAGCCAATTTGCGCACAGCAAGATCCCACAAAAAAAGAAATGAGATAATGACCAGATAATCTGTTTTAGTGATGTTGGTTGATGGATAAATATTGGCCAGAAGTCCCTTGTTCTTCTTCAAAATAGTGCCATGGGATCTTATACATCTGTCTGAGGGTGCAGACGGGGCCTTGGTTTAACGTCTCATCTGAAAGATGGCACCTCAGACAGTGCAGCACTCCCTCTGCGCTGCACTGAAGTGTAAACCAAGATTTTGTGTTCAAGTCTCTGGCGTGGGACTTGAACCCACAACCATCTCACTCAAATGTGAGAGCGCTACCCACTGAGCCACGGCTGACACCAAGCGATAGTAATTGTGGAAATGTACTTCTAGGGAGTATACGTTCCAAAAATATCAATTTTGACACTTTATTTGGTGTACTTTGCAGTAGAACATATTACAGTCTTTTGTGGTAGCTTTGAATTGGGTCGACTGCGAAATGCACCACGTGCTGCACTGCTTACTGGCCAGACAGGAAACTTGGTAGCAGTGAAGTGAATTGCATCCAGTGATCCAGTGCTGTTGGAGCCTGCAGGATCGACCCCTGAGTGCAGCACCAGCCACTGAATAGCCCATTAGGTAATTCCAAAACGACACTACAGCTTCATGCGTGGGCATCCAAGAGAAGCAATCCCTGCTCCCAATCTGAACAAGTGCCTCTCTGGTGAAATTAAATCCCGTTTTTACTCCTGACTACGCTCCTGCGTGCACCTCACCTTTGCTTTGTGTGGTAACCTGACTGAGATCGGATGCCACTTCATCACCTGACAAAATCCCAACCTCACCACTCCATGGATCAATACCTGCACACACCTGAAGCGCACAGGTATTCGTTCTTATGGTATTTTGCTCTCCTCGCCTCCTTACCTGATGGCATTGACTCATTGCTGTGATATAGCACTCCCGGTCCCTTGCCCACATAGCTATTCATGTTTTTGAGCCTTGATGGTGAGTATTGGTAGATTATTTGACTGTGGAGGCATCACATCTAAGCCTGGTCCTGTCCTCTGACACACAAGTGCATTCTTCAGCAGGGTCGCTGGTTATGTAATGAAAACGAGATTTTTCCTTGCTAGCCCAGAGGTGCTGAGGACAGTTGAAACAGCTTTACCACCCCGGACATCAAATCTGGGAACGTTCCTGGTCTGTATGGATCAGCCATTGACTGGGGCGTAACACAAACAGAGTTTTGATGATGTTGCTAATAGGATTGTGATATTCTACAGTATCAGGGATTGTCATTGCCGTATTGAGTAAGACATCAGTTCATCTGCTGTTAACAGGGACTTTTATGAATCTTGAGTTCCTGGCTTTACTTCACTTGTAAGATTTAGAAGGATCAGTTGGTATGTTTTGCTGTTTGATCTAGGTACGTCAGCACTGGATGAAAAGAACATTTTCACCCTGCACTAATAATCATTTCAGAGCCGCACAGTGCCTGTGACATCCATTCTTAGTTGATGATTCAGAGAGAGACGCACCGGGCAGTAACTACAGGGTAGGAAATGTAGATTAAAAAAAGAAATACGTTCGTGCTGGGAAATTAAACAAAAACAGGAAGTACACAGCAGGTCGTGCAACAACAGGAATGGAAAGATAGATTAATATAATATAAGTTCTCATTAGTTCTGATGAAGGGAATCACTCAAAATGTTAGTCCGTCTTTCTCTTTCAAATGCTGACCGACCTGTTTATTTCCAACCTATTCTGCTGTTAATACTATGCTTGAATGTAGTTAAATATCTCTGCTGTTGCTGCGAAGTGCAAGAGATGCTCTTGGTGTTCAGTTGTACAGTCAAACCCCAGCTCTCTGCGTTTCCTTTATGTGCTTTATCGACTATCTGAAAGCTGGAGAGATGAGTGCTCATTTTCAGCAGCAACCCCTCTCCTCCCCACCGTAGCCCCCGAAGCGAACTGCAGCAGCTGATCTACCATCTGTACCTCAGGTCACATCTTCTCCACGGACACACCTGTAACTCCAACTGCTGAACCGGTCACGCACGATAAGAGCTTATATTTGTATAACGCCTTTAACGTAGAAAGACACCCGAAGGTACTCCACAGAGGCGTGAGGAAAATGGACCACGAGTGAAAGAAGGGGAGATTAGGAAGGGTGCACTGAAGCTTGGTCAAAAAAAAAGTGGGTCTTAAGAAACAGAGGGAGGTGGAGAGGTATACGAGGTTTAGGGAAGGAATTCCAGAGTGTGGGACCTAGGCAGCTGCTAAAGACCCAAGAATTCCAGACAAATGTGTGAGTACGGGCCCCTCAGCTGCAAAGCTGTGAGCTGTTTGATGGGATACGCTCCCCTCCAGTGATTCCCATCGATAGACTCCATCGGTTTCAGAGGAGGCTGTTTAAATGTGCTTCTCGCTGGCACAGTATGAGGCATTTGGCTTGAAATCTGCTGTTGGGTTGTGTGGATATGTATCTGGATATGTGTTGGTCCTTAGAAAGAAAGAAAGACTCGCATATATATAGTGCCTCTCATGACCTCAGGACGTCCCATAGCAGTTTACAGCCAATGAAGTACTTTTTAGCAGTGTAGACACTGTTGTAATGTAGGGAAACGTGGCAGCCAATTTGCACACAACAAGGTCCCACAAACAGCAGTGAGATAAATGACCAGATAATTTGTTTTAGTGATGTTGGTTGAGGGATAAATATTGGCCAGGACACCGGGAAGAACTCCCCAGCTCCTCTTTGAAATAATGCCATGCAATCTTTTACGTCCACCCGAGAGGGCAGACGGGGCCTCTGTTTAACGTCTCACCCAAAAGACTGCACCTCCGACAATGCAGCACTCCCTCAGTACTGCACTGGAGTGTCAGTCTAGATTTTGTGCTCAAGTCTTTGGAGTAGGACTTGAACCCACGACTCAGACGCGAGAGTGCTACCAACTGAGCCAAATCTGACACCCATAGAGTCAGAATGAAATGTACCTATTACTAACTGAGCCTGAGAGATGCTCTGAGCTCCACAGTACTTCATGTGATTCCTCCAATTGACAGTAAAATAGCAGTTCTGAAGGTCAGACTGTTAAACCTGAATCAGATTCGACGCTGAGTGCGATTAATGGAAGTAAAATGTCAAGTTTTGGGAAGACTCTAACGAACAATTAGTTTCAACTCAGTGAATACAGTTTGATTTCAATAAATCCACAGTCGGTTTCTTTCCTTGGAAATGGTCTAAACAAAAGTTCTGGGGTGGAATATATTTATTATTCTGCAGTGCGACCTAACAGCAGGACAAACGTGTACATTGTTGCAGCAGTTTATACCCTGTAGTGGATCAACCAGGCAGCAGGATGCTCCCGTTTTACACTTGTTACTTTTTCTATTGTTTCAGACAATTGATTGGTTAGTTTAGATTTATAAATCTATTCGGATATCCTGTCAGCAGGCCGCTGACATTCAGTATTGCAGGGTCTGGTGCAGGAACATTCGGAATAAAGTCCACACATTCCAGTGGCACTCACGGGGCACGTCTCCATGAGGCTGTGCTCGGTGTTCAACCGGTGAGGAGGCACGGAACTTATTCTCTTCTCTTCCCTCCCTGCCCACAGGCTGGTAAAAGAGCCTGTCTGCAGGGGGAAAGCAAGGGTGTAAAGGAGGCTGTTGCTGCTTTATCTGTGCAGCGACACCAATTAGCAGGACTTAAGGTAATCCGCGCACACCAATCTGTCAAAATTTAGATCCGATTAACAAGCCACTGGATCAGCCAACAGTCTGCACGATCTGTGCTGTGGTAAAGGAGGCAAACTTCTTATTGAATTGTTAATTATTAAACAAGGCATTTGATATATAAATATATGTATAAATGCCATTCTTTGAATACTAGATCTTGTATGTATCAATTAGCCTCAATGCAATGTGAACGTTTACCTCTGATAAATATACAGTCAGGCTTATTTTCCCTATGCCCACACAGAAATTTGCCAAGCCTGTGCACATGCCTCCCCACCCCATACCAGAATTTGGTCATTCACCGTGTGGGTAATCACAACCCAAACCTGCATATTATTGCTCCATGGCACATCGCCATGGGATGGCAACATAAGAACATAAGAAATAGCAACAGGAGTAGGCCATTCGGCCCCTCGAGCCTGCTTCGCCATTCAATAAGATCATGGCTGATCATCAACCTCAACTCTACTTTCCTGCCCGATCCCCATATCCCTTGATTCCCTTAGAGACCAAAAAACTATCTATCTCAGCCTTGAATATACTCAATGACTGAGCATTCACAGCCCTCTGGAGTAGAGAATTCCAAAGATCCACAACCTCTGAGTAAAGAAATGTTTCCTCATCTCAATCCTAAATGGCCGACCCCTTATCCTGAGACTCTGCCCCCTAGTTCTAGACTCTCCAGCCAGGGGAAACAGCCTCTCAGCATCTACCCTGTCAAGCCCTCTCAGAATCTTATATGCTTCAATGAGATCACCTCTTATTCTTCTAAACTCCAGAGAGTATAGGCTCATTCTACTCAACTTCGCCTTAAAGGACAACCCTCTCATCCCAGGAATGAATCTAGTGAACCTTCGTTGCACTGCCTCTAAGGCAAGTAGATCCTTCCTTAAGTAAGGAGACCAAAACTGTACGCAGTACTCCAGGTGAGCTCTCATCAAAGCCCTGTACAATTGTAGTAAGACTTCCTTACTCTCGTACTTCAACCCCCTTGCAATGAAGGCCAACATACCATTTGCTTGCTGTACCTACATGTTAACTTTCTGTGTTTCATGTACAAGGACACCCAAATCCCTCTGAACACCAACATTTCTCACCATTTAGAGAATATTCTGTTTTTTCTTTTCTTTCTACCAACGTGAATAACCTCACATTTCCCCACATTATGCTCCATCTGCCACCTTCTTGCCCACTCATTTAACCTGTCTATATCCCTTTGCAGACCCTTTGTGTTCTCCTCATAGCTTACTTTCCCACCTAGCTTTGTATCATCAGCAAACTTGGATATATTACACTTGGTCCCTTCATCTAAATCATTAATATAGATTGTAAATAGCTGAGGCCCAATCACTGATCCTTGCGGCACTCCACTAATTACAGCCTGCCAACCTGAAAATGAAATGTTTATTCCCACTCTTTTTTTCTATCCATGCTAATATATTACCCCCAGCCCCATGAGCCCTTATCTTGTGTAACAACCTTTCAAGTGGCACCTTATTGAATGCCTTTTGAAAATCCAAATATACTACATCACTGGTTCCCCTTTATCTACCCTGCTAGTTACCCTGCCTCAAAAAATTCTAATAGGTTTGTCATACATGATTTCCGTTTGTAAAACTGTGTTGACTCTGCCTAATCATATTATGATTTTCTTAGTGCCCTGTTACTACGTCCTTAATAATGGATTCCAGCATTTTCCTGACGACTGATGTCAGGCTAACTGGCCTGTAGTTCCCTGTTTTCTCTCTCCCTCCTTTCTTGAATAGTGGGGTCACATTTGCTTCCTTCCAATCCACTGGGACCGTTCTAGAATCCAGGGAATTCTGGGAGATTGAGGGAATAGGGTAAGGGAATCTATTCACATTGTAAGATTGGGGGAATAGGGTAAGGGAATAAATTCACATTGTAATATTGGGGGTGTAGGGTAAGGGAATAAATTCACATTGTAATATTGGGGGTGTAGGGTAAGGGAACCAATGCATTCACTATCTCTGCAGCCACCTCTTTGAGAACTCTAGGATGTAGGCCATCAGGTCCAGGGGATTTATCGGCTTTTAGTCCTTTTAATTTCTCCAGTACTTTTTTTTTACTAATATTAATTACTTTAAGTTCCTCACTGTCATTAGACCCTTGGTTCCCCACTATTTCTGGTATGTTTTTTGTGCCTTCTACTGTGAAGACAGACACAAAATATCTGTTTATTTCCTTATTCCCCATTATAATTTCTCCTGTCTCAGCCTTTAAGGGACCCACATTTACTTTTGCTACTCTCTTCCTTTTTATATACTTGTGGAAGCTCTTACAATCTGTTTTTATATTTCTTGCTAGTTTACTCTCATGTTCTATTTTCTCCCTCTATCAATTTTTTGGTCATCCTTTGCTGGTTTCTAAAACTCTCCCAATCCTCAGGCTTACTGCTCTCCTTGGCAACATTATAGGCCTCTTCTTTTAACTTAATACTACCCTTAACTTCTTTAGTTAGCCACGGATGGCAATATGAATTAAGAGCAGGCGTAGGCCATTTGGCCCCTCGAGGCTGCTCTGCCATTTGATAAGATCACGGCTGATCTGATTGTGACCTCAACCTTACTTTCCCATCTACCTGCTATAACCTTTGTCTCCCTTGTTAATCAGGAATTTATCTAACTCAGCCTTAAAAATATTCAATGACCCTGCCTCCACCGCTCTCTGGGTAAGGGAGTTCCACAGACTCATGACCCTCTGAGAGAAAAAATTTCTCCTCATCTCCGTCTTAAATGGGAGACCCCTTATTTTTAAACTGTTTCCCCTGGTTCTAGTCTCTCCCACAAGGGGAAACATCCTCTCAGCATCTACCCCTTCTAGTCCCCTAACGATCTTATATGTTTCAATAAGATCACCTCTCATTCTTCTAAACTCCAATGTATACAGGCCCAACTTGTCCAAACTTTCCTCATAAGATAACCCCCTCATCCCAGGAATCAGTCGAGTGAACCTTCTCTGAACCGCCTCTAAAGCAATTATGTCCTTTCTTAAATAAGGAGACCAAAACTGCACACAGTATTCTAGATGTGGTCTCACCAATGCCCTGTACAACTGTAGCAAAACATCTCTACTTTTATATTCCATTCCCCTTGCAATAAATGACAACATTCCATTTGCCTTCCTAATCACTTGCTGTACCTGCATACTAACTTTTTGTGATTCATGTACTAGGACACCCAGATCCCTCTGTACCTCAGAGTTCTGCAATCTCTCTCCATTTAAATAATATACTGCTTTTCTGTTCCTCCAGCCAAAGTTCACATTTTCCCACATTATACTCCATGTGCCAAATTTTTGCCCACTCACTTAACCTTTGCAGACTCCTCATAGAATGATCTTAATTTGCTTGCTTAATGTGTAATCTGTGCATCCTTAGAGCAGGAGTGCTCAACAGGCTGCAAAAAGATATAATCAGGTCACTGCTTGGGGTGAACCTCCGAGACCACGGGGTTGGTCAGTGTGAACCAGAACTATTTGGGTCTGTGTGAGACTGTGCTGCTGTCTTGCTGAATGTTTAGGACTTCAGCAAATCGAAGGACAGTGTGGCTTCTGAACTGTAAAAGGGTCTGACAGAACTGGAATGTTAACAGTTAGATTCTGTGACAGCCTTTATTTTAAGCTAATCAACCGTTAAGTTTTCATTAACTGCCTATCCAGATATCCTGGGTTATCTTGTATCGAGTTCAATTCTCCCATTTGTAAATCTAACCATTTCTTATATATAAATAAATTGCCGTGTCCCCTTCAAGAAATCTCATTGGCTAATTCACTAATCGTAACCTTGTCGCTTGTTAAAGTGTCAGTTTCGAGCAATCTCATTGACCAATAGTACGTTGTGGCCGTTCGCTCAATGTCACTTTGGAACAGTGGCATTTTCTGAGTGCTGTAATTGGTGTGTGGGAACCCCATGACTGAAAAGTTTAATGTCATTGGCTCATGATAACACGCCTGCTGCTCATTGGCCCCTGGTTACCACGTGACCATTTCTATGGTAACTGGTGCTCATTTGGTTCTGCGCACTGTAACTGGTCAGTGGGCACAATGTCACGGGAACAATCGCATGTCATTAGACCGTAGATACGGTGGCTTTCTGATTTCTCGTAACCACGTGATATCACAATGACCGAGATATCAACCAACAGTTAGTTTCTGCTGATTTTGCTCTGGCTGCGAAGAAAATCCCTTCAAAAATGCGTTACCACGGTAATGGACAGAATATAAATTAGAAGGGTGGAGAAAGACCAGGTGAACAATGGAATAACAGGAGATATATCTAGACACCGCATACAGCACGGTGAATGTACCCTATGGATTTTATCCATGAGCAATGCCACAGAAGACCAACCAGTTTATATAAAAACGTCACTTACACAGTTACATTTTTATAGCACCTTTCAAGTCAACATCTCAGAACACTTGACACGATGAGCTCTATTTGAAATGAGTGACTTTGTTATACAAGCAAACTTGCAATTTGCCCACAAACATCTCTCAGCAACTAAAATCACCCGTCACAGTTCCACTCACCCCCGTCCCCACATCGTTCAGATTGAATTGTAACAGAAGTACAGGATCGGATTTGCCTTTTCCCACTTTTCTTTCTTTGACTTTGTGAATTTGGATCAGTTGGCAGCATCCTGACTCGAGGGGTAGATTTTGATTTGTGTGATAGTATAGAACGGGTGATAGCGAATCGGCAGCCCGTTTTACATCTCTCCAGATTTTTATTTCCACTGAAATCACTGAGATGTAAAACAGTGCTGCAGATTCGCTATCACCCGTTTTGCACTATCGCACAAAGTCAAAATCTACCCCAAGTGGTATAAAGGTTGTGGATTCGAGCCCCACTTCAGCACTTGACTGACACTCCGCAGCAGTACTCTGGCAGGTGCTGCATTGTCACAGGTGGCTGCCCTTCGGACTAGACATTAATTTGAGGCTCCATCTGCCACTATCAGTGGTTCGTGTGGGTGTCTCAGTTGGGCATAAGTTTAAGGTTATCATCAAAAGCACAAAGGGAGCAGTTAGGAGATTTATTTTTATGCCGTGTGCTTTTAGGACTTGGAATGTCCCACCAGAAATAGTGGTGGAAACAGAATCCAGAATAGCTGTTGAAAGGAAAAGGAAAAATATTCGAAAATCAGAAATTTAAAAAGGGGTATGAGGAAAGGGCAGGTGATTGGGATTAAGTGGATAGCTGGAGAGAGAGCCAGCTCAAGCACAGTGGGCTTAAATAGCCGCCTTCTGTACTGAAAAATTCAATGATTCTACCTCACTATTCGAAGAGATGAGGATCCTCCCAGTGTTGCAGCAAGCATTATTCCCCCAGCCAAGGCAACTAAAAAATTAACGCTTCATCTCCTTGCAGTTAGCGGGATTCCTGCTGTGACTTTGCATCACAGTAAGAAACTGTGTGAACAGGACATTGGGACATTTCTGAGAGATGTGATAAGGTGCTATATAAAAACAAGTTCTTTTTATAAAAATAAAAAAAATTAGGATGAATTTTCTGCTTCATGCACCTGACGAATGTCAGGGCTAGAAAGTGGATTATTCATTTTCCAATGTTGTCCTTGTCGAGCATTCCCATGTCAGATTCAGCACAGCTAGCTGATGATAACCCCTTGTTTTGTTCAAATCCCTCCATGGCCTCGCCCTCGCCATCTCTGTAACCTCCTCCAGCCCTACAACCCTCCGAGATCTCTGCGTTCCTTCATATTCTGGCCTCTTGTGTATCCCCAGTGTTTGTTGCTCCACCATTGGTGGCTGTGCCTTCAGCTGCCTAGGCCCTAAGATCTGGAATTCCCTCCCTAAACCTCTCTGTCTCTCTCTCTCTCCTCCTCTAAGACGCTCCTTAGAACCTACCTCTGTCACCTGTCCTAATATCTCCTTGTGTGGCTCGGTGTCAAATTTTGTCTGATTACGCTCCTGTGCAGCACCTTGGGACATTTTACAACGTGAAAGGTGCTATATAAATGCAAGTTGTTTAATAATTAATTTCTGAAAGTTGGAGCAATGCCTTCCCATCAGTCGTCTTTTTAAAAAATCCCATAGCAATAAATTCCACGTGTGAGGCAGTGTTACACGTGGAACATGTTGGTCAGATTTTATGACTCGATCAGTTACTTTTAAACACACTCCATGGACTGAGAAACAAATGGAAATGCAGCCCGTTTATTAAACTGTTAGGAGCCGCTCCATTTCATATTCTATACATTTGTATGATTAGAGTCTCGTGTATTGTGGTTCCTTGGGTTTGACACTGGAGAATTGGCACTGCAGCTGGTTATAAGGTTTCTATGTAACCTTTCTATGATTCTAAGGTTAAGGAGAAGATTTTGTCCAGATTGCATCCTCTCCAATACTGCTGGTGTGAGGCCGGGTCACATTCTCATGTGGATTAGGAAGGAAGAAATCACATTAAGAGACAAGCACCCTTTAAGATGTTTTGTGACATCATTACGCTGGACGTTTTGAACAACTCCTGCAAAGTAAGAAAGAAATAAATAAACCTCTACGTACTCTCTGACCCGTCTCTGGCCTATTGTGTTTCCCCTCCCTTCACACCGCTGTTGGCGGTTGACCTTTAGCCACCTGCACCCACACTCCTCAATTCTCTCCCTTCCTCCTCTCTACCTCCCTCTCCTCCTTTAATACCCACCCATTTCTTTGACCAAACTTTTGGTCACCCCTCTTAATCTCTCCACTGACTTAGCATCCATTTTCCATCACGCCTTGTAAAGCATCCTTGGGCACCTTTCCATGTTAAAGTTGCTGTATCAATGCAAGTTGTTGTGGTGTTGGTCTAAACCTGCTGCACCCAATACAACTTAATGCCTCTGGCAAACATAAGAGATTTGTACAACCATCCAAACCCAACAAAACTATCTGAGAGAAGTGCAAGTTTCCTGGTTCATGTGCTTGATATTCCTGTTCAGTTGGTGTTTTCTCCACGTGTACAATAAGCAATCATTATAGTCTAATAAAAGGGAAAGAAGGTTTTCCACTTTACTCAAGAAAGATAGCCCTATTTCTGAGACAAAATTGGTTTCTCTCTTTTCTGTGCTTCTGGGGCAACAGATTTTGGGCAACTAGGAATATAGGAACAGGAGTAGGCCTTTCAGCCCCTCGTGCCTGCTCCGCCATTTGATAAGATCATGGCTGATCTGTGATCTAACTCCATATACCCGCCTTTGGCCCATATCCCTTAATACCTTTGGTTGCCAAAAAGCTATCTATCTCAGATTGAAATTTAGCAATTGAGCTAGAATCAATTGCCGTTTGCGGAAGAGAGTTCCAAACTTCTACCACCCTTTGTGTGTAGAAATGTTTTCTAATCTCACTCCTGAAAGGTCTGGCTCTAATTTTTAGACTGTGCCCCCTACACCTAGAATCCCCAACCAGCGGAAATAGTTTCTCTCTATCCACCCTATCCGTTCCCCTCAATATCTTATAAACTTCGATCAGACCACCCCTTAACCTTCTAAACTCTGGAGAATACAACCCCAATTTGTGTAATCTCTCCTCGTAACTTAACCCTTGAAGTCTGAGTATCATTCTAGCAAACCTACGCTGCACTCCCTCCAAGGCCAATATGTCCTTCCGAAGGTGCGGTGCCCAGAACTGCTCACAGTACTCCAGGTACGGTCTAACCAGGGTTTTGCATAGCTGCAGCATAACTTCTGCCCCCTTGCACTCTAGTCCTCTAGATATAAAGGCCAGCATTCCATTAGCCTTATTGATTATTTTCTGCACCTGTTCATGACACTTCAATGATTTATGTACCTGAACCCCTAAGTCCCTTTGGACATCCACTGTTTTTAACTTTTTACCATTTAGAAAGTACCCTGTTCTATCCTTTTTTGATCCAAAGTGGATGACCTCACATTTGTCTACATTGCATTCCATTTGCCACAGTTTTGCCCATTCACCTAATCTATCAATATCGCTTTGTAACTTTATGTTTTCATCTACACTGCTTACAATGCCACCAATCTTTGTGTCATCAGCAAACTTAGATATGAGACTTTCTATGCCTTCATCTAAGTCGTTAATAAATATTGTGAATAATTGAGGCCCCAAGACAGATCCCTGCGGGACTCCACTAGTCACATCCTGCCAATGTGAGTACCTACCCATTATCCCTACTCTCTGTCGCCTTTCGCTCAGCCAACTTCCTAACCAAGTCCGTACTTTTCCCTCGATTCCATGGGCTTCTATCTTAGCTAACAGTCTCTTATGTGGGACCTTATCAAATGCCTTCTGGAAGTCCATATAAATAACATCCATTGACATTCCTCTGCCCACTACATTCGTCACCTCTTCAAAAAATTCAATCAGGTTTGTCAGGCACGACCTACCTTTCACAAATCCATGCTGGCTCTCTCTGATTAACTGAAAATTCTCGAGGTGTTCAGTCACCCTATCCTTAATTATGGACTCCAGCATTTTCCCCACAACAGATGTTAGGCTAACTGGTCTATAATTCCCTGGTTTCCCTCTCTCTCCTTTCTTAAAAAGCGGAGTGACATGTGCAAATTTCCAATCCAGAGGGACGGTTCCTGAATCGAGAGAACTTTGAAAGATTATAGTTAGGGCATCTGTAGTTAGGGCATCTGTAATGTGCTCACCTACTTCCTTTAAAACCCTGGTATGGAAACCATCTGGGATTTGTCACTCTTTAGTGCTATTATTTTCTTCATTACTGTTGCTTTACTTATGTTAATTTTATCGAGTCCCTGTCCCCGATTCAATATTAGTTTTCTTGGGATTTCCGACATGCTAACCTCTTTTTCGACTGTAAATACAGACGCAAAGTAATTATTCAACATGTCCGCCATTTCCCCATTGTCAGTGACAATATCCCCACTTTCAGTTTTTAAGGGGCCAACACTGCTCCTGACCACCCTCTTTTTCCCAATGTAACTATAAAAGTTCTTCCTATTGGTTTTGATATCCCTTGCAAGTTTCTTTTCATACTCTCTTTTTGTAGCTCTGCCCCAGAATACCAAAGATATAAAATGAATAGGTATGTTTCAAAGGGCGGGTAAATACTTAGGAAGCAAAGGTGTTCTGCGACATGGAGGAAGGGCAGAGAATTGGGATTAAAACGATAAACCACTGCTGTGCCTAACCAAATGATGGAGTAGGCTTGAGAACCAAATGACCCAATCTGTTCCTATACTGCTATCTGACTTTGGAGGAGGTGTGGGCAGACATATCTTAACTGCAGCATCTGTGTCTGTAAGCAACGATTGAGGAACTAGAAGTTGTAGATCCTGCACTGTATCTGCTGCAGCCTGCGAGCCAGTCGCCACTGTTTGGAGAGGTTGTGTGGAAGTTGACGACTTCTGCATTTGGAATCATCTCCTAGACACAATGGGCTCGATTTTAGCACCCGCTATCGGGTGCGTCCTCGCCTCGATCCCGCCCACTTCTGGGTTCCCCGCTGACGCGCCGGCGTGCGCGCGCAGCCCCCACTGGTGGGAATCCCGCAGGCAATTAAAGCCAGCGGGATGCCACTTGAGAGTATTTACTTAGCTATTTCAGGTCATTGACTGACCTGATTAAGGGACTGTGTGTGATTTTGGATCAACATGGGACTGTTTCCCACACTGGGGGAAACACTCCCAGATCGAATGGACGTGTTGCAGCTGTCAGCCTGTGGCAGCTGCAAAGGTCCATTTGACAGGTGTGGGGGGGAGACCCTCACCCATTGCAGGAGGCCGCTCTGTCACTTGGGACAAAGTTTGGCCTCCACCACCCTCCTCCTGACGGTCAAAGTCACCAACCTGCACACTTACCCCGGGGTCCGGAGACATGTACCTACCTTGCGGACCCCCTCAGATGTACATCTTGCGGATGGGGGCCGCCGTAGCTGCAGTCATGACCTCCTCGGAGGGCGAACAGCATCACCAGCCTCACCAGCCTCGCCATCCACCCCGTCCACCTCTGACACGTGGAGCTCCACAACAGAGTGCTGTGACACATCCACCTGTACAGCAGGAGGGAGGGCTACCGCAGAGAGAGATGCGTCGCAGAGGGCACTACCCTCGCCACAGGGTCCACAGACTGAGACTCAGCCTCCTGGACCTCTCTGAGCAGCAGTGCGCACGGAGGCTCAGAGTCACTCGACATGTAGCCGTGGACATCTGCAGCCTCTTTCATGCCGAGCTGCTCCTGGCTGGCCCGTGCACCATCTTCCTATCTGTCGCTGTCAAAGTCACCACTGCCCTCCCGAACTTCTCCTCCACAACCTTCCAGGGTGCAACCGGGGACATCGCCGATGTCTCTCAGTCGTCTGCGCAGAAGAGCCCTGCAAATACACCTACACCCACTCTGCAGTGACACAATGGGTGGCATCAGTGGTGGGTCCTCATAGTGATACCCAGGAGCGGGCATTATTGCACAAACCGGACAGGATTCGCGAAGACATGGCAGTAGTGGTGCCAATATAATGTGTGATGTGAGTTGATGTGAAATTCAATATAAGTAACAACCATGACAAACCCTCAAACACCCTTGTGCATCCCCTTCATGCTCACGACACGTTTGCCTTACGCTGCCTACTGCACATATGTGATGCATGCCCTGTGGCTGCAGCACAGGTGGTGGCAGGTTGAGTGAGGCTGGCCGTGAGAGAGATGCACGAGAGGGTGAGTATGGGATAGAGCCATGAGATTGTATGAGGATTGGGTTGCGTGGTAGTGGCGGGGTGAGTACTGGCGAGGTGAGTAGGTGCAGGTAAGATGAGGATGGGGTTTGAGTGGTTATGAGGGGTGATGTGACAGAGTAGTGTTGGCAGTGCCGAAGGAGATGTGGGGTGGGGGCAGTGATGTGGCAGACAGAGTGTAGGGGAAAGACTACGTGTACTCACTTTGGCTGACCTACTGAGGTCAGTGGGCGATATGTTGGTGGCGCAGGTGACCCCCTCTGCCACCTCGAGCCAGGCCTTCCTGGTGGCGGAGGCAGGCCGCTTCCTCCCGCCCGCCGGGTGGAAGATCTCTGTCCTCCCCTTCCTCCTCACCCCATGTATTGATACCTGGGGTGAGGCATCATTAAACTGGGAGCAGCCTTCCCCCTGGGCTGCTCCATGCAGTCATCTTTGCTGTTGGTTGCAGCATCTGTCAGTGGAGGACTGCCCCTTTAAATAGAGCGCCTCCAGCTGACAGATCTTACTGCGCATGCGCAGCCCGCCCGACGCGCAGATCAGCAGCGGGGAACCCGGAGGAGCAGGTAAGTGAATCCAGTTAGTGGGTTGCCTGCTGCGATCGCGCGGGAAACCCACTAATTTCACCGGGCGCGTTACCCACGCGCCCGCTTGCCCATCCGCCGGGAACCCGCACCCCTGGTAAAATCGGGCCCAATGGCTCTGGACCATGATACCGAAGGAGATTAAGACCATTACTGAGCTGAAGGTGCTAATGATCCCAATCTTCCCAATATCACAAACAGATTGTCTGGTCATTATCTCATTCCTGTTTTTGGGATCTTGCTGTGTGCAATTTGGCTGCACTGTTTCCTACATTACAACAGTAATTACACTTCAAAAGCATTTAATTGGCTGTAAAGCACTTTGGGACGTCCTGGGGGTAATGAAATGCGCTATATAAATGCAAGTCTTTTTTTCTTCTTTCTTTCTTGAACTTCCATTAAAGTCTGACATGGGCCATGTCGTTTAACTCCTGCTTTACACTGCCTGTTGCTACAGTCTGGTGCGGTCTGCGTTGGTCCAATTGAGCGGATTGTGTGCAGGTTAAATGGGCTCAACTTCCTTCAGATCTGTTGTTCTCTTTCCCTTTTTGAAGTGATTTTCACAGGGACTGCCAAAATGCCCTCGACTGCATAAATGGGGGACACCAAAACAAACATCTGTTAGCATGATGGGACCGTCCATAAAGTATGTACTCCAAAAATCACAACCTTTTGACACCCAGGTATGTGCTTCAGTCCTGGGCTTCAAGTACACCATGTTATTTCAATTCAGATAAAGAAGATTTAATATAAGACACTATAAGTAGATATCCTGTTTTAAACCAAAAATTGAAAGTATTATACGTACTGCTTGACAAGTCCTCCCCTATATTTTCAAATTCCCCTCCGCCCACCACCTTGATGGCTGCTTTATGGAGATCTCCACAGAGGCAAGTTCTGGAGGGGAAGGAGGAAGAGGAAAATGTGTTTGTCCACTCTCCACTTTCTGGGTATAATGAAGCCATCAATTCATGCACACACTCTCATCCTGTTCCCTCTTTCTGTATCCCTTTATTATTCTCTGTGGCAGCTGCGTTACAGACCAGGGAAGTGCCTGTGCTGAAGGGTGTTAATATTATGGTGTAAGTGATATTGCTGTGTGAATTGTCAGATTAGTGCCACTTCTGCTAATGCAAAACCTCTCAATCCTTTTGTGTTGAAATAATGGTTAATAGGTCTTGCAACCTTTTACAATCTGAATTTTCTGAAATTGGCTGAGTTCAATTTTTAAAAATAACTATACCCCTTTTGAAGTACCTCCATCTACAATCATCATACAAAACAGAGTTTGTCCATTAGTGTTCTAGGATTTGATTTGGTCTATTAGCTGAAGCTCCATTTCTGGGCATCTAATTGGTCAGTGATAACCACACGATGGCTTGGTGTCTTTCACAGTGATTAGTTTGGCCCTGGCCTCCAGCTTTTCATCCCAATCCACCACTGCAGACCGACTCGAGCCCTGCTCTCTGGCCTCCAGTCACTCCGGAGAGCTGGTTACATTGCCGAGACCCAGCATCGTGAGCCTTTACAGCCGGCTGCGAGGGTCGTGGAGCTGGCGATGTGACTGGTGAGTCCGTGGAGCTGTCACAAGGTTAGCCAGAACTCGGAGTCCGTAACATGGAAGTGTCAGAGGAGACTGCATCAGCCAGTCATTTCTAGTTACCTGTCACACAGGTAATTGTGACTATTGTGAGAGAAAACAAGAAATTAACATTTCAGTGGGGCCGGGGGGTGCAGTCAGCAAGGTATCTGGCGTTCGCAGAAACACCAGATACCTTGTATGTGTCTCTCCGAACCAAGCTGCTGGGAAATCCTGAACTATAGAAGCTCTGTTTGCCTGATAAAGAGTACAAACTCTTTCCCCATAGGTTCACACACCCCATGTACCTTTTTAATTCATTTTGGGGATGTGGGCATCACTGGCAAGGCCGGCATTTATTGCCCATCCCTGAGAAGGTGGGGTGGGCCACCGCCTTGAACCACTGGTAGCAGTTTGATACAACTGAGTGATTCGCTAGGCCACTTCAGAGTCAATCATAGGACTGGAGTCACATCTCGTCCAGACCAGGTAAGGGCGGCCAGTTTCCTTCCCTATAAGGGCATTTATGAACCAGTTGGGTTTTTATGACAATCTGACAGCTTCACGGTCACTTTTACTGATACCAGCTTTTTTATTTTTAGGTATTTTAAACCGAATTCCAAATTCTCAAACTGCCCCAGTGGGATTTGAACTCGTGTTTTCTGCATTATTAGTCCAGTGACATGTCCACCACGCTACTCGTAAAGCATGGTTTTAGTGTGGTTTAAACTCCTGTGAGCATCTCAGGTGCGAATCCTCCATCGGAATGGAATATTGCAGCAGGAATACAAACAAAAAACACTGAACATACACAGCGAGTCTTTCAGCACCCAGAGAGAGAAAAGGCAATTTAATGTTTTGGATGTAGGTCAGTTGTGACTTTATTGTGTGCTCCTTGCAGGATGCTACCTTTATTTGGGACAGGCACAGCAGTGAAGTATGGCCTGTGATTGATTCCTAGTACAGTACCTGGCCCAGTGCAGGTCTTTGTTTTTTTTTCAGAAATAGCTCAATCCCTGCTGTGCTTTTAGGCTTAGATTGCTATCTTTCAATTTAACGTATCTATTTTTTTTGTTAGCAACTGCAATTATATGTGTGGGATTCGATGAATAAAGCTCATTTCAAAAGATCCTCACCAAATTGTTTTTTTTTGTTAAGAAAAGCTTATTTTTAATGAGCAGATCTCAAACCGTGCATCACGAGAATGATTTGGGAAGCTGTAATGAGAGCCTTTCAGAGAAACACAATGTGGCCATTGACAAAGTTTAAAAGCGGGAGACATTCGCTTCCTGAGAGCACTGATTAAGCTTTTGGTTGTGGGTTTAAGTGACGTGAAGGCGTTGCGTTGGCCAGAGTCTGATGCTTTATTTTTAAACTTGGCTGCCTCCCAGCATCACATTGTAGAAACCTTTTGATTTCTTTGTATATATGTTTTTTAAAATACTGTAAAGTCGGGTGTACAAGTTGCAACCACAACCTCAGTAGCTCTAATTAATATGATTATTGATTATGACCAGTACTGTCCCCCTGTTTTGGGTATATACCCCGTACTATCTGCCTGTTTTGGGTATACACCCAGTACCAACCGCCTGTTTTGGGTATATACCCAGTATTGTCCCCCTGTTTTGGGTATATACCCAGTATTGGCCCTTGTTTTGGGTAAATACCCAGTACTGTCCCCCTGTTTTGGATATATACCCAGTATTGACCCCTGTTTTGGGTATGTACCCAGTATTGTCCCCCTGTTTTGGGTAAATACCCAGTATTGTCCCCCTGTTTTGGGTATATACCCAGTATTGTCCCCCTGTTTTGGGTATGTACCCAGTATTGTCCCCCTGTTTTGGGTATGTACCCAGTATTGTCCCCCTGTTTTGGGTAAATACCCAGTATTGTCCCCCTGTTTTGGATATATACCCAGTATTGTCCCCTTGTTTTGGGTATGTACCCAGTATTGTCTTCCTGTTTTGGGTATATACCCAGTATTGGCCCTTGTTTTGGGTAAATACCCAGTACTGTCCCCCTGTTTTGGATATATACCCAGTATTAATACCCCTGTTTTGGGTATATACCCAGTATTGTCCCCCTGTTTTGGGTATATACCCAGTATTGTCCCCCTGTTTTGGGTATATACCCAGTATTGTCCCCTTGTTTTGGGTATATACCCAGTACCGTCCCCTTGTTTTGGGTGTATACCGAGTACTATCCCCCTGATTTTGGGTATATACCCAGTACCGTCCCCTTGTTTTGGGTAAATACCCAGTACTGTCCCCCTGTTTTAGATATATACCCAGTATTAATACCCCTGTTTTGGGTATATACCCAGTATTGTCCCCTTGTTTTGGGTATATACCCAGTATTGTCCTCTTGTTTTGGGTATATACCCAGTACTGTCCCCCTGATTTTGGGTATATACCCAGTATTGTACCCTTGTTTTGGGTATATACCCAGTATTGTCCTCTTGTTTTGGGTATATACCCAGTACTGTCCCCCTGATTTTGGGTATATACCCAGTATTGTACCCTTGTTTTGGGTATATATCCTGTACTCTCCCCCTGTTTTGGGTATATACCCAGTATTGTCCCCTTGTTTTGGGTATATACCCAGTATTGTCCTCTTGTTTTGGGTATATACCCAGTACTGTCCCCCTGATTTTGGGTACATACCCAGTATTGTACCCTTGTTTTGGGTATATACCCAGTATTGTCCTCTTGTTTTGGGTATATACCCAGTACTGTCCCCCTAATTTTGGGTATATACCCAGTATTGTACCCTTGTTTTGGGTATATATCCTGTACTCTCCCCCTGTTTTGGGTATACACCCAGTATTGTCCCCTTGTTTTGGGTATATTCCCAACACTATCTTCCTCTTCTCTCATTTGTACGAGACGTTAAACTGAGGCCCCATCTGCCCTATCAGGTGGTGGTAAACAATTCCATCCCACCACTTGAAGAGCAGGGGAGTTCTCCCCGGTGTTCTGGCCAATACTTACGCTCAACCATAGTCACCACTAAAACAGATTATCTGGTTACTTACCTCATTGCTGTTTGTGGGATCTTGCTGTGTGTAAATTTGCTGCCATGTTTTCCTACATTACAGCTGTGCCTACGCTTCACAAATACTTTGTTGGCTGTGAAACACTTTGGGACATCCTGAAATTGTGTAAAGACACGATATAAAGGCAAGCTCTTTCTTTACCCAGCACTCTCTCCAAATCTAATAGGTACCCAGCACCGCCTCTCCACATTTCCAGTATATACGCCACACGATCTTCCCTCTATTTCTAATAAAATCATGTGCTCTTTCCCCCACACTATTTCTACTGTACAACCAGCATTGTCTTTCTCTCCCCCCCGCCCCCTCATTTGTAATATAAAGCCAGGACTGTCTGTCCTAATTCTAGTATATGGCCGGCACTGTTTCCCACTATTGCTAGCATATGAATGACACTGTATTCCGCCCGTTCTCTTTCTCTTTCCACCACACCCCAATTTCTAATATACTTCGCACTATTTCTCCTATATTCATGGCACTGTCTTTCCCATGTGACTGGAATATGTACTTGATATTATATTTCCCTACAAGCCTCGCACTGTCTCCCATCTCTATTTCTAGTATGTATGTAGCATTAGAATCATAGAATAGTTACAGCACAGAAGGAGGCCATTCAGCCTGTCGAGTCTGTGCCAGCACTCTGCAAGAGCAATCAAGCTAGCCCCACTCCACCGCCCTTTCCCCGTAGCCCTGCAAATTTTTTCCCTTCAAGTACTTATCCAATTCCCTTTTGAAAGCCACGATTGAATCTGCCTTCACCACTCCCTCAGGCAGTGCATTCCAGATCATAACCACCAGCTGTGTAAAAAAGTTTTTCCTCATGTCGCCTTTGGTTCTTTTGCCAGTCACCGTAAATCTGTGTCCTCTGGTTACTCGACCCTTCCGCCAATGGGAACAGTTTCTCTCTACCAACTCTGTCTAGAACCTTCATGATTTTGAACACCTCTATCAAATCTCCTCTCAACCTTCTCTGCTCTAAGGAGAACAACCTCAGCTTCTCCAGTCTATCTATGTAACTGAAGTCCCTCATCCCTGGAACCATTCTAGTAAATCTTTTCTGCACATCTAAGGCTTTCACATCCTTCCTAAAGTGTGGTGTCCAGAACTGGACACAATATTCCAGTTGTGGCCGAACCAGTGTTTTATAAAGGTTCACCATAACCTCCTTGCTTTTCTACACTATGCCTCGATTTATAAAGCCAAGGATCCCATATGCTTTTTTTAACCGCTTTCTCAACCTGCCCTGCCACCTTCAACGATCTGTGCACATATACCCCCAGATCTCTCTGTTCCTGCACCCCCTTTAGAATTGTACCATTTAGTTTATATTGCCTTTCCTTGTTCTTTCTACCAAAATGTATCACTTCGCACATCTCTGCGTTTAAATTTAATCTGCCACGTGTTTGCCCATTCCACCAGCCTGTCTACGTCCTCATGAAGTCCATCACTATCCTCCTCACTGTCAAGTTTTGTGTCATCTGCAGATTTGGAAATTGTGCCCTGTACACCCAAGTCCAAGTCATTAATATAAGAAAAGCAGTGGTCCTAGTACCGACCCCTGGGTAACACCACTATATACCTTCCTCCTGTCCGAAAAACAACCATTCACCACTAGTCTGTGTTTCCTGTCACTTAGCCAATCTTGTATCCATGCAGCCACTGCCCCTTTTATTCCATGGGCTTCAATTTTGCTGACAAGCCTATTATGTGGCACTTCATCAAACACCTTTTGGAAGTCCATATACACCACATCAACCACATTGCCCTCATCAACCCTCTCAGCTACTGCATCAAAAAACTTAATAGGTTAGTTAAACACGATTGGCCTTTAATAAATCCGTGCTGGCTTTCCTTAATTAATCCACACTTGTCCAAGTGACTGTTTATTTTGTCCCGGATTTACGGGGAAAGAGAGGGGAATGGGTATGGTAGCATAGTGGTTATGTTACTGGGCTAGTAATCTAGAGGTCTGGATTAATAATCCAGAGTCATGAGTTCAAATCCCACCACTACAGCTGGGGAATTTAAATACAATTAACTAAATAAAATCTGGAATTTAAAAAAAACTAGTATCAGTAATGGTGGCTATGAAACTACTGGATTGTCATTAAAAACCCATCTAGCTCATTAATGCCCTTTAGGGAAGGAAACCTGCTGTCCTTACCAGGTCGAGCCTATATTTTCACCCAGAGGGTGGTTGGAGTCTGGAACTCACTGCCTGAAAGGGTTGTGGAGGCAGGAACCCTCACAACATTCAAGAAGCATTTGGATGAGCACTTGAAATGCCATAGCATACAAGGCTACAGACCAAATGCTGGAATATGGGATTGGAGTAGACAGGGCTTGATGGCCGGCGCGGACACGATGGGCCGAAGGGCCTCCATCCGTGCTGTATGACTCTATGACTCTATATGCAACTCCTGACCCACAGCAATGTGGTTGATTCTTAATGGCCTAGCAAGCCACTCAGTTGTACAATCTCGCTACACAAAAGTCACAATAAGAATAAAACCGGACAGACCACCCGGCACCGGTCATGACAAAGGCAAACCAAGCCCAGTCGACCCTGCAAAGTCCTCCTCACTAACACCTGGGGACTTGTGCCAAAATTGGGAGAGCTGTCCCACAGACCAGTCCAGCAACAGCCTGACATAGCCATACTCATAGAATCATACCTTTCAGCCAGTGTCCCAGACTCTTCCATCATCATCCCTGGGTATGTCCTGTCCCACCGGCAGGACAGACCGACCAGAGGTGGCGGTACAGTGATATACAATCAGGAGGGAGTGGCCTTAGCATTGAATCTGGACCCCATGAAATCTCATGGCATCAGGTCAAACGTGGGCAAGGAAACCTGCTGATTACCACCTACTGCCCTCCCTCAATTGATAAATCAGTCCTCCTCCATGTTGAGCACCACTTGGAGGAAGCACTGAGGGTAGCAAGGGCACAGAATGTACTCTGGGTGAGGGACTTCAATGTCCATCACCAAGAGTGACTCAGTAGCACCACTACTGACCGAGCTGACCGAGTCCTGAAGGACATAGCTGCCAGACTGGGCCTGCAGCAAGTGGTGAGCGAACCAACACGAGGGAAAAACCTACTTGACCTCGTACTCACCAATCTACCTGTCGCAGATGCATCTGTCCATGACAGTATTGGTAGGAGTGACCACCGCACAGTCCTTGTGGAGACGAAGTCCCATCTTCACAGTGAGGACACCATCCAACATGTTGTGTGGCACTACCACCGTGCTAAATGGGATAGATTCAGAACAGATCTAGCAGCTCAAAACTGGGCATCCATGAGGCAATGTGGGCCATTAGCAGCAGCAGATTTGCATTCCAGCACAATCTGTAACCTCATGGCCCGGCATATTCCTCACTCTGCCATTACCAACAAGCCAGGGGATCAACCCTGGTTCAATGAGGAGTGTAGAAGAGCATGCCCGGAGCAGCACCAGGCTTACCTAAAAATGAGGTGCCAACCTGGTGAAGCTACAACACAGGACTATATGCATGCTAAACAGCGGAAGCAACATGCTATAGACAGAGCTAAGTGATTCCACAACCAACGGATCAGATCAAAGCTCTGCAGTCCTGCCACATCAAGTCGTCAATGGTGGTGGACAATTAAACAACTAACGGGAGGAGGAGGCTCTGTAAACATCCCCATCCTCAATGATGGCAGAGTCCAGCACGTGAGTACAAAAGACAAGGCTGAAGCGTTTGCAACCATCATCAGCCAGAAGTGCCGAGTGGATGATCCATCTCGGCCTCCTCCTGTTATCCACACCATCACAGAAGCCAGTCTTCAGCCAATTCGATTCACTCCACGTGATATCAAGAAACGGCTGAGTGCACTGGATACAGCAAAGGCTATGGGCCCCTAACAACATCCCGGCTGTAGTGCTGAAAACTTGTGTTCCAGAACTAGCCGCGCCTCTAGCCAAACTGTTCCAGTACAGCTACAACACCGGCATCTACCCGACAATGTGGAAAATTGCCCAGGTATGTCCTGTCCACAAAAAGCAGGACAAATCCAATCCCGCCAATTACCGCCCCATCAGTCCACTCTCAATCATCAGCAAAGTGATGGAAGGTGTCGTCGACAGTGCTATCAAGCGGCACTTGCTCACCAATAACCTGCTCACCGATGCTCAGTTTGGGTTCCGCCAGACCTCATTACAGCCTTGGTCCAAACATGGACAAAAGAGCTGAATTCCAGAGGTGAGGTGAGAGTGACTGCCCTTAACATCAAGGCAGCATTTGACCGAGTGTGGCACCAAGGAGCCCTAGTAAAATTGAAGTCAATGGGAATCAGGGGGAAAACTCTCCAGTGGCTGGAGTCATACCTAGCGCAAAGGAAGTTGGTAGCGGCTGTTGGAGGCCAATCATCACAGCCCCAGGACATTGCTGCAGGAGTTCCTCAGGGCAGTGTCCTAGGCCCAACCATCTTCAGCTGCTTCATCAATGACCTTCCCTCCATCATAAGGTCAGAAATGGGGATGTTCGCTAATGATTGCACAGTGGTCAGTTCCATTCGCAACCCCTCAGATAATGAAGCAGTCCGTGCCTGCATGCAGCAAGACCTGGACAACATCCAGGTGAGTAACATTCGCGCCAGACAAGTGCCAGGCAATGACCATCTCCAACAAGAGAGAGTCTAACCACCTCCCCTTCAATGGCATTACCATCGCCGAATCCCCCACCGTCAACATCCTGTGGATCACCATTGACCAGAACTTAACTGGACCAGCTACATAAATACTGTGGCTACAAGAGCAGGTCAGAGGCTGGGTATTATGCGGTGAGTGACTCACCTCCTGACTCCCCAAAGCCTTTCCACCATCTACAAGGCACAAGTCAGGAGTGTGATGGAATACTCTCCACTTGCCTGGATGACTGCATCTCCATCAACACTCAAGAAGCTCGACACCATTCAGGACAAAGCTTGATTGGCATCCCATCCACCACCCTAAACATTCACTCCCTTCACCACCGGTGCACCATGGCTGCAATGTGTACCATCCACAGGATGCACTGCAACAACTCGCCAAGGCTTCTTCGACAACACCTCCCAAACCCGCAACCTCTACCACCTAGAAGGACCAGGGCAGCAGACACATGGGAACAACAACACCTGCACGTTTCCCTCCAAGTCACACACCATCCTGACTTAAAAATATATCGCTATTCCTTCATCGTCGCTGGGTCAAAATCCTGGATCTCCCTTCCTAACAGCACTGTGGGAGAACCTTCACCACATGGACTGTAGCTCAAGAAGGCGGCTCACCACCACCTTCTCAAGGGCAATTAGGGATGGGCAATAAATGCTGGCCTCGCCAGCGATGCCCACATCCCATGAACGAATAAAAAAATAAGGACTAACTGGATTGCTCTTGCATTGCCGGCACGGGCTCAACGGGCCGAATGGCCTCCTTCTGTGTAACCATTCTATGATTCTATGATTGTTGTTTCTAAAAGCTTCCCCACCACTGAGGTTAAACTGACTGGCCTATAGTTGCGGGGTTTACCCTTACACCCTTTTTTGAACATGGGTGTAACATTTGCAATTCTCCAGTACTCTGGCACTGCTGTGTTTCTAGTCTATACCCAGCTAAGTCTTTCCCCTTGAATTTAAAATATTATGTGCTCCCTTTCTTTATGGTATGTACGTAGTATTTCGCTCTTCCCCACCCCCACCCCCGTATTTATCATATGTTTAAAGTTCTATTTCAGGCAATGTTGCATTGTTTTGTTGGAGTTAAGTAGTTGTGTATTGTATATCGTGCTGTTCACTCTGACTCCTATGCTCACAGGGAAATATGCGCCAGTTCGCAGCTTTTACAGAATGCTCAGAGTTTCATTTCACCACCTGTATTCTGTTTCACGCTGATTGCCTAACAGACTAGCTTCACTAGTACGAACTTGGCTGTACGATTGGGGTCCGACCATTGCACGTTCTGGTACAGGAGGGTGATGAAACTTGCACATTGCTGTTGAAAGTCTGTCCCCGGTTTGTGGTCCAGTACATTGACTCCAAATATTGTTATGCTCCATGAAACCGCCATGGTCTGTTTTGAGATACAACTACCCTTGTCTTCGTCTGCACCCTGTTATTATGCTACCTAATATACAGGAGAAGGAGAATTTCTCTCTGCCGTTTACAGCTAACATTTCAGTTACCGTAGTAACGAGGCTGCTAGGATACTGGTTTCACATCACTTGAGTATTAACACATCTCCAGAGAGATGCTGCTCCGAAACCCAAAAGAGCTGGGTAGGTAGTCGGAAACACAGAGCGACTCAGGAGTTGGGTAAGCTGTCAGTGACCCAGAGCCACGGAGGAGGAGTTTGGACTGTCTGAAGCCAGAGAGGCCAAGAAGGAGCGTGGGCAGTCTGAAGTCCAAAGGGACCAATGCAGTGACTGTCTGGAGCTCCATGTGGCCAAGAAGATGTCAGGACTGTCTTGTGCCCCATGTGGCTGAGGAGATACTTTGACCATCTGGAGACCGGTGTGGCCAAGAAGGTACTTGGACCATTAAAGCCTGCAGCAGCCACACCAAAAGCATTCTGACAACTTACTCCTTTTTGCCACTTAATGTAGTTCATTCAATACTTTTCTCCCCCAGCTGAATCGTAATAAAACTGGGACAAATATTTTTAAATGTATAAACAAAATAATTTTTTTTAAATGAACTGTCTTCAACATTTTTTTTTAAGTTCCCCAATGGTAATTTGGGGGTTATATTCAGGTATTGATAGGAGACTTGAATTGGATGGAGCTTGTACTTGGGTTCACCTGGACACAGCAGAGATGGAGCTTGTACTAGAGTTCACCTGGACACTGCAGAGATGGAGCTTGTATTAGAGGTCACCTGGACACAGCAAAGATGGAGCTTGTATTAGAGGTCACCTGGACACAGCAAAGATGGAGCTTGTACTAGAGTTCACCTGGACACAGCAGAGATGGAACTAGTGCTAGAGTTCACCTGGACACAGCAAAGATGGAGCTTGTACTAGAGTTCACCTGGACACAGCAGAGATGGAACTAGTGCTAGAGTTCACCTGGACACAGCAAAGATGGAGCTTGTACTAGAGTTCACCTGGACACAGCAGAGATGGAACTAGTGCTAGAGTTCACCTGGACACAGCAGAGATGGAGCTTGTACTAGAGTTCACCTGGACACAGCAGAGATGGAGCTTGTATTAGGGTTCACCTGGACACAGCAGAGATGGAGCTTGTATTAGGGTTCACCTGGACACAGCAGAGATGGAACTTGTGCTAGAGGTCACCTGGAGACAGCAGAGATGGAACTAGTGCTAGAGGTCACTTGGACACAGTAGAGATGGAGCTGTTGCTAGAGATCACCTGGATACAGCAGAGCTGGAACTAGAGAAACCAATGGAGTTTTTTGAGGATGTAACTGGTAGAATAGATAAGGGAGAACCAGTGGATGTGGTTTATTTGGATTTTCAGAAGTCCTATGATAAAGTCCCACATAAGAGGTTAGTGTGCAAAATTAAAGCACATGGGATTGGGGGTAATATACTGGCATGGATTGAAAATTGGTTAACAGACAGGAAACAGAGTAGGAATAAATGGGTCTTTTTCGGAGTGGCAGGCAGTGACTAGTGGGGTACCGCAGGGATCAGTGCTTGGGCCCCAGCTATTCACAATATATATCAATGATTTGGATGAGGGAACCCAGTGTAATATTTCCAATTTTCCTAATGACACAAAACTAGGTGGGATTGTGAGTTGTGAGGAGGATGCAAAGAGGCTTCAAGGCGATTTAGACAAGTTGAGTGAGTGGGCAAATACGTGGTAGATGCAGTATAACGTGGATAAATGTGAAGTTATCCACTTCGGAAGGAGAAACAGAAAGGCAGAGTGTTATTTAAATGGTGATAGATTGGGAAATGTTGATGTACAAAGGGACCTGGGTGTCCTTGCACACCAGTCACTGAAAGCAAATATGCAGGTGCATCAAGCAGTTCGGAAGGTAAATGGTATGTTGGCCTTCATTGCAAGAGGATTTGAGTACAGGAGCAAGGATGTCCTACTGCAGTTACACAGGGCCTTGGTGAGACCACACCTGGAGTATTGCATGCTGTTTTGGTCTCCTTACCTAAGAAAGGATATACTTGCGATAGAGGGAGTGCAGCGAAGGTTCACCAGACTGATTCCTGGGATGGCAGGACTGTCATATGAGGAGAGATTGGGTCGACTCGGCCTGTATTCACTCGAGTTTAGAAGAATGAGAGGGGATCTCATTGAAACATATAAAATTCTGACAGGGCTAGACAAACTGAATGCAGGGAGGATGTTTCCTCTGGCTGGGGGGGTCTAGAACGAGGGGTCACAGTCTCAGGATATGGGGTAGGACATTTAGGACTGAGATGAGGAGAAATTTCTTCACTCAGAGGGTGGTGAACCTGTGGAATTCTCTACCACAGAAGGCTGTGGAGGCCAAGTTACTGAATATATTTAAGAAGGAGCGAGATAGATTTCTAGACACAAAAGGCATCGAGGTATGGGGAGAGAGCGGGAATATGGTATTGAGATAAAGGATCAACCATGATCATATTGAATGGCGGAGCAGGCTTGAAGGGCCAAATGGCCTACTCCTGCTCCTATTTTCTATGTTTCTAAAAGCAAAAGTGAAGAACTTTACCAATCAACAGTCCAGCTGATGATCACCCAACTGAGACAGGGTGGGTGGAATGTCGTTGAGCAACACAATTCAAAGCCAGGACCTGTGTGTAGAAGTTATAACATAGAAACAGGCCATTCGCCCCAACCAATTTATATCGGCATTTACCCCCTACGTAAGCAGAAAAGTCCTAATCACATTTACCCACCCTGTTCCCACATCCCTTCATCCTCTTTTCCTTCATCCACCTATCCAATCTAATCCAACCTTCTGATTTGGCGATGTGTGCTCTACGGCTGGTTTTAAGTGGCCTTAGGTCAAGTAAAGCATCATACATGAGAGCTTAGGATAGGGTTGCCAACCCTCCAGGATTGTCCTGGAGTCTCCTGGACACTGCTGCTAGCAACTCAGGAGAAAAATCATGGGCCTATTGAAAAAAATTTGTTTTTTAAATTTTCTTTCAACACTTCCAATTATTAGTTATAAAAATATTGGAGATGTGAAGAAAAGACTGTTTGACCCAGTGGGGTGGGAGGTCATGTGATGAAACCTCCAGGAATATATCCAACCAGAGTTGGTGACACTAACTTAGGAAACCAGCAAAAGTTGACATGGTGCCAAAAAAAAGTGACAACTCAAAAAGCCGCTAAATATAGACCATATGGGATATGAAGAGTAGTGAGAGGGGATATATCCGAGGGTTCGCCCACTGAGTCTATATGGGTAGAACTGAAAAATAAGAAGGGAGACATCACTTTGATAGGATTGTACTACAGACCCCCAAATAGTCAACGGGAAATTGAGGAGCAAATATGTAAGGAGATTACAGACAGCTGCAAGAAAAATAGGGTGGTAATAGTAGGGGACTTTAACTTTCCCAACATTGACTGGGACAGCCATAGCATTAGGGGCTTGGATGGAGGGAAATTTGTTGAGTGTATTCAGGAGGAATTTCTCATTCAGTATGTGGATGGCCCGACTAGAGAGGGGGCAAAACTTGACCTCCTCTTGGGAAATAAGGAAGGGCAGGTGACAGAAGTGTTAGTGAGGGATCACTTTGGGACCAGTGATCATAATTCCATTAGTTTTAAGATAGCTATGGAGAAGGATAGGTCTGGCCCAAAAGTTAAAATTCTAAATTGGGGAAAGGCCAATTTTCATGGTATTAGACAGGAACTTTCAGAAGTTGATTGGGAGAGTCTGTTGGCAGGCAAAGGGACGTCTGGTAAGTGGGAGGCTTTCAAAAGTGTGTTAACCAGGGTTCAGGGTAAGCACATTCCTTATAAAGTGAAGGGCAAGGCTGGTAGAAGTAGGGAACCTTGGATGACTCGGGAGATTGAGGCCCTAGTCAAAAAGAAGAAGGAGGCATATGACATGCATAGGCAGCTGGGATCAAGTGGATCTCTTGAAGAGTATAGAGATTGCCGGAGTAGAGTTAAGAGAGAAATCAGGAGGGCAAAAAGGGGACATGAGATTGCTTTGGCAGATAAGGCAAAGGAGAATCCAAAGAACTTCTACAAATACATAAAGGGCAAAAGAGTAACTAGGGAGAGAGTAGGGCCTCTTAAGGATCAACAAGGTCATCTATGTGCGGAACCACAAGAGATGGGTGAGATCCTGAATGAATATTTCACATTGGTATTTACGGTTGAGAAAGGCATGGATGTTAGGGAACTTGGGGAAATAAATAGTGATGTCTTGAGGAGTGTACATATTACAGAGAGGGAGGTGCTGGAAGTCTTAACGCGACTCAAGGTAGATAAATCTCTGGGACCTGATGAAATGTATCCCAGGACGTTAAGGGAGGTTAGGGAGGAAATTGCGGGTCCCCTAGCAGAGATATTTGAATCATCCACCGCTACAGGTGAGGTGCCTGAAGATTGGAGGGTAGCAAATGTTGTGCCTTTGTTTAAGAAGGGCGGCAGGGAAAAGCCTGGGAACTACAGACCGGTGAGCCTGACATCTGTAGTGGGTAAGTTGTTAGAGGGTATTCTGAGGGACAGGACCTACAGGCATTTGGAGAGGCAGGGACTGATTAGGAACAGTCAGCATGGTTTTGTGAGAGGAAAATCATGTCTCACGAATTTGATTGAGTTTTTTGAAGGGGTAACCAAGAAGATAGATGAGGGCTGTGCAGTAGACGTGGTCTACATGGACTTCAGCAAAGCCTTTGACAAGGTGCCGCATGGTAGGTTGTTACATAAGGTTAAATCTCAAGGGATCCAAGGTGAGGTAGCCAATTGGATACAAAATTGGCTTGACGACAGAAGACAGAGGGTGGTTGTAGAGGGTTGTTTTTCAAACTGGATGCCTGTGTCCAGCGGTGTGCCTCAGGGATCGGTGCTGGGTCCGCTGTTATTTGTTATTTATATTAATGATTTGGATGAGAATTTAGGAGGCATGGTTAGTAAGTTTGCAGATGACACCAAGATTGGTGGCATTGTGGACAGTGAAGAAGATTATCTAGGATTGCAACGGGATCTTGATAAATTGGGCCAGTGGGCCGATGAATGGCAGATGGAGTTTAATTTAGATAAATGTGAGGTGATGCATTTTGGTAGATCGAATCGGGCCAGGACCTACTCCGTTAATGGTAGGGCGTTGGGGAGAGTTATAGAACAAAGAGATCTAGGAGTACAGGTTCATAGCTCCTTGAAAGTGGAGTCACAGGTGGATAGGGTGGTGAAGAAGGCATTCGGCATGCTTGGTTTCATTGGTCAGAACATTGAATGCAGGAGTTGGGATGTCTTGTTGAAGTTGTACAGGGCATTGGTGAGGCCACACTTGGAGTACTGTGTACAGTTCTGGTCACCCTATTATAGAAAGGATATTATTAAACTAGAAAGAGTGCAGAAAAGATTTACTAGGATGCTACCGGGACTTGATGGTTTGACTTATAGGGAGAGGTTAGACAGACTGGGACTTTTTTCCCTGGAGAGTAGGAGGTTAAGGGGTGATCTTATAGAAGTCTATAAAATAATGAGGGGCATAGATAAGGTAGATAGTCAAGATCTTTTCCCAAAGGTAGGGGAGTCTATAACAAGGGGGCATAGATTTAAGGTGAGAGGGGAGAGATACAAAAGGGTCCAGAGGGGCAATTTTTTCACTCAAAGGGTGGTGAGTGTCTGGAACGAGCTGCCAGAGGCAGTAGTAGAGGCGGGTACAATTTTGTCTTTTAAAAAGCATTTGGACAGTTACATGGGTAAGATGGGTATAGAGGGATATGGGCCAAGTGCAGGAAATTGGGACTAGCTTAGTGGTATAAACTGGGCGACAGGACATGTTGGGCCGAAGGGCCTGTTTCCATGTTGTAACTTCTATGATTCTATGATTCTATAAGACAATAGGCCAGAATTTACTGTCAAAATAATGGTGAGGCTGACGGAGCTCACCGTTATTAATGCGTAAATCGCACAGCAACTTCAGGCGAGCGCAGAAGCGCGGTTAAACGCGAAAATCTGGAAGTTGCTATCTAAGATGCACTGCTCTGCCATTAACTTCTCGGAAACGGCATCTCGCTGTCTGGCTCACCAGTGAAATACATTGAATGGCGTGAAGTTCCTGTATTTGCATGGAGATAGGTACCAAACTCGCCATAGAAAGTTAGGGCTAGTCCATTTCAGTCTAAGTACCCTTTTTAACGGCTGATCAGTGTTAATTACTGCCAAACAACCTCTCTGGCACTGAAAATTAACCGTACAAATGTGGAGTCTCATTCCTTCAGCTTTTAATTGTTGGAGATTTTAATTCAATTTTTAAAAACATTTTCTTTATCTCTTTTGTCTCTCTCTTAATCCAATCTTTCTTTCCCTCTCTTCACTTCTCTTTCTGTACCTGATTTGACATTGAATTCACTATTCTAACTTGCACTTCCTGGTTCAGACTTTGCCCCGGTCAATCCTTCAATCTGATTGGTTAAGGAGACACACTGTTGCTTGTCCTGTTCACACAGGCTCCAGATGCCCTGTAGAGGGCACCGCGCTGTTTCTTACTCCCACTTACAGCAGTTTGCTGTGTAAAAGCTTGTGGAAATTAAACGGGCAAAGGGCAAGTCTAATGAACTGCAAGTGCCGTTTGTTCGCCGGCTGCAGTAAATTTTGGCCCAATGAGATAAACTGAAAGTGCAATGGGATACGAGCTTGCCATCATTTAAGTTGCATTTATGTACAAGAGAGATTTCTGTGATCTTTCAATCCTGCCTTACAACTGATCTGATCGCTTCATATTTGTAGCATTTGTTAACAATTTCAGCCAGTAACAAACTAGAAACAACTGTGGAGCTTCAAAACATATGATTTGTATTCATCAGCTATTTTAGTACAAGGCTGTCAATCACACTAGCACTTCCTGGTTAGAGGGAAGCAGTCAGGGAGCCTCCTCTACTTAACTTTGGATAGAAAGTTGCACCAGTATTCATGCAATATTGACAACTTCCAATCGGACTGAAGAAAGCTGTTTCTTCTTGTGAAACATCGCCTATCAGCTTAAAAAAGAAAGAAAGAACTTGCATTTATATAGCGCCTTTCATGACCACAGGACACCCCAAAGCGCTTTACAGCCAAGGAAGTATTTTTGAAGCGCAGTCACTGTTGTAATGTAGGAGACACGGCAGCCAAATTGCGCACAGCAAGATCCCACAAACAGCAATGACCAGATCTTCTGTTTTTTTAGTGATGTTGATTGAGGGATATTGGCCAAGTCACCAGGAAGAATTCCCCTGCTGATCTTCGAATAGTGCCGTGGGATCTTTTAGGTCCACCCGAGAGGGCTGACAGGGCCTCGGTTTAATGTCTCATCCGAAAGATGGCACCTCTGACAGTGCAGCACTCCCTCTACTGCACATGGAGTGTCAGCCTGGATTATCATAGTAGATACAGCACAGGAGGAGGCCACTCAGCCCATCCTGCCTGTGCCGGCTCTTTGATAGAGCTATCCAATTAGTCCCATTCTCCTGCTCTTTCCCCATAGCCCTGTAAATTTTTTCCCTTCAAGTATTTATCCAATTCCCTTTTGAAAGTTACTATTGGATCTGCTTCAAGGGCGGTGCATTCCAGACCATTACAACTCCCTGTGTGTAAAAGAAAATGTTTCCTCATGTCGCCTCTGGCTGTTTTGCTGATCACCTTAAATCTGTGTCCTCTGGTTACTGACTCTTCTGCCACTGGAAACAGTTTCTCCTTATTTACTCTGTCAAAACTGTTCATGATTTTGAACACCTCTATCAAATCTCCCCTTAACCTTCTCTGTTCTGAGGAGAACAACCCCAGCTTCTCCAGTCTCTTCACATAACTGAAGTTGCTCATCCCTGGTACCATTCTAATAAATCTCTTCTGCACCCTCTCTAAGGCCTTACTATCCTTCCTCAAGTGTGGTGCCCAGAATTGAACACAATACTCCAGCTCAGGCCTAACCAGTGTTTTATAAAGGTTTAGCATAACTTCCTTGCTTTTGTACTCTATGCCTCTATTAATAAAGCCCACAATCCCATATGCTTTTTTAACAGCCTTCTCAACTTGTCCTGCCACCTTCAAAGATTTGTGTATGTGCAGCCCCAGGTCTCTCTGTTCCTGCACCCCATTTAAAATTGTACCATTTAGTTTATATTGCCTCTCCTCATTCTTCCTACCAAAATGCATCACTTCACATTTCTCTGTGTTAAATTTCATCTGTCATGTGCCTGCCCATTCCACCAGTCTGTCTATGTCCTCCTGAAGCCTGTTACTATCCTCCACATTGTTTACTAAATTTCTGAGTTTCATGTCATCTGCAAACTTCAAAATTATACCCTCTACACCCAAGTCCAGGTCATTAATATATATCAAAAAGAGCAGTGGTCCTAATACTGACCCCCTGGGGAACATCATTGTATACTTCCCTCCAGTCTAAAAAACAACTGTTCACCACTACTCTCTGCTTTCTGACCCATAGCCAGTTTTGTATCCACGCTGCCACTGTCCCCGTGGTCAAGTCTCTGGAGCAGGATCGGAACTAATGACCTTCTGACTCAGAGGCGAGAGTTCTACCCACTGAGCCAGGGCTGACAAATAAAAAGCTGATGGTTGGCGTGTATGTCATTCTTTTGTGACTGTCTTGTATGCGTTTGGTCTCCTTGTTTCTCGCCCTCTCTGTAACACTTCAAGTTTGGGTGTTTTGCCCTACAGAGCCACAACTATCTTACTCCCAGCGAACAAGTTGGGTCCGTGTACTGGTATAATAGTAAATAGTTGCTAGCATTTGTGGACTAAAATCTGGATTTCTGTGAGGATCGAGAGGAGAGCAGGCTGGTACCTGGTGGAGGATAGAATGATTGAACAGTGAGTTGCTGCAGTCTGATTGAGCAGGAGAGATATTTATTGTAGATGGGAGGCATATGGTTATAGTTTACATTTTTTTTTTATTCGTTCATGGGATGTGGGCGTCGCTGGTGAGGCCGGCATTTATTGCCCACCCCTGATTGCCCTTGAGATGTCCCTATTTTGTGAAGTATGGCCACACAATTATGGTCACTTTGTTGCAGTGTAATGGGGGTAATTTTAACTTTTAACTTCAATAGAAAGGAAAATGGAGAGAGGTGAGTAAGGGGCGGAAGATCCGATATCGCCCGTTTTACGCTATCACCAAACGTGAAAATATCCATAGTAACTCCACTGGTACAGGACAAGAAGGCCATGTTTAGGACTGATCTTTTTGCATAGAGGGTGACCAATAGTGGGAGTGATAGCCAAGCGGGGTGGCTGAGGCCAAGATGTTGGATCCGTTTAAGCAACTAAATGCTGCAATGGGAAAATGGTATGGTTGGTACTGTAAAAGGATAAGATAAAATAGGTAGAAAGGCTTTCTGCATCCCAATATCATGCAGTGGTTGTGGCACTGGAGTGGTAACCCAGAGGTCATGAGTTTAATTCCCACTACAACAGGTTGTGACATTGAGTTCAATACATCTGGTAATTTGTGAAAAACTGACCATGAAAGCTGCCAGATTATCATAAAAACCAAACAGGTTTATCAATATCCTTCAGGGAAGGGAATCTATCACACCCACCTAGTTGATTCTTACTGCCCTCTGAAGTGGTCTTGCAAGCCACTCAGATGTTTAAAACAATCACTACAATAACAACTTGCATTTATATAGTGCCTTTAACGTAGTAAAACGTCCCAAGGTGCTTCACAGAGTGTTATCAAAATTTGACACCGAGTCACATATGAAGATATTGGGACAGGTGATTAAAAAGCTTGGTCAAAGAGGTAGGTTTTAAGGAGCGTCTTAAAGGAGGAGAGAGAGGTAGAGAGAGGCGGAAAGGTTTAGGGAGGGAATTCCAGAGGTTAGGGTCTAGGCAGCTGAAGGCAAGGTCGCCAATGGTGGAATGAAGAAAATCGGGCATGCGCAAGAGGCAAGAATTGGAGGAGCGCAGAGATCTCGGAGAGTTACAGGGCTGGAGGAGGTTACAGAGATAGGGAGGGGGCGAACCCAGGGAGGGGTTTGAACACAAGGATGAGAATTTTAAAATCGAAGATGTTGCGGACCAGGGGCCAATGTAGATCGGCGAGCACGGGTGCGAGTTAGGATACGGGCAGCAAAGTTTTGAGAGGAAAGCCCACCACGACCTTCTCAGTGCAGCTAGGGATGAGCAATACGTGCAGCCTTTCCAGTGTCACCAAGTCTACAGAACAAATATAGAAAAATATGTGTAGCCTTATTAGTTGAACTTTGACAAGTACTGAATCATCCACTTGTATGTTTTGTCCTTCCAAACACGGGTTGTGCCTGGAGAGAGTATTTTGAGATATGAAGAAGTACCGTTGGTTACAGGCCTAGTACTGGTGGCGAGTAATTTGGGTCAATGAATTAAGAGTATAAAAGCTAGTAGCAATACTTTTTTATTTGTAGAACATTGACTATATTAAAACTCCCATAGAGCAACTGCAACCAAACAAGAAGCCTAATGAAAGGCCACTTGATTACATTCCATCTCATTTTGAGATATGGTCACAATTGGCTCTGTTTTAAAAAGATACATTTTTTTAATGTAAATCTTTTATCCTCCCTCCCCCTCCAAAAAGAAGTGACTTTCTCCAAATTGTTTTTAAACGCTATAAACTGATAATTGAAAAAAATTAAAATTCTGACATTTTTCAGTTTTTTAATTTTAAATCTTAATTTAAGTATCTAGTCACGATGGCAATGTTCTGTGTAATTCACGGATTCCACGAGGGAGGAGCAACGAAATGATGCAGAAATTTGCGTGCAGCCAGTTAACGATTGCGAGCGTGGACTGGAGCAGCTCGGGAATGTCAGAAACGATCTGTGTGCTGCCCACTCAGCATTACCTGACCTGCCACATTAGGTTGTCTAAATCCAAAACTAAATAAATCCAAATGAAGAAAATTATTTTCGGCCGCTGTGACATGTGTAAACGAGATGTTTATTGAGAGTGTGCCAAGTGGATTAATCAGACACAGAGTTACAGACCGGCCACATTCCTGTCAATGGTAATCAGGCATCCATGCACCTATAGTTTTACATGCTGTAGCTGCTGTCCTTTATCATCTGTCCCCTCTTGTTTTAACTCTTCGTTTCTTTTTCTCTCCTTTTTTGCAGGACATCACCTCATAGGTGGATGACTGGCACCAAGGAACGGATGTTGATTAAAGTTACAGACCGGGAACCGAGTTACTTAATGCATCAGGGTAACGGGAATGCCGAGAACCAGCAAGGAACGCGGCCTCGGAGGCCATCGGGACACCAGCTGCCTCACGCTCACAGCTTCGCGTCGGACAGTGACAACCAGGTCTTCTTCACTGAACGCAAGCCATCCCCTTACCTGAAAAGGGCGGAGCACATTGGCGGCTGTTCCCCAGTGCTTACCAGAGGGGAACCCTACCATTCTCCAATCCATTACCAGCATAGAAAGTACTCCTTTGAATCCCAGCCCTCATCTCCTCGCTATGGCTACGAGCCTCCTCTTTACGAGGAGCCCCCCGTCGAATACCAGGCTCCTATTTACGATGAACCGCCCATGGAGGTACAGTGCGAGGGAATGAGCCACTACAAAGCAGGGTCGCCTCAGAAGTCCCCAGTTCGGAAGCCGCATCCAATGCTCCACTCTCCCAAACAGGGCCAGAATTCCCCTTATCAGCATCTGGTGTTAACAAAACAAAAGTGCCCAGAGAAATCCATGAGCTTAGAATACAGTCCCGCGGGCAAAGAGCTTGTGAAGCAGCTGGTGTACGTAGAGCAATCCGGCTCTAGCCCAAAGTTCAAATCAAGTACGAAACATCGGTATTCACCTAGTGCGACATCCACTATTTCTTATACATTACAGCACAGCCATTCGCTGGTGAGAGACTTCCAACGTTCTGAATCAAGATCCACTGACTATAATGGCCTGGAAGGGTCGGAAGCCAGATACAGTCACCAGAGCAGCCAGCTGATTCATGAGGACTCAATGTCATGGTCCAGCCAACATGACTCGTTATCGTCAATAGGCTATTCCCCAAACTCACGGAAGAGGAAAAGCAGGAAGCCCTCGCTGACACAGGAGACTTGTGGCGGGGTGGGGGAGAGCTGCGGAGAAATGAACCCGGTGCCTGAGCGGCTGCTGGCGGAAGAGCGGATCTCGCCCCTCGGCCAGCCTCAGATGAGCCAGACCGACAGCAAGAGCGCCGAGGCGGAGATGCTGCGGGGCTACCCCGACGTACACATGACTCAGGCGAGGCTGGCACGGGAGGCACAGCAGCTGCATCACATCAAGCAGCGGAGCAGCTGGGATTCGCAGAAAGAAGTGTCTGGTTACGAGAGCGACGGGGCCCTTCCTCTACCCATGCCGGGACCTGTGGTTCGTGCCTTCAGTGAGGATGAAGCACTGGCTCAGCAGGAGAGCAAACACTGGAAAAGGAACACATTCGAAAAGCTCGGCTTTCCTCAAGTGCTGTTGGAAAAGAGTGTTTCTGTACAGACTAACTTGGCTTCACCGGAGCCATACTTGCACCCGTCGCAGGTAGGTTTTCAATTCAACCAATATCCAAATAAATGGAAGGGTAACTGGAAAGTTTAGAAAAAAAGAAATTTACACAGAGATTTTTATTTGTGCCCATCAAGGTGAAGAATTCCGGGATGGAACATTTTCCCAGTTTTTTTTTGTACCCAGTGTCGCCATTTAGCATTCACAGATCAGGTGCAAGACAGGATTAATACAGAGTAAAACGCTCTCTGCTCTGCAGAAACAATTTTTCTCATTGCTCACACGAGCCATTCTTGTGGCCACTTTGAGCGCCATTCCCAAATTATAGGCAGTTTTTTTTTCTTGTGCTGAAATAAAACTGGTCGAGCTGCTTCCATATTGCCCGAGAAGTAACCTCGCCGGATTCACTCAGGCCAGTGGCCAAGTAGACCCAAATCAAACAGAATAGCCTTGGCCACCGGTCTTACCGAATCTGGTGTGTTTATTTTTGTGAGCCTTGCATACCAGGAGCAGGTGGCACCAGGCACAATGTAAAAGCAGGTGTGCCTCGGACCCTACCACCAGCGAAGTGAAGAGACTTTCATCCCATCTTTTGAGTTGGATTCGAATGAGGCCCCAGCGATATTTTTTTTTATTATTCATTCTTGGGATGTGGGCATCACTGGCATGGCCAGGATTTATTGCCCATCCCTAGTTGCCCTTGAGAAGATGGTGGTGAGCCGCCGCCTTGAACCGCTGCAGACCGTGTGGTGAAGGTGCTCCCACGGTTCCAGAATTTTGACCCAGCGACGATGAAGGAACGACAATGTATGTCCATGTTGGGATGATGTGTGACTTAGAGGGAAACTTGGAGGTGCGGTGCTCCCATGCACCTTGTCCTTCCAGGTGCTGGAAATCGTGGGTTTGGGAGGTGCTGTCGAAGAAACCTTAGCAGCTTGTTGCTGTGCATGTGGATAGCGCACACTGCAGTCACAGTATGACGGTAGTGGAGGGAGTGGATGTTTAAGGTGTGGATGGGCTGCAGATCAAGCGGGCTGCTTTGTCCTGGATGGTGTTGAGCTTCTTGAGTGTTGTTGCGGTTGCACTCATCCAGGCAAGTGGAGAGTATTCCATCACACTCTTGACTTGTGCCATGTAGGTGGTGGTGAGGCTTTGGGGAGGTGAGCCACTCACCGCAGAATACCCAGCCTCTGACCTCCTCAACAGCCACGGTATTTATGTGGCTGGTCCAGTTCAGTTTCTGGTCAATGGTCACCCTAGGATGTTGATGGTAGGGGATTTGGCAATGATAATGTCATTGAAAGTCATGGGGAGGTGGCTAGATTCTCTTGTTGGAAATGGTCATTGCCTGGCAATCGTGTGGTTTGATTTTTAGAACCCACTGTGCCAGCCAGCTGTCATCTAATTATTTTTCTTGTATGCCGTTTTGTAAACTGAGCACAGCAGGGTGCCTCCAGATTTAGCCCAGGATCCCGGAAGCCAATAAAGTTTTTGTTTTTGACGCAGTCTTAGTTGAATGCCCCTGAGGGATATTATTTTGCAGTCATGATCTCATATTCTTTCAGTGCCATTTCAGTGCTATGTTTAACTTGGCTTTCATTCTGTTGAGGCTATATTATTATATAGAATAAATTGTGGGTGGCAAAAAGTTGATCTAACCTCTGGACTGAGATGATGTACGTAAAGCACTCAAGCTTCCCTTTGATGTTCTGTGAATTTAGAGTAAATTACAGTTTAATCGTTCCCAACCATCCTTCATTGTATATGATGCATGGGTTAAAAAGGCATTGATGCAGATCTACAGATCCCACCTTCCTCTCAATTTTTGTTGCTGCCTTTATTTCTGCTATCGGCAAGTCACTCTTATATTGAACGTTGATATATTTTTGTAGTAGACGTATTGCACAGTGTAGCGCTGTACCATACAGACGAGGAGGGTCTCAGGTCTGTGCTGAGTTGGATGAACTCAGCTGGGGCAGTAGAGGGGAGGAAGCTACAGTTGAACCTTGGCATTCTTCAGCTAGTGAGGACGACATTTCAGGCAGGAATCTTAATCCAGCGACTCCTGATAAAAACGAATGTGCGTGGATGCCTGAGGAGAACGGGATCAGCTTTCATTGTAATAACCCTCACTGTCCAGATTAGCACAGGGACAAATTACCACAGAGGTAATGGAATGCCGCCGCCACCTATGGCATTGTACCCCAGAATGAGTCATTACACCCAGGAGATACATCATAGTCATAGCCATCTGGCCCATCGTGCCTGTGCTGGCTCTTTGAAAGAGCTATCCAAGTAGTCCCATTCCCCTGCCCTTTCTCCATAGCCCTGTAAATTTTTTCCCTTCAAGTCTTTATCTAATTCCCTTTTCAAAATTACTATTGAATCAGCTTCCACCACCCTTTCAGGCAGTGCATTCCAGATCATTACAACTCACTGCGTAAAAGGGTCATATAAACTCTTATATACTCTTCCCTGACCCTTACATATAGGGTCAGGGAAGGAATTCACATGGTAACATCGGAGGAATAGGGTAATGGAATTAATTTACACAGTAACATTGGAGGTAGAGGGTAAGGAATAACTGTACATAATAACATTGGAAGTATAGGGTAGGCAATAAGTTCACATGATAACATTGGAGGTATAGAGTAAGAACTTAAGAAACAAGAGCAGGAGTCGGCCATACGGCTCCTCGAGCCTGCTCTGACGTTCAATCAGATCATGGCTGATCTTCTACCTCAACTCCACTTTCCCACCCTATTCCCATATCCCTTGATTCCCCAAGAGTCCAAAAAATCGATTGATCTCAGTCTTGAATAGACTCAGTTACTGAGCATCCTCAGCCCTCTGGGGTAGAGAATTCCAAAGATTCACAACCCTCTGAGTGAACAAATGTTTCCTCATTTCGGTCCAAAATAGTCAACCCATATCTTCACATTGTTACCCCAAGTTCCAGACTCTCCAGCCAGGGGAAACAGCCTCTCAGCATCTATCCCATCAAACCCCGTCAAGAATTAGGGATTTGGAGAATGGGAATAAATTCATGTGGTAACATTGCAGGTAAAGAGTAACGGAATTATTTCACATGGTAACATTGGAGGTAGAGGGCAAGAGAATAAATTCACATTGTAAGATTGGGGGCACAGGGTAAGGGAATGAATTCACATTGTAAGATTGGGGGTATAACGTAAGGGAAAAAATTCACATTGTAACATTGGGGGAATAGGGTAAGGGAATAAATTCACATTGTAAGATTGGGGGTATAGGGTAAGAGAATAAATTCACATTGTAAGATTGGGGGAATAGGGTAAGGGAATCGATTCACATTGTAAGATTGGGGGAATAGGGTAAGGGAATAAATTCACATTGTAAGATTGGGGGTATAGGGTAAGAGAATAAATTCACATTGTAAGATTGGGGGAATAGGGTAAGGGAATAAATTCACATTGTAAGATTGGGGGAATAGGGTAAGGGAATCTATTCACATTGTAAGATTGGGGAATAGGGTAAGGGAATAAATTTACATTGTAAGATTGGGGGTAGAGGGTAAGAGAATAAATTCACATTGTAAGATTGGGGGAATAGGGTAAGGGAATAAATTCACATTGTAAGATTGGGGGAATAGGGTAAGGGAATAAATTCACATTGTAAGATTGGGGGAATAGGGTAAGGGAATAAATTCACATTGTAAGATTGGGGGAATAGGGTAAGGGAATAAATTCACATTGAAAGATTGGGGGAATAGGGTAAGGGAATAAATTCACGTTGTAACATTGGGGGAATAAGGTAAGGGAATAAATTCACATTGTAAGATTGGGGGAATAGGGTAAGAGAATAAATTCACATTGTAAGATTGGGGGAATAGGGTAAGGGAACAAATTCACATTGTAAGATTGTGGGAATAGGGTAAGGGAATAAATTCACTTTGTAAGATTGGGGGAATAGGGTAAGGGAATAAATTCACATTGTAAGATTGGGGGAATAGGGTAAGAGAATAAATTCACATTGTAAGATTGGGGGAATAGGGTAAGGGAATCTATTCACATTCTAAGATTGGGGGAAAAGCGTCAGGGAATAAATTCACATTGTAAGATTGGGGGAAGAGGGTAAGGGAATCTATTCACATTGTAAGATTGGGGGAAAAGCGTCAGGGAATAAATTCACTTTGTAAGATTGTGGGAATAGGGTAAGAGAATAAATTCACATTGTAAGATTGGGGGAATAGGGTAAGAGAATAAATTCACTTTGTAAGATTGTGGGAATAGGGTAAGGGAATCAATTCACATTGTAAGATTGGGGGTATAGGGTAAGAGAATAAATTCACATTGTAAGATTGGGGGTATAGGGTAAGGGAATAAATTCACATTGTAACATTGGGGGTATAGGGTAAGGGAATAAATTCACATTGTAAGATTGGGGGAATCGGGTAAGAGAATAAATTCACATTGTAATATTGGGGGAATTGGGTAAGGGAATAAATTCACATTGTAAGATTGGGGGAATAGGGTAAGGGAATAAATTCACATTGTAAGATTGGGGGTATAACGTAAGGGAAAAAATTCACATTGTAAGATTGAGGGAATAGGATAAGGGAATGTATTCACATTGTAAGATTGGGGGAATAGGGTAAGGGAATCTATTCACATTGTAAGATTGGGGGAATCGGGTAAGGGAATCTATTCACATTGTAAGATTGGGGGAATAGGGTAAGGGAATAAATTCACATTGTAAGATTGGGGGTATAACGTAAGGGAAAAAATTCACATTGTAAGATTGCGGGAATAGGGTAAGGGAATCAATTCACATTGTAAGATTGGGGGAATAGGGTAAGAGAATAAATTCACACTGTAAGATGGGCGTATAGAGTAAGGGAATAAATTCACATTGTAAGATTGCGGGAATAGGGTGAGGGAATAAATTCACATTGTAAGATTGTGGGTGTAGGGTACGGGAATCTATTCACATTGTAAAATTGGTGTTATAGCGTAAGGGAATAAATTCACATTGTGAGATTGGGGGAATAGGGTAAGGGAATAAATTCGCATTGTAAGATTGGGGGAATAGGGGAAGGGAATCTATTCACATTGTAAGATGGGGTATACGGTAAGGGAATTAATTCACATTGCAAGATTGGGGGAATAGGGTAAGGGAATAAATTCACATTGTAAGATTGGGGGAATAGGGTAAAGGAATAAATTCACATTGTAAGATTGGGGGTGTAGGGTAAGGGAATAAATTCACATTGTAAGATTGGGGGAATAGGGTAAGGGAATAAATTCACGTTGTAAGATTGGGGGAATAGGGTAAGGGAATAAATTCACATTGTAAGATGGGGTATACGGGAAGGGAATTAATTCACATTGCAAGATTGGGGGAATAGGGTAAGGGAATAAATTCACATTGTAAGATTGGGGGAATAGGGTAAGGGAATAAATTCACATTGTAAGATTGGGGGAATAGGGTAAGGGAATAAATTCACATTGTAAGATTGGGGGTATAGGGTAAGGGAATAAATTCACATTGTAAGATGGGCGTATAGAGTAAGGGAATAAATTCACATTGTAAGATTGCGGGAATAGGGTAAGGGAATAAATTCACATTGTAAGATTGGGGGTGTAGGGTAAGGGAATCTATTCACATTGTAAGATTGGGGGTATAGGGTAAGGGAATAAATTCACATTGTAACATTGGGGGTATAGGGTAAGGGAATAAATTTACATTGTAAGATTGGGGGAATCGGGTAAGAGAATAAATTCACATTGTAATATTGGTGGAATTGGATAAGGGAATAAATTCACATTGTAAGATTGGGGGTATCGGGTAAGGGAATAAATTCACATTGTAAAATTGGGGGAATAGGGTAAGGGAATCAATTCACATTGTAAGATTGGGGGTATAACGTAAGGGAAAAAATTCACATTGTAACATTGGGGGAGTAGGATAAGGGAATGTATTCACATTGTAAGATTGGGGGAATCGGGTAAGGGAATCTATTCACATTGTAAGATTGGGGGAATAGGGTAAGGGAATAAATTCACATTGTACGATTGGGGGAATAGGGTAACGGAATATATTCACATTGTAAGATTGGGGGAATAGGGTAAGGGAATCAATTCACATTGTAAGATTGGGGGAATAGGGTAAGAGAATAAATTCACATTGTAAGATTGGGGGTATAGGGTAAGGGAATAAATTCACATTGTAAGATGGGCGTATAGAGTAAGGGAATAAATTCACATTGTAAGATTGCGGGAATAGGGTGAGGGAATAAATTCACATTGTAAGATTGGGGGTGTAGGGTACGGGAATCTATTCACATTGTAAAATTGGTGTTATAGCGTAAGGGAATAAATTCACATTGTGAGATTGGGGGAATAGGGTAAGGGAATAAATTCGCATTGTAAGATTGGGGGAATAGGGTAAGGGAATCTATTCACATTGTAAGATAGCGGGAAAATGGTAAGGGAATCTATTCACATTGTAAGATTGGGGGAATAGGGTAAGGGAATAAATTCACATTGTAAGATGGGGTATACGGAAAGGGAATTAATTCACATTGCAAGATTGGGGGAATAGGGTGAGGGAATAAATTCACATTGTAAGATTGGGGGAATAGGGTAAGGGAATAAATTCACATTGTAAGATTGGGGGTATAGGGTAAGGGAATAAATTCACATTGTAAGGTGGGCGTATAGAGGAAGGGAATAAATTAACATTGTAAGATTGCTGGAATAGGGTAAGGGAATAAATTCACATTGTAAGATTGGGGGTGTAGGGTAAGGGAAACTATTCACATTGTAAAATTGGTGTTATAGCGTAAGGGAATAAATTCACATTGTAAGATTGGGGGAATAGGGTAAGGGAATAAATTCGCATTGTAAGATTGGGGGAATAGGGTAAGGGAATCTATTCACATTGTAAGATTGGGGGTATAGGGTAAGGGAATAAATTCACATTGTAACATTGGGGGTATAGGGTAAGGGAATAAATTCACTTTGCAAGATTGGGGGAATCGGGTAAGAGAATAAATTCACATTGTAATATTGGGGGAATTGGTTAAGGGAATAAATTCACATTGTAAGATTGGGGGTATAGGGTAAGGGAATAAATTCACATTGTAAAATTGGGGGAATAGGGTAAGGGAATAAATTCACATTGGGGGTACAACGTAAGGGAAAAAATTCACATTGTAAGATTGAGGGAATAGGATAAGGGAATGTATTCACATTGTAAGATTGGGGGAATAGGGTAAGGGAATCTATTCACATTGTAAGATTGGGGGAATCGGGTAAGGGAATCTATTCACATTGTAAGATTGGGGGAATAGGGTAAGGGAATAAATTCACATTGTAAGATTAGGGGAATAGGGTAACGGAATATATTCACATTGTAAGATTGGGGGAATAGGGTAAGGGAATCAATTCACATTGTAAGATTGGGGGAATAGGGTAAGAGAATAAATTCACATTGTAAGATTGGGGGTATAGGGTAAGGGAATAAATTCACATTGTAAGATGGGCGTATAGAGTAAGGGAATAAATTCACATTGTAAGATTGCGGGAATAGGGTAAGGGAATAAATTCACATTGTAAGATTGGGGGTGTAGGGTAAGGGAAACTATTCACATTGTAAAATTGGTGTTATAGCGTAAGGGAATAAATTCACATTGTAAGATTGGGGGAATAGGGTAAGGGAATAAATTCGCATTGTAAGATTGGGGGAATAGGGTAAGGGAATCTATTCACATTGTAAGATTGGGGGAATAGGGTAAGGGAATAAAGTCACCTTGTAGGATTGGGGGAATCGGGTAAGGGAATAAATTCACATTGTAAGATTGGGGGAATAGGGTAAGGGAATCTATTCACATTGTAAGATTGGGGGAATATGGTAAGGGAATAAATTCACATTGTAAGATTGGGGGAATATGGTAAGGGAATAAATTCACATTGTAAGATTGGGCGAATAGGGTAAGGGAATAAATTCACATTGTAAGATTGGGGGAATAGGGTAAGGGAATCTATTCACATTGTAAGATTGGGGGAATAGGGTAAGGGAATAAATTCACATTGTAAGATTGGGGGTATAACGTAAGGGAAAAAATTCACATTGTAAGATTGCGGGAATAGGGTAAGGGAATCAATTCACATTGTAAGATTGGGGGAATAGGGTGAGTGAATAAATTCACACTGTAAGATGGGCGTATAGAGTAAGGGAATAAATTCACATTGTAAGATTGCGGGAACAGGGTGAGGGAATAAATTCACATTGTAAGATTGGGGGTGTAGGGTACGGGAATCTATTCACATTGTAAAATTGGTGTTATAGCGTAAGGGAATAAATTCACATTGTGAGATTGGGGGAATAGGGTAAGGGAATAAATTCGCATTGTAAGATTGGGGGAATAGGGTAAGGGAATCGATTCACATTGTAAGATGGGGTATACGGTAAGGGAATTAATTCACATTGCAAGATTGGGGGAATAGGGTAAGGGAATAAATTCACATTGTAAGATTGGGGGAATAGGGTAAAGGAATAAATTCACATTGTAAAATTGGTGTTATAGCGGAAGGGAATAAATTCACATTGTGAGATTGGGGGAATAGGGTAAGGGAATAAATTCGCATTGTAAGATTGGGGGAAGAGGGTAAGGGAATCTATTCACATTGTAAGATGGGGGATACGGTAAGGGAATTAATTCACATTGCAAGATTGGGGGAATAGGGTAAGGGAATAAATTCACATTGTAAGATTGGGGGAATAGGGTAAAGGAATAAATTCACATTGTAAGATTGGGGGTGTCGGGTAAGGGAATAAATTCACGTTGTAAGATTGGGGGAATAGGGTAAGGGAATAAATTCACATTGTAAGATGGGGTATACGGGAAGGGAATTAATTCACATTGCAAGATTGGGGGAATAGGGTAAGGGAATAAATTCACATTGTAAGATTGGGGGAATAGGGTAAGGGAATAAATTCACATTGTAAGATTGGGGGAATAGGGTAAGGGAATAAATTCACATTGTAAGATTGGGGGTATCGGGTAAGGGAATAAATTCACATTGTAAGATTGGGGGTATAGGGTAAGGGAATAAATTCACATTGTAAGATTGGGGGAATAGGGTAAGGGAATAAATTCACATTGTAAGATTGGGGGAATAGGGTAAGGGAATAAATTCACATTGTAAGATTGTGGGAATAGGGTAAGGGAATAAATTCACTTTGTAAGATTGGGGGAATAGGGTAAGGGAATAAATTCACATTGTAAGATTGGGGGAATAGGGTAAGGGAATAAATTCACATTGTAAGATTGGGGGAATAGGGTAAGGGAATAAATTCACATTGTAAGATTGTGGGAATAGGGTAAGGGAATAAATTCACTTTGTAAGATTGGGGGAATAGGGTAAGGGAATAAATTCACATTGTAAGATTGGGGGAATAGGGTAAGAGAATAAATTCACATTGTAAGATTGGGGGAATAGGGTAAGGGAATCTATTCACATTCTAAGATTGGGGGAAAAGCGTCAGGGAATAAATTCACATTGTAAGATTGGGGGAAGAGGGTAAGGGAATCTATTCACATTGTAAGATTGGGGGAAAAGCGTCAGGGAATCAATTCACTTTGTAAGATTGTGGGAATAGGGTAAGAGAATAAATTCACATTGTAAGATTGGGGGAATAGGGTAAGAGAATAAATTCACTTTGTAAGATTGTGGGAATAGGGTAAGGGAATCAATTCACATTGTAAGATTGGGGGTATAGGGTAAGAGAATAAATTCACATTGTAAGATTGGGGGTATAGGGTAAGGGAATAAATTCACATTGTAACATTGGGGGTATAGGGTAAGGGAATAAATTCACATTGTAAGATTGGGGGAATAGGGTAAGCGAATAAATTCACGTTGTAAGATTGGGGGAATAGGGTAAGGGAATAAATTCACATTGTAAGATGGGGTATACGGGAAGGGAATTAATTCACATTGCAAGATTGGGGGAATAGGGTAAGGGAATAAATTCACATTGTAAGATTGGGGGAATAGGGTAAGGGAATAAATTCACATTGTAAGATTGGGGGAATAGGGTAAGGGAATAAATTCACATTGTAAGATTGGGGGTATAGGGTAAGGGAATAAATTCACATTGTAAGATGGGCGTATAGAGTAAGGGAATAAATTCACATTGTAAGATTGCGGGAATAGGGTAAGGGAATAAATTCACATTGTAAGATTGGGGGTGTAGGGTAAGGGAATCTATTCACATTGTAAAATTGGTGTTATAGCGTAAGGGAATAAATTCACATTGTAAGATTGGGGGAATAGGGTAAGGGAATAAATTCGCATTGTAAGATTGGGGGAATAGGGTAAGGGAATCTATTCACATTGTAAGATTGGGGGAATAGGGTAAGGGAATAAATTCACATTGTAAGATTGGGGGAAGAGGGTAAGGGAATCTATTCACATTGTAAGATTGGGGGAAAAGCGTCAGGGAATCAATTCACTTTGTAAGATTGTGGGAATAGGGTAAGAGAATAAATTCACATTGTAAGATTGGGGGAATAGGGTAAGAGAATAAATTCACTTTGTAAGATTGTGGGAATAGGGTAAGGGAATCAATTCACATTGTCAGATTGGGGGTATAGGGTAAGAGAATAAATTCACATTGTAAGATTGGGGGTATAGGGTAAGGGAATAAATTCACATTGTAACATTGGGGGTATAGGGTAAGGGAATAAATTCACATTGTAAGATTGGGGGAATAGGGTAAGCGAATAAATTCACGTTGTAAGATTGGGGGAATAGGGTAAGGGAATAAATTCACATTGTAAGATGGGGTATACGGGAAGGGAATTAATTCACATTGCAAGATTGGGGGAATAGGGTAAGGGAATAAATTCACATTGTAAGATTGGGGGAATAGGGTAAGGGAATAAATTCACATTGTAAGATTGGGGGAATAGGGTAAGGGAATAAATTCACATTGTAAGATTGGGGGTATAGGGTAAGGGAATAAATTCACATTGTAAGATGGGCGTATAGAGTAAGGGAATAAATTCACATTGTAAGATTGCGGGAATAGGGTAAGGGAATAAATTCACATTGTAAGATTGGGGGTGTAGGGTAAGGGAATCTATTCACATTGTAAAATTGGTGTTATAGCGTAAGGGAATAAATTCACATTGTAAGATTGGGGGAATAGGGTAAGGGAATAAATTCGCATTGTAAGATTGGGGGAATAGGGTAAGGGAATCTATTCACATTGTAAGATTGGGGGAATAGGGTAAGGGAATAAATTCACATTGTAAGATTGGGGGAATCGGGTAAGGGAATAAATTCACGTGGTAACATTGCAGGTAAAGAGTAAGTGAATTATTTCACATGGTAACATTGGAGGTACAGGGTAAGGGAATAAATTCACATTGTAAGATTGGGGGTATAGGGCAAGAGAATAAATTCACATTGTAAGATTGGGGGCATAGGGGAAGGGAATGAATTCACATTGTAAGATTGGGGGTATAACGTAAGGGAAAAAATTCACATTGTAACATTGGGGGAATAGGGTAAGGGAATAAATTCACATTGTAAGATTGGGGGAAGAGGGTAAGGGAATCTATTCACATTGTAAGATTGGGGGTATAACGTAAGGGAAAAAATTCACATTTTAACATTGGGGGAATAGGATAAGGGAATAAATTCACATTGTAAGATTGGGGGAATAGGGTAAGAGAATAAATTCACATTGTAAGATTGGGGGAATAGGGTAAGGGAATAAATTCACATTGTAAGATTGGGGGAATAGGGTAAGGGAATAAATTCACATTGAAAGATTGGGGGAATAGGGTAAGGGAATAAATTCACATTGTAACATTGGGGGAATAAGGTAAGGGAATAAATTCACATTGTAAGATTGATGGAATAGGGTAAGGGAATAAATTCACATTGTAAGATTGGGGGAATAGGGTAAGGGAATAAATTCACATTGTAAGATTGGGGGAATAGGGTAAGGGAATAAATTCACATTGTAAGATTGGGGGAAGAGGGTAAGGGAATCTATTCACATTGTAAGATTGGGGGTATAACGTAAGGGAAAAAATTCACATTTTACATTGGGGGAATAGGATAAGGGAATAAATTCACATTGTAAGATTGGGGGAATAGGGTAAGAGAATAAATTCACATTGTAAGATTGGGGGAATCGGGGAAGGGAATAAATTCACATTGTAATATTGGGGAATAGGGTAAGGGAATAGATTCACATTGTAAGATTGGGGGAATAGGGTAAGAGAATAAATTCACATTGTAATATTGGGGAATAGAGTAAGGAAATAAATTCACATTGTAAGATTGGGGGAATAGGGTAAGAGAATAAACTCACATTGTAAGATTGGGGAATAGGGTAAGGGAACAAATTTACATTGTAAGATTGGGGGAATAGGGTAAGGGAATAAACTCACATTGTAAGATTGGGGGAATAGGGTAAGGGAACAAATTCACATTGTTAAATTGGTGGAATAGGGTAAGGGAATCAATTCACATTGTATGATTGGGGGAATTGGGTCAGGGAATAAATTCACATTGTAAGATTGGGGGAATAGGGTAAGGGAATAAATTCACATTGTAAGATTGAGGGAACAGGGTAAGAGAATAAATTCACATTGTAAGTTTGGGGGAATTGGGTCAGGGAATAAATTCACATTGTAAGATTGGGGGAACAGGGTAAGAGAATAAATTCACATTGTAAGTTTGGGGGAATTGGGTCAGGGAATCAATTCACATTGTAAGATTGGGGGAATAGGGTAAGAGAATAAATTCACATTGTAAGTTTGGGGGAATTACGTATGGGAATAAATTCACATTGTAAGATTGGGGGAATAGGGTAAGGGAATAAATTCACATTGTAAGATTGGGGGAATCGGGTAAGGGAATAAATTCACATTGTAAGATTGGGGGAATAGGGTAAGGGAATAAATTCACATTGTAAGATGGGCGTATCGGGTAAGGGAATAAATTCACATTGTAAGATTAGGGGAATAGGGTAAGGGAATCTATTCACATTGTAAGATTGGGGGAATAGGGTAAGAGAATAAATTCACATTGTAAGATTGAGGGTATCGGGTAAGGGCATAAATTCACATTGTAAGATTGGGGGAATAGGGTAAGAGAATAAATTCACATTGTAAGATGGGGTACACGGTAAGGGAATTAATTCACATTGCAAGATTGGGGGAATAGGGTCAGGGAATAAATTCACATTGTAAGATTGGGGGAATAGGGTAAAGGAATAAATTCACATTGTAAGATTGGGGGTGTAGGGTAAGGGAATAAATTCACGTTGTAAGATTGGGGGAATAGGGTAAGGGAATAAATTCACATTGTAAGATGGGGTATACGGGAAGGGAATTAATTCACATTGCAAGATTGGGGGAATAGGGTAAGGGAATAAATTCACATTGTAAGATTGGGGGAATAGGGTAAGGGAATAAATTCACATTGTAAGATTGGGGGAATAGGGTAAGGGAATAAATTCACATTGTAAGATTGGGGGTATCGGGTCAGGGAATAAATTCAAATTGTAAGATTGGGGGTATAGGGTAAGGGAATAAATTCACATTGTAAGATGGGCGTATAGAGTAAGGGAATAAATTCACATTGTAAGATTGCGGGAATAGGGTAAGGGAATAAATTCACATTGTAAGATTGGGGGTGTAGTGTAAGGGAAACTATTCACATTGTAAAATTGGTGTTATAGCGTAAGGGAATAAATTCACATTGTAAGATTGGGGGAATAGGGTAAGGGAATAAATTCGCATTGTAAGATTGGGGGAATAGGGTAAGGGAATCTATTCACATTGTAAGATTGGGGGAATAGGGTAAGGGAATAAATTCACCTTGTAAGATTGGGGGAATCGGGTAAGGGAATAAATTCACATTGTAAGATTGGGGGAATAGGGTAAGGGAATCTATTCACATTGTAAGATTGGGGGAATATGGTAAGGGAATAAATTCACATTGTAAGATTGGGGGAATATGGTAAGGGAATAAATTCACATTGTAAGATTGGGCGAATAGGGTAAGGGAATCAATTCACATTGTAAGATTGGGGGAATAGGGTCAGGGAATCTATTCACATTGTAAGATTGGGGGAATAGGCTAAGGGAATAAATTCACATTGTAAGATTGGGGGAATAGGGTAAGGGAATAAATTCACATTGTAAGATTGGGGGTATCGGGTAAGGGAATAAATTCACATTGTAAGATTGGGGGAATAGGGTAAGAGAATAAATTCACACTGTAAGATGGGCGTATAGAGTAAGGGAATAAATTCACATTGTAAGATTGCGGGAACAGGGTGAGGGAATAAATTCACATTGTAAGATTGGGGGTGTAGGGTACGGGAATCTATTCACATTGTAAAATTGGTGTTATAGCGTAAGGGAATAAATTCACATTGTGAGATTGGGGGAATAGGGTAAGGGAATAAATTCGCATTGTAAGATTGGGGGAATAGGGTAAGGGAATCTATTCACATTGTAAGATGGGGTATACGGTAAGGGAATTAATTCACATTGCAAGATTGGGGGAATAGGGTAAGGGAATAAATTCACATTGTAAGATTGGGGGAATAGGGTAAAGGAATAAATTCACATTGTAAGATTGGGGGTGTAGGGTAAGGGAATAAATTCACGTTGTAAGATTGGGGGAATAGGGTAAGGGAATAAATTCACATTGTAAGATGGGGTATACGGGAAGGGAATTAATTCACATTGCAAGATTGGGGGAATAGGGTCAGGGAATAAATTCACATTGTAAGATTGGGGGAATAGGCTAAGGGAATAAATTCACATTGTAAGATTGGGGGAATAGGGTAAGGGAATAAATTCACATTGTAAGATTGGGGGTATCGGGTAAGGGAATAAATTCACATTGTAAGATTGGGGGAATAGGGTAAGGGAATGAATTCACATTGTAAGATTGGGGGTATAACGTAAGGGAAAAAATTCACATTGTAACATTGGGGGAATCGGATAAGGGAATAAATTCACATTGTAAGATTGGGGAATAGGGTAAGGGAATAAATTCACATTGTAAGATTGGGGGAATAGGGTAAGAGAATAAATTCACATTGTAAGATTGGGGGAATAGGGTAAGGGAATAAATTCACATTGTAAGATTGGGGGAATAGGGTAAGGGAATAAATTCACATTGTAAGATTGGGGGAATAGGGTAAGGGAATAAATTCACATTGAAAGATTGGGGGAATAGGGTAAGGGAATAAATTCACATTGTAACATTGGGGGAATAAGGTAAGGGAATAAATTCACATTGTAAGATTGGGGGAATACGGTAAGGGAATAAATTCACATTGTAAGATTGGGGGTATAGGGTAAGGGAATCTATTCACATTCTAAGATTGGGCTATCGCGTCAGGGAATAAATTCACATTGTAAGATTGGGAGAATAGGGTAAGGGAATCTATTCACATTGTAAGATTGTGGGAATAGGGTAAGAGAATAAATTCACATTGTAAGATTAGGGGAATAGGGTAAGAGAATAAATTCACTTTGTAAGATTGGGGGAATAGGGTAAGAGAATAAATTCACATTGTAAGATTGGGGGAATAGGGTAAGGGAATCTATTCACATTGTAAGATTGGGGGTAGAGGGTAAGGGAATAAATTCACATTGTAACATTGGGGGTATAGGGTAAGGGAATAAATTCACATTGTAAGATTGGGGGAATCGGGTAAAAGAATAAATTCACATTGTAATATTGGGGGAATTGGATAAGGGAATAAATTCACATTGTAAGATTGGGGGTATCGGGTAAGGGAATCTATTCACATTGTAAAATTGGGGGAATAGGGTAAGGGAATCAATTCACATTGTAAGATTGGGGGTATAACGCAAGGGAAAAAATTCACATTGTAAGATTGAGGAAGTAGGATAAGGGAATGTATTCACATTGTAAGATTGGGGGAATAGGGTAAGGGAATCTATTCACATTGTAAGATTGGGGGAATCGGGTAAGGGAATCTATTCACATTGTAAGATTGGGGGAATAGGGTAAGGGAATAAATTCACATTGTAAGATTGGGGGAATAGGGTAACGGAATATATTCACATTGTAAGATTGGGGGAATAGGGTAAGGGAATCAATTCACATTGTCAGATTGGGGGAATAGGGTAAGAGAATAAATTCACATTGTAAGATTGGGGGTAGAGGGTAAGGGAATAAATTCACATTGTAAGATGGGCGTACAGAGTAAGGGAATAAATTCACATTGTAAGACTGCGGGAATAGGGTGAGGGAATAAATTCACATTGTAAGATTGGGGGTGTCGGGTACGGGAATCTATTCACATTGTAAAATTGGTGTTATAGCGTAAGGGAATAAATTCACATTGTGAGATTGGGGGAATAGGGTAAGGGAATAAATTCGCATTGTAAGATTGGGGGAATAGGGTAAGGGAATCTATTCACATTGTAAGATAGCGGGAAAATGGTAAGGGAATCTATTCACATTGTAAGATTGGGGTAATAGGGTAAGGGAATAAATTCACATTGTAAGATTGGGGGAATAGGGTAAGGGAATAAATTCACATTGTAAGATGGGGTATACGGTAAGGGAATTAATTCACATTGCAAGATTGGGGGAATAGGGTAAGGGAATAAATTCGCATTGTAAGATTGGGGGAATAGGGTAAGGGAATAAATTCACATTGTAAGATTGGGGGTATAGGGTAAGGGAATAAATTCACATTGTAAGATGGGCGTATAGAGTAAGGGAATAAATTCACATTGTCAGATTGCGGGAATAGGGTAACGGAATAAATTCACATTGTAAGATTGGGGGTGTCGGGTAAGGGAAACTATTCACATTGTAAAATTGGTGTTATAGCGTAAGGGAATAAATTCACATTGTAAGATTGGGGGAATAGGGTAAGGGAATAAATTCGCATTGTAAGATTGGGGGAATAGGGTAAGGGAATCTATTCACATTGTAAGATTGGGGGTATAGGGTAAGGGAATAAATTCACATTGTAACATTGGGGGTATAGGGTAAGGGAATAAATTCACATTGTAAGATTGGGGGAATCGGGTAAGAGAATAAATTCACATTGTAATATTGGGGGAATTGGTTAAGGGAATAAATTCACATTGTAAGATTGGGGGTACAGGGTAAGGGAATAAATTCACATTGTAAAATTGGGGGAATAGGGTAAGGGAATAAATTCACATTGTAAGATTGGGGGTATAACGTAAGGGAAAAAATTCACATTGTAAGATTGAGGGAATAGGATAAGGGAATGTATTCACATTGTAAGATTGGGGGAATAGGGTCAGGGAATCTATTCACATTGTAAGATTGGGGGAATCGGGTAAGGGAATCTATTCACATTGTAAGATTGGGGGAATAGGGTAAGGGAATAAATTCACATTGTAAGATTGGGGGAATAGGGTAACGGAATATATTCACATTGTAAGATTGGGGGAATAGGGTAAGGGAATCAATTCACATTGTAAGATTGGGGGAATAGGGTAAGAGAATAAATTCACATTGTAAGATTGGTGGTATAGGGTAAGGGAATAAATTCACATTGTAAGATGGGCGTATAGAGTAAGGGAATAAATTCACATTGTAAGATTGCGGGAATAGGGTGAGGGAATAAATTCACATTGTAAGATTGCGGGTGTAGGGTACGGGAATCTATTCACATTGTAAAATTGGTGTTATAGCGTAAGGGAATAAATTCACATTGTGAGATTGGGGGAATAGGGTAAGGGAATAAATTCGCATTGTAAGATTGGGGGAATAGGGTAAGGGAATCTATTCACATTGTAAGATAGTGGGAAAATGGTAAGGGAATCTATTCACATTGTAAGATTGGGGGAATAGGGTAAGGGAATAAATTCACATTGTAAGATTGGGGGAATAGGGTAAGGGAATAAATTCACATTGTAAGATGGGGTATACGGTAAGGGAATTAATTCACATTGCAAGATTGGGGGAATAGGGTAAGGGAATAAATTCACATTGTAAGATTGGGGAAATAGGGTAATGGAATAAATTCACATTGTCAGATTCGGGGTATAGGGTAAGGGAATAAATTCACATTGTAAGATGGGCGTATAGAGTAAGGGAATAAATTCACATTGTAAGATTGCGGGAATAGGGTAAGGGAATAAATTCACATTGTAAGATTGGGGGTGTAGGGTAAGGGAAACTATTCACATTGTAAAATTGGTGTTATAGCGTAAGGGAATAAATTCACATTGTCAGATTGGGGGAATAGGGGAAGGGAATAAATTTGCATTGTAAGATTGGGGGAATAGGGTAAGGGAATAAATTCACCTTGTAAGATTGGGGGAATCGGGTAAGGGAATAAATTCATATTGTAAGATTGGGGGAATAGGGTAAGGGAATCTATTCACATTGTAAGATTGGGGGAATATGGTAAGGGAATAAATTCACATTGTAAGATTGGGGGAATATGGTAAGGGAATAAATTCACATTGTAAGATTGGGCGAATAGGGTAAGGGAATAAATTCACATTGTAAGATTGGGGGAATAGGGTCAGAGAATAAATTCACATTGTAAGTTTGGGGGAATTGGGTATGGGAATAAATTCACATTGTAAGATTGGGGGAATAGGGTAAGGGAATCTATTCACATTGAAAGATTGGGGGAATCGGGTAAGGGAATCTGTTCACATTGTAAGATTGGGGGAATCGGGGAAGGGAATAAATTCACATTGTAATATTGGGGAATAGGGTAAGGGAATAGATTCACATTGTAAGATTGGGGGAATAGGGTAAGAGAATAAATTCACATTGTAATATTGGGGAATAGAGTAAGGAAATAAATTCACATTGTAAGATTGGGGGAATAGGGTAAGAGAATAAACTCACATTGTAAGATTGGGGAATAGGGTAAGGGAACAAATTTACATTGTAAGATTGGGGGAATAGGGTAAGGGAATAAACTCACATTGTAAGATTGGGGGAATAGGGTAAGGGAACAAATTCACATTGTTAAATTGGTGGAATAGGGTAAGGGAATCAATTCACATTGTATGATTGGGGGAATTGGGTCAGGGAATAAATTCACATTGTAAGATTGGGGGAATAGGGTAAGGGAATCTATTCACATTGTAAGATTGGGGAATAGGGTAAGGGAATAAATTCACATTGTAAGATTGGGGGAATAGGGTAAGGGAATAAATTCACATTGTAAGATTGGGGGAATCGGGTAAGGGAATAAATTCACATTGTAAGATTGGGGGAATAGGGTAAGGGAATAAATTCACATTGTAAGATGGGCGTATCGGGTCAGGGAATAAATTCACATTGTAAGATTAGGGGAATAGGGTAAGGGAATCTATTCACATTGTAAGATTGGGGGAATAGGGTAAGAGAATAAATTCACATTGTAAGATTGAGGGTATCGGGTAAGGGAATAAATTCACATTGTAAGATTGGGGGAATAGGGTAAGAGAATAAATTCACATTGTAAGATTGGGGCAATCGGGTAAGGGAATGAATTCACATTGTAAGATTGGGGGAATAGGGTAAGGGAATAAATCCACATTGTAAGATTGTGGTAATCGGGTAAGGGAATAAATTCACATTGTGAGATGGGGGGAATAGGGTCAGAGAATAAATTCACTTTGTAAGATTGGGGGAATACTGTAAGGGAATAAATTCACATTGTAAGATTCGGGGAATAGGATAAGAGAATAAATTCACATTGTATGATTGGGGGCATAGGGTAAAGCAATAAATTCACATTGTAAGATTGGGGTATGGGGTAAATGAATAAATTCACATTGTAAGATTGTGGGAATCGGGTAAGAGAATAAATTCACATTGTAAGATTGGGGGTATAACGTAAGGGAATAAATTCACATTGTAAGATTGGGGGTATAACGTAAGGGAATAAATTCACATTGTAAGATTGGGGGTGTGGGGTAAGGGAATAAATTCACATTGTAAGATTGGGGGAACAGGGTAAGAGAATAAATTCACATTGTCAGATTGGGGGAATAGGGTAAGGGAATAAATTCACATTGTAAGATTGGGGGAATAGGGTAAGGGAATAAATTCACATTGTAAGATTGGGGGAATAGGGTAATGGACTCTATTCACATTGTAAGATTGGGGGAATAGGGTAAGGGAATAAATTCACATTGTAAGATTGAGGGAATAGGGTAAGGGAATAAATTCACATTGTAAGATTGGGGGAATAGGGGAAGGGAATCTATTCACATTGTAAGATCGGGGAAATAGGGTAAGGGAACAAATTCACATTGTTAAATTGGTGGAATAGGGTAAGGGAATCAATTCACATTGTATGATTGGGGGAATTGGGTCAGGGAATAAATTCACATTGTAAGATTGGGGGAATAGGGTAAGGGAATCTATTCACATTGTAAGATTGGGGAATAGGGTAAGGGAATAAATTCACATTGTAAGATTGGGGGAATAGGGTAAGGGAATAAATTCACATTGTAAGATTGGGGGAATCGGGTAAGGGAATAAATTCACATTGTAAGATTGGGGGAATAGGGTAAGGGAATAAATTCACATTGTAAGATGGGCGTATCGGGTCAGGGAATAAATTCACATTGTAAGATTAGGGGAATAGGGTAAGGGAATCTATTCACATTGTAAGATTGGGGGAATAGGGTAAGAGAATAAATTCACATTGTAAGATTGAGGGTATCGGGTAAGGGAATAAATTCACATTGTAAGATTGGGGGAATAGGGTAAGAGAATAAATTCACATTGTAAGATTGGGGCAATCGGGTAAGGGAATGAATTCACATTGTAAGATTGGGGGAATAGGGTAAGGGAATAAATCCACATTGTAAGATTGTGGTAATCGGGTAAGGGAATAAATTCACATTGTGAGATGGGGGGAATAGGGTCAGAGAATAAATTCACTTTGTAAGATTGGGGGAATACTGTAAGGGAATAAATTCACATTGTAAGATTCGGGGAATAGGATAAGAGAATAAATTCACATTGTATGATTGGGGGCATAGGGTAAAGCAATAAATTCACATTGTAAGATTGGGGTATGGGGTAAATGAATAAATTCACATTGTAAGATTGTGGGAATCGGGTAAGAGAATAAATTCACATTGTAAGATTGGGGGTATAACGTAAGGGAATAAATTCACATTGTAAGATTGGGGGTATAACGTAAGGGAATAAATTCACATTGTAAGATTGGGGGTGTGGGGTAAGGGAATAAATTCACATTGTAAGATTGGGGGAACAGGGTAAGAGAATAAATTCACATTGTCAGATTGGGGGAATAGGGTAAGGGAATAAATTCACATTGTAAGATTGGGGGAATAGGGTAAGGGAATAAATTCACATTGTAAGATTGGGGGAATAGGGTAATGGACTCTATTCACATTGTAAGATTGGGGGAATAGGGTAAGGGAATAAATTCACATTGTAAGATTGAGGGAATAGGGTAAGGGAATAAATTCACATTGTAAGATTGGGGGAATAGGGGAAGGGAATCTATTCACATTGTAAGATCGGGGGAAAAGGGTAAGGGAATCGATTCACATTGTAAGATTGGGGGAATCGGCTAAGGGAATAAATTCACATTGTATGATTGTGGGAATAGGGTAAGGGAATAAATTCACATTGTAAGATTGGGGGAATCGGGTAAGGGAATGAATTCACATTGTAAGATTGGGGGAATAGGGTAAGAGAATAAATTCACATTGCAAGATTGGGGGAATAGGGTAACGGAATCTATTCACATTGTAAGATTGGGGGAATAGGGGAAGGGAATAAATTCACATTGTAAGATTGGGGGAATAGGGTAAGGGAATAAATTCACGTTGTAAGATTGTGGGAATAGGGTAAGGGAATTAGTTCACATTGTAAGATTGGGCGAATAGGGTAAGGGAATCTATTCACATTGTAAGATCGGGGGAAAAGGGTAAGGGAATCTATTCACATTGTAAGATTGGGGGAATAGGGTAAGGGAATAAATTAACATTGCATGATTGTGGGAATAGGGTAAGGGAATAAATTCACATTGTAAGATTGGGGGAATCGGGTAAGGGAATAAATTCACATTGTAAGATTGGGGGAATAGGGTAAGAGAATAAATTCACATTGTAAGATTGGGGGAATAGGGTAAGGGAATAAATTCACATTGTAAGATTGGGGGAATAGGGTAAGGGAATCTATTCACATTGTAAGATTGGGGAATAGGGTAAGGGAATAAATTCACATTGTAAGATTGGGGGAATCGGGTAAGGGAATAAATTCACATTGTAAGATTGGGGACTAGGGTAAGGGAATAAATTCACATTGTAAGATTAGGGGAATAGTGTAAGGGAATAAATTCACATTGTAAGATTGGGGGAATAGGGTAAGAGAATAAACTCACATTGTAAGATTGGAGAATAGGGTAAGGGAACAAACTCACATTGTAAGATTGGTGGAATAGGGTAAGGGAATCAATTCACATTGTATGATTGGGGGAATTGGGTCAGGGAATAAATTCACATTGTAAGATTGGGGGAATAGGGTAAGGGAATAAATTCACATTGTAAGATTGGGGGAACAGGGTAAGAGAATAAATTCACATTGTAAGTTTGGGGGAATTGGGTCAGGGAATAAATTCACATTGTAAGATTGGGGGAATAGGGTAAGAGAATAAATTCACATTGTAAGTTTGGGGGAATTACGTATGGGAATAAATTCACATTGTAAGATTAGGAGAATTGGGTAAGGGAATCTATTCACATTATAAGATTGGGGAATAGGGTCAGGGAATAAATTCACATTGTAAGATTGGGGGAATAGGGTAAGGGAATAAATTCACATTGTAAGATGGGCGTATCTGGTAAGGGAATGAATTCACATTGTAAGATTGTGGGAAAAGGGTAAGGGAATCTATTCACATTGTAAGATTGGGGGAATAGGGTAAGGGAATAAATTCACATTGTATGATTGTGGGAATAGGGTAAGGGAATAAATTCACGTTGTAAGATTGGGGGAATAGGGTAAGGGAATCTATTCACATTGTAAGATAGGGGGAAAAGTGTAAGGGAATCTATTCACATTGTAAGATTGGGGGAATAGGGTAAGGGAATAAATTCACATTGTATGATTGTGGGAATAGGGTAAGGGAATAAATTCACATTGCAAGATTGGGGGAATAGGGTAAGGGAATAAATTCACATTGTAAGATTGGGCGAATAGGGTAAGGGAATCTCTTCACATTGTAAGATAGGGGGAAAAGGGTAAGGGAATCTATTCACATTGTAAGATTGGGGGAATCGGGTAAGGGAATAAATTCACATTGTCTGATTGTGGGAATAGGGTAAGGGAATAAATTCACGTTGTAAGATTGGGGGAATCGGGTAAGGGAATAAATTCACATTGTAAGATTGGGGGAATAGGGTAAGAGAATAAATTCACATTGCAAGATTGGGGAATAGGGTAAGGGAATAAATTCACATTGTAATATTTGGGGAATAGTGTAAGGGAATAAATTCACATTGTAAGATTGGGGGAATAGGGTAAGAGAATAAATTCACATTGTAAGTTTTGGGGAATTGCGTATGGGAATAAATTCACATTGTAAGATTAGGGGAATAGGGTAAGGGAATCTATTCACATTGTAAGATTGGGTAATAGGGTAAGAGAATAAATTCACATTGTTAGATTGGGGGAATAGCGTAAGGGAATAAATTCACATTGTAAGATTGGGGGTATAACGTAAGGGAATAAATTCACATTGTAAGATTGGGGGTGTGGGGTAAGGGAATAAATTCACATTGTAAGATTGGGGAAATAGGGTATGAGAATAAATTCACATTGTCAGATTGGGGGAATAGGGTAAGGGAATCTATTCACATTGTAAGATTGGGGAATCGGGTAAGGGAATAAATTCACATTGTAAGATTGGGGGAATAGGGTAAGGGAATAAATTCACATTGTAAGATTGAGGGTATAGGGTAAGGGAATCAATTCACATTGTAAGATTGGGGGAATAGGGTAAGAGAATAAATTCACATTGTAAGATTGGGGCAATCGGGTAAGGGAATGAATTCACATTGTAATATTGGGGGAATAGGGTAAGGGAATAAATCCACTTTGTAAGATTGGGGGAATAGGGTAAGAGAATAAATTCACATTGTATGATTGGGGTAATATGGTAAGGGAACAAATTCACATTGTAAGATTGGGGGAATAGGGTAAGAGAATAAATTCACATTGTAAGATTGGGGGAATACTGTAAGGGAATAAATTCACATTGTAAGATTCGGGGAATAGGATAAGAGAATAAATTCACATTGTATGATTGGGGGCATAGGGTAAAGCAATAAATTCACATTGTAAGATTGGGGTATGGGGTAAATGAATAAATTCACATTGTAAGATTGTGGGAATCGGGTAAGAGAATAAATTCACATTGTAAGATTGGGGGTATAACGTAAGGGAATAAATTCACATTGTAAGATTGGGGGTATAACGTAAGGGAATAAATTCACATTGTAAGATTGGGGGTGTGGGGTAAGGGAATAAATTCACATTGTAAGATTGGGGGAACAGGGTAAGAGAATAAATTCACATTGTCAGATTGGGGGAATAGGGTAAGGGAATAAATTCACATTGTAAGATTGGGGGAATAGGGTAAGGGAATAAATTCACATTGTAAGATTGGGGGAATAGGGTAAGGGAATCTATTCACATTGTAAGATTGGGGGAATAGGGTAAGGGACTAAATTCACATTGTAAGATTGTGGGAATAGGGTAAGGGAATAAATTCACATTGTAAGATTGGGGGAATAGGGTAAGGGAATCTATTCACATTGTAAGATCGGGGGAAAAGGGTCTGGGATTCGATTCACATTGTAAGATTGGGGGAATCGGCTAAGGGAATAAATTCACATTGTATGATTGTGGGAATAGGGTAAGGGAATAAATTCACATTGTAAGATTGGGGGAATCGGGTAAGGGAATGAATTCACATTGTAAGATTGGGGGAATAGGGTAAGAGAATAAATTCACATTGCAAGATTGGGGGAATAGGGTAACGGAATCTATTCACATTGTAAGATTGGGGGAATAGGGTAAGGGAATAAATTCACATTGTAAGATTGGGGGAATAGGGTATGGGAATAAATTCACGTTGTAAGATTGTGGGAATAGGGTAAGGGAATTAGTTCACATTGTAATATTGGGCGAATAGGGTAAGGGAATCTATTCACATTGTAAGATCGGGGGAAAAGGGTAAGGGAATCTATTCACATTGTAAGATTGGGGGAATAGGGTAAGGGAATAAATTAACATTGCATGATTGTGGGAATAGGGTAAGGGAATAAATTCACATTGTAAGATTGGGGGAATCGGGTAAGGGAATAAATTCACATTGTAAGATTGGGGGAATCGGGTAAGAGAATAAATTCACATTGTAAGATTGGGGGAATAGTGGAAGGGAATAAATTCACATTGTAAGATTGGGGGAACAGGGTAAGGAAATCTATTCACATTGTAAGATTGGGGAATAGGGTAAGGGAATAAATTCACATTGTAAGATTGGGGGAATCGGGTAAGGGAATAAATTCACATTGTAAGATTGGGGAATAGGGTAAGGGAATAAATTCACATTGTAAGATTAGGGGAATAGTGTAAGGGAATAAATTCACATTGTAAGATTGGGGGAATAGGGTAAGAGAATAAATTCACATTGTAAGTTTGGGGCAATCGGGTAAGGGAATGAATTCACATTGTAATATTGGGGGAATAGGGTAAGGGAATAAATCCACTTTGTAAGATTGGGGGAATAGGGTAAGAGAATAAATTCACATTGTATGATTGGGGTAATATGGTAAGGGAACAAATTCACATTGTAAGATTGGGGGAATAGGGTAAGAGAATAAATTCACATTGTAAGATTGGGGGAATACTGTAAGGGAATAAATTCACATTGTAAGATTCGGGGAATAGGATAAGAGAATAAATTCACATTGTATGATTGGGGGCATAGGGTAAAGCAATAAATTCACATTGTAAGATTGGGGTATGGGGTAAATGAATAAATTCACATTGTAAGATTGTGGGAATCGGGTAAGAGAATAAATTCACATTGTAAGATTGGGGGTATAACGTAAGGGAATAAATTCACATTGTAAGATTGGGGGTATAACGTAAGGGAATAAATTCACATTGTAAGATTGGGGGTGTGGGGTAAGGGAATAAATTCACATTGTAAGATTGGGGGAACAGGGTAAGAGAATAAATTCACATTGTCAGATTGGGGGAATAGGGTAAGGGAATAAATTCACATTGTAAGATTGGGGGAATAGGGTAAGGGAATAAATTCACATTGTAAGATTGGGGGAATAGGGTAAGGGAATCTATTCACATTGTAAGATTGGGGGAATAGGGTAAGGGACTAAATTCACATTGTAAGATTGTGGGAATAGGGTAAGGGAATAAATTCACATTGTAAGATTGGGGGAATAGGGTAAGGGAATCTATTCACATTGTAAGATCGGGGGAAAAGGGTCTGGGATTCGATTCACATTGTAAGATTGGGGGAATCGGCTAAGGGAATAAATTCACATTGTATGATTGTGGGAATAGGGTAAGGGAATAAATTCACATTGTAAGATTGGGGGAATCGGGTAAGGGAATGAATTCACATTGTAAGATTGGGGGAATAGGGTAAGAGAATAAATTCACATTGCAAGATTGGGGGAATAGGGTAACGGAATCTATTCACATTGTAAGATTGGGGGAATAGGGTAAGGGAATAAATTCACATTGTAAGATTGGGGGAATAGGGTATGGGAATAAATTCACGTTGTAAGATTGTGGGAATAGGGTAAGGGAATTAGTTCACATTGTAAGATTGGGCGAATAGGGTAAGGGAATCTATTCACATTGTAAGATCGGGGGAAAAGGGTAAGGGAATCTATTCACATTGTAAGATTGGGGGAATAGGGTAAGGGAATAAATTAACATTGCATGATTGTGGGAATAGGGTAAGGGAATAAATTCACATTGTAAGATTGGGGGAATCGGGTAAGGGAATAAATTCACATTGTAAGATTGGGGGAATCGGGTAAGAGAATAAATTCACATTGTAAGATTGGGGGAATAGTGGAAGGGAATAAATTCACATTGTAAGATTGGGGGAACAGGGTAAGGAAATCTATTCACATTGTAAGATTGGGGAATAGGGTAAGGGAATAAATTCACATTGTAAGATTGGGGGAATCGGGTAAGGGAATAAATTCACATTGTAAGATTGGGGAATAGGGTAAGGGAATAAATTCACATTGTAAGATTAGGGGAATAGTGTAAGGGAATAAATTCACATTGTAAGATTGGGGGAATAGGGTAAGAGAATAAATTCACATTGTAAGTTTGGGGGAATTGCGTATGGGAATAAATTCACATTGTAAGATTAGGGGAATAGGGTAAGGGAATCTATTCACATTGTAAGATTGGGGGAATAGGGTAAGGGAATAAATTCACATTGTAATATTGGGGAATAGGGTAAGGGAATAGATTCACATTGTAAGATTGGGGGAATAGGGTAAGAGAATAAATTCACATTGTAAGAATCGGCGAATAGTGTAAGGCAATCTATTCACATTGTAAGATTGGGGGAACAGGGTAAGGGAATAAATTCACATTGTAATATTGGGGAATAGGGTAAGGCAATAAATTCACATTGTAAGATTGGGGGAATAGGGTAAGAGAATAAACTCACATTGTAAGATTGGGGAATAGGGTAAGGGAACAAACTCACATTGTAAGATTGGTGGAATAGGGTAAGGGAATCAATTCACATTGCATGATTGGGGGAATTGGGTCAGGGAATAAATTCACATTGCAAGATTGGGGGAATAGGGTAAGGGAATAAATTCACATTGTAAGATTGGGGGAACAGGGTAAGAGAATAAATTCACATTGTAAGTTTGGGGGAATTGGGTCAGGGAATAAATTCACATTGTAAGATTGGGGGAATAGGGTAAGGGAATAAATTCACATTGTAAGATTGGGGGAATAGGGTAAGAGAATAAATTCACATTGTAAGTTTGGGGGAATTACGTATGAGAATAAATTCACATTGTAAGATTAGGAGAATTGGGTAAGGGAATCTATTCACATTATAAGATTGGGGAATAGGGTCAGGGAATAAATTCACATTGTAAGATTGGGGGAATAGGGTAAGGGAATAAATTCACATTGTAAGATGGGCGTATCGGGTAAGGGAATGAATTCACATTGTAAGATTGTGGGAAAAGGGTAAGGGAATCTGTTCACATTGTAAGATTGGGGGAATAGGGTAAGGGAATAAATTCACATTGTATGATTGTGGGAATAGGGTAAGGGAATAAATTCACGTTGTAAGATTGGGGGAAAAGGGTAAGGGAATCTATTCACATTGTAAGATAGGGGGAAAAGGGTAAGGGAATCTATTCACATTGTAAGATTGGGGGAATAGGGTAAGGGAATAAATTCACATTGTATGATTGTGGGAATAGGGTAAGGGAATAAATTCACATTGTAAGATTGGGGGAATAGGGTAAGGGAATAAATTCACATTGTAAGATTGTCGAATAGGGTAAGGGAATCTATTCACATTGTAAGATAGGGGGAAAAGGGTAAGGGAATCTATTCACATTGTAAGATTGGGGGAATAGGGTAAGGGAATGAATTCACATTGTAAGATTGGGGGAATAGGGTAAGAGAATAAATTCACATTGCAAGATTGGGGGAATAGGGTAACGGAATCTATTCACATTGTAAGATTGGGGGAATAGGGTAAGGGAATAAATTCACATTGTAAGATTGGGAGAATAGGGTAAGGGAATAAATTCACGTTGTAAGATTGTGGGAATAGGGTAAGGGAATTAGTTCACATTGTAAGATTGGGCGAATAGGGTCAGGGAATCAATTCACATTGTAAGATCGGGGGAAAAGGGTAAGGGAATCTATTCACATTGTAAGATTGGGGGAATAGGGTAAGGGAATAAATTAACATTGCATGATTGTGGCAATAGGGTAAGGGAATAAATTCACATTGTAAGATTGGGGGAATCGGGTAAGGGAATAAATTCACATTGTAAGATTGGGGGAATAGGGTAAGAGAATAAATTCACATTGTAAGATTGGGGGAATAGTGGAAGGGAATAAATTCACATTGTAAGATTGGGGGAATAGGGTAAGGGAATCTATTCACATTGTAAGATTGGGGAATAGGGTAAGGGAATAAATTCACATTGTAAGATTGGGGGAATCGGGTAAGGGAATAAATTCACATTGTAAGATTGGGGAATAGGGTAAGGGAATAAATTCACATTGTAAGATTAGGGGAATAGTGTCAGGGAATAAATTCACATTGTAAGATTGGGGGAATAGGGTAAGAGAATAAATTCACATTGTAAGTTTGGGGGAATTGCGTATGGGAATAAATTCACATTGTAAGATTAGGGGAATAGGGTAAGGGAATCGATTCACATTGTAAGATTGGGGGAATAGGGTAAGGGAATAAATTCACATTGTAATATTGGGGAATAGGGTAAGGGAATAGATTCACATTGTAAGATTGGGGGAATAGGGTAAGGGAATAAATTCACATTGTAATATTGGGGAATAGGGTAAGGTAATAAATTCACATTGTAAGATTGGGGGAATAGGGTAAGAGAATAAACTCACATTGTAAGATTGGGGAATAGGGTAAGGGAACAAACTCACATTGTAAGATTGGTGGAATAGGGTAAGGGAATCAATTCACATTGTATGATTGGGGGAATTGGGTCAGGGAATAAATTCACATTGTAAGATTGGGGGAATAGGGTAAGGGAATAAATTCACATTGTAAGATTGGGGGAACAGGGTAAGAGAATAAATTCACATTGTAAGTTTGGGGGAATTGGGTCAGGGAATAAATTCACATTGCAAGATTGGGGGAATAGGGTAAGGGAATAAATTCACATTGTAAGATTGGGGGAATAGGGTAAGAGAATAAATTCACATTGTAAGATTGGGGGAATAGTGGAAGGGAATAAATTCACATTGTAAGATTGGGGGAATAGGGTAAGGGAATCTATTCACATTGCAAGATTGGGGAATAGGGTAAGGGAATAAATTCACATTGTAAGATTGGGGGAATCGGGTAAGGGAATAAATTCACATTGTAAGATTGGGGAATAGGGTAAGGGAATAAATTCACATTGTAAGATGAGGGGAATAGTGTAAGGGAATAAATTCACATTGTAAGATTGGGGGAATCGGGTAAGAGAATAAATTCACATTGTAAGTTTGGGGGAATTGCGTATGGGAATAAATTCACATTGTAAGATTAGGGGAATAGGGTAAGGGAATCTATTCACATTGTAAGATTGGGGGAATAGGGTAAGGGAATAAATTCACATTGTAATATTGGGGAATAGGGTAAGGGAATAGATTCACATTGTAAGATTGGGGGAATAGGGTAAGAGAATAAATTCACATTGTAAGAATCGGCGAATAGTGTAAGGCAATCTATTCACATTGTAAGATTGGGGGAACAGGGTAAGGGAATAAATTCACATTGTAATATTGGGGAATAGGGTAAGGTAATAAATTCACATTGTAAGATTGGGGGAATAGGGTAAGAGAATAAACTCACATTGTAAGATTGGGGAATAGGGTAAGGGAACAAACTCACATTGTAAGATTGGTGGAATAGGGTAAGGGAATCAATTCACATTGTATGATTGGGGGAATTGGGTCATGGAATAAATTCACATTGTAAGATTGGGGGAATAGGGTAAGGGAATAAATTCACATTGTAAGATTGGGGGAATAGGGTAAGAGAATAAATTCACATTGTAAGTTTGGGGGAATTACGTATGGGAATAAATTCACATTGTAAGATTAGGAGAATTGGGTAAGGGAATCTATTCACATTATAAGATTGGGGAATTGGGTCAGGGAATAAATTTACATTGTAAGATTGGGGGAATAGGGTCAGGGAATAAATTCACATTGTAAGATGGGCGTATCGGGTAAGGGAATGAATTCACATTGTAAGATTGTGGGAAAAGGGTAAGGGAATCTATTCACATTGTAAGATTGGGGGAATAGGGTAAGGGAATAAATTCACATTGTATGATTGTGGGAATAGGGTAAGGGAATAAATTCACATTGTAAGATTGGGGGAATAGGGTAAGGGAATAAATTCACATTGTAAGATTGGGCGAATAGGGTAAGGGAATGAATTCACATTGTAAGATTGTGGGAAAAGGGTAAGGGAATCTATTCACATTGTAAGATTGGTGGAATAGGGTAAGGGAATAAATTCACATTGTATGATTGTGGGAATAGGGTAAGGGAATAAATTCACGTTGTAAGATTGTGGGAATCGGGTAAGGGAATAAATTCACATTGTAAGATTGGGGAATAGGGTAAGGGAATAAATTCACATTGTAACATTTGGGTAATAGTGCAAGGGAATAAATTCACATTGTAAGATTGGGGGAATAGGGTAAGAGAATAAATTCACATTGTAAGTTTTGGGGAATTGCGTATGGGAATGAATTCACATTGTAAGATTAGGGGAATAGGGTAAGGGAATCTATTCACATTGTAAGATTGGGTAATAGGGTAAGGGAATAAATTCACATTGTAAGATTGGGGGAATAGCGTAAGGGAATAAATTCACATTGTAAGATTGGGGGTATAACGTAAGGGAATAAATTCACATTGTAAGATTGGGGAAATAGGGTATGAGAATAAATTCACATTGTCAGATTGGGGGAATAGGGTAAGGGAATCTATTCACATTGTAAGATTGGGGAATAGGGTAAGGGAATAAATTCACATTGTAAGATTGGGGGAATAGGGTAAGGGAATAAATTCACATTGTAAGATTGGGGGATTAGGGTAAGGGAATAAATTCACATTGTAAGATTGGGGGAATAGGGTAAGGGAATAAATTCACATTGTAAGATGGGCGTATCGGGTAAGGGAATAAATTCACATTGTAAGATTGGGGGAATAGGGTAAGAGAATAAATTCACATTGTAAGATTGGGGGAATAGGGTAAGAGAATAAATTCACATTGTAAGATTGAGGGTATGGGGTAAGGGAATAAATTCACGTTGTAAGATTGGGGGAATCGGGTAAGGGAATAAATTCACATTGTAAGATTGGGGAATAGGGTAAGGGAATAAATTCACATTGTAACATTTGGGGAATAGTGTAAGGGAATAAATTCACATTGTAAGATTGGGGGAATAGGGTAAGAGAATAAATTCACATTGTAAGTTTTGGGGAATTGCGTATGGGAATAAATTCACATTGTAAGATGAGGGGAATAGGGTAAGGGAATCTATTCACATTGTAAGATTGGGTAATAGGGTAAGGGAATAAATTCACATTGTAAGATTGGGGGAATAGCGTAAGGGAATAAATTCACATTGTAAGATTGGGGGTATAACGTAAGGGAATAAATTCACATTGTAAGATTGGGGAAATAGGGTATGAGAATAAATTCACATTGTCAGATTGGGGGAATAGGGTATGGGAATCTATTCACATTGTAAGATTGGGGAATCGGGTAAGGGAATAAATTCACATTGTAAGATTGGGGGAATAGGGTAAGGGAATAAATTCACATTGTAAGATTGGGGGATTAGGGTAAGGGAATAAATTCACATTGTAAGATTGGGGGAATAGGGTAAGGGAATAAATTCACATTGTAAGATGGGCGTATCGGGTAAGGGAATAAATTCACATTGTAAGATTGGGGGAATAGGGTAAGAGAATAAATTCACATTGTAAGATTGGGGGAATAGGGTAAGAGAATAAATTCACATTGTAAGATTGAGGGTATGGGGTAAGGGAATAAATTCACATTGTAAGATTGGGGGAATAGGGTAAGAGAATAAATTCACATTGTAAGATTGGGGCAATCGGGTAAGGGAATGAATTCACATTGTAAGATTGGGGGAATAGGTTAAGGGAATAAATCCACATTGTAAGATTGTGGTAATCGGGTAAGGGAATAAATTCAGATTGTAAGATGGGGGGAATAGGGTAAGAGAATAAATTCACATTGTAAGATTGGGGGAATAGGGTAAGAGAATAAATTCACATTGTATGATTGGGGTAATATGGTAAGGGAACAAATTCACATTGTAAGATTGGGGGAATAGTGTAAGAGAATAAATTCACATTGTAAGATTGGGGGAATACTGTAAGGGAATAAATTCACATTGTAAGATTCGGGGAATAGGGTAAGAGAATAAATTCACATTGTAAGATTGGGGGAATAGGGTAAGAGAATAAATTCACATTGTGTGATTGGGGTAATATGGTAAGGGAACAAATTCACATTGGAAGATTGGGGGAATAGGGTAAGAGAATAAATTCACATTGTAAGTTTGGGGGAATACTGTAAGGGAATAAATTCACATTGTAAGATTCGGGCAATAGGGTAAGGGAATAAATTCACATTGTATGATTGGGGGAATAGGGTAAAGGAATAAATTCACATTGTAAGATTGGGGTATGGGGTAAATGAATAAATTCACATTGGAAGATTGTGGGAATAGGGTAAGAGAATAAATTCACATTGTAAGATTGGGGGTATAACGTAAGGGAATAAATTTACATTGTAAGATTGGGGAAATAGGGTATGAGAATAAATTCACATTGTCAGATTGGGGGAATCGGGTAAGGGAATAAATTCACATTGTAAGATTGGGGGAATAGGGTAAGAGAATAAATTCACATTGCAAGATTGGGGAAGAGGGTAAGGGAATAAATTCACATTGTAAGATTCGGGCAATAGGGTAAGGGAATAAATTCACATTGTATGATTGGGGGAATAGGGTAAAGGAATAAATTCACATTGTAAGATTGGGGTATGGGGTAAATGAATAAATTCACATTGGAAGATTGTGGGAATAGGGTAAGAGAATAAATTCACATTGTAAGATTGGGGGTATAACGTAAGGGAATAAATTTACATTGTAAGATTGGGGAAATAGGGTATGAGAATAAATTCACATTGTCAGATTGGGGGAATCGGGTAAGGGAATAAATTCACATTGTAAGATTGGGGGAATAGGGTAAGAGAATAAATTCACATTGCAAGATTGGGGAAGAGGGTAAGGGAATAAATTCACATTGTAAGATTGGGGGAATAGGGTAAGGGAATCTATTCACATTGTAAGATTGGGGAATAGGGTAAGGGAATAAATTCACATTGTAAGATTGGGGGAATAGGGTAAGGGAATAAATTCACATTGTAAGATTGGGGGATTAGGGTAAGGGAATAAATTCACATTGTAAGATTGGGGGAATAGGGTAAGGGAATAAATTCACATTGTAAGATGGGCGTATCGGGTAAGGGAATAAATTCACATTGTAAGATTGGGGGAATAGGGTAAGAGAATAAATTCACATTGTAAGATTGGGGGAATAGGGTAAGAGAATAAATTCACATTGTAAGATTGAGGGTATGGGGTAAGGGAATAAATTCACGTTGTAAGATTGGGGGAATCGGGTAAGGGAATAAATTCACATTGTAAGATTGGGGAATAGGGTAAGGGAATAAATTCACATTGTAACATTTGGGGAATAGTGTAAGGGAATAAATTCACATTGTAAGATTGGGGGAATAGGGTAAGAGAATAAATTCACATTGTAAGTTTTGGGGAATTGCGTATGGGAATAAATTCACATTGTAAGATGAGGGGAATAGGGTAAGGGAATCTATTCACATTGTAAGATTGGGTAATAGGGTAAGGGAATAAATTCACATTGTAAGATTGGGGGAATAGCGTAAGGGAATAAATTCACATTGTAAGATTGGGGGTATAACGTAAGGGAATAAATTCACATTGTAAGATTGGGGAAATAGGGTATGAGAATAAATTCACATTGTCAGATTGGGGGAATAGGGTATGGGAATCTATTCACATTGTAAGATTGGGGAATCGGGTAAGGGAATAAATTCACATTGTAAGATTGGGGGAATAGGGTAAGGGAATAAATTCACATTGTAAGATTGGGGGATTAGGGTAAGGGAATAAATTCACATTGTCAGATTGGGGGAATAGGGTAAGGGAATAAATTCACATTGTAAGATGGGCGTATCGGGTAAGGGAATAAATTCACATTGTAAGATTGGGGGAATAGGGTAAGAGAATAAATTCACATTGTAAGATTGGGGGAATAGGGTAAGAGAATAAATTCACATTGTAAGATTGAGGGTGTGGGGTAAGGGAATAAATTCACATTGTAAGATTGGGGGAATAGGGTAAGAGAATAAATTCACATTGTAAGATTGGGGCAATCGGGTAAGGGAATGAATTCACATTGTAAGATTGGGGGAATAGGTTAAGGGAATAAATCCACATTGTAAGATTGTGGTAATCGGGTAAGGGAATAAATTCAGATTGTAAGATGGGGGGAATAGGGTAAGAGAATAAATTCACATTGTAAGATTGGGGGAATAGGGTAAGAGAATAAATTCACATTGTATGATTGGGGTAATATGGTAAGGGAACAAATTCACATTGTAAGATTGGGGGAATAGTGTAAGAGAATAAATTCACATTGTAAGATTGGGGGAATACTGTAAGGGAATAAATTCACATTGTAAGATTCGGGGAATAGGGTAAGAGAATAAATTCACATTGTAAGATTGGGGGAATAGGGTAAGAGAATAAATTCACATTGTGTGATTGGGGTAATATGGTAAGGGAACAAATTCACATTGGAAGATTGGGGGAATAGGGTAAGAGAATAAATTCACATTGTAAGTTTGGGGGAATACTGTAAGGGAATAAATTCACATTGTAAGATTCGGGCAATAGGGTAAGGGAATAAATTCACATTGTATGATTGGGGGAATAGGGTAAAGGAATAAATTCACATTGTAAGATTGGGGTATGGGGTAAATGAATAAATTCACATTGGAAGATTGTGGGAATAGGGTAAGAGAATAAATTCACATTGTAAGATTGGGGGTATAACGTAAGGGAATAAATTTACATTGTAAGATTGGGGAAATAGGGTATGAGAATAAATTCACATTGTCAGATTGGGGGAATCGGGTAAGGGAATAAATTCACATTGTAAGATTGGGGGAATAGGGTAAGAGAATAAATTCACATTGCAAGATTGGGGAAGAGGGTAAGGGAATAAATTCACATTGTAAGATTCGGGCAATAGGGTAAGGGAATAAATTCACATTGTATGATTGGGGGAATAGGGTAAAGGAATAAATTCACATTGTAAGATTGGGGTATGGGGTAAATGAATAAATTCACATTGGAAGATTGTGGGAATAGGGTAAGAGAATAAATTCACATTGTAAGATTGGGGGTATAACGTAAGGGAATAAATTTACATTGTAAGATTGGGGAAATAGGGTATGAGAATAAATTCACATTGTCAGATTGGGGGAATCGGGTAAGGGAATAAATTCACATTGTAAGATTGGGGGAATAGGGTAAGAGAATAAATTCACATTGCAAGATTGGGGAAGAGGGTAAGGGAATAAATTCACATTGTAAGATTGGGGGAATAGGGTAAGGGAATCTATTCACATTGTAAGATTGGGGAATAGGGTAAGGGAATAAATTCACATTGTAAGATTGGGGGAATAGGGTAAGGGAATAAATTCACATTGTAAGATTGGGGGATTAGGGTAAGGGAATAAATTCACATTGTAAGATTGGGGGAATAGGGTAAGGGAATAAATTCACATTGTAAGATGGGCGTATCGGGTAAGGGAATAAATTCACATTGTAAGATTGGGGGAATAGGGTAAGAGAATAAATTCACATTGTAAGATTGGGGGAATAGGGTAAGAGAATAAATTCACATTGTAAGATTGAGGGTATGGGGTAAGGGAATAAATTCACGTTGTAAGATTGGGGGAATCGGGTAAGGGAATAAATTCACATTGTAAGATTGGGGAATAGGGTAAGGGAATAAATTCACATTGTAACATTTGGGGAATAGTGTAAGGGAATAAATTCACATTGTAAGATTGGGGGAATAGGGTAAGAGAATAAATTCACATTGTAAGTTTTGGGGAATTGCGTATGGGAATAAATTCACATTGTAAGATGAGGGGAATAGGGTAAGGGAATCTATTCACATTGTAAGATTGGGTAATAGGGTAAGGGAATAAATTCACATTGTAAGATTGGGGGAATAGCGTAAGGGAATAAATTCACATTGTAAGATTGGGGGTATAACGTAAGGGAATAAATTCACATTGTAAGATTGGGGAAATAGGGTATGAGAATAAATTCACATTGTCAGATTGGGGGAATAGGGTATGGGAATCTATTCACATTGTAAGATTGGGGAATCGGGTAAGGGAATAAATTCACATTGTAAGATTGGGGGAATAGGGTAAGGGAATAAATTCACATTGTAAGATTGGGGGATTAGGGTAAGGGAATAAATTCACATTGTCAGATTGGGGGAATAGGGTAAGGGAATAAATTCACATTGTAAGATGGGCGTATCGGGTAAGGGAATAAATTCACATTGTAAGATTGGGGGAATAGGGTAAGAGAATAAATTCACATTGTAAGATTGGGGGAATAGGGTAAGAGAATAAATTCACATTGTAAGATTGAGGGTGTGGGGTAAGGGAATAAATTCACATTGTAAGATTGGGGGAATAGGGTAAGAGAATAAATTCACATTGTAAGATTGGGGCAATCGGGTAAGGGAATGAATTCACATTGTAAGATTGGGGGAATAGGTTAAGGGAATAAATCCACATTGTAAGATTGTGGTAATCGGGTAAGGGAATAAATTCAGATTGTAAGATGGGGGGAATAGGGTAAGAGAATAAATTCACATTGTAAGATTGGGGGAATAGGGTAAGAGAATAAATTCACATTGTATGATTGGGGTAATATGGTAAGGGAACAAATTCACATTGTAAGATTGGGGGAATAGGGTAAGAGAATAAATTCACATTGTAAGATTGGGGGAATACTGTAAGGGAATAAATTCACATTGTAAGATTCGGGGAATAGGGTAAGAGAATAAATTCACATTGTAAGATTGGGGGAATAGGGTAAGAGAATAAATTCACATTGTGTGATTGGGGTAATATGGTAAGGGAACAAATTCACATTGGAAGATTGGGGGAATAGGGTAAGAGAATAAATTCACATTGTAAGTTTGGGGGAATACTGTAAGGGAATAAATTCACATTGTAAGATTCGGGCAATAGGGTAAGGGAATAAATTCACATTGTATGATTGGGGGAATAGGGTAAAGGAATAAATTCACATTGTAAGATTGGGGTATGGGGTAAATGAATAAATTCACATTGGAAGATTGTGGGAATAGGGTAAGAGAATAAATTCACATTGTAAGATTGGGGGTATAACGTAAGGGAATAAATTTACATTGTAAGATTGGGGAAATAGGGTATGAGAATAAATTCACATTGTCAGATTGGGGGAATCGGGTAAGGGAATAAATTCACATTGTAAGATTGGGGGAATAGGGTAAGAGAATAAATTCACATTGCAAGATTGGGGAAGAGGGTAAGGGAATAAATTCACATTGTAAGATTGGGGGAATAGTGGAAGGGAATAAATTCACATTGTGAGATTGGGGGAATAGGGTAAGGGAATCTATTCACATTGTAAGATTGGGGAATAGGGTAAGGGAATAAATTCACATTGTAAGATTGGGGGAATAGGGTAAGGGAATAAATACACATTGTAAGATTGGGGGAATAGGGTAAGGGAATAAATTCACATTGTAAGATTGGGGGAATAGGGTAAGGGAATCAATTCACATTGTAAGATGGGCGTATCGGGTAAGGGAATAAATCCACATTGTAAGATTGTGGTAATCGGGTAAGGGAATAAATTCACATTGTAAGATGGGGGGAATAGGGTCAGAGAATAAATTCACATTGTAAGATTGGGGGAATAGGGTAAGAGAATAAATTCACATTGTATGATTGGGGTAATATGGTAAGGGAACAAATTCACATTGTAAGATTGGGGGAATGGGGTAAGAGAATAAATTCACATTGTAAGATTGGGGGAATACTGTAAGGGAATAAATTCACATTGTAAGATTCGGGGAATAGGGCAAGAGAATAAATTCACATTGTATGATTGGGGGAATAGGGTAAAGGAATAAATTCACATTGTAAGATTGGGGTATGGGGTAAATGAATAAATTCACATTGGAAGATTGGGGGAATCGGGTAAGAGAATAAATTCACATTGTAAGATTGGGGGTATAACGTAAGGGAATAAATTCACATTGTAAGATTGGGGGTATAACGTAAGGGAATAAATTCACATTGTAAGATTGGGGGTGTAAGGTAAGGGAATAAATTCACATTGTAAGATTGGGGAAATAGGGTATGAGAATAAATTCACATTGTCAGATTGGGGGAACAGGGTAAGGGAATAAATTTACATTGTAAGATGGGGTATAGGGTAAGGGAATAAATTCACATTGTAAGATTGGGGGAATAGGGTAAGGGAATCTATTCACATTGTAAGATTGGGGGAATAGGGTAAGGGAATAAATTCACCTTGTAAGATTGGGGGAATCGTGTAAGGGAATAAATTCACATTGTAAGATTGGGGGAATAGGGTAAGAGAATAAATTCACATTGTAAGATTGAGGGTGTGGGGTAAGGGAATAAATTCACATTGTAAGATTGGGGGAATAGGGTAAGAGAATAAATTCACATTGTAAGATTGGGGCAATCGGGTAAGGGAATGAATTCACATTGTAAGATTGGGGGAATAGGTTAAGGGAATAAATCCACATTGTAAGATTGTGGTAATCGGGTAAGGGAATAAATTCAGATTGTAAGATGGGGGGAATAGGGTAAGAGAATAAATTCACATTGTAAGATTGGGGGAATAGGGTAAGAGAATAAATTCACATTGTATGATTGGGGTAATATGGTAAGGGAACAAATTCACATTGTAAGATTGGGGGAATAGGGTAAGAGAATAAATTCACATTGTAAGATTGGGGGAATACTGTAAGGGAATAAATTCACATTGTAAGATTCGGGGAATAGGGTAAGAGAATAAATTCACATTGTAAGATTGGGGGAATAGGGTAAGAGAATAAATTCACATTGTGTGATTGGGGTAATATGGTAAGGGAACAAATTCACATTGGAAGATTGGGGGAATAGGGTAAGAGAATAAATTCACATTGTAAGTTTGGGGGAATACTGTAAGGGAATAAATTCACATTGTAAGATTCGGGCAATAGGGTAAGGGAATAAATTCACATTGTATGATTGGGGGAATAGGGTAAAGGAATAAATTCACATTGTAAGATTGGGGTATGGGGTAAATGAATAAATTCACATTGGAAGATTGTGGGAATAGGGTAAGAGAATAAATTCACATTGTAAGATTGGGGGTATAACGTAAGGGAATAAATTTACATTGTAAGATTGGGGAAATAGGGTATGAGAATAAATTCACATTGTCAGATTGGGGGAATCGGGTAAGGGAATAAATTCACATTGTAAGATTGGGGGAATAGGGTAAGAGAATAAATTCACATTGCAAGATTGGGGAAGAGGGTAAGGGAATAAATTCACATTGTAAGATTGGGGGAATAGTGGAAGGGAATAAATTCACATTGTGAGATTGGGGGAATAGGGTAAGGGAATCTATTCACATTGTAAGATTGGGGAATAGGGTAAGGGAATAAATTCACATTGTAAGATTGGGGGAATAGGGTAAGGGAATAAATACACATTGTAAGATTGGGGGAATAGGGTAAGGGAATAAATTCACATTGTAAGATTGGGGGAATAGGGTAAGGGAATCAATTCACATTGTAAGATGGGCGTATCGGGTAAGGGAATAAATCCACATTGTAAGATTGTGGTAATCGGGTAAGGGAATAAATTCACATTGTAAGATGGGGGGAATAGGGTCAGAGAATAAATTCACATTGTAAGATTGGGGGAATAGGGTAAGAGAATAAATTCACATTGTATGATTGGGGTAATATGGTAAGGGAACAAATTCACATTGTAAGATTGGGGGAATGGGGTAAGAGAATAAATTCACATTGTAAGATTGGGGGAATACTGTAAGGGAATAAATTCACATTGTAAGATTCGGGGAATAGGGCAAGAGAATAAATTCACATTGTATGATTGGGGGAATAGGGTAAAGGAATAAATTCACATTGTAAGATTGGGGTATGGGGTAAATGAATAAATTCACATTGGAAGATTGGGGGAATCGGGTAAGAGAATAAATTCACATTGTAAGATTGGGGGTATAACGTAAGGGAATAAATTCACATTGTAAGATTGGGGGTATAACGTAAGGGAATAAATTCACATTGTAAGATTGGGGGTGTAAGGTAAGGGAATAAATTCACATTGTAAGATTGGGGAAATAGGGTATGAGAATAAATTCACATTGTCAGATTGGGGGAACAGGGTAAGGGAATAAATTTACATTGTAAGATGGGGTATAGGGTAAGGGAATAAATTCACATTGTAAGATTGGGGGAATAGGGTAAGGGAATCTATTCACATTGTAAGATTGGGGGAATAGGGTAAGGGAATAAATTCACCTTGTAAGATTGGGGGAATCGTGTAAGGGAATAAATTCACATTGTAAGATTGGGGGAATAGTGTAAGGGAATAAATTCACATTGTAAGATTGGGGGAATAGGGTAAGGGAATAAATTCACATTGTAAGTTTGGTGGAATCGGGTCAGGGAATAAATTCACATTGTAAGATTGGGGGAATAGGTTAAGGGAATCTATTCACATTGTAAGATTGGGGGAATAGGGTAAGGGAATAAATTCACATTGTAAGATTGGGGGAATCGGGTAAGGGAATAAATTCACATTATAAGATTGGGGGAATAGGGTAAGGGAATAAATTCACATTGTAAGATTGGGGGAATAGGGTAAGGGAATAAATTCACATTGTAAGATTGGGTGAATAGGGTAAGGGAATAAATTCACATTGTAAGATTGGGGGAATCGGGTAAGGGAATAAATTCACATTGTAAGATGGGCGTATAGGGTAAGGGAATAAATTCACATTGTAAGATTGTGGGAATAGGGTAAGCGAATAAATTCACATTGTAAGATTGGGGGAATAGGGTAAGGGAATCTATTCACTTTGTAAGATCGGGGGAAAAGGGTAAGGGAATCGATTCACATTGTAAGATTGGGGGAATCGGCTAAGGGAATAAATTCACATTGTATGATTGTGGGAATAGGGTAAGGGAATAAATTCACATTGTAAGATTGGGGGAATCGGCTAAGGGAATAAATTCACATTGTATGATTGTGGGAATAGGGTCAGGGAATAAATTCACATTGTATGATTGTGGGAATAGGGGAAGGGAATAAATTCACGTTGTAAGATTGGGGGAATCGGGTAAGAGAATAAATTCACATTGCAAGATTGGGGAATAGGGTAAGGGAATAAATTCACATTGTAAGATTGGGGGAATAGTGTAAGGGAATAAATTCACATTGTAAGATTGAGGGAATAGGGTGAGGGAATAAATTCACATTGTAAGATTGGGGAAATAGGGTAAGGGAATAAATTCACATTGTAAGATTGGAGGAATAGGGTAAGGGAATAAATTCACATTGTAAGATTGGGGGAACAGGGTAAGGGAATAAATCCACATTGTAAGATTGTGGGAATCGGGTAAGGGAATAAATTCACATTGTAAGATTGGGGGAATAGTGTAAGGGAATAAATTCATATTGTAAGATTGAGGGAATAGGGTGAGGGAATAAATTCACATTGTGAGATTGGGGAAATAGGGTAAGGGAATAAATTCACATTGTATGATTGGAGGAATCGGGTAAGGGAATAAATTCACATTGTAAGATTGGGGGAACAGGGTAAGGGAATAAATCCACATTGTAAGATTGTGGGAATAGGGTAAGGGAATAAATTCACATTGTAAGATTGGGGGAATAGGGTAAGGGAATCTATTCACATTGTAAGATAGGGGGAAAAGGGTAAGGGAATCTCTTCACATTGTAAGATTGGGAAAATCGGGTAAGGGAATAAATTCACATTGTAAGATGGGGGTATAGGTTGAGGGAATAAATTCACATTGTAAGATTGGGGGAATGGGGTAAGAGAATAAATTCACATTGTAAGATTGGGGCAATCGGGTAAGGGAATAAATTCACATTGTAAGATTGGGGGAATAGGGTAAGGGAATCAATTCACATTGTAAGATTGTGGTAATCGGGTAAGGGAATAAATTCACATTGTAAGATTGTGGTAATCGGGTCAGGGAATGAATTCACATTGTAAGATGGGGGGAATAGGGTCAGAGAATAAATTCACATTGTATGATTGGGGGAATAGGGTAAGAGAATAAATTCACATTGTATGATTGGGGTAATATGGTAAGGGAACAAATTCACATTGTAAGATTGGGGGAATAGGGTAAGAGAATAAATTCACATTGTAAGATTGGGGGAATACTGTAAGGGAATAAATTCACATTGTAAGATTCGGGGAATAGGGTAAGAGAATAAATTCACATTGTATGATTGGGGGAATAGGGTAAAGGAATAAATTCACATTGTAAGATTGGGGTATGGGGTAAATGAATAAATTCACATTGGAAGATTGGGGGAATAGGGTAAGAGAATAAATTCACATTGTAAGATTGGGAGTATAACGTAAGGGAATAAATTCACATTGTAAGATTGGGGGTATAACGTAAGGGAATAAATTCACATTGTAAGATTGGGGGTGTGAGGTAAGGGAATAAATTCACATTGTAAGATTGGGGAAATAGGGTATGAGAATAAATTCACATTGTCAGATTGGGGGAACAGGGTATGGGAATAAATTTACATTGTAAGATGGGGTATAGGGTAAGGGAATAAATTCACATTGTAAGATTGGGGGAATAGGGTAAGGGAATCTATTCACATTGTAAGATTGGGGGAATAGGGTAAGGGAATAAATTCACCTTGTAAGATTGGTGGAATCGGGTAAGGGAATAAATTCACATTGTAAGATTGGGGGAATAGGGTAAGGGAATAAATTCACATTGTAAGATTGGGGGAATAGGGTAAGGGAATAAATTCACATTGTAAGTTTGGTGGAATCGGGTCAGGGAATAAATTCACATTGTAAGATTGGGGGAATAGGTTCAGGGAATCTATTCACATTGTAAGATTGGGGGAATAGGGTAAGGGAATAAATTCACATTGTAAGATTGGGGGAATCGGGTAAGGGAATAAATTCACATTGTAAGATTGGGGGAATAGGGTAAGGGAATCTATTCACATTGTAAGATTGGGGGAATAGGGTAAGGGAATAAATTCACATTGTAAGATTGGGTGAATAGGGTAAGGGAATAAATTCACATTGTAAGATTGGGGGAATAGGGTAAGGGAATAAATTCACATTGTAAGATGGGCGTATCGGGTAAGGGAATAAATTCACATTGTAAGATTGTGGGAATAGGGTAAGCGAATAAATTCACATTGTAAGATTGGGGGAATAGGGTAAGGGAATCTATTCACTTTGTAAGATCGGGGGAAAAGGGTAAGGGAATCGATTCACATTGTAAGATTGGGGGAATCGGCTAAGGGAATAAATTCACATTGTATGATTGTGGGAATAGGGTAAGGGAATAAATTCACATTGTAAGATTGGGTGAATCGGCTAAGGGAATAAATTCACATTGTATGATTGTGGGAATAGGGTCAGGGAATAAATTCACATTGTATGATTGTGGGAATAGGGTAAGGGAATAAATTCACGTTGTAAGATTGGGGGAATCGGGTAAGAGAATAAATTCACATTGCAAGATTGGGGAATAGGGTAAGGGAATAAATTCACATTGTAAGATTGGGGGAATAGTGTAAGGGAATAAATTCACATTGTAAGATTGAGGGAATAGGGTGAGGGAATAAATTCACATTGTAAGATTGGGGAAATAGGGTAAGGGAATCTATTCACATTGTAAGATAGGGGGAAAAGGGTAAGGGAATCTATTCACATTGTAAGATTGGGAAAATCGGGTAAGGGAATAAATTCACATTGTAAGATGGGGGTATAGGTTGAGGGAATAAATTCACATTGTAAGATTGGGGGAATGGGGTAAGAGAATAAATTCACATTGTAAGATTGGGGCAATCGGGTAAGGGAATAAATTCACATTGTAAGATGGGGGGAATAGGGTAAGAGAATAAATTCATATTGTAAGATTGGGGGAATAGGGTAAGGGAATAAATCCACATTGTAAGATTGTGGTAATCGGGTAAGGGAATAAATTCACATTGTAAGATGGGGGGAATAGGGTAAGAGAATAAATTCATATTGTAAGATTGGGGGAATAGGGTAAGAGAATAAATTCACATTGTATGATTGGGGGAATATGGTAAGGGAATAAATTCACATTGTAAGATTGGGGGAACAGGGTAAGAGAATAAATTTACAATTGTAAGATTGGGGGAATAGGGTCAGGGAATAAATTCGCATTGTAAGTTTGGTGGAATCGGGTAAGGGAATAAATTCACATTGTAAGATTGGGGGAATCGGGTAAGGGAATCTATTCACATTGTAAGATTGGGGGAAGAGGTTAAGGGAATAAATTCACCTTGTAAGATTGGGGGAATCGGGTAACGGAATAAATTCACATTGTAAGATTGGGGGAATAGGGTAAGGGAATCTATTCACATTGTAAGATTGGGGGAATAGGGTAAGGGAATAAATACACATTGTAAGATTGGGGGAATACGGTAAGGGAATAAATTCACATTGTAAGATTGGGGGAATCGGGTAAGGGAATCTATTCACATTGTAAGATAGGGGGAAAAGGGTAAGGGAATTTATTCACATTGTAAGATTGGAGGAATAGGGTAAGGGAATAAATTCACATTGTATGATTGTGGGAATAGGGTAACGGAATAAATTCACATTGTAAGATTGGGGGAATCGGGTAAGGGATTAAATTCACATTGTAAGATTGGGGGAATCGGGTAAGGGAATAAATTCACATTGTAAGATTGGGGGAATAGGGTAAGGGAATAAATTCACATTGTAAGATTGGGTGAATCGGGTAAGGGAATAAATTCACATTGTAAGATTGAGGGAATAGGGTGAGGGAATAAATTCACATTGTAAGATTGGGGAAATAGGGTAAGGGAATAAATTCACATTGTAAGATTGGAGGAATCGGGTAAGGGAATAAATTCACATTGTAAGATTGGGGGAACAGGGTAAGGGAATAAATCCACATTGTAAGATTGTGGGAATAGGGTAAGGGAATAAATTCACATTGTAAGATTGGGGGAATAGTGTGAGGGAATAAATTCACATTGTAAGATTGAGGGAATAGGGTGAGGGAATAAATTCACATTGTAAGATTGGGGAAATAGGGTAAGGGAATAAATTCACATTGTATGATTGGAGGAATCGGGTAAGGGAATAAATTCACATTGTAAGATTGGGGGAACAGGGTAAGGGAATAAATCCACATTGTAAGATTGGGGGAATAGGGTAAGGGAATCTATTCACTTTGTAAGATCGGGAGAAAAGGGTAAGGGAATCGATTCACATTGTAAGATTGGGGGAATCGGCTAAGGGAATAAATTCACATTGTATGATTGTGGGAATAGGGTAAGGGAATAAATTCACATTGTAAGATTGGGGGAATAGGGTAAGGGAATCTATTCACTTTGTAAGATCGGGAGAAAAGGGTAAGGGAATCGATTCACATTGTAAGATTGGGGGAATCGGCTAAGGGAATAAATTCACATTGTATGATTGTGGGAATAGGGTAAGGGAATAAATTCACATTGTAAGATTGGGGGAATCGGGTAAGGGAATAAATTCACGTTGTAAGATTGGGGGAATCGGGTAAGAGAATAAATTCACATTGCAAGATTGGGGAATAGGGTAAGGGAATAAATTCACATTGTAAGATTGGGGGAATAGTGTAAGGGAATAAATTCACATTGTAAGATTGAGGGAATAGGGTGAGGGAATAAATTCACATTGTAAGATTGGGGAAATAGGGTAAGGGAATAAATTCACATTGTAAGATTGGAGGAATCGGGTAAGGGAATAAATTCACATTGTAAGATTGGGGGAACAGGGTAAGGGAATAAATCCACATTGTAAGATTGTGGGAATAGGGTAAGGGAATAAATTCACATTGTAAGATTGGGGGAATAGTGTAAGGGAATAAATTCACATTGTAAGATTGAGGGAATAGGGTGAGGGAATAAATTCACATTGTAAGATTGGGGAAATAGGGTAAGGGAATAAATTCACATTGTATGATTGGAGGAATCGGGTAAGGGAATAAATTCACATTGTAAGATTGGGGGAACAGGGTAAGGGAATAAATCCACATTGTAAGATTGTGGGAATAGGGTAAGGGAATAAATTCACATTGTAAGATTGGGGGAATAGGGTAAGGGAATCTATTCACATTGTAAGATAGGGGGAAAAGGGTAAGGGAATCTATTCACATTGTAAGATTGGGAAAATCGGGTAAGGGAATAAATTCACATTGTAAGATGGGGGTATAGGTTGAGGGAATAAATTCACATTGTAAGATTGGGGGAATAGGGTAAGGGAATCTATTCACATTGTAAGATAGGGGGAAAAGGGTAAGGGAATCTATTCACATTGTAAGATTGGGAAAATCGGGTAAGGGAATAAATTCACATTGTAAGATGGGGGTATAGGTTGAGGGAATAAATTCACATTGTAAGATTGGGGGAATGGGGTAAGAGAATAAATTCACATTGTAAGATTGGGGCAATCGGGTAAGGGAATAAATTCACATTGTAAGATGGGGGGAATAGGATAAGAGAATAAATTCATATTGTAAGATTGGGGGAATAGGGTAAGGGAATAAATCCACATTGTAAGATTGTGGTAATCGGGTAAGGGAATAAATTCACATTGTAAGATGGGGGGAATAGGGTAAGAGAATAAATTCATATTGTAAGATTGGGGGAATAGGGTAAGAGAATAAATTCACATTGTATGATTGGGGGAATATGGTAAGGGAATAAATTCACATTGTAAGATTGGGGGAACAGGGTATGAGAATAAATTTACAATTGTAAGATTGGGGGAATAGGGTCAGGGAATAAATTCGCATTGTAAGTTTGGTGGAATCGGGTAAGGGAATAAATTCACATTGTCAGATTGGGGGAATCGGGTAAGGGAATCTATTCACATTGTAAGATTGGGGGAAGAGGTTAAGGGAATAAATTCACCTTGTAAGATTGGGGGAATCGGGTAACGGAATAAATTCACATTGTAAGATTGGGGGAATAGGGTAAGGGAATCTATTCACATTGTAAGATTGGGGGAATAGGGTAAGGGAATAAATACACATTGTAAGATTGGGGGAATACGGTAAGGGAATAAATTCACATTGTAAGATTGGGGGAATCGGGTAAGGGAATCTATTCACATTGTAAGATAGGGGGAAAAGGGTAAGGGAATTTATTCACATTGTAAGATTGGAGGAATAGGGTAAGGGAATAAATTCACATTGTATGATTGTGGGAATAGGGTAACGGAATAAATTCACATTGTAAGATTGGGGGAATCGGGTAAGGGATTAAATTCACATTGTAAGATTGGGGGAATCGGGTAAGGGAATAAATTCACATTGTAAGATTGGGGGAATAGGGTAAGGGAATAAATTCACATTGTAAGATTGGGTGAATCGGGTAAGGGAATAAATTCACATTGTAAGATTGAGGGAATAGGGTGAGGGAATAAATTCACATTGTAAGATTGGGGAAATAGGGTAAGGGAATAAATTCACATTGTAAGATTGGAGGAATCGGGTAAGGGAATAAATTCACATTGTAAGATTGGGGGAACAGGGTAAGGGAATAAATCCACATTGTAAGATTGTGGGAATAGGGTAAGGGAATAAATTCACATTGTAAGATTGGGGGAATAGTGTAAGGGAATAAATTCACATTGTAAGATTGAGGGAATAGGGTGAGGGAATAAATTCACATTGTAAGATTGGGGAAATAGGGTAAGGGAATAAATTCACATTGTATGATTGGAGGAATCGGGTAAGGGAATAAATTCACATTGTAAGATTGGGGGAACAGGGTAAGGGAATAAATCCACATTGTAAGATTGTGGGAATTGGGTAAGGGAATAAATTCACATTGTAAGATTGGGGGAATAGGGTAAGGGAATCTATTCACTTTGTAAGATCGGGAGAAAAGGGTAAGGGAATCGATTCACATTGTAAGATTGGGGGAATCGGCTAAGGGAATAAATTCACATTGTATGATTGTGGGAATAGGGTAAGGGAATAAATTCACATTGTAAGATTGGGGGAATCGGGTAAGGGAATAAATTCACGTTGTAAGATTGGGGGAATCGGGTAAGAGAATAAATTCACATTGCAAGATTGGGGAATAGGGTAAGGGAATAAATTCACATTGTAAGATTGGGGGAATAGTGTAAGGGAATAAATTCACATTGTAAGATTGAGGGAATAGGGTGAGGGAATAAATTCACATTGTAAGATTGGGGAAATAGGGTAAGGGAATAAATTCACATTGTAAGATTGGAGGAATCGGGTAAGGGAATAAATTCACATTGTAAGATTGGGGGAACAGGGTAAGGGAATAAATTCACATTGTAAGATTGGGGGAATAGGGTAAGGGAATCTATTCACATTGTAAGATTGGGGGAATAGGGTAAGGGAATAAATACACATTGTAAGATTGGGGGAATACGGTAAGGGAATAAATTCACATTGTAAGATTGGGGGAATCGGGTAAGGGAATCTATTCACATTGTAAGATAGGGGGAAAAGGGTAAGGGAATTTATTCACATTGTAAGATTGGAGGAATAGGGTAAGGGAATAAATTCACATTGTATGATTGTGGGAATAGGGTAACGGAATAAATTCACATTGTAAGATTGGGGGAATCGGGTAAGGGATTAAATTCACATTGTAAGATTGGGGGAATCGGGTAAGGGAATAAATTCACATTGTAAGATTGGGGGAATAGGGTAAGGGAATAAATTCACATTGTAAGATTGGGTGAATCGGGTAAGGGAATAAATTCACATTGTAAGATTGAGGGAATAGGGTGAGGGAATAAATTCACATTGTAAGATTGGGGAAATAGGGTAAGGGAATAAATTCACATTGTAAGATTGGAGGAATCGGGTAAGGGAATAAATTCACATTGTAAGATTGGGGGAACAGGGTAAGGGAATAAATCCACATTGTAAGATTGTGGGAATAGGGTAAGGGAATAAATTCACATTGTAAGATTGGGGGAATAGTGTAAGGGAATAAATTCACATTGTAAGATTGAGGGAATAGGGTGAGGGAATAAATTCACATTGTAAGATTGGGGAAATAGGGTAAGGGAATAAATTCACATTGTATGATTGGAGGAATCGGGTAAGGGAATAAATTCACATTGTAAGATTGGGGGAACAGGGTAAGGGAATAAATCCACATTGTAAGATTGTGGGAATTGGGTAAGGGAATAAATTCACATTGTAAGATTGGGGGAATAGGGTAAGGGAATCTATTCACTTTGTAAGATCGGGAGAAAAGGGTAAGGGAATCGATTCACATTGTAAGATTGGGGGAATCGGCTAAGGGAATAAATTCACATTGTATGATTGTGGGAATAGGGTAAGGGAATAAATTCACATTGTAAGATTGGGGGAATCGGGTAAGGGAATAAATTCACGTTGTAAGATTGGGGGAATCGGGTAAGAGAATAAATTCACATTGCAAGATTGGGGAATAGGGTAAGGGAATAAATTCACATTGTAAGATTGGGGGAATAGTGTAAGGGAATAAATTCACATTGTAAGATTGAGGGAATAGGGTGAGGGAATAAATTCACATTGTAAGATTGGGGAAATAGGGTAAGGGAATAAATTCACATTGTAAGATTGGAGGAATCGGGTAAGGGAATAAATTCACATTGTAAGATTGGGGGAACAGGGTAAGGGAATAAATCCACATTGTAAGATTGTGGGAATAGGGTAAGGGAATAAATTCACATTGTAAGATTGGGGGAATAGTGTAAGGGAATAAATTCACATTGTAAGATTGAGGGAATGGGGTGAGGGAATAAATTCACATTGTAAGATTGGGGAAATAGGGTAAGGGAATAAATTCACATTGTATGATTGGAGGAATCGGGTAAGGGAATAAATTCACATTGTAAGATTGGGGGAACAGGGTAAGGGAATAAATCCACATTGTAAGATTGTGGGAATAGGGTAAGGGAATAAATTCACATTGTAAGATTGGGGGAATAGGGTAAGGGAATCTATTCACATTGTAAGATAGGGGGAAAAGGGTAAGGGAATCTATTCACATTGTAAGATTGGGAAAATCGGGTAAGGGAATAAATTCACATTGTAAGATGGGGGTATAGGTTGAGGGAATAAATTCACATTGTAAGATTGGGGGAATGGGGTAAGAGAATAAATTCACATTGTAAGATTGGAGCAATCGGGTAAGGGAATAAATTCACATTGTAAGATTGGGGGAATAGGGTAAGGGAATAAATCCACATTGTAAGATTGTGGTAATCGGGTTAGGGAATAAATTCACATTGTAAGATGGGGGGAATAGGGTAAGAGAATAAATTCATATTGTAAGATTGGGGGAATAGGGTAAGAGAATAAATTCACATTGTATGATTGGGGGAATATGGTAAGGGAATAAATTCACATTGTAAGATTGGGGGAACAGGGTCAGGGAATAATTTCACATTGTAAGTTTGGTGGAATCGGGTAAGGGAATAAATTCACATTGTAAGATTGGGGGAATCGGGTAAGGGAATCTATTCACATTGTAAGATTGGGGGAAGAGGTTAAGGGAATAAATTCACCTTGTAAGGTTGGGGTAATCGGGTAACGGAATAAATTCACATTGTAAGATTGGGGGAATAGGGTAAGGGAATCTATTCACATTGTAAGATTGGGGGAATAGGGTAAGGGAATAAATACACATTGTAAGATTGGGGGAATACGGTAAGGGAATAAATTCACATTGTAAGATTGGGGGAATAGGGTAAGGGAATTTATTCACATTGTAAGACTGGGGGAATAGGGTAAGGGAATAAATTCACATTGTATGATTGTGGGAATAGGGTAACGGAATAAATTCACATTGTAAGATTGGGGGAATCGGTTAAGGGATTAAATTCACATTGTAAGATTGGGGGAATCGGGTAAGGGAATAAATTCACATTGTAAGATTGGGGGAATAGGGTAAGGGAATAAATTCACATTGTAAGATTGGGTGAATCGGGTAAGGGAATAAATTCACATTGTAAGATTGGGGGAATAGGGTAAGGGAATAAATTCACATTGTAAGATTGGGGGAATCGGGTAAGGGAATAATTCACATTGTAAGATTGGGGGAATAGGGTAAGAGAATAAATTCACATTGCAAGATTGGGGAAAAGGGTAAGGGAATAAATTCACATTGTAAGATTGGGGGAATAGTGTAAGGGAATAAATTCACATTGTAAGATTGGGGGAATGGGGTGAGGGAATAAATTCACATTGTAAGATTGGGGGAATAGGGTGAGGGAATAAATTCACATTGTAAGATTGGAGGAATCGGGTAAGGAAATAAATTCACATTGTAAGATAGGGGGAACAGGGTAAGGGAATAAATTCACATTGTCAGATTGGGGGAATAGGGTAAGGGAATCTATTCACATTCTAAGATTGGGGGAATAGGGTAAGAGAATAAACTCACATTGTAAGATTGGGGGAACAGGGCAAGGGAATAAAATCACATTTAAAAAAAAATTTGTTCATGGGATGTGGGTGTCGCTGGCAAGGCCGGCATTTATTGCCCATCCCCAATTGCCTTTGAGAAGGTGGTGGTGAGCTGCCTTCTTGAACCGCTGCATTCCGTGTGGTGAAGGTTCTCCCACAGTGCTGTTAAGTCGGGAGTTCCAGGATTTTGACCCAGCGACGAAGAAGGAACGGAGATATATTTCCAAGTCGGGATGGTGTGCGACTTGTAGGGGAACATGCAGATGGTGTTTTTCCCCTGTGCCTGCTGCCCTTGTCCTTCACTCATCCAGGCAAGAGGAGAATATTCCATCACACTCCTGACTTGTGCCTTGTAAATGGTGGAAAGGCTTTGGGGAGTCAGGAGTCAGGAGGTGGGTCACTCGCCCCAGAATACCCAGCCTCTGACCTGCTCTTGTAGCCACGGTATTTATATGGCTGGTCCAGTCAAGTTTCTGGTCAATGGTGACCCCCAGAATGTTGATGGTGGGGGATTCGGCGATGGTAATGCCGTTGAATGTCAAGGAAGGTGGTTAGATTCTCTCTTGTTGGAGATGGTCATTTCCTGTCAGTTATCTGGCGCGAATGTTACATGTCATTTATCAGCCCAAGCCTGGATTTTGTCCAGGTCTTGCTGCATGCAGGCACGGACTGCTTCATTGTTTGAGGGTTTGCGAATGGAACTGAACGCTGTGCAATCATCAGCGAACATCCCCATTTCTGACCTTATGATGGAGGGAAGGTCATTGATGAAGCAGCTGAAGATAGTTGGGCCTTGGACACTGCCCTGAGGAACTCCTGCAGCAATGCCCTGGGGCTAAAATGATTGGCCTCCAACAACCACTACCATCTTCCTTTGTGCTGGGTGTGACTCCAACCATTGGAGAGTATTCCCCCTAATTCCCATTGACTTCAATTTTACTAGGGCTCCTTGGTGCCACACTCGGTCAAATGCTGCCTCGATGTCAAGGGCAGTCACTCTCACCTCACCTCTGGAATTCAACTTTTGTCCATGTTTGGACCAAAGCTGTCATGAGGTCTGGAGCCATGTGGTTCTGGCGGAATCCAAACTGAGCATCGGTGAGCAGGTTATTGGTGAGTAAGTGCCGCTTGATAGCACTGTCGACGACACCTTCCATCACTTTGCTGATGATTGAGAGTAGACTGATGGGGCGGTAATTGGCCAGATTGGTTTTGTCCTCCTTTTTTTGGACAGGACATACCTGGGCAATTTTCCACATTGTCGGGTGGATGCCAGTGTTGTAGCTGTACTGGAACAGCTTGGCTAGAGGCGCAGCTAGTTCTGGAGCACAAGTCTTCAGCACTGCAGCCAGGATGTTGTCGGGGCCCATAGCCTTTGCTGTATCCAGTGCGCCCAGCCGTTTCTTGATAGCACGTGGAGTGAATCGAATTGGCTGAAGACTGTCTTCTGTGATGGTGGGGATATCGGGTGGAGGCCGAGATGGATCATGCACTCGGCACTTCCGGCTGAAGATGGTTGCAAACGCTTCAGCCTTGTCTTTTGGACTCACGTGCTGGACTCTGCCATCATTGAGGATTGTAAACAATTTTACAACACCAAGTTATAGTCCAGCAATTTTATTTTAAATTCACAAGCTTTCGGAGGCTTCCTCCTTCCTCAGGTAAATGTTCAGGAGCTCCTCGAAGCCTACGCATTTATACATATCGAACAATACATGGTGTTTACAGAATGCCCCTGCAACTGCCCGTTGCCAAGGCAATCACCGTGTTCAGACAGAGAGGTGTCACATGCAGAACCCCCGAATGCACATTCAACAAAAAAACAAACAGGAAAAAAAACAGAGAGAGGCAGAAACATCCGGAAGGCAGAGAAAGCCAGCAAATGACCCATTATATTAAAAACAGATAACATTTGTTCGCTGGTGGGGTAACGTGTAGCGTGACATGAACCCAAGATCCCGGTTGAGGCCGTCCTCATGGGTGCGGAACTTGGCTATCAATTTGGTTATCAATTTGGCTTGAAATTGATAGCCAAGTTCCGCACCCATGAGGACGGCCTCAACCGGGATCTTGGCTTGTTGGTAATGGTAGAGTAAGGAATATGCCGGGCCATGAGGTTACAGATTGTGCTGGAATACAATTCTGCTGCTGCTGATGGCCCACAGTGCCTCATGGATGCCTAGTTTTGAGCTGCTAGATCTGTTCTGAATCTATCCCATTCAGCACGATGGTAGTGCCACACAACACGTTGGATGGTGTCCTCAGTACGAAGACGGGACTTCGTCTCCACGAGGACTATGCGGTGGTCACACATGATAGCATTTGAGGTATGGGGTAAAGGAATAAATGCACATCGTAACGGGAGATATAGGGTAAGGGAATAAATTTACGTGGTAACATTGGAAGTATAGGGTAAGGAATGAAAGTACATTGTAACATTTAAGATTCGGTTAGGGAGTAAATTCACATGGTAACATTGGAGGTATAATGTAGGAACATAGGAACAGGAGTAGGCCATTCAGCTCCTCGCGTAGGGAATAAATTCACATGGTTACATTGGGGGTATCAGGTAAGGGAATAATTTTTTTTTGTTCATTCATGGGATGTGGGCGTCGCTGGCGAGGCCGGCATTTATTGCCCATCCCTAATTGTCCTTGAGAAGGAGGTGGTGAGCCGCCTTCTTGAACCGTGTGGTGAAGGTTGTCCCACAGTGCTGTTAGGAGGAGAGTTCCAGGATTTTGACCCAGTGACGATGAAGGAACGGCGATATATTTCCAAGTCGGGATGGTGTGTGACTTGGAGGGGAACGTGCAGGTGGTGTAGTTCCCATGTACCCGCTGCTCTTGTCCTTCTAGGTGGTAGAGGTCACGGGTTTGTGAGGTGCTATCGAAGAAGCCTTGGTGAGTTGCTGCAGTGCATCCTGTGGATGGTACACACTGCAGCCACAGTGCGCCGGTGGTGAAGGGAGTGAATGTTTAGGATGGTGGATGGGGTGCCAATCAAGCTGGCTGCTTTGTTCTGGATGGTGTCGAGCTTCTTGAGTGTTGTTGGAGTTGCAGTCGTCCAGGCAAGTGGAGAGTATTCCATCACACTCTTGACTTGTGCCTTGTCGATGGTGGAAAGGCTTTGGGGAGTCAGGAGGTGGGTCACTCGCCCCAGAATACCCAGCCTCTGACCTGCTCTTGTAGCCACGGTATTTATATGGCTGGTCCAGTTAAGTTTCTGGTCAATGGTGACCCCCAGGATGTTGATGGTGGGGGATTCGGCGATGGTAATGCCGTTGAATGTCACGGGGAGGTGGTTAGACTCTCTCTTGTTGGAGATGGTCATTGCCTGGCACTTGCCTGGGGCGAATGTTACTTGCCACTTATCAGCCCAAGCCTGGATGTTGTCCAGGTCTTGCTGCATGCGGGCTTGGACTGCTTCATTATTTGAGGGTTTGCGAATGGAACTGAACACTGGGCAATCATCAGCAAACATCCCCATTTCTGAACTTATGATGGAGGGAAGGCCATTGATGAAGCAGCTGAAGATAGTTGGGCCTAGGACACTGCCCTGAGGAACTCCTTCAGCAATGCCCTGGGGCTGAGAAGATTGGCCTCCAACAACCACTACCATCTTCCTTTGTGCTGGGTATGACTCCAGCCACTGGAGAATTTTCCCCCTGATTCCCATTGACTTCAATTTTACGAGGGCTCCTTGGTGTCACAATCTGTCAAATGCTGCCTTGATGTCAAGGGCAGTCACTCTCACCTCATCTCTGGAATTCAGCTCTTTTGTCCATGTTTGGACCAAGGCTGTAATGAGGTCTGGAGCTGAGTGGTCCTGACGGAACTAAAACTGAGCAGCGGTGAGCAGGTTATTGGTGAGTAAGTGCTGCTTGATAGCACTGTCGACGACACCTTCCATCACTTTGCTGATAATTGAGAGTAGACTGATGGGGCGGTAATTGGCCGGATTGGATTTGTCCTGCTTTTTGTGGACAGGACATACCTGGGCAATTTTCCACATTGTCGGGTAGATGCCAGTGTTGTAGCTGTACTGGAACAGCTTGGCTGGAGGCGCAGCCAGTTCTGGAGCACAATTCTCAGCACTACAGCTGGGTTGTTGTCGGGGCCCACCGCCTTTGCTGTATCCAGTGCACTCAGCCGTCTCTTGATATCACGTGGAGTGTATCGAATTGGCTGAAGACTGTCTTCTGTGATGGTGGGGATATCGGGTGGAGGCCGAGATGGATCATCCACTCGGCACTTCTGGCTGAAGATGGTTGCACACACTTCAGCGTTGTCTTTTGCAGTCACGTGCTGGACTCCGCCATCATTGAGGATGGGGATGTTTACAGAGCCTCCTCCTCCCGTTAGTTGTTTCATTGTCCACCACCATTTACATGGTAATATTGGAGGTAAGGGGTAAGGGAATAAATTTACATGATAAAATTGGTACAGGGTAAGCAATGAAGGTGCATCGAAACATTTAGGATATAGGTTCAGGAATAAATTCACATGGCTACATTTACGGTAAAGGATAGAGAATAGATTCACATGGTAACATTGGGGTATACTATCGGGAAAAAATTCTCATGGTTACATAGGAGGTAAAGGGTAAGGGAATTAATTTTCATGGTTATGTTGGAGAGAGGAAATAAAGCTTGTGCACTTTCATTTTCAATTTCTCCTTGAGTTGCTCTAGTTTCCCGTTCCTCGTTAGATTTTTACTCTACTTCCCCTTCTCTGGATCGTGCGGACAGGTCCTTGATCTAACGTTCAGTGGGGACTGTCATATTCATCAAGTCGAGCTAAACATGACAAAAATAGAAGAGGTTTTTTTTGTTTCTCACAATTACTGTCAGGTTTAGCAAATAAATTGTGTAATGTTTTTAGTTAACTGTAGTGCAAGGAGAAGATTGAGTTGACCCACTGTTGAATAATTGTCAACTGTTTCAATTCGCATTGAATATCATAACCAGTAAAAATATTATACCTCTTGAGAGTGCAAAGCAGGTGAAAATCTTCACTCTTCAGTTGGGGCTCTTGACTGTTTGGGTTCATAATCATTACTGTTGCATTTGTAAGGGTTTAGCTATGCTGTACTGAATATTAAATACCAGTGATGCACTGTTCTACATTTAATCCCCTACCAATTCATGGTGGAGTCAGAATTGACGGTGCCTTTGCTATAGTTGGTAGCCCTTTATGATCTAAACAAAAAAGAAAATTCTGCATATTCAGTTTTATTTTACAGCTGACTTGGCACTTACTGTAGCTTCAATAGGAGATCGGCACATTTTTAATATTTTGTGTGGCTGGCTGATTTTCTTACAATTAGTGATATGTTCCTGTGATCTCTAATTTGAATCAAAATGAAGATGTGAGAAACCCAAACATGGTAATTGCTGAACTAAGTACTTGATTATAGTTTGAGGTTTAGAATAGTTAACCCCACTTTTCCCAGTAGTTATGTCATCTTGTTAATAGATAGAATCATAGAAGTTTACAACATGGAAACAGGCCCTTCGGCCCAACATGTCCATGTCGCCCAGTTTATACCACTAAGCTAGTCCCAATTGCCTGCACTTGGCCCATATCCCTCTATACCCATCTTACCCATGTAACTGTCCAAATGCTTTTTAAAAGACAAAATTGTACCCGCCTCTACTACTGCCTCTGGAAGCTCATTCCAGACACTCACCACCCTTTGAGTGAAAAAATTGCCCCTCTGGACCCTTTTGTATCTCTCCCCTCTCACCTTAAATCTATGCCCCCTCATTATAGACTCCCCCACCTTTGGGAAAAGATTTTGACTATCGACCTTATCTATGCCCCTCATTATTATATAGACTTCTATAAGATCACCCCTAAACCTCCTAATGGATTAAGCTAATATTTATCTGTGCACTGGCAGCAGTAAGAATGCTTATTGAGTTGGAAAACACTCTCTCGTAATTTATTCATCAGCTTTCAAGTTCTGAAATTGAAAGGGCCTTTACATTACAACGGTAACATCGATTTGAAGCTTGTTTTGTAGAAATACATAAGAAATAGGAGCAGGAGTAGGCCATACCGCCCCTCGAGCTGATCTTCAACCTCAACATAGAGGTTATAACACAGAAATAGTCGATGTTGGTATTTACTCTCCACGCGAGCAAATAGTCCCAATCCCATTTACCCATCCTGTTCCCATATCCCTTCAACCCCTTCTCCATCATCCACCTATCCAATCTAATAGTTTCTGCCTCAACCACTAACCTGGGAAATGAATTCCACCTCCTCACAACTCTCTGAGTGAAGACCTGCGCTCTGTTCTAAATCTCTTCCGTTTAATCTTGTATCTATGGCTCCTCGTTCTTGACCCCTCAACGACTGGAAATAGTCTGCTTCTACCTACCTTGTCCCATCCTTTCATAATTTTAAACACTTCTATTACGTCGCCCCGTAATCTGTGTTGTAACGAAAAAGATCCAACTTTTCATATCTTTCTTCATGTTTGTATTTCCTCCTACCAGGCAGCATCCTAGTGAATCTGCATTGTACCCTCTCTAAAGCCTCAATACCCTTCCTATGGTGTGGATGCCAATACTGCACACAGTGCTCTAATTGAGGTCTTAGTAACGTTTTATATAGGCTCATAATTACCTCTTGGCTTTCACTTTGCACCAACGCTACAGATGTATTGTAAATGCAGTCTAAGTCTGGAATGAGGGCCCAAGTCAACACCAGAGCAAAGTGGAGTGAGACTCCTTAGAGGAGGGATCTCGCGATGCTTTTTTCTAGCATTGGGCCAGACTTTAGCTTTGGATTTACACTGCACATGTTAATGTTGGTGCAAAGTAGAAACAGCTTTGTGCAGATGCTAAACCGATAGCATCATCAAATTATGTAGCGCAGGAGGCCGCTTGGCCCATTACATCTGTGCTGGCTCTCTGAAAAGCTATTGCTTAAGTCCTTTCCCCGTGCCATTTAGCATTTTTCTTTTTCAAATATTTATCCACTTTCTTTTTAAAAGCCGTTATGGATTCTGCATACACCACTGTTCCTGATAGGGCATAATATGTTTAAACAACCCTCTGCATCAAAAAAATTCTCCTAATTTCTCACTTTGTTTTTTTGGTAATAACTTTAAATTTATGCCCCCGAGTTATCAACTCATTGACTAGTAGAAATAATTTTCCCTACTCACCTTATGAAAAACACTCATAATTTTCAATGTCTCTTAACCTTCTCTGTTCTAGTGAAAAGAGCTTTCAATTGTTCTAGTCTCCTCATTACTAAAACCTCTGATCCCTGATATCCTCTTCGTAATCTACCTGACTCTTCACCTAGACCTTGACATCCTTCTTAAAGTAGCGTGTCTAAAAATGGGCTCAGTGCTCTAACTGCAGCTTAACCGATGATGTGTATATGTTTATCATTACCTCTTTGCTTTTGTACTTTATTGCTTATTTATAAACCTAGGATCCCATATGCATTTTCTAACAGCTATTTCAACTTGTCCGTACTCTTTTAAAGACTTGTGTATCTGAGCTTCTGCTCTTTTTCTCCTTTTAAACTTTTACCGTTTAGATTATATTTCCGTCCAAAATTTATTTGCCTCACGTTTCTCTGCATTAAATTTAATCTGGCATCTTTCTGCCCAATCCAGTAACCAGTCTGTGTTCTGTTGAAGTCACTTACAGTTCTCTTCATAGCTAACCACGCTATCTATTTTTATCTTGTCTGCAAAATTTGATTTTGAGGGAAAAAAAATGCTGAATATTCTTCATACCACTGCTATGAAAATACAAAAGAAGTTTGCAGAATAGGAGGTCTGTTGAAGGAAAAATGTGATGCAAAAGGCCTACTCGGGACCTGGTCAAACCAGGATATTGAGTGAGGAATAAGATATATCAGGGTTTCGAACCTACAAGGGATAGGCACAAGAAAACAGGTGGAAGAGCAGCAATAAAGGCACGAGATGGGATTGCATCATTAAAAAGAGATAAATGCCATGGCTAATGGAGCTACGACAATGTGAATTGAGGTCAAGGATAGTCAAGAGATAATCATGGGGTATTTTGGTTGCCCAGATATTAGAAAAAGAAAGAACTTGCATTTATATCATGTCCTCAAGATGTCCCAAAGTGCTTTGCAGCTATTGAATTATTTTTGAAGTGTAGTCACTGTTATTATGTAGACAAACACAGCAGTCAACTTGCACGCAGCAAAGTGCCACAAACAGCAAATGAATGAATGACCAGAGAACCTGTTTTTGGTGCTGGTAGGCAAGGGAAGAATGTTGCCTAGGACTCTGAGGGACTTTCCTGCTCCTGTTCAAATAGTGCCATGAGATCTTTTACATTTTCCATGCCTTTGTTACCTCTAGACTGGACTATTCCAATGCTCTCCTGGCCGGCCTCCTATCTTCCACCCTCCATAAACTTGAGCTCATCAAAAACTCTGCTGCCCGTATCTTAACTCGCACCAAGTCCCGTTCACCCATCACCCCTGTGCTCGCTGACCTAAGGGAACGCCTCGATTTTAAAATTCTCATCCTTGTTTTCAAACCCCTCCATGGCCTCGCCGCCCCCCCCCCCCCCCATCTCTGTAACCTCCACCAGCCCTATAACCCTCCGAGATCTCTGCGCTCATCCAATTCTTGACCGAGTGTAACATATCAAAGTTTGCAGATGATACAAAGATGGGAGGGAAAGTAGAGAGTGAGGAGGACATAAAAAACCTAGAAGGGGATATAGACAGGCTGGGTGAGTGGGCGGAGATTTGGCAGATGAAATACAATATTGGAAAATGTGAGGTTATGCACTTTGGCAGGAAAAATCAGAGAGCAAGTTATTATCTTAATGGCGAGAAACTGGAAAGTACTGCAGTACAAAGGGATCTGGGGGCCCTAGTGCAAGAAAATCAAAAAGTTAGTTTGCAGGTGCAGCAGGTGATCAAGAAGGCCAACGGAATGTTGGATTTTATTGCTAGGGGGATAGAATATAAAAACAGGGAGGTACTGCTGCAGTTATATAAGGTATTGGTGAGACCGCAGCTGGAATACTGCATACAGTTTTGGTGTCCATACTTAAGAAAAGACATACTTGCTCTCGAGGCAGTACAAAGAAGGTTCACTCTGTTAATCCCGGGGATGAGGGGGCGGACATATGAGGAGAGGTTGAGTAGATTGGGACTCTACTCATTGGAGTTCAGAAGAATGAGAGGCGATCTTATTGAAACATATAAGATTGTGAAGGGGCTTGATCGGGTGGATGCGGTAAGGATGTTCCCAAGGATGGGTGAAACTAGAACGAGGGGGCATAACCTTAGAATAAGGGGCTGCTCTTTCAAAACTGAGATGAGGAGAAACTTCTTCACTCAGAGGGTAGTAGGTCTATGGAATTTGCTGCCCCAGGAAGCTGTGGAAGCTACATCATTGAATAAATTTAAAACAGAAATAGACAGTTTCCTAGAAGTAAAGGGAATTAGGGGTTACGGGGAGCGGGCAGGAAATTGGACATGAATTTAGATTTGAGGTTAGGATCAGATCAGTCATGATCTTATTGAATGGCAGAGCAGGCTCGAGGGGCCGATTGGCCTACTCCTGCTCCTATTTCTTATGTTCTTATGTTCTTGCGCATCCCCGATTTTAATCACTCCACAACTGGCGGCCGTGCCTTCAGTTGCCTAGACCCTAAGCTCTGGAATTTCCTTCCTAAACCTCTCTGCCTCTCTACCTCTCTCTCCTTTAAGATGCTCCTTAAAACAAGCTTTTGGTCACCTGTCCTAATATCTCCTTATGTGGCTCATGTCAAAATTTGTTTGATAATCGCTCCTGTTGAAGCGCAATGGGACGTTTTACTACGTTAAAGGCGCTATATAAATGCAAGGTGTTGTTGTTGTTGTTGAACGAGCAGATGTGGCTTCATTTTAACGTTTCATCCTTTTCTGTGGAGGCTATTTGGTTCAACAGTTTCTCACTGTGAAGGCGTTGCATGTATTGCAATTTAATTGCATCAAAGGTTCCTTCATATTTTTGAAATGTTAGTACAGTACTTGCAAGCTTTACACACTCTTATTAGACACTTATCTAGTCATCATGGGTCAGAGTATAATCTGAGAGCTGGCAAGTTGTTTGATGTGGAAGTCAGTTGTCAAACTCAAAATAAAACCACCGGAATGGCTGGAATGTTTTTTTTATTATTCGTTCATGGGATGTGGGCGTAGCTGGCAATGCCAGCATTTATTGCCCATCCCTAATTGCCCTTGAGAAAGTGGGAATGAACCGCTGGAGTCCGTGTGGTGAAGGTTCTCCCACATTGCTGTTAGGTAGGGAGTTCCAGGGTTTTGACCCAATGACGATGAAGGAACGGCGATATATTTCCATGGTACCCACTGCAGCCACTGTGCGCCGGTGGTGGAGGGAGTGAATGTTTACAGTGGTGGATGGGGTACCAATCAAGCGGGCTGCTTTGTCCTGGATGGTGCCGAGCTGTTTGAGTGTTGTTGGAGCTGCACTCACCCAGGCAAGTGGAGAGTATTCCATCACACTCCTGACTTGTGCCTTGTAGATGGTGGAAAGGCTTTGGGGACTCAGGAGGTGAGTCACTTGCCGCAGAATACCCAGCCTCTGACCTGCTCTTGTAGCCACAGTATTTATGTGGCTGGTCCAGTTAAGTTTCTGGTCAGTGGTGACCCCCAGGATTTTGATGGTGGGGATTTGGCAATGGTAATGCCGTTGAATGTCAAGGGAAAGTGGTTAGACACTCTCTTGTTGGAGATAGTCATTGCCTGGCACTTGTCTGGTGCAAATGTTACTTGCCACTTATCAGCCTGAGCCTGGATGTTGTCCAGGTCTTGCTGCATGCGGGCATGGACTGCTTCATTATCTGAGGGGTTGCGAATGGAACTGAACACTGTGCAATCATTAGCAAACATCCCCATTTCTGACCTTATGATGGAGGGAAGGTCATTGATGAAGCAGTTGAAGATGGTTGGGCCTAGGACACTGCCCTGAGGAACTCCTTCAGCGATGTCCTGGGGCTGAGATGATTGGCCTCCAACAACCACTGCCATCTTCTTTGTTTTAGGTATGACTCCAGCCACTGGAGGTACAGCAAGCAATTAGGAACGCAAATGGTATGTTGGCCATCATTGCAAGGGGGTTGGAGTAGAAGAGTAAGGAAGCTACAATTGTACAGGGCTTTGGTGAGACCACACCTGGAGTATTGTGTGCAGTTTTGATCTCCTTATCTGAGGAAGGATGACCTTGCCATGGAGTCAGTGCAACTAAAGTTTACCAGACTGATTCCTGGGATGGCAGGACTGACGTATGAGGAGAGATTGGGTCAAGTGGGCCTATATTCACTAGAGTTTTGAAGACTGAGAGGTGATCTCATCGAAACATATAAAATTCTAACAGGACTAGACAGACTAGATGCAGGGAGGATGTTCCCGATGGATGGAGAGTCCAGAACCAGGGGTCACAGTCTCATGATACGGGGTATGCCATTCAGAACCGAGATGAGGAGAAATTTCTTCACTCAGAGGGTGGTGAACCTGTGGAATTCTCTACCACAGAAGGCAGTGGAGGCCAAGTCATTAGATGTATTCAAGAAGGAGATAGATATATTTCTTAATGCTAAAGGGATCAAGGGATATGGGGAAAAAGCGGGAACAGGGTACTGAGTTAGACGATCAACCATGATCATTTTGAATGGCGGAGCAGGCCTGAAGGGCCGAATGGCCTACTCTTGCTCCTATTTTCTATGTTTCTATGTTAAGGAACGATATACTTGCCACGAAGGTTCGCTGGATTGATTACTGGGATGAGAGGGTTGTCCTGTGAGGAGAGTTTGAGTAGAATGGGCCTAAACTCTCTGGAGTTTAGAAGAATGAGAGGTGATCTCTTTGAAACATATAAAACTCTGAGGGGGCTTGACAAGGTAGATGCTGAGAGGCTGTTTCCCCTGGCTGGAGAGTCTAGAACTAGGAGGCATGGTCTCAGGATAAGGGGCCGGCCATTTAGGACTGAGATGAGAAGGAATTTCTTTGCTCAGAGGGTTGTGAATCTTTGGAATTCTCTACCACAGAGGGCGGTGGATGCTGAGTCGTTGAGTGTATTCAAGGCTGAGATGGATAGATTTTTGGACTCCAAGGGAATCAAGGGATATGGGGCGTGGGCGGGAAAGTGGAGTTGAGGTCGAAGATCAGCCATGATCAGATTGAATGGCGGAGCAGGCTCAAGGGGCTGTATCGCCTATTCCAACAACGACGACCATCTTCCTTTGTGCTAGTTATGACTCCAGCCAATGGACAGTTTTCCCCTTGATTTTCCATTGACTTCAATTTTACTAGGGCTGCTCGATGCCACATTCGGTCAAATGCTGCCTTGATGTCAAGGGCAATCACTCTCATCTCATCTCTGGAATTCAGCTTTTTTGTCCATGTTTGGACCAAGGCTGTAATGAGGTCTGGAGCCGAGTGGTCCTGGCGGAACCCAAACTGAGCATCGTTGAGCAGGTTATTGGTGAGTCAGTGCTGCTTGATAGCACTGCCCATGACATCTTCCATCACTTTGCTGATGATTGAGAGTAGAATGATGAGGCGATAATTGGATTTGTCCTGCTTTTTGTGGACAGGGCATGCCTGGGCAGTTTTCCATTTTGTCGGGTAGGTGCCAGTGTTGTAGCTGTACTGGAACAGCTTGGCTAGAGGCGCGGTTAGTTTAGGAGCACAAGTCTTCAGCACCACAGCTGCGATGTTGTCGGGGCCCATCGTCTTTGCTGTACCCAGTGTACTCAGCCGTTTCTTGATATCATGTGGAATGAATCGAACTGGCTGAAGACTAACTTCTGTGATGGTGGGGATCTCGGGAGGAGGTGGGGAATCTCTGGAAGAGGCCAAGTTGGATCATCCAATCGGCACTTCTGGCTGAAGATGATTCCAAACACTTCAGCCTTGTCTTTTGCAATCACGTGTTGGACTCTGCCATCATTGAGGAGGGGGATGTTCACGGAGCCTCCTCCTCCCATTCGTTGTTTAATTGTGCACCACCATTCATGACTGGATGTGGCAGGACTGCAGAGCTTTGATCTGATCCGTTGGTTGTGGGATCGCTCGCTGTGTGAAAAGATTTTCCTCATGTCGTCTTTGGTTCTTTTGCCAATCATCTTAAATCTATGTCCTCTGGTTCTTGACCCTTCCACCAATGGGAACAGTTTCTCTCTATCTACTCTGTCTAGACTTTTCATGATCAAATCTCCTCTCAACCTTGTCTGCTCTAAGGAGAATAACCCCAGCTTCTCCAGTCTACCACGTAACTGAAGTCCCTCATCCCTGGAATCGTTCTAGTAAATCCCTTCTGCACCCTCTCGAACGCCTCCATATCCTTCCTAAAGTGCGGTGCGCAGAACTGGACACAATACTCCAGTTGTGGCCGAACCAGTGTTTTATAAACTTTCGTCATAACCTCCTTGCTTTTGTGCTCTATGCCTCTATTTATAAAACCCAGGACCCTGTATGTTTTCTTAACCACTTTCTCAACCTGCCCTGCCACCTTCAAAGATTTGTGCACATATACCCCCAGATCTCTTTGTTCCTGCACCCCTTTTAGAATTGTGCCCTCTAGTTTATATTGTACCCTTTTTTATTATAGTTTATATATGGTGGGGCGAAATCGGGGATGCACAAGAGAATTAATCAATATGATTGTCTGACTATTTTTAGAGCCATTCAAATGTTGTGTAAATTGAACAAATAAAATCAATTATTAGTCACCATTTGATAACATGTTAGGAACAGGGAGTAGGCCTTTCAGCCCCTCGAGCCTGTTCCACTATTCATTTAGATCATGGCTCGTCTGTATCTTAACTCCATTTACCCGCCTTAGCTCCATATGCCATGATCCTTTCACCCAACAAAAATCTATCGATCTTAGTCTTGAAAGCTCCAATTGACCCCCATCATCCACAGCCTTTTCGCAGAGAGTTCCAGATATTTTCTGCCTTTTGGGGGCGGGGGTTGCCTGGTGGGCAATGTCTGTAACCGCCGCTGTGAAACATAGAGATGGAAGGGTAGATATTAGTCCTGTAGCATGCTATCCCATTCATGTCGTGCGGGAGTGCTGGTCTCAGCTCATGGAGCGCATGGGTCCGCTCGTAGAACCTGCTGCAACACAGCTTACTCACTCACTCTTGAACAAACCTGGGGCCTGATGGTCTACATGAGCCAGTCATTGGACAAACTCAGAGCCAATTGGGTGGGGAGCCCTTAAATCTCTCTCTCCCTGCTCCCCAGTCTTCCTCTTATCTCGGCAGGCAGCTACAACTGAGCAAATGACTTCCCAGCCTTTCACCAGTGCTGCTTTCGAGCAGCTGCTCGGATCAGCATGAATTTGGCCCAGTGATGATGCTTCCTCTGACTATTCTTGCCCTCCCCGCGGGGAAGCGCCTGTCCTCTCCCCATGGAGGTGCAGCTGAGGTTCAGAACCCAGCAGAACGTGGGCATTAAATCCGCATCTCACCACTCTGGGCGTCGGTGCCCCACTGCACCACACAGCACCCTTTACAAAAATAAACAGTGAAAAAATGTCCTTTCAGGTGACGATACTTCAGTGTTTAAAGCAAGGAATCGAGGATTTCGAGATTTAATCTTTTCTGCGTGAGCGAATGTATCCTGAGTTTCTTTCTTCCTGAAATCAAATTGCATCGCGTGTCACCTCATTTATTACAAGAGGAATTTGTTACACCTTAGGAATGTGCCAAGTTGCTATAGTTACTGCAGATGGTGCAACTTTTAAAGGAATACTACCCGATAAGGCTTTAACATTGAATATTATGTGCAAAAATTAACCACTTCTGCCATCTCAGTATTTTACTGAATTTTTAAAGAGTTATATTTAATTTTTTTTAAATTATGTTTTAATTTATCGTGCAATAGTACACCAACAGTGAAGCATTTTCATGGCGTGCTACTGACTTATTGTGTCTTAGCACTGCTATATCCCTTGGTATCACCAAATATAATATATTCTTGAAACTTAAGTGCTGATTATTACTCGGTGGGTATTGTGCAGGTGGCAAACTCCCATGACATTGTCGGCATGCGGACCGGGACATTTTAACTCTCCCCTAAAATGCCCGAACTGCTGTCTGTGGCTGGAGTCATGCTACTTTTGGTTCAATCGCACTTGTCATGGTAGAATTAAAAATAATCATGGCCTTTCTCATGGGCTTTCATGCTGCGATAGATCACTAGTGTGTGATTATTAGAATCCCGCCCACGCTCCTAGTCCAGAATCATTTGAAAAAAAAAGAAAGATTTTTGTAATTTATTTTGGTATCCCTTCTGTGACCTTTCCGGAGCAGCCAAGAAAGGCAGCAGGTCAGCATGCCCCTGCAGGTGCCAATCTATGGCCAGCTGCTAGATAGTGCACACACTAGTCCAATAACTTGTCCCTTCACCCTCACTGTGTGAGCAATCAACAACACAGATTCTATCATAAAATCATAGATTCATAGAATGATTCAGCACAGAACGAGGCCATTCGGCCCATCGTGCCTGTGCCAGCTCTTTGAAAGAGCTATCCAATTAGTCCCATTGCCCTGCCCTTTCCCCATAGCCTTGCAAATTTTACCCCTTCAAGTATTTATCCAATTCCCATTTGAAAGTTATAATTGAATCTGCTTCCACCACCCTTTCAGGCAGCGCATTCCAGAACGTAACAACTTGCCGCGTAAAAAAAAAAATTCTCCTCATCTCTCCTCTGGTTCTTTTGCCACCCTGCCATTCCATCAGAACGGAATTAAATTTTTTGAAGCAAAATGATGGCTTTCTCATCAGGAGCGTTTCTTTCCTGTAATCCAACAATCACAGCTTAGGCACAGCATTGCACAATTGTTTGAAAAAAAATGAGAGCTGCTTCCTACGGTAAATTAATTTGTGACTGACTGACTGGTGTGCTCAGGTGGAACACTCACCTGCTGTTTCACACCTGCGGACACGGGTTTGCATCAGGATCCTGCTGCTGGGAGGAAAGTTCCCCTCTTCTCTTGTGGATGTCAGGTTTCTTCATAAAATTTTTTTGGTAGTCTCAGTATGGTTCTTAATTGACACGAGTCCATAGCACGGATATGCCCATAATTCGATAGTAAATCGTCATTCTCACTCAGGCCGTAATAATTCATTGCATGGGAAATGGAAATGTCGGTAGGAGATGGCATCCTAAAGCTAGGGATTAACAACAACAACTTGCATTTACGTAGCGCCTTTAACGTAGTAAAACATCCCAAGGCGCTTCACAGGAGCGTTATCAGACAATATGTGACACCGAGCCATTTTTTTTTATTCGTTCATGGGATGTGGGCGTCGCTGGCGAGGCCGGCATTTATTGCCCATCCCTAATTGCCCTTGAGAAGGTGGTGGTGAGCCGCCTTCTTGAACCGCTGCAGTCCGTGTGGTGAAGGTTCTCCCACAGTGCTGTTAGGAAGGGAGTTCCAGGATTTTGACCCAGCGACGATGAAGGAACGGCGATATATTCCAAGTCGGAATGGTGTGTGACTTAGAGGGCAACGTGCAGGTGGTGTTGTTCCCATGTGCCTGCTGCTCTTGTCCTTCTTGGTGGTAGAGATTGCGGGTTTGTGAGGTGCTGTCAAAGAAGCCGTGGCGAGTTGCTGCAGTGCATCCTGTGGATGGTACAAATTGCAGCCACAGTGCGCCGGTGGTGAAGTGAGTGAATGTTTGGGGTAGTGAATGGGGTGCCAATCAAGCGGGCTACTTTGTCCTGGATGGTGTCAAGCTTCTTGAGTGTTGTTGGAGCTGCGCTCATCCAGGCAAGTGGAGAGTATTCCATCACACTCTTGACTTGTGCCTTGTAGATGGCGGAAAGGCTTTGGGGAGTCAGGAGGTGAGTCACTCGGCGCAGAATACCCAGCCTCTGACCTGCTCTTGTAGCCACAGTATTTATATGGCTGGTCCAGTTAAGTTTTTGGTCAATGGTGACCCCCAGGATGTTGATGGTGGGGGATTCGACGATGGTAATGCCGTTGAATGTCAAGGGGAGGTGGTTAGACTCTCTCTTGTTGGAGATGGTCATTGTCTGGCACTTACCTGGCGCGAATGTTACTTGTCACTTATGAGCCCAAGCCTGGATGTTGTCCAGGTCTTGCTACATGCGGGTTCGGACTGCTTCTTTATCTGAGGGGTTGCGAATGGAACTGAACACTGTGCAATCATCAGCGAACGTCCTCATTTCTGACGTTATGATGGAGGGAAGGTCATTGATGAAGCAGCTGAAGATGGTTGGGCCTAGGACGCTGCCTTGAGGAACTCCTGCAGCAATGTCCTGGGGCTGAGATGATTGGCCACCAACAACCACTACCATCTTCCTTTCTGCTATGTATGACTCCAGCCACTGGAGAGTTTTCCCCCTGATTCCCATTGACTTCAATTTTACTAGAGCTCCTTGGTGCCACACTCGGTCAAATGCTGCCTTGATGTCAAGGGCAGTCACTCTCACCTCACCTCTGGAATTCAGCTCTTTTGTCCATGTTTGGACCAAGGCTGTAATGAGGTCTGGAGCTGAGTGGTCCTGGCGGAACCCAAACTGAGCATCGGTGAGCAGGTTATTGGTGAGTAAGTGCCGCTTGATAGCACTGTCGACGACACCTTCCATCACTTTGCTGATGATTGAGAGTAGACTGATGGGGCGGTAATTGTCCGGATTGGATTTGTCCTGCTTTTTGTGGTCAGGACATACCTGGGCAATTTTCCACATTGTCGGGTAGATGCCAGTGTTGTAGCTGTACTGGAACAGCTTGGCTAGAGGCACAGCTAGTTCTGGAGCACAATTCTCAGCACTACAGCCGGGATGTTGTCGGAGCCCATAACCTTTGCTGTATCCAGTGCACTCAGCCGTTTCTTGATATCACGTGGAGTGAATCGAATTGGCTGAAGACTGGCTTCTGCGATGCTGGGGGTATCGGGAGGCAGCGGAGATGGATCATCCACTCGGCACTTCTGGCTGAAGATGGTTGCAAATGCTTCAGTCTTGTCTTTTGCACTCACGTGCTGGACTCCGCCATTGTTGATGGTGGGGATGTTTACAGAGCCTCCTCCTCCCGCTTAGTTGTTTAATTGTCCACCACCATTCACGACTGGATGTGTCAGGACTGCAGAGCTTTGATCTGATCCGTTGATTGTGGAATCGCTTAGCTCTGTCTATAGCATGTTGCTTCCGCTGTTCAGCATGCATGTAGTCCTGAGTTGTAGCTTCACCAGGTTGGCATCTCATTTTTAGGTACGCCTGGTACTGCTCCTGGCATGCTCTTCTACATTCCTCATTGAACCAGGGTTGATCCCCTCGCTTGTTGGTAATGGTAGATTGAGGAATATGCCGGGCCATGAGGTTACAGATTGTGCTGGAATACAATTCTGCTGCTGATGGCCCACAGTGCCTTATGGATGCCCAGTTTTGAGCTGCTAGATCTGTTCTGAATCTATCCCATTTAGCACAACACGTTGGATGGTGTCCTCAGTACGAAGACGGGACTTCGTCTCCACGAGTGGTCACTCCTACCAATACCGTCATGGACAGATGCATCTGCGACAGGTAGATTGGTGAGGACGAGGTCAAGTAGGTTTTTCCCTCGTGTTGGTTCGCTCACCACCTGCCGCAGGCCCAGTCTAGCAGTTATGTCCTTCAGGACTCGGCCAGCTCAGTCAGTAGTGGTGCTACCGAGCCACTCTTGGTGATGGACACTGAAGTCCCCCACCCAGAGTACATTCTGTGCTCTTGCTACCCTCAGTGCTTCTCAACATGGAGGAAGACTGATTCATCAGCTGAGGGAGGACGGTAGGTGGTAATCAGCAGGAGGTTTCCTTGCCCATGTTTGACCTGATGCCATGAGATTTCCTGGGGTCCGGAGTCAATGTTGAGGACTCCCAGGGCCACTCCCTCCTGGCTGTATATCACTGTACCGCCACCTCTGGTGGGTCTGTCCTGCCAGTGGGACAGGACATACCCAGGGCTGGTGATGGAAGAGTCTGGGACGTTGGCTGAAAGATATGATTCTGTGAGTATGGCTATGTCAGGCTGTTGCTTGACTAGTCTGTGGGACAGCTCTCCCAATTTTGGCATAATTCCCCAGATGTTAGTGAGGAGGACTTTGCAGTGTCGACTGGGCATGGTTTGCCTTTGTCGTGACCAGTGCCGGGTGGTCCATCCGGTTTTATTCTTGTGACCTTATTTAGCAAGATTTTACAACTGAATGGCTTGGTCGGCCATTTCAGAGGGCAATTAAGGATCAACCACATTGTTGTGGGTCTGGAGTCACAAACAGGCTAGACCGGGTAAGGACGGCAGGTTTCCTTCCCTAAAGGGCATTAGTGAACCAGATGGGTTTTTACGACACTCCGGTAGTTTCATGGTCACCATTACTGATACTGGTATTTTAATTCCAGATTTTATTTAATTAATTGAATTTAAATTGCCCAGCTGCCGTGGCGGGATTTGAACTCATGACTCCAGATTATTAGTTCAGTAACATAACCACTATGCTACCGTACCATAAGGTTATATTACAGGTGACCTAAAGCTTGGTCAAAGAGGTAGGTTTTAAAGAGTGTCTTAAAGGAAGAGAGAGGCGGAGAGGTTTAGGGTGGAATTCTCGAGCTTGGGCCTCGACTGTTGAAGGCACAGACACCAATGGTGCGGTGAAAGAAATCGGGGATGCACAAGAGGCCAGAATTGGAGGATAGCAGAGTTCTTGGAGGGCTGTAGGGCTGTGGGAGGTTACAGAAATAGGGAGGAGCGAGGCCATTGAGGGATTTGAACACAAGTATGAGTATTTTAAATTTGAGGCGTTGCTGGACAATGTCGGTCAGCGAGCACAGGGGTGATGGGAGAACGGGACTTTCAAGTATTTTTTTGGTGGTGTTTCGAGAGCGCTGTACTTTGTACATATAATTGCTGTACCTGACAAGGGAGTGCTTGATATTGACATGAGGTGTGAAGAAAAAGGAGAAATGTTCCATTTCCCCTTGCCGATGTCCCTTACCTTGAAGAGTGTAAAAGTAAGTGCCAGATTCAGATTCTAAAACAAATACATACTGACATTGTTTCCAATAAATTTTCAGTCCTTGAATGAAATTATAGATTTTTTCTTTAATTGGTGACTGCACTACATTAAGTAATTCATTAGCTGTCAGGTGCTTTAGAATGTCCTGAGGATGTGAAAGGGGCTATATAAATGCAAGTTTGTTTGTTCTTTCTAGTTGTTTTTTTTATACTGGCAATCTTCAAAACCTTTCACTTTTAATTGAAAGCTCTGTAGAAACAAAGCAGTGCAAGTGTAGGTAAAATATTATCAGTATATATAGAAAGAACAATTGGCAGCTAAGATGTTGACCAAATGACATTTGCCGTTAGGTTTGAGCCTCTTTCAAGTTTTATAGTGTGTTCATCACTAGCGTGGCCTTGCCAATACCTTTGTTGATGATATTTTTTTCTCTGGTGAACTCTGGGTGAACAATATTAGTGCTGGAATCTGACTTTTGTCACTGACTGTCAGCATCAAGAACTCCAGATAAGGGGTAGGTTGGCCACATGCAAAATTAAACTCTTTCCTTGTCCCAAAATGTGCCTGAACCCCAATCCCATAAGATCCCTCACTACTGCAACTGTGTGGCATTTCCGTTTCCTATTCCAGCTGTCCTCAATGAAATTGCCAGGTCAGAAACAAGTTTTGTGCTGGTGGCTCTTTCTCACTAGAAAATGAATCGAGAGTGACCAGAGTTGGTCTTGCATGGCCTTTACAGCTGGTAGAAAGAAAAGCTTGAGAACTTCATCAAAAACACAGATGATGAGTTGTGCCAAAAAACCCTGGCATCTCTCAGCAAGTGCCAGATTCACAGGACATTAGTCAGGACATTTGTTCAGACTGCACCTTGCGTGCTTCCCAATGTGTACACTACAATAAAAGCTGCCATGCCCATGGATGTACCACAAATACACATTCCAAATGTAGAGGTAAGAAGTAAAGAGCTCTACTGCTGGGAGGAGAAGTGGGAAGAGAGGTTAAAAATTATGCCTCTTGTTTCTGAAAGTCTTGGGGTAGAGATGGATTACTGTTAATGTGCGGTTAATGTACTCTCACCACTGACCTTTGCTTTGCACCCCTGGGTTTTCTGCCAGTCCCAGAGCTGGAGCCCAAGGGCAAACAGTGGGTTAAGTTCAATTGATCTTCATGTAACAACTTAAATAATCTGATGACCTGAGGGAGAACTTTTTCATTCCTTCCCCAGAGGTTCTTTAGCTTCTACTGATCATTAGTCATTTTTATAGGATATATATAGTTATTCCACGCACGTGGTAGTGATCTGGGTACGTTATGTAATTCATTACATTATATTGAATTTGATGACTTGAAGGAGATTCTAATTTGTACCATGCTTGGGAGGAACAAGCGACTTTAGACCTGTGGTTCCCAAAGCTCTCAATCACTGGAGATTTTCCTCATCTCATGTCTGGGTCTGTGTAGAATAATAGAAAGAGATTGATTGCTATCATTAGTCAACAACTCCATTATCATTGTATCATGTGACTGCCAGAATGGTAGAAGGTGAACTAGAGGGACTTTGGTCTTTTTTCGTCTTAACAGTTCCTATTAGGAAGGATGTCAAGGCATTAGAGAGGGTGCAGAAGAGATTTACTAAAATGGTGCCAGGGATGAGTAACTTCTGTTACGTGGAGAGACTGGAGAAGCTGGGGTTGTTCTCCTGAGAACAGAGAAGGTTAAGGGGAGATTTGATAGAGGTGTTCAAAATCATGAACGGTTTTGACAGAGTAAATAATGAGAAACTGTTTCCAGTGGCAGAAGGGTCAATAACCAAAGGACACAGATTTAAGGTGATCAGCAAAAGAGGAAACGTTTTTTTACGCAGCGAGTTGTAATGATCTGGAATGCACTGCCTGAAAGGGTGGTGGAAGCAGATTCAATAGTAACTTTCAGAAGGGAGTTGGATAAATATTTGAAGTGAAAAAATTTACAGGGCTGTGGGGAAAGAGCAAGGGAGTGGGACTAATTGGATAGCTCTTTCAAAGAGCCGGCACAGGCACGATGGGCCAAATGGTCTCCTCCTGTGCTGTACCTACTATGGTACTTGGTACCCCAATGTCTCCTGACAGTAACCGTAGAGTCTATCATAGAGGAGTGATGCACAATGTTTATGTTATTCCCTATGTTGTGCCAGACTCCTAAGTCTTATTAATTTAAGAGTAAAGTGAGATGACCACTAACCATGTGGGCACCCCCCACCTCCGCCCCGAATCGAAAAGGCTGCTTACACTCACTTGGTAGGTTTTCATGAGGAACTGGAGGGATGCCAGTACAGTTCCAACTGTACCCCAACATTCAAGGGAGGAGGGGAGAAGAAACACTGCAGATGCATGTATGGATTTGGATGCAGATATAAGCCCTTTTGTATTGGTGCTGCTTTTCTTCAGCTTCTGGGAGACGGCCAACCATGAGCCTTTACATGGCTTAATCCAGCTCCCTTATCGCTGTGGTATACTCGCAGATCCCAGTTTTTCACAAATCTACCTACAATTCTGCCGTCAGGGCAAAGGAGCCGCAATTAGTAATGTAAAAACTGGAAACTGACTTACGAGCAGCTGGCTCCCAGAATCCCAACCAAAATGGCATGTGTACATAAGCAGCTTTAAGCGATTTCTGACCTGGCTCTCATTGATCAGCACCAATATGGCAATATTGGAATGTAACCAGTTCCACTGGTGACACTGATCATTGGAGCAGTAAGCTTTATCCCTCACCCTGGCAGATTTCTGAGCTGTGCTGAGAGGGAGAAGAACTGCAAGTGGAGCAAACACTGGACTGGGGTGTCCTATTTAAGCAGTATGTTGTGACAGCATCCTGGGAGTACCACCACCACAACAAGCTATAGACAGAGCTAAGCGATTCCACAACCAACGGATCAGATCAAAGCTCTGAAGTCCTGCCACATCCAGTCGTGAATGGTGGTGGACAATTAAACAACTAACGGGAGGAGGAGGCTCTGCAAACATCCCCATCCTCAATGATGGCGGAGTCCAGCACGTGACTGCAAAAGACAAGGCTGAAGCGTTTGCAACCATCTTCAGCCAGAAGTGCCGAGTGGACGATCCATCTCGGCCTCCTCCCAATATCCCCACCATCACAGAAGCCAGTCTTCAGCCAATTCGATTCACTCCACTTGATATCAAGAAACGGCTGAGTGCACTGGATACAGCAAAGGCTATGGGCCCCGACAACATCACAGCTGTAGTGCTGAAGACTTGTGCTCCAGAACTAGCTGCGCCTCTAGCCAAGCTGTTCCAGTACAGCTACAACACTGGCATCCACCCGACAATGTGGAAAATTGCCCAGGTATGTCCTGTCCACAAAAAGCAGGACAAATCCAATCCGGCCAATTACCGCCCCATCAATCTACTCTCAATCATCAGCAAAGTGATGGAAGGTGTCGTCGACAGTGCTATCAAGCGGCACTTACTCACCAATAACCTGCTCACCAATGCTCAGTTTGGGTTCCGCCAGGACTACTCGGACATGGACAAAAGAGCTGAATTCCAGAGGTGAGGTGAGAGTGACATCAAGGCAGCATTTGACCGAGTGTGGCACCAAGGAGCCCAAGTAAAATTGAAGTCAATGGGAATCAGGGGGAAAACTCTCCAGTGGCTGGAGTCATACCTACCACAAAGGAAGATGGTAGTGGTTGTTGGAGGCCAATCATCTCAGCCCCAGGACATTGCTGCAGGAGTTCCTCAGGGCAGTATCCTAGGCCCAACCATCTTCAGTTGCTTCGTCAATGACCTTCCCTCCATCATAACGTCAGAAATGGGGATGTTTGCTGATGATTGCACAGTGTTCAGTTCCATTCGCAACCTCTCAGATAATGAAGTAGTCCGTGCCCGCATGCAGCAAGACCTGGACAACATCCAGGCTTGGACTGATAAATGGCAAATTACATTCGTGCCAGACAAGTGCCAGTCAATGACCATCTCCAACAAGAGAGAGTCTAACCACCTCCACTTGACATTCAATGGCATTACCATCGCCGAATCCCCCACCATCAACATCCTGGGGGTCACCATTGACCAGAAACTTAACTGGACCAGCCACATAAATACTGTGGCTACAAGAGCAGGCCAGAGGCTGGGTATTCTGCAGCGAGTGACTCACCTCCTGACTCCCAAAGCCTTTCCAGCATCTACAAGGCACAAGTCAGGAGTGTGATGGAATACTCTCCACTTGCCTGGATAAGTGCTGCTCCAACAACACTTAAGAAGCTCGGCACCATCCAGGACAAAGCAGCCCGCTAGATTGGCACCCCATCCACCACCCTAAACATTCACTTCCTTCACCACCGGCGCACTGTGGCTGCAGTGTTTACTGTCCACAGGATGCACTGCAGCAACTTGCCAAGGCTTCTTCGACAGCACCTCACAAACCCGCGACCTCTACCACCTAGAAGGACAAGGGCAGCAGGCACATGGGAACAACACCACCTGTACATTCCCCTCCAGTTCACACACCATCCCGACTTGGAAATATATCATCGTTCCTTCATCGTTGCTGGGTCAAAATCCTGGAACTCCCTTCCTAACAGCACTGTGGGAGAACCTTCACCACATGTACTGCAGCGGTTCAAGAAGGCAGCTCACCACCACCTTCTCAAGGGCAATTAGGGATGGGCAATAAATGCTGGCGTTGCTAGCGACGCCCACATCCTAGGAACGAATAAAAAAAAACATGTTAACTTTCTTTGTTTTACGTACAAGGACTCCCAAATCTCTTTGAACACATAGTTTTTCACCATTTTAAAAATTATTCTGTTTATCTATTCCCCACATTACACTCCATTTGCCGCCTTCTTGCCCACTCACTCGATATCCCTTTGCAGACTCTTTAGAATCATAGAAATGTTATAGCACGGAAGGAGGCCATTCGGCCCATCGAGTCTGCGCCGGCTCTATGCACGAGCAATCCAGTTAATCCCACTCCCCCGCCCTATCCCTGTAGCCCTGCACATTTTTTTGTTTCAAATACTTATCCAGTTCCCTTTTGAAGGTCATGATTGAATCTGCCTCCACCACTCCCTCAGGCAGTGCATTCCAGATCCTAACCACTCGCTGTGTAAAAAAGGTTTTTCTTCATATCACTTTTGTTTCTTTTGCCAATCACCTTAAATCTATGCCCTCTGGTTCTTGACCATTCCGCCAATGGGAACAGTTTCTCCCCAACTACTCTGTCTGGACCCTCTATGATTTTGAATACCTCTATCAAATCTCCCCTCAAACTTCTCTGTTCCAAGGAGAACAATCCCAGCTTCTCCAGTCTATCCCTCATCCCTGGTAACATTCTAGTAAATCTCCTCTGCACCCTCTCTAAGGCCTTCACATCTTTCCTAAAGTGCGGTGCCCAGAACTGGACACAACACTCCATTTGTGGCCGAACCAATGTCTTATAAAGGTTCATCATGGCTTCCTTGCTTTTGTACTCTGTGCTTCTATTTATAAAGCCCAGGACCCCGTATGCTTTTTTAACCGCTTTCTCAACCTGCCCTGCCGCCTTCAACAATTTGTGCACATACACCCTGAGATCCCCCTGTTCCTGCACCCCTTTTAGAATTGCGCCCCATAGTTTATATTGCCTCCCCTCGTTTTTCCTACCGAAATGCATCACCTCGCATTTTTCTGTGTTAAACTTCATCTGCCATGTGTCCGTCCATTCCACCAGCCTGTCTATAGCCTCTTGAAGTCTATCACTCTCCTCCTCACTGTTCACTACCCTTCCAAGTTTTGTGTCATATGCAAATTTTGAAATTGTGCCCTGTACTCCCAAGTCCAAGTCAGTAATATGTATCCAGAAAAGCAGTGGTCCCAGCACTGACCCCTGGGGAACACCACTGCACACCTCCCTCCAGTCTGAAAAACAACCGTTCATCACTACTCTCTCTTTTCTGTCATTTAGCCAATTCTGTATCTATGTTGCTATTGTCCCCATTATTCCATGGGCCACAATCTTAAAGCAAGCCTGCCATGCAACACTTTATCAAACGCTTTTTGAAAATCCATATACACCACATCAACTGCCTTGCCCTCGTCTACCCTCTCTGTTACCTCATCAAAAAACTCTATTAGTTTAGTTAAACACGATTTACCTTTAACAAATCCATGCTGGCTTTCCCTAATCAATCCACACTCGTCCAAGTGACTGTTAATTCTGTCCCGGATTATCGTTTCCAAAAGTTTCCCCACCACCGAGGTTAAACTGACTGGCCTATAGTTGCTGGTTTATCTTTGCACCCTTTTTTGAATAAGGGTGTAACATTTGCGATTCTCCAGTCCTCTGGCACCACCCCCATATCTAAGGGTGTCTGGGAGATTATGGCCAGCACCTCCGCAATTTCCCCCCTTACTTCCCACAGCATCCTTAGGTGCATCCCATCCAGACCGGGTGACTTATCTACTTTAAGTACAGCTAGCTTTTCCAGTACCTCTTCTTTCTCAATTTTTAACTCATCCAGTATCTTAACTGTATTTTCCTTTACCGAGACTCTGGCAGCATCTTCTTCCTTTGTAAAGACAGATGCAAAGTACACATTTCGTACCTCAGCCATGCCCACTGCCTCCATGAGTAGATCTCCTTTATGGTCCCTAATCGGCCCCACCCCTCCTCTTACTACCCGTTTACTGTTAACATGTCTGTAGAAGACTTTTGGATTCCCTTTTATGTTGGCCGCCAGTCTATTCTCATACTCTCTCTTTGCCCCTCTTGTTTCCTTTTTCACTTCCCCTCTGAGCTTTCTATATTCTGCCTGGTTCTCACTTGTGTTAACAACCTGACATCTGTCAGACGCCCCCTTTTTCCGCTTCATCTTACTCACTATCTCCTTTGTCATCCAGGGCTTTCCTTGCCCTACTTTTCTCCCTCGTTGGAATGTACCTAGACTGTACCCAAATCATCTCCTCTTTAAAGGCCACCCACTGTTCAATTAGAGTTTTGCCTGCCAATCTTTGATTCCAATTTACCCGGGCCAGATCTGTTCTTATCCCACTGAAATTGGCCCTCCTCCAATTGAGTATTTTTGCTTTACACTGGTCAGAGTCCTTTTCCATAGCTATTCTAAACCTTATAATACTATGACCGCTGCTCCTTATATGCTCCTTCCTCGTTGGGCCAGAAACGTACTGGTCGAGAAAGTTATCCTGAACACATTTCAAAAATTCCTCCCCCTCTTTGCCCCTTTGTGTCCTCCTCACAGCTTACTTCCCCACCTAGCTTTGTATCATCAGCAAACTTGGATACATTACACTTGGTCCCTTCATCTAAATCATTAATATAGATTGTAAATAGCTGAGAGCCAAGTATTGATCCTTGCGGCACCCCACTGGTTACAGCCTGCCAACCTGAGAATGACCGGTTTATCCCTACTCTCTGTTTTCTGTCCTTTAACCAATCCTCTATCCATGCTAATATATTAACCCCAACCCCATGAGCCCTTATCGTGTGTAACAACCTTTTGTGTGGCACCTTATCGAATGCCTTTTGTAAGTCCAAATATACTACATCCACTTTATTTACCTTGCTAGTTACATCCTCAAAAAACTCTAACAAATTTGTCAAACACGATTTCCCTTTCATAAAACCATGTTGACTTTGCCTAATCATATTATGATTTTCTAAGTGCCCTGTTACCACATCTTTAATAATAGATTCTAGCATTTTCCCAACGACTGATGTCAGGCTAACTGGCCTGTAGTTCACTGTTTTCTCTCTCCCTCTTTTCTTGAATAGTGGTGTTACATTTGCTACCTTCCATTCCACTGGGACCATACTGAAATGTCAGTTGCTGAAAATTTGTTGTTAACCAAAAGGTTATGCCTAATATTAAAAAAAACTAATGAACACCAGGAAAGTGAGCAGTGGACAGGAATCCTGACCTTTCACCTCTGGGACCTAGGTTTAAATGCAGCTCAGGCCAATAGAATGAAACTCTGTTCTCGGCTGTAAAAAGTCACAAAAGATGAGCTTGGGTCGCTTTCAAGCAGGTTCCCAGTTGGTTCGAATCCACTGCATGAGACCACAATTTGGGGCAAATTGGTGGTTTCACATAAGCTGTTGTGCGAGTCGTATACCAGTGGCTCTGGCTCCCAACGCATGGATCTCAGACAGCCGACGGCAAACCAAAAGTTAAGTTGTCCGGATTCGCTATGGCCGACAATTAGGAAAACCCATTAGAGGTGCTGGCGCCAGTTACATAGGGTTTGACTCATTCTAAAAGCAGCTTTTAGAGAGGCCACAGGAACTAATGGTGTGGGAAGTGCAAATATCGGACTCTTGCAGTAAGGAATGCTCGTCTGTTGGAATTAAGGCAAATTGTTGCAGCAACAAGATTCCCTAAATCCAGATTGTAACTGTCACGACCATCTTCAGTCAAACTGTGTGAAGATTCTAAACCAACTTGTGTTTTAAGTCCTGTTTAAGGGGTCCACCGTGACTGGATTGGTGTGGAAAGTCTGTTTGCTCCATTCATTTCCCCACAGGGAGAGGTAACTCCTTATGGCCTCTCTTGTAATAAACTGGATAGCCTTGTGGTGAAGGATAGAATACTAGAACCTGGTCTTTAGTTGCTTCCAAGCCTTTATTCAGAGAGATCCACATTACACACACACCACACCCTAGATAAGCTCTCATATCTGGATACAAGAGAGCCCCAATTGATACACACCACCTGAATACAATTAACACTAATTGATGTAAATCACATGGATACAATTAATATCTCTGACTTAATCTTGCAATTGAGTGCTGCCTGCCAAGACCTGGATAGAGACTGACCCAAATCCACTGGCAAGCACTATTCATCATAGTAAGTACAGCACAGGAGGAAGCCTTTGGAGTCCCTTGAGTGCACCTCACTCTCTCGGTGAGGATGAGGGTTCCTCTGGGGAATGCAGCCAGAGCCAAGTCCACAACACCCTGAGTGGCTCAGCTGTACAGTAGGGGGAGGAGAAAGGTCAGCAGAGCAATAGTGATAGGGGATTCAATAGTTAGGGGAACAGACAGGCGTTTCTTTGGCCGCAGACGTGATTCCAGATGGTATGTTGCCTCCCTGGTGCCAGGGTCAAGGATGTCACTGAGCGGCTGCAGAATATTCTGAGGGGGGAGGGTGAACAGTCAGAGGTCATGGTCCATATCGATACCAACAACGTAGTAGAAAGAGGGATGAGGTCCTGCAGGCAGATTTTAGGGAGCTGGGGAAGAGATTAATAAGCAGGTCCTCAAAGATAGTAATCTCCGGATTATTCCCAGTGCCACGCGCTTGTGAGTATAGAAATAGGAGGATAGAGCAGATAATGCGTGGCTGGAGAGATGGTGCAGGAGGGAGGGCTTTAGATTCCTGGGGTATTGGGACCAGTTCTGGGGGAGGTGGGACCTGTACAGGTCGGACGGGTTACACCTCAACGGAGCTGGGACCAATGTCCTCGTGGGGAGGTTCGCTAGGGCTGTAGGTTAAACTAATTTGGCAGGGGGATGGGCACCAGGATGTAGCATTGGAAAGGAGAAATAAGATGCACAAAGGATTTGGTGTGAAAGAAATAGTACGGTATTAGGTGGGATCAGACTAAGAGAGAATACAAGAAAGTCTAAGACTGGTTTACAGTGCGCGTGTATAAACGTACGAAGCGTGGTAAACAAGGTTGGTGAGCTGCAGGCTCAAATAGCCACACGGGAATATGATGTTGTGGTGATAACGGAGACCTGGCTCAAAAATGGACAGGATTGGGTACTAAATATTCCTGGATACAAGGTGTTCAAGAAAGATAGAGAATGAAAGAAAGGAGGGGGAAGTGGCAATACTGATTAAGGAGAATATTGCAGTGCTGGAGAGAGAGGATGTCCTGGAGGGGTCAAAGACAGAACCTATTTGGTTAGAGTTATGAAACAATAGCGGTGCCATTACAGTACTGGATGTATTCTACAGACCACCAACTAATGGCAAGGATATAGATGAGCAAATTTGCAGGGAAATAGCAAGAGAGTTGAAAGAGCAATAAAGTAGTGATAATAGAAACATAGAAAATAGGAGCAGGAGTAGGCCATTCGGCCCTTCGAACCTGCTCTGCCATTCAGTATGATCATGGCTGATCCTCTATCTCAATACCATATTCCCACTCTCTCCTCATTCCCCTTGATGCCTTTTGTGTCTAGAAATCTATCTAGCTCCTTCTTAAGTATATTCAGTGACTTGGCCTCCACTGCCTTCTGTGGAAGAGAATTCCACAGGTTCACCGCCCTCTGAGTGAGGAAATTTCTACTTATCTCAGTCCTAAATGTCCTACCCTGTATCCTGAGACTGTGATCCCTTGTTCTGGACCCCCCAGCCAGGGGAAACATCCTCCCTGCATCCAGTCTGCCTAGCCCTGTCAGAATTTATATGTTTCAATGAGATCCCCTCTCATTCTTCTGAACTTGAGTGAATACAGGCCGAGTCGACCCAATCTCTCCTCATATGACAGTCCTGCCATCCCAGGGATCAGTCTGGTGAACCTTCGCTGCACTCCCCCTATGGCAAGTATATCCTTTCTTAGGTAGGTGATGGGAGACTTCAACTATCCTATTATAGACTGGGATAGGAATAGTGTAAAGGGCAAAGTGGGGGAGGAATTTTTGAAGTGTGTTCAGGAGAACTTTCTTGACCAGTACATTTCTGGCCCAATGAGGAAGGAGGCATTGCTGGACTTGGTTCTGGGAAATGAGGTGGGCCAAGTGGAGCAAGTGTCAGTGGGGGAACAGTTAGGGAACAGTGATCATAGTATCATAAGGTTTAAATTAGCTATGGAAAAAGACAAGGAGCAATCTAGAGTAAAAATACTCAATTGGAGGAGGGCCAATTTCAGTGGGATGAGAACGGATCCTGCCCGGGTAAATTGGAATCAAAGATTGGCAGGCAAAACTGTGATTGAACAATGGGTGGTCTTTAAAGAGGAGATGGGTCGGGTACAGTCGAGGTACATTCCCACAAGGGAGAAAGGTAGGGCAACTAAAGCCAGAGCTACCTGGATGACGAAACAGAGAGATTAAGATGAAGCAGAAAAAAGGGTCAGGTTGATATTACAAGTGAGAACCAGGCTGAATGTAGAAAGTTCAAAAGGGAAGTGAAAAAGGAAATAAGAGGGGCAAAGAGGGAGTATGAGAGTAGACTGGCTGCTAACATGAAAGGGAATCCAAAATTCTTCTATAGGCATATAAACAGTAAAAGGGTAGTAAGAGGAGGTGTGGGACCAATTAGGGACCAAAATGGAGATCTACTCATGGAGGCAGAGGGCATGGCCAAGGCACTAAATGAGTACTTTGCATCTGCCTTTACCAAGGAAGAAGATGCTGCCAGAATCTCAGTAAAAGAGGAGGTGGTTGAGATATGTCATTTGCCTTCCTAATTATTTGCTACTCTCTGCTTTCTGTCCCTTAGCCAATTTTGTATCCACGCTGCCACTGTCTCCTTAATCCCATGGGCTTTAATTTTGCTAACAAGTCTATTATGTGGTACTTTATCAAATGCCTTTTGAAAGTCCATATACATAACATCAACCGTACTACCCTCATGAACCCTCTCCGTTACTTCATCAAAGAACTCAATCAAGTTAGTCAAACACGATTTTCCTTTGACAAATCCATGCTGACTTTCATTTATTAGCCCATACTTCTCCAAGTGCCAATTAATTTTGTTCCGGATTATTGTCCCTAAAAGTTTCCCCACCACCAACGTTAGGCTGACTGGCCTGTAATTGCCGGGTTTATCCCTCTTCCCCTTTTTTGATCAGGGGTGTAACATTTGCAATCCTCCAGTCCTCCGGCACCTTCCCCATACCTAAGGAGGATTGGAAGATTGTGGCCAGAGCCTCTGCACTTTCCATCCTTACTTCGCTCAGTAACCTAGGATGCATCCCATCTGGACCGGGTGACTTTACTTTGAGTACTGCCAATCTTTTAAGTACCTCCTCTTTATCTATTTTTATCCTATCCAATAATGCTGCTATCTCCTCCTTTACTGCTATAATGGCAGCATCCTCTTCTGTGAAGACGGATGCAAAGTATTGATTTAGTGCCTCAGCCATGCCCTCTGCCTCAACAAGAAGATCTCCCTTTTTGTCCCTAATCGGTCCCAAACTTCCTTTGACTACCGTTTTACTATTTATATGTTTATAAAAGACTTTTGGGTTGCCTTTTATGTTAGCCGCTAATCTATTCTCATACTCTCTCTTTGCCCCTCATTCCCTTTTTTAGTCCTTCGCTGTACTTTCTGTATTCAGCCTGCTTCTGTACTGTATTACAAACTCTTATGTTCTTATGAACCTTACATTCATCATAAGCCTCCTTTTTCTGTTTCATTTTAATCTTTATACCTTTAGTCATTCAGGGAGCTCTAGCTTTGGATGCCCTTCCTTTCCCGCTTGTAGTAACACGTCTACTCTGTACACGAACCAACTCTTCCTTGAAGGCCTCCCATTGTTCATTTACTGTTTTGCCTACCAATTTTTGATTCCAGTCCACCTGGGCAAGATCCCATTTTAACTCACTGAAATTAGCCCTCCTCCAGTTAAGTATTTTCACATTTGATTGTTCCTTGTCGTTTTCCATAACTATTCTAAACCTAATGATATTATGATCACTGTTCCTCAAATGCTCCCCCACTGAAACATGCTCTACTGCCCCACTTCATTCCCCAGAACTCGTTGAACTGGAAACACACTGTTGCAGAAAGTTCTCATGTACACATTTCAGGAATTCCTCCCCCTTTTTGCCCTCTTTACTGTCCCAGTCCATATTGGGATAATTTAAGTCCTCCATTGTCACTACTCTATAGTTCTTGCATCTTTCTGTAATTTGCCTGCAAATTTTCTCCTTTATCTCCTTCCCACTGTTTGGTGACCTATAGTATACACCCAGTAGCGTAATCGCTCCTGTATTGTTCCTTAATTCTAACGGAATAGATTCTGTCTTTGACCTCTCAACTACATCATCCCTTTCCAGTGCGATATTAGTTTCTTTGATCAATACTGCCAACCGCCTCCTTTCTCTCCTTCCCTATCTTTCCTGAATACCTTGTAGCCAGGAATACTGAGTACATAAGAACATAAGAAATAGGAGCAGGAGTAGGCCAATCGGCCCCTCGAGCCTGCTCCACCATTCAATAAGATCATGGCTGATCTGATCCTAACCTCAAATCTAAATTCATGTCCAATTTCCTGCCCGCTCCCCGTAACCCCTGATTCCCTTTACTTCTAGGAAACTGTCTATTTCTGTTTTCAATTTATTCAATGATGTAGCTTCCACAGCTTCCTGGGGCAGCAAATTCCACAGACCTACTACCCTCTGAGTGAAGAAGTTTCTCCTCATCTCAGTTTTGAAAGAGCAGCCCCTTATTCTAAGATTATGCCCCCTCGTTCTAGTTTCACCCATCCTTGGGAACATCCTGACCGCATCCACCCGATCAAGCCCCTTCACAATCTTATATGTTTCAATAAGATCGCCTCTCATTCTTCTGAACTCCAATGAGTAGAGTCCCAATCTACTCAACCTCTCCTCATATGTCCGCCCCCTCATCCCCGGGATTAACCGAGTGAACCTTCTTTGTACTGCCTCGAGAGCAAGTATGTCTTTTCTTAAGTATGGACACCAAAACTGTATGCAGTATTCCAGGTGCGGTCTCACCAATACCTTATATAACTGCAGCAATACCTCCCTGTTTTTATATTCTATATAAAAGATCCTCCCCTTCTTTGAGCCAGGCCTCTGTTATTGCCACGATATCATAGTTCGATTTGGTGACGTGAGCCTGCCCATCCCCCGACAAATTAGTTTAAACCCTCCCCAACGGCACTATTTAACCTCCCCGCGAGGATATTGACCCCAGCTCTGTTGAGGTGCAACCCTTCCATTTTGAACAGATCCCCCCTGCCCTAGAACTGGTCCCAATACCCCAGGAATCTGAACCCCTCCCCCTTGCACCATTTCTCCAGGCATTGTTATCCTGTTATTCCTATACTCACTAGCATGTGGCACTGGGAGTAATCCAGAGATTAGTACCTTTGGATGGTTTCTTTATGTAGGAGGTTTGTGAGTCATTTTATTTTGTGTGTTGATGCAGTTCTTATTTTTTGATATTTAGGTGGGAGGAGATCAACTCGTAGCTTGTCTTTTTGCATTGAAAACAAAGATAGGAGCACAAATCTGGGACAAGATGTGCTTTATAAGTAAAAAATGATCGCAAATGCTTGAAATCTGAAACAAATTCAGAAAATGCTAGAAATTTTCAGCAGGTCCATCACCATCTGTAAAGAGAAAAGACATGTTAACGTTTTAGGTATAACTCGTCTTTCTCAGTACACATGCCAACTGACCTGCTGTGCATTTCAAGCATTTATTTTGCTTTTTTTCCCCTCTTCTCTTCATGCTCGACTGGTTTCTCAGTGGGAATATGGTTTGTACAAGTGGAATTTGTCACAGATTATCCAAACACTGACGACCCCCGTTTCTCTTCCTGCAGTCTGAAGACCTGGGCACTTGCAGCCAGTACGATATTGGAAGACAGAGTCGGAGCATGATCCCCAGCGCCAGCTGCGTCTTCCCCGGATTCATGCTGCGAAAGCCCTCCTCCGAGACCGACATTGAGAACTGGGCTTCCAAGCACTTCAACAAGCACACCCAGGGGATCTTCCGGCGCAAAGTCTCCATCGCCAACATGCTGGCCTGGAGCAGCGAGTCGATCAAAAAGCCCATGATAATGACAGCCGACCGCAATGTGAAGAAGGAAGCGTGCGATGTGTTCAAGCTGATCCAGATGTACATGGGCGACCGGCGGGCGAAGGCAGACCAGCTTAACGTGGCGCTGGAGATCGCCACAAAGGGCTGGAGCATGCAGGGCCTGAGGGACGAACTGTATATCCAACTGTGCCGGCAGACTACTGAAAACTTTAGATACGAGAGCCTTGCCAGGGGCTGGGAATTAATGGCCATCTGCCTCGCGTTCTTCCCTCCTACTCCCAAATTTCACTCCTATCTAGAAGGCTACATTTACAGGCACATGGATCCCTTGAATGATGCAAAAGGTAAGCCTCTAATGATTGAAGAAACACCCAAGGGGGCTGTCCATAACTTCCATATTTCCCCTCTCTGAAATGCATAGTGCACTGAAAATGTTTCATTATCTCTTGTGTATTATATATGTATATACCAAGTACATCTTCAAAATATGTCCATAGAACATTAACAGCTAGCTCCCCTGCCTGAGTATTACTCATTACACATTTGTGAAATGGTGGCTGTGGACCCTGGTTATGTTTTGTTTTTGCTTTTGCTCTCATATTGAGTTGGTAGCAGGCAGCTACTGCATAAATACTGCAGCTGCACCCAATCCAGAGATCTCGCATAGTGCCTAGGAATTGGAGGGGGGGAATGCGGGGATCCAGGCACAGGTTAGATAGGACACTGTCATAGCACTGATTGGGACAACCTTGTTTCCATTTTATGCTACGTGTAATGTGTGCGGAGATAGGAACAGGAGGAGGCCATTCAGCCCCTCGTACCTGTTCCGCCATTCAATTAAATCATGGCTGCTCTGTACCTTAACTCCATCTTAACTGCCTTGATTCCGTAACCCTTGATACCCTTACCTAACACAAATCTATCAATCTCAGTTTTGAAATTTTCAATTGACCCCCCAGCCTCAACAGCTTTTTGGAGGGGAGGAGAGTTCCAGATTTCCATTCCCCTTTGTGTGAAGAAGTGCTTCCTGACCCATGAACCCATCACCCATGAACGGCCTAGCTCTAATTTTAAGGTTATGCCTCCCTTGTTCTGGACTCCCACACCTGAGGAAATAGTTTCTCTCAATCTACCCTATCAAATCCTTTAATTATCTTAAACACCTCAATTGGATCACCCCTAGATTATTTAGATTCTGTCATACGTCCTGGTATATCAATTAGATATATGTGTTCAAGAAGGCGGCTCACCACCATCTTCTCAAGGGCAATTAGGGATGGGCAATAAAATGCTGGCCTCGCCAGCGACGCCCACACCCCATGAACGAATTTTTTAAAATCAAAATAGAAATTAATAATTGGACAGTAACAGAACAAATTAATTTCCATTAATTTTAATAATTTTTCTAAAGCTCTTAACTTTTATCAAATGCGAAGCCTTCTACCATAGTTATAGATAGACTATCTTGAGAGTGCAAGCTGATCAATAACATCACTAAGTAATGCCCGTAACTTTCACTTATTAAGTCTTCTAATCAGCGTTAGATTTCTCTTAAAGAAAACAGGTCACCTCCAAAAATGTCTTCAGTATTTCATGAAGACAACATTACAATTGAAGAAAGACAACACTGTAGGATTAAAAAGTTCCGCGGCGGTAAACAGTATCTGTTTAGTTCTCGTTTAAAACTAATCCTGTCCTCAAGCTCTTGCCGTTTTTAATTTTAATTGCTAACCTAGTATGTGATAAAAGGAGAAAAAGGAGTGATTTTATTAGAGTCTAAGTCCCACGCATATTACTGGCCTTAACTTACTGGTGATGAATTATCAAGGCTGCCCAAGTTTGGGATATAAATCATATCCCACAGCTTCTCATGTATACCCTACTGATACCACTCATGGAAGGCCACAGATATTGGACTAGATATTTGTTCAGTCACCATTTAAATAATTTATTCAAGTGTGTGAAGCAGGGCTAATTTTCTACTCAGTCCACAGAATTTGCCTCTTAATGCTTCAGAAAGAATGCAGTTTTAATAATTGATCTTGGTGCTCGCCTATATATCTGTCTCTATGGCACTTTGTGCCTGCCAAGTTGAGAAATGCTAGAGTTGGGGAATGAAACACTTTCAGTTTTGGGGCCCCCATTGTTCCAATTTTCACTCTCAGGCCAAGCAGAGTACAGTTAAAGTGCTTTTATGTTGGTGTTAGTGGGGTATTGGTGTCTCTGGCTCCCAAAGCATTGGGCCCATTCAGTCCAAGAGGATCCTGTAAAAATGGGTCTTACCAACGGCTAGATAAAGCGAACTTGGTAGATTCACATTCAAGACTAAGATCGATGGATTTTTGTTAGGTAAGGGTATCAAGGGATATGGATCAAAGGCGGGTAAATGGAATTGAGGTGCAGATCAGCTATGGTCTAATTAAATGATTCGAGGAGCTGAATGGCCTACTGCTGTTCCAATGGTTGATGTCAATTGTGTGCGACTTGTACTTCGGGAACTGGCAGCACAAACATCCCGCTGACACCAATCTAAAAGGGCCTTTAGTTACAGAGCAAAAAGCCCTCACCTCTGGTCCACCGCTGCCTCAGCACCAACCTCAGAAGAGCACACTCTACTGTGCCAGTGTAACATTATTGTATTTCCCTCACCAGCCATCCTCAAGGGCCTCATGACATTGACAATTTGTGCCAAAGTACAGATAATTATGTAGCACCTGAACCCACAAGGAACTGGGCTGGTGTGCCCAAACCTTCGTAATTGGCACAGTAAATTGTTAAAAAACAGTAGATCATAAAGGAACTGAAATAAAGTGCTTGGGACTGCTTAGTGTTTACTGATTTACACCAATTCTAAATGATTAAGCACTGGTGTAAATCTTGCTAGAATGGTAATGTGCTCAAAGCACTCAATTCTCCTGGTTCTTCCATTTACACAATTATACATAGTTCCGGGTGCAGATTTGGACAGTTGCAAAGAGCACACTAGGGTTGGGAATGGAAAATTGTGTTTAGGAATGTTGACAATTAAAGTGAAGTGGCAGAATAGGGAGACATCAATTCTTACAGACTTTGGAAAAACTCAAATGGCATTTCATTCCCATTGACGGCCTTTGCCAAGATTGAAGGGTGAGGGGACTAAAGAAGCAACAGGGAAAATGAAGAGGAAGGAATCCCAATGTGCAGACATTGGTCTGCAGGCAAGTGATGGAGCAGTCCAATAACATGCCCCCTGTTTGGCTGCTAATGTGAAGGTGGCACTGTTTGCCACCCCACAGCACCATCCTCACAGGTCAGCATTGCAGAATGGAGGTAGGCTTCAGGCCAAAGATATGCCAGTGCAATGGTGCATGTTAGCAGCAGGTAACACACCTCTACATCTGGCTCCATGCTAAGCTCGACCCTGTGAAGATAGTCCGTCCTGTTCCATGTTCCCCCCCACCCCCACCAAACCCATGGTTGTTGCCTGGTGGGTGCAACAATGCCATTAAATACTGTTGGGATCTTGGCAGGTGAAGCTGATCAGTACGGTACCTGTTGACCATGCCTTCTTTCATGCAGTGCCACTGAGAGTATGGCATAACGTGATTGGGCTACTTCTGAGGAAGTGAGCAACATCACATTAAGTCAGGCATTTACATATCCAAATAGTGCCATTGATCCCGCTGTCCCAGCTTCCTTTGGGAATAGAAGCCTCTGTGTGCACTCATCATCTGCCGAAGCAAGGGATGTGCACATCCATCTGTAGGTGTGGCCTGCCTCGCATCTCTCTATAGGTCCTCCTCCTTCCTAACACTTGAAGGGTGATTCCAATTGGGAAACCCATTGGTGCCAGTAATGTTGCTGGAGGATAAATTTATTTTTTGAACAATTGGCACAGATGCTTATGAGAACTTAAGGGGGTCATTTTAACCTAACCAGCCCGGCAGGAAACTGACAGGATCGGATTGGCCGCCCATTTTACAGCCGGCTTGATTTTACTTTACATTGAAGTCAGTTTCCCACCAGGTGGGTTAGGTTAAAATTACCTCCTGTGAAAAAAGACAAAACAAATGAACAAAATGGTGCAGAAATGGCCTAAAAAACACGTTATTATTCCTATCTGACTTTTTAGCTCCAAGCAACCTTGGGTGGCTAGTTTCTCCTACATATGCCCAAACATTGGGAAATTACATGCAGGATGTCCTTTCCCCATTTCTATATTTAAGTGACACTCTTGTCTGCCTCAGATGAGAGCATGCGCTACCCACCCCAAACTCCATCAGAGGCACGAAAGGCACGTGAAATGGGAGACCATCAGTTGGGACTGATCTCTGCCTCTTTTATTGTTTCAGTGTGCCTTGTCTGTCCGTTCCTAAGACATAAGTGAGACTAAAATCGGCCCCCATTTCTCCATTACTGGTGTTTAGCAGCGAGACCAGTTACCAGCATTGATTTCATTTGCTTTATAATCCTTATTTTTAAGGTGTCAAAAGATGAGGAGCTAAAGATATAAACTAGGTCGGTAACCAGTTCTGATAATGTCGTTTGGCGTTTAACAGGAATGTAATCAGTTAAAACGTGACACCGAGCCACATCAGGAGATATTAGAACAGGTGACCAAAAGCTTGGTCAAAGAGCTAGGTTTTAAGGAGCGTCTTAAAGGAGGAGCGAGAGGTAGAGAGTCAGAGAGGTTTAGGGAGGGAATTCCAAAGCTTAGGGCCCAGGTAGCTAAAGGCACAGCCACCAATGGTGGAGTGATGAAAATCGGGGAATTGGAGGAGTGCAGTGATCTCGGAGGGTTGTAGAACTGGAGGCGGTTACAGAGATAGGGAGGGGCGAGGCCATTGGAGGGATTTGAAACCAAGGATGAGAATTTTAAAATCAAGGCATTGCCAGATTGGAAGCCAATGTCGGTCAGCGAGCACAGGGTTGATGGGTGATTGGGACTTGGTGCGAGTTAGGATACGGGCAGCAGAGTTTTGGAAACTCTGCTACATATTCAGTTTCCATCATAGTGCTATGGAAATTAGTAGTGCTTATTTTATTTTTAAATGAATAAACTATTCTAAATCTCTCAGGTTTAAATGATGTGTTTGAAATATTCCCAATTATTCCTGCCACCCCCACGGTTCCAGTGGTGTCGGAGGGAACTACTGCAGTGAAACAAACACAGTGAGATATCACTTTGTTACACGTGATGGCTGTGTGCCTTCCCACAGTGACATGACTGAGATTAGGCAAAACTCACACCCTACTGCTCCAAACTGCTATGCGAGCCTTTATTCTATATTTAAACCAAATGAATGCCTTGATTAGACCCCAGTCTGTAACCCGTTCTCAAGTATGCCTTGTTATACTTATAGACTAGCTGAACCCCTTGATTAACAACCAGCCAGTAACTCCAGTGTATTCGTTATTCTATTTATAAATCGTCAGAACCCCTCGATTAGATTCCAGACTGTAACTCACTCCCGGGTATCCTTTATTCTATATATAAACCACCCTAACCCCTCGATTAGATTCCAGACTGTAACTCACTCCCGGGTATCCATTATTCTATATATAAACCACCTGAACCCCTCGATTAGATTCCAGTCTGTAACTCACTCCCGGGTATCCATTATTCTATATATAAACCACCTGAACCCCTCGATTAGATTCCAGTCTGTAACTCACTCCCGGGTATCCATTATTCTATATATAAACCACCCTAACCCCTCGATTAGATTCCAGACTGTAACTCACTCCCGGGTATCCATTATTCTATATATAAACCACCTGAACCCCTCGATTAGATTCCAGACTGTAACTCACACCCGGGTATCCATTATTCTATATATAAACCACCTGAACCCCTCGATTAGATTCCAGTCTGTAACTCACTCCCGGGTATCCATTATTCTATATATAAACCACCTGAACCCCTCGATTAGATTCCAGTCTGTAACTCACTCCCGGGTATCCATTATTCTATATATAAACCACCTGAACCCCTCGATTAGATTCCAGTCTGTAACTCACTCCCAGGTATCCATTATTCTATATATAAACCACCTGAACCCCTCGATTAGATTCCAGTCTGTAACTCACTCCCGGGTATCCATTATTCTATATATAAACCACGTGAACCCCTCGATTAGATTCCAGACTGTAACTCACTCCCGGGTATCCATTATTCTATATATAAACCATCTGAACCCTTCGATTAGATTCCAGACTGTAACTCACTCCCGGGTATCCGTTATTCTATATATAAACCACCTGAACCCCTCGATTAGATTCCAGTCTGTAACTCACTCCCGGGTATCCGTTATTCTATATATAAACCATCTGAACCCTTCGATTAGATTCCAGTCTGTAACTCACTCCCGGGTATCCATTATTCTATATATAAACCATCTGAACCCTTCGATTAGATTCCAGACTGTAACTCACTCCCGGGTATCCGTTATTCTATATATAAACCACCTGAACCCCTCGATTAGATTCCAGTCTGTAACTCACTCCCGGGTATCCGTTATTCTATATATAAACCATCTGAACCCTTCGATTAGATTCCAGACTGTAACTCACTCCCGGGTATCCTTTATTCGATATATAAACCACCTGAACCCCTCGATTAGATTCTGGCCTGTAACTCACTCCCGGGTATCCATTATTCTATATATAAACCACCTGAACCCCTTGATTAGATTCCAGTCTGTAACTCACTCCCGGGTATCCATTATTCTATATATAAACCACCTGAACCCCTCGATTAGATTCCGACCTGTAACTCATTTGCAGTTTATCCGTTATTCTATATATGTCACATTTTTGATTGTATTGCCACAGAAGGATCTTAGTATAGTCTATATTAAAATGTTACTATTAACTTATGGTTAAGCTCTCATGGTTAAATTCACTGAACTATCAAGCGCTGGGCTGTGGTGTTAGAACCAGGTGAATCAATTAGTGAAATGGTGCTTCTCGCGTACCATTTCAGCTTAAGACAATGGAATTCATTTAAACTTTCCTGTGGATCCCCCAAACTCGCTATATTAGGAAAGTCTATTCATTTGAGCTCAACGGGAGCAGGGTTCAAGGAACCCTCATGCACGGGCGGTGTCAGGTACAGTATATTTATCAATTCTAAGACGTGGAGAGCTGGGAGAAGTTCAGCAGTTAAGTTGCTGGTTTCCTGTCCAGCTAAGGAACAAAGAAAGGAAGGACAAATGAGAATATGGTCTCAGTTCAGAAGATCTGTCAAGGCAGACAGGCACGGAGTGAGCGAGCTGATTCCCTTAAGCTAGAGCTGACCAGGATCAGAAGTAGTATTGGTCAGGAAAGTTATATTTATCCCACTAACAGTAACAGTGAGGAGTGTATTGTTAATCTCATTGAAACATACAAAATTCTTACAGGGCTTGACAGGGTAGATGCAGGGAGGATTTTTTCCCCTGGCTGGGGAGTCTAGAACCAGGGGTCACAGTCTCAGAATAAAGGGTAGGCCATTTAGAACTGAGATGAGGAGAAATTTCTTCATTCGGAGGATGGCGAATCTTTGGAATTCTCTACCCCAGAGGGCTGTGGAGGCTCAGTCATTGAGTACATTCGAAACAGAGATCGATAGATTTCTAGGTATTAAAGGCATCAAGGGATGGTGCAGGAAAGTGGAGTTGAGGTAGAAGATCAGCCATGATCTTGTTGAATGGCGGAGCAGGCTCGAGGGGCCGGATGGCCTACTCCTGCTCCTATTTCTTATGTTCTTATGTTATCTTCCATGTTACAAAGAGTATTCCTAAATTAAGTTGAAGTAAGGTGATATTTACTTTGTTATTCTTCTCATTCATTTACTGACTGTAAAATAAACCCACTCATTGATTTATATCTGGCCTTGTCTCACTAAAGTGTTAATCGGAAGATAGGTGAAGTGCCTGTGATGCCATGTGCAAGATTACAGTATCCAGTTTCTATAACAAGCGGTTTCATTACTATAGCTCCCGTGGGTCACGCCATTGTGTGACTAGACATTGGGCAGTAACGGCAAACTCCTGATCGTTAGCGATGTGGTGTCTGATTGCGGGAGGGCTAGTGAATCTAAACCCAGAAGACTATCTAGTGCGGACCTGAAGTTTGTAACAATAAATCATCTGAACTCAGTTAGATTCCAGCCTTGTAAACTCTTCCAACTATTATTTTAGGCAATACATATGCCTTGTATGAAATGAATATCTAAACTGTTGTCAGCTATAAGACATTACCTGCACACCTGCTGTCAAGCCTGGATGACTAGACATGGATCTTTAAAATCAATGACTACTGTCTCTTGAGTAATGGCGAGGCAGTGCTGATGTTTTGGCAATGGTTGTAAATATAAGTTAATAGTAACATTTTTGCCCAACTGTTCTCTCACTTTTACTGATAAGGTGACTGAGCAGGATCTTTCAACTTGTTCTGTAGATTACATATTTAAAATACACCTTTGGGGAGCGAGCGAGCGCAAGACTTTTTGAAATTGAAATTGTGTTTCATCCCACTGGAATGTTTTTGCCTTTTTATCATTTAAACAGTACATAACTCAAATGTTGAGATTTGAGGTGGAAGTTAAAAAGCACTCAGGAAATTTCTTCCATTTAAATATTGAGAAAACCAAAGCCATTGTCTTTGGTCCCCGCCACAATCTCTGTTCTCTAACTACCGACTCCATCCCTCGCCCTGGCCACTGTCTAAGGCTGAACCAGACTGTTCGCAACCTTGGCGTCCTATTTGACCCTGAACTGAGCTTCCGACCCAATATCCACTCCACCACCAAGACCGCCTACTTCCACCTCCGTAATATCACCCATCTCCGTCCCTGCCTCAGCTCATCTGCTGCTGAAACCCTCATCCATGCCTTTGTTACCTCCAGACTTGACTATTCCAATGCTCTCCTAGCTGGCCTCCAACCTTCCACCCTCCATGAACTTGAGCTCATCCAAAACTCAGCTGTCCGTATCCTAACTTGCACCAAGTCCCGTTCACCCATCGCCCCTGTGCTCACTGACCGATATTGGCTCCCGGTCCGGCAACGTCTCAATTTAAAATTCTCATCCTTGTGTTCCAATCCCTCCATGGCCTATCTCTGTAACTCCTCCAGCCCTACAACCCTCCGAGACCTCTGCGCTCCTCCAATTCCGGCCACTTGCGCATCCCCGATTTTCATCGCTCCACCATTGGTGGCCGTGCCTTCAGCTGTCGAGGCCCTAAGTTCTGGAATTCCCTCCCTAAACCTCTCCGCCTCTTTACCTCTCTCCTCCTCCTTTAAGTCGCTCTCCTCCTCTCCTCCTTTAAGCTTTTGGTCACCTGTCCTAATATTTCTTTCTGTAGCTCGGTGTCAAATTATAGCTGATAATCACTCCTGTGAAGAGCCTTGGAATGTCTTTACTATGTTAAAGGCGCTACAAAATGCAAGTTGTTATATGCTTTTCTAAAATGGGAGACGACGCGCAGGATTGCTGTGGGTAATTACAGAAGAAAAAGACGTGTCTTTAATTTTTAAAGTGGAAATTTTGCAACTGGTAAATAACTAGATTTCAAAAGCAGACTTAAAGAGGATCTATTTCTTCTGAGACCGTACGTTCCTGCTTCTCCTTTGTTCTGAGCTCTAATTTTCATACGTGCTGCTCCATCCTTCTCATTGAAATCGTGATCTGTAAAACAATGGAAAATCAATAGGTTTCAGCAATCTGGGATCCCTTGAATGAACATTAAAAATCAATTCTGTTGCTTGTCCTTGAAGAAGGAGAAACCTTTCAGACAGTCCTCGTTCAACACCTCCGCTAACGTTCGCCACAGTGGCACAGAACGAGGCCACCATTAGCAGCTTAACCGTTTCACTGCTAAAAAGGAGTTTGATTTCCCTTAAAATGTTTTTAAAAAATTAATGATTTTACTCAATGTACTTGACACTTGCGTTTTTGTGTCAGCCGTGGCTCAGTGGTAGCACTCTCGCCTCTGAGGCAGAAGGTTGTAGGTTCAAGGCCCACTCCATAGACTCGAGCACAAAATCAAGGCTGACACTCCCAGTGCAGTGCTGAGGGAGCGCTGCACTGTCGGAAGTGCCGTCTTTCGGATGAGACGTTAAACCGAGGCCCCATCTGCCCTCGCAAAAGATCTCACAGCACTATTTCGAAGAAGAGCTGGGGAGTTCTCCCCGGTGTCCTGGCCAATATTTAACCCTCAGCCATCGTCACTAAAACAGATTATCTGGTCATTGTCACATTGTTGTTTGTGGGATCTTGCTGTGCGCAAATTGGCTGCCGCGTTTCCTACATTACAACAGTGACAACACTTCAAAAGTACTTCATTGGCTGTAAAACACTTTGGGACGCGTGAAAGGCGCTGAATAAATGCAAGATTTTCTTCCTGTTTGTTTGTGATGATCTGTTGCTTTTGCGCTTTTACAGGTCTATTAAAAATATGAAATGAACTCTTGTAATGTTTATATGTGCCTTTTAGCCTGAAGACATGGAAACTGCCTTGCTGGGAGCAGCAGTGTCCCCTTCCAATAGCAAAGACTGCCCAGCGTTGTAGCTTGAGTTCTCAAGGTACAAACGGCAGCATTTTAGCTCAAAACAGCAAGGCTGCCATTTCAGATCATATACAAGAAACCAAAAGTAGAAGGGGGGCAGTGCGTAGTCTGCAGCATTGGATAATCAGTGCATTATGCCAGAGTGAAGTAGAATAAGAGTTTACATCTGCAAATTACCCACTTGTGCTGAGTTCACACTACCAGAAGCACTCATATGCAGAGATTGTGAGACCAGGCACTTCCCCTGCAGAGAGGCAGATTCTGAGACAGCGCAGTTCCTTCAGAGGGTGACGTTGACAGAGGTCTGAAAGGAGGTACTTGAACTCATGGATATCTTGGAATGAAGAGAAAAACAAAGGAATCTCTGCAACATAGAGTGAAAGGAGTTGAGTGAGCAGAAAATGGTGTTCAAAAGTAAGAATGGACAAAGAAGGGCAAAGAAGAAAATTCTGAATGTGGTCGTAGCAGCCCAGGTACTTTGACCAGTGTATTTGAGAATAGATCGAGTGAAGAAGAGGATTTCAGATATAAGTTGTGAGGAAAAATTCTGAAAATTTAGTTTGTTTTCTTTGGAAAAGAGATTTTTAAGTGACCCAGTTGCAGTTTTCAAGATTATGAAGGGAATTGATGACATTTATCCAGGTGATTTTTCACTGTGGTGAAGGGTTCAATATATTTAAAATGAGGACATCAAGAGTAAGAGGGGGAGTTGGGTAGAGCTTTTTAAACCAAAGGTTAGAGTTGTGCGATGTTACTAGTAAAGGACATTAATAGTTAATGACTTTAAGAGACAGTTAGATGTGTTTCTAGAGAGAGAGGGGACTGAGGGACATGGTGAGGGGGTGGATGGGTGTGGCTGAAAGAAGGACTGGCTTTAGGACCCAGCGGTCTTTTCGTGTTCCCAAGCCTTCTTCCGATATATTGATCCTGCCATTTGCTGCAGCTTCATCATCATCGCAGGGCTTGCAGGGTTTCTGTGCGAGTAGGTCTCCTGTTCATTTTGTTGGAGATCTACTGATCTCAGGAAGAGATTAAGATAATATTCCAGTTTAAACAAAAAAAATTCCAATATTCTATCCGCTTTTCTTCCCTCTTTTTCAGTCCCATGGGAAACAGAAGTGATCTGGCATCTTCCCAAATGACCATTCTTCATGTATAACCGAGGCAGGGAGTATTGACAGGCTATTCGGTTGCTCAGGGCATCACAGCCGAGCCTGATCCTTTCCGCACCCGACGTCCACACACCTGCACGCTCTGGCAGACATTGCTGGGTAACGATCAGGAGCAGGAAACCTAAGTCAGTTTTATATTTCATCTCCCTATCACGGAGCACTTGAGGCCTATTGTAGCATCCCGACTGGTGCTTCAGCAGAGACTGGCAAACTCAGACAGAGCAGGGCATCCTAAATGAACCTGGGACCTTCTGTCCTCTGACATGGTGCAACAGGCCATAACACACTCATTGCAGTTCTTTAGTAAGTCCTATTTTTTGCATTGTAATAACAAATCATTTAAAATAAAATTGCAGGTGTTTTGGAACAGGAGTTGGCTTCTTATGTTTATCAAGATTGTATCAATGCATACTGCGGTCTATTTCTGATAACTCAAGGTTGTTTTCTCACTTTTAAAAATTGGATTATCCGGTAATTTGAATTAAGCAATATAAATCGCACAGTAAAGCGGGGCAAAGTGCTTAAAAAAATTAAATGATCAGATAATTTGAATGAAGTAATTTTGAATTAAGAGCAGGCTGTGCCAGCATCGCTTGCCATGTCCCTTTGAAATGAGGACGAAAGAAATTTGTCAATGTGAACAGTGGTCAGAAAAACAAAATCTTAAACTGGCTTTTCATCCAACCTTACATCTGGATTTGTTTCCCTCACTTCAACCCTTTCCGTTTCGGTTGGGACTTTTTTCTTGAGTTTTGTGGGATCTTTTTACCCAGCTGAATGTGTGTCTGAGTATAATATATATTTACGATATACATCTTGTTATTCTGTGGTGCGCTGCTGCGAACTGAGCCATTTCTCACCCAGTGTTCTCGGCAGTGTGAAGTTGCACTGTCAGAGCTTTGAGGCACCGCACCGTGCAGCTCTCTGTGGACAGCTGTCTGCATCACCGATGCGTGTTGTATCTCTTATGTAAATTTTGATCCTAGAATATATCATCCCCTTGGATCTTAGCAGACTTAATGCTCATCACTTGTACAGTCTGCGGAGAATTGTACAATATGGTCTCTGCGTTTGAGCAGCGGGTTTACAATTGCAGATTGATCTGGCGAAAGACACTGAGGTTTGAACCTGGGCACTCATCAGAGACATGTCAGTGGTGGAACATAAGGTGCTGAGGAGTAATGGGATGCAGGTGTGCTGGAGTGGAAGGGAAGGAAAATTGAAGGTGGATTGTTCCTTTCCCTCCCCTATGAGAAGAGAGGCCCTATGTAACAGGCCAGCTGATTCGAGTGTGATGGATGCGTATTGTCTGCTGGTCTCTGAATGGTGAAAATGTACCAACAAAACAACTGACTACACTTCAAAAATTAATTCATTGCCTGTGAAGCACTTTTGGGCATCCTGAGGCTGTGAAAGGCGCTGTACAAACGCCGATTCTTCCTGACCTCAGACACATCGCCGCAGGTGCTTCATCCAGATAGGAGGGCAAATCAGAGGCTGGGATCTCACAGGAGTGCTATCTTGTGCACTTGCCAAAGTTGGTTACAGAGCAGCAATGGAAGCACATCTGCCTGCCTGCATTCTTCATCCCAGAGTATTGCCCGTGGTGCATGGAGACCCGAAACAGCTGGGGGGGGGGTGGTGGGGGGTGGGAGGGTATGTAAATAACATCCTATCGCATCCAAAAAAATGAATGTTATACTGAGTAAACTAAACGAGACTCTTAACACCAACGTGTTTCCTTGTTACGATCCAGTTTGATCCCCAGTTTGCTCCCTGAACCTGGAGCACCCTCCTATGGTAGTTAAGGTTATTTGACTGTGAAAGGGGGAATCACAGATGAAGCAGTGCTCAGTTGGTGCCCACAGATGCGCCCTTTCCAGCAGGGGTTACTGGCCGGAAATAATTCCCCCATTTCCTGGCCCCGGGGAGCAGAGGCCGATCGTAGTGGCCATTTTCCCACTCTGGCTGAGATTGGGTAGCAGCACGGACCTGTGATCAAGAGATGGGACCTTCCTGATCTGTGTGTAGCTCAACTCTGTAGCACACTGCATTTACTCGCTCAGCCATTAGTGGAGGTGCTTCAGAAGTGTTTAAGGATACTGGCAGTGAGTTGACGTGCCTGCGCTTTGTGCTGCTCCCTTGTGAGCATAGATTCTTACAGCACATCGGAATCTCTTTCCCCATCCCCCTCCCCTCACCACCTCCACAACATCTGTTCTGTCAAAGGCGACGTCCACATGAGGACTAGACTTTTCCACATCATACATGGTATTGTGAAATCAGCGCTCTTTACAAGAAATACAAGACTACTTTTGTTCTATTTTGTACAGAATAGGTTGTAAACAGACTCAAAATGAGCTTTTTGTACTTGGCTGCATCCTGCTCTCTTGTCCATTTGAATTTTTTTTATTGCAGTCCTCTTTATCTTTTTACAAAAGTTATTCAAAGTTGCCAAGTTTTAATCTTAGCTATGAGCTAAGGAAATTATATGCTGCCCACAAGATTATAAAGACAGAGTGTTTAATTGTGCCCATATTACAGTCTGTGCTCCTCACTGCTTACAGGGTGTGCCCCTCACAGGCCACAGGGTGCGCCCCTCACGGGCCACAGGGTGCGCCCCACACGGGCCACAGGGTGCGCCCCTCACAGGCCACAGGGTGCGCCCGTCACGGGCCACAGCCAGTGCCCCTCACTGGTCATAGCCAGTGCCCCTCACTGGCCACAGCCAGTGCCCCTCACTGGCCACAGCCAGTGCCCCTCACTGGTCACAGCCAGTGTACGCCACACGTTCTCGGGGTCAGACCCTTGTCAGGCCAACAGAAATTTTACTGCAGCGTGAACCAAATAATAGTGACCACCGCACAGTCCTCGTGAAGACGAAGTCCCGGCTTCACACTGAGGACACCATCCAACGTGTTGTGTGGCACTACCACCGTGCTAAATGGGATAGATTCAGAACAGATCTAGCAGCTCAAAACTGGGCATCCATGAGGCGCTGTGGGCCTTCAGCAGCAGCAGAATTGTATTCCAGCACAATCTGTAACCCTATGGCCCGGCATATTCCTCACTCTACCATTACCAACAAGCCAGGGGATCAACCCTGGTTCAATGAGGAGTGTAGAAGAGCATGCCAGGAGCAGCACCAGGCGTACCGAAAAATGAGATGCCAAACTGGTGAAGCTACAACTCAGGACTACATGCGTGCTTAACAGCGGAAGCAACATGCTATAGACAGAGCTAAGCGATTCCACAACCAACGGATCAGATCAAAGCTCTGCAGTCCTGCCACATCCAGTCATGAATGGTGGTGGACAATTAAACAACTAACGGGAGGAGGAGGCGCTGCAAACATCCCCATCCTCAATGGTGGCGGAGTCCAGCACGTGAGTGCAAAAGACAAGACTGAAGCATTTGCAACCATCTTCAGCCAGAAGTGCCGAGTGGATGATCCATCTCGGCCTCCTCCCGATATCCCCACCATCACAGAAGCCAGTCTTCAGCCAATTCGATTCACTCCAGGTGATATCAAGAGACGGCTGAGTGCACTGGATACAACAAAGGCTATGGGTCCCGACAACATCCCGGCTGAAGACTTGTGCTCCAGAACTAGCTGCGCCTCGAGCCAAGCTGTTCCAGTACAGCTACAACACTGGCATCCACCCGACAATGTGGAAAATTGCCCAGGTATGTCCTGTCCACAAAAAGCAGGACAAATCCAATCCGGCCAATTACCGCCCCATCAGTCTACTCTCGATCATCAGCAAAGTGATGGAAGGTGTCGTCGACAGTGCTATCAAGCGGCACTTACTCACCAATAACCTGCTCACCGATGCTCAGTTTGGGTTCCGCCAGGACCATTCGGCTCCAGATCTCATTACAGCCTTGGTCCAAACATGGAAAAAAGAGCTGAATTCCAGAGGTGAGTTGAGAGTGACTGCCCTTGACATCAAGGCAGCATTTGACTGAGTGTGGCACCAAGGAGCCCTAGTAAAATTGAAGTCAATGGGAATCAGGGGGAAAACTCTCCAGTGGCTGGAGTCATACTGAGCACAAAGGAAGATGGTAGTGGTTGTTGGAGGCCAATCATCTCAGCCCCAGGACATTGCTGCAGGAGTTCCTCAAGGCAGTGTCCTAGACCCAACCATCTTCAGCTGCTTCATCAATGACCTTCCCTCCATCATAAGGTCAGAAATGGGGATGTTCGCTGATGATTGCTCAGTGTTCAGTTCCATTCGCAACCCCTCAAATAATGAAGCGGTCCGAGCCCGCATGCAGCAAGACCTGGACAACATCCGTGCTTGGGCTGATAAGTGGCAAATAACATTCGCGCCAGACAAGTGTCAGGCAATAACCATCTCCAACAAGAGAGAGTCTAACCACCTCCCCTTGACATTCAACGGCATTACCGTTGCCAAATCCCCCACCATCAACATCCTGGGGATCACCATTGACCAGAAACTTAACTGGACCAGCCATGTAAGCACTTTGACTACAAGAGCAGGTCAGAGGCTGGGTATTCTGTGGCAAGTGATTCACCTCCTGACTCCCCAAAGCCTTTCCACCATCTACAAGGCACAAGTCAGGAGTGTGATAGAATACTCTTCACCTGCCTGGATGAGTGCAGCTCCAACAATACTCAAGAAGCTCGACACCATCCAGGACAAAGCAGCCCGCTTGATTGGCACCCCATCCACCACCCTAAACATTCACTCCCTTCACCACCGGCGCACCGTGGCTGCAGTGTGTACCATCCACAGGGTGCACTGCAGCAACTCGCCAAGGCTTCTTCGACAGCACCTCCCAAACCTGCGACCTCTACCACTTGGAAGGACAAGGGCAGCAGGCACATGGGAGCAACACCACCTGCACGTTCCCCTCCAAGTCACCCACCATCCCAACTTGGAAATATATCGCTGTTCCTTCATCGTCGCTGTGTCAAAATCCTGGAACTCCCTTCCTAACAGCACTGTGGGAGAACCTTCACCACACGGACTGCAGCGGTTCAAGAAGGTGGCTCACCACCACCTTCTCAAGGGCAGTTAGGGATGGGCAATAAATGCCGGCCTCGCCAGCGACGCCCACATCCCATGAACGAATATATTAAAAAAATCCTACTCTTCCCCTCCATTGCAATGAAGAAAGACAAATGCTGTGATACTAGTGGATGAGCATCCAAAACGGCCTTTAGATAATCCTCAGGTATTATTTTAACTCCGATATAAGCCTGTTTATTATCAATGGATTAACTCTCCCTTTAAAGCAGCAGAGAGAGGAATATTGCTGGAACATGTTAAGTGTTGTTCTGCTAATATTGCCAACAGTGATTTCTAGACTAAAATGTCTTATTGCAGCCAGTTTGATTTCTCAGCTGCACAGTCAATCCTTGTGGGTGCTCTGTATGAGATTTGCTGCCCAGTTTATCCTGGTTGTGTTGAATCTGTGCCCCGCCATGCCAAGGATCGAGGAGAAACATGGAATAAAGCTTATTCAATAGAAAGACCTTTCATGACCTCAGGACGTCCCAAAGCGCTTCACAGCCAATTAAATACATTTGAAGTGTAGTCACTGTTGTAGGAAATGTGACATCCAATTTTCACACAGCCAGGTCCCACAAATAGTAATGAAATAAATGACCAGATCATCTCTTTTAGGAGCTGGTTGAGGGATAAATATTGGCCAGCGTACTGGGAGAGCTCCCCTGCTGTCTTTCGAACAGTGCAGTGGGAGCTTTTACATCCACCTGAGAGGGCAGGCGAGGACTCGCTTTAATGTCTCATCTGAAAGACGGCACCTCCGACAGTGCAGCACTCCCTCAGTACTGCACTGGGAGTGTCAGCCTAGATTTTGTGCTCGAGTCGCTGGAGTGTGGCTTAAACCCATAACATGCTGACTCAGAGGCTACCACTGAGCCAAGGCTGACACCTATTCAATGGCCTCAAAGTGGGGGGCGGGGGGGAATGGCTGAGTTGCCCAGTGCTCTTTGTAGGAGAGGATCCCCCATAAAGAAGTAATGCTGAGAACTAACTGAACTGAACAAGCACGGTGAAATCTTTAAAATTCACAAACTGAGATATGGGAGTAGATTTTCCGATTGGGTGTTAGTCAGGCACTGTGTTGTTAATAGTGTGCTGAACATGCCTGATTCTATGGGGCCAGATTCATTTACATAATATAGGTGGGCTCCTATCCCATATTGCCCCTGGCAATGGGAGCTCGCAAAGAAAGGGTAGTGGCAGGTAAACAGCCCTAAAAAGGTCATGGATAAATTTAAAGGGACTGTGTTACTGTTTGGGATTTTTTTTTCACCACTTTTCCACAGGGAGGATTTGGAAAAAATAAATAATTTTAAATGTTGGCTTTTTAAAATGAAGTGTGCTCACGTCAGCTTTAAACAACAGGCACTGAGGTGATAGATGCTTAAAATGCTAATGAACTAAACTTTGATGTTGTTTCCCTGTAGAATGTAAATAATAAGCAATGTATCACGCCCCTGAGTTGTGCTAATTTATTGTTAGATATTGGGCAATACCAACACATCCCTAAACCTAAGTCACTCAGACCACTTACAGGGGTGACTGGCACCCTGTACAAAAGACCCTAAACTTCAAATGGATGTGACCAATTAAAGATCAGTGACCGCTTACATGGTTAAAAATATTGGAAGCCTTTTTTCGGCTTTTGTGAGGCCGTTCAGTAACAAAAACAGCTAGCAAATAAATGTAGTCACAGCTAACCATTACTACCCTGAACAGTGTCAGCCCTATGGGGCATGTTAGCTGCCAGTCTCCTGGAGGCAGCTGTCATAGCTTTACATCTGGCTCTCTACTGACCCCATGTATCTAATTCTGCACTGTCACTGCCTGTGTAACCAGTTCTGCACTCTCACTGCCTGTGTAACCAGTTCTGCACTCTCACTGCCAGTGCAGCTGGTTCTGCACTCTCACTGCCTGTGTAACCGGTTCTGCACTCTCACTGCCTGTGTAACCGATTCTGCACTCTCACTGCCTGTGTAACCGGTTCTGCACTCTCACTGCCTGTGTAACCGGTTCTGCACTCTCACTGCCTGTGTAACCAGTTCTGCACTCTCACTGCCTGTGTAACCAGTTCTGCACTCTCACTGCCAGTGCAGCTGGTTCTGCACTCTCACTGCCTGTGTAGCCGGTTCTGCACTCTCACTGCCTGTGTAACCGGTTCTGCACTCTCACTGCCTGTGTAACCGGTTCTGCACTCTCACTGCCAGTGCAGCTGGTTCTGCACTCTCACTGCCTGTGTAACCGGTTCTGCACTCTCACTGCCTGTGTAGCCAGTTCTGCACTCTCACTGCCTGTGTAACCGGTTCTGCACTCTCACTGCCTGTGTAGCCAGTTCTGCACTCTCACTGCCTGTGTAACCGGTTCTGCACTCTCACTGCCTGTGTAGCCGGTTCTGCACTCTCACTGCCTGTGTAGCCAGTTCTGCACTCTCACTGCCTGTGTAACCGGTTCTGCACTCTCACTGCCTGTGTAGCCGGTTCTGCACTCTCACTGCCTGTGTAACCGGTTCTGCACTCTCACTGCCTGTGTAACCGGTTCTGCACTCTCACTGCCTGTGTAGCCAGTTCTGCACTCTCACTGCCTGTGTAACCGGTTCTGCACTCTCACTGCCTGTGTAGCCGGTTCTGCACTCTCACTGCCTGTGTAGCCAGTTCTGCACTCTCACTGCCTGTGTAGCCAGTTCTGCACTCTCACTGCCTGTGTAGCCAGTTCTGCACTCTCACTGCCTGTGTAGCCAGTTCTGCACTCTCACTGCCTGTGTAGCCAGTTCTGCACTCTCACTGCCTGTGTAGCCGGTTCTGCACTCTCACTGCCTGTGTAGCCAGTTCTGCACTCTCACTGCCTGTGTAGCCAGTTCTGCACTCTCACTGCCTGTGTAGCCAGTTCTGCACTCTCACTGCCTGTGTAGCCGGTTCTGTACTCTCACTGCCTGTGTAACCAATTCTGCACTCTCACTGCCTGTGTAACCGGTTCTGCACTCTCACTGCCTGTGTAGCCAGTTCTGCACTCTCACTGCCTGTGTAGCCGGTTCTGTACTCTCACTGCCTGTGTAACCAATTCTGCACTCTCACTGCCTGTGTAACCGGTTCTGCACTCTCACTGCCAGTGTAACCAATTCTGCACTCTCGCTGCCAGTGCAGCTGGTTCTGCACTCTCACTGCCTGTGTAACCAGTTCTGTACTCTCACTGCCAGTGTAGTCGATTCTGCACTCTCACTGCCAGTGTAGTCGATTCTGCACTCTCGCTGCCTATGTAACCAGTTCTGCACTCTCACTGCCAGTGTAGTCGATTCTGCACTCTCACTGCCAGTGCAGCTGGTTCTGCACTGTCGCTGTTCGTAGAATCATAGAATTCGGCCTGTCGTGCCTGTGCCGACTCTCTGAAAGAGCTGTCCAATTTATTCCCACTCCCCAACTTTTTCCCCATAACCCTGCAAATTTATCCTCTTCAAGTACATGTCCAATTGCCTTTTGAAAGCTCCAACACCCTATCGGGTAGTGCGTTCCAGATGTTAACAACGCTCTCTGTGAAAAAAATTCTCCTCAATTCCCCTCTAGGTCTTTAATTATTTTAAATCTATGACCTCTGGTTACTGACCCACTTGCCAGATGAAGCAGTTTCTCCCTACTTGCTCTATCAAAACCCTTCATAATTTTGAATGCCGCTATTAGATTTCCCCTTGACCTTCTCTGCTCTAAGGAGAACAATCCCAGCTTCTCCAATCTCTCCACATAACTGAAGTCTCTCAACCCTGGTATCATCCTGGTTAACCTCCTCTACACCCTCTCCAGTGCCTTGGCATCCTTCCTAAAGTGTGGTGCCCAGAATTGTACACAATACTCCAGCTGAGGCCTAACCAGTGATTTGTAAAGGTTTAGCATGACTTCCTTGTTTTTGTTTTCAATGCCCCTATTTACAAAGCCATGTATCCCATATGCTTTCATAACCTCCTTCTCAACTTGCCCTCCCACCTTCAAAGATTTGTGAATATGCCCCCCCAGGTCCCTCTGTTTTTCCCTTAAAATAGTACCATATAGATTATACTGTCTCTCCATGTTGTTCCTCCCAAAGTGCATCACTTCACACTTATCTGCATTAAATTGCATCTACCATGTGTCTGCCCATTTCACCAGTCTGTCTAGGTCCTCCTGAAGTCTACTACTATCCTCCTCACTATTTGCTACGTTGCCAGTGTGTCTGCAGACACATAAATAACAAAAGAAAAATCAGGATAGCGATAGGGCCACTAAGGAATGCACGATATAAACTCACAGGCAATGACAGTGTAATGGCAGAAATATTGAAGTTACTTTGCCTCCGTATTTACCAGGCAGACTAACAAGGTGGGCATGACATTAGAAGAAGAGATTAGAACAGATATAAAGACATTTAAGATAGAAAGGGGGGAGATCATTGATAAACTATTCAAACTTAGAAAGGATAAAACCCCTGGTTCGGATGGATTGCATCCGCGCTTATTAAAAGATAGGGAAGAGGTAGCAGAGGCACCATTACATATGTATAAAAATTAATTAGAAAAAGAATAGTGCCAGAGGACTGGTGGAGAGCTAATGTTATTCCTATATTTAAAAAGGGAGGTAGAACAAGTCGAGGGAATTATAGACGTGTAGCTTAACATCGGTGATAGGAAAGATAATGGAAAACTTTATTCAAAAATGTAATAGAAAAACTTCTAGAAAAGGAAAATATAATAAAGAATAGTCAGCATGGATTTCAGAAGGGAGGGTCATGCTTGACCAACCTTATTGAATTCTTTGAAGAAGTAACAGAAAGAGTAGACAAAGGTACTGCAGTGGATGTAACATATTTGGATTTTCAAAAGGCTTTTGATAAGGTACCACATTATAGACTCCTGAGTAAGGTCAGAGCATGTGGAGTCGGGACAAGTAGCAGAATGGATAGCAAGCTGGCTACAGAACAGGAAACAGATTGTAGGGGTTAAGGGTAGCTACTCAGACTGGCAAAAAGTGGGAAGTGATGTTCCACAGGGATCAGTGCTGGGACCACTGTTGTTCACAATTTACATTAACGATTTGGATTCGGGAATCGGAAGTACAATTTCAAAATTTGCGGACGACACCAAATTGGGGAGTGTCGTTAATAAAAAGAATGCGTCAAAATGCAAGAGGTCATTAATAAACTTACAGAATTGGCGTGTAATTGGCAAATGAATTTCAATATAGATAAGTGTAAGGTGGGGCATTTTGGTAAGAAGATTAGGGAGGCCACATATTACTTGGATAATAAGAGTCTAAATAGGGTAGAAGATCAGAGGGATCTCGGGGTACAGATATACAAATCACTAAAAGTAGCAATGCCTAAAAGTAGTAGGTTAATAAGGCCATAAAAAAGGCAAATCAAGCTCTCGTGTTCATTTCGAGAGGGATGGAATTGAAAAGCAGAGAAGTTATATTAAACTTGTATAGAACTTTGGTTAGACCACACTTGGAGTACTGTGAACAGTTCTGCTCTCCATATTATAGAAAGGATATAGAGGTATTGGAAAAGGTGCAAAAAAGATTCAAAAGGATGATACCAGAACTGAGAGGATATTTACCTATCAGGAAAGGCTAAAGAGGCTGGGGCTCTTTCCTCTAGAAAGGAGAAGGCTGAGGGAAGACCCATTGAAAGTTTTTAAGATTATGAAAGTTTTTGATAGGGTAGATGTAGAGAAAATGTTTCCACTTGTGGGGGAGACCAAAACTGGAGGTCATAAATGTAAGTCCAATAAGTCTAATAAATCCAATGGGGAAATCAGCAGAAGCTTTTTTACCTTCTGAAAGGGAAATCATGTTTGATAAATCTATTACAGTTTTTTGAGGGTATAACTAGCAGGGCAGATAAAGGGGAACCAGTGGATGTTGTATATTTGGACTTTCAAAGGGCATTCGACAAGTTGCCACACAAGAGGTTGTTATACAAGATTAGGGCTCATGGGATTGGGGGTAATATAGTAGCGTGGATTGAGGATTGGTTAACGGAAAGAAAACAGAGAGTAGGAATAAATGGGTTATTTTCGGGTTACCAGGTTGTAACTAGTGGGGTTGCCGCAAGGATCAGTGCTTGGGCTTCAGCTATTTTCAATCTATATCAATGACTTAGATGAGAGGATCAAGTGTAATGTATCCAAGTTTACTGACGATACAAAGCTAGGTGGGAAAGTAAGCTGCGAGGTGGACGCAAAGAGGCTGCAAAGGGATATAGACAGGTTAAGTAGTGGGCGAGAAGGTGGCAGATGGAGTATAATGTTGGGAAATGTGAAATTATCCACTTTGGTAGGAAGAATAGAAAAGCAGAATATTTTTTTCAAAGGTGAGAGACTAAGAAATGTTGGTAGTCAGAGGGATTTGGGTGTCCTTTTGTACATGAATCACAGAAAATGTTAACATGCAGGTACAGCAAGTAATTAGGAAAGCAAATGGTATGTTAGCCTTTATTGCAAGGGGGTTGGAGTATAAGAGTAAGGAGGTGTTACTGCAATTATGTAGGGCTCTGGTAAGACCACACTTGGAGAACCGTGAACAGTTTTGGTCTCCTAGCCTAAGGAAGCATATACTTGCCTTAGAGGGGGTGCAACGAAGATTCACTAGATTGATTCCTGGGATGAGAGGATTGTCCTGTGAGGAGAGATTGAGTAGAATGGGCCTATACTCTGGAGTTTAGAAGAATGAGAGGTGATCTCATTGAAATATATTGGATTCTGAGAGGGCTTGACAGGGTAGATGCTGAGAGGCTGTTTCCCCTGGCTGGGGAGTCTAGAACTAGAGGTCAGGATAAGGGGTGGGCCATTTAAGACCAAGATGAGGAAAAATTTCTTCACTCAGAGGATTGTGAATCTTTGGAATTCGCTACCCAAGAGGGCTGTGGATGCTCAGTCGTTGAGTATATTCAAGACTGAGATGGATGGATATTTCGACACTAAGGGAATCAAGGGATGTGGGGATAGGGCGGGAAAGTTTTGTGGAGGTAGAAGATCAGCCATGATCTTAATGAATGGCGGTGCAGGCTCGAGGGGTCGTATGGCCTACTCCTGCTCCTATTTCTTATGTTCTTACCCAGAGAGCGGTTAGAATGTGGAACGCGCTATCACAAGGAGCAGTTGTAGCGAATAGCATAGATGCATTTAAGGGGAAGCTAGATAAACACATGAGGGGGAAAGGAATAGAAGGATATGTTGATCGGGTTAGGGGAAGAAGAGTGGGAGGAGGCTCGTGTGGATCATAAATGCCGGCATGGACCTGTTGGGCCGAATGGCCTGTTTCTGTGCTGTAGACTCGATGTAACTTCATGTAAGTTTTGTATCATCCGCAGATTTCAAAATTGTACTCCCTTTACCCAAGTCCAGGTCATTGATATATAACAAGAAAAGCAATGATCCTAATACCAACCCCTGGGGGACCTCACTGAATACTTCTCTCCAGTCAGAAAAATATCCGTTCACCACTAATCTCTGCCTCCTATCCCTTAGCCAATTACGTAACTAAGTTACCACCATCCCTTTAATCCCACGTGCTTCTATTTTCCGAATAAATCTGTTATGTAGTACTTTATCAAATGCCTTTTGAAAGTCCATATATACAATATCAACCGCACTACCTTCATCACACCTCTCTGATACTTCATCAAAGAACTTAATCAGGTGATTGACAAAAGAACCAAAAGTGACATGAGGAGAAACGTTTTTACACAGCGAGTGGTTAGGATCTGGAATGCACTGCCTGAGGGGGTGATGGAGGCAGATTCAATCATGGCCTTCAAAAGGGAACTGAATAAGTACTTGAAAGGAAAACATTTGCAGGGCTACGGGGATAGGGCGGGGGAGTAGGACTAGCTGGATTGCTCTTGCACAGAGCCGGCGCAAACTCGATGGGCCAAATGGCCTCCTTCCATGCTGTAACCTTTCTATGATTCTTGGTTAGTCAGACACGATTTGCCTTTAACAAATCCGTGTTGGCTGCCCTTTACTAACCTATGCTTCTCCAAGTGAGAATTAATTTTGTCCTTGGCAACGGTCTGTAATAGTTTTTCCACCACAGATTTTAGACTGACTGGCCTGCAGTTACCAGTTATATCCTCTTCCCTTTTTTGAATAGGGGTGTAACATTTGCAATCCTCCAGTCCTCTGGCACCATCCCAATATCCAAGGAGGATTGAAAGATTGTCATCAGAGCTTCTGCTATCACCACAATTGCTTCCCTTAGCAACCTAGGATGCATCCCATCTGGACCGGGTGACTTATTAACTTTGAGTGATACCGATCTATTTAGCATCTCCTCTCTATCTATTTTTATCCTATCCAATATCTCTACTCCCTCCTCCTCTACTGCGATATTAACTTCAACCTCTGTTGTGAAGACAGATGCAAAGTACTCATTCAGTACCTCAGTCATGCCTTCTGCCTCCATAAGAAGATTTCCTTCTTTGTCTCTAATCAGCCCCACCATACCTTTTTTATTTTTTAATATGTTTATAAAAGATTTTTGGGTTCCCTTTTATGTTACCTGCTAATCTTTTGTCATATTCCTTCTTTGCCTCTCTTATATTCTTTTTCAATTTCCCCTGCACTCTGTATTCTGCCTGGTGTTCTGCTGTATTCTGTGTAGTCAACTCTGCCCCGCCACTGGCTGGAGTCAGCCCCTCCCGCCACTGGCTGGAATCAGCTCTGCCCCCGCCACTGGCTGGAATCAGCCCCGCCCCGCCACTGGCTGGAGTCAGCCCTGCCCCGCCACTGGCTGGAATCAGCTCTGCCCCCTCCACTGGCTGGAGTCAGCCCTGCCCCGCCACTGGCTGGAGTCAGCCCCGCCCCGCCACTGGCTGGAATCAGCTCTGCCCCCGCCACTGGCTGGAATCAGCCCTGCCCCCTCCGCTGGCTGGAGTCAGCACCGCCCCGTCGCTGGCTGGAATCAGCCCCGCCCCGCCGCTGGCTGGAATCAGCCCCGCCCCGCCGCTGGCTGGAATCAGCCCCGCCCCGCCGCTGGCTGGAGTCAGCCCCGCCCCGCCGCTGGCTGGAGTCAGCCCCGCCCCGCCGCTGGCTGGAGTCAGCCCCGCCCCGCCGCTGGCTGGAGTCAGCCCCGCCCCGCCGCTGGCTGGAGTCAGCCCTGCCCAGCCACTGGCTGGAGTCAGCCCTGCCCCGCCACTGGCTGGAGTCAACCCTGCCCCGCCACTGGCTGGAGTCAACTCTGCCCCGCCACTGGCTGGAGTCAGTCCTGCCCCGCCACTGGCTGGAGTCAGCCCTGCCCCGCCACTGGCTGGAGTCAGTCCTGCCCCGCCACTGGCTGGAGTCAGCCCCGCCCCGCCACTGGCTGGAGTTAGCCCTGCTCCGCCACTGGCTGGAGTCAACCCTGCTCCGCCACTGGCTGGAGTCAACCCTGCCCCGCCACTGGCTGGAGTCAACTCTGCCCCGCCACTGGCTGGAGTCAGTCCCGCCCCGCCACTGGCTGGAATCAGCCCCGCCCCACCGCTGGCTAGAACCAGCCCCGCCCCACCGCTGGCTAGAACCAGCCCCGCCCCGCCACTGGCTGGAATCAGCCCTGCCCCGTCCACTGGCTGGAATCAGCCCCGCCCCGCCGCTGGCTGGAATCAGCCCTGCCCCCTCCGCTGGCTGGAATCAGCCCTGCCCCCTCCGCTGGCTGGAATCAGCCCCGCCCCGTCGCTGGCTGGAATCAGCCCCGCCCCCTCCGCTGGCTGGAGTCAGCCCCGCCCCGTCCACTGGCTGGAATCAGCCCCGCCCCGCCGCTGGCTGGAGTCAGCCCCGCCCCGCCACTGGCTGGAATCAGCTCTGCCCCCGCCACTGGCTGGAGTCAGCCCTGCCCCGCCACTGGCTGGAGTCAGCCCTGCCCCGCCACTGGCTGGAGTCAGCCCTGCCCCGCCACTGGCTGGAGTCAGCCCTGCCCCGCCACTGGCTGGAATCAGCTCTGCCCCCTCCACTGGCTGGAGTCAGCCCTGCCCCGCCACTGGCTGGAGTCAGCCCTGCCCCGCCACTGGCTGGAGTCAACTCTGCCCCTCCACTGGCTGGAGTCAACTCTGCCCCGCCACTGGCTGGAGTCAGTCCCGCCCCGCCACTGGCTGGAATCAGCCCCGCCCCGCCGCTGGCTGGAATCAGCCCCGCCCCGCCGCTGGCTAGAACCAGCCCCGCCCCACCGCTGGCTAGAATCAGCCCCGCCCCACCGCTGGCTAGAACCAGCCCCGCCCCGCCACTGGCTGGAACCAGCCCCGCCCCGCCACTGGCTGGAACCAGCCCCGCCCCGCCACTGGCTGGAATCAGCCCTGCCCCGTCCACTGGCTGGAATCAGCCCCGCCCCGCCGCTGGCTGGAATCAGCCCTGCCGCCTCCGCTGGCTGGAATCAGCCCTGCCCCCTCCGCTGGCTGGAGTCAGCCCCGCCCCGCCGCTGGCTGGAATCAGCCCCGCCCCGCCGCTGGCTGGAATCAGCCCCGCCCCGCCGCTGGCTGGAATCAGCCCCGCCCCGCCGCTGGCTGGAATCAGCCCCGCCCCGCCGCTGGCTGGAATCAGCCCCGCCCCGCCGCTGGCTGGAATCAGCCCCGCCCCGCCGCTGGCTGGAGTCAGCCCCGCCCCGCCGCTGGCTGGAGTCAGCCCCGCCCCGCCGCTGGCTGGAGTCAGCCCTGCCCAGCCACTGGCTGGAGTCAGCCCTGCCCCGCCAGTGGCTGGAGTCAACCCTGCCCCGCCACTGGCTGGAGTCAACTCTGCCCCGCCACTGGCTGGAGTCAACTCTGCCCCGCCACTGGCTGGAGTCAGTCCTGCCCCGCCACTGGCTGGAGTCAGCCCTGCCCAGCCACTGGCTGGAGTTAGCCCTGCTCCGCCACTGGCTGGAGTCAACCCTGCTCCGCCACTGGCTGGAGTCAACCCTGCCCCGCCACTGGCTGGAGTCAACTCTGCCCCGCCACTGGCTGGAGTCAGTCCCGCCCCGCCGCTGGCTGGAATCAGCCCCGCCCCACCGCTGGCTAGAATCAGCCCCACCCCGCCGCTGGCTAGAACCAGCCCCGCCCCGCCGCTGGCTGGAACCAGCCCCGCCCCACCGCTGGCTAGAATCAGCCCCGCCCCACCGCTGGCTAGAACCAGCCCCGCCCCGCCACTGGCTAGAACCAGCCCCGCCCCGCCACTGGCTGGAATCAGCCCCGCCCGTCCACTGGCTGGAATCAGCCCTGCCCCGTCCACTGGCTGGAATCAGCCCTGCCCCTCCGCTGGCTGGAATCAGCCCTGCCCCCTCCGCTGGCTGGAGTCAGCCCTGCCCCCGCCGCTGGCTTGAATCAACCCCGCCCCGCCGCTGGCTGGAATCAGCCCCGCCCCGCCACTGGCTGGAGTTAGCCCTGCCCAGCCACTGGCTGGAGTCAGCCCTGCTCCGCCACTGGCTGGAGTCAACCCTGCCCCGCCACTGGCTGGAGTCAACTCTGCCCCGCCGCTGGCTGGAATCAGCCCCGCCCCACCGCTGGCTAGAACCAGCCCCGCCCCGCCGCTGGCTGGAATCAGCCCCGCCCCACCGCTGGCTAGAACCAGCCCCGCCCCACCGCTGGCTAGAATCAGCCCCGCCCCACCGCTGGCTAGAATCAGCCCCGCCCCGCCGCTGGCTAGAACCAGCCCCGCCCCGCCACTGGCTGGAATCAGCCCTGCCCCGTCCACTGGCTGGAATCAGCCCCGCCCCGCCGCTGGCTGGAATCAGCCCTGCCCCCTCCGCTGGCTGGAATCAGCCCTGCCCCCTCCGCTGGCTGGAGTCAGCCCCGCCCCGCCGCTGGCTGGAATCAGCCCCGCCCCGCCGCTGGCTGGAGTCAGCCCCGCCCCGCCGCTGGCTGGAATCAGCCCTGCCCCGTCCACTGGCTGGAATCAGCCCCGCCCCGCCGCTGGCTGGAATCAGCCCCGCCCCGCCGCTGGCTGGAATCAGCCCCGCCCCGCCGCTGGCTGGAATCAGCCCCGCCCCGCCGCTGGCTGGAATCAGCCCCGCCCCGCCGCTGGCTGGAGTCAGCCCTGCCCCGCCGCTGGCTGGAGTCAGCCCCGCCCCCTCCACTGGCTGGAGTCAGCCCCGCCCCGCCGCTGGCTGGAATCAGCCCCGCCCCGCCGCTGGCTGGAGTCAGCCCCGCCCCGCCGCTGGCTGGAGTCAGCCCCGCCCCGCCGCTGGCTGGAGTCAGCTCTGCCCCTGTAAATATGAATAGGTGGGTGCAGTCTGTGTCTGGTGGAGCCTGTGCCTGGCGGGGCCCGACCTGCTGGGCATACTCCTATTGTTCCTTTCCTTCCTCCAAAAAATACAAGTAAAGGGAAACCGTCGTCATAACATGGCGGAAATACCAAAAAAGATGGATGTGCCAGAACACTTGGCACAGTGCAAAAAGGATAGAAACGAGAATAAAATACAAGAAAAAAGGTTCAAAAATAGCCTCTAACTGCTGGTCAAAATCTCACTATCGGGCTCTTTAAATGCAGTATCATAAACAGCAAACCCGGCACCGCTGGGCACCTATTTTATATTGGTAGGTAGATATCTGAGTGCTGTATTGACATAAACACTGTGAAATGTGTATGACTATCTAAATAATGTCATTGGGGCCTAATTTTAATGTCGGTAACTGCAAACTGGAGGGTGGTTCTGGACAGGGTGCTAAATGAGCAGCAATCTGGCATTGATCACCGCCCATTTTTGCAATTAGTTATAGACTTTTCGCTCACTAATTGGGTGTGACCAATTTGGGAAAAACTACCCTACTGTATCATAGGTCACTGGTGAAAGAGGATTAATTCTGTGAGTGGCTGCCTTAGCATTGTAAACTTAGAGTATTTAGTAAGTGAGACTATTACTTCTGCACAAGAGCCCACAATTAAACTATCTGTAAAATACGGCAGACTCATTAACCGATCACTATAACATATACAGCAGATCCATTAACCCATCTATAACATATACAGCAGACCCATTAACCCATCTATAACATATACAGCAGACCCATTAACCTATCTATAATGTATACAGCAGACCCATTAACCTATCTATAACATGTATGGCAGAACCATTAACCCATCTATAACATGTATGGCAGACCCATTAACCCATCTATAACATTTATGGCAGACCCATTAATCCATCTATAACATGTATATCAGACCTACTGGCCTATCTGTAACATGTACGGCCGACCCATCAACCAATCTATAATGTATACGGTAGATTGATTAATCCACCTATAACGTGTATGGAAGACTGACTAATCCATCTACAATATGTATATGGCAGATCTGTTAACCTATATAACATGAAGACCCATTAACTCATCTCTAAGATACTGCAGATCCATTACCCCTATTTGTAATGTGCACAGTAGACCCATTAACTCATCTCTAACATACGGCAAACCTATTAACCTATTTGTAATGTGCACACCCGACCCATTAACTCATCTCTAACATACGGCAGACCCATTAACCTATTTGTAATTTGCACAGCCGACCCATTGAGTGGCAATAATGATGAAACAAAAGTTATCAGTGTATTTAAGGATGGCAGTGATTGGGCAAGAGGGTATTAAATAGAGGCTGATTCACACATGCTATTTCCCTTATTGCCTATTTAATACACAGTGTGAGACCTCTATCTTCTGATCTAATACTACTGCTAATATTATAATGTTGTTTTGGACTCCTCCCTCTGCTGCTTCCCCTCCTTATCCATGTTGTGCAGTAATTTAGTAACCAAAATGGTGATCAATTCTATTCAAACTGCACCGGGGATTCGGAAAAAAGGTAAACGATGGAAACTGTAAGTGTTCTGAAGAGTAAACAGTGTTTGATTCTTTTGAAGGCTGCAGCATACTCTTGAAATTTGGATGAATTTTTAAAACTGTGTGAGCTTCACTTCCACAAATTATGTCAGCATAACTCCCTCGAGTGTTTTTCTTTGAACTAGAGAGTCATTGCTCCAAGGCATCCAGTGCCATACAGCAGTGGATGTCCTGGTATCAAGCTATCATAAAACTAGTGGTTCCTTCATAGAATCATAGAAAGGTTACAGCACAGAAGGAGGCCATTCAGCCCATCGAGTTCATGCTGGCTCTATGCAAGAGCAATCCAGCTGGTCCCACTCCCCCGCCCTATCCCCGTAGCCCTGCAGATTTTTTTCCTTTCAAGTACTTACCCAGTTCCCTTTTGAAGGCCATGATTGAATCTGCCTCCACTCCCCCTCTGGCAGTGCATTCCAGATCCTAACCACTCGCTGCGTAAAAAAACTTTTTTCCTCATGTCACCTTTGGATCTTTTGCCAATCACCTTAAATCTAGGTCCTCTTGTTCTTGACCCTTCCGCCAGTGGGAACAGTTTCTCTCTATCTATTCTGTCTGGACCCTTCATGATTTTGAATACCTCTATCAAATCTCCTCGCAACCGTCTCTGTTCCAAGGAGAACAACCCCAGCTTCTCCACTCTATCCATGTAACTAAAGTTCCTCATTCCTGGAATCATTCCAGTATATCTCTTCTGCACTCGTAGATGTACACGTATAGGCAAAGGTCTATTCTTTACATAGGGTGTACAGCACTGAAACAGGCCATTCAGCTCAACTGGTCCATGCCAGTGTTTATGCTCCACGCGAGCAGCCGCCTACCCTTCTTCATCTAATCTTTTCAGCAGATCCTTCTATTCCTTTCTCCCTCGTGTGTTTATCTAGCTTCCCCTTTGATTTTTGCTGCCTACCCCCTCCACCTTGCATGGTGTGGGGAAACCAATTTAGGGTGTAGCGAGTGGGAAATCACCTTCATTTAAAACTGGAAGGAAAGGGTCTTACTCTCAACAAAAAAACATTGCGGATTAGAATCATAGAATGGTTACAGCACAGAAGGAGGCCATTCGGCCTGTCAAGCCCGTGCCAGCTCTCTGCAAGAACAATCCAGTTAGGCCCACTCCTCCACCTTATCCCCGTAGCCCTGCAGATTTTTTTCCCCTCAAGTATTTATCCAATTCCCATTTGAAAGCCACGATTGAATCTTCCTCCACCACCCTTATCAGGCAGTGCATTCCAGATAATAACCACTCTCTGCATAAAAAAGTTTTACCTCATGTCGCCTTTGGTTCTTTTGTCAATCGCCTTTTATTTATATTCATTCATGCGATGTGGGTTTCACTGGCAGGACCAGCATTTATTGCCCATCCCTAATTGCCCTTGATAAGGTGGTGGTGAGCCACCTTCTTGAACCGCTGCAGTCCATTTGGTTAGGTAGGGAGTTCCAGTATTTTAACCCAGTAACGATGAAGGAACGGCGATATATTTCCAAGTCAGGATGGTGGGGAACATGCAGGTGGTGGTGTTCCCATTACACACCTGACTTGTGCCTTGTAGATGGTGGAAAGGCTTTGGGGAGTCAGGAGGTGAGTTACTCGCCGCAGAATATCCAGCCTCTGACCTACTCTTGTAGCCGCAGTATTTATCTGGCTGGTCCAGTTAAGTTTCTGGTCAAGGGTGACCCCAGGATGCAGATGGGGTGTCTTGGCGATGGTAATGCTGTTAAATGTAATGGGGAGGTGGTTAGACTCTCTCTTGTTGGATTTGGTCATTGCCTGGCACTTGTCTGGTACCTTAAATTTGTGTCCTCTGGCTCTCGACCTTTCCGCCAATGGGAAGAGTTTCTCTCTATCTATTCTGTCTGGACCCCTCATGATTTTGAACACCTCTATCAAATTTCCTCTCCACCTTCTCTGCTCTAAGGAGAACAACCCCAGCTTCTCCAGTCTATCCACGTAACTTCATCCCTGGAACCATTCTAGTAAATCTCCTCTGCACCCTTCCTTCACATCCTTTCTAAAATGCGGTGCCCAGAATTGGGCACAATACTCCAGTTGTGGCCGAACCAGTGTTTTATAAAGGTTCATCATAACCACCTTGCTTTTGTACTCTATGCCTCTATTTATAAAGCCCTGGATCCCATATGCTTTTTTAATCACCTTCTCAACCTGCCCTGCCACCTTTAGTGATTTGTGCACATATACCCCCGGGTCTCTCTGTTCCTGCACCCCCTTTAGAATTGCACCCTTTAGTTTATGTTGCCTCTCCTCATTCTTCCTACCAAAATGTATCACTTCGCGTTTCTCTGCGTTAAATTTCATCTGCCATGTGTCTGCCCATTCCACCAGCCTGTCTATGTCCTCTTGAAGTCTATCACTATCCTCCTCACTGTTCACTACACTTCCAAGTTTTGTGTCATCTGCAAATTTTGAAATTATGTCCTGTACACCCAAGTCCAAGTCATTAATATATAGGAAGAAAAGCAGTGGTCCCAGCACCGACCCCTGGGGAACACCACTGTGTACCTTCCTCCAGTCTGAAAAATAACCGTTCACGACTACTCTCTGTTTCCTGTCTCTTAGGCAATTTCGTATCCATGCTGCCACTGCCCCCTTTTATTCCATGGGTTTCAACTTTGTTGACAAGCCTATTATGTGGCACTTTATCAGACGCCTTTTGGAAGTCCATATACACCACATCAACCACATTGCCCTCATCAGTCCTGTCTGTTACCTCATCAAAAAAAACAATCAAGTTAGTTAAACATGATTTATCTTTAACAAATCCGTGCTGGCTTTCCTTAATTAATCCACACTTGTCCAAGTGACTGTTAATTTTGTCCTGGATTATCGTTTCTAAAAGTTTCTCCACCACCGAGGTTAAGCTGACTGGCCCATAGTTGTTGGGTTTATCCTTACACCCTTTTTGAACAAGGGTGTAACATTTACAATTCTCCAGTCCTCTGGCACCACCCCCTGTATCTAAGGATGATTGGAAGATTATGGCCAATACCTCCACAATTTTCCACCCTTACTTCCCTAGGATGCATCCCATCCGGACCCGGTGACTTATCTACTTTAAGTAAAGCTAACCTTTCTAATACCTCTTCTTTATCAATTTTTAGCCCATCCAATATCTCAACTATATCTATCTTTACTGGCAGCATCTTCTTCCTTGGTAAAGACAGATGAAAAGTACTCATTTAGTACCTCAGCCATGCCCTTTGCGTCCATGAGTAGGTCTCCTTTTTGGTCCCTAATCGGCCCCACCCCTCCTCTTACTACCTGTTTACTATTTATATGCCCATAGAAGACTTTTAGATTCCCTTTTATGTTAGTTGCCAGTCTATTCTCATACTCTCTCTTTGCCACTCTTATTTCCTTTTTCACTTCCCCTCTGAACTTTCTATATTCAGCCTGGTTCTCACTTGTATTGGTCTGCTCGATCTACATCCAGTGCAGTACTGAGTGAGCGCTGCATTGTCAGAGGTGCCGTCTTTCGGAATAGACGTTAAACCGATCTTTTATGTCTGCCCTCTCAGGTGGACATAAAAGATCCCATGGCACTACTTTGAAGATGAGCAGGGGAGTTCTCCCTGGTGCCCTGGCCAATATTTATCCCTCAACCAACATCACTAAAAAAACAGATTATCTGGTCATTTATCTCATTGCTGTTTGTGAGATCTCGCTGTGCGCAGATTGGCTGCCATGTTTCCTGTATTACAACAGTGACTACACTTCAAAAGTACTTAATTGGCTGTGAAGCGCTTTGGGATGTCCTGAGGTCATGAAAGGCGCTATATAAACCTTTCTTTCTTTCTTAATATGTAGATTAGGCCCAGTAGTATTCTATTTATCATGTTGGATCGAAGTCAGTGTCTCTCTCTCTCTCTCTCTCTTTTCTCTCCCCCACCCCCCCAACCTCCCACGTGAAACAAGAAAAATGGGCACTGTAGTATATGTCGCTGTTGTGATCATTGGACATCAATCTGCCTGAATGAAAATGACAGCAGCCATCTGTAATTCCTCTGCTCCCTGAGTCCTGTGGGATGCGGCCCATTAGTGTGGTAGTTGCTGCCATCTCTTGCCACCATCCTTGCTGCATGTTTCTATATGCCCAGCGCTGCCTGCCACTTAAATCATCCAGGCACGGCCGCTCTGAGCTCCTCTCAGTTGTCAGATGTTAGGTTACGGTAGATTGGGCTCCTCCAGGGGTTTGGTTTGAACACTTGCTGACTAACAAAAATGTGAGTTTTTTTTCAGTTATTCTAATCGGAATACTAGCCTTTGGCGTTTGTTTTCTCTTTCCCAGTCAGGGAATTCCACTCAAAAATCCGTCAAAAGGTACCGTTAAGAATATGTTTCTTCGTGACAGTAGAATGCCAGCGAATGCCAAACCATCTTACCCTCGTTGTTCCAATAATTATTTGAACAGGCATGGGCCATTTGGTCCATTGAGTTCGCTCCACTATTTTGCTAGTCATAGCAGCTCTGCTGTTTTAACCACAGTTCCCGGCTCTTTCTCCTTATCCCTCAGTATTCCTACTTCTCAATTAAGTCACTACCTCCCTTTTAAACACCTCAGTTGATTCTGTATCTCTGGCCATCTGGAACCATGAATTTCACATTCTGATGAGCATTTGTGCAAAGGAATTTTTCCTGGATTCGCTTTTAACCAGCTAATTTCTCATTTTAAGTTATGATCCCTCTTTCTGGTTTCCCCCACTAGAGGGAGGAGTCATTCTCTGTCTACCCCGTCAATTCCTTTTATTGTTTTAAGCTCCTCCGATTATCCCTCAACATCCTCATCTCTAGGGAATGTATCCCAAATCCATCAAGTACCTCATCATAGCTCAGTCTCTTCATCCCAGGAATTGTCCTGGGACTAGCCATAGAGTTTTAAAGCTCAGAAGGAGGCCATTCAGCCAATTGCACCTGTGCTGGCTCTTTGAAAGAGTTGTCGACTTAGTCTCATTTCCCTGCTCTTTTCCAAACTCTTCAATTTTTATTTTTCAAGTATTTATCCACTTCCCTTTCAAAAGCGATTCTGCTTCCACCATTGTTTTTAGTAGGGCATTCCACATCCTAACAACGCTCTGTGTACAAAAACAAATCATCCTCCTAACCTTTCCTTTCATTCTTTTCAAGTGACGATCTTACCGACCAGTGGAAATAATTTTTTCCCGATTTACTTCATCAAAACCCATCATAATGTTTTATTTTTCTCCATCAGATCTCCCCTTAACCTTCTCTGTTGTAATGAGAAGAGCCTCAGTTTCCCTTGTCCATCCTCATAATTAAAGTTTCTCATCCTTAGTGAATCTCTTCTGCACTCTCTGCATGGCCTTGACATCCTTCCTAAAGTGAGGCACCTAAACTGGACACAGTATTTGGACTGCAGCCTAACCAATGATTTGTACAGGTTTAGCTTTATCTGTATTTTTGTACTGTATACCCCTATTTATAAAACCTAAAGCCTTATCAATTACTCCTCCCACTATTAAAGATTTATATGTCTGAACCCGAGTGTATATTTTTCCTCCTTATTCATCCACCTAAAATGTCACATTTCTCTACATTAAATTTAATTTAATTTTTATCTGCCTGACTTACTAACCTGTCTATGTACTCTTGAAGTTGCTAACAGACCTCTTCACAGTTAACACACTCCCTATTTTGATATTGTACTCCCTGTACCCAAGTATATAACTATTTACATACCTCCAATCGGAAAAACATCCATTAGCCACTATTCTATTCCAGAGTATTATTTAAATGGTGATAGATTGGGAAATGTTGATGTACAAAGGGACCTGGATGTCCTTGTACACCAGTCACTGAAAGCAAACATGCAGGTGCAGCAAGCAGTTTGGAAGGCAAATGGTATGTTGGCCTTCATTGCAAGAGGATTTGAGTACAGGAGCAAGGATGTCTTACCGCAGTTATAAAGGGCCTTGGTGAGACCACACCTGGAGTACTGTGTGCAATTTTGGTATCCTTACCTAAGAAAGGATATACTTGCCATAGAGGGAGTGCAGCGAAGGTTCACCAGACTGATCCCTGGGATGGCAGGACTGTCATATGAGGAGAGATTGGGTCGACTCGGCCTGTATTCACTTGAGTTTAGAAGAATGAGAGGGGATCTCATTGAAACGTATAAAATTCTGACAGGGCTAGACAGACTGGATGCAGGGAGGATGTTTCCCCTGGCTGGGGGGGGTCCAGAACGAGGGGTCACAGTCTCAGGATACGGGGTAGGACATTTAGGACTGAGATGAGGAGAAATTTCTTCACTCAGAGGGTGGTGAACCTGTGGAATTATCTACCACAGAAGGCTGTGGAGGCCAAGTCACTGAATATATTTAAGAAGGAGCTGGATAGATTTCTAGACACAAAAGGCATCAAGGGGTATAGGGAGAGATCGGGAATATGGTATTGAGATAGAGGATCAGCCATGCTCATTTGAATGGCGGAGCAGGCTCGAAGGGCCGAATGGCCTACTCCTGCTCCTATTTTCTATGTTTCTATTCTCTGTTAGCTGGGCATTAACAAATTTCATATCACGCTGCCATACCTCCTTTCATACCACATTCCTTTATTTTATCGATAGGCCTCCTGGTGGCGCTTTGTTAACAGCCTTTTCAAAACTCATTTCTCACTCATGACTTGCCTTTCACAAATCCATGCTGGCTGTCCTTAGTTAACTAACCCATGTCTCTCCAGGTTAATAACAATGTTATCCCACGTTATGGCCTCTAGAAGTTTACCCACTACTGATATTAGGCTGACTGGTTTACCCCTATCCTTCTTTTTGAACAGAGGTGTTACACTGGCAAACCTTCAGACGTTCTCAAAAGTCAGCATATCAGTCCAAATTTGGGATGCCAAAAACTGAACAAAATATTCCAAAACGAGCTCTGACCAGCACTCTTTATAATTGAGGTATCAGTTCCTTTTTTTTCATGGTTTACCCCTTTTATGATGAAGCCTAGCGTTCGATTATCTTTTCTGATTGTTTTTTTGCACCTATAAACTAGCTTTTAATAACTTATGTACCTGATCCTGTAAATCCATTTATTCACCCATCCACACCTTGCTAGTGCCTCCCCATTTAGATTGTACTCCCATCCAACCATCCTCACACTTGTGTTACATCGATCTGTCATCTGCCATTATTCTGCACATTTGCTTAATCTAGCTGCCTTCTGTAATTTTTGGAGTTATCTTCACAATTCACTATACCTCCCAGCTTAGCATCATGTGCAAACTTGAACAGGTACCTCCATGTTCCAAAATCCAGGTCATTTATATATACTGTGAAGAGCTGCAGCCCCAGCACCAAATTGCCCTTGAAATGGAATAATATATAGTATATTGAGAGGCACTGAGGGTGATGAGTTCGGTTTCCAGTGGCTTTCCAGACAAAATCTCTATTGACACCACTGCGTTAGCCAATGAGTTGGAGGCAGGGCGGGACTTACGGCAGGACTCACAGCAAACAGTCTATTTTACAGCGAACAAAGTCGATTTACTCGGCAAACAGTGTCTGTTTAAACAGCGCACAAAAGCAAACTGTCGACAGAGTCTATTCAAAAAGAGTCTCTATGAACTGCAGCAAACAGAACTCATGAACGAAACTACAGCAACTTCTCCTGATAAAAGCAGGGTGATTTCTTCAGTAAAATGCAGTGAGTGGAGGATAGTTACATAATACAAATTGGTTATTTGCCAAGCAAATTGCAGTGAGTAGGGGATAGTTACATAAATTATGTGCGTAAAATCAATCCCATAGTATCATGGTATGTTACATCACGGAAGGAGGCCATTCGGCCCATCATGCCTGTGCCGGCCCTTTGAAAGAGTTATCCAATTAGTCCAATTCCCCTGCTCTTTCCCCATAGCCCTGCAAATGTTTTCCTTTCGAGTATTTATCCAGTTCTTTTTTGAAAGTAATTATTGAATCTGCTTCCACCACTCTTTCAGGCAGTCAATCATCTGACGAAGGAGATAATCTCCGAAAGCTTGTGATTTTAAAATAAATTTGTTGGACTATAACCTGGTGTTGTAAGATTCCTTACATTTGTCCACCCCAGTCCATCACCGGCATCTCCACATCATTCCAGATCATAACAGCTTTCTGCATAAAAAAATGTTTCCGCATGTCGCCTCTGGTTCTTTTGCCAATCACCTTAAATCTGTGTCCTCTGGTTACTGACCCTTCTGCCACTGGAAACAGTTGCTCCTTATTTACTCTTATCAAAACCCTTCATGATTTTGAACCTCCATCAAATCTCCTCTTAACCTTCTTTGCTCTAAACAGTCACTGACTGGGGAATTGCCCGATCATCTCCATTCTGGCCGGGAATGCAGCCCTTTCTGGAGGCAAACAACCACCTGCCGCAAATAGCCTCCAGTAGGGGGCACTATATATCGCCAGTCACCATTTTGTTCCTGATGTAGCTGGGCTGGGCCTTGAGCCTGTATCTACTGATAGCCCATAAAATCTGCAGGGATGTTTTACATCGCTGTCCTATATGGACCTTCCCCTTGGAAGGGCGGCTGCGGCCCCAAATGTAAATTCAGGAGCATGACCCCTAACAAACGCACGTGCAGTTGCTTCAGTGTTGCAACTGGTGTCCCGAATCTGCTCCACAATCTAAATGGAATGAATTCAGAGCCCCATCAGCTCTTTAACATTATAAACAATACAGACAGCAACCCGGAATTAACTTTTTTTTAAACTATGCTGCTGATATTGAGATCTAATCGCACTTAAAGATCAATTGTAGGAGTCGCTTCCCTGAATTCAGAGGACGCAGAGCGTTTTGGAAGCAAGGAGCATCTAAATTTTAATCAATGCGTACTGAAAAGGCCCATGGCAACACCATGGGAAAGTTAAAATGCCACATACTGCTCGTGTTTCTCTCTAATGGCAAGTTTCCATTTTAGCTGGGATTCTAGGGGAGAAAGGGAGATGGAGTACAGCGTGAGGGAGAGAAGTAATTTGGCAGAGGCCTCATCTCGTGTATCTGCTAGCGACCAATCATAAGCAACAATAGCTTTGCAGAATTTGGACACGTCCGAAGAGATTGCCTGTCGTCTGGGTTGGAACACGGTGCACGATGTTGGGAGATCGACCTAAAGGGAAGGAAGAGCAGAAAAAAAACATCTATATTAATTAAGGAGTAAAATGGCTATTTCTGAAGAGTGACAGCAGAATGAATGGCTGTGGCCCTAACCATCAGATTGTTTTTTTTCCCCAGTGATCATTATTAGAAAATGACTTGCTGAGGGCAACAAAGAAAATGTAATATCAGGGTGCAAACATCTTGTAATGACACAACACCTTGCTCAGGGTCTAGTTTAACATTCATGACAACAACGTGAGACTAAAAGGTCACATTTTTCAACTACGTGGTGTTGGTCCCCGGGACTGTGGTACAATAATGATAAAGACTGTGTTACCCTTGGTATTTGGTTTTGCAAAATAACACGGCTAAAGGTTAAAGTCTCCTGTAGTAAACACCTGACTAGTTGGCCATTCTTTACATAGGAACAGGAGTAGGCCATTCAGCCCCTCAAGCCTGTTCCGCCATTCACTTAGATCATGGCTGATCTGTATCTTAACTCCAGCTACCTGCCTTGGTTCCATAACCGCTAATGCCCTCGCCTAGCAAAAATCTACCAATCTAAGTTTTTTAATTTTCAATTGACCCCCCCAGCCTCAACGGCTTTTTAAGGGGAGAGAGTTCCGGATTTCTACCATTCTTTGTGTGAAGAAGTGCTTCCTGCCATCACCCCTGAATGGACTAGCTCTAATTTTAAGATTATGCTTCCTTGTTCTGGACTCTCCCACCAGAGGAAATAGTTTCTCTCTATCTACCCTATCAACTCCTTTCATGATCTTAAGCACCTCAATTAGACCACCCCTTAATCTTCTATACTCGACAGAATACAAGCCTAGTCTATGCAACCTGTCCTCATAATTTAACCCTTTTAGCTGGGCAGATAATAAATACAAAATATGGGCACTGGAAATAGAACTAGTTTGCTCTATCTGTGTTTCGCAACTTTCATTGACAACAGCAAGATCAGTTGATATCTGGCAGTAAGTAAGATACTTGATACAATTATGCCGTTTACTGAGTATAATGTTTAAACACTCGGGACAGAAAACATGGCTTCACCAGCCTCGCCCACATCCTGAGCACAAATAAAAATAACTGAAACTCGGAATCCACTCCGCGTCCAAATTAAGGAGTCAGAGTAGAGCACCCTTTAGTGTGTTGATGGTCTATCCCTTGACGTCTTCAGCATGTTTTATGTGCTGGGATCAGTATGTATTAATGTGCTGCAGATATCTGGTGGTAGAGCATCAACACTGGTTTCTTAGACACATTTTGCCCCTTCTAAGGTATCCTATTGGGGTGCCATTGGATACTTGGTTCAGTCCGATCCTGTGAACGTGTTTTTTTTTGTCGTTCATAGGATGTGGGCGTCGCTAGCAACGCCAGCATTTGTTGCCCATCCCTAATTGCGCTTGAAAAGGTGGTAGTGAGTCGCCTTCTTGAACCGCTGCAGTCCGTGTGGTGAAGGTTCTCCCACAGTGCTGTTAGGTACGGAGTTCCAGGATTTTGACCCAGCGACGATGAAGGAACAGCGATATATTTCCAAGTCGGGATGGTGCGTGACTTGGAGGGGAACGTGCAGGTGCTGTTGTTCCCATGTGCCTGCTGCCCTTGTCCTTCTAGGTGGTAGAGGTCGCAGGTTTGGGAGGTGCTGTCGGAGAAGGCTTGGCGAGTTGCTGCACTGCATCCTGTAGATGGTACACACTGCAGCCACACTGCGCCGGTGGTGAAAGAAGTGAATGTTTAGGGTGGTGGATGGGGTGCCAATCAAGCGGGCTGCTTTGTCCTGGATGGTGTCGAGCTTCTTGAGTGTAGTTGGAGCTGCACTCATCCAGGCAAGTGGAGAGTATTCTATCACACTCCTGACTTGTGCCTTGTAGATGGTGGAAAGGCTTTGGGGAGTCAGGAGGTGAGTCACTCGCCGCAGAATACCCAGCCTCTGACCTGCTCTTGTAGCCACAGTATTTATGTGGCTGGTCCAGTTAAGTTTCTGGTCAATGGTGACTCCCCAGGATGTTGATGGTGGGGGATTCGGCGATGGTAATGCCATTGAATGTCAAGGGGAGGTGGTTAGACTCTTGGAGATGGTCATTGCCTGGCACTTGTCTGGCGTGAATGTTACTTGCCACTTATCAGCCCAAGCCTGGATGTTGTCCAGGTCTTTCTGCATGCGGGCACGGATTGCTTCATTATCTGAGGGGTTGCGAATGGAACTGAACACTGTGCAATCATCAGCGAACTTCCCCATTTCTGACCTTATGATGGAGGGAAGGTCATTGATGAAGCAGCTAAAGATGGTTGGGCCTAGGACACTGCCCTGAGGAACTCCTGCAGCAATGTCCTGGGGCTGAAATGATTCGCCTCCAACAACCACAACCACCTTCCTTTGTACTAGGTATGACTCCAGCCACTGGAGAGTTTTCCCCCTGATTCTGTCTATTATCTCAGTTTAAGAGGTTTAACATCATGTGCCCAGCTTGAACTGTCTAAACCAGAAGTGTGAACCAGCAGCTCCAGCACAAAGAATGTCGCAGCACCAAACCCAGGTTTGACACTCAGCTTCAGGTGATGATTGAGATTTGCTGCCCTTGTCAACAGGCCACTCCATGTGGGTGAGTGGGAAAGATGGTAACGACATGATCCCATCCCTTGATTCAGTAAAATGTTGCTCCATGGGATAGGGAGACCCAGGTTTTTGCTCACATGGTGAGCTTCCCACACCATTCATGTCTTTGGGGAGAGGCACCTAATGACGGCCTACAGGGTAGGAGGGAGGAAGAATTGGAGAGTGAGTTTTAATGGGACACAGTAAAAAGAAAAGAAAGACTTTCATCTATATCGCGCCTTTCACTAACTCAGGACATCCCAAAGCGCTTTTGAAGTGTCGACACTGTTGTAATGTAGAAAATAGAGCAGCCAATTTGTGATCCCACAAACAGCAATGTGATAATGTTCATTAGGGAATAAATATTGGCCAGGGTGAACTCCACTGCTCTTTTTCAAAGTAGTACCATGGGATCTTTTACATCCATCTGGGGCCTTAAATCTGTCTTATCTGAAAGATAGCACCTCTCCCTCAGTACTGCATTGGGGTATCAGCCTAGATTTTATGTTTAAGTCTCTGGAGTGGGATTTGAGCCCACAACCTTCTGACTCAGAGTCAAGAGTGCTACCAAACTGAGCCACAACTGACTCTTGCAGTATTTGCAGATGTATTTGTAAAGGACTGGGAGCCAGTTATCAGCCACCCTCTTCGGCTAGGAAGTGGTGCACGCAAGGGTCCAAAAAAGAGTGAGGGAATTAAAAAACAATTTTAAAACTGTGACCGACAAAAAGAAAACCAAAAGCAATCCTAGTAATGACCGGATTGTAGTTTTTAAACGGTGGAGCCCGATTATTCTTTTTTGTTTTTCTTCAAACTTTCATTTATTTCACCAGTGACGCAACACATTGACGAACTCCAGGAAAGGAAATACAGGGATGAGGGACTTCAGTTACGTGGATAGACTGAAGAAGCAGTATGTTGGCCCCCTTATACTTCCTACCAAAATGTAATATCTCATACTTATCTATATTGCAATTCATTTGCCAATTACCCGCCCATTCTGCAATGTTAATGTCTTCCTGTATATTGTCGAAGTCCTCCTCAGTAGTAACTATACCCCCCAATTTGGTGTCGTCTGCAAATTTTGAAATTGTACTTCTGATTCCCGAGTCTGAATTGTTTATATAAATGGTGAACAACAGTGGTCCCAGCACCGATCCTTGTGGAACACCACTTCCCATCTTTTGCCAGTCTGAGTTACTAATCTGAGTGACCAGTCTGAGACACTTATTGTCATGTCTCTTACCCTCCGTTTCCACACACCCCCGCACCCCCAAGCTAGGCCTGTGCAGCTTTCTAGGCCCAGCAGCCTATCCTCACTGAGATTGTAAAGCAAAGAATATAAAGGAAGGAATTTCACTTTTGCTTTGTATCTTGAAAAAAAAATCTTTTGTGTAAAACACAACTTGTGTCGGAAATCCAGATTGCTTGCACTCACCTGTTTGTATCGATTCATTACTGCGTTTTGCAGAATCTCAGCTGCTCCTTTCAGATCTGTGGTGGTTTGCTTTGGTGAAATAATGGTTAGTAGAGCACTGATTCTGTTCTACATTGCTCCCGTTCACCCACTGATTCTCTTCTACATTGCTCCCGTTCACCCACTGATTCTGTTCTACATTGCTCCCGTTCACCCACTGATTCAGTTCCACATTGCTCCTGTTCACCCACTGATTCTCTTCGACATTGCTCCCGTTCACCCACTGATTCAGGTCTACATTGCTCCCGTTCACCCACTGATTCTCTTCTACATTGCTCCCGTTCACCCACCGATTCTCTTCTACATTGCTCCCGTTCACCCACTTATTCAGTTCTACATTGTTCCCGTTCACCCACTGATTCTGTTCTACATTGCTCCCGTTCACCCACTGATTCTGTTCTACATTGCTCCCGTTCACCCACTGATTCTCTTCTACATTGCTCCCGTTCACCCACTGATTCTCTTCTACATTGCTCCCGTTCACCCACTGATTCTCTTCTACATTGTTCCCGTTCACCCACTGATTCTGTTCTACATTGCTCCCGTTCACCCACTGATTCTCTTCTACATTGCTCCCGTTCACCCACTGATTCTCTTCTACATTGCTCCCATTCACCCACTGATTCTCTTCTACATTGCTCCCGTTCACCCACTGATTCTCTTCTACATTGCTCCCGTTCACCCACTGATTCTCTTCTACATTGCTCCCGTTCACCCACTGATTCTGTTCTACATTGCTCCCGTTCACCCACTGATTCTGTTCTACATTGCTCCCGTTCACCCACTGATTCTGTTCTACATTGCTCCCGTTCACCCACTGATTCTGTTCTACATTGCTCCCGTTCACCCACTGATTCTCTTCTACATTGCTCCCGTTCACCCACTGATTCTCTTCTACATTGCTCCCGTTCACCCACCGATTCTCTTCTACATTGCTCCCGTTCACTCACTGATTCTCTTCTACATTGCTCCCGTTCACCCACTGATTCTCTTCTACATTGCTCCCGTTCACCCACTGATTCTGTTCTACATTGCTCCCGTTCACCCACTGATTCTCTTCTACATTGCTCCCGTTCACCCACTGATTCTCTTCTACATTGCTCCCGTTCACCCACTGATTCTCTTCTACATTGCTCCCGTTCACCCACTGATTCTCTTCTACATTGCTCCCGTTCACCCACTGATTCTGTTCTACATTGCTCCCGTTCACCCACTGATTCTGTTCTACATTGCTCCCGTTCACACACTGATTCTCTTCTACATTGCTCCCGTTCACCCACTGATTCTCTTCTACATTGCTCCCGTTCACCCACTGATTCTCTTCTACATTGCTCCCGTTCACCCACTGATTCTGTTCTACATTGCTCCCGTTCACCCACTGATTCTCTTCTACATTGCTCCCGTTCACCCACCGATTCTCTTCTACATTGCTCCCGTTCACCCACTGATTCTGTTCTACATTGCTCCCGTTCACCCACTGATTCTGTTCTACATTGCTCCCGTTCACCCACTGATTCAGTTCTACATTGCTCCCCTTCACCCACTGATTCTCTTCTACATTGCTCCCGTTCACCCACTGATTCTGTTCTACATTGCTCCCGTTCACTCACTGATTCTCTTCTACATTGCTCCCGTTCACCCACTGATTCTCTTCTGCATTGCTCCCGTTCACCCACTGATTCTCTTCTACATTGCTCCCGTTCACCCACTGATTCTCTTCTACATTGCTCCCGTTCACCCACTGATTCAGTTCTACATTGCTCCCCTTCACCCACTGATTCTCTTCTACATTGCTCCTGTTCACCCACTGATTCTGTTCTACATTGCTCCCGTTCACCCACAGATTCTGTTCTACATTGCTCCCGTTCACCCACTGATTCTCTTCTACATTGCTCCCGTTCACCCACTGATTCTCTTCTACATTGCTCCCGTTCACCCACTGATTCAGTTCTACATTGCTCCCCTTCACCCACTGATTCTCTTCTACATTGCTCCTGTTCACCCACTGATTCAGTTCTACATTGCTCCCGTTCACCCACTGATTCTCTTCTACATTGCTCCCGTTCACCCACAGATTCTGTTCTACATTGCTCCCGTTCACCCACTGATTCTCTTCTACATTGCTCCCGTTCACCCACCGATTCTGTTCTACATTGCTCCCGTTCACCCACTGATTCTCTTCTACATTGCTCCCGTTCACCCACCGATTCTGTTCTACATTGCTCCCGTTCACCCACTGATTCTCTTCTACATTGCTCCCGTTCACCCACTGATTCTCTTCTACATTGCTCCCGTTCACCCACTGATTCTGTTCTACATTGCTCCCGTTCACCCACTGATTCTGTTCTACATTGCTCCCGTTCACTCACTGATTCTCTTCTACATTGCTCCCGTTCACCCACTGATTCTCTTCTACATTGCTCCCGTTCACCCACTGATTCTCTTCTACATTGCTCCCGTTCACCCACTGATTCTGTTCTACATTGCTCCCGTTCACTCACTGATTCTCTTCTACATTGCTCCCGTTCACCCACTGATTCTCTTCTGCATTGCTCCCGTTCACCCACTGATTCTCTTCTACATTGCTCCCGTTCACCCACTGATTCTGTTCTACATTGTTCCCGTTCACCCACTGATTCTCTTCTACATTGCTCCCGTTCACCCACTGATTCTCTTCTACATTGCTCCCGTTCACCCACTGATTCTGTTCTACATTGCTCCCGTTCACCCACTGATTCAGGTCTACATTGCTCCCGTTCACCCACTGATTCTGTTCTACATTGCTCCCGTTCACCCACTGATTCTCTTCTACATTGCTCCCGTTCACCCACTGATTCAGTTCTACATTGCTCCCCTTCACCCACTGATTCTCTTCTACATTGCTCCTGTTCACCCACTGATTCTGTTCTACATTGCTCCCGTTCACCCACTGATTCTCTTCTACATTGCTCCCGTTCACCCACTGATTCTGTTCTACATTGCTCCCGTTCACCCACAGATTCTGTTCTACATTGCTCCCGTTCACCCACGGATTCTCTTCTACATTGCTCCCGTTCACCCACTGATTCTCTTCTACAGTGCTTCCGTTCACCCACTGATTCAGTTCTACATTGCTCCCCTTCACCCACTGATTCTCTTCTACATTGCTCCTGTTCACCCACTGATTCTGTTCTACATTGCTCCCGTTCACCCACAGATTCTGTTCTACATTGCTCCCGTTCACCCACTGATTCTCTTCTACATTGCTCCCGTTCACCCACTGATTCTCTTCTACATTGCTCCCGTTCACCCACTGATTCAGTTCTACATTGCTCCCCTTCACCCACAGATTCTGTTCTACATTGCTCCCGTTCACCCACTGATTCTCTTCTACATTGCTCCCGTTCACCCACTGATTCAGTTCTACATTGCTCCCGTTCACCCACTGATTCTGTTCTACATTGCTCCCGTTCACCCACTGATTCTCTTCTACATTGCTCCCGTTCACCCACTGATTCAGTTCTACATTGCTCCCCTTCACCCACTGATTCTCTTCTACATTGCTCCTGTTCACCCACTGATTCTGTTCTCCATTGCTCCCGTTCACCCACAGATTCTGTTCTACATTGCTCCCGTTCACCCACTGATTCAGTTCTACATTGCTCCCGTTCACCCACTGATTCTCTTCTACATTGCTCCCGTTCACCCACTGATTCAGTTCTACATTGCTCCCCTTCACCCACTGATTCTCTTCTACATTGCTCCTGTTCACCCACTGATTCAGTTCTACATTGCTCCCGTTCACCCACTGATTCTCTTCTACATTGCTCCCGTTCACCCACAGATTCTCTTCTACATTGCTCCCGTTCATCCACTGATTCTCTTCTACATTGCTCCCGTTCACCCACTGATTCTGTTCTACATTGCTCCCGTTCACCCACTGATTCTCTTCTACATTGCTCCCGTTCACCCACTGATTCTCTTCTACATTGCTCCCGTTCACCCACTGATTGAGTGCTGCACTGTTGGAGGTGCCGGCTTTCTGATGAGACATTAAACTGAGGCCCCGTCTGCTCTCAGGTGGACGTAAAAGATCCCACGGCACTATTTTGAAGAAGAGCCGTGGAGTTCTCCCCAGTGTCCTGGGCCAATATTTATCCCTCAACCAACATCAATAAACCAGATGATCTGGTCATTATCACATTGCTGTTTGTGGGAGCTTGCTGTGCGCAAATTGGCTACCGTGTTTCCTATGTTATAGCAGTGAATACACTTCAAAAGTACTTAATTGGCTGTAAAGTGTCCTAAGGTCATGAAAGGCGCCATATAACTGCAGGTTCATTCTTTTCACCTGACGTTCACAGAGCACATTCTTTGATTGATTAAAATGGACCATCGTAGAGAACAGCCCTTTCAGCTTCCCTTTTATTCCGTGAAGTTTGCAGAGTATTAAACAAGACAGCTTTGGGTCATATAAAGAGGCACACCATTGACAGAAGTTCTCTTCCCCCACAGGCCTGATCTCTTCTAATGCTTTGCCGTATAGGTTACAGGTTTCTCTGTGCGCGCAGCGTAGCTGGAAGAATCCCTCAGTTAAGGTTCTGTGTATTTCACAGTGCAGCAAACACATGAAATCGGAGTCATTCCAAATTTATTTTTCACAAATCCCACCCCCACCCCCCACCGCCCGTCATCAGCGCTCAAACAAAACCTTGTACTGCCCCCCCGTTCCTCTTTTGCCTCACAGAGAATAGGTGTCTTCCCAGCTTCTTCCGTCTGGTCCCAGTCGGTGAAGTGAAGACATACTTTTACAGGACAGGGACAGACAGGTCCTGTCACTTACCCAGAGGGCTACCAGTAAATTTGGAACTGTATCCCATCCCCTTCTCGAGAGAAGAGGAGGAGGAAAAGGAAGGAACAAAGATATCTCTGGGTAGAGCATCATTTCTGCACTGATGCTTTCTTCCATTTTGACTCCTAGAATCGAGGTAACATTTCTGGAAATTGGACATGAAAGTTAGAACAGATTTTAGTATCCTGGCTCTGTACATGTGTCACTTTTCCAAATCCAGATTAAATGAACAGCTTTGAGTCATCGTCCTCTGCCACTAATGACATTTTATCAACTAATTCTTACAACTCTGCTGATCCCAGTATCGTCGTACTTTTCGGTACAAAATCTGCTGGTAGTGTTTAGGTTTCTTCTCAATATATCAAACGAACAACAGTGCAAAAGTTCCTTTTTCCACCTAAACCCAGTCATTACCGACTGACTCTTGAGTGTACGGAAAAATTGAAATATCGATGTTTACCGTTTACTCTACTGCAAGATCGCAGAGAATTACTGATGAGGAAAGCCATTCAGCCCATCTTAATCATCCATCTAGAAAGACCCCTCGTTGTAGCATGGAATTGGGCCTCAAATGATTCCGAGGTTTCCTCTTCCACTACACTACCCAGGAGTCCGTTCCATGTGTTGATCACTCCTTGTTCGAAGAACAGCCCTGAATTTGCTTTCTGCTTAAAAAGATTGAAGGTTTCTTCACACCCCTCTCCCACCCCCAATCCTCACTGTTCGAGTTCTTGGATTTTGCACAGAGAATTACTTGGTTCCACAAAGGATCATTACTCTCAGGCTGGATCAATAGAAAACTGTCACACAAAGGAGCTAGCTTTGGGCTAGTTGAAAATGGGACGGCCACTCAATTTTCTGAATTTCCTGACCTGAAGAAATAACATTTTGAAAGCCTTGAGCTTTTCTCAATATCGGTCCATTCCCGAGATCAGCAGCATTGTACTGTACACAACATAATGTGGGAAAGGGGGAGGGAGTGTATGTGCTTTAATTTTAAACTGATGTGACGTGTCCAGTGAACCTGCCCTGTAGATAGTGCTGCAGTTGCTGTTGATAGAAGCCATTGCTTACCTCGCAACTAGCGCAATCACTTTAATGTTAAGCTAGCAGCTATTCTCCTCTTATTTTTAAACTTTATATAGCAGAAACCAACCAATTCTATGCTACTTAGACTGAACAATCACTCTTGCTGATGGTGTTGGAATCCTTTCTTGATGGATGATTGCTGTTTTTCCATGAGGTGAACCTTTGTGTTATAGAAACACTTCTCTTTGCCTTTATCTTGCAGTGAAAGAAGCTGGGAGCATTGTGTTGGTGTTCAGTATTCTGGCGTTAGGATCATAAGTGGAATGATGGCAGCACCGTTGCACACCTGCTAGAGCTGCCAGCGTGCAGGTGGACAGGTCATGCAGACTGCAGCTAGGAGTTTCATAGGATCATAGAAAATTACAGCACGGAAGGGGGCCGTTCGGTCCATCGTGTCCATGCCGGCTGAAGAAGAGCTATCCAGCTTAATCCCACTTTCCAGCACTTGGTCCGTGGCCCTGTAGGTTACGGCACTTCAAGTGCACATCCAATCACTTTTTAAACGAGTTGAGGGTTTCTGCCTCTCAGACAGTGAGTTCCAGACCCCCACCACCCTCTGGGTGAAAAAAATTCTCCTCAGCTCCTGTCTAATCCTTCTACCAATTACTTTAAATCTATGCCCCTGGTCACTGACCCCTCTGCTAAGGGAAATAGGTCCTCCCTATCCACTCTATCTAGTCCCGTTATAATTTTATACACCTCAATTAAATCACCCCTCAGCCTCCCCTGTTCCAATGAAAACAACCCCAGCCTATCCAATCTTTCCTCATAGCTAAAATTTCCCAGTCCTGGCAACATCCTCGTAAATCTCCTCTGTACCCTCTCTAGTGCAATCACATCTTTCCTGTAATGTGAACCGAACTGCACACAGAAGGGGTAGCATTTGTCTCCTTAGCTGACTTGATGGTAGGGAGTTGGGTCAAGCTAGATAGAGGTTCCCTGTTTATTTTAATTTTTCTCCCCTCCCTTCCTAAAGGCATTGATTCCTTGCCAGGGTACATTTTCATGGACACCAATACTTCTCCAGTATCTTGCCCAAGTAGCATTACTCATAAGAGTACAAAAGCAAGGAAGTTACGGTAAACCTTTATAAATCACTGGTTAGTGAGCATTGTGTCGAATTCTGGGCTCCACACTTTAGGAAGGTTGTCAAGGTCTTGGAGAGGATGCAGAGGAGATTTACCAGAATGGTACTTCAGCGATGTGGAGAGACTGAACAAGCTGGGATTGTTCTCCTTGGAGCAGAGAAGGTTATGGGGAGATTTAGTAGAGGTGTTCAAATTGTTGGCCACGACACTGGGAGAACTCCTCTGTTCCTCTTCAAATAGTGCCATGGGATCTTTTACATCCACCTGAGAGAGAAGAAGGGGCCTCAGTTTAATGTCTCATCTGAGAGACAGCACTCCTGACAGTGCAGGACTCCTTCAGTGATGCACTGGAGTGTCAGCCTAGATTATGTGCTCAAGTCTCTGGAGTGGGACTTGAACCCACAACGTTCTGATTCAGAGACGAGGCTGACCCCTGGTGTACTTGGAGCAGATACTGACCATCTTAACATTTTGGTTCCATGTGTGTGGGCAAGAAAGATAGGACAACCTCTGGCCTTAATGATGGAAAAGATTAAAGCCCCCTCAACTAGGTTTGTAAGGAAGGATAGGGGGAAGGAGGAGAGGGAGCAAGGAGATTCCGAATCTAAATATGATTATCTCAACTTTACTGGTCTGACTTGGATCCATAAGTTTTTTTTAATTCATTCATGGGATGTGGGCGTCGCTGGCGAGGCCAGCATTTATTGCCCATCCCGAATTGCCCTTGAGAAGGTGGTGGTGAGCTGCCTTCTTGAACCGTTGTGGTGTCGAAGTAAGCCTGGTGACTTATGGCAGTGCATCCTTCCAAAGAGACACCTCCCAAACCTCCGACCTCCGCCAACTAGAAGGACAAGGGCAGCAGGTGAGTGGTGAGTATTCCATCGCACCCCTGACTTGTGCCTTGTAGACGGTGGAGAGGCTTCGAGAGGTTAGGAGGTGAGCCACTTGTCGCAGCATGCCCTTGGTAAAGTAAATCAGAAAAAGCTATTTCCACTGGTAATAATGGTAATAATTACCACAAAGAGAACAAAGGGAGATATTACAAGATTTTTGTTATGCAGAGGGTTGTAAGCACAACCTTTTCCACCTCCCACTCCTTTAAAACACTCCTTAAAACCTACCTTTGACCAAGCTTTTGGTTACTTTTCCTATTATCTCCTTCTTTGGCTCGGTGTCAATCTTTGTCTGATTAGCTCCTGTGAAGCGCCTTGGGCCATTTTACTATGTTAAAGATGCTATAAAAGTACAAGTTGTTGTTGTTGACATGGAATGCCCTACCAGAAACAGTGATAGAAGCAGAATCCATGATAGCCTTCAAAAGGGAAATGATAAATAACTGAAAAGTATTTTTTTTTAATGGTATGGGAAAGGCAAGGGAATGGGACTATGTTTATTGCTCTTTTATAGAGCTGATGCAAGCACAGTGGGCAGAATGGCCTCCTTCTGTCAGGGAAGATTCTGTTAATTATGTTTGAAGTGCAGTCACTCCTGTTACATTCACATTGGCTGCTGCATTTGCCCACAGCTTCCAAAGAAATGTTTTTTTTTATTCGTTCCTGGGATGTGAGGCCAGCATTTATTGCCCATCCCTAATTGCCCTTGAGAAGGTGGTGGTGAGCCGCCTTCTTGAACCGCTGCAGTCCGTGTGGTGAAGGTTCTCCCACAGTGCTGTTAGGTAATGTTGGCACCCTGCATCCATTCAGTCTACAGATATTGTTTTCTTATTGTGTTTAGGAGACTGATTCTTACTGCAGAGATGCCATTTCAACACTAGAAAACATATTGCCCGAATTCTGTATATAATTTTCAGATGAGACGTTAAATTGAGGCCCCGTCTGCCCTCTCAGGTGGACGTAAATGATTCCATGGCACTTTTTGAAGAAGAGCAGGGAAGTTCTCCCCAATGACCTGGGCAATATTTATCCCTCAACCAACATCAGCAAAATGGTTGATCTGGTCATTTATCTCATCGCTGTTTGTGGGATCTTGCTGCGTGCAAATTGGTTGCCGCTTTTCCTGCATTACATTGATCATAGTATCATAAGGTTTAGAACAGCTATGGAAAAGGACATGGACCGCTCTAAAGTAAAAATACTCCATTGGAGGAGGGCCAATTTCAGTGGGATGAGGACAGATCTGGCCCGGGTAAATTGGAATTAAAGATTGGCAGGCAAAACTGTAATTGAACAGTGGGCGGCCTTTAAAGAGGAGATGGTTCGGTTACAGTCTAGGTACATTCCCACGAGGGAGAAAGGTAGGGCAACTAATGCCAGAGCTCCCTGGATGATAAAAGAGATTGAAAGTAAGATGAAGCAGAAAAAAGGGGTGTATGACAGATGTCAGGTTGATAACACAAGTGAGAACCAGGCTGAATATAGAAAGTTCAGAGGGGAAATGAAAAAGGAAATAAGAGGGGCAAAGAGAGAGTATGAGAACAGACTGGCGGCCAACATAAAAGGGAATCCAAAAGTCTTCTACAGACATGTAAACAGGAAACTGGTAGTAAGAGGAGGGGTGGGGCCCATTACAGACCAAAAAGGCGATCTACTCATGGAGGCAGAGGGCATGGCCGAGGTACTAAATGAGTACTTTGCATCTGTCTTTACCGAGGAAGAAGATGCTGCCAGAGTCTCAGTAAAGGACGATGTAGTTGAGATACTGGATGGGCTAAAAATTGATAAAGAGGTACTAGAAAGGCTAGCTGTACTTAAAGTAGATAAGTCGCCCGGTCCGGATGGGATGCATCCATGGTTGCTGAGGGAAGTCAGGGTGGAAATTGCGGAGGTACTGACCATAATCTTCCAAACATCCATAGATACGGGGGTGATGCCAGAGGACTGGAGAATTGCATACGTTACATGCTTGTTCAAAAAAGGGTGTAAGGATAAACCCAGCAACTATAGGCCAGTCAGTTTAACCTCAGTCGTGGGGAAACTTCTAGAAACGATAACCCGGGACGGAATTAGCAGTCACTTGGACAACTGTGGATTGATTAGGGAAAGCAAGCATGGATTTGTTAAAGGCAAATCTTGTTTAACTAACTTAATGGAGTTTTTTGATGAGATAACAGGGAGGGTAGATGAGGGCAATGCAGTTGATGTGTTGTATATGGATTTTCAAAAGGCGTTTGATAAAGTGCCTCACGGTAGGCTGGTCATCAAAATTGCGGCCCATGGAATAAAGGGGACAGTAGCAACATGGATACAGAATTGGTTAAGGGACAGGAAACAGAGAGTAGTGATGAATGGTTGTTTTTCAGACTGGAGGGAGGTGTACAGTGGTGTTCCCCAGGGGTCAATGCTGGGACCACTGCTTGTCATGATATATATTAATGACTGGACTTGGGTGTACAGGGCACAATTTCCAAATTTGCAGATGACACAAAACTTGGAAGGATAGTAAACAGTGAGGAGGATAGTGATAGACTTCAAGAGGATATAGACAGGCTGGTGGAATGGGTGGACACATGGCAGATGAAATTTAATGCAGAAAAATGCGAGGTGATGGATTTCGGTAGGAAAAATGAGGAGAGGCAATATAAACTAGAGGGCACAATTCTAAAAGGGGTCCGGGAACAGAGAGATCTGGGAGTATATGTACACAAATCGCTGAAGGTGGCAGGGCAGGTTGAGATAGCGGTTAAAAAAGAATGCAGGATCCTGGGCTTTATAAATAGAGGCATAGAGTACAAAAATATCGATGTCATGATGAACCTTTATAAAAACACTGGTTTGGCCACAGCTGGAGTATTGTGTCCAGTTCTGGGCACCGCACTTTAGGAAAGATGTGAAGGCCATAGAGAGGGTACAGAAGAGATTTACTGGAATGATTCCAGGGATGAGGGACTTTAGTTACGTGGATAGACTGGAGAAGCTGGAGTTGTTCTCCTTGGAACAGAGAAGGTTGAGAGGAGATTTGATAGAGGTATTCAAAATCAAGAAGGGTCTAGACAGAGAGAAACTGTTCCCATTGGCAGGAGGGTCAAGGACCAGAGGATATAGATTTAAGGTGATTGGCAAAAGAACCAAAGGTGACATGAGGAAAAACATTTTTACGCAGCGAGTGATTATGATCTGGAATGCACTGCCTGAGGGTGTGGTGGAGGCAGATTCAATCATGGCCTTCAAAAGGGAATTGGATAAGCACTTGAAAGGAAATAAAATTGCAGGGCTACAGGGATAGGGCGGGGGATTGGGACTAACTGGATTGCTCTTGCATAGAGCTGGCACGGACTTGGGCGGCTGAATGGCCTCCTTCCGTGCTGTAACCTTTCTATGATTCTATGATTACAACTGTGACTACACTTCAGAAGTATTTAATCGGCTGCGAAGTGCTTTGGGACGTTTTGAGGTTGTGAAAGGTGCTCTATAAATGCAAGTTCTTTTTGTCTTGCTATATATAACAGCAATGCCAAAGATTTACTGTGTGATGTCAGGTCTAGGAGCAAGAAAAACAATGGTTAAGTCAGTAGACTCAGTGAAACGCCCATTAATATGGATCCCCAGCTTCGAACAAGAAGGATTTAACGACAGGTAAGGATCATGGAATCGACCAGACTTGAAGGATGAGGCAATAAGACAGATCCCGTGAAACCCACCCCTAACATCAGTCCCAGCACACACACGATCTAGGACAGAGGGGATTTATACTATAACGTTTACCACTATCTAGAAAGGGAGACAAAATATCTGGAAAGAATTATCATGCTCTAACCAGAAAATAATCTGGGTGACTTTCCAGGTTAAGTGTAATGGGAGTGCTGCTTGGTGCCACAGGTATGCCAAGGAATCAATCGAAAATATCATACGGAATAATCACCATGGATTCCAAAAGGGAAGGTTATGCTTGACCAAGAAGTAACAGAAAGCGTAGACAAGGGTAATGCAGTAGATGTAATATATTTGGATTTTCAAAAGGCCTTTGATAAGGTACCGCATTGTAGACTCATGACTAAGGTCAGAGCATGTGGAGTCAGGGGACAAGTAGCAGAATGGATAGCAAGCTGGCTGCAGAACAGAAAACAGAGAGCAGGGGTGAAAGGTCATTACTCAGACTAGCAAAAGATGAGAAGTGGTGTTCCACAGGGATCGGTGCTGGGACCACTGTTGTTCACAATTTACATTAACGATTTGGACTTGGGAATCGGAAGTACAATTTCAAAATTTGCGGACACCAAATCGGGGGGATATAGTTAATACTGCAATGAAATACAAGAAGACATTGATAAACTTGCAGAATGGGGGTGTAATCGACAAATGAATTTCAATATAGATATGTGTGAGGTGGTACATTTTGGTAGGAAGAATAAGGAGGCCACATACTTGGAAAATAAGAGTCTAAACGAGGTAGAGGAGCAGAGGGATTTATGGGCGCAGATACACAAATCTCTAAAAGTGGCAAAGCAGAGAAGTTATGTTGAACTTGTACAGAATCTTGGGGAAGTCCCTTAGGACTCTAGGGCAAACAAGGGATATGGGGATAGGGCAAGAAAGTGGATTTGAGGTTGAAGATGAGCCATGGTCTTATTGAATGGCAGAGCAGGCTCGAGGGGCCGTATGGCCTATTCCTGCTCCTATCAGTGCGGGGAGGGGGGGCAAGTTTGCACGTACCCCCCTTTATGATCACTTTCACGCCATGGACTGTCAGAAAGCTGTCAAGCTTTGTACCCAGCCTCTTAGCCTGGTACCAGAAGGAGACAGGGGAAAATGAAAGGATATATTCAGCAAAGAGTAGGGTGAAGGAGGAGGAGCGGGTTGTGCAGTTTGAAAGATTGTCGCAAGTCTGTTTCTTTCTGCAACCACGCAGTTGTGAAGCAGACATTTACTTGCCAAGGTTCACAGTTGCTGGGATCAAGCACTAGTTTGCTGCCACCTTCAACTCTTTAGATAGCAACATACTTTGACCTTTTTTTTGGAGGGAAGCTATGTTTTAGGGATATCGAGAATCAAGATCTGAATCTCCATCCATTAATACTGGAGTAAAATAACAAGATTTATTCGTGTTGCTTTACTTGCGTCAGCATTTAAACCAGGCCTCGAAAAGCTGTAGGTCATTTTTTCTTTGGATACTCATGGGATCTTGTCATGCTAATACCAGTCCAGCCAACCTGGCCTGATGAAGACAGCTAAAGGAGATTGGGCTACCCCAGTGTTTTTAATCACTGCAGGACTGTATTGAAGGTCGGTTCTGACAAGTGACTTCTAAAAATTACATTGTATTTGCAGAAAATGTTCATAATCTCTGACCAGGATTGAACTGGTTGTACTGTACGTGACTAAACTATAATTTATCATGAGATTTTAACAGGATAGCAGTGCGTGTTTAATGTTCTGCACTCTCTCTCTCTCACACAAACACGTTGGCCCCAATATTTACGGGGAGGGAGAGAGGGGGTGCGTGTTTGCAGCCGGGAAACCCGAGAATGCGGAGGTCCTGCTGAATTTAACGGCAGGACCTCATTAGCATTCTTTTACTCCATTAACCAGCCAGATTGAGAGGCTGGCCGGCTGCCGGGCGGGAAAGCCAACGGTAGTAGAAGGCCGCGGCCGGGGACTGTAGGGATCACGGAACAGAGAAGATTGGGGCATGATGGGGGGGCTCGGAGTGCGGCAGCGAAGAGGGAGGGCGAGATCGTGGGGAAAGAGGCAGATCACGGTGGGGTGGGGGTTTGAAGATCGCTTGAGCGGGTGGGGTGGGCGGGTCGGGAGGAGGGAGGCCAATCGCGGCAGACGATTTGCTTGAGGGGCCGGGGGAAGCACTCTTCCTCCTCCTGGCTCAAAAGGAAGTGCTGGAAAAGCAGTTACCTGCTGGATCCAGCATCTCCTGCCTCCCTTTAGCTGCCAGGTTTCCCGAGCCCTGGGAAATCCGGCCAGCCAGCGTTGAATTCAAAGGGCTCCCAAAACCTGAGGAACGCAGCCTCATTTAAATATTATAGTCACGGACCTGCCTCTCCAGAGCGGGTTACTCGGACACTCCCAAACCCGCCGTGGTCCAACCGAAAATAGGCGCGTTAGTATCGGGTTTCGTGTTTTTACCGATTTAACCCCCACCCTCCGACCCTCTCCTGCCGTCATGGTGGGGGGGGGGGGGGGGGGAGTTAAAATTTGTTCACTCGCACACACTTTAACCAGTAGTATTTCATTAACCGGTTACCAGAGTTTAAGTAACTTGGTGAAGCTCATAAGTAACATAGAACGGCACAGGATGGAGGAGAGAGGAAGAAAAATGGTCTTCTCCCCTTGTTCCCCCACCTTCACCCCCACTAGTTTTCTCCTCTCGAGGTACTAATTCACACTGCAGTAAACCTCCAAAGGCAATAGAATTCCTCCGACCTCATCGAATTGGGCATCCGTGTGGATCCTGAATAAAGATTGTTTGATGGGTAAGTAGGGAATCACAGAACAAACCTGATCCGTCTCTCACCTGCACGTCCCAGTAGAGGCCACTAAATATCACACAGGGCTTTTTTTGTTAACCCCCTTAACCCGGGAGTAATGAAGCCAATTGTAGTGACCTTACTGTATATCCCATGTGACTCAGTTGGTAAAGGCACTGTGTAGCTGAGCCACACACAACAGAAGATCCCACACTCAGTCTTGTCTGTGCTGAGTTAGCTGATTTCATCGAGGGTGGTGCTAAAAATAGGCCTTATAGAATCATACAGCGGAGAAGGAGGCCATTCGGCCCATCGTGCCTGTACTGGCTCTTTGACAGAGCTATCCAATTAGTCCCACTCACCTGCTTTTTCCCCATAGCCCTGCAAATATTTCCTCTTCAGGTAAATATCCAATTCCCTTTTGATAGTTACTGTTGAATTTACTTTTCAGGCAGTGCGTTCCAGATCATAACAGCTCGCTGCCTAAAAACATTTCTCCTCATCTGCCTTAGCTCCCCGGTTTAGGGAGGGGTAGAATCGGCCAGGGTTCCTGCTCCTAATCACTATCCAGCAATCTCTCCCGGCAGCGTGTAGACTTCAGATGGGGAGGATGTGGCTCTGCTGTGATTCCCGCATCATGGATATAGATCGGTGACATTCGCGATAAAGAATGGCCACACGGGCGAGGCATTGGAGGGTAAACAACAACCATGCAACCATACCCCCAACCTGGAGTTGATGCTTTCAGGAGTGGATAGAAAAAAAAAGTCTAATTGTCCCTCAGCTCTCTTGATACCCACACGGTAGATTCATCAAACTGTACTGCGGCAACCTGTTGGGTCTCTAGTTTAAACTGGGAGATCTCCAGTCTCACACCAGGTAAGTAGCGTAAAAAGAAGGACTTGCATTTATATAGCACCTTTCATGACGTTCCAAAGTGCTTTACAGCCAATGAAGTACTTTTTGAAGTGTAGTCACTGTTGTAATGTAGGAAACGCAGCAGCCAATTTGCACACAGCAAGATCCCACAAACAGTAATGAGATAATAACCAGTTCACCTGTTTTAGAGATGTTGGATGAGGGATCAATATTGGCCAGGACACCTCCCTTGCTCTTCAATGAAATAGTGCCATGGGAGAGCAGACAGGGCCTCGGTTTATAGTCTCATCTGAAAGACGGCACCTCCGACAGTGCAGCACTTCCTCAGTCCTGTCAGGAGTGTCGGTCTGGATTACATGCTCAAGTCTCTGGAGTGGGACTTGAACCCACAACCATCTGACTCAGAGGTGAGAGTGCTATCCACTGAGCCACAGCTGACACCAGTAAATAGAGAATAACTGAAGTGAACATTGCCAGTCCCCATCTGTTCCCCGGGTCCTGACCAAGAATTCAAATCTGCAATATCGGTCCTTGACCTAGGTGATTTTTGGATAATCCTTGGTGTAAGTAACTGTTTCCAAGTCAACATTTACACATTATAGCAAAACGTTTTTTTAGAGTACACTCTGATTATGCAACTGACCTTCACGTATTATGAACCACAATGCCAGATACCGTAGAACTGTTACACAAACAGAACATGCTGGAAACACACAGCAGGTCAGCCAACATCTGTAGAGAGAACAGGCAAAAGTTAACCTTTTGGGCTCGACCTTTCTTCAGAACTGAGACTTGAAAGATGAAGAAGCATTTTAATGGAGTCAGAGGAAAGGGCAAGACAACAAGTACAGAGAGGCAGTATCAGTGAAATGACCAGTAACCTGCTCAATAGAAGATTGCAAGATGGCCAAGATGATCTTTACATGAGACAATATAAAAGGAAGCATTAAAGAAGTTAAACAGAGAACGTGCGAACAGCTAAAGCTGTGAGAGGTAACCCAAGGAAGAGACAGGAGGTGGGAGAGGTTCAGAACACAAAAAGCCTGCAGATCAGGTTGTGTCCATTCACACCGTGAACAATTTGTATACACTGCACTCAGGTACTCTTTCACAGGTCAACGCCACTTTCTATCAAAGTATTTTCACACATCATGTCGTTCCACAAACACTGCAACAATGGGCCGGATCTTGCTGGAAGAATAGCGGCGTGTTAATGACACACACCGTTATTAATGTGCGAGTCGGCCAGCAAATTTAAGAGATACAGCGTGGATTGCGAATCTCCAGGACAACCTGGTCGATTTACGCCGCTCCGCCGTTTGCTTCACACAAACGGCATCTCATCCTTAGCCTCCCCGTTATTTTTACGAACTTGCTGGATTTGCACATTAATTGCCCATTAAGCTCACCACCAAAAGTTAAGTCTAGTAATTAACAGCGTAAGTACCTTTTTGACGTCGTGATAATTGTTAATGCTATAGGATGCCCACCTCTTGCACCAAGCCTTCTAGTGCATCATCAGAGAACCTTGGTGCACGCTCTCTCGCAGGCCTGGTACAAACTCAGATCAGCAGATTGGTGAGGTCTGGCGGACAGATTGGAGGATGTGAGATTTAGTGGTGCGCAACCTTTATTCAATGTTTTAAGATAACTCAACAGTTTGTAAAAATAAGGATGGGACCTGCATCTGTGTTCCACGTGTGCAATGTCCGATCTCCGTTCAGACTCCATGCAGACATGTATGGTATATTTTACAAATAAGAGGTGCAGGCTGCCTTTAAGTGGTGCGAGCCACTCACGCGATATTGGAGTCCCCCCTGCTGGTGAGAAGCCACTGAACAACGCAGCCAGGCCTAGCTGCTCGCAGGAGTCAGATAAATGACCAGGCAACAAGAATCTCACGTGCTACCTGCATCTCAACAACCGGGCACAGGTTAATCGCGCACCGCGACCCCCGCACCCAGATTCGGGGGTTATCAAATTTAACCCCCATAGTATCATCATAGTAGGTACAGCACAGGAGGAGGCCGTTCGGCCCATTGTGCCTGTGCCTGTGCCAGCTCTTCGAAAGAGCTATCCAATTAGTCCCACTCTTTCCCCAAAGCCCTGTAAATTTTTTTCCCTTCAAGTATTTATCTAATTCCCTTTTGAAAGTTACTATTGAATCTGCTTCTACTGCCCTTTCAGGCAGTGCATTCCAGATTATTACAATTTGCTGCGTAAAAAAATGTTTCCTCATGTCACCTCTGGCTCTTTTGCCGATCACCTTAAATCTGTGTCCTCTGGTTACCAACCCTTCTGCCACTGGAAACAGTTTCTCCTTATTTACTCTATCAAAACCGTTCATGATTTTGAACACCTCTATCAAATCTCCCCTTAAACTTCTCTGTTCTAAGGAGAACAACCCCAGCTTCTCCAGTCTCTCCACATAACAAATGTCCCCTTAATATCACAAACTACCTCCTTATGTGGCTCGGTGTCAAATTTTAGGAACATAGGAACAGGAGTAGGCCATTCAGCCCCTCGTGCCTGCTCCGCCATTTGATAAGATCATGGCTGATCTGTGATCTAACTCCATATACCTGCCTTTGGCCCATATCCCTTAATACCTTTGGTTGCCAAAAAGCTATCTATCTCAGATTGAAATTTAGCAATTGAGCTAGTATCAATTGCCGTTTGCGGAAGAGAGTTCCAAACTTCTACCACCCTTTGTGTGTAGAAATGTTTTCTAATCTCGCTCCTGAAAGGTCTGGCTCTAATTTTTAGACTGTGCCCCCTACTCCTAGAATCCCCAACGCTCCTGTGAAGCACCTTGGGACGTTTTACTATGTTAAATGTGCTATATAAATGCAAGTTGTTATTAATCATCCCCTTGTGTGCTAAAAGGATACCCAGGCGTTTGTGATTGAGCTGTAACAAAGAATAAATATTATCGTACTGGAGCATGCATCGTCATTGTGGAAATGGCCCAATCCTACACCAGTGACCGTTGTATAATTTGCTAGTAGCATAATACTTTTTGCATTGTGTAGAAGACCTGCACAGTTCTACTTTGCTATCCAAGTTCTTCCTCCCCCTGCCAGCCCCCCCCCTCCCCCCGCATAAACTGTTCCATCTAACTGTGGTGGGACTTTAAAGACTAGGCAGTTAAAGTATCAGTTAAAGAAAGATTCGCATTTATATAGAGTCCCCACCGTCCACGCTCATCCGGGGCAGCCACCTATATCGGGCAAATGGCGCTCACCATTTATCATTACCACAGGAGTCAGGGCGCCACTTATGATGTATTAAGCGCGCTGACTATATCTGGGGAGGAGGATGATGCGCAGGTAATGTACGAACTTGCTGGATTTGCACATTAATTGTCCATTAAGCTCACCACCGAAAGTTAAGTCTAGTAATTAACAGTGAGAGTACCTTTTTGACGTCGTGATAAAGTGCTTTAGACATATCCTGAAGACAAGCTCATCAAAATTCTAGACAATTTGTTTTACATAGAATTTACAGCTCAGAAACAGGCCATTCGGCCCAACTGGTCTGTGCCGGTGTTAATGCTCCACACGAGCTTCTTCCCACCTTTCTTCATCTAACCCTATCAACGCATCCTTCTATTCCTTTCTCCCTCATGTGTTTATCTAGATTCCCCTTAAATGCATCTACGGTATTCGCCACAACTACTCCTTGTGATAGCAAGTTCCACATTCTAAACACTCTCTGGGTAAAGAAGTTTCTCTTGAATTCCCTATTGGATTTATTAGTGACTATCTTATATTTATGGCCCCTAGTTCTGGTCTCCCCCGTAAGTGGGAACAGCTTCTCCACGTCTACCCTATCGAACCCCTTCATAGTTGTAAAGACCTCTATTAGATTGCCCCAGCCTGTTTGGTCTTTCCTGATAGTTGTAACCTCTCAATTCTGGCATCACCCTTGTAAATCTGTTTTGCATTTTCTCCTGTGCTTCTACATCCTTTTTATAATATGGAGAGATTAGAGAGGAAGAAAAGTTTCAACTATCCAATGTTAAGTTATATTCGGATGAGAGCAGATTAAACTTGCTATTTTATTTACCACATGAGGGAGCTGTGAGATTGTTGCGAGAGTACAACTTGAGCCGAGAGCACATAACGGAGTGAGGTGGGAACAGAGTGAGGGTACGCTCTTCTAAAACAGGAATTTGGTGAGAGTGGAAATTAGGCACAAAAGCAACAATAACTTGCATTTATATAGCACCTTTAACGTAGAAAAAAGTCTCAATGTGCTTCATCAGACAAAAATAGATGCCGTCAAAGTAGGAAATATTAGAAGAGGTGCCTAAAAGGTTGGTCGAAGAGGTAGGTTTTAAGGAGGGTTGTGAAGGGGGCGGTTTAGGGAGGGAATTCCAGGGCATAGGGCCTAGATGGCTGAAGGCACTGCTGCCAATGATGGGGTGAAGGAAGTGGGGGATGCACAAGAAGTGCAGAGGGGGAGAGGTGCCAAGTAGACTAGCTGCTATTAAATGTAAGTATGTAATATAAACTTCAAAGTAGAACAAACTAACTAGCTAAATCTAAAAATTGCAGCACAGCAAGCGACAGTGATGTGTCATTCCAGCAAGATGTGGGAATTTTGAGCACCAGGTGTTGGCTCGGGCAAGTGTCACCAACTCACAAGGAGAAGATGGAGATGGTTCGACCCATCAAAACAGACAGTCGTGCTTGACAGACCTCGTAGGATTCTTTGAGGAGCTAACAGACATGGTAGATGGGGGAAATGCAGTGGATGTAGCATACATGGACTTTGACAAGGAACCACAAGGGAGATCACTAGAGAAGATTAAGGAGTATGGAGGATAGCAAACTGGATTAAAAATTGGCTACAAGAGGGAAAACAGAGTAGGAGCTAAGGGCAGTTTCTCAGAGGGGTTGAAAATGCACATTGGTGTCCAACAGGGTTCAGTTCTGGGGCCACTGTGTTTATCAATGATTTGGATATAGCCTAGAGGGAGTAGTGTCACAATTTGCAGATGATACCAAAATAGGAGGTGCAATTAATTCTTTAGAAAACTAAAGGAAGATCCAAAAAGATATTGATAAGAAGGGGGGATGGACTAAAAAGTGACAGATGGAATTCAATGTCAGTAAGTGTGAGGTAATGCACTTTGGTAAAATAAAATAACAGCAGTAATTATACTCTGAATGGAAGCAGGCTTGGTGCTGTGGAAGAGCAGAGGGATTTGGGGTTATAGGTTCACAGGATATTAAAGGCAGCCTCGGGTTGATAATGCTATTTTTAAAAAAAACAAATGGAGTTCTAGGGTTTATCACAAAGTAAGGATATAAAAGCCAAGAGGTAATGAGCCTATATAAAACCTTAAAGTGCAGTGCCCAGAACTGGACACAGTACTGCAGTTGTACCAAAACCAGTGTTTTATAAAGGTTCATCATGACTTCTATACTTTTGTACTCTATGCCTCTATTTATAAAGCCGGTAAAGTGACCCAATGGGTGGTATCAAGTGTTGCCGTTCATGGTGAAACTCATGAAAGGGCCCTCTCACAAAAAACAGTCAAGGATCGGCAAGACATGGCAGTAGTGGTGAGAATAATAACATTTAATGTGACTTTAACAAAAACCAAATATAATTGAAAAACATGACCATCCATCAGACACCCTTTTGCATACCCTTCGTGCTCACAAAACCTTAGCCTTGAAGCTCAACGGAGGCTACTCTTCTCTCCATCGCAGACATTCCCACACTTACCTGCGACACTATCTCAGACACTTGCTCACGTCCATGTGACAGTATCTCAGAGATTCCCTCCCATATCTGTGCCACCATTCCACTCACGCAGGAGTTGGATTCCTCCATCCTCTGCGCTATTGTGGAGACTGCACGTGGCACCTGTTCCAGTATCTCGCAAATGTGCTGCTGTCCCTCGATCATTCTCCTTTTAAAGGATGGCCCTCGGGATTCAGCATCTGCGTCCAGCTGAGCAGAGCCTGATGAGGAGTGCTCCCACCAATGCGGACTCTCCACAGCTGCCCCTGCCACCAGTATCTGCTCGCGTGCTCACTTGTGTGTGGTGACTCACCAGGTGCCAACCCAACTAACTGACTACTAGGACCCACCGAGGTGTGAGTATCTGCGCTGGTGGATGGCTCGCTATGATGTGACGGTGCACCTCACCCTCTGCCATCACTGCGGTCGCTGAAGGGCCTGTAAGAGAACAGAAGACAATATTAAACATCATCACAGATATGTCATGTTGCGATGAGCATACTGAGGTGCTGAAGATGGCAAAGCATTGTTAACATCAATTCATATTGTGTGTGCTGAATGTTAAAGTTGTGTCACCGGCCGTTTGTCGGGTGCCAGTCTTGCCGTCCCTGACGGACAGGCACTCAAGGGTGCGGCTGATCTCCAGAGCCTCCTGCTCCACGTCTGTGAGGACCACTACTTGTGGCCCCCCTCCAGTCCTCGCCCTCTCACGTGCATTTTACGCTCTCATCTCCTAGAAGGGGAGAAAATACAGACATGTGAGTGAGTGATGGTGAAGTGGCCAACCGATGAATGCATTGCTTTGGGTGAGGCTGACTATGAAAGAGATGCATCAGAGGGTGAATATGAGACAGACCCATCACATTGGATGAGGATTGGGGTGAGTGGTAGTGGTTGGGTGACTAATGGGGAGGTGAGGACGTGCTGAGGCAGTGCAGTTAAGTTGAGGATGAGCCTTAAGTGGGTGTGAGGAGTGATGTGATAGAGTAATGTTGGCAGTGCAGAATGAGTTGGGGGGTGGGGGCGATGATGTGGAACACAGAATGTAGAAGAATCAATAAGTGTACTCACTTTTGCTGACCTAGTTAAGTCATTGAAACGCTTCCTGCACTGGATCCAGGTGTGGGAGATGTTACTGCTGCTGGTGACCTCCTCTGCCACCTCGAGTCAGGCTTTCTTGATAGCAGAGGCACGGCACTTCCTCCCGTCCGCGGGGTAAAACACTTCCCTCCTCCTCCTTACCCCGTCTAGTAGCTGCAGCAGTGAGGTGTGGAGCCTTGGAGCAGCCTTGCTCCTGTGCTGCTCCATTGTGGTTTCTGGGTCTTTGCTCCAGCAAAAGCCTTTGGAGCATTGGCCCTTTAAATAGAGCTCCTCCAGCTGACAGTCTGTGATGCTGTTGTGCAGTCCGGCCGCTGCTCAGCTTTCGGACAGCAAACCTGGAAGCCGCGTTAAGTGGCACCAATTCAATTGCGATCGCGTGCGAAACGGACATAATTATTAGTCGGGTTACCCATGCGCCCATTCACACACCCCCCACTGCCATCCCGCCTCCATTCTAAAACCGGGGCCATGATATCAGTACATGACATCCATGTGTAGAACAGAACTTAACTGAGTGCATTATGAAGGTGCAATGGGGTGTGTTACTGTAACATGGTGTAAAATAAAATTCAGTATTACTACAGTATCGTTTCAATGTAGTGTAACGGTGGACGTGAGAAATGTTTTTGTACCATGTCCACTTGAATTGTGGAAAGTTGACCCCAGCAGTACAATCCTACAATCTTGGATTGTATTTGGTGAGAGTATTTTCACCAACATAACGTTGGGGTGCAGTACTCTTACTCGCACTTATATCATTGGAACAAATTCAGACGATGAATAAAGAGTATCATGAAATATTAACAAGACATTAGCTTAATGCAATTTTCCTTTATAAAAATTAAGAAAATAAAATTTAAAAAGACTTGTATAGTCACCGTTGTTCTGTAGGCAACTGAAGGCTAATTGCACAGAACAAGATAACCACAAGTATTAGCAAAATGAATGAGTAGTTAATTGGATTTCTGGGCATATTAGTTGAAGGAGGAATGTTGGCCAGGACATTGGAAAACTCCCTGCTCGACTTCAAGTAGTGGCATTGATTCCGTCTGAACAAGAGACAGGACCTATACCATAGTGGTACCGATGTACTGACAACATCAAGTATAAACCATGTGATGCAGTAGAGGGAGCCGTGCTCTCTATTTGAAAGTGCAGTTACTATCATTGCATTGGATGATAATTGCTCTTGCTGCGTTTGTTTGCTTAAATTACTTGTTTAAGAACAGTGGGACAGTGCAGTGGTACAGCAGCAGATTAAGGCTCCATATATTGTACTGATATTCATGACTGTTCACAGTGCGAGTTGTCGGTCCAAATCATTGTGAAGCAAGGCTTCCCAACAGGGAGCGAGGGAAAGAAAGGACGAACTTGCATTTACGTAACGCCTTTCACGACCTCAGGATATCCCAAAGCACTTTACAGCTAATGAAGTACTTGTTGAAGCGTAGTCACTGTTGTAATGTAGGAAACGCGGCAGCCAATTTGCACACAGCAATGTGATATCGACCAGATCTGTGTTAGTGGTATTGGTTGAGGGATAAATATTGGCCAGGACACCAGGGAGAACTCCACTCTTCTTTTATGTCCACCCGAGAGGGCAGACGGGGCCTCGGTTTAATGTCTCATCCGAAATAGATGAACATCTAATTGAGACTCACTCGGCCAGTATCACCTCAGAGCAGCATTAGTTCAAGTTTTGAAGCAGGCCACTTCCTGCTTTCCTAGTTAGGCATAATCGTGATTGAAAGAGGAAAGAATATGAAACAAGGGTAGTGCCTTACCTGAGGCAAGGTGTTGTGAGTCCAGGTAGGAGTCCGTCTGATGGGTCTTTATTTCACACAGTGGGGAAAAGAAATAACTTGTATTAATATAGCCCCTATCATATCCCCTGGATATCCCAAAGTGTTTCACAACAACGTACTATTTTGTAATGCTGTAGACAAATGTGGCAGCCAATTTGATAAATTACCTGGTTTTTTTATGTTGGTTGAGAGGAATGTTGGACAGGACATGGAAATTTTGCTGTTTCTCTTGAAATAATACCATGGAGGGCCTCAATTTAACAGCTCATCTAAAGGTCAGCACCTCCATCAATCCAGTGCTCCCTCGGTACTACATTGAAGTGTCAGCCTAGATTATGCAGATCAAGTCCTGGTGGGGGCGTCCTGAACTTACAACTTTCTGGCTCTTCCTACCAGGAGGTGGAAGTTTGGAGCTTAGAAGGGATAAGAGATGAAAGTTCAGAAGAACATGACTGCAGTGTCAATGAGATTAGTAAGGTTGTAATAGAGAGAGAGCGAGAGATTGCCTATCAAATGTCAAGCTTTCTGGAGCTGGGGAAGCACCAGGCATCCTTCCTGCTGGTTCATTTGACTCTCACCAAATTCCTCCTTAGCCCAGTAGTTGTAGGGAGCCAGGAAGCCCATGGAGGATCCCACTAACCTCTGAAAGTTTCTCTCTAACCCCACATCGCCCGGTGTCAGAGGAGCCCTGCCCAGGGCGACCAAGAGTGACTCTAACCCCCTTGAGCACCTAATGCCTCAGCAGTGTACTGAAATACATCAGACCCCAATGTATGTACTACTCAATAAAAGGAATTGAGACATCCTTTTGACTAGCTCAGCAGTGCACTTTTTGGTTTGACCCTTACGGAGAATCTCTTTTCGATGCTAAATCAACTAGAAGTTGCACTGAAAACAGTGATGTTTAGCAAAAAGAAAAGTGTACATGTGTACACGCGCACCTTCCCCTCCCCCTCCCCCCCCCCCCCCCGTTAAACCTGATGTACATCCCATGTCTAATGGTTTTCTGTTCCTCTTTGGTAGGTGTTGCTATCAGCACGTATGCTAAGTACTGCTACCGTAAGCTGCAGAAATCGGCTCTGACTGGAGCGAAGAAGGTAACTGTGCTTTCTCTTTCTCTTTTACAGTATTAATTGTGTTGATGGGTTAACATGCATACGGAACTTTGTTAGTTCATTTGTACTTGCCTTCACTAGCCAAAAAAGCTAAAGAGCAAAGCTCCCAATGTTTTGTGAGGACGATGCTGTGGGAGGGAGGAGAGGGGAGACTAGAACACTGAGTGTTGATATGTGTTGATTGCTGAGCCAGGATTGATATCCAGGATAAGAGGGTGATCGGTTCAATAACAATTGGATCAAAGGATCCTGCTGTGTGTAGAAGCTGAATTACCATCAGTGTAGATTGTCAGTAACACAAGGGTGTTGGCTGGGAGGAGTTACTGAGCCTAATGAGCCACATTCACCCGACGAAGGAGGAAGCCTCCGAAAGCTTGTGATTTTCAAATAAAATTGTTGGACTATAACTTGGTGTTGTAAGATTGTTTACATTTGTCAACCCCAGTCCATCACCGGCATCTCCACATCATGAGCCTAATGGAGCAAGGGAACTGGTTTAACATCAGTGGAGATAATCAGTAGCACAAAGTACTGGCTGGAGAGCGAAAATGAGCGTGATTATATGTGGGGCCTGGATTAATGTTTAATAGAGATACATTTACTAAATTGGAGTGCTTCGGTGTTGTAGTGATTTCATCTTTGTATGTTAATTCAGGTCCTGTGAGAAAGTGCCTTTTCTCTGCTCACTACTCTCCTGACTGATGGTTCAGGTGAGATCGGAAATTGCAGCAGTGTGGCTGGGTTGAGGCAATGACGTGTTGAACCCATAACCCAGATCTTCATGATGCAACGTGCTGGTGTTACAATGCTCCAGTATTCTCTCCTCCTGAACGTGTTGACTCCTGCTGTGGGGCGGTTCTGGAGTGCTGGAGCCATTCCAGGATCTTGCCAAAGTGGCCATTCTGCACACGTAAGCCTAGACCATGTGACTGCGGGGGATATCGCAGCCAAGCCTGCTCCTGTCCTCACTAGTGTCTACCCACACATTAGCCCCAACTTTAGCCTAACCCACCCGGTGGGAATGGAACAGAACGGATTGGGGTCAAGCGCCCGTTTTACACCCTGTCAGGGCTAAAAAGATAAAATTATGAGGACAGGTTGCATAGACTAGGCTTGTATTCCCTCAAGTCTAGAAGATTGAGGGGTGATCTAATTGAGGTGTTTAAGATGATTAAAGGATTTGATAGGGTAGATAGAGAGAAACTATTTCCTCTGGTGGGGAGAGTCCAAGGGGGCATAACCTTAAAATTAGAGCCAGGCCGTTCAGGGGTGATGTCAGGAAGCACTTCTTCACACAAAGGGGAGTGGAAATCTGGAACTCTCTCCCCCAAAAAGCTGTTGAGGCTGGGGGTCAATTGAAAATGTCAAAACTGAGATTGATAAGATTTTTGTTAGGTAAGGGTATTAAGGGTTACGGAACCAAGGCAGGTAGATGGAGTTAAGATACAGATTAGCCATGATCTTAATTGAATGAATGTAAGGACTTGCACAACACCAGGTTATAGTTATAGGTTAGACTATAACCTGGTGTTGTGCAAGTCCTTACATTTGTCCACCCCAGTCCATCACCGGCATCTCCACATCTTAATTGAATGGCGGAACAGGCTTGAGGGGCTGAATGGCCTCCTCCTGTTCCTGTGTTCCGAGATTTTACTTTCTATTGAAGTCCGTTCCCTTCCTGACGGGTTGTGTTAAAATTACCCCAATACACTTTCCAATGGGGTGGGGAAGGAGTCGCTGATCAGGACCAAGATTCTGGCTAATTGTAGCACTCCTATCATCACCTCAGTTCAGTACACGTGGGGCATCGAACCCCAGGGCCTGCTGGTCTGTATGGCTCAGTTACACTGAACTGCCTTCACCAACTAACTAAGCCTCTGTGGAGGCAATTTTTTCTTTAAAAAAAAATGTAATCTGAACTGACTACAAATTTGGAACAAATGTGAGCTTGCAGCTCCAGAGGATTCCAGCTTGCAGTTGAAATCAATGTAAGGTTACCATCTCCAAGAGCAGATGTTAATCCTGCCATCCTTCATTCCACCTTTTGACTGCTAATTTGTCTCACATCAAACAAGAGAAAATGATTGAAAACCCTTCTCTTCACGGCCTGGGAGTTTCCTTTAATCTGCATCCGTTAGGGTGCACTTTAATGAAGAGCAAATGTCTCTTTCAACAGAAATGTTTTATTGAACGTGGGAATGCGCTCTGTACTGCTAGTGTGTAATTGGCTTATCAAAGCAGAAGTAGAAATTGAATTAGACACAACTTTGCATAGTCAGTCTCGACCCGATTTAAGAGTGTATAGACAGACAGCTACACAGGAGTGCAGCTACCAACTTTCTCCATGACCTTAAAGCAGTTAAGAAAATTATATAACTGCCTTTCACGCCCTCAGGATGGCGCAAAGTGCTTTACATGCAATGGATTACTTTTATCATGCAGTTACTGTTATGTAGGTAAATATGGTAGCAATTTGCCCTCGGCAAGGTCCCACAAATGGCAAAATGAATGAAATGACCAGATAATCTCTTTCTGGTGGTATTGGTTGAGGGAAGGATATTGGCCAGGATATCAGGAGAATCATAGAACTCCCTGCTCTTCGAATATTAACATGGTATCTTTTATAATTACCTGAGAGGTGAGAGTAGCTATCTACAGGATGTATATATCTACAGGATGTACTGCAGCAACTCTCCAAGGTTACTTTACCAGCACCTCCCAGTCTTGCAACCTCTACTACCAAAACAAGAGCAGCAATGTCATGGGAACATCCCCTTAGGTCACACACCATCCTGACTTGGACATATACCAATGTTCCTTCATCGTGGCTGGGTGAAAATCTTGACATTCCCTACCAAACAGCATTGAGGGAGCACCATCTGCACAAGGACTACTGTGGTTCAAGGAGAGGGCCCACCACCACCACCAGCTCAGGGCAATTAGTGATGGGTCATCAATACAGCCTTGCCAGGGATACGTCTCTAAGAAAAATTTTTTTAAAACTAAGCTGGCAGATTGGAATTTGGAATCGTATCTCATTAGAAAGACGGCCTTTACAATAGTGCAGCACTCCCTCAGTACTGCACTGAAGTGTCACCCATGGTGGAGCTTGAACTGGAGGCAGGAGTGCGAGCACTGAACCAAGGAACTCCTCAAAGACCACTTAGAGCACTCTCCCGATGTCTCAATTGCAAAAGGCAGTGTGCAAATGAGCCAATAAGACCAGAAATGTTACAATTAAGCATCAGCACTTCCAGATGGGGAAAAAAATCAGTGCCGTTTCTGACTGCTGATTGCAGCAAGGATTATTGGAAAGCAAAATGCATTTGTGTGAACATCAAGTGAGGAGAGGAGCAGGTTCAGCTGTGATTTTTCCCTTCAACCCCCTCCCTCTCTCTCTCTCTCTCTCATACACACACACACACACACACACACACACACACAGCCGGCACTTACTGGTACTAGAGGGTGTTAAACACCTGTGAAACTGCACCCTAGTGAGGAATCAGTGCTGTGAAGCACTTTGGGACAACCTGAGAATGTAAAGAGTGCTATATTAGTGCAAAGTCACTTATTCTTACAACAGGAGGGTGAAAAAATAGGCAAAAACAATTCGAATTTAGGGTCAATATAACAGTGTACTTGTAAATATATGGATTGCATCTTTAAATACAATGGCTGTTGTTTAAGGGATCCTAAATCAAGAGTGGCTCGTGGATTTAAATTGCTTATGGGTGCATCAATGTAATTCTTGAATGAGTTAATGGTTTATCTATTGTAAACACTTGAAAACCTGTTTATCGAGTCATTCGAGCAGGCACAAATGTTTTCCCGTCGATTGTTTTGTGTGAATCCAATCAAGCTCCACTTCTGTACATTTATATGTTGGAATTGTTGATTGTGGCTTTGTGTTATGAATCGTATTGTCATTGTCATTGGGAACCTTGTCTTAAAAAGCATTGAGCGCTGAACATTAGGACATCGAAAAACATTGCTGACAATTTCTTTTGTCTGAAGGCTCATTCTCTGCTCCCTCTGAGGGAGACTAATCGTTTACATTGTGTTGCGCCAATACCAAAAGTCGTACAAGAGGAGAAAGCCACTGAATTTGGTTTTCCAGGAACCAAGAACTTTGGGTTTTTTTTAGAACAGACAGGGCAATTAGACTTCTTCAGTAGCTCATCAAGGGTAATTGACTCACAATGGACTTTCCTCTATCTGTATAATTATGCTTATATTGTACTGTTGGTATTCGCCAAACCTTTGGTGCTTCGTGTTTCTATTTAGCTGCAGGTATATTTATTGCTTTAGCTTGTAAATCTGATACATAATTAATGTCATTCCAAAGGGGATTGATGGCATGAAAATCTGCATAATCCAGTATTAATACATAGAATTTACAGCACGTGAACAGGCCATTCGGCCCGACTGGTCTATGTCGGTGTTTATGCTCCACGCGAGCCTCCTCCCACCCCTCTTCTAACCCTATCAGCATATCCTTCTATTCCTTTCTCCTTCATGTACTTACCTATCGCACCCTTAAATGCATCCGGCATGGACTCGATGGGCCGAATGGCCTCTTTCCATGCGGTATAGGAATGCACTGCCCGAAAGGATGGTGGAAGCAGATTCAATAGGGAACTGGATAAATACTTGAAGGGAAAAAATTTACAGGACAATGGGGATAGAATGGGTGAGTGAGACTAATTGGATACCTCTCTCAAAGAGCCGACACTGGCACGATGGGCTGAATGGCCTTCTCCTTTGCTGTACCATACTGTGATACTATGGTAACAAGTTTCAGATTCTAACCACTCTCTGTGTAAAGATGTTTCTCCTGAATTCCCTATTGGATTTATTAGTGACTATCTTATATTTATGATCCCTAATTCTGGTCTCCCCCACAAGGGGAAACATCTTCTCCACGTCGACCCTATCAAACCCTTTCATAATCTTAAAAACCTCTATCAGGTCACCTCTCAACCATCACTTTTCTAGAGAAAACAGCCACAGCCCGTTCAGTCTTTCCTGATAGTTACAACCTCTCAGTTCTGTTATCGTCCTTGTAAATCTTTTTTGCACCTTCTCCAGTGCCTCAATATCTTTTACATAATATGGAGACGAGAACTGTGCACAGTACTCTTAAGTGTGGTCTAACCAAGGTTCGATACATGTTTAACATTAGGTCTCTACTTTTTAATTCTATCCCTCTAGAAATGAACCCCACTACTTGGTTTGCTTTTGATTCTCAACCCTTCCACCAATGGGAACAGTTTCTCTATATTTACTTTATCTAACCCCTTTATGATTTTGAACTCTTCTATCAAATCTCCTCTTAACCTTCTCTGCTCTAAGGAGAACAATCCCAGCTTCTCCAGTCTCTCCACATCGCTGAAGTCCCTCATCCCTGGCACCATTCTAATAAATCTCTTCTGCATCCTCTCCAAGGCCTTGACATCCTTCCTAAAGTGTGGTGCCCAGAATTGAACACAATTCTCCAGCTACGGCCTAACCAGTGCTTTAAAAAGATTTAACATAACTTCCTTGCTTTTGTACTCTATGCCTCTATTAAAGCAGCCCAGGATCACATATGCTTTTTTAACAACCTTCTCAACTTGTCCTGCCACCTTCAAAGATTTGTGAATGTGCACCCCCAGGTCTCTCTGTTCCTGCACCCCTTTTAAAATTGTACCATTTAGTTTATATTCCTCTCCTCATTCTTCCTACCAAAATGCATCACTTCACACTTCTCTGTGTTAAATTTCATCTGCCTGCCCATTTCACCAGTTTGTCTATGTCCTCCTGAAGTCTGTTGCTATCCTCCACATTGTTTGCTACCTTTCTGAGTTTCATGTCATCTGCAAACTTTGAAATTTTACCCTATTTACCCAAATCCAGATCATTAATATATATAATAGATAATGACCAGATAATCTGTTTTAGATGTTGGCTGAGGGGTAAATAATGGCCAGGACACCAGGGAGAACTCCCCTGCTCTTCTCAAAATAGTGCCGTGGGATCTTTTACGTCCACCTGAGAGGTTAGTTTAATGTCTCATCTGAAAGACGACACCTCCAACAGTGCAACACTCCCTTAGTACTGCACTGGAGTATCAGTCTAGATTATGTGCTCAAGTCTCTGGAGTGGCACTTGAACCCACAACCCTCCACCATATACGTCTACAGTTAATAAGATACCCAATTTAGCTTCTCCTGAACCATCTCACATGCTTGATCCCTGCAGGAGTTTCTCGGGGAAGCATCCTCGGCCCAGTCCATCTTCAACAGCTTCATCAATGACCTTCCCAGCATCATAAGGTGATCAGTGGGGCCGTTTGCTGATGATTCCACAGCCCCGAGTAATTTAATAGTTACGCGCCAAGACAATCAACATAGAATTAGAGTACAACCCTAGTGAAAAGAGCTAGCTGCCTTTTGACAGTTCTCAAAGGTGATGCCAGACACAGATGTTGCAACTATTGCTAATTTAATCAAAGGTCGAAATTAACACAACTAATATATCATAATAAAGGTAAATATTAAGTTTATAGCAGGCATTTAGTTCAACATTGAGATCACAGTCTGCATTACAGACGCAAATGTAATTTAAGCGTCTCGCTGAATCTCAGCTGCAGCATAGCAAGGTTGTGCTTAAAGTATAGCAAAGCGATTCAGAGTTCCAAGGTTGTTGTGTGGTTTATTAAGGTTAGATCAATAGTTCATATTCAATAAGATTGACAAGTAAACAATGTTAGATGCACATAAGCTGTTTCTTTAGTAAATCAACTTTGTGGTCCCATGGGTTGACTTCCTTCTGCTAGGTTGCAGAGTGTCCCCATCTGTGGCTGTCGTCTTCATTCTTTGTTCATTGTCACTCTGTCCTGGTTTAGCCATACTGCTATGCTAAACACAAGCCTCACTCAGTGCTCGGAGGCATAAGATTAAATAATGTATTGATACAAATTAAAAGATTTACTTGGTGTTTTCTTCTCAAGGGCAATTAGGGATGGGCAATAAATGCTGGCCTCGCCAGCGACGCCCACATCCCATGAACGAATAAAAAAAAATCCTGTGCTCCCGAGCACGGAGGCTCATATATATTATCGGACATCACTGCAGGAGTACCTCAGGGCAGTGTTGTCCGCCCAACTGCTTCAACTTCATCTTCAATGACCTTCCCTCCAACATAAAGTGATCAGTCGGGCTATTTGCTGACCATTCTACAATGTTGAGCTCCATTCACAACTGCTCTGATAACGAAGTAGCCCGTGACATCTTACAGCAAGATCTGGATAATATTCAGGCTTGAGCTGACGAGGCAGATAACATTTGCATCATATAAGTGCCAGGTAATGACCATCTCGGACAAGCAAAAGCCCAGCCATCTCCATTTGAACCATAGAATGGTTACAGCACAGAAGGAGATCATTCGGCCCATCGAGCCCATGCCGGCTCTTTGTAAGAGCGATCCAGTTAGTCCCATTCCCCCACTCTTTCCCCGGTAGATCTGCAAATTTTTTCCTTTTGAGTATTTATCCAGTTCCTTTTTGAAAGCCACAACTGAATTTGCTTCCACCACCCTTTTCAGGCAGCGCATTCTAGATCATAACTAATTGCTGCGTAAAAATGTTTTTCCATGTGTTACCTTTGGTTCTTTTGCCAATCACCTTAAATCTGTGTCCTCTGGTTCTCAACCCTTGCGCCAATGGGAATAGTTTCTCTTTATTTACTTTATCTAAACCCTTCATGATTTTGTACACTTCTATCAAATCTCCTTTTAACATTCTATGCTCTAAGGAGAACAACCCCAGCTTCTCCAGTCTATCCATGTAACTAAAGTCCCTCATCCCTGGAACCATTCATGTAAATCTTTTCTACACCCTCTCTAAGGCCTTCACATCCTTCCTAAAGTGCGGTGCCCAGAACTGGGCACAATACTCCAGTTGTGGCCGAACCAGTGTTTTATAGAGGTTCATCATAACTTCCTTGCTTTTGTACTCTATGCCTCTATTTATAAAGCCCAGGATCCCGTATGCTTTTTTAACCGCTTTCTCAACCTGTCCTGCCACCTTCAAAGATTTGTGCACATATACCCCTAGGTCTCTCTGTTCCTGTGTCCCCTTTAAAATTGTACCATTTAGTTTATATTGCCCCTCCTTGTTCTTCCTGCCAAAATGTATCACTTCACAGTTCTCTGCGTTAAATTTCATCTGCCATGTGTCCGCCCATTCCACCAGCCTGTCTGTGTCCTCTTGAAGTCTATTACCATCCTCTTCAATTTTTTGCACTTCCAAGTTTTGTGTCATCTGGAAATTTGGAAATTGTGCCCTGTACACCCAAGTCATTAATATATATCAAAAAAAGCAGTGGTCCTAGTACCGTTCCCTGGGGAACATTACTGTACACCTCCTTCCAATCCGAAAACAGCCGTTCATCACTCCTCTCTGTTTCCTGTCACTTAGCCAATTTTGTATCCATGCTGCCACTGCCCCTTTTATTCCATGGGCTTCAGTTTTGCTGACAAGCCGATTATATGACACTTTATCAAACGCCTTTTGAAAGTCCATATACACAACATCAACCGCATTGCCCTCAATGACCCTCTCTGTTACCTCATCAAAAAACTGAGTCAATGGCTCCAACATTGCGAGTCCCCTACTATCAACATCTTGGGTGGGGTAAGTATTGACCAGAAGCTCAGCTGGACCAGCAATATCCACCCTATGGCTACAAGAGCAGAGCACAGGCAGGATACTCTTATGACAAGTGAGTCACCTTCTAACTCCTCAAAGCCTCTCCACCATCTACAAGGCTCAAGTCAGGAGTGTGATAGAATACTCTCCACTTGCCTGGATGAGTGCAGCTCCAACAACACTCAAGAAGCTCGACACCATCCAGGACAGAGCAGTTTGCTGGATTGGCACCCCATCCACCACCCTAAACAATCACTCCCTCCACCACCGGCACACTCTGGCTGCTCTATAAACAGAATGCACTGTAGCAGCTCATCAAGGTTATATCAGCAGGATCTCCATCTCCTGCAACCTCTACCACTGACGAGGACAAGAGCAGCAATGTCGTGGGGACACCATCTCCAAGCTCCCCCCCAAGTCACACACCATCCCAACTTGGGTATAAATCGCCGTTCCTTCATCGCCACTGGGTCAGAATCCTGGAATTATCTGCCTAACAGTCGAATTGGAGCATCATTACCACAAGCACTACAGAAGTTCAAGGAGAAGGCCCATCACCACCTTCTCAGGGCAACTAGGGATGGGCAATAATCTGGCCTTGCCTGCGTCGTACATACGACAATATTTTTTTAAAAAGCTAAGAAACTTTAACCGGGTCACACGAGTCCCTTCCAATATGTCAGTCAATTTTGATGGGTTGGTCAGATGGGCGGAACAGTGGCAAATGGAATTTAACCCGGAAAAGTGCGAGGTGATGCACTTTGGAGGGACTAACAAGGCAAGGGAATACACAATGAATGGGAGGACCCTAGGCAAGACAGAGGGTCAGAGGGATCTTGGTGTGCAAGTTCACAGATCCCTGAAGGCGGCGGAACAGGTAGATAAGGTGGTAAAGAAGGCATATGGGATACTTGCCTTTATTAGCCGAGGCATAGAATATAAGAGCAAGGAGGTTATGATGGAGCTGTATAAAACACTGGTTAGGCCACAGCTGGAGTACTGTGTGCAGTTCTGGTCGCCACACTACAGGAAGGATGTGATCGCTTTGGAGAGGGTGCAGAGGAGATTCACCAGGATGTTACCAGGGCTGGAGCGCTTCAGCTATGAAGAGAGACTGGGAAGATTGGGTTTGTTTTCCTTGGAGCAGAGGAGGCTGAGGGGGGACATGATTGAGGTGTACAAAATTATGAGGGGCACAGATAGGATGGATACTAAGGAGCTTTTTCCCTTCGTTGAGGGTTCTATAACAAGGGGACATAGATTCAAGGTAAAAGGCGGGAGGTTTAGAGGGGATTTTAGAAAGAACTTTTTCACCCAGAGGGTGGTTGGAGTCTGGAACTCACTGTCTGAAAGGGTTGTGGAGGCAGGAACCCTCACAACATTCATGAAGCATTTGGATGAGCACTTGAAATGCCATAGCATACAAGGCTACGGACCAAATGCTGGAATATGGGATTAGAGTAGACTGGGCTGATGGCCGGCGCGGACACGATGGGCCGAAGGGCCTCTATCCGTGCTGTATAACCCTATGACTCTATGCCAGATTTCGAATGGTTAATTTCCATTTGTTTTTAATCTCTGAGCCTCTTTCTCAATTAGTGACACTTGTGGCCATAAACCTGACTTTGATGTCCTCTCAAAATGTTTTCCTGTTGTCTCGATATTACGTTCACAAATAAGTCTGTTCCATCTATCAGCTTCTGAGGCTGGCCATTGGACAGTTTTGTGATACTTATAACTCCAGTGCTACCTCAATCAGCGGTAAGTTGGAAGTCTCTGCATCTCCAGATTTCTCGTGAAAGCTGACTTCTCCAAAATCCCACTTGCCTGGATGGATGCAGCTGCAACAACACCTTCTATGTTGCAGTAAGCTGCACTTTACTTATCCACTGTCTGCCGTGGCTCTGGGTAGCACTTTCGCCTCTGAGTCAGAAGGCTGGGTCAGAATCCTGGAACCTTGTGGGTTCAAGTCGCAATCCAGGCTGACACTTCAGTGCAGTACTGAGGGAGTGCTGCACTGTCAGAGGTGCCGTTTTTTGGAGGGGACATTAAACTGAGGCCCCGTCTGCCCTCTCAGATGGGAGTAAAAGATCCCATGGCACTATTTCAAAGAAGAGCAGGGGATTTCTCTCCGGTGTCTTGGCCAATATTTATCCCTCAATCAACGTCGCTAAAAACAGACTATTTGGTAATCTCACTGTTGTCTGGTGGGATCTTGCTGTGCACAAATTGGCTGCCACGTTTCCCACATCACAACAGTGACTACACTTCAAAAAATACTTCATTGGCTGTTAAGCGCTTTGGTATGTCCTGAGGTCGTGAAAAGCTCCATATAATGTAAGTCTTTCGTTCTTTCTTTCTATAATCATCGTCCCTTTTAACAATAGATTCAACCAGTTTTTTTTCAAAGAGGTAGATTAGCAAAGCATTAAATCAGAATTCATGCTTTATTTTTTGTCTAGGGTAGGGTTTAGAGCAAGACTTTTTCTCTACTTAGAATCTGGGACATTTCTAGGTGGGGATGTGGTTTCACTAAAGGTCAGACCTTGAAATAGAAAAATCAGGAGCAGTTATTAACATATGAGAAGTACAGAGCAAGGTGGATAATCACAGATCAAACAACAGCTTGTCTTCACAAATTGAAGCAAGACGGGGAGTGGAAACCTAGAGAGAGAGATCAGGAGGGCTGACCAAAAGCTTGGTTGAAAAAATGGATCTTGAGAAAGTTTTTACAGGTAGAGAGAGAAGTGGAAAGTCAAAGAGTTTAGGGAAGGAGGTCCATAGATTAGGGCCGAGGCATCTAAAGGGAGAGAGGGAGGAGGCCAGAATTAGAGGACCAAAGGGTGCGGGAGGAGATGTCAGCCCAGAGGGAGGTTGCAGAGATAGAGTGGGGCAAAGTTATGGAAGGACCTGAAGATGAGAGTGAGGATATTAAATTGTAGAAGTGTAGAAGTCTGGAATGAGATGGGATATGCTCACAGTTTAGACAAGTTCCCAGGGGAGCACTTAACGGCCAATCTGGGAAAAAAGAACAAATCCATTTAATTCTTACTGTGCTTCTGTATTATTCTCGTGTTTTTACAAGCTTGTGGGCCGCTTCCTTTCATGCTTTAGTTTCATCATTCAAGTCTCGTCACCGCGTGAAAAGAAAGAATACAAAATCTTCCATTTATGTAACACCTTATCACATCCTTCAAATATCTCAAAGCACTTCACACACAGTTAATTATGCAAACGCAGCAGCCACTTTTGTGGACAGCAAGATTCCACGAGCAGCAATGAGAAGAATCACCAATCTGTTTCTCGTGTTGGTGTTTGAGGAAGGAATGGTGGCCAGGGCACATGGAGAACTCCTTACTGTTTGAATAGTACCATGGGATCTTTACCATCTACCTGACGCACCAGAAAACACAGAAGTCAATGGGAATCGAATAAAAATCGGGAGAGATGTGAAATGGGGCTGCTGATTCACTGTGACCCCTTTTACACTATCGCACAAAGTCAAAATCCACCCACTGTGTTTAGCCTGCATTTGCTGTTTTAATTGCGAACATATTTAATTTGCATTTTATGCCTTTTTTTCTCTCACATTACCCACTTTCCCCTTTTCTCCCATTTTTGTTTGTGTAGGCCTCCCCATATCCTTCTACCCTAAACTATTTGCATGTGCTTTTGCCCGTTTACTATCTCTGTTACCTTCAATATCATCTAAGTTTTCTATTAAGCGGTTTGCAATTACACCATTCTCATTTTCTTCTCTCCCAATTTTGCTAATCTTACTAAAATACCTGTTCATCTTCTAGTCTTCAGTTCTGATGAAGGGTACACACCTGAAACAACATAGCCTGTCTTTTCTCTTTACAGATACTGATTGGCATGTGTATCTCCAGCACCTTCTGCGTTCTTCTTTCGGTTTTCCAGCAGTTTCCCTTCTTTATTTTATACCTGCTGGTCAATCATTTTCCCCCCTGCAAGACGTCAACAATTTCAGGAAAGGAGGCTCGGTGGGGGGTGGTCAGAAGAAGGTCAAATAAAATCCCTAGGTCAGAATTGAAGCTCACAATCCCTTTAGAAAGCAGGACGGCCAGTGGCAGGTTCGTTTTAAAGGAGCCTCTTGTTCGTCCCCGATTTCCATCACCCCACCATTGGCAGCTGTGCCTTCAGTTGCCTGGGCCCTAAGCTCTGGAATTCCCTCCCTATACCTCTCCACCTCCCTACCGCTCTCTCCTCCTTTAAGACACTGCTTAAAACCTACCTCTTTGACTAAGCTTGTGGTCATCAGATCTAATATCTCCTTCCTTGGCTCGGTGTCAATTTTTTTTGTCTGATGAGCTCCTGTGAAGCCCCATTGGACGTTAAAGGCACTATATAAATGCAAGTTGTTGTTATTGAGCAGAAAAAAAATCAAAACTGGGATTTTGTGTCTGGAGTTTTTAAGTCGACTGCAATACGTTCCGCAGCCTTTTTAGAAAAAATGTCCCTGATTGGTGGTGGTGTGGAGAAAGCACTCAGAGTCTGGAAATAGCCACATCCGTGATTGAGGAGAGCTAGCTAAAGACTGTCCAGAATGGTGACAGTTCATTAGACACCCTGACCCTAACCTCACTTAATGGGACAGGGAAGATAGAGAAGGTGAAAGATTCATCTGGGCTTAGTTTTTTTTTGAAGTTGAAATCTGTTCTGGTGGATCAATCGATTGCCTGTTTCTTGTGACTGTTCTGGTTATTTCTTTCCCCGCTGGTTTAGAATCTGGTGTCCAGTGGTCCAGTTAAAGGGTGCAGCAGTCTAGAAATTCAAGTTTAAAACTGTCAACGTGACATTCTTCCTTTATCCCACAAGCCCGGTGTGTACAAACTGGGAATCAACTTGGTCTTCCATATGGGCGCCCAGCAGTGCAGCAAAAGGTGGTCTTAATTTCTTCTGCGTACTACATAAATTGTCTGCGTATACATTTTATCGCGTTTAAGTTAACTCATGCAAACATGAATTTATGCGACCACACAGTGGGTGCACTTAATGCAGCACAGAAGGAATTAAGCTCACAAAGGTGCAGAACTCTTTGAAGGTGGCAAAGTTGACAAAGTTGTTAAAACAAAACCACCTGGGACCCTGGGCTTTATAAACAGAGGCATAGAGTACAAAAGCAAGGAAGTTATGCTAAACCTTTATAAATCACTGGTTAGGCCTCAGCTGGAGTATTGTGTTCAATTCTGGGCACAACAATTTAGGAAGGATGTCAAGGCCTTGGAAAAGGTGCAGAGGAGATTTACCAGAATGGTACCAGGGATGCGGGACTTCAATTATGTGGAGAAACTGGAGAAGCTGGGGTTGTTCTCCGAGCAGAGACGGTTAAGGGGAGATTTAAAATAGAATAGAGGTGTTCAAAGTTATGAGGAGTTTTGATAGAGTAAATAAGGAGAAACTGTTTCCACTGGCTGGAGGGTCGGTAACCAGAGAACACAGATTTAAGGTCATCGGCAAAAGAACCAGAGGGGAAATGAGGATTCAAAAAAATTTACGTCGTGAGTTGTTCTGATCTGGAATGCACTGCCTGAAAGGGTGGTGGAAGCAGATTCAATAATAACTTTCGAAAGGGAATTGGATAAATACTTGAAGGGGAGAAAATTGCCGGGCTATGGGGAAAAGGCAGGGGAGTGGGACTAATTGGATAACTCTTTCAAAGAGCCGACACAGGCACGATGGGCCGAATGTCCTCCTGTGCTGTACGTTTCTGTGAATATTCAACACTAGGTTGAGTGTCTGTGCTTGTAATAACCCACGTGGGGAGTTTACAGCGCATGTTGGGAAGTGCTGTCCAGAACCATGCTTTCCCCAAAGGGTAGATCAGATGATCAGAGCAAGTAAATTTGGTCACCCTGCAGCCATGTCTCTATAATCACAACTACATCATAACCGTTAATATCTATCTGCGCTGTTAATTCATCTACCTTATTGTGAACGCTCCGCGCATTTAGACACACAGTCGTCAAATAAAGAACATTGGGTAAAAATACATTATGTGTGTAAGGCTGGGCACGCAGACAAGAAGTCCCAGGTTTGAACTCTGGTCTGCGCTGAGTTAGTTTAAACTAGAATGGCAGGGGGATGGGAACCTGAGCAGGGAGACAGAGGAGGGGGAAACAAGGATAGAAACAAAAGACAGAAAGGGAAGAAGCAGTAGTGGAAGGCAGAGAAAACAAGGGCGAGAAACAAATAGGGCCATAGTGCAAAATGTAACTAAGATGACTGGCAATCTTAAAAAGACAAGTCTAAAGGCATTGTGTCTAAATGCGCTGAGCATTCGCAATAAGGTAGATGAATTAACAGCGCAGATAGATATTAACGGTTATGATATAGTTGCGATTACGGAGACATGGCTGCAGGGTGACCAAGGATGGGAACTGAACATCCAGGGGTATTCAATATTTAGGAAGGACAGGCAAAAAGGGAAAGGAGGTGGGGTAGCGTTATTAGTAAAGGAGGAAATCAATGCAATAGTGAGGAAGGATATTGGCTCAGAAAATCACGATGTGGAATCTGTATGGGTGGAGCTAAGAAACACCAAGGGGCAGAAAATGTTGGAGGGGGTTGTCTATAGGCCCCCAAACAGTAGTGGAGATGTAAGGGCGGGCATTAAACAGGAAATTAGAGACGCATGCAAGAAGGGTACAACGACAATCATGGGTGACTTTAATCTACACATAGATTGTTCAAACCAAATTAGCAATAATACCGTGGGGGAGGAATTCCTGGAGTGTGTACGTGATGGTTTTCTAGACTAATACGTTGAGGAACCAACTAGAGAACAGGCGATTCTAGACTGGGTATTGTGCAATGAGAAAGAATTAATTAACAATCTTGTTGTGCAGGCTCCCTTAGGGAAGAGCGACCATAACATGATAGAATTCCTCATTAAGATGGAGAGTGAAGTAGTTGAATCCGAAACTAGGGTCCTGAATCTAAATAAAGGAAATTACGAAAGTATGAGGTGTGAGTTGGCTATGATAGATTGGGGAACTTTACTAAAAGGGATGACGGTGGATAGGCAATGGCAAATATTTAAAGAATTACAACAATCATTCATTCCTGTCTGGCACAAAAATAAAACAGGAAAGGTAGCTCAACCCTGGCTTACAAAAGAAATTAGGGATAGTATTGGATCCAAAGAGGAGGCATATAAAATTGCCAGAAAAAGCGGCAAGCCTGAGGATTGGGAGCAGTTCAGAATTCAGCAAAGGAGGACAAAGAGATTGATTAAGAGGGGGAAAATAGAGTATGAGAGTAAACTAGCAGGGAACATAAAAACTGACTGTAAAAGCTTCTATAAATACGTCAAGAGAAAAAGATTAGTGAAGACAAATGTAGGTCCCTTACAGTCAGAAATGGGGGAAATTATAATGGGAACAAAGAAATAGCAGAACAATTAAACACATACTTTGGTTCTGTCTTCACAAAGGAGGACACAAATAATCTCCTGGAAATTTTAGGGAACCAAGGGTCTAGTGAGAGGGAGGAATTGAAGGAAACCAGTATTAGTAAAAAAATAGTGCTAGGGAAATTAATGGGGCTAAAGGCTGACAATTCCCCAGGGCCTGATAATCTATATCCCAGAGTACTAAAGGAAGTGGCCCTGGAAATAGTGGATGCATTGGTGATCATCTTCCAAAATTCTATAGACTCTGGAACAGTTCCTACAGATTGGAGGGTGGCAAATGTAACCCCACTATTTAAAAACAGAGGGAGAGAAAAAACAGAGAATTATAGACCAGTTAGCCTAACATCAGTAGTCGGGAAAATGCTAGAGTCTATTATAAAAGATGTGATAACAGAACACTTGGAGGGCATTAACGGGATTGGACAAAGTCAGCATGGATTTATGAAAGGGAAATCATGCTTAACAAATTTACTGGAGTTTTTTGAGGATGTAACTAGTAGAATAGATAGGGGAGAACCAGTGGATGTGGTGTATTTGGATTTTCAGAAGGCTTTTGATAAGGTCCCACACAAAAGGTTAGTGTGCAAAATTAAAGCACATGGGATTGGGGGGAATATACTGGCATGGATTGAGAATTGGTTGACAGACAGGAAACAGAGAGTAGGAATAAAGGGGTCTTTTTCCGAGTGGCAGGCAGTGACTACTGGGGTACCGCAGGGATCAGTGCTTGGGCCCCAGCTATTCACAATATATATCAATGATTTGGATGACGGAACTAAATGTAACATTTCCAAGTTTGCAGACAACACAAAGCTGGGGTGGAATTTGAGCTGTGAGGAGGATGCAAAGAGGCTCCAAAGTGATTTAGACAAGTTGGGTGAGTGGGCAAGAACATGGCAGATGCAGTATAACGTGGATAAATGTGAGGTTATCCACTTTGGTTGTAAAAACAGAAAGGCAGATTATTATCTGAATGGTGATAGATTGGGAAAAGGGGAGGTGCAACGAGACCTGGGTGTCCTTGTACACCAGACGCTGAAAGTGAGCATTCAGGTGCATCAAGCAGTTAGGAAGGCGAATGGTATGTTGGCCTTCATTGCAAGAGGATTTGAGTAAAGGAGCAGGGATGTCTTACTGCAGTTATACAGGGCGTTGGTGAGACCATATCTGGAGTAGTGTGTGCAGTTTTGGTCTCCTTATCTGAGGAAGGATGTCTTTGCCATGGAGGGAGTGCAACGAAGGTTTACCAGACTGATTCCTGGAATGGCAGGACTGACGTATGAGGAGAGATTGGATTGACTAGGCCTATATTCACTAGAGTTTAGAAGAATGAGAGGTGATCTCATCGAAACATATAAAATTCTAACAGGACTAGACAAACTAGATGCAGAGAGGATGTTCCCGATGGCTGGGGAGTCCAGAACCAGGGATCACAGTCTCAGGATATGGGGTATGCCATTTAGAACCGAGATGAGGAGAAATTTCTTCACTCAGGGGGTGGTGAACCTGTGGAATTCTCTACCACAGAAGGCAGTGGGGGCCAAGTCATTAGATGTATTCAAGAAGGAGATAGATATATTTCTTAATGCTAAAGGGATCAAGGGACATAGGGAAAAAGCAGGAACAGGGTACTGAGTTAGACGATCAGCCATAATCATTTTGAATGGCGGAGCAGGCCCGAAGGGCTGAATGGCCTACTCTTGCTCCTGTTTTCTATGTTTTTCTATCTCAACCAGTGCTTCAGGAGATGAAAAATCACGATCCAGTGCGCGTCTGCAGACATTGCCGCACAGTTGAAGTGAATGGAAATGCAAACCGGGAGAGGTTTACAATGGCCGGCTGATCCGAGCCTGTTGGACACTATCGCCAAAAGTTAAAATGACCCCCAGTGTGTGATGAAAGGATCAGGTTCGGCCATGATGCCCATTTTGCTGGTGTTCGATGCCTAGCTCCCACGTGAAGAATGGCAAGGAACGGGGCGGGGGGAGAGCAGTGGTCTCGTTCTCGGGATGAGTGACATTGGCAGTGCCATATTTATTGCCCAGCCCTGGTAACTGAGTAGCTTGCCTAGCCACCTCAGAGGTCATTCGGAGTCAACCATGTAATATTGAGTGGGACCCTGAAGATGAACAAACAACTTGGGTTTCTTTCTTGGATTTTCTTTTTTCTCCCCCTGATATCAGCCCACAAGTGATCAGATTTATTGAATTCACAACTTGCCATGGTGGGGTTTAAACTCACTTTTAAACAGATAGAGCGGCGTTGACAGTCTTTGGAGTAAATCACCAGCTTGGAGTCTCAAATTAAGAACGGCAAATAAAGTGGACAGAAACGACTGATTACTAAAGCTAACGGTTAGATGTCAAGTATGTGCTTCAAACTGATAATGGTGAAATGGCTCCATTCTCTAGATTAAGAGAGTAACACTACACATTGCTGATGGAATATTTAACGGGTGCTGTGTGTTTATTATTTTAATATAGGTCACGGTATGTAAATGGAGGTCGAGGACAGCCTCCTGTTGTCCCAGCTGTGTCTGATTTGCAGTGTAACCATCTCACTGGTTGAGGCAGATGTGCTGACTGCTTCCTAATAAGCAGGTTGTCTAACCGGTCGTGCAATTTCCTTGTAATCAGCTGCAAATTACAGCCCTGTGAAACTGCAGCAGTGGCGTGACGCTCATTTATCCCACGGTGAGAATGTCATTGTCTATAAACAGCGCTCAAGTACACTGGCACTCGACACCGGTCGGCACAAAAACCCAAACAAAGTCACCAAATTATCATCTTGGGTAAAAGGCACCCACCGCCTGATGTGCTAATAAACCATACAGACCAGCAAGGCCCAGGTTGGATTGGTGACTTGTGACAATCTCAGTTAGGCACCAGTTGGGTTGCTGCAATGGACCTCAGTTCCCCCATGCTAGGGAGGAGAAAAATCAGCTCGGATTCCTGATCAGGAAAGATACATTGGCCTCGGAGGGAGTGAAGTGCAGATTCACCAGAATGATACCGGGGCTTAGAGGATTAAATTATAAGGACAGGTTGCATAAACTTGGCTGGAATCCCCTTGAGTTTAGAAGGCAGAGGGGGTGATCTGATCATGGTGTTTAAAATGTTGAAAGGGTTCAGTAGGGTAGGTACAGAGAAACTATTTCCTCTAATGGGGAAATTAAGAACAAGGGGGCATATCTTGCAGTTAGAGCTAGGCTGATCAGGAGCAAAATCAGGAAGCACTTCTGCACACAAAGAGTAGTAGAAATCTGGAATTCTCCCCATCCAAAAGGCTGTGGATGCTGGGGGTCAGTTGGAGCTTTCAAGGCTGAGATCGATTGATTTTTGTTAGGTAAGAGTATCAAGGGATATGGAGCAAAGGCAGGTAAATGGAGTTGAGATACAGATTGGCCATGATCTAACTTGAATGGCAGAGCTGGCTCGAAGGGCTGAATGGCCTCCTCCTGTTCCTATGCTGCTGATCATAATCCAGTGACTCCTGCTGGAAGTGGTCCATCCGTGGGTGTCAGGTAAAGCTAGGATTGAGCTCAGATGTGCTGCTGTCCACAATGAACGACCCACCAACACCCACTGTGCAGGCTCACACATGAAGAGTGGCCACTCGGGTGTCCAAGAAGATGGCAACTGACACCTACGGAACTCTGCTTTAGCACGTGTCAGCACCATGGGGCAGGAGGGGGAGAAAAGGAGCAAATTCTTTTTAAATTAACAGCATTTAAATAACTGATAACACTGAAATGGTTACAAGGCAGTCATCTAATTAGTGTGTGCAGATGACCTGTAAAAGGTGAGGCATTTTAGTGCTAGTGAATTTTAATTTTTTTTCACCTAGTGTAAGCATCGAGCACTCCTCGTTCGGGTTTAATACGAGTAAACAGGAAGGTTAAATCCCTCTGCCCTTACTCTTTGGCACCGCCTGATGCAGCAGTGGGACATTTCCATTTCCTAAACCATTACTGCCTCTCAATAACATAGCCAATGTGTTGCACCCACCGGGAACTGGATTGAGATGGAAAGAAAAACTGCTGGAAACCTAAAATGTAAACAGAAAATGCTGGAGAGGCCCAGCACGTCTATAAAAGCTTTAGTGTTCCAGGTGGAACTCCTGCTCAGAAGCCATATCTGTTCTGATGAAATGTCCCACCTGGAACATTAAGATGGCCTTTTTTTTCTATCTCGGCAACTAGGTTAAGATTGCCCAAACCCATTTTCAATCAACACCCTTGTAAACAGATAAGAGAGAGAATATATTTCATCCTATCGAAATCGGTGTCCTAACTTTTAGCTTAAACATGTGTGGTGCAGTAGGAGTCGTGTACATATGATGACTCCACCTAGAATTACTGCTCATGGAGTATATATATCACAAGGCAGTCATTGTGGTGCACACAGCATTTAATCACTGCCAGCTATGCTACAGAAAATGACATATAGAAGCCATAGTTACAGCCAGTAATGAAGAATTTTTCATAAATTGTTCTCATTATAAACCCATTATGTCACTCTTGGACAGTTTGGGAATGTTTGTCGTATGAGAGCTACGCTACTTTTCATACATGAATGTTTTACGGCATTTACAGACAACGCTCGGTCCATGTGATCCCCTGGACTGGTTCCGATCACCTGAGGGGGATCAGAGAGGAATTTTCCAGAGTACGTTTTCCCTTATTGGCCCCGTGTTTTATTCTCTCGTTTTTGTTTGCCTCTCCCAGGAGATTACATGGCTGTGGGAGGAGGGAAAAAGTGTTTGGTCATGATGCTCCGGCCATCATGGTTTGGGGCAGGCTTGATGGACCAGCTGTTTATTTCCTGCCCATCAGTTTCGTACATTCGTATGTAAGACAAAAGAACCATATTGAAGAGCTTGGATGAATTTAGAACCAAGTCCTTCGGCATGCTTTCACCGAGCTAAAGGAGGATAGCTCAGGGGTATCTTTGTGAAAGTAGGAGGACTGAAACATTTTAATTATATGCAAACAGTGGTTTAGGTAATTGCAATCCAAAGCACAACTCAGAATACCTTGTAAACAATTTTACAACACCAAGTTATAGTCCAGCAATTTTATTTTAAATTCACAAGCTTTCGGAGGCTTCCCCCTTCCTCAGGTGAACGATGTGAAAAATATAATATCCTTTCTATTCTGTGACCACTCAAGGAGTGTCAGAGAAACCTAGTGGGTGTGCGTTTAAATCCTAGTTTGGGTATAAAACTGTATAACCTGCTGTAAACTGCATGCCTATATCTAACCAGACATATAAGCTATATGTACATAATCTAACAACGTTAATAAAGCGAATTGAGAATTAAGAGAGAATTGACTCTTCTTCTCTTTGTACTAAGCCAATAACCGTAACCGGTGACCTCCGGTCAACAGCCTCCATAACAAGAATGAGTTACATCAAACTTAACCAACATACAGAACTCACCGTATACTGGCAACTAAGCCAGATTGTTTCTTGTACTCTGGTAACAGCAGCTATACAATGAAAGAACAGCAATTGTTCGCCCCTCACCACAATTTTCCACGTGTTTTCTTCATTGTGTAAAGTTCCACAACTCATTCTTGTTATGGAGGCTGTTGACCGGAGGTCACCGGTTACGGTTATTGGCTTAGTACAAAGAGAAGAAGAGTCAATTCTCTCTTAATTCTCAATTCGCTTTATTAACGTTGTTAGATTATGTACATATAGCTTATATGTCTGGTTAGATATAGGCATGCAGTTTACAGCAGGTTATACAGTTTTATACCCAAACTAGGATTTAAACGCACACCCACTAGGTTTCTCTGACACTCCTTGAGTGGTCACAGAATAGAAAGGATATTATATTTTTCACATCGTTCACCTGAGGAAGGGGGAAGCCTCCGAAAGCTTGTGAATTTAAAATAAAATTGCTGGACTATAACTTGGTGTTGTAAAATTGTTTACAATTGTCAACCCCAGTCCATCACCGGCATCTCCACATCAGAATACCTTGAAGTAATAGATGGAGACGGGAGAAAATTATTTCCTTTATGCCCTCTCCGCTCTCCCCCCACCCCCCCCCCCAATCCCCAAATTCAGGTTTACATTCATTTCTCATCCTGCTCCATCATGACTGTCTTAACCACAGGCCTCTCCTGAACCAATCCTTCATCGGGGATCCAGTGTGATTCAGGTAGAGCTATTTCAGACTCTCTTTTATCCTTCAGTCCCTTCTTTGCTTTCTTCCTCCTAAACCCTTTGACCCATCGATTACCGTTCTCCATCTGCAGCAGTTGTGGAACCCATGGACAGTGATTTGGAGTGATGGGCCTCTCTAGGACTTTTTTTTTCCATTAAAGGAAGAATCGGTAAGGAGAACTGATTCAAAACAATCATGTGGATCCTTGCTAGTCTTCTATGTGGATGCTGGGTTAATTGAAACTTTCAGGACTAAGAACGATAGATTTTTGTTAGATAAGGGTATCAAGGGAGCAAAGATGGGCAAATGGAGTTGAGGTACAGATCAGCCATGAATGGTGGAACAGGTTGGAAGGGCTGAATGACCTAGTCCTGTTCCTATGTTTAGGTAGCAGCATGTGAGGGCACACCATCTCAATCATAGGTGAAGAGTGCGGTTTGGGAAGATGTGGAACTTTACACAATGAAGAAAACACGTGGAAAATTGTGGTGAGGGGCGAACAATTGCTGTTCTTTCATTGTATAGCTGCTGTTACCAGAGTACAAGAAACAATCTGGCTTAGTTGCCAGTATACGGTGAGTTCTGTATGTTGGTTAAGTTTGATGTAACTCATTCTTGTTATGGAGGCTGTTGACCGGAGGTCACCGGTTACGGTTATTGGCTTAGTACAAAGAGAAGAAGAGTCAATTCTCTCTTAATTCTCAATTCGCTTTATTAACGTTGTTAGATTATGTACATATAGCTTATATGTCTGGTTAGATATAGGCATGCAGTTTACAGCAGGTTATACAGTTTTATACCCAAACTAGGATTTAAACGCACACCCACTAGGTTTCTCTGACACTCCTTGAGTGGTCACAGAATAGAAAGGATATTATATTACCCGGAAAGGAGAGCTGGCGCTAGCCAGGCGTTCCGTTCTCTCTCTCTCGACGTCGTCGCCACGTCCCTGACGTAGGGTCTTCCACTTCCACGATGGTTGGTCTCCGGAGTCACTGGCACCAAGCCTGCAATTCTTCATTCTTATTCCCAAGTCTTATCTCTTCGGGTGGTGTTGTCTTTCTCCTGTTGGCTTAGATTTGCTCGAGTGGTCGGTGTCATCCCCTGATTGGCTCTGTTCCAAGGGGTTAGGTAGCATCACCTCATTACTCCTTTTCTAAATAAGGACTGGTGTCTCATCACAGCCCCTTTGTCTCAAAGAAGCGTAGCTAATACAAACCGGTTCCGGCCAGCCCAGACCAGTGACTGAACTTCAGGTTACTTCAGTTCAAAAGTTACTTTTGCCTGAGTGTTAGCAATTTGGAATAAACTCAGTAGTTTTTGCAGCCCCTGGCCAACAAGGCGCTCCCTCTTTCTTTGCCATGGAACCTAAATCTGTGACATCACAATGGAAAGGATACAAATTCATATCGATACTAACCAGTTTACAGATATTATTTCTGGCAACGTGTCGGCAAGTATCGTTTAATTCACATCAAGTGTTAGGATACCAGATTTCAATGACACTCAGAGGCTCGGCGAGTGTGCTGCATTTCCTCAGCGTTTGAGGGTTCGCCAAGTGCACGCTTCCTTGTCAAGTTCGAGGTCGACCAGCAAAAGCTAACCAGTGCATCAAAATAAAAAGCTAACACAGCTTCAGAAAAAGGCTGGCCACTCAAAAGAAGCTCTGAACGTAGGACCATGGGTTGTTACAGCTCAGAAACAGGTCATTCAGCCCATCAAGTCTGTGCCCTGTATTTCTCCATCTAGTCTAATCCCACTCGCTCCCCATTAATATTCCTGCTTTACAGGCAACTATCAAATCCCCCTTTAAAAATTGTTGTGTACTCTGTTTCAGCATTGGTTTGTGGCAAAGAATTCCACCCTTCTGTGTAAAGTCACTTTTTAACCTCCCCTACTCTTGTTGCCATTGCACCAAACAGTGAAAACAATCTATCATTCTATACCTTATCATAACCCTTCATAATATCAATATCTTTATCAGGTCACCCTTCAACTTTCTCAGCTCCAGTGAAAAAGCCCTAACTTCTTTAACAAAAGAACCAGGGGGGGCGATGAGGAGACATTTTATGCAGCGAGTTGTTATGATCTGGAATGCGCTGCCTGAAAGGGTGGTGGAAGCAGATTCAGTAGTAACTTTCAAAAGGGAATTGAATAAATACTTGAAAAGGAAAAACTTGCAGGGCTATGGGGAAAGAGCAGTGGGTTGTGGGACTAATTGGATAGCTTTTTCAAAGAGCCAGCACAGGCACGATGGGCTGAATGGCCTCCTTCTGTACTATATGATTCTATGATTCTCAATTCTCACTTCATAACCTAATCCCTCATCCCTCAGAACATTCTAATGAATCTATGCTGCACCGTTTCCATTGCTTTCACATCCTTCCGATATTGGCGTGCCCAGAATTGCACCCAATATTCCAACAGCCGAGCTAAGGTCTTGTACAGGTTCAACATTACCGCTTTCCTTTTGAATTCTACGCCTCTAGATACAAAACCAAGGATCACGTTTGCTGTTTTAATGGATATATTATGCTGCCAAATTTAACAACCTGTGTTTCTGCACATTAAGATCCTTCTGCTCCTCTACTCCATTTAAAATCTAACCATTTAAGATTCTGGTGGTATACAATTCTGCTGATGACCCACATCGTCTCATGGATGCCCAGCTTTGAGCTGCTACATCTGTTCTTAATCCATCTCACTTAGCACAGTGTGTGTATAGAAATAACATAGAGGATAGATAAAGATAATGCATTTGATGTGGTTTATATGGGTTTTCAAAAAGCAATTGATAAGGTACCACTTAAGAGGCTTATAAGAACATAAGAAATAGGAGCAGGAGTAGGCCAATCGGCCCCTCGAGCCTGCTCCGCCATTCAATAAGATCATGGCTGATCTGATCCTAACCTCAAATCTAAATTCATGTCCAATTTCCTGCCCGCTCCCCGTAACCCCTAATTCCCTTTACTTCTAGGAAACTGTCTATTTCTGTTTTAAATTTATTTAATGATGTAGCTTCCACAGCTTCCTGGGGCAGCAAATTCCACAGACCTACTACCCTCTGAGTAAAGAAGTTTCTCCTCATCTCAGTTTTGAAAGAGCAGCCCCTTAAGATTATGCCCCCTAGGGACAGGAGTATAGCCCCTCGGGCCTGCTCCGCCATTCAGTTAGATCAGCTCCATTTGCCCACCTTTGCTCCATATCCCTTGATACCCGTACCCAACAAAAATCTATCGATCTCAGCCTTGAAAGCTCCAATTGTTCCCCAGCATCCACAGCCTTTCGGGGGAGAGAACTGCTGGATCTATCTTGTGCCTCCACTTCTCGCATCTTCAGGAAGTAGCAGAAAGTCACAACACCAAACTTGTTTTCGATTTCAATTGATTTTATTGAACAATAGGTGAACAAATGAATATTAAATCATACATACACAGTAGCTGATAGACTATACTAACTGCTTATACCAGGAAAATAATAAATAGTTCATTATTTCTATTCTAAACTAAGATAGAAGGAATTTCTTTACATTGCAGACCCTTTTATATTCTCACCAACTACAGGAACTACCTAGTCTGACTTAGCCTCTTCCAGGTCAACTCACTGATTTGAACAGTTCAGGCTAATAATTACCTCCCAAAGAAAATAATTTCCCTTGTGCACTTATGACATTTCAGCCAAATTCAAAAGAAGCTGCCAGTAAAACATGTGACTGAACAAATCACACAGTATGTTTGTATTTGAATTATATAGCTTGGCTCCTTCCCCAAGCCAACTTTCTAGAGACATCCAAACAGTAGATCTTGCAAGATTTATATCACATTAGGCTGGGACATGATTTCCGAGCATCATGTGCAATGAGTGAACTAAGAGAGCCACTTGAAAGCTAAAACTAGGTAAAATTGCTTCATTTTTCTCACAGCTCCCTCTTAGCCTTTTCAATCTCTCGTTTTGTAGCTTTCTTATATAATTTTCATATATTTGTCCTGGCTTTCATTTTTATTATCTGAACTGAAAGCACTAACTTTTTTTTGTTTCAAATTTGAACTAATCTCCCTATTCATCCATACAATTGGATCCAATCCTCGTTTCCTTACTGGAATGTACTTGATTTGTACCCTTCCTATCTCTTATTTAAATATTGTCTTTTGCTGATCTACAGTTTTGTTTGCCTATTTTTCTTTTCATTGAATTTGAGCAAGGCCCTTTCGTTCTTACTGCAATTTACATATTTTCCAGTCAAGCATGGTGTTTTTCTTTTTTTTTTCCTTCTCTATCCTCACACTGAACTTAATTAGATCATGGTTTTCCAAGTGTTGCCTTACTTTTAGGTCATCCAGTTGTTGTATGAACCAGCTCAAGACGTGCTTCATTCCTTGTTGAAATAGCAGCTAAGAAAACACGACAAAAAGAGCTCCCCGTTCTTAACCACAGACTTTTTAACTATCCCAGTTTGTTTTTGGATAATTACATCTCCTCCAATTATGGCTATTGTTAACACTCGTCTCTCTAACTTGTGTACAAATTTCACCCTCAATTTCCTTTCCAATATCTGTAATATACTCCCAGTAATCAATCACTTACTACTCCCCAACTCATCCCAAAGAGATTCTCTTTGGATTGCTTCTCTATTTAAATCTTTATGGTCTATTGCTGTTATATTGTCTTTAATTAATATCACTACCCCTCTTCCCTTTCTTGCTTCCCTTGAATGGTTGGCATATATGGGTTCACTGTGTGCATGACAACCCAGAATTCTGAGTAGGAAGAGGTTCACGGAGCGTGTGGTTCCACAGTAGTACAACAACATCAACTTGCCTTTATATCGTGCCTTTAACATACGTCCCAAGGCGCTTCACAGGAGCGTTAGCAAACAAAATTTGATTAGGCTCGAGGGGCCGTATGGCTTAGTCCTGCTCCTGTTTCTTTCTTATGTTCAAAAATTTGACACCAAGCCACACAAGGCGATATTAGGATAGGTGACCCAAAGCTTGGTCAAAGTGGTAGGTATAAAGGAGTGTCCTAAAGGAGTAGAGAGAGGTGGAGAGGTTTAGGGAGGGAATTCCAGAGCTTAGGACCCTAGGCAGCTGAAGACGTGGCCACCAATGGTGGAGCGATTAAAATTGGGGATGCGCAAGAGGCCAGAATTGGAGGAGCGCAGAGATCTCGGAGGGTTGTAGGGCTGGAGGAGGTTACAGAGATAGGGAGGGGCGAGGCCACGGAGGGATTTGAAAACAAGAATGAAAATTTTAAAATCAAGGCGTTCCCAGACCGGGAGGCAATGTAGGTCAGCGAGCTCAGGGGTGATGGGTGAACGGGACTTGGTGCGAGTTAGGATACGGGCAGCAGAATTTTGGATGAGCTCGAGTTTATAGAGGGTGGAAGATGGGAGGCCGGCCATAAGAGCATTGGAATAGTCAAGTGTAGAGGTAACAAAGGCATGGATGCGGGTTTCAGCAGCAGATGAGCTGAGGCAGGGGTGGAGACGGGCGATGTTATGGAGGTGGAAGTAGACGGTCTTGGTGATGGAGCGGATCTGTGGTCAGAAACTCATTTCCGGGTCAAATAAGATGCCGAGGTTGTGAATGGTCTGGTTCAGCCTCAGACAGTGGCCAGGGAGAGGGCTCGAGTCAGCGACTAGGGAACGGAGCTTGTGGTGGGAACCGAAGACAGTGGCTTCGGTCTTCCCAATATTTAGTTGGAGGAAATTTTTGCTCATCGGACAAACAGTGTGACAAATCAAAGACAGTGGAGGGATCGAGGGAGGCAGATGTGAGGTAGAGCTGGGGGTTGTCAACGTACATGTGGAACCTGATGTGTTTTTGGATGATGTCGCTGAGGGGCAGCATGTAGATGAGAAATAGGAGGGGGTCAAAGATAGATAGATCCTTGGGGGACTCCAGAGGTAACGGTGCGGGAGCTGGAAGAGAAGCCATTGCAGGTGATTTGCTGGCTATGACTGGATTGATAAGAAGGGAACCAGGCGAGCGCTGTTCCACCCAGCTGGACGATGGAGGAGAGGCGGATGGTGTGGTTAACCGTACAAGGCTCACCAAGTGCGTGGTTCCACAGTAGTACTAGGCCCACCTAGTCCCTGGCTCCACAATAGTACAAGGCTCTTCTTCTTTGGCAGTCCCTCAGGATTGAGGATGACTTGCTTCCACTCCGGGAGGGTGGGTTCTGCGGTGGCTGAATAGTCCAATCCTGGAGCCGCAGACTCTGCCACAGGTGGGGCAGGTAGTGTTTAATAAGGCGGGTGGGTGAGACGCTCTGGATTCTGCCCGCTCTTTCCGCTGCTTACGCTTGGCCTCCACATGCTCCACTCGGTGACGCTCGAGGTGATTGGCGCCTTCGCGGATGCTTCTTCTCCAGTTTGGGCGTTCTAGGGCAAGCAATTCCCCCGTGTCGGTGGGGATGTTGCATTTTTTTAGGGAGGTTTTGAGAGTGTCCTTATAGCGTTTCCTCTGCCCTCCTAGTGATCGCCTGCCATTGCGGAAATCGGAGTAGAGCACTAGTTTAGGGAATCTTGTGTCAGGCATGCGGACAGTGTGGCCCCCCCATTGCTGCTGGTTGAGCGTGACCAGTGCCTCGATACTGGGGATGTTAGCCTGGGAGAGAACGCTCACGTTTGGTACGCCTATCCTGCCAGTGGATTTGCAGGATTTTGCAGAGGCAACGTTGGTGATTTCTCTCCAGGGATTTGAGGTGTCTGCTGTACATTGTCCATGTTTCTGATGTGTACAGGAGGGCGGGGACCACAGCTGCTCTGTAGACCATGAGCTTGGTGCTGGATTTGAGGTCTCGGTCTTCGAACACTCTGTTCCTCAGGCGTCCGAAGGCTACACTGGCGCATTGGAGTCAAAGTTGAATTTTATCGTCGCTGTCTGCTCGCGCCGAGAGGAGGCTCCCGAGGTATGGGAAAAGATCCATGCTGTGCAGAGGCTCACCGAGGATCTTGATGGTCGGGGGGGGCAGAGTTGTGTGGCAGGAGCAGGCTGGTAAAGACCTTTGTTTTCCAGATGTTTAGCCTGAGGCCTTTAGTCTGAGTACAAGGTTCACCAAGTCCCTGGTTCCACAGTAGTACATGGCTCACCAAGTCCCTGGTTCCACAGTAGTACATGGCTCACCAAGTCCCTGGTTCCACATTAGTGCAAGGCTCACCAAGTCCCTGGTTCCAAAGTAGTACAAGGCTCACCAAGTCCCTGGTTCCACATTAGTACAAGGCTCACCAAGTCCCTGGTGCCACATTAGTACAAGGCTCACCAAGTCCCTGGTTCCACAGTAGTACAAGGCTCACCAAGTCCCTGGTTCCACATTAGTACAAGGCTCACCAAGTCCCTGGTTCCACAGTAGTACAAGGCTCACCAAGTCCCTGGTTCCACATTAGTACAAGGCTCACCAAGTCCCTGGTTCCACATTAGTACAAGACTCACCAAGTCCCTGGTTCCACAGTAGTACAAGGCTCACCAAGTCCCTGGTTCCACATTAGTACAAGGCTCACCAAGTCCCTGGTTCCACAGTAGTACAAGGCTCACCAAGTCCCTGGTTCCACATTAGTACAAGGCTCACCAAGTCCCTGGTTCCACAGTAGTACAAGGCTCACCAAGTCCCTGGTTCCACAGTAGTACAAGGCTCACCAAGTGCCTGGCTCCACATTAGTACAAGGCTCACCAAGTGCCTGGCTCCACATTAGTACAAGGCTCACCAAGTCCCTGGTTCCACAGTAGTACAAGGCTCACCAAGTCCCTGGTTCCACATTAGTACAAGGCTCACCAAGTGCGTGGTTCCACAGTAGTACAAGGCTCACCATGTCCCTGGTTCCACAGTAGTACAAGGCTCACCAAGTCCCTGGTTCCACATTAGTACAAGGCTCACCAAGTCCCTGGTTCCACAGTAGTACAAGGCTCACCAAGTGCCTGGCTCCACATTAGTACAAGGCTCACCAAGTCCCTGGTTCCACAGTAGTACAAGGCTCACCAAGTGCCTGGCTCCACATTAGTACAAGGCTCACCAAGTCCCTGGTTCCACAGTAGTACAAGGCTCACCAAGTCCCTGGTTCCACATTAGTACAAGGCTCACCAAGTGCCTGGCTCCACAGTAGTACAAGGCTCACCAAGTCCCTGGTTCCACATTAGTACAAGGCTCACCAAGTGCGTGGCTCCACAGTAGTACAAGGCTCACCAAGTGCGTGGTTCCACATTAGTGCAAGGCTCACCAAGTGCGTGGTTCCACATTAGTGCAAGGCTCACCAAGTGCCTGGCTCCACATTAGTACAAGGCTCACCAAGTGCGTGGTTCCACAGTAGTACAAGGCTCACCAAGTGCGTGGTTCCACATTAGTACAAGGCTCACCAAGTGCGTGGTTCCACGGTAGTACAAGGCTCACCAAGTGCGTGGCTCCACATTAGTACAAGGCTCACCAAGTGCGTGGCTCCACATTAGGACAAGGCTCACCAAGTGCGTGGCTCCACATTAGGACAAGGCTCACCAAGTGCGTGGCTCCACATTAGTACAAGGCTCACCAAGTGCGTGGCTCCACATTAGTACAAGGCTCACCAAGTGTGTGGCTCCACAGTAGGACAAGCCCTGCCAAGTGTCCGGTTGGTTCCACAGTTGGACATGGCTCTTGGAGTGAATGGTTCTGCAGTAGTTCAAGGCTCACCAAGTGTTGGCTCCACGGTAGTATAAGGCTCATGGAGTGAATGGTTCTGCAGTGGCCAAAGCCTTATTGAGTGTGCCATTTAGATCTGAACGTTGTGGTACAACTCTTTGTTTCTCTGAGTCAGATCCAGGCTGAAGAGAAGCCAGTCTTCCAAAAAAAAATTTGAGTTAACAATTTTACACACGATTACTGAGAGACAGAAACTGTGCCCACCTGTGTTTACCTGCCTGAGAATGGTTATTACAAAGGAAACATCCTCAGCTTCTGTGCTTAGGAATCAATTTAAATTAACCGACTGGTGCATGGATTTAATTTGGATTTCTTCTGTAGTTATTTAAAACAAACTTTTGCTTCTTCCCCCATTAAAGTTTTTTTTTTATTCGTTCACGGGATGTGGGCATCGCTGGCAAGGCCGGCATTTATTGCCCATCCCTAATTGCCCTCGAGAAGGTGGTGGTGAGCCGCCTTCTTGAACCGCTGCAGTCCGTGTGGTGACGGTTCTCCCACAGTGCTGTTAGGAAGGGAGTTCCAGGATTTTGACCCAGCGACAATGAAGGAACGGCGATATATTTCCAAGTCGGGATGGTGTGTGACTTGGAGGGGAACGTGCAGGCGGTGTTGTTCCCATGCGCCTGCTGCCCTTGTCCTTCTAGGTGGTAGAGGTCGCGGGTTTGGGAGGTGCTGTCGAAGAAGCCTTGGCGAGTTGCTGCAGTGCATCCTGTGGATGGTACACACTGCAGCCACAGTGCGCCGGTGGTGAAGGGAGTGAATGTTTAGGATGGTGGATGGGGTGCCAATCAAGCGGGCTGCTTTATCTTGGATGGTGTCGAGCTTCTTGAGTGTTGTTGGAGCTGCACTCATCCAGGCAAGTGGAGAGTATTCCATCACACTCCTGACTTGTGCCTTGTAGATGGTGGAAAGGCTTTGGGGAGTCAGGAGGTGAGTCACTCGCCGCAGAATACCCAGCCTCTGACCTGCTCTCGTAGCCACAGTATTTATATGGCTGGTCCAGTTAAGTTTCTGGTCAATGGTGACCCCCAGGATGTTGATGGTGGGGGATTCGGCGATGGTAATGCCGTTGAATGTCAAGGGGAGGTGGTTAGACTCTCTCTTGTTGGAGATGGTCATTGCCTGGCACTTATCTGGCGCGAATGTTACTTGCCACTTATGAGCCCAAGCCTGGATGTTGTCCAGGTCTTGCTGCATGCAGGCTCGGACTGCTTCATTATCTGAGGGGTTGCGAATGGAACTGAACACTGTGCAGTCATCAGCGAACATCCCCATTTCTGACCTTATGATGGAGGGAAGGTCATTGATGAAGCAGCTGAAGATGGTTGGGCCTGGACACTGCCCTGAGGAACTCCTGCAGCAATGCCCTGGGGTTGAGATGATTGGCCTCCAACAACCACTACCATCTTCCTTTGTGCTAGGTATGACTCCAGCCACTGGAGAGTTTTCCCCCTGATTCCCATTGACTTCAATTTTACTAGGGCTCCTTGGTGCCACACTCGGTCAAATGCTGCCTTGATGTCAAGGGCAGTCACTCTCACCTCACCTCTGGAATTCAGCTCTTTTGTCCATGTTTGGACCAAGGCTGTAATGAGGTCTGTAGCCGAGTGGTCCTGGCGGAACCCAAACTGAGCATCGGTGAGCAGGTTATTGGTGAGTAAGTGCCGCTTGATAGCACTGTCGACGACACCTTCCATCACTTTGCTGATGATTGAGAGTAGACTGATGGGGCGGTAATTGGCCGGATTGGATTTGTCCTGCATAAGTGGCATATGTTATCCATGTGAGTGGGAGATCAAAGCTGTTATTAATGTTCATTCTGGACTCGCCCACACGGATAGTGCCATTTCAGCTATACACAGCACTACCCTATTGTAAGGAACTCCTTTGAGATTGAGATTAATATTATATCATATCAACGGTGCTCTGGAGACTCAGTATAGTCATAGCCCTCTGGTTAAGTCCAAGAATTGTGGAGATTGTTTCTACTTTGATGAGCAGAGATTGAAGTAATTAGCACGAATCTTCTGAATAGATTAGTAGTAATTTGTAATGTAATTGCCGTACTGGCAGCAGTGAAGGCATTTCTTTGTGTATGTCATGGAGGTTATAAAAATATCTTTCTATTACAGTGTGAGATTAATCCCTCTAGTGAAGCTTTCAGTTAAGCATGCGTGTTGTTACTTGTGAAGTGGATAGGACCTAGTTAGAGTGTATATATACATACACACTTAACAGTGCTGTGCACAGCTCTGGTCTCCATATTACAAAAAGGATAAAGAGGCAATGGAGACGGTGCAAAAAAGATTTAGATGATACCGGAACTGAGAGGGTACAACTTTCAGGAAAGACTGAACAGGTTGGGGCTCGTTTCTGTAGAAAAGAGAAGGCTGAGAGGTGACCTAATAGAGGTCTTTAAGATTATGAAGGGGTTTGATAGGGTAGAGGTAGAGAAAATGTTTCCACTTGTGGGTGAGTCCAAAACTAGGGGTCATAAATATAAGATAGTCACTAATAAATCCAATAGGGAATTCAGGAGAAATTTCATTACCCAGAGAGTGGTGAGAATGTGGAACTCGTCACCACAAGGAGTAGCTGAGGCGAATAGTATAGATGCATTTAAGGTGAAGCTAGATAAACACATGAGGGAGAAAGGAATAGAAGGATATGCTGATAGGGTTAGATGAAGAGGGGTGGGAGGAGGCTTGTGTGGAGCATAAACACTGGCATGGTTCATTTGGGCGGAATGGCCTGTTTCTATGCTGTAAATTCTGTGTAATTCTTTGCAATATCTCGAGGATGCAAAATGGCACAATATATCAGTGCTCCCACGTGCTTTGCAAGGCAACGGTACACTGAGTTCAGACCCACCACTTCCCACTCGGTGAGAGTGTGATCTCACCCCTGCTGTTGGCAGCAGACCAGATGCATTCCCACAGGAGGGGAATTAAATGGAAGTCACACTCAGCCACTGTTTGTAAAGTGACAATGGAATAAACCTTAGAGCAGGGTAGTTGCAGCATGCACAGTCTAGGGAGGCCCACATAAAGTAAACAGTGAGCAAAATAATAAAAGTCTTCGAAAGGCAGAGATCCCTTAGTGGCTCAGTTAGAAATGGCAGCATGCAGCAGTGCTGATTCAATCCCTGCTTTATCCTGAGTTAGCTGATTTCAGCTGAGATGGCGGAACATAGGAAGGAACAAGAGGAGGCCATTCAGCCCCTCGAGCCTGTTCCGCCATTCAGTTAGATCATGGCTGATCTGTATCGTAACTCCATTTACCCGCCTTGCTTCCATATCCCTTAATACCCTCGCCTAACAAAAATCTATCAATCTCGGTTTTGAAATTTTCAATTGACCCCCAGCCTCAACAGCTTTGTGAGGGAGAGAGTTCCAGATTTTCACTCCCCTTTGTGTGAAGAAGTGCTTCCTGACATCACCCCTGAACGGCCTAGCTCTAATTTTAAGGTTATGCCCCCTTGTTCTGGACTCTCCCACCAGAGGAAATAGTTTCTCTCTATCTACCCTATCAAATCCTTGAATCATCTTAAACACCTCAATTAAATCACTCCTTAATCTTCTATATTCAAGGGAATACAAACCTAGTCTATGCAACCTGTCCTCATAATTTAACCGTATTAGCCCCGGGAACAGGAGTACTGGTTAAGTCCACTTGTGGGTGAGTCCAAAACTAGGGGCCATAAATATAAGATAGTCGCTAATTAATCCAATAGGGAATTCAGGAGAAATTTTGTTACCCAGAGAGTGGTGAGAATGTGGAACTCGTCACCACATGGAGTGGTTGAGGAGGTGAAAACTTAACCAGGATTCCTGCTGCTGATTTCTGCCCAGAGACCCTACTGGTAAATTTGCTGTTATGGGCATCGAGTGAGGACTTAACGCCCTGTTATTGACTAGCCCACCAAAGTGTCTTGGCTGACACGTTTAGAATGGCCACTGGGTGAGGTAGTCGACAGCACCTGTATTTGCTGCATCATATCGCAGCAAGAATCAGCACCTCCAGGGGAGACAGGCCCTTCTTCATAGAATCGTACAGCGCACAAGGCCATTCGGCCCATCATGCCTGTGACGGCTCTTTGAAAGAGCTATCCAGTTAATCCCACTCCCCCCACCCTGCTCTTTCCCCATAGCCCTGCAAATTTCTCCTTCTTGGTCTCTGCAGCTCAGCTACTTGCTGGATAATTTTTCTGAGCCACAAGGGGACCCACTTAACTGGATTTTCTTTGCACTTTTTCTTCCTGCTATGTCGCTGCGTTTCCTTTCAATATATTGAAGGATGTGCATCAATAATGGAGTTACATTGAGTCTACGACACAGACACAGGGCATTTGGCCCAACTGGTCTATGCCGGTGTTTATGCTCCATATGAGCCTCCTCCCTCCCTACTTCATCTCACCCTGTCAGCATATCCTTCTATTCCTTTCTCCCTCGTGTGCTTACTCTTACAGTGCATTGCAAGAAAATTCTAATTTTGGGTTGGATGAACTTTCTGCTCTGGCTGAATGTTGTTGGTGCTGGGGGAACAGAGCACTTCATAGAATCACACAGCACAAAAGGAGGCCATTCAGTCCATCATGCCTGTGCTGGCTCTTTGAAAGAGCTATCAAATTAGTCCCACCATCCTGCTCTTTCCCCATAGCCCTGCACATTTTTCCTTTTTCAGTACACATCCAATTAGAATCATAGAAGGGTTACAGCACAAAAGGAGGCCATTCAGCCCATCATGCCTGTGCCGGCTTTTTGAAAGAGCTATCCAATTACTTCCATTCCCCAGCTATCTTTTCTTAGCCCTGCAAATTTTTCCCCTTCAAGTATTTATCCAATTCCCTTTTGAAAGTTACTATTGAATCTGCTTCCACCGCCCTTTCAGGCGGTGCATTCCAGATCATAACAACTCGCTGCATAAAAAATATTTTCCTCAAGTCCCCTCTGGCTCTTTTGCCAATTACCTTAAATCTGTGTCCTCTGGTTACCGACCCTTCTGCCAGCGGAAACAGTTTCTCTTTATTTATTCCATCAAAACCCCATATAATTTTGAACACCTATTAAATCTCCCCTTAGCCTCGAAGGCGAACAATCCCAGCTTCTCCAGTCTCTCCACATAACTGAAGTCCCTCGTCCCTGGAACCATTTTAGTAAATCTCCTCTGCACCCTCTCTAAGGCCTTGACATCCTTCCTAGAATTGAACACAATACTCCAGCTGTTTTATAAAGGTTTAGCATGGCTTCCTTGCTTTTGTACTCTTATGCCTCTATTTATAAAGCCCGGGATTCCATATGCATTTTTCACAGCCTTCTCAACTTGTTCTACACCACCTTCAGAGATTTGTGTACGTGATCCCCCCGGATCTCCCTGTTCCAGCAACCTCTTTAAAATTGTACTACTTCTTGCAACTTTATCACCCAATGGCAGGAGCAGGACAGGTTCAACGGAGTCAATGACAGAGCTGAGTTTCATTACTGTACCCTGACAAAGAACTTCTCCCCAACGTCACAAGACCACCCCTTACCGCAGCAGTGCAATATTTTTCCACTCCCCTGACCTTGTGAGTCTCTCTGAATAAGATTGCTAATTTAGTGCTGGGTCGTTTTCTGCAGGGAGCTCATGCTCATCAGGAAGTGAGCTGAGACATAGCGGAACCATTTCACATTGGCCCTTCGCACCCATCAGAATGCGGGGACTTCCATCCCATTGGTATGTCTTGCTGTGAACCCAGGTCTCGAGTGAATGGGCTGTGTGCTAACTTATGTTAGTCCCTCCTTCATATTAGAATATAATACAATTGAAAGAAAGATCTTGCATTTATGTATCGCTTTATCACATCCGCAGTACCTCCCAAAGCACTTCATATCCAATAGGTTACTTTTGAAGTGTATTTACTGTTTTTATCTAGGCAAGCGCAGCAGCCAATTTGCGCACAGCAAGGTCTGATGAGCAGCAACCAGTAAATCTGTTTTTGGTCATGTTGGGAGGAATTGGTTTAAGGTAATTGGCAAAAGAATCAGAGGTGAGATGAGGAGAATTTTTTTTACGCAGCGCGTTGTTACGATCTGGAATGCACTGCCTGAAAGGGCGGTGGAAGCAGATTCAGTAGTAACTTTCAAAAGGGAATTGGATAAATACTTGAAGGGGAGAAAATTGCAGGGTTATGGGGAGTGAAACTAATTGGATAGCTCTTCCAAAGAGCCAGCACAGGCATGATGGGCCGAATGGCATCCTCCTGTGATGTAAGATTCTATAAATGTTGGCCAAGACACCGGGAGAACTCCCCTGCTCCTCTTCAACTAGTGACATGGGGTCTTTTAAGTTCACCTGAACCTTTAATTTAACATTTAATCTGAAGGACAGCGCCTCCGACAGTGCAGCACTCCCTCAGGTCGTGGGGTGGGTGAGAATGCTACCAGCTGGGCCAAGCTGAAGTTAGTTTATCAATGTCTTCGGAAACCAATGGTTGCTTTGGATCTTGGAACACACTCCTTTGTGATTTAGAAATGAATATCAGCTGCAGAAGACACTGCAGAACAAATCATTTTGTTTTCAGTGATCATCACGCTGTGGGGGAAGATTGTCTGTGGGTTGCACTGTAACATTCTTATTTCTGTTGAGGATGTCAAGAATCCTTCTGCTTTGTAGCGAGATCTCCGTCCTTGTGCAACACACTACGTACGGTGCAGAGAGCAGGTAACTGCCCTTCTCGGCCTTCAACAACGCTGCAGGGGGCTAATCTAATATCCTCCCACACGTCCCATTCCCCGGCCAAGATGACAGGCAGGTGACTACTTTTGCTAATATTGCCAGAAATTGACCCACAGAAGCAATGCAGCGCCCCCTCAACACTGGCACTGGGAGTGCCAGCCTAGATTGTGTGCTCAAGTCTCTGGAGTGGGGCTCGAACCCACATCCTTCTGACTCGGTGGCACGAGTGCTACCCACGGGAGACACATAATGAATGAACCCTGTTGCGGCGAACTGCGAGACCGTTCAACATCTTTTGAGGTATTTGCACTGAGAGCACCAGCTGCACTTTGCTAAAAGTAGAAAGTGACAGTCTGTGAGCCGTTGTACAACTGCAAACGGGAAAGTCTGGACCCTTAATTAGGACCGTTTATCGTGTCATCAGATCGGATATCCTGACTTTACCGTCTTATAACTGAGCAGCTGGTCTTATTTAGTCGTTTAACACCTTACACGGGAAAGAGTTCATCACAATAAAGGGAGAGGCGTACTCTGCTGAACTGACACACAGTCCTGCTGCGTTATAAAGGACCCCAGCCCTGCTTTGTTCGTGTTTCTTTTTGCTTCCAGACTGTCAGTTGGAGATAGTCAGGAAGCAGCAGTTTTGTGCAGTCTCCTCTTCGGTGAGCACATGGGTTCAGAGTGCTACAACAGCCACTTGCATTTATATAGCGCCTTTAACATAGTAAAATATCCCAAGGCACTTCACAGGAACGTAACCAAACAAAACTTGACACCGGGCCACTTAGAGAGATTTTAGGACAGGTGACCAAAAGCTTAGCCAAAGAGGTAGGCTTTGAAGGAGTGTATAAGGGAGGAGAGAGGCGAGAGGTTACATAAGAACATAAGAAATAGGAGCAGGAGTAGGCCAATCGGCCCCTCGTGCCTGCTCCGCCATTCAATAAGATCATGGCTGATCTGATCCTAACTTCAAATCTAAATTCATGTCCAATTTCCTGCCCACTCCCCGTAACCCCTAATTCCCTTTACTTCTAGGAAACTGTCTATTTCTGTTTTAAATTTATTTAATGATGTAGCTTCCACAGCTTCCTGGGGCAGCAAATTCCACAGACCTACTACCCTCTGAGTGAAGAAGTTTCTCCTCATCTCAGTTTTGAAAGAGCAGCCCCTTATTCTAAGAATATGTCCCCTAGTTCTAGTTTCACCCATCCTTGGGAACATCCTTACCGCATCTACCCGATCAAGCCCCTTCATAATCTTATATGTTTCAATAAGATCACCTCCCATTCTTCTGAACTCCAATGAGTAGAGTCCCAATCTACTCAACCTCTCCTCATATGTCCGCCCCCTCATCCCCGGGATTAACCGAGTGAACCTTCTTTGTACTGCCTCGAGAGCAAGTATGTCTTTTCTTATGTATGGACACCAAAACTGTATGCAATATTCCAGGTGCGGTCTCACCAATACCTTATATAACTGCAGCAATACCTCCCTGTTTTTATACTCTATCCCCCTGGCAATAAATGCCAACATTCCGTTGGCCTTCTTGATCACCTGCTGCACCTGCATACTAACTTTTTGATTTTCTTGCACTAGGACCCCCAGATCCCTTTGTACTGCAGTACTTTCCAGTTTCTTGCCGTTAAGATAATAACTTGCTCTCTGATTTTTCCTGCCAAAGTGCATAACCTCACATTTTCCAATATTGTATTGCATCTGCCAAATCTCCGCCCACTCACCCAGCCTGTCTATATCCCCTTGTAGGTTTTTTATGTCCTCCTCACTCTCTACTTTCCCTCCCATCTTTGTATCATCTGCAAACTTTGATATGTTACACTCGGTCCCCTCCTCCAAATCGTTAATATAGATTGTAAAGAGTTGGGGATCCAGCACCGACCCCTGCGGAACACCACTGGCTAGGGAATTCCAGAGCTCAGGGCCTAGGCTGCCAGCGGTGGAGCAATTAAAATCGGAGATACGCAAGAGGCCAGAGATGGAGGAACGCAGAGATCTCAGAGGGTTGTAGGGCTGGAGGAAGTTACAGAGATAGGGAAGGGCGAGGGTTGTAGGCTGGAGGAGGTTACAGAGATAGGGAGGGGCGAGGCCATTGAGGGATTTGAACTCAAGGATGAGAATTTTAAAATCAAGGTGTTGCCGGACAGGGAGCAAATATAGGTCAGACAGCGAGCACAGGGGTGATGGGTGAACAGGACTTGTTGCGAGTTAACTACCTCTTTACAGTGTGACTGACTAGGTGATTTTGAAGATACAGCAGTAAGTGATCTTATAGAAGTCTATAAAATAATGAGGGGCATAGATAAGGTAGATAGTCAAAATCTTTTCCCAAAGGTAGGGGAATCTATAACGAGGGGACATAGATTTAAGGTGAGAGGGGAGAGATACAAAAGGATCCAGAGGGGCAATTTTTTCACTCAAAGGGTGGCGAGTGTCTGGAACGAGCTGCCAGAGGCAGTAGTAGAGGTGGGTACAATTTTGTCTTTTAAAAAGCATTTGGACAGTTACATGGGTAAGATGGGTATAGAGGGATATGGGCCAAGTGCAGGCAATTGGGACTAGCTTAGTGGTATAAACTGGGCGACATGGACATGTTGGGCCGAAGGGCCTGTTTCCATGTTGTAAACTTTTATGATTCTAAGTGTCCGAGTGTATCTTTTCATAGATCAAGATGGTTCAGAAGAAAGAATTTGCTGTTGTTTCATTTCTCCCTACCTGTCGTAGAAAGATATTAGTTTTTTGTGACAATAATGGAATTGCTGTCCTGTTAGGCTTATATAAGAACATAAGAACATAAGAAATTGGAGCAGGAGTAGGCCAATCGGCCCCTCGAGCCTGCTCCGCCATTCAATAAGATCATGGCTGATCTGATCCCAACCACAAATCTAAAGAACACAAGAAGTAGGAGCAGGACCCGGCCACACAGCCCCTGGGCCCTCTCCGCCACCCACAGGGCATTGACCGATCCGAACTCAGCTTCATGTCCAATTTCCTGCCCGCTCCCCGTAACCCCAAATTCCCTTTACTTCTAGAAAACTGTCTATTTCTGTTTTAAATTTATCTAATGATGTAGCTTCCACAGCTTCCTGGGGCAGCAAATTCCACAGACCTACCACCCTCTGAGTGAATAAGTTTCTCCTCATCTCAGTTTTGAAAGAGCAGCCCCTTATTCTAAGATTATGCCCCCTAGTTCTAGTTTCACCCATCTTTGGGAACATCCTTACTGCATCCACCCGATCAAGCCCCTTCACAATCTTATATGTTTCAATAAGATCGCCTCTCATTCTTCTGAACTCCAATGAGTAGAGTCCCAATCTACTCAACCTCTCCTCATATGTCCGCCCCCTCATCCCCGGGATTAACCGAGTGAACCTTCTTTGTACTGCCTCGAGAGCAAGTATGTCTTTTCTTAAGTGTGGAGACCAAAACTGTATGCAGTATTCCAGGTGCGGTCTCACCAATACCCTATATAACTGCAGCAATACCTCCCTGTTTTTATATTCTATCCCCCTAGCAATAAAAGCCAACATTCCGTTGGCTTTCTTGATCACCTGCTGCACCTGCATACCAACTTTTTGATTTTCTTGCACTCGGACCCCCAGATCCCTTTTTCTTTTAAAACTGGGGCTGATCCAGATTCCACTCTGTTGAAACCAAGAATAGCTGCTCGGAGACTATTTGTCTGACTCACACAGCCTAGGGTTGCCAACTCTCCAGGAATGGAAGATTAATCTCCAGGACACTGCTGCGAGCAACACCCAGGAGAAAAAAAATCATAGGGGCGTTTAAAAAAAAATTTTTTTCATTTTCTTTCAAGACTTTTGTTTATTAGATATAAAAATATTAGGGATGGTGGAAAAAGGGCTGGCTGTTTGATCAACAGTCAAGAATCATTCAATCGGGTATCAAAGAGTTTGTTTGGTTTCTAATGGAAGAAGGCGAGGATGGACGTGTCAGGCAACCAGGATCGGGCGGGAAAGTCGAGTTGAGGTTGAAGATCAGCCATGATCTGGGTGAATGGCGGAGCAGGCTCGTGGGGCCGTATGGCCCACTCCTGCTCCTGTTTCTCATGTTCTTATGGCGGGAGTGTGTGGGGGGGGAGGAGAGGCAGGAGGTCATGTGATGAAACCTCCTGGAATACCTCCAATCAGAGTTGGCAACCCTAACACAGCCACAACATTCTTCCATCAAAATCAGTTGTGACAAAAGCTCTCTTTGCTGAGGACAGTGTGTTTAAGATACTAATTTGCACATTTAGCAACCAACTGCTTCCCAGGTAGAAATGCGATTTACAACTTGTGCGACGTATGGCCTCTCAAATCGTAGCCCATTCTTTGGATTTCCTTGGATTGATGCAACCACACGTAACAACTCATCAAGTTAATTGTGCGCGATCGGTGAGTTCATCAAACTTCACTGCTACGATATTCATAGAATCATAGAAAGGTGACAGCACAGAAAGAGGCCATTCGGCCCATCGAGTCCGTGCCGGCTCTGTGCAAGAGCAATCCAGCTAGCCCCACTCGCCTGCCCTTTCCCCATTATGCTTTTATATCAAAGGAAATCCAATTTTTAAATGTCCCGAGTCTGGCTGCTAGGTTTTGGTTAAGGTAAAAGCTGGAAGAAATGTACTGAACTGAACGTACCTTCCTCGTGTTGTATTTTACTTGCCATTCTTTGCTGCTCTAAATGATTAATTTCTAAATAAATTGGATTCATAATTTTAGCTTGTACTAGATGAATCCAGAGTGTGATATCTTCTGCCTTGCATGTTAGCCTTGGTTCACTCATTTTAAACACAAGAGTGCACCGCGGTGGCCAGCGGCTGTCCACCCCATTTTGAGACCGTTACTTCCCCGTTAACCACAAGCGATACAAGTTAAAATCGACCCCTAATGTTGCGTGTTTGAATTTCTTTCTCCGTTGTTTCAGTGGACACATAAATCTATTTACCGTAAACTTATTAATGTGACGCACTGAAATCGTGGAGAGGAAGTTCCTAACAGGCAGATTAAACATTCGCACGCTGAGATGACACGGTGTAATTTCAGGGGCCGAGAGACGGAACCGAGAGGAATCAGAGAGCTGGGAAAGAGGCGGACTTTATTTTCCCGTGGTGTTGCTCATGGACAATGTCAATTTATGAACATATAAACAAAAGACCGGCCGGAACAGATCCTGGTCACTGCTTCCTCCAGCCAGAGCCTTTTCCATTCATCGTCTCCTCCTGCTCTATCTCCCAGCCTGAGTCCTCCCAGCCTGCCTGAATCCTCCCAGCCTGCCTGAGTCCTCCCAGCCTGTCTGAGACCTCCCAGCCTGAGTCCTCCCAGCCTGCCTGAGTCCTCCCAGCCTGCCTGAATCCTCCCAGCCTGCCTGAGTCCTCCCAGCCTGTCTGAGACCTCCCAGCCTGAGTCCTCCCAGCCTGCCTGAGTCCTCCCAGCCTGAGACCTCCCAGCCTGCCTGAGTCCTCCCAGCCAGATCCTGGTCACTGCTTCCTCCAGCCAGAGCCTTTTCCATTCATCGTCTCCTCCTGCTCTATCTGCTAGGCTGGTATTCGATCTAATCAACCGTAAGCTTGTGGAATTAGTAGAAAAACGAGTCTTGTTTGTAGGCTCTGTGATGTACAGCAACACTACACAGTCCTGTACAACCACAGCCATGACCAATCCCACAGCAATGATATTTGGCCGTTTCCCCCCCATTGCCCAGGGGTTGAGTGTGTAACAATCCCTCGGGAGGGGCAAACCAAATTCCTGACCTCAGTACGGTGCCAGCCTCTGCAGTACGGACAAGACCAAGGAAGGAAAAAGAGAATTTCACAAAGCTCTGTGTGTGTGTGTGTGTGTGTGTGTATTTTATTGTCCCACCCCTCCCCAACCCCCCCAACCCCCCCCCCCCCCCACTTCACCAACCAAGAAAGCTGAGTGGAAACCAGACGATGTCACTTTGTCATTGTGATGTAATTGAACATTTCCACTGGTGTTTTTGCCCCCTGAATATTACACCGTGTACTGTGTGCGTGAGGAAGTGACTGAGGATGGGAGCATGGGAAATTATTTGCGTAGGATATTCTGCTACGTAAGTCAACGTAGAATCTTTAAAAGAATCTATCGTTACATAGAGGTGAGTTTTCTGTGCTTGGCTGTGCAATGTGACCCTGTGGGGAGAAAGTGTGCCAACCACGTTGGGCAGACAGATCATACATAGCATCATACCGCGCAGAACGAGGCCATTCGGCCTGTCGTGCCTGTGCTAGCTCTTTGAAAGAGCTATCCAATTAGCCCCACTCTTCTCCCCCCCCCCCCCCCCCGGAACGCTCTTGCCCCGTAGCCCTGTAAACTTCTCTTTTTCAAGTATTTATCCAATTCCCTTTTGAAAGTTACTGTTGAATCTGCTTCCACCGCCCTTTCAGGCAGTGCATTCAACACATTTCAACTCGCTCCAGAAAAAAATATTCTCCTTATCTCTGTGCTGGTTCTTTTGCCAATTACCTTAAATCTCTGTCCTCTGGTTACCAACAGTGGAAACAGTTTCTCCTTATTTACTCTATCAAAACCCCTCATAATTTCAAACACCTCTATTAAATCTCCCCTTAACCTTTTCTGATTTAAGGTGAACAATCCCAGCTTCTCCAGTCTCTCCACATAACTGAAGTCCCTCATCCCTGGTACTATTCTAGTAAATCCCCTCTGCTCCCTTTCCAAGGCCTTCACATAGGAACAGGGGTAGGCCATTCAGTCCTTCGAGCCTGTTCCGTCATTCAATTAGATTGTGGCCGATCTGTATCTTAACTCCATCTTACCCGCCTTGGTTCCCTAACCTTTAATACTCTTGTCTAACAAAAATCGATCAATCTCAGTTTTGAAATTTTCACTTGACACCCAGTCTCAATAGCTTTTTGGGGGGAGAGAGTTCCAGATTTCCACTCCCCTTTGTGTGAAGAAGTGCTTCCTGACATCACCTCCTGAACAGCCTGGCTATAATTTTAAGGTTATGCCCCCTTGTTCTGGACTCCCCCCACCAGAGGAAATAGTTTCTCTCTATCTACCCTATCAAATCCTTTAATTATCTTAAACACCTCAATTAGATCACCCCTTATTCTATACTCAAGGGAATACAAGCCTAGTCTGTGCAACCTGTCCTCAGAATTTAACCCTTTAAACCCTACTCTTCAGGTAGGTGTAGATACCTCGACAGCTTGATTTGGAGACTCCAAAACACATGGAAAGGGTTTCCGGGCATCTCGGACACTCGGCTCACCCAAACGAGTTGTCTATCTTTTACACGGCTGTTCTTTTTTTTAGAAAGTGTCCCTACACTGGAAGCTTGAACAGTTTACTCTGCAATAAAGTCTCTTAATTGGAAACATGACTCCCGGGTTGGAATTCGTAAATAGGTCTTGGCTACTTTTTTTTTCTTTTCAATTTATAATCTGTGTAGCTCAGTCCGTTCACTGCCAGCCCCCACCCCACCCCACCCCCAGCTTGTCTCCCCCAGTTCCAACCCCTCTCCTTGCTGCTGAAAGCCCAGGCCTCTTGCTTCAACAAGGAGGTGGGAATGCGTGAACTGATTGGTTCTTCCGCTCTGCATAACCTTAGGCCAAGTATTTCTACAGTTGAGACCAAACATTGCCCCAGGACCCATTTCCAACAGGTGTCTGTGGATGTTTTCGAGGTTAAGAAGGTGGATTGACAGGTTGCTGCAGCCTTCGCACCATTGCGAGCCAATATCAGAATTGGGAATTAAGAAGTTGAAGTTCTGACACAGAAACCTTTACATCCAAGAGGCAATAGTTGCTCTGGAATAGGTTATTAAGGAAGCACCTTAAAATGGGCAATATAAATGGGTTCAAGAGGCTTCTGCGATGCCTCGGTGAGTTGATCCAGTAAGAAACTGAGCCATACTGAGCAGGAATGACACAGGTTCAATCCCCTGCTTTATGTTGTTAGCTGATCTCAGCTGGTGCAGTGTTGGGGGCCCTACAGTTGGCTTCGGTGCCAAGGGTTAGGGAGCGACACTCCCTCCCTAGGCTCGTGAACAGTGTCCACTTAGCACGATTATCACTGTTCTGTACGTTTACCTTTTACTGTGACATAAAGCATCATAATGGTTCGTGTCTGGCCTGGTTCTCCCCAAATGTTCGCATAGACTACTTTTCGAGACATTGAAGGAGTACCAATATCAGGGTTCAAGTCACAAGGGGGTACTATTGTTAGACCCCTGAGTTATATCAAAGCTTGTGAGCCAACTCCCAACAAGAATAAGATGCTTCAAACCACTTACAGGATTGACTGATGCCATTGAACCCAAGGAGGCATCTGGGACAGAACTGAATTTGCAATACTGGCCATGTGGAACTGAATCCCAACAAGCAATCAGGGACTGTAGAACTGAACCCCAACAAGCAATCTGGGCTTGTGGAACCGAACTCCAGCAAACAATCAGGGCCAGTGGAACCGAACCCCAGCAAACAATCGGGGCCTGTGGAACCGAACCCCAGCAAACAATCGGGGCCTGTGGAACCGAACCCCAGCAAACAATCGGGGCCTGTGGAACCGAACCCCAGCAAACAATCGGGGCCTGTGGAACCGAACCCCAGCAAACAATCGGGGCCTGTGGAACCGAACCCCAGCAAACAATCGGGGCCTGTGGAACCGAACCCCAGCAAACAATCGGGGCCTGTGGAACCGAACCCCAGCAAACAATCGGGGCCAGTGGAACCGAACCCCAGCAAACAATCGGGGCCTGTGGAACTATACCACAAGAGGAATCAGGGCCTGTGGAGCTAAACCACAAGAGCAATCAGGGCCCATGGAACCAGACCACAAGAGCAATCAGGGCCTGTGGAACTATACCACAAGAGCAATCAGGGCCTGTGGAGCTAAACCACAAGAGCAATCAGGGCCCATGGAACCAGACCACAAGAGCAATCAGGGCCTGTGGAACTATACCACAAGAGCAATCAGTATTGGGGTTTTTTGCCAGTTTTTTTTCCTCTCTTCCCTTCCCCCATTGGTTCCAGGGACACCGGTAGACCTCAGCGAGCTATTTGACCGCGGGTTAGCTTCGTAGGCAAACCCAATCCAGTCCTCACCTGATATCCACCGTACGTTCTTTCCCGCAGTGGGGGTGTTGCTGGATATTGATCCCAGGAGTGGGAATCCTGGTTGTGTATTTATTGCCCTTCCCGACCCTGGTGCACGGAGACTAACCAGTGAACCCCATCCCTCTTCTCTTCCTCCCTCCCACCACTGCTAACTCGAGAGTCACACCCATGAGCCCCGATCGATGTGACGGAGTACCAAATGATGTGTGTCTTTACCCACAGGGTCACAAGCACAGCTCACTCTTGTAACCTCCATCTTGAGATGTGGTTTGATGGTAACTATGCCCAGTTTTAAATGCACAGACTTTGAAGTTGTTGTATATTGTACATTGTGATTAGTTTAGTTTAGACATAACCATTTGCGGTAATCTCAGCAATCTTTCCTTAATTTGTTTTTGCTTAAAATATTATTAAGCTATTGTACATTAAAATTATAACTATCAGGAAAGACGGAACAAGCTGCGACTCTATCCTGTCGAAAAGAGAAGGTTGAGGGGAGGGGTGACCTGAGAGAGATCTTCAAGGTTAAAGAAGGGGTTTGATAGGGTAGATACAGAGAAAATATTTCCATTTGTGGGGGAGTTCAAAACTAGGGATCATAAATATAAGATAGTCGATAATAAATCCAATAAGGAATTCAGGAGAAACTTGGGGGATGCGCAAGAGGCCAGAATTTGGAGGAGCACATAGAAATCAGAGGGTTGTAGGGCTGGAGAAGGTTACAGAGCTAGGGAGGGGCGATAACAAGGATTTGATAACAAGGATGAGAATTTTAAAATCGAGGCATTGTCAGACATTGTAGGTCAACGAGTACAGGAGTGATGGGAGATCGGGACTTGGTGCAAGTTAGGATACGGGCAACAGAGTTTTATGTGAGCTCAAGTTTATGGAGGCTGGAAGATGGGAGGCCGGCCAGGAGAGCATTGGAATAGTCGAGTCTAGAGGTGACAAAGACATGGATGAGGGTTTCAACAGCAGATGAGCTGAGGCAGGAGCGGAGACGGGTGATATTACAGAGGTGGAAGTAGGCGGTCTTGGTGATTGAGAGGGTATAAGTTTGAGGTGGTGCATTTTAGTAGGAAGAATAAGGGGGCCACATACTGCTTGAATAATAAGAGTCTAAATGGGATAGAGGAGCAAAGGGATCCAGGGGCACAGATACACAAATCACTAAAAGTAGCGACGCAGGTTAATAAGGCCATAAAAAAGGCAAATCAATGACTGGGGTTCATTTCTAGAGGAATAGAATTGAAAAGCAGAGAAGTTATGTTAAACTTATATAGAACCTTGGTTAGGCCACACTTGGAGTACTGTGCACAGTTCTGGTCTCTATATTATAGAAAGGATGTAGAGGCATTGGAAAGGATGCAAAAAAGATTCACAAAGGTGATAACAGAACTGAGAGGATATATTTATCAGGAAAGACTGAACAGGCTGGGGTGCTTTTCACTAGAAGAGAGAAGGCTGAGGGGTGACCTGATAGAGTTCATTGAGATAATGAAACGGTTTGATAGGGGAGATGTAGAGAAAATGTTTCCACTTGCAGAAGAATTCAAAACTAGAGGTCATAAATATAAAATAGTCACTAATAAATCCAATAGGGAATTCAGGAGAAACAACTTTACCCAAAGTGTGGTAAGAATATGGAACACACTACCACATGGACTAGTTGAGGCAAATAGCTTAGATACATTTAAGGGGAAGCTAGATAAGCACACGAGGGAGAAAGGAATAGAAGGATATGCTGATAGGGTGAGATGAAGTAGGGAGAGAGGAGGCTCGTGTGGAGCATAAACACCGGCATGGACCAGTTGAGCTGAATGGCCTGTTTCTGTGCTGTAGTTTCGATGTAACTCGATATGTGGTCGGAAGCTCAGCTTAGGGTCGAACAGGACGCCAAGGTTGCGAACAGTCTGGTTCAGCCTCAGACAGTGGCCAGGGAGAGGGAACGGAGTTTGTGGCGGGGACTGAAGACAATGGCTTCGGCCTTTCCAATATTTAGTTGGAGTAAATTTCTGCTCATTCAATACTGGATGTCGGACAAGTAGAATGACAAATCAGAGGCAGTGGAGGGGTCGAGGGAGGTGGCAGTGAGGTAGAGCTGGGTGTTGTCAGCGTACATGCAGAACCTGACACGTTTTCGGATGATGTCGCCAAGGGACAGCATGTAGATGACAAATAGGGCCAAGGATAGCTGGAAAGTGGGATTAGGCTGGTTGGCTCCTTTTCAGCCAGCATAAACACGATGGGTTGAATGGCCTCCTTCTGTGCTGTAAATTTCTATGATTCTAGGATAGATCTTTGGGGAACTCCAGAGGTAACGGTGCGGGAACTGGAATAGAAGCCGTTGCAGTGATTCTCTGGCTAAGACTGGATTGATAGGAATGGAACCAGGCGAGGGCAGTCCCACCCAACTGGATGACGGAGGAGAGGCATTGGCGGAGGATGGTGTGGGCAACCGTGTCAAAGGCTGCAGACAGGTCGAGAAGGATGAGGAGGGATAGTTTACCACGGTCACAGTCACAGAGGATGTCATTAGTGACTTTGATAAGGACTTTCAGTGCTGTGGCAGGGGCGGGAGACTGATTGGAGGGGTTGAAACATGGAGTTGTGGGAAAGATGGGCATGGATTTGCGAGGTGACCACACGTTCAAGGACTTTAGAGAGGAAAGGGAGGTTGGAGATGGGGGCGGTAGTTTGCAAGAACAGAGGGGTCAACGGGTGGGTTTTTTGAGGAGGGGGGTGATGACAGCAGATTTGAAGGGAGGGGTAGAGTACCAGAGGAGAGGGAACCGCTAACAGTTTCAGCTAACATGGGAGCCAGGAAGGGAAATTGGGTGATCAGCAGTTTTCACCACTCACCCAGAGAGTGGTTAGAATGTGGAACTCGCTACCACATGGTGTAGTTGAGGTGAATAGCATAGATGCGTTTAAGGGGAAGCTAGATAAACACATGAGGGAGAAAGAAATAGAAGGATATGCTGATAGGGTTAGATGAAGTAGGATGGAAGGAGGCTCATGTGGAGCATAAACATCGGCATAGACCCGTTGGGCCAAATAGCCTGTTTCTGGGCTGTAAATTCTATGGCCCAGAATTTGCTGTCAAAATAACGGTGAGGCTAATGGCACATAATCTGGAAGTTGCTCTCCAAGATGTGCCGCTCCACCGTTAATGTTGCAAAAACGGCATCTCGCTGTCTGAAATACACTGAACAGCGTGAAGGTAATGTACTGACGTCGCAGATATGGACTAAACTCACCTCAGAAAGTTAGGGCTTGTCCAGTTCAGTCTAAATACCCTTTTTAACAGTGTGATAAGTATTAATTACTGCCAAACAACCTCTCTGGCACTGAAAATTAGCTTTACAGGTGTGGAGTCTCATTACTTCAACTTTTAATTGTGGTTGGAGATTTTTTTTTAAAAATTAAATTTAAATTTTTTAAAACTTTTTCTTTCTGGCTTTTTTTTTCTCTCAATCCAATCTTTCTTTCCCTCTCTTTATTTCTCTTTCTGTACCTGATTTGACATTGAATTCACTATTTTAACTTGCACTTCCTGGTTCAGACTCTGCGCTGTTCATTTCACAATCCTTCAATCTGATTAGTGTAGGAGATACACAGTTGCTTGCCCTGTTCACACAGGTCCCAGATGCCCTGTAGAGGGTGCCGTGCCGTTTCCATCGCTCTCTTGCAGCAATTTGCAGCGCAAAATCTCATGGAAATTAAACAGACAAGGGCGGGTCTAACTAATGGCAGGCCCTGTTCATTGACCGACTGCACCAAATTCTGGGCCTCCATAATTCTATGTAAGTTGCAAGTTTTCATGTCTCTATTTTAATGATCTTAGGATCGTTGATCTTCTGAACTTTCTTATTCCTCCTACACCGTCCTACACACACTGCTACACCGAAACCGCGTTGAAATCAAGAATCATCCAACCTTCTTCTACTCTACCTCCTCCTTTCCCAGGACTTCAAATCCTTGGAACTCCTTACCTCCCTTGTTCTTCCCTCCCTCCTACAATCTACAGGTTTTTAAAAATCCACGCTTGGTGTCACCTAATTCTGATTTGCTTTCTTTTACTTCTACCAGCCATGGTGGTATACCACATTATTGGGCTTGGTCAAATCACAGCACGTATTAGGAGTGATTAATATACGGACTGCAGTATTTACTTGGAGAGAGTTTTGGGGGAGACAGAACAGCTCCTGTGGATTAATAAACTGAAGAATCCACTTATTGCTTTGCAAGCTCTGGGACCCCTACATTTATCACTTCAGTACATTACGAGGCAGTAACTCAGTCCTTCTGATGATGTTGTAAATCACAAAGAGTGGTTTCTGCTCATTGATAGAGATTGGATTACAGTCTGAAGTATACTTACAGCTATCTAGCAGTTGCGATGTACGTCAGACAGTACATCTTCAAGATTTATTTTTATCATTGTGTCAAGCATTTTCGTTTGTTGCATAAAAATCACCAGGTTTGTTTCAGCACAGTGACACAGAATTGCTGTACCAGCTTATTACAGCACAGTGGCATGGCATTATTGTACCAGCTTATTACAGCACAGTGACACTATTATTATATCAGCTTGTTACAGCAGATGGGCAAAGCATTATTCAACCAGCTTGTTACAGGACAATGGCACAGCATTATTGTACCAGCTTCTTACATCACAGTGATACAGAATGATTGTACCAGCTTGTTACAGGACAGTGGCACAGAATTATTGTACCAGCTTGTTACAGGACAGTGTCACAGAATTATTGTACCAGCTTGTTACAGGACAGTGAAACAGCATCATTGTACCAGCTTGTTACTGTGCTGTGCCACAGAATCATTGTACCAGCTTGTTACAGGACAGTGAAACAGCATCATTGTACCAGCTTGTTACTGTGCTGTGCCACAGAATCATTGTACCAGCTTGTTACAGGACAGTGGCACAGAATGATTGTACCAGCTTCTTACATCACAGTGATACAGAATTATTGTACCAGCTTGTTACAGGACAGTGTCACAGAATTATTGTACCAGCTTGTTACAGGACAGTGTCACAGAATTATTGTACCAGCTTGTTACAGGACAGTGAAACAGCATCATTGTACCAGCTTGTTACTGTGCTGTGCCACAGAATCATTGTACCAGCTTGTTACAGGACAGTGGCACAGCATTATTGTACCAGCTTGTTACAGGACAGTGATATAGAATGATTGTACCAGCTTGTTACAGGACAGTGGCACAGAATTATTGTACCAGCTTGTTACAGGACAATGATACAGAATCATTGTACCAGCTTGTTACAGGACAGTGGCACAGAATGATTGTACCAGCTTGTTACAGGACAGTGGCACAGAATGATTGTACCAGCTTGTTACAGGACAGTGTCACAGAATTATTGTACCAGCTTGTTACAGGACAGTGGCACAGAATGATTGTACCAGCTTGTTACAGGACAGTGTCACAGAATTATTGTACCAGCTTGTTACAGGACAGTGGCACAGAATCATTGTACCAGCTTGTTACAGGACAGTGGCACAGAATCATTGTACCAGCTTGTTACAGGACAGTGTCACAGAATTATTGTACCAGCTTGTTACAGGACAGTGAAACAGCATTATTGTACCAGCTTGTTACAAGACAGTGGCACAGAATCATTGTACCAGCTTGTTACAGTACAGTGTCACAGCATTATTGTACCAGCTTGTTAGAGCAGTGAGTCAGTATTGCTGTACCAGCTTGTTACAGCACAGCAACACAGCATTGCTGCAGCAGCTTGTTATAGCACAGTGGCACAGCATTATTGTACCAGCTTGTTACAGCACCGTGGCGCAGCATTATTGTACCAGCTTGTTACAGCACTGTGGCACAGCCTCCATCTGCAGAGGGAAAGGTAAATCATACCAGAGCAGTGATTGTGGGGGAAATCGTAGAATCACAGAATGTTACATCACAGTAACAGCCATTCAGACAATCAAGATGTGCTGGCTTCTTTCTCCACATGAGCCTCCTACTTGAATCCAACTCTCCTGCTCGCTCCCCATAGCCTTTATCATTGCTCTAATTCCCTTTTAATAGAATCATAGAGAATCATAGCATCGTTAGAGCACAGAAGGAGACCACTCGGCCCATCGAGACCGCGCCGGCTCTCTGCAAGAGCAATCCAGCTAGTCCCACTCCCACGCCCTATCCCCGTAGCCCTGCAAATTTTGTTCCTTCAAGTACTTATCCAATTCCCTTTTGAAAGCCACAATTGAATCTGCTTCCCCCACCCCCCTGGCAGTGCATTCCAGATCATAACTACTCACTGCATTAAAAAGGTTTTTCCTCATGCCGCCTTTGGTTCTTTTGCCGATCACCTTAAATCTGTGTCCTCTGGTTCTCGACCCTTCCGCCAATGGGAACTGTTTCTCTTTATTTACTTTATCTAAATCCGTCATGATTTTGAATACTTCCGTCAAATCTCCTCCCAACCTTCTCAGCTGCAAGGAGAACAACCCCAGCTTCTCCAGTCTATCCACATAACTGCAGTCCCTCATCCCTGGAACCATTCTGGTAAATCTTTTCTGCACCCTCTCTAAGGCCTTCACATCCTTCCTAAAGTGCGGGGTCCAGAACTGGACACATTACTCCAGTTGTGGTCAAACTGGGGATGAGGAGTTACAGGATCTGCGGAGAGGAGGAGCATGTGTTGGGGTGTGGGGGGAATTGCTACTCAAGGTGCGCATCCCCCACTCACCCCAGCCGCTTAGCAGCCTCCTGAAATGGAAATGTAACATGGAGTGATGGGTGCTCTCCGGGCTAATACCAGTGTCCTTGTCAAATTCAGTCCATAGTGAATGGCTGAACTATTCCAGCGAAGGGTGTCAAAATTCTCATAGTAGTGGAGATGCTTGGGTGAGAATGAGCTTATTCATTATCAGGGGAACGATGGCAGATGTAGAGAAGATGTTTCCACTTGTGGGGGGGGTCCGGAAATAGGGGACATCCATATAAGATAGTTACTAATAAATCCAATAGGGAATTCAGGAGAAACTTCTTTACCCAGAGAGTAGTGAGAATGTGGAACTCGCTACCACAAGGAGTAGATGAGGCGAATAGCACAGATGCATTTAAGGGGAATCTAGATAAACACATGAGGGAGAAAGGAATAGAAGGATATGCTGATAGGGTGAGATTATATAGGATGGGAGGATGCTGCTTTGGAGCATAAATACTGGCACTGTCCCCTTAGATTGGAAAATTGCCAATGTCACTCCACTATTTAAGATGGGTAAGAGAGATAAACCTTGAAGTTACTCAAATTTATTAATAGGGACAGAGTGACTGAGCACTTGGACAAACATGAACTGATCAGAGAGAGCCAGCATGGATTTGTAAAGGGTAAGTTATGTCTAACTAATCTAGTTGAACTTTTTGAGATCATTAACGTGGTAGATAAGGGAGTGTCTATGGATGTTATTTATATGGACCTCCAGGCGCCATTCAATAAGGTTCCACATTAGAGACTTCTAACAAAAATGAGAGCACATGGAATTGGAGGCAACCTATTGACATGAGTAGAAAATTGGAGACTGAGAGTAGCGATAATGGGTATGTATTGACAGGGTGTGATTAGTGATGTACCCCAGGGATCTGGACTGGGGCCCCAGATTTTCACTATTTCTAATTGACTTAGATGAAGGAATAGAGAGCCATGTATCCAGGATGGCTGACGACACAAAGTTAAGTGGCAAGGTAAATAGTGTAGATGGGACCAGAGAGTTGCAAAGGGACATTGATAGATTAAGTGAGTGGGCAAAACTGTGGCAGATGGAGTTCAATGTGGGGAAATGTGAGGTCATCCACTTTGGACCTAAGAAAGATAGATCAGAGTATTTTCTAAATGGCGAGAAGCTAGGAACTGTGGAGGAGCATAAGAACATAAGAAATAGGAGCAGGAGTAGGCCATACGGCCCCTCGAGCCTGCTCCGCCATTCAATCAGATCATGGCTGATCTTTGGCTTCATCTCCACTTTCTTGCCCGATCCCCATATCTCTTGATTCCCCTAGAGTCCAAAAATCTATCCATCTCAGCCTTGAATATATTCAATGACTCCACAGCCCTCTGGGATAGAGAATTCCAAAGATTTACAACCCTCTGCGTGAAGAAATTCCTCCTCATCTCAGTCTTGAATGGCTGACCCCGTATCCTGTGATTACACCCCTTAGTTCTAGACTCTCTAGCCAGGGGAAACTATCTCCCAGCATCTACCCTGTCAAGCCCCCTCATAATCTTATATGTTTTAATGAGATCACCTCTCATTCTTCTAAACTCCAGAGAGTATAGGCCCATTTTACTCAACCTCTCTTCATAGGACAACCCTGTCATCCCAGGAATTAATCTAGTGAACCTTCATTGCACCACCTCTAAGGCAAGTATATCCTCCCTTAGATAAGGAGACCAAAACTGTAGGCAGTATTCCAGGTGAGATCTCACCAAAGTCTTGTGCAACTGTAGTAAGACTTCCTTACTCTTGTACTCCAACCCCATTGCAATAAAGGCCAACATGCCATTTGCTTTCCTAATTGCCTGCTGTACATGCATACTGACTTTTTGTGTTTCTTGTACGAGGACAACCAAGTCTCTCTGAACACCAAATTTAATAGTTTCTCACCATTTAAAAAACATTCTGTTTTTCTATTCTTCTTACCAAAGTGAATAAGTTCATATTTCCCCACATTATACTCCATCTGCCACCTTTTTGCCTACTCACTTAATCTGTCTATATCCCTTTGCAGACTCTTTGTATCCTCCTCACAGCTTACTTTCCCACCTAGATTTGTATCGTCAGCAAACTTACATACATTACACTCGGAGCTGAGAGATTTAGGGGTCCAAACACAGAAATCACTAAAGGTTAGTGGACAGGTACAAAACAATAATTAAAACGGCTATTGGAATGTTGGCCTTTATCTCAAGAGAGCTGGACTACAAATGGGTGGAAGGTATGTCACAGTTGTATAAAGCTCTGGTTAGACCCCATTTAGTGTAGTGCATTCAGTTCTGGGCACGGCACCTCAGGAAGGATATATTGGCCTTAGAGTACAGCCCAGATTCACCAGAATGATACCGGAGCTAAAAGGGTTAAATTACGAGGACAGGTTTCATAGATTAGTCATGTATCCCCTTGAGTATAGAAGATTAAGGGGTGATCTAACTGAGGTGTTTAAAATGAGTAAAGGGAGTTGATAGGGTCGAGAAAGAGAAACTATTTCCTCTGGTGAGGGAGTCCAGAACAAGGGGGCATAACCTTAAAATTAGAGCCAGGCTGTCCAGGATGCACTTCTTTTCCCAAAGGATAGTAGAAATATTGAACTTTCTTCCCCCAAAAAGCTGTTGAGGCTGGGGGGTCAATTGAAAATTTAAAAACTGAGATTGATAAATTTTTGTTAGGCAAGAATACTAAGGGTTATGGAACCAAGGCAGGTAAATGGAGTTAAGATACAGATCAGCCACGATCTAACTGAATGACGGAACGGGCTCGAGGGGCTGAATGGCAAACTCCTGTTCCTATGTTTCTGTGCTGTAAATTCTATGTAATTCTGTTGTGAGTTGGGAGTAAATTCCTGGGCCAAAGGCTGCCCGCCCTTGAGTACAGTGCTTCAGACTGGAATGTCAGGATGGAAAGTAGATTTTGAAAGAAACAAAAAGGAACAATCTCTAATGTTTTTGTGTCCAAACAGGGGCTCCGGAAACCCAACACAGAAGAGATCAGACATGCCAAAAATGCTGTTTTCTGCCCTTCCATGTTCGGCAGCTCCCTGGACGAGATCATGAACATGCAACATGAGCACTATCCAGACCGACAATTGCCATGGGTACAAACTAATCTCTCGGAGGAAGTACTGAAACTCAATGGAGCACAGACTGAGGGCATCTTCAGGTAACACTTGCTGTCTGTTATTGAATCTCACTTGTACTCTCACCACTTGCTCCACTCCCTTCCTGAACTCTGATAACTGCTGATAACTCTGATGAGCTACATCATTAAATAAATTTAAAACAGAAATAGACAGTTTCCTAGAAGTAAAGGGAATTAGGGGTTACGGGGAGCGGGCAGGAAATTGGACATGAATTTAGATTTGAGGTTAGGATCAGATCAGCCATGATCTTATTGAATGGCGGAGCAGGCTCGAGGGGCCGATTGGCCTACTCCTGCTCCTATTTCTTATGTTCTTATGTAACTGTCAGTCCCTTGCTTGGATATAGTTCACGCGCACCGGGAACCCTCCATTACGTTGGCCGAGTAAGCCTAGACAGTAAGTGTCAATGGTCTATTCTACCACAAGAGGCATCATAGCCAAGCCGGATCTCGTCCTTGCACACACTTCCAGCAGGGATGATAGGATGGCTTTCGGGAGCGGTCGCCCTGGTCAAATTTGGTAAACACATCAAGGAGAGCTGCAGCAACCTGTTTATTGAATAGTACCAAAGAATCCCATTCGTTGCTGATGAGTGACCCGAGTCCTTCTTACGAGTTAAGAAAAATAGTTGGAATTCACAAACACAGATCAGAGATTAGAAGCAAAAAAAAAGAGTACGGGTTGAGAATGAGCTCACAGTACATTGCACACTGAGCCTGGCACTTTCCAACAAACCATTTATCATTGACAATTCCCTAATGTATTTAATCTCCCGGATCTTCTCAACAAATCTAATTCTGGTTTCAGGAATTTATAACGACGCTATCTTCTGCATAATATGTAGCACCAAGTCTCAAAGCGCTTCACACAATTAATAACATTTTGCGAGTGCATTGTTTTGTAGATGATGGAGTATTACGAGAGTCCCCGTTTCGGTAGCCCTTTTTGTCAGTTTTGTTTCCTGAGTTTCGCCTTCATATTTGTAGGCAAGATGGATGAAGTTACAGCAATTTCATCATTTTTTTTACATTGCCATCTCTGTGAGGAAGCAAGCAGTGAAGAGCATGAAGCGATAGAAGACAGGCCACATACCACTCTCTGCTCTGCCTAGTGGCCCACCCCCCTCCCCTCGCCCTCTCTAAGGACCGGACAACAAGTGAAAATGTCAGCGATTTGAACTTCAGTATTGCTGGACACAAAGAGACACTTTGGGAAGGATGTCAAGGCCTTGGAGAGGGTGCAGAGGAGATTTACTAGGATTGTACCAGGGATGAGGGACTTCAGCTATGTGGAGAGACTGGAGAAACTGAGGTTGTTCTCCTTAGAGCAGAGAAGGTTAAGGGGAGATTTGATAGAGGTGTTCAAAATCATGAACGGTTTTGATGGAGTAAATAAGGAGAAACTGTTTCCAGTGGCAGGTGGGTTGGTAACCAGAGGACACAGATTTAAGGTAATTGGCAAAAGAATCAGAGGGGAGATGAGGAGAAATGTTTTTTACGCAGCAAGTTGTCATGATCTGGAATGCGCTGCCTGAAAGGGCGGTGGAAGCAGATTCAATAATAACTTTCAAATGGGAATTGGATAAACACTTGAAGGGGGAAAATTTGCAAGGCTGTGTGGAAAGGGCAGGGGAGTGAGACTAATTAAATAGCTCTTTCAAAAAGCCAGCACAAGCATGATGGGCCGAATGGCCTCCTTCTGTGCTGTATCATTCTATGGTTCTATAAACCTGGAACTTCCTACCTAACAGCACTGTGGGAGAACCTTCACCACACGGACTGCAGCGGTTCAAGAAGGCGGCTCACCACCACCTTCTCAAGGGCAATTAGGGATGGGCAATAAATGCTGGCCTCGCCAGCGACGCCCACATCCCATGAACAAATTTTTTAAAAACCCCTCCGTTTTTATTATCCTTTTTATTAAGAAGGTTGGTAGGCTCATCGTTTGCCTTAGTGAGTTGTTGGCAATTATGCTACATAGTGAGATACTGAGCCATGCAAACAAAGAAGAAAGAAAGAACTTGCATTTTGTAGCACTCTTCACGACCGCAAAGCACTTTATAGCCAGTGAATTACTTTTGAGTGTAATTATTGTTGTATTTTAGGCAAACGTGGCAGCTAATTTGTACACAGCAAGATCCCACAAAAAATTAGATGAATGACCAGTTAATCAGTTTCTGGTGGGGTTGGTTGAGGGATAAATGTTGTCCAGTAGGGAAGATGAGGAGAAATTATTTTAGGCAGCGAGTTGCCAGCTCCGACTATTCCGATGTTCTCCTGACCGGCCACCCATCTTCCAGCCTCCATAAACTTGAGCCCACCCAAAACTGCTGCCCGTATCCTAACTCGCACCAAGTCCCGTTCTCCTATCACTCCTGTGCTTGCTGACCTGCATTGGCTCCCGGTCCAGCAACACTTCGATTTTAAAATTCTCATCCTTGTTTTCTCATTCATGGCAACACCCCTCCCTTTCTCTGTAACCTCCTCCAGCCCTACAACCCTCCAAGATCTCTGCGCTCCTCCAGTTCTTGCCTCTTGCACAGCCCCGATTTTAATCGCTCCACCGTTGGCGGCTGTACCGTCAGCTGCCTCGGCCCTAAGCTCTGGAATGCCCTCCCTAAACTTCTCCGCCTCTCTACCTCTCTCTGCTCCTTTAAAATACTCCTTAAAACCTACCTCTTTGACCAAGCACCTATCCTAATATCTCCTTATGTGGCGTGCTGTCAAATTTTGCTTTAGATATACTTGTTTTAGAGGTGGTGCAATGAAGGTTCACTAGATTAATTCTTGGGATGAGAGGTTTGTCCTATGAGGAGAGGTTGAGTAGAATGAGCCTATACTATCTGGAGTTTAAAAGAGAGGTGATCTCATTGAAACATAAGATTCTGAGGGCACTTGACAGGGTAGATGCTGGAGAGTCTAGAACTATATATAAATGCAAGTTGTTGTTGTTATGATCTGGAATGCACTGCCTGATAGGGTGGTGAAAGCAAACTCAATAGTGACTTTCAAAAGGGAACTGTGTATTTATATCATATATATACACTTGAAAAGGAAAAACTTGCAGGGCTATGGGGAAAGAGCGGGGGGGGGGAGTGGGGCTAATCGGATTGCTCTTTCAAAGAGCCAGCACAGGCATGATGGGCCGAAAGGCCTCCTTTTGTGTTATAAGACTCTGTGATAAGTGCCCGCCTATACTATATGCTCAAGTATCTAAGTGGGGCTTGAACCCACAACCACCTCAGAGCCGAGCAAGCCTACCACCAATTGAACCAAGCTGACATTTTGGAAAGACACAAAAAAGTGCCTTTCTATATATGATAGGTTGTAAAGCCGGTGGAGCATGATGGATTGATATGGTTGTAAAATGTATACTTTCACCATCATTAATATCTATGTCCTTTTATTAAAACATCTGCATTCAATATTAACATGCTGGTAGGATTATTGGAGCAGTTCATCATGAGACACTGTGGCTGAGAATCATATCAATGAAGCTAACTCCTTTCAACGAGCTCATCCTGTTTGACCTCGAGCTGAACTTCAAACTCCACATCATAACTACCACAAAGACCATCTGTTTTGACCTCCACACCATCACCTTCCTCACTCCATAAGACCATAAGAGATAGGACCAGGAGTAGGTCATTCGGCCCCTCGAGCCTGCTCCGCCATTCAATGAGATCATGGCTGATCTGATTTTTACCTCAACTCCAGTTTCCCGCCCTTTCCCCAGATCCTTTGACTCCCTTGCTGATCAAACATTTGTCTAACTCAGCTTTGAATGTATTCAATGACTCGGCCTCCATAGCTTTTTGGGGTAAAGAATTCCAAAGATTCACGACCCTCTGGGAGAAGAAATTCCTCCTCATTTCCATCTTAAACGGGTGACCCCTTATTCTGAGACTACATCCCCTAGTTTTAGATTTCCCCCATGAGGGGTAACATCCTCTCAGCATCTACCCAATCGAGTCCCCTCAGAATCTTGTATGTTTCAATAAGATCTCATCTCACTCTTCTAAACTCCAATGAGTATAGACCCAACCTGTTCAATTTTTCCTCATAAGACGACCCTTCCATACCCGGAATCAACCTAGTGAACCTTCTCTGAACTGTCTCCAATGCAAGTATGTCCTTCTTTAAATAAGGGCACCAGAACTGTACGCAGTACTTCAGGTGTGGTCTCACCAGCACCCTGTACAGTTGTAGCATGACTTCCCTGCTTTTATACTCCATCCCCCTGGAAATAAAGGCCAATATTCCGTTTGCCGTCTGGATTACCTGCTGCACCTGTTTGTTTACTTTTTGTGTTTCATGTACAAGGACACCCAGATCCCTCTGTACCCTAGCATTTTGTAGTATTTCTCCATTCAAATAATATTTTGCTTTTTTATTTTTCCTCCCAAAGTGGATAACTTCACATTTTCCCACATTAGATTCCATCTGCCAAATTTTTGCCCATTCGCTTAACCTGTCAATATCCCTTTACAGACACTTTGTGTCCTCATCGCAACTTGCATTTCCACCTATCTTTGTATCAGCAGCAAATTTGGCCACAATACACTCTGCTCCTTCATCCAAGTCATTGATATCTATTGTAAATAGTTGAGGCCCCGGCACTGATCCCTGCGGCACCCCACTAGTTACAGATTGCCATTTTGAAAATGACCCTTTTATCCCGACTCTTTGTTTTCTGTTAGTTAGCCAATTCTCAATCCATGCCAGTATATTACCCCCAACACCATGAGCTCTTATCTTGTGCAGTAATCTTTTATGTGGCACCTTATCGAATGCCTTTTGGAAATCCAAATATACTGCATCCATTGGTTCCCCTTTATCCACCCTGCCCGTTACTTCCTCAAAGAACTCTAATAAATTTGTCAGACATGATTTCCCCTTCATAAAACCATGTTGACTCTCCTTGATTGTATTATGAGTCTCCAAATGTCCTGCTACTCCTTCCTTAATAGTGGATTGTAGTATTTTCCCAATGACAGATGTTAGGCTAACTGGTCTATAGTTACCTGCTTTCTGTCTCACTCCCTTCTTGAATAGGGGTGTTACATTGGGGTTTTCCAATCTGCTGGGACCTTTCCAGAATCTAGTGAATTCTGGAAGATTACAACCAATGCATCCACTATCTCTGTAGCCACTTCCTTTAAGACCCTCGGATGCAAGCCATCAGGTCCAGGGGACTTGTCAGCCTTTAGACCCATTAGTTTACCGAGTACTTTTTCTCTAGTCATAGTGATTGTTTTTAGTTCCTCCCTCCCCTTTGCCCCTTGATTTTCTACTATTATTGGTATGTTATTAGTGTCTTCTACTGTGAAGACAGATACAAAATATCTGTTCAATTTCTCTGCCATTTTCTTGTTTTCCATTATTATTTCCCCAGTCTCATCCTCTAAGGGACCAATGTTTACTTTAGCTACCCTCTTCCTTTTTATATACTTGTAGAAGCTTTTACTGTCCACTGCACTGCTGTTGAAACCCTCGTCCACACCTTGGTCACCTCCAGGCTTGATTACTCCAAAGCTCTCCTTGATCATCTCCATATTAACCACAAGTCAGTCAGAACTATGCCGTGTGCATCATGTCCCATACTAAAGCCCATTCCCCTATCCTCGCCAACTTCCACTGTCTCACCATTTGCTAAGCCAGCAAATTCAAAATCCTTGCCTCCATCTACAAGTCCCTCAACAGCCTCGTGACTTCATACTTCTACAATCTCCCCCAACCCTACATGCTAACATGTGTGGTCCACTCTTCCAACCCTGGTCTCCTTTACAAACCCGTATCCTCCACTCCACATTTGATCACCATGCCTCCAGCCGTCTTGGCCCCACACTCTGGAACTTAGATTTGGATGCACATTTTGTGACCAATGTGCAATACTTTCCATTTCTCGTGGTTAAATTTAATTTGCCATTTGTCCGCCCAATCGCATAATAAATCGAAGTCCTTTGTTAAATCTTCAGCTGCATCCTTTGTCTCTGCTGTCTCCCCTTGATACTTTGATGTTAGAAAGCTTATATTTGGCTTCAGTATCAAGGTCATTTATGTAGATTAATGCACTCCATTCAGCACCTCCCACTTTGACTTTAAACCTTTCTGTTATTTTAGCCAAATCCGTATCCACCCTCATTGTTTTACCCTCACTTCCTGTGACTTATAGTTCAGTTAGAAGTCTTTCTTGTGGAACTTTGGACTTTCATAAAGCTTTTGACAAATAAACAACATAAAACACTATCTATTGTATCTGTGACATTCTCAAAGAAAATCAAGAAGATTTGTCAGAGAGGATCTTGCCCTCCTGTATCCATACCGAATGATTTTGATCATATTGTGATACACCACACAATTGGATTGATCTCTTTTCTCTCTCTCCACCAATTTACTCCTCATAACCCTTCTAGGCCTTGACACTTGCAATTGGCCTCAGTATCCTTGTGCTAAGGAATGAGGGTGGAGGGTAGAGAAACATATAAACAACCAGCCAGGGTTCCTGTCGTCCAGTAGTCCTTGATGGAAAGTGTGTGTGACTGTTCATGCGTGTCTGTGTGCATGCGAGTTCATGTGTGTCTGAGCATGTGTGTTCATGCGTGTCTGAGCATGCATGTTCATGTTTGTCTATGTTAGTGTCCATGTGTGTCTGCGTGCGTGTTTGTGTGTGTGTGCATGTGTGTTCATGAGTATCTTAATGCATGCGTGTTGAGTGTACATCAGGGCAGGATTGGGCGCAGATGTGATGGATGGCGACACTTGTAGTCTAGGCATCCTTATGAAGAATGTCACTTTGTGAGGTACTGAAGGATTACCCCTATCATGACACCATAATACAACAAGAGTCAGCACCTTCAGGAGAGGAGAACATAAGAAATAGGAGCAGGAGTAGGCCATCCGGCCCCTCGAGCCTGCTCCTCCAGTCATCATGATCATGGCTGATCTTCTACCTCAATGCCATTTTCCTGCACCATCCCCATATCCCTTGATGCCTTTAATATCTAGAAATCTATCGATCTCTGTTTTGAATGTACTCAATGACTGAGCCTCCACAGCCCTCTGGGGTAGAGAATTCCAAAGATTCACCACCCTCTGTGAGTGAAGAAATTTCTACTTTCTCAGTCCTAATTGGCCTATCCCTTATCCTGAGACTGTGACCCCTCGTTCTAGATTCCCCAGCCAGGGGAAACATCCTCCCTGCATCTACCCTGTCGAGCCCTGTAAGAATTTTGTATGTTTCAATAAGATCACCTCTCATTCTTCTAAACTCTAGAGAATACAGGCCTAGTCTACTCAATCTCTCCTCATACAACAATCCCACCATTCTAGGGATCAGTCTGGTGAACCTTCGTTGCACTCCCTCTGTGGCAAGTATACCCTTTCTTAGGTAAGGAGGGAGAGAAAAAGGGGACTGTGGGAGGGGAGAGGGGAGGAGAGGAAACAAAAAAGCACAGTTTCTCACCTTTCATTCATTATTTTACTTTTGACGGCGAGTACTCATTGATAGCATCTTAGAGTCACATCACATTACAGCACAGAGTAATGCAACATGGGTTTGCGTCCAATCTCAGCGTCTTGTTATGGGAAGCTCCAAGGGGAGGGCAGGCAGTGGGTACAGGGTAAGAGGAGGAAAATGGAGGAAGCATGACCTTGGGCTCTGCACCTTCTAGCAGTTGGCACTGGCAGGGATGTGTGATGATGAGACACTCCAGAGATGAGGAGCTAATATCCATAGTTTCAGTTTCAATTCCATTCTTTCTTCCCTCCTTGCCTGAACACGGTTCCCCATGCACTGGGCCCACTCCAGAACACTGCCCATTATTCATGTGTAAACCTTGACGGTGAGTATTTACAGGCTCTTTAACCTCATGGGGGCAGCACAGCCCAGTAGAAACCAGGCATCTTTGAACCCACTCCTTCGTACAAGTTGCACTGACATCCACATTCCCGAGCTTGATATTATCCCCCGAGCTAGATGACAAAACTGCAAATAAACTTTCTAAACAGGTTGAATTTTCCTTCTGACTCCCAAGGACAATTGAGTAATTGACTCCCAAGTTGTCAATCTAACATTGTAATCAGCCCTGGCCTGAGGACTTTGATCATAAATTTGTATTTAGCTCACTCGTGAGACGCAGCATCCCAAAATGCTTCTTCACACAATGAAGTAATTTTTGGAGTGTTTTATGAAGGCAATAGGGTTGCCAACTCTGGTTGGACGTATTCCTGGAGGTTTCGTCACGTGACCTCTCGCCTCCAATCGCCTCGTCCCCCCCACCCTCCCGCCATCGGTGGCCGACACATCCGTCCTTATGTCCCACCCCCAATCGGAAAGCGATCAGACTCTTCACTACCCAATCAGATGATTCTTGATCAGTCAAATCGCCTTTTTCCCATATCCGGTGTTTTTATAACTAAGAAATGAATGTTTTCAAAGAAAATGGGGGAGAAAAGCACATTTTCCTTCAATGCTCCTATCATTTGTCTCCCGGGTGTTGCTGGCAGCATTATCCTGGAGATTAATCTTTGATTCCTGGAGACTCCAGGCCAATCCTGGGAGGGGGTTGGCAACCCTAGAAGGCAGGCATTTGGCACTCAACCCCCCCGGCTTTCGAGTGAGGCAAAGCCTTCTAAAGAAGGACAGTTACTTCAAACATGCATCAGTTGTCCTGTTTATTTATGTTTTGGTTCGCTTTGTTCAGCTCTGTATTGGCCTATCGGCCTCATTAGTCTGCTGTTAACCGCTGCGGCAGAAAACCAAGCCTCTGAATCTTGTTCCATTTGGCGGGTGTGGTGGGGGGGGAGGGGGAGGGAGGGAGGGACTGGTCAGTTGTTTACAAGATGGATAGTTTGAAGCACAGCGGGGAGAGAAAGGTTAGCGGCGATGGCTGCTCACTGACAAATGGCTCTGAATAACATTAGCAGTGCTGCTGAGTCCTGTGTGATCCATCTTTCTGCAGAGTCCCCGGGGACATCGATGAGGTTAATGCCCTCAAGCTTCAAGTGGATCAGTGGGTTATCCCACAAGGGCTGACGGATCCCCATGTTCCAGGTAATGCCACTTTTTGTATACTTACTGGTTACGGCGAAGGATGTCTGTACTGGGAGAGTACGACCTGTTGTCAATGGTATGTTGGAATTCTTGCAATATCCCTGGTCTTTGCACATTACATAAATCAGATTTTCTTTTCTTTTTTAAAGAGAAAGCTTTAAACCGCACTGAGCAGAAACGTTCCAGATTTGAGGGGCCGAATTGGCCAGGGTGCTCCTCCCGCTCCTGATCAGTCTCCACTAACTCCCAGCCCACATGTGAGCGAGGGGCAGAACTTGGCTCAGCGTGATGCCCCCCTCCTTCTCCGGCCCCACCGCCCCCCCCCCCCCCCCGCCCAAACGATCGAACAGCCCGGAGACGCTCACTGCCAGTAGAATGGCTACTTGGGCGAGGCACTGGAGCTCCCTTGGGACCGTGCCTCAGCAAAGGAGTCACCTCGTTCACGCCGGGGGGGAGGGGAGCAAATCGAAGAGAAGACTTTGCCTTCGAGAATAGATTGCATTGCTGATAATCATCGACACACCAGAACCAGCAGCAGCATTAAAATAAGAAAGACTATGGGGATGCATGTTGTAATGTGTCATCCTGCAAGAAATGAGAGCACAGCACTCTGAAGAAATGGCACTTTATAATGTTGCTATTCCTCTGCTCGAAATGTTGCACTACACACGAGAACTGTACTTTGATGTGTCATTCTAAAAAATTAAATATAATGCACCTTTTGGCACGCAGCGCCCCAGGGGAGACTATTAGTGCTGCAGGGGTTGCTTTCGTATTTGAAGACATTAGGTAACTGTGCTGCCGTAATTTGTTCAGAAGATGGTTAGAATTCGTATTGTGCTTCTGATTCTCTCTTCCGAAATAACCCTTTGGGTTCCAGAAAATATCCCCCTCCCTTGTTGTGTTACGGGCACATGACAGCAGCACTAGTGGCGGGCACAGCGAATCAATACATGGACCTTCCCCGCTCTGCAGGGTTAGCTCTGCTCACGGGAGACAAAGAGTTAACAGGAAAAGTTCTTGTAGTGAAACATGGCTGGGGTGCGGTAGGGATGCCACCATTGGCCACCGCGCCCCGGGTTAGAAAAAGAAAGACTTGCATTTACATAGCGCCTTTCACAACCTCAGGACGTCCCAAAGCACTCCACAGCCAATGAAGTACTTTTAAAGGGTAGTTACTTGTGAAGCAAGGACCCACAAGCAGCAATGAGATAAATGATCAGATAATCTGTTTTTAAGTGCTGTTGGTTGAGGAATAAATGTTGGCCAGGGCACTGGGGAGAACTCCCCCGCTCTTCCTTGAATAGTGCCATGGGATCTTTTATGTCCACCTGAGAGGGCAGACGGGGGCCTTGGTTTAATGTCTCATCCAAAAGACAGCACCTCTGACAGTGCAGCGCTCCCTCAGTACTGCACCGGGAGTGTCAGCCTAGAATTATGTGCTGAAGTCTCTGGAGTGGGACTCGAGCCCACGACCTCCTGGCTCAGAGGTGAGAGTGCTACCCACTGAGCCACGGCTGAAGCTGGGCTCACGGGTGTGCAGTGACCAGTCGATGGAGATAAAAGATGACCGATTGCCCAGCGAGAGTCAACATTTCAGGATAGAGGAGGGAATGTTGACTCTTTCTGCAATTTTAAATAAGTTGATCAAGAAGATCCTGTTTGTGCCATAGAGGTGTGAGTCTCATAATACGGGCTGAGGGCTCCTTTCAGCCCACCTCCCATTCATCTGGCAGACTTGGTGCCTGTGTCTGGGCCTCCGTTCACAGCCCTGCCCCACTGTGCGGTGCTGACCAAGCTGCATTTCAGCACCACTCCCTCTCCAGTTCTTGAATTTCAGGGTAAGGTGGCAATGGAATGCTATTGGGAGACAGGAGTTATATTGTACCTGTTTCCACCCAGCAAGTGAAAGGACCCAATTTAAAAATCAAGAATCGAAAGAGACTTGTCTGACTGGCTTGTTTAATAAATCCCTCGTTAACCTTTTGGAATCTCTCTCCGGACTCCTATCTGACTGTTCAATATCTCGCCTATTCAGCTGGCTTTTTGTAAATAACTCTATTTGGGAATAATGCCATTTAATAGTTTAGCCTGTTACTGCACTAGTGTTTCCTTCTTTAGCTCCATGTCATTTTTTTATTGTCTGATTCCGCTTCTGTGAAACGCCTTGGGATGTTTTACAACGTTAAAGGCGCTGTAGGGAGCAAGTTGTTATTGAAAGTGTCTGGAATGGTTAATATTAGCCGTCTTCTGATGTGACTTGAGACTTAGTGACATCGTGTGTACTATCCGGTTTACAATCAAAGCTTCCCCTACAGCATATTATATCCCAGATACTAAATACATAGATTACGTACCAGCTCCTAGGGATTGTAAGCTCACGTACAGAACCTACCTTTCGCGATGAGAGCGGAAAGAGTGTATCAGGAGTAAACCCGCATTGTAACCAAAGGGCCCTATTTGATGTCGTCTACATGGATTTTAGCAAGGCTTTTGACAAGGTCCCACATGGCAGACTGGTCAAAAAAGTACAAGCCCATGGGATCCAAGGGAAAATGGCAAGTTGGATCCAAAATTGACTCAGTGGCAGGAAGCAAAGGTTAAAGGTCGACGGGTGTTTTTGTAACTGGAAGGCTGTTCCCAGTGGGGTTCCGTTGGGCTCAGTACTAGGTCCCTTGCTTTTTGTGATAAATATTAATGATTTGGACTTAAATGTAGGGGGCATGATTAAGAAGTTTGTAGACTGCAGGAAGATATCAATGGACTGGTCAGGTGGGCAGAAAAGTGGCAAATGGAATTCAATCCGGAGAAGTGTGAGGTAATGCACTTAGGGAGGGCAAACAAGGCAAGGGAGTACACAATAAATGGGAGGATACTGAGAAGTGTAGAGGAAGAGAGGGACCTTGGAGTGCATGTCCACAGATCCCTGAAGGTAGCAGGACCTTAAGGTGGTTAAGAAGGCGTATGGGATACTTTCCTTTATTAGACGAGGCATAAACTATAAGAGCAGGGAGGTTATGCTGGAACTGTATAAAACACTGGTTAGGCCACTGCTTGAGTACTGAGTACAGTTCTGGTCACCACATTACAGGAATTGCACTACAGAGGGTACAGAGGAAATTTACCAGGATGTTGCCAGGACTGGAGAATTTTAGCTATGAGGAAAGATCGGATAGGCTGGGGTTGTTCTCTTTGGAACAGAGGAGGCTGAGGAGTAATTTAATTGAGGTGTACAAAATCATGAGGGGCCTAGATAGGGAGGACCTATTTCCCGAAGCAGAGAGGTCAATAACCAGGGGGCATAGATTTAAAGTAATTGGTAGAAGGATTAGAGGGGAGCTGAGGAAAAAGTTTTTCACCCAGAGGGTGGTGAGGGTCTGGAACTCACTGCCTGAAAGGGTGGTAAAGGCAGAAACCCTCAACTCATTTTAAAAAGTACCTGGATGTGCACCTGAAGTGCAGTAACCTACAGGGCTACGGACCAAGTGCTGGAAAGTGGGATTAGCCTGGTTGGCTCATTTTCGGCAGTCACGGACACGATGGGCCGAATGGCCTCCTTCTGTGCCGTAAATTTTCTATGATTCTGTGATTTGTCCATTCAGACTTAACTAAAGTGTTACATTAATAAAAAATTCAAATTTTATGATTAGAACCAGGATGGATTTCATCCCATTAACGGGAGCTCTTGAGCGTTTTCAAAAAAAATCAAGTCTGCACTAAATCAGAGATTTTAATAGCTGGCCACACAGGGAAACTAGAGCTTGGATTCAACTGATGGTAACTGAGCCTGTACATCTGCATTATGATTGACATATATCTTTCTCTTTCTCTCTCCCTCCCTTTTCTTTTTGTTGACACTTTCTGACAGCCTCATTATTGAAATTATGGTACCGTGAACTGGAGGATCCGCTCATCCCTCACGAGTTTTACGAGCAGTCCATCACTCATTATGAAAATCCAGAGGCGGCGATTGCAGTCGTCCACTCCCTACCCAAGCTCAACCGGCTGGTGCTCGGCTACCTCATCCGCTTTCTACAGGTACGACGATTGTTATGTACAGTCCCGCGCTACTTAACGCGCCCACCTTTAAAAACGGGCAGAGAAAGCATTAACCCCGTCGTCCGTCGATTTCAAAGTTGCCCGTTATTCCGTCTTAAGGGGTCCGTTTATTTGGGGCAGAAACAGCTGGGCACCTCATTAAGGTGCACCGAAAGCAAGAAGAAACAAAAGTAAGTAAATATAAACAGCAAATGCTGGAAGTACTCAGCACGTCAGGCAGCACCTGTGGAGAGAGAAAGAGTTAACGTTTCAGACCGATGACCTTTCGTCAGAACTGGAAGAAGTTAGAGATTTAACAGTTTTTTAAGCAAGTACAGAGCCAGGGAAAGGTTGGGGGGGAAGAACAATGGAGAAGGTCTGTGATAGGGTGGAGGGCAGGAGTGATTAAATGACGAAAGCTTAAAAACTGTTAAACCTCTAACTTCTTCCAGTTCTGACGAAAGGTCATCGACCTGAATCTGTTTCTCTCTCCACAGATGCTGCTGAGTGTTTTCCAGCATTTTCTGTTTATATTTCAGATTTCCAGCATCCACAGTATTCTGCTTTTGTTCTAGTGAGTAAGTAAATAACACCTGGATAACCTTTTGTGTACTTAGGCCCTTCTAATCCCCTCTAAGTGTTGTGGAGTTACAGTTTGTACTAAGCACTGACTGCAGTTTAAAGAAAGCTGCAGGTCAGAATGGAGCTGGAAATAACTGGGCAAAAGGTCGCTACACAGAAGGGACTTTCTTGTTATATCAGAGTACTGTAATAGCGCTACCCCGCTTTACCAGCCACTACGTATAGTGGGCAAATCACGTTTGCACAAACACGCCTGCTATAAGTGGTGGAGACTGTATTTTTAAACTTAATTTCCCTCTAAATTCAGGAATTTAATTTTTATTATCTGCAATTTATACAGTCTAGTGTCCAGGGTCGGATTTGATTTTCTGGTTTGCTCGTCCAGTAGAGATTTACATATCTGGATATTTTTCATCAAAACCTTATTTTTTTCTCATGGCACCATAATAACCTGCTCTATTAAATGATCTGTATGATTTCAGTATGACCAAGCACTTTGTTCAGTTCTTTTATTTTGCCACTGGTTTTCTCCTCTTCTACTGAAGATGCTGAGTGGTACAAAGGGGTGGAAGTTATGCTAGTTGTATGAAGCTCTGGTTAGATCGCACTTAGAGTACTGCATTCAGTTCTAGGCACCGCACCTCGGGACGGATATATTGGCCTTGGAAGGGGATTCACCAGAATGATACCAGGGCTAAAAGGGGTTAAATTATGAGGACAGGTAGCATAGACTAGGCTTGTATTCCCTCGCTTATACATTATCGAGGGGTGATCTAATTGAGGTGTTTAATGTGACTAAAGAATTTGATTGGGTAGATAGAGAGAAACTATTTCCTCTGGTGGGTGAGTCCATAACAAGGGGGCGTAACCTTAAAATTAGAGCTGGGCCGTTCAGGGATGATGTCAGAAAACACTTCTTCACACAAAGGGTAGTGGAAATCTGGAACTCTCTCCCTCAAAAAGCCGTTGAGGCTGGGGGTCAATTGAAAATGTCAAAACTGAGATTGATAGATTTTTGTTAGGCAAGGGAATGAAGGGTTATGGAACCAAGGCAGGTACATGGAGTTAAGATACAGATCGGCCATGATCTAATTGAACAGTGGAAAAGGCTAGAGGGGCTGAATGGCCTTCGAAAAATGCGAAGCGATACATTTCGGTAGGAAGAATGAGGAGAGGCAATATAAACTAGAGGGCACAACTCTAAAAAGGGTACAGGAACAGAGAGATCTGGGGGTATATGGGCACAAATCGTTGAAGGTGGCAGGACAGGTTGAGAAAGAGGCTAATAAAGCATACGGGATCCTGGGCTTTATAAATAGAGTACAAAAGTATGGAAGTCATGATGAATCTTTATAAAACAATGGTTCAGCTACAGCTGGAGTATTGTGTCCAGTTCTGGGCACCGCACTTTAGGAAAGATGTGAAGGCCTTAGAGAGGGTGCAGAAGAGATTTACTAGAATGATTCCAGGGATGGGGACTTCAGTTACGTGGATAGACTGGAGAATCTGGGATTGTTCTCCTTGGAACAGAGAAGGTTGCAAGGAGTTTTGATAGAGGTATTCAAAATCATGAATGGTCTAGACGGAATACATGGAGAGAAACTGTTCCCATTGGTGGAAGGGTCAGGAACCAGAGGACATGGATTTAAGGTGATTGGCAAAAAAAACATGAGGAAACATTTTTTACACCGCGAGTGGTTAGGATCTGGAATGCACTGCCCTCGGGGGTGGTGGAGGCAGATTCAATCATGACCTTTAAAAGGGAACTGGATAAGTATTTGAAAGGAAAAAATTTGCAGGGTTACAGGGAAAGGGCGGAGAGTGGGACTAGCTGGATTGCTCTTGCATAGAGCTGGTGCGGATTCAATGGGCCAAATGGCCTCCTCCTGTGCTGTAACCTTTCTATGATTCTGTGATACTCCTGTTCCTATATTCCTATGACTTCTCGCTAGGGGACAGTACGTATGTGGAAGGTCATTCAGCCCATCATAGTTCATCCATCCAATAGGACTGTCAAGTAGTTCCCCCTTCTCCATTGTGACATCCAGTTGTTTCTTAAAAAGGCTCCAGAGTTTTCATCTTCCCTACACTGACCAGGAATTCATTCCATGTTTTGATCCTCTTTGTCCTTAAAATCTACCTCTTTGACCAAGCGTTTGGTCACTTGTCGTAATGTCTCTTTCTTTGGCTCGGTGTCAGTTTCTGTCTCATTAAGTTCCTGTGAAGCGCCTTGGGTACGTTAAACGTGCTATATAAATGCAAGTTGTTGCGTGAAGAAAATATTCCTGACACCAGTCCTAATCTGAACCTATGTCCCCTTGCTCTACTCTCACAATTTAAAGTAACTTTCTGAACTTAACTTTTCCAAAGCATTTGCTATCCTCTATACCTCTATAAGACCGCCTCTCAGACACTACCTTTCAATGCTGAAGCCCAGTTCCTCCAGGTTTTTTCTCTTAATTCAGGCCTCTGACAAGAGGCATCAGACTTGTGCCTGTGTTCTGCCCTGGCTCCAGCACTCGAGTGTGTCCCTTGTGTCTCAGTGACCAGAATTGGACACATCACTCAAGGTGAGGTCTGACAGAGCACTAAACGGTGTGAGTGTGACTTCCTCTGACTTGTACTCTATTCTTTTTGGCTATATCGTTCAACATTCTATTGGCTTTGTTGCTTGCTGCTATGCATTGGTCGAACATATTGACCGTGGAGTCTACTAGGGGCTCCCAGGTCTCTTTTAACTTCAGTCTTGGCTGTTTCCCCACCATTGATGAGACTGTCTCGCCCATTTCTCCTTCCTACGTGAATTACTCCCTCATGTGATTCCCCTTAAATGCATCTGTGCTATTCACCTCAACTACTCCTTGTGATAGCGAGTTCCACGGTCTTACCACTCATTGGGTAAGGAAGTTTTTCCTGAATTCCCTTTGGATTTATTAGCAACTATTTTATTTATGACCTCTGTCTCCCCCCACAAATGGAAACATTTTCTCTCCGTCTAATCTATCAAAGCCTATCATTACCTTAAAGACCTCTATCAGGTCACCCCTCAGCCATCTCTTTTCTCGAGAAAAGAGTCCCAGCCTGTTCAGCCTTTCCTGTTCTGGTATCATCCTTGTGAATCTTTATTATACCCTCTCCGATGCCTCTGCGTCCTTTCTACAATATGGAGTCCAGGACTGTGCACAATGCTCCAAGTGTGATCTAACCATATCTCTTTAGCTTTTCAATTCTATCCCTCTAGAAATGAATCCTACTGCTTGATTTGCCTTTTTTATGGCCTTATTAACCTCCATTGCTACTTTTAGTGATTTGTGTATCTGTTCCGCTAGATCCCTTTGCTCCTCTATCCCGTTTAGACTTTTTATCCAAGCAGTATGTGGCCTCCTTATTCTTCCTACCAAAATGCACCAACTCACACTTATCTATATTGAAATTCATTTGCCAATTACACGCCCATTCTGCAAGTTTATTAATGTCCTCTTGACTTATAGGATAGAATCATAGAATGGTTACAGCACTGAAGGAGGCCATTCGGCCCGTCGAGCCTGTGTCGGCTCTCTGCAGGAGCAATCCAGCTAGACCCACTCCCCTGCCCTTTCCCTGTAGCCCTGTAATTTTTTTCCCTTCAAGTACTTATCCAATTCTCTTTTGACTCTGCCTCCACTACCCGTTCAGGCAGTGCATTCCAGATCACAACCACTCGCTGCATAAAAAAGTTTTTCCTCATGTCGCCTTTGGTTCTTTTGCCAGTCTCCTTAAATCTGTGTCCTCTGGTTCTCGATCCTTCCGCCAATGGGAAGGGTTTCTCTCGATCTACTCTGACTAGACCCTTCATGATTTTGAATTCGGGCTCGACACTTTCTTCCTTTGCATTAACTACACCCCCCAATTTGATGTCATCCGCAAATTTTGAAATTGTACTTCCGATTCCCGAATCGAAATCGTTACTGCCTTATCCCTGGGAGCAGATTAACTTTGATTTGTCAACTTGATTATGAAGCAGCAAGCCACCTCTAATCCACCAAGGTGAAACGGAGCCACACAGCCCACAGAGGTCCCAGGTTTAGTCCCCTTTCTGTGCTGAGTTAGTTGACCTCTGCCAAGGTGGGTCTGATAAAGTTGGCCTCAGCACTCCTACATCACCTATTGGGGACAATTACTTTTACTTCCTCCAGTAGTCACTTGGGCAAGGTCCCAGAGAGTGACAGGAACTTGTGGAACCATGACCAACGAGGATTTTCACTCAAGGGGTAGTGGAAATCTGGAATTCTGTTGCCCCAAAAGGCTGTGGATGCTGAGGGTCAGTTGGTGCTTTCAAGACTGAGACCAATAGATTTTTGTTAGGTAAGGGTATCAAGGGATATGGAGCTACGGCGGATAAATGGAGTTGAGGTACAGATCGACCATGATCTGATTGAATGGGGGCTGAATGGCCTCTTCCTGTCTCTGAGGAGTCAGCACCTTTGGATGAGGAGAGGGAGAAAGTTGGTGCAGAGATTTTAAAAATACAGATCTAATGGCTACTTCCTCCCCTCCCCCCACTTCACAGGGCCCTGAGACATATTGGTTAAACAGAAAAATAATCACATTTTTTTTTCCTCGACTCCCGCCAATCAGATTTTCGTCCAGCCGGCCAATGTCGCCGTTACCAAGATGGATGTCAACAACCTAGCCATGGTCATGGCCCCCAACTGCCTCCGCTGCCAATCGGACAACCCCCGGGTCATCTTCGAGAACACGCGGAAAGAAATGTCCTTCCTGCGAGTGCTAATTCAACACCTGGACACGAGCTTCATGAAAGATGTGCTATAGCGAGGAGAATTTTAAGAAAAAAAAATTGAAGTGGGAAGAGAAAACAAAAAAACAAAACACGAAGCTAAGCCTGTAATGGTTTGTGTCTGCATTTGTTTATACTGCATCGAGATCTTCTTGCCAGTCCCTTACTGGTTGGTGTTGTCTACATTATATAAAAAAAAAGTAAGAGGGTTAAAAAAAAACAACCAAGATAAAAAAAAAGTATTATATGTAAATTTTGATGCTGGTTTTGACGCTGCTTTGTTAGACTGCTCTGTATGATGCTCCCATCCAGGTCCATCCCCACCTGTGGCACAGTTTACTAATAGTTTATTTTTTAGTTTAGCATTCGTACTTGGGTTTTTAAACCACTTTATAAAGTAACTTTATTTTTATAGCATTTAATTATACAGGGCTAAAAAAAAAACAAAACAATAGACATCCTTTACGTGGCGATACGTCCTCATACTGTTCATTTCTTTTCTCACTTCTCTCCCGTTCTTTTTCATTCAGTGGTATTCTGGTGTGAATTTTAGCCAAGAGTATTCTAAAACCTTATGTCATTTTAATTTTTTTGCATGAACTACATTCAAAATATTGGCAGTTTATTTTTTCAAAAAGAATTGTTTCGTGTGTCTTTTTTTTCCCCTCTCTCTCTCCATCTCAATGACTTTTTTTCCAACAAAAAAAAATTAAATTCCCTTTCGAGTTTGAGGACAGTGTCGAATTGTCCCACTTTGGTGCTAGCTCTCATCGGTCTGGTCGCTTAGATGCCAGTGTTTTAATCCAGTTGCCCAGTCTAGGGCTTTCAAGGTTAGTCCCTTCGAGCGAGGCCGAAGGTTTTTCGGGTTTACACGGAATGGTGGGATTCGATGCCCAAAACGCCGGTGGGAAATGCCAGAATCTCGCGTCGTGAAAAATAGGAGATTAATTCATTCGCTTGCTGTGAACCAATGGCCGACAGTGAATTGTACTTTTGAAAGAAAATGTTGAGCTGCGATTTCCTCCGTGTCCAAAAAGTAAAATGATATTAGTCGCTTCTCTGAAAATACCTGGGATCCGATCTGAGCGTAAACCTGAGAAGCACATCAGGCAGCACTATGGGTTGCAGCAAGAGGCTGATATTGAGTATTGAGGACAGGTAGGTTGACCTCACAGTTGCTAAAAGCACAAATAGACATGGAGGGGTAATGGGCAAGCCCAGAGCTTTCACTGGCCCTAACCATGCTCGAACAGGTCCTGCTTCAGAAGATGACCGCTCACCAGCCCAAGCACAATAACCTCTGTGTATGTAAAGGGACAGAGTTGCCCCAGACACTGGAGAGCGCCCCACAGATTGGAGTGCAGCTTGCACCGTTTGCCATTCACTGATCCAGTTCTGCTTTCTGCTTGTTTCCTGACTGATACTTAATCACCGTCTCCACAATGTTGAAATCAGGACTTGTCGCATTGCCTCCTACTCCCATACTTGGCCCGGGACCTCTCGACTGTGAAACTCCTTACCTCCCTCAGTCTTCCCTTCCTCGTACAAGCTGCAGGCATTTAAAACCCAACTATTTAAGCCACTTAGTCACTACTACCCCCCTCTTGCCCCCACCCTCCCTCTAGCACCCAACCCCCCCCAGGTCTGTGCTGAGTTGGCTCTTCTCATTCAGTGTGGGAGTAGGGGTGCTACAATTAGCTCCCAGTTTCTCCCTTAACTACTTCACTAATAGCAACCTGACTCAGATGGGCTGATTAAATAACCATGACTGCAGGTGACATTTCATTTGAGTTTATTTCCCCCATTTCAGTCCACGGTTCAGGCTTGATGACTGGACTCTCCACGAGAGCCTGTTTCCGCCTCGGCAACTAACTCCGAACGATTAAAGGTGATCCAGCGACCTCCGTACCTAACCTTGAAAGCCTTACCCAGACGGCAGCTGTTACAAAGCGCACTAGTTATACCTTATTAGATATATACATATATAAGTTCTAATGCTCAGCTGTGTTACAGGGGCCGCCTGTGTACAATCTACATAAGGCCTACTAATCCTTAATTTATAAAGAGCAGGTAAGGCCCATTGTAATTGGCTCTCGGTGTGTCTGTTCTGCCGAGCGGGCGCTTGTTTTGTGACTCGAAACACTGAGGGAAGAGGCCTGGACCCACACAGTGCGACACATGTAGCGCGATCCGGGAGTGGCTCACTCCGGGTTTTTGCATGTTTACCCCTGCCCATTTCAAACTTTCTTTTTCACACTTGGCTGAAGATTGTCTTTTTACCACCATCTCCTTTGCCTGATTTTAGTGCCGGGGCCCCAGAGCTGGAAACTGCAGAGTGACTCTCTCAAGCTGAACACGAATGTGACTTAAAATGAGCACGTGTTTCTTTTTTTAGCCACTCAGGTTCTGGCAGAAGGTCATTTTTTTTCTTCTTCTTCGAATTGCTAAACCTGGATGTGCTGATGGTGGCCCGTGTCCTCGGGTCTCATGGGGTATCCGTGGCCATCACCAGCATTTGTACTGGAAAGTTATACATTTTATTGGTTATTGCACGCTGACGTCTGACCCGTGAATGGAACGGTAAAATCGCGTTCCGACCTTCCAAGCTTGTAAGCCGCCCCTACCTGTCATCGCACCGAATTATTCCTGATATCCCAACCCTCCCTATCGACAGCTCCCTTCTCTCGTCACATATCGTCTGCACCTCACCACGTGCTATGGGTCTGTGAGTGAAGGAAGGACGTTAATATACCTGTGAAAGGTGATCTAATGACCTAAGGTGAGGGGGTGAATGATCATTAAAATCTTGCACCACAGAAGGAGGCCATTCGGCCCATCGTGCCTGTGCCGGCAATCTTTGGTTAAAAGCAAACAGCAAGGCAATAGTTCAATCGAAAGCTTCAGGTGATGCTACTAACCGCAGAAGCACAACTCAAGGGGTGCAAGAGCCCGCCCTCCCCCCCCAATTAAATCACTACCCTGCATTCTCCTGGGTGTCTTATTTGGATGAGTCCTGCCATTGTTACATTTTCCACATGTTATAAATACCCCTGTAAACTTTGGGGAAAGCCATTAAAATTGCGACTTCATTGATACAACAATGTACGAAGCTGGAATCCATACCGGTCAGTGTGTGTGTGTCCCGGTCAGTGTCCAGTATGTAAAAAGGAAGAGAGTAGTGAAAGTAAACGTGGCGGGAGAGTCTAGAACTAGGGGATATAGTCACAGAATAAGGAGTCGGCCATTTAAGACTGAGATGAGGAGGAATTTCTTCACTCAGAGGGTTGTGAATTCTGAGTCATTGAATGTGTTCAAGGCTGAGATAGACAGATTTCTGGACTCTAGGGGAATCAAGGGATATGGGGATCGGGCAGGAAAGTGGAGATGAGGTCAAAGATCAGCCATGATCTGATTGAATGGCAGAGCAGGCTCAAGGGGCCATGTGGCCGACTGCTGCTCCTATTTCTTATTTTGTATCTGTCCTCACACTAGAAGATATAAAAAACATATCAGAAATAGTGGGGAATCAAGGGACTAATGAGAGTGAGGAACTTAAAGTAATTAATATTAGTAAAAAAAAAGTACTGGAGAAATTAATGGGACTAAAAAGCCGACAAATCCCCTGGACCTGATGACCTACATCCTAGTGTTCTGAAAGAGGTGGCTGCAGAGATAGTGAATGCATTGGTTGTGATCTTCCAAAATTCCCTAGATTCTAGAACGGACCCAGTGGATTGGACGGTAGCAAATATAACACCACTGTTCAAGAAAGGAGGGAGAGAGAAAACAGGGAACTACAGGCCAGTTAGCCTGACATCAGTCGTCGGGAAAATGCTGGAATCCATTATTAAGGAAGTAGTAACAGGGCACTTAGAAAATTATAATATGATTAGGCAGAGTCAACATGGTTTAAGGAAAGGGAAATCGTGTTTGACAAATCTACTGGAGTTTTTTGAGGATGTAACTAGCAGGATAGATAAAGGGGAACCAGTGAACATAGTATATTTGGATTTTCAAAAGGCATTCGATAAGGTGCCACATAAAAGGTTGTTACACAAGATAAGGGCTCATGGGGTTGGGGTAATATATTAGCGTGGATAGAGGATTGGGTAATGGACAGAAAACAGAGAGTAGGGATAAACGGGTCATTTTCAGGTTGGCAGGCTGTAACTAGTGGGGTGCCACAAGGATCAGTGCTTGGGCCTCAGCTATTTACAATCTATATTAATGATTTAGATGAGGGGACCGAGTGTAATGTATCCAAGTTTGCTGATGCTACAAAGCGAGGTGGGAAAATAAGCTGTGAGAAGGACACAGAGTCTGCAAAGGGACATAAACAGGTTAAATGAGTGGGCACGAAGATGGCAGATGGAATATAATGTGGGGAAATGTGAGGTCATTCACTTTGGTAGGAAGAATATGAAAGCAGAATATTCTTTAAATGGTGAGAAACTATTAATTATTCGTGTTCAGAGGGATTTGGGTGTCCTTGTACACAAAACACAGTAAGTTAGCATGCAGGTACAGCAAGCAATTAAGAAGGCAAATGGTATTTTGGCCTTTATTGCAAGGGGGTTGAAGTACAAGAGTAAGGAAGTCTTGCTGCAATTATACAGGGCATTGGTGAAACTTCACCTGGAGTACCGTGTACAGTTCTGGTCTCCTTACCTAAGGAAGGATATCCTTGCCTTAGAGGCTGAGCAATGAAGGTTCACGAGATTGATTCCTGGGATGAGAGGGTTGTCCGATGAGGAGAGATTGAGTAGAATGGGCTTATACTTTCTAGAGTTTAGAAGAATGAGAGGTGATCTCATTGAAACATGGAGGATTCTGAGAGGGCTAGACAGGGTAGGTGCTGAGAGGCTGTTTCTCATGGCTAGAGAGTCTAGAACTAGGGGACGTAGCCTCAGGATAAGGGGTCGGCCATTTAAGACTGAGATGAGGAGGAATTTCTTCACTCAGAGGATTGTGAATCTTTGGAATTCTCTACCCCAGAGGGCTGTGGATGCTGAGTCGTTGAGTATATTCAAGGCTGAGATAGACAGATTTTTGGTCTCGAGGGGAATCAAGGGATATGGGGATCGGGCGGGAAAGTGGAGTTGAGATAGAAGATCAGCCATGATCTTATTTTTAAAAAATTTTTTTTATTCGTTCACGGGATGTGGGCGTCGCTGGCAAGGCCGGCATTTATTGCCCATCCCTAATTGCCCTCGAGAAGGTGGTGGTGAGCCGCCTTCTTGAACCACTGCAGTCCGTGTGGTGACGGTTCTCCCACAGTGCTGTTAGGAAGGGAGTTCCAGGATTTTGACCCAGCGACAATGAAGGAACGGCGATATATTTCCAAGTCGGGATGGTGTGTGACTTGGAGGGGAACGTGCAGGTGGTGTTGTTCCCATGCGCCTGCTGCCCTTGTCCTTCTAGGTGGTAGAGGTCGCGGGTTTGGGAGGTGCTGTCGAAGAAGCCTTGGCGAGTTGCTGCAGTGCATCCTGTGGATGGTGCACACTGCAGCCACAGTGCGCCGGTGGTGAAGGGAGTGAATGTTTAGGGTGGTGGATGGGGTGCCAATCAAGCGGGCTGCTTTATCTTGGATGGTGTCGAGCTTCTTGAGTGTTGTTGGAGCTGCACTCATCCAGGCAAGTGGAGAGTATTCCATCACACTCCTGACTTGTGCCTTGTAGATGGTGGAAAGGCTTTGGGGAGTCAGGAGGTGAGTCACTCGCCGCAGAATACCCAGCCTCTGACCTGCTCTCGTAGCCACAGTATTTATATGGCTGGTCCAGTTAAGTTTCTGGTCAATGGTGACCCCCAGGATGTTGATGGTGGGGGATTCGGCGATGGTAATGCCGTTGAATGTCAAGGGGAGGTGGTTAGACTCTCTCTTGTTGGAGATGGTCATTGCCTGGCACTTATCTGGCGCGAATGTTACTTGCCACTTATGAGCCCAAGCCTGGATGTTGTCCAGGTCTTGCTGCATGCAGGCTCGGACTGCTTCATTATCTGAGGGGTTGCGAATGGAACTGAACACTGTGCAGTCATCAGCGAACATCCCCATTTCTGACCTTATGATGGAGGGAAGGTCATTGATGAAGCAGCTGAAGATGGTTGGGCCTAGGACACTGCCCTGAGGAACTCCTGCAGCAATGCCCTGGGGCTGAGATGATTGGCCTCCAACAGCCACTACCATCTTCCTTTGTGCTAGGTATGACTCCAGCCACTGGAGAGTTTTCCCCCTGATTCCCATTGACTTCAATTTTACTAGGGCTCCTTGGTGCCACACTCGGTCAAATGCTGCCTTGATGTCAAGGGCAGTCACTCTCACCTCACCTCTGGAATTCAGCTCTTTTGTCCATGTTTGGACCAAGGCTGTAATGAGGTCTGGAGCAGAGTGGTCCTGGCGGAACCCAAACTGAGCATCGGTGAGCAGGTTATTGGTGAGTAAGTGCCGCTTGATAGCACTGTCGACGACACCTTCCATCACTTTGCTGATGATTGAGAGTAGACTGATGGGGCGGTAATTGGCCGGATTGGATTTGTCCTGCTTTTTGTGGACAGGACATACCTGGGCAATTTTCCACATTGTCGGGTGGATGCCAGTGTTGTAGCTGTACTGGAACAGCTTGGCTAGAGGCGCAGCTAGTTCTGGAGCACAAGTCTTCAGCACTACAGCTGGGATGTTGTCGGGGCCCATAGCCTTTGCTGTATCCAGTGCACTCAGCCGTTTCTTGATATCACGTGGAGTGAATCGAATTGGCCGAAGACTGGCTTCCGTGATGGTGGGGATATCGGGAGGAGGCTGAGATGGATTATCCACTCGGCACTTCTGGCTGAAGATGGTTGCAAACGCTTCAGCCTTGTCTTTTGCACTCATGTGCTGGACTCCGCCATCATTGAGAATGGGGATGTTTGCAGAGCCTCCTCCTCCCGTTAGTTGTTTAATTGTCCACCACCATTCACGACTGGATGTGGCAGGACTGCAGAGCTTTGATCTGATCCGTTGGTTGTGGAATCGCTTAGCTCTGTCTATAGCATGTTGCTTCCGCTGTTTAGCATGCATGTAGTCCTGAGTTGTAGCTTCACCAGGTTGGCACCTCATTTTTCGGTACGCCTGGTGCTGCTCCTGGCATGCTCTTCTACACTCCTCATTGAACCAGGGTTGATCCCCTGGCTTGTTGGTAATGGTAGAGTGAGGAATATGCCGGGCCATGAGGTTACAGATTGTGCTGGAATACAATTCTGCTGCTGCTGATGGCCCACAGCGCCTCATGGATGCCCAGTTTTGAGCTGCTAGATCTGTTCTGAATCTATCCCATTTAGCACGGTGGTAGTGCCACACAACACGTTGGATGGTGTCCTCAGTGCGAAGACGGGATTTCATCTCCACGAGGACTGTGCGGTGGTCACTCCTACCAATACTGTCATGGACAGATGCATTTGCGACAGGTAGATTGGTGAGGACGAGGTCAAGTAAGTTTTTCCCTCGTGTTGGTTCGCTCACCACCTGCCGCAGGCCCAGTCTAGCAGCTATGTCCTTCAGGACTCGGCCAGCTCGGTCAGTAGTGGTGCTACCGAGCCACTCTTGGTGATGGACATTGAAGTCCCCCACCCAGAGTACATTTTGTGCCCTTGCTGCCCTCAGTGCTTCCTCCAAGTGGTGTTCAACATGGAGGAGGACTGATTCATCAGCTGAGGGAGGACGGTAGGTGGTAATCAGCAGGAGGTTTCCTTGCCCATGTTTGACCTGATGCCATGAGATTTCATGGGGTCCAGAGTCAATGTTGAGGACTCCCAGGGCCACTCCCTCCTGACTGTATATCACTGTACCGCCACCTCTGGTGGGTCTGTCCTGCCGGTGGGACAGGACATACCCAGGGATGGTGATGGAAGAGTCTGGGACGTTGGCTGAAAGATATGATTCTGTGAGTATGGCTATGTCAGGCTGTTGCTTGACTAGTCTGTGGGACAGCTCTCCCAATTTTGGCACAAGTCCCCAGATGTTAGTAAGGAGGACCTTGCAGGGTCGACTGGGCTTGGTGTTTTTTTGCCGTTGTCGTGTCCGGTGCCTAGTGGTCCGTCCGGTTTTATTCTTATTATGACTTTTCGTAGCGAGATTTTACAACTGAGTGGCTTGCTCGGCCATTTCAGAGGGCAATTAAGAATCAACCACATTGCTGTGGGTCTGGAGTCACATATAGGCCAGACCGGGTAAGGGCGGCAGGTTTCCTTCCCTAAAGGACATTAGTGAACCAGATGGGTTTTTACGACAAATCCGGTAGTTTCATGGCCATCATTACTGATACTAGTATTTTAATTCCAGATTTTATTTTAATTAATTGAATTTAATTAATTAATTGAATTTAAATTCGCCAGCTGCCGTGGCGGGATTTGAACTCATGACTCTGGATTTTAGTCCAGGCCTCTGGATTACTAGCCCAGTAACATAACCACTATGCTGGCGGAGCAGGCTCGAGGGGCCATATGGCCTACTCCTGCTTGTATTTCTTATGTTCTTATGTGGTGTGTGTACCAGTCAGTGTATGCACTGGTACACTGGGCCCCTCTGCTAATCCTAGGCCGCAATGGGCGGCTCATTTGCGTTTCAAGAAGAGCGGTAAAAGATGTCAGAAGCGTGACCGAAAATCAAATTTGTCTTTTCCAAACACGGTGAAGTTTGATCGAAAATCCTGTGGATAAACACACAGCCCCGACTATTGTCCTGAATATTCCTGACCATTATGGCTGCAGTATGATGTCATTGTCCCCCTCATCCCACCTCAGGGATATTAAATATCTCCTCTTTTTCCTTTAGTCACTATAGGCCATGCATAGTCCTGCACTGCAAGTACAAGCAGCTAACCTTCACTGAGTAAGATTTTTATCCGTCCCGCTACATAGGGTTACACCTGGCCTTTGCGTTCCCACAGCAGCAGCACTAGGTGGGGGGAGGGGAATTGAATCTGCATATTCCCCAGTCAGCTGCCCGGCCCCACTACATAAAGTGTTGTCGCTCCGTCATACTATGTTACTGTAAGATTTTAAATCGGTCGCTGTTACAGGAGAGGGACCATGATCAAGAAGGTGGTTCTCCCAGGACGAGGCTTAGCCCATTGCACTTGGGGTGTGCTGAAGCTTGATAGGGGTTACTTGACTGCATAATTTGTGGCAGTGAGGGACTGGGAGCGCCATATTCCCCTTCTTTATGACGTAACCATCTCTGGTATCCAGGATCTTGATAGTTCATCTACCACAAGCACGCCACTGATGGGACAGGCTGGCCTACTGTTGGGACTCACTAGCTGCAGAACAACACTGCCTCATGATTGACAGGCGTAGGATCCCAACATGACAGAAACGACGAAGGCAATTGGGCCCCTTTTGACTTTCTGAATCCACGTCAGTTATGTAAATTAGAAACAGCAGTGGTCCCAACACTGATTACTGGTGGGGGGGGGCACCCCACTCAGTACTCCCTCCCCTCATCCTGAAATAACTCCTCTAGCAAGTACCCATTGTGCTCAACCCTTCAGCCAATTTCTTACCCATTCCCAAGATTTGTCCTGAGTCCCAATTATATGATCGTAGGTGGCTGCCAGTAACAGGGTGGATGTATCTGCAGCCCCGTTGTTTCCCCTGTGGGGAATGAGCTATATCAGAGTGGCCTCACTTGGGTATTACTCATGCAATTCTTCTCCTTTGGCTCAGCGTCGATTTTATTTGAATTGGAAAGCGCCTCGGGACATTTTTCCACATTAAAAGCGCTATATAAATGCAAGTTGTTGTTGTTCTGTTTCAGAGGGACAGTACTGGCCGAGAGACTTAGGGGAAGCTTCTGTGCTAACATGCACCCTCAGCCAGGCATAATACAGTACACGATATAGAAACATAGAAAATTTATGGCACAGAAGGAGGCCATTCGGCCCATCGTGCTGTGCCAGTTGAAATAGACCTATCCAGCCTAATCCCACTTTCCAGCACTTGGTCTGTAGCCTTGTAGGTTACGGCACTTCAAGTGCATATCCAAGTACTTTTTAAATGTGATGAGAGTTTCTGCCTCTACCACCCTTTCAGGCAGTGAGTTCCAGACCCCCACCACCCTCTGGGTGATAAATGTTTCCTCAGCTCCCCTCTAATCCTTCTACCAATCTATGCCCCCTGGTTATTGACCTCTCTGCTAAGGGAAATAGGTCCTTCCTATCCACTCTATCGAGGCCCCTCATAATTTTATACACATCAATTAAATCACCCCTCAAGCTCCTTTGTTCCAAAGAAAACAATCCCAGCCTATCCAATCTTTCCTCATAGCTAAAATTCTCCAGCCCTGGCAACATCCTCGTAAATCTCCTCTGTACCCTCTCTAGTGCAATCACACGGGATATGGGAGAGATCTTGAGAGGGGCTAAAAGGAGAGAAAAATATCAGCTATCCTACAGAAGAAAATGGGACTTGTCGCTCCCTGCCCCCCTGTAAAGATTGGAGCTGTTCAGTCATGTTACCTTCTTAAAGAAAGAACGTGCTTTTATATAGGGTGAGAAAGTGGTTAAAAAAGCATTCGGGATCCTGTGCTTTATAAATAGAGGCATAGGGTACAAAAGTGAGGAAGTCATGATGAACCTTTATAAAACACTGGTTCGGCCACAACTGGAGTATTGTGTCCAGTTCTGGGCACCGCACTTTAGGAAAGATGTGAAGGCCTTAGAGAGGGTGCAGAAGAGATTTACTAGAATGATTCCAGGGATGAGGGACTTTAGTTACGTGGATAGACTGGAGAAGCTGGAGTTGTTCTCCTTGGAACAGAGAAGGTTGAGAGAAGATTTGATAGAGGTATTCAAAATCATGAAGGGTCTAGACAGAGTAGATAGAGAGAAACTGTTCCCATTGGTGGAAGGGTCAAGAACCAGAGGGCATAGATTTAAGGTGATTGGCAAAAAAGCCAAAGGTGACATGAGGAAAAACATTTTTACACAGCGAGTGGTTAGGATCTGGAATGCACTGCCCGAGGGGGTGATGGAGGCAGATTCAATCATGGCCATCAAAAGGGAACTGGATAAGTACTTGAAAGGAAAAAATTTGCAACCCTACGGGGATAGGGCGGGGGAGTGGGACTAGCTGGATTGCTCTTGCATAGAGCCGGCACTGACTCGATGGGCCGAATGGCCTCCTTCCGTGCTGTAACCTTTCTATGATTCCATAGCGCCTTTCACCTCAGGACGTCCCAAAGCGCTTTACTGTCAATGCAGTACTTTTGAAGTGTAGTTGCTATTATAATGTAGGGATACTACATTAAGGGGCTTCTCGGTGCCTGTTGTAGTGAATCTTCATCTCTGTGCATGGTCTGAATTTTTTAAAGCATCAGTGAGACGATTTAGTCGATCGAAATACCGTTGCTCAGCAACACAACTGGTGGCTGAGAGTCTGAACACCCACAGCATCATCGTTAACTAATAGAGTGTCACTCGCTTCAAGCCTGGTACTGTGACACATTTTATAAACAGTAGGGTCGAAAATTAATATGGGATTGTGACACACAAGAGGCTGGTCACTTTCTGTATTTGTAAGGGGCATAGAACAGGATAAGACTGAATTGACATGGAGATGAAACAGTCAGTAATTATTTAAAGTATTGCATTTATTTTAAGTAACAAAATGACTGGGAATTCATATCAGATACAATATACAGATCCTGCTGATATAAATAAACTGCATGTGTGCACATTTTACATAGAATTTATAGCTCAGAAACAGGCCATTCGGCCCAACAGGTCCATGCTGGTGTTGATACTCCACACGAGCCTCCTCCCACTCTACTTCATCTAACCCTATCAGCAAATCCTTCTATTCCTTTCTCCCTCACGTGTTTATCTAGCTTCCCCTTAAATGTATCTCTGCTAATCGCCTCAACTACTCCTTGTGATAGCGAGTTCCACATTCTAACCACTCTCTGGGTAAAGAAGTTTCTCCTGAATTCCTTATTGGATTTATTAGTGACTATCTTATATTTATGGCCCCTAGTCTTGGACTCCCCCATAAGTGGAAACATCTTCTCTACGCCTACCCTATCAAACCCCTTCATTATCTTAAACACCTCTTATCAGGTCACCGCTCAGCATTCTCTTTTCTAGAGAAAAGAGCCCCAGCCTCTTTAATCTTTCCCGACAGTTATAACCTCTCAGTTCTGGTATCATCCTGCTAATTTTTTTTGCACCTTTTCCAGTGCCTCTATATCCTTTTTATAATATGGAGACCAGAACTGTGCACAGTACTCCAAGTGTGGTCTAACCAAGGTTCTATACAAGTTTAACATAACTTCTCTGCTTTTCAATTCTATCCCTCTAGAAATGAACCCAAGTGCTTGGTTTGCATTTTTTATGGCCTTATTAACCTGCCTTGCTACGTTTAATGATTTGTGTATCTGCACCCCTCGATCCCTTTGCTTCTCTACCCCATTTAGACTCCAAGGACTATGTGACCTCCTTATTCCTCCTACCAAAATGCATCACCTCACACTTAACTATATTGAAATTAATTTGCTATTTACACACCCATTCTGCAAGTTTATTAACATCTTCTTGTATTTTGGTGCACTCTTCCTCAGTATTAACTATAACCCCCTCTTGGAATGTAACAGATTTTCTTATAGATGCAAAACACAGTCTTTAAAAAAGGAAAAAGAAAGTTTGTCATTTAACGTTTGGTGCTTTTAACCTGAAGATTGAAACTTATCTGCACATTTCCCTCACTAAGCAACAGTTAAACTCCAAGTGACCTGAAACTTTGTTTACTTAACAGCAATTTGAATTTGAGGCCGCATGGGTCACAGCTCCCCCTTAGCAACAGAATAATACATTCAGTATTACACAGTTTAACACTCCTGTCCTTCTAAAACTGTCTGCATTTAACATACCGTGAGTAAAACTATAGGAGATCTGCTAATAATTGATGTATCTTATTAAAATCTTGAGTATACATACACTTCCTGTCCAGAAACCTTCCTTACTGTTAGCATGGTCACACTTTTATGTCAACATTTAACATGGAAACTTACGTAAACATTTATAGTGGGGATTCCTATATGAACAATGCTGGTAACATTTTGTTGATTTTCCAAGAAAAAAATCATCTGCCATTTTTCTTCAGTAACTGAAAATCCTAATGTCTGAAATAAGGTTTTAAACAAAATAAAAATATCAAAAGATTACATATTTCACAATAACATGATTAAATCTACCCATTGAATTGCTTATGTATTTCTTAATGTCTTCCTTAAAGTTTTTGGCATGCCTCAAAAGCCTGGTCTTTGACTTGGAAATTTTTATCAGAAAAATTGCACAAAGCATCTAACCACAGCTGTGCAGTCTGAGCATGTGCCGTTTGCAGAATTTCCCAGCCTACAATCTGTGCATCAGCATAAATTGAAGGAGATAAGGCTGTGTTTCCTTCAGCCTGTGACTAGCTGAGAGTTTCTTTGCTTTGTCCAAATCACCTGGAAAGAAACTGGAGATCGAATTGTCAAAGCTTTTATTTCAGGCAGCCCGGCATTTATTTAAATTTATAAACATGTAAGAACAGAAGCACCTGTGATCGTGGTTACTTTGCCGACAACTAGAAAGGAAAACAAATAGATTATTTATAGTGGATAGATTGCTGTGAATGGAATGCTGTTAAAAATTCAGTTCAAAATCCTCTCTTCTGAAACATTTTTGAAGCTTCAGGAATTTTTAAAAACTTAGAAATTCCATAAATGATAAACTTTTGAGCATTTTGTAAGGTAATTTTTTTTACTGTTTATGATCATTGAATACTATCCACGTCAGTAAACTCACTAGTGGTGCATGAAATTTTCCCCTTCTGTGCTCTTAACACACACCAGGATTGAAAATCAGGAATTTGCTCGCCCCCAGCCTGTAATTTTTCATCCGTTAATTTTAAGAAGCAGAAAATTCACACGTATGCTTTAGGACAGAAACTGGCTGATGATGGGGGAAGTATTGAGGAGGGGAGCTGAGGGTGTAGAAGATGCTGCAGATGGGTTTGGGGGGGGGGTTGAGGAAAGGCTGATGGGTGGTAACACAGTATGGCATTGGGGGCTAAAGGCTCAAAAGGGGCCAACAGCAGTTTGGATCCCATTCTCCTAGGCCTCTTCCCCCATAAGGCTGTTACATCATCCTCCCTCCCCTCCCCTCCAATGCTCCAAAACCACTGGCCCACTCCTCCCAGCCTCAGCGTACTCCCCCCCAACTCCCCAGATTCTGGGATTCCCTCCCCTCTCTATTCTCAAATCCCTCAGCACATCCCCAGTGTTCCCTGATACCAGTGCTCTCAGATCCTGAGACGTCCATCTGCAAAGCCCCAAATCCCAAGATTCCTACCCCACTGATCTCAGATTCCCAGAGTTTCTAGACCCTTTCTCTCCGACGTCCCTAGGACCCCCTTCCCAGTCCTGCAAGACTCCTGGCCGCCTTCCCAGCGCTGCGCCGCCCTCAATACTGGCGTCAGTGTCCCGTTTAATATTATTTGGCCTAACACCCTGTTCTTATAAAGCTTCCAATCAACGCCAGGAGAGATCTGCTAGTTTGTACAACAACATCTTGAAGTGGTTTAGCACAATACAGATGGAAAGTAAAATTTGTTGAGGGGGGGCAGAGAAAGAAACCCCGACATTTCCAATTGACAGAGAAAGTTGCAGAATGGGTTTTAATTGACTTGAGGAGTCGCACTTAGCAATAAGAGAGCTAATCTGGCCTCTAATTGGCCTGAGGCTCTGCTAAGAACAATCCACCTCTATTTGCCCTCAAGATCACACTTTGCGGCCTTAAAGGGCTGCACTTTAGCAGTGCAATAATACAATGATACAATGCTCCTGTCCTTATGAAACAGTGCATCCTCTGACTTAATGGGACCAAAGACACAGAAAGCCACCACTATTTTGTATATTTGTCAACCTGTCAATGTAAGACTCATTATTAATCAAGGCTCATCACACCATCTTCTACCCCAACTCATTCTTTCTCAAGGGCTTCCAAACTGTGGGAACTTCTTACAATCCCTCCATCCTTCTTCCTACAATTTACCGGCTTTTAAAGCACTAGTCTGTTGCCACCGAATCGCTACTTTCCAATTCACCTTGTCTTCCCTCCAACTCTTTCCTTGGTTCTTTTATTCATTCTCGGGATGTGGGTATCGCTGGCGAGGCCGGCATTTATTGCCCATCCCTAATTGCCCTTGAGAAGGTTGTGGTGAGCCGACTTGCTGAACCGCTGCAGTCCGTGTGGTGAAGGTGCGCCCACAGTGCTGTTGGGAAGGCAGTTCCAGGACTTTGACCCAGTTTGGTAGCCTTTATCCATCACCCAGGTTTCACACTGATAAAAAGATGGGAAATCCGGGTCTCACCTAATACTCTAACAAGTATACTGAACGGCCTTTGGTTCCCTTGTTATTCCCGCTTGTGAATCACCTGATAAAGTTATTCTGCAGCGGTGACAACACGACAGCCAGTGACGGTCCGCAGTATGGTTTCACCTCCTTGCCTGTCATTCTTGGAGTTCTATGAGTACTCTGGTTTGGCAGGGCGTGAGTAAAAGGCTCTGATTGTAATCTCAAGAGTTTAGATAATGCCCCTAACTCTCGCAAAATTCAACCTCACGGTGCATGATACTATCTAAATCCTCAGATTGAAACTGCTGTTCATTTCTCACTTCCCAAACTATTTCCATATAGAATACTAGTTGATCTTCTGCGGCGTAGCGCATGTGGAGTCAAGACCAAATGTAATCTTCAGGTGAAATGGGCTTAGAAGGTGGGGGATAATTGGGCCAATCGCACAGGCGCAATTCAGTCCCCATTTTAATGTCGTATGTTTCCCTATTTTTATATTTTCATTACAAATTTCTATGACCATATTTACAATGGAAATGGGCTATGTGAATTTGTCACGCTGTAATTACATCCTCCTGCCAATAGTGGCGCTGCAGCACCTCCACTGGAAGGAGAGCGCAATTGCAGCATGACAAGTTTACATAGGAAATTCCCACTCTAAATGTGTACGTAGGAATTTATAATGGAAAAAGTTGACAGCAAGTGCGTGCAGATGTAAGATTTTTTAAAAATATATTAGAGGTGCTGTCTACAGAACTTTAATGCACAAGGAGAGGGGAAAAATTCAGCCCTACAGTACATGTTACATGTGATGCCGCGTAAATCACTTATTACCCTTTCACCTGTGCCACGTAACCTCCCAACAGTGAGGAAAGTCCGAAGAATGTTATTTTTTAACAAACAAAACTTTATTTTTTAAGTACGAATGTCTGTATGTGCGTTTTAAAGTGGTAGCTCGGGGGGGTGGGGGGTGGGGGGGGGGGGCGGGAAATGAAGGCTCCTGGTGATCTTTGTAACCAGTTCACATTTCACCCATGTGGGACATGCCGTCCCAGGACCGCTGAGGTTTGAGTTACTGCCTCAAAACGTGCTGTCAGCCACCTGTTACCTGATTATTATATACGTAAACTGTGCAGGTGTTGATTCTTTGTCTGAATAATTTATTTTATATACCGGTGTGCACTGAAAAGAAGAATATAGCGATTGGCCTCATTTTTTGTTTCTCTCCATGTGACGTAAAATGACCGGGTAACGACAGAACGGGCGGGGGTCTCAGTGCTGACACACGTCGGGTCTTTTTAAGCTGCATCAATGGCTCCTCTTGGCTTTTACTGTATAAAACGAAGATAAATAACCCCCCCCCCCAACAAAAATCCCGTAAAGAAAGTGGGGGGGGGGGGGGGGGGGAACCTGTCCTAATCCACACGTAGCACAGAAAACAATTGCCTGCATGTAAGGGAACCATTTTTTTACAAGATTCAGATTATACATGTACCTTTGTAAATTTTTTGTTTGTTTTTTTTCGCTGTAAAGTTTCTCCAGTTTTTATATGTTGACTTTGAAGAACTGAGATTTATTATTTATTCTGGCAAGTAATAAGCTGGCGATTCGACGGGCTGATTTAGTGATACGTGAAGGAAGGCAGGAGGAAGGACTCCGCGGGTTTGAAACACGAGTAAAATCAGTTTTCCTTTGTCCTTTGTGTTGACCTTTAGCGGCCCATTTCAGGGCACCCGGCTGGAAAGACTGAAGGGATTCAAATGGTGTGTAAAATGTCAGCCTAACTCTGTAATTATAACGCATGGAAATGTAGAGACTCCATGTTGTGTGAATAATAAATAAACAAGTTATGGGAAAACTTTGCTCGTTTCTTTCTTTCCTGATCAGTTTTTGTATTATCTCCTCTCTCCTTAAGCCTTCTCCCTCCCGTGCCAATGAGATGGAGGCACCTCTGCTCCCAGCTCTCTGCTGTTGCTGCTCCCGTAAAGATTTGCAGATAGAGTTGGATGAAGTAGGGAGGGAGGAGGCTCGTGTGGAGCATAAACACTGGCATGGACCTGTTGGGCTGAATCCCCTGTTTCTGTGCTGCACATCCTATGTAACAGGCTGTCCGACAGACCAAGCTCTCAACCAGAAAACCAGTGCACTTGAAACCGAGAGGCAAATGGCCAAGCTCCAGGATGCTTCATTTTACCATTTGCAACGTATATTTTGGTCACTTAATATTTCCATTTTTGTGCCATTATTTATGTGTTTCAGTTACGTTTAATGTATCGTTACGGTAGTTGCAAATTAAGGGTGTTTTGGTCAGGTATGTGCTTAATTCTAGATCATAACCACTGCTCCCATTTTTTCGGACAGCAGGTGCTGGTAATGGTTCTGCTGTTGCCATTTACAGCTCCTCTAGACCCATCTTTTGTTTCTTTACTTGTCCCATTACCACCCTCCTTGTCTTGCACCATCATCCCTTTTTGTCATTTAATCACTCCTGCCCTCCACCCTATCACAGATCTCTCCCTTTGATCTTTCCTGGCCCCTTCTTTCCCTGGCTCTGTACTTGCTTAGAAACTGGTAAATCTCTAACATCTTCCAGTTCTGATGAAAGGTCATCGACCTGAAACGTTAACTCTGTTTCTCTCTCCGCAGATGCTGCCTGACCTGCTGAGCGTTTTCCAACCATTTTCTGTTTTTATTTCAGATTTCCAGCATCCAGTATTTTGCTTTCGTTTGATGTGCTTAATTTTTTTTCCCATGTTTTGCAATCCCGAATTTCAACTCATAACATGACATGAAAAAGCATGATTGGTGCTGCTCTATTTACGGAGCTGTTAAATTGTCCCTCGTGAGTAAATGGCACCAAACCATACACTCCAGAAACACCCAGGTTCAATCCCCTCGAATATGGAAGATTGAGGGACGACCTGATTGAGGTGATTAAAATGTTAAATGGATTCGATAAGGTGGATACAGAGAAACTATTTCCACTGGTGGGGGAATCAAGAATGAGGACATAATAAAATTAGAACCAGCCCATTTAGGAGTGAAATCAGGAAGCATTTTTTCACACAAAGGGTGGTGGAAATCTGGAATTCTCTTCCCCCAAAAGGCTGTGGATGCTGGGGGACAATTGGAACTTTCAAGACTGAGAGTGATAGATTTTTGTTAGGTAAGGGTATCAAGGAATATGGAGCTACAGTGGGTAAATGGAGTTGAGGTACAGATCTGCAGGTGGGAAAGTAAGTTGTGAAGAGGACATAAGAAGTCTGCAAAGGGATATAGAAAGGTTAAATGAGTGGGCAAAAATTTGGCAGATGGAGTATAATGTGGGAAAATGTGAACTTGTCCACTTTGGCAGGAGGAATAGAAAAGCAGTATATTATTTAAATGGAGAGAGATTGCAGAACTCTGAGGTTTTGTTTTTATTCGTTCACGGGATGTGGGCGTCGCTGGCAAGGCCGGCATTTATTGCCCATCCCTAATTGCCCTCGAGAGATCTGGGTGTCCTATTAAATGAATCACAAAAAGTTAGTATGCAGGTACAGCAAGTGATTAGGAAGGCAAATGGAATGTTGTCATTTATTGCAAGGGGAATGGAATATAAAAGTAAAGATGTTTTGGTACAGTTGTACAGGGCATTGGTGAGACCACATCTCGAATACTGTGTGCAGTTTTGGTCTCCTTATTTAAGAAAGGACATAATTGCTTCGGAGGCGGTTCAGAGAAGGTTCACTCGACTGATTCCTGGGATGAGGGGTTATCTTATGAGGAAAGGTTGGACAAGTTGGAGTTTAGAAGAATGAGAGGTGATCTTATTGAAACATATAAGATCCTGAGGGGACTTGAAGGGGTCGATGCTGAGGGGATGTTTTCCCTTGTGGGAGAGATTAGAACTAGGGGCCACAGTTTAAAAATAAGGGGTCTCCCATTTAAGACGGAGATGAGGAGAAATTTTTTCTCTGAGGGTCATGAGTCTGTGGAACTCCCTTCCCCAGAGATCGGTGGAGGCAGGGTCATTGAATATTTTTAAGGCTGAGTTAGATAGATTCCTGATTAACAAGGGAGACAAAGGTTATAGTAGGTAGACGGGAAAGTAGGGTTGAGGTCACAATCAGATCAGCCATGATGTTATCAAATGGCAGAGCAGGCTCGAGGGGCTAAATGGCCTACTCCTGCTCTTAATTCGTATGTTCGTATGATCTAATTGAATAGTGGAACAGGCTCGAGGGGCTGAATGGCCTCTTCCTGTTCCTATGTTCCCTACCAGTGCTGATCTCAGCTGGGTTGGCATTGGGGGAACTACAATTGGGAGGGGAAGAATCAGACGGGGTTCTCGCACCTGATCTGATCGTCATCTGGTGACTCCTGCTGGAAACCGTGAATATGTGGACATCAGGCGAATACTGGATTGGGCTTGACTGTGATGCCCTCGCAGTTGAATAGCCTGCCAAGACTCAGTCACACATGATGAATAGAGCTGTTGGCACCCACCAAGCTATACTTCAGTCTGAATCAGCATCTTCAGGAAGGTGTGGTCATCTTAAATATATTACCCAAAATGGAGAGAGACGGGAAGGAGTCTGTAAAATGGTCAGTTCCCTTCTGTAAAATGGTCAGTTTGCTTTCAGTAACACCAGCTTACGAGATTTTAGCATTGCATATTTGTACCGTGTCCGTCAAGCCTGGTTGGTTGCAGCAAGCATATTTAATATGTTTCTAGTGCTAAGAAAACAACAACAAAAAAATCTCCCTGTTGTCTTTTCCTCTTTTTTATTCATTCGTGGGATGTGGGTGTCGCTGGCGAGGCCGGCATTTATTGCCCATCCCTAATTTCCCTTGATAAGGTGGTGGTGAGCCGCCTTCTTGAACCGCTGCAGTCCGTGTGGTGAAGGTCTTTTTGTAGCGGGATTGTACAACCGAGTGGCTTGCTCGGCCATTTCATAGGGCGATTAAGAATCAACCACATTGCTGTGGGTCTGGAGTCACACATAGGCCAGACCGGGTAAGGACGGCAGGTTTCCTTCCCTAAAGGACATTAGTGAACCAGATGGGTTTTTACGACAATCCGGCAGTTTCATGGTCGTTGTTACTGACACTTGCTTTTTATTCCAGATTTTATTTAATTAACTGAATTTAAATTCCCCAGCTGCCGTGGCGGGATTTGAACTCATATCTCCGGATTACTAGTCCAGTATCATAACAACTATGCTACCGTACCCTAAATAACTTTATATTTTTGGCTGAATTTTCATCCATAGTCAACAGAAGTGTTGGCAGTGGAGAAGGGTGGAACTTCTGGACACCCGGTATCAGCACCAAGCACCCCCAGATCAGCTGTAGCACTTAGATGGAGCGTAAAGCTTTACGTTGCCCCAACAATCTGCCTGAGCTGCAACCTGACAAGAGCGCCTCCTACAGCACCAATGTGACATTTCTGTTGCCCATCCTTGTGGTCTCTTGAGTGAGGGGTCCAATTTGTTAACCAATTATAGGCATCTTTGTGCTGTTGACTCGCGCACCATTAAGGGACAGGGCTGTAACTGTCCCAAACCCATCACAGCCTGCATTGAAAGGACTTTCATCCTGTGACAGCCTTGGTTGGGTTGCCAACCCTCCAGGATTGCCCTGGAGTCTCCAGGAAACTGATGTGAGCAACTCAGGAGAAAAATCATAAGGGGCCTTAAAACAAAGTTTTTTTTTCATTTTTTTTTTGAACACTTTTGTTTATTAGTTATAAAAATATTGGAGAGGGAAAGAAAATGGCTGTTTGACTGGGTGGGGCGGTTGGTGGCGGGAGATCATGTGATGAAACCTCCAGAAATACGTCCAACCAGAGTTGGCGACCCTAGGCCTAGGTGAAAAGGCACCAGCCAATGTAGCACTCAGTGTGCAGGTCGAAAGGTTCATGGTTTGCCGAGTTAGCTAGTGGGGGGAGCGGGGGTGGGGGGGAGCCTTGGCCGGCGATGGGGAGAGGAGAAATCGGCACAGTCTCCGCTCCTGATCACAAAACGTTCACTACTTTCTGCTTGGGCTATTTGAGAGAGCTACAGATGTACAGCCTGACCCAGCATCAACAGCTCACACTTATGGTGGGGTCACCAACCTTTCAAGATTTGTCCTGGAGTCTCCAGGAATTAAAGGTTAATCTCCGGGGGGGACACTGCTGCAAGCAACACCTGAGAGAAAATCACAGGGGGAATTAAAACAAATTGTGTGTTTTTCTTTCATTTTCTTTGAACACTTCAGTTTATTAGTTATAAAAATATTGGAGACGGGGGAAAAAAGGCTGTTTGACTGGGCGGGGCAGTTAGTGCCGGGAGGTCACATGATGAAACCTCCAGGAATACGTCCAACCAGAGTTGGCAACCCTAACTTGTGTACCGAGTTTAATATAATGGAATGTGCCAAGGCGCACTGCGTTTGAAGAGGATGAGCAGGAGGGGCAGGAGAGAGTTTGAGGAGGTGACTAAAAGCCTGGTTGGGGAGGTAGAATTTGAAGAAGAGAGATGATGTATCAAACAGAACAGTTTAGAACAGAATTCCAGAGCAGAGTGGTACAATGGCTGAAAGTTCAATGGTGGAATGAAGTGCAGTGGACCAGTGTCAGAAGAGGGGAGGGGGTGAGCAAGGATATAAGTTTGGAGGAGGTTGCAGAGATAGGTGAGGACAAGACTGTGAAGGGAGTTGTACACTTGGGGGTGGGTAGCCAACAGGCATGAAGATTAGCAAGCAAAGAGATGGTAAGTGAACCGGACTGAGACAGGATAGGGCAACCGGGACTGAAGTTCTGGATGGATTGAAGTTCATGTGGGTGGAACTTGGGAGAGCATTGGTGACCGGAGCGGAGGTGGGCGCGGTGCGGAGATGGGCACGGTGCGGAGATGGGCACGGTGCGGAGATGGGCACAGAGCAGAGATGGGTTTCAGTAGCACTGACCCTGGGTAGGGATGGAGGTAGATCATTTCATCGAGGTGCAAGTAGACAGTCTTGTTATTAGATGAGATGTGACGTTCAAAGCTCAGTTCAAAGTTGGACAAGACACCAATACCATTGGGTTCAGCATGGGAAAACAGCTGGGAGGGAGAATAGAATCAAGAGCTAAGGTGCAGAGTTTCTTGTGGAAACCAAACAAGATGTCTTTGGCCTTGCCAATGTTGAACTGTAGAATGTTCTGGCACCTCTATGATTTAATGACAGAGAATGTAACGTCAGCCATGGAGTGAAAGGTGGTGGCAGAGAAATAAAGCTGAGTCTCATCGTCTTTCTTGTGTAACCTGACCCTGGGCAAATGGACCATGATCCTGAGAGACAGCTTGTAGACAAGTAATAGGAGGGGGCAAGGATGGAACTTTGTGGATCACTGTAGATAACCATCTGGTCACAGGACGAGAAGCCTTTGCAGTTGGCCTTGATTCATAGAATCATAGAGTGATACAGCACAGAAGGAGGCCATTCAGCCCATTGTGCCTGTGCCAGCTCTTTGAAAGAGCTATCTAATTAGTCTTTCCAATTGCTACTTCCCCCATAGCCTTGCAAATTTTTCCCTTTCAAGTATTTATCCAATTCCCTTTTGAAAGTTACTATTTAATCTGCTTCCACTGCCCTTTCAAGCAGTGCATTCCAGATCATAACAACTTGCTAAATAAAATAATTTCTCCTCATCTCCCCCCTGACTTTTTTGCCAATTATTTTAAATCTGTATCCTCTGGTTACTGACCCTCCTGCCAGTGAAAATAGTTTCTCCCTATTTACTCTATCAAAACCTCTCATGATTTTGAACACCTCGATTAAATCGCCCCTTAACCTTCTCTGCTCTAACGAGAACAATCCCAGCTCCACCAGTCTCTCCACATGACTGAATTCCCTCATTCCTGGTACAACTCTGGTAAATCTCCTCTGAACCCTCTCCAAGGTCTTTACATCCTTCCTAAAGTGTGTGCCTAGAATTGAACACAATACTTCAGATGAGGCCTAACCAGTGTTTTATAAAAGTTTAGCATAACCTCTTTGCTTTTGTACTCTATGCCTCTGTTTATAAAACCAAGGATCCCGTATGCTTTTTTAACAGCTTTCTCAACTTGTCCTGCCACCGTCAAAGGTTTGTGTATGTGCATCCCCGGGTCTCTCTGGTCCTGCACCTACATTGGGACAGGTACGAATGGAACTATGAAAAGGAATGCCAAGGAAGGAGAATGGACTGGTTGACCGCGTCAAAGGTCGAGGAGGACAAAAAGACGTAACGCACCGCAGCTTCAGTCTCAAAGGATATTGCCCGTGACTAATCATGGCGGCCTTGGTCTAAGTCTGAACCCTACATCTGCGTTGGGTTATTGCACAGCAACAATTGTGTTGGCCTCACTGTCCCAGGCCTCACTGAACCTAATGCAGAACGAGCACAAGGGCCAAAACTCTCTCATAGCAATCGTACATAAAGGGATTGGAACAAGTTCAACCAGGAAAGTTTAATCAGTGCTGTCACCTAGCAATGGTTCCCTGGAGATGGGTTATCCAGTTCAAGGTAATTAGGCCTTAAGGTTGATGACACCAACAAATGCTTATGGTTAAAAGAATAATACAAATAGCAGAATATGGACAGCCTTGAATGGAAAGTCACTGGGTTCTGTTACCTGCTGTCCACCTAGCAAGAGCTCAAACCCATGCTGTCGGTCGTCTAGAGACCTGGATATTTACTGTCCTTCTTGGGGGAGGTAAGCAGGTTGTCCTTCAGGTCAAGATGGCTCCATGGTTCAACAAAAAAGATTCACAAAGATGACACCAGAACTGAGAGGATATCCTTATCAGGAAAGGCTGAACAGGCTGGGGCTCTTTTGAGAAGGCTGAGGGGTGACCTGATGGAGGTCTTTAAGATAATGAAAGGGTTTGATAGGGTAGACGTGGAGAAAATGTTTCCACTTATGGTCCAAAACTAGAGGTCATAATTATAAGATAGTCACTAATAAATCCAATAGGGAATTCAGGAGAAACTACTTTACCCAGAGCATGACGAGAATGTGGAACTCGCTACCAAAAGGAGTGGTTGAGGTGAATAGCATAGATGCATTGAAGGAGAAGCTAAATAAGCACATGAGGGAGAAAGGAATAGAAGGATATACTGATAGGGTTTGATGAAGTAGAGAGGAGGCTCATGTGAAGCATAAATGCCGGTACAGACCAGTTGGGCCAAATGGCCTGTTTCTGTACTGTAGTCTCGATGTAACTCAATGTAACGTCATGGAAGATTTGGTAAGTCAGTTACCAGGCAAATCTGCTGCACACAATGAGACCATTGCTAATAACCAACCAGCCTGGCTCAATTATAGAGCTGGACAGGTAGACCTGTCACTAGGGGGCTGGGATTCTTCCCACTCAGATAACCCTGCAAGCCAGTGCCCTAATGGGTTGGGTGGCAAATGGTATGTTGGCCTTTATTACAAGAGGATTTGAGTACAGGAGTAAAGATGTCTTACTGCAATTATACAGGGCCTTGGTGAGACCACACCAGGAGTATTGTGTACAATTTTGGTCTCCTTACCTAAGAAAGGATTTACTTGCCATAGAGGGAATTCAACGAAGGTTCACCAGACTGATTCCTGGGATGGTGGGATTGTCTTATGAGGAGAGATTGAGTAGACTAGGCCTGTATTCTCTAGAGTTTAGAAAAATGAGAGGTGATCTCATTGAAACATACAAAATTCTTACAGGGCTCAACAGGGTAGATGCAAGGAGGATGATAGTGATGATAAGGAGGATGATAAGGGGTCGCCCGTTTAAGACGGAAATGAAGAGGAATTTCTTCTCCCAGAGGGTTGTGAATCTTTGGAATTCTTTACCCCAAAAAGCTGTGGAGGCTGAGTCATTGAATGCATTCAAGGCTGAGTTAGACAAATTTTTGATCAGCAAGGGAGTCAAAGGATATGGGGAAAAGGTGGGAAAGTGGAGTTGAGGCCAGAATCAGATCGGCCATGATCTCATTAAATGGCGGAGCAGGCTCGAGGGGCCGAATGGCCTACTCCTGCTCATATCTCTTATGGCCTTATGCTCTTATGGTCTAATGATTCCCCTGGCTGGGGAGTCTAGAACCAGGAGTCACAGTCTCAGAATAAGGGGTAGGCCATTTAGGACTGAGATGAGGAGAAATTTCTTCACTCAGAGGGTGGTGAACCTTTGGAATTCTCTACCCCAGAGGGCTGTGGAGGCTCAGTCATTGAGTATATTCAAAACAGAGATCAATAGATTTCTAGATATTAAAAGCATCAAGGGATATGGGGATGGTGCAGGAAAATGGTGTTGAGGTAGAAGATCAGCCATGATCTTGTTGAATGACGGAGCAGGCTCGAGGGGCCGGATGGCCTACTCCTGCTCCTATTTCTTATGTTCTTACGTGGTACTGGCTACACAAGGAGGGGGAAGCTAACTAGTGCTCCATGCTGGTAAACTCTGTGGTTTTAGCTGGTTACATTTTAGCAGTACCCCGATTTCACTTGGAGGGCCCGAAGCCAAGGCTTTTGCCAAAACTTTCTGGACTTAAGTGATGGAGGTGCGTCCTGTGGGGAGAGAGTGGGCATTCCATATCGGGCAAACACAATCTCTTCCGGTCTGGATCGTTCAGTAGTTTGGTTTGGAAGCAGTTAGGCACAGTGATGGGTCTCCATGTGTGTCACACATCTGGCTGACAGAGGGAAAAAATACCACAGGGACACAAATTCAAAATTCAGAAAGTTAAGGAGGGAATTCAGGTGGAATTTTTTCACCCAAAGGATAATAGATCACAAGATATAAATGGAGCCCCATCTTATCCATCCGTCCATCACAGAGTCCAGCTGTTTTTGTAAATGATTCCAGGGTTTCTATCTCGTTGGGGGTTCATTCCATATGTTAAACACTCTGGGGTCGTTTTAACCTAACCCATCTGGTTGTGGGGGGGGGGAAGGAGGGGGAACTGATGGGTTCAGATTGGCCGCCCGTTTTACCAGGGAAATCCAAGTGTCTCCATGGACAAACGGACCCCTTGGTGTAATACCGAATCAGACGGACTATCCAGGGTCCCAGGTTTGATCGCTGGTTTATACTGGGTTAGCAGTGGTGGAACCTGAGGTAGACAGGGTGAAAATCAGCTCGAGTCCGGCCTCTGCTGGAAATCTATGTGTATCAAATTTAGGTGGGGACAGGACCAACTGTGAAACCTCTCCCAAACCCCCCCCCTCCCACGGGCTAAAAGCCGACCGACATTGGCTATCTTATCTCACACATGAAGTTCAGCCACACGTAATCTGGAAGCCCGCTGATGGGTCTCAACTTGAAATGTTAATCTATCTTTACAGGAGGCGCTGGTGGACTTGCTGCATATTTTAAATGGTTTCAGTTTTCATAAGAACGTACAGTATAGAAATAGGAAAAGGCCCAAAAGCCTGTCCCTTTAAAAGGCCACTAGGCCCAACACGACTGTCCCTTTAACAGGCCACGAGGCCCAACAAGACTGTCCCTTTAAAAGGCCACTAGGCCCAACACGACTGTCCCTTTAACAGGCCACGAGGCCCAACAAGACTGTCCCTTTAAAAGGCCACTAGGCCCAACACGACTGTCCCTTTAACAGGCCACGAGGCCCAACAAGACTGTCCCTTTAATAGGCCAGTGGGCCCATCAAGCCTGTCCCTTCAAAAGGCCATTAGGCCCAACAAGACTGTCCCTTTAATAGGCCACTGGGCCCAACAAGCCTGTCCCTTCAAAAGGCCACTGGGCCCAACAAGACTGTCCCTTTAATAGGCCACTGGGCCCAACAAGACTGTCCCTTTAATAGGCCACTGGGCCCAACAAGCCTGCCCCTTCAAAAGGCCATTAGGCCCAACAAGCCCTATCCCCATAAAAGGCCACTAGGCCCAACAAGTCCTCTCCCTTTAAAAGGCCACTAGGCCCGACAAGCCTGTCCCTTTAAAAGGCCACTTGGCCCATTGAGCCTTTGCTGCAGAGGTGAGCCTACTCCCAGAAATTTGCTGCATGGAAGTAGTGCAGGAGAGAGAGAGAGAGAGAGAGAGAGAGAAAGAAAGAAAGAAAAAAAAAGAAAAAAAAGAAAAAGAAAAAAAAAACAGGTAGCGTTATAAACTTATAAACAGTAGTATTATAAACAATAGTATTATAAACAGGTAGTACACAGGTAGTATAATAAACAGTAGTATAATAAACAGGTAGTACACAAGTAGTATTATAAACAGGTAGTATTATAAACGGGTAGTATTATAAGCAGTATTATAAACGGGTAGTATTATAAGCAGTAGTATAAACGGGTAGTATTATAAGCAGTAGTATTGTAAACGGGTAGCATTGTAAACGGGTAGTGTTGTAAACGGGTAACTTTAAGGAAGCTCGTGTGGGATTCAAGTACAGTCGAGTTGTGTTTCACAGCTGAAACCGCCTCTGTGAAAAATGAGCCAATGAGAGTCCCTGATTTAATACCTTCCTCTTTGGAACAGGAGCAAGTGATGGGCAGAATGGCCGTTTCAGATCTTCATTTTTGAGTGCCAATTAGTGCTGAAGCTGAGAACACAGGGTTGTTAAGTGGAAGGCTTCACAAATAGCTCTCCGAGCGAGAGAGTAATGAGGCATTTTCCATCTGCCTCACGCCGCACTGCCCACTGTGTCAGGCTCCTTCCACTGCTCACATCATTGATATCATACATCTGCTTACATGGCAATGCTTGTAATACAGGGGCCGCCAGCACTGGGCATCATCCAGGGTGGAAACCCCTCAGCTATCAACTCTGAACAAACACACAAACATGGATAAAACCAGCGAGTTTCTTCCAGCACATGGGCCACAAGGGGTGGGCGACAGATGGAGTGATCTCTCTCTTCGCCTCCTTTCCCTGTATTTCTGTCTCTGTCGTCATCATCATCATTCATCATCATCGACGACGACGACGACGACGACGACGACGACGACGACGACGACGACAACAACTCCTCACATTTATATAGTGCCTTTACCATAGTAAAACGTCCTAAGGTGCTTCACAGGAGTGATTATCAAACATAATTTGACACCGGGCCACACAAGGAGATATTAGGATAAGTGTACAAAAGCTTGGTCAAAGAGGTAGGTTTTAAGGAGCGTCTTAAAGGAGGAGGGAGAGAGGCGGAGAGGTTTAGGGAGGGAATTCCAGAGTTTAGGGCCGTGGCAGCTGAAGGCACGGCTGCCAATGGTGGAGCGATTAAAATCGGGGGATGCGCAAGAGGCAAGAATTGGAGGAGCGCAGAGATCTCGGAGGGTTGTAGGGCTGGAGGAGGTTACAGAGATAGGGAGGGGCGAGGCCATGGAGGGATTTGAAAACAAGAATGAAAATTTTAAAATCGAGGCGTTCCCGGACCGGGAGCCAATTTAGGTCAGTGAGCACAGGGGTGATGGGTGAACGGGACTTGGTGCGAGTTAGGATACGGGCAGCAGAGTTTTGGATGAGCTCAAGTTTATGGAGGCTGGAAGCTGGGAGACCGGCCAGGAGAGCATTGGAATAGTCAAGTCTTGAGGTAACAAAGGCATGGGTAAGGGTTTCAGCAGCAGATGAGCTGAGGCAGGGGCGGAAGAAATTTTTGCTCAGATGTCAGACAAGCAATGTGACAAATCAGAGGCAGTGGAGGGGTCGAGGGAGGCGGTTGTGAGGTAGAGCTGGCTGTCGTCAGCGTCATTGTGGAATCTGATGTGTTTTTCGATGATGTCGCCGAGGGGCAGCGTGTAGATGGGAAATAGGAGGGGGCCAAGGGTAGATCCTCGGGTTCTCCAGAGGTAATGGTGCAGGAGTGGGAACCGAAGCCATTGCAGGTGATTCCCTGGCTACGCCTGGATTGATAAGAATGGAACCAGGTGAGCGCAGTCTCACCCAGCTGGACGACAGAGGAGAGGTGTTGGAGGAGGATGGTGTTGTCAACCGTGTCAAAGGCTGCAGACAGTTTGAGAAGGATGAGGAGGGATAGTTTACCACGGTCACAGTCACATAAGATGTCATTTGTGACTTTGATAATGGCCGTTTCAGTACTGTGGCAGGGGCGGAAATCTGATTGGAGGGATTCAAACATGGAGATGCGGGAAAGATGGGCATGGATTTGGGAGGTGACAACACGTTCAAGATCTTTGGAGAGGAAAGGGAGGTTGGAGATGGGGCGGTAGTTTGCAAGGACAGAGGGGTCAAGGGTGGGTTTTTTGAGGAGAGGGGTGATGACGGCAGATTTGAAGGGGAGAGGGACAATACCTGAGGGGAGGGAACCATTAACAATATCAGCTAACATGGGGGCCAGGAAGGGAAGTTGGATGGTCAGCAGTTTGATGGGAATAGGGTCGAGGGAGCAGGAGGTGGGTCTCATGGTCAAGGTGAGCTCAGAGAGGGCATGAGGGAAGATAGGAGAGAAACTACAGGAAGATGCGAGTTCAGGGCTAGGGCAGGGGGGAAACTGTAGGGGAAGTTTGGCTTGGTGGGCTAGGGGAAGGGAGGGAAGCAGCTGAGGCAGCTGAACAGATGGTCCCAATCTTAGTGACAAAGAATTCCATGAGCTCCTCACACTTGTTGTTGGAGGTGAGGGAGGAGGAGGCAGGGGAGAGGGGTTAAGAAGACGGTTTTTAGTGGAGGAGAAGCCGGGGGTTATCTTTACATTCCAGGATGATCCTGGAATAGTGAGCAGTTTTGGCGGAGGAGAACAGGACCCCATAGTGCTTTACATGGTCCAGCCAGATCTGGCAATGAATGGCTAAGCCAGTTATCCGCCATAAATGTTCAAGGTTGCGTCCCTTGGACTTAAAGGAGCGGAGATGAGGGCCATACTGGGGGGATCGACCAGGATGAGAGAGAGTAATGGTTTTAAGGGGACAAGGGCATCAAAGGTGGAGGTGAGGGTGTGATTGATCAGAAATGTCATGGTGAATGGAGGGTCAAAGGCTACACAGTTGGGAATTTGAAAGTGCAGTTGTAAGTGACTTGGGGGAGAGTTTATTCCAGGGGCGAACACAGAAGGAAGTGGGGTCGGGAGGGGGAAGGGGGATGTGGGTGGAGAGGGATACAAGGAAGTGATGAGAGATGGCCTGACTCGTGATTGACATGATGGGAGTAGAGAGGCCACGTGAGATGTTTAGGTCGAGGGGAGTGGCCGTGAATATGGGTTGGGGAGTTTATATGGTGGGAGAGATTAAGGGAGGATAGTGGGGTGGGGGGGCAGTGAACTCAGGAGAGAGAGGGCATGATGAGTTGAGATGGAGGTTGAAATCACCGAGGATGAGAAGTCGCTCGGTGCAGAGGCTGAGGGAGGAAAGCAGTGAAGATATCTCGCTGAGAGACTTGCCGTGGTATTTGGATGGGCGGTAGAGAACGAGGATTTTAAAGGAGAGGTGACGGGGTGGAACAAGGTGAGATGCTCAAAGGAAGAGAAGGTGCCGGAGGAGTAGGGGGACAGACCAAGGTGAGATTTGGTGATACAGGCCACACCGTCACCACGGTGGTATGGCCGGGGCAAGTAGTGGAAGGTATAGCCAGACGGAGAGGCTGCATTAAGGGGGAAGGTGTTATCACCAGTCAGCCAGGTTTCCATCAAGGCCATAATGTCGATGCAATCACCCACAATAAGCTCATGGACGGCAAGGGCCTTGTTCACAAGAGAACGGACATTCTGGAGGGAGGTGGGGAGAGGGGCGGTGATAGCTGATCCACTGGCAGAGTCCACAGGGTCAGCGACGGGAGGGGTGAGTGGAATGGGAGGAAATCGGCAAGATTAGCCCCCAGCAGGTGCACTGGGCAGGAAAGTCGGTGAGAGAGTAGGATGGGGCAGTCGGGGTTGCTGCTCGTAAGGGGGCAGCGACGAGTGCCTCGCTGGGCCCTTTGGAGGAGTCACCCTCATTTCCCTGTTTCTCCTGGGCTCCCTTTTCCCTGTTTTTCTCTAACTCCTTTTTCCCAGTATTTCTCTTGGACCCTCTTTTCCCTGATTTTCTGCGTCCAATGATTCCCCTATGACGATGGTCAGTGTTTCACAGATCTCCACCCTCGTCTCTCTCTGCTCCATGGGACAAGTACCATCTATCTCTGAGGATTTGGTCGTTCTAAGCCCCTCTGGTCTGCCTAGGAATTCCACCTCATTTCTATCAAATTGTAATTGGGATATCTTTGTTTGGGGAGGACGTGTTGCTCATGTCTTACCCTGTTAACACTTAGAGGATTTGATCATTCAGAATAGTTACTATTTTGTGCTCATCCTCTGTATCAAGCCCGTTTGTATCTTTAATGCTCTTTAACTCTTCTTTGACTGACCTTATTGTTGTTGTGGGCAGTTGCCCTTTTTTCTCAAGGGCAATTAGGGATGGGCAATAAAGGCTGGCCTTGCCAGAGATGCCCACATCCCATGAACGAATAAAAAAAAAACTGAAAGAATTTTTTATCCGCTCTATCACCAAGACTTCCATCTCTGTAACATCGCCCGTCTCCACCCCTGCCTCAGCTCATCTGCTGCTGAAACCCTCTTCCATGCCTTTGTTATCTCCAGACTGGATTATTCCAATGCTCCCCTGGCAAACCTCCCATCTTCCACCCTCCGTAAACTTGAACTCATCCAAAACTCTGCTGCCCGTATCCTAACTCGCACCAAGTCCCGTTCACCCATCACCCCTGCGCTCGCTGACCTACATTGGCTCCCGGTCCGGGAACGCCTCGATTTTAAAATTCTCATCCTTGTTTTCAAATCCCTCCGTGGCCTCGCCCCTCCCTATCTCTGTAACCTCCTCCAGCCCTACAACCCTCCGAGATCTCTGCGCTCCTCCAATTCTGGCCTCTTGCGCACCACCAATTTTCAGTGCACCACCATTGGCGGCCGTGCCTTCAGCTGCCTAGGCCCTAAGCTCTGGAATTCCCTCCCTAAACCTCTCCACCTCTCTCCCCTTTAAGACGCTCCTTAAAACCTACCTCTATGACCAAGCTTTTGGTCACTTGTCCCAATATCTCCTTATGTGGCTCAGTGTCAAACTTTGTCTGATAATCGCTCCTGTGAAGCTCCTTGGAATGTCGTACTATGTTAAAGGCGCTATATAAATGCAAGTTCTTGTTGTTTTTATCCTTATTCTCAGCTGCTGTATTTTTTCCTGTTCTTTCTCTGCCTCTCTGATTACCTTTTTTTTTAAATTTATTTCTGCAGTTTCTTGTACTCATCTCAGTGAATCATTTCTCCCAGCAGGATTTGTACCTGGCTACTTTTCCTCTATTATTCCACACTTAATTTGTTTTGCTGAGCCATTTAGGGTTTATGGTTGTTTAGTCTGAGCTTGTTGGTTTTAGGAATGAATTTATTCTCCCTGCTCAGCCTGCAGTGGAAATCTGGAAATCTCTCCCCACAAAAAGGCTGCGGATTAGGGTCGCCAACTCTGACTGGACGTATTCCTGGAGGTTTCATCACATGACCTTCAACTGCCCCGCCCCCACCCCTGCAATTGGTCGCCCGACACGTCCATCCTCGCGGCGCTCCGCCTTCCCACGGCCAATCGGAAGGCGAGCTGACTCCTCGTTACCCGATTGGATGATTCTTGACTGTCCGTCAAACAGTCAATTTTCCCCCATCTCCAATATTTTTATAACCAATAAATGAAAGTGGTTAAAGAAAATGAAAAAAAAACACAATTGTTTTTAACGGTCCTGTGATTTTTCTCCCGGGTGTTGCTCCCTGCAGTGACCCAGAGATTAATCTTCAATTCCTGGAGACTCCAGGCCAATCCTGGAGAGTTGGAAACCCTATTTTAGATACTGGGGGTCAATTGACATTTTCAAGACTGAGATCGATAGATTTTTGTTTAGTTAAGGGTATCAAGAGATATGGAGCAAAGGCAAGAAAATGGAGTCGAGGAATTGGTTGACAGACAGGAAACAGAGAGTAGGAATAAGTGGGTCTTTTTCCGGGTGGCAGGCAGTGACTAGTGGGGTACCGCAGGGATCAGTGCTTGGGCCCCAGCTATTCACAATATATATCAATGATTCGGATGAGGGGACTAAATGTAACATTTCCAAGTTTGCAGACGACACAAAGCTGGGGTGGAATGTGAGCTGTGAGGAGGATGCAAAGAGGCTCCAATGTGATTTAGACAAGTTGGGTGAGTGGGCAAGAACATGGCAGATGCAGTATAACGTGGATAAATGTGAGGTTATCCACTTTGGTTGTAAAAACAGAAAGGAAGATTATTATCTGAATGGTAATTGATTGGGAAAAGGGGAGGTGAAACGAGACCTGGGTGTCCTTGTACACCAGTCGCTGAAAGTGAGCATTCAGGTGCAGCAAGCAGTTAGGAAGGCGAATGGTATGTTGGCCTTCATTGCAAGAGGATTTGAGTACAGGAGCAGGGATGTCTTACTGCAGTTATACAGGGTCTTGGTGAGACCACATCTGGAGTATTGTGTGCAGTTTTGGTCTCCTTATCTGAGGAAGGATGTCCTTGCCATGGAGGGAGTGCAATGAAGGTTTACCAGACTGATTCCTGGGATGGCAGGACTGACGTATGAGGAGAGATTGGGTCGACTAGGCCTATATTCACTAGAGTTTAGAAGAATGAGAGGTGATCTCATCGAAACATTTAAAATTCTAACGGGACTAGACAGACTAGATGCAGGGAGGATGTTCCCGATGGCTGGGGAGTCCAGAACCAGGGGTCACAGTCTCAGGATACGGGATATGCCATTTAGAACCGAGATGAGCAGAAATTTCTTCACTCAGAGGGTGGTGAACCTGTGGAATTCTCTACCACAGAAGGCAGTGGAGGCCAAGTCATTAGATGTATTCAAGAAGGAGATAGATATATTTCTTAATGCTAAAGGAATCAAGGGGTATGGGGAAAAAGCAGGAACAGGGTACTGAGTTAGACGATCAGCCATGATCATTTTGAATGGCGGAGCAGGCCCGAAGGGAGGAATGGCCCAGTCTTGCTCCTATTTTCTATGTTTCTATGATTCCATGTTTACAAATCTGTCAGAATCTGATTGATTGGTCGAAGGGGTAAATGGCCGCTTCCTGTTTTTACAAGAAAGAAAGAACTTGCATTTCTATAGCGCCTTACACAACCTCAGGACGACCCTAAGTGTTTTACAGCCAATGAAGCACTTTTTGAACTGTAGCCACTGTCGGAAACGTGGCAGCCAATTTGCACCAATTCGGTTTAACAGATATGGTGAAACCTTGGAGTTTTACCTGCATCGAGGGGTTTTGAGATAGAGGACAGGGAACGATCCCATACAACGGATTGCTGTGGACAGATGTTGCTGTGTGTGAAGGGACAGCGGGAGGTCTGTGAAATGATGTTTACACATTATGAACTATGACAGCTTTGGACTGCAGTGTTTGGACAACAAGTACAGTTGTGTCCTGTGGATTGCTACAATGAATGAAGCGTTGGACTGATCAGTGAGACATATCGTATAATTAAAATAATTTGCACCTCCGGCTTCTTTCCAGAGCTGACGGGACCCCTTGCCCCTGCCTGCACTGCAGGGCACTGCATGGTAACATGGCTGGTTCCATTCACACCTTGTCTTGCTGGGCTATTAACTCACTGCTGTGATGCTCCTCATTAATGGAGCAACTTCAAAATAATAGAAAGAAAGGAATTCCGTTTATATGGTGTCTTTTCACAACCTCAGGACGTCCCAAAGCCCTTCACTTTTTGAAGTGTAGTCACTTTTGTAATGTAAGGAAACGCGGCAGCCAATTTGCGCACAGCAAGATCCCACAAACAGCAATATGATAAGTGAGTCAGAAGGTCATGGGATCAAGTCCCGCTCCAGAGACCTGAGCACAAAATCCAGGCTGACACTCCCAGTGCAGTGCTGAGGGAGTGCTGGACTGTCGGAGGGCGCCGTCTTTCGGATGTTAAACCGAGGCCCCGTCTGCCCTCTCAGGTGGGCGTAAAAGATCCCATGGCCACTATTTCGAAGGACAACAGGGGAGCCCTCCCCGGTGACCTGGGCCAATATTTATCCCTCGACCAACATCACTAAAAAAAAAACAGATGATCTGGTCATTTATCACATTGCTGTTTGGGGGAGGGGGGAGGGGAGAGTAAAGCTCTCGGACAGGCCGACGATCCAGGGCCCGAGTCCTGCAGGTTCCAAAAACCTTCAAATATAAAGCTGGGAACTTATCAACCGAGGCCTGTGCCTTTCAGAATTTGTCCCCAGACTCTGGTTAGCACCTGGCCCAGTGAATCGATTCTTCCCCAAGTACAGGCTGGTCGCGGAGGCTGAACACTGTCAAAAGGTCAACCCAGTCACCAGAGACTGACCATTAAAGTCCGTCTGTTCCATTGACCCCGGCGTGACCTCACAGCACAGAGATCCGTGGGAAAATACGATCGGATCCAGTTATGATTAAAACCAGTCGTTGGCCCCCTCCCACCCAACCAACAACTCATCATTCTTCAGCCCAAAGGATAATTTCTCTCTGGTACCTCGCACAAGGCGAGCTGTGACAGTGAGCGGGCAGTGGGCAGTTGGGCTGAGCCTAATCTGGGAGTGTTCAGGCTCCTCTCACCTGGTGTCCACGGACAGTATTTCTCAGCACAGGTCACTGCGGAGCTCAGGAGCAGGAATCCTGGCCGATTCCCTGGCCCCTGAAGCAGGAGTGTTGAGGACGAATCGTACCTCAGCTGGTCTTTCTGTCTTTCTGTCTCTCTCTTTCTGTCTTTCTGTCTCTCTCTTTCTGTCTCTCTCTTTCTGTCTTTCTGTCTTTCTGTCTCTCTCGTTCTCTCTTTCTGTCTCTCTTTCTGTCTTTCTGTCTCTCTCTCTCTTTCTGTCTCTCTCTTTCTCTCTTTCTGTCTCTCTCTTTCTCTCTTTCTGTCTCTCTCTTTCTCTCTTTCTGTCTCTCTCTTTCTGTCTTTCTGTCTCTCTTTCTCTCTTTCTGTCTCTCTTTCTCTCTTTCTGTCTCTCTCTTTCTCTCTTTCTGTCTCTCTCTTTCTCTCTTTCTGTCTCTCTCTTTCTCTCTTTCTGTCTTTCTGTCTCTCTTTCTCTCTTTCTGTCTCTCTCTTTCTGTCTCTCTCTTTCTGTCTTTCTCTTTCTTTCTTTCTGTCTCTCTCTTTCTCTCTTTCTGTCTGTCTCTTTCTGTCTTTCTGTCTTTCTGTCTCTCTCTTTCTGTCTCTCTCTTTCTCTCTTTCTGTCTCTTTCTGTCTCTCTCTTTCTCTCTTTCTGTCTCTCTTTCTCTCTTTCTGTCTTTCTGTCTCTCTCTTTCTCTCTTTCTGTCTCTCTCTTTCTCTCTTTCTGTCTCTCTCTTTCTCTCTTTCTGTCTCTCTCTTTCTCTCTTTCTGTCTTTCTGTCTCTCTCTCTTTCTCTCCTCATTCTTTCCTTCCTTCCTTTCCTTTCCTTCCATCATTCCTTTCCTCACTTTTTCCACATTTGATTGTCTCCCAGTTAATCAATTCACTTCTAATCAGCTCTGGTTTATGGTCACTGGGTAGGCTGGAAATCTGAATCGAAAGCAGGAAATGTCCCTCCCTGTCTCTCTAACCTCCTCCAGCCCTACAACCCTCCGAGATCTCTGCGCTCCTCCAGGCCTCTTGCGTATCCCCGATTTTAATTGCTCCGCCATTGGCGGCCGTGCCTTCAGCTGCCTAGGCCCCAAGCTCTGGAATTCCCTCCCTAAACCTCTCTATCCCTCTCTCTCCTCCTTTAAGATGCTCCTTAAAACCTACCTCTTTGACCAAGTTTTTGGTCACTTGTCCCAAAGTCTTCATATGTGGTTTGGTGTCAAATTTTGTTTGATAATCGCTCCTGTGAAGTGCCTCGGGATGTTTTACTGTGTTAAAGGCGCTATATAAATGCAAGTTGTTGTTGTTGTTGAATATCCTGCTTGTATAAAGTCACAAAGAAAACTCTGGCAACAGGAACAACTCAAAAGTCAATGGTACAGTTTTCCTTGTTTTAATTTTTCATGTAATTTATCCAAATCACGACAACCCCCGGTTTAGTCCTTGCTGCTCCCTGCTCCCCGCTCCCCACTCCCAGCTCTCTGCTCCCAGCTCCCTGTTCCCTATTCCCTGTTCCCAACTCTTAGCTCCCTGCTGATCTCAACCCCAGGATGGTGATAAGGACTTTCGATTGGCCTCAGTGCCAGTTGGTTTGGGAAGGGAAAATGAGCTGGTGTTCTCCCTCCTGCTCACTGCCCCACCAAACCCCACTGGCAGTCCACGTGTGTGTCTGGGCCTCATGGGAGGTCAGGGTCAAGACCAGCCGTAATGTCTCCCACAGTCGAATAGCCAACTAGACTCCTTGTCTTGAGCCACACGTGAATAACGGTCAGTTAAAGTAGACTAACTGGTCATTGATCTTATTGATGTTTGTGGGCTCTTGCTCTGTCCAAAAAATGGCTGTTGCGTTTGCCTCCTGGTTCCACACACCTCAAAGCAATTCATTGTTTCTCTGAGACACAAAGTGGGACTAATTGGATCGCTTTTTCAAAGAGCCAGCACAGGCAGGATGGGCTGAATGGCCTCCTTCTGTGTTGTGTGATTCTAAGATGTCTTTCCTTCTTGGACGAGGTTTCCACAGACACGAACCCCAACGTCAGTCCCTGCCTCCAGGAAAGGAGGGGAGGGGCGAGAGGGTGAATGTGTAAAGGAGGGGAGGGGGGAGAGGGTGAATGTGTAAAGGAGGGGAGGGGGAGAGGGTGAATGTGTAAAGGAGGGGAGGGGGAGAGGGTGAATGTGTAAAGGAGGGGAGGGGGAGAGGGTGAATGTGTAAAGCAGGGGAGGGGGGAGAGGGTGAATGTGTAAAGGAGGGGAGGGGGGAGAGGGTGAATGTGTAAAGGAGGGGAGGGGGGAGAGGGTGAATGTGTAAAGGAGGGGAGGGGGGAGAGGGTGAATATGTAAAGCAGGGGAGGGGGGAGAGGGTGAATGTGTAAAGGAGGGGAGGGGGAGAGGGTGAATGTGTAAAGGAGGGGAGGGGGGAGAGGGTGAATGTGTAAAGGAGAGGAGGGGGGAGAGGGTGAATGTGTAAAGGAGGGGAGGGGGGAGAGGGTGAATGTGTAAAGGAGGGGAGGGGGGAGAGGGTGAATGTGTAAAGGAGGGGAGGGGGAGAGGGTGAATGTGTAAAGGAGGGGAGGGGGAGAGGGTGAATGTGTAAAGGAGGGGAGTGGGGAGAGGGTGAATGTGTAAAGGAGGGGGGGGGGGAGAGGGTGAATGTGTAAAGGAGGGGAGTGGGGAGAGGGTGAATGTGTAAAGGAGGGGAGGGGGAGAGGGTGAATGTGTAAAGGAGGGGAGGGGGGAGAGGGTGAATGTGTAAAGGAGGGGAGTGGGGAGAGGGTGAATGTGTAAAGGAGGGAAGGGGGAGAGGGTGAATGTGTAAAGGAGGGGAGTGGGGAGAGGGTGAATGTGTAAAGGAGGGAAGGGGGAGAGGGTGAATGTGTAAAGGAGGGGAGGGGGAGAGGGTGAATGTGTAAAGGAGGGGAGTGGGGAGAGGGTGAATGTGTAAAGGAGGGAAGGGGGAGAGGGTGAATGTGTAAAGGAGGGGAGGGGGGAGAGGGTGAATGTGTAAAGGAGGGGAGGGGGGAGAGGGTGAATGTGTAAAGGAGGGGAGGGGGAGAGGGTGAATGTGTAAAGGAGGGGAGGGGGGAGAGGGTGAATGTGTAAAGGAGGGGAGGGGGGAGAAGGTGAATGTGTAAAGGAGAGGAGGGGGGAGAAGGACAGTTCTGGCCCGGGTCTGCCCTTCCTGCAGCGACAGTGCCACTTGCTGGCCATGTACAGATTTGCAGCGCCTCCGTCATTTGGAAAATCACTAATGCAGAAAGGTAACAGTTTGTTTAAACAAGTAACAAAGCAGAACTGAGGACGAATTAATACAAAACTATCGACAAGAACAAATTTCAGGCGAGAGTCCGTCTCCTGCCAAGATAGATTCTTGTGAGACATATAACAACAACAACAACTTGCATTCACACGAGTGCAATCAGACAAAAATTGACACCGAGCCATATAAGGAGATATTGGGCTCGATTTTCGCACCCCTGGGCGGGTGTGTTCGCGGTGGGGGGGCTGCAAAAATCGGGGATTCCCGGGGCAGGTCTGGAGCCCGGCTCCAACCCGTCCACTTCCGGGTTCCCCGCTGACTCGCTGACATGTGTGCGCAGCCCCCGCATGTGGGACTCCCGCCGGTAATTAAAGCCAGCGGGGTGCCACTTAAAGTACTCATTAAGGTATTTTAGGTCGTTTACAGACCTGATTAACATAACATTTTAGGAGGAGTGCGATTGTTTCCCGTACTGGGGGAAACACTCCCAGTTCAAATGGACGTGTTGCAGCTGTCAGCCTGTGGCAGCTGCAAAGATCCATTTGACAGGTGGAGGGGGGGAGACCCTCACCCATTGCAGGAGGCCACTCTGTCACTTGGGACAAAGTTTGGCCTCCACCACCTTCGTCCTAACAACAAAATTCACCAACTTGCACACTTACCCCGGGGTCCGGAGCCCCTCAGATGTACATCTTCCGAATGGGGGCCGCCGTAGCTGCAGTCATGACCTCCTCGGAGGGCGAACAGCATCACCAGCCTTGCCGGCCATGCCGTCCACCTCTGACACGTGGAGCTCCACAACACAGTGCTGTGACACATCCACCTGCACAGCAGGAGGGAGGGCAACCGCAGAGAGAGATGCGTCGCAGAGGGCACTACCCTCGGCACAGGGTCCACAAACCGAGGCTCAGCTTCCTGGACCTCTCTGAGCAGCAGTGCACACGGAGGCTCAGAGTCACTCGACATGTAGTCGTGGACATCTGCAGCCTCCTTCATGCCAAGCTGATCCCGGCTGGCCCGAGCACCATCTTCTTACCTGTCGCTGTCAAAGTCACCACTGCCCTCAACAACTTCTCCTTCGCATCCTTCCAGGGTGCCACCGGGGACATCGCCGACTTCTCTCAGTCGTCTGCACAAAAGAGCCCTGCGAATACACCTACACCCACTCTGCAGTGACACAATGGGTGGCATCAGGTGTGGGTCTTCATAGTGATCCTCAGGAAAGGGCATTATTGCACAAACCGGACAAGATTCGCAAAGACGTGGCAATAGTGGTGCCAATATAATTAAATATAAGGAAATTCAATATAAGTAAAAACCATGACAAACCCTCAAACACCCTTGTGCATCCCCTTCATGCTCACGACACGTTTGCCTTACGCTGCCTACTGCACATATGTGATGCATGCCCTGTGGCTGCAGCACAGGTGGTGGCAGGTTGAGTGAGGCTGGCCGTGAGAGAGATGCACGAGAGGGTGAGTACGAGATGGAGCCATGAGATTGTATGAGGATTGGGTTGAGTGGTAGTGGCGGGATGAGTACTGGCGAGGTGAGTAGGTGCAGGTAAGATGAGGATGAGCTTTGAGTGGGTGTGAGGGGTGATGTGACAGAGTAGTGTTGGCTGTGCAGAAGGAGATGTGGGGTGGGGGCAATGATGTGGCAGATGGAGTGTACGAGATGCACTGCAGCAACTCACCAAGGCTTCTTCGACAGCACCTCCCAAACCCGCGACCTCTACCACCTAGAAGGACAAGAGCAGCAGGCACATGGGAACACCACCACCTGCGCATTCCCCCCCGAGTCACACACCATCCCGACTTGGAAATATATCGCCGTTCCTTCATCGTCGCTGGGTCAAAATCCTGGAATTCCCTTCCTAACAGCACTGTGGGAGAACCGTCACCACACGGACTGCAGCGGTTCAAGAAGGCGGCTCACCACCACCTTCTCAAGGGCAATTAGGGATGGGCAATAAATACCGGCCTCGCCAGCGACACCCACATCCCATGAACGAATAAAAAAAGAATGAGTAAGTGTACTCACTTTGGCTGACCTACTTAGGTCATTGCAGCGCCTCCTGCACTATATGCAGGTGCGCGATATGTTGGTGGTGCAGGTGACCTCCTCTGCCACCTCGAGCCAGGCTTTCTTGATGGCAGAGGCAGGCCGCTTCCTCCTGCCTGTCGGGGGGAAGATCTCTTTCCTCCCCCTCCTCCTCACCCCATCCAATTAAACCTGGGAGCAGCCTTCCCCCTGGGCTGCTCCATGCTGTAATTTTCCCTATTTCCTGCAGCATCAGTCATTCGAGGACTGCCCCTTTAAATAGAGCTCCTCCAGCTGACAGTCGATGCTGCGCATGCGCAGTCCGCCCGCTGCGCAGCTTTCCAGCGTGAAACCTGGAAGCAAAGGTAAGTGGATCCAATTAGCCTGCGATTCCGTGCAGAGCACCCCAATTTCATTGGGCGCATTACCCACGCACCCAGTCGACCCCCCGCCGCAAACCCGCCACCTTCCTAATATCGGGCCCATTAGAACAGGTGACCAAAAGCTTGGTCACAGAGGTGGGTTTTAAGGAGCGTCTGAAAGGAGGAGAGAGAGGTGGAGAGGCGGAGAGGTTTAGAGAAGGAATTCCAGAGCTTAGGGACGAGACAACTGAAGGAACGGCCACCAATGGCAGAGTGATGAAAATCGGGGCTGTGCAAGAGGCCGGAATTGGAGGAGCGCAGAGATCTGGGAGGGTTGTGGGGCTGGAGGAGGTTACAGAGATAGTGAGGGGGGCGAGGCCACGGAGGGATTTGAACACGAGGATGAGAATTTTAAAACTGAGGTGTTGCGGACCGGGAGCCAATGTAGGTCAGCGAGCACAGGGGGCGATGGGAGAACGGGACTTAGACACATGAATGTCGTAAGGGGGCCAAGAGGGCTACTATAGATTAGTTTTCATCAGTTCGGATGGTCTGAATGTCCTTCCTCATTTATAAATGTCTTGTGATCACAAGTTGGATATTTATCAGGGAGACTGTTCAGCCCATCCTAAACCATCAATCCAGAAAGAACCGAGGACAAATTGGTGTTGCATTTGCCTAAATAACAACTGAGAAAGAAAGAGAGACAGAACGACAGAACCAGGCTGCTCGACCCGGCCAGTCTGTGTTAGTGTTTATTCTCCACGGGGTCAGTGGTCCTGATCCCACTCTGTTCCCTTATCCCTTAATGCCACTTTCCTTCAATCACCTATCGAACCTATTTTTAAATGTTAACATGGTCTCTGCTTCAATCACCACCTCAAGTAGTGTGTTCCACAACCTCACAATCCCCTGTTATTTCCTTCAGTAACCCAAACTCAAGTCGATTTGTTTAATCTCTTCCCTCATTGCCTTGAAGTTGCCTTCAGGGTGAAGATGTATTCGCTCTGTGGAGAAGAGCATTTTCCACCCAGTATTATCATCATAACACTCCCAGGTCAGCTGAAAAGTGTAGATGTAGAGTAAAGCTCCCTCTACTTTGCTCTGACAATACTCATCCCCCTTCCATTGCCGATCTCCACAGCGCGACATATTCAGTTCCTACACCAGCCGTTCTTTATCGTGTCAGATAGGCTCAGTGGGTAACGCTCTCGTCTCTGAGGCAGAAGGTCGTGGGTTCAAACCCCACTCCAGAGACTTGAGCACATAATCCAGGCCGACGCTTCAGTGCAGTACTGAGGGAGTGCTGCACTGTCGGAGGAGCCGTCTTTCGGCTGAGACGTTAAACCACTGTCCCATCCACCAGGATGGAAAAGATCCCATGACACTATGTAAAGGAGAGCAGGTAGTTTTCTCAGTGGCCTCAACCAACACCACCAAAAACAGATTAACCGTTCATTTATCTCATTGCTGTTTGTGGGGCCTTGCTGTGCGCAAAACAACAGTGACATAGGAACAGGAGTAGGCCATTCAGCCCCTCGTGCCTGCTCCGCCATTTGATAAGATCATGGCTGATCTGTGATCTAACTCCATATACCTGCCTTTGGCCCATATCCCTTAATACCTTTGGTTGCCAAAAAGCTATTTATCTCAGATTGAAATTTAGCAATTGAGCTAGTATCAATTGCCGTTTGCGGAAGAGAGTTCCAAACTTCTACCACCCTTTGTGTGTAGAAATGTTTTCTAATCTCACTCCTGAAAGGTCTGACTCTAATTTTTAGACTGTGCCCCCTACTCCTAGAATCCCCAACCAGCAGAAATAGTTTCTCTCTATCCACCCTATCTGTTCCCCTTAATATCTTATAAACTTCGATCAGATCACCCCTTAACCTTCGAAACTCCAGAGAATACAACCCCAATTTGTGTAATCTCTCCTCATAACTTAATCCTTGAAGTCCGGGTATCATTCTAGTAAACCGACGTTGCACTCCCTCCAAGGCCAATATGTCCTTCCGAAGGTGCGGTGCCCAGAACTGCTTACAGTACTCCAGGTGCAGTCTAACCAAGGTTTTGTATAGCTGCAGCATAACTTCTGCCCCCTTGTACTCCAGTCCTCTAGATATAAAGGCCAGCATTCCATTAGCCTTATTGATTATTTTCTGCACCTATTCATGCCACTTCAATGATCTATGTACCTGAACCCCTAAGTCCCTTTGGACATCCACTGTTTTTAACTTTTTACCATTTAGAAAGTACCCTGTTCTATCCTTTTTTGATCCAAAGTGGATGACCTCACATTTGTCTACATTGAATTCCATTTGCCACAGTTTTGACGACGCTTACGAAGTAATTCATGGGTTGTAACGCACTTTGGGATGTTCTGAAGCTGTGGTAAGGTGGTACCACACCACCACCACCACAACAACGTGCATTTATATAGCGCCTTTAACGTAGTAAAACGTCCCAAGGTGCTTCGCTGGAGCGTTATCAGACAAAAATTAACACCGAGCCAAAGAAGGAGATATTAGGACAAGTGACCTAAAGTTTGGTCAAAGAGGTAGGTTTTAAGCCGCCTCTTAAAGAAGAGAGAGGCGGAGGGGTTTAGGGAGGGACTCCAAGAGCTTAGCGCCTGGGCAGCTGAAGACACGGCCGCCAATGGAGGGGGCGAAGGTAATCGGGGGGGTGCAGAAGAGGCCAGAATTTAAATTCTTTCTCTTGGTAAGAGATTGCCAGTTTCTGCCAAATTAGAGTCCATTTTGTGTGTTAGAAGTTGCAACTCCCGAGAAACTGGGTTAATTCATTTCCCTGCAGAGACCCACGTCCCACCTGTGCTGGGCCCGAACACGAATCGTGGAGGTGAAAGGTCAGCCTCCAGCAACATCTCCAAGTCTGGTGCTTTGTGAAGTTTCAAAACAGGACGGTTCACCACGTGGTTGCAGCCCATGAAAGAAAGAGCTGCCCCAGTCAGAGGGGGCCCTTAATGTATTAACAGGTAGGCAACACTCTCACAGACAGCATGGGCAGAACAGCCTTGAACAACATTACAAGGTGGACAATTTCTTTGACAAAATTATTTAAAAACAAGCTTTTAAATACATGCATTTGATCGTAGGCACCAGTCAAATGATCACATGTGTAAAATACCACACACTGGTTTGTTGCTTTAATCCCAGGGGAGAGTCAATGGGCAATTTGCAACCAGAGCAGGGACTACAACTCCCATAACGCACCGCGAGGGGCGCGCATGCGCGGCAACGAAGCTTCGGTTCTTGTCACGTCAGCGCAGTGGTGACCCTTTGACCCCGGGAGTGTACCGGCCACACGGTGCAAACAAGGAAGAGGATCAGAGGCTGGAGGGGAAAGAGGGTGAGTGAAGAGGGGAGAGTGAGTCTGAGGGAGGAGAGAGGGTGGGTCTGAGGGAGGGAGAGGGTGGAGGAGGGAGGGAGAGAGGGAGTGAGTGAGGGAGAGTAGAGAGGGTGAGTCTGAGGGAGGGAGAGTGGAGGGGGGAGAGAGAGTGGAGGGGGAGAGAGGGTGAGTCTGAGGGAGGGAGGGAGAAGAGAGGGTGAGTCTGAGGGAGGGAGGGAGAAGAGAGGGTGAGTCTGAGGGAGGGAGGGAGAAGAGAGGGTGAGTCTGAGGGAGGGAGGGAGAAGAGAGGGTGAGTCTGAGGGAGGGAGAAGAGAGGGTGAGTCTGAGGGAGGGAGGGAGAAGAGAGGGTGAGTCTGAGGGAGGGAGGGAGAAGAGAGGGTGAGTCGGAGGGAGGGAGAAGAGAGGGTGAGTCTGAGGGAGGGAGGGAGAAGAGAGGGTGAGTCTGAGGGAGGGAGGGGGGAGAGAGGGTGAGTCTGAGGGAGGGAGGGGGGAGAGAGGGTGAGTCTGAGGGAGGGAGAGTGGAGGGGGGAGAGAGAGTGGAGGGAGAGAGAGGGTGAGTCTGAGGGAGGGAGAGAGGGAGAAAGGGAGAAGAGTGGAGGGGGGAGAGAGAGTGGAGGGAGAGAGAGGGTGAGTCTGAGGGAGGGAGAGAGGGAGAAAGGGAGAAGAGTGGAGGGGGGAGAGAGGGTGAGTGGAGGGGGGAGAGAGGGTGAGTGGAGGGGGGAGAGAGGGGGAGTCTGAGGGAGGGAGAGAGAAGAGAGGGTGAGTCTGAGGGAGGGAGAGTGAGTAGAGAGGGTGAGTCTGAGAGAGGGAGGGAGGGAGAGTGGAGGGGGGAGAGAGGGTGAGTCTGAGGGAGGGAGAAGAGAGGGTGAGTCTGAGGGAGGGAGGGAGAAGAGAGGGTGAGTCTGAGGGAGGGAGGGAGAAGAGAGGGTGAGTCTGAGGGAGGGAGGGAGAAGAGAGGGTGAGTCTGAGGGAGGGAGAGTGGAGGGGGGAGAGAGGGTGAGTCTGAGGGAGGGTGAGTGGAGGGGGGAGAGACGGTGAGTCTGAGGGAGGGAGAGTGGATGGGGGAGAGGGAGTGAGTCTGAGGGAGGGAGAGTGGAGGGGGGAGAGAGGGTGAGGGAGGGAGAAGAGTGGGCGAGTCTGAGGGAGGGAGAGTAGAGGGGGGAGAGAGGGTGAGGGAGGGAGAGTAGAGTGGGCGAGTCTGAGGGAGGGAGAGTAGAGAGGGTGAGTCTGAGGGAGGGAGAGTAGAGAGGGTGAGTCTGAGGGAGGGAGAGTAGAGAGGGTGAGTCTGAGGGAGGGAGAGTAGAGAGGGTGAGTCTGAGGGAGGGAGAGTAGAGAGGGTGAGTGAGGGAGGGAGAGTAGAGAGGGTGAGTGAGGGAGGGAGAGTAGAGAGGGTGAGTCTGAGGGAGGGAGAGTAGAGAGGGTGAGTCTGAGGGAGGGAGGGAGAGTCTGAGGGAGGGAGGGAGAGTCTGAGGGAGGGAGAGGGAGAAGAGTGGGAGAGTCTGAGGGAGGGAGGGTGAGTCTGAGGGAGGGAGGGTGAGTCTGAGGGAGGGAGGGTGAGTCTGAGGGAGGGAGGGTGAGAAAGAAGAGTGGGTGAGTCAGTGAGGGAGGGTGGGTGGATGAGTGAGGGAGGGAGGGTGGGTGGATGAGTGAGGGAGGGAGGGTGGGTGGATGAGTGAGGGAGGGTGGATGAGTGAGTGAGGGAGGGAGGGTGGATGAGTGAGTGAGGGAGGGTGGAGGGGGGAGAATGGGTGAGTCTGAGGGAGAGTGGAGGGGGGAGAGTGGGTGAGTCTGAGGGAGGGAGGAGGGGGGAGAGTGGGTGAGTCTGAGGGAGGGAGAGTGGGAGGAGAATGGGTGAGTCTGAGGGAGAGTGGAGGGGGGTGAGTGGGTGAGTCTGAGGGAGAGAGAGGGAGGGAGGGTGTGGGGAAGGGGGAAGAGAGTGGTGGAGAGTGGTAAGTCCGGGGGGGGGGGGCGCGAGAGAGAGAGAGGGGGATGGGGAGGGGGGGTTGGGGAGAGGAGGAGGTGGGGGAGAGTGGGTGAGAGAGAGGGGGAGTGGTGGGGGTGGAAGTGTGGGTGAGTGTGGGAGCGGGGTGAGGGGGAGACTGGGAGGGGGTGTGGAGGAGAGTGGGGAGGGGATGGAAGGGTGGGTGGGTGGGTGGAACTAGAAGGGGGCGGGGGCGGGGAGGGTTGTTTGTTTTTATTTTAAATATTGCTGGTTTGTGGCTTGTTTTTATTTTGCAATAAAGTTTCTTCAATATTAATTATCAAATTAAACTTCTTTAAAATTAGTTTGATGCTTCTCCGAGTGAGGGGAGTTTTGGAGATTCGGGTGAGGGGAGTTTTGGAGATTCGGGTGAGGGGAGTTTTGGAGATTCGGGTGAGGGGAGTTTTGGAGATTCGGGTGAGGGGAGTTTTGGAGATTCGGGTGAGGGGAGTTTTGGAGATTCGGGTGAGGGGGGTTTTGGAGATTCGGGTGAGGGGAGTTTTGGCGATTCGGGTGAGGGGAGTTTTGGAGATTCGGGTGAGGGGAGTTTTGGAGATTCGGGTGAGGGGGGTTTTGGAGATTCGGGTGAGGGGAGTTTTGGCGATTCGGGTGAGGGGGGTTTTGGAGATTCGGGTGAGGGGAGTTTTGGAGATTCGGGTGAGGGGGGTTTTGGTGATTCGGGTGAGGGGAGTTTTGGAGATTCGGGTGAGGGGAGTTTTGGAGATTCGGGTGAGGGGGGTTTTGGTGATTCGGGTGAGGGGAGTTTTGGAGATTCGGGTGAGGGGAGTTTTGGCGATTCGGGTGAGGGGAGTTTTGGAGATTCGGGTGAGGGGGGTTTTGGTGATTCGGGTGAGGGGAGTTTTGGAGATTCGGGTGAGGGGAGTTTTGGAGATTCGGGTGAGGGGGGTTTTGGAGATTCGGGTGAGGGGGGTTTTGGAGATTCGGGTGAGGGGAGTTTTGGAGATTCGGGTGAGGGGGGTTTTGGAGATTCGGGTGAGGGGGTTTTGGAGATTCGGGTGAGGGGGGTTTTGGAGATTCGGGTGAGGGGGGTTTTGGAGATTCGGGTGAGGGGGGTTTTGGCGATTCGGGTGAGGGGGGTTTTGGAGATTCGGGTGAGGGGGGTTTTGGAGATTCGGGTGAGGGGGGTTTTGGAGATTCGGGTGAGGGGAGTTTTGGAGATTCGGGTGAGGGGGGTTTTGGCGATTCGGGTGAGGGGAGTTTTGGAGATTCGGGTGAGGGGGGTTTTGGAGATTCGGGTGAGGGGAGTTTTGGAGATTCGGGTGAGGGGAGTTTTGGAGATTCGGGTGAGGGGGGTTTTGGAGATTCGGGTGAGGGGAGTTTTGGAGATTCGGGTGAGGGGAGTTTTGGAGATTCGGGTGAGGGGGGTTTTGGAGATTCGGGTGAGGGGAGTTTTGGAGATTCGGGTGAGGGGAGTTTTGGAGATTCGGGTGAGGGGGGTTTTGGAGATTCGGGTGAGGGGAGTTTTGGTGATTCGGGTGAGGGGAGTTTTGGAGATTCGGGTGAGGGGAGTTTTGGCGATTCGGGTGAGGGGAGTTTTGGAGATTCGGGTGAGGGGAGTTTTGGAGATTCGGGTGAGGGGAGTTTTGGCGATTCGGGTGAGGGGGGTTTTGGCGATTCGGGTGAGGGGGGTTTTGGCGATTCGGGTGAGGGGAGTTTTGGTGATTCGGGTGAGGGGGGTTTTGGAGATTCGGGTGAGGGGGGTTTTGGAGATTCGGGTGAGGGGGGTTTTGGAGATTCGGGTGAGGGGAGTTTTGGCGATTCGGGTGAGGGGGGTTTTGGAGATTCGGGTGAGGGGGGTTTTGGAGATTCGGGTGAGGGGGGTTTTGGAGATTCGGGTGAGGGGGGTTTTGGAGATTCGGGTGAGGGGGGTTTTGGAGATTCGGGTGAGGGGAGTTTTGGAGATTCGGGTGAGGGGGGTTTTGGAGATTCGGGTGAGGGGAGTTTTGGAGATTCGAGTGAGGGGGGTTTTGGAGATTCGGGTGAGGGGAGTTTTGGTGATTCGGGTGAGGGGAGTTTTGGAGATTCGAGTGAGGGGGGTTTTGGAGATTCGGGTGAGGGGGGTTTTGGTGATTCGGGTGAGGGGGGTTTTGGAGATTCGGGTGAGGGGGGTTTTGGTGATTCGGGTGAGGGGAGTTTTGGAGATTCGGGTGAGGGGAGTTTTGGCGATTCGGGTGAGGGGAGTTTTGGAGATTCGGGTGAGGGGGGTTTTGGAGATTCGGGTGAGGGGGGTTTTGGAGATTCGGGTGAGGGGAGTTTTGGCGATTCGGGTGAGGGGGGTTTTGGAGATTCGGGTGAGGGGAGTTTTGGAGATTCGGGTGAGGGGAGTTTTGGCGATTCGAGTGAGGGGAGTTTTGGCGATTCGGGTGAGGGGGGTTTTGGCGATTCGGGTGAGGGGGGTTTTGGAGATTCGGGTGAGGGGAGTTTTGGCGATTCGGGTGAGGGGGGTTTTGGCGATTCGGGTGAGGGGGGTTTTGGAGATTCGGGTGAGGGGAGTTTTGGCGATTCGGGTGAGGGGAGTTTTGGAGATTCGGGTGAGGGGGGTTTTGGAGATTCGGGTGAGGGGAGTTTTGGAGATTCGGGTGAGGGGAGTTTTGGCGATTCGGGTGAGGGGAGTTTTGGAGATTCGGGTGAGGGGAGTTTTGGCGATTCGGGTGAGGGGGGTTTTGGAGATTCGGGTGAGGGGGGTTTTGGAGATTCGGGTGAGGGGAGTTTTGGCGATTCGGGTGAGGGGGGTTTTGGAGATTCGGGTGAGGGGAGTTTTGGAGATTCGGGTGAGGGGAGTTTTGGCGATTCGGGTGAGGGGGGTTTTGGCGATTCGGGTGAGGGGAGTTTTGGAGATTCGGGTGAGGGGAGTTTTGGAGATTCGGGTGAGGGGAGTTTTGGCGATTCGGGTGAGGGGGGTTTTGGCGATTCGGGTGAGGGGGGTTTTGGAGATTCGGGTGAGGGGAGTTTTGGAGATTCGGGTGAGGGGAGTTTTGGAGATTCGAGTGAGGGGGGTTTTGGCGATTCGGGTGAGGGGGGTTTTGGAGATTCGGGTGAGGGGGGTTTTGGCGATTTGGGTGAGGGGAGTTTTGGAGATTCGGGTGAGGGGGGTTTTGGCGATTCGGGTGAGGGGGGTTTTGGCGATTCGGGTGAGGGGGGTTTTGGCGATTCGGGTGAGGGGGGTTTTGGAGATTCGGGTGAGGGGGGTTTTGGCGATTCGGGTGAGGGGAGTTTTGGCGATTCGGGTGAGGGGGGTTTTGGCGATTCGGGTGAGGGGAGTTTTGGCGATTCGGGTGAGGGGAGTTTTGGAGATTCGGGTGAGGGGGGTTTTGGCGATTCGGGTGAGGGGGGTTTTGGAGATTCGGGTGAGGGGGGTTTTGGAGATTCGGGTGAGGGGGGTTTTGGAGATTCGGGTGAGGGGAGTTTTGGCGATTCGGGTGAGGGGAGTTTTGGCGATTCGGGTGAGGGGGGTTTTGGAGATTCGGGTGAGGGGTGTTTTGGCGATTCGGGTGAGGGGAGTTTTGGAGATTCGGGTGAGGGGAGTTTTGGAGATTCGGGTGAGGGGAGTTTTGGAGATTCGGGTGAGGGGAGTTTTGGAGATTCGGGTGAGGGGAGTTTTGGAGATTCGGGTGAGGGGGGTTTTGGAGATTCGGGTGAGGGGAGTTTTGGCGATTCGGGTGAGGGGAGTTTTGGAGATTCGGGTGAGGGGAGTTTTGGAGATTCGGGTGAGGGGGGTTTTGGAGATTCGGGTGAGGGGAGTTTTGGCGATTCGGGTGAGGGGGGTTTTGGAGATTCGGGTGAGGGGAGTTTTGGAGATTCGGGTGAGGGGGGTTTTGGTGATTCGGGTGAGGGGAGTTTTGGAGATTCGGGTGAGGGGAGTTTTGGAGATTCGGGTGAGGGGGGTTTTGGTGATTCGGGTGAGGGGAGTTTTGGAGATTCGGGTGAGGGGAGTTTTGGCGATTCGGGTGAGGGGAGTTTTGGAGATTCGGGTGAGGGGGGTTTTGGTGATTCGGGTGAGGGGAGTTTTGGAGATTCGGGTGAGGGGAGTTTTGGAGATTCGGGTGAGGGGGGTTTTGGAGATTCGGGTGAGGGGGGTTTTGGAGATTCGGGTGAGGGGAGTTTTGGAGATTCGGGTGAGGGGGGTTTTGGAGATTCGGGTGAGGGGGTTTTGGAGATTCGGGTGAGGGGGGTTTTGGAGATTCGGGTGAGGGGGGTTTTGGAGATTCGGGTGAGGGGGGTTTTGGCGATTCGGGTGAGGGGGGTTTTGGAGATTCGGGTGAGGGGGGTTTTGGAGATTCGGGTGAGGGGGGTTTTGGAGATTCGGGTGAGGGGAGTTTTGGAGATTCGGGTGAGGGGGGTTTTGGAGATTCGGGTGAGGGGGGTTTTGGCGATTCGGGTGAGGGGAGTTTTGGCGATTCGGGTGAGGGGGGTTTTGGCGATTCGGGTGAGGGGTGTTTTGGCGATTCGGGTGAGGGGAGTTTTGGAGATTCGGGTGAGGGGGGTTTTGGAGATTCGGGTGAGGGGGGTTTTGGAGATTCGGGTGAGGGGGGTTTTGGAGATTCGGGTGAGGGGGGTTTTGGAGATTCGGGTGAGGGGGGTTTTGGCGATTCGGGTGAGGGGGGTTTTGGAGATTCGGGTGAGGGGAGTTTTGGCGATTCGAGTGAGGGGAGTTTTGGAGATTCGGGTGAGGGGAGTTTTGGCGATTCGGGTGAGGGGAGTTTTGGCGATTCGAGTGAGGGGAGTTTTGGTGATTCGAGTGAGGGGAGTTTTGGTGATTCGGGTGAGGGGGGTTTTGGGGATTTGGGTGAGGGGAGTTTTGGTGATTCGGGTGAGGGGAGTTTTGGCGATTCGGGTGAGGGGGGTTTTGGCGATTCGGGTGAGGGGAGTTTTGGCGATTCGGGTGAGGGGGGTTTTGGGGATTCGGGTGAGGGGGGTTTTGGGGATTTGGGTGAGGGGAGTTTTGGTGATTCGGGTGAGGGGAGTTTTGGGGATTCGGGTGAGGGGAGTTTTGGTGATTCGGTTGAGGGGGGTTTTGGGGATTCGGGTGAGGGGGGTTTTGGGGATTTGGGTGAGGGGAGTTTTGGCGATTCGGGTGAGGGGAGTTTTGGCGATTCGGGTGAGGGGGGTTTTGGAGATTCGGGTGAGGGGAGTTTTGGCGATTCGGGTGAGGGGAGTTTTGGCGATTCGGGTGAGGGGAGTTTTGGCGATTCGGGTGAGGGGAGTTTTGGTGATTCGGGTGAGGGGGGTTTTGGAGATTCGGGTGAGGGGGGTTTTGGCGATTCGGGTGAGGGGGGTTTTGGAGATTCGGCTGAGGGGATTTTGGAGATTCGGGTGAGGGGGGTTTTGGCGATTCGGGTGAGGGGAGTTTTGGCGATTCGGGTGAGGGGAGTTTTGGAGATTCGGGTGAGGGGGGTTTTGGCGATTCGGGTGAGGGGAGTTTTGGCGATTCGGGTGAGGGGAGTTTTGGAGATTCGGGTGAGGGGGGTTTTGGCGATTCGGGTGAGGGGAGTTTTGGAGATTCGGGTGAGGGGGGTTTTGGCGATTCGGGTGAGGGGAGTTTTGGCGATTCGGGTGAGGGGAGTTTTGGTGATTCGGGTGAGGGGGGTTTTGGAGATTCGGGTGAGGGGGGTTTTGGCGATTCGGGTGAGGGGAGTTTTGGCGATTCGGGTGAGGGGGGTTTTGGAGATTCGGGTGAGGGGAGTTTTGGAGATTCGGGTGAGGGGGGTTTTGGAGATTCGGGTGAGGGGAGTTTTGGTGATTCGGGTGAGGGGGGTTTTGGAGATTCGGGTGAGGGGAGTTTTGGTGATTCGGGTGAGGGGGGTTTTGGAGATTCGGGTGAGGGGGGTTTTGGCGATTTGGGTTTGGTCCCTTTGCCTACTGTCCACACTCTCACCTCCCAGTAGTGGTCACTAGATTCCCATCAGGAGCCCTGTCTGGTGTTTAATTTTTTGCTGTCTGTTATCGCATGGCACTGGGATCTAGTGTCGGGGCTCCTCCGGCTATCTCAGCTGAGATCAGCTAATAGCACAGACCAGGGATTGACAATGGGACCTGATCTTATATCTAGCTGTGGCTCAGTGGGTAACGCTCTCGTCTGAGTCAGAAGGTTGTGGGTTCAAGCCCTGCTCCAGGGACTTGAGCACAAAATCCAGGCCGACACTCCCAGTGCAGTACTGAGGGAGTGCTGCACTGTCGGATGTGCCGTCTTTTGGATATGATGTTAAACCGAGGCCCTGTCTGCCCCCTCGGGTGGATGTAGAAGATCCCATGGCCATTATTCGAAGACCCATTCTGGCCAATATTTTTCCCTCAACCAACATCACTGACACAGAATATCTTGTCATTACCATATTGCTGTTTGTGGGATCTTGCTGTGCCTAAATTGGCTGCCATGTCTCCTACATTACAACAGTGACTACACTTCAAAAGTACTTCGTTGATTGTAAAATGCTTTGGGATGTCCTGAGGTGGTGAAAGGCGCTATATAAATGCAAGTCAGTCCTTCTTGCTGCACGAGGTGGTGTGTTAACTCAGTGAGCCCTGAGTGGGGAGCTGGCTGGACTCATGACTCCGTGTGTTGTGCTGCTGAGGGTCGAGCCCGGTTGGTCTGTTCTGTTTTGAAATTGCAGAGATGGCAGACGGGGACAGGACTGGAGCGAAGAGCAAGCGGATCCTGGTGACTGGGGGATCGGGGCTGGTGGGGAGAGCCATCGAGCAGGTGGTGAAGGCGGGCGAGGGGCGGCCTGACGAGGAGTGGGTCTTTCTGTCTTCTAAAGATGCAGATTTAACGTGAGTCTTGGTCGTGTCAGATCCTCGGCGCTGACTGGCATTGACCTCCTGGCAATCGGCATTTGTCGATCGATAAAGTCATGTTGTTTTCATCCTGCCTCTCTCCTCCCCAGAAAACATTGCCACCAGGTTCGGCGACCCGCCCACTCCAGTGCCCCGCTCGGGCGCCCACTCCTCATGAGTGAACCATGACAGTGTGTTCATCGGGGTATTCAACCATGGGGGCGGGTAGTGAAGGCGGTGCTGGGCTGGAGCCTATTCTCACCCAATATCCGTGCGTGCGGAGTCACTGGATAGGGATCAGGGGCGGGAATTCGGGCCGATTTTGTATTCTTTCCCTCCTCCACCTACCCCGCCTCCTTCCCCACCGCTTGACCCCCACCCTCACAGCATCCTCTCGCCTCGCCCCACTACCCCCCCCCCCCTTCTCCTGAGGGAGTGCTGTACTGTCGGAGGGTCAGTACTGAGGGAACGCTGCACTGTCGGAGGGTCAGTACTGAGGGAGCGCTGTACTGTCGGAGGGTCAGTACTGAGGGAGCGCTGTACTGTCGGAGGGTCAGTGCTGAGGGAGCGCTGTACTGTCGGAGGGTCAGTGCTGAGGGAGCGCTGTACTGTCGGAGGGTCAGTGCTGAGGGAGCGCTGTACTGTCGGAGGGTCAGTGCTGAGGGAGCGCTGTACTGTCGGAGGGTCAGTACTGAGGGAGCGCTGTACTGTCGGAGGGTCAGTGCTGAGGGAGCACTGTACTGTCGGAGGGTCAGTGCTGAGGGAGCGCTGTACTGTCGGAGGGTCAGTGCTGAGGGAGCGCTGTACTGTCGGAGGGTCAGTGCTGAGGGAGCGCTGTACTGTCGGAGGATCAGTACTGAGGGAGCGCTGCACTGAAGGAGGGTCGGTACTGAGGGAGCGCTGCACTGTCGGAGGGTCAGTGCTGAGGGAGCGCTGTACTGTCGGAGGGTCAGTGCTGAGGGAGCGCTGTACTGTCGGAGGGTCAGTACTGAGGGAGCGCTGCACTGAAGGAGGGTCGGTACTGAGGGAGCGCTGCACTGTCGGAGGGTCAGTACTGAGGGAGCGCTGTGCTGAAGGAGGGTCAGTACTGAGGGAGCGCTGTACTGTCGGAGGGTCAGTACTGAGGGAGCGCTGTACTGTCGGAGGGTCAGTGCTGAGGGAGCGCTGTACTGTCGGAGGGTCAGTGCTGAGGGAGCGCTGTACTGTCGGAGGGTCAGTGCTGAGGGAGCGCTGTACTGTCGGAGGGTCAGTGCTGAGGGAGCGCTGTACTGTCGGAGGGTCAGTACTGAGGGAGCGCTGTACTGTCGGAGGGTCAGTGCTGAGGGAGCACTGTACTGTCGGAGGGTCAGTGCTGAGGGAGCGCTGTACTGTCGGAGGGTCAGTGCTGAGGGAGCGCTGTACTGTCGGAGGGTCAGTGCTGAGGGAGCGCTGTACTGTCGGAGGATCAGTACTGAGGGAGCGCTGCACTGAAGGAGGGTCGGTACTGAGGGAGCGCTGCACTGTCGGAGGGTCAGTGCTGAGGGAGCGCTGTACTGTCGGAGGGTCAGTGCTGAGGGAGCGCTGTACTGTCGGAGGGTCAGTACTGAGGGAGCGCTGCACTGAAGGAGGGTCGGTACTGAGGGAGCGCTGCACTGTCGGAGGGTCAGTACTGAGGGAGCGCTGTACTGTCGGAGGATCAGTACTGAGGGAGCGCTGTACTGTCGGAGGATCAGTACTGAGGGAGCGCTGCACTGTCGGAGGGTCAGTACCGAGGGAGCACTGCACTGTCGGATGGGCAGTACTGAGGAAGCGCTGTACTGAAGGAGGGTCAGTACCGAGGGAGCACTGCACTGTCGGATGGGCAGTACTGAGGGAGCGCTGCACTGTCGGATGGGCAGTACTGAGGGAGCGCTGCACTGTCGGATGGGCAGTACTGAGGGAGCGCTGCACTGTCGGATGGGCAGTACTGAGGGAGCACTGCGCTGTCGGAGGTGCCGTCTTTCGGATGAGACGTTAAACCGAGGCCCCGTCTGCCTCCTTGGGTGGACGTAAAAGATCCCACGGCACTATTTTGAAGAAGAGCAGAGGCGTTCTCCCCGGTGTCCTGGCCAAGATTTATCCCTCAACCAACATCACTAAAAAAAAACAGATTATCTGGTCATTATCACATTGCTGTTTGTGGGATCTTGCTGTGTGCAAATTGGCTGCCGCGTTTCCTACATTACAAAAGTACTTCATTGGCTGTAAGGGGCTTTGGGACATCCTGCGATGGTGAGAGGCACTCTATAAATGTATGTTCTTTTGTTCTTCCTCCCCGTGCAGGGATGCTGCAGAGACCAGGGCCTTGTTCGACAGGTACCGACCCACGCATGTTGTTCACCTGGCGGCCATGGTGGGAGGCCTCTTCCGGAACATGAAGTACAACCTGGATTTCTGGGTGAGTGTCAGTGTGTTAAATATCTTCGTTCACCCACTGAGTTTGATTCAATGTTGGAGAGTGATAAACAAACGACCGCTTCCTGTAGCTCAGGGTGCGTTGCCTTTTACAGAGACGCATGGTTCAGGATGCCCCAGGTTGCCCCCCCGGTCTGTGCCGTGTTAGCTGATTTGAGTTGAGGCAGCAATTGGAGTGTCACAGCGGGCTAGGGGGAGAATTCAGCCAGAGTTCTTGCAGTACAGCCAAGCTTCATTGATTCTACAGCACAGAAACGGGCCACTCGGCCCATCTGGTCTATACCGGTGTTTATGCTCCACACGAGCCTCCTCACTCCCTACTTCATCTAACCCTATCAACATACCCTTCAATTCCTTTCTCTCTCGTGTACTTATCTAGCTTCCCCTTAAATGTGTCTATGCTATTCGCCTCAACCACTCCTTAAGAAATAGGAGCGAGGTCCATAAGAAATAGGAGCAGGAGCAGGAGTAGGCCACATGGCCCCTCGAGCCTGCTCCGCCATTCAATAATATCATGGCTGATCTTCGACCTCAACTCCACTTTCCTGCCCAATCCCCATATCCCTTGATTCCCCTAGAGTCCAAAAATCTATCTCTCAGCATTGAATATACTCAACGACTGAGCATCCACAGCCCTTTGGGGTAGAGAATTCCAAAGATTCACAACCCCGAGTGAAGAAATTCCCCCCCATCTCAGTCTTAAATGGTCGACCCCATATCCTGAGTCTATGCCCCCTAGTTCTAGGCTCTCCAGCCAGAATTTTATATGTTTCAATGAGATCACCTCTCATTCTTCTAAACTCCAGAGAGTATAGGAACATAGGAACAGGAGTAGGCCATTCAGCCCCTCGTGCCTGCTCCGCCATTTGATAAGATCATGGCTGATCTGTGATCTAACTCCATATACCTGCCTTTGGCCCATATCCCTTAATTACCTTTGGTTGCCAAAAAGCTATTTATCTCAGATTGAAATTTAGCAATTGAGCAAGTATCAATTGCCGTTTGCGGAAGAGAGTTCCAAACTTCTACCACCCTTTGTGTGTAGAAATGTTTTCTAATCTCACTCCTGAAAGGTCTGGCTCTAATTTTTAGACTGTGCCCCCTACTCCTAGAATCCCCAACCAGCGGAAATAGTTTCTCTCTATCCACCCTATCCGTTCCCCTTAATATCTTATAAAATTCGATCAGATCACCCCTTAACCTTCGAAACTCTAGAGAATACAACCCCAATTTGTGTAATCTCTCCTCGTAACTTAACCCTTGAAGTCCGAGTATCATTCTAGTAAACCTACGCTGCACTCCCTCCAAGGCCAATATGTCCTTCCGAAGGTGCGGTGCCCAGAACTGCTCACAGTACTCCAGGTGCGGTCGAACCAGGGTTTTGTATAGCTGCAGCATAACTTCTGCCCCCTTGTACTCCAGTCCTCCAGATATAAAGGCCAACATTCCATTAGCCTTATTGATTATTTTCTGCACCTATTCATGACACTTCAATGATCTATGTACCTGAACCCCTAAGTCCCTTTGGACATCCACTGTTTTTAACTTTTTACCATTTAGAAAGTACCCTGTTCTATCCTTTTTTGATCCAAAGTGGATGACCTCACATTTGTCTACATTGCATTCCATTTGCCACAGTTTTGCCCATTCACCTAATCTATCAATATCGCTTTGTAATTTTATGTTTTCATCTACACTGCTTACAATGCCACCAATCTTTGTGTCATCGGCAAACTTAGATATGAGACTTTCTATGCCTTCATCTAAGTCGTTAATAAATATTGTGAATAATTGAGGCCCCAAGACAGATCCCTGTGGGACTCCACTAGTCACATCCTGCCAATGTGAGTACCTTCCCATTATCCCTACTCTCTTGTCGCCTTTCGCTCAGCCAATTTCCTAACCAAGTCTGTACTTTTCCCTTGATTCCATGGGCTTCTATCTTAGCTAACAGTCTCTTATGTGGGACCTTATCAAATGCCTTCTGGAAGTCCATATAAATAACATCCATTGACATTCCCCTGTCCACTACTTTAGTCACCTCTTCAAAAAATTCAATCAGGTTTGTCAGGCACGACCTACCTTTCACAAATCCATGCTGGCTCTCTTTGATTAACTGACAATTCTCGAGGTGTTCAGTCACCCTATCCTTAATTATAGACTCCAGCATTTTCCCCACAACAGATGTTAGGCTAACTGGTCTATAATTCCCCGGTTTCCCTCTCTCTCCTTTCTTAAAAAGCGAAGTGACGTGCAATTTTCCAATCTAGAGGGACAGTTCCTGAATTTAGAGAACTTTGAAAGATTATAGTTAGGGCATCCGCAATGTGCTCACCTACTTCCTTTAAAACCCTGGGATGGAAACCATCTGGTCCTGGGGATTTGTCACTCTTTTGTGTTATTATTTTCTTCATTACTGTTGCTTAACCGATGTTAATTTTATCGAGTCCCTGTCCCTGATTCAATATAAGTTTTCTTGGGATGCTATCCTCTTTTTCGACTGTAAATACTGACGCAAAGTATAAGCCCATTCTACTTATTCTCTAATGTGAATAACCTCATATTTCCCCACATTATACTCCATCTGCCACCTTCTTGCCCACTCATTTAACTTGTCTATATCACTTTGCAGACTTTTTGTGTCCTCCTCACAGCTTACTTTCCCACCTAGCTTTGTATCATCAGCAAACTTGGATGCACTGCACTCGGTCCCTTCATCTAAATCATTAATATAGATTGTAAATAGCTGAGGCCCAAGCACTGACATCAAGGCAGCATTTGACCGAGTGTGGCACCAAGGAGCCCTCGTAAAATTGAAGTCCATGGGAATCTGGGGGAAAACTCTCCAGTGGCTGGAGTCATACCTAGCACAAAGGAAGATGGTAGTGGTTGTTGGAGGCCAATCATCTCAGCCCCAGGGCATTGCTGCAGGAGTTCCTCAGGGCAGTGTCCTAGGCCCAACCATCTTCAGCTGCTTCATCAATGACCTTCCCTCCATCATAAGGTCAGAAATGGGGATGTTCGCTGATGATTGCACAGTGTTCAGTTCCATTCGCAACCCCTCAGATAATGAAGCAGTCCGAGCCCGCATGCAGCAAGACCTGGACAACATCCAGGCTTGGGCTCATAAGTGGCAAGTAACATTCGCGCCAGATAAGTGCCAGGCAATGACCATCTCCAACAAGAGAAAGTCTAACCACCTCCCCTTGACATTCAACGGCATTACCATCACCGAATCCCCCACCATCAACATCCTGGGGGTCACCATTGACCAGAAACTTAACTGGACCAGCCATATAAATACTGTGGCTACGAGAGCAGGTCAGAGGCTGGGTGTTCTGCGGCGAGTGACTCACCTCCTGACTCCCCAAAGCCTTTCCACCATCTACAAGGCACAAGTCAGGAGTGTGATGGAATACTCTCCACTTGCCTGGATGAGTGCAGCTCCAACAACACTCAAGAAGCTCGACACCATCCAAGATAAAGCAGCCCGCTTGATTGGCACCCCATCCATCACCCTAAACATTCACTCCCTTCACCACCGGCGCACTGTGGCTGCAGTGTGTACCATCCACAGGATGCACTGCAGCAACTCGCCAAGGCTTCTTCGACAGCACCTCCCAAACCCGCGACCTCTACCACCTAGAAGGACAAGAGCAGCAGGCACATGGGAACAACACCGCCTGCACGTTCCCCTCCAAGTCACACACCATCCCGACTTGGAAATATATCGCCGTTCCTTCATTGTCGCTGGGTCAAAATCCTGGAACTCCCTTCCTAACAGCACTGTGGGAGAACCGTCACCACACGGACTGCAGCGGTTCAAGAAGGCGGCTCACCACCACCTTCTCGAGGGCAATTAGGGATGGGAAATAAATGCTGGCCTCGCCAGCGACGCCCACATCCCGTGAACGAATAAAAAAAAAACTGATCCTTGCGGGACCCCACTAGCTACAGCCTGCCATCCCGAAAATGACCCGTTTATTCCTACTCTGTTTTCTGTCTGTTAACCAATCCTCATCCACGCTAATCTATTACCCTCAACCCCATGAGCCCTTAGCTTATGTCACAACCTTTTGTGTGGCACCTTATTGAATGCCTTTTGAAAATCCAAATATACCACATCCACTGGTTCCCCTTTATCTATCCTGCTAGTTACATCCTCAAAAAAACTCCAGTAGATTTGTCAAACACTATTTCACTTTCATAAAACCATGTTGACTCTGCCTAATCATATTATGATTTTCTAAGTGCCCCGTTACTACGTCCTTAATAATGGATTCCAGCATTTTCCCGATGACTGATGTCAGGCTAACTGGCCTGTAGTTCCCTATTTTCTCTCTCCCTCCTTTCTTGAATGGTGATATTATATTTGCTACCATCCAATCCACCGGGACCGATCTAAACCTCGGGTATTTTGGAGGATTAAACCAATGCATCCACTATCTCTGCAGCCACCCCTTTTAGAACCCTCGGATGTAGGCCGTCAGGTCCAGGGGATTTATCGGCTTTTAGTCCTATTAATTTCTCCAGTACTTTTTCTTTACTAATATTAATTACTTTAAGTTCCTCACTCTCATTAGACCCTTGGTTCCCCACGATTACTGATATGTTTTTTGTGTCTTCCACTGTGAAGACAGATTCAAAATATTTGTTTAACATCTCTGCCATTTCTTTATTCCCCATTATAATTTCTCCTGTCTCAGCCCACCAGTGTTTTCTGCCCCTTGTTATTTTCACATTCTGACCACTCTCTGGGTAAAGAAGTTTCTCCTGAATTCCCCATTGGATTTATTAGTGACTATCTTATATTCATGGCCCCCAGTTCTGGTCTCCCTCACAAGTGGAAACATCATCTCTACACCTAGCCTATGAAACCCTTTCATTATCTTAAAGACTTCCCTCAGCTTTCTCTTTTCTAGAGAAAAGAGCCCCAGCCTGTTGCATAAGAACATAAGAACATAAGAAACAGGAGCAGGAGTAGGCCAATCGGCCCCTCGAGCCTGCTCCGCCATTCAATAAGATCATGGCTGATCTGGTCCTAACCTCAAATCTAAAATCATGTCCAATTTCCTGCCTGCTCCCCGTAACCCCTAATTCCCTTTACTTATAGGAAACTGTCTATTTCTGTTTTAAATTTATTTAATGATGTAGCTTCCACAGCTTCCTGGGGCAGCAAATTCCACAGACCTACCACCCTCTGAGTGAAGAAGTTTCTCCTCATCTCAGTTTTGAAAGAGCAGCCCCTTATTCTAAGATTATTCTAAGATTATGCCCCCTCGTTCTAGTTTCACCCATCCTTGGGAACATCCTTACCGCATCCACCCGATCAAGCCCCTTCACAATCTTATATGTTTCAATAAGATCGCCTCTCATTCTTCTGAACTCCAATGAGTAGAGTCCCAATCTACTCAACCTCTCCTCATATGTCCGCCCCCTCATCCCCGGGATTAACCGAGTGAACCTTCTTTGTACTGCCTCGAGAGCAAGTATGTCTTTTCTTAAGTACGGAGACCAAAACTGTATGCAGTATTCCAGGTGCGGTCTCACTAATACCTTATATAACTGCAGCAATACCTCCCTGTTTTTATATTCTATCCCCCTGGCAATAAAAGCCAACATTCCGTTGGCCCTTCTTGATCACCTGCTGCACCTGCATACTAACCTTTTGATTTTCAAAATGCCTTTAGCCTTTCCTGATAAATATATCCTCTCAGTTCTGGTGGTATCCTTATGAATCTTTTTTGCATCTTCTCCGGTACCTCTATATCCTTTCTGTAGTATGGATTCCGGGACTCTGCACAATACTCCAAAAGTGGGGAGGTGAGGCTCAGTGCAGGACGACCCCCACCTCACACATAGTTTGGGCAGCAAACACCCTGTAATCTCCCTCCCTCGTGCACTGGGTGTGCACAGGCCTCGATGTAGATGTACATTTGAATGTTATGTTAAATGTATATAATTATGTCTCTCAGTTGGGCAGAGACATCGGTGCAAATCTCAGGGTGGAGGCAAGTAACTTAAACCAAAACTGTTTTGGTTTCCTTCCCTGCCCCTCCAGTCACCACGTCTTTCGGGAGAGACGTTAAACCGAGGCATTGTCTGCCCCCTCAGGTGGATGTAAAAGATCCCATAACACTATTTCAAAGAAGAGCAGGGGAGTCCAACCCAATGTGATGCCCAACATTTATCCCACAACCAACACCTGAAACAGATCGTCTCGTTGCTGTTGGTGGGAGCTTGCTGGGCACAAATTTCCATTTATATACCGCCTTTCACCACCTCAGGATACCCCAAAGCACTTTACAGCCAATGAAGTACTTTTGAAGTGTCGTCACTTGTAATGTAGGAAACGCTGCAGCTAATTTGTGCATAGCAAGATCCCACAAACAGCATTGAGAAAATGACCAGATCATCTGTTTTTAGTGATGTTGGTTGAGGGATAAATGTTGGCCAGGACAGCGGGGAGAACTCCCCTGCTCTTCTTCGAAATAGTGTCTTGGGATCTTTCACGTCCACCTGAGAGGGCAGACCAGACCTCACCTCAGTTTTAAAATAGAATTGCACAGACTGTACTGCATAGAAATAGACCATTCGGCCCAACAGGTCTCTACCGGTGTTTATGCTCCACGTGAGCCTCCTCCCACCCAACTTCATGTAATCCTATCAACATATCCTTCTATTCCTTTCTCCCTTATGCTTATCTAGCTTTCCCCTTAAATGCATCTATGCTATCCAGCTCATCTGAAAGACGGCACCTCCTACAGTGCAGCACTCCCTCAATACTGCACTGGGAGTGTCGGCCTTACTGTATGATCAAGTCTCTGACACGGGACATGAACCCACGACCTTCTGACTCGGGTGAGAGAGCGACCCACTGAGTCACTGACACCAGGTGCCTTCAGGTGGGGTGGAAATTGGTGAGGGGGGAGAAAGGGTGGAGTTTGGTGACTGTAGGGCTGGGTAGATCCTGAACATCGGTTGATGACGATTTATTGTGTTTTGTTTTTATGTTTAACAGAGAAAAAACATGCAGATCAACGACAACGTCCTGCATTCGGCCCACGAGCACGGGGTCACAAAGGTCGTCTCCTGTCTCTCCACCTGCATCTTCCCAGACAAGACCACCTACCCCATTGATGAAACTATGGTGAGACTGCCCCCCACCCCCCCCCCCACCCCCCCCCCCCCACCCCCCCCCCCCACCCCCCCCCCCCCCAGCCCGCTCTCTCCCCACCGCCGCTCCCTCCCCCTCCCGCTCCCTCCCCCTCCCGCTCCCTCCCCCTCCCGCTCCCTCCCCCTCCCGCTCCCTCCCCCTCCCGCTCCCTCCCCCTCCCGCTCCCTCCCCCTCCCGCTCCCTCCCCCTCCCGCTCCCTCCCCCCTCCCGCTCCCTCCCCCTCCCGCTCCCTCCCCCTCCCGCTCCCTCCCCCCCCGCTCCCCCCCCCCCCGCTCCCCCCCCCCGCTCCCCCCCCCCGCTCCCCCCCCCGCTCCCTCCCCCGCTCCCTCCCCCGCTCCCTCCCCCGCTCCCTCCCCACCCCCCCCGCTCCCTCCCCACCCCCCCCCGCTCCCTCCCCACCCCCCCCCGCTCCCCCCCCCCCCCCCCGCTCCCTCCCCCCGCTCCCTCCCCCCCCCCCCCCGCTCCCTCCCCCCCCCCCCCCCCGGCTCCCTCCCCCCCCCCCCCCCCCCGGCTCCCTCCCCCCCCCGCCACCAATGCTCTCCCAAGTTCCACCCACGTGAACTTCAGTCCCGGTTGCCCTATCCCGTCTCAGTCCGGTTCACTTACCATCTCTTTGCTTGCTAATCTTCACGCCCGTTGGTTACCCATCCCCAAGTGTACAACTCCCTTCACAGTCTTGTCCTCACCTATCTCTGCAACCTCCTCCAAACTTATATCCTTGCTCACCCCCTCCCCTCTTCTGACACTGGATTCTTCCTGTGCTGTACGTTTCTATGCTTCTCTGGTTCTATCCTGTCTCGTGACGGGTCACTGGGCAGTGTCCAGCCACTGGATGGTGACGGGTCACTGGGCAGTGTCCAGCCACTGGATGGTGACGGGTCACTGGGCAGTGTCCAGCCACTGGATGGTGACGGGTCACTGGGCAGTGTCCAGCCACTGGATGGTGACGGGTCACTGGGCAGTGTCCAGCCACTGGCCAGCAGTAAGGTGTGGGACAGTCAGACTAGCTGACACTGACAGAGAGACAGAATCCTGCTCCTGTTCTCATCCAGGATTTGGAATTGAAGGGAGAATATAAATTTAATGTAAAATAAAACTGCTCTCCGTCTCTTGTAGATCCACAATGGGCCCCCACACAGTTCAAACTTTGGATATTCCTATGCGAAACGAATGATTGATGTTCAGAACCGGTAAGCCTCCTTTTTGTTTCATGTTCTCCGTTTTAAACCAAAACCTCACCCGGCTGTTCCCGGTGGTTTTAAAGATCCCGTGGCAATAATCGAAGAGGAGCAGGGTGTTCTCCGGGTGTCTGAGCCGGCACTCTCCCCTCAACCAATGCCACCAAGAAAAAAAATCAATAGCCAGTCATTCATCTCGTTCCTGTTTGTGGGATCTTGCTGTGTGCAAAATGGTTATCACGTCCACCTAGATTACAATCGTGACTGTACCTCCAAGTTACTCATTGTGTGAAGCACATTGTGACATCCCCAGACATACAGTAAGAGACTATATAAGTGGAACCTCTCCATTCTTCCTTTGCCTCTTCCCTTCACCCTACTTCCCTCTTCTTTCTATTCCCATTTCTTCTCCTTGCTAATTTCCCCTTCTCGCCTCCCTCTTGTTTGCTTCTCCCTCTCCCTCCGTTCTCCCCTCTCCCTCCGTTCTCCCCTCTCCCTCCGTTCTCCCCTCTCCCTCCGTCCTCCCCTCTCCCTCCGTCCTCCCCTCTCCCCTCCGTCCTCCCCTCTCCCCTCCGTCCTCCCCTCTCCCCTCCGTCCTCCCTCTCCCCTCCGTCCTCCCCTCTCCCCTCCGTCCTCCCCTCTCCCCTCCGTCCTCCCCTCTCCCCTCCGTCCTCCCCTCTCCCCTCCGTCCTCCCCTCTCCCCTCCGTCCTCCCCTCTCCCTCCGTCCTCCCCTCTCCCTCCGTCCTCCCCTCTCCCTCCGTCCTCCCCTCTCCCTCCGTCCTCCCCTCTCCCTCCGTCCTCCCCTCTCCCCTCCGTCCTCCCCTCTCCCCTCCGTCCTCCCCTCTCCCCTCCGTCCTCCCCTCTCCCCTCCGTCCTCCCCTCTCCCCTCCGTCCTCCCCTCTCCCCTCCGTCCTCCCCTCTCCCCTCCGTCCTCCCCTCTCCCCTCCGTCCTCCCCTCTCCCCTCCGTCCTCCCCTCTCCCCTCCGTCCTCCCCTCTCCCCTCCGTCCTCCCCTCTCCCCTCCGTCCTCCCCTCTCCCCTCCGTCCTCCCCTCTCCCCTCCGTCCTCCCCTCTCCCCTCCGTCCTCCCCTCTCCCCTCCGTCCTCCCCTCTCCCCTCCGTCCTCCCCTCTCCCCTCCGTCCTCCCCTCTCCCCTCCGTCCTCCCCTCTCCCCTCCGTCCTCCCCTCTCCCCTCCGTCCTCCCCTCTCCCCTCCGTCCTCCCCTCTCCCCTCCGTCCTCCCCTCTCCCCTCCGTCCTCCCCTCTCCCCTCCGTCCTCCCCTCTCCCCTCCGTCCTCCCCTCTCCCCTCCGTCCTCCCCTCTCCCCTCCGTCCTCCCCTCTCCCCTCCGTCCTCCCCTCTCCCCTCCGTCCTCCCCTCTCCCCTCCGTCCTCCCCTCTCCCCTCCGTCCTCCCCTCTCCCCACCGTCCTCCCCCACTTCCCCCTGGGTGAGGTAGCAGGCAGATGCTGGCACTAATGGAGCCGTTGTCCATCAAGTGTTGGTGCTTTCAGGAGATGGCGAGAAAATTGGAGGGGGAATCGGTAACGTTCCCTTATCTCGGGTGTAGATTCCCGCTAACCGTCCGAATCCTCCGTTCCAGGGGTTACTACGAGCAACACGGTTGCATGTTTACAGCGGTGATTCCCACCAACGTCTTTGGAATGTACGACAACTTTAATATCGAGGACGGGCACGTTTTGCCAGGACTGATTCACAAGACTTACCTGGCGCAGAGTTGAGTCTCCCGATTATATATTTTTTTGTGTCCGTGCTCCAGTGTTGAGAGACTCCGTTAAATTGTAACTCATTCTTTCCCAAGTCCCGTTTCCTGTGCCCTCCTCGAATCAGTTCCGTTTTTAGTTAGGCGTTTATAAGTTGGGAGAAAGCTCTTCAAATATTGCCGCCATTCTGCGTTTTCTCTTTTGGCCTGAATATTAAATGAATATCTATTGATGGCCTGGGATGTTCTCTGGCAAATTAAAGGGAAAGTCCACTCGACAGAATTGCTTGAGGGGAGATTTTGTTTTCTTTTCCATCTGTGCAATTGAAACAAAGGAACAATTAAACTGCGGTGCAGGTCGAGAGATTTTTTTTTTATTCGTTCATGGGATGTGGGTGTCCCTGGCGAGGCCGGCATTTATTGCCCTTGAGAAGGTGGTGGTGAGCCGCCTTCTTGAACCGCTGCAGCCCGTGTGGTGAAGGTTCTCCCACAGTGCTGTTAGTAAGGGAGTTCCAGGATTTTGACCCAGCGACGATGAAGGAACGGCGATATATTTCCAAGTCGGGATGGTGTGTGACATTTACTGTTTGTGGGACCTTCCTGTGTACAGATTGCCTGCCAATTTTGCCTACATAACGATGGTGATGGCACTCCAAAACTAATTCATTGCCTGTGAAGTGCTTTGAGACATCTTAACGGATGTGAACGGCACTATATAAATGCAAGTTCAGTCTCATGCTCTCTCTTTGCTGGTGAGTGGTCTGCCACACGCTGCATTTATATGTAGAATGCCTCCTAATGCAATCTTAAAATTAGAGCCAGGCCGTTCAAAGGTGATGCCAGGAAGCACTTTTTCCACACACTCGGTAATGGAAACCTGGAACACTCTTTTCCCCCAAAAGGCTGTGGATGCTGGGGGTCAATTGGAGCTTTCAAAACTGAGATCGATTGATTTTTGTTAGGTAAGAGCATCGGGGAATATGGAGCAAAGGTAAATAGAGCTCAGATACAGATCGGCCATGATCTAATTGAACGGCAGAACGGGCTTGAGGGGCTGAATGGCCTCCTCCTGTTCCTATGTACAGTGTAATAAGTAATGAGCTGGGACATAAAACTTTGTTTCACTGGCATTCATTGGGGATTAAGTTCAATGAAAGCTTTCCTTATTTTACTGAGCTCAATGAAATAAAGAAAGCTTTCCCTGACCTTAATCTCTGATAATTAGCTTGTAAAACACAATTTTAAAAGCATTTCCTATTCATGATTGAAAGACATGAAATGGCTGATTCAGATTGCCCCTCACCAGCAATTCCTAAGCGCAACACACAGGTGACTGAGAGACAATTTGGAGTAATTTTGTACAGTACACTACCTCTTTGGGGCCAGTTGTATCTAAGTTACTAACAAACTTTATGTTTCACTTCTTTTCCTCTCCCAGAAAATGGCACTTCCCTGGAGGTGTGGGGATCAGGGCAGCCCAGGCGGCAGTTCATATATTCTCTGGTACGTCACTTGGGCCATTTCTTGAACTAGATTTGTTTGCGTGATTCGACTGACCCTTTGAGCAGACCCCACAGAGGGAAACGGTTCTGGGGGAGTGGGACGGGCCCCCTAGCCTTCCTCCTCTGGGACCCTGGGTCCAAATCCAGCCCAGGCCGATGGGAAGGAAGTCTCCTGTGTCTGGAGAAATGAGTTCAGACAGCGGGCCACAAGGAAAAAAAACTGACCGTCTCGCTCAGAAAGGCCCCAGGGTGGTCGATGTGGGGAATGGAGAAAGAAAATACCGTTTGGATTAGGGGGTTGGAGCAGAAATACGAGAATGACGGGCAGGAGAAGACCAGCTGGTTCATCAAGCCTGCCCCACACTCGGGATGGCAGATGCATCGTGACTAGATCCTCCCTCATTCCTCCCTCCCCGCAGCCATGTAATCTCCTGGGAAAAACAGAGAAAAACCCAGAGCCAATAAGGGAAAAAAATACTCTGGAAAATTCCTCTCTGACCCCCTCAGGCGATCGGAACCAGTCCAGGGTATCACATGGGCCAAGTGTTATCGGTAAAGACACTTACCTTCTATATGATGCGATCTCTGCCCCAGTCAGGAACCGGTCCAGTAGAAGGAGCTATCTAAAATTTGACGGCTTTATTCTGAGTTGTGGGGTGGCGGCCTCTTAACTGAATGCAATTACCTCAGACCGGGTGAGTCTGTCTCCGTCTGGCCACTGGAGACGAGGTCAGTTGCCTCAGACGGGGTGAGTCTGTCTCCATCTGGCCACTGGAAACGAGGTTGATTGCCTCAGACGGGGTGAGTCTGTCTCCATCTGGCCACTGGAGACGAGGTTGATTGCCTCAGACGGGGTGAGTCTATCTCCGTCTGGCCACTGGAGGCGAGGTCAGTTGCCTCAGACGGGGTGAGTCTGTCTCCATCTGGCCACTGGAGACGAGGTTGATTGCCTCAGACGGGGTGAGTCTGTCTCCATCTGGCCACTGGAGACGAGGTTGATTGCCTCAGACGGGGTGAGTCTGTCTCCATCTGGCCACTGGAGACGAGGTTGATTGCCTCAGACGGGGTGAGTCTATCTCCGTCTGGCCACTGGAGACGAGGTCAGTTGCCTCAGACGGGGTGAGTCTGTCTCCATCTGGCCACTGGAGACGAGGTCAGTTGCCTCAGACGGGGTGAGTCTGTCTCCATCTGGCCACTGGAGACGAGGTTGATTGCCTCAGACGGGGTGAGTCTGTCTCCATCTGGCCACTGGAGACGAGGTTGATTGCCTCAGACGGGGTGAGTCTATCTCCGTCTGGCCACTGGAGACGAGGTCAGTTGCCTCAGACGGGGTGAGTCTGTCTCCATCTGGCCACTGGAGACGAGGTCAGTTGCCTCAGACGGGGTGAGTCTGTCTCCATCTGGCCACTGGAGACGAGGTCAGTTGCCTCAGACGGGGTGAGTCTGTCTCCATCTGGCCACTGGAGACGAGGTTGATTGCCTCAGACGGGGTGAGTCTGTCTCCATCTAGCCACTGGAGACGAGGTTGATTGCCTCAGACGGGGTGAGTCTATCTCCGTCTGGCCACTGGAGACGAGGTCAGTTGCCTCAGACGGGGTGAGTCTGTCTCCATCTGGTCACTGGAGACGAGGTCAGTTGCCTCAGACGGGGTGAGTCTGTCTCCATCTGGCCACTGGAGACGAGGTTGATTGCCTCAGACGGGGTGAGTCTGTCTCCATCTGGCCACTGGAGACGAGGTTGATTGCCTCAGACGGGGTGAGTCTGTCTCCATCTGGTCACTGGAGACGAGGTCAGTTGCCTCAGACGGGGTGAGTCTGTCTCCATCTGGTCACTGGAGACGAGGTCAGTTGCCTAAGCCGGAGACGAGGTGTTCATTTGCGATATGGCTTGACATGTCTGCCCAGGGCGTGTCTCGTGTTGCGGGGAGATGGGTGATTGAGGTGCGATGCTGATAGTGATCCATGAATCGCCCCATCCCATTCCGAGGGCATGGGGTATGTAGGGGTTCCCCAAAAAGGAAAAGAGTGTCGGCTTTGATGACTGGGGGACCTGACTCATACTTAGTAACGGTGATCACTGAATTTTCCAGGACTTGGCCCGTCTCTTCATCTGGGTATTGAGAGAATACAAAGAGATTCAGCCCATCATCCTCTCGGGTGAGAATGTTTTTTTTTGTCTGATTACGCTCTTGTGAAGCTCTTTGGGACGTTTTACTAAGTTAAAGGCACTATATAAATGCAAGTTGTTTGGTTTTCTTTGAGGAGGGAAGCAAGTTGTAGAACAGCCTCTCTGCGTTCTCGTCCCCCTTGCCCGCCCCTCCCCCGCTACCTCCAGACATCTGTGAGTATGTTGTTCTACTCGCTACCAAGGTCCGAGGTGCAGGCATCGGGTGAGGGAAGGGGCAGGCTCAGCCGCGATGCTTTCCACAGTCGAGTGGTCTGCTGGCACTCACTGTCTTGGTGTCGCGCATACAGAATTGTTAGTGGATTGAGGCACTGGACAGATGCTGCACTGAGGAACTGTACCCCAGCAAGAGTAAGAGTAAGGGGGAGGGAGAGGTGAAGGTTTAGGTTAGCACCTGGGCTCATATCCACTCCAGAAGGATGGGTTGAAATTCTCATCTCTGTACTGGCTGTAAGGGTCTCAAGTGGAGATAGTTTGGGTGTCTGCTCCCAGTTCCAAGCAACTGTACGTCAGACCCTCAAATATCACCTTCACTCTGATCTTAAAGATGGCCGATGAGGGGAAACAATTTTTTTACGCTATAGTGCTCCAGTGGGGGGGGGGGGGGGGGCAATGTTTTGAATTTTGGACCGAGGCACATTGTTGGGGCAGCACAGAGGGAGGTGTTTACTCTGTACCTAACCCGTGCTGTACCTGCCCTGGGTGTGTTTGATGGGACAGTGTAGAGGGAGCTTTACTCTGTATCTAACCCGTGCTGTACCTGCCCTGCGAGTGTTTGATGGACAGTGTAGAGGGAGCTTTACTCTGTACCTAACCCGTGCTGTACCTGCCCTGGGAGTGTTTGATGGGACAGTGTAGAGGGAGCTTTACTCTGTACCTAACCCGTGCTGTACCTGCCCTGGGAGTGTTTGATGGGACAGTGTAGAGGGAGCTTTACTCTGTATCTAACCCGTGCTGTACCTGCCCTGGGAGTGTTTGATGGACAGTGTAGAGGGAGCTTTACTCTGTATCTAACCCGTGCTGTACCTGCCCTGGGAGTGTTTGATGGGCAGTGTAGAGGGAGCTTTACTCTGTATCTAACCCGTGCTGTACCTGCCCTGGGAGTGTTTGATGGGCAGTGTAGAGGGAGCTTTACTCTGTATCTAACCCGTGCTGTACCTGCCCTGGGAGTGTTTGATGGGACGGTGTAGAGGGAGCTTTACTCTGTATCTAACCCTGTACCTGCCCTGGGAGTGTTTGATGGACAGTGTAGAGGGAGCTTTACTCTGTATCTAACCCGTGCTGTACCTGCCCTGGGAGTGTTTGATGGGACAGTGTAGAGGGAGCTTTACTCTGTATCTAACCCGTGCTGTACCTGCCCTGGGTGTGTTTGATGGGACAGTGTAGAGGGAGCTTTACTCTGTATCTAACCCGTGCTGTACCTGCCCTGGGAGTGTTTGATGGACAGTGTAGAGGGAGCTTTACTCTGTATCTAACCCGTGCTGTATCTGATCTGGGATGTTCATTGCTGAAACTCTGAGCCTAATTGTTCTGTCCTCCACACTTCTCCCCCACAAAAGAGCAGTTTGTTAAGGAAGCTGAGTGCTGTTACTGAAGGTGGTGGGGAATAGGCAGGGACTCGGATGGTGTTTACCGTCGGTTATTGTGAAGATGATGATCCTGTGTTTCTCTCCTCAGTGGGAGAAGAAGATGAAGTGTCCATTAAAGAGGCAGCGGAGAGCATCGTGGCAGCCACTGGTTTCAAAGGGGAGGTCATCGTATCCTTCACGTGTGGAACTGCCTGTATAATACATCCTTCAGAGAGTCGCAACTCCACCAGCCCCCTCGATGGGTCAACAGTGCTGGAAACCAGCCAGGGCTCCAGCTCCTGATAGCTACCCAGTAACCCCCACTAGTGTGAGAAAGTGTGTGAGAAAGTGTGTGAGAAAGTGTGTGAGAAAGTGTGTGAGAAAGTGTGTGAGAAAGTGTGTGAGAAAGTGTGTGAGAAAGTGTGTGAGAAAGGTGAGGTTGAGTTGCCAACTCTAATTTTACGTATTCCTGGAGGTTTCATCACATAGAAACATAGAAAATAGGAGCAAGAGTAGGCCATTCGGCCCTTCGGGCCTGCTCTGCCATTCAAAATGATCATGGCTGATCGTCTAACTCAGTACCCTGTTCCCGCTTTTTCCCCATATCCCTTGATCCCTTTAGCATTAAGAAATATATCTATCTCCTTCTTGAATACATCTAATGACTTGGCCCCCACTGCCTTCTGTGGTAGAGAATTCCACAGGTTCATCACCCTCTGAGTGAAGAAATTTCTCCTCATCTCGGTTCTAAATGGCATACCCCGTATCCTGAGACTGTGACCCCTGGTTCTGGACTCCCCAGCCATCGGGAACATCCTCCCTGCATCTAGTCTGTCTAATCCTGTTAGAATTTTATATGTTTCGATGAGATCACCTCTCATTCTTCTAGTGAATATAGACCTAGTCGACCCAATCTCTCCTCATACGTATAGAATCATAGAATCATAGAAGTTACAACATGGAAACAGGCCCTTCGGCCCAACATGTCCATGTCGCCCAGTTTATACCACTAAGCTAGTCCCAATTGCCTGCACTTGGCCCATATCCCTCCATACCCATCTTACCCATGTAACTGTCCAAATGCTTTTTAAAAGACAAAATTGTACCCGCCTCTACTACTGCCTCTGGCAGCTCGTTCCAGACACTCACCACCCTTTGAGTGAAAAAATTGCCCCTCTGGATCCTTTTGTATCTCTCCCCTCTCACCTTAAATCTGTGCCCCCTCGTTATAGACTCCCCTACCTTTGGGAAAAGATTTTGACTATCGACCTTATCTATGCCCCTCATTATTTTATAGACTTCTATAAGATCACCCCTTAACCTCCTACTCTCCAGGGAATAAAGTCCCAGTCTGTCTAACCTCTCCCTGTAAGTCAAACCATCAAGTCCCGGTAGCATCCTAGTAAATCTTTTCTGCACTCTTTCTAGTTTAATAATATCCTTTCTATAATAGGGTGACCAGAACTGTACACAGTACTCCAAGTGTGGCCTCACCAATGCCCTGTACAACTTCAACAAGACATCCCAACTCCTGCATTCAATGTTCTGACCAATGAAACCAAGCATGCTGAATGCCTTCTTCACCACCCTATCCACCTGTGACTCCACTTTCAAGGAGCTATGAATCTGTACTCCTAGATCTCTTTGTTCTATAACTCTCCCCAACGCCCTACCATTAACGGAGTAGGTCCTGGCCCGATTCGATCTACCAAAATGCATCACCTCACATTTATCTAAATTAAACTCCATCTGCCATTCATCGGCCCACTGGCCCAATTTATCAAGATCCCGTTGCAATCCTAGATAACCTTCTTCACTGTCCACAATGCCACCAATCTTGGTGTCATCTGCAAACTTACTAACCTGCCATCCCAGGAATCCGCCTGGTAAACCTTTGTTGCACTCCCTCCATGGCAAGGACATCCTTCCTCAGATAAGGAGACCAAAACTGCACACAATACTCCAGATGTGGTCTCACTAAGGCCCTGTATAACTGCAGTAAGACATCCCTGCTCCTGTACTCAAATCCTCTTGCAATGAAGGCCAGCATACCATTCGCCTTCCTAACTGCTTACAGCACCTGAATGCTCGCCTTCAGCGACTGATGTACAAGGACACCCAGGTCTCATTGCACCTCCCCTTTTCCCAATCTATCACCATTCAGATGATAATCTGCCTTTCTGTTTTTACAACCAAAGTGGATAACCTCACATTTATCCACGTTATACTGCATCTGCCCTGTTCTTGCTCACTCACCCAACTTGTCTAAATCACATTGGAGCCTCTTTGCATCCTCCTCACAGCTCACATTCCACCCCAGCTTTGTGTCGTCTGCAAACTTGGAAATGTTACATTCAGTTCCCTCATCCAAATCATTGATATATATTGTGAATAGCTGGAGCCCAAGCACCGATCCCTGCGGTACCCCACTAGTCACTGCCTGCCACCCGTTTATTCCTACTCTCTGTTTCCTGTCTGTCAACCAATTTTCAATTTTGGAAGATGATCACCAATGCATCCACTATTTCCAGGGCCACTCCCTTTAGTACTCTGGGATGTAGATTATCAGGCCCTGGGGATTTGTCAGCCTTTAGCCCCATTAATTTCCCTGGCACTATGTTTTTTACTAATACTGGTTTCCTTCAGTTCCTCCCTCTCACTAGACCCTTGGTTCCCTAACATTTCTGGCAGATTATTTGTGTCCTCCTTTGTGAAGACAGAACCAAAGTATGTGTTTAATTGTTCTGCCATTTCTTTGTTCCCCATTATAATTTCCCCCATTTCTGACTGTAAGGGACCTACATTTGTCTTCACTAATCTTTTTCTCTTGACAAATTTATAGAAGCTTTTGCAGTCAGTTTTTATGTTCCTTGCTGGTTTACTCTCATACTCTATTTTCCCCTCTTAATCAATCTCTCTGTCCTCCTTTGCTGAATTCTGAACTGCTCCCAATCCTCAGGCTTGCTGCTTTTTCTGGCAATTTTATATGTCTCCTCTTTGGATCTAATACTATCCCTAATTTCTTTTGTAAGCCACAGTTGAGCCTCCTTTCCTGTTTTATTTTTGTGCCAGACAGGAATGAATAATTGTTGTAATTCCTGCACACGTTCTTTAAATATTAGCTATTGCCTATCCACCGTAATCCCTTTTAGTTAAGTTCCCCAATCTATCATAGCCCACTCACACCTCATACTTTTGTAATTTCCTTTATTTGGATTCAGGACCTCCTGCCTCCATTGCCCCGCCTCCACATCCCGCCATTGGTCGCCCGACACATCCATCCTCGGGGCGCTCCGCCTTCCCACGGCTAATTGGAAAGCGAGCAGACTCTTCACTACCTGATTGGATGATTCTTGCCTGTCTAACGGTGTTTTTTAATCCCACTTGCAATACTTTTCTAATAAACAAAAAAAACTGTCCAAAGAAAATGACATTTTATTTAATGCCCCTGTGACTTTTCTCCTGGGTGTTGCTCCTAGCAGTGTCCCAGAGATTAATCTTCAATTCCTGGAGACTTCAGGGCATCCTGGAAAGTTGCCAACCTTGGTGTCAGGTCCGGACTGGCTCATGGTCGGTTGTGACACCCCTCCACAGTCGAATAGCCTGCTGCCATTCACTGTCGAGGCTTGTGCGTGCAGACTGGCACTTAGTCGAGGTGCCAGAGGGCACTCTGCAGGTGGACCTGTACCCCAGAGAGCACTGTTAACTCGTGTGTGTCTGGGTGTTTTGATTCATCACCTCGCAGGATCGCAGCAGCGATGCCGACTGGCACCCAAAGATATTCCGCACACTTTCTCTCTTTTTCTTTAATTATGAGCAACAAGTTTGACACAAGCAAATCTGATGGCCAGTACAAGAAGACAGCCAGTAACAGCAAGCTGAGGAAATACCTGCCAGACTTCAAATTCACTCCCTTCAGCCAAGGTGAGTCACAGTGCCAACACCCACCATCCTCCAGAGTATCTATGCCCCCTTTCTAATGCCAGCTAGCCAGGGTAAATCACAGCACTAACACCCACCACCCTCCAGCCAACATAATACATGACCCATCCGGCCCCTGAACCTTTCGATTTGAAAAGCCCTGTCTGCGTGTTCTCTCTGGCCTCAGTAAAAGCACTGCGTGTTGCAAGGTGCTGGGCCACGCAGACCCGGGGAAGGCCCAGTCTGTCCTGAGTTAGCTGACCTCTGACCTGGCCTCAGCACCACTGACGTCGGGGAGTGGGAAAACCCAATCCAGTGTTCCTGCTGCTGATTGCTAACCAGTGATTTCTGTCGTGTTAGTGCCCGAATAGGCTCGGTGGGTGATGCCTCCCATGGTTAAATAGCCTGCCGCCGCTCACTATCGAGGCTCACACGTGAGGCATAGCCAAAGCGCCTGTGACCCGGAGAACCGCATCCTGAACTGGCATTTTCAGGAGAGGAAGGGAGAAATCCTTCAACCTCTCCACTCCTCTGGATTACCGGCGATTTCTACCTTTAGGGAATTTGAACAGTGTATTATAGCAATAGGGATCAGTTATTAAACACTAATTACACACAATCTGCATTTACAAATACAGTCAGAACGCACTTGTTCTACAAGAACTGTCTGTGCCTATATTCGTCATATACTGAGAGAGGATGTATTTCGTTTGATAAATAATCCACACGGATTTTTCAATCTGATGTCATATCCTGGAATTACTGATTGGTTTAGGAATTGCAAAAGAACGAGGGGGGAGATGAGGAAACATTTTTTTACTCAGCGAGTTGTTGTGATCTGGAATGCACTGCCTGAAAGGGCGGTGGAAGCAGATTCAATAGGAACATTCAATGGATAAATACTGGAAAGGGAAAAATTTGCAGGGCTGTGGGGAAAGGGCAGGGGAGTGGGACTAATTGGATAGCTCTTTCAAAGAGCCGGCGATGGACCGAATGGCCACCTCCTCATAGAGTTATACAGCATGGATAGAGGCCCTTCGGCCCATCGTGTCCGCACCGGCCATCAAGCCCAGTCTAATCTAATCCCATATTCCAGCATTTGGTCCGTAGCCTTGTATGCTATGGCATTTCAAGTGCTCATCCAAATGCTTCTTGAATGTTGTGAGGGTTCCTGCCTCCACAACCCTCTCAGGCAGTGAGTTCCAGACTCCAACCACCCTCTGGGTGAAAAAGTTCTTTCTCAAATCCCCTCTAAACCTCCCGCCTTTTACCTTGAATCTATGCCCCCTTGTTATAGAACCCTCAACGAAGGGAAAAAGCTCCTTAGTATCCATCCTATCTATGCCCCTCATAATTTTGTACACCTCAATCATGTCCCCCCTCAGCCTCCTCTGCTCCAAGGAAAACAAACCCAATCTTCCCAGTCTCTCTTCATAGCTGAAGCGCTCCAGCCCTGGTAACATCCTGGTGAATCTCCTCTGCACCCTCTCCAAAGCGATCACATCCTTCCTGTAGTGCGGCGACCAGAACTGCACACAGTACTCCAGCTGTGGCCTAACCAGTGTTTTATACAGCTCCATCATAACCTCCTTGCTCTTATATTCTATGCCTCGGCTAATAAAGGCAAGTATCCCATATGCCTTCTTTACCACCTTATCTACCTGTTCCGCCGCCTTCAGGGATCTGTGAACTTGCACACCAAGATCCCTCTGATCCTCTGTCTTGCCTCGGGTCTTCCCATTCATTGTGTATTCCCTTGCCTTGTTGGTCCCTCCAAAGTGCATCACCTCGCACTTTTCCGGGTTAAATTCCATTTGCCACTGTTCTGCCCATCTGACCAACCCATCTATATCGTCCTGCAGACTGAGGCTATCCTCCTCGCTATTTACCACCCTACCAATTTTTGTATCATCAGCGAACTTACTGATCATACCTTTTACATTCATATCCAAGTCGTTAATGTAGACCACAAACAGCAAGGGCCCCAGCACAGATCCCTGTGGTACTCCTGTGCGGGATGCTTCTATGCTGACTAATTGTTTTTGTTCAAATGCCATTACTGACACTATGGGTGGCACAGAGCAAGCGATCTGCTCACAGACGGCTGCCCTGTCCACTTGGCTGCAAGTTGCTCGCACTAATTGCATTATTGGACTAGACTGCCACCCAATGGCCTGGATGGAAGATCAGTTTAAGGTAGAGTCGTCCAATGGTCGTGAGTTCAAATTCCACCGTGGCCAGTTGTGAAATTGAATTTAGCGAATCTCGTGTTTTCTGGGCTGGCATCGGGGGGGAAATAAAAAGGGGTCATAAGAGCAACCGGATTGTCGTAAAAACCCAACTAGTTCAATTTTTACCGAGAGTAGTGAGAACGTGGAACTCGCTACCTCAAGGAGTAGTTGAGGTGAATAGTGTAGATGCATTTAAGGGGAAACTGGATAAATACATGAGGGAGAAAGGAATAGAAGGATATGCTGATAGGGTTAGATGAAGGAGGGAGGGAGGAGGCTCTTGTGGAGCATAAACACTGGTATGGACCAGTTGGGCCGAATGGCCTGATACTGTGCTGCAGACTCGATGTAATGTGCCACCCCAGTCAGACCAACACATGATTCTGGGAGATAAGAGCTGGTCCAGGTGATTGGCCTTGAATGTGGACTAAGATGAGTTGAATGCTGTCTCCCCGTTTCTACTTTTTGTGTTGGGTCTTTTTTTTTATGTTTACTATTACCAATTGAATATATCTCTTTTAAAAAAAATCCTTGTCCCTCCCCAAAGAGGCACAAACTGTGAACGTGTTTTTTAAAAAAGACGACTAGGTTTTAATTCGAAGCAAAAATCTCTTTCAGCTATCAAGGAGACCTGCGACTGGTTCACGGCCAATTACGAGATGGCGAGGAAGTGAGGACGCGGCGAGCGGAGGGTAGACGGTCAGTCTGTGGGCAGTCGAACACGTGCTCTCAGTGATTGAGGGGCTTGGAATTTTGTTGGCAGTAGATACCTGTATTATATAATGTAGCAACGGGCCTAATTCAGAGGGTGTAGCCAAGGCCTTGCCCCGACTGTCCGGACTCCCCACCGGTGCAGCCTGTTGTCCAGCCAAATGCCTGGATTGTACCACGGGCTTGCTACAGTAACATTAACCGGGCACTGCAATGCTACAGGATGGTGCAGGTTGACTCCTGTTTTATCTCGGGGTCAGTGTAGTGCAATGTCTCTGTTGACGGGCAATTGGCTGTAGATTTGTGTATGATTGGCTGTTTGGGTTATTTGTGTCACCAATCAAAAAAAACACGTTGATCCCATTTCTCCTTAACCATTTGTCTCACCCCCCTCACCCCCTCTACCATTTCTGATTAGTCTCCCTGTAGCTGTGCCTGTGGTGACGCTGATTTGTGCATGTGGGTCCATGCGTGCAGCAAGCCCAGTGGTACCTTGTGCAAGAGTAGAGCGGGAGTGGCGGCAGGATATTCAACTGTAGAAGGCGTTACAGCTCAGTCCGATTCTCTTCATATCCTGGTGATTTTTCTTTTGCCCCTTGGCTGAGGAACGCCGATCCTGGTGGTGGTGAAGTGGTCGGCTCGGTAGGTAGCTGGAGGGATCCTGGGACCAGACCTTTCTGGGCGGTGTGCTGTGGTACCACCGTGGGTGTTTTAGCTACCGGGTGAGCCCCAACATGTGCTCTCTCGGTAAATATCTTTAGGCGTTCCCTCACCTCTCCCGAGCTTCTCTCTGCACTACACTGGGAGTGGGTTGCTGGGAAATATTGTTGTGTGTTGGACATTAGTCTGAATGAGGTTAGGAAGGTCTTGTTGAACAGTTGTAGCTAATGTTTTTTAAAAAAACTAAGCAACAAATGACACTGTTTGGGGGGGGGGGGATTCCTTGAACACGGTACTTCTAAAAGGGGATGAATCCAGTTTAAATCATCGTACTGTGGGCTATCTCATCTATTGTTGGGAGCGTCTGGTTACTTTACAGCTCGAGCAATTCCTGCCAGCTTGTTTGTGAGACTTGATTTTTCTTTTTGGTTTAAAAACATGAATGTCACTTTTACATTTGACGCTTGTTTGGGTAGTTATTGGGGTTTTCCAAGGGATTGGGGTGGGGGGGGATCTCTGCATGAACATACTTTGGGTCTGCTAAGGGAGCACGGGGTCTGTGCGAGGATAGCCCTGGGGTTGGATATGGGAGAGTGAGGTCTGTGCGAGGGCAGCCTTGGGGTCGGAGAGGTCTGTGGGAGGATAGCCCTGGGGTCAGATATGGGAGAGTGGGGGGCGTCTGTGCGAGGGCTCCCCGGGGGTCAGATATGGGAGAGTAGGGTCTGTGCACAAGCTCCTTGGGAGGGGTTGTTGGAGCAGAGCCTATGTGAGTGGTTGGGGGTAGTTTTAGCATTGTTACCAGATGCCGTGCTGCCTGATCTAATCTAAACAAGTGCCTGTAGTCACTTTCTGGCCCATTAATTTTTTAGTTTGTTTGTGTGGGGTTAAAAGGAAGTGTTGGCTGTGTTTTAATTGGTTTGTTGAAGGTGTTCACCCTTTGATGCAGAGCATATCTTCTCTAGTTTCTCCCATCCTCTTCCAGGGTCCTTTGCTGCAGCCTGGCATTGAGGCTCACCATACAGGCAACACAACTCCACCCACATTTACATTCTTCCCTGCAGCCTGTGAGCAGGGCCCATCTCTAGCCTCTCCTGCTTTGCCACAGGTTGGACCAGGTGCTGAGGGCAATGACTAACCCAGGCTGTGCCCTCCCTCCCCACTGAGCTCTCGGTGTTCAGACCCAGAGCATAGGCCCCTCTGCTCTCACCTCAAACAGCAGTGTAGAGGTTGGAATGGAGAGAGAGAGAGAGGGGGGGCACTAATTGGAGTGGATGCTAGATTCCATTCCTTGTATGTGAATATCTTCCACTCAAAACAGTCTTTCCACAATATTAGCAGAATATTGCAACTTTTTAAAGTTCTGGTTGTAGTGAGAAAATGGGTTTTGGTGTATGTAAAAGCTGTACCAATAATTTTTTTTTGTAAAAGGTCACTGGTGATTTAAATATTAAAAGTTTGCAATCAAACTACTTCAAGGACTGTTTTGAATTTCTCCTCACTTCCTCCCCTGAATACTCCTTATAGGGAGTTAAAACTAGATACTGTTGACCTTCCACCTCATTTTACTGCAGTGCATTTTAGCCCCTCGCTCCATTGCAGAATTGGGCCGCTGGATGCAATTGGAATAAGAGCTTGTCTACAGTGGTGTTGTGCTGCAGATGGTGGGGATTGAGGGACTGCTGTAGAGAAGGTGGGGGGGGGGGGGGGGGGGAAGAAATACAGCAATGAAGGTTGCCTCACCAAGGAGCAGGAGCCGATCAGTAGTCATCCCTCAGCTAATGATGGTCGGGGCCAGGGAACTGCAGAGGAGAACAATGCCTTGCCCTTATCCACCCAACATTTACATGCAAATCGTCAGTGCGTGGGGCCAGGCCATTTCTTGTCCAGCAAGAATGGAAAGATAGCAATCTTGTACTGACAAGATAGTCTATTCTTATCTCCACCTGGCTGGTGAATTGAGATTTGGTGATTAACTGCAGGTCCTGACAATTACACACTAAGGGTTTCTCTCCATTTCCCTCCAGTTTCCCACCCCCGCATGCCTCTTAAAGCTCATACACATTATGGGAAACAATAATGAGCTCCAACCCCCTCCCAAAATACTGCACAAGGCAAGAGGTTAACTGACCATGGAGTGTATCGCAGCCAAGCCCGATCTTGTCCATACCAACAACTACACTTATCACAGCAGTGTACTATGGTCCAGTTCATGCAGAATGACAAACCCTACCCTGAGCAACCAGAAGTAATATACCCTTTTGCTTAGAGAAGTGAGAAAGATCATCTTCTACAACACCACAGGATTTTTTTGCATCTCCCAGTTTCACTCACTGTCACAGCCTGGGCATTGGGCAAGCAAGAACACCTAATCGAATATCACCTGTCTCCACCACTGCTGAAACCCTCATCCATACCAGTTACCTCTACGACTATTCCAATGCTCTCCTGGCCGGCCGCTCATCTTCCACCCTCCATAAACTTGAGCTCATCCAAAACTCTGCAGTCTGTATCCCAAGTCACATTCTCCCATCAGCCCGGTACTCGCTGACATACGTCGACTGCCAGAACGCCTCGATTTTAAAATTCTCGTCTTGGTTTTCAAATCCCTCTATGGCTTCACCCCTCCCTATCTAACATTCTCCAGCCCTGCAACACTCAGATCTCTGCAGTTCTCCAAGTTTGGCTGCTTGTGCATCCCCGATTTTAAATCGCTCCACCATTGGCAGCTGCCTAGGCCCTTGGCTCTGGAATTCCCTCCCTAAACCTCACAGCCTCTTTCCTTTAAACCAATTTGATCAAGCTTTTGGTTACCTGGCCTCATATTTCCTTATGTGGCTTGGTGTCAAATTTTGTTTGTTAACGCTCCTAAAAAAGGTGCTATATAAATGCAAGTTGTGTCCTCTGCCAAAGCCCCACCTTTGACTTTCAACTTGTTTCTGCAAGCTTAAAAAGGGAGGGGAATAAAAATCCAATGCAGAGTCTGGGTTTAGAAATTAATAAATATTTATTATGGAACAATTAAAAGTTTACAAGATTAGAATATGGCAAACATTTAGTTACACCTCAACTGTATTACACAGCAGCATTAAATTGAGAGAATGATTAAAAGTAACCTTAAGCAAGGAACAAGTATTCCCACCATCACATTTCCAAAGTGTTTTAACCATAGAAGAGACATATCAATATAAAATAAAACATTAAAAAAAGTGTCTCAGTGCAACTGGTATAAATCGATTGAGGCAGACACAAAACGACTAGCCACATAGGATGCTTCTGAAAATGTCATGCATAAACTATATAATTCTCCTTTCTCATCTGCCTCCCCAGTAATATATCTATAACAGTGAAGACTGAACAAAAAGGGAGTCATTGTTTGACCAAAGACCTCATTTGGAGTGTGCCAGGCACGACCATTCTTTTATTACACTCACTGATATTTATGCAAGTGAATTCCTCCTTGAAGTCAAGTTAACCCCCCAGATAAGTAAATAGCCTGCTTGGCCAATTTTAAGACATAGAATTTTTTGAATGAGGGCTATAAGCTATTCAGAATACACCACTATTTATAGTTAAGCCAGATTCACTAACCTGGGCTCCACCATCTCCAATGAAAAGCTGTACTTTCAATTAACAATGTCAAAGGGACTTCACAACACGATCAGACAATGCAGAACTGTAATGAGGCACATGAAGGGCAATTAGCATTCATGATATTTGGCTGGGCAGAGTCCTTTACTGGTAAAGTTAACAAAACAGCTGTTCAAACCTGGCTTACAAACAGCAATTTTACTGCAATAAAAAAGGTGCAAAATCCATAATAGGAACCAAGTATTTTAATTGGTCCATTAATACAGATCACCACCTTCTCATTTCTACCCCAGTAACTACTTCAGGGAGCAGCTCATGGTTATTAACAGAAAGTCAACAGAAACTAGAACACCAAAAAAAAAATCTTTTGATATCAATAAGCATTTGCCTCTTCATACATAAGCACAAGTTCAGATTTAATACAAGAGGCAGATGACTAATGTTACCATCCCCAAGTACTAGGAATCAAAATAGCTGAGAATTACAGCCATTACACAGATGCATCCAGGACACCACTTGCGTTCCCATTTTATTTTCCTCAGATTGAAAAATCTGACTATCCAGTCAACTTAACAGTAACCAAACAACCAGAGAAAGCAATTTGTGGTAGAGTGAGAGCTAGCTTGCACCCACAGAGCTCCTGTCCATCCCACCACAGAAGTGTGGACAGCCAGTATAACTACACCCATCCATCTGCAGCACTATACAAACAATAACCTCCAGAACACTGCAGGCAAGTGGGCACTCAGCTCAACCTGCAATCTGTGCTGAGTTAGCTGATGTCAGCTAGGGTGGTGATAGTAGGAGCTCTAATGTCCCTGGGGGAAAAAAAAAAGCTAGTGTTCCAATTCCCAATCCAAGGATCCCTGTGGGAAGTGTGTGGGGATAATGGAAGATGACAGAATCAGGTTCAGCCATAGCACGACCTATGTTTAAATAGTCTACTGTTTACATGTAGATAATGGCCACTTAGGCAAGTTACTAGAGGATGATCATTACCCCAGGGAGAGATTAGCAACTTCAGGAGAGGAGCAAAATAAAGTCAAGCTGCATAGGTATGGCAGGACCCAGCTAGTAATCCCAATCACACCCACATGATTGACTAAAATGACTTCTAAAGTAAAATATAATGGATGGGAAGTGGAGGAACACTCGAGTGAGAACCTGTCGGGTGCCAGGAGCTTCATTACGGGGATTTAAAAAGGGGGTATTCAGTACAAAGATGAGGCTCCAGATGAGAGACAGTACACCACAATCTAACACTAAGTCTAATGTAGAAAAGGCTCCATTTTTGGATAGGTATACACTTTGTAAAGTTCTCATTTTTATCTTTATATATGGACAAGCAGAGATCTTTTACAGAGTAAATTTTCAACTTCCCTAGGCTTTGCAGATCAACTGCCCAAAATTGGGCAATTTCTATTACAGGTGGGCAAGCTGCCCAGACATGTTGAAAATTTACCCTTTACAACTCCACATTGAACAGAAATGTTGATGGGCTGTCCTACTGAGGTGTACAGAATGGAGTGGGCCCCCTTCACAGTACTATTCTATGTCCAGTTAGATGGGCACCATTTTGTTACCCAAAAGTTTGGTAGAGTGTCACCTTTAGTTTCAGAAACTACCAAGACAGCGAGGCTCTCAGAGAATGTTTATAAAGGCTGCACCATAACAAATGACTTTTGTTTTAATTTTGAAACAAAATCAAACTTAGGTTTTCCAAATGGATTCATGCGTGATCAGATATTTAGTGCTTACACTGCATAAACTGGCAAATTTTTTAAAAAGGAAATTGGAAGCAAGCCATTGCCCCAAAAAGCTACAGAGTGGATGTTGGCATATTTTGATTAGAAATGAATGAATACAGGAGCATTCAAGGTTTTGTGACTAATGTGCATATCCAAGAAAACTCTCAGCCACAAAAAGATTGATCAATGTTCCCATTAAACTTTGTTTGCATGTACAAAGTGTTAACTTTATCCACTGATGAGGCAAAAGTGCCAGGAATAAATCTTCAGGCCCAGAGAATTCAATCAGGTCAAACTTGTGAACAATAAAGTCAGAACGGAGTTGCCTGGGCTTCACGGGTTAGATTGCCAGAGCTTGCAGGTCAGACGTGGCCCACAGGCCAGTGTTTCCATTGCTCAGGACATCACCATTAAAACCAAAGCACCTCTTCAGTAAAATGTATTACAAGAATATAAACTTTTCTTTAAAACCTGGCTCCTAAGGGTATTGCAACGCCTTTGAGCTTTTGCTGTGTAAACTGACTGGTACAGATTCAGTTACCCATTTAAGGGGCACTCCCAGCTCCACCACATCCTCATTTTATTCAAAGTTCTTAATGTGGCTATTTCACAGGATTATCCAAAACTTCTCCCTCCCCATCCACCTAAGAATTCACTGCAGTGGGGGTCTGGCTACAAACGGTTAAAATGTACACTGGATACTTGCTGTACTCACCAGTGCTGCAGATTTAGAGCACGTGGCGAATCAGTGAGTAAGTGAGGGACAGCAAGGTGCTCAGGTAATTCTGTAAGCAGATATTGACTAAAGTAAATGACAAATGTTATGAGGGTTATCTGAAAATAGAACATGTAGGAGCAGTGCAGAGAATTGGTTTTAGCAGCAGAGGTTCAGGGCCAGTATTTAGCCTTGTGTGCCACTACTAGAGTTTCAATAAACAGATTGAAACAATTCTGGATAACATTACACAAAATAAATTGCTTTTTAACAGGAAGGACTCTGATGCCTACTAGTTTACAAAAAACCTGAAGAGAAACACACTTCTTGGAGTTTTGTGCAGAGTTAATAGGTATATTGTGACAATATTTCATGGCTGGCAACTCAATTCTCTTTTCACTGGAAGGAGCACTATTTTGTCACAACCCAATCAGACTTTCCCATCCTACTCAAGCCAGTATAGTCACAGAAGGTATGGGGAAAATCAAGGTTAGTTGGATTCTAAGTAGAATTGGATTACATGCTGGCAGCTGGGCACTCACAGGTAGTAACCAGCCTCCCAGGGACACGAATCAGTCATCCCATGTACACAATGCAACATAGGACACCTTAAAAATAACCATTTCATCTTGTTCTGAAAAAGGATCAAGATCAACTAAGGGATAAAACAAAAAAATGCTAATAATTAACTGCTGATGGACCTGCACAGTAAGAGAAAAGGCAGGCTAATGTCAAGCTCCTGGAACTAAACTGGCTGAGTATTTCCAGTTTTTATTAACTAACACAACCATATGCTTCTGTTGACTTGTTCAAACCAGTTCTACTGCTTATTCTGCTCAGTTTGGTTACTGAACAATGTGAACCAATGAACCATTATTAATCTGGAATGTTTCAGTGATGGAGTGCTGACCCAAAGTCAGGGAATTCTCCCAGTTGATGCCCACCCACTTTAAAACCAAGAAATTAAAAACATTAAATTAACTGAATTTTAGAACAGCTTTGACATTCCTGAACTAAGCACCAGCAATTCAGATTGAAGTTGATTTAACTGTACAAAGTCTGTCCTGAACTGTGGACTCGGCAAAATTCCTGTCCGGTGACGGCTTTATTTCGGCAAGGCTGACCAGACTTGGTGACGCCGCAACAAGGTTGCCTCTGCGACAGGGATCTGAGGGGGAGGGAAAAAATGTTAGTTGCATGGTTAGCCTCAGCTCAACTGCTCATTCATCGAGAAGAGAAAAGTAGAATCAAACTTTGGGTATAGTGTGGTGTCTATTGGCCAGACCTCAATTAGGGATATGATATCTGAAGGAGGCTGTGAGCAAGAGTGGGGAACCCGGAGAGGGAAGGGAAATGTAGTCAGTATGGATGCTTAGTCACCTCCAGTCTACAACTACAGCACCAGCCTGTTCTTTTAGGCACGATGACCAACTGGATGTGAAGGGCCCTGTCCAATTAAGAGCCTTCAGTAGCACAAACACAGGGTATTTTGTCCTCTGGTCTTTTTCCCCCCACCCCCCACCCCCCACAAAAAAAAACTAATCCCACTCTGCTTGCTCCCTTTTTAAAAAACCCTGCTTCAACAGCTTGTAACAGAATTGTGTAGTCTGATCATCCTCTATGTAAATGATTGTTTCTCCACTTTAATTGAGGCAAAAAAAAAAAAAATCCAGCTTCTCAAATGTCTCTTCACAACTATAACCTTTCATTCTCCTTAATAGAGTGAATCTATGTTGTGCCTTTTATAATAGAGTACCCAAAACTGTACACAATACTCCAACATAATTAAGGTCTTGTTTAACACTAACCATTTTGTTTTCTATACCTCAATAGAAAACCAAGGAATCTTCCTTTTTTTTGCTTGCACTGCCAACTTTAATGGCCTGTTTACGTTAAAGAGAAGGGCTGAGAGGGGATCTCATGAAGGCATCAAGACCCTGAAGGGAAATGACAAGTTGAACCTGGAGAAGCTGTTTACCAGTCTCAAGAATGATGAGTGAGCATGGGATGAAACTCAGGAGAGGAAAGATGAATGGACAGATCAGGTATAACTTTCAGGAGCAGAAAAAAAGGGCAAGAGAGAGAAGAGGGCAAAAAAAAGTTGCATTTATATAATGCCTCAACCACAGGACACCCCAAAGTGCTTCACAGCCAATGAATATTGGGACTGGACCACCTGGGGATGCAATCAAGGCTGATATCAGCAAGAGGAAGCCAGACAGGCATTTGGTGAGAAAAATCAAAGATACAGGTAGTGAATGGTGTATTCAGTTTTTGAACTCTGGAGCTGGCCAGATGGACCAGTGATCTTTTCCAGTCTTGTATATTCCTGTGTATCTGCACACCAAGATCCTGCTACACCATTTAACACTTGCCATTGAAGGTACATTTTCTTACTTTAAAATGGATTGTCACATTTTTCTACATTAAATTGTATCTGCCACCTGTCGTCCCATACTGCTAGCCTAAATCCTCCTGCAGTCTTTCACAATCCTCATCACATTTTGCCATACCTAACCTCCCAACTTGATGATATCGGAGAGTTGAAATTTGCTGATGACGATATCTATATCTATCAGCCCCAACACTGCATATTACCAGTCCAAGGAACTCTTAGCTCTACCTTTTGTCCCCTAGCCATATTGTCTTTAATTTCTAGTGTCTTTATTTTTGCCACAAGTCTCATGTTGAGTTATCAAATATGTTTTAAAAATCCATATAGACCACAACTGTATTTCTGTTATTTGACCTTTTATTTCTTCAAAGAATTCAGTAAAGGTGTTTGAGCACAAGTTGCCTTTCAGAAACCCATGCAGTGCTTAGTAAGTTGACCCTGTACAACAGACTCCAGTAGCTTATCCCTCTGCTTTTTGATGGGAGTCACATTTGCCATACTCTAGTCCTCAAATAATATTTTCTTTTCCATTGAATGTTACAAAATTAGTGTCAATGCTATTTCTTCCTTAGTTTCCTCCAGGATCCTCAGTAGGACCTGGTTATTTGTCTACTTTATTTTCAACTAATTGCTTTAGTGTCATCTCTGAATATTAACTTCTGCTACTTGTTGTATGTCCATCTCTTCAATCCCAATAGCCACAGCCTCTGGAAACTTAGGATAGGACTTTCGTTGTCACCCCCCACTCACCACTACAAGCCTATCTCCATCTTAGCTGCATCAAATAACTACTAATGCAGCTATTAAAACCTTTTGCTAATTTGCTCAACTTCCTGTCTAAGCTTTTGTAGTTTTCCTATATAATGTTCTATGCTTTATTGTCATCTTGTAAGTTTTTTAAAATCTCCCTATTCATCCATGGTACCCCAGCCTTCAGTACACTAGTTAACACTGGGATACTCACATGTTGCTGGCAGCAGAATTATTGAGATTGAAGGCTTCAGCTTCAAATACCTGCCCAAGGTGAGACAGGGGAGCCTCTTCCACAGCAATCTAAACAAGGGGTTCAAGGATTAAGAGATACAAATGCATAATTCACATAGATCGGAGCCAATAACAACTAATGCAAAGCCATGGGCCAAGAATGCACCAACTGTTCTTGTCCCATTGGTAATCAAACCAGATCTCTGGATCCGAGGAGGTCCACAATAGACTCCTGGGGAATTCCCCAAAAGGTTAGATTTATGAATTTTTCTGTACTTGTAAATTAGTCAACCACATTTTCTGCATGAACAACACTTTTTGTTTGGAAAGAGTTCTCCGGGAGCATCAATATTTGCAGGGAGTTCTCCCACATGAGTTTGAAATCTGGCCTGCGACACCCAAGCTAAGATGTTGCTCCTTGAAGATCTTTTCCTTCTGGCCTAAATGGCTATGGATCTCAGCACAAAATACCAATTTCTCTTACCTCATTCCCCACCTAAAATCTTTCTTACTGTCCATTCAAGGAGCGTCCAGTTAAAAACAGACTAGAACCATGATCAATGCCAGGCAATCTTTGCATTTGAACAGTGACCAAATGGCTGGATAGGTTACAAAGGGCAAGAAAAAAAAACCCAGTTTCATCAGCAAAGCTGAACCCCTCTCCCAAAAGGGCTTAGCCAAGACCCCTAAATTAAAAAAAGAACTGCCATCACTAAATCCAACATATTTCACTTGAACTGATGGCACCAATACTTTCAGACACTGACCATAAGCTGCTGAATCATGTTTGGAATTTGGTTTATGCAGGTAAATAGCTCATCAGTCCCCCTCCCAACTCATTGCTAATTTCTCCTCCTCTTCTGAAGGCAGTGATTTCCACTAGGATACAATTCCAGACACCAGTCACTGTCTAATACTTGGCTCAAGTGGGCAGTGGGCTCTAACCACATGCATCCTCACAGCCAATCCCAATCTGGTCCTCAGACATTTATATGTCTTATTTCTACAACTGCATACTTATCAAGATGTGGAGATGCCAGTGATGGACTGGGGTTGACAAATGTAAGGAATCTTACAACACCAGGTTATAGTCCAACTGTTTTATTTGAAAATCACAAGCTTTCGGAGGCTTTCTCCTTCGTCAGGTGAGTGAGTGACTGACTGACTGACCTGACGAAGGAGAAAGCCTCCAAAAGCTTGTGATTTTCAAATAAAACAGTTATGCTCATCAAGAGGGGAACCTTGCTTGCTTCCCCTTCTTTTCCTTAGCCTGGGAGTTCTGAGGCCAGGTTCAATGCCACTATCTTCATTCTGGCAGAGGCCAGCTAGGTTAGGACCAGGGCTTAAACTTGGAACTTCTTTTTATGGATTTGTGCCAGTTTGCTTGGTAGAGTAAACGTCTGAGTCACAAAGGTTAGCAAGACAGTAGAAGTAAATCAGCCTTTACAGAGTTATCATGGAGCCCAGAAATGAACCAACATGAGCAGAGGGACAGCAAGAAGTCAAGAATATTCTGCTGTCCATTAGGTACAGCAAATTCTTGTGCTTAGAAACAAGGGATTCTGTACAGGGGGAATGAACATTCAGCATCAACAAGTATATTCAGTTACAGTATGTTTTGGATAGAGTAAAGTTTCCGTTATCCTGCCCAATGCATCTCATCCAAGAAAGTTAGATTGCACTAGTACAATTGCCACCCTAGGGCCTTTGAGGGGGAAGAACTAGCACTAAAAATCAGTCATATTCTGCAAATCCACACAAACCAGAAAAAGTTAGACTGCCCAAACTCAGGCAGAAATTCCTCTCCCATCAGTCTGGGTTAAATTTTAACCCAGGTAATAGAGGTGAAGTAAGTGTGCTTCCCAAATATTGGCTACATTTGTGGATTTTTAAGCTCACTGCAGTATGAACATACCTTTCTCTCAGTGGCCTCCCAGCGAGCAGAGTTGGTCAAACCCAGCCTTTTTTTCAGTATGGGCATGGAGCTTATGGGAAATTTGGGAATGTACTCCATTTGAGTGGTGGTGTTTCGCATTGCCCAAGCAGGAGCCTCAATTGGAGTGCTGCTTCTGATAAAATCTGCATTTTCCAAACCATAGTTTCCTGCAACAGAGAAAAGTACATTAGCCCTTAAATTTCAAAACATTCCTGCCTTCCTTTCAAACATTTGAGGAATGGACAATTCTGCAGATTTTTTATGGTTTCCTCCTCAGCTCATAATGAGCTTGTTTTAAAAGAACATTCCAGGCTAAAAGGCCAAGACTCCTGTGTAATTCAAGCAAGTTCTCCAAGCATTTCCCCAGAAAAGTTGTGCTGTGGTCACTAAAGAGCTTCAAGATAACCACACATTAGTAGCACTTAGCCTTTGTGAATTCATTTGCAGGATTGTCTGGTTTCAACCTGGTGATGTAACCACATTATTGAACAAACATATTGAACAAGCATGGTAAATTTAAAACTTACTGTTGCAAACAGCTACTATCATACCAGTCACACTATGCCACGTACCTTGAACTGAGTCACCACTTATTTACTTTTAATCATTAGCGGAGGTAAAATGAAATTGTTGAATGGCACTCTGCTATTGCATGTGTTAGCCTAACCACTGCTTCCAGTTTACAAATATTGACAGAACCAATTAACTTATCTAATGTAAACAGTGGACCAGCCATCCTACAAACATCTTTCCCTAGTCCCAATCTTAGCCATTGTTAACTACTCCTTTTTCTCAGGCACTGTTCCACATCTTTCAAAACAATTATCATTGTAACCCCCCCTCAAAACCCTACTCTACACCTTTTGTTCTTCACTTAGCTCTGTATTCACCCATCCCACCACTCTGCTTAAATCCCTTCAGTCTAGTTTCCACTTAGTCCACAGAACCAAGACCACTCTGGTTAAAGTCACCAACGTCATCCTCGGACTGTGATTGTAGTGCATTCTCTTTGCCCTCCTCACCCTCTAGTATTCAACATAGTCAATATCTCAATCCCCTCCTTCAAGGCACCACCCTTACTTGATTTCATTCCTAGCCATCCAATCACAGCCAGTGCATCTCCCACCATGGCTTCACCACCTACAGTCTGTTGGAGCGGCACCAAGGCTCTTTCAACCAACTCTTCCTATTATACATAGGAAACCTTAGCAGCATTTGCAGTCCTAGGGTCAGCTTCCATATTTATGTTGATGACACCTGCTCTACCTCCAGCACTACCCTTGATTATGACCACCACTGTACTGCTGGCCCAAAATAAAGTTGTGGATTAGGGAGGACATTCTCCAATTTAATATTAAAGCAAAGAAAAATTCAGTCTAGCCCTCAATCATTTCCCTCCCCAGATTGTCACTCAGACTGAACCAGAGTTTGTACTACCATAGGGTCTTATCTGACCTTGAGCCAAGCTTCAAACCCAATATTCTACCACTAATGCTGCCTATTTCCATCTCAGCAACATCACCCACCTCTGAACTTGACTCATCCCAACACCATTGAAACTCCTACCTCCAGGTTCAACTACTCCCAACACTATTCATGGGCCTCCTGAGCTGCACACTGCATAAATTCATGTGAAACTCTTACTGCCTACATCACTCAACCTACATTAGCTCCTTCCCCCAAAGTATTAAATTCAAAATGCTCATCCTTGGTTCACAAAGCACACCATGTCCTTGTCCCTCTATATTTCCAACCTTATCCAGTCTTACATACAAACATGCCATTCAGTCTCTTCTTCACCCCACTTTGTGGTTTAGCCTTCTGTTGTCTTGGCACTAAACTCAAACTCTTCCTAATTGCTTTCTACATCTCCCCACTAAAAATCCATCTCAACCATGCCTTTCCCTCCAGGATACAGAGAGTCATTTTCTGTTTGTGTCTCTTGTTAGATGCCTGTTATATGTATAACCCCATAATGGATTTTTACATCCATTATCTGGCAACATGAAGTGGCAGTTTCACTTTCCAAATGACTCATGGCATCCTCCTGCTTTCAAACTTCCAACTTGTTTAAAAACAAACTTTTACCTTGCAAGCCATCACCTTCCAATTTCTGAAGTTCTTCCTCTAAGCTAGAAATTTCACGCTTTCTGAAAAACAAAGCCATATTTATTAATTTTCAACATGTTTTCATCAAGAACTCCTGTGCATGCTGCCACATGCATGTTCACTTTCTGGAGTAGTTAACTATAAGAAACCAATTCACTCCCCTGATGGCTCAGCATATTACAGCAAAAATTACAATCGAGAGCAAGAGTCCTGGTTAGTTTTTCCAGTGCTAACAAAGGTGCCGAAGCAAGTTTTAAGCACTCCTACCATAGCTGACCTCAAATCAGCTAACTCGACAAAGAATCAAACCCAAGACCTTTCTGATCTGAATGGTTCAGCAGCTCACGATTAAGGGGAACTTGTGCATCCATGCAAATTTGTGGCATAGAAGTGAGATTATTAAAAAGAAGCCACGAAGTGCAATCCATACCGCTCAGGTGTGGAGGTGCAAAATCTAGTCTTCATAGAGCTGTAGAGATTTGAAGGCACAATGACAGGAGTAGATGGGTGACCTGGTAGAGACTTCCTCTTCTGGGCACCAAAGCAGTTAATCAACATCCAGTTACCTAGACAAAAAAGTTAAACATAACTTGACAAAAGCCACCAAACACAAAATTTAGGTTTTATTACAAACCAAAAGTGTAAGGAATTTGGGAGAAAAGTCAATTTTGAAGTGACCTACTGTGAACAGGTCCAGATCATTACTTGGGACAATTCCAAAAGGCAGAGCCTAAAATGTGATTTTTACATTCAGAATTGAAGTGCTTGGGACTGAAATGCTTTCCTTCACTTTTGTCACTACTTAAATTCTCTTCCAAGGCATCAACTCTTGCTGGCTACAGTTCCATGAATGGGCTCCCTCCCACCAGTACCTCACCCAAATGGCAATTCTTTAAGTTCACACCTATATGGTGAATGTCAGCAGGCTGTTCAACCACAGTGGGTGCATCACAGCTAAGCCTAAATCCATTCTTATCCAACATCACTCATCAGGAAACAAACAATCACTAGCAGAAACCAGGGTGAATTCCATCCACCCCGCCAATTTTAGCACCCCTATGGCAACTAGGTAGAAGCAGGAATTGAATGTTTCTGTTTCCTATCACAAGGTTATCTACTTTGTATGCTGATGCTTTGGTCTTTGAATTTCTCCAATTAATTGACTGACAAGATGTTAGCATAATTTACCACAACATATAGCTGGATGACAAACAGACAGAAACCAATTGGGAATCAGCCTTGCACTACTATCCTAGGATTGCTACATGTCTCCTTTTGGACCAGAGTTTGCTTTTTTCTTTGGACTGACTTGAAATTTCAGAGTAGAGTAAAGGACACCAGTCATTTTTTGATATAAAAAGTCAATTTTTTCCATTTACTTCTGTGTCACAATATGGAAGTATTAGCCATTGTGATTAAGTCTCGTTGAATTTTCATCACAAAACAAATCAAACCTCTGAACTTGAGCCACAATCCTACCCTATCCCTTTCCCTCTTCAGGTTTTTGACTTGACAAAAGGCTGTAGCCCCAACACCCCTTCACTTACCAACCACAGTCATAGCCAGGAAGAGGCTGAGACACTTGAAGTCCATGGAGGCACAGTGGTTAAACTCAGACAGAGCATTTAACACCACCAGAACCAACAACACCACTCGTGAGAACCCTGGAGTTTGCAAGAATGTCATGATGAGAGCAGTGACCAGAAAATAGCTGACATGTACAACACATGTATAGATCACATGGAGGTTGTTCCCTGTAAATACAAAATCAAGTTGGAGCCAATTCAGTACAGAAAAGTCAATTCGGTACAACCATTGACCAGGTCGACAATAACAGTCATTGTACTCCAAAAGTCATTACATGAAGCAGGACATTTCAAGAGCATAAAAAGTTTCTTTAAAAATTAAAATCTAAAAAAGGAGAGTTTACAATTTTGGCCCAACAAGGCAAAGTATTACAATAGTATGTACTCAGCACTGTCAAAATTGTAATGGGCTAGCCATTTGGAACCCCTCTGGTGTCACATGGGTATGGGACAGGAGGGTCCCATGTTCAATCCCTGGTCTTTGTTGAATTAGTAATGAACTGGCACAGCAGCTGGCAGACTAAACATGGAGTGGGGGAAAAAAAAAAAATTCCTATCTAAATGCATCTGCATGAACATCAGAACAGTACAGGACATCTTGCCTCTTATTTATGTGTTTGTTTTGAGATGCCTTACACCTTACGGAATGGCCAACTCAAGCGTCCCCATGTAGGAAATCCCATCCATAGCTGTACTGCATGGTGCAGGTGACTGGCAGTATTATTAGCCACCCCCCTTAGCTGTTGGGAGGGAAGAGAACTTCCTGCTTTTGTTCAATTAATGCCACAGAATCTTTAAAGTGTGACAGAACAGGTAGAGGAGACCTTAAGGGTTTGACATCTTATCTGAAGATAGACACCTTTGATGACAATGCTGCATTCCTTCAGTACTACACTGGAAGGTAGACCTCGATAATGGGGAACTCCTACAAACATTTAATAAATGCAATGACAAGATCACAACAGAGCATTATCAAAGTATTCCTCCAATAGTTTTGTTTGGGTCTTCTAGAATGATCTTGGCTGTAATCAATTACATTGCATACAAACATCCCACCTCTGTACTAGAAATTTTCTCCCCATCTCTCCTGAAGGAACTGGATAGCATCCAGGCATGGTGGGAGCACTGGCTCATTTAGCTCTACCCCCTCCAACTCAGGGGCACTGAGGCAATTGTAGCATCCCAAACTATTGGCCCAACTGAGATCAGCTAACTCAGCACAGGGAGTGAACACAAGATGTTTTAGTTTGTAGCTCAGTATCACATTACTCAATCATTTACCCACTAAGCCATTGGGGCTGTCAGAAAAGTTTTGCGATCTGGAGACTCCAATCCATTAGTAGCCAAAGAAAAGCATTGTAATATTTGGCAGTGAACTGTAGGTCTTAAGCAGCTTCTTCCATATACTTACAGGAATAGATATGAACAGACCATCATAACCCATATGCAAAGATGATTAAAAACCTTCACATGAACAGTTGCACCCTAAAAAGGTAACCAGGTGTGTACTGAAGTAAACATACAGCTCCACACCTGTCCAGTTCAGCAAATGCTGAATGCTGTTCAGCCTCTGGCTCACCCCTACTTCCAGGTGGTTGATTGTGTACATCACCATGCCAACAGTCTGGTTCATCTTCTGTAGCTTCTCCATCAACTGATCATAGTAAATGGCAGTCTGGGACTGATGGGCAGAAAATAAGGCCAGGTTCGACTCTACAAGCAAAAAGATCTTCAGAATCACAATAATCCTTCAAAGGCCTTTTACAGTAGTCAAAGAGCCCCAACATTTCCTTTGCTTGGTTTGCATGCCTTAATACAAAGACCTTTTAAGATCTTCTCAAAAGGTGCAGAAAATCTATACTTACCACTAGTCAGAACAGTGTAATATGCCTATACCTATGTAAATCTTTGAGTTTAACAGGTGTGAGAAAGACAGACTAATGTGGTCTGGTAGGGTAAGGACATTCGCTCAATTCCCCATCAGACATCAACCATATCGTTGTGCCAAGAGAAGGTCAGAAGCTTCCCCAAAGGATGGAGTTATTTCAGACTGCTCTTCCACCTTCTAGTGATCCATTACATAACAGGGTTGCCAAAAGCCTGCAAGCAGGTCCTAGGAATAGGAGGTGGGCCATTTGGCCTAATGAGCCTACATCATTTGTTACCCATGAGAGCTCCATCTAATCCCAGTTTCCTGCCCTCTCTCCATATCTTTGCTTCTGAAATAACTATCTTCCTTTTAAGCACCTCAATTGATTCTGCATTTTATGGGTTTCTGGGGCAGTTCAGTTCACATTCTCAATTGGAGTGAGGAATTTTTTTTTTTTCTGAATTCACTTTCCTGCTCCCCTCCAAGCATCGTAGGCAATGCAAGAGAAAAGTAAGAAAGATTAAAGATATTTAAATTTGTCAAGAAATGATTCAGGATAAAAAAAGGAAAATATAGATCCTTAAACTGTTGTCACCATGAACATAAGAACATAAGAAATAGGAGCAGGAGTAGGCCAATTGGCCCCACGAGCCTGCTCCGCCATTCAATAAGATCATGGCTGATCTGATCCTAACCTCAAATCTAAATTCATATCCAATTTCCTGCCCGCTCCCCGTAACCCCTAATTCCCTTTACTTCCAGGAAACTGTCTATTTGTTTTAAATTTATTTAATGATGCAGCTTCCACAGCTTCCTGGGGCAGCAAATTCCACAGACCTACCACCCTCTGAGTGAAGAAGTCTCTCCTCATCTCAGTTTTGAAAGAGCAGCCCCTTATTCTAAGATTATGCCCCCTAGTTCTAGTTTCACCCATCCTTGGGAACATCCTTACCGCATCCACCCGATCAAGCCCCTTCACAATCTTATATGTTTCAATAAGATAGTCTCTCATTCTTCTGAACTCCAATGAGTAGAGTCCCAATCTACTCAACCTCTCCTCATACGTCCGCCCCCTCATCCCCGGAATTAACAGAGTGAACCTTCTTTGTACTGCCTCGAGAGCAAGTATGTCTTTTCTTAAGTATGGACACCAAAACTGTATGCAGTATTCCAGCTGCGGTCTCACCAATACCCTATATAACTGCAGAAATACCTCCCTGTTTTTATATTCTATCCCCCTAGCAATAAAAGCCAACATTCCGTTGGCCTTCTTGATCACCTGCAACTAACTGATTTTCTTGCACGAGGACCCCCAGATCCCTTTGTACTGCAGTACTTTCCAGTTTCTCGCCATTAAGATAATAACTTGCTCTCCGATTTTTCCTGCCAAAGTACATAACCTCACATTTTCCAATATTGTATTGCATCTGCCAAATCTCCACCCACTCACCCAGCCTGTCTATATAACCTTGTAGGTTTTTTTATGTCCTCCTCACTCTCTACTTCCCCTCCCATCTCTATCATCTGCAAACTTTGATATGTTACACTTGGTCCCCTCCTCCAAATCGTTAATATAGATTGTCACCGCCCCTGCCTCAGCTCATCTGCTGCTGAAACCTTCATCCATGCCTTTGTTACCTCTAGGCTCCATTATTCCAATGATTTCTTGGCTGGCCTCCCCCCTTGCACCTTCTGAACTTGAGCTCATCCAAAACTCTGCTGCCCGTATCCTAACTCGCACCAAGTCCTGTTCACCCATCACCCGTGCTCACGGACCTACAGTGGCTCCTGATCCGGCAACACCTCCATTTTAAAATTCCCATCCTTGTTTTCAAATCCCTCCATAGCCTTTCCCCTCCCTACCGCCTCCAACCCTCCAAGATCTCTGCACTCCAATACTTGTCTCTTGCGCATCCCCGATGTTAAATCGCTCCAACGTTGGCAGCCATACCTTCAGCTGCCTAGGTCCAAAGCTCTGGAATTCCCCTCCCTAAACCCCTCTCCTCCTTTAAGATGCTCCTTCAAACCTACCTTTGACCAAGCTTTTGATCACCTGTCCTAATAGCTAGTTATCAAATACAATGTGATAACTCCTGTGAAGTGCCTTGGGACTTTTAGTACGTTAAAGGCACTATATTAAATGCACATTGTTGTACAGTAACCAACCGGTGTTGCATTCAACACATTCCACTCAACAGCAATTTAAACATGCTCCTGTTTAAAGAGCTCTGGGTGCACCCACATTGTTTTTTTTTTGAACATGAAGAGCAATAGCAGACCAATCCCTTTCACTTTAGAAAAGTTTAGTTCACAAGTCAAAGCATTGTTGGTTAATATTGTTGGAAATATATCACCATTCCTTCATAGTCGCTGGGTCAAAATCCTGGAACTCCTAACAGCACCGTGGGAGAACCTTCACCACATGGACTGCAGCGGTTCACCACCACCTTCAAGGATAATTAGGGATGGGCAATAAATGCTGGCCCTGCCAGCGATGCCCACATCCCATGAAAAGAATCGCACTCCAGGATTTTACCCATAAAAAGTTCTCATTGTCAAAGGTCTCATTCTTTAGAACACATTAAAATCCAGGCCGTCTGCCTCAGGTGGATGTTAAAGATCCCATGCCATTATACAGAGTTGTAAACAATTTTACAACACCAAGTTATAGTCCAACAATTTTATTTTTAATCCCACAAGCTTTTGGAGGCTTCCCCCTTCCTCAGGTGGTGTGGAAGGGGGAAGCCTCCGAAAGCTTGTGGGATTAAAAATAAAATTGTTGGACTATAACTTGGTGTTGTAAAATTGTTTCAACCCCAGTCCATCACCGGCATCTCCACATCATTATACAGAGTGGGGAGTTCTGCCAGTGTCCTGGCCAACATTCCCTTCAACAAAATCCTCAGCAATAGATTATATGATCTGATTTCCCACCCCCAAATGGTCCCAGATGCCCGTGACCATCTGCACCATTACATTTATTCCCCAGTTTCTTCAGGACTTTAAATCAGGAGAATATTTTTTAAAGTGCCACTTCACCCAATGGACAGTAAAGGAAGTTACTAGTTGTTAAAGAACAAGCTGATCTTACATCAGCACATGCTTCACATTGCTCACTAGCATTAGTGGATTGATTTTAAAAACTGCCAGCACTCGAACTCAAGATCAGCCAGAGTCCTGGTACTTTTAACTTGAATCGAGCATGTTTTTAAAGTGCTGGTGCATGTAGAATCCCCCAGGAGCTTTGGGACTATAGCAGGAAGCAGCTAAGGGAAACCACCAGTAACTCCAAGTTTGGTGTTCCTTGGTCCTAGTGTTTTGTTTTGAGCATCACTGGGGTGGGGGGAAAGGAGGTGTACTTTCTCTTCCCCTGCCCCGTATGTGCCACACACAATCTCAAACCAAGGGTTCTGATAAAAAGGATGAAACCCAAAATGTTAACCAGTTTTTCTTTCAGTTGTGACTTGGTGTATTTCCAGCACTTTCCATGTATATTTATATTCCAACAATTAGTTTTCATTTCAGCATCCTCAGCCAAATAGGTTGACAACCTGCTGCGATCAATAGGAGATGCATGGATGGATAACCAAGGTGATCTTTACGTTGTCAAATGGAAAAAAAAGCACGAAAGAAATTAAAGACATGAGAATCAAAAGAATGAATATCTAAGGCAGAGGCAACCCAAGAAAAAGATGGGGAGACATTGAAAGATCAGGTCTGAAATTGAAACAAATGGAGTAGGTTTCTGCTGTCCCTAAAGAGAAAAGGAAAAGCAGATCAACACCAAAAGCACAGACACCCCTACTAGTACTGTATTGAGACACCTCTGTCCCCCACAAAAGTCAACCAATATCTCCTCCTGCATTGTGAACAGTGAATATATTACAGGTTTGAGGAATTTCATGTAAATTGCTATCTCAACATGGTGTGTTTGGGGTTCCAAACAGTGTTGTGGGAGATGGTGACTGGACAGCTGCACAGGAAGGTGCCACAGTAAAGGCAGCTGGAAGAGTGAGTGAATCAGCTGTCAGAGGGTACAGTCTATCAGTAACAAGGTCATGTTGTAGGTGGTGAAAACCCCACAAGCTATTGACCAGCCCACTGAACTTCTGTAATTGCCCACATTTAATGTCCTCCCTCCACCACAAATACAACTAAAAAAGGCAGTCAAGTATTCAACCACAAGGTTCTTCACTCAGAAAAAAGTTGCTTACCCAACTTGGTGTACACCTGATGAGCACGTGCCCTGACCTCCAGGAGGTCAGTTAGAATTGCTTGATGACCTTCCTGTAGCTCCAAGTCCTGGTGAGCCAATTGTCTACTTACATTTTCTAAAAAGAAAAATTGAAGTAAAGCTTTATCAGCTCAGCACGTTTCTTCTGCATAGAGAAACTACTTTCTTACTTTCACAAAGAATTGAAAAGTGAATTAAATATTGGCTCCAAGATTCTACAAGGAACCAAAAATCAGTACCATCAAATATTGAGGCTTACAGGGCTTAGCACCTTTGTAGTGATGTGCTGCTCCAGAGTGGTGGGATACAGATGTGGAATCAGAGTTGAGCTGCCTAGAGAGCTTCCACAGGGAAGGAAATATCTATCACTTACTGGCTTGATTCAGTTGGTTATACTTTCACTTTGGAGTCAGGAAGGTTGTGGATTCAAGCCCCATCCCAGGACTGAATATCTAAAGTTGACACTTTAGTGCAGTACTTTTGGACCTCCCATTCTTTGAAACTTTAAACTGAGACCCTGACTGCCTGTACTGGTGGTTCAGGCAGATGTTAAAATCTCATTCACCATTTTTGAAGAGGAAGGATTTTTTCCTACTATCTTGGCCAATATCCCTTCCTCCAAATAGTACAAAAAAAATTAACTTTCATTCATCTTATTGCTGTTTATGGGACCTACAAAATGACCTGTTACATTCACCAAAAAAACAGCAGTAACTGCACAAGGTAGTTCATTGTCAGAGGCAGCGCCATCTTTCAGATTAGACTAAACTGAGGTGCGCCCCCCCCCACCTTTTCGGGTGGAGAACGATCTTGAGCACAAAACTGGCTGCCATGTTTATTTACATTAACAGTGATTTTCATTTCATTTGTAATTTGTTGGCTATGAAGCAATTTAAGACAAGGATCTCTAAATCAAAGTTCTTTCACTGCATCCTTTTGGGTCATGCACAGTGCAGCAACACAAGCATATGGCAACATCTTACTACTCTGCACAGTAGAAGACATAGTAACCTGGGACTTTGAAATTACATTGTATAAAAATTAGCATGACAACTCAAATTTGTATGACATTTCTTTGTCTGCTATTTTTGAAGACATTAACCCATTTAAAAAGATGTGAACACGTTGGTTAAAATAGCAGGCAAAGGACTATCACAGGAACTAAAGAGTTAGCATTCTAATATTTAGAGTGTAACTTTAAGGCCAGGTCTCTACAAATTTGTTATTTAAGCTTTCACTGTAAAAATAAAGTAATGCATAGTGGTTATGAATACACTGTTCATCCCATTTGAGGGAGATCAGCACTCAGTTAGGTCATGAATGAAACACAGTAGATCTTTGATTCAATACAATAGGTGGAGTGAACTAGTTTAGAAGGGAAAGCTTACCCATTGTTAATGTGATGCCCTCAATCAACTTGGCAACTTGCTGGTGCCCACTAGCAATGAGCTCCTTTTCCTTGGTCAGCTTCTCCAGGTTTCCATTAATGGAGGACTCCAGATCTTGCTGACCATCCTGTAGCTGCTCCTGCTGCTCCAGCAACTCGTTTTGACTGTTAACGACCTTCTCCAGCGACGAAGCAGTCAGCTCTTGCAGTTCCTTTTGTCCATCCTGTAATAAATTGCCATTTAAGACCACTCTTACTATTGAAGTTCTATAGCAAACTCAATTCAAGATCTAGGCACCTAGAGGAGTTTTATAGCCAGCTAAAGACCGAAGTCAGAGACTGATTATATCCCTCTGTAGAGTGCAGTATTCACGGCTCCAGTGGTAGTGGATAGTGGTTTGCAGAAAGCCGAAAAGACCGACTAACAGCAGGGAAACCAACAATCGGCATTTTTGCTAATCAGTGATCCAAATAGAGTGCTGCTCACTCCCTAGGCCAATAACTACCAAAATTCAACCAATTGATTGCAACAATCCGATGTATTGGTTCAAACCAATCCTCTGATTCCAATACATGTCCAATTCTGGATAGACTGGAGAAGCTGGGGTTCTCCTTAGAACAGAGAAGGTTGAGAGGAGATTTGATGGAAGTGTTCAAAATCATGACAGGTCTAGACAGTTGATAGAGAAATTGTTCCCATTGGCAGAAGGGTCAAGAACCAGAGGACAGATTTAATGCGATATGCAGAATTTTTTTTTTTTTTAAATGCAGCAAGTAGTTAAGATCTGGAATGCACTGCCTGAAAGGGTTGTGGAGACAGATTCAATTGTGGCCTTCAAAAGGGAACTGGCTAAGTACGTGAAAGGAAAAATTTTGCAGGGCTAAGGGCAGGGGAGTGGGACGAGCTGGATTGCTCTTGCATGGACTTGACAAGCCAAATGGTCTCCTATGCTGTAACCTTTATGATTCTATGAATGCCATCAATATTTATATTGTGCCTTTAAGATAGAAAAGTGCCCCAAGGTGCTTCACAAAGCTGAGAGCTATGATTAAAGTTACAATAAATGGAGAGAGAGAGAGCACACTTACCTTCAGCATTTTCATGGCTTCCAACTGACTGGAAGCTGTAGCCACCAGAGAGTTCACTGTCATCTCAGTCCTCCGCTTGAAATCCTGCTGTCGTGTGGCATAGCACACAGAGCGTGCCCGGTTACTGACTATGTGGTATGCATTCCAAGTGTCAGGGTCCATATCTGCTGTACATTCAGCTAATGTCTTGCGGCCAGTGGGGTGTGGGAGGAAGAATAAAGTGTCCAATTAATATCATCGATACATATACAGTATCAGGCTCCTTTTCTTTAGTTAAATGAATCATCTACAGCCATTTTATCTGATGCCTCACAAAACACTAAGCTTTGGCAATTGCTCAAGCCCTTCAAAAAAATTAACAAAATTCCATAAATCTCTTCGAATCAGAAAATTTACAGCACAGAATGAGGCTATTCGGCCCACCTTGTCCGCGCCAGCTGAGAAACAAGCCACCCAGCCTAATCCCAATTTCCTGCATTTGGTCTGTAGCCTCGCAGGTCACAGCTCTTCAGGTGCACATCCAGGTATTTTTTTTTTAATTTAATAAGTTGAGGGTTTCTGCCTCTACTACCTCTCAGGCATGTCCAACTTTACCAAGACACTTGTATCACATTTGGGAGCACGGATACCTTGCAATACCATTGAATCAGACATTTAAAAAATCATATCTACTTGTAAACTTGGAGGGGGTTGATGTGCACCAGCAAATAGATCAAAGGGTTCAAAGAGTCCAATGTGGCCTAATGATGCAATACGTTAGTTGGTGTGCTTTACCACCACTTTTCCTTCTCTTTGCAATTGTGAACACTATTGCACAGGCCTTTCCTAGCTGTTCTCAAAAGGATTGGACACAAGCATCTTGGTCTGGGAAGATTGGTAAAATAAAATTGGGATAAATAACTAAGACCTGCAGGGGGCATCACAAAATAAAGTCCAAGTGGAGGACCAAACATCCAGTTCATACTTCAGCAGCATTCAGCTCTGTCCTGGTGAGTTCCAAACCTCAGCCACGTTGCATGGAGGAAACAGAACAGGGCAAGGCGGCCCCAGACACCACTAAATGCCACCAGCTGTTGGCTGAGGAATGGCACCATATTCCCAGACCTTAAAAATCAACATCAGCTGAAAAATAAGAGTACTACCTGAAGTGGCATGTGATAGACACTCATAGCACAAGCATTTTTTTTTAATAAGTTACCTCTATTGTACACAAGAGAGAGCCTCTAAAATACACCTCAATTCTACATTGTTCCCCAGAGCCAGGTGCATATTCAATGAGCCACTAAAAGTCACAAGAAAAAAAAAGTTAACCAGTGTTTAAGTCACTGATCAGGCTCTAAAATAGCTTTGCTGCACTCAGTCTGCCAACTACCATTAGCCTCTAAAATCTACATGATTTCAACTACAGCACAAATCCACCTATACAGGAGTACAATTGATTCATTTGCATACTCAAAAAGGGAAAGACTGGATTTTAACTACGTGGAAATTACAACCTCAAATTCACATCCCACTATTGCAGGACACAGGTCACTGAAGTACCAACCAAAATACTGGAATATTTTGATTGCCGTTCATCCCTCATGAGGGAAATCACCCCAATGGAATTACCATGTCTGCAGTGCACGGGTAAGTTAGACGATGTTCAGCAGCTGCTTGACAGTTGAATAATGACACTCCCAGTTTGGCAAGCTCCTCTTCTGAAAGGTCACTGCAGGAGGATGTTAGCTGTGCTATTACCTAAGGAAAAAAAAAAAAAATCTAGAATTCAAACAAGTTCTCAGCTTTATCAGCAACTGCCTTCACCAAGTGAGCTGAGAGAATAATAAGATGGAAGCTCCAAAAGTGGCCTACTGATAAAGACATAACCCAGTGTAATCCATATAGACTCTGCAGTTACAATTGCACAAGCGTCACATTGGGGTGTTACAACTGGTCATAGCACAAGTGCTGGGGTGGGGGGGGAAAAAATTGCTAAGGTTCCCTACTGTTGATGGAAGAGCAGACAGATAGAGTTGTGACACCCTTCACTGTTGAAGGGACAGCTGCCACTCAGCATCTAGATTCACAAGAATAGTCACTTGGGCAAGATATCAAACTTTACCCCAGCAACATGGGACACTTTCAATGTCTTTTGGATGAGACATTAAGCCGAAGCCCAGTCTACCCTCAGGTGGATGAAAAATCCGATGGCACCTATTCGAAGAGCAGGGGAGTTCTCCCAGTGTCCCGGCTAATATTTATCCCTCAACCAATATCACTAAAACAGATGATCTGGTCATTATCACATTTGTTTGTAGGACCTTGCTGTGTGCAAATTGGCTGCTGCAGTCCCTCCATTACAACAGTGACTACACTTCAAAAGTACTTAATTGGTCGTAAGGAGTGTTGGGGTGTCCAGAGGTAGTGAAAGGTGCTATATAAATGCAAGTCTTTGTGTGCTCCTGTTGGATTTGTCAAGTATCTGATCATGAATTTAATTAAACAGCTCTCATCAGGAATTAGTCCATTTGGAGTGAATGGGGGTAAATTTAGACATGCTGCTCCTGAAAATATCTCCTCATGTCAGCAGGTGGAAAAAAAGGGGTTGAAATTCCTCAAATTATCACACCAAGTAGGACATAGCCTCACCCATCAGCAGGATTGGGAACGCCAGCTGATTTCTTTTCTTCTGTTCCATAGCCCAGAGATCAATTACAGCCCCCCCCCCCCCCCCCCCCCAACTGGCTGAGATCAAGCAAGTCAGCAGACAGGAACTCAAACCTAGGACTTACCTGATCTTGGTGGCTCAGTATGGCACTTGGCAGTGCATTTATTCACTAAGGCATTGGAGATAATTTCTGAATTAAATGCTGAAAGAGACTCAATTATAAAACACAACTCCTTAAAACTAACCACCCGCAGATCAGTTAGTTACTGAGAATATGTTGGGCAGGCAGATTTCAACTCATACCAAATTTAGCTTATCACAAGAGTTGCCACATATCTACAGCAGAGATCAGTTACCACCTAATGTTAAATTCATGTTGCTTTTAATGTGAATTCTTGCATTAAATTAAACATTAGCTATTAGCAAGTGATTCTGCTAATGGGCTATTTGCATAATAGTGCAAAGATTTCACATGACACTGCATCTGTTACTGTTGCAGTCTGTGCCTGTGTATGTTGTTGTATCTTATTGCAGAACTGAGGTACTTAGCCTTATTGTGTTCTCAATTTAAACCACCTAAACATTCAAACTATCAAGATTAACTATAGAACAATGAGTTTGATGCAATAACCTAGAAAACAGACAATATCAGCATCAGGTCAAGGTAGAAGTGTAATAGAATCATAGAATAGTTAGAGCACAGGAGGCCATTCGGCCTGTCGAGCCCATGCCGGCTCTCTGCAAGAGAAATTCAGTTAGTCCCACTCCCCTGCCCTTTCCCCATAGAAATACTTGAGCAGGTAATGCAATGTTTTTTTCAAGAGGGGTGGTGGCTCTAAAAACTGCCTGCAGATTCAGGAGCCTGCAGGAAGAATGGAGGTTGGATTCCAAAACATAATTGAAGGTGTGAGCAGGTTTCTGTTCCTTCTTTCTTGACTGAGTTTTTGATGAGGGCAATGCAGTTGATATGGTGTATATGGACTTCCAAAAGACCTTTGATAAAGTGCCACATAATAGGCTTGTCAGCAATGTTGAAGCCTGTGGAATAAAAAGGGGCAGTGGCAGCATGGATATGAAATTGGCTGAGTGACAGGAAACAGTAGTGGTGAACAGTTGTTTTTCAGACTGGAGGAAGATAGTGTTCCCCAGGGGTCAGTACTAGGACCACTGCTTTTCTTGATATATAATGATTTGGACTTGGGTGAACAGGGCACAATTTCAAAATTTACAGATGACAAAACTTGGAAGCGTAGTAAACAGTGAGGAGGATAGTGATAGACTTCAAGAGGATATAGAAAGGCTGATGGAATGGGCAGACATGTGGCAGATGAAATTTAATGCAGAGAAGTGCAAAGTGATCATTTTGTCAGGAAGAATGAGGAGAGGCAATATAAACTAAATGGTACAATTCTAAAGGGGATGCAGGAACAGAGAGACCTAGGGGTATATGTGCACAAATCGTTGAAGGTGGCAGGGCAAGTTGAGAAAGCAGTTTAAAAAGCATGTGGGATCCTGAGATTTATAAATAGAGGCAGAGTGTACAAAAGCAAGGAAGTTATGAAGAACCTTCATAAATCACTGGTTCGGCCACAACTGGAGTATTCGATCCAATTCTGGGCACCGCACTTTAGGAAGGATGTGAAAGCCTTAGAATGGGTGCAGAAGAGATGTACTAGAATGGTTCCAGGGTTGAGGGACTTCAGTAACAGGGCTGGGCTAGAGAAGCTGGGGTTGTTCTCCTCCGAGCAGAGAAGGTTGAGAGGAGATTTGATAGGTGTTCAAAATCATGAGGGGGTCTAGCCAATAGATAGAGATAAACTGTTCCCATTGGCAGAAGGGTCAAAAACCAGGACACAGATTTAAAGGTGATTGGCAAAAGAACCAAAAAAGGTGACATGAGGAAAAACTATCTTTTAAAAAAACAGCACATAGTTAGGATCTGGAATGCACTGCCTGAGGGGATGGTGGAGGCAGATTCAATCATGGCCTTCAAAAGGGAATTGGATAAGTACTTGAAGGCAAAAAATTTGCAGGGCTATGGGGAAAGGGCAGGGGAGTGGGACTAGCTGGATTGCTCTTGGAGAGCCGGCACGGGCTCGATGGAATGAATGGCCTCCTTCTGTGTTATAACTATTCTATGATTCAGCAGGCCCAAATACTGACTCAGCCGAGAGCAATTAAGACCCTGGGTGTCAAGATTGAGTCTTACAAAAAGGGTCTAGACCCCAAATGTTAACTTATCTTTTCTCTTTACAAATACCAATGAACCTGCAGTATTTAGTTTTCTAAAAATGTTTTCAAATGTTTTCCCCTTCTGACCTTTATGGCTTAGTGCTCCACCATGTGATACCTTTACCTACCAGGTTAGAGCAGTAGCCTGCCTTTTAAAAAAAATCAGAACAAATACAAAAGGTTGTTCCATTACACATCAAATCACATCATTTCTGAAGGGGAAATGAATATTTTTCTGTGGATACCATGAACACACTGAAATGGCCCTTATCAAAGTCACAAATGACATCCTATGTGACTGACAATAGTAAGCTATTCCTCATTCTTCAAATTGTCTGCAGCCTTTGACATGGTTGACCACACCATCCTCCACCAGCCAGGTGGGACTGCTCTTGCCTGGTTCCATTCTTATCTATCCAGTCATAGCCAAAGAATCAACTGCAATGGCTTCACTTCCTGCTCTGTTAACTCTGGAGTTCCCAACGAGCTATCCTTGGCACCCTCCAATTTCTCATCTACATGCTGCCCCTCAGCGACAACATCTGAAAATACAATGTCAGATTCCACATGTACACCAACAACACCCAGCTTTACCTCACAATCACCTCCCTTGACTCCTCCACTGTCATTTGCCACACCGCTTGTCTGACATCCAGTACTGGATGATCAAAAATTTCCTCCAACTAAATATTGGGAAGACTGAAGTCATCGTCTTTGGTCCCCACCACAAACTCCATCCCTCTCCCTAGCCACTGTTTGAGGCTGAACAAGACCGTTTGCAACCTTAGCATCCTATTTGACCCTGAGGTGAGTTTCCAACCACATATCCACTCCATCACCAAGATGGTCTACTTCCACCTCCGTAACATCGCCCATCTCTGCCCCTGCCTCAGCTCATCTGCTGCAAAACACTCATCCATGCCTTTGTTACCTCTAGACTGAACTATTTAATGCTCTTCTGGCTGGCCTCCCATCTTCCACCCTCCAAAACTCTGCTGCCTGTATCCCAACTTGCACTAAGTTCACCAATCACCCTTGTGCACGCTGACCTACATTGGCTCCCAGTCCAGGAACGCCTCGATTTTAAAATTCTCATCCTTGTTTTCAAATCCCTCCATAGCCTCGCCCCCTCCCTATCTCTAACCTCCTCCAGCCCTACAACCCTTCAAGACCTCTGCATTCCTCCAATTCTGGCTTCTTGCATATTCTGGATTTTAAATTGCTCCACCATTGGTGGCTGTGCCTTCAGCTGCCTAGGCCCTAAGCTCTGGAATTCTCTCCCTAAACCCCTCCTTTTTTAAACCTCCCTCTTTGACCAAGCTTTTGATCACCTGTCCAAATATCTCCTTATGTGGCTCAGTGTCAAATTTTGTTTGATAAAATCACTCCTGTGAAGCACCTTGGGACATTTTACTACATTAAAAAGGCACTATATAAAATGCAAGTTGTTGTTGAAGCAGACACTGATCTAATTAAGTTAATCACACCTGGGTCAGTGAGTAAATGTGCCAGCTAAAACGTTTCACAGATCATGGTTAGATGTGGAGTAAAACTCCCCCTACTGTGACTTACTGATTCACTTCTGAAAGAGGCAAGGTTGTCCAAAATCATAATCTTATCAATGTACACAACAGTTGATAATAGAACCTTCCACGTCGCCATAGATAGATTAAAAAAACTAGGTTAGTTCTGCTGGAATGGTTAATTAGTTTTGTTGAAATTAAACTTGGTTTAAATTCCCTTGAGTTTAGAAGGTTGAGTGGTGATCTAATCAAGGCATTTAAAATGATTAAGGAATTTGATTGGGTGAATACAGAGAAACTATTTCCTCTGGTGGGGAATCCAGAACAAGAGGGCATAATCTTAAAATTAGAGCTAGGCCGTTTTAAGAGTGTATTCAGGAAGCACTTTTTCCACAAAGGGTAGTGGAAATCTGGACTTTCTCTACCCGAAAGGTTGTGGATGCTGGGTCAATTGAAATTTTCAAAGACTGAGATTGATAGATTTTTGTTAGGTAAGGGTATGAAGGGATATGAAACAAAGGCAGGCAAATGGAGCGTGGTACAGATCTGCCTGAATCTAACTGAATGGCAGAACAGGCTCAAGGAGCGGAATGACCACCTTCTGTTCTTATGTAGCATTCTACCCCTACTCCAAGTCACAAACACTTAAATTACACATTCCTAAATTGTATAGCTCTAGCCTAGTTTCATCTACAGAGGAAAACAAGAACTGCAGATGCTGGATATCTGAAACAAACAGAAAAACAGGACAGTCAGCATCTATGGAGAGGCAGGCAAGTTAATATTTCAGGTATGGCCCCTTTGTCAGAAGTGGAAGATGATACAGACAAACATTTAAAATGGAACAGAACAAGGGGAACAGGGGAGGAAGACATGTAGATTAAACTGCATTTATTTCAATGCAAGAAGTCTGATGGGCAAGGCAGATGAACTCAGGGCATGGATGGGTACATGGGACTGGGATGTTATAGCTATTACTGAAACATGGCTAAGGGAGGGGCAGGACTGGCAGCTCAATGTTCCAGGGTACAGATGCTATAGGAAAGATAGAGCAGGAGGTAAGAGAGGAGGGGGAGTTGCGTTCTTGATTAGGGAGAACATCACGGCAGTAGTGAGAGGGGATATATCCGAGGGTTCGCCCACTGAGTCCATATGGGTAGAACTGAAAAATAAGAAGGGAGAGATCACTTTGATAGGATTGTACTACAGACCCCCAAATAGTCAACGGGAAATTGAGGAGCAAATATGTAAGGAGATTACAGACAGCTGCAAGAAAAATAGGGTGGTAATAGAAGGGGACTTTAACTTTCCCAACATTGACTGGGACAGCCATAGCATTAGGGGCTTGGATGGAGAGAAATTTGTTGAGTGTATTCAGGAGGAATTTCTCATTCAGTATGTGGATGGCCCGACTAGAGAGGGGGCAAAACTTGACCTCCTCTTGGGAAATAAGGAAGGGCAGGTGACAGAAGTGTTAGTGAGGGATCACTTTGGGACCAGTGATCATAATTCCATTAGTTTTAAGATAGCTATGGAGAAGGATAGGTCTGGCCCAAAAGTTAAAATTCTAAATTGGGGAAAGGCCAATTTTGATGGTATTAGACAGGAACTTTCAGAAGTTGATTGGGAGAGTCTGTTGGCAGGCAAAGGGACGTCTGGTAAGTGGGAGGCTTTCAAAAGTGTGTTAACCAGGGTTCAGGGTAAGCACATTCCTTATAAAGTGAAGGGCAAGGCTGGTAGAAGTAGGGAACCTTGGATGACTCGGGAGATTGAGGCACTAGTCAAAAATAAGAAGGAGGCATATGACATGCATAGGCAGCTGGGATCAAGTGGATCCCTTGAAGAGTATAGAGATTGCCGGAGTAGAGTTAAGAGAGAAATCAGGAGGGCAAAAAGGGGATATGAGATTGCTTTGGCAGATCAGGCAAAGGTGAATCCAAAGAGCTTCTACAAATACATAAAGGGCAAAAGGGTAACTAGGGAGAGAGTAGGGCCTCTTAAGGATCAACAAGGTCATCTATGTGCGGAACCACAAGAGATGGGTGAGATCCTGAATGAATATTTCACATCGGTATTTACGGTTGAGAAAGGCATGGATGTTAGGGAACTTGGGGAAATAAATAGTGATGTCTTGAGGAGTGTACATATTACAGAGAGGGAGGTGCTGGAAGTCTTAACGCGCATCAAGGTAGATAAATCTCCGGGACCTGATGAAATGTATCCCAGGACGTTATGGGAGGTTAGGGAGGAAATTGCGGGTCCCCTAGCAGAGATATTTGAATCATCCACCGCTACAGGTGAGGTGCCTGAAGATTGGAGGGTAGCAAATGTTGTGCCTTTGTTTAAGAAGGGCGGCAGGGAAAAGCCTGGGAACTACAGACCAGTGAGCCTGACATCTGTAGTGGGTAAGTTGTTAGAGGGTATTCTGAGGGACAGAATCTACAGGCATTTGGAGAGGCAGGGACTAATTAGGAACAGTCAGCATGGTTTTGTGAGAGGAAAATCATGTCTCACGAATTTGATTGAGTTTTTTGAAGGGGTAACCAAGAAGATAGATGAGGGCTGTGCAGTAGACGTGGTCTACATGGACTTCAGCAAAGCATTTGACAAGGTACCGCATGGTAGGTTGTTACATAAGGTTAAATCTCATGGGATCCAAGGTGAGGTAGCCAATTGGATACAAAATTGGCTTGACGAGGGTTGTTTTTCAAACTGGATGCCTGTGTCCAGCGGTGTGCCTCAGGGATCGGTGCTGGGTCCGCTGTTATTTGTTATTTATATTAATGATTTGGATGAGAATTTAGAAGGCATGGTTAGTAAGTTTGCAGATGACACCAAGATTGGTGGCATTGTGGACAGTGAAGAAGGTTATCTAGGATTGCAACGGGATCTTGAAACATTTACCTGAGGAAGGATCTTGAAACATTTACCTGAGGAAGGAGAAAATCTCCGAAAGCTTGTGAATTTAAAATAAAATTGCTGGACTATAACTTGGTGTTGTAAAATTGTTTAGAATTGTCAACCCCAGTCCATCACCGGCATCTCCACATCATTGATAAATTGGGCCAGTGGGCCGATGAATGGCAGATGGAGTTTAATTTAGATAAATGTGAGGTGATGCATTTTGGTAGATCGAATCGGGCCAGGACCTACTCCGTTAATGGTAGGGCGTTGGGGAGAGTTATAGAACAAAGAGATCTAGGAGTACAGATTCATAGCTCTTTGAAAGTGGAGTCACAGGTGGATAGGGTGGTGAAGAAGGCATTCAGCATGCTTGGTTTCATTGGTCAGAACATTGAATGCAGGAGTTGGGATGTCTTGTTGAAGTTGTACAGGGCATTGGTGAGGCCACACTTGGAATACTGTGTACAGTTCTGGTCACCCTATTATAGAAAGGATATTATTAAACTAGAAAGAGTGCAGAAAAGATTTACTAGGATGCTACCGGGACTTGATGGTTTGACTTACAGGGAGAGGTTAGACAGACTGGGACTTTATTCCCTGGAGAGTAGGAGGTTAAGGGGTGATCTTATAGAAGTCTATAAAATAATGGAGGGGCATAGATAAGGTCGATAGTCAAAATCTTTTCCCAAAGGTAGGGGAGTCTATAACGAGGGGGCACAGATTTAAGGTGAGAGGGGAGAGATACAAAAGGATCCAGAGGGGCAATTTTTTCACTCAAAGGGTGGTGAGTGTCTGGAACGAGCTGCCAGAGGCAGTAGTAGAGGCGGGTACAATTTTGTCTTTTAAAAAGCATTTGGACAGTTACATGGGGAAGATGGGTATCGAGGGATATGGGCCAAGTGCAGGCAATTGGGACTAGCTTAGTGGTATAAACTGGGCGACATGGACATGTTGGGCCGAAGGGCCTGTTTCCATGTTGTAACTTCTATGATTCTATGATTCTATAAGAAAATGACCTGTAAAGCACACCAAGGGCACAGACCATCCTCCCAGCAGCGTCACACTATTTTCTTCTCAGGCTACTGGAATTCATTACCCTTGGCCAGTTTTTTCATGCTTCCATTTCTACCTTCCTTTCCTCCCACCTCTTCAGCTATTCAGTGTCTTGTAAATTTCTTTAATCTCTCATTCTGCCCCCTGTTGTCTCATGCTAACATTACATCTGCCATTTAACCATCCCCTGTTTTCCATTTAAGCACTTTACAGGCACCTCCTGACTCCCCAAAGCCTTTCCACCATCTACAAGGCACAAGTCAGGAGTGTGATTGAATACTTTCCACTTGCCTGGATGAATGCAGCTCCAACACTCGAGAAGCTCGACACCATCCAGGACAAAGCAGCCCGTTTGATTGGCACCCCATCCACCACCCTAAACATTCACTCCCTTCACCATCGTCGCACCGTGGCTGCAGAGTGTACCATCTACAGAATGCACTGCAGCAACTCACCAAGGCTTCTTCGACAGCATCTCCCAAACCCGCGACCTCTACCATGTAGAAGGTAAAGGGCGGCAGGCACATGGGAACACCATCACCTGCACATTCCCCTCCAAGTCACACACCATCCCAACTTGGAAATATATCGCAGTTCCTTCATCGTCACTGGGTCAAAATCCTGGAACTCCCTACCTAACAGCACTGTGGGAGTACCTTCACCACATGGACGGCAGCAGTTCAAGAAGGCAGCTCATCACCACCTTCAAGGGCAATTAGGGATGGGCAATAAATGCTGGCCTTGCCAGCAACTCCCACATCCCATGAATGAATAAAAAAAAAGTCATCTGAGTGCATGTTTCTCCTCCTTTCCTTTGATCTGTTCCTTTTCAAATGCTATCCATCCATAATATGTTCCAGGTCTGCTAAAGGGTTCACACCTAAAACATTAACTTGTTGGTTCTCTCCACAGATGCCGACTGAGCTGATGAGTGTTTCCAGCATCGACAGCTACATTTACAGTAGAAGAGCACACACAGGTGTACTGGGTCTACTCAGACCACAATCAAAGATTCAACATCTCTATGCACATCGTGGTGAGGTGGCAAACTTTGGGCCAATTGACATTGTTGAAATTAAGCAAGTATTGTATCATCATTTGGATACACCTGTACCCATTCAGCAAATGAACTTTTCTTTTACAGTTAATTGACAGGTAGTTAGTTTTCAGATGTCAATAGCTAGAGTTGTGTATCCAAGCAGCCAGACTTTCCAATGGAAGGCTGATCAGCATTTCAATTGGATCTTTCCTTCATGCACTATGAATTTTAAGTCAGTCAATCCCATAAAAAGTTCCCTCTTCTCCCTTCCCCCAATTTTGTTCCTCCCTGTATGGAAAGCTTTCCCTGGGTTATGGTTTTATAAGCACCAGTATCCTGTTCACATGGCCATTCTTCACGTATGCACCATTGGCTGACTATTTGACAGTGCGGATATTGACATCCAATATCCGCACTTCTGCGTTTTCCAACTGGAGTTAATGCATGGCAATTAGGAGTAGGAACCTTGCCTGATTTCCTCACCCCAAATTCTCTCCTTTACACTAACTATTGTAACTTCTATTTTACATAGTTCTTAGCATAGGATAGTGGTTGCCAAACATTCCTCTATGGGAATGCACTCCTGCAGAGTTCTTATGCTAAGATTTCAGAAAGACAGTCAGTAATTCAAAAAGGTAGACATCACCACCACAGAAGTACCTTTGTACTGAGGGAAATCACAATTTTACATCATGACTTCAATAACCCCTGGGATGCTCTCATACCCTCTCTCCAAGCTAATGAACTTCAAGAGGGTGGAACGTCCCAATGTTTTTGAAAAACGTACTTTAAAATTTAAAGTAGAAGGCAAATTTCTTACTCAGTTTCCTCATTTACTGCCAATTGCACTAAAGTGACTGACAGGAAGAAACCCTGCCCCACATATTGCAATGGACTGGGAGTAGATCTAGAGGTGGCCAACTCCAGGATACTGCGTCAACACTTGGAATGGGCGGTTTAAGACACAAACACTCACTTTGCACCAACCACCTGGGATCTCCTTGGTATACAACAGATAATGTAGTGGGATAAACAGCAGCAATGCAACTTCAACCCCACAGATTACATACAGGTAGGTGGAGGTAAAAGATCCCATGACACTATTCAAAGATGATCAGGGGAGTTCTCCCCTGTGTCTTGGACAATAGTTATCCTTCAACCAACATCATTTTTTTTTTAAAAAGATTTTTTTGCATTTGTTTTCATGCAAAGAACTGCATGAATCAGGTCAATTCTCTCATTTCTGTGTTTCCCTACATTACAACAGTGACGTTGTAAAGCACTTTTTAAAAATGTATTCTCAGGATATGGGCATCAGTGGTAAGGTTAGCATTTATTGCCCATTCCTAGTTGTCCTGGAGAAAGTGGTGTTGGTGAGCCACCTTCTTGAATCACTGCAGTCTGTGTGGTGAAGGTGCTCCCACAGTGCTGTTAGGTAGGGAATTCCAGGATTTTGACCCAACCACCATGAAGGAGTGAGAGTTGGAGGGGAACTTGGAAGTGATGGTGTTCCCATGCACCGACAGCCCTTGTCCGTCTAGGTGCGAAAGGCACTATATAAATGCAAGTTATTTCTTTCTTTACTGTTTGACATTTGCAAACAAATTTAAATTGCAACAAGAGGTATAATTCTAGTATTTTTGTAGAGCATAAATGGAGCTCATCTGAAGTCGCTGCAAATAGACACAATCTCCCGGTAGGGTCCTTCTCCTCCCTTACCTTCTGGTGACAGCTGTCGAGCGGGGCCAGGTCCAGGTGCAGAACTTCCGACACAAACTTCTCGTCCATCGTGGTCATCTCGAAGGGCGGATGCGGGCGGGACTCCTCCGAGCCCCAACCGGAGTCTCCGCTACCGGCGGCGGGACCAGTAACAATCAGGGCGCCAGACGAGGTCGGGGTCTCGGCTTCTTTGCGAATAAACCAACCGAAAAAAGGCGAGCAGCTGCCGACAGCGATGCAGGAGGAGGAGGAGAAGAAGAAGAGAACGAGGAGCAGAAGGAGTCGGGGCCAGCGGTCGGCGGACATGGCGGCGCGAGGCCGGCGCTCAGTCCCGGGGTTGGCAGCGCGAGGCCGGCAGTGAGTCCCGGGGTTGGCAGCGCGAGGCCGGCAGTGAGTCCCGGGGTTGGCAGCGCGAGGCCGGCAGTGAGTCCCGGGGTTGGCAGCGCGAGGCCGGCAGTGAGTCCCGGGGTTGGCAGCGCGAGGCCGGCAGTGAGTCCCGGGGTTGGCAGCGCGAGGCCGGCAGTGAGTCCCGGGGTTGGCAGCGCGAGGCCGGCAGTGAGTCCCGGGGTTGGCAGCGCGAGGCCGGCAGTGAGTCCCGGGGTTGGCAGCGCGAGGCCGGCAGTGAGTCCCGGGGTTGGCAGCGCGAGGCCGGCAGTCAGTCCCGGGGTTGGCAGCGCGAGGCCGGCAGTCAGTCCCGGGGTTGGCAGCTCGAGCCTGGGCGGTAACCGGTTTGACGCCCGCGTGACGAACTGAACCGTTTCTTTTCTTTTTAAATCTGCCGCCCGCTCCCAGTTCACAGCCGCATCCCAGGAAACAGCCAATCAGCTTCGCTCGGACAGACCAACCGTCCTGATTTAAAGTGAGACGCCCCTTTAATTAGTTTATTTCTGTGTTTGTTAAGAGGTTTGTGCAGTGCGTTTTATATCTTTCTGTTCACCCAGCGAAGACAAACTCCCGGGGACGCGTCCAACAAGTACTGACACACACCCGGGACCCCTCCAACAAGCACTGACACACCCCCGGGGCCCCTCCAACAAGCACTGACACGCTCCCGGGACCCCTCCAACAAGCACTGACACGCCCCCGGGACCCCTCCAACAAGCACTGACACGCCCCTGGGACCCCTCCAACAAGCACTGACACGCCCCCGGGACCCCTCCAACAAGCACTGACACACACCCGGGACCCCTCCAACAAGCACTGACACGCTCCCAGGACCCCTCCAACAAGCACTGACACGCCCCTGGGACCCCTCCAACAAGCACTGACACGCCCCCGGGACCCCTCCAACAAGCACTGACACGCTCCCGGGACCCCTCCAACAAGCACTGACACGCCCCCGGGACCCCTCCAACAAGCACTGACACGCTCCCGGGGCCCCTCCAACAAGCACTGACACACACCCGGGACCCCTCCAAAAAGCACTGACACGCCCCCGGGACCCCTCCAACAAGTACTGACACGCTCCCGGGGCCCCTCCAACAAGTACTGACACGCTCCCGGGGCCCCTCCAACAAGCACTGACACGCTCCCGGGGCCCCTCCAAAAAGCACTGACACGCCCCCGGGACCCCTCCAACAAGCACTGACACGCTCCCGGGGCCCCTCCAAAAAGCACTGACACACCCCCGGGACCCCTCCAACAAGCACTGACACGCCCCCGGGACCCCTCCAACAAGCACTGACACGCTCCCGGGGCCCCTCCAAAAAGCACTGACACGCTCCCTGGACCCCTCCAACAAGTACTGACACGCCCCCGGGACCCCTCCAACAAGCACTGACACGCTCCCGGGGCCCCTCCAAAAAGCACTGACACGCTCCCTGGACCCCTCCAACAAGTACTGACACACCCCCGGGGCCCCTCCAACAAGCACTGACACGCTCCCGGGGCCCCTCCAAAAAGCACTGACACGCTCCCTGGACCCCTCCAACAAGCACTGACACGCCCCCGGGACCCCTCCAACAAGCACTGACACGCTCCCGGGGCCCCTCCAAAAAGCACTGACACGCTCCCTGGACCCCTCCAACAAGTACTGACACGCCCCCGGGACCCCTCCAACAAGCACTGACACGCTCCCTGGACCCCTCCAAAAAGCACTGACACGCTCCCGGGACCCCTCCAACAAGCACTGACACGCTCCCGGGGCCCCTCCAAAAAGCACTGACACACCCCCGGGACCCCTCCAACAAGCACTGACACGCCCCCGGGGCCCCTCCAACAAGCACTGACACGCTCCCGGGACCCCTCCAACAAGCACTGACACGCTCCCGGGGCCCCTCCAACAAGCACTGACACGCCCCCGGGACCCCGCCAACAAGTACTGACACGCTCCCTGGACCCCGCCAACAAGTACTGACACGCCCCCGGGACCCCTCCAACAAGCACTGACACGCCCCCGGGACCCCTCCAACAAGCACTGACACACCCCCGGGACCCCTCCAACAAGCACTGACACACCCCCGGGACCCCTCCAACAAGCACTGACACGCTCCCGGGACCCCTCCAACAAGTACTGACACGCTCCCGGGACCCCTCCAACAAGCACTGACACACTCCCGGGACCCCTCCAACAAGCACTGACACAGTCCCGGGACCCCTCCAACAAGCACTGACACGCTCCCGGGACCCCTCCAACAAGTACTGACACGCTCCCGGGACCCCTCCAACAAGTACTGACACACCCCCAGGACCCCTCCAACAAGCACTGACACGCTCCCGGGACCCCTCCAACAAGTACTGACACACCCCCGGGACCACTCCAACAAGCACTCACACGCCCCCGGGACCCCTCCAACAAGCACTGACACACCCCCGGGACCCCTCCAACAAGCACTGACACGCTCCCGGGACCCCTCCAACAAGTACTGACACACTCCCGGGACCCCTCCAACAAGCACTGACACGCTCCCGGGACCCCTCCAAAAAGCACTCACATGCTCCCGGGACCCCTCCAACAAGTACTGACACACCCCTGTGACCCGCCCAACAAGTACTGACACCTATACCTTTTAATTGAAGTGAAATTGGTGGGATTCATTTAATTTGAATTAATTAGTTAAAGGGTAAGTCATGTCAGGACAGCCCAGCCTCGTGTTATGCTCTTCCTGCTCTATGTGGGAAATCAGGGACCCTTCCGGTGTCCCTGACGACCATGTGTGCGGGAAATGTATCCAGCTGCAGCTACTGACAAACCGCATTGCGGCACTGGAGCTGCGGATGGATTCATTATGGAGCATTCGCGATGCTGAAAACGTCTTGGATAGCACGTTTAGTGAGATGGTCACACCGCAGGTAAAGGTTGTACAGGCAGGAAGTAAGTGGGTGACCTCCAGGCAGAGTAAGAGGAGCAGGCAGGCAGTGCAGGGGTCCTCTGTGGCCGTCCCCCTCTCAAACAAATATACCGCTTTGGATATTGTTGAGGGGGATGACTTATCAGGGGAAGGCAGCAGCAGCCAACTTCCTGGCACCAGGGGTAGCTCTGCTGCACAGGCTGGGAGGAAAAAGAGTGGAAGAGCTATAGTGGTAGGGGATTCTATCGTAAGGGGAACAGACAGGCGTTTCTGTGGCCGTAAACGTGACTCCAGGATGGTTTGTTGCCTCCCTGGTGCCAGGGTCATGGATGTCACTGAGCGGCTTCAGGGCATTCTCAAGGGAGAGGGTGAGCAGGCAGAGGTCGTGGTCCACATTGGGACCAACGACATAGGTAGGAAGGGAGATGAGGTCCTGCATCAAGAATTTAGGGAGCTAGGTAGCAGATTAAAGAGCAGGACCTCAAAGGTTGTAATCTCAGGATTACTCCCAGTGCCACGGGCTAGTGAGTATAGAAATAGGAGGATAGAACAGATGAATGCGTGGCTAAAGAGTTGGTGCAGGAGGGAGGGTTTCAGTTTCCTGGATCACTGGGCCTGCTTCTGGGGAAGGTGGGACTTGTACAAGTCGGACGGGTTGCATCTGAACCAGAGCGGGACAAATATCCTTGCGGGGAGGTTTGCTAGCACTGTTGGGGGGGGTTTAAACTAACTTGGCAGGGGGATGGGATACAGAGTGGAGCTACAATAGGGGGTGATGTGCAGCCAAATATTGAGAAAAAAACAAGTCAGCTTGGAAGACAGGGCAAATATGTAAGAGCAAGGCTGGATGGCATGTATTTTAATGCAAGGAGTCTTGCAAATAAGGTGGATGAACTGAAGGTGTTGATAAACACATGGGAGTATGATATTGTTGCTGTCACAGAGACATGGTTGAGGGAGGGGCAAGACTGGCAGCTCAATATTCCGGGGTACAGAATCTTCAGGCGAGATAGAGGGGGAGGTATAAGAGGAGGGGGGGGTCGCAATATTAATTAAAGAATCAATTACTGCCATAAGGAGGGATGATATATTAGCAGGTTCCTCAAATGAGGCCATATGGGTGGAGCTTAAAAACAAAAAGGGGGCAAGCACTTTGATGGGAGTGTTCTATAGACCCCCAAACAGTCAGGGGGAGATAGAGGAACAGATATGTAGGCAAATCTCAGAAAATTGTGCAAATAATAGGGTAATAATAGTGGTGGATTTCAACTTCCCCAATATTAACTGGGATACTCAGAGTGTAAAAGGCTTAGAGGGTACAAAATTCTTAACGTGCATCCAGGAGAGCTTTTTGAGCCAGCATGTAGAAAGTCCTACAAGAGAGGGGGCGGTACTGGACCTAATTCTAGGGAATGTGGCCGGCCAAGTGGAAGAAGTGCTAGTAGGTGAGCACTTTGGTGACAGTGACCATAATTCGGTGAGATTTAAGGTGGTCATGGAAAAGGACAGGAAGGGGCCGGAAATAAAGGTTCTAAATTGGGGGAAGGCCGATTTTAATAGGATAAGGCAGGATCTGGCCAAAATGGACTGGGATCAGCTGCTTGTAGGAAAATCCGCATCGGAGCAATGGGAGTCTTTCAGAAGGGAGATTGAGACCATACAATGGCAACATGTTCCCGTAAAGGTCAAGGGTGGTTCCAAGAACTCCAGGGAACCTTGGATGTCAGGGGATATACGAGAATGGATTAGGAAAAAAAGGAGGGCTTTTGGCAGATACAAAAGGCTAAGGACGGAGGAAGCCCTAGAGGAGTACAAAAAGTGCAGGGGGATACTTAAAAAGGAAATTAGGAGATCAAGGAGGGGCCATGAAAAAACACTGGCGAGCAAAATAAAGGAAAATCCTAAGATGTTTTATAAGTATATTAAGGGTAAGAGGATGACTAGGGAAAAAATAGGGCCCATTAGGGACAAAAATGGCAATCTGTGTGTGGAGCCGGAAGATGTAGGAGGGGTTCTAAATGAATTTTTTGCATCTGTTTTCACTATAGAGAAGGACAATGTAGACATAGAAATATGACAGGGGGACTGTGATATACTCGAACATATTAACATCGAGCGGGAGGAGGTATTGGCGGTTTTAGCAGGCCTAAAAATGGATAAATCCCCAGGCCCAGACGAAATGTATCCCAGGCTACTGTGTGAGGCAAAGGAGGAGATTGCGGGGGCTCTAACACATATATTCAGAACCTCTCTGGCCACAGGGGATGTGCCAGAGGACTGGAGAACCGCTAATGTAGTACCATTATTCAAGAAGGGGAGTAGGGAAAAACCGGGGAACTACAGGCCAGTGAGCCTAACATCAGTGGTAGGAAAATTATTGGAAAAAATTCTGAAGGACAAAATTAGTCTCCACTTGGAGAAGCAAGGATTAATCAGGGATAGTCAACATGGCTTTGTCAAGGGAAGATCATGTCTGACTAATTTGATTGAATTTTTTGAGGGGGTGACTAGGCGTGTGGATGAGGGTAACGCAGTGGATGTGGTATACATGGATTTCAGTAAGGCCTTCGATAAAGTCCCCCACAGGAGACTGGTCAAGAAGGTACGAGCCCATGGAGTCCAGGGTGCCTTGGCACTTTGGATACAAAACTGGCTTAGTGGCAGAAGGCAGAGGGTGATGGTCGAAGGTTGTTTTTGTGACTGGAAGCCTGTGGCCAGTGGGGTACCACAGGGATCTGTGCTGGGGCCCTTGCTGTTTGTGGTCTACATTAACGACTTGGATATGAATGTAAAAGGTATGATCAGTAAGTTCGCTGATGATACAAAAATTGGTAGGGTGGTAAATAGCGAGGAGGATAGCCTCAGTCTGCAGGACGATATAGATGGGTTGGTCAGATGGGCGGAACAGTGGCAAATGGAATTTAACCCGGAAAAGTGCGAGGTGATGCACTTTGGAGGGACTAACAAGGCAAGGGAATACACAATGAATGGGAAGACCCTAGGCAAGACAGAGGGTCAGAGGGATCTTGGTGTGCAAGTTCACAGATCCCTGAAGGCGGCGGAACAGGTAGATAAGGTGGTAAAGAAGGCATATGGGATACTTGCCTTTATTAGCCGAGGCATAGAATATAAGAGCAAGGAGGTTATGATGGAGCTGTATAAAACACTGGTTAGGCCACAGCTGGAGTACTGTGTGCAGTTCTGGTCGCCGCACTACAGGAAGGATGTGATCGCTTTGGAGAGGGTGCAGAGGAGATTCACCAGGATGTTACCAGGGCTGGAGCGCTTCAGCTATGAAGAGAGACTGGGAAGATTGGGTTTGTTTTCCTTGGAGCAGAGGAGGCTGAGGGGGGACATGATTGAGGTGTACAAAATTATGAGGGGCACAGATAGGATGGATACTAAGGAGCTTCTCCCTTCGTTGAGGGTTATATAACAAGGGGGCATAGATTCAAGGTAAAAGGCGGGAGGTTTAGAGGGGATTTGAGAAAGAACTTTTTCACCCAGAGGGTGGTTGGAGTCTGGAACTCACTGCCTGAGAGGGTTGTGGAGGCAGGAACCCTCACAACATTCAAGAAGCATTTGGATGAGCACTTGAAATGCCATAGCATACAAGGCTACGGACCAAATGCTGGAATATGGGATTAGATTAGACTGGGCTTGATGGCCGGCGCGGACACGATGGGCCGAAGGGCCTCTATCCGTGCTGTATAACTCTATGACTCTATGACTCTATGACCCCTGTGACCCCTCCAACAAGTACTGACACACCCCTGTGACCCCTCCAACAAGTACTGACACACCCCCAGGACCCCTCCAACAAGCACTGACAAAGTCCCGGGACCCCTCCAACAAGTACTGACACACCCCTGTGACCCCTCCAACAAGTACTGACACACCCCCAGGACCCCTCCAACAAGTACTGACACAGTCCCGGGACCCCTCCAACAAGTACTGACACAGTCCCGGGACCCCTCCAACAAGTACTGACACAGTCCCGGGACCCCTCCAACAAGTACTGACACACCCCCAGGACCCCTCCAACAAGCACTGACACAGTCCCGGGACCCCTCCAACAAGTACTGACACACCCCCAGGACCCCTCCAACAAGTACTGACACACCCCCGGGACCCCTCCAACAAGTACTGACACACCCCCAGGACCCCTCCAACAAGCACTGACACAGTCCCGGGACCCCTCCAACAAGTACTGACACGCTCCCGGGACCCCTCCAACAAGTACTGACACACCCCTGGGACCCCTCCAACAAGCACTGACACAGTCCCGGGACCCCTCCAACAAGCACTGACACAGTCCCAGGACCCCTCCAACAAGTACTGACACACCCCCGGGACCCCTCCAACAAGTACTGACACACCCCTGTGACCCCTCCAACAAGTACTGACACACCCCCGGGACCCCTCCAACAAGTACTGACACACCCCCAGGACCCCTCCAACAAGCACTGACACAGTCCCGGGACCCCTCCAACAAGTACTGACACACCCCCGGGACCCCTCCAACAAGCACTGACACAGTCCCGGGACCCCTGCAACAAGCACTGACACAGTCCCGGGACCCCTCCAACAAGCACTGACACAGTCCCGGGACCCCTCCAACAAGTACTGACACAGTCCCGGGCCCCCTCCAACAAGTACTGACACAGTCCCTGGCCCCCTCCAACAAGTACTGATACACCTCCGGGCCCCCTCCAACAAGTACTGACACACCCCCAGGCCCCCTCCAACAAGCACTGATGTGCCCCCGGGCCCCCTCCAACAAGCAATGACGTGCCCCCGGGCCCCCTCCAACAAGCACTGACACACCTCCGGGCCCCCTCCAACAAGCACTGACGTACCCTCGGGCCCCCTCCAACAAGCACTGACGTACCCTCAGGCCCCCTCCACCAAGCACTGACACATCCCCAGGCCCCCTCCAACAAGCACTGACGTACCCCTGGGACCCCTCCAACAAGCACTGACATACCCTCGGGCCCCCTCCAACAAGCACTGACATACCCTCGGGCCCCCTCCAACAAGCACTGACACACCCCCGGGACCCCTCCAACAAGCACTGACACAGTCCCGGGACCCCTCCAACAATATTAGACAAGCATGTAACAAAGGCATATTGGTCTTAATGGGGGACTTTAACCTTCACATAGATTGGGAAAAGCAGACGAGCAACTGTCAGAAAGGTAGTGAATTTCTTGAGTGTGTCCGGGATAGTTTTCTACAGCAGTATGTCCTAGAGGCAACAAGGGGGCAAGCCATACTAGATTTAGTAATGAGTAATGAACCGGATTTAGTTAACGGCTTAACTGTACGCGAACATTTATCCAATAGCGATCATAACATGATCGAGTTCACTGTAGTGTTTGAAAGGGAAAAAAGTGAATCAGCTGCTGAGATTCTCGACTTGGGAAGGGCAACTTCAATGGGATGAGACAGAGACTGTCCACAGTAAACTGCGCAAATCTGTTAATGGGTAAAATGACTGATGATCAGTGGGAAATGTTTTAAGAAACATTTAACGTGATACAGAATTGGTTTATACCCCTGAGGGGCAAGAACTCTACTTGCCAAATAAAACAGCCATGGGCAACTAAAGAGGCAAGGGACAGTATAAGACATAAGGAAAGGGCATACAAAAAGGCAAAAAATGGCACAGATCCTGGCGAATGGGAAAGATACAAAGATCAACAAAGGGTCACAAAACTGATAGAGCTACAAAAAGAAAGTATGAAAAGAAACTTGCAAGGGATATCAAAACCAATACAAAGAACTTTTATAGTTACATTAGGAAAAAGAGGGTGGTCAGGAGCAGTGTTGGCCCCTTAAAAACTGAAAGTGGGCATATTGTCATTGACAATGGGGAAACGGCGGACATGTTGAACGATTACTTTGCGTCAGTATTTACAGTAGAAAAAGAGGATAGCATGCCGGAAATCCCAAGAAAACTAATATTGAATCGGGGACAGGGACTCGATAAAATTAACATAAGTAAAGCAACAGTAATGAAGAAAATAATAGCACTAAAGAATGACAAATCCCCAGGACCAGATGGTTTCCATCCAAGGGTTTTAAAGCAAGTAGGTAAGCACATTGTAGATGCCCTAACTATAATCTTTCAAAGTTCTCTAGATTCAGGAACTGTCCGTCTGGATTGGAAAATTGCACGTCACTCCGCTTTTTAAGAAAGGAGAGAGAGGGAAACCAGGGAATTATAGACCAGTAAGCCTAACATCTGTTGTGGGGAAAATGCTGGAGTCTATAATTAAGGATAGGGTGACTGAACACCTCGAGAATTTTCAGTTAATCAGAGAGTGCCAGCTTGGATTTGTGAAAGGTAGGTCGTGCCTGACAAACCTGATTGAATTTTTTGAAGAGGTGACTAAAGTAGTGGACAGGGGAATGTCAATGGATGTTATTCATATGGACTTCCAGAAGGCATTTGATAAGGTCCCAAATAAGAGACTGTTAGCTAAGAGAGAAGCTCATGGAATCGAGGGAAAAGTATGGACTTGGTTAGGAAGTTGGCTGAGCGAAAGGCGACAAAGAGTAGGGATAATGGGTAGGTACTCACATTAGCAGGATGTGACTAGTGGAGTCCCGCAGGGATCTGTCTTGGGGCCTCAATTATTCACAATATTTATTAACGACTTAGATGAAGGCATAGAAAGTCTCATATCTAAGTTTGCCGATGACACAAGGATTGGTGGCATTGTAAGCAGTGTAGATGAAAACATAAAATTACAAAGCGATATTGATAGATTAGGTGAATGGGCAAAACTGTGGCAAATGGAATTCAGTGTAGACAAATGTGAGGTCATCCACTTTGGATCAAAAAAGGATAGAACAGGGTACTTTCTAAATGGTAAAAAGTTAAAAACAGTGGATGTCCAAAGGGACTTAGGGGTTCAGGTACATAGATCATTGAAGTGTCATGAACAGGTGCAGAAAATAATCAGTAAGGCTGATGGAATGCTGGCCTTTATATCTAGAGGTCTAGAGTACAAGTGGGCAGACGTTATGCTGCAGCTATGCAAAACCCTGGTTAGACCGCACCTGGAGTACTGTGAGCAGTTCTGGGCACCGCACCTTCGGAAGGACATATTGGCCTTGGAGAGAGTGCAGCGTAGGTTTACTAGAATGATACCTGGACTTCAAGGGTTAAGTTACGAGGAGAGATTACACAAATTGGGGTTGTATTCTCTAGAGTTTAGAAGGTTAAAGGGTGATCTGATCGAAGTTTATAAGATATTAAGGGGAACAGATAGGGTGGATAGAGAGAAACTATTTCTGCTGGTTGGGGATTCTAGGTGTAGGGGGCACAGTCTAAAAATTAGAGCCAGACCTTTCAGGAGCGAGATTAGAAAACATTTCTACACACAAAGGGTGGTGGAAGTTTGGAACTCTCTTCCGCAAACGGCAATTGATGCTAGCTCAATTGCTAAATTTCAATCTGAGATAGATAGCTTTTTGGCAACCAAAGGTATTAAGGGATATGGGTCAAAATCCTGGAACTCCCTTCCTAATAGCACTGAGGGAGAACCTTCACCACACGGACTGCAGCGGTTCAAGAAGGCGGCTCACCACCACCTTCTCAAGGGCAATTAGGGATGGGCAATAAATGCTGGCCTCGCCAGCGACGCCCACATCCCATGAACGAATTTTTAAAAAAATGGGCCAAAGGCAGGTATATGGAGTTAGATCTGAGATCAGCCATGATCTTATCAAATGGCGGAGCAGGCACGAGGGGCTGAATGGCCTATTCCTGTTCCTATGTTCCTAAGTACTGACACACCCCCGGGATCCCTCCAACAAGTACTGACACACTCCTGGGGACCGCTCCAGCAAGCACTGACACATTTCCGGGGACCCCTCCAACAATTACTGACACACTCCCGGGACCCATCGAACAAGCACTGACCTGCTCTCAGTACCCCTCCAAGAAGTACTGACACGCTCCCGGGACTCCTCCATCAAATACTAACACACTCCCGGGACCCCTCCAACACATACTGACACACCCCCGGGACCCCTTCAACACATACTGACACACCCCCGGGACCCCTCCAACACATACTAACACACCCCCGGGACCCCTCCAACACATACTGACACACCCCCGGGACCCCTCCAACACATACTGACACACCCCCGGGACCCCTCCAACACATACTGACACACCCCCGGGACCCCTCCAACAAATACTGACACACCCCCGGGACCCCTCCAACAAGCACTGACACACCCCCGGGACCCCTCCAACAAGCACTGACACACCCCCGGGACCCCTCCAACACATACTGACACACCCCCGGGACCCCTCCAACAAGTACTAACACACCCCCGGGACCCCTCCAACAAGCACTGACACACCCCCGGGACCCCTCCAACAAGTACTAACACACTCCCGGGACCCCTTCAACACATACTGACACACCCCCGGGACCCCTCCAACACATACTAACACACCCCCGGGACCCCTTCAACACATACTGACACACCCCCGGGACCCCTCCAACACATACTAACACACCCCCGGGACCCCTCCAACACATACTGACACACCCCCGGGACCCCTCCAACACATACTGACACACCCCCGGGACCCCTCCAACAAATACTGACACACCCCCGGGACCCCTCCAACAAGCACTGACACACCCCCGGGACCCCTCCAACAAGCACTGACACACCCCTGGGACCCCTCCAACAAGCACTGACACACCCCCGGGACCCCTCCAACAAGTACTAACACACCCCCGGGACCCCTCCAACAAGCACTGACACACCCCCGGGACCCCTCCAACAAGTACTAACACACTCCCGGGACCCCTCCAACAAGTACTAACACACTCCCGGGACCCCTCCAACAAGTACTGACACACCCCCGGGACCCCTCCAACAAGTACTAACACACTTCCGGGACCCCTCCAACAAGCACTGACACACCCCCAGGACCCCTCCGACAAGCACTGACACGCCCCCAGGCCCCCTCCCTCAAGCACTAACACACTCCCGGGACCCCTCCAACAAGTACTGACACCCCCCCGGGACCCCTCCAACACATACTGACACACCCCCGGGACCCCTCCAACAAGTACTAACACACTTCCGGGACCCCTCCAACAAGCACTGACACACCCCCAGGACCCCTCCGACAAGCACTGACACGCCCCCAGGCCCCCTCCCTCAAGCACTAACACACTCCCGGGACCCCTCCAACAAGCACTGACACACCCCCAGGACCCCTCCGACAAGCACTGACACGCCCCCAGGCCCCCTCCCTCAAGCACTAACACACTCCCGGGACCCCTCCAACAAGCACTGACACACCCCCGGGACCCCTCCAACAAGTACTGACACACCCCCGGGACCCCTCCAACACATACTGACACACCCCCGGGACCCCTCCGACAAGCACTGACACGCCCCCAGGCCCCCTCCCTCAAGCACTAACACACTCCCGGGACCCCTCCAACAAGTACTGACACACCCCGGGACTTTTCCAACAAGTACTGACACACCCCTGTGACCCCTGCAACAAGTAATAACACACCCCCGGGACCCCTCCAACAAGTACTGACACACCCCCGGGACCCCTCCGACAAGCACTGACACGCCCCCAGGCCCCCTCCCTCAAGCACTAACACACTCCCGGGACCCCTCCGACAAGTACTGACACACCCCCGGGACTTTTCCAACAAGTACTGACACACCCGCAGGACCCCTCCAACAAGTACTGACACACCCCCAGGACCCCTGCAACAAGTACTGACACATTCCCGGGACCCGTCCAACAAATACTAACACACCCCTGTGACCCGTCCAACAAGTACTGACACATTCCCGGGACCCCTCCAACAAGTACTGACACGCTCCCGGGACCCCTCCAACAAGTACTGACACAGTCCCGGGACCCCTCCAACAAGTACTGACACACCCCCGGGACCCCTCCAACAAGTACTGACACAGTCCCGGGACCACTCCAACAAGTACTGACACACCCCCAGGACCCCTCCAACAAGTACTGACACATTCCCGGGACCCCTCCAACAAGTACTGACACGCTCCCGGGACCCCTCCAACAAGTACTGACACAGTCCCGGGACCCCTCCAACAAGTACTGACACAGTCCCGGGACCCCTCCAACAAGTACTGACACAGTCCCGGGACCACTCCAACAAGTACTGACACACCCCCAGGACCCCTCCAACAAGTACTGACACAGTCCCGGGACCACTCCAACAAATACTGACACGCCCCCAGGACCCCTCCAACAAGTACTGACACAGTCCCGGGACCACTCCAACAAATACTGACACACCCCTGTGACCCCTGCAACAAGTACTGACACAGTCCCGGGACCCCTCCAACAAGCACTGACACACCCCCGGGACCCCTCCAACAAATACTGACACACCCCCGGGACCCCTCCGACAAGCACTGACATGCCCCCAGGCCCCCTCCCTCAAGCACTAACACACTCCCGGGACCCCTCCGACAAGTACTGACACACCCCGGGACTTTTCCAACAAGTACTGACACACCCGCAGGACCCCTCCAACAAATACTGACACACCCCCGGGACCCCTCCAACAAATACTGACACACCCCCGGGACCCCTCCAACAAATACTGACACACCCCCGGGACCCCTCCAACAAGTACTGACACACCCCTGGGACCACTCCAACAAATACTGACACACCCCCGGGACCACTCCAACAAGTACTGACACAGTCCCGGGACCACTCCAACAAGTACTGACACACTTGCGGGACCCCTCCAACAAGTACTGACACAGTCCCGGGACCCCTCCAACAAGTACTGACACGCCCCCGGGACCCCTCCAACAAGTACTGACACGCCCCCGGGACCCCTCCAACAAGTACTGACACACCCCCGGGACCCCTCCAACAAATACTGACAGACCCCCGGGACCCCTCCAACAAGTACTGACACCCCCCCGGGACCCCTCCAACAAGTACTGACACACCCCCGGGACCCCTCCAACAAATACTGACACACCCCCAGGACCCCTCCAACAAGTACTGACACACCCCCGGGACCCCTCCAACAAGTACTGACACACCCCCGGGACACCTCCAACAAGCACTGACACGCCCCCGGGGCCCCTCCAACAAGTACTGACACACCCCCGGGACACCTCCAACAAATACTAACACACTCCCGGAGATCATCTGCAAGTACTTGCAAATATTAATTGTCATTTAGAAAGGCACGGATTAATCAAGGACAGTCAGCATGGATTTGTTAAGGGAAGGTCGTGTCTGACTAACTTGGGCTCAGTACTAGGTCCCTTGCTCTTTGTGGTATATATTAATGATTTAGACTTAAATGTAGGGAGCATGATTAAGAAGTTTGCAGATGGTACAAAAATTGGCTGTGTGGTGGATAGTGAGGAAGAAAGACTGCAGGAAGATATCAATGGACTGGTCAGGTGGGCAGAAAAGTGGCAAATGGAATTCAATCCGGAAAAGTGTGAGGTGGTGCATTTAAGGAGGACGAACAAGGCAAGGGAGTACACAATAAATGGGAGGATACTGAGAAGTGTAGAGGAACAGAGGAACCTTGGAGTGCAGGTCCACAGATCCCTGAAGGTAGTAGGACAGGTAGATAAAGTGGTTAAGAAGGCATATGGGATACTTTCCTTTATTATCCGAGGCATAAAATATAAGAGCAGGGAGGTTATGCTAGAACTGTATAAATCACTAGTTAGGCCACAGATTAAGTACTGCATACAGTTCTGGTCACCACATTACAGGAAGGATGCGAAAGAGAGGGTACGGAGGAGATTTACGAGAATGTTGCCAGGACTGGACAATTTCAGCTATGAGGAAAGATTGAATAGGCTGGGGTTATTTTCTTTGGAACAAAGAGACTGAGGGGAGATTTAATTGAGGTGTATAAAATTATGAAGGGCCTAGATTGAGTGGATAGAGAGGACCTATTTCCCTTAGCAGAGGTCAATAAACAGGGGGCATAGATTTAAAGTAATTGGTAGAAGGATTAGAGGGGAGATGAGGAGAAATGTTTTAACCCAGAGGGTGGTGGGGGTCTGGAACTCACTGCCTGAAAGAGTGGTAGAGGCAGAAACCTTCATTGCATTTAAAAAGTCCTTGAATATGCACTTGAATTGCTGTAACCTACAAGACTACGGACCAAGAGCTGGAAAGTGGGATTAGGCTGGATAGCACTTTTTCAGCCGGCACAGACACGATGGGCCAAATGGCCTCCTTCTGTGCCGTAAATTTCTATGATTCTATACTAACTCATTCCAGCCTGGAGGAGTCCTTGTTCCATGTTTACGTGGAATGAGAGGTTGCAGCCCCATGTCCATTATTTAAAGGGGCTGCTCCTCAGGTTTTGGTTACACTTCAGTCCCACGCTCCTGATCTTTGGCCACCTGGTGAGGATGGGGAGCGGGCAAGTTGGAGGACCTCCTTGTGGATCTGCTCCTGGGCCTGACTAAAGTGGCCATCTACAGGTCCAGGCTAGATGCGGCCCCTGGGGGTGGTCGCTTCGACTGCCTGCCTCCTTTCCGTGCCTGGGTGGCCCTGGAAAAGGAGCATGCGGTGTCTGCTGGTACGCTTGAGGCTTTCTGCAACTGGCATGCATCGTTGATCAGGAAAATGAAATTATTATTTGATTTTGGTTATTTTGATTTGTATATAAAAAAAATGACACCCTAACCCCCCATCCCCCATTTTAAAGGAGCTTTTAAAACAAAAACTAACTCAATTCCAGAGACCCGCTGCAAGTACTAACACACAACAGGGACACTCTGAAAGTACTAACACATTCCCGGGAATCCTCTGAAAGTCCTAACTCACTCCAGAGACCTCCTGTAAGTACTGACGCACCCTTGGGGACCCCTGCAAGTACTGATGCTCTCCTGGGGACCCCCTGCAAGAACTGATGAACTCCTGGGACCCCCTGCAAGTACTGACGTCCCCCGGGGACCCCCTTCAAGTACTAATGCACTCCTGTGGACCCGCTGCAAGTACTGACACAGACCTGGGACACCCTGCAAGTACTGATACATTGCCGGGGATCCCCTGCAAGTACTGATGCACTCCCGGGTACTCCCTGTAAGTATTGACGCACCCCCGGGGATTCCCATCAAGTACTGACGCACTCTTGGGGACCCCCTGCAAGTACTGACGCACTCCCGGGGACCCCTGCAAGTACTGAAGCACTCCCAGGGACCCCCTACAAGTACTGATGCACTCCCAGGGACCCCCTGCAAGTACTGAAGCACTCCCAGGGACCCCCTACAAGTACTGATGCACTCCCAGGGACCCCCTGCAAGTACTGAAGCACTCCCGGGGACCCCCTGCAAGTACTGACGCACTCCCGGGGACCGCCTGCAAATATTAACACACTCCCAGGGAGCTGCCAGCAAATACAATAAAGTTCACTTAAATGAATACCTGATAAAGGAGTAAAATGTGTAAGAGAATAAAATGTCCATGCACAAATCCCTTTTCTATCTTTTCCTATGATAGCTCTCTGGATTTTTAAAATTCATTAATATGATGTGGGCATTGCATTTATTGCCCATTGCTAGTTGCCCAAGAGAAGGTGAGGTAACAGTGGCTTCCAAGGCCACTTTAAAGAACAGTTAAGAATCAACTCTGTGAGGCAAGAGTCACTAGAGTGGCTACTGACAACACAGCTGGCCCCCTCCCTGTTCTTACTTTTAAAATGTATTACTTCATATTTCTCTGCATTGAACTGCATTAGCCACCTATCTTCCCATTCTGCGAACCTATCTACATCCTCCTACAGTCTTTCATAATCCTCCTCACAATTTGCCAAACTCCCAATTTGGTATCGTGAACAAATTTCAATATTGTTCCCTCAAGTCCAGATCATTTACATATATAGTCTATAGGAGCGGCCCAACCCCCTACGAAACCCTGTGGAGAAACACTCACACCTTTCCATTCCAAGAAACTTCCTTTTACTCTACCTTTTATTTTCTGCTCTCCGACCATCTCTCTATCCATGTGGCCACATGCTCCTTAATTCCATGTTCCATTATCTTTGCCATAAGTCTCTTACGTAGTCCCTTACCCAATACTTGTTGAAAATTCATATGAACTACATTCAATACATTTCATTTATCTATCCTCTGTTATTTACAAAAAGAATTCTATAAGCTTGGACAAACACGGCCTGCTCTTTAGAAATCGGTGTTGCCTGACCCTGATTAACTCATGTTTCTCCAAGTCTTTAGTATTGTCATCCTGTATTATAGACTTCAGTAGTTTAGCAACAACTGAAGACTGCTGGCCTATAATTTCCTGGTTTGTCTCTGCCTCCTTTTTTGTAGAGGACAGTCATCATTTCCACCTTCCAATTCTCTGGTACAAATTTTCCTTTCCACAGAATTTTGGAAAATCAGAGTTAGAGCCTCTGTTATTTTTTCCCTAGCTTCACTCTTCAAATACTCTCCTTGCCGGCCTACCCAGCTCTATCTTTCACAAGCTCCAAACAATGAGTCCTTCTCACTCATTATCACCTCCCTCAGCGACCTACACCTGCTCCACCTGCCCCAGCATGTCAACTAGGAAATTCTGGTCCTCATTTACAAGTCTTTCTATAGCCTTATTCTACCCTTCCTTGTAACTTCCTCCGGCCATACATCCCAATTTGCTTCGCAAATCTCTTTGTTCCATCTTCTTTAAGAGCCACCTCAATATTTATATCTTTGACTGCATCTACAATCACCTCCCTTTATTACATGAAAAGTGTTATATAGTTAAACTGTGACTGCAGGAGAAAGGAACGTAAGTACAAACTGGTAAAAGGCAAGTTCAGGACTGCTGTGAGGAAACACTTCTTGACACAAAGAGTGATTATTACTGGAGTGGTCTCTGGGTAAGAAGTGAAGGCAGTTAGATGCTATGGTGGGGACCACATCTAACAAAGGAACATAGGAATTGCTAGAAGAAAAAGACCAAGGTACATCTAGTTCACCTTCTACCATCCGGTTAGTCACACAATTCAACGAATGGAGTTGTTGACTAATCTCAGCAATCAATCTCTATCAATTAGTCTACAACAGATCCAGACATGACACGGGGAAAACCCCCAGTGATGGAGAGCTTTTGCGAACCATGGGTCCAAAGTCATCTGTTCCTTCCAAGTAGAGTACACTTGCCACAATGTCATGGCTCAAATTACTCATATATTGAATCCCAAAATGTTATTTTAGAATCATAGCTTCATAGAATGGTACAGCTCAGAAGGAGGCCATTCGACCCATCGTGTATGTGCCGGCTCTTTGAAAGAGCTATCCAACTAGTCCCACTCCCCCCGCTCTTTCCCCATAGCCCTGTAAAATTTTCCCCTTTAAGTATTTATCCAATTGCCTTTTGAAAGTTACTATTGAATCTGCTTTCACCAGCCTTTCAGGCAGTGCATTTCAGATCATAACAGCTCGCTGGGGAAAACTTTTTTTCCACATGCCGTTTCTGGTGCTTTTAGCAATTACCTTATAGAATCATAGAATCATAGAAGTTACAACATGGAAACAGGCCCTTCGGCCCAACATGTCCATGTCGCCCAGTTTATACCACTAAGCTAGTCCCAATTTCCTGCACTTGGCCCATATCCCTCTATACCCATCTTACCCATGTAACTGTCCAAATGCTTTTTAAAAGACAAAATTGTACCCGCCTCTACTACTGCTTCTGGCAGCTCGTTCCAGACACTCACCACCCTTTGAGTGAAAAAATTGCCCCTCTGGACCCTTTTGTATCTCTCCCCTCACACCTTAAATCTATGCCCCCTCGTTATAGACTCCCCTACCTTTGGGAAAAGATTTTGACTATCTACCTTATCTATGCCCCTCATTATTTTATAGACTTCTATAAGATCACCCTTTAACCTCCTACTCTCCAGGGAAAAAAGTCCCAGTCTGTCTAACCTCTCCCTATAAGTCACCTTAAATCTGTGTCCTCTGGTTCTCGAGCCTTCTGCCACTGGAAACAGTTTCTCCTTATTTACTCTATCAAAACCCTTTATGATTTTGAATACCTCTATCCAATCTCCCCATAACCTTCTCTGCTTTATGGAGAATAATCCCAGCTTCTCCAGTCTCCCCTCATAACTGAAGTCCCGCATTCCTGGTACCATTCTAGTAAATCTCCTCTGCACCCTCTCCAAGGCCTTGACATCCTTCTATGCCTCTATTTATAAAGCCCAGGATCCCATATGCCTATTTAACAGTCTTCTCAACTTGTCCTGCCACCTTCAAAGATTTGTGTACGTACAACCCCTGGTCTCTCTGTCCTGCACCCCCTTTAAAATTGTATAATTTTGTTTATATTGCTTCTCCTCATTTTTCCTACCAAAATTAATCACTTCACACTTATAGAATCATAGAATCATAGAAAGGTTACAGCGTTAAATTTCATCTGCCATGCGTCTGCCCATTTCACCAGTCTGTCGATGTCCTCCTGAAGTCTGTTACTGTCCTCCTCCCTGTTTAGTACATTTCTGAGTTTCATGTCATCCGCAAACTTTGAAATTATGCCCTGTATACCTAAGTCCAGGTCATATAATATATATATATCTATATCAAAAAAGTCATGATGTGGAGATGCCGGTGATGGACTGGGGTTGACAATTGTAAACAATTTTACAACACCAAGTTATAGTCCAGCAATTTTATTTTAAATATCAAAAAAAGCAGTGGTCCTAATACCGGCACGTGGGGAACACACTGTATACTTCCCTCCAGTCTGAAAAACAACTGGTCACCATTACTCTCTGTTTTCTGTCCCTTAGCCAATTTCGCAGCCATTGCTCCTTCATCCCATGGGCTTCAATTTTGCTAACAAGTTTATTATGTGGTACTTTATCATACGCCTTTTGAAAATCCATATACACAACATCAACCGCACTACCCTCATCAACCTCTCCATTACTTCATCAAAGAACTCAATCAAGTTAGTCAAACGCGATTTACCTTTAACAAATATGTACTGGCTTTCATTTATTAACCCATATTTTTCCAAGTGCCAATTAATTTTTTTCGGGATCATCGTCTGTAAAAATTCCCCTACCGTTGCCGTCAGGTTGACTGGCCTGTAATTGCCGGGTTTATCCCTCTCCCATTTTTTGAACAGGGGTGTGACATTTGCAATCCCCCAGTCCTCTGGCACCACTCCCATATCTAAGGAGGATTGGAAGATTGTGGCCTGAGCCTTCGCAATTTCCATCTTTACTTCCCTCAGCACCTAGGATGCATCCCATCCAGACAGGGTAACTTTTCTAATTTGAGTGCTGGCAACCTTTTAAGTACCTCCTCTTTATCTATTTTGATCCTAATCAATTTCTCTACTAACTCCTCCTTTCTGCTACAATGGCAGCATCCTCTTTTCCAATGAAGACCGATGCTAAGTACTCATTTAGTACCTCAGCCATGCCCTCTGCCTTGACAAGAAGATCTTTTTGGTCCCTAATCGGCTCCACCCTTCCTATGACTACCCTTTTACTATTGATATGTTTATAAAAGACTTTTTATGTTAATCATTTCTCTCTTTGCCCCTCTTATTTCCTTTTTCAGTTCACCCCTGTACTTTCTGTATTCATCTTAGTTCTCTACTGTATTATGAATTTGACATTTATCATAAGCCTCCTTTTTCTGTTTCATTTTAATCTCTATATCTTTAATCTTCCATGATTTGGAGATGCCGGTGATGGACTGGGGTGGACAAGTGTAAGGAATCTTACAACACCAGGTTATAGTCCAACAATTTTATTTTAAAATCACAAGCTTTCGGAGATTATCCCCTTCGTCAGGTGAATGAGTGAAAGGTTCTCAAATCGCATATCTTATATTAGGCTGGGACACCATCACACCAATCAAAAGGTGTCGTTGGTGTTCAAACAGGCCAGTCACGGAGAACAGTACGTCCCAGTACACTGAATATACATTGTGTCAATTACACAGACAGAGAGAAAGAGACCCAAATGGCAGAGAGAGAGTATTAAAAACAGATAACTTTTTTTCCCCTTTTGCTGGTGGGGTTACGTGTAGCGTGACATGAACCCAAGATCCCGGTTGAGGCCGTCCTCATGGGTGCGGAACTTGGCTATCAACTTCTGCTCGACGATTTTGGGTTGTCGTGTGTCTCGAAGGCCGCCTTGGAGAACGCTTACCCGAAGATCGGTGGCTGAATGTCCTTGACTGCTAAAGTGTTCCCCGACTGGGAGGGAACCCTCCTGTCTGGCGATTGTTGCGCGGTGTCCGTTCATCCGTTGTCGCAGTGTCTGCATGGTCTCGCCAATGTACCATGCATCCTTTCCTGCAACGTATGAGGTAGACAACGTTGGCCGAGTCACAGGAGTATGAACCATGTACCTGGTGGGTGGGTGGGTGGTGTCCTCTCGTGTGATGGTGGTATCCGTGTCAATGACCTGGCATGTCTTGCAGACAACCCTGCCACGGCAACCTTTGGATGCCCTTTCTTTCCCCCTTGTGGGAATGTGTCTAGTCTGTACCCAAACTATCTCCTCTTTGAAGGCCTCCCATTACTCATTTACTGTTTTACCTGCCAATCTTTGATTCCTATCCACCTGCACCAGATCCCTTTTCAACTCACTGAAATTAGCCCTCCTCCAATTTAGTATTTTCACATTTGATTTTTCCTTGTCCTTTTCCATAACTACTCTAAGCCTAATGATATTGTGATCTTTGTTTCCCAAATGCTCCCCCACTGAAACATGCTCCACTCGGCCCACTTCATTCCTCAGAACTAGACCCAGCATCCTCGTTGGGCTGGAAACATACTGATCAAGAAAGTTCTCTTGTACACATTTCAGGAATTCCTCCCCCTCTTTGCCCTTTGCACTGTTATTCTCCCAGTTTATATAGGGATAATTGAAGTCCCAGATTAGCACTACTTTAAAGTACTTGCATCTTTCTGCAATTTACCTGCAGATTTGCTCCTCCATCTCCTTCCCACTATTTGGTGGTCTATAGTATAAACCCAGCAGCTTAATAGCTCATCTATTGTTCCTCAATTCTAACCAAATAGATTCAGTCTTTAAACCCTCAAGGACATCATCCCTTTCCAGTGCTATAACAATATATTTGATTAATACTGCCACCCCCCTCCTTTTTTTCCTTCTCTATCTTCCCTGAATACCTTGTAGCCAGGAATATTAAGCTCCCAATCCTCCCCTTGTTTGAACAAGGTCTCTGTAATTGCCACTATATCATAATCCCATGTGGCAATTCGTGCATGCAGCTTACCAACCTTATTTACCACGCTCCGTGCAATTATGCATATACACTCCAAACCCATCTTAGTCTACCTCATATTTCCCCCCTCCTGTCTGATCCCTCCTATTTCTGAATTACTCTTTATTCTAATGCTGCTTAACTCTCTGTGCACTTTGTCTGAAAGAAATCTATCTACTTTGCATTCGAATTAATAAATACTAACTGCTTCCACTGTCTCCCTAGGGAGTTCCATAGATTGACCTTTTGCTCACTGAAATATTGTTTCCACAGATTAATTTTGAATTTACCCCTTTCAAGCGCAGGCTTCTAGGAGAATTGATCGCCTTGCCTTTGGTATACCATTTATTCATGAATATGTGCTCATTCTGGTCTATCGTCTTCTGAACTTGCAGCACTCTGTTCCCTCAGGTCTAACCAGCATTATCATCAAACAAACCTGCCGACAAAGGTGGAAGGACTCCACCAGTATGAAGGTGAACAACAACTCTCTGATAACTGCTCCTATCTCCTCGGAACCATGACCTCACTAGCAAACATTAAGCATTTATTTCCCAGACTGTTTTGTCTATTCCAGAGATCTTCCGTTTTCTGTTTTTGTTTCAGATTTCTAGCACTTGTAGTACTTTGTTTTCTATACAAGTATGGGGTTCTCTAGCTTGGTATGGAGACTTTAAAGTATGGTGGTGGGTTTCCATATATGTTGAACATCTGGTGGACCACAATAGTTATGTAACTCGGATATGCTTTACCGTTGAGCAGTTGCAGGTCTTCAACCTATGGATATTTTATAGCCGGCCAGGTGTAGCTCTCGAACGCAGGGTTGTTTTATGGTGGGCCAGTTGTGGTAGGACGTGTTTTTAGCAATTGTCTGCAGCTAGTATGGAGGAAGATTGGAATGTGGGTTTTATTGGTGCAGGGAAAATGGCTTTTGGGATCGCCACAGGGCTCTTGGTGTCAGGTAACATATTTGGAACAGTTAATGGGAGTGCTCTCACTTCTCAGAGAAGTTCATATATCTGCAAAGCTAACCTGAGCTCTAGTTCTCCGTGGTGCACCTTGTTAGATCCCTCTGAATGCTGCATGGATTGGGGATGGACTAGTGTGGGTTTGTAGTATTGGGGGGCGCGTGCCTGGGTTTGTAGTATTGGGGGTACGCGCGCCTGGGTTTGTAGTATTGGGGGGCGCGTGCCTGGGTTTGTAGTATTGGGGGGCGCGTGCCTGGGTTTGTAGTATTGGGGGGCGCGTGCCTGGGTTTGTAGTATTGGGGGGCGCGTGCCTGGGTTTGTAGTATTGGGGGTACGCGCGCCTGGGTTTGTAGTATTGGGGGGCGCGTGCCTGGGTTTGTAGTATTGGGGGTACGCGCGCCTGGGTTTGTAGTATTGGGGGGCGCGTGCCTGGGTTTGTAGTATTGGGGGGCGCGTGCCTGGGTTTGTAGTATTGGGGGTACGCGCGCCTGGGTTTGTAGTATTGGGGGGCGCGTGCCTGGGTTTGTAGTATTGGGGGGCGCGTGCCTGGGTTTGTAGTATTGGGGGTACGCGCGCCTGGGTTTGTAGTATTGGGGGGCGCGTGCCTGGGTTTGTAGTATTGGGGGGCGCGTGCCTGGGTTTGTAGTATTGGGGGTACGCGCGCCTGGGTTTGTAGTATTGGGGGGCGCGTGCCTGGGTTTGTAGTATTGGGGGGCGCGTGCCTGGGTTTGTAGTATTGGGGGGCGCGTGCCTGGGTTTGTAGTATTGGGGGGCGCGTGCCTGGGTTTGTAGTATTGGGGGTACGCGCGCCTGGGTTTGTAGTATTGGGGGGCGCGTGCCTGGGTTTGTAGTATTGGGGGGCGCGTGCCTGGGTTTGTAGTATTGGGGGGCGCGTGCCTGGGTTTGTAGTATTGGGGGGCGCGTGCCTGGGTTTGTAGTATTGGGGGTACGCGCGCCTGGGTTTGTAGTATTGGGGGGCGCGTGCCTGGGTTTGTAGTATTGGGGTCGCGCGCGCCTGGGTTTGCGGTGCTGCGGGGCGCGCGCGCCTGGGTTTGCAGTATTGGGGTCGCGCGCGCCTGGGTTTGCGGTGCTGGGGGGCGCGTGCCTGGGTTTGCGGTGCTGGGGTCGCGCGCGCCTGGGTTTGCAGTATTGGGGTCGCGCGCGCCTGGTTTGCGGTGCTGGGGGGCGCGTGCCTGGGTTTGCGGTGCTGGGGTCGCGCGCGCCAGGGTTTGCGGTGCTGGGGTCGCGCGCGCCAGGGTTTGCGGTGCTGGGGTCGCGCGCGCCTGGGTTTGCAGTATTGGGGTCGCGCGCGCCTGGTTTGCGGTGCTGGGGGGCGCGTGCCTGGGTTTGCGGTGCTGGGGTCGCGCGCGCCAGGGTTTGCGGTGCTGGGGTCGCGCGCGCCTGGGTTTGCAGTATTGGGGGCTCGTGCGCCTGGGTTTGCAGTATTGGGGTCGCGCGCGCCTGGGTTTGCAGTATTGGGGTCGCGCGCGCCTGGGTTTGCGGTGCTGGGGTCGCGCGCGCCTGGGTTTGCAGTATTGGGGTCGCGCGCGCCTGGGTTTGCGGTGCTGGGGTCGCGCGCGCCTGGGTTTGCGGTGCTGGGGTCGCGCGCGCCTGGGTTTGCGGTGCTGGGGTCGCGCGCGCCTGGGTTTGCGGTGCTGGGGTCGCGCGCGCCTGGGTTTGCGGTGCTGGGGTCGCGCGCGCCTGGGTTTGCAGTATTGGGGTCGCGCGCGCCTGGGTTTGCGGTGCTGGGTGGCGCGTGCCTGGGTTTGCAGTATTGTGGTCGCGCGCGCCTGGGTTTGCGGTGCTGGGGGGCGCGTGCCTGGGTTTGCGGTGCTGGGGTCGCGCGCGCCTGGTTTGCGGTGCTGGGGGGCGCGTGCCTGGGTTTGCGGTGCTGGGGGCGCGTGCCTGGGTTTGCGGTGCTGGGGTCGCGCGCGCCTGGGTTTGCAGTATTGGGGTCGCGCGCGCCAGGGTTTGCGGTGCTGGGGTCGCGCGCGCCTGGGTTTGCAGTATTGGGGTCGCGCGCGCCTGGGTTTGCAGTATTGGGGTCGCGCGCGCCAGGGTTTGCGGTGCTGGGGTCGCGCGCGCCTGGGTTTGCAGTATTGGGGGCTCGTGCGCCTGGGTTTGCAGTATTGGGGTCGCGCGCGCCTGGGTTTGCAGTTTTGGGGTCGCGCGCGCCTGGGTTTGCAGTTTTGGGGTCGCGCGCGCCTGGGTTTGCAGTTTTGGGGTCGCGCGCGCCTGGGTTTGCAGTATTGGGGTCGCGCGCGCCTGGGTTTGCAGTATTGGGGGCTCGCGCGCCTGGTTTGCGGTGCTGGGGTCGCGCGCGCCTGGGTTTTTCGTTAACAATGAGGCTCAAGTGACACTTTAAATGAAAACAATTAATTTCAAGCACTCGTGGGATCACGCAAGGACGGTTCAAGATTCAATCTCCTGAGTTGGTTGACCCTCAGTAGAGATGCTACAGTCGGATCCCAGTGCCACTGAGTAAATGAAAGAATAAATCCAACTAGGGTTCCTACTCCCTATTGCTATCCGTTGATCCTTTCCAGGAATTACGGGGATTTGGATGTCTGATGAGAACCGGGTTGGGTTCAATCCCTGTGATCCAACAGCCTGCCAATGCATAGCCTTGAAGAAAGGGTGAAATATCCGAGGGCGACCTACTCTCGTGGAACTATACCCTGACGAGCAGCATAGGGAAATGAAGGGAGGGGGCGAAATTGGCCATGGAGACCTAAGGGGAGAGAAGGAACAATGAGAAAATGGGGGTAAAACTGCAGCTGAGAGTCTGGATTTGAAGAGTAAGGCCGCAGTGTTATTGTGAAAATCATGCAGTTTCTCAGCCTCGAGATTTGGGCACTGCTAGTAAATGGGATATAGCCACCACGTGAAGGAATTGTAGCAGACAGGAAAAAGTTGCTGTAAAGTTCAAAGGATCAGGTCACACTGCAGCAGAAGCAATTGCTGCCATGTTAAACTGATTCCTTTGTGCAGGCACTTGGCATCCTCCAGTACCTCAGGTTCAGCAGTGCATGTTGACAGGATATCTGACCATGGGGGACATCACACTTGAGTCTGATCTTGACCTCAGCCGATGCTCACACGCTGGCACTTTCAATCATGGGTCAAAGGATAACAATCAGGAGCAGGAATCTGGCTGTTTCTCATCTGCTTTCTAATCCAGCAGTGTTGACAATTGTAGCATCCCCACTGGTGGTCTGGCATAGTTCAGCTAACTGCAGGTTTCCAATGTCAGCTGGGGGAGGGTTGAAAATTGCGGTTGGAAAGGCCTTTACACGTCTAAGACTATGCGTCTGAATTGATATTAGCAAAGGCTTAATAAGCAGGCCTCTGAACTGGGCCAGGATGTGGGGGAAATGGAAGACTGTGGAGGGGACATTGAAGAGAAAACTAATGCAGTACTAAATCAGAATGTGGAGATGAGTGAGAGACTGTGATGCATTGACGCCTGCTCAGTGCCTGGTGGGGTTAGTCTTGTATAATGCTTTGTAGATGTACCTGTGGTGCTAAAAGCCTGTACATGTATATACTAGGCGCAGAAAAGATGGTAACAAGGCTATAGCCACATCATGCAATGAGTGCCCCTGAACAGCACTCCAGACCATGGGATGTATGGTCACCATGTTCACTCCTCTCTTAAAGTGTACCCAAAGTTTTTGCAATTGTTACTCAGTTTCAGCGCTGCTTTGCTGTGTTTCCAAAACTGAACTTACTCAGAACTTCTTAAAGCTGTACCCATTGGTTATCTGTGACTATTTCCCCAGGAAACTGTCATTCTGTGCTGCCTACATGGGAGCTATTGGTCAGTATCTCTCCAGCAATCCCTCTCTCTTTGCAGTTTCTGGAGCAGCATCAGAGGAGGCATAGAAGACCTTAAGTGATCCAGTAGGACCCATCCTTATGCCACCACTCATGTATACAGGCCAAGGCCGGATATGTCGCAAGAAACCTGCATGCAGAGAATACTGTTCCCCAAGGAGACCGTGGCAGAACTTTGCAGTGTTCTGCAGCCAGACCTAGACATCATTTCCAGGATGGCACCATTTCTGTTGTCAGTGGCTATCATAGTAACTGCTGTCTTGCACTTTTACGCTTCTGGTCCTTTCTGAACATCAGCATGTGTAATCTGCCAAGCTGCAGTGCACAGTCACAGGTGACTTGTTTGCTCGGCCCAGTGAATTCATTAATTGTCCCCTGGAAGATGGGCAGTAACTCAAGACAGCCCTGCATTTATACCCTCTGGCTGGACTCTGCAAACTGCCAGGCATTGTTGATGGCACAGATGTGGCTATATGGGCCCTACCCCCCCATTGCCATCCCTACAGCAACAGAAAGGGAGTGCACTCCATGAATGTGCAACGGGCCTGTGACCATAGGTACAGAACCGTGCCCATTAATACCCTGGCTAAATAACCCATCGACACCATTGCCCACAGCCTTTTCATCAGGAGCCACAGACGCAAAGATCTGCAACAATCTAGTTCTGCCCCATCCGAAATGAAGTGTCATAACACATTTAGAGTACTGGTTAAGCTAAATTTTATTCGATCTAAGACTGTGTGGTGCGGGCGTGTCCAGCGCATGGTGTGTGTCTTCTAAATATTTCCCCAGTGAGAAGAGAAAGTGAGGCTGCTGGGTGTAGTGTGCACCACTTGGGATGTGGGTGGCTCAGTACTTCCTTGTTATTGGATGGCCCTGCAATTTCCGGCACCACAGTGATTGATGAGGTGGCTGCCTGGGCCTGTATGCTTGTTGGCAATATGCATTCACTATAATTCAGTGGCTAGGTATTATGAATGCGTTGTCACCCCACAGAGACATCACCATCACCCATGCCAGCTCTTGCCATCCCCCTGCTGCTGGGCTGCCCTCAGCAGGTCAAGAGATCTGCAGGGTAGCACTGAGGTTGTTGCATTATGGCTGTCTGAAACTGTTTTCCTAATATAGTGAATCCATGCCGCTTAGAGCTCAGGATCACCAGAACTCCAGTGAAACCCATTTGAATGGCCATGGGGGGAATCCACTGCCACTGAAGGTCCAGCAGTGGGCCATACACTCCATGGCAGTCTGCAGCTCGGTCAGGCACTGCACAGATGCAGGTTGTGGACTTCTACATAGAACTATGGAGGCCGCTTGGCACACTCTTGGAGAATTGCATGGACTGCTCATGATGAGCTATAAAAGTGCAGTTGTCTGCAGGCCCTGTGAGGTCTGGATCCCAGGGCTCAGCAACTGAAGGAGCCGCCGAGATGGTCTTCTGTCCAGCAGCTTCCACCTCCTCCAATTCCGCCTTACTTGTGCTCTGTGCTTTGCTAAGTGCTCTCTTCTGAAGCTCACTAACCATGGACTGGATGTATCCATGCTGGGGTGTTAGCCACTGTGTGGGTGGGTGACATAGGGTGCCGTGAGCTGCTAGGTTTAATCAGCACGTTGGGATTTCCACCTCTACTCTTGGGCACCTAGACTAGCAAGTCATGATGGCAACAAATGAGTCTTTGAAACAGAGTTTACATGGCAAGAAATTGTAGTGTTATGTTGCATTACTGCACTGAATCTGTGGGTGAGGGAGTGAATGAATGAGATAATTGGGTTAGGGTTAGGGAATACAATGTTGTGGCCATAACGAAGATCTGGCTCAAAAAAGAGCAGGATTGGGTACAAAATATTCCTGGATACAAGGTGTTCAGGAAAGCGAGGCAAGGAAAGAAAGGAGGGGGGATGGCCGTATTGATTAAGGAGAATATTGCAGAATTGGAGAGAGAGGATGTCCTGGAGGGGTCAAGGACAGAATCTATTTGGTTAGAGTTAAGAAAGAAAAGAGATGCCATTACACTACTGGGTGTATTCTATAGGCCACCAACTAGTAGGAAGGATACATTTATCCTAATATAGACTGGGATAACAATAATGATATAAGGGGCACAGAGGGGGAGGAATTTTTTTGAAATGTGTTCAGGATAACTTTCACAGCCAGTACGTTTCTGGCCCAACAAGGAAGGAGGCATTGCTGGACTTGGTTCTAGGGAATGAGGTAGGCCAAGTGGAGCAAGTGTCAGTGGGGGAGCATTTAGGGAGTAGCGATCATGGTATCATAAGGTTTAGACTAGTGATGGAAAAGGACACTGACCACTCTAAAGAAAAAATACTCAATTGGAGGAGCACCAATTTCAATGGGATGAGAACAGATCTGGTCTGGGTAAATTGGAATCAAAGATTGGCAGGCAAAACTGTAATTTAAGGAGGAGATGGTTCGGGTACAGTCTAGGCACATTCCCACGAGGGAGAAAGGTAGGGCAATTAAAACCAGAGCTCCCTGGATGACAAAAGAGATAGTGAGTAAGATGAAATGGAAAAAAGGGCATATGACAGATGTCAGGTTGATAACACAAGTGAGAACAGGCAGAATTTTTTTAAAATTCGTTCATGGGATGTGGGCGTTGCTGGCAAGGCCGGCATTTATTGCCCATCCCTAATTGCCCTTGAGAAGGTGGTGGTGAGACGCCTTCTTGAACCACTGCAGTCTGTGTAGAAAGTTCAGAGGGGAAGTTTAAAAGGAAATAAGAGGGGCAAAGAGAGAGTATGAGAATAGACTGGCAGCCAACATAAAAGGTAATCCAGACGTCTTCTACAGGCATGTAAGCAGTAAATGGGTAGTAAGAGGAGGGGTGGGGCCAATTAGGGACTATAAAGGAGATCTACTCGTTGAGGCAGAGGTACTAAATGAGTACTTTGCATCTGTCTTTACCAAAGAAGAAGATGCTGCCAGAGTCTCCGTAAAGGAAGAGATAGTTGAGATACTGGATGTGCTAAAAGTTGATAAAGAAGAAGTACTTGAAAGGCTAGCTGTACTTAAAGTAGATAAGTCACCCGGTCCGGATGGGATGCATCCTAGGTTGCTGAGGGAAGTAAGGGTGGAAATTGCGGAGGTACTGGCCATAATCTTCCAAACATCTGTAGATATGGGGGTGGTGCCAGAGGACTGGAGAATTGCAAATGTTACACCCTTGTTCAAAAAAGGGTTTAAGGATAAACAAGGACACATTGTCCTTGGAGGGAGTGTAGCGTAGGTTTACTAGAATGATACCTGGACTTCAAGGGTTAAGTTACGAGGAGCGATTACACAAATTGGGGTTGTATTCTCTAGAGTTTAGAAGGTTAAAGGGTGATCTGATCGAAGTTTATAAGATATTAGGGGGAACAGATAGGGTGGATAGAGAGAAACTGTTCCCGCTGGTTGGGGATTCTAGGAGTAGGGGGCACAGTCTAAAAATTAGAGCCAGACCTTTCAGGAGTGAGATTAGAAAACACTTATATGCACAAAGGGTGGTAGAAGTTTGGAACTCTCTTCCGCAAACGGCAGTTGATACTTGCTCAATTGCTAATTTTAAATCTGAGATAGATAGCTTTTTGCCAACCAAAGGTATTAAGGCATATGGGCTAAAGGCAGGTATATGGAGTTAGATCACAGATCAGCCATGATCTTATCAAATGGCGGAGCGGGCTCGAGGGGCTGAATGGCCTACTTCTGTTCCTATGTTCCTATGTAATCCGGCAAATATAGGCCAGTGAGTTTAACCTCAGTGGTGGGGAAACTTTTAGAAACGATAATCCGGGACAGAACGAACAAGGGTGGATTGATTAGGGAAAGCCAGCATGGATTTGTTAAAGGCAAATCGTGTTTAACTAACCTGATAGTTTTTTGATGAGGTAACAGAGAGGGTAGATGAGGGCAATGCAGTTGATGTGGTGTATATGGACTTTCAAAAAGGTGTTTGATAAAGCCGCATGGTAGGCTTGTCATCAAGATTGCGGCTCATGAAATAAAGGGGGCAGTAGCAGCATGGATCCAGAATTCGCCAAGTGGTGAACGGTTGTTTTTTGCAGTGGTGTTCCCCAGGGGCAGTGCTGGGACCACAGCTTTTCTTGATCTATATTAATGACTTGGACTTGGGTGTACAGGGCACAATTTCAAAATTTGCAATGACACAAAACTTGGAAGTGTAGTAAACAATGAGGAGGATAGTGACAGACTTCAAGAGGATATAGACAGGCTGGTGGCATGGACGGAAACGTGGCAGATGAAATTTAACACAGAAAAATGCAAAGTGATATATTTCGGTAGGAAGAAGGAGGAGAGGCAATATAAACTAGAGGGCACAACTCTAAAAGGGGTACAGGAACAGAGAGATCTGGGGTAAATGTGCACAAATCGTTGAAGGTGGCAGGGCAGATTGAGAATGTGATTAAAAAAGCATACGGGATCCTGAGCTTTATAAATAGAAGCATGGAAGTCATGATGAACCTTTATAAAACACCACAACTGGAGTATTGTGTCCAGTTCCGGGCACCGCACTTCAGGAAATTTGCGAAGGCCTTAGAGAGGGTGCAGAAGAGATTTACTAGAATGATTCCAGGGATGAGGGACTTTAGTTACGTGGATAGACTAGAGAAGCTGGGGTTATTTTCCTTGGAACAGAGACGGTTGTGAGATTTGATGGAGGTATTCAAAATTATGAAGGGTGTAGACAGAGTCGATAGAGAGAAACTGCTCCCATTGGCGGAGGGGTCAAGGACCAGAGGACATAGATTTAAGGTAATTGGCAAAAGAACCAAAGGTGACATAGAATCATAGAAAATTTACGGCACAGAAGGAGGCCATTCGGCCCATCATGTCCCTGCTGGGTGAGAAACGAGTCACCCAGCCTAATCCCACTTTCCCGCATTTGGTTCGTAGCCCTGCAGGTCACGGCTGTTCAGGTCCACATCCAGGTATTTTTTTAATGAGTTGAGGGTTTTTGCCTCTACCCCCCCTCTCAGGTAGTGAGTTCTAGACTCCAACCACCCTCTGGGTGAAAAAAAATGTCCTAATTTCTGCTCTAATCCTTCTACCAATCACTTTTTAAATCTATGGCCCCTGATTATTGACCCCTCCGCTAAGGGAAACAGGTCCTACCTATCCACTCTATCCAGGTCCCTCATAATTTTGTACACCTCAATCAAATCACCCCTCAGCCTCCTCTGTTCCAAGGAAAACACCCCCAGCCTATCCTATCTGTCATCATAGTTAAATTTCTCCAGTCCGGGCAACATCCTCATAAATCTCCTCTGCAACCTCTCTCGTGCCATTACATCCTTCCTGTAATGTGGTGACCAGAACTGTGCGCAGTACTCAAGCTGTGGCCTAACTAATGTTTTATACAGTTCCAGCATAACATCCCTGCTTTTATATTCTATGCCACGGCTAATGAAGGAAAATATTCCATATGCCTTCTTAACCACCTTATCTACCTGTCCTGCTACCTTCAGGGATTTGTGGACATGCACTCCAAGGTCCCTCACTTCCTCTACATCTCTCAGTATAGAAACATAGAAAATAGGAGCAAGAGTAGGCCATTCCTCCCTTCGGGCCTGTTCTGCTATTCAAAATGATTATGGCTGATCGTCTAACTCAGTACCCTGTTCCTGCTTTTTCCCCATATCCCTTGATCCCTTTAGCATTAAGAAATATATCTATCTCCTTCTTGAATACATCTAATGACTTGGCCCCCACTGCCTTCTGTGGTAGAGAATTCCACAGGTTCACCACCCTCTGAGTGAAGAAATTTCTCCTCATCTCGGTTCTAAATGGCATACCCCGTATCCTGAGACTGTGACCCCTGGGTCTGGACTCCCCAGCCATCGGGAACATCCTCCCTGCATCTAGTCTGTCTAATCCTGTTAGAATTTTATATGTTTCGATGAGATCACCTCTCATTCTTCTAAACTCTAGTGAATATAGGCCTAGTCAATCCAATCTCTCCTCATACGTCAGTCCTGCCATCCCAGGAATCAGTCTGGTGAACCTTTGTTGCACTCCCTCCATGGCAAGGACATCCTTCCTCAGATAAGGAGACCAAAACTGCACACACTACTCCAGATGTGCTCTCACCAAGGCCCCGTAAAACTGCAGTAAGACATCCCTGCTCCTGTACTCAAATCCTTTTGCAATGAAAGCCAACATACCATTCGCCTTCCTAATTGCTTGCTGCACCTGAATGCTCGCTTTCAGCGACTGATGTACAAGGACACCCAGGTCTCGTTGCACCTCCCCTTTTCCCAATCTATCACCATTCAGATAATCTGCCTTTCTGTTTTTACAACCAAAGTGGATAACCTCACATTTATCCACGTTATACTGCATCTGCCATGTTCTTGCCCACTCACCCAACTTGTCTAAATCACATTGGAGCCTCTTTGCATCCTCCTCACAGCTTACATTCCACCCTAGCTTTGTGTCGTCTGCAAACTTGGAAATGTTACATTTAGTTCCCTCATCCAAATCATTGATATATATTGTGAATAGCTGGGGCCCAAGCACCGATCCCTGCGGTACCCCACTAGTCACTGCCTGCCACCCGGAAAAAGACCCACTTATTCCTACTCTCTGTTTCCTGTCTGTCAACCAATTCTCAATCCATGCCAGTATATTCCCCCCAATTCCATGTGCTTTAATTTTGCGCACTAACCTCTTGTGTGGGACCTTATCAAAAGCCTTCTGAAAATCCAAGTACACCACATCCACTGGTTCTCCCCTATCTATTCTACTAGTTATATCCTCAAAAAAACTCCAGTAGATTTGTTAAGCATGATTTCCCTTTCATAAACCCATGCTGACTTTGTCCAATCCCGTTAATGCCTTCCAAGTGTTCCAATCTATAGGAACTGTTCGAGTCTATAGAATTTTGGAAGATGATCACCAATGCATCTACTATTTCCAGGACCACTTCCTTTAGTACTCTGGGATGTAGATTATCAGGCCCTGGGGATTTGTCAGCCTTTAGCCCCATTAATTTCCCGAGCACTATTTTTTTACTAATAATGGTTTCCTTCAGTTCCTCCCTCTCACTAGACCCTTGGTTCCCTAACATTTCCAGGAGGTTATTTGTGTCCTCCTTTGTGAAGACAGAACCAAAGTATGTGTTTAATTGTTCTGCCATTTCTTTGTTCCCATTATAATTTCCCCCATTTCTGACTGTAAATCTCCCATTTATTGTGTATTCCCTTGTCTTGTTTGCTCTCCCCAAATGCATTACCTCACACTTCTGTGGATTGAACTCCATTTGCCACTTTTCTGCCCATCTGACCAGTCCATTGATATCTTCCTGCAGTCTACAGCTTTCCCCCTCACTATGAACCACATGGCCTATTTTTGTGTCATCCGCAAATTTCTTAATCATGCTCCTTACGTTTGTGTCCAAGTCGTTAATGTATACCACAAAAAGCAAAGGACCTAGTACTGAGCCCTGAGACACCCCACTGGAAACAGCCTTCCAGTCACAAAACCATCTGTCGACCATTACCCATTGCTTCCTGCCACTGAGCCAACTTTGGAACCAATTTGCCACATTCCCTTGGATCCTTTAATTTTTCCCTTGGGCCTTTAATTTTTTGACCAATCTGCCATGTGGGACCTTGTCAAAAGCCTTGCCAAAATCCATGTAGACTACATCAATTGCGCTACCCTCATCGATCCTCCTTGAAAAATTCAATCAAGTTGGTCAGGCACGACCTCCCCTTAACAAATCCATGCTGACTGTCCTTGATTACTCCGTGCCTTTCTAAGAGTTTATCCTGTCCCTCACAATTGATTCCAATAATTTGCCCACCACCGAGGTTAGCCCGACTGGCCTGTAATTACTTGGTCTATCCTTCACTCCCTTTTTTTACACAGTGTGGTTAGGATCTGGAATGCACTGCCCGAGGGGGTGGTGGAGGCAGATTCAATCATGACTTTCAAAAGGGAACTGGATAAGTAGTTGAAAGGAAAAAATTTGCAGGGCTAGGGGGAAAGGGCGGGGGAGTGGGACTAGCTGAATTGCTCTTGCATAGAGAGCTGGTGCGGACTCGTTGGGCCGAATGACCTCCTTCCGTGCTGTAACCTTTCTATGATTCTATAAGGAATGACAAACAAAGGATGTTACTAACCATGACCTTGGGAGATGCCTCTGACCTTTCCCTTCCCCACATCCTTGATTGCCTTCATGCCTAGAATCTCCACATGCTTACAATTTCCTCATAAGGAGTTAACAATTGAGGCCGAGGTGACCCTCCTCTCTGCAAGTGCTGCCTCTTGTGTGTGGGTCTTCTACAAGCAGATGGAAAAGGGATATGTGTTGCCAAGAGGAATCTGAGAGAAGATGTTTACCATGCAAGTGAACCCGTGAACCGGCAGTGTGCTTGGTGTTTGTTGCTTGCTGCATGTGATAGTCTGTTAGCAGCAATACACAGTGCTCCGGGAAAACATGGATATGCCTGTGCATTTGGAAAGTACATGAACGAAGTGCCACATATTCTCCCTCTATGATGTTGCCTCAAGCTTAAATTGCAGTCCTATTAAGTTGTTGTACGGTAATATTATAAAATGAAGCACCCATAGAAGCAGTGCAGTAATGCAACATAACACACTACAATGTCTTGCCATGTAAGCTCTGTTTCAAAGAGTCATTTGTTGCCATTGTGACTTGCTATTCTAGGCACCCAAGAGTAGAGGTGGAAATCCCGACGTGCTGATTAAACTTGGCAGCTCACAGCACCCTATGTCACCCACCCGCACAGTGGCAAACACCAGCAGAGAGCACTTAGTGAAGCACCGTGCACGAATAAGGACTTTCATAAGGCACTTGATGAAGTGCCGCGTAATAGGCTTGTCTTCAAGACTGAAGCCCATAGAATAAAAGAGGCAGTAGCAGCACGGATACAGAATTGGCTAAGAAACAGGAAGCAGGGAGTAGCGGTGAACAGTTGTTTTTCAGACTGGAGGGAGGTGTACAGTAGTATTCCCCAAGCGTTGGTACTAGGACCACTGCTTTTCTTGATATATATTAATGATTTGGACTTGGGTGTACAGGGCACAATTTCCAAATTTGCAGATGACACATGACTCAGAAGTGTAGTGAACTGTGAGGAGGATAGTGATAGACTTCGAGGATTTAGACAGGCTGGTGGCATGGGCGGATAAGTGGCAGATGAAATCTAACTCAAAAAAATTGCGAGGTGATACTTTTTGGTAGGAAGAATGAGGAGAGGCAATATAAACTAGAGGGAACAATTCTAAAAGGGGTACAGGAACAGAGAGATCTGGGGGAATGTATACACAAATCGTTGAAGGTAGCAGGGCAGGTTGAGAAAGTGGTTAAAAAAGCATACGGGATCCAGGGCTTTATAAATAGAGGCATAGAGTACAAAAGCAAGGAAGTCATGATGAACCTTTAAAAAGCACTGGTTCGGCCACAACTGGAGTATTGTGTCCAGTTCTGGGCACTGCACTTTAGGAAAGATGTGAAGGCCTTAGCGAGAGTGCAGAAGAGATTTACTAGAATGATTCCAGAGATGAGGGACTTCAGTTACATGGATAGACTAGAGAAGCTGGGGTTGTTCTCCTTGGAACAGAGAAGGTTGAGAGGAGAATTGATAGAGGTATTCAAAATCATGAAGGGTCTAGATAGAGAGAAACTGTTCCCATTGGCAGAAGGATCAAGAACCAGAGGACATAGATCCAAGGTGATTGGCAAAAGAACCAAAGGTGACATGAGGAAAATCTTTTTTACGTAGCGAGTGGTTATGATCTGGAATGCACTGCCTGATATGGGTGACATTGGTTGGTAAGGCTGTATTTATTGATCATCCTTATTTGTCCTGAGATGGTGGTGGGTCTTCTCCTTGAATCTCTACGGTTGTTGTGCGAATGTTGCTCCCATGAGGGTATTAGGTTGGGAATTCCAAGATCTTGACCCAGTGACGATGGAGGAACAGCGATGTACCTCTGGGTCAGAATGATATGTGACTCTGAGGGGAACTTGGAGGTGATATTGCTACTTTTGTTCTTCTCGGTAGTCAAAGGGGAGGGAGGTGCGGTAGAAGCAAGCTTGGTGAGTTGCTGCGGTGTATCCTGTAGATTGTACATTCTGCAGCCACGGTGCAGTTGTTATGCTTTAATACTGAAGCAAATGGCCTGACCTGTAGGTACACGGGTGCTGTTGAGTGATTAGGTGTTGGCAGACATTATCTGGAGGCATGGCAAAACCCCAAAGACACTCCAGACAAGCCCTAGGAGTTGTGTTTTTTTTTTGAGCTGTTTAGCAAGGACTCAGCATTGATGACTTAAGACCTAGTGAGTAGAGACATCACCTGGTGTGCAGAGCCATACAGACCCAGGTTTGATCGCTAGTCAGTGCTGAGTTAGCTGAGCACAGCCAGGGCAACAGTAGAGATGCTACACTTGGCCTCAGCAACCCTGGGTTAGGGAGGGGGAAAAGTAGCCATGATCCCCACTTCTGATAGTTGCCAGCAGGAGTGTGTGTGTGTGTGTGTGTGTGTGTGTGAGAACTTGGGTACGGGCAGAACCACACTTGCCAATGATGCCACCTGCACCTGAATAACCCATCACCATTCACTGTCCAGGAGCACACCTGAAGCATGGCCACCAGGGGTGACCGATTCCCATCTTACCCCAGCCAGGAGCGAAATGGAGAAAATCAGACAGTACAAAGTCCATCACAGTTTATAACTTGGGCTTGTAACTGGCCTCCCATTAGTAAGAACGACTTGCCTGTGTCATTTGAAATTGCCTGATTCCTTCAAGTAACAACGCAAGCAAACATGTGACCTTGTATATGACCAGGGGGTCTGTGGAGGCGGGGGAGCCACAAGGTGCACAAGGCCGGGGATCCTAATTTCAAGCTAAACATCTTTTTTTTTATTTCTTAGGAAGTGTGAAACCTGAGAAAGTGATGGCATCAGCTCCTTCAAACAAGAACTTGTACAAATTCAAGGTAAGGTGCAGTGAGAGGCCTCTGGATTATGGCTGTGTGAAGCCAAATGGGATGGCAGGGGAGGGGGGGTTGCGAAAGAGTGGCAGGCAGAACCCGTTAAAAGAATACTCCAGAGTCCCACCTTCCTGATTGGCTTCATTGGATCAATGTGCTGCCCTGTACTGAGCCACGTAGTGCAGGAGGGTTCCAGACTCAATGAATTGGTAAAAATTGTCCTTAGTACCCCCTGGGTTAGAGAGAAGGAAAATCCTGACTATCCAGTGGAACCCCTTGCCCCTTCTCCCCCCCCCCCCCCCCCCCCTCCACCACCGTGCTTCAAAGTGCACATGTGGATCCTGAGTGAGGATGGAACCATGATCGGGTTGTGAAGTGTCGCACAGCTGAATAGCCTGCCAGCACTCACTGTCTGTCTAACCTCTAGAAACTTTACCCAGGAACGAGTCGGTACCTTCAGGAGAGATGGGGAGCAGAGAGAAGAAATTCAATGGCTAAAGAAAGATTGGTGATGGGAGTTTTGATTTAACTTTGGAGGGGGATAGAGAAACTAAACAGACCTTTCCTGAGGAGATTGGGTAAAGTCTACGATGGAGAGGGTTGTATGTGGAAGGAGTGGGATTGCTGGTCTTTTCTCAATCCGGATTTCTCTCTCTTCCTGTTATGCCTTGCTCCGTAGGAAGCTGGGATGCAGGCTATGCATGGAAATGTCTCCGTGGTAAAGAGCTGCAACGTCCTCTTTCTGAGCGTCAAGCCTTACGTTCTGCCCGAAGTCCTGAGAGAAATTTCTCCATTCATCATGCCAGCACACTTGATCATCTCCGTGGCAGCTGGGGTTACTATAGAAACGCTGGAAAAAGTGAGTAGATAATCCTGGGGACTGCGTTCCAAGTGAGTATTTCTCGAGGGGAGTTTTGCCAACAACTTCGCTCCTCCTCTGCCGAAGGTGAGGTAGCCAATTGGATACAAAATTGGATTGACGACAGAAGACAGAGGGTGGTTGTAGAGGGTTGTTTTTCAAACTGGATGCCTGTGTCCAGCGGTGTGCCTCAGGGATCGGTGCTGGGTCCGCTGTTATTTGTTATTTATATTCATGATTTGGATGAGAATTTAGGAGGCATGGTTAGTAAGTTTGCAGATGACACCAAGATTGGTGGCATTGTGGACAGTGAAGAAGGTTATCTAGGATTGCAACGGGATCTTGATAAATTGGGCCAGTGGGCCGATGAATGGCAGATGGAGTTTAATTTAGATAAATGTGAGGTGATGCATTTTGGTAGATCGAATCGGGCCAGGACCTACTCCGTTAATGGTAGGGCGTTGGGGAGAGTTCTAGAACAAAGAGATCTAGGAGTACAGGTTCATAGCTCCTTGAAAGTGGAGTCACAGGTGGATAGGGTGGTGAAGAAGGCATTCGGCATGCTTGGTTTCATTGGTCAGAACATTGAATGCAGGAGTTGGGATGTCTTGTTGAAGTTGTACAGGGCATTGGTGAGGCCACACTTGGAATATTGTGTACAGTTCTGGTCACCCTATTATAGAAAGGATATTATTAAACTAGAAAGAGTGCAGAAAAGATTTACTGGGATGCTACCGGGACTTGATGGTTTGACTTATAGGGAGAGGTTAGACAGACTGGGACTTTTTTCCCTGGAGAGTAGGAGGTTAAGGGGTGATCTTCTAGAAGTCTATAAAATAATGAGGGGCATAGATAAGGTAGATAGTCAAAATCTTTTCCCAAAGGTAGGGAAGTCTATAACGAGGGGGCATAGATTTAAGGTGTGAGGGGAGAGATACAAAAGGGTCCAGAGGGGCAATTTTTTCACTCAAAGGGTGGTGAGTGTCTGGAACGAGCTGCCAGAAGCAGTAGTAGAGGCGGGTACAATTTTGTCTTTTAAAAAGCATTTGGACAGTTACATGGGTAAGATGGGTATGGAGGGATATGGGCCAAGTGCAGGAAATTGGGACTAGCTTAGTGGTATAAACTGGGCGACATGGACATGTTGGGCCGAAGGGCCTGTTTCCATGTTGTAACTTCTATGATTCTATCTACAAGGCACAAGTCAGGAGTGTGATGGAATACTCTCCACTTGCCTGGATGAGTGCAGCTCCAACAACACTCAAGAAGCTCGACACCATCCAGGACAAAGCAGCCCGCTTCATTGGTACCCCATCCACCATCCTAAACATTCATTCCCTTCACCACCGTCGCACTGTGGCTGCAGTGTGTACCATCTACAGGACGCACTGCAGCAACTCGCCATGGGTTCTTCAACAGCACCTCCCAAACCCGCGACCTCTACCACCTAGAAGGACAAGGGCAGCAAGCACGTGGGAACACCACCACCTGCACGTTCCCCTCCAAGTCACACACCATCCGACTTGGAAGTATATCGTCGTTGCTTCATCGTCGCTGGGTCAAAATCCTGGAACTCCCTACCTAACAACACTGGGAGAACCTTCATCACACGGACTGCAGCGGTTCGAGAAGGTGGCTCATCACCACCTTCTCAAGGCCAACAGGGATGGGCAATAAATGCTGGCCTTGTCAGCGACGTCCACATCCCACGAACAATTTAAAAAAAAATTGAGAGGGGAGTCACTAATAAATTCAATAAGGAATTCAGGAGAAACTTCTTTACTCGGGGAGTGGTGAGAATGTGGAACTCGCTACCACAAGGAGTGGTTGAGGTGATTAGTATAGATGCATTAAAGGGGAAGCTAGATAAACACATGAAGGAGAAAGGATTGGAAGGATATATTGATAGGGTGAGATGAAGTAAGGTGGGAGGAAGCTCGTGTGGAGCATAAACACTGGCATAGACCCGTTGGGCCGAGAGGCCTGTTTCTGTGCTGTAAATTCTATGAATATGATGTCATGTCAGCCAATTGCCTTTCAGTACCTCGCCTGTCTCACCCTTGACAGCAAGTGTCACACCACTGGCACCTGAGTTTTAATCCAGCCCAGACTGATGTATGAAAGTCATCCCTGTGTCTATGGGAAGTGCACATGTGATGAAACAAAAGGATAGTGTTTTGAGGTTGGGGATTACTGGAAGGCGCTTTACTCTGCATCAGACTTTATAAGATATTAAGGGGAACAGATAGGGTGGATAGAGAGAAACTATTTCCGCTGGTTGGGGATTCGAGGAGTAGGGGGCACAGTCTAAAAATTAGAGCCATACCTTTCAGGAGTGAGATTAGAAAACATTTCTACACACAAAGGGTGGTAGAAGTTTGGAACTCTCTTCCCCAAACGGCAATTGATACTAGCTCAATTGCTAAATTTAAATGTGAGATAGATAGCATTTTGGCGATCAAAGGTATTAAGGGATATGGGCCAAAGGCAGGTATATGGAGCTAGATCACAGATCAGCCATGATCTTATCAAATGGCGGAGCAGGCACAAGGGGCTGAATGGCCGACTCCTGTTCCTATGTTGTGCTGTGCCTGACCCTGGGGGTGCCTGATGAGGCAGATCAGGAAGCTCCCAGGTTCATCCCTGGTTTGTGCTGAGCTAGCTGGCAGTCAGAAGTGCCTTGTATGCCGACCTAACTAGGAGTAATCTGCCTATGTCACATCTAGGATGGATGAACACAAGATAATGAGAAAAATCTTCCCCACCTCCTCGATCTATTCCAAATGCTGCCTGTCACGATTTCAGTCCAATAGTTTGCACTTCCCTGAAGGCCCCTCTGTGTCTGTCTCTCCTCTCCCAAGCAGTTGGCCAACAAGTTTTACATCTGCCACTCCGCAGATAAATGTCCACCTTGTGACACGACAGTCAGAATACCTGAGGGGAGCCTTCAAGTGAAACCTAGCTTGTCCGTTAATGGAGGAGGAATGGTGAAAGTTCTTGGGACAGACCCTCATCACCAACACCTGCAGCAAAATGCATAGAAGTACATTGACTTTACAGCACAGAAACAGTCCATTCGGCCCAACTGGTCTATGCCGGTGTTCACACTTCATACAAGCCTCTTCCCACTCTGCCCCCATGTCCCTCTATTCCCTTCTCCCACACGCATATACCAAGCCTCCCCTTAAAGCATCAACGCTCTCTCCTTCAACCACTCTGTTCCACATTCTCACCATTCTGCGTAAAGAAATTCTTCCAAAATTGATATCCACATCCACCCTGGTAACATAGAAACATAGAAAATAGGAGCAAGAATAGGCCATTCGGCCCTTCGGGCTTGCTCCGCCATTCAAAATGATCATGGCTGATCGTCTAACTCAGTACCCTGATCCCGCTTTTTCCCCATATCCCTTGACCCCTTTAGCATTAAGAAATATATCTATCTCCTTCTTGAATACATCTAATGACTTGGCCTCCAATGTCTTCTGTGGTAGAGAATTCCACAGGTTCACCACCCTCTGTGAGTGAAGAAATTTCTCCTCATCTCAGTTCTAAATGGCATACCTCGTATCCTGAGACGATGACCCCTGGTTCTGGACTCCCCAGCCAAGTGAACCCCTTCATTATTTTAAAGACCTCTTTCAGGTTTCCTCTTAGTCTTCTCTTTTCCAGAGAAAAGAGTCCCAGCCTGCTTAGTCTTCCCGATAGTTGCGTCCTCTGGTAACATCCTTGTAAATCTTTTCTGCACTTTCTCCAGGGCTTCAATATCCTTTTTGTAGTATGGAGACCAGAATTGCACACAGTGCACCAAGTGTGGATTAACCAAGGCTATACATAAATTTAACATTACCTCCCTGCTTTTGTATTCTATTCCTCTAGAAATGAAACCCAGTACTTTGTTTACACTCCTTATGGCTTACCAACTTGTGTTGCTACTTTTAGTGATTTATGTATCTGTATTCCCAGATCTCTTTGCTCCTCTTTCATTTAGTTCCAAGGAATAAGTGGTCTCCTTTTTCCTGCTACCAAAATGAACCACTCACACTTCGCTATATTGAATTTCATTTGCCATGTCCTCCCACATTGCAAGCCTGTTTATGTCTTCCTATATTTAGTGCAGTCCTCCATATTGTTAGCTACACTTCCCAATTTGATATCATCTGCAAATTTCGACACCATACCGCCATAGAAAAATACCAACCAACTTGCCTATCAATAGACAGCCCCCAATCGCAGACCCAACTGATCCAAGAACAAGCAAATTGCCTTAGACCCCTAACCTCTCATTGCCCTGAGTGCAGACACAGCCATGATAAGAAACTTGACTGTACCACTGTACTCCTTCCATAAGCACCATGTACTCCAAATGTACAACAGCTTCATAAAATATATGCCTGTGAATGTAAACTCTTGGATACATTTTAATGATGTGCCTTTCGGTAATTCTCATCCTCTCTTCTCAGTTCCTACCTGCTGGGACCAGGGTGTTGCGGTTGATGCCGAACCTCCCTTGCGTGGTGCAGCAGGGCTCGATGGTGTTTTGCCGTGGAACCAATGCTGGGGAGCAGGAAGCCATTCTCCTGAAGAGCCTTGTATCTGCCTGTGGACTGTGCGAAGAGACCCCAGAATCCTACATGGACATCCACACGGGGATCAGTGGGAGCGGAGTGGCATATGTACGTAGGGCAGCAGGGGAAGGAATATGTAATTGTGCTCCCTCGTTGGCCTGCAGCTAAGTGCACCACCCCATGTGGAACTGTCTGGTCTGTGCATGTGTGAGAATGTCTGCAAGGATAAGATAGGGCTTTCATTCCTCTCCTGAAACTAGTGACCCCTTTGCTGGAGCACTGGATGCCCTCTGGTACTAGATACCCTCTCCCAAGTCGTCATTCTTCATGGGTGAGCTCTGACAGTGAGTGTCAGTTATTCAACCATGGGAAGCATCACAGCAATGCCCAGTCTTGTTCTCATTCAACATCCACGTGCGCTCAGGTGACCGTATAATGATCAAGAGCTGAAAACCTGGCTGAGTTCTTTCCTTCCTCCCCCAGTACAGGAGCACTATTTCGAAGAAGAGCAGGGGAGTCCTGGCCAATATTTATCCTGCAACCAACACCTAAAAACAGATTATCTGATCGTTATTACATTGCTGTTTGTGAGACCTTGCAGTGTGTAAATTGGCTGCTGTGTTGCCTATATTACATCAGTGACTACACTTCAAAAGTATTTCACTGGCTGTAAAGCGCTTTGGCATGTCCTGAGGTCGTGAAAGGTGCTATATAAATGCAAGTCTTTCTTTCTTGTTTGCTAGGTTTACTTGTTTGCTGAGGCTCTGGCAGATGGGGCTGTTAAGATGGGAATGCCATATGATTTGTCGAAGAAGCTTGTAGCTCACACGCTGCTGGTAGGTGACAGATCAGTCATATGATCAAACTTAAGTTGTCTGCTGCCTTAGGTTAGTGGGTAAATTCACAGCTTGCTGTGAGTTATACAGATGAGGGAGGTCCCAGGTTCTGTTCCTGGTCTGGAGCTACTTGACCTCAGCCAGGGCAGTGGTACGGGCAGTACAATTTGTCTCATTGATCCTGGGTTAGGGAGGGAAAATGAGTCTCTCCTGATCAAAAGCAGTGCCCCTTACCGGAGGTGTGCATGCACAGATTGTAAGGACTGAATTGGGTTCAACTGTGATACCCCCTGCAGTCCAATATCCTGCTGACACTCACCATTCAGACTTGAATAACAAGTGTCCATTGGCTGAAGCACCAGAGGATGGCTGGTGCCAGTGCAACCATACCCCAGCAATGAGTTGGTGACTTCAGGGAAGGAGGGGAGAAAAAAAATGTTGATAAACCTATCAGCTCAGAGCTATCGAATGGAGAGCAGGTGTTGGGGCTGAGAGAGAGAGAGAGAGTGAGACCCTCCCAGCCAGTGGAAGAGAGAGAGAGAGAGAGAGAGTGAGACCCTCCAGCCAGTGGAAGAGAGAGAGAGAGAGAGACCCTCCAGCCAGTGGGAAGAGAGAGAGAGAGAGAGAGACCCTCCCAGCCAGTGGGAGAGAGAGAGAGAGAGAGAGAGACCCTCCCAGCCAGTGGGAAGAGAGAGAGAGAGACCCTCCCAGCCAGTGGGAAGAGAGAGAGAGAGACCCTCCCAGCCAGTGGGAAGAGAGAGAGAGAGACCCTCCCAGCCAGTGGGAAGAGAGAGAGAGAGAGACCCTCCCAGCCAGTGGGAAGAGAGAGAGAGAGACCCTCCAGCCAGTGGGAAGAGAGAGAGAGAGACCCCTCCCAGCCAGTGGGAAGAGAGAGAGAGAGAGAGAGACCCTCCCAGCCAGTGGGAAGAGAGAGAGAGAGACCCTCCCAGCCAGTGGGAAGAGAGAGAGAGAGACCCTCCAGCCAGTGGAAGAGAGAGAGAGAGACCCTCCCAGCCAGTGGGAAGAGAGAGAGAGAGAGAGACCCTCCCAGCCAGTGGGAGAGAGAGAGAGAGAGAGACCCTCCCAGCCAGTGGGAAGAGAGAGAGAGAGAGAGACACTCCCAGCCAGTGGGAAGAGAGAGAGAGAGAGAGAGAGAGACCCTCCCAGCCAGTGGGAAGAGAGAGAGAGAGAGAGAGAGAGACCCTCCCAGCCAGTGGGAAGAGAGAGAGAGAGAGAGAGACCCTCCCAGCCAGTGGGAAAGAAGACGAGAGAGAGAGACCCTCCCAGCCAGTGGGAAGAGAGAGAGAGAGAGAGAGAGAGACCCTCCCAGCCAGTGGGAAGAGAGAGAGAGAGAGAGAGAGAGACCCCTCCCAGCCAGTGGGAAGAGAGAGAGGAGAGAGAGACCCTCCCAGCCAGTGGGAAGAGAGAGAGAGAGAGACCCTCCCAGCCAGTGGGAAGAGAGAGAGAGAGAGAGACCCTCCCAGCCAGTGGGAAGAGAGAGAGAGAGAGAGAGAGAGAGACCCTCCCAGCCAGTGGGAAGAAGAGAGAGAGAGAGACCCTCCCAGCCAGTGGGAAGAGAGAGAGAGAGAGAGAGACCCTCCCAGCCAGTGGGAAGAGAGAGAGAGAGAGACCCTCCAGCCAGTGGGAAGAGAGAGAGAGAGAGACCCTCCCAGCCAGTGGGAAGAGAGAGAGAGAGAGAGAGACCCTCA